>NC_091953.1:72993530-75565530 GCF_031021105.1 Erythrolamprus reginae | reverse complement strand
ATATCTCAACTATTTTATTTTCTTGCTGCAGGCAAATCCACCTACCCATCCAAGAGAAAAAAAGGGAAAGACTTGTGGTGGCAGTTTCCCTGAATTTTAGGCTTTCTACCACTGAAAGGGGCCTCCCTCAACTGTGCAATTTTGTTGCTGACGGCAGATCCACCTACCCATCCAACAGAAAAAGGGGAAAGACTTGAGGTGGCAGTTTCCCTGAATATTAGGGTTTCTAACACAAAAATGGGAATGTCTCAACTGTTTTATTTTGTTGTTCAGGGCAGATCCACCTACCCATCCAAGAGAAAAAAATGGGAAAGACTTGTGGTGGCAGTTTCCCTGAATCTTGGGGTTTCTACAATTGAAAGGGGCATGCCTCAACTGTGCAATTTTGTTGCAGAGGGCCTACCCACCCAACAGAAAAAGGGAAAGACTTGAGGTGGCAGTTTCCCTGAATATTAGGGTTTCTAACACAAAAATGGCATATCTCTACTGTTTTATTTTGTTGTTGAGGGCAGATCCACCTCCCATCCAAGAGAAAAAAAGGGAAAGACTTGTGGTGGCAGTTTCCCTGAATTTTAGGCTTTCTACCACTGAAAGGGGCATACCTCAACTGTTTTATTTTGTTGCTGAGGGCAGATCCACCTACCCATCCAAGAGAAAAAAAGGGAAAGACTTGTGGTGGCAGTTTCCCTGAATTTTAGGCTATCTACCTCTAAAAGGGGCATACCTCAACTGTGCAATTTTGTTGCTGAGGGCAGATCCACCTGCCCATCCAACAGAAAAAAAGGGAAAGAGTTAAAGTGGCAGTTTCCCTGAATCTTAGGCTTTCTACCACTGAAAGGGGAATAACTCAACTGTGCAATTTTGTTCCTAAGGGCAGATCCACCTACCCATCGAAGAGAAAAAAATGGAAAGACTTGATGTGGCAGTTTCCCTGAATCTTAGGCTTTCTACCGCTGAAAGGGGCATAGCTCTACAGTTCTATTTTCTTGCTGAGGGCAGATCCACCTACCCATCCAAGAGGGGGAAGAAGTAAAGACTTGTAGTGGCAGTTTCCCTGAATCTCAGGCTTTCTACCACTGAAAGGGGCATAACTCAACTGTGCAATTTTGTTGCTGAGGGCAGATCCACCTACCAATCCAAGAGAAAAAAAGGGATAGAATTGTGGTGGCAGTTTCCCTGAATATTAGGGTTTCTAACACAAAAATGGGCATATCTCAACTGTTTTATTTTGTTGATGAGGGCAGATCCACATACCCATCCAAGAGAAAAAAGGGAAAGACTTGATGTGGCAGTTTCCCTGAATCTTAGGTTTCTACCGCTGAAAGGGGCATAGCACTACAGTTTTATTTTGTTGATGAGGGCAGATCCACCTACCAATCCAAGAGAAAAAAAGGGATAGAATTGTGGTGGCAGTTTCCCTGAATATTAGGGTTTCTAACACAAAAATGGGCATATCTCAACTGTTTTATTTTGTTGATGAGGGCAGATCCACATACCCATCCAAGAGGAAAAAAGGGAAAGACTTGTGGTGGCAGTTTCCCTGAAATTCCGGCCTTCTACCATGGAAAGGGGCGTATCTCAACTATTTTATTTTCTTGCTGTGGGCAAATCTACCTACCCATCCAAGAGAAAAAAAGGGAAAGACTTGTGGTGGCAGTTTCCCTGAATCTTAGGCTTTCTACCACTGAAAGGGGAATAACTCAACTGTGCAATTTTGTTCCTAAGGGCAGATCCACCTACCCATCGAAGAGAAAAAAATGGAAAGACTTGATGTGGCAGTTTCCCTGAATCTTAGGCTTTCTACCGCTGAAAGGGGCATAGCTCTACAGTTCTATTTTCTTGCTGAGGGCAGATCCACCTACCCATCCAAGAGGGGGAAGAAGTAAAGACTTGTAGTGGCAGTTTCCCTGAATCTCAGGCTTTCTACCACTGAAAGGGGCATAACTCAACTGTGCAATTTTGTTGCTGAGGGCAGATCCACCTACCAATCCAAGAGAAAAAAAGGGATAGAATTGTGGTGGCAGTTTCCCTGAATATTAGGGTTTCTAACACAAAAATGGGCATATCTCAACTGTTTTATTTTGTTGATGAGGGCAGATCCACATACCCATCTAAGAGAAAAAAGGGAAAGACTTGATGTGGCAGTTTCCCTGAATCTTAGGTTTCTACCGCTGAAAGGGGCATAGCACTACAGTTTTTATTTTGTTGATGAGGGCAGATCCACCTACCAATCCAAGAGAAAAAAAGGGATAGAATTGTGGTGGCAGTTTCCCTGAATATTAGGGTTTCTAACACAAAAATGGGCATATCTCAACTGTTTTATTTTGTTGATGAGGGCAGATCCACATACCCATCCAAGAGGAAAAAAGGGAAAGACTTGTGGTGGCAGTTTCCCTGAAATTCCGGCCTTCTACCATGGAAAGGGGCGTATCTCAACTATTTTATTTTCTTGCTGTGGGCAAATCTACCTACCCATCCAAGAGAAAAAAAGGGAAAGACTTGTGGTGGCAGTTTCCCTGAATCTTAGGCTTTCTACCACTGAAATGGGCATAGCTCAACAGTTTTATTTTGTTGCTGGGGGCAGATCCACCTACCCATCCAAGAGGGGGAAGAAGGAAAGACTTGTAGTGGCAGTTTCCCTGAATCTCAGGCTTTCTACCACTGAAAGGGGCATATCTCAATTGTGCAACTTTGTTGCTGAGGGCCTACCTACCCAACAGAAAAAAGGGGAAAGACTTGAGGTGGCAGTTTCCATGAATATTAGGGTTTCTAACACAAAAATGGGCATATCTCAACTGTTTTATTTTCTTGTTCAGGACAGATCCATCTACCCATCCAACAGAAAAAAAGGGAAAGACTTGTGGTGGCAGTTTCCCTGAATATTAGGGTTTCTAACACAAAAATGAGCATATCTCAACTGTTTTATTTTGTTGTTGAGGGCAGATCCACCTCCCATCCAAGAGGAAAAAAGGGAAAGACGTGTGGTGGCAGTTTCCCTGAATTTTAGGCTTTCCAGCACTGAAAGGGGCATACCTCAACTGTTTTATTTTGTTGCTGAGGGTAGATCCACCTACCCATCCAAGAGAAAAAAAGGGAAATACTTGTGGTGGCAGTTTCCCTGAATGTTAGGGTTTCTAACACAAAAATGGGCATATCTCAACTGTTTTATTTTGTTGATGAGGGCAGATCCACATACCCATCCAAGAGAAAAAAGGGAAAGACTTGATGTGGCAGTTTCCCTGAATCTTAGGTTTCTACCGCTAAAAGGGGCATACCTCAACTGTGCAATTTGTTGCTGAGGGCAGATCCACCTGCCCATCCAACAGAAAAAAAGGAAAAGAGTTAAGGTGGCAGTTTCCCTGAATCTTAGGCTTTCTACCACTAAAAGGGGCATAACTCAACTGTGCAATTTTGTTGCTGAGGGCAGATCCACCTACCAATCCAAGAGAAAAAAAGGGATAGAATTGTGGTGGCAGTTTCCCTGAATATTAGGGTTTCTAACACAAAAATGGGCATATCTCAACTGTTTTATTTTGTTGATGAGGGCAGATCCACATACCCATCCAAGAGAAAAAAGGGAAAGACTTGATGTGGCAGTTTCCCTGAATCTTAGGCTTTCTACCGCTGAAAGGGGCATAGCACTACAGTTTTATTTTGTTGATGAGGGAAGATCCACCTACCAATCCAAGAGAAAAAAAGGGATAGAATTGTGGTGGCAGTTTCCCTGAATATTAGGGTTTCTAACACAAAAATGGGCATATCTCACCTGTTTTATATTGTTGATGAGGGCAGATCCACATACCCATCCAAGAGAAAAAAAGGGAAAGACTTGTGGTGGCAGTTTCCCTGAAATTCCGGCCTTCTACCATGGAAAGGGGCATATCTCAACTATTTTATTTTCTTGCTGTGGGCAAATCTACCTACCCATCCAACAGAAAAAAAGGGAAAGACTTGTAGTGGCAGGTTCCCTGAATCATACGCTTTGTTACACTGAAAGGGGCATATCTCAACGTGCAATTTTCTTGCTGAGGGCAGATCCACCTACCCATCCAAGAGAAAAAAAGGGAAAGACTTGATGTGGCAGTTTCCCTGAATCTTAGGCTTTCTACCACTGAAAGGGGCATAGCTCTACAGGTTTATTTTGTTGCTGAGGGCAGATCCACCTACCCATCGAAGAGAAAAAAAGGGAAAGACTTGATGTGGCAGTTTCCCTGAATCTTAGGCTTTCTACCACTGAAAGGGGCATAGCTCTAGAGTTTTATTTTCTTGCTGAGGCCAGATCCAACTACCCATCCAAGAGAAAAAAAGGGAAAGAATTGAGGTGGCAGTTTCCCTGAATATTAGGGTTTCTAACACAAAAATGGGCATATCTCAACTGTTTTATTTTGTTGATGAGGGCAGATCCACATACCCATCCAAGAGAAAAAAAGGGAAAAACTTGTGGTGGCAGTTTCCCTGAAATCCCGGCCTTCTACCAAGGAAAGGGGCATATCTCAACTATTTTATTTTCTTGCTGCAGGCAAATCCACCTACCCATCCAAGAGAAAAAAAGGGAAAGACTTGTGGTGGCAGTTTCCCTGAATTTTAGGCTTTCTACCACTGAAAGGGGCCTACCTCAACTGTGCAATTTTGTTGCTGACGGCAGATCCACCTACCCATCCAACAGAAAAAGGGGAAAGACTTGAGGTGGCAGTTTCCCTGAATATTAGGGTTTCTAACACAAAAATGGGAATGTCTCAACTTTTTTATTTTGTTGTTGAGGGCAGATCCACATACCCATCCAAGAGAAAAAAATGGGAAAGACTTGTGGTGGCAGTTTCCCTGAATCTTGGGGTTTCTACAATTGAAAGGGACATGCCTCAACTGTGCAATTTTGTTGCAGAGGGCCTACCCACCCAACAGAAAAAGGGAAAGACTTGAGGTGGCAGTTTCCCTGAATATTAGGGTTTCTAACACAAAAATGGCATATCTCTACTGTTTTATTTTGTTGTTGAGGGCAGATCCACATCCCATCCAAGAGAAAAAAAGGGAAAGACTTGTGGTGGCAGTTTCCCTGAATTTTAGGCTTTCTACCACTGAAAGGGGCATACCTCAACTGTTTTATTTTGTTGCTGAGGGCAGATCCACCTACCCATCCAAGAGAAAAAAAGGGAAAGACTTGTGGTGGCAGTTTCCCTGAATTTTAGGCTATCTACCTCTAAAAGGGGCATACCTCAACTGTGCAATTTTGTTGCTGAGGGCAGATCCACCTGCCCATCCAACAGAAAAAAAGGGAAAGAGTTAAAGTGGCAGTTTCCCTGAATCTTAGGCTTTCTACCACTGAAAGGGGAATAACTCAACTGTGCAATTTTGTTGCTGAGGGCAGATCCACCTACCCATCGAAGAGAAAAAAATGGAAAGACTTGATGTGGCAGTTTCCCTGAATCTTAGGCTTTCTACCGCTGAAAGGGGCATAGCTCTACAGTTCTATTTTCTTGCTGAGGGCAGATCCACCTACCCATCCAAGAGAAAAAAAAGGAAAGAATTGTGGTGGCAGTTTCCCCGAATCTTCGGGTTTCTACCACTGAAAGGGGTATACCTCAACTGTGCAATTTTGTTGCTGACGGCAGATCCACCTACCCATCCAACAAAAAAAGGAGAAAGACTTGAGGTGGCAGTTTCCCTGAATATTCCGGTTTCTAACACAAAAATGGGCATGTCTCAACTGTTTTATTTTGTTGTTGAGGGCAGATCCACCTACCCATCCAAGAGAAAAAAAGGGAAAGACTTGTGGTGCCAGTTTCCCTGAATTTTAGGCTTTCTACCACTGAAAGGGGCATACCTCAACTGTGCAATTTTGTTGCTGACGGCAGATCCACCTACCCATCCAACAGAAAAAGGGGAAAGACTTGAGGTGGCAGTTTCCCTGAATATTAGGGTTTCTAACACAAAAATGGGCATGTCTCAACTGTTTTATTTTGTTGTTGAGGGCAGATCCACCTACCCATCCAAGAGAAAAAAATGGGAAAGACTTGTGGTGGCAGTTTCCCTGAATCTTGGGGTTTCTACAATTGAAAGGGGCATACCTCAACTGTGCAATTTTGTTGCAGAGGGCCTACCCACCCAACAAAAAAAAAGGGAAAGACTTGAGGTGGCAGTTTCCCTGAATCTTGGGGTTTCTACAATTGAAAGGGGCATACCTCAACTGTGCAATTTTGTTGCAGAGGGCCTACCCACCCAACAAAAAAAAAAGGGAAAGACTTGAGGTGGCAGTTTCCCTGAATATTAGGGTTTCTAACAGAAAAATGGCATATCTCTACTGTTTTATTTTGTTGTTGAGGGCAGATCCACCTCCCATCCAAGAGGAAAAAAGGGAAAGACGTGTGGTGGCAGTTTCCCTGAATTTTAGGCTTTCCAGCACTGAAAGGGGCATACCTCAACTGTTTTATTTTGTTGCTGAGGGTAGATCCACCTACCCATCCAAGAGAAAAAAAGGGAAATACTTGTGGTGGCAGTTTCCCTGAATGTTAGGCTTTCTACCACTAAAAGGGGCATACCTCAACTGTGCAATTTGTTGCTGAGGGCAGATCCACCTGCCCATCCAACAGAAAAAAAGGAAAAGAGTTAAGGTGGCAGTTTCCCAGAATCTTAGGCTTTCTACCACTAAAAGGGGCATAACTCAACTGTGCAATTTTGTTGCTGAGGGCAGATCCACCTACCAATCCAAGAGAAAAAAAGGGATAGAATTGTGGTGGCAGTTTCCCTGAATATTAGGGTTTCTAACACAAAAATGGGCATATCTCAACTGTTTTATTTTGTTGATGAGGGCAGATCCACATACCCATCCAAGAGAAAAAAGGGAAAGACTTGATGTGGCAGTTTCCCTGAATCTTAGGCTTTCTACCGCTGAAAGGGGCATAGCACTACAGTTTTATTTTGTTGATGAGGGCAGATCCACCTACCAATCCAAGAGAAAAAAAGGGATAGAATTGTGGTGGCAGTTTCCCTGAATATTAGGGTTTCTAACACAAAAATGGGCATATCTCAACTGTTTTACTTTGTTGATGAGGGCAGATCCACATACCCATCCAAGAGAAAAAAAGGGAAAGAATTGAGGTGGCAGTTTCCCTGAAATCCCGGCCTTCTACCACGGAAAGGGGCATATCTCAACTATTTTATTTTCTTGCTGCAGGGAAATCCACCTACCCATCCAAGAGAAAAAAAGGGAAAGACTTGTGGTGGCAGTTACCCTGAATATTAGGGTTTCTAACACAAAAATGGGCATATCTCAACTGTTTTATTTTGTTGATGAGGGCAGATCCACATACCCATCCAAGAGAAAAAAGGGAAAGACTTGATGTGGCAGTTTCCCTGAATCTTAGGCTTTCTACCGCTGAAAGGGGCATAGCACTACAGTTTTATTTTGTTGATGAGGGCAGATCCACCTACCAATCCAAGAGAAAAAAAGGGATAGAATTGTGGTGGCAGTTTCCCTGAATATTAGGGTTTCTAACACAAAAATGGGCATATCTCAACTGTTTTATTTTGTTGATGAGGGCAGATCCACATACCCATCCAAGAGAAAAAAAGGGAAAGACTTGTGGTGGCAGTTTCCCTGAAATTCCGGCCTTCTACCATGGAAAGGGGCATATCTCAACTATTTTATTTTCTTGCTGTGGGCAAATCTACCTACCCATCCAACAGAAAAAAAGGGAAAGACTTGTAGTGGCAGGTTCCCTGAATCATACGCTTTGTTACACTGAAAGGGGCATATCTCAACGTGCAATTTTCTTGCTGACGGCAGATCCACCTACCCATCCAAGAGAAAAAAAGGGAAAGACTTGATGTGGCAGTTTCCCTGAATCTTAGGCTTTCTACCACTGAAAGGGGCATAGCTCTACAGGTTTATTTTGTTGATGAGGGCAGATCCACCTACCAATCCAAGAGAAAAAAAGGAATAGAATTGTGGTGGCAGTTTCCCTGAATCTTGGGGTTTCTACCACTGAAAGGGGCATACCTCAACTGTGCAATTTTGTTGTTGAGGGCCTACCCACCCAACAGAAAAAAAAAGGGAAAGACTTGAGGTGGCAGTTTCCCTGAATCTTAGGCTTTCTACCACTAAAAGGGGCATATCTCTTTTTTTTATTATTATTTTTTTTTAACAATTTAAAATCACACAACATAAAACAGTGCGTAGTGAATTGTGAGTTGTGCCCACCACCCCGACATACACACATTCCCCACCACCAAATTGGGGGTATTTCTTGTATAATCCACTTAACCCAAGAGCAATATATCTGTTTACATATTATAGAGTGATTCCAGTTTATTTCTTGTAGCTTGGTCTCGGATTCTGCTCGTCATATATCGTCTTACCTTGTCCCACCGTCCCATCAGCTGTCCCAACTCAGTTTCATTATCCAAATTTATCCTTTTTTCCATAATTTCAAATTGAATATGGTCCACCATGTACCTATACCAATTTTACATTGTCCATTTTGTCGCATCCTTCCAACCCAAAACCATTACTGCCTGAGCGCTTTCTATTGCTGCTTTTTTTATTTCTCTAAATTCTCCCATCGCATTACTTTTTACCAGTACTGCATTTCCTTAGTGATTGTCCATTGTATATTTAACATTCTATTGATATCCTCTTTCACTTTTTGCCAAAATTCCTGCACTATCGGGCATTCCCAAAACATATGCATAAACACTCCTTTGTCTTGACTACCATGCCAACAATTCCCCCTGACATTCTGCTGAAAATGTGCGAATTGAACGGGAGTGAAATACCACTTATGTAATATTTTCCTTCTCATTTCCCTAATTCTTGTATTTTTAATTTTCCTTATAACTTCTACTATATTTTCCATTTCTTGTACCTCTACTAATATCTCATTTTGCCACCATTTTGTCAATCCATCAATTGTGTCCCCGTCTGACTGCACTAGCAGTTTGTATATATTAGTTGCTTGCGCCTTTATCCCCTCACTTTTTTCTCTTATTATTTTCTCTAACCCTGTCTCCTCCCGCCATAATACTTCTTTATTCTCCCTTTCATTTAGATATTTACATATTGCATTTATTTGTAGCCACCTTCCCTTACCTAACCACCATTCTATACGATTTCTACTTGGCCTGCCATCCTTCTCGTATAACTGTTCTATCTTAGTTATCCCTCTTCCCTTCAACTCTCCTATAACCCTATTTAAGTTAATTTCGTTTTATCTATTTATTACATAAAGCGATGACAGTTTAGATTTATATAATCCTATTTTCCCTTGCCATTTTTTCCAAATTTCCATAGTCCCTTTCATTGGGCCTATTAATTTACCTATATCACTCCTATTCCACTTCCTAAAAATTAATTCTCTATTGTTCATCCCGTTTATCTGTTTTTCCAATTTTGCCCATTTATTTTCACTTAATTGCAACTCCATTAACCTTTCCATTTGAAAAGCTTCCCTATACAGCTCCAAACATGGAACTCCCCATCCCCCCTCTTTTTCATTCGCAATTCACCACTTTTTTCTTATTCTTGGTCTCTTATCTTCTTCAATCCAATAATTTAATTTTTTGTCCCACTCTTTAACCTTACATACCGATAACCCCCCCCCCCCGACAGCACCTGAAATAGGTACATCATCTTGGGAGCTATCATCATTTTTAAAGCTCTTATTTTAGAGAGTCTCCTTAGCTTTTTATCTTTCCAACTCCTCATCTGTTTCAACATTTTCCTCCATATTAATCTATAATTAATCTCTTCCATTTTCACTGGGTTTTTCAATAACCAAATTCCCAAATATTTTATTTTTTTAAGTCCTAATTTCAACCCTGATTCTTTCCTAATTTCTATCTGTTCTCTCGGATCTATATTTAAACACATAATCTCTGATTTTTCCATATTAACCGACAGTCCCGATTCCTGCTTAAACTCTTGTAAAATATTTATTATACCTTTAATCATCTCCATCGGGGTCTGGGTCAATATAATTGCATCATCTGCAAATAAATTTATTTTCATTTCTAATTCCCCTATTCTATATCCTGCCCAAGTGTTATCTTGTCTTATCTTATTAGCTAAGATCTCTATTGCTATTACGAATAATTTTGGAGACAAAGGGCATCCCTGCTTGGTGCCGTTTAATATTTTAATACTCTGCGTTCTTTGTCCATTCACTCTTATATATGCTTCATTTCCTTTATAAATCTCTTTTATAGTTTCACAAAACTTTTCCCCATATTTAATTTGTTACATAATTTATATAAATAACTATGGTTTACTTTATCGAACGCTTTATAAACATCTAATTTCAAAATTCCCAATTTCCTTTTAGTAGCGGTAGCATGGTGCATCACATTCATTACATTTCTAATTGGTTCACTTATTTTCCTTCCCTTCACGAATCCATATTGATCCTCTTCAATTATTTTTGGTAAAATATTTTCTAATCTAGTTGCCAGTATTTTCATAAATATTTTATAATCCTGATTTGCCAAACTGATCGTACGGTAAGACCCAGGCTCTCTTAAATCTCGACCCATCTTCGGAATGGTAACAATTTCTGAAAGCTTCCATGTCTGCGGGATATCACGATTTGACAATATATTATTAAACAATTTCCCCAAATGCGGCAACAAAACATTCACATAAGTTTTATAGAATTCCCCTGTAAACCCATCTGGGCCTGGTGCTTTGGCTTGTTTTAACCCTTTAATTACTCTAGCAATTTCATCTTGTGTAATTTCTGCATTCAAAATTTGTTTATCTTCTTCACTTACTATTTTCCCAACCTTGAGGACTCCTATCTTCACTTGCTCCTCTTTATACAAATCTTCATAATATTTCCTCATTATCTCCTCTAACTGGTCATTACCATATCTAACCACTCCACTGGTGTCCCTCAATGCTAAAATACATGATTTTTCTTTCCTCTTCTTCAGATATCTCGCCATTTGCTGCATTGATCTTGTCCCCCAGCTCTGTATTTTTTGTCGCATTGCCATTCTCATCTTATTCCATTTAATCTCATCATACACCATCAACTGTTTCTTTTTCTATTTCAACAAACTATTCCAATCTCTACTTTTCGTTAATCTTAACTGCTCTTGTATCAAATCTACTTCCCTTATCTTCCTTTCCCTCTCTCTACCCCACCTCTTCCTAATATCTGCTTCCATACATATACATTGTCCCCTCATGAAGGCCTTACATGCATCCCATACAATTGATTTTTTAATACCACCCACATCATTAATTCTAAAATATTCTGATAACTCTGTTTGCAATTTCTCTTTATCTTGTTCCCTAGCAGTTACAACTGCATTATATCTCCAAATTTTTTTATTTCGTTCCTGACCTATTTCCAATTCTGCCAATAGTGGGGCATGATCTGATATCCATATACTTTTAATGTCTACTTTTTTAACTTGTATATTGCCTCCCCTATTCATTAATATGTAGTCTATGCAGCTAAATGTGTGAAGACTTCTACGAGCCTTAAACAAGACGGAAATGAGATAAGGGTTCTGAGGGATCTTTCCTGGGAAACCCTGAGAGCGAGAGCTGTGTTGAAACCAATTGCAAGCCGGCTATATCAAAGTGGAACCAGATTTAGCTGGGGCTACCCAGTGGCCATCTTGGTGTTCCAGGACAATAAAACGTACAGAGCACGTTCATTGGAGGAGGGAAAGGCTTTATTGGATCAACTGGGGATTAAGTTTGATGAAACTGGAGCACTAGCATATGAAGGAGAAGAGGCTTTTGACGGTCGGAGTACCCCAGATGAGGAGGAAAGACGAAGGGAAGAGCAGCTGAAGGAGTTAAGCGGGCAGGTGGAGGCCATCAGAAAGGAGCAGAGACGAACACGGGCTCTGCGTGAGAAGAGAGCCAGAAAGTGATGGTGTTTGGTCCCTTGTCTTGTTGTGGGGGGGGGGGAAGGAAAAGGAAAAGAATTATTACTATTACTATTATTGTTATTATTATTATTTTCTTGGAGATGCCTTGGGATTCCTGTATATCTGTCATTCAGTGGGGGAAGTCTAAGGGGGAGAAAAAGGTGGTTTAAGAATTTAAAATTAAAGAAGAAATTAAAGAAGGAAGTATTTAAAGGAGAAAGGAGGGGGGGAGAAATTTTTCTCTTTAATAAAATTAAAAAGGGTTGAAAGAGGAGCTAGTTGAGTGGGAACGCAATCCAGATAATGTGCCTCATGTATGGGCAAGGTTTTTTCTTGTCTTCTCCCCTCTCAGTGGGGGGAGCACAGGGGGAGGCACGTGGGGGGGGTAATAGGGGTAAGGAAAGGGGAAAAATATGAACCAAGGGCAAAACAAGAGGGGAAAAGGGTGATTTTGGTATATTGTGACAGAGTGTAAGATAATGGTTTTAAATGTGAATGGTTTGGGATCGGATTTGAAACGTTTTAGGATATTAAGGATGGCTAAGCAATACAAGGTGGATATTATGATTTTGACAGAAACACATAAAAGAAGGGGAGGAAGGGATAACTTGATTAATGATAGAAATTGGAAATGGGTGTTTGAGTCAAGAGGAACACAAAATAGTCGAGGCACAGCGATTCTGATTCATCAGAGGGTTAATTTTGAAGAGGTGGGAATTCAGAAAGACAGAGAAGGAAGGTGGATATTTGTTAAAGGGAAAATAAATCAAAAGAAGCTGACATTAGCAGCAATTTATGCCCCGAATGTGAAAACAAAACAATTTATAATAAATACTAAGAAGAAGTTAGATAACTTTAAGGAGGGCTCAACTTTTTTGGCAGGAGATTTTAATATGCAATTAACAAATGGGACTGCAAATAGCAGGATGTTACATTTAAATAGACTTAATATGGTGGATCTACATGCAGATATTTTAAACAGAGCTACATATTATTCAGAAAGGGGCATATCTCAACTGTGCAATTTTGTTGCTGAGGGCCTACCTACCCAACAGAAAAAAAGGGGAAAGACTTGAGGTGGCAGTTTCCATGAATATTAGGGTTTCTAACACAAAAATGGGCATATCTCAACTGTTTTATTTTCTTGTTCAGGACAGATCCATCTACCCACCCAACAGAAAAAAAGGGAAAGACTTGAGGTGGCAGTTTTCCTGAATATTAGGGTTTCTAACACAAAAATGGCATATCTCTACTGTTTTATTTTGTTGTTGAGGGCAGATCCACCTCCCATCCAAGAGAAAAAAAGTGAAAGACTTGTGGTGGCAGTTTCCCTGAATTTTAGGCTTTCTACTGTTGTAGAAGTGATGAGACATAAGCCAGCTCTTCCAGCAAAGGAAAGTTTATTGCACAGGTTCAAAGCACAAACTACAAAATAAACGGCCTGAACCCCGAACAAATTACAGAGTCTTCCTTATATACTTATTCAAATATACAGTATCTCAGCATAACATGTTTCCCCATATATGGTAATACAATTGCGGGAAATTAGGAAATTAACAGATTTCGGTATACATCACATGCATTGACAAGCCAGACATCCTGTTTGTTGCAATCGCCTTGCTTAAGCAGATTTAGGACCCATATATAACTTTCTGCTGACACTTCAGTACTCCCCTTCCCTTATCGTGGTCCCATTATGCATTTGTTTAGTCGGACTGAGGTCAGGCTGACCCCTTTCTCAAGCTTTGGAGACAATAATGATTATGTTTGCCACATTATTCCCCCCTTTGTGACTCTTCTTCGTCAGCAAGGAGAGTCACATAACTAGGATCTGCATCTGCTTGTAAGGTAGCATACTCTGATTCCTGATTAGCAGCAAATTCCCACATAGCTAATATTTGTGCAGTAGCCTTTCGATCAGCAAGCAAGGACAAGCTATTTGAAATAGTTCTAATGAACAGAGGTAGAATACATGGAATGAGTACACATCCAGCAGCAATTAGTCCAATAAATGCCACTATTGCCTGTAATCCTGGTAATTTAGGAAACCAGGTACCAAACATTTCCTTTACATTAAATCCATTCCACACTTGGTCAGGGTTATGGGTAAGTTGTCTCAGTTCTGTCGTTAACTGCTTAATTACCTTCCCAGTTTCATCTATTTGCAGGCAACAGTTTGAAAGATTAAATTTACCACAAATGCCTCCTTCCCTGGCTAACAGATAGTCCAGGGCTAATCTATTTTGGTACACAGCAGTTCGGATCTTATCAGTCGTTTCTGAAAGAAAATTGAGTGCACTACCTAAACGTTGTCCAGCTAGATCAAGAACTGCCTGTAATCTAATAATCCTATTCAACATATAAATGGGTGTTCGATATCCCCATGACCCATCTTCTGCCCAAGTAGCTTTACCATATGTACATACAATTCTTTCAGAGCTCCAAATATCAGTCTCCTCATATTCAACAAGTTCCTTACACGGGAAATTGGAGAATAAGGAATCCACACCACGCCTTCTTCTATCGTTCTGTTGTCCTATTGACTCATACAATGGAACTCCTAGCATTTGACGGGCTTTGATAGGTAACAAGAAAAAGGACGGTTTTATCCATCCCAATACACATGACCCAGACCAATTTCTAGGCAGGGTCTCATAAGCCAATTTTCCACATATCCAATACATGTCATTGGGAGCAACCCATTCAGTATCAGATGCTGTGGAGAGTAAATAACTCAGATATGTAGTGTCAAATTTCAGGGGTTTTGTCGCATTTCCTGGCGAGCTCCATTTTTGGTATGTAATATCCCAAAACCCCAAACATATTAAATCTCCCACATTTACACTTCCTGTCCTCAAGAAACAGTTTCTGCCTACTAGATTCGTAGACAGAGTCCATATCATTCCAGACAGCTTTTTCCTTTCAGTTATATTACCAGTGTGAGAGAGATTATTAAAAACAGAAGGCTCTGCCTCCATGGCTTCCCATGGCCACTGTTCACCCATATTAGTCCCTCCACATACAAAACAATTCTTCACCGTGAGGGCTTTTGCTACTTCCTCTGCCATCTCAATAAACAGGTTATTTGCCTTGTTGCTAATGGGCAGGGGTTTTTCAAGCTTTCTGAGAGAGTCATACACAGACCAGCCCAGAGATTTAATTTCCCCCTCAATCACTTTCTCCACTTTAATGGTAAGATATGTCTTAGGGTCTTTCCCTTGTCCATCAATCCCAAAGGCATACGTTATCAGGGATGGGATAGATCTATCAACTTCCATTATAATGGTATTTCCTTGTCCTCTCTGAAAGGTATTCACATATTGACATCCTGTATACCCTCCACCTGTATAGTCACAAACACATTTCCATCCACTACACACTGAGGATCCTGCACATGGCAGCCAAGTATTAGGATTCCCAGTCTTCCAAGTAGGATCAACTTCACACAAATACTTATGATCTGATTTGTATTGGTTAACCCACGCACTACTTCCACAGGTAGTAGACCATCCTTTACTCATTGCATTGCAAGCATCAAAAGTTAAAACAATGGGTGACTTACTCTGCTGCAAGTGGAGGGTGTAATTCACAAAATATAATCTACCATCTCCCTCTGGATCCTTCCGCCACCCCATAACAGGCAACCCCGTCCACAATGTAACATTCAAACGTATGGGGGTGCTAGGATCATAACATATCCGTTTACCCTGCAGGTTACATAAGCTATACATTGTCCTATCATGGATACAACTAAGCTTCAATGGCCTACAATCCTTGGGCATTTGAGTATGGTAGACTAAAGTGTTGATGGTTCGCATTCCCACCTTAGCTTGTGTGATACAAGGAATACACGCATCCTTAGATGGAGGCTTAGTAGCCAATAAGGGGGTTAATGATGTCTTTGGCATTTTCGACACATGAATTATAGGTGATTTCATTCTGTAACATAGAACCCCTTCAGTGCCATTACACCTATTATACATTTTTGGTCCTATAGTGCCATGTGTGCAAGGGGATAAATCAAATTGACTGCATGAGGAAGGTATTCCAATCGTGGATAACATCACTCCATCATTATTAAGACACTGTATGCACTTCTGCTCCCCTACAGCCCGGGCAATTCTTCTCCTATTATTCTTCCTGACTACTTTTCCTGTATTCGATGGCCCTGGGGGAAGTCGTACAATACAGGTACCTTTCCATCCTGGCTTCAATTGCTGTACAATTGTAACTCTTTCCCATCCCCAAAACACTGGTGGACCACATTCCAACGCCAAAAGGTCACCTATGCCCTGACTCCCTTGTCGTACAGTGGAACACATACCCTTCCTAAATACATACCCCACATATTGGCAAACCTCTGGATTGGTATGCTTCCTAACCCGGCAAACCTCTTTCAGTATTTTATCAAAGGCATGGGGAAACTGACACGGATGAGGCAGAACACCAATCCAACATTCGGGAGTTAGGGTAATTGGAGGATGACCATCACATTCACCTGATCCAATATCATACAACTGTGTGATCCGGGGCCTCTCACCCGGGAGGCTCCATTGCCCCAAGCTTCGAATACAAACATCATTAGCATATGAAAAATCCATTACTAAAATAACTATAAACATTACTAAGCCACCCAACCCCTTCATCCTATCTTCTCCCGTGCGTTGAAAACCAGCTTCCGGTGTGGTTTAGCAGGGGGTTTCTTCTTCACCACTGTGCGTTGAAAACCTATCACCGGTAAGGTCTCTGCAGAGTGGCCTTGTATTTTCACCACGAACCTCTGGCAACGTCTGGGTGCACTTTCTCCAAATACAGATAATACACACTATGCTCGTAACTAACAATACACTGGAAGCAAGGCAAAAAAGGATATAGTCTGAAGTCACTGTCGCCGCAGCCTCAATTTCATAGGATGAGCTGTTGGTAGAGCAGTCCATTTCTCATCCGCAGCCTTCTTTACTCGAGTCCAATGGATCCAGGATTTAGACTCTGCTATTTTAATGGCAAGTGGAGATGACATTATTACAACATAAGGCCCCTTCCATCTCCCTTCCAACTGTTCCTTCTTCCAGTGTTTTACCCAAACCCTGTCTCCTGGCTGAAAGCTATGACAGTTCGTTACAAGTCTTGGGGGAGATTGTTCCAACACATAATTTCTAAGTCTCTCAATCTGCCTGTTCAATTCCTTCACCATGTCCATAACCCAAACGCCCCCCTTATGTCCCAATTCTGGCCATCCTGCCAGGTTCCTTCGGAGAAGTGTGGGAGGACGCCCAAACATTAGCTCATATGGTGAGAGTTGATACTTCCGACGCGGAGCACACCTAACTGCATATAAAGCCAATGGTAAAGCGTCTAGCCACTTCAGGCGAGTCTCAGTACATATTTTCGTCAATCTTTCTTTCAAAGTGCGATTCATTCTCTCAACAGGAGCCCCTGATTGAGGGTGGAAAGCACAATGAAATCTCCAATCCGTTCCCACTGCCTTTGCTAAGAAGTAATTAACCCGATGTACAAATTCAGGTCCATTATCACTTGAAATCACTGAAGGACTCCCATACCGAGGTATTATTTCCTTAAGCAACAATCTAGCCACCTCCTGAGCTTTCTTAGTTTTTGTCGGAAATGCCTCAGGCCATCCAGTATATAAATCCACAATCACTAACATTGCTTTATACAGGCCACAGCGGGGCATGTCGGTAAAATCAATCATTACCACATCCATGGGAAAGTAAGCTATAGGTATAGTTGCAGGTGGCAGGACAGGTCCTTGTCTAGGATTTACCTTTGCACATGTTTCACATTGACTCACTACCTTACTAGTTATCCCAGCAAGCCTGTCTATGTAATAATCCCTACTCAGTGCCATTTCAAGAGCAGTTTTTCCCATATGAGTAGTATTATGAGACGATTGAACCAACTGCCAAGCCATAGAAGCAGGCACATATATTCGTTTATCAGGCAACACAAACCATCCTTCTTCCATCACCACTGCAAGATCATTCATTGCCTTCACACATTCCAAAACTGAGTATGTTGGAGTAGGAACCGGCGGTATTACCCCCAAATCCATGGCCACGTGAATGGAGAGATCTGGTGTTGGCCCATCTCGCAAGGCAGCAGCACGAGCCTCTGCATCCGCTGCCCGATTGCCAAGTACAATTTTATCATCCCCACGCTGATGTCCCTTACAATGCATTACAGCAATCTTCTTGGGTTTCTGTACTGCCTCGATCAACCTCTGAATCAAATGACCATGTTGGATATACTTTCCTGCTGAATCCCGAAATCCTCTTTCCTTATACACAGCACCATGTGCATGCAGCGTCAAAAAGGCATATTTACTATCCGTCCACACATTCAATGTTTCCCATTTAGCCCGTTCCAATGCTCGAATTAAAGCCCATAATTCAGCAACCTGAGCACTTTTTCCTCCCCCAAGGGGTCCACTTTCTACAACTCCCTCATCATCCACTATTGCATATCCAGCCACCCGTTTTCCTTCAGTCATGTAACTTGAACCATCAGTATACCAATTATTGGTTGCCGCTTGCAAAGGAATATCGGATAGATCAGGACGTGTGGAATATACTGTTTCCAATACCTGTACACAATCATGCTCTATCCCAGCCTCCGTATCTACTGGCAACAGAGTAGCAGGGTTCAATTTATTAGAAACTATCAATCTGACATGAGGATTTTCTATCATCAATGCTTGGTATTTCACCAATCTTTGACTACTTAGCCACAAGTGTCCTTTCTGATCTAGGATCGACTGCACAGCATGAGGAGTATGCACACATATCGTGCTAGAAAAAGTCAACTTATTACAATCCTGTATCAGCTCTGCAATAGCTGCTAATACTTTTAAACAATGTGGCCACCCTTGTGCCACCCCATCCAACTGTTTGGATAAATATGCCACTGGCTGCTGCCAACTCCCAAGCTGCTGAGTCAGAACCCCCAATGCTACATTCTTCCTAGTATCCACATACAAATTAAAAGGTTTATCCAGATTCGGCAAAGCTAAGGCTGGTGCATTGGTAAGTGCCTGTTTGATTTCCATAAATGCCTTATTTTGTTCTTCTCCCCACTCAAAAAGATCTGTATTTCCTCCTTTCGTAGATGCATAGAGAGGGGCTGCCATAAGGGCATAATTCAGAATCCAAATTCGACAAAAACCAGCTAACCCTAAGAAACTCCGTAACTGTTTCCTATTAACCGGTGGTAATATTTCTAACACCGCTTGTTTCCTCTCCGGACCCAACGCACGTTGTCCTTGTCTAATGTCATAACCAAGATACCTCACACTCTCCTGTACCAACTGAGCCTTTTTCCGAGACACTCGATATCCACATTCCAACAATAATACAAGTAAAGACTTTGTATTATCCCAACACATATCCTCAGATTGCCCTGTAATCAAAACATCATCTACATATTGCAATATAGCATCTCCTTGTTGTCTAGACATGTAATACATCAAATCCTTAGCCAAGGCAGTGCCAAACAGCGTTGGCGAATTTTTAAAGCCCTGCGGTAAACGTGTCCACGTATACTGCATCTTAGTCCCTGTCCTAGGGTTTTCCCACTCAAAAGCAAACAAAGGTTGACTAATGGGATGGACTGGGATTGTAAAGAAAGCATCCTTCAAATCAATCACAGAAAACCATTTCGCATGAGGCGGAATTAAACTCAAAAGGGTATACGGATTAGGCACCGCAGGATGTATTGTCACTGTCATACTATTCACAACCCTCAAATCCTGGACAGGCCTATAAGATCCATCCAGCTTCCTTATGGGCAAAATTGGGGTATTCCAGGGTGATTGTATGGGGACTAAAATGCCTGCCCTCAAATATTTCTGAATACAATCATAGATAGCCATTATCGCATCCCGAGAACAAGGACGTTGCCTAATATGCACTGGGGTAGCAAGGGGTTTCACCTCTACAATGGCAGGGGGTGATGCGATGCAAAACCAGGGGGGTTATCCTCAACCCACAATCCGGGCACATTAAAGTCCTTCCATTTTTCTGAATCTACAGGATCTATCTCTTTTACCACCATCAAACGCCACATTGCCTCTGGATGGTGACTGACAGTTAAACATTGCTTCCCCTCATTAAAAGATATAGTAGCTCCCAATTTGTTCAACAGATCTCTCCCTAACAGGGGAATAGGGCATTCAGGAATGTACACAAATTCATGACTCAATTCAGAACCATTAAAAACACATGTAACAGGATTAAGCACTTTCCGCCCAATTACCTGCCCAGAGACCCCCTGCACTTTAATTTCATGGGGTCCTGGTGTAGCAACCTGTTTATTCACTACTGAGCGCCCTGCCCCTGTATCCACTAAAAACGTTGTTTGATGACCCCCAATACTCATTGTAACCATCGGCTCAGGAGGGGTCTGTTCCAAGCCAGGTCCCCGTCAGTCAGTCCATCCTGTGCCTGCCAAACCTATTCCTTCAACTTGGGTACCCTCACCTTGAGTGTCCATGTTTACTGGAGCCGGAGGCGGCCCCCAACCCCCAACTTGAACTCCCGGGGGCCCCCCACGTCCCCTCATTCCACGTCCTAGGGATCCTCGTCCAAAAGGCCTCCCAAAGGGTCTCCCAAAGGGGCGATGCCACATCCCGCGACCCCCTTCCATTCCACGTGGGTATTCTCTTTTCCAGTGACCTTCTGCGCCACAGAATGCGCACTGATTGGGCCCCAAACCCCCTCTTCCCTGAAAAACCGCTCTCCCTTGCAATGCCACTGCCAACAACTCAGCCTTCTTATGCATTCGAGTATCCCTCTCCTTTTTCTCTACCTTATCCCTATTAATAAACACCTTCCGTGCTATCTCCATCAACTCTGCAGTATTCTTCCCCAGCGCACCTTCTAGCTTCTGTAACTTCTTCCTTATATCATCATAACTTTGAGCTATAAACCTCTCATTCAACATTCTCACATTTCCAGCTTCCCTCGGATCAACCTGCGTATACATCTCATATGCCTCAATCAAACGCTGGAGAAAACTCTCCGGGCTCTCATCAGCCTCTTGCATAACCTGAGAAGGTTTAGACATATTCACGGGTGGTTTCCCTGCCTTTCTTAAAGCCGTAACAGTCATATTCTGATACTCCTTTAACCTGGTTACATGAACTTGATCAGTAGGGCTCCAGTTCGGATTGCGATCAGGCGCATGGATCAACATCTGGGCTCCTATATCCTGCTCATTAGGGAATCTATCTTGCATAATCTTTCTCATAGCTACTTTCCATTTTTCCCTTTCCTCTGCCGTCAACAAGGTATTCAACAGCTGCTGGATATCTTGCCAATTAGGATTATGGGTTTGCATAATTGTTTGAAATAAATCAGCCATCTCAGTCGGTTTCACAGAGAGGGGCCCATAATGCTGTTTCCAATTGAGCAAGTCAGTTGTTGAAAAGGGAACATATTGGAAGCACGGCCTATATTCCACTGCCCCTGTTTGTGGATCCACCACTTGCTGATCCATTTGACGTAAAGGAGCCAAAAAATCCCTCTGCTCTGCCTCTGCCTTGGCTGCCTCAGCCCTGGCAGTAACAGATCTTGTCTGCACACCAACAATTACACCAGAGCCCCCAGCTCCCTGTCCCCCATCTGTTTCCTCCTCCATATCTTCACCACCCTCTGCCCTCTCGGCGGGTCTTCCAGGGTAACGTTTCTTTTGTTTAACCACCAACTTCTGTTTTTCCTCTTCATCTGCCTCTTCCTCATCACTAGCTATAGCAGCAGCCACCGCCATCGGTGCACCTGCTAGCGGCGGCACATTCGCATAAGGCGGGGGTCTCAATATCTCCTCCTCATCCTGCCTCAACACCTTTTTCCGTGCATTGACCACCTTAGGATCCAATGCTTTAACATACTTAGCTCCATAATAACCACCCTTTGGCTTTTTCCCCTTCTGCCTTGCCACACAAAGACGAACCATTTCAGCCTGACATTGCAAAATGTCCCCAGCCCTTTCATCTACCGCATTGACCCACTGATCTATATATTGGTACTGATTGGGATATTGTTCCTCATTTGCGGCTATCTTAAATGCAACATCATCTATAGTTTGCCTCTCGAACGATCCCTCCAGGGGCCACCCCACCCCCAGATGAGGCCACTGTTGTTGGCACAAAAAGCGCAATCTGTCCCTTGTGGCTCTTGGGTAAGGGGTCTTAGAGGGGGCCTGATAATCAGCTCGATTAAAATACGTGTCAAAACCTTTTAACATACATTCCAATGGGGTACTGGGAACGCTACCACCACCACCAATCCTAACCACACTATCTTCGGCCCACAGTGCCGGACGTTCCAACGGTCACTGAAGGGAATCGCGAAGATTTAACCACCCACACAACCTATATGGACTTCGTTAGAACAGCCGTTCCGAGCCCAGGGAGTCGATCAGTCTCCCTCTTCGATCTTCAAGTGAGATCGGTACCCTTTTAATTACATATACTCGCCTGAAGACGACTTCTTACCCCCTCCTGGCCAGGATACAAGTTAGTTCAGACCTCCTTTCCTTCCTGTAAGGGATCTTGAGCTGACCCTCAGCACCGTCGGTCCCAACGAGGTGTCACTCCTGTCTCCCGGAGGCTTGTGCCCCCGCGGCGCCTGGAGAATATTCAGAAGTGGCCTCTGGGTGGGCCCGAGGGGTCAGGCTGCCCTCAGCGAAATATCGCCTCACTTATTGTCCCATCTGGGTCGCCAGATTTGTTGTAGAAGTGATGAGACATAAGCCAGCTCTTCCAGCAAAGGAAAGTTTATTGCGCAGGTTCAAAGCACAAACTACAAAATAAACGGCCTGAACCCCGAACAAATTACAGAGTCTTCCTTATATACTTATTCAAATATACAGTATCTCAGCATAACATGTTTCCCCATATATGGTAATACAATTGCGGGAAATTAGGAAATTAACAGATTTCGGTATACATCACATGCATTGACAAGCCAGACATCCTGTTTGTTGCAATCGCCTTGCTTAAGCAGATTTAGGACCCATATATAACTTTCTGCTGACACTTCAGTACTCCCCTTCCCTTATCGTGGTCCCATTATGCATTTGTTTAGTCGGACTGAGGTCAGGCTGACCCCTTTCTCAAGCTTTGGAGAAAAAAATGATTATGTTTGCCGCATTACTACCACTGAAAGGGGCCTACCTCAACTGTGCAATTTTGTTGCTGAGGGCCTACCTACCCAACATAAAAAAAGGGGAAAGACTTGAGGTGGCAGTTTCCCTGAATATTAGGGTTTCTAACACAAAAATGGGCATGTCTCAACTGTTTTATTTTGTTGTTGAGGGCAGATCCACCTACCCATCCAAGAGAAAAAAAGGGAAATACTTGTGGTGGCAGTTTCCCTGAATTTTAGGCTTTCTACCACTAAAAGGGGCATACCTCAACTGTGCAATTTTGTTGCTGAGGGCAGATTCACCTGCCCATCCAACAGAAAAAAAGGAAAAGAGTTAAGGTGGCAGTTTCCCTGAATCTTAGGCTTTCTACCACTGAAAGGGGCATAACTCAACTGTGCAATTTTGATGCTGAGGGCAGATCCACCTACCCATCCAAGAGAAAAAAAGGGAAAGACTTGTGGTGGCAGTTTCCCTGAATCTTAGGCTTTCTACCACTGAAATGGGCATAGCTCAACAGTTTTATTTTGTTGCTGGGGGCAGATCCACCTACCCATCCAAGAGGGGGGAAAAGGAAAGACTTGTAGTGGCAGTTTCCCTGAATCTTAGGCTTTCTACCACTGAAAGGGGCATATCTCAACTGTGCAATTTTGTTGCTGAGCGCCTACATACACAACAGAAAAAAAGGGGAAAGACTTGAGGTGGCAGTTTCCATGAATATTAGGGTTTCTAACACAAAAATGGGCATATCTCAACTGTTTTATTTTCTTGTTCAGGACAGATCCATCTACCCATCCAACAGAAAAAAAGGGAAAGACTTGTGGTGGCAGTTTCCCTGAATATTAGGGTTTCTAACACAAAAATGAGCATATCTCAACTGTTTTATATTGTTGTTGAGGGCAGATCCACCTACCCATCCAAGAGAAAAAAAGGGAAAGACTTGTAGTGGCAGTTTCCCTGAATCTTAGGCTTTCTACCACTGAAAGGGGCATATCTCAACTGTGCAATTTTGATGCTGAGGGCAGATCCACCTACCCATCCAAGAGAAAAAAAGGGAAAGACTTGTGGTGGCAGTTTCCCTGAATCTTAGGCTTTCTACCACTGAAATGGGTATAGCTCAACAGTTTTATTTTGTTGCTGGGGGCAGATCCACCTACCCATCCAAGAGGGGGGAAAAGGAAAGACTTGTAGTGGCAGTTTCCCTGAATCTTAGGCTTTCTACCACTGAAAGGGGCATATCTCAACTGTGCAATTTTGTTGCTGAGCGCCTACATACACAACAGAAAAAAAGGGGAAAGACTTGAGGTGGCAGTTTCCATGAATATTAGGGTTTCTAACACAAAAATGGGCATATCTCAACTGTTTTATTTTCTTGTTCAGGACAGATCCATCTACCCATCCAACAGAAAAAAAGGGAAAGACTTGTGGTGGCAGTTTCCCTGAATATTAGGGTTTCTAACACAAAAATGAGCATATCTCAACTGTTTTATATTGTTGTTGAGGGCAGATCCACCTACCCATCCAAGAGAAAAAAAGGGAAAGACTTGTAGTGGCAGTTTCCCTGAATCTTAGGCTTTCTACCACTGAAAGGGGCATATCTCAACTGTGCAATTTTGATGCTGAGGGCAGATCCACCTACCCATCCAAGAGAAAAAAAGGGAAAGACTTGTGGTGGCAGTTTCCCTGAATCTTAGGCTTTCTACCACTGAAATGGGCATAGCTCAACAGTTTTATTTTCTTGCTGGGGGCAGATCCACCTACCCATCCAAGAGGGGGGGAAAAGAAAGACTTGTAGTGGCAGTTTCCCTGAATCTTAGGCTTTCTACCACTGAAAGGGGCATATCTCAACTGTGCAATTTTGTTGCTGAGCGCCTACATACACAACAGAAAAAAAGGGGAAAGACTTGAGGTGGCAGTTTCCATGAATATTAGGGTTTCTAACACAAAAATGGGCATATCTCAACTCTTTTATTTTCTTGTTCAGGACAGATCCATCTACCCATCCAACAGAAAAAAAGGGAAAGACTTGTGGTGGCAGTTTCCCTGAATATTAGGGTTTCTAACACAAAAATGAGCATATCTCAACTGTTTTATATTGTTGTTGAGGGCAGATCCACCTACCCATCCAAGAGAAAAAAAGGGAAAGACTTGTAGTGGCAGTTTCCCTGAATCTTAGGCTTTCTACCACTGAAAGGGGCATATCTCAACTGTGCAATTTTGTTGCTGAGGGCACATCCACCTACCCATCCAAGGGGAAAAAAGAGAAAGACTTGTAGTGGCAGGTTCCCTGAATCATACGCTTTGTTACACTGAAAGGGGCATATCTCAACGTGCAATTTTCTTGCTGAGGGCAGATCCACCTACCCATCCAAGAGAAAAAAAGGGAAAGACTTGTGGTGGCAGTTTCCCTGAAATTCAGTCTTTCTACCCCTGAAAGGGGCATAAATCAACAGTTTTATTTTCTTGCTGTGGGCAAATCCAACAGTTTTATTTTGTTGTTGAGGGCAGATCCACCTACCCATCCAAGAGAAAAAAAGGGAAAGACTTGTGGTGGCAGTTTCCCTGAATCTTGCGGTTTCTACCACTAAAAGGGGCATACCTCAACTGTGCAATTTTGTTGCTGACGGCAGATCCATCTACCCATCCAACAGAAAAAGGGGAAAGACTTGAGGTGGCAGTTTCCCTGAATATTAGGGTTTCTAACACAAAAATGGGCATATCTCAACTGTTTTATTTTGTTGATGAGGGCAGATCCACATACACATCCAAGAGAAAAAAAGTGAAAGACTTGTGGTGGCAGTTTTCCTGAATCTTTGGCTTTCTACCACTGAAATGGACATAGCTCAACAGTTTTATTTTGTTGCTGGGGGCAGATCCACCTACCCATCCAAGAGGGGAAAAAAGGAAAGACTTGTGATGCCAGTTTCCCTGAATCTTAGGCTTTCTACCATTGAAAGGGGCATACCTCAACTGTGCAATTTTGTTGCTGAGGGCCTACCTATCCAACAGAAAAAAAGGGGAAAGACTTGAGGTGGCAGTTTCCATGAATATTAGGGTTTCTAACACAAAAATGGGCATATCTCAACTGTTTTATATTGTTGTTGAGGGCAGATCCACCTACCCATCCAACAGAAAGAAAGGGAAAGACTTGTGGTGGCAGTTTCCCTGAATATTAGGGTTTCTAACGCAAAAATGAGCATATCTCAACTGTTTTATATTGTTGTTGAGGGCAGATCCACCTACCCATCCAAGAGAAAAAAAGGGAAAGACTTGTAGTGGCAGTTTCCCTGAATCTTAGGCTTTCTACCACTGAAAGGGGCATATCTTAACTGTGGAATTTTGTTGCTGAGGGCACATCCACCTACCCATCCAAGAGAAAAAAAGAGAAAGACTTGTAGTGGCAGGTTCCCTGAATCATACGCTTTGTTACACTGAAAGGGGCATATCTCAACGTGCAGTTTTCTTGCTGAGGGCACATCCACCTATTCAGTTTCCCTGAATTTTGGCCTTTCTACCACTGAAAGGGGCATATCTCAACTGTGCAATTTTCTTGCTGAGGGCAGATCCACCTACCCATCCAAGAGAAAAAAAGGGAAAGACTTGTAGTGGCAGTTTCCCTGAATCTTAGGCTTTCTACCACTGAAAGGGGCATATCTCAACTGTGCAATTTTGATGCTGAGGGCAGATCCACCTACCCATCCAAGAGAAAAAAAGGGAAAGACTTGTGGTGGCAGTTTCCCTGAATCTTAGGCTTTCTACCACTGAAATGGGCATAGCTCAACAGTTTTATTTTGTTGCTGGGGGCAGATCCACCTACCCATCCAAGAGGGGGGAAAAGGAAAGACTTGTAGTGGCAGTTTCCCTGAATCTTAGGCTTTCTACCACTGAAAGGGGCATATCTCAACTGTGCAATTTTGTTGCTGAGCGCCTACATACACAACAGAAAAAAAGGGGAAAGACTTGAGGTGGCAGTTTCCATGAATATTAGGGTTTCTAACACAAAAATGGGCATATCTCAACTGTTTTATTTTCTTGTTCAGGACAGATCCATCTACCCATCCAACAGAAAAAAAGGGAAAGACTTGTGGTGGCAGTTTCCCTGAATATTAGGGTTTCTAACACAAAAATGAGCATATCTCAACTGTTTTATATTGTTGTTGAGGGCAGATCCACCTACCCATCCAAGAGAAAAAAAGGGAAAGACTTGTAGTGGCAGTTTCCCTGAATCTTAGGCTTTCTACCACTGAAAGGGGCATATCTTAACTGTGGAATTTTGTTGCTGAGGGCACATCCACCTACCCATCCAAGAGAAAAAAAGAGAAAGACTTGTAGTGGCAGGTTCCCTGAATCATACGCTTTGTTACACTGAAAGGGGCATATCTCAACGTGCAGTTTTCTTGCTGAGGGCACATCCACCTATTCAGTTTCCCTGAATTTTGGCCTTTCTACCACTGAAAGGGGCATATCTCAACTGTGCAATTTTCTTGCTGAGGGCAGATCCACCTACCCATCCAAGAGAAAAAAAGGGAAAGACTTGTAGTGGCAGTTTCCCTGAATCTTAGGCTTTCTACCACTGAAAGGGGCATATCTCAACTGTGCAATTTTGATGCTGAGGGCAGATCCACCTACCCATCCAAGAGAAAAAAAGGGAAAGACTTGTGGTGGCAGTTTCCCTGAATCTTAGGCTTTCTACCACTGAAATGGGCATAGCTCAACAGTTTTATTTTGTTGCTGGGGGCAGATCCACCTACCCATCCAAGAGGGGGGAAAAGGAAAGACTTGTAGTGGCAGTTTCCCTGAATCTTAGGCTTTCTACCACTGAAAGGGGCATATCTCAACTGTGCAATTTTGTTGCTGAGCGCCTACATACACAACAGAAAAAAAGGGGAAAGACTTGAGGTGGCAGTTTCCATGAATATTAGGGTTTCTAACACAAAAATGGGCATATCTCAACTGTTTTATTTTCTTGTTCAGGACAGATCCATCTACCCATCCAACAGAAAAAAAGGGAAAGACTTGTGGTGGCAGTTTCCCTGAATATTAGGGTTTCTAACACAAAAATGAGCATATCTCAACTGTTTTATATTGTTGTTGAGGGCAGATCCACCTACCCATCCAAGAGAAAAAAAGGGAAAGACTTGTAGTGGCAGTTTCCCTGAATCTTAGGCTTTCTACCACTGAAAGGGGCATATCTCAACTGTGCAATTTTGATGCTGAGGGCAGATCCACCTACCCACCCAAGAGAAAAAAAGGGAAAGACTTGTGGTGGCAGTTTCCCTGAATCTTAGGCTTTCTACCACTGAAATGGGCATAGCTCAACAGTTTTATTTTGTTGCTGGGGGCAGATCCACCTACCCATCCAAGAGGGGGGAAAAGGAAAGACTTGTAGTGGCAGTTTCCCTGAATCTTAGACTTTCTACCACTGAAAGGGGCATATCTCAACTGTGCAATTTTCTTGCTGAGGGCAGATCCACCTACCCATCCAAGAGAAAAAAAGGGAAAGACTTGTGGTGGCAGTTTCCCTGAAATTCAGTCTTTCTACCACTGAAAGGGGCATATCTCAACTGTGGAATTTTGTTGCTGAGGGCACATCCACCTACCCATCCAAGAGAAAAAAAGAGAAAGACTTGTAGTGGCAGGTTCCCTGAATCATACGCTTTGTTACACTGAAAGGGGCATATCTCAACGTGCAATTTTCTTGCTGAGGGCAGATCCACCTATTCAGTTTCCCTGAATTTTGGCCTTTCTACCACTGAAAGGGGCATATCTCAACTGTGCAATTTTCTTGCTGAGGGCAGATCCACCTACCCATCCAAGAGAAAAAAAGGGAAAGACTTGTGGTGGCAGTTTCCCTGAAATTCAGTCTTTCTACCACTGAAAGGGGCATATCTCAACTGTTTTATTTTCTTGCTGTGGGTAAATCCAACAGTTTTATTTTGTTGTTGAGGGCAGATCCACCTACCCATCCAAGAGAAAAAAAGGGAAAGACTTGTGGTGGCAGTTTCCCTGAATCTTGGGGTTTCTACCACTAAAATGGGCATACCTCAACTGAGCAATTTTGTTGCTGAGGGCAGATCCACCTACCCATTCAACAGAAAAAAAGGGAAAGACTTGAGGTGGCAGTTTCCCTGAATATTACCATGTTTCCCCGAAAGTAAGACAGTGTCTTACTTTCTTTTTATCCCCAAAAGCCCCACTATGTCTTACTTTCGGGGTATGTCTTATATTGGAAAAAAATTGTCGAATTTTTTGTTTTAACCATAAAATTAACATTTAGACGCGGTGACGTATGGAGGGGGGGCGGCACGAAAGTGGGCAGGAGGCGGCGCTCATTAAGATCAGAGGGAGGTGGCAGACGCGGCGACGTATGGAGAGGGGGACGGCGCAGGCGTGGGCAGGAGGCGGCGCTCATTTGGATCAGACGGAGGCGGCAGACGCGGTGACGTATGGAGGGGGGCGGCGCGGAAGTGGGCAGGAGGCGGCGCTCATTTGGATCAGACGGAGGCGGCAGACGCGGTGACGTATGGAGGGGCGGCGCGGAATTGGGCAGAAGGCGGCGCTCATTAAGATCAGAGGGAGGTGGCAGACGCGGCGACGTATGGAGAGGGGGACGGTGCGGACGTGGGCAGGAGGTGGCACGCAGCTAGATGAGAGGGAGGCGGCAATACCCCCGTATGTCTTACTTTCGGGGTACGGCTTATATTAGCCGACCCCCCTGAAACCCCCGATACGTCTTACAATCGGGGGTGTCTTACTATCGGGGAAACAGGGTAGGGTTTCTAACACAAAAATGGACATTACTCAACTGTCTTATTTTGTTGTTGAGAGCAGATCTACCTACCCATCCAAGAGAAAAAAAGGGAAAGACTTGTGCTGGCAGTTTCCCTGAAATTCAGTCTTTCTACTACTGAAAGGGGCATATCTCAACTGTTTTATTTTCTTGCTGTGGGCAAATCCAACAGTTTTATTTTGTTGTTGAGGGCAGATCCACCTACCCATCCAAGAGAAAAAAAGGGAAAGACTTGTGGTGGCAGTTTCCCTGAATTTTGGGGTTTCTACCACTAAAAGGGGCATACCTCAAATGTGCAATTTTGTTCCTGAGGGCCTATCCACTCAACAGAAAAAAAAGGGAAAGACTTGAGATGGCAGTTTCCCTGAATATTAGGGTTTCTAACACAAAAATGGCATATTTCAATTGTTTTATTTTGTTGTTGAGGGCAGATCCACCTACCCATCCAAGAGAAAAAAGGGAAAGACTTGTGGTGGCAGTTTCCCTGAATCTTGGGGTTTCTACCACTAAAAGGGGCATACCTCAACCGTGCAATTTTGTTGCTGAGGGCAGATCCACCTGCCCATCCAACAGAAAAAAAGGAAAAGACTTCAGGTGGCAGTTTCCCTGAATATTAGGGATCCTAACACAAAAATGGGCATTACTCAACTGTCTTATTTTGTTGTTGAAGGCAGATCCACCTATCCATCCAAGAGAAAAAAGGGAAAGACTTGTGCTGGCAGTTTCCCTGAAATTCCAGCTTTCTACCACTGAAAGGGGCATATTTCAAATGTTTTGTTTTGTTGTTAAGGGCAGACCCACCCACCCATCCAAGAGAAAAAAAGAGAAAGACTTGTAGTGGCAGTTTCCCTGAATCATACGCTTTGTGTCACTGAAAGGGGCATATCTCAACTGTTTTATTTTCTTGCTGATGGCAGATCCACCTATTCAGTTTCCCTGAATCCTGGCCTATCTACCACTGAAAGAGGCATATCTCAACTGTGCCATCTACCCATCCAAGAGAAAAAAAGGGAAAGACTTTAGATGGCAGTTTCTCTCAATCTTGGGCTTTCTACCACTGAAAGGGGCCTATCTCAACACTTTTATTTTGTTGCTGAGGGCAGACCCACCTACCCAACCAAGAGAAAAAAAGGGAAAGACTTGAGGTGGCAGTTTACCTGAATCTTGGGCTTTCTACCACTGAAAGGGGCATATCTCAACTGTGCAATTTTGTTACTGAGGGCAGATCCACCTACCCATCCAAGAGAAACAAAGGGAAATACTTGTGGTGGCAGTTTCCCTGAATCTTGGGGTTTCTACCACTAAAAGGGGCATACCTCAACTGTGCAATTTTGTTGCTGACGGCACCTCCACCTACCCATCCAACAGAAAAAGGGGAAAGACTTGAGGTGGCACTTTCCCTGAATATTAGGGTTTCTAACACAAAAATGGGCATATCTCAACTGTTTTATTTTGTTGATGAGGGCAGATCCACATACCCATCCAAGAGAAAAAAAGGGAAAGACTTGTGGTGGCAGTTTCCCTGAAATCCCGGCCTTCTACCACAGAAAGGGGCATATCTCAACTATTTTATTTTCTTGCTGTGGGCAAATCCACCTACCCATCCAAGAGAAAAAAAGGGAAAGACTTGTGGTGGCAGTTTCCCTGAATCTTAGGGTTTCTACCACTGAAAGGGGCATACCTCAACTGTGCAATTTTGTTGCTGAGGGCCTACCTACCCAACAGAAAAAAAGGGAAAAACTTGAGGTGGCAGTTTCCATGAATATTAGGGTTTCTAACACAAAAATGGGCATATCTCAACTCTTTTATTTTCTTGTTGAGCACAGATCCACCTACCCATCCAACAGAAAAAAAGGGAAAGACTTGTGGTGGCAGTATCCCTGAATATTAGGGTTTCTAACCCAAAAATGAGCATATCTCAACTGTTTTATATTGTTGTTGAGGGCAGATCCACCTACCCATCCAAGAGAAACAAAGGGAAAGACTTGTAGTGGCAGTTTCCCTGAATTTTAGGCTTTCTAGCACTGAAAGGGGCATACCTCACCTGTTTTATTTTGTTGCTGAGGGCAGATCCACCTACCCATCCAAGAGAAAAAAAGGGAAAGACTTGTGGTGGCAGTTTCCCTGAATTTTAGGCTTTCTACCACTGAAAGGGGCATAGCTCAACAGTTTTATTTTGTTGCTGGGGGCCTACCCACCCAACAGAAAAAAGGGAAAGACTTGAGGTGGCAGTTTCCCTGAATATTAGGGTTTCTAACACAAAAATGGGCATATCTCAACTGTTTTATTTTGTTCTTGAGGGCAGATCCACCTACCCATCCAAAGGTGAAAGACATGTGGTGGCAGCTACCCTGAATATTAGCCTTATAACACTAAAATGGGCATATCTCAACTGTTTTATTTTGTTGCTTAGGGCAGATCCACCTACCCATCCAAGAGAAAAAAAGGGAAAGACTTGTGATGGCAGTTTCCCTGAATCTTGGGCTTTCTACCACTGAAAGGGGCATATCTCAACTATTTTATTTTGTTGTTGAGGGTAGATCCACCTACCCATACAAGAGAAAAGAAGGGAAAGTCTTTTGTTGGCAGTTTCCCTGAATTTTAGGCTTTCTACCACTGAAAGGGGCCTATCTCAACTGTTTTATTTTATTGCTGAGGGCAGACCCACCTACCCATCCAAGAGAAAAAAGGGAAAGACTTGAGGTGGCAGTTTCTCTGAATCTTGGACTTTCTACCACTAAAAGGGGCCTATCTCAACAGTTTTATTTTCTTGCTGAGGGCAGATCCACCTATTCAGTTTCCCTGAATCCTGGCCTATCTACCACTGAAAGGAGCATGTGTCATTTGTGCAATTTTGCTGCTTAGGCCGGACCCACCTACCCATCCAAGAGAAAAAACGGGAAAGTCTTGAGGTGGCATTTTCCTTGAATCTTAGGCTTTCTACCTGTTTTATTTTATTGCTGAGGGCAGACCCACCTACCCATCCAAGAGAAAAAAGGGAAAGACTTGAGGTGGCAGTTTCTCTGAATCTTGGGCTTTCTACCACTGAAAGGGGCCTATCTCAACTGTTTTATTTTGTTCTTGACGGCAGATCCACTTACCCATCCAAAGGGAAAGACTTGTGGGGGCAGTTACCCTGAATATTAGCCTTATAACACTAAAATGGGCATATCTCAACTGTTTTATTTTCTTGCTGAGGGCAGATCCACCTATTCAGTTTCCCTGAATCCTGGCCTATCTACCACTGAAAGGAGCATGTGTCATTTGTGCAATTTTGCTGCTTAGGCCGGACCCACCTACCCATCCAAGAGAAAAAACGGGAAAGTCTTGAGGTGGCATTTTCCTTGAATCTTAGGCTTTCTACCTGTTTTATTTTATTGCTGAGGGCAGACCCACCTACCCATCCAAGAGAAAAAAGGGAAAGACTTGAGGTGGCAGTTTCTCTGAATCTTGGGCTTTCTACCACTGAAAGGGGCCTATCTCAACTGTTTTATTTTGTTCTTGACGGTAGATCCACTTACCCATCCAAAGGGAAAGACTTGTGGGGGCAGTTACCCTGAATATTAGCCTTATAACACTAAAATGGGCATATCTCAACTGTTTTATTTTGTTGTTGAGGGCAGATCCACCTACCCATCCAAGAGAAAAAAGGGGAAAGACTTGAGGTGGCATTTTCCTTGAATCTTAGGCTTTCTACCAGTGAAATGGGCATATCTCAACTGTTTTATTTTCTTGCTATGGGAAAATCCACCTACCCATCGAAGACAGGGCCACCATCAGGAATTTTGGGGCCCCATACAGCCTAAGTGTCTGCCCCCCCCGCCATTTTAAAACTATTTTAAGTCGCCAAGCCACTCCATCCCCCGGGGATCATTTCCCGCTTCACGCCAAGCGAGGCGGTCCCATAGGCCAGTGTTTCCCAACCTTGGCAACTTGAAGATATCTGGACTTTAACTCCCAGAATTCCCCAGCCAGCAAATGCTGGCTGAAGAATTCTGGGAGTTGAAGTTCAGATATCTTCAAGTTGTCAAGGTTGAGAAGCACTGCCATAGGCTATTTCAGGAACTGGGTTAAGCCGATTGTGTGGACTCGTCCAGGAGAAAGAAAGAAGCGGGAGTGACAAGGGAAAGAAAGATCCTGGCATCGGTCAGGCGGAGCGAGGCTTATTTACAGCTCCTTGGCACTTCTCCCTTCTTGTTGACAAAACCATGTGCTTTCCAGCGAGGGGAGAGGGGAGTGGGATCCCACACCCGGTAGCCACCGGAGAGGAGCTGGAAAGGACGAGGGGAGAGAAAAAGCAGGGTACCAGCAGTCAGGCGGGTGTCTTGAGGGGGCACTCCCATCTGGAAGGAAGGGAAGAAAGGCGAGGGCGAGCTAGGAAGGAAGGAAGGAAGGAAGGAAGGAATGGTAAAAGGGGCGATCAAGAGAGGAATGGGTGAATGAATGGACCGAGGGTGGGAAGGAAGGAAGGAAAGAGGGAAGGGACAGGAACAGAGGAAGGGTGCAAAGAAAGCAAGGAAAGGTGTGAAAGGGGAGAGGAAGAGAGGAAGGAGTGAAAGAAGGGAGTGAGGGAGGAAAGAAGGGAGGAAGGAGAAGGAAAGCAAGAAATGGAGGGAGGGAAGGAAAGAAAGAAAGAAAGAAAGAAAGAAAGGGGGAAGGGACAGGAACAGAGGAAGGAAGGAAGGAAACTTATGAAAGGGTGGAGTAATAGAGGAAGGACTGAAGGAAGGGAGGGAGGGAAGAAGGTAGGAAGGAGAAAGAAAAGAAGAATTAGAGGAAGGGAAGGTAAAAGAGAGAAAGAAAAAGAGCAAGAAAAAGAAAGAAAGAAAAAGAAAGAGAATGAAAGAGAAATAAAAAGAGAGAGGGGGAATGAAAGAAATGGAAGGAGGGAAGGAAGGAGAGAAAGAAAGAGGGAGAAAGAAAGCAAGAGAAAGAAAAAAGAATGAAAGAGAAAGAGAGAAAGAGGGAAAGAAAGAAAAAGAAACGAAAGAAAGAAAGAGAAAAGACAGAGAATGAAAGAGAAATAAAAAGAGAGGGGGAATGAAAGAAATGGAAAGAGGGAAGGAAGGAGAGAAAGCAAGAGAAAGAAAGAAAGAAAGATACAGAAAAAAGAATGAAAGAGCAAGAGAGAAATAGAGAAAGAAAGAAAAAGCAACGAAAGAAATTGTGATTTTTACAATTCCCTCCTCTGCTCCCCACAAACCACCTACCCCTCTACCGCAAGAGGGAAGCGCCCGAGGCGCCGGGTTCCACTTTCTCCCTTGCCCGCATCCTTGCCACGGTGACTCACCAGGAGAAGGCTGGAGACCCACGCGGCTCCTCGGGGGGCCTTGCGGAAGGCGGTGGCGGAAGCCCCCATGGCCAGCGCTGGGTGTGAGAAAGGATGCTTTCTGTGCGGGCGGAGGCCGAGAGCTGAGAAGGGCACGCCTTGCCCACCCTCGCCGGAAGAGCTGCCCATCTAGCAGTCCCGCTGCCCCATTGCCCGACAGGGGATGATGGGCAAGGGACGCCTCGGGGAAGGAGGGCAGGGCGGGAAGGGAAGGAGGGGGCTGGCGGGGGTTTAGGAAAGGGGAGCCCGCCGGGCACGAGGGAACGCTAGCCGCACGGGGCTCCGAGGCCAGCCTTGCAGCTCCTCGGCGGGAGCAGCTGAACGCCATCGGGAGAGGACTGGGCTCAGCAGGAGAAGCGCCGCCCCCCCCCCCCCCATTATTCAATTTCCCCGGGGCCCGTGACACGACTCCCGGTCTATCGGCGGCCCTGATCGAAGAGAAAAAAAAGGGAAAGACTTGTGGTGGCTGTTACCCTGAATCTTGGGCTTTCTACCACTGAAAGGGGCATATCTCAACTGTGCAATTTTGTTGCTGAGGGCAAATACACCTACCGATCCAAGAGAAAAAAAGGGAAAGAATGAGGTGGCAGTTTCCCTGAATCTTGAGCTTTCTACCAGTGAAAGGGGCCTATCTCAACTATTTTATTTTGTTGTTGAGCGTAGACCCACTTACCCATCCAAGAGAAAAAAAGGGAAAGACTTTTGTTGGCAGTTTCCCTGAAATTCTGACTTTCTACCACTGAAAGGGGCATATCTCAACCGTGCAATTTTGTTGCTTAGGGCAGACCCACCTACCCATTCAAGAGAATAAAAGGTAAAGACTTGAGGTGGCAGTTTCTCTGAATCTTTGGCTTTCTACCACTGAAAGGGGCCTAGCTCAACAATTTTATTTTCTTGCTGAGGGCAGATCCACCTATTCAGTTTCCCTGAATCCTGGCCTATCTACCACTGAAAGGGGCATGTCTCAATTGTGCAATTTTGCTGCTTAGGCCAGAACCTACCCATCCAAGAGAAAAAAAGGGAAAGACTTGAGGTGGCAGTTTCTACCACCGAAAGGGGCCTATCTCAACTGTGCAATTTTGTTCTTGAGGGCAGATCCACTTACCCATCCAAAAGGAAAGACTTGTGGGGGCAGTTACCCTAAATATTAGCCTTATAACACTAAAATGGGCATATCTCAACTGTTTTATTTTGTTGTTGAGGGCAGATCCACCTACCCATCGAAGAGGGGGGAAAAGGAAAGACTTGTGGTGGCTGTCACCCTGAATCATGGGCTTTCTACCACTGAAAGTGGCCTATCTCAACTGTTTTATTTTGTTGTTGAGGGTAGATCCACCTACCCATCCAAGAGAAAAAAAGGGAAAGACTTCTGGTGGCAGTTTCCCTGAATCTTGGGCTTTCTACCACTGAAAGGGGCCTATCTCACCTGTTTTATTTTATTGCTGAGGGCAGACCCACCTACTCAACCAAGAGAAAAAAAGGGAAAGACTTGTGGTGGCAGTTTCCCTGAATCTTGGGCTTTCTACCACTGAAAGGGGCATACCTCAACTGTGCAATTTGGTTGCTGAGGGCAGATCCACCTACCCATCCAAGAGAAAAAAAGGGAACAACTTGTGATGGCAGTTTCCCTGAATCATAGGCTTTGTGCCACTGAAAGGGGAATATCTCAACTGTTTTATTTTCTTGCGGAGGGCAGATCCGCCTATTCAGTTTCCCCGAATCCTGGCTTATCTACCACTGAACGGGGCATATCTCAACTGTGCAATTTTGTTGCTGAGGGCAGACCCACCTATCCATCCAAGAGAAAAAAGGGAAAGACTTGAGGTGGCAGTTTCTCTGAATCTTGGGCTTTCTACCACTAAAAGGGGCCTATCTCAACAGTTTTATTTTGTTGTTGAGGGCAGCTCCACCTACCTACCCAACATAAAAAAGGGGAAAGACTTGAGGTGGCAGTTTCCCTGAATATTAGGGTTTCTAACACAAAAATGGGCATATCTCAACAGTTTTATTTTGTTCTTGAGGGCAGATCCACCTACCCATCCAAAGGGAAAGACTTGTGGTGGCAGTTACCCTGAATATTAGCCTTATAACACTAAAATGGACATATCTCAACTGTTTTATTTTGTTGTTGAGGGCAGATCCACCTACCCATCCAAGAGAAAAAAAAGGGAAAGACTTGAGGTGGCATTTTCCTTGAATCTTAGGCTTTCTACCAGTGAAATGGGCATATCACAACTGTTTTATTTTCTTGCTGTGGGCAAATCCACCTACCCATCCAAAGGGAAAGACTTGTGGTGGCAGTTACCCTGAATACGTATTAGCCTTACAACACTAAAATGGGCATATCTCAACTGTTTTATTTTGTTGTTGAGGGCAGATCCACCTACCCATCCAAGAGAAAAAAAGGGAAAGACTTGAGGTGGCATTTTCCCTGAATCTTGGGCTTTCTACCAGTGAAATGGGCATATCTCAACTGTTTTATTTTCTTGCTGTGGGCAAATCCACCTACCCATTGAAGAGAAAAGGGAAAGACTTGAGGTGGAAGTTTCCCTGAATCTTGGGCTTTCTACCACTGAATAGGTAGAAACTGTTTTATTTTGTTGCTGAGGGCAGATCCACCTACTGATCCAAAAAAACAGGGAAAGACTTGTGGTGGCAGTTTCCCTGCAATTCCAGCTTTCTACCACTGAAAGGGGCCTATCTCAACTGTTTTATTTTGTTGTTGAGGGCAGACCCACCTACCCATTCAAGAGAAAAAAAGGGAAAGACTTGTGGTGGCAGTTTCCCTGAATCTTGAGCTTTCTACCAGTGAAAGGGGCATACTTCAACTGTTTTATTTTGTTGCTGACGGCAGATCCACCTACCCATCCAAGAAAAGAAAAAGGGAAAGACTCGTGGTGGCAGTTTCCCTGAAATTCCAGCTTTCTACCACTGAAAGGGGCCTAAGTCAACTGTTTTATTTTTTTGCTGAAGGCAGATCCACCTACCCATCCAAGACAAAAAAAAAAGTGAAAGACTTGAGGTGGCATTTTCCTTGAATCTTAGGCTTTCTACCAGTGAAATGGGCATATCTCAACTACCCATCGAAGAGAAAAAGGCGAAAGACTTGTTATGTTTGCAAGTTGTTAGAACAAAGGTGATCACTGATTGGAGCAGGCGCGACCAATGAGAAGCCTGCAAGTGCAACCAATGGGAAGCCGAGGCACACCCAATAAGGAATCGCCGGGCGCAACCAATAGGAAGCCCCGGCGCGAAGTCTTGAAACATTGTCACCAAACCCCAGCGCTGGTAATAAAGTATATAAGGTGCGATTTTGGCCGCTTGTCTTTAAGTCACTACCTGCCTCCGAGCTGGTCACTTTTAATGTTCTTGATTATTGAATAAAGAGCTGTTACCCTCTTCCTCGGTCTCCAGCCTCTGATTTAACAGTGGCGATGAGGGGTTCGAGCCTTCGCATTCCAGAGATGGCTTCGGCAATGCCGCACGCTTTGCCTTTCTTCAACCCCGATGAGGATTCGTGGACGGCATACATGTCCAAATTTTGCATCTTCCTCCAAGCAAGCAACCTAGATGACGCATCGGAGAACAGAAAATGAGCTATATTCCTCCATTATTGCGGTCCAGTGACCTAGCCACCACGCTCGCAGATGAAGAATCCATCGAGAGCTTCTCCTGGATGGCTCTGCAGGAAAAGCTCACAAACCGTTTCCAGCCAACGACTCCTGCTCGCAACAGCAGAAACAAATTTTCCCAAATGAAGCAGGCTGAAGGCGTGTCGATCAAGGACTTTGTCACCCGACTACGAGCCTTACTAGCAAAATGCAAATACAAAGACCCAGAAGAACAGCTAATCGACCGTCTAATCTTCGGCATTAGCAACTTAAATCTACAAAAGAAATACCTCATCGACGAGGACGTCTCCTTGCAAGACATCATAAAGGCTGTTAAAGCCGTTGAAGTCTCTGACGCATCTGCCGCCGAACTCAAACGCTCAGAACCAACAGTCAACAAGGTAGCCGAAAACAACCCTACAACCACCGAAGACACCACCGGACAGCCTCCCGATCCAGCGACAGAAGAGGACTACTGCCTTCAGATTCTCCACCCACCACAAACTAACAGCCCACGGCGACCTTTTCCTCCATGCTTCAGATGCAACGGCTCACACGCCTGATCCAGATGCCCATTCAAGGATGCCCTCTGCCGTCATTGCCATAGAAACGGTCACATCGCCGAGGTTTGCCGAGCACCTTCGCCAGGGGATTTTGCCCAACCCTGGCAGCACCAACCAGCTGCATCTGGAAATTTCAACACTCCCTATAACTGCGGGAACTTCAAACAGACTACCGGTTTCCGCCCAGGATTCCACAAAAGTAATTCCCCATTCACCATTAAGTATAACTGTTCACCGACACAGGGGAAACTTTTTACCTCACTTTTGATTAACAATTGACCCTGCAAAATGGAAATTGACACAGGATCCCGTCACTCTATAATGGTGTGGCATAAATTTCACCTATACTTGCAACATATTCAAAAGGAACAATTAATTCCTTGGACTTCCGGACTTTCAGATTTTCAGGGAAAGGCTATTCCTGTATTGGGGTCTATCAATGTATCAATATGTTGTGAGGGGTTTAATGGAATGTTGCCGCTAATTGTTGTAGATGGCCCTAGGCACACGTTGTTGGGGTTAGATTGGTTCCAGCCGCTTGGTATGGGCATCACAGGAATTCACTCCATTGCCAACCCAAACTTACCCCCGATGGATATAATGAGGGAATTTGCTGATGTATTTGAACCAGGACTGGGCAAGTACAAGGGCACCCCAATCTCATTTAATCTTGACCCCCACAGCGGCCCCAATTCGTCTCAAACCCCAGAGGGTACCCTTACTGCTGCTTCCAAAAGTCGACCAACAATTAGACAAATTAATTGCCCAAGGAATCCTAGTACCAATAGATCATGCTAAATGGGAGACCCCAATCGACCTTCCTTTAAAACCAGATGGCTCAGTCCGTATATGTGCTGACTACAAAGCGACGATTAACAGAGCTTAGCAACACAATGCCTACCCAATACCAGTAGTGCAACATTTATTGCACACATTAGGAAACGGCTCCATTTTCGCCAAGATCGATTTAGCCCAGGCATACCAGCAATTACCTGTCTCAGAGGAAACAGCAGAAATTCAAACAATAGTAACCCATCGGGGGGCATTTAAATGCACCCGATTACAATTTGGAGTTGCAATCGCCTCCGGCATCTTTCAAAGCCTAATGGAGCACCTATTAAACAAAATCCCCGGGGTGGTGCCATATTCCAACGATGTACTTATTTCTGCAACATCAGCCTCCCAATTATGGGAAAGAATCCGACAGGTGTTAACAAAATTCCAGGAAACGGGTCTCCGCATAAAACCAGATAAATGCTCATGGGCAGTCCCCAGTGTTGAATTTCTAGGGTTCTCTATAGACAAAAAGGGCATCCATCCAACAGAAGAAAAAGTCCTAGCAATAAAAAATGCCCCTGTCCCGACAAACAAGGCTGAACTACAATAATTCCTGGGTTTACTAAACTTCTATTCCATATTTCTCAAACAGAAAGCCACAGTAGCGGAGCCTCTCCATCATCTACTTAAACAAGGCACAGTCTGGACATGGGGACCCACTGAACACAACGCCTTTCAAGCCATTAAAAAATTATAATCATCTGACAGTCTTTTTGTACAGTATAATATTACTATGCCTGTAACCTTAACATGCGACGCTTCCCCCTTCAGGATAGGAGCAGTCCTTAGTCATACATTTCCAGACGGCACTGATGCTCCCATTGCATTTTATTCAAAAACCCTGGCTTCGACAGAAAGGAACTACTCCCAATTAGACAAAGAAGCGCTAGCATTGGTTGCAGGTGTTAAAAAATTCCATGAATATTTGTTCGGCCGCTCATTTACCTTAATCACGGACCATAAACCCCTATTGGGAATTTTAGCAGGAGATAGACAGACCCCCACATTTCTCTCCCCGAGGATGACCCATTGGACAATTTTCTTAGTGGCTTACAATTATGTCCTCAAGCACAGGGGAGGGAAGGAAATTGGCCATGTGGATGCCCTGAGCAGATGCCCCTAGGCAGACTTGGTAAAGGACCCAGCCCCAGCCTTGGATGTATTACTGATAGAAATGCAGGAAAACCCAATAATAACTGCAGACGAAATAGCCAGAAAGACAAATGTAGACCCTGTGTTGTCCCGAGTCAAACAATGGGCTCTAAAGGGATGGCCGGAAGAAATACCGAAAGAAACTTGTCAGGCATTCAAAAATAGACAAATGGAATTAAGTGTGTTAAGGGATTGCATACTGTGGGGTGACCGGGTAATAGTCCTGAAACAACTACAAAAGAAAGCATTAAAATTGCTACATCAAGGTCACCCAGGCATGGTAAGAATGAAAAGCCTGGCTAGGAGCCATCTATGGTAGCCGGTGTTGGATCAGGAAATAGAAACATGGGTAGCAACTTGTAATCCGTGCCAACAAACTTGCCCAGACCCGCCCAAGACCAAGCCTACAGAGTGGGAAATGCCAAAAGGACCGTGGTCTCGCATCCATATAGACTTTGCAGGCCCACTAGCGGGCCAATCGTTCCTAATCATAGTGGACGCATACTCAAAATGGCTGGAGGTTGTTTTAATGACCTCAATTACGACGGCAGCTACAATAAAGGCACTTCAGAAAATCTTCGCAACGCACAGACTGCCAGACGTCTTGGTCTCTGACAACTGCCCACAACTGACTTCCAGACAAATGGAAGTCTTCCTATCTGAATGGGGGATCCGCCACGCATTAACATCACCCCATTTCACGTTTACTAATGGCTGGGCTGAATGCATGGTGAGGTTCACTAAAGAAGCCCTTCACCGATCGACACCCGGAGACTGGCAGCAGCAGCTGGATGAGTTCTTGATGGTCCAATACATTACCCCTTCGGCCAGCACCAAGAAAAGTCCAGCGGAGCTTCTTATGGGAAGAAAACTCCATTCCCAGCTGGACAGACTTCACCCGGAATGCACCAAAGAAAAAGACAAACCAATGGGGGAGCCCGAAAGGACTTTTAAAATGGGCGACCCAGTGTATGCAAAAGACTTTGACTCCAACCTCCACTGGAGGGAGGGGACCATAGAACATAGAACCGGTCCCAAATCATATACAATCCTCCTCCACAATGGGAGGATTTGGCGAAGACACGTTGACCAAATCAGAAAGCGACATCCCGGAGAGTTACCCCAAAATAACAGTAACATTCTCCCCACAGATTACACTACAAGAAACCAGCAGGAACAACTGTTCTACTCACCACAACATCTTCAGGCATCCAGCGACGGCTGTCCTGGAACCCTGGCCGATGGCGTTGGTGAGGCTGCATCGACGTCCATAGGCCAAGGCAACCTTTACCCGGATGGAGCTGCACAGGAGCCAGCCGACCTGGAGGACAACTCCCAGCAAACTGAACTGCGCAGGTCTGGACGAGCAACCAAACCACCAATCTGGTTACAGGATTACGTAACCTACCTAAATGACTGACAGTCATGTCGACCTATGGGGGGAGGGGTGTTATGTTTGCAAGTTGTTAGAATAAAGGTGATTGCTGATTGGAGCAGGCACGACCAATGAGAAGCCCGCAAGCGCAACCAATGGGAAGCCGAGGCACGACCAATAAGGAATCGCCGGGCGCAACCAATAGGAAGCCCTGGCGCGAAGTCTTGAAACATTGTCACCAATCCCCAGCGCTGGTAATAAAGTATATAAGGTGCGGTTTTGGCCACTTGTCTTTAAGTCACTACCTGCCTGCGAGCTGGTCACTTTTAATGTTCCTGATTATTGAATAAAGAGCTGTTACCCTCTTCCTCGGCCTCCAGCCTCTGATTTAACAGATAAGGCTTATTAGTAGTGGTTTATGGTTTAACACTACAGAAGTTTGAGACCCAGTAAAGAATTTTCTCTGCATATCTGAAACTTGAAATTACATGACTCTGCATCATTGGAGGGGTTCTTTCTATGAGTATTTTTTGGAGGGGGGGGCTTACACTTGTACTGTTCCCAGGTCTATTTGACCCGGACTAAGAAAAGGTTGGTTTTAGCTACTGGAAGTGGTTTTTTTAAATACTTTTTCACTGGTATACTAATTTGAACACTTTTGAACACAACGAAATGAAAAATGAAATGAAAAAATTAATGCTTATTTGTTTATTTTGCCCAGAAAAGCCCCACCCCCACCCCCGGCTGTGTGCAATTATTTCACTTTATATATAGATTAGGCTCCAAATTCTAAATATTTTTTATAACTTTGGCATTGGTATACTAATGACTTGCCTACAAAAGTAGTGAGTGCACCATCACTGAAGGTTTTTAACAAGAAATTGACCATTTGTCTGAAGCGGAATAGGGTTCTCCTGCTTGAGTAGGAGGGTTAGACTAGAAGGCCTCCAAACTCCCTTCCAACTCTGTGATTCTGTTATTGTCCCCATCCGTCTTCTTTACACTGTTATGATTTGGTGGTGGGAGAGAATAAGACAAGCAATATACCACAACACACCTGTCTCATTCTGTCTTAGAGAGCAAACAGTCTGCCTGAGAAACCAGACAAAGAACAGGCTTGAGGGCTGAATTTACTAGCTTAACTGGAGAAAGGGGGAAAGAAGGTAGAAGAAGAGAGACAGCGTAATTATTATTAGAGGCAGCTGGGATGTGGACAAGGGAAGCCGACCTATTTAAACTGGAAGAGCCAAATAATTCAACCACATGTCTGCACAGATGCCAGAAATGTAATGTCTGAATAGGAGCTCTCAGCTATTGATGCAAAATTCTACCCACTTGATCCCATACATTCACATTCAGACTCCCTCTCTCGGGATAAAAAGAACACTGATCTCTTATTTCCTGGACCAGCCGGATTAAAGCAGATTTTTGAAGACCATGTTCTGCTTTCTTTAAAAGAAATGCAAGTTCTTCCACATGCTGTTGCTGTGCTAAAGAAATAGAGGAGCCCATGCCTACTCACCTGAAAAAAGGGTTTCTTTGTTCAAAGAATGTCAGTGCACTGTTAAGTTCATGTCAAATAGGATGAGTAGAAGATCTGGTTCATGTCCAGGGTCCCTGTTCTTGGATGCCAAATGTAGAACAGGGAAGGATTCAAAGATAAGCAGAGACCATTGTAGGAGCGAAAGAAGCCAACTTTATTACCATGAGCGAATCAATCCATCAATCTCCAACTTATTTCCAGCCAGCTTTTTAATAGGAATGTTATCTTTATGCAACTTTCAGCATGGACATGCACAGTTTACATGATGTTGTAATTCATATAGAATGAACAGTACAGCATTCATAATGTTGCAAACTCTAGGGAAGTTTTGGCAGCAGGCTTTGAGGTGCCAGCAAACACACTTCTGTTACATTTTGCTACAAGCTAGAATTTTCCCAGGCTAGAATTTTCCCAGGCCTTCAGGCCTACCCAGTGTTTGTAAAGCCTAGGGTTTAAAATCCATGCTAACTTAAGCTTAAACTTAACAGCATAATGTGTACTGAGCATTAATGTGTGGCTTTGTGTCACACTTGGGCTTGCATAATCATGTGCAAAAAAAAAATTAGGACAGCAAAAGCCCAAGACAAACTAAGCCTAGCAACAAAAGTCCAAGACAATAAAAAATCTTCTTCCAACACATAAACACCCCCCAAAAAAATCAAGGAAGCAGTCGGTCCACTGAAAAGAGGAGACGGCACAGAAGTAACTGACAATAAAGAGAAAGCAGAACTGCTCAACACCTTTTTTGCATCTGTTTTCACACACAAAGAAATAACAAAACAACAAGCTTGTATCACAGCTGCAGAAATCAAAACTGGAACAAAACCCTACTTTAATAAAAATACAGTAAGAGACCACCTATTGGAACTCAATGAGTACAAATCATCAGGACCAGATGGACTGCACCCCAGAGTCCTAAAGGAGCTTGCTGATGGCATCACTGAACCTCTGTACCACATCTTTCAAAAATCCTGGATAACAGGAGATCTATCAGACGATTGGAAATGAGCTGATGTGGTCCCTATTTACAAAAAAGGCAAAAAAAAACCAGATCCAGGAAACTACAGCCTGATCAGCCTGATGTATATTCCTGGGAAAATATTAGAAAAGATAATCAAGAAACAGATCTGTCACCACCTTGAATCAAACAACGTAATAACCACTAGCCAACATGGATTCATCAGAAACAAATCATGCCAAACCAACCTCATTTCATTCTTCGACACTGTGACCAAATCAGTAGACCAGAGAAATGCAGTGGACATAATATACCCAGACTTTAGCAAAGCATCTGACAAGGTGGACCACAACCTTCTACTCTCCAAAGTAAAGAAGAGTGGGATCGACAGTAACACAACAAGATGGATTGAAAACTGGCTGACCAATCACCATGGGACTAAGTCCACATGGAAAGAGGTAGGCAGTGGGGTACCACAGGGATCAGTCCTAGGCCCAGTACTCATTAACATATTTATCAATGACCTAGACGAGGGAATAGAGGGGGAATTAATTAAATTCACAGATGACACCAAGCTGGCAGGAGTGGCCAACACCCCAGAGGATATCCACAGGATACAGAAAGATCTAGGCAGACTTGCACAGTGGACCGAAATGAACAAAATGAAGTTCAATGTAGAGAAAAGTAAAATCCTGCACCTAGGCAAAAGAAACCCAAAACATGCATACAAACTGGGTGAAACCACACTCACCATAAGTGACTGTGAGAGGGATCTTGGAGTCTTGGTGGATAACCAGCTAAACATGGGCCAGCAATATGCAGCAGTGGATAAAAAAGCCAACACAATTCTAAACTGCATGAACAGGGGGATACACTCCAAGACCAGAGAGGTAATAATACCACTCTATAAGGCCCTGGTCAGACCGCACCTGGAGTATTGTATCCAGTTCTGGTCACCACACTTCAAAAGAGATATAGAGACTCTGGAAAGGGTGCAGAAAAGAGCAACTAAAATGATAAGGGGACTAGAGACCAGGCCATACGAGGAAAAGTTGACGGAACTGGGCATGGGTAGTCTAACAAAAAGAAGGGCTAGGGGGGACATGATAGCTGTATACAGGTACTTAAGAGGATGCCACAGAGGGGAGGGGGTCACACTATTTTCCAGGGCAACAGAGGGCTGGACGAGGAACAACGGTTGGAAGCTAACCAAGGAGAGATTCAACCTTCTGGTGGCTGCGAGCCATGTTGGGAAGCTGGAGACAGAGCTCCGTCCCCAGACCTCCGTTTTCGCCCTGGTGGTCATGACTTAGCGATACGATCACACCCGGAGAGTCCAATCTAGAACAGGGGGTCTCCGTGAACCGGAGGGGGTGTTCGCCACCACCCCCAAGTGCAGGATTGCCCTGCAGCACCAGGCGCAAAGATATGGGGCCCGGATTCCACCGGCACTCGGCCATAGCGGCACCTCCACACAAGAGGAAGAACAAAGAAAAAAACTGGAGAAGTCTTAAAGAGTGTCTGGAAAATAGAGAGATCAGAGAAGAACGAAGATTGAAGGTAAAGTGATTATTATTCCCACAAATAAATTTAAATAAGGAATTAATAAGTTAAAATAAGGCGAAGAAGAAGTAGAAAAAATAATTCCTGCCAACGTGAGCGGACTTTAACAAGCTGGAATGGCCTTAGCTCACGAAATTACAGAGACGGCAAATAGTGTCTCAGCTCGAACTTTTTAACATTGTAAACGAGGGGATAAGAATTGAATTTTAAACTTGAAACATCCGGTATTCTTTTTTCCTCTATTTACTTTGGGAGTGGAATGTGTGTGGCATTTTTGCAACATTAAAAGCAGCTAAATAACATACAAGATGGAGGATTAATATTCCATAAGAACTAAGACGTTGATGCTGGATCTGGATTTGTTAATTTTTTCACTTCTATTATTTTAATATTTCCTTCAGTTTGGATTACAACTTGTTTTCTTTTGATTGTTCTGCCTTTTTTTGGGAAAAACCTTGTTAATTAAAATTCATCTGCCTTTTTTACCTGGAATTTTATTTGAAGTATTTGGACTCTATAATTGACCTACTGGATTAAAACCTGTTTTTCTTTTTTTTTCTTTTCTGGGAATAACAAGGACATTTTAGTGATCTCAATATTGGACCTATAATATTAAATGAACTTTGAATATTGATCTATTTTTAACTTACTTTAAATTTGGATATTGATTCAATCAAAGAAAAAAATATAGAGAAATATAAGACTGAATTGCTTTATTTTAATCATGAGAAGAACAAATTAAGAACTCTCTGGACGTTACTGGAAATTGTTTAAGTATCTTTTTTCTTTTCTTCTCTTTTTTATTAAAAATATAATTTTTATGGACATTGTTTGAGAATCGCAAAGGAGAAAGAGATGGGAACGCGTTAGAAGGTAGGAGAAAGTTCTAATCCCAAAAAGAAAACTTTTTGTTTGCTTTTGGAATAACATCTTGATCAATTTGGAAGGAATAAGCAGTTTATAAAACAACCGGAATACCTTCACCCCACATACCTCTTTTTTTTTGCCTTCCCTTCCTCCTTTTACTTTACATTTGGCTACGACTGTTTTTCTATCGTCTACTAAATAATTTTTTTTTTTTTTCAATCTCACATTTGTGGATTTTTTGCTATTTCGACATTTGGACATTTGGACATTTGGACATTTGGACAATATTCTCCCTTCTGTTTCGTTTTCCCTGCCCTCTGTGCTGGAAACTCTGGAACACTTGTGATTACAACTTCGAACTGCAACCTGTTGCGTTTTCCTTGGACCCAGGATTAATCACATTAATATTCTACAAACTTTGCAAATTACTGTCTACATTGCTCACAGGGATTGAATTACAGTGTTTTGAACTATATAACATTGATTTACCTCATCTATAAAACTTTGCTCAACTTTATACATACTGGGAAAATTAGTGGAAATCAACAGTACCGAACTGAATCAATTTCCAAACACAACGGACCATCAGATCTTCTGGATACGTGATTGTATAACACTCTATATGATATATTGATTTGAAATATTGGTTTATTGGTTCACTGATACATGAATTTATTGCAGTGTTTCCCAACCGGTGTGCCGCGGCACACTGGTGTGCCGCGAGACATGGTCAGGTGTGCCGTGAAGAAATAAGCTCAGCTTCTGGTCTCGCAACTTTTTGCGAAGAGAAAAAAGTTGTGAGACCGGAAGCTGAGCTTGCTTCTTTGCGCCTTCCAAGTTTTCCAGCAGCTGCGGCGCCCCGCCTGGCTGGAGCTTCCCTGTCAGCAGGTGAGCTTTGGGGCTTGGTGGGAGGGCAGCGGCAGTGGGAGGGTGGCGCGCAGCGGGAGGGTGATGGCGGCGGCAATGGCAGCGGGCAGGAGCCATGCCGTGGAGCGGTGGCAGGATGGTCCCTCTCTCTCTCCCCCTCTCTTGCTTTCTCTTTCTCTCCCCCCTCTCTCCCTCTCTCTTTCTCCTAGTAGCCATGGGGCGACGTCAGGGTGATCAGCTGTGAGGCGGAGCTCCGGAACAGAGAAACAGAGGCACCGACGGCGGCGGCTGGAAATGCTGGAATTGCATGGCTGGCACTTGCCTGCTGGCTGGACCAGGACGGAGGCTCAAGCCCCACGTCCATGCCCAGCGCAACGCCAGAAATGTACGGCGTCTAGCCATCGCCGTCTGTGCCTCCATTCTGAAGCTCCTCCTCTCAGCTGATCACCCTGCCGTCACCCCACGGCTACTGGGAGAAAGAGAGAGGGAGAGAGGGGGGAGAGGAAGAGAAAGCAAGAGAGGGAGAGAGAGAAAGAGAGAGGAAGAGAGGGGGGGAGAGAAAGAGAGAGAAAGATATAGCAAGAGAGGGAGAGAGAGAAAGAGAGGGAGAGAGGGGAGAGAGAAAGAGATAGCAAGAGAGGTAGAGAGAGAAAGAGATAGCAAGAGAGGGGGGATAGAAAGAGAGAGAAAGAGATAGCAAGAGAGGGAGAGAGAGAAGGAGAGAGGGAGAGAGGGGGAGAGAAAGAGATAGCAAGAGAGGGAGAGAGAGAGAGGGAGAGAGGGGGGAGAGAGAGAAAGAGATAGCAAGAGAGGGAGAGAGAGAAAGAGAGAGGGAGAGAGGGGGGAGAGAAAGAAGGAGAGAGAGGGGGTAGAGAAAGAGAGAAAGCAAAAGAGAGAGAGAGAAAGAGAGATAGCAAGAGAGAGGGAGAGAGAGGGGGGAGAGAAAGAGAGAAAGCAAAAGAGAGAGAGAGAAAGAGAGATAGCAAGAGAGAGAAAGAGAGAGGGAGAGAGAGGGGGAAGAGAGAAAGAGAGAAAGACAGCAAGAGAGAGAAAGCAAGAGAGAGAGAGAAAGAGGGGGAAGGAGGGTGAGGGAAAGACAGAGAGAGGGAAGGAGGGAGAGAGAAGGAGGGCAAAAAAGAGAGGAAGGAAGGGAGAAACAAAGAGAGATGGAGAGAGAGGGGAAAGAAAGAGGAGGGAAGGGAGAGAGAGAGAGAAAGAGGGAGAGAGAAAAATAGAGCGAAAGGGAGGAAGAGAGATATTTTTTGTCCAAACTTTTTTTTACACACACACACCCGCCCGCCCGCGCCCCCCCCCCCCGCTCAATGTTCCCCAGGATTTTGTAAATGTGAATAATGTGCCGCGGCTCAAAAAAGGTTGGGAAACACTGATTTATTAAACTGAATTTTTGACTTGTATATATTGCCAATTTATTCTTAATTTGAAATATAATTAATTACAAATTATAGAAATTAAATATTTGACTGTTTAGTATTTAGGATACTTAGGTATTTATATAATTTAACGAATTTATCTATTTACTTAATTAAAATAAGTTATATTATGATAACTATAGACTCATTTCAGATAAAATTTAGATATTGTCATCTTCAACTAAGTTTAAATAGAGATAATGAATAACTATACAATTAAAATTAAATACTTAGTAAACTATTGTAAAAATTGATCAGTTGACTCTGCTCTAACTATAACTATATTTACATTTTGTTTATATTAAATTATTGCAATAGAGATTAATAATTTTGATTATTGTGAACTGATACTTAATGAACTGATACTTATTTTGAACTGATACTGATACTTAATGAATTAGTAATATAGTGATTTAAGTTCTACATATTTTTCATATTCTTATACTAACAGCTTTTACATCATCACTTTGAACACTTTCCTACCTGACATATTTTACTTATTATATACTTAGATAGCTTACATAATGTTGTGATTCAGCCTGAGGCTCCTCAGGGACCAGCTGCGTCTCTGCTGGATCCATGCCCGGAGGAGGAGGACAGTGAACAGGAGGGGGAGGAACAGGCAGACGGGGGAGAGGAAAGTCAGGAAGAGGAGGAGGGTGATGGATATGCTCACCAAGATGGTTCATTTTGTACCTTGCACTAGGGTGCCCACTGCCCAACTCACGGCCCAAATGTTTATCAGCCACGTTTTTCGGTTACATGGGCTCCTGGATCGGGTGGTGTCTGACAGGGGAACCCAATTCACAGCCCGGTTCTGGTGGGAATTGATGTCGGCCCTGAATGTGTCCGTGTGCCTCACATCGACGCAGCACCCCCAGACCGATGGAGGCACAGAGAAGGTCATAGGAATATTGGAGCAATACCTGAGGTGTGTAGTGGCGGATCGTCAGGCTGAGTGGTCCAGGTTCCTCCCTGTAGCGGAGTTTGCTTTTAACAACTCCCGCCACTCCTCAACCCAACTCACGCCCTTTTTTGCAAATTATGGCTTCCACCCTCGCTTCTTTCCCTTGACCCTCCTGGATTCCCCGGTGCCTGCTGCAGAGGACTTCCTCTCGGAGCTGCAGGCGGTCCACGAGATGGTGAAAAGGTACCTTAATAAGGCCAAGGAGGACTATAAGGGAGTGGCTGACCGCTCCAGACGGGATGTGCCCCACTTGGTGGTAGGGGATCAGGTGTGGTTGTCCACGAAATACATAGCCTCCGAATTACCCAGACACAAGTTAGATCCCCGGTTCCTGGGCCCTTTTCCCATTGAAAAGGTTATCAACCCGGTGGACTACCGGCTCACCTTGCCGGCCAACTTGCGGGTCCACCCTGTGTTTCACCATTCCCTGTTAGTCCCTGTCCCTCCCGATTGTCTGCTCCGTCCCAACGTTCCCGTTTTTCCTGCCCCGTGTGTTCGTGACCACCGTTTTTCCTGCCTCGTGTGTTCGTGACCACCTCCCTGATGCTATGGTGCATGCCATTCTGAATTCCCATTGGGTGGACGATTGCTTCCAATACAAGGTGCAATGGGTGGAGGGGGACCCTGTTGATTGCTCCTGGGTGGAAGCTGCATTGCTGGACGCTCCCGACCTTCTTCGGGATTTTCATGCCCGGTTTCCCCAGAAACCACATCCTCTCCGCTGGCAGGTGGGGAGGGGCCTTCCGAGGGGGGATGGTGTTGTGATTCAGCCTGAGGCTCCTCAGGGACCGGCTGCGTCTCTGCTGGATCCATGCCTGGAGGAGGAGGACAGTGAACAGGAGGGGGAGGAACAGGCAGACGGGGGAGAGGAAAGTCAGGAAGAGGAGGAGGGAGAGCAGCCTGAGAGCCCCGGGGGGGGGCTCTCCCCAGCCAGTAGCCTGGACTCACTGGATGAGGAAGCACAGGCCATAATAGACATGAGACAGCGACATGCTGCTCAGAGACAGGATCAATTAGAAAGGTATTTGCACCATTGAATTGCCAACAGCTGGGTTTGGGTGTGGTTCTCCTCAGCAGGGTTGAAAAAGGCAGGCCAGCCCTTACAGCCTTGTGGAGCGTTATCGAATGGAAGTTCTGTGACCCTGCTCTGCATCTCGGCGTCTCTGATTTTGGCTTGTGGCCTAGAAATCTGGAAGACTTGGGGGAGGCGTAGGTTTGTTATCTCCAGCGTTGTTTTTGACAGCAAGTATCCTGTCTTATTTCATGGCCTTCGTGAAACATCTGTGAAGTTCCAGCGTGTTCCTATTTGGAAGGACAGTTTTTGTTACCTGTGTTTGCTTTGACTTATATAAACTGCCTTTGCTTTTTACCAGTGTGTCTGGATTCTTTTTTGGGTTGGTGTTGGCTTCTGGAGGGACCCAGACAGAACACATAAGAACCTTTATTATTGAATCTTTCAATTGACTTTAACACTACTTAACTATATTCTATACCTACATTTTCTTATCTCTGACCAATCACACATAATTTAAACATTTCATATAATTACACTATTATACTGGATTTCACTTACAAATACTACAAAGATGTCTACCCCAAACTAGTCAACTTTAATAAAATCATGGAAGAAAAATACTTTTCTTCTCTTTTTTAATCCTTTTTTATTGTACCAAATATAAATGAATTGCTAAACTTTTTTTTCTTCCTCCCCTTTGTTTGGTGGGCCCTTGCACTTCCGTACCCCCTTTTTATACACAGTTTGATATTAAGTATTTTTAACACTTTAGGATTGCTAAAGATTTGTTTAAAGATAGAAATTGTTCTAAATATATTTTTAGTCTTTTCTTTTTCTTCTTCTTCTTTTTCTTTCCTTTTCTCTTTAGGTTCCTTTCAAAGGTTTATAGTATAAATAGACATGTAGCCAAAGCAAATTTATAAACAGTTGTATGAATTTAACATTTTTTTTCTTTCTCTCTCTCTCTCTTTGATTCCCTTTTTTACCCTTCCTTCTCTTTTTAATGAATTTTAAATGAATGTATAAATATTGATTTTTCCTTTATACACTGTTCTGTCTGGGTTCCCCCAGACGTCAACACCAACTAAAAAGAGTAGCCAGACACGCTGGTAAAAAGCAAAGTCATTTTATATCTTTGAAAACAAACACAGATAACAAAAACTGTTCTTACAAACTAGAATGCTATGAAGCTTCACAGAAAAGTCACGACGGCCAGACAATACAACAGGCTTCTTGCTGGCACACACACCACTGTAGATAATAAAACCCACGCCTCTCCCAAGTTTTCAGCCTTCGAGGCCACAAGCCAGAATCAGAGACGCCAAGGATCGAAGCAAGGTCACAGGACTCCCAAAAGATAACTCTCCACAATACAGGAAGGGCGGGCCTGCCTTTTCAACCTTTCTGAGGAGAACCACACCCAAACCCAGCTGTTGCCTATTAGGGATGGAAATACCTGGCTAATTGTCCCCTTCGTTGTGCTGCCCTTCTCTGCCTCATATCTATGATGGCTTGTGCGTTCTCATCTAATGACTCCAGGCTACTCGCTGTGGAGAGCTCCCCCCCGGGGGTCTCAGACTGTTCTCCCTCCTCCTCGTCCTGACATTCCTCTTCCCCGTCTGCCTGGTCCTCCTCCTCCTCCTGTTCCTCATCCTCCCCCTCTGAGCATGGAGCCAGCAGAGTTCCAGCCGTTCCCTGAGGAGCCTCAGACTGAATCACAACATACACTAATTTGTACTTTTATATTGTTCAATTGACAACAACTAATATATTTGAATATTTTAACAACAGTAATTATATTAACTAGTTTAGTGATTGGATATTATATTTCTACATTTTTAAATTGAAAATTAAGTTTGTATAGTTTTGGAAGTATCTTTTTACATATACAAGTTATTCAAGTACAGTAATACCTTGTCTTACAAACGCCTCGTCATACAAATTTTTCAAGATACAAACCCGGGATTTAAGGTATTTTTGCCTCTTCTTACAAACTATTTTCACCTTACAAACCCACCGCTGCAGCTGGGATGCCCCGCCTCCAGACTTCCGTTGCCAGCAAAGCACCCGTTTTTGTGCTGCTAGGATTCCCCTGAGACTCCCCTCCATGGGAAACCCTACCTCCGGACTTCCGTGTTTTTGTGATGCTGCAGGGGAATCACAGCAGGGGAATCACAGCAGTGCAAAAATGGGCGCTTCGCTGGCAATGGAAGTCCGTAGGTGGGGTTTCCCAGTGAGGGGAGCCTCAGGGGAATCCCAGCAGCACAAAAATGGGCGCTTAGGCTGGCAAAAGGGGTGAATTTTGGGCTTGCACGCATTAATCACTTTTCTATTGATTCCTATGAGAAACATAGTTTTGACTTACAAACTTTTCACCTTAAGAACCTCGTCCCGGAACCAATTAAGTTTGTAAGACAAGATATCACTGTATTGTGGATATTTTTTTCTCTTTTCAATTTTTGTCTTTTCTTTTCTTTATTAATTACCCTTTGTTCTCTTTTTTCAATCTTTTTTGATCTCTCATTACTATTATTTTTAAAATAACAACACTATTTTTAAAATCTTTTTTTCTTTTTTTTTAAATTTTCTACCTAATCTCCTCTTCCTTTCCCCCCCCCTTTTCTTTCTCTCAGTTATTATATATTGTAAGTTTATTAAATTGATGCCATTTTGGAAACAGTTAAATCATCTAAGGTTTTAGAAGATCCAGAAAAGCACCTAAGAGGTCTGTTACATCCACCATTATAAAAACTTCAAAAAAACAGACTACAACTGCTACACCACAAAGCTCCCTTTCACCATCGCCATCTCCCCTACCACAGAGAACAATAGCAAGTATGTTGAGCAAGGAGAAAGAAAAGGAGAAGGAGAAAACTCCGGCACAGCCAACCTTGCAGACCATTCAAGATACATTGGCCCTGCTTCAGATCTCTATAAATGCCAACCAAGATGATGCACGTGAAGAAGCTCAAAAACATTACGAAGGCATAAAAGCAGAAATGAGTGATCTAAAGGGAAGTGTACAAGCAATGGACGGGAAAATTGAAGTGATGCAGAAAACTCTAAAAGAAAACGAGCAATGAAACATAGAAACATAGAAGACTGACGGCAGAAAAAGACCTCATGGTCCATCTAGTGTGCCCTTATACTATTTCCTGTGTTTTATCTTAGGATGGATATATGTTTATCCCAGGCATGTTTAAATTCAGTTACTGTGGATTTACCAACCACGTCTGGATGAAAAAGGTTGAAGATAAAATGGAAAAAGGTATATTTTGACATAGAAATGAGGAAAAGAAGGATATAGCGTTAGAATTTTATAAAAATCTATACCAAAAAGAAGATATAAATGAAGACAAAGCCTTTGATTTTTTAAACTCAATAGATTTACCTATCTTAACAGAAGATCAACAACAGAAACTTAATGCTCTATTTACTATGACTGAACTACAGCAAGCAATTAAAACTCAAAAAAATAACAAGGCCACCAGCCCTGATGCTATTCCAGCAGAATTCTACAAGTTAAATAGCAACATACTTATAACAAATATGTTAGAGATTTTTAATAATATAATTCTAGACGGTAAAATTCCTAAAACGTGGTCAGAAGCCCTAATAACTTTAATACGCAAACCTGATACTGAAAAAGAAAAAATTCAAAACTACAGACCAATTTCATTATTGAATGTAGATTACAAAATCTTCATTTCAATATATGCTTATAGATTAAAAAATATAATGATTGGAATAATACATGAAGACCAAAATGGATTCTTACCAGATAGTCAGATTAAAAATAATTTGAGGACAATTATAGACACATTAGAATACTATGAACAACATCCAAAAAAACAAATGGCATTAATATTTTTAGACGCAAAAAAAGCATTTATAATGTCGATTGGTCTTTTATGAAATTACAACTTAATAAAATGAATTTTGGAACCACATTTTTCAATATAATTGATGCAATATACTCCACCCAAATAGCTAAAATTATTCTTAATAATGATCAAACAGAAGAGTTTGCGATACAAAGAGGAGTTAGACAAGGCTGCCCTATTTCCCCCCCCCCCTATTATTTATCTTAACATTAGAAACTTTATTGATAAAGGTAAGGAAAGATAAAAACATAAAAGGTTTACAAATCAAAAAAGAAATATATAAATTACAGGCCTTTACGGGCGATGTTGTTTTTATATTAGAAGACCCAATAATTTTTATCTCAAAGTTAATAGAGTTATTAGAAGAATACGGAAGAATGGCTGGCCTAAAAGTCAATAAAAATAAGACACAAATATTAACTAAAAATATGACAGATCTTCAGACAAAGCAACTAGAAATAAAATCAAATATGAAAATAACTAAAAAGGTAAAATACTTAGATATTTGGATATCAGCAAAATCTATTACATTAAAAGAAGATAATTATACTAAACTTTTAAAGCAGATTAAAAAAGATTTAGTAATTTGGAATAATCTGAAATTATCACTGCTAGGCAGGATTTCCACAATCAAGGTGAATATTTTACCTAAAGTTTTGTTTTTATTTCAAGTAATCCTGCTAAACCCAGGAAAAGATTTCTTTAAAGAATGAAAAAAAATAACAAAAAAATTTATATGGCAAGGCCAGAAACCTAGAATAAAGCAATGTGCATTAGAGGATATAAAAGAAAGAGGAGGCCTTGCCTGCCCAAATTGGAAGTTATATTACCAAGCTGCAACCTTAACTTGGACTAAGGAATGGCTTACCTTACAAAATAGAAGACTATTGAATTTAGAAGGACATGAATAAATGCTGGGATGGCATGCCTTCATATGGTACAAAAAGTACAAAACACATTCTTATTTTAAGAGACATATAATCAGAAAGGCATTTATAGACGTTTGGAACGATATAAGGAAAGACCATTTTTTGGTCCTGCCCGAATGGATATCTCTGATCGAGGCCATAAGTTCCCCAAGCTTAGTACAAGAAGGTAGGATTTGGAAATATAAGGACTTAGTAGAAAAACCAGTGGAATTTTTTTAAAAATCAGGACCTGTTGGAGGTGGGTATTGTTATAGACTGGTGGCAATATACACAGATCAAGTCTAGCTTTTACAAAGATAAAATAACATATATACTTAGAAAGGATAATAATATTTTAGGTAAATTATTAACAACAAACCAAAGAAAATTGATTGGAAAAACATATAAATTTTTAATTAACTGCAAGAATATAGAATGTATATTAAAAGACAACATGATTAGTTGGTGTAGAAACTTAAATAAAGAGATAGATTTAAATACTTGGGAAAAGGTATGGACACATAACTGGAAAATAACAAAGTCAACTTCTTTCAAAGAAAATCAGATTAAGTTGTTTTATAGATGGCACCTACCACCAAATAGAATTTCAAAAATGTTCCAAACTAACTCACCCAATTGCTGGAAATGCAAAACAGAAATAGGTACCTATTACCATACTTGGTGGACTTGTCCAAAAGCAAAATAATATTGGAACTTAATAGAAAAATGGATGAGAGAAATAACACAGCAAGAAATTAAGAAAACGCCAGAATTCTTCTTACTAGGTATATCAAATAGCAAATATAAAAAAAGATATATATTATTTAATGGTTCATATATTAGTAGCAGCTAGGATAGCCTTTGCGCAAAAATGGAAAAATACTGAGATTCCAAAAGAAATGGATATTCTCAAGAAAGTTTTAGATTGTGCTGAGCTTGATATGATGACGAGACGGTTAAATAACCAAGAAGAATCAGAATATTATGATATTTGGCAGAAGGTATATACTTGGTGGGAAACAAAGAAAAAGAAATAAGTGTGTTGTTATACTATTTTGAATATTTGAATTTAGTAGTTAAATTGTATTAGATGGTGACTATTTACAATATAAATGTAAATTCTTCCTTCTTCTCTTAAAAATTTTCATATATATTCTCATAAACTCTTATATAGGTTTATATTTACTATTTTAAAATTGATACTTTCACATATTTCGTAGACAATGTTAAATAACAAAATGAATGTTTCTTCTTTTTTCTTTTTTCTTAAAATGATGACTTCCACCTTGAGCGGAGCGACTGTAGTTCCACTAAATGTTGTATGTCATGTTTGTCATGTTTGTTTTTGAAAATTAATTTAAAAAAAATTTTTTTTAAAGAGGGGGCAGAAGTTTATCTATGAGTGTATAACAAAAGACAATGTACACCTCTTGAAGAGCAGTGAGGACTCTGGCAGTGGCAAAAATGTCCCTGCCACAGGAGCTTAAAACATAGCCCACTTTGCGAGAGCTGGATAATTCTGTCAAGTTAGCAGCCCTAAGTAACTCATTCAAAACGGATCAGGTAATCATCATCCCAAGTCTCAGTGGCTGGTTCAAAAGAAGAAGAAGAAGAAAATGAAGGCAAAGCAGTCATTCTAAAAAAACAGGAAAATAGCAGCAACTTTGATAGCAATGTCTAATCAACCCTAAAAGCTGGAGTAGTAATTTTAGCTTGGTGTGAAAACAGCTCAGAACAAACAGTAGTCTGGCAGAGAGAAAAGAGGGAAAAAAGATACATAAAAATCTTGCAGCAGTAATGGTCAAAAAAGGCTCATTTCTCTTCCTCAGTCACCAATGTTAAAGCTGGATGTCAGATAACTCTATGAAGAAGGCAGGAGACAGCTTGCATAAAATATAGCTGTTTATTCAGGAACTAAGGTTAAAACAGTAACAACGAAACTTTCTTATTTATGAGAAAACACTGCGAGTGGAGACCAATAAATGATCCAAATCCCCCGCATGCTGGCTGATTAAGTTCAACCAATCATTTATTTATTTTATTTTTATTTATTTATTTTTTGTCCAATATACAATACATATGAAGGAGAATATACATTAAGTAATATATATAATGATAGAAAGTAAGAAAGAAGAGAGGTTGGAGGAAAGGAGAGAAAATGTATGAGATATGAGATAAGGAGAGAAGATTGGACAGGGGACGATAGGCACATCAGTGCACTTATGTACGCCCCTTACTGGCCTCTTAGGAACTTGGAGAGGTCAATCGTGGAGAGTCTTAGGGAGAAATGTTTGGGGCTGGGGGATGACACCACTGAGTCTGGCAATGAGTTCCACGCTTCGACAACTCGATTGTTAAAGTCATATTTTTTACAGTCAAGTTTGGAGCGGTTGATGTTAAGTTTGAATCTGTTGCGTGCTCTTGTGTTGTTGCTGTTGAAGCTGAAGTAGTCATTGACCGGAAGGACGTTGCAGCATATGATCTTGTGGGCAATACTTAGATCGTGTTTTAGGCGTCGCAGTTCTAAGCTTTCAAGATCCAGGATAGTTAGTCTATTTTCGTAAGGAATTCTGTTGCGAGTGGAGGAGTGAAGGGCTCTTCTGGTGAAGTACCTTTGGATGTTTTCGAGAGTGTTGATGTCTGAGATGTGGTGTGGGTTCCAGACAGATGAGCTGTATTCGAGAATGGGTCTGGCATAGGTTTTGTGGCTCTAGTAAGTAGTGAGAGATTGCCAGAGCAGAAGCTACGTAGGATCAGGTTAACAACTCTGGAAGCCTTCTTGGCAATATTGTTGCAGTGGGCTTTAGCACTTAGGTCGTTTGATATTAGTATTCCAAGGTCTTTTACTGAGTGTGGGTTTGCTGTGAGAATTTGTTTATTCAGTTCATAAGTGTGGTTTGGATTCTTTTTGCCTATGTGGAGGGTAGAGCATTTGTTGGTTGATATTTGAAGTTGCCAGGTGTTAGACCAATCTGAGACAAAGTTGAGGTCTTTTTGGAGAGTGGGTGTGTTATCGGTGGTGTTGAAAAGTTTCACATCGTCAGCAAAAAGCACACAGTTGCTTGCGATATTATCACAGAGATCATTGATGTGTAGGATGAAAAGAGTAGGATCTAGTATGCTGCCTTGGGGAACGCCGCTTTTGACAGGGACGGGGGAGGAGATGGCGCTTCCGATTTTGACAACTTGTTGCCTGTTTGACAGGAAAGCAGTAATCCAGTTGTGGAGGAGTCCTGAGATGCCATAGGATTTGAGTTTTAGGAGAAGTTTGTCGTGAACCACTGAGTCAAAGGTTTTGCAGAAGTCGATGTAGATTGCATCGATGGATTTTCCTTGATCAAGGTGGGTAGTCCAGATGTTTTTGCAGTGAAGTAGTTGAAGGTTGCAGGATAGTTTCTTTCTGAATCCAAATTGTTTTTTTGATAGTAGGTTATTAGATTCTAAATAAAGGGTGATTGATCTATTTATTATTGATTCCATGATTTTACAAGGGACGCAGCATAGTGATATTGGTCTGTAGTTGTCAACTAGTGATGGGTCTCCTTTTTTGAAAATGGGGATGACTACTGCTTTTGACCACAACTTGGGGAGAGTGCTGGTCCTGAAGGATTTTTGGAAGATAATGCTTAGGGGTTCAGCTATGGTAGAAGAAAGTTTTCTTAGGAAGTATGCACAGAGACCGTCTGGTCCAATGGATAGGGAAGGTTTGAGATCACGGATTGCTTTTTCAACGTAGTCTATAGTGAAGATGATTTCGGTTAGGTTTTTTAATGAGTTTGGAGTGCGATTTGCGAAGAGGGGGGATGAGCCATTACTGTTAACAAAAACGGAGCCAAAAAAGGAGTTGAAGAGGTTAGCTTTGGATGGGTCATCGTGGTATTCTTTGTTGTTGGGATATACGAGAGGTGGGATAGGTCTGGAGTTGTTAAGTTTGTTGTTGACGAAGTTGTAGAAGGCACGGTTAGATTTGGTGCGTAGGAGGTTTTCCTCTTGTTCACTGTGAAAGTTGAGACATTCTACTTTTATTTGTTGGCATATGCTTCTGTAGCGGCTTTTGAAGTTGGTTACTGGGCCTTTTTTGTTTCTACGCCAGAGGGATCTTTTTTTGGTTTGTAGTTTCTTTATCGATACAGGTACGTTATTTTTTCGTTTTCTTCTGGGAGAGGTGATTGGAACATGTAGATCTATAAGTTTATTAATTTGGTGTAAGAATGTGTTGTAGAGGTCATCAATTGTGATGCAGTTAGAGAACAAGGATTGCCAATTAATAAATGAGAGGTTGACGTCTATGAGTTCGTAGTTGGCATTTCTGAAATTGTACTTAGGTGCTGCGTTGCTCTGTTGAGTGTTATGATGGCATAGGTTGAGGTTGAAGTTGATCATACTATGGTCGCTGTTGGAGAAGGGTTCTATGATATGCAGTCCATAAATAGCACTTTTGCTATTACAGAATATGAGGTCGAGACAGTTGTTGAGTCTGGTATTGTTTGAGACTAATTGTTCCAGTCCTAGGCTGGTGACAGTGTTGTAAATGGTAGTATGTATAGGTTCGGTGGAGCATTCATTTAGTGTCCAGTTGATGTGTGGTAGATTGAGGTCACCTAGGAAGATAAAGGGATGGGGGCAGGAGGATGCCCATGTAAGTAGGGAGGTTAATTTTGATGCATGGGTAGTGTCGTAGTTTGGAGCTCTGTAGCACAGTAAAAAGCAGAGAGTAGTGTTGAGAGAAAGATCGCAGATTAAGGTTTCAGGAAGGAATAAATCTTGTGCAACTTGAATGTTTTTTCGATTGAGTGAGCTTTTATAGAATATGGCTATACCACCTCCTCTGCGGGGTTCGCGGTCAGACCGGAAAACCAGGTAGTTATTTTGTGTGATGATGGAGTCAGGATAGGAACAATTCAGCCATGTTTCACAAACAAAGATTATATCAAATGAGTTGGTGTCAAGAAGAAGAAGGAATTCTGATAACTTGTTTATTAAACTTCTTGCATTGATTAGTTTACATTTGAGGTTGAATTTGTGTACAGGAAGGGGACTGGGATGGGTTGAGTTGAAGTAGGATTGAGGCGAGGTAGTAAGGGGCACATATTCCTATTCATTGCTGGAGGTGCTGGGGAGGTCAGATTGTTGATGAGGGATGGTGGGTGCCCAGGCAGCAGCCAGGGCAGTTAAGCCAGGATTCAACAATACTAGTTCCAAGAAAGCTCTTTCTTCATATAACATTTGTAAAATAACTTATTTAGAAGATTCATTTATAAAGGAAGGTCAATAGCAGGAAACACTTTCTTTCTTTCAGAGAAGGAAAGAAGGAAGGAAACATAGAAACATAGAAACATAGAAACATAGAAACATAGAAACATAGAAACATAGAAGACTGACGGCAGAAAAAGACCTCATGGTCCATCTAGTCTGTCCTTATACTATTTTCTGTATTTTATCTTAGGATGGATATATGTTTATCCCAGGCATGTTTAAATTCAGTTACTGTGGATTTACCAACCACGTCTGCTGGAAGTTTGTTCCAAGGATCTACTACTCTTTCAGTGAAATAATATTTCCTTACGTTGCTTTTGATCTTTCCCCCAACTAACTCCAGATTGTGTCCCCTTGTTCTTTTGTTCACTTTCCTATTAAAAACACTTCCCTCCTGAACCTTATTTAACCCTTTAACATATTTAAATGTTTCGATCATGTCCCCCATTTTCCTTCTGTCCTCCAGACTATACAGATTGAGTTCATTAAGTCTTTCCTGATACGTTTTATGCTTAAGACCTTCCACCATTCTTGTAGCCCGTCTTTGGACCTGTTCAATTTTGTCAATATCTTTTTGTAGGTGAGGTCTCCAGAACTGAACACAGTATTCCAAATGTGGTCTCACCAGCGCTCTATATAAGGGGATCACAATCTCCCTCTTCCTGCTTGTTATACCTCTAGCTATGCAGCCAAGCATCCTACTTGCTTTTCCTACCGCCCGACCACACTGCTCACCCATTTTGAGGCTGTCAGAAATCACTACCCCTAAATCCTTCTCTTCTAAAGTTTTTGCTAACACAGAACTGCCAATGCAATACTCAGATTGAGGATTCCTTTTCCCCAAGTGCATTATTTTACATTTGGAAACATTAAACTGCAGTTTCCATTGCTTTGACCATTTATCTAGTAAAGCTAAATCATTTACCATATTACAGACCTCTCCAGGAATATCAACCCTATTGCACACTTTAGAGTCATCGGCAAATAGGCAAACCTTCCCTACCAAACCTTCCCCTATGTCACTCACAAACATATTAAAAAGAATAGGACCCAGAACAGACCCTTGTGGCACACCGCTTGTAACCTGTCTCTGCTCAGAATACTCGCCATTAACAATAACTCTCTGATGCCTATGCTTCAGCCAGCTTGAAATCCACTGAACTATCCAGGGATTAAGTCCAATCTTCACTAATTTATCTATCAGCTCTTTATGTGGAACTGTATCAAAGGCTTTGCTGAAGTCCAGATAGGCAATATCCACGGCACCACCTTGATCCAACACCTTTGTGACATAGTCAAAGAAATCAATGAGATTAGTCTGACATGATTTGCCTTCAGTAAAGCCATGCTGATTTGGGTCCAATAAGTTATTGTTTTTTAGGTGCTGATTTATCCTCTTTTTGAGTAGAGTCTCCATCATTTTAACTACAACTGATGTCAAGCTAACTGGCCTGTAGTTACCAGCTTCTTCTCTACTGCCCTTCTTGTGGATAGGCACAACACTGGCCATTCTCCAATCCTCAGGAACATCTCCTGTTAACAGGGATTGGTTAAACAAATCAGTCAGGGGGGTAGCAATGACAGATCTGAGTTCTTTAAGAACTCTGGGGTGGATGCCATCTGGACCCATTGCCTTATTTATCTTTAATCGTTCAAGTTCTTCTAAGACATCGGCTTCTAAGATCACTGGAGCTGAATCCGTACAGCTGGAAGCAATGCTATATCCCTCTATAAGGTGTCTTTTGAGAAAACTGAACAGAAGTAGCTATTGAAATGGTCAGTGATCTCCTTATTCCCATCAATGCATGTATTATTCCCGGTACCAAGCTTCGTGATGCTGCAGTTTTTCTTCTTCCTATCACTAATATATCTGAAGAAGGTTTTATCCCCCTTCTTTACAGATTTGGCAATTTCTTCCTCTTTTGAGGCTTTAGCAGCATATATTATCTGTTTCGCCTCCTTCTGTCTCATTTTATACACCTCTCTATCAGCTATACTTTCAGACTCTTTATACCTCCTATAGGCAGCCTTTTTTTCATTGACTATAGCCCTTACATCATTGCTAAACCATAGCGGTTTCTTCTTCCTTTTACCTTTAGTTATTTGCCTTACATACAATCCTGTGGCTTTTAAGATGGCCTTTTTAAATACAGTCCACTGGGTGCTCGCTCCTGCCATTTTATCCCTCCCCTTTAATTCATTATTTAAATATTCCCCCATTGCATTAAAATTTGTTTTTCTGAAATCCAATACTTTGGTTGCAGCATAGGATTGCTCACAATGAGTTTTTACATCAAACCACAAACATAGATGGTCACTGCAACCTAAATTTTCTCCCACCTTGACCTCTGAAACCCAATTCCCATTCGTAAAAACTAAATCTAGAATATTCTCCCCTCTAGTTGGTGTCTTAACCAGCTGTGCCAGAGCTGCTCCTGTAAAGGCCTCTACTATATTCTTACTTTTGCATGTAAGGGCACTGGGGATATTCCAGTCAACATCAGGCATGTTGAAATCACCCATAACCACAATATTTCCCTTTACTGCCATTTGGGTAATTTCATCCACCATCTTGTTGTCATATTCCTCAGATTGCCCTGGAGGCCTATAGATCACCCCAATTCTAATGACAGAACCGTCTTTATTTTGCATGCAAATCCTGAGAGTCTTCAGATCTTTACACGTATTTTGAATTAGTATTGTTTTTAGACTTTCTTTAACATAAATGGCTACTCCACTTCCCTTTCTCTCTATTCTATCCTTCCTATACAGTGTATATCCTGGTATGGATATTTCCCATTCATTAGAATCCTTAAACCATGTCTCAGTTATGGCAACCAGATCCAAATTATCTCTAGATATTATGGCCATTAACTCACAGAGCTTGTTGCTCAAGCTTCGAGCATTCGTGCACATTACCCGAAGAACATTATTTTCATTATTAGTTTGCCCCTTATCATCAACAACTACATCTATTCTATTTACAGCTCCCTTTTCATAAACTTCCAGAAACTGATTTATCCTCATTGGTCGGGGACAGAAATCATCCACATCAGTTACATCTCTGTCCCCTTTGCCTAGTTTAAATGCCTGTCCCAAAAAGTTCTGAATTCCTCACCGAGCACCTGGGTACCTCTGTATGATGGATGCAAACCATCCCTCTTAAACAACTCCCTATTAGACCACCTACTGACATAATGACTTACATAGCCAAAACCTTCAGCTTTACACCACTGCCTTAACCACACATTAAACTCTCTGATACAAGTTGTTTTATCCTCCTGGCCACAAACAGGAAGGAAGGAAGGAAGGAAGGAAGGAAGGAAGGAAGGAAGGAAGGAAGGAAGGAAGGAAGGAAGGAAGGAAGGAAATTTTCATATAATCAAGAAAGGTTAAAGCTTTTATTCTAAACATCTTGATAATTTCTGAACAATCCATGTTAATGTCGTAACTTTTTTCCTAACAGATACCTTGTATTTTCTTGCTTTATCTTAATATAATAAGTAAAAACTTGTCGTTAATTTTGAGAAAAGCTTTATTTTTGTAGCTGTTACATAATGGACCAACCTCATGAAGAGTTTATGAAAACCTATATGCATGAAGCAAAAGCTGCACCAGTTCAATCACTACATTTCAAGCCCTGGCATTTAGCATAGGAACCGATTGCAAAAAATAAGAATAGAAAAGGAAAGCATGCTGATCGGAAGATGGAAAATCACTGAGGAATTCTTCTAATTTAATTATAATTGTTTCCCAGAATTTCCTTTGATTTTTATTATTACACTAAATCAGTAAGCTTAAACCTGTAGTTTTCCCCTTTTTTTCCTTTATGTCTACCTCCCACTCATATTTACTCATGTAGAAAGCATCCTGGCTTTTCTATCTATATCTAGATATCGAGGGTGGAGGATAGAGAGGAGTGTGTGAATTTTCAAGTGTAAAATTTAGCAGAACAATTTAACTTTCTAAACATCTGCAAATGAGTATATTTTGGTGAAGTAATTAAAATCCTTAATTATTTACGCCTTTGCAGCTTCTGAACATCTTCATTGGCAATAGTACAGCAAGAGTTTATTACCTGCTTTTAGAATTTGTAAAAGGGGTAGGAGAAAGAAGGGGAGCTAGATTTAAAAAGAGAATAAAGAAGGAAAGAACCGTTTTTAAATTAAAAAAAAACCCCTTTGCTCCCACACTGTTCAGAGAGTTCATACAAAGATGATCCCATGGCAACAGCAAGTCCCAGTTTGCTTTATACAGAAATACACAAATCCAAGAATAGATAATGCATCATCGCTTTTTAAAACAACCCTTCACTAGAGAAATTTCTGGAGGAAGGCAGCTTGGCTCATCAACGTCGAACTTCAATATCAAGCGTTTCCTTCTGACGATTTATCTGTTCATTTCCATGTGATGGGATAGGGTGGGGCGTAGGACAAAGGACATGTTATGATGAACTGTCCCCGAAACAAGTGGGTAGTAACGATTCTTTCTTTACTGTCTCTTTTCTCAACCACCTTGCCTCTTTGAAGGCTTTGCAGAGGCAATCTGGAATGGATTGGTTAGGACTGAACTATCCATTGGGTGGCAGTAACAGTTTCTTTATGACTTGCAGCAAAGCGGAGAATGCATTCAGTCAAATGAGCCGATTTTGTAGAAACACTGGAATCATTTAGGCACTGCATTGCATACATGTTCGTCCTCTTTCGTCCTCTCCTGCTCCCTCTTTTTATTCCTCCTTTGTCATTTTCACCGAAGATTATAATCGTTCAAGGCAAACTGACAACTGTGGTGTTCCTTCCGCTTTCCTTTTTTTTTTGAGGGGGGGGGGGAGGAAGGTGCCTTAAGCTGTTCGAGTGTTTTAGGACCCAGGAGACATCCTCTGAAACAGCAGTAGATGTGTGCTTTCCACATAGCGGTACAGTACAAGGAAAACCCCGTCGGATTCGTTATTGCAGGATACTTGGAATATACCCGGGCTTCGGGCTTCTTATGGCTGTGCGATGGCTTTGAAATTTTTACATGTTCCGAGAAATTTTTGAAAAGGCTTCATGCTCATAACTCAGGACTACCTTTCATGTCCTACAGCTCATGTACTTTATAGCTCATCGCTTTTTTTTCATCCTCTTCACCTGCTTCTAGCAAGCTTTTCGGCCTTCTTTTGCCTTTCATCTTCTCGACTAATTTTAATTTGGGCTTCTCACCTGGATTATACCATCGTTGAACAACCTGGGCACTTTAAGGACAAGCAGGAAGCAAATCTTGCAAGGGATCCCTATATGGAATTATCTGCTTGGACGGTGAATTTGGCGCTTGCAAATGGACATCGCTTTTCCCCTCTTAATTGTTAGCATTAAGAAAAAAGAATCAGAGGAGTTCTTATACACCGATGGTTCCCTGATTACGTATTGTAATTATCAGTACTAATATTACTCACTGATACCGGGAGAAGAATTATTACAAGACTGTGGTGGGTAAGATAACCTCTTTTTCTTCTCTCCTTCCCCACTTTTACCCAACATGTAAAAACTAATCAGAAATATTGCTAAACTTGGCAGCTTGTGATTGAATTGCTACTTCCATGATTGCTGCATTTTACTTGCTTGCGTATGTCTCTGTGTGTTTATGTGTGTCACAGAAAGAAAGCTATATTATTCAGTAAAAACTGCAGTAGGTTTTTTGGAGAGTGCATTTTGTGATAAATCAAAGCATGAGCAAGCCATCTCACCACCTGAGATGGAAAATCATCCTGTTTGAAATCTGGATAGACATTCTTCCAAATCTTTTCCATCTTCTCTGTGTGACGTATTTTGGAATAGAACAGAATGTATATCAGTCAGAAGAGCACTCTGTGATGAACCCTTTTTAATGTAAAATTGATTATTTTATTTCCCTCCAAAGCTCTGTGCAATATTATCTTAGAGCTGCGCTAGATATTGACAGCTACCGCTTTGATCAAGTTACAGAAGTTTAAAGTGCCTAATCTGTATTCATTGGCATTATGAGAGAGTGGGAATTAATACTGCTTATGGAGCCTGACATTGCTGGGAAATTTGACCAATGAGCACTTTTTCTTGAAAAAAGGACACATGATGTTCTGATGGTTCTCTACTGCTTTGTATTCCATCTTTCTGGGAAAACACTGTCATTTTTTTGTCCAAATAGTTATGTCTTGATACCCTGACACCCAGCCCACGTGCAGGAAAGCTGAAGATCATTAAAAAGTGATATGACCTCAGCAGTTTTGCCCAAAGCTTATTGAGGCAAATGTATTCAGGTCCTTGGTAGATCAGAAAGACATCCTAACTAATATTCCCTTGGTGCAAAGCAATATTCATTGGTCAACCTTTTTCTGTATATTCATTTAATCAGAGGAAGAAAGGAAGGACTGTGGGAATCAATAGTGATGACGTGGTACAATACACTGCACTGCAATGCTAAACTTACACAGTGTGTGCTAGAATGTAGACTCCCATGTATGTTCACTCTTAATGGATATGGTGTAACATATATGCTGCTTGAAAAGCTGAGCAGAATGAACTATTATGCAACTTAAATGCATCCAATGACATCTTTATTACAGCTATTAGTTGGGTTAACTTTGGAAGATTACTGATAAAGACAAACACTGATATTGAGGGAAGTAAATAACTTGCATCCTTCTACCAGAGTTCCATCCGGAATAATGCTGTAAAAAACATTACATTTATAACTCAATTACACTTGCTTCCAGGTCAATACCAATATTGCGGCTTGATTTTAAGGCTCAAATCCTTCCCCGCAGGGAGGTGGAACTGATTAGGAGGTTCCACCCCAGACGCTTGATGGATCCAGAAGGTTTTCAAAGGACGTTTGGGGTTTTGCCAGATTCACGTGTACACAGTTTATTTTTATTGATTTTGTCCAATACACAATGAGGGTTTTAGTGGGTATACACATAGTAAAATACATGATGAAGGTTATAGAGGATATACTCATAGTAAAATATATCTAAGAAATAATAGAAGAGAAATTATAGGAATAGAACATATCAATGAAAGAATAGAAGAAGAGATATAGGAATAGAAGAAAAGTATAGGAGATATAGGAGAGCAATAAGACAGGGGACGGAAGGCACTCTAGTGCATTTGTACTCGCCCCTTACTGACCTCTTAGGAATCTGGATAGGTCAACCGTGGATAATCCAAGGGTAAAGTGTTTGGAGTTTGGGGATGACACTATGGAGTCCGGTAATGAGTTCCACGCTTCAACAACTCGGTTACTGGAGTCATATTTTTACAGTCAAGTTTGGAGCAGTTAATATTAAGTTTAAATCTGTTGTGTGCTCTTGGGCTCTTGCTGTAGCCTGGAATACGGCTGCGACGGAGGCTCTAGACCGAATTGCGCCTTTGTGACCTCTTTGTGGCAACAGACCATGGAGATTTCCTTGGTTTACTGAGGAGCTCTGGGGAAACAAACGGCAGAAGAGAAGTCTGGAGAAGCACTGGAGAAAGACCAGATCTGAATCTGACTGAACACTTGTAAAAGCTCATATTAAGATTTAAAAAGTGGTGATCAGGTCGACAAGACATGCTTACAATGTCGGCCTAATTGCATCTGCGGAATCCCGCCCGGCCGCCCTGTTTAGGGTGACTCGCTCCCTTTTCAATCAGGGAGGAGTTGGGGAGACCTTGCAGGGTAGTGCTGCGGCCTTTAACAAGTTTTTCACAGATAAAATCGCTCAGATCCGGACTGATCTTGACTTCAATTGGAGTGCAGAGTTGACTGACAATGAGTCAGTCAAGGTGACAAGGGGCTCATCTTAGTCCACCTATTTGGAGCAAGTTTGACCTGGTGACACCTGATGAAGTGGACAAGGCCAATGGAGCTGTGAGTTCCGCCACCTATTTGTTGGACCCGTGCCCCTCCTGGCCAGCAAGGAGGTGATGCGGAGCTAGGTCCAGGAGATTACCAATGCTTCTTTGGGGGAGGGGTCCTTCTCGGCTCCCTACAAGGAGGCACTTGTATATCCCTCCTCAAAAAGCCTTCCCTGGACCCGGCCGTATTTAACAACTATTGTCCTGTCTCCAACCTTCCCTTTATGGGGAAGGTTGTTGAGAAGGTGGTGTTGCTCCAGCGGTCCTTGGAAGAAGCTGATTATCTAGGCCCTTGGCAGTCAGGATTCAGACCTGGCTACAGTACGGAAACTGCTTTGGTCTCGTTGATGGATGATCTCTGGCGGGCCTTTGACAGGGGTTCATCCTCTGTCCTGGTGCTCTCAGTGGCTTTCAATACCATCGATCATGGTATCCTTCTGCGCTGACTGGAGGGGTTGGGAGTGGGAGGCACTGTTTTATGATGGTTCTCCTCGTACCTCTCTGGTCGATCGCAGTCAGTGTTAGTGGGGTATCAGAGGTCGACTCCTAGGTCCCTACCTTGTGGGGTTCCTCAGGGGTTGGTCTTCTCCCCTCTGCTGTTTAATATCTACATGAAACCATTGGGTGAGATCATCCAAGGGCATGGGGTGAGTTACCATCAGTACGCTGACGACACTCAGCTGTACATCTCCACCCCATGGAGGTTATGTGCCAGTGTCTGGAGGCTGAGACTCGGACTCAATGCAGACAAGAGGGAGTGGCTGTGGGTACTGTCTCCCAAGGATATGTCCATCTGTCCGTCCATTACCCTGGGGGGGAATTGCTGACCCCCTCAGAGGGTTCACAACTTGGGCGTCCTCCTCAATCCACAGTTAACTTTAGAGCACTATCTTTTGGCTGTGGTGAGGGGGGCGTTTGCCGGGTCCGCCTGGTGCACCAGTTGCAGCCCTATTTGGACAGGGAGTTTTTGCTCACGGTCACTCATGCCCTTATCACCTCGAGGTTTGACTACTGCAATGCTCTCTACATGAGGCTACCTTTGAAGAGTGTTTGGAAACTTCAGATCATCCAAAATGCAGCCGTGCGAGTGGTACTGGACCTTCCAAGACATGCCCATATCTCGTCATCACTCTGTGGACTGCATTGGCTGCCAATCTGTTTCCAGACACAATTCAAAGTGTTGGTTATGACCTATAAAGCCCTACATGGCATAGGACCAGACTACCTTTGAGACCGCCTTCTGCCGCACGAATCCCAGTGACCAGTGAGGTCCCACAGAATTGGTCTCCTTAGGGTCCCGTCGACCAAACAATGTCAGCTAGAGGGACCTAGGCGAAGAGCCTTCTCTGTGGGGCCCCTGGCCGTCTAGAATCAGCTCTCTGAGATTCGCACTGCCCCCATTCTTTCGAAACAGTTTAAAAACTCATCTTTGCCGCCAGGCCTGGGGTTATTAGATCTTCCCCATGACCAATGAATGTTTCTTAGTATGTTTGTTGAATGAATTGTTAATGGAATTTTTTTAAATTAGAATTTTAAAGATTGTTTTTATGTATATTAATTGGATTGTTTATTACTGTCTCTTTTATATGCTGTGTGCTGCCCCGAGTCCTCGGAGAGGGGCGGCATACAAATCCAATTAAACTCAAACTCAATACATAAAAATGTTCAATCACACACTGAGAAACATATAAACTGATCCATCAGCACTGCACATTTCAACAGACTTGACTGTTGACTGAAACTGAATAATTGGTGTAACCTTTTTTGTTGTTGTTGTTGTTGTTGTTGTTGTTAAAGGTTCCTCCCCTCCCCAAGTAAGACTCTAATTAAGAAAAGTGTCCTACAATTATTTGATGTGGTGGCATACAAATTTGATAACTAATACACACACAGAGAGAAAAAGCGAGACAGAGAGAATTAACTCTTGTTTCCATCCTTCAGGAGTCAGAATAACACTATGGCAAATATTAAAGATTAGTATGCAATTTTGCAGGAATGTTCCTAGCATCAGAATATTTTCTCCTTCTGTACAGGACTTTTTAGAAGCCAGTATATTGAAATGAAGAAGGATTCAAGAAAGCAGTTGTGTAGATGGGGCTAGAATGAATCTATATACAGTATCGTATATTTGAATCATAAGCTGATTTCATTGGACTTGATAAACTAACTAGATATAAAAGTGGATTAAACTACCTTTAAATGATAATATCCATTTTTTTCCTTACATTTATAATCAGAATCCAATATACTATAATACAATATTTGTGTTTCTACCTGCTACAAGCGGTTAGTATAAAATGTAAATTATTGTTCTGATCACCAAATGTTTATATGAGATCTTAGTTGCTCAGGCTTACAAGCACACATCTTGAACCTTCTATTCATTGAGAGAAAACTCAAGGCCAAGTAAACTGGTAATTTTTTTAAAAAAAATAAGCACATTTATTTCTGTAATGTATAATTAATTTGAACTATGATTAATAAAGTTTGATCTATAAATCACAGCCACCTGATTCATATAAAATTTCCTTGAATAAATTTTTGATTAGACTTATGGAGAAGAATCAGTTACTTTATATTGAACATAATACCAATGCAAGGGTAACATATTTGTGATATGTACAGTAATCTACTTCTATACCTGGTTAATTCATCAAGTCCAATGAAATCAGCTTATGATTCATATATATTGTATATAGATTCACCTTAGCCCCACCTACACATATGGTCTCTTGAATCCTTCATCTCAATATACTGGCTTCTAAAAGGTTCTGTACAGAACTGTGGTTTTGTTGAAATAGTGCAGGAAAAATTGACACTATTATAAAATACAGCTAATTATTGAGAATATGTCTGATTTTTAAATCTGCTTTGCAATAAAATGCTTTCTCTTTCAAACTGTTTTTTGTAACCAAAACAATCTCAGCACTTTTTTATGATAAAGGACATAACTTGGATCATTATGTCTTTTTTTTTCTTAAAAAATTGGTAGGTGAGACTCACTTTATGAAAACCATAAATAAGGGTTGTGTCAGGATTTTTATTCCTCTATAGCTCTGGATTGGACTGCTATTTCTCATGTTAAGGATCAGAGTAAAGACAAATAAAATTTTAGTAAATCAAATTAGTAGATTATGGCTACACATGTAATCTAGCAGTTCTGCCATGTATATTGGGGTGTTATGTCTCTGTGTGGGAATAAATCAATATAGTCACCAATTATGTATGCATTTGATTTTTGCAGTGCAATACATTTTGATTAGAAATAGATCACATGTGATACAATAGTATAATCAATGTCTTTATTGATTGGATTTGTTTTGATAAACAATGATTAAAGGACCATTTCCATGTTTGAATGTTCAGATGAAAAATAAATATAGCCTTTCTGAGTACAGTTTAATAATACAGTACCTTCTGATTTAGAAAAAACAGCAATTGTCCAGAATTTTAAACACCTGATGCTTTATGTTGCCTTGCTTGTCTTGGTTTTCTGCTTAATTATCTACAATATAATTGTAAAATCTGGCTAATGAGTGTTGTAATACATTCATACATTTTAATATGTGTGAATAATGTTGTATACACTGAATTGACACCCATCATCTTGTAATTTATTTCAAGTAGGAGTTTAATACTACAGTCACAGAAAGCTTTGTCATAGATAACATAATTATTATATTTTACAAGAAATATATGAATAGTTTACTGGTTACTTCAGAATTCACACACTCTCAGTGACAAAGAAATATTAATGTGAAAACATTGATTATTATTGGCTAGGACACCACCATTGAAAAATGTATGTTTTTCTTTTTGTTCTCTGGATTTTACTAATAATAAGCCTGATTACCTGAAAAATATTCACTTATCACATTATATCAATTTTCTAAACTTGATGCCTTCTTAATGCCTTAGGCTAAAATTCCAAAATTCTTTGACAGCACTAACTCAATATTGGCTAGAATTCTGGAAGCTGTAATTACAATGGTGAAGCTTCATTAAATCACACTGCCCATGCTGATAAATAGTTTTGCTTGTAACTTGCAGGAACCTATGAATTGGCTGCAGATATTCCAGTGGTAGTAAATACACATAAAAGAGAGATCAGAATTATCATAGAGCTGTGATATATCTTTTGTGAAGAGGAATTACAATGTCTAAGGTTTTTTAGCTTTGGGGAAAAGATGAGTAAGGGGAGATATGATAGATCATGTGTGGAGAGGGAAATGTGATGTTATAAAGCAAGGTAATTCATTAAAATAAAATATTTAGGACAGGGATGTCAAACTCAATTTCATTGAGGGCTGCATCAGGGTTGTGTTTGACCTTGGGGGTCTGGGGGGCATCGCCAGGGTGTGTATGTGGCTGTGGGGGCATTGCCAGGGTGGATGTGGTCAGCTCGACATCACTCATGTTGGGGGCACATGTGCTGGCCTGGGCAGGACTGGGGAGATCCATTGTATCCAGTGGAAGGTGAGACTAGAGAAAGTGCTGAACCCTTGCTATCCAGAGGGGCCTTGCGGTCCCTTTCAGGACATACAAAGGACCCCCAGACAGTAATGGGCAGCCAAAAGTTTTACTGCCACACTGTGGGTGTGGCTTATTTTGTTGGTGCAGCTTAATGGTCATATGAATTATCATCATCGTTCAAGTGAACTGTTAAGTCCTCAACTTACAACCTTACCAGTGTCACTCGCTGGGGTGACAATTTGCTTTGTCTTTCCCGCGCTCTCCTTCCTGGGTCGCCCCCCCACCTCAGGCTGAGTAGCTAAGCGAATGGGTGCTGAAAGAAGCATAAATGCTGCCACACCGCTTCCACCCACACCTTCTGCTTGCACCTCAGGCCGGAGGTGGCCATATGATGTTGGAGGAGAGCCAGGCAGGAAAGAGGGAAGCTCATCCAAGGACAGGAAGGAGGAAAGAGGAAAAAAGCAAGGAGGACAGACGCAGCAGCAGCAGAGGAAAAAAGGAGAGCCGAGCGAGACCAGTAATCCAGGAAGTGACAGCTGCCGATCAGCTGGAGCTGTGCACACATCTTCATTTCCGCCAGTGGAACTGCATTCCACCCCGTCCGGCCTGCTGCCCACCCCTACCCCCAGATGGTGGTGCAGGCTGTCCAAAGCCCTAGACAGTGGGGAGCAAGCACTTAGCCCAGCCCTCAAGCTCTCAGGGCACCAGGACCACACAGCCCAGCCCAGCCCAGCCCTGCTTCCCCAAAGGGGTGCCCAGCTGAGCTTTCTTCAAGGTTGCTGCTGCTGTTCTCATTCTCCTTGGCTAGGTTGTTCATGGTGTGTGTAGGAGGCAAAGTATGTGGGTCAGAGGGAGGCCCACTCCCTCTCCATGCAAGGAGATCTGGTAAAGCAACCTCAACTATAGGATGCAAGACCATCAGGAGAAGGAGACAGGATGGCAAAAGGGGAACAGGGCTGCTGGTGGCCAAGTGCAAGGTAGGACTTCCTTTCCTTCCTTTCTTCTTGTCTGCCTGCCTTTTCTTTTTCCTTCCCTCTTCCTTCTCTTTTCTTCTTCTTTTCCTGCTTTCCTTCTTTTTCCTTTCTTGTTCTCTCCATCTTTTCTCTTTTTTCCCCCTTTCCTCTTTCCCTTTCTCCTTTCCTGTCTCTTCTCGGATACTCAAATGAAAAAGGGGAAACATTCCTCTTTTTGTTTTGTTTTGCTAGTTCTCTGCCAGCAAAAATGGAGCCTGGGGGTGCATGTGTCCCCACCCCTGGGCACTGTTTTAGCCCTGGACGGCCTCCTGCAGCCCTCTGCCAGTGAAAACATGTTGCAGGAGGCTGTCCAGGCCCCATCAAGCTCTCTTTTCACTGGCAGGTTCAACATCTTCAGCTTACAGGTAGCAGAATGTTTTCAAATGATTCACCTATACTAACAGCTTACTCTTATGGATGATAATGAATCCATAAATAGGAAAGCACTATGTGATCATTTAGCAAATGTAAATTCTGTAGTTGTTATGAAGGTATTCATAAGCAAAAATCATAAAAGTTAAAATGTTTTGACCATTTAGTATGTGACATATATAAAAGAAGTATATCATAATAAAATTGATGAAAATGGGCCTCAAAATGATTTATGTTACTGCTGTTAAAAGTACATAGCGAACCTTGAACTGAAAGATAAGATCGTGCTTTTTACACAGTACCTTTGACAAGAGTTATCCATTAGCATAACACTAGTGACGGCCAGATCTGTTGAAGGTAACTATTAGCCTTCAGAGCTAAGAAGCAGCCGTGCTGTTTCTTCAGAGCTCACCTGTCCAACACAGAGTCAATAGCTCCCAGGAATTGATACCTGAAATTGATGCTTAAGATCTGTTCGTAGCATGGGAGCTATGAGTATAACACATTAAGTGAAATCTGCATTTTTGAGCAGTACCAAAACTGAATTATTTGATTTAAAATATATTTTATTAAGTATTTTTCAGTAATAAAAAAGAAAGATAAGAAAAAAAGAAAAAACAAAGCAAATAACCAGAAAAAATTCCAATTATCATAAAATTGCATAAAATTGTTCTTTTCTTTTAAAAAAATTGTTTATTGAGGTCCTTCTTGGCCAATGGCTTTATTTCCTCAACTCCCCTGTTTCCGCCCCAGCCAGGAAGGAGTCTCCGTGACATCAAAGCCCCGCCCCCGGAATCCCATCGTGGGTGGCAAGCAAATGGGATTCCCCACCTCCTTTTGCTTGCAGCGCCATTCCCGAGGCGGGGAAATTTTGGGCTTGGAGGTGGTGCGGCTCTCCCCCCATGTTGCGCCCATTGCCCAGGGCAGCCTTAGCTCACCCTGGCACTCTTTGGAAAGGGGAGGGGGGCGGTGGCAGGCAGAGGGGAATCCCTCTCCCACTCTGCCAGCCTCTGTGCCGCTGCCCGGCTGTCATCTTCTGAGAAGAGAAGGAGGAGCCAGGCGCCAGTGGTGGCAGAGGAAGGCGAACGCCGGGAGCTGTTAGCCGGTCGGGAGGTTGGTAGGAAGGTGGGAGACGGGAGGAGGAGGAGGAGGGACCATTGGAGCACAAAGAAGGAGGGGAGGCATGGATTTCCAGCTGGTGGCTTTCAAAGGGGTGTGTTTGTGTGTGTGAGAGTGTGTGTGTGTGAGAGAGTGTTGTGTAAATATATTCCTTATTCCCTATTGAATAACATTGAAGACACTGCGCCCCTAGTGGATGACTTTATAACACAGCAGTCTTAAAGAAGGATTTACTAAAGACATTATTATCACCCTGACCTGGATTGATTGATTGACTGATGAGTTTTGAATTACTTACTTAAGAACTGATCTTACATTAATTGATCCTAATTTATATTATTGTCTCAGTTTAATTTTATAATTGACCGATTGACCTTTTAAAACCTTTTTTAATTAATTAATTAATTTTAACCTTTAAATACTTTTTAGCTAACTTATTGGAAGGTAATTTTAGCGATGGATATTTGGGATCAGATGGAAGGTATATATTAAATGAATGGAATGAATGATTGGATTAACTTGCGGAATGGATGGGATGGGTCGGACTATGGTATGGATGAGGTAAATGGTAACTGTAATTTATATGATATGAATGAGCGGGGTGGGTGGAATGTTATGTATGGGTACAATGGGGATAGTCTGAATGCAGAATTTAGCCTACTTGGCGGCAATGTTCCCTCTAATTTTTTTTCCGGTGTGGGCGGAAAAGTATAGTGTCTGAGCAGCACATTAGCTGAGTCCTTCGGGACTGGGCGGTATAGAAGTCTAAATGAATGAATGAATGAATGAATAAATGAATGAATAAATAAATAACATACATGGGGGCAATTCTAATCTCAGGGGGGAGCTGGTTCCAGAGGGTCAGGGCCGCCACAGAGAAGGCTCTTCCACTGGGACCCACCAGATGACATTGTTTACATACATACATACATACATACATACATACATACATACATACATACATACATACATAATAAATAGATAGAAGACCTCCAAGGTCCCCTCCAAGTCTGTTATTATTATTACACAAGGCAGTTAGGAAATATTGCACATTTTAAAATATCTGAACAAGCCACAAGAGAAAACTGAAAATATGGCATCTGTACAATACATTTATTGGATTGCATTGGATTTTTTATTGGCCAAGTGTGATTGGACACACAAGGAATTTGTCTTGGTGCCTATGTTCTCAGTGTACATAAAAGGAAACATACGTTTCAATCATGAGGTACAACACAATTTAAAACAGACTTTCCCTAAATTAATACTATTTATTTATATACAGCCACATGTTCATAACATTGTGCAATAAATGAGACTCAGGAGAAGAGTGGCCTAGAAACCGAATAAATAAATAAATAAATAATACAGAAATAATTCCAGAAACTATCTTTAAAACTGTCCAATCCTTTTTAGAATATACAAAAAAAAACCCCACCCAAAACGCACCCCACACCAATGTAATAGGCATGACTGTTCTTAACTCAATGCTAGTCATTTCAAGTGTTTTTTCCAAGTGTCAGATGCGTAAATTTCTTGTGAAAGGTTGTTGAGCTGCCAAGAAGCAACAATGAACTTGCTTTCCCTAAATTAGGATCACATAATACAAGGGGAGTTTTAAATTTAAAAAAGTGATTGTTTCCCAGCAGTTGATAAGACAAAATTATTTAACTATTGGTTAGTTTATATAAGAAATTATTAAATTTCAAAGTGATGCTATCAAGACAGATACTATAGAATGCTTGCTAGGCATAGCATTGTACACATATTTTAAAATGCACACTGTTGCCAACCTTAAGGTTACTGTAAGGATAAAAAATGCTATCACTGATCTTCAGCCTGAGTTTACAGATGCAGATGGTTACTGAACCATTCATTCTTTATTCCTGACCTTTGAAGTATATTATGAAGAAGCAGAAAGTAATCTCACCATAGGCTTCTGATAAAAGCCGTCGTATCAGATGTTTCCCGGGGGAAGGGGCGGGGCGGCGGGCTGGGAGCCTGGAGAAGCCGCTGAGAGGACAAGGAGTCCGGAGAAGGAAAAGGAGGCCAGGGAGAGAACCGAGAGGGAGATGGAAGGAAGAGAGGGGAGGGGAAGACCCCCAATCCCCTCCCTCCCTGGGTGCCTTCCAAAGGTTTCTGGAACAAGGCAGGAGGGTTGACGTCTGTGCTTCCCTCTTTAGAATGGTAGCAACGAGGCGCGAGGACAAGCAGGCAGCTTGACGGAGGGGAAGCGCTGAGAGGCTCTCCTCCTTCCCCACCCCCGCACTTCTCTCCTGCCCTGGCTTTTGCTGCAGTTCAAAAGCAGTTCAAAAGGAGGCAAGAGGCGGCCTGGATGAAATTGCGGGGAAATCGTGGGGCAAATTGAAAGCCAGGACAGACTCGCAAAGGCAGGCTTGGGCTGCATGAGGAGAAAGAGGCGGAGGGAAAGAAGGCAACGGCGGCGGGACCCGCAGCTCGGTGGGCATCTCCTCGCGGGACGGAACCCTCTCTCTTTCTCATGGTGCCACCCCATTCAGTGGCTGCTCCCACCATGGCTGCGCGGTCCGGCACCCCTGGCTGAGTGTCGTCCTTTGACTGGTCTTGGGCTTCACGGTTGCTTCCTGGTTCCCTCTCCTCCCACCGACCGTGTCTACCGGCAGCGCCTCCTTCCTCAGGCCGGAGCTGCAGCTTCCCTCCGGGCTGCCCAGCCACACGGCCATAGAAAGCGCAGTTATTGCCGCCGCCTCTGCCTCCACTCAGGGAGCCAATGTGGTTGAGCTGAGCGAGAGGAAAAGGCGCGGTGACCACGGTGGCTCCCTGAGTGGAGGCAGAAGCAGTGGCAATAACCTCTGCGCTTTCTATGGCAACGTGGCTGGGCTGGCCGGAGGGAAGCGGCAGCTCCCACTCGAACCCACGGCAATGGCCGCCGGCTTGGTGGGAGGCGACGGCGGGAGACACAGGCGGTGGGAGGAGAGGGAACCAAGAAGCGACTGTGAAGCCCAAGACCAGCCACAGGACGACACTCAGGCAGGGGCGCCGGGACACAGGCGATGGGACTGCTCAGACGAGGAGCACAGCAGGACGGCGGCCGGAGGAGGAGGAGGAATAGGTGAAGTTGCAGACTCCGCCGCAGCTGCAGCCACCTCCGCGGTAGGAGCCAAGCCGGGCTCCAATGTTTGTAAAAGTTTCCGTGCTTCCTCTGTGGCCTTGATGCTTGGCAGGGAAGGAGGCCATGTTTTGCCTTCTTCTAAGGTCACAGGGGAGGTAGGCGCACGCGACTGCAGCCTACTAGAGCCGGAGAAGTCGGGGGTTTCTCCCCCGCCCACAGCTTGGGAGGGGCAGATCAGTTGTTGGGCGGGGAAGGCGGGCTCCTGTGTGCTAGCTTAAAAAAGGGTGTGCCATGCTTGGAATTTGCCCGTGCCCCAGCTCACAGCGCAGCTTACAGGGATCTATGCCTGGCAGTAGAGGGACAGGAGGGATGGGGGCATCTTTCTCCGGGGTGACAGAGGGCCAGAATATTCTGGTCCTGCTGGAGAGAGGTAGATATGGTGGGAGTCACGGGGCTAGCCGTTCTAGAGGAAAAAGAGATCGCTGCTTAATAGCAATCTCTTATTCCAGTTTCGTGAGCTCAACCCGGGGTCCTGGTGACGAGTGTAATCCAGGCCCTGGGCTGAGGCTGCTGCTGCTCAATGCCAGATCGGTAGTAAACAAAGCTCTCCTCATCCGGGATTTAATCCTGGATGGGGAGGCCGATCTGGCATGTGTGACTGAAACCTGGCTGGGCCCAGAGGGAGGTGTTCCTCTATCAGAAATATGCTCAGCCAGGTTTCAGATATAGCATCAGCCTAGACCCCAGGGAAGGGGGGGGAGGAGTGGCTATTGTAGCCAAGGAGAGCCTTCGCCTGCATAGACTCGTTGCCCCTGAGATTGCGGGTTGTGAGTCACTCCTTGTGAAGTTGGATTTAGGGGTTCAGGTGGGCTTGTTACTCAAGTCCTGTGCTGCTCGAGGAGGTGGCCAGGTTGGCCAGGTGGCCAGACTCATTTTCCTGGGGGACTTCAACCTGCCGTCACTTGGCGGTTCCTCTGGATAAGCACAGGAGTTCATGGCCACCATGACAGCCATGGACCTGACTTAAGTAGTTCAGGGTCCAACTCATCATGGTGGACACACACCCGACATCATATTCCTCTTGGAGCAATTGAATAATGGTCTGAGACTAAGGGGCTTAGAAGCATTGCCTTTGTCATGGTCAGACCATTTTCTACTGCGGCTTGATTTCCTGGCTCCAATCCTCCCTTGCAGGGAGGCAGAACCGATTAGGAGGTTCCGCCCCAGACGCCTGATGGACCCTGAGGGCTTTCAGAGGGCACTTGGGGTTTTACCAGATTCACTCGTCCACAGCTCGGCAGAGTCTCTTGCTGAGGCCTGGAACAAGGCTGCAGTGGAGGCTCTTGACCGAATTGCGCCATTGCGATCTCTCTGTGGCACTAGACCCCATCGAGCTCCATGGTTCAACGAGGAGCTCCGGGAGTTGAAACGCCAGAAGAGACGTCTAGAGAAGCGATGGAGGAAGAGTAAGTCCGAATCCGACCAAACACTTGTAAGAGCTTTTATTAAGACCTACAAAGTGGCACTCAAGGCGGCATGATGCGCGTACCATGCCGCCTTGATTGCATCAGAGGAATCCTGCCCGGCCGCTCTGTTTAGGGTGACCCACTCCCTTCTAAATCAGGGGGGAGTTGGGGAGTCCTTGCAGGGTAGTGCCGAGGAATTTAACTCGTTTTTCGCTGACAAAGTCGCTCGGATCCAGGCAGACCTTGACTCCAATTGTATAGCAGTATCGGCTGACAATGAGTCAGTTGAGGTGACCGGGACTAAACGTCTTTGTCCATCAGTCTGGGAGGAGTTTGACTTGGTGACACCTGATGAAGTGGACAAGGCCATTGGAGCTGTGAGTTCCGCCACCTTTTTACTGGATCTGTGTCCCTCTTGGTGACATGGAGCTGGGCCTAGGAGATTGTCAACGCCTCTTTGGGGAGGGGGTCCATTCCGGCTTTTTATAAAGAGGCACTTGTGCGCCCCCTCCTCAAGAAGCCTTCCCTGGACCTAGCCGTGTTTAATAACTACTGTCCAGTTTCCAACCTTCCCTTTATGGGGAAGGTTGTTGAGAAGGTGGTGGCGCTCCAACTCCAGCGGCCCTTGGAAGAAGCCGATTATCTAGGCCCTTAGCAGTCTGGATTCAGGCCCGGCTACAGCACGGAAACTGCTTTGGTCGCGCTGATGGATGATTTCTGGTGGGCCCAGGACAGGGGCCTGTCCTCTGTCCTGGTGCTTCTTGACCTCTCAGCGGCTTTCGATACCACCGACCATGGTATCCTTCTGTGCCGGCTGGAGGGGTTGGGAGTGGGAGGCACTGTTCTCCAGTGGTTCTCCTCCTACCTCTCCGGCCGGTCGCAGTCAGTGTTAGTGGGGGCTCAGAGGTTGACCTCTAGGCCTCTCCCTTGTGGGGTGCCTCAGGGGTCGGTCCTCTCCCCCCTGCTATTTAATATCTACATGAAACCGCTGGGTGAGATCATCCAAGGGCATGGGGTGAGGTATCATCAATACATCGATGATACCCAGTTATACATCTCCACCCCATGTCCAGTCAACAAAGCAGTGGAAGTGATGTGCCGGTGCCTGGAGGTGGTTGGGGCCTGGATGTGTGTCAACAAACTCAAACTCAACCCAGGCAAGATGGAGTGGCTATGGGTCTTGCCTCCCAAGGACAATTCCATCTGTCCGTCCATTACCATTACGGGGGAACTACTGACCCCCTCAGAGAGGGTTCGCAACTTGGGCGTCCTCCTCGATCCACAGCTGACATTGGAACATCATCTTTCAGCTGTGGCGAGGAGGGCGTTTGCCCAAGGTCACCTGGTGCACCAGTTGTGGCCCTATTTGGACAGGGAGTCATTGCTCACAGTCGCTCATGCCCTCATCACCTCGAGGTTCGATTACTGCAACGCTCTCTAGATGGGGCTACCTTTGAAAAGTGTTTGGAAACTTCAGATCATGCAGAATGCAGCTGCGAGAGCCATCGTGGGGCTTCCAAGATTCGCCCACATTTCCACAACACTCCGTGGCTTGCATTGGCTGCCGATCAGTTTCCGGTCACAATTCAAAGTGTTGGTTATGACCTTTAAAGCCCTACATGGCATTGGACCAGAGTACCTCCGGAACTGCCTGCTACCGCATGAATCCCAGCGACCGATAAGGTCCCAAAGAGTTGGCCTTCTCCAGGTCCCGTCGACTAAACAATGTCGTTTGTCAGGCCCCAGGGGAAGAGCCTTCTCTGTGGCAGCCCCAGCCCTCTGGAATCAACTCCCCCCGGAGATTAGAATTGCCCCCACCCTCCCTGTCTTTTGTAAACTACTCAAGACTCACTTATACTGCCAGGCATGGGGGAGTTGAGACACCTTTCCCACAGGCTCTTTTATAGTTTGTTTTATGTTTGGTATGAATGTGTTGTTTGATTTTTTAAATAATGATAGGGTTTTATATGTTTTTAATATTAGATTTGTTCTACTATAATGTTGTTTTTATTGTTGTTGTCAGCCACCCCGAGTCTTCGGAAAGGGGCTGCATACAAATCTAATAAATTATTATTATTAATTATTCTTATATGTGTGAAAGTGTGTGTGTGTGTGAGAGAGAGAGAGAGAGAGAGAGAGAAAGTTGTGTGTGAGAGAGGGTGCATGTGTGTTTGTATGTAAGTGTGTGGTGTGTTTGTGGGAAAGAGACCACGCAGCGAAGGAAGGCTGGCAGGCGATGGGCATCATCCCCCCCTCTTTTTTCACCTGCTGCGTGCCTTCCTCCATCGCTCCTCGCTGGGGAAAGGGGGAGGAGAAAGGCGGGCAGGACCTGTCGGCTTGCTTGATGATGTGGCCAATTCCATTTGGAGGAGGAGGCGCTGCTCTGCCTTTGGTTCCTGCCCGCCTTTCTCCTCCCACTTTCCACGGCACACTCCTCCTCCTCCTCCCGTTTCCTGCCTCCCTCCCAGCCTCCTAACCGGCTGACAGCTCCCCGGCGTTCACCTTCCTCCGCCGCCACTGGCGCCCAGCTCCTCCTCCTCTTCTCAGAAGATGATAACCGGGCAGCGACATGGAGGCTGGGAGAGGGGGGGATTCCCCTCTGCCTGTCCCCACCTCCTTCCCCTTTCCAAAGAGCGCCGGGGTGGACTTCAACTCCCAGAGTTCCTCAGCCAGCCAACCTCAATTTAAGACTTTGTGGACTTCAACTCCCAGAGTTCCTCAGCCAGCCAACCTCACTTTAAGACTTTGTGGACTTCAACTCCCAGAGTTCCTCAGCCATTGTAATAGAAAGTTATATAGTTTCACTATCATTTTTTCATCCATGCCAAATAAATTTTTATCTAATTCTTGTTTGTTTGTTTGTTTGTTTATTTATTTGTTTATTTTATTTATTTATTTGATTTGTATGTTACCCCTCTCCATAGACTCGGGGCGGCTAACAACAGAAGTAAACAGCATATAACAAATGTAATGTTTAAAATAATTAAAAACCTTTATTTAAAACCAAACATACATACAAATATACCATACATGAATTGTATGGGCCCGGGGGAGATGTCTCAATTCCCCCATGCCTGACGGCAAAGGTGGGTTTTAAGGAGTTTACGAAAGGCAAGGAGGGTGGGGGCAGTTCTAATCTCAGGGGGGAGCTGGTTCCAGAGGGTCGGGGCCGCCACAGAGAAGGCTCTTCCCCTGGGAACCGCCAGACGACATAGTTTAGTTGACAGGACCTGGAGAAGGCTGACTCTGTGGGACCTAACCGGTTGCTGGGATTCGTGCGGCAGAAGGTGGACCCAGATGTATTCTGGTCCGATGCCATGAAGGGCTTTATAGGTCATAACCAACACTTTGAATTGTGACCGGAAACTGATAGGCAACCAATGCAGACTGCGGAGTGTTGGTGTAACATGGGCATACCTGGGGAAGCCCATGATTGCTCTCACAGCTGCTTTCTGCACGATCTGAAGTTTCCGAACACTTTTCAAAGGTAGCCCCATGTAGAGAGCGTTACAGTAGTCGAGCCTTGAGATGGTGAGGGCATGAGTGACTGTGAGCAGTGACTCCCGGTCCAAATAGGGCCGCAACTGGTGCACCAGGTGAACCTGGGCAAACGCCCCCCTCGCCACAGCTGAAAGATGTTTCTCCAATGTGAGCTGTGGATCGAGGAGGACGGCCAAGTTGCAGACCTTCTCTGTGGGTGTCAATAATCCCCCTCCCGGGTGATGGACGGACAGATAGAATTGTCCTTGGGGGGCAAAATCCACAGCTACTCCGTCTTATCAGGGTTGAGCTTGAGTCTGTTGATACCCATCCAGACTCCAACAGCCTCCAGACACCGGCACATCATTTCCACTGCTTCGCTGACAGGACAGGGGGTGGAGATATATGCCTGAACTTTATATTCTAGATCTTTAATTCTAATACCCTTTATCTAATCGTTATTCCTTATTTTATTTAACAGTATTTCTTGCGCTGTTACAAAGAGTAGGGGTGATAACGGGCATCTTTGGCGGACCCCTTTGTTAATAGAAACTTTTTCTGTCAAATCGTTGTTTATCATCACGCTGGCTGTTTGCAATGAATATATATTTTGCATGATATTTTTAAAGTTCTTCCCAAAATCTAATTTTTGAATTAGTTCTAGAAGGTACAGTGATCCCCCGCTCGTTGCGAGGGTTCCGTTCCAGGAGCCCCCGCAACGAGCGGGTTTTCGCGAAGTAGCGATGCGGAAGTAAAAACACCTTCTGCGCATGTGCAGATGGTGTTTTTACTCCCACAGCGCTAGCGAGGAGCCGAAGATTGGGGGCGGCGCGGCTGTTTGCCGCCGGCATGGGGGGCTTCCTAGCAGCCCCCCAAACCCGGGTTGGAGGTCCGGGGGGCGCTGTCTCTCGGCGCTTTCGTGCTGAGTCCGGGAGCGAACTCGCTCCCCGACTCAGCTGGAAAGCGCCGAGAGACAGCGTGGACAGGCCCGTTCCTTGGCGCTGTCTCTCGGCGCTTTCGTGCTGAGTCCGGGAGCGAACTCGCTCCCCGACTCAGCTGGAAAGCGCCGAGAGACAGCGTGGACAGGCCCGTTCCTTGGCGCTGTCTCTCGGCGCTTTCGTGCTGAGTCCGGGAGCGAACTCGCTCCCCGACTCAGCTGGAAAGCGCCGAGAGACAGCGTGGACAGGCCCGTTCCTTGGCGCTGTCTCTCGGCGCTTTCGTGCTGAGTCCGGGAGCGAACTCGCTCCCCGACTCAGCTGGAAAGCGCCGAGAGACAGCGTGGACAGGCCCGTTCCTTGGCGCTGTCTCTCGGCGCTTTCGTGCTGAGTCCGGGAGCGAACTCGCTCCCCGACTCAGCTGGAAAGCGCCGAGAGACAGCGTGGACAGGCCCGTTCCTTGGCGCTGTCTCTCGGCGCTTTCGTGCTGAGTCCGGGAGCGAACTCGCTCCCGGACTCAGCTCGAAAGCGCCGAGAGACAGCGTGGACAGGCCCGTGCGGCGAGAATGAACGGCGTGGGCGGGCGAAGGGCGGGCGGCAGCGAGGAGTTTGCGTGGGCGGTGGGGAAACTCCTCGCTGACGCCAACAAGAGGGGGAAGACTCAGGGATGCCGCCCAGCAGCTGATCTCCCGGTTGCCATCTACGCATGCGTGCCCACGGGCACGCATGCGTAGATGGTATTTTGACTTCCGGGTTGAAAAATAGCGAAGTACCCTGTTCGCAATGGTTGGGGACGCAATAAACGGGGGATCACTGTATTGCCAATTGACATTATCGAAAGCCTTTTGTGCATCCAAAAAGGCCAGTGCTACTTGTTTCCCAGGATGTGTGTCACAATATTCAAGGATGTCTAAAACAGTTCTGGTACAATTTTTAATTTGGCAATGTGGGAGAAAGCCATTTTGATATTGATTTATAATTTTGTTCAAAACTTTCTTTCATCTATCCACAAAAATTGACATTAGACTTTTATAATCTATGTTTAATAATGATATGGGTCTATAATATTGAATTTTGAATTTTATCCCTTTCTATCTCATTCTTTGGAATAATTGTGATATAAGATTCTCTACAGGTATCAGGTATTTCATTATATAGTTCAAGGAATATAGGTTCAAATATTTGATTTAGGTTTTTGTAAAATTCCCCCGGAAAACCGTTTGGGCCCGGTAATTTGTTATTCTTCTGATTTTTAATGCTTGTTATTCCTGTATTGTTATCTCGTTGTTTATTGCCTTTCTATCTTGTTCCTCTAATGATGGGAAGTTACTCTCTGATAGGTAGTTCATTATTTTTGTTATATCAACCTGTTATTGATATAACAAAATTATTCTTTTTAATATTCGTAAATTATCTTTGCATTCTTTTGAACAAGTGTACTTTCAGAAAATGTATGCACCTTTTTGGTTTTATTAATAGCAGACAATTTTTAGATCAAAAGTACTACGAATAGAAATGCAAAGCTCCTTGTCTTATTCTAAAAAGATTGAGCCAATGATGCTGTTAACGCTTTTCCTGAAACATATTGTTGCCAAGATCTAGGACACTAAATGAAATATTAACCTTAACAAAGATATTAATATTGCAATGTTTGTTAAGTGAGCAAACACATCACGTGAAACTGACAGACTCCCCCATCAATTTCATCATTAATATTCATGTTGAGTCTCTTGACAAGCATTATGTCATTATCATTTTGTTTATGTCAGCACCTTTTAAAAAAAACTGGTTAGAATGCAATTCTATATTTGCAAACTTGGCAGCAAGTCCAAGTGAATTAAATGGGTTTTGCTTTGATGTGGATGGTATAGGAAAACACTATTTAAAATATTTCAATTAAATTGTTATCTTGGCTACCTCCAAAGCAACATTATAATGCAAAGTGATGTGAGCAACTTTTAACATTTAAAAAATCCACCTGCTTTTAATGCAAATATTCTTCTGGTTTGTAAAGAACTCTGAAAAGTAGCATGTAATGTTGCGGTTGTTTTTCTGGAATTGCATTAGTTTTCTTCACATAATTCTATTTTAACATTCTTATTGCAAGACTTCTTTTTACAGTATTTTATTGCTAGGTAATCTTGTTATAATAATTATTTTGCTTTAATATTGTAGATTAGACGTTTGAATGTCTGTTTAGATTTAATATTTTGTATTTATGGATGAAACTACTTATATTGCAATAGCAGATTTTATTACTGTCATAGACCAACTATCATAAACATCAATATACAGTACATATCACACCAGTCACACCCAAAAGTATATACATTTAAATTGGAATGAGGTGAGGAGATGGAGGGAAAGATAGGTTTTGTTATACAGATGAGGTTTTGTTATACAGATGGATGTTATGTATGAGAAAGAATAAAGTACATTTTTGGAGGGGGTGCCCTTGAGTCAGTCTTGACTCCTGGTAACTCCTGGAGAAGTAACTGTAGTTTTCTTGGCAAGATTTTAGAATTGATTTGCCAGTACAATGGTACCTCTAAGAACACCTCTACTTACAAACTTTTCTAGATAAGAACCGGGTGTTCAAGATTTTTTTTTCTCTTCTCAAGAACCATTTTCCACTTACAAACCTGAGCCTCCGAAACTGTAACCAGAAAAGGCAGAGAAAAGCCTCCATGGGGCCTCTCTAGGAATCTCCTGGGAGGAAACAGGGCCGGAAAAGGCGGGGAGAAACCTCTGTGGGGCCTCTCTAGGAATCTCCTGGGAGGAAATGGCCTGAAAAGGCAGGTAGAAGCCTCCATGAGGCCAAGGTCACCAAACTAGCTTCATGCCTAAAGCAGTATTTAAACTCACAGCCTCCCAGTTTCTAGCTTGATACCCTAACCACTTCGCCAAGTGGCTATGAGTTAAATTACAGTTGCTAATTGTTAATTGAAAAGGTACCCATAATTTCTCTCATGTAGAACATGGAACTGCATAACACTCTGTTCTCTCCTCTCTTTCCTTCCCACTCTACCTCATCTTATTTAAGCCCTACATCACTTTTGGGTATTGAATGCATTTGAAGAAGTAAATTGCAATTAACTGAGCAGGTCTGAGGTCAGTAAAATAAGAACCCAAATTATTGAAGGCAATATGCTGCCTGTAAATACTTTAGAGCACAGGTCACCAACCTGTGGTCCATGGACCACTAGTGATCCATGAGAAAATTTTGGTGGTCTGTGGAGAAATCTTGGCCCCTGGGCTAGATATGGCTGAGAGCAATTAATCCACTCCAGGAAGAAGAAAGGAAAGGAAAGGAAGAAGAGGAAAGGAAAGGAGAGGAAAGGAAAGAAGAGGAAAGGAAACATAAGGAAAGTAAAGAAGAAAAGGAAAACAAAGGAAAGAAAGGAGAGAAAGGAGAGGAAAAAAAGAAAAGGGAAGGGAGGGAAGGGACTACAGCTACAACTCTGGAATATGGGACTGATTTTCCCAACAGCATCAGCAGCCACTGTCAAATAAGCTCCAATTCTTTCCAATTCTCTCCTGCAGGGAGAGTGATGCTTGGGATGCTGCCAGGGGCCTGGCAGGGCCCGGCATGCCCCGCCAGGTGAACTGGCCTGTTCATGGGGAATGAATGTAGCGCCCCCAGCTCGATCTCTGCCTTCTTCTACGAGATGAATCGAGCTGGAGGCACCCCATTCAATCCCCGTGATCGGTTCGCTTTTGTCTTCTTTTATAGTAGCCACCACCGCTGAGGTTATCTGGGGCTGGCAGTGGTGGCTTTGAGGGCTAATCCCAAATCCAGGAGCTCCCCACAGATTTCAGACACTTACATTTTTGTCCAGCTCGATCTTCACCAGTATGGTTACATCTCTCGCCCTCCAACTGCACTGGGCAGTTATGCTGCTTACGGGAAGGCCAAAAAGTGTAAGTGTCTGAAATCTGCAGGGAGCTCCTGGATTTGGGATTAGCCCTCAAAGCCGCCTTCATGTCTTTGCAGCCGGCAGCAGAGCAAGTGAGCGAGCGGGGCCTTAATGTAGCCTCCCGCTGCCGCTTTTGTCCGGTCCTCCGCGGCGGTGGGTGGGGGTGGAAGGACCTGCTCACTCACTTGCTCTCCTGCCGGCTGCAAAGACAGGAAGGCATGGTGTCAGGACTTTCTCCCCGCCTTTCTCCTCCCCCTCGGCCGGGCCGACCATGCCTCTTCCCAACCTCCCTCCTCCTCCTCCTCCTCCTCCTGCCATCTCCTCCCTCCTTCCCTCCCAACCTCCCAACCGGCCAACAGTTCCCTGGTGCTCGCCTTCCTCCGCCACCACCGGCTCCCGGCTCCTTCTCCTCTTGTTCTCAGAAGATGACAGCCGGGTGGCGGTGCTGAGGCTGGGGGAGTGGGGGTGGAATTCCCCTCTGCCTGCAAATGCAATTCTTGCCACTACCAATATATGAATTATTAAATAGTATATTTCTTTTTTATATTTAGTATCAGTAATACCTAGTAAGAAAAATTCTGGGGTTTTCTTAATTTCCTTATTTGTAATTTCCTTTAACCATTTCTCTATATTATTCCAATAGATCTTAGATTTTGGGCAAGTCCACCGTATGTGAAAGTATGTACCAATTTCTTTTTTACATTTCAAGCAAATAGGAGAAACGTTTGGGAACATCTTTGAAATCCTGTATGGTGGAAGGTGCCATCTATAAAACATCTTAATTTTCTTTGAAGGAAATTGATTTAGTTATTTTCCAGTTGTACAGTAGAACCCCGACTTACGAGACTAATTGGTTCTGGAAGGAGGCTCGTAAGTCGGAACGCTCGTATGACGAAACATTGTTTCCCATAGGAAACAATGTAAAGTCAATTAATCCGTGCAACAACAAAAAACCCCGCTGCCGCCGAACGCGGAAGTTAGCGTTCGGCTTCAGGAGACAGCTGCGAAGCGGTGCGCGTGTTTTAAAAGGTTGCAGCCGGCCTGGGGGGCTTGCCAGCACCCCCCCGAGCCCCCCAGGCCGGCTGCAACCTTTTAAAACACGCGGGATACGAGCGCCAAGGAGCTGTCTCCTGAAGCCGAACGCGGAAGTTAGCGTTCGGCTTCAGGAGACAGCTCCTTGGCACTCGTATCCCGAATGTGAGCTCGGGAGGCGAACAAAAATGTCGCTCCCCTCCCAGCTCTTATCTCGAGTAGCTCGTAAGTAGAGCTGCTCGTATGTCGAGGTTCCACTGTATAGCCATACCTTTTCCCATGTATCTAAATTTATTTCTTTTCCAAAATTTGTACACCAACTAATCATGTTATCTTTCAATATCCAGCCTATTGTTTTATAATTTATTAAATATTTATATAACTTCCCAATTAATTTCCCTTGATTTTGAATTAGTAATTTCCCAATTATATTATTATCTTTCTTGAAGATAAATGTTCTCACATCTTTTTGGTATCTAGAGTTAATCTGGGCGTACTGCCACCAATCAATGTCCACCCCGGTCTCCTGCAATTCTTGTTTTGTTTTCAATTTTAATTGATTATCAAGTAAGTCTCTATATTTCCATATTTTACCTTCTTTCAACAAATTAGGGTGAGAAATAGCTTCTATAGGTGAGATCCATTCTGGGATTACTAAAAAATGTTTTTTTCTTACCTCATTCCAGACATCTATCAATGCCTTCCTAATTATGTTGCTTTTAAAATATGAGTGAGTGAGTTGGGACTTCCGGTTTGGTGGAGATCGCGGCGGGACATCTTTGGCAGGGCTCTGCCAGGCGATCCCTTCTACCCCCTCCGAAGGTCGCATTTGCGATCGGATCGGGCTCGGATGGCCCGATCCCAGAACAGGGGGCTCTCCTCTGCCCGAGGAGCCATCGCTGAGACTCCGGAGGCAGCGGTTCGCCCCGCAGCTTCGAAGACGGGAGAACCGATCCTCTTTGCTTAAGAGGACCGGCCAGCGCTTTCTCCCCTCACCCAGCGGGAAGCTGAGAAAAATTTTTGAAGTGAAAGTTCCACATTTAACATACTGAAAAAGAATACATTCGATAAAGGACTTAAGGTAAAAAATTTCTTCTTTGTTTCAAGATTAAAATTTGAAGATTTGATCGTTCGGAAGCCTCAAGGGAAAGCTTTCTTTAACGAGGCGAAAGTGAAAGTTTTTTTTTTCTCTTTGAGTTTCATCCGCAAATAACAGCTGAGACTAACTCTTCTCATTTTCATTGTTTCCATTTTGCATTTGGATTTTGGAATCTATAAAACATTTTTTCTACCTTATGCTTTAATAAAAGAACTTAAATTGGAAATGACTATTTAGAAGACTTTAATGCTTAAAAGAAATTAGCAATGAAGAGCAAAATTTCTTTTTTATAGTCTGTTAAAAACATTGTGTTCCGGGCTGACATTTCAACAGCGGAGGAATATAACTTTGTTGCCTTTTTTTTTTCACCCTGTTGTCTCTGCAACATAATAACATCATATAACAACTTGAAAATAAAAGGGAAATAGAAGGAACTGATACCTTTCCTTTGGAATATTCACCCTTGGATTAACCTAACTGGATTATTTGCTGATTGCCTTTGGATTACTTTGGATTACTTGCTGATTGCCTTTTTCTTGGGATTATTTTTTTTGAAAACTTTTTCACATCTGTCTGGTCATATGAACTTCTGACTTCTAACCTGACTCCATTTTGAGATCTACTTTTTTTGCCTTTGTCTTAAATTTGGAAAAGAACATAGACTCCATTTTAACCACAAGAAAATTATTAATCTGACTTTCTTCTTGAGACCTGCAACTGGGATTAAGTATAATTGTATCTTCTGACATCTGGATTCACATTCTTCATCTATTTAGTATAATTTTTTGATTTATAAGAAGACTATAACTATATATATTGTGTTTTCTTTTTGATTAATTAATCCTTTTTTGATCCCCTTCTGATTTTCCTTCCTTTTACTTCTATCTGTAAAAGAAGTTTGAATTGAAGACTATGCACTGTTAGTAAACCTTGGTTTCCGGCTCTATTCTAATTATTTGAATTGAAATATTCCCCCCTTTTTCTTTTTTTCTCTCTCCTTTTACTGCTTTATTAAGTCTCTTTTCTTTTCCTCCCTTTTCTTTACCTCCTTAGAATCTCCCTTTTCAAAATAGTTATTATTCTTTCTTTGCTGTTATTTACTCTGTTTTCATACTAGACCACTTATTTTTAATTTTTACTTATTTCTTATTTCTAAAAGTTTTACTTTTGTTCTCTGTGTTATTATATTTTTAAATTTTTTAGTCTTTAAAATAATAACAATAATAATAATAACAATATATATTGGATTTTGAATTTTGAATTTTTTATTTTTTTTGACAACTGAATAGTTATAATTTAAGGGTAATTGTTAATAAAACAGATTGAATAGATTTGGAATTTACAGAAATTTTCTCCCTTTCACTACATACAAATTTAGATTGATTTAAATTAATTCGAATTTTAAATAGTGGATTCAAAATTGATAATGTCAACTTCTTCAACGGTTGTTAAAACGGTTAAAAAACAAACCACTGCAACAATCTCTTCTCCACAAGTGTCGCCGCGTCCTTCCCCGACGCACCAGGCGTCAGCTATGTCTTCCAAGGATAAAGAAAAAGACAAAACAATGCAGTCCAACTTTGCAACACTACAAGAAACTTTAAACAATATGCAGGACTTTATGTTTAAATCTCAAGAAAATGCCACCCAACAAAGAGAGGCCATAAAAGAGGATGCAACACAACAAAGGGAAGCTATAAAAGCAGACTTGACAGAATTTAAAAAGGAGATGGCCCAACTGAAAGCTGATATGGGCGAGGTGAAAGACCAGATAAAGGTGATCCAACAAACACTACAAGAAAGTGATGATCGAGTGAAAAAGGTTGAAGAGAAATCCGACAAAAATGCAAAAAGAATAGATTATCTTGAAGGGAGAGCTGATGCAAGACACAGAAGACACGATGAATCAATCATTCAGTTGGAGATGCAACGTGCTTCGTATGGACTACGATTTCAGAACATGAAAGAGGAAAAAGATGAAGATTTAAAAATGACTATGGCGGAAACTATTGGAGGAATACTCCAGGAGGACCCTGCTGCGCTAGCGAAAGAAATCGATGAAGTTTACAGGACTTCGAATAGTTACATCCGTCGCCACAATCTCCCAAGAGAGATTCACATCAAATTTACCAGGAAAACCTTGCGAGATGACATACTTCATTGGGCAAGAAACTCCAAACTCCAACATCAAGGAGTGGAAATAAAAATATTAAAACAAGTTCCAAGAAGTGTCAGAGAGAGCAGAAGAGATTACCAGTTTCTTACCAGAATTTTGATCAAAGAAAATATAACCTATCGTTGGTTAATCCCACAAGGTCTTTCTCTGACATGGCGCTCTACAAGATACAAGCTGGAAAATGTCGAACAAGCCAGGTATTTCTTTGAAAATAGTGGCATCAGCCACATGGACTTTTCAGATAAGCAACAAGAGGCTCAACAACAACCAGCACAACAGCAACCAGGGGAGATATTAGCAATCCAACAAGAAGAACTTTTGGGGGCCACTGCCCAGGTAATAGAGCAGGACCAAGGTGCTAGAAGAGTTCAACCCCAGCGAGAAACCAAAAAACCTACTAAATGACAACAACTAAAGATCTAAAGATCTTTTCGGTAAATGTTAATGGACTTAATGAACCAAGGAAAAGGAAACAAATCTTTTCTAAAATCAGAAGTCAAAATGCTCAAATTGCAATATTACAAGAAGTACATATCAAAAAAGATAACCAAAAATTATTGTTGAATCCCAAAATTGGAAAAATGTATGCTGCATTAGCAGATCAAAAAAAAAGAGGTGTGGTGATGTATGTAGAGAATTCTATAAATTCCAAACAAATATATAAGGATAATGACGGTAGAATACTGATTGTACAAGTTGATATTGAACCTAGACCTATAGTGGTTGTTTCTATTTATGCTCCTAATGAAGACCAAATGACATTTTATAAAAATTTACATCAAATAATAATAGATTTAGCTATTGAGAATGTATTAATAATCGGTGATTTTAATGCTATTGTGAATAATCAACTAGACCATTCGGGGGGGGGAGTCATAACAAAAGGAAAAAAACAAAAAGAAATCTACTACCTAGTACTTTCCAAAAAATGAAAACAGAATTATTGTTAAATGATATATGGAGGGAAAGACACCCCCATAAAAGACAATTTACGTTTTATTCTAATCCTCACAAAATCTGGACAAGAATAGACATGGTATGGACACCAAAAATGATTGCAGAACAAATAAGGGAAGTAGAGATAGATGTTAATACATGGGCCGACCACAACCCAATAGTGGTTTATATAAGAAGGAATAATAAACAGAATATTTGGCGGATGAATAGAAATATACTAAATGATAAGAAATATAAGGATTGGATCGAAAAGGAATTAAAAATATTTCTTGAAATTAATAAAACCCCAGACACCACTCCACAGAATCTATGGGATACACTCAAAGCTTATATAAGAGGGTTAACAATATCTTATACAGCAAAATACAATAAGGAAAATAAATTAAAGTATGTACAATTAATAAATGAATTAAAACAATTGGAATTTGCATCGCAGCAACACACCAAGAACAGAGATTTTAAAACAGAAATAAATGTAATTAAACATAAAATTAGAATTATAGAACAAAATCAAATAACTGAAAAAATTAAAAGAGCAAAACAACATTATTTTGAACATGCAAATAAACCAGGCAGATGGTTAGCATATAAACTTAGAAAGCAGAGTCAATCCAAATTGATAAAAAAATTAGAAGACAAAGATGGTACAATAAAATATGATACAGAAGGAAAGGCGGACATTGTTTATAATTTTTATAAAGATCTTTATGCCAAAGACAATGTTAGTGAAGATGAAGTTTTTAATTACTTACAGGCTTCAAAATTACCACAAATAACAGAAGATCAACAGACTATGTTGGATGGACCAATAACAATGGAAGAACTCCTAACTATAATTAAAAAACAGAAAAACAATAAGGCCACTGGTCCAGATGCTATACCGGCAGAATGGTACAAGATAGACAATGAAATAGTAAGAAACTATATGTTAGAAACTTTTAATTTATGTAGACTTGAGGCTAAAATTCCGAAATCTTGGTCAGAATCGCTGACAACTTTAATACACAAATCCGGCACTGACCCAGTAAAAATCAAAAATTATAGACCCATATCTTTATTAAATGTAGATTATAAAATATTTATTGCCATTTATGCAGATAGACTTAAAAGAATTATAAATGGAATAATACATCAAGACCAAAATGGATTTCTACCAGGGCGACAAATTAAAAACAATCTTAGAACAGTAATAAACACATTAGAATACTATGAACAACACTCAGATAAGACAGCATCTTTAATGTTCCTAGATGCTCAAAAGGCCTTTGACAACGTCAACTGGACATTTATAAAAATGCAATTAAACAAAATGAGATTTGGCTCAAAATTTGTTAATTTAATAGATACTATATATTCTAAACAAACGACTAAGATAATATTAAATAATAACCAATTACAAGCACTTGATATAAATAAGGGAGTTCGTCAAGGATGTCCTATATCACCATTGTTATTTATTATGACACTTGAAACTTTATTAATTAAAATAAGAGCCGATTCTGAAATAAAAGGTTTAACTATAGGAGACGAAACTTACAAACTCCAAGCTTTTGCGGATGACTTAACGTTTATAATTGAAGAACCGATAACAACTGTTCCTTCTTTATTGCAAACTATTGAACAATACGGAAAGGTAGCAGGTTTAAAGATAAATAAAAGCAAAACTTCTTTCTTAACTAAAAATATGAATAAAATACAAGAAACTAAATTAGAAAATATTTCTGGAATAAAAACCGTAAAGAAAGTAAAATATTTAGGAATAAATTTAACAGCGAAAACAATAACATTAAAAAATGATAACTACATAAAATTATTATCAGAAATTAAAAAAGATTTAGAAACATGGAATAACCTGAAAATATCATTTTTAGGAAGAATTGCCACAATCAAGATGAATATTTTGCCCAAGGTTTTATTTCTCTTTCAGGTAATTCCAATAAATCCAGGGGGAACTTTTTTTAAAACTTTGACAAATTTAGTTAAAAAATTTATATCGCAAGGGAAAAAAGCAAGGATAAAAATAAACTGTTTGGAAGACATTAAAGAAAGAGGAGGATTTGGTCTTCCAAACTGGAAATTATATTACCAGGCCGCCGCCTTAACATGGATTAAAGATTGGATAACTTTAGAGAATAAAAGAATATTAAATTTAGAAGGACATGATCTTATGTTGGGTTGGCATGCATTTATATGGTATGACAAGGAAAAAAATCACTCATATTTTAAAAGACACACATTAAGGAAGTATTTACTAGAGGTTTGGAAGGACATAAAGAAAAATCACTTCTTAACTGTTCCAGAATGGATAGCCCCCCTAGAAGCAATAACACATCCAAAGTCTATAAATGACACGAAAATATTTTATAGATATAAAGAACTATTAAATGATCAGATGAAGCTAAAGCCTAGGAATAAACTACAAGAAGAAGGGATAATAATAGATTGGTGGCATTATGCCCAGATTCGATCCAGATACCAGAAGGATACAACTCTTTACACTTTTAATAAAAGTAAGAATTTGCTAAGTCATTTAATTATCACCAATTCAGCAAAAATGATAGGGAAAGTATATAAATTTCTTATCGCTCACAAAAATATAGAGTTGACTTTAAAAGATACTATGATAAGATGGTGCAGAAATATAGGTAAGGAAATAGATATAGATACTTGGGAAAAAGTTTGGATTAATAATTGGAAAATGACCAAGTCAGTTTCATTAAAAGAAAACCAAATTAAAATGTTTTACAGATGGCACCTCCCACCAAACAGGATAGCAAAAATGTTTCCTAAAACATCCCCACTGTGTTGGAAATGCAAGAAAGATATAGGAACTTATTACCATCAATGGTGGACATGTGGTAAAGCTAAAACTTATTGGAAGATGATTGAGAAGATATTAAAAGAAATATTAAAGCATGATATAGATAACACCCCGGAATTTTACTTATTAGGAATTACCAATCAGACTTATAAGAAGGAAACTCTTTATTTAATCATACACATATTAACTGCGGCTAGAATAATATATGCGCAAAACTGGAAGGGGGAGGAAATCCCCAAGAAAGAAGAAGTTATAGCTAAAATATTAGATTGCGCCGAAATGGATATGATGACAAGACGATTAAACGATCAAGAAGATACAAAATTTTATGAAACATGGAATAACATATATAAATGGTTAGATAAGAAAAAATAAGAGATAGATCTGTTTTTATTTAGGTAATAACAATATTAAATGTATTTGTTGATGATTTTGATATAATAGTTTACTCACAAGCAACATATTAAAAATTTTGTTTTATGTATGCTTAGTAACTGAGATTTGTTTAAATGTTTGATTAGATGAATATATTACACATAAACAATATATTAAGCATTTTTACTTATACCGTACTAATATTGCATTTAAGATTTGAAAATTTTTCACTAGACTTTTTAACATTTAACAAATGTTTGATTATGTATTCTTTTTTCTATTTGAATGTATACTTTCAAAAGAAGCGGGGAAATACATCCCCATTTTATGTTTAATGTTTGTATGTCTGTATGTCTATTTTATGAAAAATAATAAAAAAAAATTGAAAAAAAATAAAATAAAATAAAATAAAATATGAGTGAGTTTTGGACTTTTCATACCATGTGAAGGCATGCCAGCCTAACATTAAGTCATGACCCTCTAAATTTAGTAATCTTCTATTTTCCAGGGTTAGCCATTCTTTTATCCACGTTAGCGCGGTCGCTTGATAGTATAACTTCCAATTGGGGAGGGTGAGCCCTCCTCTCTCTTTCCGATCCTCTAATGAGCTTTGTTTTATTCTTGGTTTCTTACCCTGCCATATAATTTTTTTTGTAATTTTATCTAATTCTTTAAAGAAGTTTGGTCCAGGGTTAATTGGAATAACTTGAAATAAAAACAATACTTTAGGGAGGATATTTATTTTAATTGTGGAAATTCTTCCAACTAAAGATAACTGTAAGTTATTCCATATTTCCAGGTCTTTTTAAATTTGTCCTAAGAGTTTTATATAATTATCATTTTTTAGAGACATAACTTTGGAGGTAATCCAAATACCTTAGTATTTTATCTTTTTTGTTATTTTCATATTTGTTAAATTTTCAAGATGTTTTGTCTGTTGATCTGTCATATTTTTTTTAAGTATTTGTGCCTTTTCCTTATTAATTTTCAAACCTGCTACTTTCCCATAATCTTCTATTAAGTCTATTAGTTTTGAGATTAACGTCAAAGGGTCTTCTATTATGAAAACCACATCATCAGCGAAGGCTTGAACTTTATATGTTTCTTTTTTAATTTTCATGCCTTTTATTTCATTTTCTGTTCTTATTTTTATTAGTAAAGTTTCCAATGTTAAAATAAATAGTAATGGTGATATAGGGCAGCCTTGTCTAACTCCTCTTTGTATTTTTAATCTTCCTGTTTGTTCTTTGTTTATTATGATTTTTGCTGATTGATTAGCATAAATGGCATCGATTATTTTAAAAAATTTGGTTCCCACGTTCATCTTATTTAATTGCATTTTCATGACGGTCCAATCTACATTATCAAATGCTTTTTTAGCATCAAGGAATATGAGTGACATTTGTTTTTCAGGGTGTTGTTCATAATATTCTAGGGTATTTATAATTGTTCTCAAGTTATTTTTAATTTGTCTTCCTGGTAGGAATCCATTCTGGTCTTCATGTATTATTTCATTTATGATGTTTTTAAACCTAGAAGCAAATATTGATATGAAAATTTTATAATCTACGTTCAATAGTGAAATCGGTCTATAGTTTTCAATTTTTTCCTTTTCAGTTCCCGCTTTATGTATTAGTGTTATTAAAGTTTCTGTCCATGTTTTAGGTAATTTACCATCTGCTATTATCTTATTAAATATCTCTAACATATTTAAAAAGAGTATTTCACTATCTGGCTTATAAAATTCTGCTGGTATTGCATCAGGGCCGATGGCTTTGTTATTTTTCTGGTTTTTAATAGATTGCTGTAGCTCTATTTCTGTGAAGGGTTTATTTAATTTTTGTTGTTGGTCTTCGGTTAACATAGGTAAATCAATAGAGCTTAAATATTCCAAAAATGTGTCTTCTTTTATTTCTTCTTTTTCATATAGTTTCCTATAAAACTCTAACGCTATTTCCTTCTTTTAATCTATTCTTTGTCTTATTATTCCTTTACTATCTGTTAATTTTTTAATAATTCTAGTTTCTCTTTCTTTCCTAAGTTTATAAGCTAGCCATCTTCCTGGTTTGTTTGCATGTTCAAAATATTCTTGTTTTGCTCTTTTTATTTTTTCAACTATTTGTTCTTGTTCTATCAACCTTATTTTATGCTTTAATAAATCCCTCTGATTTTTGACTTTATCATCATGTTCATTTTGTTGCATTTCTAGTTCTATTTTTTTAAATTCATCTTCTAATTTTTGATATTGCATCTTTTTCTCTTTATTCTTTTTTGCCATATAAGAAATTGTTAACCCCCGTATATATGCCTTTGTTGTGTCCCAAAGGTTTTGTGGGGTTGTATCGTTTATTTTATTTTATTTTTAAAAAGGATTCTAATTCTTTCCCTATCCACTCTTTAGGGTCTCGTAATACATTTCTATTCATGGACCAATTTTTAATTTTTTCCTTTTCAGTTCCCACTTTTCAGTTCTCACAACAAAGTGGAAACGATATACTTAACCATAAACTTATTACGTGTATAAAAGAAAGAAAAGAAAAGATAGAGATAGAGAGTAAATACAATATATAATCTAAGATGTGTTATAAATTTGGGGGGTATACCAGATCAAGAGGGGGGAAAGTAATATTCTAGCACATTCTTAATACCAAAAATAAAGAGAAAGAAAATAGAAAAGCCAAGATAGAATGTAACAAAGAAAAAAAACAATTTTAAAAAACTCAGTATCAAATTATAAAGTATGTAAATATGTAAATATGCAAATATAAAAATATAAAAGGCGTAAAAATATATTTATGAAATTATAATATATAAAATAAGAAAAAATAGATAAATGCTTAAAGGAAAAAAGGATTTTCAAAAAAAATTGAGATTCAAACTTTCTTAAAACAGTCTTGGATCTTTAATTATTATGTTTTAATTTTATTTTCAAGAAAAAAATATTTTAAAAATTTATTTAAAATTTTACCAAACTCCTCTGTCCAAATTCCGCAGTCTTCTATTTTAAAAAAGGAAGCCAAAATCCACAATCCAGAAGTAAAAAGAAGGGGAAAACATAGAAACAGAAGTATTGCAAATATAAAGAATAAGAAAAAAGGGGGAAAAAGCTTTAGTCTATTTCATTCGGTTTGTTCCTTACACTGTTGCTGTTTGTAAAATAGTCCCTCTGTTATACCTCTGAATCACCAAGATCGAACAAAATCCTTTTTATACAAGAAGATCAAATTCCATCAGGTTGGAAGTTGGAAAGTTAAAATTTAGTCCATTGATATATAAATTCATTGAAAAAAGTTCAATTTTTTTTAAAATCCATACGTCGTAATTCCTTTTAAATTGGTCCACTTATCAGGATTTCAAATAAGTTCATAAAAATTCATTGTATAAAATACAGGAAATTTCAGTCCATAATTTTGAAAAATCAGAATTCAAGATCTAATATGCAGTAATTAAAATATAAAATTGTCTCTTTATTATTATTATTTTTTAAAATCTAGTTGGTTAAATAAAGAGTAGATCCGGCCGTATCTTACTTTTGCGGAAGGATTTAACTCTGAAGGATAAACTTTTCTTTGTTCACCTTTTAGGCTTAAGTTCTTCACTTTTTAAAAATTGGATTCCAAAAATTTACCTTGTTTTGTGCTGTATATTTTTTCTTTCTGTTGATCTTCTTATTGTAGACTTCTAATTCGATTCTTGCTTCCTCCGTGAACGGATCGCTATGGCCACGTCCCTGCCAATGCTGGGGTGCGGTTCTTCATGTTGTAGCCGCGGGGCTTTCCTTACCCTTCGGGGCAGTGGCGTTCTGCCCCTAGGGACCCAGGAGACCCCCTGTTCTATGCTGAGCCCTCCGGGCTCAAACAAAGCGCAAAACGCACCCTACGACAAAGAAAAGAGAAGAACGGAGACGGAGCGATGTCTCCGTCCTCCCAATGCAATTGGAGCGTCACCCGGAAGTCCCCCCTGAAAATGTTCAAGCAGGGTGGAAGCCCCAGCTCCCAGCCATTGCCAGTTTGATGGAACCTGACAACTCCCCCCCAGCCTCCGTGCTGCCGCCCGGCTGTCATCTTTTGAGAAGAGGAGGAGAAGGAGTCTTAACTTCCTTATTTATTTAGTCCAACCTTGGCAACTTTTAAGACTTGTGGACTTCAACTCCCAAAATTCCTCAGCCAGCTTCGCTGAGTCAGAGCCCTCCCTACCTCCACCTCCCGCTCACCCCAGTGTTTGAGTGAACGCCAAACCTGAACACGGACTTTAAAAAAAGTTCGGGTTCGGTATGCCGAACACTGCAATGTTTGGCATGGACCTGAACTATGCAAGTTCGGTTCACCCAACACTAATCATGAACCAAATCCTGTGCATTAGTAAGAACCAAGTCCAGGATCCCCTTTCTCCTGGTTGGTTCCATGACCATCTGCTCAAGGGAATAATCAGCTAACATGTCGAGGAACCTTGTCTCTCTTTCATGTGTAGAACAAGAATTTACCCAATCTATTCGGGGATACTTGAAATCTCCCAAACCTAGCAACCCTATTTCTTTTTGAGGCCACCTTAAATTCATTTCCCAAATAGCAATCTGCCTCGGGAGTTTGGTTGGGAGGGCGATAGCAGATCCCTAATGTCAGATTAGTTTCCTGTCCTGGGATTTTAATCCACAATGTTTCTGTGGGTGAGTTTGAATTTTCTTGAATTTCAAGTTCATGAGATTCTAACTCCTCATTTATGTACAAGGTCACACCACCACCATTTCTCCCTCTCCTGTCCATCTGATACAGTTTGTAACCTGGAATCCTTGTGTCCCATTGGTTTTCATCTGTCCACCAGGTTTCTGTTATGCCAATAATATCAGTATTATTTTCTTTCGCCAAGCATTCCAATTCCCCTATTTTTGCTCGAAGGCTTCTAGCATTCGTGTACAGACATTTATATGTAATTTTCTGGTGCACTTTCAACTTTGACTCTAGATTTTGACGATGGTCTACCATGTCCTCCTGTTTGACTATTAAAATTTAGTTTTCCTGTTGACTCACCAATGTATGCATAACTTCCACCCTCCATATTTGGCAGTGCGCCTTCTCGAACCGGAAGCTGCCCAGCTCCTGTCAACTTGCCCCTACGGATCAGTTTAAAAGCTGCTCTGAAACCTTTTTAATATTAATCACCAGCAGTCTGATTCCATTATGGTTCAAGTGTAACCCATCCCTTTTGTATAGGTGTGGCTTGTCCCAAAATGTTTCCCAGTTTCTAATGAATCTAAACCCTTCCTCTTGACACCACTGCCTCATCCATGCAGTGAAGCTCCTGAGCTCTGCCTGTCTAGCTGGCCCTGCGTGTGGAATAGGTAGCATTTCTGAGAATGCAACCTTGGGGGCCCTGGACTTTAATCTTCTACCTAGCAATCTAAATTTGGCTTCCAGGACCTTCCGTTTAGCTTTCCCAATGTCATTGGTATCAACATGTACCACAACAGTTGGCTCCACCCAAGCACTATCTATCAGCCTATCTAGATGCCTCGTGATGTCCGCAACCTTTGCACCCGACAGGCAGTTTACCATGCGGTCAACACTTCCATCGCAAACCCGTCTCTCTATATTTCTTTAAAAAAAATATATATTTTATTAATTTTCCAAAAAACAAACATGACAAACATAACATACAGCATTTAGTGGAGCTACAGTCACTCCGCTCAAAGTAGAAGTCATCATCATAATAATGGGGGGGAAAATTTGTCTACAAAATATATATAAATGTATAAGATAAAAATGTCAATTTTAATATAATAAATCTAAATCTATATCAAAATTTGTAAAAATATATATAAGAAAAGGAAGTTTTAAGAGTAGAAAGAAAAATTTATGTTTATTTTAGTAAATAATTGCCCTCTAACACAGTTCTACTACTAAATTCAAATATTCAAAATAATATAATGACACACTTATCTCTTTTTCCTTGTTTCCCACCAAGTATATACTTTCTGCCAGATATCATAAAATTCTGATTCTTGTTGGTTGTTTAACCGTCTCATCATCATATCTAACTCGGCACAGTCTAGAACCTTGTTAAGAATATCTGTTTCTTTTGGAATCCCAGTGTCTTTCCATTTTTGTGCAAAAACTATCCTGGATGCTACTAATATGTGAACCATTAAATAATATATATCTTTTTTGTATTTATTATTTGATATGCCTAATAAAAAGAATTTTGGTGTTTTCTTGATTTCTTGTTGTGTTATTTCTCTCAGCCATTTTTCTATTAAATTCCAATATTCTTTTGCTTTTGGGCATGTCCACCAACTATTTCTGTACCTATTTCTGTTTTACATTTCCAACAGTTGGGCGAATTAGTTTGAAACATTTTTGAAATTCTGCTTGGTGGTAAGTGCCCTCTATAAAACATCTTAATCTGATTTTCTATAAAAGCAGTTGACTTTGTTATTTTCCAGTTATACATCCATATCTTTCCCCAGGTATTTAAATCTATCTCTTTATTTAAATTTCTACACCAATTAATCATGTTATCCTTTAATACAGGGGTCGACAAAGTTGTTCAGAATCTAGGAGCCAGCCAAAAAATTTAGGAGCCAGAATTTTTTTTAAGCAAACTTGGTTTTTAATTTAACAAAAAAAACATTACAAACGTTATAAACAACATTTTACTTTTAAAGATAATAAATATTATATTTTGATATTTTAGATTTTAGGCAACATTCTAGTGTTTTTCACTTTGCGTTTTGTGGCCATGAACATGCCTTGTGATTTTAGAGCTGAAGTACCAGTGGTCCACAGCCTTGGCAGGATCAAACGCCTTCACAGATGGCCCATTCATGGTGATCATAAACAAGTCACTTAAACTTTCTTCTTGCATCCTTGATCTGAATTTATTTTTGACCATGTTCATCAAACTAAATCCTCTTTCACAACATGAGGTTGAGACAGGGAGCACCGCTACAATCGACAACAGGTTTCCCAGAACTGGAAATCTCTCGGTGTTGGAGAGTGCCAAATCCAGAAGCTCACACAGTTTCTTTCCTTTTCCAAGGACCTTAAACTCATACCACTCATTGAGGAGTGAGTGAATGCATTGGTCATCACTTTCAGGTGGAGATAGCTGTTTACGAAAATGATGAGCCAATGCAGTAATCTCAACCACACCGTAGTCTTGCAATGTTGTTCCTGCTGGCCAGGCAAAGGTGTCAAACACTGCGGTGGATCTTTCAATATTTATATCACTTAGAAATCGCACTGTCAAGTATTTAACTGCATGATTAATTAAATTAGCTTTTTCCTGCTGAATTGATGCAGCTACAGTGTTGCTCAGTCCATGTAGCTGTACATTTTGAAACAGTCCTTGAAGAGATGTTCCTGAGACAAATCTGGCCTCATGTTGTTTTGGTGCATCTCTAAGTGAATTGATTGTTGAAATTGTGCTTTTCACATGCAACTCAATTGTGCTTAAAAAAAGCTCTTCTCTTTGAAATATAAGTGACAAGTTTTTAAGAATTTCCAGATAGTCCAGTAGAAAATGGAGCATGTGAACAAATTTAAAATCTGTGAGCTTTCTCAGTAAACCATGGGCAGCTGCAGAGGCACTGTCTTTTTCCGCAGCCACACTTTCTAGGTGGATTGTCACGCATTTCCAGTCTTTGACAAGTGCAGACAGAGCACCGACTTTGCTTGCTACCCATCTGACATTATGCAAGTATTGGAATTTCAGAATTGTAAGCTGCAGGTTTTCTGCTACTTGCTTCAGCTGTCGCATTCTCTTAGGTGAGTATTGATAAAATTGGTAGAGTTTCTTTAAAATAGAGTCAAGGTCATCAATTAATTTAGCTTGTTTTACTGAACTTAATACACTTAAGTTCAATCGGTGTGCAACACAGTGAATGCCAATTAAATGACTGATGTTTTGGCGTATTTTCTGCACCAAGCCATTTTCGGTCCCAATCATGCTGGCAGCACCATCTGTACCAATGGCAATCAAGTGACTTGAAGAAAGCCAGCCTACAAGACCAAGTGTTCTAAGTTCTTCTGTGAGCGCTTCTAAATATCCATCTGCAGTAGCCATTTCAAGAGGAGAAACAGAAAGAAATACTTCTTTGACCCTGTTGTCCTTGATGTACCTGACATACAGAATCAGTTGTTCAACCCCTGCTTTGTCAGTTGAGCCATCTAGCATCAAGCTGACATATTTTGCCTCTTTGAGCTCACTGATTAGGTTTTTCCTGATTATTTCTGCAATATGGGAAATTAATTCTTTGCATCTTTTATCGTTTGCATATTCCTGTCGCACAGCACTCCCTAATTTCTCCGTCAACTCTAGCAACCCTTCAAAATCTGTGAAAGGTCTGTTGTTTTTGGCAATATAATAGGCCACATTAAATAGAATGGTCATATGTTTAAACATGTCTTCATCCATTTTCCTTATACAAGCAGCCAATGGAGTAGCTTCTGGAGCCAACGCTGCATGTGTAGCCTCCACACAATTTAGATGCTGGAGAGACTTTGCGTGCTTTTTGAAGGTTTCAAGTTTAAAGGGTCCTGAAAATCCTTTTACGATCCTAGATGCTTGGTCAGCAATGCCAGGGAAGGAAGCACAAATCTCGCATATAGCTATACCAGTTGTATGGTCAAATTTAAGCCATGCGAGTTCTTTACACCACTCTTGCCTAAATCTCCTGGGTCCAGCAGTTTGACAACGGCTTGTTGATGGGGACTCCTCTGCTGGTGGGTCTTCTCTTGTTTCTTCAGTTACCTGTTGCCCGGCACTTTCTACCTGTTGCACTGCGCTTTCAAGAGAGGTCTTTGTAAAGAACTGTGTCATTTTCAGTTGCTTTTCATTTTCTGGTATTCTCTCTGTTGCTCTGCGCTTCATTTTTTTCCTGAACCCAGAAAAGAAAAAAAAATGTGCACTTTGCTCTGCTATGCCAATTATAACTTACACATGAACTCTTTACCCTTCTTTGTCCGAGTGGACGAGGCAGTACTCCGGCTTCGTTCTCCTGGCGGCACCCGACTTTGTTCTTCCAGCAGCACTCCGCAGTCCGCCATATAGTACTGGTAATGGGATACACTGTGAATATACTGCCATATAGTAACCATATAATTACAGCATATACTGTGTATATACTGCTATACCCTACTTACAAAAAGATTTAGCAATGTAGGAAACTCCATTCAGTGGTGGTCCAGCAGGATAGGGTCTCTCAGCACTTCTAGAGAAGATTAAAAATCAATCTGCCTTATTATCCATGTATTTTATTTTCTAACCATAAGAAGTTTCAAATCCTTTTTTGTAGGAACAACACTTTTCTAAATCAATGAAACAACATACTCACCTACTCAGCGGTGAGCTGCGATGTCCAGCGACGTCTTGCAAGATTCCCTGCACGTCCTGGTTCAGCTCCGGGAGGTGAATGAATGAACTGCCTGCGATGCGCGCTCACAGAAGCCGCGCATGCGCAGTAGGGTGCAGAGGCTGCGGTCGCAATCTTTCCGGCGCTTATCTGCTCTGGAAAGATGACGTCAGTGCAGGGGGCAGGGAACAGCTGCGGTCATGCGCGCTAGGCGCGCATGACCGTTCCACACAGTGCTTAAAGGGAACCTGTCACCTGCAAAAATCATGTTAAAGTGGGTGCAGTAGCGTGTTAGTGATGCGCTATGCATCACTAACACGCTAGTCCTAGGAAAATCCGTGCAGTAGATCCCCCCAAAACAGTACTGCGGCCTCATTGAACGCGGCCGGGGAGGGGGGATGGTGGGGCACACACTGTATGTACATATAGACCCCCTCACACACGGCGTCTCCCCGGGGAGCACGGCCTTTGTATGTACTTACACAGGTAGCGGGAGATGAGAACGGGCCCCCGGCCACAGCGATCCTTCCCCCGTAACCCAACTCTCCCTGTCCAGTCCCGGAGCATAAGGGGGGCGGAGCAAAGTGGGGAAGGCGGCCTGAGCGATACTGTCCCTGCTTCCTCCGATTGGATGACTCCGTGCAGGAGGTGGGATTGGATTGAGAGTAATATTTTTTCTTCTCAACTCCTCAAGCACCAGGCAACATTTTCTAGGCGCCAGACAACATTTTCTAGGCGCCACTGGCGACCAGGCGCCTGGGTTTGTCGATCCCAGCTTTAATATCCATTCTATATTTTTACAATTAATTAAAAATTTATATGTTTTTCCTATCAATTTTCTTTGATCTGTTGTTAATAATTTACCTAGTATATTATTATCCTTTCTAAGTATATATATTGTTTTATCTTTGTGAAACCTTGACTTAATTTGTGTATATTGCCACCAGTCTATAGCACACCTGCTTCCAACAAGTCCTGTTTTGTTTTTAAATTCCACTGATTGTCTACTAAATCTTTATATTTCCAAATCTTACCTTCTTGTATTAAATTTGGGGGTATTATAGCTTCAATAGGAGATATCCATTCGGGAATGACTAAGAAATGATCTTTTTTTACATCGTTCCAAACTTCTATAAGTGCCTTTCTAATAATATGTCTCTTAAAGTAAGAATGCGTTTTATACTTTTCATACCAAATAAAAGCATGCCATCCCAGCATTAAATCATGTCCTTCTAAGTTCAATAGTCTTCTATTTTGTAAAGTGAGCCATTCTTTGGTCCAAGTCAAAGTTGCAGCTTGGTAATATAACTTCCAATTTGGACAGGCGAGGCCTCCTCTTTCTTTTATATCTTCTAATGCAGGGGTCGACAAAGTTGTTCAGAATCTAGGAGTCAGCCAAAAAATTTAGGAGCCAGAATTTTTTTTAAGCAAACTTGGTTTTTTGCCGAGTCTCCACCTGACATCGCTTTCACCCCCTCCCCCCCGGCGCAGGCCTGGCTCCGCCGAGCCGGCTCTGCTGTACTCCCGTCGGGATCCGAGGGGAGACCGTTAGTCAGAAACCGAAACAGAGAAGAAGGAAAGGGAGACCGGGCCGGGGACGCGGGTGAGGGGGGGAGGGGGGAGGAGGGGTTACTGGTCGGAAGTCACCGCGCACGCGGCCGGAGGAGGAATGAACAAAACCTCACGCCGGGAGGGGAGGGGCTTCCGCTTCTCTCCGAAGGCGGGTGAGCGGCCAAGATCGGAGCGTCTGTGTGCGGTGGGGGGGAGTGAAGGGGTTCGAGTAGGAGGCGGAATGGAGGCAAGGGGGGGAGGGAGAGACGCACGCAAGCGCAGGGGACGCTGGGAAAGCAGCTCGCTCCGAGGTTGATGGGCGGAGCTACGGAAGCCAAGATGTACCATTTCTGGGCGTAAACACAAGGCGGGAAAAATATACTGTATACATACAGTACAGCAGTGTTTCCCAACCTTTTTTGAGCCGCGGCACATTATTCATATTTTCAAAATCCCGGGGAACACTGAAAGGGGGGGGGGCGGGGCGGGGGGGGAGGGCTAAAGAAAAGTTTGGACAAAAAAACCCTCTCTCTTCCTCCCTTTCGCTCTATTTCTCCCTCTTTCTCTTTTCCTTCCTTCCCTTCTTTCTCTCTCCATCCCTCTTTCTTTCTCTCTTTTTTGCTCTCTTTCTCTCTCCCTCCTTCCCTTCCTCTATGTCTTTCTCTCTCCTTTGCTCTCTCTCTCTCTCTGTCTCTCTTGCTATCTCTTTCTTGCTTTTCTCTCTCTCTTGCTCTCTCTCTCTTTCACTGTCTTGCTATATGTCTCTTTCTTTCTCTTTGCCTTTCTTGCTATCTCTCTTTCTTTCTCTTTCTCTCTTTCTCTCTCTCTGTCTCTCTTGCTATGTCTCTCTTTCTTTCTCTTTCTCTCTCTCTCTGTGCCTCTCTTGCTAAGTCTCTCTTTTTCTCTTGCTATGTCTCTCTTTCTTTTTCTCTCTCTCTGCCTCTCTTGCTATGTCTCTTTCTCTGCGTCTCTTTCTTGCTCTGTCTCTCTCTCTCTGCCTCTCTTGCTATGTCTCTCTTTCTCTCTGTCTCTTTCTCTGCCTCTCTTTCTTGCTCTGTCTCTTTCTCTGCCTCTCTTGCTATGTCTCTCTTTCTCTCTCTCTCTGCCTCTCTTATATGTCTCTCTTTCTTTCTTTCTCTCTCTCTCTCTCAGCTGACTGCAAGCGGGAGCCCTGACGGCGGCAGCTGGACATGCTGCTGGACACCGTATATGCCAGGCCCGCAGCGCCAGCATGTACGACGTCTAGCAGCACGTCCAACCGCCACCGTCAGGGCTCCCGCTTGCAGTCAGCTGAGAGAGAGAGAGAGTGCTCCCTCTCGCCGCCGCCATCTCCCCACGACTGCCTGCGGCCACTGCGGCCGCCCCCGCTCCCATCGCCAGTGCCCTCCCGCCGGGCCACAAAGGAAACTTGCCGTCGACGCAGGAGAAGCTCCAGCTGGGCGGGGCGCTGCCGGTACTTCCTCTTGGGGCTCCCGCTCGCAGCTGTCAACCGGCTCCTGCTCGATGCCGCGGTTTTCGGCGCTCTCCTGCTGGGTCCCAAAGAAGGAAGGCGGGGAAAAGGCGCGAAGAATAAAGCTCTCCTTCTTCCTGCCTTCCTTCTTTGGCGCCCAGCAGGAGAGCGCCGAAAACCGCGGCATCGAGCAGGAGGCGGGGGACAGCTGCGAGCGGGAGCCCCAGGACGGAAGTACCGGCAGCGCCCCGCCCAGCTGGAGCTTAGCGGCACACCTGGCCATGTCTCGCGGCACACCGGTGTGCCGCGGCACACCGGTTGGGAAACGCTGCAGTACAGCAGGCAACATTTTCTAGGCGCCAGACAACATTTTCTAGGCGCCACTGGCGACCAGGCGCCTGGGTTTGTCGATCCTTGTTCTAATGCACATTGTTTTATTCTAGGTTTTTTGTCTTGCCATATAAATTTTTTTGTTATTTTATTTAGTTCTATAAAAAAGTATTTTCCTGGGTTTATCGGAATTACTTGGAATAAGAATAATACTTTAGGTAAAATATTCATTTTAATTGTAGAAATCCTGCCTAACAATGACAGTTGCAAGTTATTCCAGATCGTTAAATCATTTTTAATTTGCTTTAAAAGTTTGGTGTAATTATGTTCTTTTAATATCATAGACTTTGCTGATACCCAATTACTTTTTTTAGTTATTTTCATGTTTGATTTTATTTCTAGTTGTTTTGTCTGGAAATCTGTCATATTTTTAGTTAATATTTGTGTCTTTTTATTAATTTTTAAACCGGCCATTGTTCTGTAGTCTTCTAATGAGTCTATTAACTTTAAAATAGAATTTATTGGGTCTTCTAGTATAAAAACAACGTCGTCTGCAAAGGCCTGTAATTTATATATTTCTTTCTTAATTTGTAAACCGTTTATATTTTTATCTTTCCTTACCTTTATCAATAAAACTTCTAGTGTTAAAATAAATAATAGTGGAGAGATAGGACAGCCTTGTCTAACATCTTTGTGTATCTCAGATTTTTCTGTTTGATCATTATTGAGAATAATTTTAGCTGTTTGAGTAGAATATATAGCATCAATTATATTAAAAAATTTAGTTCCGAAATTCATTTTGTTAAGTTGCAGTTTCATAAAGGACCAATCCACATTATTGAATGCTTTTTGTGCATCTAAAAATATTAATGCCATTTGTTTTCCTGGATGTTGTTCATAATATTCTAATGTATCTATAATTGTTCTCATATTATTTTTAATCTGCCTGTTTGGGAGGAATCCGCTTTGACCTTCATGTATTAATCCAGTCATGATATTTTTTAGGCATATACTGAAACAAAAATTTTGTAGTCCACATTTAATAATGAAATTGGTCTATAGTTTTGAATTTTATCTTTTTCAGTGCCAGATTTATGTGTTAAAGTTATTAGTGCTTCTGACCATGTTTTAGGAATTTTATAAAATTCCACGGGGATAGCATCAGGGCCAGTGGCCTTGTTATTTTTTTTGACTTTTAAGTTTATGTTTATGTTTATTAGACTTGTATGCCACCTTTCTCCGTAGACTTGGGGCGGCTCACAACACAATAAATAAGTGCTTGCTGTAATTCTATCATAGTGAATGGTGCATTTAATTTCTGTTGTTGATCTTCTCTTAAGGTAGGTAAGTCTATTGAGTTTAAAAAATCAAAAACTTTATTTTCATTTTTATCTTCTTTTTGATATAAATTTTTATAAAATTTTAACGCTATGTCTTTCTTTTCCTCAGATCTGTGTTTAAGTATACCTTTACTATCTTCTATTTTTTAAATTATACTTGCCTCTTTTTGGTTTCTTAATTTACCGTATTTTTCGCTCCATAAGACGCAGTTTTTTTCCTCCCAAAGTAGGATGAAAAATCAGCGGCGTCTTATGGAGCGAAGCTGCAGGCAGGGAGGGGGGGGAGGCGCTGGAGCAGAGGGGGGCGGCGATATACTCACCAAAAGTGTCCCGCCTCTGTCGCCGCCTCTCCTCTTCCCAACCCTGAAGAGAGCCGCGCCTTTCGGCCTCCGGGAGTGCTGGGCCGGGGGACGCCCCCACCGCGCAGGTTTAGGAGGCGGAGCGGCACGGGAGGAGCATTGGCGGTTCCGAGCCTTTGGGAAGGCTACGGGAATCGCTTCAGGAGGCGGGGAGGTCTCGAAGCACCGTTCACTGTGTCTTCGCCTCCGCGCGCTGCCTCCGCCCGGCCGAAAACAAAACGGCTCCAAAAGTCGGCCGGGCTCCCGGGAGGCGGTGCGCGACTGTTTCCTCTTCGCTGCAGAGCCACACGGAGGCGAAGACACGGTGCCCGGCCACGCTCCGCCTCCCGGGAGCCCAGCCGATTTTTGGAGCCGTTTTGTTTTCGGCCGGGCTCCCGGGAGGTGGAGCGTGGCCGGGCACCGTGTCTTCGCCTCCGTGTGGCTCTGCAGCGAAGAGGAAACAGTCGCGCACCACCTCCCGGGAGCCCGGCCGACTTTTGGAGCCGTTTTGTTTTCGGCCGGGCGGAGGCAGCGCGCGGAGGCGAAGACACGGTATCCGGCCACGCTCCGCCTCCCGGGAGCCCAGCTGAAAACAAAACGGCTCCAAAAATCGGCTGGGCTCCCGGGAGGCGGTGCGCGACTGTTTCCTCTTCGCTGCAGAGCTGTCGGGAAGAGGCGAAGACAACGGCGCCCTCCACTCTCTCTCCCTCTCTCTCTCTCTCTTTTTCTCTCTGTTGCCGGTGTGGTGAACGAGAGAGAAAGAGAGAGAGAAAGAAAGGAGGGGAGAAAGAATGAGAAAGAAAGCGAGAAAGTAAGCAAGAGAGAAAGACAGGGAAAGAAAGCAAGAGAAAGAGAGGGGGGAAGAAGGGGGAGGGAAAGACATAGAGGGAGGGAAGGAGGGAGAGAGAAAGAACAAAAAAGAGGGAGGAAGGAAGAGAGAAAGGAAGAGGGATGGAGAGAGAGGGAATGAAAGATGAAGGAAGGGATAGAGAAAGGGGGAGGGAGAGATAGAAAGGAGGGAGAAGGGGGTAGTTAGGGAGAGGGAAAAGGAAGGGCTTGGAGAAAGGCAGGGGGAAAGAAAGATAGAAAGGAAAGAGGGAAGGAGAGATAGAAAGGAAAAAGGGAGGGAGGAAAGAGGGAGGGAGAGATAGAAAGGAAAGAGGGAGGGAGAGATAGAAAGGAAAGAGGGAGGGAAAGATAGAAAGAAAAGAGGGAAGGAGAGATAGAAAGGAAAGTGGGAGGGAGGAAAGAGGGAGGAAGACATAGAAAGGATAGAATTATGGATGCAAGAACTTGCTCATGTGTGATAGCTACTTTTTGGCTCAAAATATTTTTGTTCTATTTTCCTCCTCTAAAATCTAGGTGCGTCTTATCAGCAGGTGCGTCTTATAGAGCGAAAAATACGGTAAATGCTAACCAATGCCCCGGTTTGTTAGCATGTTTAAAATATTCCTGTTTGGCCTGTTTAATTTTTTCTGCTAACTGTTCTTGTTCTATTAAATTTATTTTGTGTTTAAATAACTCCATCTTCTTTTTATTCACATCTTCGCCTTGGCTATTTTGTGATAGTACTTTCTAAGTCTTTTAATTCTGTCTTCAATTTTTGAAGTTGGTATTTTTTTTCTTTATTATTTTTTGCTGTACAGTGGAACCTCGACATACGAGCAGCTCTACTTATGAGCTACTCGAGATAAGAGCTGGGAGGGGAGCGACATTTTTGTTCGCCTCCCGAGCTCACATTCGGGATACGAGCGCCAAGGAGCTGTCTCCTGAAGCGGAAGTTAGCGTTCGGCTTCAGGAGACAGCTCCTTGGCGCTCGTATCCCGCGTGTTTTAAAAGGTTGCAGCCGGCCTGGGGGGCTCGGGGGGAAGCCCCCGAGCCCCCCAGGCCGGCTGCGACGTTTTAAAACACCCGCGCCGCTTCGCAGCTGTCTCCTGAAGCCGAACGCTAACTTCCGCGTTCGGCGGCAGCGGGGTTTTTTTTTGTTGCACGGATTAATTGACTTTACATTGTTTCCTATGGGAAACAATGTTTCGTCATACGAGCGTTCCGACTTACGAGCCTCCTTCCGGAACCAATTAGTCTCGTAAGTCGGGGTTCTACTGTATATGATATTGTTAAACCACATATGCTTTAACTGTATCCCTCAAATTTTGTGCTGTGGTTTCTGTATTATTATTTAGGTTAAAAAAAAAATCCAATTCTTTTTCTATCCAGTCTTTATATTGAGGATCTCACAAAATGTTTCTATTCATTCTCCAATACCTTGGTTTTTTATTTCCCTTCCAGGTAATTGTCAATGGGTTGTGATCTGCAATTTCAATGTTTGAGACATGCTCAGAAATCTGGGTTGAAATCCATGCCATGTCTATTCTAGTCCAAATTTTGTGTGGATTTGAAAAAAAAGTATATTGTTTATCTGTAGGGTGGCGCTCTCGCCATAAATCTTGTAGTGTTAATTCTGAAGTGAGTTTCCAAAAGGTTGTAGGTAGGATTGTTTTCTTTTTCTTATCTTTCTTATTGCCTGAATACTCCATATCGCATTAAAATCTCCAATTATAATCATGTTATCAATAGATAACTCTAATATTTTCTCATGTAGTTCTTTATAAAATATTTTTTGATTTTTGTTTGGAGCATAAATTGATATAATGACGAGAGGTCCTGTTTCTAAATTTATTTGCATCTACCATCATTGTCACTATAAAGTTGCTTGACCTCAATCATTTCATCAATATATACTGCTATCCCTCTCCTTTTTTTTCAGCTAAACTAGTAAACAAATTACCTAATTTAGAGTTACATAATAAATTTCTACTCGTCTGTTTTCTTTTTCTTGGGTGATTCAATCCATTTACATTTACAGAAAAGATTTTTACATCTGAGTACATTTCTATTTATAATATTTTTTCGTTTCTCTAGGTTCTCGAAGTCTGGTGCTTAGTACCAATTCTTGTTGTGGTTCAGATTGTTTTTTCTTAGGGTCTTGAGTCTCTTCCTCCCCCCTGGAGGCCGCTCCCCGCTCTTCCCCTCCTGCTCCGATTTCTCTGTATGATGCGTCGTGCCTATACAGTCCGGATTTCTCATGAAAGGTTCTTGCTTCATCAACAGTTTCTAATTTTATTCTGGATCTTTGCCAATAGAAAGATACTCCTTCTGGAATCAGCCATCTGAAAATTATTTTTTCTTTAATTAAATTTTTTGTTAGAAAGTAGAACTCCCTCCTGCTTTCACGTACTCTTCTTGGTACTTGTCTTAATATTATAAGGTCTTTGTCTTTGTATTTTAAACTTTCATCTCTTGACCAATTCCGGATGTCATCTCTTATGGTTTTTCTGATAAATTTAATGTGTACTTCTCTTGATAAGTTATGTTTTCTCGCATAGCTAGTTTGGACTCCATAAATTTCATCAATCCTTAATTATGTCCTGTGGGTCCATCTGTAGAATCTCACCTACTATTTCTGCCATTTTCGAACCTAAGTTTTCATCTTTTTCTTCATGCACATTTTGGAACCTCAGCCCATGTGAGGCTCGTTGTAATTCTAAGTTGGTGACAGCTTCGTCAAATTCTCTATTTACCACTGTACTGTGGTCCTCAAATCCATCCATTCTCTTTTTGGCTTTGTCCATTTTGTCTTCAACCTTTTTCATCCATTGTTCATTTTGCTTTAAAGTTTGCTGCATTGCTTCCATTTTCCCATCCATTGCTTGTACACTTCCCTTCACATTCTCCATCGGCCTTCAAATTACTCATGTTTTGGGCTTCTTCATGTGCATCATCTCTGTTGGCTTTCATAGAGATTTGGAGCGAAGCCAATGTATCTTGGATAGTCTGCAAGGTTGGTTGTACCGGAGTTTTTTCTTTTTCCTTTTCTTTCTCCTTGCTCAACATACTTATTATTGTTCTTTGTGGTAAGGGAGATGGTGATGGTGAGGGGGAGCTTTGTGGTGTAGCAGTTGGAGTTTGTTTCTTTGAAGTTTTTATGATAGTAGAAGTAGTGGACATCTTAGGTGCTTTTCTAGATCTTCTAAGACCTATAAATTTTAATCGTTTCCAAAATGCCATCAATTTAGTAATCTTACAGTCTTAAGTATTGTTATTATAAAGGTAATATTAATAGAAGATAATATTAAAAAAATTGAAAAAGATACAGCTAAGAATCAATAAAGGCAGGGGAAAACAAGAGTTTAAAAAAGATAAAAGAGAAAATATATCAACAATACTTAGACAACTTATATATACATATATATAAAATAATGCTTCCAACACTATGCAAACTTAATTTTTGGTTGAAAAATATAAAACTATAATATCAAATAATTCCAAATCACTAGATTGCTGATTCAAATAATATAATTATTATTATTAAACACTCATTTAAAATCTGTTAAAATAAGAAGGGTAGTTGAAAGGAAGAATCAGAAAAAGAGGGGGGAAAGAAAAATGCAATTTTATATAAATCTGCTTTGAAACAAGTTCTATGTGTTCTATAAATCTGAACAATCCTAAAGCATAAGAAAGAAACACTTGGTATCAAACTATATATGAAAAAGGGATAGAGGAGTGCAGGGAGCCACCAGACAGAGGGGGGGGGGGGAGAGGAAAGATTTAGCAATTCATTTATAAAGTTAAAAAAGACCAAAACATTTTTAGGTTATTCTTCTCGTGATTAAAATGAAACAGTTCAATCTTATATTTCTTTTTCTTTTTCCCCAAAAGTCCAGGTTAAAGGTAAGTTGAAAATAAATCAGTATTCAATGTTCAAATTTCATTTAATTCACTTGATATTTGTAAATCCAGTATTTAAATCGATTAAGTATTCTTTTTGTTCTTCAAAGGAAAAAAAAAAAGAAAATCAGGTTTTAATCCAGTGAGTCCAATTTCCAAATAGTCCAAATAATCCAAATAAAGCTTTAAAGTAAAAAACTAAAAAAAAAGAAAATTATATCTTCATTAACAATGTTTTCCCAACAAAGACAGGGGGAAAAAAGAGTCAGGAAGTAATAAACTATAATCCAAGCAGAGTATAATATTCAAAAAAGAAAATAATTAAAGTGAAAAAAACCCCAATTCAACGTGTCCATATCAAATCAAGTCAGCTTCTTTGTTCTTGTAAATATTAATCCTCCATCTTGTATGTTAGATTTTTCCCCTCTAAACTGCATTCAAATACTACAAACGTCTCATGCACAATCCGCTTTCAAGGCAAGGAGAAAAAAAGGATACTGAATATTTTAAATTTGACATACAATTTAAACAGTTCTTATTCCTTCGGTTTCGATGTACTAAGTAACCTTCCAGGAATAACATTAAGAAAATTTTTTAAATTGATATTCCATTTGCCGTCTTTAATTTACATGAGCTAAAGCCATTTCCGCTTCCCAAAATCCGCTCACGTTAGCAGAATTTTTAAAAAAACATTCTTCTTTGCCTTATTTTAAGTTTATTAGTTCAACGTATGGATTTATTTGTGGGGGTAATGATCACTTTACCTTTAATCTTCGTTCTTCTCAGTTTTCTTTATTTCGGACACTCTTTTTGACTTTACCAATTTTTTCCTTTATTCTTCCTCTGTGTGGAGATGCTGCTATGGCCGAGCGCCAATGGAATCCGGCCCTGGATCTTTATGCCTGGCACTGTGGGGCAATCCTGCACCTGGGGGCGGCAGTGAACACCCCCTCTGATGCACGGAGCCCCCGTGTTCTTGATCGGGCTCTTCGGGCCCAATCGTACCACTGGATCGTGACCACCAGGGCAAAAATGGAGGTCTGAGGATGGAGCTCCGTCGCCAGCCTCCCGACGTAGCTAGCAGCCACCGGAAGTTCACTATTCTAATAATCTAATATTCTAATAATCAAATCGCCCAGTACAAGAAGCCCCCCTCCCACCACCCATGGAGAAGCATCCTCGGTGCAAGAGGATATGGGCACATCCTCCAAGGAAGGGGTCCAAAGTAAGGGAGCCTATCCCTCTTCCACAGATTGATGTCCTCCCTGCCCAAGATCCCCCATTCTCCAAAGAAGCTGGAGAGCTGCTCAGCATGGAGTGGGATGCTCCTACTTTATCCCTGAAGATCTTCTCCTGCCTCACTATCTCTCTCTACTTCTTCAGGTCTGCTACCTTGGCTTCAAGAGAAAGAACCTGTTCTTGAGATCCAGGAGCTCATTGCACTGATCACACACCCAAGACTTCTGTCCAGCAGACAGATAGTCATACAATGCAAAATGCAAAACACTGGGAAGCTCCCCTCTGTCTGCCGGCTATCTACCTCCATTTCTTATTAGAATGTGTTTACTGTTATTAGTATACAAATTACTTTAAAAAAAGATATTTAACTTCCTATTCTAGATATCAATGATTTTTGATGGTTTTGATAAGGTTAATAATTTTATTCCCTTATTCACTTCTATTGATTTTTTTAAAAAAATAAATCACAGCTTTTTAGGTTGTTCAAATTTTTGTTGTGGTCTTAGTTTACTTTTTGGATTTTTTTTCTTTCTACTTGTTTTAGGATTATATACCTAATAAATTAAAACCCTAAGCTCCACCCCCTCAAAACATGTGCTGAGGGCAAACTTAGAAAAAAAAGGGGGGGGAGAAACCCTTTTTATGGCTGCTAAAAATAGCTGAATTAGTAATTAAACAAAAAAACTCACCCCACAAACTTACCAGGGCTCAGCAGGTATTCTTCCCAAGGTTCCTCCCAAGTACCTTTCTCCCTTTTTATTTTCTGTTTCATTTCCTTTTTTGAAAATGTTCTGCTTAAATAAAAAGCAGTTGCCTCTCTGATTCCCAAGGAAGAATGAGCTCTACATGGAGCTACCCTTGAAAAGTGTTTGGAGACTGTAAATAGTCCAGAATGCAGCCACGAGAGCTGTCATGGGTATGCCTAGGTATACCCATATAATACCTATGCTCCGCGAGCTGCACTGGCTTCCTATTAGTCTCCGGGCACAATTCAAGGTGTTGGTTATTACCTATAAAGCCCTATATGGCTCAGGGCCAGACTATCTATGGGACCATCTCTTGCCACATGCCTCCCAGAGACCAATAAGAACACACAGAGTTGGCCTCCTCCAAGTCCCATCAACTAAGCAATGCAGGTTGGCGGGATCGCGGGGGAGGGCCATCTCTGTGGTTGCCCCGGCTCTATGGAACTACCCCCCCCCCGACATCCGAACTGCTCCCACTCTACTGGCCTTCCATAAGGCCATGAAGACCTGGCTCTGCTGGCAGCAATCTTTCATGGCCAAACTGTATGAATGGTGTGTATGTATGTGATTATATCTTTTTATAATAAAATGGGTTTTATCATGGGGTTAGTTTTAGATATTATATTCGACTTCTCTTATTGCTTTGTATCTTTTATAATGTATTATTATTTTGTAAGCCGCCCTTGGTCCTTATAGTGTTCAGGTATCTTTCTAGTTCAAGAGTAGGAAATTGGATTACAAATGTGTCTGAATTGCATCTACCAACAGTCAATACTGTACTGAGGAACAGAGTTGTAATACAGTCACTGTATTACTTCTTAAGTGCCAAAAATTAAAATATAAAAAATCTTGTCATAATCAATCTGCAACACATAGCCCACTTTTGCTATATTTTATACTTGTATAATATAAAATTGGCAAGGAGAATTGAATTTCTTATCAACAAATGTGAACAAAAGTTAGGAGTGACAGGCTTTATTTTTTGATTGACCTCGTAATTTGCCTGGTTACCAATGACTCTAATACCTCAAATAGAGAAATATAATAATAATAATAAATAATAATTTATTAGACTTGTATGCCGCCCTTCTCCAAAGACTCGGGGCAGCTCACAGGATAAATACAAAACAATATGTATACAAATCTAATTTGTTAAAACTATCAGCTAAAATCCCACTACATTAAAAAGCAGTCAATTAACTCAGTCACATCCACACATAACATTTAATGGTCGGAGGGGCATAATCTAGCTGCCCCATTCCTGGCGACAGATGTGGATCTTAAGGCTCTTGCGAAAGGCGAGGAGGGTGGGTGCAATACAAATCTGGAGGGAACTGGTTCCAGAGGGCCAGGGGCACCACAGAGAAGGGTCTTCCCCTAGGCCCTGCCAGATGACATTGTCTGGCTGATGGGACCCGGACAATGGCCAACACTCTGGGACCTAACCAGTCACTGGGATTCATGCGGCAGAAGGGGGTCCCATAAGTAATCTGGTCCGATTCCATATAGGGCTTTATAGGTCATGACCAAAACTATGAATTGTGTCCGGAAACCAATCGGCAACCAATGCGGTCCGTGAGTGTTGTAGAAACATGCATGTATCTGGGAAGACGCATGACCGTTCGCGTGGCTGCATTCTGCACGACTTGAAGTTTCCGAACACTTTTCAGAGGTAGCCCCAAGTAGAGAGCATTGCAGTAGTCGAACCTTGAGGTGATAAGGGCATGAGTGACTATGAGCAGTGACTCCCTGTCCAAATAGGGCCGCAACTGGTGCACCAGGTGGACCTTGGCAAACATCCCACTTGCCACAGCCAAAAGATAGTATTCTAAAGTTAGCTGTGGATCAAGGAGGACGCCCAAGTTGCAGACACTCTCTAAGGAAGTCAATAATTCCTTCCCCCAGGGTAATGGACGGACAGATGGAATTGTCCTTGGGAGGCAAAACCCACAGCCACTCCATCTTGTCAGGGTTGAGTTTGAGCCTGTTTGCTCCCATCCAGACCCTAACAGCCTCCAGGCACTGGCACATCACTTCCACTGCTTTGCCAAGTGGACACGGCGTACTGATGACAGCTCACCCCATGTCCTTGGATGATCTCACCCAACGGTTTCATGTAGATATTTAATACCAGTGGGGAGAGGACCAACCCCTGAGGACCTCCACAAGGGAGAAACCTGACCCCCCCCCCTAACACTGACTGCGACCAACCGGAGAGGTAGGAGGAGAACCGCCAGAAAACGGTGCCTCCCACTCCCAACCCCTCCAGCCAGCGCAGAAGGATACCATGCTTGATGGTATCGAAAGTTGCTGATGGGTCAAGGAGCACAAGGATAGAGGATAAACCCCTATCCCGGGCCCACCAGAGATCATCCATCAGCACGACCAAAGCAATTTACATGCTGTAGTGGGGCCTGAATCCTGACTGCTCAGGGCCCAGATAATAGGCTTCTTCCAAGGACCATTGGAGCTGGAGCGCCACCACCTTCTCAATAACCTTCCCCATAAAGGGGAGGTTGGAGATTGGATGGTAGTTATTAAATTCGGCTGGATCCAGGGAAGGCTTCTTGAGCTGGAAAAGACCCCCCTCAGAGAAGCATTGACAATCTCCTGGACCCAGCTCCGTGTCACCTCCCTGCTGGACGAAACCAGCCAGGAGGGACACGGGTCCAGCTAACAGGTGGTGAAACTCACAGCTCCAATGGCCTTGTTCATTTTATCAGGTGTCACCAGGTCAAACTCCTCCCAGACATGGACGGGCTTCTGCCACCTTGACTGACTCGTTGTCAGCCAACACTGCGTTCCAATTGGAGTCAATTTTATCAGTGAAAAACACATTAAAATCCTTGGCACTACCCTGCAAATCCCCCCTGATTTAGAAGGGAGTGGGTCACCCTAAACAGGGCGGCTAGGCAGGATTCCGCTGATGCAATCAAGGCAGCATGATACGTGCATCTTGCCACCTTGAGTGCCACATTAGAAGTCTTAATGTGAGTTCTTAAAAGTGTTAGATCAAAACTCAGATTTACTTTTCCTCCAATGCTTCTCTAGATGTTTCTTCTGGCGTTTCAACACCCGGAATTCCCCGGTAAACCAAGGAGGTCTAGTGCCACAGAGAGGTCGCAATGGCACAATCCGGTCAATAGCCTCCATCACAGCCATATTCTAGGCCACAGCGAGGGACTCTGCCGAACTGTGTATGAGTGAATCCAGTAAAACCCCAAGCACCCTCTGAAAGCCCTCTGGGTCCATCAAGCATCTGGGACAGAACAACCTAGTTGGTTCTGCCTCCCTGCGGGGAAGGATTGGAGCCTTGAAGTCAAGCCATAGCAGAAAATGGTCTGACCATGACAAGGGTAAAACATCTTAGTCCCTTTATCTCAGACCATTACTCAGCTACGCTGAGAGAAATATCATGTTGGGAGTGTGCCCCCCTTCATGAGTTGGACTCTGAACTACTCAGGTCAGGTCCATGGCTACCGTGGTGGCCATTGAATTCCTGCACTTACCCAGAGAATTCACCTAGCGATGGTAGATTAAAATCTCCCAAGACAATAAATCCAGGAAATTCCACCGTCAGCCCGGCTACCTCCTCGAGCAATGCAGGCAGGGTTGTTGACATGCAGCTGGGAGGCAGGTACATGAGCAACAAGCCCACCTGAACCCCGAGGTCCAACTTCACAAAGAGGGACTCACAAACAGCAATCTCAGGAGCAGCAAGTCTGCATAGGCTGAAGGGTCTTCTTCGCTGTAATAGCCACTCCTCTCTCCCTTCCCTGGGGTCTTGGCTGGTGTCATACCTGAAACCCAGCTGGGCACATTTCAGAGAGAGGAACTCCTCCCTCTGGGTCCAGGCAGGTCTCAGTCACACATACCTGGTCGGCCTCCTCATCCAGAATCAAATCCCGAATGAGGAGAGCTTTATTTACAACTGACCTGGCATTGAGTAGCAACAGCCTGAACCCCGGGCCCAGTACCTCGGGTTAAGCACAAATGGCCGGAACAAGGGATTGCTTTCAAACAGCGAGCTCTCATTCCCCGGGAGCGGCCTACCCCATATCTCCTGCCATATTTGCCTCTCCCCAGCAGGACCAGAATATTCCGGCCCTCTACCACTCCAGAGATAGGCTCCCCCATCCCTCCCGCCTCTACGCCGCCAGGTAGATTGACCCTTCCATTCATAACATTTCTCTCATTCATATCATACATATTCTCCATCCAATCCCAGTCATCCATCTTTAAAATAAACCCTCAATAAATTAATTAAAAATCCAACAATAATTCCTTCCCAACTAAAATATAATATTAAAAATCCCAGTAATTACTAAATTAATTAAAAATTGAGAATTAAAACAAGGTTTACAGATGCTAATATAGTATAAATACAGTACATGTTAAGATGTTAAAAATCTCCCAAGACAATAAATCCAGGAAATTCCACTGCCAGCCCGGCTACCTCCTCAAGCAGCGCAAGCAGGGCTGTTGACATGCAGCTGGGTGGCAGGTACATGAGCAACAAGCCCACCTGAACGCCTAGGTCCAACTTTACAAAGAAGGACTCACAAACAGCAATCTCAGGAGCAGCGAGTCTGCATAGGCTGAAGGTCTTCTTAGCTATAATAGCCACTCCTCTCTCCCTTCCCTGAGGTCTTGGCTGGTGTCATACCTGAAACCCAGCTGGGCACATTTCAGAGAGAGGAACTCCTCCCTCTGGGTCCAGGCAGGTCTCAGTCCCACATACCTGGTCAGCCTCCTCATCCAAAATCAAATCCCAAATGAGGACAGCTTTATTTACAACTGACTTGGCATTGAGTAGCAACAGCCTGAGCCCAGGGCCCAGATCTCGCTCGTCACCAGAACCTCAGGTTTTGCACAATGGCCGGAACAAGGGATCGCTTTCAAACAGCGAGCTCTCATTCCCTGGGAGCGGCCTATCCCATGTCTCTTGCCATATTTGCCTCTCCCCAGCAGGACCGGAATATTCCAGCCCTCTACCACTCCAGAGATAGGCTCCCCCATCCCTCCCGCCTTTACGCCGCCAGGTAGATTCATTACATTGCTCTCATTCATATCATACATACACTCCATCCAATCCCAGTCATCCATCTTTAAAATAACCCCTCAATAAATTAATTAAAAATCCAACAATAATTCCCTCCCACCTAAAATATAATATTTAAATCCCAGAAATTACTAAATTAATTAAAAATTGAGAATTAAAACAAGGTTTACAGATCCTAATATAGTATATATACAGTAGTTGCTAAGATGTTAAAATATTGCACAGTGACCATAGGATGTCAAGAGAGTTTCAGTCTCAGTTCTTCAAAAGGATGGCCACTGTTCCCTCTAAAGTGCACAGGTGAGCGCTGGTGCACTTAACAACAGCCCAAAGGCTGCTCTTTCTCAGAGGCTGGAGCGCCACGCTGCTCCAGCCTCTGGAGTCCCCGCCTACCATCCTCGCACTCCTCCTGGGGGGAAGCCGAGTCAGAGACATCGAGAGGTAAAGACTCGGCCATAGGAGGGGACAGGGAAGGCAGGGAGGAAGGTAGGCAGACATGGGTCTGAGGGGACCGGCCGGCCACCCTATCCCAGCCCAAAATCACATCCGTGAGGGTGGAAGGAAGGAAGGAAGGTCAACAGCCTTCCACCACTGCCTGCCACCTCCAGGAGACCCACCCAAGCCTGGCAGCTGATTCAGCGCTGAGCTCCTGGACTCCCATCATGATGTCTCCTGCATGCTGCCTTACTCTTGGCTCTTCTCCTTGCCTCTTTCATCGATTCTTGCAGCGGTGTTTTTCCTCCCTCCCTCCCTCTTGGCTTCTTTTCTGGGGGGGGGGGGGGTAGGTGGGAAAGAAAGAGAGAAGAGATTTCTAAATTCCTAAACACTATAGATTTACCACCACTATTAGAACAACAACAAAGGCTTAATGCATCATTTACTATGGCAGAATTACAACAAACTTAAAAATCAAAAAAACAATAAAGCTACTGGCCCATATGCTATACCTGCTGAATTTTATAAACTAGATAGCAATGTACTTACCTTCTTCTTCCTCTTGGCCAAACCCTTTTAGGGAAACTCCCAGCCTGCTTGCTTTAGACCTCCATTGGGTCTTTAGACCCCCCCCCCCACATTCCTGGTTTCTCCTTGTTTTTAAAATAAAAAAAGCAAACGAACAACCCAAACTCGATCAGATCATCATCTCCTCCAACTCATGCCAAGGGACCTTCTCTGATTCTGCTTGCTCCTGTCGATGCTGACTTGGCATTTATATTTATTTCCTGGAGGCAAGTGGATCATTTTTGTAAATGGGGATCTAAATTCTCGCCTCCTTCCTTCCTTCCTTCCTTCCTTCCTTCCTTCCTTCCTTCCTTCCTTCCTTCCTTCCTTCCTGTCCTGCTTTTTGTTTTTTCTTTTTAACAGTCAAGAATCATTGTTTTTAGGGGGGTTGAAGGCTGGGATTAAAAGACTGAAGGAAAAAAAGGAAGAGAAACATGTTTCTCTCCCTGCCCCTTTTTCCCCCTCTTATTTTTTTTTGTTCCCAGTTGTGGTTGGCTCTGGCCCAGCTCCTGCCCCAAGGAATGTGGAGGTGGATGGAGGGGAAACATCAACATGTCATAGGCCTGTTTTATTGCTGACAGAGTCAGGTAGTGAAGTTTCCTCGGAAGATGAAGAAGGTGGGGGTGTCTTGGAAGAGGGGAGTTTGGCAGACAGCCCGGGAGGAGATCAATCATCCTTATCATCACTGGATTCTGAATAAGAATTTATGACACATCCACGCATGCGTAGAGTGATGCATAGGAGACAACAACTGAAGGATTATTACAAGAGATAAATGAGGCCACTTATAGTTGGGTGGGGCTGCTGTAACTAGTGCTACAGATAAAAGAGCAATCTGCTGTTTTAGCCTCATGGCAATTTATCTGATTCACAGTTTCGTCAAGATCGTGGTTTTTGCTGTTCAAGATTGTGTGTGGACTTTCTGGACTTTAGAATTGGACTCAACTTCCCAGTTATTGGGTGAGAATTTGGATTGCATTTAACCTGTGCCTTGTGTGTACCAGAAACTCTCTTTGACATTTAAAAAGGGAGCTGTTTCTGTTTTTCTGTTGATAAAGACTTTTGGGTTTTCCTTCTATCGTGTGGTATGTGTCTTTCTGGACTAATTACCCTGTAATTACGAGCGGTTGAGACACGCTGGCAGAACACTAGTTAACTATATTTTATAAACTGCACTGCTTTTTTGGTAAGCCAGGAATTTGGGAGAAATACTACCACCCCTTCCCTCCCTATTGGCTCAGGCAGAGATGGAAGCAGAGAGACAGAAGGGAGGGGGAGTGAGAGGGGGAGGAAGTGTGTGTGTTTGAGAGAGAGAAAAATGAGAAAATTATGGAGGGAAAGAATGAGGGAGAGGAAAAAAGAAACAAATGAGAGAAGGGGAGAGAAGGAAAAAAAGAGGGAGAGGGAAGAGAAGTGGAGAGGAAGGAAGGAGGGATGGAAGGAAGGAAGGAAGGAAGGAAGGAGAATGAAATCAATGGAGGGATGGAGGAAGGAAGGACTTTTTTTGGGGGGGGGTGTAATTTTTTTAAAAAAATTTCTCTCAACATACATTCAAACTGTACCATCTAATTTTCCATGAATAAAATGCGGTATTTTGTTAGTAAGTAATATCAATCATCAAAAAGTTGCAAAAGTTGTTTTTCTAATTTTGTCATCCAGTTACATAGTTTTCTTTTAATTAAATTCCTTCCTTAATTTTCCTTCAAAAAGTACAAAAAAAATTATATTTCCAACTTATGCCAAAGTGCTTCCTTCTTTCTTTATACATTTTTCTATAAACCAATATAACCTTGTATAGCCAATCAGATGTTAACAAAAGAAAATTAAAAACAAAACATAAACATATATGAATTTCAGACTTCTCCCCCCCAAATAGTACATTTACCAAATCCAAAATTTAAAAATTATTTTAGCCCATCTAACATTTAGCCAATTAATACTTATCTACATTTCTTACTTAATTATTAATCTTAAATTTCAGTCAATTTGGGAAAAGAAAAAAGGGAAAAAATTTCTAAATATTCTCTATTTTCAATTAAAAACATTAACATCATTAATCTCCCCAAAAATTTAAATTCAATTCCATTTATGCATTAATCCAAATCAGTATCACCTACTACATATCTTATTATAATCAATACTTCTAACTTTATTAAAACAGATCAGCAATTCCTAAATTCATTTATCTAAATAGAGAAAATAATTAAAATTTAAAAAGAGCAAACAAAACAATACTCCAAGCTTAATCAACCCTTCTCAAACTCCAGTTTATTTAATCTGAGCAGAACTTTGAACCGAACCCTTTTCTTTTTTATTTTTTTGTATCCCCTTTTAATCCCCTTCTCCATTTTACTCTTTATATTCTTCATGCTAGGAAGGAAGGACTTTGTTAGAAAAATAAAGGGGTTATTGGATTAAACTTTGGACACTTGACAACTGGTCTGTACTTATGATGGAGGCAACGTCACAGGGTTATGTGAACATCTTTTGGGATCTTTTGACTAGTAACTGCAGGGATTCACTTAACGACTGTGGCAAGAAAGGTGGTAAAATGAGGAGATATAAGGAGATATAAACGTTGGCCTCCATTGGGGTCAGAACCGAAGTCGAGGATTATCTGTCTGACCAGTGCACTCTTTTAGAAGCAGATCAGGAGTCCATTTTGAAACTCCACAAAAAATATCTAGGGGGAAGACAGGTTGTCCTTAACTTACAACAGCGGTTCATTTACTGACTGCTCAAAGTCACAACGGCCCTGAAAAAAGTGACTTATGCCCCATTTTCACACCTACAACCTTCACAGCAGCTCCTTGATCGCATGATCAAAACTTGGCTACTGTTTCATATTTATGTCCGTTGCTGTGTCTTAACGTCAGATGACTCCCTTTGGCGACCGTCTCACAAGCAAAGACAATGGGGGGGGGCGGAGAAACCAGATTCGCTTAACGACCGATCCACGCCCAGGCATGAAAATGTGCTGCTCAGACACTATACTTTTCCGCACACCCTGAAAAAAAGTTAGAGGGAACATTGTTGATGGTGTGCATTAAACTTCTCTTTTCATTAGTTCTTATCTTCTCCTTTAACTTATAATTAATAAGTTAAAAATAAGATGACAAAAATGACAAACTGGATAGCAATTTCTAGTATAAAGATTCAGGATAATACATTCAGTTCTACTTAAGATATATTACTCAAGCATATAGTCTACTAACAAAAATCTAGTCTGCTAACAGTCAGCACTAAACTGGCACTAGATAAGAATGGAATTCAAGAAAGTTGAATAATGATTGTAGACTGAATTCTCTCAAGGACTTTCCAGACTCTTCTTCCCCTAAAAGGGATGACACAAGAGATTTTCCTCTCTATCTCACTAAAGGCCTGCATGAAAAATCATTGTTAAATCATATGATTTAACAATAGCATGGTGCACCATCTGGATATTGGGAGAACCACAGAGGAAGGCAAGTACTGCTGCAGATATAGGAGAAACTCAAAAAATTAGAATATTGTGTAAACGTTCATTTATTTCTTTAATGTAACTTAAAAGGTGAAACATAATCTATAATGATATTCAAAACGTGCAAAGCAAAATAGTTCAAGTTCAACCCCATCTCAGAAAATTAGAATATTACATGCGATCAATAAAAAAGGATTGTACAGAGAACAACATCAGACGTCTGAAAAGTATAAGCATGCATATGTACTCAGTACTGCTATTAGAACAGTATTTGCTGATGTTCAAGTAAATTCTCCGTACTGAAGGAGCGGGTCCAGCAGTCATGTGGGTTGCTCGCTGTCCAATCTGCATAGGACCGAGCCTGTCTTTAAAAAGATTGCTGGATCTGCCCCTTCCCCAGAATTTGCTTGGTCCTCCTACCAGCAGGACACATGGTGGCTCTGCTCCTCTCCAAACACCTTCCCTTCTACTCTTTCCATTAGAAATCAATCTGAAAAGATAAGTAATTAGCCTTTTTCGTTCTTATACAGCAAACGAAAGAATTTAGCCTTCAACCAGCCCTCCTGGGCTTGGCTCCAAGTGGAGAAGCTGTGGCGAAGCTTTCTGCTAATTGCGTAATTACCTTGCTTCGTTGCAGCTGGCTGCATTTATTTTCTTTTAAATCTGAACAGCGGGGAGGTTTTTATTATCAATTGGCTTGTTACCTCCTGCGGAGTGGGACGTTTGTACAAGGGCGCTTGTTTTGTCCCCCGGACTTAGTCGGACTCTTTATTGAGTGTTATTTTTCGTGCGAAGGCCCTCAGCACCCAGTAATTCCAGCCATAAGTCTCTCAGCTCAGAACAAGGCTGCACTGACCTGTGCAACGCCACAGGAAGAAAATCTCCCCTTCTTCATGGAGGAGCAGGAAGATACTGAGGTCATCCCCATGCCTAAACTTTTCACAGATGCTTTGTTGAAAGAGTGGGATCACCCAACCTTGGGTTCTAATCCCTCCTCCAACCTACTACCAAGAAGGCTACTAAAACAAAGTATTCCCTTCTTATGAGGACCTTCTTCTTTTTCCCAAAGCAGACAAACCGGTCAAGACCCTACAGTCTGCAGCACCCATGCCTGGCAAGGCAAAAGAAGCCTTAAAGCCAGAAGATAAATATCTGGAGCAAATGCTCAAGAAATGTTTCTTTGCTGACACCTAGGCTATTAAATGCGCAGCATCAGCATCCTTTTTTACTAGAGCCATGCTTCTGTGGTTTCAACAACTTCAACAACATATTCCTCCCGATGACTTGAGGGGCCAGCAGGACCTCAACAAGGTCTTTGTGACAGCCCAGTACGTTGTGGACGCCACCCTGCAATTCTCTAGATTTGCGGCAAAATCGATGGCTGCCTCAACAGTTGCCAGGAGGCTTCTCTGGCTTCATCCCTAGCAGGCGGGAGTGAGACAGAAGTGGCAGCTTTCCTTGGGTCCTCTAAATCGTAAGCTATTATTTGGTGATTTACTTGATTCTGTACGTACAGAAACCACTGATAAGAAGAAAATCCTCGGTTCTACTACCAAGAAGGCTACTAAAATACTTCAGCCCTTTCGGCGCTCCAATTGCCAACAAGATCAAGGGTTCGCGTTTCAAAGGAACTCAGGTCAGTATAATTCCCGCTTTCGTTCCCAATCAGATAGGAACCCCAGGGGCAGAGGGTCTTGCTACCAGAAGGTCTCCTCCTCCTCAAGGGCCTCAAAAAGATCAAGGTGATAATGACCACACTATTCCCATTGGGGGCGTTTGGCCTGGTTTTCTTCCAGCTGGCGCCATTCCTGTAAGGACTCCTGGGTTATTTCTACAGTGGAGTGAGGGCTCCAATTTGAGTTTCTCTCCATTCCCCCCAAACATTTCACATCTTGCCCTTCTCCCAGATCTCCCTTCTCCTGTCTCTGCATGGAGGAGGCAATCCAACATCTGCTTACTATTAGGGCTATCCAGCCAGTTCCAGCCTCTCAAAGAGGTCTTGGCATCCTCTTCATGGTCCCGAAGTCCTCCGGAGGATGGAGAGCCATTCTGGATCTCTCTCTTTTTTAAAATTATTTTTATTATTTTTTAACAAGTTTAATATACACACAACATAAAACAGTGTATAGTGAAATGTGCCCACCACCCAGACACACACATATACCCCATAACCAAATCAGGGGTGTTTCTTATATAATACACTTGACCCAAGAGCAATATATCTATTTACATATTATAGAGTGATTCCAATTTATTTCTTGTAGCTTGGTCTCGGATTCTGCTCATCATATATCGTCTTACCTTGTCCCACCGTCCCATCAGTTGTTCCAATTCAGTTTCATTATCCAAATTTATCCTTTTATCCATAATTTCAAATTGAATATGGTTCACCATGTACCTGTACCAATTTTGCATTGTCCATTTTGTTGCATCCTTCCAACCCAAAACTATTACTGCCTGAGCGCACTATTCCTGCACTATTGGGCATCCCAAAACATATGCATAAACACTCCTTTATCTTGACACCCATGCCAACAATTACCCCTGACATTCTGCTGAAAGTGTGTGAGTTGAATGGGAGTAAAATACCACTTATGTAATATTTTCCTTCTCATTTCTCTGATTCTTGTATGTTCTGTCTGGGTTCCCCCAGACCTCAACACCAACTGGAAAAAACAGCCAGACACTCTGGTAAAAGCAAAAGTACTTTATAGCTGGAAAAAATAAACACAGAGGAAAACCTGTTCTTCCCAACAGACAGGCTATAATACTTTACAGCAGAGTCCTGATGTCCAGACAATATAGCAAGCTTCTTGCTGGCACACCCACCCCAAGGTTTCAGTAGTCAAAGGCACAAACCAGGATTCCAAGACGCCAAAGTTCACAGCCAGGTCCCAAGACTCTCAAAGATAAAACTCCACAAGCCAGGAAGGGTGGGTCTGCCTTTTAGCCTTTCCAAAGAGCACCACACCCAAACCCAGCTGTTGCCTCTTTAATGCTGAAAGTACCTAGCCAATTGGTCCCTTTGCTGTGTAGCTCTTCTCTGTCGCAGATCAATTATGGCTTGTGCATTTTCCTCTAAGGAATCCAGGCTGCTTGCTGGGGTGAGCTCCCTCTGGGGGGACTCTGGCTGTCCTCCCTCTTCTTCAGCCTGGGATTCCTCCTCCTCGTCTGCCTGCACCTCCTGTTCCTCATCCTCTCCCTCTGAGCTGGAAACCGACAGAAGATCAGCCGTTCCCTGAGGGGCCTCAGACGGAACCACAACATTGTATTTTTAATTTTCCTTATATTTTCTACTATATTTTCCATCTCTTGTACCTCTACTTGTATCTCATTTTGCCACCATTTAGTCAATCCTTCAATCGTGTCCCCGTCTGGCTGCACTAGCAATTTATATATATTGGTTGCTTGCGCCTTTATACCCTCACTTTTTTCTATTATTATTTTCTCTAACCCTGTCTCCTCCCTCAATAGTACTTCTTTATTCTCCCTTTCATTAAGATATTTACATATTGCATTTATTTGTAGCCACCTTCCCTTACCTAACCACCATTCTATACGGTTTCTACTTGGCCTGCCATCCTTCTCATATAACAGTTCTATCTTAGTTATCCCTCTTCCCTTCAATTCTCCTATAACCCTATTTAAATTAATTTCATTATCTTTATTTATTACATAAAGCGATGACAGTTTAGATTTATATAATCCTATTTTCCCCTGCCATTTTTTCCAAATTTCCATAGTCCCTTTCATAGTCACTCCTGTTCCACTTTGTAAAGATTAATTCTCTATTCTTCATCCTGTTGATCTGTTTTTCCAATTTCACCCATTTGTTTTCACATAATTGCAACTCCATTAACCTTTCCATTTGAAAAGCTTCCCTATACAGCTCCAAACAAGGAACTCCCCATCCCCCCCTTTTTCGTTCGCAATTAACCACTTTTTCCCTATTCTTGGTCTCTTATCTTCTTCAATCCAATAATTAAGCTTTTTGTCCCACTCTTTAACCTTACATGCCAATAGCCCCCCTCCCCTGACAGCACCTGAAATAGGTATATCATTTTGGGAGCTATCATCATTTTTAAAGCTCTTATTTTAGAGAGTCTCCTTAGCTTTTTCTCTTTCCAGCTCCTCATGTGTTTCAACATTTTCCTCCATATTAATCTATAATTCATCTCCTCAATTTTCACTGGGTTTTTCAATAACCAAATTCCCAAATATTTAATTTTTTAAAGTCCTAATTTCAACCCTAATTCTTTCCTGATTTCTATCTGCTCTCTTGGACCTGTATTTAAACACATAATCTCTGATTTTTCCATATTAACCGACAGTCCCGATTCCTGTTTAAACTCTTGTAAAATATTTGTTAGACCTTTAACCATCTGCATCGGGGTCTGGGTCAATATAATTGCATCATCTGCAAATAAATTTATTTTCATTTCTAATTCCCCTATTCTATATCCTGCCCAGGTGTTATCTTGTCTTATCTTATTAGCTAAGATCTCTATTGCTATTCCAAATAATTTTGGAGATAAAGGACATCCCTGCTTGGTGCCGTTTAATATTTTAATACTCTGCGTTCTTTGTCCATTCACTCTTATATACGCTTCATTCCCTTTATAAATCTCTTTTATAATTTCACAAAATTTCCCCCCCATATTTAGTTCATTACATAATTTATATAAATAGCTATGGTTAACTTTATCGAATGCTTTATACAAATCTAATTTCAAAATTCCCAATTTCCTTTTAGTAACGGTAGCATGGTGCATCACATTTATTACATTTCTAACTGGTTCACTTATTTTCCTTCCCTTCACGAATCCGTATTGATCCTCTTCAATTATTTTTGGTAAAATATTTTCTAATCTATTTGCCAATATTTTCATAAATATTTTATAATCCTGATTTGCCAAACTGATCGGACGGTAAGACCCAGGCTCTCTTAAATCTTGACCCATCTTCGTAATAGTAACAATTTCTGAAAGCTTCCATGTCTGCGGGATATCACGATTTAACAATATTGAACAGTTTCCCCGAATGCGGCAACAATACATTCACATAAGTTTTATAAAATTCCCTTATAAACCCATCTGGGCGTGGTGCTTTGGCTTGTTTTAACCCTTTAATTACTCTAGCAATTTCATCTTGTGTAATTTCTGCATTCAAATTTGTTTGTCTTCTTCACTTACTATTTTCCCAACCTTGAGGACTCCTATCTTCACTTGCTCCTCTTTATACAAATCTTCATAATATTTCCCCATCATCTTCTGCTCTTTACCATATCTAACCACTCCACTAGAGTCTCTCAATGCTAAAATACATGATTTTTCTTTCCTCTTCTTCAGATATCTCGCCATTTGCTGCATCGATCTTGTCCCCCAGCTCTGTGTTTTTTGTCGCATCATCATTCTCATCTTGTTCCATTTGATCTCATCATACACCATCAATTGTTTCTTTTTCAATTTCAATAAACTATTCCAATCTCTACTTGTAGTTAATCTTAACTGCTCTTGTATCAAATCTATTTCCCTTATCTTCCTTTCACTCTCTCTACGCCACCTCTTCCTAATATCTGCTTCCATACATATACATTGTCCCCTCATAAAAGCCTTACATGCATCCTACACAATTGATTGTTTAATACCACCCACATCATTAATTCTAAAATATTCAGATAACTCTGTTTGCAATTTCTCTTTATCTTGTTCAATAGCAGTTACAACTGCATTATACAGTGATCCCCCGATTATCGCGAGGGTTCCGTTCCAAGACCCCTCGCAATAATCGATATCGCGCGATGTAGCGGCGCGGAAGTAAAAACACCATCTGCGCATGCGCGCCCCTTTTTCCATGGCCACACATGCGCAGATGGTGGAGTTTGCGTGTGGGCGGCGGGGAAGACCCCTTCGGTCGCCCAACAGCTGATCTGCTCTGCAGCGCGGCAGCAGCGAGGAGCCGAAGGTGGGGTTTCCCTGTTGCCCAGGCAACGGGGAAACCCCATCTTCGGCTCCTCGCTGCTGCCGCACTGCGGAGCAGATCAGCTGTTGGGCGCCACCCAGGCAAAGGGGAAACTCCAAGATCGCTTGCCGCTTGCCCGTTCGCCCGCCTGCCCGGCTGCTCGCTTGCCGCTCGCTTGCTGCTCGCTTGCAGCGCGGCAGCAGCGAGGAGCCGAAGATGGGGTTTCCCCGCCGCCCAGGCAAAGGGGAAACCCCAAGATCGCTTGCCGCTTGCCCGTTCGCCCGCCCGCCCGCCTGCTCGCTTGCCGCTCGCTTGCAGCGCGGCAGCAGCGAGGAGCCGAAGATGGGGTTTCCCCGTTGCCCAGGCAACGGGGAAACCCCATCTTCGGCTCCTCCCTGCTGCCGCGCTGCCGAGCAGATCAGCTGGTGAGCGGCCGAAGGAATCTTCCCTGGGTGCCTCCCGCCGCTCGAGAGCAAGAGGGGGAGAGATAGAGAAAGAGAGAGAAGGAAAGAAAGAGATGAGAGAGGGAGGAAGAGAGTGTGAGAGAGGAAGAGGCAAGATAGAGAAAGAGAAAGAAAGATGAGAAAGGAAGGGAGTGACGTCATCGGGTGGAAAAATCGCGATATAGCGATTCGCAATGATCGGGATCGCGAAACTCGGGGGATCACTGTATCTCCAAATTCTTTGATTGCGTTCCTGACCTATTTCCAATTCTGCCAATAGTGGGGCATGACCTGATAACCAAATACTTTTAATATCTACTTTTTTAACTTCTATATTGCCCCCCCTATTCATTAATATATAGTCTATGCAGCTAAATGTATGATATCTTGCTAAATAATATGTACTTCTGTTTGAAATATCTGCATGAAGATCCACTATATTAAGTCTGTTTAAATGTAACATCCTACTGTTTGCAATCCCATTTGTTAATTGCATATTAAAATCTCCTGCCAAAAAAGTTGAGCCCTCCATAAAGTTGTCTAACTTCCTCTTAGTATTTATTATAAATTGTTTTGTTTTCGCATTTGGGGCATAAATTGCTGCTAATGTCAGCTTCTTTTGATTTATTTTCCCTTTAACAAATATCCACCTTCCTTCTCTGTCTTTCTGAATTCCAACCTCTTCAAAATTAACCCTCTGATGAATAAGAATCGCTGTACCTCTACTATTTTGCGTTCCTCTAGATTCAAACACCCATTTCCAATTTCTATCATTAATCAATTTATCCCTTCCTCCCTGTCTTTTATGTGTTTCTGTTGAAATCATAATATCCACCTTATATTGCTTAGCCATCCTTAATATCCTAAAACGTTTCAAATCTGATCCCAAACCATTCACATTTAAAACCATTATCTTACACTCAATCATAATATACCAAATAACCCCTTTCCCCTCTTGTTTTGCCCTTGGTTTAATTTCCCCTCCCTTCCTTACCCCTGTTACCCCCCCCCCCCAACATGCCTCTTCCCATGCTCCCCCCACCAAGTGGGGGAGGACAAGAAAAACCCTTGTCCATTCATAAGGCACATTCTCTTGATTGCGTTCTCACTCAACTAGCTCCTCTTTCAACCACTTTTAATTGTAATAAAAGAGAAATATTCCCCTCCCATCCTCCTTTCTCCTTTAAATAATTCCTTCTTTAACTTTAACTTCTTTAACCCCTCCCCTTTTCCCCCCTTAGACTTCCCCACCGAGTAACAAATATCCAAGAATCCCAAGGAAAAAAAAGTACAAAAAGACAAGGAGGGCCAAACAACATCACTTTCTAGCTCTCTTCTCACGCTGAGCTCGTGTTTTTCTCTGCTCTTTTCTAATGGCCTCCACCTGCCCGGTTAACTCCTTCAGCTGCTCTTCTCTTCGTCTTTCCTCATCGTCCGGGGTACTACGACTGTCAATAAAATCCTCTCCTTCTTGTACTCCAGCTTGTGCTCCAGCTTCTTCAAACTTAATCCCCAGTTGATCCAATAAAGCCTTTCCCTCTTCCAATGTACATCTTATTTTCTTGGAACACCAAAATAATAGCTGGAAACCCCCAAGTAAACCTTTTTCCACTCTGATATAAATGGCTTGAAATTGGGCGTAAGGCAGCTCTCGCTCTCAGAATTTCCCAAGAGAGATCCCTCAGAACTCTTATCTCATTTCTATCTTGTTTAAGGCAAGTAGAAGTCTTTAAAGACTTGTAAACCATCTCTGCTTTTTTTTCAGTGAGGAAAGCCACAACAATGTCTCTCTGCCTCTCCTTATCTCTTCATGCTGCCACCCAGTGGACTCGCAATAACTCTTCCAAGCTGACTTGAACGCCTGCTTGCTTATTTATCCAAGCAAAGACTGCTTCCATTAAGTTTGAATCAGAGGCAAAGTCCAATCTGAACCCACGCAGACGCATATTTCTTCTTCTCTGACGGTCCCCCAGATTAGCAATTCTATCATTCATTTGTTTAATTAATTCATCATGATCCTTCACTTGTTTTTCAACTTTCTGTATCTTTCCAGCAGAAGATTCCTCCTCCTTTTTAATCAATTTAACTTCTGAAGCCAGATCTCCCATTGTTGTTTCCACTTTAATAAATCTCTGCTCAAATCCAGAACTAATGTCCAGCAATTTATCCAGTTTCTTTTCAATTTTCACTAAGCTGGAAGCTTCTTCTTTTTCTTTTTTCCCTCCCTCCGTCATTTTAAGATTTATTGTACACTTCCTCGTTATAGCGGAAGAACCTCCGTCTGCTTAAAACCGTAAATCTTTAAATTCTCTTTGATGCCCATAGATTCCTTTACCTCCTATTCTTTTCTAAGAAGGATTTATAATATTTTTAAGGAAGAGAAATCCCTTTACATTATATATTAGTTCGGAGCCAGAGGTGAAGCCCCTAGAAATCAAGTCAGCACATGCACAATCTGCCAGTCATTCTGGATCTCAAACGATTAAACCAGTACATTAAATGCAGAAAATTCAAGATGCATTCCTTATCCTCTATCCTAGCATCCATTCACCCGGGGGACTTCATGTCTTCCTTAGATCTTACGGAGGCTTATCTCCATATTCCCATTTTAAAAGGCCACAGTCAATTCCTCCGCTTTGCCTTTCAGGGAAAACACTGTCAGTACAGGGCCATGTCTTTCGGCCTGTCTTTGGCCCCTCGAGTCTTTACTAAGCTTTTGGGCTCCTTGGCGGCTCATATCCGGGCTACCCTCATTCATATTTTGTGTTATTTAGACGACATTTTAGTTCACGGTTCCTCCAAAGAGGGCACCTGTACAAATCTTCAGTTATCCATGTCTATCCTACAGGAGCACAGCTTCTCCATTAATATAAAAAAAAGCCAGCTCCATCCTTCAACTTCTCTTCAACACCTGTGGGCAGTCATAGATTCCAGCCTATCCCAGGTCTTCCTTTCTACTGAGAGGAAGATCAGCATCAAAGAGCTTATCTCTCAAATCAGGTCTCAAAGAAAGGCCTCCTGGAAAAGATGGTGTCCTGTATCATGCCAGGGAACTCCAATGGCTCTTATTGCCATTCCAGAGATCAGGAACCAGCAATTCGGCACTCTGTTCTCGTTTCTCCTGTCGTCCTGAGATCACTCTCGTGGTGGACCTCCTCCACCCTATTCAGGATTCCAGACCAGTTTACCATTACCATGGATGCCAGCCTGTTGGGCTGGGGAGCCCACGCTCCGGGCCTGATAGCCCAAGGCATGTGGTCAATGGAGAACTCATCCAAGCCAATCAATTGGCTAGAGCTGAAAGCAGTCTTGCTAGCCCTCAAGAGGTTCAAATCACACATCCTCAACCAACATGTCCTGGTCCTAATGGACAATATGGCTACGAAAAGTCACATCTGCAGACAAGGAGCTGCCCCAAGTCTACAGAGAGGAGCGGCATACAAATCTAATAAATAAATAAATAAATAAATAAATAAATAAATAAATAAATAAATAAATAAATAAATAAAAGGAGGCATCCGGTCCAAGGCCCTGATGGAGGAAGCTCTGAAGCTGGGTCTTTGGGCGGAGAGACATCTGCAGTCTCTATTGGCCGGCCACATATTGGGAGTTCTCAATGTACAGGCGGACTGGCTCTCCTGATCAACTCTGGACCCAAGAGAGTGGAATCTCCATCCGGACCTATTCCAACAGATCTGCCTCAAATTCAGTCACCCGTTGCTAGACCTGTTCACGACTGCGACCAACGCTCAGCTCCCTCGATTCTATTCCAGATTCCCATCCCTGGGAGCAAAAGCAACCAACTCACTCAGAACTCCTTGGCCTCCAGGTCTACTATATGCCTTTCCACCAATTCCAATCCTGTCAGACGTAATCCACAAGATTCTCCTCGAGCAGGCTCAGGTGATCCTGAAAGCATCTCCCTGGCCTCGCTGACCCTGGTTCGCAGACCTCCAACAGCTACCCATCCAGGCCCCATGGCGACTTTCCATTTCAGGGGATATGTTGCAGCAGGGGGTGTCTCACCATCCAGACCCAGAGTGGTTCCATCTCACTGCTTGGTTGTTATCCGGCGCAATCTAGACCTTCAAGCAATGTTCCCTCTAATTTTTTTTCGGGGTGGGCGAAAAAGTATGGTGTCTGAGCGGCAGTCCCCTTGGGACTGGGCGGCATAGAAGTATAAATAAATAAATAAATAAATAAATAAATAAATAAATAAATAAATAAACAAATAAACAAATCCCTTCTTTTTTATTAAAAAAATTAATAATAAAACAAAACAAAACTCTATTACTATTAAACCTAAAACAAGCAGCAAATCCAAAAACGTAACTATTAATAAAAACAGGTGATGGCTGGGTTTTTTTTCTCTGTTATTATTTAAGTGCTTTTACCATATGCTTTAAATCAAGAGTCACTTCTCTCTCTGTTTCTCTCTCTTTCCTGTCATTCTCTGCCTCAATCATTTTCTCATTTCTCTTTTTTCCTCCCCTTTATTCTATCATTTCTCTCTCTCTTCCTTCCACTCTTCTCTCTCTCTCTTGCTTTCTCTGTCTCTCTCTCTTGCTTTCTTACTCTCTCTCACTCTCTCTTCCTTCCTCTCTCCTCTTTCTCATTCTTTCTTTCTTGCTCTCTCTCACTCTCTCTCACTCTCTCTTCCTTCCTATCTTCTCTCTCTCTCTTTCTCTCTCTCTTTCTCCCTTCCTTTCTTTCCTTCTCTCTTCCTTCCACTTTTCTCTCTCTCCCTTCCTTCCCCTCCCTCTCCCTCTCTTTCTCCCTCTCTCCCTTTATATTTCTCCCTTTCTTCCCTCCCTCCCTCCTCTCCCTCCTTTCTTCCTCTCCACTTCACTTTCCCTCCCTCTCTTTCCCTTCTTTCTCTCCACGTCTCCAGCAGGTAGCCGGCTTTGCTGACCAGCACCAGGCTCAAGCCGGCTGCCCGGGAAAGCCCTGTGCCGGCCAGCAAAGCCGGCTTTCCGGGAAAGCAGCGCACTTTTCAAATGCGCTGCTTTCCTGCACCTCTTTCCTGGGCTGGGGGGAGGCAGCCACCTTCCCCCCCCCCGCCCAGGAAAGCAGCGTGTTTGAAAAGCGTGCTGTTTCCCAGAAAACCGGCTTTGCTGGCCGGCACAGGGCTTTCCCGCCGCTCCCCCCTGAAAACACAATGGAGGTCCACCACCACCTGCTTGAGCCAGGATGACGGGCAGGGCGAAGCAGCGTGGAACAATGGGAGGCTAAAGCTGGTGGCGGCAGACCTCTGTTGTGTTTTCGGCTGGGGGGGGGGGGCGGAGGACCTTCCTGACTCCCTCACCCAGTGCTTCACCCAGGATGACAGGCAGAGCGAAGCAGCATGGAGGAATGGGAGGCTCAAGCAGGCAGCCTCCGTGCTTTTCTCTCGGCAGAGGAGCTAAGCGGCCGGAGACTTTAAAACAAAGGGATTAATGCTAGCCTTCGCGCTTTTCTTTTGGCTTTGGGCTGGACCGGAAAAGCTAAGCAGCCAGAGACATTGCCAGCCAGCCCAGTGGCGCTTTTACATTGATTCCTTTGTTTTAAGGTCTCTGGCCGCTTAGCTCCTCTGCCAAAAGAAAAGCGCAGAGGCTGCCTGTCATCTTGGATGAAGCGCTGGGGGAAGGGAGTGAGGAAGGTCCTCCTGCCCCCCCACAACGGAGGTCTGCCGCCCCCCCAAAAACACAACGGAGGTCCGCCACCACCTGCTTGAGCCAGGATGACAGGCAGGGCGAAGCAGCGTGGAACAATGGGAGGCTAAAGCTGGTGGCAGCAGACCTCCGTTTTATTTTCGGCTGTGGGGGGCGGAGGACCTTCCTGACTCCCTCACCCAGTGCTTTGCCCAGGATGACAGGAAGGGCGAAGAAGCATGGAGGAATGGGAGGCTCAAGCAGGCAGCCTCTGCACTTTTCATTTGGCGGAGGAGCTAAGCGGCCAGAGACTTTAAAACAAAGGGATTAATGCCAGCCTTTGTGCTTTTCTTTTGGCTTTGGGCTGGACAGAAAAAGCTAAGCGGCCGAAGACATTGCCAGTCCTGCGGCGCTTTTACATTGATTCCTTTGTTTTAAGGTCTCTGGCCGCTTAGCTCCTCCACCGAAAGAAAAGTGCGAAGGCTGGCGGATGAAGTGGAGGCAAATAGAATGGGGACAGAGGCGAGGCGAGGAAGCGGCGGTGGGGGAGGAGGCGAAGCTGGCTGCCTGGGGAAATGGCGCATTTGAAAAGCGTGCCACTTCCCTGGGCGCAAAATTTGACGTCAGCTCAAGGCCCCGCAGAGCTGCCATCGCCTCCTCTCCCCTCAGTGCAGGCTGAGCCCCCACCTTGCCACCTTCACAACCTGCCCCCACACTTCCACCTCCCGCCATCCAAGGCCCCTTTGTCTCCCCCACCACCACTGGCTCTGCTCCCTGCGCCCGCCCAGCCCGGCCACCAACCTCCAGCCAGGAGCTGCAATCTAGAAGCGGCAGCAACAGCAGTGCCGCCGCCGGGGGTGGGTGGGGTGGGGGGTGGGGAAGGGACGGGAGCACCCGCCGTGGAGGAGGAAGTGCGAAACACCGCTTTGCCAGTCCTGGCAAAGACCTGGTGGTGGTTGTGGTGGCGGGCAGGGGGGGCCTCCGCCACCCTCCTCTCTGCGTAGTCTTTGAAAAACGTGCACCAGGCTTATTTTTTTAGTGCGCTCCAGTGCATGGCACACCTTAGAGGGAACTATGTCTTCAAGGTTATGATCCAGACACCGTCGAAGTGATCCTGAAATCCAGAAGAATGTCTACCAACAGGATCTATGACCATACCAGTGGGGTTCACAGGAAGGCCTCTCTCCCTTGTGTATTCCCATTCACAGGATCGTGTTCTTCCTCATGAAAGACTCATCTAGGTCTCTCAGCCAACACTAGCAGCCTTATCTTCAGTTCTGGAAGTACCCCACAAACAACTGCTATGTAGTTTCCCTGAAATACAAGAGCCCTGAAATACAAGAGCTGTTAAGAGGCATCTCAAACCTCAGGCCTCCCATGGTCCACAGATATCCATCCTGGGACTTGCCTCGAGTACTACACTCTCTAACTCAAGCACCATACAAACTGTTAGGCTCTGCCTCCTTCAGACACCTATCCTACAAGGTATCTTTCCTGGTGACAATCACCTCCGCCAGATGCATCTCTGAACTAGCAGCTTTCCATTTGCCAGGACTTATGCCAATTTCATTCGGACAAAGTAGTCCTCAGATTGGACCCAACCTTTCTACCAAAGGTCAGCTCCATGTTCCATAGATCACAGGATATTGTATTGCCTTCCTTCTGCTCTGACCAAACCACCATCTGTCCATCAGATGGCACACCTTGGATCTAACTTGAGCTCTGCGGATCTATATCCAACGTACCACGACTTTCCGCAGGTCAGTAGCCTTATTCGTAGCCTTCCACCCCAGATCTCTGGGGGCCAAAGTCTTGACCACCATATTAGGCCGTTGGATCCTAGGGACAATCTCTAAAGCCTATGAGTCAGCATCCCTCAATGTCCCATGAGGCATTACGGCGCACTCTACAAGAAGTGCAGCCACTACAGCAGCTTGGGCAACTCAGGCCCCTCTGGAGGAAGTTTGCAAGGCGGCCACATGGGCCTCTCCCAACTCTTTTATAAGGCACTATAAAATTGACTCTTATGCTTCAGCAGATGCTGCCTTCAGCAGAAGAGTTCTCCAAACCATTATCTCTCATGATAACCAACTAATCCCTCCCTAGGGATACATCTATTGAGTATGTCCTACGTGACTGCTGGACCCACTCCTTCAGTATGGGGAATAGGCGTTGATTGCTTACCTGAACGCCTCTTCTCGTATGCTGAGTGTGTACAGCAGTCACTTTCTTCCCTATGTCTTTCTGACTATGGTTGTACCTTTTTCCTTCTTTTCCTATATATGAGAGTAGAGCACTATTTGAGCCACCACTTTTCGAGCCTAAGTCTACCGATTTGCGAATTCTGGGGAAGGGGCGGATCCAGCAATATTTTTATTTATTTATTTATTTAATTTATTTATTGGATTTGTATGCCGCCCCTCTCCGAAGACTCGGGGCGGCTAACAGCAATAATAAGACAGCATACAATAATAATCCAATGCTAAAAACGATTTAAAAACCCATTGTTATAAAAACCAAACATACATACAGACATACCATGCATAAAATTGTAAGGGCCTAGGAGGAAAGAGTATCTCAATTTCCCCATGCCTGGCGGCAGAGGTGGGTTTTAAGTAGCTTATGAAAGGCAAGAAGGGTGGGGCAATTCTAATCTCTGGGGGGAGTTGGTTCCAGAGGGCCGGGCCGCCACAGAGAGAGCTCTTCCCCCGGGTCCCGCCAAACGGCATTGTTTAGTTGATGGGACCCGGAGAAGACCCACTCTGTGGGACCTAACTGGTCGCTGGGATTCATGCAGCAGAAGGCGGTCCCTGAGATAATCTGGTCCGGTGCCATGAAGGGCTTTATAGGTCATAACCAACACTTTGAATTGTGACCAGAAACTGATCGGCAACCAATGCAGACTGCGGAGTGTTGGTGTAACATGGGCATATTTGGGAAAGCCCATGATTGCTCTTGCAGCTGCATTCTGCACGATCTGAAGTTTCCGGACACTTTTCAAAGGTAGCCCCATGTAGAGAGCGTTACAGTAGTCGAGCCTCGAGGTGATGAGGGCATGAGTGACTGTGAGCAATGACTCCTGGTCCAAATAGGGTCGCAACTGGTGCACCAGGCGAACCTGGGCGAACGCTCTCCTCGCCACAGCTGAAAGATGTTTCTCTAATGTGAGCTGTGGATCGAGGAGGATGCCCAAGTTGCGTACCCTCTCTGAGGGGGTCAATGATTCTCCCCCCAGGGTAATGGACGGACAGATGGAATTGTCCTTGGGAGGCAAGACCCACAGTCACTCCATCTTGTCTGGGTTGAGTTTGAGTTTGTTGACTCCCATCCAGGCCCCAACAGCCTCCAGGCACCAGCACATCACTTCCACTGCCTCATTGACTGGACATGGGGTGGAGATGTATAACTGGGTATCATCGGCATATCGATGATACCTCACCCCATGCCCTTGGATGATCTCACCCAGCGGTTTCATGTAGACATTAAATAGCAGGGGGGGAGAGGACCGAACCCTGAGGCACCCCACAAGGGAGAGACCTAGAGGTCGACCTCTGACTCCCCACTAACACCGACTGCGACCTACCGGAGAGGTAGGAGGAAACCACTGAAGAACAATGCCTCCCACTCCCAACCCCTCCAGCCAGCGCAGAAGGATACCATGGTCGATGGTATCGAAAGCCGCTGAGAGGTCAAGAAGCACCAGGACAGAGGACAAGCCCCTGTCCCGGGCCCGCCAGAGATCATCAATCAATGCGACCAAAGCAGTTTCCGTGCTGTAACCGGGCCTGAATCCAGACTGTTGAGGACCTAGATAATCGGCTTCTTCCAAGGACCGTTGGAGTTGAAGCGCCACCACCTTCTCAACAACCTTCCCCATAAAGGGAAGATTGGAGACTGGATGGTAGTTATTGAGCACAGCTGGGTCCAGGGAAGGCTTCTTGAGGAGGGGGCGCACAAGTGCCTCCTTATAAAGGGCCGGAAAGGACCCCCTCCCCAAGGAGGTGTTGACAATCTCCTGGACCCAGCTCCGTGTCATCTCTCGACTGGCTGAAACCAACCAAGAGGGACAAGGATCCAGTAGACAGGTGGCATAACTCACAGCTCCAATGGCCTTGTCCACTTCATCAGGTGTCACCAAGTCAAACTCCTCCCAGACAGATGGACAAAGACGTTTAGCCCCAGTCACCTAGACTGACTCGTTGTCAGTCGACTCTGTTTTACAATTGGAGTCGAGGTCCGCTTGGATCCGAGCGATTTTATCAGCGAAAAACGTGTTAAAATCCTCGGCACTACTCTGCAAGGGCTCCCCAACTCCCCCCTGATTAAGAAGGGAGTGGGTTACCCTAAACAGAGCGGCCAGGCAGGATTCCGCTGATGCAATCAAGGTGGCATGATACACACATCTTGCCGACTTGAGCACCACTTTGTAAGTCTTAATATGAGCTCTTACAAGTGTTTGATCGGATTCGGACTTACTCTTCCTCCATCGCTTCTCTAGACATCTCTTCTGGCGTTTCAACTCCCGGAGCTCCTCGTTGAACCATGGAGCTCTACGGGGTCTAGTGCCGCGGAGAGGTCGCAGCGGCGCAATTCGGTCAAGGGCCTTCGCTGCAGCCTTGTTCCAGGCTTCAGCCAGAGACTCTGCCAAACTGTAGACGAGTGTATCTGGAAGAACCCCAAGTGCCTTCTGAAAGCCTTCTGGATCCATCAGGCGCCTGGGGCGGAACAACTTAATGGGTTCCGCTTCCCTGCGTGGGAGGATTGGAGCCAGGAAGTCAAGCCGCAGCAGAAAATGGTCTGACTATGACAAAGGCAACACTTCTAAGCCCCTTAGTCTCAGACCATTACTCAGTTGCTCAGAGAGGAATACCATGTCGGGTGTGAGCCCCCCCTCGTGAGTCGGACCCTGTACTCCTTGTGTCAGGTCCATGGCTGCCATGGTGGCCATGAACTCCTGTGCCAGTCCAGAGAATTTGCCGAGCGACGGCAGGTTGAGGTCCCCCAAGACAATAAGTCAAGGGAACCCCACCGCCAGCCCGGCTACTCCTCGAGTAGCACAGGTGGGGCTTGTGCCACACAGCTGGGAGGCAGGTACGTGAGAAACAAGCCCACCTGAACCCCTAAGTCCAACTTCACCAGGAGGGACTCGCAACCCGCAATCTCCGGAGCAACGAGTCTACGCAGGCAAAGGCTCTCCCTGGCTATAATAGCCACTCCTCCCCCCCTTCCCTGGGGTCGAGGTTGATGCCATATCTGAAACCTGGCTGGGCAAATTTCAGAGAGAGGAACTCCTCCCTCCGGGCCCAGCCAGGTTTCAGTTACACATGCCAGGTCGGCCTCGTCATCCAGAATTAAATCCCGGATGAGGACAGGCTCGGTCCTATGCGAATTGGACAGCGAGCAACACACGTGACTGCTGTACCCGCTCAGCGTAGGAGAAGAGGCGTTCAGGTAAGCAATCAACACCTAATCTATTTCTTTGTCATTTAAGCCCATTGTTCTATATCTTCTGAACAAATCTGTGCCATTGCCATATAAACTTTTAGGCATGCCGAAAAAATTCCATCTTTTATTTTCCACTTTAAATATATCAATTTATAGCTTCCTTCTTTGCCTTTTCTTCAGGGTTTTTTTTTTTAAATTCTTTTTATTGAAGTTTTTCACATTTAAAAAACAAATTGTAGTTCCACTAGTACAGTTTTACAATATTGGAATTCCTTTCTCAATTGTAGGTTTTCCATCTTTAAGGCTATTGTTTTAAACTTAAAAATACTTATGTCCATCTATTCATTTTATACTTTATTTTACAACCATTTAGATTGTACGATTATATTTGTTATATTTTATTACATCTTTCTGTATTACTTTTGTTGTGAGCGCTCCTTGTCCACCTCTGGTAATGTCAAATTCTGAGGCGGATGAGCCAGGCCCCTCTGGATGCCCTGGGCCAGTATGATGCAGCTGATGTAGAGGGTAAGAGTGAAGGAGAAATAGACCGGGATGAACCTGAGGAACCATCAGAGGGGGCAGATATGTCACTAGAGGATTGGTCCCAGTCAGATGATGATGAAGGAGATATTAGAGTGGATGAGCCACTCTTAGATGCTAGATATTGGAGGTTTCAAAGCAGACAACAATACTTGTATGGTAAAAGGAAGTAATTTATAGCTTTAACTCTATGAACATAAGAACATAAGTGTTCTGTCGGGCTCTCTGGTAGAATCTTCCCCAAAATTCACAGGTACAAATTTCAGACACACACACGTTTGAAAATTCAAAACAATGTTCTTTATAATTAAAATTCACTTAAACCAAGGCCTCTTTTGGTATAGCAAAGAGCACTTGTCTCCAAACAAATTGGTAATTTTTACAAGTCCCTTATCAGTTCTGTGATACTTAGCTTGCAGCTGTGAGGCAATTCACAGTCCTTCTTTTTTCACAAAGTGAAACACACTTTGCCCTGGTTTAGTTTCAAAGCGGGGGAAAATCAGCACACAAAAGGTCAAAGTCAGTAAAGCAGTCACGAAACACAACGATCAGATAATCCTCCACAATGGCGAAGCCCACAGGCTGCTCTTTATAGCAGCCTCACTAATTACCACAGCCCCACCCAACCACAGGTGGCCTCATTTTCTTTGATAATAATCTCTCAGTTGTTGTTGCCTATGCATCGCTCTCCGCATGCGTGGCTGAATCATTAACTCTTGTTCTGAATCCAAGGAGGAGCTAGATAATTGATCTCCTTCTGAGCTGTCTGTCACACTCTCCTCCTCCCTGTCACTCATATTTTCTTGGTCAGAGGAGCCTTCATCAGCAGATTCCACCGGGGGCAAAACAGGCCTGCAGCATGTGGATGGCTCCCCCATATCCACAGTCCTTGGGGCAGGAGCTGGGCCAGAGCTAACCACAACAATAAGAAGGGCCATGCTGAATCAGGCCAAAGCCCATCGAGTCCAGCATTCTGTGTCACACAGTGGCCCACCAATTGTCCATGGAGATCTTGAGCAGAAAGAGAAGGCAAGACCCTCCCTTCCCCTTGACCACCAACAAGTGGTACTCAAAGGAATCCTGCCTGCCTCAACCAACATAGAAGCAGCACTTGGACATCCGTTTCAATAACCATCTATATGTTTGGCATCCATGAATCTGTCTAATCCTGCCTTGAAGCTATTAAGGCTGACAGCTATCACGACCTCTTCTGGAAGTGAATTCCATAAACCAATGACCCTCTGGGTGAAGAAATATTTCCCTTGATGAGGGAAGGTTTGCTGGCCACTCCCAGCAAGTATAAAAGCAAAAAACCTTGGGAAATTCTGGGTGGAGAGTCAACGTTACTTTCATAGATGCTGTGTTAGATCTGGGGCTTCAGAAAAAGCCTCCAATAAACCTGTTTCCTGCTTTGCAAAAACTCCTTTGCAAGAAGCAAAAATGTGGTGAGCTGATTTATTATATGATATGACTTCATCTCTCTTATCTTGCTGGAATTCTGGAAGCTCTGAATCTGGCGCCTTTTTTAGCAGCTTATCTGATAACTTCACAAGAGAGAAAAATATTTCCTGAACTTTTAAAAGACTGATTCCTGCTTTTAATGTTGCTTTTGCTAATAAAGAGTGTAATTCAAACTTAAATAGTGGATTTGAGCCGTTTGTGTCAATCTAAAAGCCCGGGAACAGAACAACTTTACACATTAATTTTACTTTTCTTTTTGAGCCCATCATACTATCTATTCCTTATTTTATAATACATTGCTTCCTCTCTCTCAATTCCATCATTAATTTTTTCAGGCAAGAATTGCTTTATTTTTCACTCCAATCACATATGCAAATTAACATACCATCAATCTTGAAATACAATAATTATTTCTTGATCCATCCAATGCTGCCTCCAATACAATTGACATCTGGACAAGAATAATTACTCAAATTTCTTATGTGTATTTTTAAATACTATTAACTAATACAATTTTTAAATTGCTTCTTTTCTAGACAGATATAATCATTTAAGCCGTAGTGCTTCAATCTTCTCCATGTATTCTTAACAACAATTTCATAATATTTATTACCATTACTTTTATAATAATTGCCCTTAAAAAAGAAACAAATGTTCTCAATCATGACAACTAAATCCTAATAGTTATCTAACTATTACATGGATCAAGAGTATATTAATTCAAGGGGGGGGGGGAGAAAGATCCAAAGAAATCATCACATATGTCCCAATTAGCCCAATTAATAATAATTCCATTTTAAAAGCTAAAATAGAAAATAAAAAATTTAAAATGGAAACAATAGGGAAAAAGGAGAAAAAAGTAAAAGAAATAGGAAGAAAAACAAAAAACAAAAGAACAGGGGGAAAAACTTTTGCTCCTTTCGTCCATCTATCCCATATAGTACCCAAATCCTCAAATCCCATGTATCACTTTAACCCTGCTGTTCTCTTTGGGACTGTGAGACTTGTTTTTGAACTTTGAGACCTTGTAAAAAGTTTTCCCTGCATATCTGAAACTTGAAATTTCATGACTTTTCATCATTTTAGGGGTTCTCTCTATGAGAATTTTTTTGGGGGTGGGGGGCTTCTTTCTTGCTGAAAAAAAAGTCACACTTGTACTGTTCCCAGGTCAGCCTGACCCGGACTGAAAATTCTTCATTTGAGGTGCTTATGTTTGGTCAATTTGAAAACTTTTTTCATTTGTAAGGTAGTCTGAACATTTCTGCACAAAATGATATGAAAATTGAACTGAAAAATTGATGCCTATTGGTTTATTTTGCTGATAAAAGGTGGCCCCTTTTTTGTGAACCTTTTTTCAATTTATAATAGTTTAGCCTGCAAAATGCGTTCAATTTTACTAAGGTTGGTGTGGGATTGGTAGTTTGAAAATTACTGAACATAAGAAAAATATAAATGAACTGAAAAAAATGATGCTTATTGGGTTTTTAAAATCAGAAATAAGGCCTCACACACACACCCAGGCCATGTGCAATCATTTTCAATTTTCCTTTTTTTTTAGCCTGGCAGTTGCAACATTTTTGAAAACTTTTTGCATTGAATTAGTAGTTTTAACATTCCTGAACATAATGATATGAAAAGTGAACTGAAAAAATTGATGCTTATTTATTTATTTATTTATTTATTTATTTATTTATTTTCAACCCCCCCCCCTCCCTGGCCGTGTGCATTCATTTTCAATTTATATTTTTTTAGCCTGCCAGTTGCAAGTTTTTAAACACTTTTTGCATTAAATTTATAGTTTGGACATTTCTGAACATAATGATATGAAAATTGAACTGAAAAAATTAATGCTTATTGGTCTATTTTGATCAAAAAGGCCTGACCCCCATTTTTGCACATTTCGTGTCAGTTTATATTTTTTAGGCTACAAATCTCCAAGGGATTTCCCCCCAAAAGGTTTCATATACTAAATTGAACATTCCTGATCATAAGAAAAAAATAAATGAACTGAAAAAAATGATGCTTATTGGTTTATTTTCGAATATAAGACCATAGGGTCTTATACTCGAGTATAAGCCTATTTGAGTATAAGCATGGGGGCCCTTTTATGAGCAAATTAAACCAATAAGCATCATTTTTTTCAGTTCAATTTTCATATCATTATGTTCAGAAATGTTCAAACTACCAATCCCACACCAACTTTAGTAAAATTGAACACATTTTGCAGGCAAAACTATCTATAAATTGAAAAGAAAAATCACAAAACAGGGCGGCGGCTTTTATGTGCAAAATAAACCAATAAGCATTAATTTTTTTCAGTTCAATTTTCATTTCATTGTGGGCAGAAATGTTCAACCTAGTTTCCAAGTAAAAAAAGCTTTCAAAAAGACCAAATATAAGTACCTAAAATAAGCAATTTTCCGTCCGGGTCAAATAGATCCAGGAACAGTACAAGTGCATAGTGTTTTTGAAGAGAACAGTAGGGTTAAGCTCAGTGGAGTCATCAAATGTTACTCTTATTTATATCACTGCAAACCGAGTGGAATCTTTGTGCCCTATTCTAAGAGGAAAAAAATCACTGTAAGCCCAGTGGAATCATCATACCCTACTCTAATTATATCACTGTAAACCCAGTGGAAACCCAATAAAAACCTCAAATCCTAATCCAAAATAAGTCACTGCAGCCCTAGTTAAGACATCATGCCCACTCCATTTTATATCAGCATAATTTATAACTTTCTGCACATTTACAGAAAGCCATAAATTACATATTATAATCCAAGACCCAATATCTTATTTAAATTTTGTAGTTGTAAAATTTCTGGAATCAATATTAACTTATCATTATTAATAAACTTTCTTAAAAGAAAGGGAAAAAAGATAAAAACCATCCATAACGATTATCATTATTTCTTACTTTCACAATTCTATTATTCCATTATATTATAATTTATCCATATGTATACAATTCTCATGAAAATTGCTTATCTTATCATTAAACCTAAACCAAATTTTGTATTAATAAACTTTCTTAGAGAAAAAAATAAAAGTCATCCATTATAATCATCATTATTTCTTATTTTGATAATAGAATTTTAATAATCCTATTATTCCATTATATCATAATTCATCCAAATATATTATTCTTATAAACTTTACCTATCTTATCAGCTATCTTATCTTATCTTATAATTAAACCTTCTCACATATGAAATTTCTTCACAAAATGTTTCACCTTTCTCCTGCTAATATTAAAAATAATAAGAATATTAATCATCCAGAATAATCAAGACCATTTTCAATTTTCTCTTCCTTATTCTGCCATTCCATGTGTACATTGTTTACTTTTAAAAATATTTTTTTAAAAAACAAAACACATCTTAATTGGACATTGTTGCATACAACACATAGTTCTTACTCATTAATTTCCCCTCCAAATTTCCCAATCCTGTCACCCATTCTATATTCATTTATTTTCCCCATGTATTTAATAATCTAATAAATTCCAATTAAATTTAAAATTCATCATTTAGTTCCCATAATTTTTTCCGCTTTTGGCTCAGTCGTCGTTTCAGTTAGAACGTGTGGTCAACTCCTCTGGATATTATCTCCTCCACTCTTTTTCTCTAAGTTTCCATTCCATTCATTCCATTTATTCCATCTTTTCCTTCAAAAAAAAAAAAGTTCCTTTTAAAAAAGGCCTGACAACCCAGTCACCAGCTCAGAAAGGCAGCTCACAGGAGAAACTGGGCAAGGAGATCTCCCCCAGCCCCAGGCCATTCCTGCCTGCTCTGACTAATCAAATATGACCAGGCTATTTGGGGCGCAGCCGCCAGGGCTATCCCACCACCGTAGCTTTTCTGATCTTTTAAAAGTTACTTCCCTGCACCTTTAACGGCTTCCAACTGCATTTTCAGCCCCCGGTCTCTAATTTTCCTCCTCAGCACTCGGCTGTCAATCACCCCCTCTCAGGCATGCAATTTAAAAAGGATCATTTTTTTCCTGCTGGGCTGTGTGTGTATTTTGAGCTGATTTAAGCGCGTTTCTCCCAGGGTGCTTGCTCGCCCAGGAGAGCTCCCACCCAGAGCTTCCTGGTGAATATTTGTAGTGCATCATTGGTAGGTTTTTCCTGCCTTTTTTCCTTGCCCTTTTAGCAGCGGCCATTTTAATTGCCCCCTTTAGCTGCCAGCTCAGTGACATTTTAAAAGGGGTCCAAGAAATAAATCAATAAAAATAAAAATAAAGCACTCTTGATTATCATTCATGGCTTCACTACCAGTGCAGGATCAGGACCCAAGGGAGACCCCCCCAATCAGCAAATGTTCAGGGGGGCGGGGGAGCAATTAAATTCACCATCCAACTCCCTGGGCTTTTCTTATGCTCACTCCTGGAAGATGGCAATTAAGGCCAATGCTGCCAGATCTAAAACCACTAAGGCAGCAAAGAGTGATGAATCTAAACAGCATAAGGCCCTAACAGAATTGTGTAAAAAAGCCTCTACCTCTCAAGGGATTACCAGCGCAGGGGTGTCCCCACTTCAGTCACTAGATTCAGCTGATAACATTCTTTTAAGGGCCTCAAACGAACCTCTGCCTGACTCAGATATTTGGGGGCTTCCAATGCCAACTGCTCCTCCAGTGCTGTCCCCTCCTGCTCCCCTTGTTCATCCTTCTGCCCATGGCCTTTCCGGCACACCCTCATGGCATTTCCCACCTACAATGTATATGCAGGATCCTGACATTAAAGCTATGATAGCAGCCAGGATCAAGCAAGGGGATAAATCTTGCATGGCCAAACGGTTCCCCCGGCTACTCCAATTCCAAGCAGTGATTCTAGCCCAGAATATGCCATGGCAGTCTGCGCCTCAACCAGCCTACAGTGCAGAATTCAGGGCTACTCAACTTGAAAAGCAGGGAGGGGCAGATTTAGACTTGTCTGACAATGAGGGTATCCCCCCCCCAGAGCCATCTATAATGGCAGCGGAGGATTACACATGCAATATGAGAAATTGAAAAAAGTGGAAAATCTCCCCCAAAACATCATAAGTCTCTTTTGAAGATAAGCAGAGTTGTATAGCAATTACAGAAGTTCAAAGAGAATCTAAGATTTGCAGCTCTAAGGGAAAACAGACCTTTCGCTATCACAAAGTGAGTACAATAAATCTTAACAAAGAAAAAATGGTGGAAGGAGGAGATCCTAGCCTCGGAGAAATTGAAACAAAACTAGATAAATTACTTCAGCATGTGGGATGCTTTGAACAAAGATTTCAACGAGTAGGGTGCTTGAAAATCTTTCGCAAGATATTAAAATAGTTAAAAAAGGAGCAGATGAGTCGGCTGGAAAAATTAGAGCAATAAGTTAAAAGCCAGGCTGAAGATTATAAGCAATACAATTATAGGCTTACCAATCTGGAGGATCATCAAAGGAGAAGAAATTTACGTTTGCGTGGTTTTAGACCAAATTTTGCTCCAGGCTTGAAATTAGCTGAAGCACTCAAATTGTTTTTGATGACCTAGAACACGTTCATTGGGGCGTTCCACGTAGAAACCCGGAAAGGAAAAGAGACATTGTTATGGCCTTGGCCAGTGAGAAGAAAGCTGAAACGATTTACAAGTATTTGAAAAGTTGTGCTGGCCTTAATCAAGATGGAAACGAGATAAGAGTCCTCGGAGATCTCTCCTGGGAAACTTTGAAAGCAAGAGCTGCTTTACGCCTAATCTCAAGCCGTTTATATCAAAGTGTAGTAAACTATTTTGGTGTTCCAGGAAAATAAGATGTTCAAAGCACGATCATTGGAGGAAGGGAAGGCATTATTGACCCAACTGGGTATTGAGTTTGAAGAAAGCGGAGCAGATGGAGAGCGACAAAGCGCAAAAGTAGGAGAAAGCAGAGCAGTTGGAGAGCCACAAGGAGCAGAAGGAGGAGAAGATTATTCCAATAGTCGTGGTACCCCAGATGAGGAGGAAAGGCAAAGGGAGGAGCAGTTGAAGGAGTTGTTGGGGCAGGTGGAGGCCATTAGAAAGGAGCAGAAGAGAAAACCAAGAGCAAGAGTAAAGCGTAAAGTAGAGCAAGAGTAAAGCGAAGAAGTGAAGAGTTGAAACTGACTGTTGCCTCCTTTTGGAGATGTTTCCGGAAACTATCGTTAATTTTTATTCTCTTTGGGAGGGGGGGATGTGGGAAAAAATAAAAGAAGGTATCATTCAATGGTTAATTAAAGGAGGGTGGGAGGGTTTCCCCCCTCCAAATATATTAAAAAGTGGTTGCAAGTGGAGCTCAGCAATGTAGTAACATAATAAGCAGAGGTTCCTCATGATTGGACAAGGGTTTTTCTTGTCCTCCACCTCCTTGGCATGGGGAGCATGGGGGGAGGCACTTTGGGGCTGTGTGATTGGGGTGAGGAAGGAGAAAATAAGTAAACCAAGAACAAAACAAGAGGGGGAAAAGTTTATTTTTGTATATTATGAGTGAGTGTATTATAATGGTTTTAAATGTGAATGGTTTGGGATCGGATTTGAAACATTATAGGACATTGAGGATGGCTAAGCAAAATAAGGTGAATATTATGATTTTGACAGAAACCATAAAACACAAGGAAGGAATAAATTGATTAATGATAGAAATTGGAAATGGGTATATGAATCTTGAGGAATGCAAAATAGTAGAGGTACTGCAATTCTTATTCATCAGAGGGTTTAATTTGAGGAGGTTGAAGTTCAGAAAGATAGAGAAGGGGGGTGGTTGTTTGTTAAAGGGAAAATAAATAAAAGGAAATTGACATTGGCGACAATTTATGTCCTGAATGCAAAAACAAAACAATTTATAATAAACACAAAGAGGAAGTTGGATACCTTTATGGAGGGCACAACATTTTTGGCAGGAGATTTTAATAGGCAATTAACAAATGGGATCGGAAATAGCAGCACGTTACATTTAAATAGACTTCATATGGTGGATCTCCATGCAGATATACCAAATGGAGGTACAGTGATACCTCGTCTTACGAACTTAATTCGTTCCGTGACAAGGTTCGTAAGTAGAAAAGTTCATAAGATGAAACAATATTTCCCCTAGGAATCAATGTAAAAGCAAATAATGTGTGCAAACCCATTAGGAAAATCCAAACTTTAAGGCTTAAAAAAAAAGCAGCGGGCGGACAAAGTGAAGGTGAATGGAATGGAGAAAGACAACGAGGAGAAGAGAGGAATGGAGGTCCTAATGAAGGCTAACACCGCCCTAAATTGCTCACAAAATCACCCCTCCAGGCGCTTCCTATGCAGCCCCAAATTTCTCCTAAAATCACCCCTCCAAAAGCTTCTTAGGCCACTCCAAATTGCTCCCAAAATCACCCCTCCAGATGCTTCCTATGCCACCCCAAATTGCCTCCAAAATCACCCCTTCAAATGCTTCCTATGCCACCCCAAATCAAAGTCCTAACGAAGGCAACTGGATTGAAGAAAGGCAGCAAGGAGAAACGAGGGAAACACTTACTATGCCACTCTAATCAAGGTCCTTACGAAGGCAAATTGAGTGAAGAAAGGCAGCAAGGAGAAATGAGGCAAACACTTATTATGCCACCCAAAATTGAGGTCCTAATGTAGGCAAATGGAGTGAAGAAAGGCAGCAAGGAGGAAGGAGGCATGTTGAAAGGAGAGGTGATTTTGGAAGACTTTGGAAGAGATTTGGGGTGGTGTAGGAAGCTTTTAGAGGGATGATTTTGGGAGCTATTTGAGATGGCATAGGAAGCTTTTGGAGAGGTGATTTTGGGAGTGATTTGGGGCGGCATAGGAAGCTTTTGGAGAGATGATTTTGGGAGCAATTTAGGGTGGCTTAGGAAGCTTTTGGAGGGGTGATTTTGGGAGTGGGATGGGGTGGCTGTGGGGAGCAGAGGAAGCGGAGGGCTAGAGGGGAAAGTGGCAAGGAACTGGGACAGCTCATGTGTTCCCCCCTTCGGGAGTGCAGGTGCAAGCAAAAATGGGCAGGGAATCCTGGTGGGGGCAACAAGCAAATGGGAAATCCTGATGGTGGCAGTCACAAAGCAGGGGAATCCCTGCAGCAGTAAGAGAGCGCTCGTGCAGTGGGGGGGCATGCACCTGGGGTTGGGTTCATAAGGTGAAAATGGTTCTTAAGAAGAAGCAAACAAATCTTAAACACCGGGTTCGTATCTCGAAAAGTTCGTATGAAGAGGCGTTCGTAAGATGAGGTATCACTGTACTTATTATTCAGCAAGATATCATACATTTAATTGCATTGACTATGTATTAATGAATAGGGTGGGCAATATACAAGTTTAAAAAGTACCGTATATACTCAAGTATAAAATGAGTTTTTCAGCACCAAAAATGTGTTTAAAAATCTGACCTCAGCTTATACTCGGGTCACTGACGAGTCACCACAAGAGGGTGCCCCGCAGGAGCCCGGCAGGCATTGGTGGCTCGGGCAGGTGAGGTAGCTGTGGCAGGTGCCTCTTCCCAGCTGAGGCAGCTTTGGGGGCAGCTTTGAGAGGGCACCGCTGTCTGTGTAAATAGTGCCTAGTAGAAGTTGAGGGTTGCACCCATGGTCCTTCCACCGATACTTCATTTTTCAGTGGCCAAACAGAAAGACCAGGGCTCCCATCTCTGAGAGCCGGATGCAGGGACTGTGGAGGTCATGCTTTTCCACCTCCATGGCTCCAACTTCCAATTAGGAAAGAAGGGTGGCACGGAGGGACGATTCAAGGGTTTTTTTTAAAAAAAAATGCTTTTCACAAAAGGTAAGTCAACCCTGACAAGATGGAGTGGCTGTGGGTTTTGCCTCCCAAGGACAATTCCATCTGTCCGTCCATTACCCTGGGGGGGGGAGTTATTGACCACTAGAGAGGGTTCACAACTTGGGCGTCCTCGACCCACAGCTAACATTAGAGTACCATCTTTCAGCTGTGGTGAGGAGGGCGTTTGCCCAGGTTCGCCTGGTGCACCAGTTGTGGCCCTATTTGGACAGGGAGTCACTGCTCACAGTCACTCATGCCCTCATCAACTTGAGGTTCGACTACTGTAATGCTCTCTACATGGAGCTACCTTTGAAAAGTGTTCAGAAACTTCACATTGTGCAGAATGCGGACACGAGAGCTGTCATGGGCTTTCCTAGATATGCCCATGTCTCATGAACACTAGGCGGCCTGCACTGGCTGCCGATTAATTAATTTCACAATTCAAAGTGTTGGCTATGACCTATAAAGCCTTACATGGCATCAGACCAGAATACCTTTGGGACCACCTTCTGCTGCATGAATCCCAGCGACTGATCAGGTCCCACAGAGTGGGCCTTCTCCGAGTCTCATTGACAAAACAATATCGTCTGGCGGGCCCCAGGAGAAGAGCCTTCTCTGTGGCTGCCCCGGCCCTCTGGAATCAACCCCCTCCCCCCCGGAGATCAGGACTGCCCCCAACCTCCTTGCCTTTCGCAAATTATTGAAAACCCATCTATGCCGCCAGGCTTGGGGGACATAACTGACCCTTAGCTGTTTCATTTTATGTATGGTTTAATTGGATGAGATGACTGTTTTATAATGGGTTTTTATAATTGTTTTTAATATTAGATTTGTGCTTTGTATTTTGTTGTGAGCCGCTCCGAGTCTTCGGATAGGGGCGGCGTACAAGTCTAATAAATAATAATAATAATAATAATAATAATAATAATTATTATTATTATTAATTATTACCTGCAAAGGCCGAAGCTTTCTGGCTTCCCTCGGGGCTACCACAAGTGAAGCAAGGCTGCTCCCGGCACCACCATGCCCGCCCCCTTCTTCAGCTGCCAGCTCTGTTTTCCTGCCTCTTGGTTTGGGGGGAGCTGAACTGTCATTGTAGCAAGTAGTGGCTGCTGGAAGTGCACACGGACACACATACAAAGGCGCCCCCGAAGCAGTTGGTGAAGAGTGCTTCAAGCGAAGTGGCTGTGGCAGGCATGGGGCAGATGCCACCTCTCCCCAGCTCAAGCAAAGGTGGCTCCCAAAGGCGCCAGCCGACCACTCCGATGGAGGACAAGCAGGGAGGCAGTGCCGAGAGGGGAAAAGGCGATGGGAAGCCGGTGAGGTGGGGATGGGGTGGTGAGAAGATGGTAGCAGGAATCCATTGCCGTTTTAAAAACGGAGCTGCCTGAAGAACTGGAGCTGGGGCGAGACATTGACAGAAACGCCGGCAGGTCGGGGGTAGGGAGAGAGGGACAGAGAGAAAGGGCGTGCGCACACACTCTCTCTTCTTCCCCATGTGCCCGAAAGCCTTTGGCTGATATGGACATGAAGTAATCCGAGCTGAAGGAACTGGGTGAAAGAAACGGGGGGTGCGCGTGTGAGGGGGAGAGAGAGATAGGATGGGATGCGAAGGCCTTGGCGCCCGTTGCCTCCGAAAAAGAATGAGAGGGGGAAAAGGCGATGGGAAGCCGGTGAGGGTTATGTGTGAGAAGATGGAAGCAGGAATCCACTGCCGCTTTAAAAATGGAGCCGCCTGAATATTACTATTATGTAAATGTACTGTAGCTATTACTATACTTTTACCACATATTCAACCAGTATTGTTTCATACAAAGTCCAATCTCTGTTCAGTTTTATTTCCCCCTCTTTTCTTCTAATGTCTGTCTCCTTTATATTTACTTATGGCCAGTGTTCCCTCTAATTTTTTTTGGGGGGGGGCGGAAAAGTATAGTGTCTGAGCGGCACTCTTTCCCTCTCACTCTTTCTCTCTCGGCTTCTGGGCAGGTTTGAAAAACTCTGAGTTGATGATGATTTTTAAGTGAGCCATTGCTCACTGTTCAGCTTAGAGGGAACGATGCTTATGGCCATAGACAATCATCAGCAAGAGTTCCTCCTCAGGGTTCTGATATAAATCTGCCATCTCAGTGTTCTTCTTGGCTTCCTTCTCATTTGGGAGTACAGTTTTTTTCTTTCTTCAAGATGTTGCCACATTTTCAAATGTGCTCAGTCACTCTAAATTCTCCTCCCAAAATTTTTCCTGCCAGGCATCTCTTTTCTTTCCTCTTGTTACCAGAAAAAGCCAAAGAAACAGTCTCTTTTTCACTAGCCATTTGGATTTTTCTGGGCTCACTCCTTTCACATAACTCTCTCTCTTCCGATCTTTGACAGATTGAGTCTTCCACTCCCACTGCTGGCTCGCTGCTTTCACTTTCTTGCTGGAGACGGCTTAGCACTAATCAATCTTAAGGCATGGTTGCTCTCAGAGAGTTTTTCCTTTCTGTCTCTTATTTTCCTTTTCATTCCAATTTCTTAAGCTGCTTGCCACTTTCTCTTCTATCACTGAAAGTTTGGGAATTCACGCCTCTGGAGCAGTCATGCCAGCTGTGTTTTCTTTATGCTGTTTACAAGAGTTTCTCTACTCCAATGAGAGGCACACCTCTCCCCTCTAAACCACCTAGGGGACCGCTCTTTTTTCACATTCCCTCCAGGATCCGATTTGCCCCTATGGGCTTCCAAAACATGAAGAAATCAGCTGAAGAAAAACCATCAAGTTGATGCTTTGGCAATTAAGGCAGCCTCTTCAGCTTCCTTCTTTACCAGAGCAATGTTAGTCTGGCTACAACAAATTCAACACCGAATTCCTCCAAAGGACCGCAGGGGTCAACAGCACCTCAATAAACTTTTTGCTTCAACCCAGTACATGGTGGATACCACACTACAAGTATCACACTTCTCGGCAAAATCCACCATGGCCTCCACTGTAGCCAGAAGACTTCATTGGCTCAAGCCCTGGCAAGCAGATGCATGACCAAAGTGACAGTTAGCAATATATCCACTTCAACACAATGGTCTTTTCGGAGAACTAGACCCGCTCCTTACAGAAATCTCTGATAAGAAGATGATTCTTGGGCCCACCATCAAGAAGGCAACCACAAGATTTAATCCTTCCTTTTGGCATTCCTTTCTCCAACTGGACACCAACTATACCATACCAAGAACTACAGGTCAGTATGCTTCTCGCTCCCGATCCCAATCAGACAGGAGCTCCAGGGGCAGAAATAACAGAGGTGTCAGGCCACCTGACACAGTAACAGTGATATGGATATGGGAGGAGTGTGTGTGTGTGTGAGAGAGATTGGCACCATGGCCCATTCCTTGTGCAGAACCCTAGATTGACTGAACAAGGAAAGAAGCCAGCATTCCCTTCCCCGTATTGGTATATGTGATGCACTTGTTGGTGTGGGGTTGTGAAAATGAAATTTAACCTAAATAATTACGGAAGTGAATTCCAGTGTTGGTATTTCACGGCAAGAATCCAGACATGGCTCTGATAATAAATGGAACTTTCTGTGTTTACACAGCAGTAGATTGGGATTTATTTCTCAGATGCTAGTTGGTTCGTTGACAACAGATACCAACACTCACCTCATTTAATGGAATGGAAATGAAAGAATTAACCAAATGAAGGAATTTGCCACCCCCTCCCTTAGAGGATCCGGCCGGAATCCAGCAATTCAGAGGTACAGGGGGGGGAGCTCCTACATTAGAGAAAGAGATCGGGCTGAGATGAGGAAACCAAATGCAATTTATTCTTTGGAGTTTGGATGGGGGAGGTTCCAGTGGATTCCTGAAAGTCCCCTTCCCTATGGGGTCCCGAAGTTACCTTTTTACACTGCAGCAGCAAATGATGCAGCTTTCCACGCTCAACCATCCCATCCTCTAAGTGTATTAAGACAAAGAGAAGGCTATTCATTGCACTAAAAGTATTTCCCTGTAAAAAATTCTCAAACCCCACTCCCCCCCTGTTCAGCTACTTCTCAGATTACAATGAGCCAGCTGTGGTGCAAAGCTAAGATTGGAATGCAGAAATGGGGCCGGCCTGAACTGCTTTCTGAATTGAAATATGAGAGGGCCACTCAGTGGAAAAGGGTAGAAGCACAGCCAGAGGAAAATTTCCAGATTTTCAATGTAAAGCAATCAGGCAAACCTGTGAAGGTGTTTGTGGATGCTTTCCAGAAAACTGCATGCAACTTGAGGGGGTGGCCAGAAACACAATTGATCCATATTTTCAAAAGTGCCCTGGACCCAGAATTGAGAGAGGCTTGCTAGAGGCAGGGGGGAAGAAACTGGACCATTCAAGATTGGTATGCCAACGTGGTCACTTTGGGTGAAGTAATTCCTGCTGAGAAGGAACCTTCTCCCCTCCTTCATGCACCAGATAATTTTTTGAAACGTTGCTTTTCCCCTTGTCAGCTGGGGCCTCCTTGCTCAGTGGTCAAGAAGGGAACAAATTGCTATCAATTTGACCAGAATGGGCATAAAGGGACTGACTGCTTGACGCCCCTCTCTCCCTCTAAATCCGAGCCATGCCAAGTAGCAGAAAGGGAATCTGAAGAAGCCCCTCTGCAGGGACTCTGGGCTTTTCAAACAACAGAGTTGTGGGCTCCTGAACAACTTATTGAGAATGAAGACCCCATTCCTTCAGAGACCCGCCCCGATTGGGATGAGGAGCCTGGCGGAGAAGGCGACCCAATGGTGAGTGAGCCCATCCATCCGTTACGTGTTAAAGCAAGGATTAGGGTGATGACCATGGGGGAGGAGGAAGAAATACAGGCTCTGATAGACACAGGGTGTTTGAGGTGTCTTATCAGTAAAACCATAGTGGAGAAGTTAAAAATCCTGACTAGGCCTTTGGTGAAGCCCATCTGGTTCCAACAGGTGGACGGCTCTCTTGTGGGCAGAGTACCTGCCACGCTCCCAACTGAGTTAGTGAAGCTGCAGATAGGCCGACATCATGAACTCTTGAGATTCATAGTCGTCCCCAAGATGTCGGATGCAGATATATTGGGTTTGGCCTGGCTGGACAAATGGACCCCCACCATCTGCTGGGAGGGTGGATATCACAAACCTTTCCTCCTGTTGGGTTCCAACCCTGTTCCAGATACTGATAGGAGAAAAACCCCTCCCCGGGAGGAGCCAGATGGGTCTTGGGCAGCGGCCACAATGAAAGAAGGAACGCTTCCAGATCTCCAGAGGGTGCCTTTGGAATACAGAGACTTGGGGAAAGTGTTCAGTGAGGAAGATTGCAATGAACTGCCCCCTCACAGACCCACTGACTGCGCTATAGAATTTGAACCTGGGGCCACTCTCCCAAAACCTAGAATGTACGCAATGTCACCCAAAGAATTGGGAGAGCTATAGAAGTTACATTGACACCAACTTAAAAAGGGGATTCATCCAGCCTGCAAAATCCAGGACAGCAGCCCCAGTCCTCTTCAAAGAGAAGAAGGACAGAGGGGTTTGTCTTGTGGTCAATTACCAAAACCTGAAATGTGTGTGCGTGCAGAACATGTATCCCCTCCCACTCATGAAGGATTTGCTTAATCATCTAGCCAAGGGGAAGTATTTTACCCCACTAGACTTAAGGGAGGTGTATTATCCAATCTGAATAAAGGAATGGGACAAGTGGAAAACCACTTTCAACTGCCCATTAGGGGGTTTCCAATTTCGGGTGATGCCATTTGGCCTAAAAGGGAGCCCATGCTGTATTCATGCATTACATAAATGAAGTTCTACACAACCACCTCTACAACGGAGTTCTCGTGTACTTAGATGACATTCTTTTTTTTCTTTTCTTTTTTTTGACACACATACAAACATTAAACATAAAGTGGGGGTGCATTTCCCCCGCTTCTCTTGAAAGTATAGATTCAAATACAGAAAAAGAATACATAATTGAATATATGTTGAATATTAAAAAGTCTGGTAAATTTGAGTTAGAATTTTCAAAATCTTAAGTACTATGTATATATATAAACTAAAATTTTTAATATATTGCTTATACATAAACTAATGTACCATAATCATCAAAAAATACCTTTAATCTAGTTTTAACTACTATGCGTGTATAGACCAAATTTCTTTATATATTGCTTATACATAAACTAATATACCATAATCATCAAACAATACATTTAAACTAATTTCAACTACTATACGTATATAAACCAAAATTCTTAATATGTTGCTTATACATAAAATACTGTATCATAATCATCAAAAAATACATTTAAACTAATATTAACATTGTTATCACCTAGGTAAAAACAAATACAAAAAATTAACTAAGGATAAATTTGTAAATCTTATTTTTTCTTGTCTATCCATTTATAAACATTGTTTCATGTTTCATAAAATTTAGTATCTTCTTGATCATTTAATCGTCTTGTCATCATATCCATTTCAGCGCAATCTAATATTTTAGCTATAACTTCTTCTTCCTTGGGGATTTCTTCCCCCTTCCAATTCTGCGCATATATTATTCTAGCCGCAGTTAGTATGTGTATAATTAAGTAAAGAATTTCTTTCTTATAAGTCTGGTTGGTAATTCCTAATAAGTAGAATTCCGGGGTATTTTCTATATCTTGCTTTACTATTTCTTTTATTATTTTCTCTATCATCTTCCAGTATATTTTAGCTTTACCACATGCCCACCATTGATGGTAGTAGGTGTCAGAGAAAGCAGAAGAGACTATCATTTTCTAACTAGAATTCTGATTAAAGAAAATATAACTTTCCGCTGACTTATTCCACAAGGCCTATCTCTGACTTGGCGTTCTACAAAATACAAATTGGAAAATGTAGACCAAGCTATGTACTTCTTTGAAAACAGTGGCATCAGCCATCTGGACTATACAACTAAACAACAAGCGCCCCAACAACAACCAGTACAACAGCAACCAGGGGAAAAACCAGCAATCCAACAAGAAGAAGATTTGGGGGCTACTGCTCAGACAATAGAGCAGGACCAAGGTGCCAGAAGAGTTCAACCTCAGCGAGAAACCAAAAAACCTACTAAATGACAATAAGTAAAGACTTAAAAATCTTTTCTGTAAATGTCAATGGACTTAATGAACCAAGGAAAAGGAAACAAATATTTTCTAAAATTAAAAATCAAAATGCTCAAATTGCAATATTACAAGAAGTACATATTAAAAAAAATAACCAAAAATTACTATTGAATCCCAAAATTGGAAAAATGTATGCTGCATTAGCAGATCAAAAAAAAAGAGGAGTAGTGATGTATGTTGAGAATTCTATAAATTCCAAACAAATATTTAAGGATAACGAGGGTAGAATATTGATTGTACAAGTTGATATTGAACCTAGACCTCTAGTTATTGTTTCTATCTATGCCCCTAATGAAGATCAAATGACATTTTATAAAAATCTATACCAAACAATAATAGAACTAGCTATTGAAAATGTATTAATAATTGGTGATTTTAATGCTATTACGAACAGACAACTAGACCATTCAGGGGGGGGGGGAGGTAACAATAAAAGGAAAAAAAGTAAAAAAACAAGGAATTTGCTACCTAGTACTTTTCAAAAAATGAAAGCGGAACTATTATTAAATGATATCTGGAGGGAAAGACACCCTCACAAGAGACAATATACCTTCTACTCCAACCCCCACAAAATTTGGACAAGAATAGACATGCTATGGGCACCAAAAATAGTTGCAGAACAAATAAAAGAGGTCGAGATAAATGTTAATACATGGGCTGATCACAATCCAATAGTGGTTTCTATGAGAATGAATAATAAACAGAATAACTGGCGGATGAATAGAAACATTTTAAATGATAAGAAATATAAGGATTGGATTGAAAAATAATTAAAAATATTTTTTGAAATTAACAAAAACTCAGACACCACTTCACAAAATTTATGGGATACACTTAAAGCCTATATAAGAGGATTAACAATATCCTACACAGCAAAATATAACAAAGAAAACAAATTAAAGTATGTACAATTAATAAATGAATTAAAACAATTAGAATTTTTATCGCAGCAACACATTAAGAATAGAGATTTAAAAACAGAAATAAATGTAATTAAACATAAAATTAGAATCATAGAACAAAATCAGATAACTGAAAAAATTAAAAGAGCAAAGCAACACTATTTTGAACATGCAAACAAACCAGGCAGATGGCTAGCATATAAACTTAGAAAACAGAGACAATCAAAATTAATTAAAAAATTAGAAGATAAAGATGGTATAATAAAATATGATACAGAAGGAAAGGCAGACATTGTGTATAATTTTTATAAAGATTTATATGCAAAAGATAATATTACCGAAGATGAAGTCTTTAACTATTTACAATCTTCAAAATTACCACAAATAACAGAGGACCAACAGGCCACCATGGATGGACCAATAACAATGGAAGAACTCCTAATAATAATTAAAAAACAGAAAAATAATAAGGCCACAGGCCCAGACGCCATACCGGCAGAATGGTATAAAATAGAAAATGAAACAATAAGAAATCACATGTTAGAAACCTTCAATCTATGCAGACTCGAGGGTAAAATTCCTAAATCTTGGTCAGAATCACTAACAACTTTAATACACAAACCGGGCACAGACCCAGAAAAAATTAAAAATTACAGGCCTATATCATTATTAAATGTAGACTACAAAATATTTATTGCTATTTATGCAGACAGACTTAAAAGAGTCATAAATGGAATAATACACCAAGATCAAAATGGGTTTTTACCAGGGAGACAAATTAAAAATAACCTCAGAACAGTTATAAATACACTAGAGTACTATGAACAATATCCAGGTAAGACAGCATCCTTAATGTTTCTAGATGCCCAAAAGGCCTTTGACAACGTCAATTGGATATTTATAAAAATGCAATTAAATAAAATGAGATTTGGCCCAAAATTTGTTAATTTAATAGATACTATCTATTCAAAACAAACAACCAATATAATATTGAACAATAACCAACTACCAAAACTTGAGATAAATAAGGGAGTTCGTCAAGGTTGCCCTATATCACCATTGTTATTTATTATGATCCTTGAAACTCTATTAATTAAAATAAGAGCAGATCCTAAAATAAAAGGTTTAACTGTAGGAGATGAAACTTATAAAGTCCAAGCCTTTGCAGATGATTTAACGTTTATAATTGAAGAACCGATAACAACAGTCCCCACATTACTGCAAGCTATTGAACAATATGGAAAGGTAGCAGGTTTAAAGATAAATAAAAGTAAAACACTTTTTTTAACTAAAAATATGAGCAAAACACAAGAAACCAAATTAGAAAGCATTTCTGGAATAAAGATTGTTAAAAAAATAAAATACCTAGGAATAAATCTAACAGCGAAAACAATAACATTAAAAAATGATAAATACAAAATTACTAACAGAAATTAAAAAAGATTTAGCAATGTGGAATAACCTGAAAATATCATTTTTAGGAAGAGTGGCAACAATTAAGATGAATATTTTACCCAAGGTCTTATTTCTCTTCCAGGTAATTCCAATAAATCCAGGGGGAATCTTTTTTAAAACTTTGACAAATCTAGTTAAAAAATTTATATGGCAAGGGAAAAAAGCAAGGATAAAAATAAATTGTTTAGAAGATATCAAAGAAAGAGGAGGATTTGGCCTTCCAAATTGGAAATTATACTACCAGGCTGCCGCATTAACATGGGTTAGAGATTGGATAACTCTAGACAATAAAAGAATATTAAATTTAGAAGGACATGACCTTATACTTGGATGGCATGCATTTATATGGTACGACAAGGAAAAAAACCACTCATATTTTAAAAGACATACATTAAGGAAGTACCTATTAGAGGTTTGGAAAGACATAAGGAAAAATCATTTTCTAAATATCCCAGAATGGCTTGCCCCCCTAGAAGCAATAACACACCCGAAGTCTATAAAAGACAAGAAAATATCTTTTAGATATAAAGAATTACTAAATGACCAGATGAAGTTAAAATCTAGGATTAAATTACAAGAAGAAGGGATAACAATAGACTGGTGGCATTATGCCCAGATTCGATCTAGATACCAGAAGGACAAAACTTTATATTTTTAATAAAAGTAAAAATTTGTTAAGTAATCTAATTACTACCAATCCAACAAAAATGATAGGTAAAATATATAAATTCCTCATTGCTCATAAAAACATAGAGTTGACTTTAAAAGACACTATGATAAGATGGTGCAGAAATATTGGCAAGGAAATAGACATAGACACATGGGAGAAAGTTTGGATTAATAACTGGAAAATGACCAAATCAGTCTCATTAAAGGAAAACCAAATTAAAATGTTCTACAGGTGGCATCTCCCACCAAATAGGATAGCAAAAATGTTTCCCAAAACATCTCCACTATGTTGGAAATGCAAGGATGACATTCTTATCTACAGCCAGAATCTCCCAGACCATGTCAAATTGGTGAGGCAAGTTTTGAAGAAACTTTTGGCTGTTAAGCTCTATGTAAAACTTTCCAAATGTCAATTTCACCAGACGTCAGTAGACTACTTGGGATACCGTATATCTAGCGAAGGCATCGAAATGGACCCCGCCAAAGTGAAGGCTGTGTTAGATTGGCAAGCTCCCCGCACACACAAACAACTACAGTGTGGGGTTGTGAAAATGAACTTTAACTTAAATAATTACGGAAGTGAAATCCAGTGTTGGTATTTCACGGCAAGAATCCACACATGGCTCTGATAATAAATGGAACTTTCTGTATTTACACAGCAGTGGATTGGGATTTATTTCTCAGGTGCTAGTTGGTTCGCTGATAAGAGGTCAGAGAGGAAACCTATCTTCCAAATCCTTTAAATGCTCCAAGTGGTAATTTCCCAGACATCCCCATTGGAGTCTGCCTCCCTTGGTTCTTCCCAGCCTGGCAACAATCCTGTTTGGACTTCTGGACCCTTTCTACCATCCAAGGAGGTCTCTCCCTGGAATTTTTGGCTCCTCCCCCAATTTTTTGTTTCATGCCTGGTTTCTTAGAACCAAAAAACTCTTGCTCTCATGGGGGAGGAATCAATCACCTTATCTTCATTAGAGCAATTCAGAGAGTTCCTTTAAGCCAAAGAGGCCTGGGTTTTTATTCTATACACTAGGCCTCGGGGATGGAGAGTCATATTAGATTTAAAAAGATTGAACCAGTATATCAAATATAGGAAATTCAAGATGTGTTCTCTCACATCTATCCTGGCCTCTTTACATATAGGAGACTTTATGGTCTCCTTAGATTTAACAGAGGCATATTTACATATCCCTATCTCCAAGTACCATAGACAGTTTCTTAGATTTGCATTTTAGGGGTTCCCATTTCCAATACAGGGCTATGCCCTCTGCTCCCAGGGTATTCACCCAAAACTTAGGGACTCTAGTGGCCTACATCAGATCCCTTCCAATCCATATCCAGTACTACTTGGACAACATTCTAGTGCATGCTCCTTCCAAAGAACACACCTGGCCGATCTTCATACCAACATGGATCTCCTTCAAAGCCATGGTTTCTCCATCAACCTTTCCAAAAGTTCCCTCATTCTCTCCACAGTTATCCGCCACCTGAGAACTAATATAGATTTTGTTCAAGCAGTAATCTCCTTGTCTCAAGACAGGATAGACAGTATTAAAACTTCTAGAAGAGCACCTATTGCTCTCTTCTCCTCCCTTCTAGGCAAGATGATATCTTGCATAGGTATCACCCCTTGGGCCATACTTCACGCCAGGGACCTTCAGTGGTTGCTGTTGCCTTTTCAGAAATCCGGACAAAGCACATCACATCGATCCATCCCGATTCCTCAATCAGTGATGAGATCTCTCTCCTGGTAGGTCTCTTCAGCCATTTCCAGAGGCACCAATTTCAAGATCACCAACCAGATCACTGTCACAACAGACGCCAGCCTAGTGGGCTGGGGAGCTCACACCTCGGGGATAGTAGCCCAAGGGACTTGGTCCTCAACAGAGGGTCAATGACCAATCATCTGGCTGGAGCTCAGAGCAGTTCATTTAGCCCTGAAGCACTTTCGCTAGCTAATTCAGAGGAAACATGTACTAACATTGACAGACAACATTGCAACCAAGAGTCACATTTGCCCTCAGAGCGGAACTTGATCCAAAGCCCTGATGCTCGAAGCAATGAGCCTAAGCCTGTGAGCTTCAGTCCCTCTCAGCAGATCACACCTTAGGGAAACCCAATCTATAAGCAGATTGGCTCTCGACAAACACTAGACCCAGGCGAGTGGCATCGCCTTCTGGCATTGTTCAACCAAATCTGTCTCCGATTGAGACTCCCTGCAGTTGACCTCTTTGCGACCACAGCCAATACTCGACTACCCCAATTCTTCTCCCAGTACCCGGAGACAGGAGTGGAAGCAACAAATGCCCTGAGGAGTGCTTGGCCCCAATAACTCCTCTACGCATTCTTACCCATTCCAATCCTACCGGACCTCATTCAGAAAATCCTGTTCAAAACAGTTCAAATAATTGTAATCGCACCCCACTGGCCAAGACACACCTGGTTCGCAGATTTGCAAGCACTCTCCATTGCGCCCCATGGCAGCTCTCCACTTTGGGGGATATGTTACAACAAGGTTTCCAATGGGTTCCATTTAACCGCATGAAGGTTATCAGGAGGGACCTAGAGTTACAGGGCACTGATCCAGATGCTATAGTGGTAATGCAGGTCTCCAGAAGGCCAGCAAGTAATTGCATATATGGCCACACCTGGACCAAATTCTGTGAGAGGTCTCTCACCTGTGCATGTTCCACTTCCCAGGATTATTAGCTTCCTGATGCGAGGATTCCATCTGGGCCTCTCAGCTAATATGTTACATAGACAAGTTCCTAGGGGAATTACAGCACATTCTACCAGAAGTACAGCAACCTCAGCAGCCTGGGCATCTCAAGATCCCCTAGAAGAGGTTTGCAAGGAAGCCACCTGGTCTTTGCCAAATTCGTTCATCAAATACTATAAAATCGATTCCTATGTCTCTGCTTATGCAGCCTTTGGCAGGAGGCTCCTTCAAAGTGTTGTATCTCACGACCTGTAGGTCACCCTCTCTTTGGGACACTTTCTCTTTGGTATGTCCCACGTGACTACTGTCTCCTTCTCCAGCATGGAGAATAGGCTTTGAATACTCACTTGAATGCCTCTTCTCATGCATAGAATGGACACAGTAGTCACCTCCCTCCCTAATTGGGTTTATTTATCTATCTTCTTTCCCTAACTACTAATTTTACTCTTCACTAATTTCACTCTAGCCAAGAGCCGACTAAATCAAGAGCCAACATGAGCCAAGTCTATGGATTCATGAACAACTGGGGAAGGGGCGGATCTAGCAGTCACTTTATTTTTTTAAAAAAATAGTTTACTGTATTGAGTTTTAAATATTGAGAGAGGGAGGGAAAAGGGAAATACAAAGGAAAAATATACATAATAACAGCAAATCTCGAGATACTCAGTTGAGATATACCATAATATGGTTTGTATATATTTAGTTGTATCTTACAATATTCACAAGAAAGGAGAAAAGGAGTAAGTAGAAGAGAGGAGAGTATGAAAGAGATAGCATTTTTTAAATTTACGACTATTCATTTTGGTTGTATGATTGGTGTATATGTTAAGAGAAAGGAGGTAAGTCTGTAAAGAGCTTGAAGTAATGAGTGTTTAGTATTTACCGGTAAGTGTAGGTATACACAAGATAATATTTCAAATAATTTCTTTTTACAAGTTATGTACAAGAGATCGAGTTTAATTTTGAGTTGTTTGTAATCGATAGTTGATCTTTTTCCTTTATTGTTATCTGTTGCCAGATGGAGCGATTAGAAGACTTGAGACATTTCTTTTTTCTTTCCAAAAATTTAAACATATTTTTTATTTGTTAATCACTGGTACCATTTCTCCCAAACCTTATAGAAATCTGATTAATTTTTGTTTTGGAGTTCCAATGTCATTTTAGACATTTCAGCACAATCCATGATTTTTAGTATAACGCTTAATGTGGTAGGGGTATTTTCCTGATTCTGGCTGCTGTTAAGATGTGTGTGATTAGATATTTGTCTTCTTGTGCGATTTTTTGCCTGAAAATGCCTAGGAGGAAAAGTTCTGGTTTAGGTAGTATGTTTTTCGGTATGACTTGGTCTAAGAGATTTTTGATCTCAAGCCAGAATTTTTTGCCTTGTATACAGGTCCACCATAGATGGTAGTAGGTCCTATGATATATTTTGCATTTCCAGCAGGTGGGAGATAGGTTGGGGTACATTTTAGAAAGCCTTGCCGGGGGTAAGTGCCATCTGTAAACTATTTTGTTTTTGTTTTTTAATATATATTTTTATTATTTTATATGACTTATAAACATTTAGACATCAAACAATACAACATTAAACATTTACACTTGATATATTTACAAGATTTATTTTTTTTAACAATTCTATTTACTAAACTATTTTGAATAAGTTTTCTTTATAGGATATTGCAAGTGTCATTTTGCAATTCGATGTCCAAATTTTTGCCCATTCAGTCAAATTTATTGTATAGCCAAAATTCTGGACCCAGGCTATCATGCATCCTTTGACTTGTTGTTCAATAGCATTTTACGTTAATAAATAGTTGTATAATTTGGAAATCATTTTTGAGTTTGGGCCGAATAAAATTGAATCTAAAGGGCTTTTATTTTGGAAACCGAATTTATTTTTGTGTTCTTTATATTTAGGGTTTATCTGTATGTAAGTTAACCAATCTAGTATTATTCCTTTTTCGTGAAGTTGATGTTTTGGGAGTAGATTGTCATTTTCATCCAGTAATTGTAAGTAGGTTAAAGTTTTCAAAGGGGAGAATAGATTAGGATAGGTAAGTGATTCATTGGGTGAAATCCATTTCGGGGTAGAAAGACAATGATTTTTTTTAATGTATTGCCATATTGTTATTAGGGCCTTTCTTACATAATGGTGTTTAAAATAGTTAGGGATTTTATTTATGTCCATCATTAGGAACGAATGCCATCCAGACTGCAAGTCAAAACCCTCCAGAGTCAGTGCTCTTGTGTTTTCCAAAGTTATCCAATCTTTAATCTTTGCTAATATAGTGGCTTCATAGTACAAATAGAAGTTGGGGAGACCAAAGCCTCCTCTTGTTCTATGGTCCTGAAGGTTCTTTAATTTTATTTTTGCTTTCCTTTTGGACCAGATGAATTTACGTATTATTTTGTGTAGGTTGTCAAAAAAGGATTTGTTTAGGTTTATCGGAACTACTTGAAATAAATACAGAAAACGTGGGAGAATGTTAGATTTGATTGCGGCAATCCTCCCCATCAAGGATAGATTGAACTTAGACCATCTTATTAAGTCTTTTTGTACGTCCTGTGTTGGTTTATCGAAATTATCCTTTTTTATAGTGCTACAGTTTGAAGAGATTTATTTATTTATTTATTTATTTATTTATTTATTTATTTATTTATTTATTTATTAATTAAATTTGTATGCCACCCCTCTCCGTAGACTCGGGGCGGCTCACAGCAACAGTAGAAAACAATGTTAAATACAAATATAATATTTAAAAGACTAAAAACCCATAATTTAAAAAACATACACACAATATACCATACGTAAATTATAAAGGCCTGGGGAAGATCTCTCAGTTCCCCCATGCCTGACGGCAGAGATGGGTTTTAAAAAGTTTACTCCGGGGAGAGCTGGTTCCAGAGGGTTGGGGCCGCCACAGAAAAGGCTCTTCCACTGGGTTCCGCCAGACGACATTGTTTAATTGACGGGACCAGGACAAGGCCAACTCTGTGGGACCTGATCAGTCGCTGGGATTCATGCGGCAGAAGGTGGTCCCGAAGGTATTCTGGTCTGATGCCATGTAAGGCTTTATAGGTCATAGCCAACACTTTGAATTGTGACCGGAAATTAAACGGAAGCCAGTGCAGGCCGCGTAGTGTTCATGAGACATGGGCATATCTAGGAAAACCCATTACAGCTCTCGCGGCCACATTCTGCACAATCTGAAGTTTCTGAACAGTCTTCAAAGGTAGCCCCATGTAGAGAGCATTACAGTAATCGAACCACGAGGTGATGAGGGCATGAGTGACTGTGAGCAGTGACTCACGGTCCAGATAGGGCCGCAACTGGTGGACCAGGTGAGCCTGGGCAAACGCCCCCCTCACCACAGCTGAAAGATGGTTCTCTAAGCTGTGGATCAAGGAGGATGCCCAAGTTGCGAACCCTCTCTGAGGGGGTCAATGATTCTCCCCCTAGGGTAATGGACAGACAGATGGAATTGTCCTTGGGAGTCAAGACCCACAGCCACTCTGCCTTATCAGGGTAAAGTTTGAGTCTGTTGACACCCATCCAGACCCTAACAGCCTCCAGGCACCGGCACATCAATTTCACTGCTTCGTTGACTGGACATGGGGTGGAGATGTACAACTGGGTATCATCAGTGTACTGATGATACCTCACCCCATGTCCCTGGATGATCTCACCAAGCAGTTTTATGTAGATATTATATTGCAGGGGGGAGAGGACCGACCCCTGAGGCACCCCACAAGGGAGAAGCCTAAAGGTCGACCTCTGACTCCCCACTAACACTGACTATGACTGACCGGAGAGGTAGGAAGAGAACCACTGAAGGACAGTGCCTCCCACTCCCAACCCCTCCAGCTGGTGCAGAAGGATACCATGGTCGATGGTATCGAAAGCCGCTGAGAGGTCAAGAAGCACCAGGACAGAGGATAAACCCCTGTCCCGGGCCTGCCAGAGATCATCCATCAACGCGACCAAAACAGTTTCCGTGCTGTAGCCGGGCCTGAATCCTGACTGCTGCAGGCCTAGATAATCGGCTTTTTCCAAGGACCGCTGGAGCACCACCACCTTCTCAACAATCTTCCCCATAAATGGAAGGTTGGAGACTGGACGGTAGTTGTTGAGAATGGCTGGGTCCAGGGAAGGCTTCTTGAGGAGGGGGCACACAAGTGCTTCCTTGTAGGGAGCCAGAAAGGACCCCCTCCCCAAAGAAGCATTGACCATCTCCTTGACCCAGCTCCGTGTCACCTCCCTGCTGGCCGAAACCAGCCTGGAGGGACACGGATCCAGTAAACAGGTGGCGGAACTCACAGCTCCAATGGCCTTGTCCACTTAATCAGGTGTCACCAAGTCAAACTCCCCCCAGACAGATGGACAAGTACAGGCCCCAGTCACCTCGACTGACTCGTCGCCTGGATCTGAGCGACTTTATCAGCGAAAAATGTGTTAAGATCCTCAGCACTACTCTGCAAGGGCTTCCCAACTCCCCCCTGGTTAAGAAGGAAGTGGGTCACCCTAAACAGAACGGCCGGGCAAGATTCTGCTGATGTAATCAAGGCTGCATGATACGCACAGTTTGCCGACTTGAGCACCACTTTGTAAGTCTTAATATGAGCTCTTACAAGTGTTCAATCGGATTCGGACTTACTCTTCCTCCATCGCTTTTCTAGACATCTCTTCTGGCATTTCAACTCTCAGAGCTCCTCGTTGAACCATGGAGCTCTACGGGGTCTAGTACCGTGGAGAGGTCGCAATGGCGCAATCTGGTCAAGAGCCTCCGCTGCAGCTTTGTTCAAGGCCTCAGCAAGAGACTCTGCCAAACTGTGGACGAGTGCATCTGAAAGCCCTCTTGGTCCATCAGGCGTTTGGGGCGGAACCACCTAGTTGGTTCTGCCTCCCTGCGGGGAAGGATTGGAGCCAGGAAGTCGAGCTGCAATAGAAAATCGTCTGACCATGACAAAGTCAACACTTCTAAGCCCCTTAGTCTCAGACCATTGCTCAATTGCTCAGAGAGGAATACCATGTCAGGTGTGTGTCCCCCTCCTGACCCTGTACTACTTGAGTCAGGTCCATAGCCGCCATGGCGGCTATGAGCTCCTGCGCTAGCCCAGAGGTTTTGATGAGCAACGGTAGGGTAAAGTCCCTAAGACACCTCCTCGATCAGCACAGGCAGGGCTGTTGACATGCAGCTGGGAGGCAGGTATGTGAGCAACAAGCGCACCTGAACCCCTAAGTCCAGCTTCACCAGGCGGAACTCACAACCCGCAATCTCTGGAGCAACGAGTCTACACAGGCAAAGGCTCTCCCTGGTTATAATAGCCACTCCTCCCCCCTTCCCTGGGGTTGAGACTGTTGCCATACCTGAAACCCGGCTGGGCAAATTTCAGAGAAAGGAACTCCTCCCTCTTGGCCCAGCCAGGTTTTGGTCACACATGCCAGGTCGGCCTACTCATCCAGGATCAAATCCCAGATGAGGAGAGCTTTATTTACCACTGACCTGGCATTGAGTAGCAACAGCCTGAGCCCAGGGCCAGAGTTACACTCGTCACCAGTACCCTGGGTTGAGCTCATGGAGCCGGAAGAAGGGATCATTATTAAGCAACGATCCCTCCTTCCCCTGGAACAGCTAGATCCAAAGACCTAAATATTTTTTAAACTATTTTTAAGTTGAGAGTTTGTTCTAATAAAATATTTTGTTTCTGGGTCATGTTTTTAGTTATAATTTTAGTTTTCTCACTATTAAGTTTAAGTCCTGTTATGTATCCAAATTTGTGTATTTCTTCAAGTAAAATATGTGCTGATTCTAATGGGTCTTGAATTATAAATACAATGTCATCTGCGAAGGCTTGTATTTTAAGGTGTTCCCTTTTTATTTTGATTCCCTGTATTTGTGGATTGTTTCTTATGTTGTTTAGTAATGTTTCTAGTGCAAGTATAAAGATTAACGGGGCTAAGGGGCAACCCTTTCAGACGCCTTTTGTGATTGCTATTTTCTCGGTGCTGTCATTATTAAAAAGTATTTTAGCAACTTGATAAGAATAGTTCAATTTGATTAGGTTGACGAAATTATCTTCAAAGTTCATATAGGCTGTTTGTGTTATAAAATATTGCCAGTGTAGGCTATCGAAGGCTTTTCATAAATCAATAAATATAAGAGCCAATGGTTTGTCATAATGTTTGTCATAATATTCAAGAGTGTTAAGTATGGTCCTTAATATTTCTTGCCGGTAAGAATCTGTTTTGGTCCGAATGGATGATAGAGCTTAAGATTTTTTTTAAGGCATTCAGCTATTATTGTAATGAATATTTTATAATCAGTGTTGAGTAGTGAAGTAGGTCTGTAGTTTCCGAGATATTTTTTATCTTTGTTTTCTTTTGGAATAAGGATTATATGGGCTTCTGACCAGGAGTTAGGTAATTTACTTTGAGAAAGGGCTTCATTATAAACCTCCAACATAAAAGATTCTAATAACTCCTGGTGGTGTTTATAAAATTCGGATGGAATACCATCCAGTCCTGGGGTTTTGTTATTTTGTTGCTTTGTGATTGCGGTTTTTAATTCAGTCAGGCTAATTTTTTTGTTTAAATTATGTCTGTCCTCCTCAGATATTACTAATGTTTCATTTTGATTAAGGTATTTCACAATCGATTGCTCATTTATTGTGTCCGTTGTATATAATTCCTGATAAAATTGAGGGATTATCTGTTTTTTGTCTTCCATGTTTGATTTTAATGGTCCTGAGTCATCGTTTAAGTCTTCTATGGTTTTCTCAGCTTTTTGTTGTGCCAGTTTAAAAGCTAACCAGCGTCCTGGTTTATTAGCAGATTCAAAGTGTGTTTGTTTTGCCATTTTTAATTTGTGGGTGAGTTGTTGTTGGGTTATTAGATTTATTTTGTGTATGATGGTTTTTATTTCAGTTAAGGTCATGGTGTGGTTGGGATTTTGTTGGAGGGACGTTTCTGCGTTTTGTACCTTAACATTGAGATTATGATGTTTCTCTTGTTTCTGTTTTCTAAAGTTGGCCATGTAGGATGTATAGATTCCACGAACGTAGGCTTTTGCTGTATCCCAGACAGTCTGTAGTGATGTATTTCCATTGCAGTTAATTTGAAAGAAACTGGGTAGGTCACGTTGTATGACATTCTTAAATTGTTCGTCATTGATATTAGCCTGATTCATGGACCATCTCTGTCATTTTTTAGTATTTAAGTCTTTGAAAGTTAACACTAAGGGGTTGTGGTCTTCCCAGGAACCTGGTAAGATCTGAATGTCTGTTATTTGAGTTATGATGTGGGAATTAGACCAAGCCATATCAATACAGGACCAGGATTTGTGGGGGGAGGAAAAGAAAGTATATTGTTTAAGGTCCGGATGTTGTGATCTCCATATATCTTTTAATGCGAATTCATATGTTAGATGGTCGAACGTAGTTGGTAATTGTTTTCTTGAGTTATATTTAGTGGATCTAGCAGTCACTTTCAAGACTTATTGCTCGGTCCTGATAGGTTAGGACAGCTAGCTAAGCCCACGTGACTACCTTCTCCTTTCCACGCATGAGAAGAGGCATTCAGGTGAGTATCCAACACTTATTATCTTATACACGTTTTGACAAATAAATAAATAAAATATATTCTAAAATATTATGGATCAGCCTTGGGATTTAGCATATCACAATGGTGAAAAAGCAGTGTGAATTGAGACTGCTACTATGTTTCACACCTCAGTAATATAAGGCACAATTAAGCCAAGCGGGTGATATGTTTGTACTAAAAAAGCAACCCATCAGTACACTATGTAACATAGTAGAAGCTAATAGTTTTAAAAGAAGATTATGAGGTAACACATTGAAAATCTCCTGAGAATAGAAAGGTTCCTCAAATGAAATGCTTCTCAGGATTAATATAACAAAAGGGAATAAAGGATAGATCACTTACATTCTGTAGGCAAGATAGTCCAAAAACAAATTAATTTGACAAGTGTTGCCAGAGAAATCTGGAATGGTCACTATTTAGCTCTCTGCCCCACCTTCCTCTAATGCAGAAGAGTCCAAATTTGTCAACTGTAAGACATGTGCACTTTAACTCCCAAAATTCCCCAGCTACCCGCCTGGGAGAATTCTGGGAGTTGAAGTCCACGTCTTTATGTTGGCAAGGTTGGGCACATACTCCAAAGTACTTTTATTCATGGCCTTTTTAAATACCTACACATGGGGAAAGGCAAGGAATGGTTTAACCAAATGGTTTGGTTTCAGACTACTCTTGTAAGGTATGTCCTTCTGGATTTTAGCAGTGCAGGGTTTCTGGCACCCTGAATGAATTTTTAAAAAATCTCCATTCAGCCAAACTACATGGCAGGTATATACTGAAGATTCTTAGTCATCCAGGTAGAGCCGTCGGGAAGTTGAGTGGACTTCTTTTTTTCCTCTCTCATAGGTTCGAAATGTTTCTCTGCTTATTTTGAACATGGAAGAAAAGAAGTCTGGTTGCCCCTCTGGCTCGACTTCCATAATTTGTTGTAGATGAGGCTATATAGGGAATGCAAGCCTGTGAGAAGCATACCTCCACTTTGGAAGAGGCTGGCACCGGCAGGTTAGCGCAGCAATGATGAGTTGCTGGTCACGTCAATGAGCCTGGAGGAGGCAGAGCCCATACGGGAACTGCCAAGGCTTCTTATGTTCCCGTGGATCGTGCAGTGCACGAGGACCGGGGCTGCTTTCCTTCCGCGTTTGGGATTACCTGGGGAATAATCCAGCCAGACGTGTCCCTAAGAGCTGGAGACGCCCTCAGCTGGGTTATTCCACAGGTAGTTCCAAATGGTTCATCTGCTGGTAGTGTCTGTTTAACATGAACGCAAGCTTCCTTTTCCACTGCCAAGAGAAAAGAAGGGCTTTACTTGCTCTGGGCCACCCACCGGCACATCTGCAGTGGGTGGAGCTCCCTTTCCTTCTCCCATCGCCTATGTCTACTGCTGGCACCTCCCGCCAAGCCGGCATCTGGTGTCATGGGTTCATCGGGCAGGGCAGCTCCCGCCCGAGGAACCCGTGGCAACGGCCACCGGTGGTAGACATAGACAGGATTTTTTTTATAGTCCGGCCCTCCAACAGTTTGAGGGACAATGAACTGGCCTCCTGTGTAAAAAGTTTGGGGACCCCTGCTGTGGAGGATCTGCTCACTTAGGTCAGCCTGGACCTCCTCTTGCAGCAGGCTGCAATCAAGGACGTCTGCTGAAGTGAACTACCAGGGCATGTGCCTCCGTTTCGCCCCTGACAATGAGCAGGCGAACACCCACCCATCCTCCCTATCTTTCAGTGTGCTACTGGGGTCGCCCTTAGGGGGCCGAATAGGAATTTTTGGCGGTCTCGGTATTTTCTGCGACCATTTTTTCACCTATTCCACACTGTGGTGCGGGATGGATGGTTAGGGGGTGCTTCGCTCCCCGATTAGTTCTAATTGGCTTACCTTTGGTCATTGGGTTGGCAGGTTAGGGGCGGAAATTGGGTGATGTTTAGCAACTGCGTGTTCTCCGTTAGGCATCTTTGGGGATGATTGGCAGACTCTCACCAAGGGCTCATGATGCCTTTAAATCGATCTGAGCAATTGGGGAGAACCTGCCTTTGGGTCTCGCCCATTTCTATCCCCTTTCAGGGGTTGGACGGCGAGACCTCCCACCTGCATTGCATGGCTGGGATCCAGGTGAGGGCGCGGCCCTTTCATCTGGATCAGCATGGAGCTACGCCCATATGTTGCCCCGGAAGTTTTTCTGATGTCATTTCCGCCCCGGAAGTAATTGGTTGACCTCTGTGGGTCCATGTTAGGTTGAATTAAATTTATGATAATTTAATTAATGAAAATGACCCAGTTTTAAATCCAGCTCTGTGTCCCTGTTGTTACTCCATCTCTGCTTCAATGCATACTCTATTATGCATATTATGCTGGAAATACTCACACTGACTTTGACTAATGATTCTTTTAGTTTGGCCTTGTCTGTAATGTGTTATAAACATCAGTTTTCCAGAGTTTCAGACATGAAACTCTCCATCTAGTTATACAGAGTAAGAATTTCAGATTTCCTAATTTTTGCAAAAGAACCCTCTTCTGCTGATAATCTTAAATCAAGAAGAGTTGACTTCCTTTTTGCTTTGAGTCTTTGGCAGCAGAAAAATGCAAGCACCAACCCTACTACATCTCACTCTCAAGAATTTGTTACTAAAGGCTACCTGATTTGAGCTTCTAAAGTCTGGAAAATCACTAGATAGCAGAACTAATTTATGGATGATTTTAACTCTTTGCTACTATCTAGGTAGTGTCCTGATTTTTGCATCCCAAATCTGTTCGTTCCAGCCTGGTTAGTCTCATACAATTTACATTTTAAGCCTGCCATTTCATTTTAGTTTGCCTTTAAGAGTGAAGGTTACTTTCATTATATTATTGCAGAGAATAGTCTGAAAGACTGTTGTGATTGGTAATTTTTGGAGCACCTAATGAATAAAAATTGCTTGGCTTATAGCCCTGATCACAATTTTGTTAAACTGTTACCCTCTTTACCATCTCACATGCCAATATTTTTGGAATTCCCAGTCCTTTAATAATCCTGATACCTATTGAAGTATAAACAGTCTAAATACTTCCACTGTTAGTTTGGTCATCTTTTGGTAGACTTCTTGCAGTCAGTTAATTTGTTTTTCAACATTTCCATTGTGTAGGCAAGCAGCTTTTCCAGTTCCAGAGTCATAATAACTCATTCTTAAGCAGTCAAAAAGGCAGCCCTAGGAAGAATGTGGGCATTAATGCTCCTTGCTTGTGAATCCCATTGGTATGTCTTTAAGACTTGTCTTAAAGCTGTCAGGTTTGAAGACCCCTGAGTTAGGGGTTAGGAGTGCAAGGGTCTCTTCAAATCTGGCAAGTTTAAGGTTTGTGGACTCCAATTCCCATTTCTTAGCTAGCATGACTGGTGGAGGAATTCTGGGAGTTGAAGTCCACAAGTCTTGAAGCTGTCAAGTTTGAAGTTTGTAAAAAGTGTACATGGTTTTTAAAGGTATACATGGTTGTAAAAAGTATTCTGCTACACTGGCATTTTATTAAACAATATAATACTATACCATTTGGTTCATAATACTTTTTTCCTTGCTTTCCTCCTCTAAAATCTAGGTGTGTCTAATACACCGGTGTGTCTTATACACCGAAAAATACGGTAAATCTAGCACGCTGGGTAGATTAGGGCTTCCATTGGAGATATTCATTTGGGCATCTGAATGGAGTACTTATTTTTATTTCTAGCCAGTTATCCAATAGTGTCGTAGTGCCTCTGGAAGTATTTGTGAGTCTGATGTTTGCCTTCCCAAATAAAATTTGGCCAACCAATTTGTAAGTCATGCCCTTCTATTGTTAAATTCTCTTGTTTGTAAGTGTGACCTTCATCCATGTCATAGTTGCTGCTAGTTTCCAGTCTGGTAATCCAAAGCCACATTTCTTTCTTTTATCTTGCAATGGGTTTTTTAAAATTCTTGCTCACCCCCCCCCCCCCCTTTGACCAAATAAACTTCATAATTAATTTATCTAAATTGGTATAAAACTTTTTATTTATTTTTGTTGGGGCTGTTTGAGAAAGGTAAAGAATTTTGGTACTGTATTCATTTTGATCATGGCTATTTTACCCGTTAGAGAAATTTGTAATTTAGAACATGTTTCTAAATCTTTTTTGAATTTTATGCATTAGTTCCACATAATTATTTTATTTGTTGGATTTCTAATAATCTTCTTTTATTGTTGAACAGTTAGCTGCCATCCAAATTCCAAGATATTTTACTTTTTTAGTTGTTTGTATTCCTAAAAGTTCTTCCATTTTTAAAATTTTGTTTCTGGGGGCAGTTTTTGATATTATTTTTGTTTGGTCCTTGTTAATTTTTAAGCCAGACACAGCCAAATATTTTAATTTCTTTCATTATATCAGGTCTGGGGTCTTTGATAATGAAAACCATATCATCTGTGAAAGCCTATGTTTTGTATTCTATCTTTTTGATCTTTAATCATTTAATTCCCAGGTTTCTTCTAATTTGATTTAATAAAAGTTTCTAGTGTGAAAATGAACATTAGAGACGATAGAGGACACCCTTGTCTTATACCTCTCATCACCTCTATTTTCCCTGTCATGTTGCCATTTATGAGGATTCTCGCTGTCTAACATCTATCAGTTTAGTAAATTTATTGCAAAATTGCATAAATTTTAATTGTATCACAAAAATTTCTAATCCAAATTGTCAAAGACTTTCTGTCCCTCAATGAATAATAAAAACAAAAGTTAATTTGAGTGCTTTTCATAGTATTCTAGTTCATTCATTATTGTTCTTGGTAATTTAGCCTGATTTAGTGCTTCATCCATATACCGTATTTTTCGCTCCATAAGATGCAGTTTTTTTCCTCCCAAAGTAGGATGAAAAATCAGCCACGTCTTATGGAGCGAAGATGCAGGCAGGGAGGGGGGGGGAGGCGCTGGAGCAGAGGGGGGGGCGGCGGCGATATACTCATCTGGAGACCGCCGCCTCTGTCGCCGCCTCTCCTCTTCCCAACCCCGAAGAGAGCCGCGCCTTTCGGCCTCCGGAAGTGCTGGGCCGGGGGACGCCTCCACCCCGCAGGTTTAGGAGGCGGAGCGGCACTGGAGGAGCGTTGGCGGTTCCGAGCCTTTGGGAAGGCTACGGGAATCGCTTCAGGAGGCGGGGAGGTCTCGAAGACCCAAAACCCAGCCAGTCGCTCGCAGCCGGCCGCCGCCTGTGCAAAGTTTGGCTGCGAACTCGGCTGGCTAGCTGCTGCCTGGCCCCCTCCCTCCCGGAGGAGGGTCTCCCTTCGCACCACCAGCGGCGCTCCCCCCGCCAGCCAGCCAGCCAAGCCCCGCGCCCGCCGGAGCCGGCTCTTCGCTCTCCCCCCGCCGCCCGCCGCATTTGCAGGAGGTGGGGAGGGTCGGGTGGCCCGCCAAGGCCAGGAGGGACGCAGCTGTCCCCCCTTCCCTCTCTCCGCCCGCCGCTGCGCCTCCTGCTGAGCCCCCTCGTCCCCGCGCGGCGCCTGTCAGAGGAAGCTGCCCTGTCCCGGCCAGGATCCGGGGGCGAGGTCGTCGGGGTTTGAGGGGCCCTAAACCGCCCACAGCAGAAAAACAGAAAAAATAAGGGAGAAAGAAAGAGAGAGAAAGAAAGGAAGAGGAGAGATAGAAAGGGGGAGAGAGAAAGAGGGAGAGATAGAGAAGGAGAGAGAGAAAGAGAGAGATACAAAGAGAGTGAGTGAGAGAAGGAGAGATAAGAGAGAGAAAGAAAGAGGGACAGAGAGAAAGAAAGAGAGGGACAGAGAGAAAGAAAGAGAGGGACAGAGAGAAAGAAAGAGAGGGACAGAGAGAAAGAAAGAGGGACAGAGAGAAAGAAAGAGAGGGACAGAGAGAAAGAAAGAGAGGGACAGAGAGAAAGAAAGAGGGACAGAGAGAAAGAAAGAGAGGGACAGAGAGAAAGAAAGAGGGACAGAGAGAAAGAAAGAGAGGGACAGAGAGAAAGAAAGAGAGGGACAGAGAGAAAGAAAGAGAGGGACAGAGAGAAAGAAAGAGGGACAGAGAGAAAGAAAGAGAGGGACAGAGAGAAAGAAAGAGAGGGACAGAGAAAGGGAGAGAGAGAAAGAGAAATAAAGGTAGAGAGAAAGAGGGAGAGATAGAAAGAAAGAGAGAGGGGGGCTTGTTTGTATATTTTCCCAATTCCCCTAGGGCAGTGTTATTGTAATAAATATTTTAGCCTACTTTTTGGCTCAAAATATTTTTTTTCTATTTTCCTCCTCTAAAAACTAGGTGCGTCTTATCAGCAGGTGCGTCTTATAGAGCGAAAAATACGGTAATTCAACAATTTTTTCTTCCAGTGTCTTGAATTTTTTTTATAAATATCCACAGGAAACCCATCTGGCCCTGGTGTTTTATTGTTTTTTTTAATCACCTCTCTTAATTCTTCCAGTGTTTAGTATTGCTTATTTTTCCTTTGGCAAGATTAGCAAATCTTTAGTTTCAAAATATTCCTTAATGTCTTCTTTAATTTCAGTTTGTCCACATGAGATCACAAAAAAGTTTTGAATAATCTTCTTTTTTTGGTCTATGTCATGGTGAAGTTCTCCTTTTTTGTCTTTAAGTAGTCGTCCTATTTACTCTTTTTAAAAAAATTATGGACCACCATCTCCCAGGCTTATTGGCGTGTTCAAAGTACGTAATTTTGTCTTAATTTTTTAATGTTTTGGCTCATCACATCTTGTGTTTCCAAATTAATCTTATGTTTTGTTAAGTCTTTTGCCTCTTTATGTTTAATATTTGATGGATCCATTTGTAGTGATATTTCTTGCTCCCTAAGTTTAGTAGTCAAGTTCACCTTTTTTTTCTTTGTTTTTCTTTGCTGTGTTTTTTTCCTCCGGTAAGCTTTCATTGTGTTCCATGCATTTTGGGTTGACATTTGTTCTTTGGGGTTCTCTCTGAAAAAATAATTCTAATTCTTTTTCAATTTTTTGACAATATTCTTTTTCTTTTAAGATGTTTAGATTAAATGACCATCGTATTATTATTTTTTCTTTTACCTTTCCTTTTTGTAGCAACTGGTTTATGGTCAGCCCACTGGTTGGATAAAATGTCAATTGATTCTATGCCCATTAATAATTCTGTATTCATCCAAGCCATGTCAATATGTGACCAGGACTTGTGCAGGTAAGAGTAATATGCGTACTACATTTTATTTGGATTTAATTTCCTCCATGCATCTATTACCTCAATTTCCTTAATCATATTTAAAAAGGAGTTTGGTAATTGTTTTCTGGTTTTTTTAAATTTGTGCACCTATAATCCATTTTATTAGTCACTATAGCATTAAAATCACCTGCAATGCATATATTCTCCCATTCCATTTCTGTTACTATTTTGTGTAATTTAGAATAATGTTTTTTGTTGTTTATTGGGTGCATATATCACTACTAACAGCATTTGCTTTTTTCCTATTGTTATCTCAAGGATCAGAATCCTACCTTTCTCATCAATATGTATCAGTGGTTCCCAATGTGGGACCCACGCCCCACAGGGGGGAATTTGATTTTTAATGGGAGCAATTGGAGCCTTGTTTAAATGAAGTTAATGGCCTTTTAGGCTTCCTCTGCATGTGTTGAGTTTACTTTTTGAACAGTAAGAATTATATGTCATGGGGGGGAGCATCAGGATTTATAGATGCTTGGGTGGGGCATGGCCAAAAAAAGGTTGGGAACCACTGGTGTATATTAATTTTGAATTTAGATGCTATTTTACATAGATTGCAATTTCTCATTTTTTACTTGTGATAGTACACAGTATAACATGAGTTGTGTGGCTTACGCAGAAGGAAGGGCCCCAATTCCCTGTACAAGGCACACCTGGGGATGGAATTTAAAGGAGAGGCAGTTGGGAGAGGTGTTTGTCAGGAATAAATGCTGAATTCATCTAATGTTATGAATGGCATTCCTGGCATTACTCCTGACTGTTTGAATTATTGTCATGCTTTTATATGCTTATCTTGTCTTACTGGAATTATTGCCATGAATTCTTCTCTTCTGGGACTCATTATCCAGCCCTGATGGAGTGATTTATTTATTTATTTTATTTATTGAATTTGTATGCCGCCCCTCTCCGCAGACTCGGGGCGGCTAACAACAGCAACAAAACAGTATATAACAATAATCCAATACTAAAAACAGTTAAAAACCCATTATTATAAAAAACCAATCATACATACAGACATACCATGCATAAAATTGTAAAGGCCTAGGGGGAAAGTGTATCTCAATTCCCCCATGCCTGGCGGCAGAGGTGGGTTTTAAGCAGCTTAAGAAAGGCAAAGAGGGTGAGGGAAATTCTAATCTTTGGGGGGAGTTGGTTCCAGAGGGCGGGGGCCGCCACAGAGAAGGCTCTTCCCCTGGGCCTCGCCAAGGGACATTGTTTGGTTGATGGGACCCGGAGAAGACCCACTCTGTGGGACCTAACTGGTCGCTGGGATTCGTGCAGCAGAAGGCGGTCCCTGAGGTAATCTGGTCCGGTGCCATGAAGGGCTTTATAGGTCATAACCAACACTTTGAATTGTGACCGGAAACTGATCAGGAACCAATGCAGAGTGTTGGGCATTGGGAAAGCCCATGATTGCTCTCGCAGCTGCATTCTGCACGATCTGAAGTTTCCGAACACTTTTCAAAGGTAGCCCCATGTAGAGAGCGTTACAGTAGTCGAGCCTTGAGGTGATGAGGGCATGAGTGACTGTGAGCAGTGACTCCCGGTCCAAATAGGGTCGCAACTGGTGCACCAGGCGAACATGGGCAAACGCCCCCCTTGCCACAGCTGAAAGGTATTTCTCTAATTTGAGCTGTGGATCGAGGAGGACGCCCAAGTTGCGAACCCTCTCTGAGGGGGTCAATGATTCTCCCCCCAGGGTAATGGACGGACAGATGGAATTGTCCTTGGGAGGCAAGACCCACAGCCACTCCGTCTTGTCTGGGTTGAGTTTGAGTTTGTTGACACCCATCCAGGCCCCAACAGCCACCAGGCACCGGCACATCACTTCCACTGCTTCATTGACTGGATATGGGGTGGAGATGTATAACTGGGTATCATTATCATATTGATGATACCTCACCCCATGCCCTTGGATGATCTCACCCAGCGGTTTCATGTAGATATTAGATAGCAGGGGGGAGAGGACCGACCCCTGAGGCACCCCACAAAGGAGAGACCTAGAGGTCGACCTCTAACCCCACACTAACACCGACTGAGATCGACCGGAGAGGTAGGAGGAGAACCACTGAAGGACAGTGCCTCCCACTCCCAACCCCTCCAGCCGGCGCAGAAGGATACCATGGTCGATGGTATCGAAAGCCGCTGAGAGGTCAAGAAGCACCAGGACAGAGGACAAGCCCCTGTCCCGGGCCCGCCAGAGATCATCCATCAACGCGACCAAAGCAGTTTCCGTGCTGTAACCGAGCGTGAATCCAGACTGTTGAGGACCTAGATAATCGGCTTCTTCCAAGGACCATTGGAGTTGAAGCGCCGCCACCTTCTCAACAGCCTTCCCCATAAAGGGAAGGTTGGAGACTGGACGGTAGTTTTTTTTTTTTTAATAAATTTTTTTATTAAATTTTTATCACAACAAACAAAAAAAAAATCTTAAAGAAAAAGTGCCCAACACCAATAACCCCTCCACCAGTTATTGAGTTATTGAGCACGGCTGGGTCCAGGGAAGGCTTCTTGAGGAGGGGGCGCACAAGTGCCTCCTTATAAGGAGCCGGAAAGGACTCCCTCACCAAGGAGGCATTGATAATCTCCTGGACCCAGCTCCGTGTCACCTCTCGACTGGCCGAAACCAACCAAGAGGGACACGGATCCAGTAGACAGGTGGCGGAACTTACATCTCCAATGGCCTTGTCCACTTCATCAGGTGTCACCAAATCAAACTCCCCCCAGACAGATGGACAAAGATGTTTAGCCCCAGTCACCTTGACTGACTCGTTGTCAGTCGACTCTGTTTTACAATTGGAGTCAAGGTCCACTCGGATCCGAGCTATTTTATCAGCGAAAAACGTGTTAAAATCCTCGGCACTACTCTGCAAGGGCTCCCCAACTCCCCCCTGGTTAAGAAGGGAGTGGGTTACCCTAAACAAAGCAGCCGGGCAGGATTCCGCTGATGCAGTCAAGGTGGCATGATACGCGCATCTTGTCACCTTGAGCGCCACTTTGTAAGTTTTAATATGAGCTCTTACAAGTGTTCGATCAGATTCGGACTTACTCTTCCTCCATCGCTTCTCTAGATGTCTCTTCTGGCGTTTCAACTCCCGGAGCTCCTCGTTGAACCATGGAGCTCTACGGGGTCTAGTGCCGCGGAGAGGTCGCAGCAGCACAATTCGGTCAAGGGCCTCCGCTGCAGCCTTGTTCCAGGCCTCAGCCAGAGACTCTGCCGAACTGTGGACGAGTGTATCTGGAAGAACCCCAAGTGCCTTCTGAAAACCTTCTGGATCCATCAGGCACCTGGGGCGGAACAACTTAATCGGTTCCACCTCTCTGCGGGGGAGGATTGGAGCCAGGAAGTCAAGCCGCAGCAGAAAATTGTCTGACCATGACAAAAGCAACACTTCTAAGCCCCTTAGTCTCAGACCATTACTCAGTTGCTCAGAGAGGAATACCATGTTGGGTGCGTGCCCCCCCTCGTGAGTCGGACCCTGTACTACTTGGGTCAGGTCCATGGCCGCCATGGTGGCCGTGAACTCCTGTGCCAGTCCAGAGGATTCGCCGAGCGACGGCAGGTTGAGGTCCCCCAAGACAATAAGTCTGGGGAATCCCACCGCCAGCCTGGCTACCTTCTCGAGTAGCATAGGCAGAGCTTGTGCCACACAGCTGGGAGGCAGGTATAATTGCAATCATTCTGCTTACGGTATTTGGACTGGAGTATCTGCTGGCAGAAGCTGCTGCAGGTTTGTAGAAGAGTATCAGGCCAAAGCCAGAATGCTTGGAGGTTTTGGCCTGCCATGTTATGCTATGTTCTTTTGGAATGTTTCTTGCTGTGGAAACAGGGGAGCAGTGGTTACACAAGGAGGTAAATTACATAAATTGCTTTTAGAGTTTCAAGGTCATCTTTTGTCAGCACCATGCCAGATGAAGATGGACGTAGACGGACCTGGCGGCAGAAGATTAGTGGTCCATGTGACAAAATTGTGGGTGTGCAGGGTGTCCAGCAAACCTGGAAAACAGAAATCAGGGAATTATCAGGGAATTCATGAAAAAAACAAAATAAATCAGGGGGAAAAAATAAACTGTATTAAAATGTTTAAAAGTCGGGGGAAATCATGTAAAAAAACCTGGATCACACCGTCTGGCAGAGTCAAGCAAAAATGAGCATGACTGTGGCAACAACGTGCTTCCTCAGCTACCAATAATTATTCATGGCTTAGCCATTTGGTATGAGGTCATCTACAACCATGCTTTAACTATTTCACAAGTTACAGGGAATTGTCAGGGAAATATCAGCAAATTTCAAAATGCTTTCCCCCTGGACATCCTGCATGGGACAGGAGAATGAATTTATTTTTATTTATTTATTTATTGTTAGATTTGGAAGGGACCATACGGGTCATCAAGTCCAACCCCCTGCATAAGCAGGAACCCTATAGCATCCTAGCCAAATGGCAGTCCAATTTCCTCTTAAAAATGTCCAGAGTATTGGAGTTCACAACGTCCGCTGGTAGGTTGTTCCACTGGTTGATCGTTCTGACTGTCAGGAAGTTCTTCCTTATTTCCAGGTTGAATCTCTCCTTGGTCAGCTTCCAGCCGTTGTTCCTCGTCCGGCCCTCCGGTGCCCTGGAGAATAAAGTGATCCCCTCCTCTCTGTGACAACCCCTCATATACCTGTAGAATGCTATCATGTCCGCTCTGGCCCTCCTTTTCTCTAGGCTATCCATGCCCAGTTCCCACAATCTCTCTTCGTAAGTCTTGGTTTTAGACCTCTGATCATTTTGGTTGCTCTTTTCTGAACCTTCTCCAGAGTTTCAATGTCTTTTTTGAGTGTGGTGACCAGAACTGAACACAGTACTCCAGGTGTGGTCTGACCAGGGCGTAGTAGAGTGGTATTAAGACTTCCCTGGTCTTGGAGTGTATTCCCCTGTTGATGCAGCTTAGGATTTTATTGGCTTTTTTGGCTGCTGCTGCACATTGTTGGCTCATGTTTAGTTGATTATCCACCAAGACTCCGAGATCTCTTTCGCAATCACTACTGCTGAGAGGGGTTTCTCCCAGGCTGTATGTGTGTCCAGGTTTTTTTTTACCTAGGTGAAGGACTTTGCTCTTGTCGATGTTGAACATCACTTTGTTGGTGTGGGCCCACTGTGTTAGTCTGTCCAGGTCTTTCTGTAATTTGAGCCTGTCTTCAAGGGTGTTGGCTACCCCCGCCAGCTTGGTGTCGTCTGCGAATTTGATCAGTTGCCCTTCTATTCCCTCATCCAGGTCATTGCCCAGGACAGAACCCTGTGGTACCCCGCTGCCTACTTTCTTCCATGTGGATTTGGAACCGTTGAGGACAACTCGTTGGGTGCGGTCAACCAACTGTTAATCCATCTGCATGTGTTATAATCTACCCCGCTTTTTTCTAATTTGTTGATTAGGAGATTGTGGTCAACTTTATCGAAAACTTTGCTGAAGTCTAAGTATATGAGGTTCACTATGTTGCGCTGGTCTACTGATTTGGTTATGCTGTTGAAAAAGGATATAAGATTGGTTTGGGATGATTTGTTTCTGACAAAACTGTGTTGGCTGTTGGATATTATCCTGTTTGTTTCCAGATAGTGGCAAAGCTGTTTTTTATTATTTTCTCCAGTATTTTTCCAGGTATTGAAGTCAGACTAATAGGTCTGTAGTTGTGTGGATCCGTCTTTTTATCTTTTTTGTGGATGGGAACTACATCAGCTCGTTTCCAGTCATGTGTTAGGTCTCCAGTGGCCCAAGATTTTTGGTAGATGAGGAGAAGAGGTTCTGCTATGGTGTCTGCCAGTTCTTTTAGGACTCTGGGGTGGAGTCCGTCAGGTCCTGGTGATTTGTACTCATTGAGCTCCCTCAAGTAGTCCCTAATAGTAGCTTTATCTGCATTGAGTTTGATTCCGGGGCTGTTTATTACAGTTAGGTTGGTTGGTTGGTTGGTTGGTTCCTTTATGTGTGAAGACTGATGTAAAGTAGGCATTGAGCAGCTGTGCTTTATCTCTGTTGTCTGTGATTTCATTACCATCTTTTTTTTTTAGTATAGTGACTGTTTCGTTGATTTTCTTCTTCTTGTTTATGTGATGGAAGAAACTTTTTTTGTTGTCATTAACTTTCATTGCGAGGTATTGTTCGTGTTGAGCTTTTGGTGTTCTTATTTTTTGTTTGCAGGTTCTGGCTGTTTGCTGATATTCCACCTTGATTATGAGTCCTTCTTTCCATTTATTGTATTTGGCTTTTTTTTCTTTTACGTTGTCTACGAGGTACTTTTTTTAGCCATGCTGGTTTCATTTTCGTTTTTCTGCTTTTCTTTTTCATGGGGATTGAATTGTTTTGGGCCTCAATGATAGTGTTTTTTAGGGCTTCCCAGGCTTCCTGTGTGGATTTACTCTTTAGAAGTTCCTTCCAGGGTTTATTTTTCAGTTTCGTTCTGAGCTTGTTAAAGTCCGCTTTTCTGAAGTCTGGGACTGTACTGGAGTTGGGTGTTGTAGTTAGTGATTGCACAATGTTGAATTTTAGGATGATGTGGTCACTCTCACCTAGCGTCCCTTCTCCTTCTATTCCCTCTATCATTTCTTCCCTGTTTGTTAGAATTAGGTCTAGTATTTCAGTCCCTATGGTTCCTGGTTCCACTTTTTGAGTTAGAAAGTTGTCGGCGAGGCTGGTGAGAAATCTGTCAGACTTTCCACTTGGTGATGAGTTTGTTTTCCAGTTAATGTCGGGGTAGTTAAAGTCTCCCATTATTGTTGTGCTGTGCTTGTTGCATATTGCTGATAGTTGGGTTGTATAGAGGTTATCCATTGTATCTGTTTGGTTTGGTGGCCTGTAGTATACTCCAATTGTAACATTGCCATTTTTTTCTTTTATGTTAACCCATATGATTTCTAGGGGATTATCTTCTTTGGATTAATATAGCTCAGTGGCGGTGTAGTGATCTTTTATGTATAGTGCAACTCCACCTCCTTTCTTGTTTGACCTGTTTTTCTTGAACAGATTGTAGCCCTTTATCTGTGTGTTCCAGTCGTGTGATTCATCCCACCATGTTTCTGTAATACCAATTGGATCGTATTGCCCCTCATGTATTAGTAATTCTAGTTCGTCTTGTTTGTTCCCCAGGCTTTGTGCATTAGTATACAGACATTTTAGGTGTTTGTGTCTGATTCTGGGTGGACATTTTTTATTTTGGGGCTTAACTTGTACCCCTTTCTTGTCTTATTCATTATTCAGTCTCTTACTTTGGTCACCCACTCCTCTCAGTTCTAGTTTAAAGCCCTCCTGATAAGTTGGGCTAGTCGGTTTCCAAGGAGGTTCTTTCCAGCTCTGGTAAGGTGTAGCCCGTCTGTTGCTAGGAGCCCTTCTTGAAGGTATTGTAGACCGTGGTCAAGGAATCCAAAGTTATTTTGGCGAAACCATCTCTTTAGCCAGAGGTTTATTTGTGGGATTTTGCGTTCTCTGACTGGATGTTGTCCTCTTGTGGGTAGAATAGAGGAGAAGACAACCTGTGCCCCTATCTTTTTGACTTTATTGCCCAAGTGGTCGTAGTCTTTCGTAATTTGATTCATGTCTTTCCTTGTGTCGTTTGTTCCTGCATGGATCACCAGTAGGGGGTAGTAGGGCTTTAGGATTTTAGTGAGGTTTAGCGCTATGTCTGAGATTTTGGCTCCAGGGAGGCAGCTCACTTCTCTGGATTGATTGTCCGGTCTGCAGATGGCAGGTTCAGTTCCCCTGAGAATTGAGTCACCAATTACCACCATTCTCCTTTTCTTTTTGGTTGGGTTGGGGGGTGGGGCTAGCCTTCGTTATGGCTGTGTTTGATGGTGTATTGTTGTGCTTTGTCCTTGGTGGCTCTTTGTCAGGTGTTTGTTGATCTTCTTGTGCCAGGAGTACTGCATATTTGTTACTTGTAGGCACTGTGGTTGGAGGGAGGTGTGTTGGAGTTGGTGGCTGGTTTGTTTTTTTCTTCTTTGAATGATGTGTGTCCAGTCATTTTCAACCTTGGGGGGGTTGGTTCTTATGTGCTCTTCTGTGGTGTTGGATGTGTTGGGAGTATATTGGTCTTTCTTGTTTGGATGTTGGTACTGCAGGGTTTTGAGGTTTCTCTCTAGGTTTTCTATTTTTTCCTCAAGTAATTGGATTACTTTACATTTGTTGCAAGTGAAGTTTTGGAAGTTTGAGGGTAGGAGTGTATACATGGAGCACAATGTGCAACTCACTAGAAAGTCAGCTTCTTCATCTTCTTTGTGTGTGGTGGGTTTGCCTTCCATGTGGGTAGTAGAAGTGTCTTCTCTCTGAGTGTGTGGGTCGTTCTTCATGGTAGGAGACTGGTAGTGGAGTAGTTGGTGAGTTCTGCTGATGAGTGCTGTTTTTGTATTTAGTTGTGTTTTGGTTGGTCTTGTTTTTGCTGATTTATTAGTTGATTATGCTTTGATTAAGCGTAAGGCTCTGGGGAAGCTCCTGCATCAGCTGGGTGCCTGGTGTGATGCCGGGACTCAAGGAGGGTTTGGTGCGTCTTCCGCTGTTGTCGGGGGTTCCGTGAAAGCTCCCTTGTCAGCTGGATGCCGGGTTTGATGCTGGGGGCTCAAGGAGGGCTCCGGGCTGAGTTAGAATCCTCTGCTGTCGTCGGGGGCTCTGGGGAGGCTCCCACATCGGTAGAGTGCCAGGTGTGATGCCGGGGGGCTCAAGGAGGGCTCCAAAAATCTTGCCCCAAATCTCTCAAAAAATCGCTCCCTCCAAAGCTTCCCATCTAGCCCCAAATCTCTTCAAAAATTGCTCCCCCCAAAGCTTCCTATCTAGCCCCAAATCTCTCCAAAATTCACTGCCCCAAAAGCTTCCTATCTAGCCCCAAATCTCTCCAAAAATCACTGCCCCAAAAGCTTCCTATCTAGCCCCAAATCTCTCCAAACATTTCTGCCCCAAAAGCTTCCTATCTAGCCCCAAATCTCTCCAAAAATCGCTGCCCCAAAAGCTTCCTATCTAGCCCCAAATCTCTCCGAAAATCACTGCCCCAAAAGCTTCTCTGTGTTAGTGGGATTAATAGTTCTGTGAGGATTAAAATGGGTAAGACAGTCCCACTTACCAATGAGTCTTCATAGTCACTCCCTAAATAGTCAGGTTCTTCTGCCAGAGGGATCAGAGTTCCTGGCACTAGAGGTGACTCTGGCAGGAACTCCATCCACGACCATGCAGCTTTTCAATGTGTTGTTCTTGGGATATGGCAGTGGTTTCACAGGCTTTACTCTGGCTTGCTTCTCTCCCTTTTGGGTAAGAATTTTTGTGCAACCATCAGCAGTGTGGTTGGCTTCCTTTCCACAGTTCAAGCAGGGCAACTGCGGCCGGGCAGAGTGAGATTTGGTTGTCTCCCTCCTCCTTTCAGATGGGCATCTCTTCCAGGTGTGGTTGATGCAGTACGGGTTTCAAACTTGTAGCCAATTTCCACTTCCTCAGCCAAAGGAATATACCAGCCAACATACCAGTGCTACAGGTGGATTGGGGCTCCATGGGCGATGCTGTTCTGCAGTAAGCCCACCAAAAAATATGCACATACAAATGGATTTGAACATGAATTATTTACTAGTAATATTTTCTTGGCAGTTGAGGTTTTGTAAAAGTTAAGGAAATCATAAATAATTATTTTCGGTGAGCCAGCTGTTACTTACTTCTTAACAACTGGCCAGGATCCAAGCACAAAGCAAAACACATACTTATGAAGATTGGCAGAAAGCCCAGAAGTCATTAGCAGAAGCAGGAATGCCATTTGGAAATCACGAGCTGAACAAAAAAGTCAGAAAGAGCAGAACAAAAATCTGGAATGAAACTGTTGAAGAGTGGCATGGCTAAGCCTTAAATAGTCTATGGGCATGGCCAATTAGCCTGCAGCTCTATTCACAAAGAGACCTCCTCTTGCATAGCCACTCATACCTTCTAAAAGCCCTGCAATGTCCTAGCATCAAGAAGAGACTTCTCCTGAGTCACTTGTGTGGACTTTGGGAGGTGCAGAAGACCCTGGTTGGCTTTCAGCATCTGACACCAAATCCTCTCTGACCTCCTCATTATTGGACTAGGGTGCCAGATGCACAGGCTGATGGTACAACCACATCTCGATCCTTGGGATCCGTGACCAGCTGTGTTGGATGTGGACAGGCTGCAACAGATGCAGGCATTGTACAGGTCATTGTTGAGTCCATCCTTGAACCAGCTCAAGAGTATTTCCTCTGGCCAATCTACATGGTGGATGAGGTCCCAGAATTCTTTGATGCTTTCGGCAACTGGTCGGCCTGATGTGCCTGATGTAGTCTCTAGCCTGTGGTCTCAGGGCTGTCATTTATTTATTTATTTATTTATTTATTTATTTATTTATTTATTTATCTATCTATCTATCTATCTATCTATTTATTTATTTATTTATTTATTTATTTATTTATTTATTTATTTATAGAGTTGAAAGGGACCGTTAGGTCATCGAGTCCAACCCCCTGCCTGAGCAGGAAACCCTACAGCACCCCAGCCAAATGGAAGTCCAATCTCCTCTTGAAGGTGTCCAGAGTTGGGGAGTTCACCACTTCCCCTGGCAGGCAGTTCCATTGGTTGATCGCTCTGACCGTCAGGAAGTTCTTCCTTATTTCCAGGTTGAATCTCTCCTTGGTCAGCTTCCAACCATTGTTCCTCGTCCGGCCCTCTGGTGCCCTGGGGAATAAAGAGACCCCCTCCTCACCGTGGCAACCCCTCAAGTATCTGTAAACTGCTATCATGTCCCCTCTAGACCTTCTTTTTTCTAGGCTGTCCATGCCCAGTTCTCTCAATCTCTCTTTGTAAGTCTTGGTTTCGAGTCCCCTAATCATTTTGGTTGCTCTTTTTTGCACCTTCTCCAGAGTTTCGATGTCTTTTTTGTAGTGAGGTGACCAAAATTGGATGCAGTACTCCAGGTGGGGTCTGACCAGGGCATAGTAGAGTGGTATTAGTACTTCCCTGGTCTTGGAGCGTATTCCTCTGTTGATGCAGCTTAGGATTGAGTTGGCTTTTTTGGCTGCTGCTGCACATTGCTGACTCATGTTTAGTTGATTGTCCACCAAGACTCCAAGATCTCTTTCGCAGTCACTACTGCTGAGTGGGGTATCTCCCAGGCTGTATGTATGTCTAGGGTTCTTTTTGCCGAGGTGGAGGACTCTGCATTTGTTGGTGTTGAACCTCATTTTGTTGGTATGGGCCCACTGTGATAGTCTGTCTAGGTCTTCTTGTACTCTGAGCCTGTCCTCAAGGGTGTTGGCTACCCCCGCCAGCTTGGTGTCATCTGCAAATTTTATTAGTTCTCCTTTTATTCCCTCGTCCAGGTTGTTGATGAAGATGTTAAAGAGTACAGGACCCAGGACAGAGCCCTGTGGTACTCCACTGTCTACTTTTGCCATGTGGATTTGGTGCCGTTGAGGACAACTCGTTGGGTGCGGTTGGTCAGCCAACTGTTTATCCATCTACATGTGTAGTAGTCTACTCCATTTTTTTCTAGTTTGTGGATTAGGAGATTGTGGTCGACTTTATCGAAAGCCTTACTGAAGTCCAAGTATATGAGGTCCACTGAGTTGCGTTGGTCAACTGACTTGGTTATGGTGTTGAAAAATGATATGAGATTGGTTTGGCATGATTTGTTTCTGATGAATCCGTGCTGGCTATTGGATATGATCTTGTTTGTTTCTAGGAAGTGGGTAAGTTGTTTTTTGATTATTTTCTCCAGTATTTTTCCAGGTATAGAGGTCAGACTGATTGGTCTGTAGTTACCTGGGTCGGTCTTTTTGCCTTTTTTGTGGATGGGGACTACGTCAGCTCGCTTCCAGTCTTCCGGTAGGTCTCCAGTGATCCAGGATATTTGGTAGATGAGGAGGAGTGGTTCCGCTATGGTGTCTGCCAATTCTTTTAGGACTTTGGGGTGAAGTCCGTCTGGCCCTGGTGATTTGTATTCGTTGAGTTCCCTCAGGTAGTCCCTCACTGTGCTTTTGTCTATGTTGAGTTCGGATCTGGGGCAGTTTGTTGCAGTTAAATTGCAGATTGGTTGGAGGGAGGTTCCCTTTTGTGTGAAGACTGATGCAAAGTAGGCGTTGAGTAGCTGTGCTTGGTCATTGCTGTCTGTGATTTCTCTACCCTCTTCGTTTTTTAGCGTGACGATTGTTTCTTTGATTTTCTTCTTATTGTTGATGTGTTGGAAGAATCTTTTTTTGTTGTCTTTGACTTCCGCTGCAAGGTGTTGTTCATATTGTGCCTTTGCTGTTTTTATTTTTTGTTTGCAGGAACTGGCTGTTTGCTGATATTCCGCTTTGGTTATGAGTCCTTCTTTCCATTGTTTGTACTTAGCTTTTTTTCCTTTTATGTCATCTGCGAGGGCTTTGTTTAGCCATGCAGGTTTAGTTTTGGTTTTCCTGTTTTTCCTTTTCATGGGGATTGCGTTGTTTTGGGCGTCTATGATGCTGTTTTTTAGGATCGCCCAGGCTTCCTGAGTGGTTTTTCCTTCTAAGAGTTCGTTCCAGGGGCATTGTTCAAGGTTCGCTCTGAGCTTGTTAAAGTCCGCTTTTTTGAAGTCTGGGACTGTGGTGGTGTTGGGTATAGTAGCTAGTGATTGCACTATGTTGAATTTGAGGATGACGTGGTCGCTCTCTCCCAGTTTCCCTTCTTCTTCTGTTCCCTCTATTGTTTCTTCCCTGTTTGTTAGTATTAGGTCTAATATAGCATTCCCTCTGGTTCCTGTTTCAACTTTTTGGGTTAGAAAGTTGTCAGCTAGACTGGAAAGAAATTTGGCAGACTTTCCGCTTGGTGCTGAGTTAGTTTTCCAGTTGATGTCTGGGTAGTTTAAGTCCCCCATTATTGTCGTGCTGTGTTTGTTGCATATGTCTGTTAGTTGGCATGTGAAGAGGTCGTCCATTGTGTCTGTTTGATTGGGTGGTCTGTAGTATACTCCAATTGTGGTGTTGCTCTTTTTTTCTTTTATGTTGACCCATATGATTTCTAGGGGGTTATCATCTTTGGTTGGATGTAGTTCTGTGGCAGTGTAGTGGTCTTTGATGTATAGTGCAACACCTCCTCCTTTGTTTGACCTGTTCTTCTTGAAGAGGTTGTAACCCATTATCTGTGTGTTCCAGGCGTGCGTTTCGTCCCACCAGGTTTCTGTGATTCCAATTAGATCGTATTGGCCCTCGTGTATTGATAATTCCAGTTCATCCTGTTTGTTTCCCAAGCTTTGTGCGTTTGTGTACAGGCATTTTAGATGTTTGTGTTTGTTTGTAGGTAGAAATTTTTTATTCTCAGGTTTGTTTGTAGGCTTGTCCCGTTCCCCTTCCTTGTTTTGTTCAGTGTTTTGTCGTATAGTTTGGTCACCCTCCCCTCTCAGAGCTAGTTTAAAGCCCTCCTGATGAGTTGGGCTAGTCGGTTGCCTAGGAGGTTCTTCCCCGCTCTAGTGAGGTGTAGCCCGTCACTTGCTAGAAGCCCTTCTTGGAGATAGTGCAGGCCATGGTCGAGGAAGCCAAAGTTCTTATGGCGACACCATCCTTTAAGCCAGTGATTTATCTGCGGGATTTTGCGTTCTCTGGCAGGGTGTCGTCCTCTAGTGGGGAGGATGGAAGAAAAAACAACCTGAGCACCTGTTTTTCTGATTGTGTTGCCCAAGTGGTCATAGTCTTTCATAATTTGGTTCATGTCTTTCCCTGTGTCGTTGATTCCCGCATGAATCACCAATAGTGGGTAGTAGTCCGTGGGTTTGAGTATTTTGGTGAGGTTTTCAGTTATGTCAGAGATTTTAGCTCCAGGGAGGCAGCACACCTCTCTAGATTGGTTGTCTGGTCTGCAGATGGGAGACTCAGTTCCCCTGAGGATTGAGTCTCCAATTACCAGTACTCTCCTTTTCTTTTTGGCTGGCTTGGGGTGAGGGAGGTTAGCTTCTGTTGTTGAGGCTTTTGGTGGAGTTGTGTTGTGCTTGGTTCTTGGTGGTTCTTTGTCAGATATTTGCAGGTTTTCTTGTTCCGAGAGTACTGAATATTTGTTGCTTGTAGGCAGTGGGGTTGGGAGGAGGAGGGTTGGAGTTGGTGGAGGCTTGTTTTTTCGTCTTAGGGTGATGTGTGTCCAGCTATTTACTGCTTCTGGGGCATGGATTCAGCTTAGCTCCTCTGGGGTGTTGGTTTTGTTGGGAGTCTGATGGATTTTCTCATTGTGATGTTGGTGCTTCAGGGTTGTTAGGTTTTTCTCTAGGTTTTCGATTTTTTCCTCAAGTAGCTGGATGAGTTTGCATTTGTTGCAGGTAAATTTTTGGAGGTTTGAGGGGAGGAGTGAGTACATGGAGCACAAACTGCAGCACACCATGGATTCAGTTCCGTCTTCATCTATGCTTGTTCGGGGAGTGACTTCTGTGTGCATGGTTGGTGTATCTTCTCTCTCTCTCTCTCTTGTTCTTTATGTGTGTGGTAGGTTGCAGGGTGGGTGCGGGAGAATGCAGAGGTGACATGTCTGCTCTTGTTGCTGGGTTGGTGATTTCCTCTGCTTTCCTGGTCAGCAAACCCGGTGTTCTTTTGCCTCGCGGTGAGCTTTTAGCTTCTTCCCAGCATGCACCAGGAGTATGCAAATTACCCCCTGAAGCTCAGATTCCTGGGTGGTGAGTTCCTCTGCTTCCTTGGTCAGCAAACCCGGTGTTCTTTTGCCTCGCGGTGAGCTTTTAGCTTCTTCCCAGCATGCACCAGCAGTATGCAAATTACCCCCTGAAGCTCAGTTGAAGATGTGGAGCTCAGGGGCATCTGCATTGTGGAGTGTCACCATCCACTCCTTCTAGGGCCAGGATGATGACCGTGACTTTGGCTCTTTCTGTGGGCTCCTCATCATCCACCCAGGGAGTTGCCTTTTGCCCTAGAGAAGGAAGTCTCCTCCTGCTGAGTTGTGGGCCATGCCCTATGCCAGTGTGGATTTTCCAGTGACAATGACTTGCTAGTGGTTCCTGTGGCATCAGCAGACATCCTCGGGGTTGGGGACTCACCTTGCCCAATGGTAGCCGCTTCTCATGCTTCGTCCTTGCCTACAGTGCAAACTGGGGCATTCTGGATCTGCATGCCATGGATGGCTTCTCACATAAGGTTCATGGCTTACTTCAGGTGTTGGTAGGGCCGGCCTGCAGCTTCCCCCACTTTGTTATCATCATAGAGGTTCTCCAGCTTGCGCTTCCCATGGGTGAAGGTGATTCCCTTATCTCTGCCGTCTAAGCTTCCTTTCTTCCCAGTGCTTGATGGAACACTTCAGTTTTGCAGAGCTGCTTGAAGCAATGTTCTCCTCAGCTCAAGCACTAGGGATTCCTTCTGGTGCGTTTTGTTGGAGGTTTTTCCCCAGCATTAAGCATTTTCGTCATTGCCCCACGGTAGGCCTGTAGCTGATCAGTTTGCTTAATCCTGCCTAATGTAAGTCCTACCTTGCCAGTCTTCTCAAGAAAGCAGAACTCTCAAAGCAAAAGACATTTCAAAAGGAAACTTTTATTGGAAGATTGTGATAGCAAGAGATGTAAGCAAGAACTAAGTTGTCCTGCTCAAAACATTAGATTAAACCATTGCAGACAGAGCCCATCCAAAGTCCAATACTTTATCGAGGCAATCCTAAGGTATGAAGATGTTATTAGAAACTTGGCTGAGAAGGTGATAAATGCCAAGGCAATGCTGCTGTTCTTCTCTGGCTCGAGGCACATTCCTTTCCCTCCTCCCAAGATCCTGAAAGTTACAGCAAGGCAAAAGAAGAAAGAGAAAGAGAAACCCCATACAGAGATTCCCCAAGCCTTCCAACTCCCACCAGAAAGATAGTATCCGTATAGGAATCTATGGGAACTGACATTTGGTTTGCAAGCTCCCCTCAGTAGAGCGAAGATTGCTTCTCTGGGTTGACCGTTTTGCAGACTGTAATGATCACCTTTCTTTCTAACTTAAGAACTTCTGAGCTAGGTAGTTCAAAAGGATATTTTATTAAGCAGATGTAAAGCATTCCTTTCAAAGCAACGTCTCAATGCCCTTAGGCAAACCTAGTAGATTTAAAGGAATAGAGATCCCTCCCCATTAGCCAAAATGCAGATGTCAGTAATACACAAGTGTGAAAAATTCCCTTTAATCCATAACCCTGGGAAACAGAAGAACATACATTTCCCTGAGCATCTTCCATCCTACATTCAAGTAAAATATCCCTTCCCCATAAACCATTCATCCAAGGTGAAGAGATCTCAAGATACTTGGTGCCAGGATAGAAGTTGTAAAACATAGGTTGATGCAGGCAATGCTAATAAATCAAATCCAAGACACCCTCCCCCCCTTTTCTCAACTGAATGGCAGAGTTACTCTTTGGGACTCTGACAATACTCCTGGTTTAGACAGTCACTTATCTGAAAAAGTATAGTACAGTGGTACCTCTACTTACGAACGCCTCTACTGACGAACTTTTTGAGATACGAACCCAGTGTTTAAGATTTTTTTGCCTCTACTTCCAAACTATTTTCCACTTACGAATCCAAGCTGCTGCCCCTGGGATGACCCGCCTCTGGACTTCCGTTGCCAGCTGAAGAGCCTGTCCTTGTGCTGCTGGGATTCCCCTGACCCTTCCCTTGCTGGGAATCCTCACCTCCAGACTTCCGTTGCCACCCAAAGCACCCATTCCTGCACTGCTGGTATTCCCCTGAGGCTCAGGGGAAGGGGAACAAGGTGGACTTGTTACTCACATACCTGCCTCCCAGCTGCGTGTCAACAGTCCTGCCTGCACTGCTCGAGGAGGTAGCCGAGTTGGCGGTGGAGTCCCCCAGACTTATTGGGGGATATTAACCTGCCGTTGCTCTGCGAATCCTCCGGGTTGGCACAGGAGTTCATGGCCACCATGGCAACCATGGACCTGACTCAAGTAATTCAGGGCCCAACCCATGGGGGAAGGGGCACACTCTCGACATGGTTTTCCTCTCAGGGCAGTTGAGTAATAATCTGATATTAAGGGGCTTAGAGATGTTGCCTTTGTCATGGTCAGAACATTTCCTATTGTGGCTTGATTTTAAGACGGAACCAATTAGGAGGTTCCACCCCAGATGCCGGATGGATCCAGAAGGTTTTAAAAGGACGCTTGGGGTTTTGCCGGATTCGCTTGTACACAACTCGGCAGAGTCCCTTGCTGCAGCCTGGAATACAGCTGCGACGGAGGCTCTAGACCAAATTGCACCTTTGCGACCTCTCTGTGGCAACGGACCCTGGAGATCTCCTTGGTTTACTGAAGAGCTCCAGGCAATGAAACGGCAGAAGAGAAGTCTAGACAAGTGTTGGAGGAAAACCAGATCCGAATCTGACCGAACGCTTGTAAAAGTTCATATGGAGATTTACAAAGTGGCGATCAGGTCGACAAGACGTGCATACAATGTCGGACAGATTGCGTTTGCGGAATCCAGCCCAGCTGCCCTGTTTAGGATGACTCGGTCCCTCCTTAATCAGGGGGGAGTTGAGGAACCCTTGCAGGATAGTGCTGAGGCATTTAACAAGTTTTTCGCAGATAAAATCGCTCAGATCTGGACTGAACTGGACTCCAATTGGAACGCAGAGTTGGCTGACAACGAGTCAGTCAAGGTGACAGGGGCCCGTCTTAGTCCACCTGTTTGGAGCGAGTTTGACCTGGTGACACCTGATGAAGTGGACAAGGCCATTGGAACTGTGAGTTCCGCTACCTGCTTATTGGTCCCATGTCCCTCCTGGCTGGTTTCAGCCAGCAGGGAGGTGACACGGAGCTGGGTCCAGGAGATTACCAACACTTCTCTGAGGGAGGGGGTCCTTTCCGGCTCCCTACAAGGAGGCACTTGTGTTCCCCCTTCTCAAGAAGTCTTCCCTGGACCCAGCCATATCGTCCTGTCTCCAACATTCCCTTTGTTGAGGTTGAGGTTGTTGAGAAGATGGTGTCGCTCCAGCTCCAGCGGTCCTTGGAAGAAGCCAATTATCTAGGCCCTCGGCAGTCAGGATTCAGACCGGGCTACAGCACAGAAACTGCTTTGATCGTGCTGATGGATGATCTCTGGTGGGCTCGGGACAGGGGTTTATCCTCTGTCCTGGTGCTTCTTGACCTCTCAGCGGCTTTCGATACTATCGATTATGGTATCCGTCTGCACCGATTGGAGGGCCTGGGAGTGGGAGGCATCCTTGTACAGTGGTTCTCCTCCTACCTGTCTAGTCAGTCACAGTGGGTGTTAGCAGGGGGTCAGAGGTCGACTCCTAGGTCCCTACCTTATGGGGTTCTTCAGGGGTTGGTCCTCTCCTCCCTGCTGTTTAATATCTACATGAAACTGCTGAGTGAGATTATCCAAGGACACGGGGTGAGTTACCACCAGTACGCTGATGATACTCAGCTGTACATTTCCACCCTGTGTCCACTCAGTGAAGCAGTGGAAGTAATGTGCCGGTGTCTGAAGCCTGTCAGGGTCTGGATGGATGCCAACAGGCTCAAGCTCAATTCAGACAAGACGAAGTGGCTGTGGGTACTGCCTCCCAAGGACACATCCACCTGTCTGTCTATTACCTTGAGGGGGGGAATTATTGACCCCCTCAGAGAGGGTCCGCAACTTGGGCATCCTCCTCGATCCACAGCTGAGTTTAGAACACCATCTTTCAGCTGTGGTGAGTGGGGCGTTTGCTCAGGTCCTCCTAGTGCACCAGTTGCGGTCCTATTTAGCAGGAAGACTTTGCTCACAGTCACTCATGCCCTTATTACCTTGAGGTTCGACTACTGCAATGCTCTCTACATGGGGCTACCTTTGAAGAGTGTTTGGAAATTTCAAATCATTGAAAATGCAGCCGCGTGAGTGGTTATGGGCCTTCCAAGACATGCCCATATCTCACCATCACTCCGCGGACTGCATTGGCTGCTGATTGATTTCCAGACACAATTCAAAGTGTTGGTTATGACCTACAAAGCTCTACATGGCATAGGACCAGCTTACTTCCAAGACCACCTTCTACCGCACAAATCCCAGCATCCGGTCAGGTCCCACAGAGTTGGTCTCCTCAGGGTCCCATCAGCAAGACAATGTTGGCTGGCAAGATTTAGGGGAAGAGCCTTCTCTGTGTGGGCCCTGGCCCTCTAGAATCAGCTCCCCCAAGAGATTCGCACTGCCCCCACCCTCCTTGCCTTCCGAAAAATTTTAAAGACTCCTCTTTGTCGCCAGGCCTGGGGTCTTTAGCTCTTTCCCCTGAGCAATGAGTGTTTCTTAGTGTGTTTTGTGGAGTGAATAATAATGAAGGTTTAAAATTATAGTAGGATTTTTAGGGCTTTTTAAAATTATATTAATTAGATTAGATGTACTACTATGTTTTATATATGTTGTGAGCTGCCCCGAGTCCTTGGAGAGGGGCGGCATACAAATCCAATCAATCAATCCATCCATCCGTACGTACGTACATAAATACATAAATACATAAATAAAATAATTTTAATGGATGTAGATTAATTGGTTTAGAGGGGCATTGTCAAGTAGGTGGAATCTCAGCTATTTAATACATATAATTTATTGAACAATGTGAATATATGCTGGCCTGAGTGCAAAGAAATAATAATGCATTATAAAACTGCAAAACATATTCACATCTTTAAGATTATTTTGTAAAATGCTATAAGGAATAGAATGTAGGGAAAAGAAAAATCTCTATCTTCTTTATCCATATTAGAATTGTAGCTATTAAGTGGATGAAAAATAAAATATCTGCAACTTGGTAGGTTGCAACCAGTTGCATTTCATATTCAATTTCTTTTTTAGGATGCTATCCTATTGCTTAAAACAAGGTTATTTCCAGGTCATCTCAAACACTAAAGAGAAAGTATTTTTGAGAATGGCAACATGAAGAGATTTCAGCAGCTGCAGTGTCAAAACAAGGCTTACTTTATTATTGCCTTAATAAAGGCTATTGAGCCCTGAGTACATCGTCTTTGCTGAAGCTTCAGACTGTGTACAATCAACATCCAATTTCCTCTTTGAAAGATCTGTTTGGCTAATCTTACCAAATCTCTGGTCTATTTTTTCCAGTATTTTTTTTTGGTATGACTTTTCACTGTATAGTCAACAAAATGGCTCATTATCTTAAATAACATAAAATAGCAACAACTAGATAGGTAGACAACAAAATTCTATATAATACTGAACAAATTCATTGCCTATTGTGTCTGTGAAATAAAGATGCAGTCAGACAAGAATTTCTGAAGGGCTGAAATAATGGATATGAAAGCTCTTTATACAATTATATTCCACCCTCACTAAGTCCTATATTTGGAAGTAGGGTTTGGAAAGGAGCGGATTTCCATTCATTTATCAAGGTCTTAAAGATGCATGCATAAATAATATAATGCCAGAATTAGCCTGCATTGTGCCAATGAAGAGCAGTGAATCATTTCTTTTTCACTGCACTTGATTAAAAAATGACATTTATAACTGAAAGAAAGAAAGAAAACCAAATGTGTAAAGGCTATTTTCTTGTGGTAATAGAGGATTCCAAAGAGATATTTTATATTCCCCCCCCAAAAAAACCCCCACATCTTTTTCCAGCAGATTAAATTGGGGGTGGTGTTTGGAAAAGCAAACTTCTAACATTGGGTAAGATCTGAATAAAACATGAGCTGGAATCAAATAAAATCAATATGAACAGTCTCACATAACTTTGTATTTGTTTTTGTTTGCTCAGAGCATACTAGAATTTTGTGGAAGAGAACTGGATCCAAGACTTTGGAGGTCATCAGCATTGAAGTCTGACATATATTTCTGTCCCATACACTCTTTTAAAATAAATAATAATATTTTTTATTGGTTTAAAAAAAGAAAAAATAAGTGTCATATATACATTGTTGAACAAGTTATACTCAGTATCTATTACTTTTTTCTTACACATTGTCTTATATTAGACTGTATATATTCACATATACGACACAAACATAAATACCCTTTATTCTATAGAAAATAATAATTAAACATAAACAGTTTTTCATTTATCTGTGTTTCTTTATATTTTTATACTTGTTTTCTTCCTGTATGTATATATACAGACTGACATTCTGTATTGTTAGGTTTGATTTTTATTGCAGATCAATTCATGCCATTTTTGCCATGTCTCGTTGGTTTCTTTACTTTTTATTCCTTTAATTGCGTTCATCCATTTCCGCACATCTATATATTTTTCTATGATTAGATTTTTGGGTGGAATCTGATCTTTTTTCCACATTTGAGCAATTGAGATTCTTACCGCGGTGATTATATGCATCATAAGATTACGTGGGTTTTGGAGGTATTGTCTTTTCCAAATTCCTAGAAGCATACTTTCTGGTATAAACTCTATCTTCTCCCTTGTAATTTCTGTAAGCCATCTATGAATATTTTCCCAAACATTTTGAATTTTGGGGCAGGACCACCACATAGGGATAAAAGTCCCTGTCTTTCTTACATTTCCAGCAGGTGTCATTTAATTTTGGGTAAATCTTTGTGAGTCTTGATGGGGGCATGTACCATCTGTAAAAAAGTTTATAAAAGTTTTCTTTATAGGTGGCTGACAATGTAATTTTGCATATAGTATTCCATGATTTTCCCAGTCAGCTAAGTATATGTTATGTTGGACGTTTTGAGCCCACACAATCATAGAATCTTTAACTATATCTTCTGGCCTGTCAAGTTCTAAAAGTTGTTGATAAATTTTAATTATTAATCTGGTTTTAGTTTCCTGTGCGAGTCTCTCATTATTATCTTTTTTAATAGATGGGACCTTATTGGTAATTGTTAATTCTAAATATTTAACTTTATTAGTGTTTTGAAAATTTATAGCTTTTTCTAATTCTTTAACCTGTTTGGAGGCCATATTTTTTGTCATGAGTTTTGTTTTCTGTTTGTTAATTTTTAGTCCCGAAAATTCACTAAATATCTCAATTCTCCGTACTGAGAGAGCGGGTCCAGCTGTCATGTGGGTTGCTCCGTCGAGGACCGTACCTAGTCTTTTAAAAGCCTGCTGGATCCACCCCTTCCCCAGAATTCGCTTGGTCCTGCGATCCAGCAGGACTTGTGGTGGCTCGTTCCTCTCGCAAAACACCTTCCCTTCGTCTTCTTTCTACCAGATAAGTAAAATTCATTATTGCTTTTTACCTTAGAGCTTGCCTTGGTTGCGCGCTGGCTTTACTGGGCTTGGCGCCGAGGCAGAAGCCGTGGCGCAGCTCCTGCGGGTTTTTTGCAAACGCCCTGCTCACGCTGCTGCTGGATTGTATTTACTAGTAAATCTACTCAGCCAGGAGGTTTACTGGCAAGCTAAGGATTGGTTTTAAAAGGGAAAAAAAGGGCTCTTTTTCCTCCTGCGGTGTGGGACTGTTAGCAAGCTTCCCTTGATTGTCCCCCGGACTTTAGGCTCCCCTCCATTTTTAAAATCTCGGAGCGGTTTATTTTCAGCGTCCAGTAACTGTCGGCCCTTACGGATTGCCCACGCACGTCCCATCTGGTGCCAGTAAGTCCGCTGCTTGGCCCTGGAGTAAGCTTTGAGTCTTCAGGCCTTTTCTCCCTGGATAGGCCTCCAAACCAGTGTGCTTTGGTTTACTTTTTGATTAAGGTTAGCGAGGCCTGCCCTTCTGCACTCCCTGGCACGAACTCTGGTACCGACCAGATTGACTGAGAGTTGCAGACGCTCCTGGGCCTAGGAGCAGGGCCCCCTTCCTCTTGGGAACGTTGCCCTAGAAGCTTCTCCCATCAGATTTTGGCTCAAGTCTTGTCGCTGTAATTTGTTCAGGCCATGACTTCGTTTCCCAAGAGAGGCACATCTAAAGGTCCCAGAGAGGTTAGGCCTACTGGTGATGAAATTGATAATATCTCCCAGGCCTCTTCCTCCTCTTCCTCAGGAGCCCCTACAATGGCTAGACCCACCAGGGCTGAGAAGAGAAGGGACCTAGCCTTGCAGAGAATCCATTAAAAATCAACTAAACATTTAAAGGTGCAGGCCCATGTGCACATTAGCCCTGACCCCCCAGAGGCTTCTAACCTGCCTCTCTCTGGGGTCCCTGTGCTCTCTCTGGATGAGCCAAACCTAAACAGACCCCAATATAACTTATGGGGCTTAGTTCTAGAGGAGCTAGACATTATGGAAGATCCCTCTGAGCCAGACCCATCCCAGGCCTTCAGGGAATCTCCATCCCCCGGCCCATGAGTTCCCTCTCATCCTACAGAGTTCCAATTAACGAGGATTTGGATTCTTCCCAGGATAATGAGGACGTGGACAGAGAGGATACTGATGACCCATTTCATCGCCTGTCGGAAGATGAGGAATCTCAAATTAAGATTCCAGCCCCAGCTGCGATTTTTCCATTCCAATTCTTCAAATCTCTTCTATTTAAAGCAAAAGTCTCTACAGGCTTAGCCGGGCAAGATAAACAGTCTGCTCCTTCCACAGATCCTCCTGAGGAAAATCTACCATACTTCATGGAGGAACAGGAAGACAAAGAGGTCATTCCAATGCCCAAATTGTTTAAAGATGTTCTGCTCAAGCAGTGGGACTACCCAGCCTTTGGCTTCAACCCCACAACCAAGGACAAGAAATTATATAAGCTTTCCCCTTCTTATGAAGATCTTCTTGTCTGCCCTAAACCTGATGAACCTGTTAAAACTCTACACTCTCCGGCTGCTATGCTGGGTGAAGCAGAGGAGGTTTTAAAACCCGAAGACAAACGCTTAGAGCAAATGCTCAAAAGATGTTTCTTTGCGGATACCTGGGCTATCAAGAGTGCAGCAGCAGCATCTTTCTTTTCTAGAGCTATGCTTTTATGGCTTCAACAGCTCCAGCATCACATCCCCCCCTGATGATCTACGTGGCCAACAGGATTTTAACAAAGTTTTTGCAGAGGCCCAATATGTAGCTGATGCTACCCTGCAATCATCAAGATTTCAGTAGCGGTCTCAACAACGGCCAGAAGACTTCTATGGCTGTGCCCTTGGTAGGCGGGAGTGAGGCAAAAATGGCAGCTGGCCATGGGTCCTTTGAAGTGCGATCACCTATTTGGTGACCTCCTGGAACCCCTTCTCACTGAAACCGCTGACAAAAAGGTTTTCGGGCCCACCAACAAGAAGGCCTTTCGACTCAACCCAATTGTCAACAGGAAAAAGGGTTCGCTTTTCAAAGAAACTCAGGTCAGTATTCCCCTTGTTTTCACTCCCAAGCTGGCAGAAACCCCAGGGGTAGAGGATCCGGTTACCAAAGAGGTTTCTCCTCGACCAGAGCTTCCAGAAAGCCCAGATGGTGAGCTTCATTCCATTCCCATAAGGGGGTGCCTGGCTTGGTTCTCCTCCAGATGGCGCCATTCCTGTAAGGACCCCTGGGTTATTGCTACTGTGGAATGGGGCCTTCAGTTAGAGTTTATTTCCATACATCCTAAACGTTTTATGTCATGCCCATCCCCCAGGTCTTCCCCATCTCGTATCCGAATGGAGGAAGCTATTCAACATTTGTTGTCTATCAGAGCTATCCAACCTGTTCCATTTTCCCAAAGAGGTCTGGGCTTCTACTCCATCCTCTTCATGGTCCCTAAGACAGCTGGAGGATGGAGAGCCATCTTTGACCTTAAAAATTTGAACCAGTTTATTAAATATGGGAAATTTAAGATGCATTCTTTGTCATCTATCTTAGCCGCTATCCATCCTGGGGACTTTATGATCTCCTTGGATCTCATGGAAGCCTATCTTCATATTCCCATTGCCAAAGGTCACAGGAAATTTCTACGCTTTGCCTTCCGGGGCAAGCACTCTCAGTATAGGGCAATGCCCTTCGGGCTCTCCTTGGCTCCTCAAGTCTTTACTAAGCTCCTAGGAACCCTGGCGGCTCACATTCGGGCCATGCCCATTCACATTTTATGCTATTTGGATGACATATTAATTCATGGGGCCTCTAAAGAGGGCACCTGCTCAGACTTCAACATTACCATGTCTATCCTACAGGATCATGGTTTCTCCATTAATCTCAAAAAAAGTCAGCTCCATCCGTCTACTTCTATTCAACACCTGAGGGCCATCATTAACTCAGATCTCTCTCAGGTTTTTTTCTCTACTGAGAGAAAAGTCAGTATTAAGGAGCTCATTTCCCAAATACGATCTCAGAGAAGGACTTCCATCGTTAGCCTGTCTTCTCTACTGGAAAAGATGGTATCCTGCATTGGCATTATCCCCTGGGCCCGTCTTCACGCCAGAGATCTCCAATGGCTTCTGTTACCGTTCCAGAGACTCAACACGCCTCATCACCGTCCCATCCACAGTTTTAAGATCCCTTACATGATGGACCTCCCCCGCTCTGGACAAGGGATCTCCCTTCAGGTGTCCAGACCAATTCACCATCACCACGGATGCCAGCTTATCGGGCTGGGGAGCCCATGCCCAGGGCCTGATAGCCCAAGGCACGTGGTCAGTGGAGGAGGCCTCCAGACCTATCAACTGGCTGGAATTGAGAGTAGTGTCTTTGGCCCTCAAACAGTTCATCATCAATCAACATGTTCTGATTCTCATGGACAATATAGCCACAAAGAGTCATATTTGCAGACAAGGGGGCATATCGGGATTCCTCAATGTACAAGCGGATTGGCTCTCCCGGTCGACTCTAGACCCAGGAGAGTGGAGCCTTCATCCGGCTCTGTTTCAGCAAATCTGCCACAGGCTTGTTCATCCATCGCTAGACCTATTTGCGACCGAGGTCAGTGCTCAACTCCCTCAATTCTTCTCCAGGTTCCCATCCCCAGGAGCGGAGGCGACCAACAAACTCAGAATCTCTTGGCCTCGAGGGCAGCTTTACGCCTTCCCTCCAATTCCAATTCTCCCAGATGTGGTCCACAAGATCATCCTTGAGAAGGCCCAGGTGATTCTGATAGCCCCTCACTGGCCATGCCGGCCCTGGTTTGCGGACCTACAACCTAAACTGCTTGGCTATTATCTGGCACGACTTCGACCTGTGGGGATACAACCCGGACAGTGTAGAAATAATCCTAAAAGCCAGAAGACTGTCCACCAACAGGATTTACAACGATACCTGGTCCAAATTCCACCAATGGTGCTCACAGGAGGATCTATCCTCCCTGTGTATTCCCATCCACAGGATAGTAGCTTTCCTCATGAAAGGGTTCCAACAAGGCCTTTCATCCAGCACCATCTGTCACCATCTGGCAGCCCTATCTTCAGTCTCAGCAGGGCTTCGCAGACAACCACTCCGCTCCTTTCCAGAAATTCAAGAATTTCTTAGAGGTATTTCGAACCTCAGACCTTCCAGGGTTCACAGATACCCGTCCTGTGACTTATCGCGGGTTCTCCATTCCCTTACTCAGGCACCATACGAACCCCTAAGATCAGCGTCCTTCGGGGTAGCATTCCTGGTGGTGATAACATCTGACCGACACATCTCAGAATTGGCAGTCCTTTCAATTAGACAGGATCTATGCCAGTTCCATCCAGACAAAGTAGTCCTGCGTTTGGACCCCACCTTTCTACCCATGTTCCATAGATCCCAGGACATTGTGTTGCCTTCATTTTGTTCCAACCAAAACCATCATCTTGCGGTCAGATTGCACACCCTAGATCTCACCAGAGCACTGAGAATCTGCATCCAACGGACAAGACCCATTCGAAGGTCTGAAGCTCTATTCGTGGCCTACCATCCCAGATCCATGGGATCCAAGGTATCCTCAACTGTAATAGGCCATTGGATCCGAGGGACTATCTCAAAGGCTTATGAGTCAGCTTCCCTCACCATACCTAGAAGTATCACAGCACATTCCACAAGAAGTGCAGCCACATCTGCCGCATGGGCAACTCAAGCTCCATTGGAAGAAGTCTGCAAAGCAGCCACTTGGGCATCTCCAAACTCTTTCATAAGGCATTACAAAATTGACTCTTATGCTTCAGCGGATGCTGTCTTCGGCAGAAGAGTCCTCCAATCCGTTATCTCTCACAATAGCGAATTAATCCCTCCCTAGGGACTCATCTATTGGGTATGTCCCACGTGACTGCTGTACCCGCTCTCTCAGTATGGAGAATAGGCGTTGATTGCTTACCTGAACGCCTCTTCCTGCTGAGCGGGTACAGCAGTCACTTCCCTCCCTGTATTTCCTTCCTAACTATGGTTATTCCTTTAACCTGTTTTTTTCCTATCATGAGAGTTGAACACTTATTAAGCCACCACAATTGAGCCTAAGTCTACGGATTCGTGAATTCTGGGGAAGGGGCGGATTCAGCAGGCTTTTTAAAGACTAGGCTCAGTCCTTGACGGATTGGACAGCGAGCAACCCACGTGATTGCTGTACCTGCTCAGCGTACAAGAAGAGGCATTCAGGTAAGCAGTCAACGCCTATTTCCCTATTTAGTTCTGGGCCTGTGCTTATTGGATCTTCTAGGAAGAATGCAGCATTGTCAGCATATGCCTGTAATTTGTATTATTCATCTTTTATATTGATCCCTTTTATTTATTTATTATTCCGAATTTTATTTAATAATATTTCTTGTGATAAAATAAACAGAAGAGGCGACATCGGACAGTCTTGGTGGACCCCTTTTTCAATGGGGAATAACTTTGTCATGTCATTGTTTTTTATCACCCTAGCAGACTGATGCGTATATATGATGTGGATTATATTTTCAACTTTTATTTATTTTATTTATTGTTAGAGTTGAAAGGGACCATGAAGGCCATTGAGTTCAACCCCCTGCCCAAGTACACCAGTCAAGTGGCAGTTCAATGTTCTCTTAAAAATGTCCAGAGTGTTAGAGTTCACAACGTTCGCTGGTAGGTTGTTCCATTGGTTGATCGCTCTGACCGTCAGGAAGTTCCTCCTTATCTCCATGTTGAATCTCTCCTTGGTCAGCTTCCAGCCATTGTTCCTCATCCGGCCCTCTGGTGCCCTGAAGAATAAAGTGATCCCCTCCTCTCTGTGACATCCCCTCGTATACTTGTAGACTGTTATCATGTCCGTTCTGGCCCTCCTTTTCTCTAGGATATCCATGCCCAGTACCCTCAGTCACTCTTCGTAAGTCTTGGTTTCCAATCCTTTAATAATCTTGGTTGCTCTTTTTTGCACCTTCTCCAGAGTTTCAATGTCTCTTTTGAAGTGTGGTGACCAGAATTGAATACAGTACTCCAGGTGTGGTCTGACCAGGGCGTAGTAGAGTGGTATTAAGACATCCCTGGTCTTGGAGTGTATTCCCCTGTTGATGCAGCTTAGGATTGTGTTGGCTTTTTAAGCTGCTGCTGCACATTGTTGGGTCATGTTTAGTTGATTGTCCACCAAGACTCCGAGGTCTCTTTCGCAGTCGCTACTGCTAAGAGGGGTTTCTTCCAGGTTGTATGTGTGTCCAGGGTTTTTTCTGCCTAGGTGAAGGACTTTGCTCTTGTCGATGTTAAACATCATTTTGTTGGTGTGGGCCCACTGTGTTAGTCTGTCTAGGTCTTTCTGTAATTTGACCCTGTCTTCTAGAGTATTGGCTACCCCCGCCAGTTTGGTATCATCTGCAAATTTGATCAGTTGCACTTCTATTCCCTCGTCCAAGTCGTTGATGAAAATGTTGAAGAGCACAGGGCCCAGGACTGAACCCTGTGGTACCCCACTGCCTACGTTCTTCCATGTGGATTTGGAACCGCTGAAGACAACTCGTTGGGTGCGGTTAGTCAGCCAGCAATTGATCCATCTGCATGTGTTGTAGTCTACTCCGCTTTTTTCTAATTTGTTGATTAGGAGATAGTGGTCGACTTTGTTGAAAGCTTTGCTGAAGTCTAAGTACAGTGGTACCTCAAGATACGAACCCCTCGTCTTACGAACAACTCGTGATATGAACCCGGGGTTCAGAAAAAATTTGCCTCTTCTTACGAACGTTTTTCGAGTTACGAACCACAAACCCGAACTTCCGGGTTCGGCGTTTGGAGGCTCCTGGGAAGCCGCCCGGCTGTTTTAAAGGGTGACCGCCGGGCTGGGGGGCTTCCCAGCACCCCCCGGAACCCCGAACCCGGATGTTCGGCAAAAGTTCAGAGTTCGGGGGGGTGCTGGGAAGCCCCCCAGCCCGGCTGTCACCTTTTAAAATAGCCACGCGGCTTTCTAGGAGCCTCCTGAAGCCGAACACGGAAGTTCGGGTTTGGCGTTCGGCTGCGGGAGGCTCCTAGAAAGCCACGCGGCTATTTTAAAAGGTGACCGCCGGGCTGGGGGGCTTCCCAGCACCCCTGCGAACCCCGAACCCGGAAGTTCAGCAAAAGTTCAGGGTTCGGGGGGGTGCTGGGAAGCCCCCCAGCCCGGCGGTCACCTTTTAAAATAGCCGCGCGGCTTTCTAGGAGCCTCCCGAAGCCGAACGCGGAACTTCGGGTTTGGCGTTTGGCTGCGGGAGGGTCCTAGAAAGCCATGCAGCTATTTTAAAAGGTGACCGCCGGGCTGGGGGGCTTCCCAGCACCCCCCCAACCCCGAACCCGGAAGTTCGGGGTTCAGGAGGTTGCTGGGAAGCCCCCCAGCCCGGCTGTGAAATGCCGCTCGTAGCAGCTGCTACGAGCGGCATTTCACCTTCCCTCCCAGGCAAAAAGATGCCGGGGAGAGGGGCACGCCTTCCGCCTGGGAAGTCCGGCCCCATCATCCCAGAATGCCGGCATCTTTTTGCCTGGGAGGGAAAGTGAAATGCCGCTCGTAGCAGTTGCTACGAGCGGCATTTCACCTTCCCTCCCAGGCAAAAAGATGCCCGGGAGAGGGGCACGCCTTCCGCCTGGGAAGTCCGGCCCCATCATCCCAGAATGCCGGCCTTTTTGCAAGGGAGGGAAAGTGAAATGCTGGTCGTAGCAGCTGCTAGAGCCACCGGCATTTCACCGTCCCTCCCAGGCAAAAAGAAGTCGCGCTGCTGCTCCAGTCGCCCGGTCCTCTCCTGCCTCCCACGCCGATGTTCCCCACTGCGTCGGGGGCCGCCAGCCCCGAATCGGATGCACCCTCACCGCTACCGCTGCCACCGCGCCCACTGCCCACCCCATCCTCGCTGGAGGTCTAGCCGGAGCCGGAGCCAGGTCCGCTCGGCCGCGCCTCCTCGCCCGCCGCCCAGCCGCCCAGGATGCTGACCTGCTACCTCGCGGCGCGCCCGCCGTCGGCCCGATCCTGCGCCTCCTGCTTCCCCCCCAGCCAAAAATACAAAGGCGGTCTGCCTCTCCCGCGGAGCAATGGGAAGCTGAAGCCGCCAGCGGTTTCAGCCTCCCTTTGCTCCACGCTGCTCCGCCCTGCCTGTCTTTGTGTTTTTGGCTGGGGAGGGGAGCAGGAGGACCTTCCTGACTCCCTCCCCCCAGCACTTCACCCAGGACAACAGGCAGGGCGAAGCAGCGTGGGGCAAAGGGAGGCTCAAGCCTCCTTTGGTGGTGGCGGCCGGCTTCCCGGTTTCTGAGTTTTGGGCTTGCATGCATTAATTGCTTTTCCATTGATTCCTATGGGAAACAATGTTTCGTCTTATGAACCTTTCACCTTACGAACCTCCTCCCGGCACCAATTAAGTTCGTATCTTAAGGTACCACTGTATATGCGGTACACCGTGTTGCACTGGTCTACTGATTTGGTTATGGTGTTGAAAAAGGATATGAGATTGGTTTGACATGATTTGTTTCTGACAAACCCATGTTGGCTGTTGGATATTATCTTGTTTGTTTCCAGGTAGTGGCAAAGCTGTGTTTTTATTATTTTCTCCAGTATTTTTCCAGGTATTGAAGTCAGGCTAATAGGTCTGTAGTTGCTTGGATCCGTCTTTTTCCCTTTTTGGTGGATGGGAACTACGTCCACTCGTTTCCAGTCTTCTGGTAGGTCTCCAGTGGCCCATGATTTTTGGTAGATGAGGAGAAGAGGTATGGTGTCTGCCAGTTCTTTTAGGACTCTGGGGTGGAGTCCGTCAGATCCTGGTGATTTGTACTTGTTAAGCCGTCCCTCAAGCCGTCCCTAATGGTAGCTTTGTCTGTGTTGAGTTCGGTTCCGGGGCTGTTATTTGCAGTTAGGTTGTAAGTTGTGATATGTGTGCTTGACAACCGCCAGCTGCTTAGAGCCGCGCGGATTGGTATCTCTATCCAGGGTGCTGATTGGACGCGTATACCCAGATACAATGTAAAGCGGGAAAGTTACTGGATGTGGATTGGTGTTTACCTCAGCCAGTCTCTAGTATTTAAAGGCTGGTTCTGTTTTTCTGTCTAAGCCTGTACCTGCCGCCTCTGGCATGTTGTATGTCAAATAAAGGTTCTCATTCCTACTAAGGCCTCCGACTATTATACTGGCGACGAAGGTTCGAGCCCATGCGGTTTAAAGCCATCTAGATTGCAAGTGACAGTAAGTGAGGATGTCTACACAGCTGACTTTTGCCCCTTTTGATCCACAAGGGGAGACTTGGGACTCTTATGTGGCCCGTTTTGATTGTTTTTTGATTTCAAATGGCTACACGGAGATTTCTGGGGATCAGAAGAGATCCTATTTTCTCGGATTCTGTGGAACCGAGATGTTTGAGACGGCTCGTGCTTTGTTCGCACCGGTCTCAATCCACGATGTTCCATGGCAAGATTTTTTATCTACATTGCAGGATCATTACGCACCAACCCGCTCCCATTGTGCACGCCGATACAAATTTTATCATAGGAACCAGGCTGAAGGGGAGTCGATTAATGAGTTTGTGGCTGCTCTCCGCCGAGCGGCATTATATTGTGAGTTCGATAATTTGAACGACTACTTACTGGACAGACTAGTTTTTGGGGTGAGAGACGGACACCTCAAGCGCCGTCTCCTTGCCATTCAAGATTTGACATTTCAGGCGGCGTTAGCTGAGGCTCGTGCTTTTGAATTATCAACGCAATTCTTAGCTGTCATGGACAGCAATGTAAATATCACTCAGAAGGGGCCATCCATTCCTGACAAGCCTAAGGTTCCCCAAGAAGTGGAAGATGCCCTGGGGGGTGAGGAGGAGGAAGTTTGTCGGTTGGCGGCGGGTCGTAGCCATGATCCGCCTGCCGCCCATTCCCGTCCCTCGCTATCATCGTGTCGTGGATGTGGGGGAAACCATTTTAGGCTGAGTTGCCCTTTTCGGGATGCCGCTTGCTGGCGCTGTGGCGCAAAGGGCCACATTGCTAGGGTCTGCCATTTTCGCAGATCTCCGCCAACGACTACCAGAGATCAGAGGGATTTTCTAGCTTTCAACCCCCGCTGGCAACGGAAGTCCTCCTCAGCTCACCGGGAAGATTGCAATGCCATTTTCAGTTTTCCGCGTCCTGCACCAACGTACGTTCGTGAGACGTTGTGTTTGTCGGAGAAAATTTCAGTGGAGGTTTTCCTAGGAAGAGCAGCTTGCTCCATGCAGGTGGACACTGGCTTGGCTCACTCTTTAGTTTCGTGGTCCACCGTGAAGTGCTGTTTTCCGAACCTGATGAAGTCTCATCTTCAGCCATGCCACCTGAACTTGAGAGACTACCAGGGAGCTCCTATTCCAGTTCTGGGAGAGGTACGGTTTGCAGTCCGTTTCAAGACTTTTGTGGGTAGATTGCCATTGATTGTGGTGAATGGACCCTTTTCAAATTTATTGGGGCTGGACTGGTTCAAATCTCTAGGTCTCTCCGTTACTGGGGTGAATTCTGTAAGGGGCAATTCCGGTTTTGATCAACTGGCCAGGGAATTCCCTACTGTATTCGATGATAATTTGGGTTGTTACACAGGTTCCCCTATTTCATTTAGTTTGGATCCCCAAGTTCCGGCGGTGCGTTCAAAGGCTCGCCGAGTTCCAATTCCCCTCCGGTCAAAAGTGGATGCAGAGCTTGACCGATTGATTGCTCAAGGGGTTTTAGAGCCGGTGGATCAGGCGGTTTGGGAGACCCCTGTAGTTATTGCTATAAAAGGGGATGGGGGAATCCGTTTATGTGGGGACTACAAGTGTTCCGTTAACAAAGCTCTGGCCCACCACTTGTATCCACTGCCAGTGGTGCAGCACTTACTTCATACCCTGGTTAATGGGCGGGTATTTGCCAAGCTTGATCTCTCGCAGGCTTATCAACAGCTTCCTGCCGATCCCCAGACTGCGGAGGCTCAGTCCATCATCACTCACAGGGGGGTTTTTAAGTGTCATCGGTTGCAATTTGGGGTGTCAATTGCCCCAGGAATTTTCCAAGGTCTCATGGAAAGGTTATTATATGGAATTGAAGGAACGGTGCCCTACTTCAACGACGTTCTGATATCTGGAAGTACCGAGGAGGAGTTATGGATAAGGGTCAGGAAGGTTTTGGCTAAATTCCGGGATGCGGGATTGAAACTAAAGTCTAAAAAATGTGTTTTTGGAGTCCCAAAGGTGGAGTTTCTAGGTTTTACAGTGGATGGCGACGGAATCCATCCCACCCCGGAAAAGACGCGGGCAATTAGGGACGCCCCTAGACCACAGTCTAAGGCTGAGCTCCAAGCCTTCTTAGGTCTTTTAAATTTTTATGCGGTATTCATTCCGCACAAAGCGTCTGTGGCAGAACCTCTGCACAGATTGCTTGATAAACGGGCTGTATGGCATTGGGGAGAAAGAGAGGAGGTCGTGTTTGTAGGGGTTAAGGAAATACTTACCTCAAATAGTGTCTTGACTCAATACTCACCTGTGCTGCCTTTGGTTTTGACTTGCGATGCCTCCCAGTATGGGGTGGGCGCGGTATTAAGTCACAGGTTGCCCAACGGGTCGGAGGCTCCATTGGCGTTTTTTCCGCGCACCCTGGCTAAAGCGGAATGGAATTATGGCCATATTGACAAGGAGGCTTTGGCCCTCATAGCGGGTGTCCGCCGTTTCCACGATTATTTATATGGCAGAAATTTTGAATTGGTGACAGATCACCAACCGTTGTTGGGATTGTTAGCTGGAAACCGCCAGAGCCCAGTGGTTTTGTCACCACGAATGTCACGCTGGATTGTGTTTCTAGCGAATTATAATTACATTCTGTCTTATAGACCAGGTCGGCATATAGCGCATGCTGATGCACTGAGTAGATGTCCTCTTTCTGACCTGTTAGTAGACCCAGCTCCAGCTTGTTCTGTCTTGGCCTTATCTGAGGGGCCCCTGATTTTGTCAGCGCCCGATGTGGCAAGGGAGATGGGTCACGATCAAATCTTAGTACGGGTGAAACAATGGGTACTCAGGGGGTGGCCTGTCTCCGCTCCGGCTGAAGTATTTGTTCCGTTTTTCCGTTGCCGTAGCGAATTCTCAGTGGAGAAGGGGTCCCTGCTTCAGGGGAAGTAGAGTGGTGATTCCCTCTAGTCTGCGCTGTCGGGTTTTAGCCCTTCTGCATAAGGGTCACCCCGGCATCGTGCGCATGAAGGGGCTGGCCCGGGATTATGTTTGGTGGCCAGGTATTGACAGGGAAGTTGAGCAGCAGGTGGCTGAATGTGCATTATGCCAGGAGAATCGGCCTTTTCCTCCCCGGGCGGAGCCATTAGCCTGGGAGCCTCCTGCTGGACCTTGGGCTCGTCTGCACATAGATCTAGCTGGCCCCTTCATGGGGCAAACTTTCTTAATAGTGGTGGATGCCCACTCTAAGTGGTTGGAAGTTGCCCACCTTAGGTCTACCCAGTCCTAGGCCATTATAGACGCTTTGGGTACCTTGTTTGCCACGCATGGGTTCCCTGACCTTTTGGTGTCGGACAACGGTCCGCAGTTCACTTCTGTGCTGTTTGAATCATTCTTAGCGGCTGTTGGCATTAGGCACGCATTTGCATCGTCTTGGCATCCTGCCAGTAATGGTCAGGCGGAACGTATGGTTCGCTCGGTTAAGGATGCCCTCAAGAGAATGCCACAGGGATCGTGGCAACAAAAATTAGCAGAATTGTTATTGGCTCAACACTCCACCCCCTGTGTGGCCACAGGAAAAACCCCGGCCGAGTTATTGATGGGTCGGAAGCTGAGGATCATCCTGGACAGACTGCATCCCTTGTATTCACAAGCCGTTCCATGGCCGGAGCCTCCGGCCAGGAGGATTGAGGTGGGTGCTTCAGTGTTTGTACGATCATATTCGGGGGGGGGCAGAAATGGGAAAGAGCAACGGTAAGCCGAGAGTTAGGGCCCCGTTCATTCGAGACTGTGTTAGGCGATGGCCGCATATGGCGGAGACATCTGGATCAGATCCGTCTGAATAAAGCTGAAAATCCTGAGGTGCTTATGGACCACGACCACCCTGGGGACGCCCACCGGGAATCAATTAAACCATTTCGGCCAGCTCGGGGTCCCGAGGAATTATCCCTACCTAATTCCCAGCCGGAGGTTGTTACGGCCCCGGGTAAAGAATTTAGTGTACCGCCTCCAGAGTTATTGGCTGAAGAAACCTCAGAGCCTCGGCACTCCGGAAGAATTTGTCGCAGGCCCGCCTATTTAAATGATTATGTGTGTTCCAACGAAAGGGAAAGGAGTGAAGTGTCTGCTTGACAACCGCCAACTGCTTAGAGCCGCGCGGATTGGTATCTCTATCCAGGGTGCTGATTGGACGCGTATACCCAGATACAATGTAAAGCGGGAAAGTTACTGGATGTGGATTGGTGTTTATCTCAGCCAGCCTCTAGTATTTAAAGGCTGGTTCTGCTTTTCTGTCTAAGCCTGTACCTGCCGCCTCTGGCATGTTGTATGTCAAATAAAGGTTCTCGTTCCTACTAAGGCCTCCGACTATTATAGGTTGGTTGGTTGGTGGTTCCATTATGTGTCAAGACTGATGTAAAGTAGGTATTGAGCAGCTGTGCTTTGTCTCTGTTGTCGGTGATTTCGTTACCATCTTTGTTTTTTAGTATGGTGACTGTTTCCTTAATTTTTTTTCTTGTTTATGAAGTGGAAGAAGCTTTTTTTGTTGTTAATTATCGTTGTGAGGTGCTGTTCGTGTTGAGCTTTTGCTGCTCTTATGTTTTGCTTGCAGGTTCTGGCTGTTTGCTGATATTCCATCTTGGTTATGAGTCCTTCGTTCCATTTGTTGTATTTGGCTTTTTTTTCTGTGTGGATTTACTCTTTAGAAGTTCCTTCGAGGGTTTATTCTTCAGGTTCGCTCTGAGCTTGTTAAAGTCCGCTTTTCTGAAGTCTGGGACTTTACTGGAGTTGGGTGTTGTAGTTAGTGATTGCACAATGTTGAATTTTAGGATGATGTGGTCACTCTCACCTAGCGTCCCTTCTCCTTCTATTCCCTCTGTCATTTCTACCCTGTTTGTTAGAATTAGGTCTAGTATTGCAGTCCCTCTGGTTGCTGTTTCCACTTTTTGAGTTAGAAAGTTGTCGGCGAGGCTGGTGAGAAATCTGTCAGACTTTCCACTTGGTGCTGAGTTTGTTTTCCTGTTAATGTCGGGGTAGTTAAAGTCCCCCATTATTGTTGTTCTGTGCTTGTTGCATATTGCTGATAGTTGGGTTGTAAAGAGGTTGTCCATTGTATCTGTTTGGTTTGGGTACCTATAGTAAACGCCAATTGTAATGTTGTCCTTTTTTCTTTTAGGTTAACCCATATGGTTTCAATGGGGTTATCTTCTTTCGATTGATATAGCTCAGTGGCAGTGTAGTTGTCTTTTATGTATAGTGCAACTCCACCTCCTTTCTTGTTTGACCTGTTTTTCTTGAAGAGATTGTAGCCCTTTATCTGTGTGTTCCAGTCATGTGATTCATCCCACCATGTTTCTGTAATACCAATTAGATCGTATTGGCCCTCATGTATTAGTACTTCTAGCTCGTCTTGTTTGTTCCCCAGGCTTTGTGCATTAGTGTACAGGCATTTTAGGTGTTTGTGTCTGATTCTGAGTGGGCATTTTTTATCCTCTGAAATGTTAGTGGACTTAATTTGCCCCCCTTTCTTATTTGGTTCGTTGTTCAGTCTCTTACTTTGGTCACCCGCCCCTCTCAGATCTAGTTTAAAGCCCTGTTGATAAGTTGGGCTAGTCAGTTTCCAAGGAGGTTCTTTCCAGCTCTGGTAAGGTGTAGCCCGTCTCTTGCTAGGAGCCCTTCTTGAAGGTATTGTAGACCATGGTCGAGGAACCCAAAGTTGTTTTGGCGACACCATCTCTTTAGCCAGTGGTTTATTTGTGGGATTTTGCGTTCTCTGTCAGGATGTTGTCCTCTTGTGGGTAGAATAGGGAAGATGACCTGTGCCCCTATCTTTTGGATTGTATTGCCCAAGTGGTCGTAGTCTTTCGTAATTTGGTTCATGTCTTTCCTTGTGTCGTTTGTTCCTGCATGGATCACTAGTAGGGGGTAGTAGTCAGTGGGTTTTAGGATTTTAGTGAGGTTTAGTGCTATGTCCAAGATTTTGGTTCCAGGGAGGCAGCTCACCTCTCTGGATTTGTTGTCTAAAATTGTTTCCCAATTTTAGATCTCTAATTATTTCTAATAAATATCACCTACTGATATTGTCTAACGCCTTCTGCGCGTCCAGGAAGGCAAGAGCAACTTGCCTCCCTCGATGTGCCTCACAATATTCCAGAATGTCTAATACCATTTAATGCATTGTTTTATTTGTCTTTGTGGCAAAAAACACTTCGATCTATATTTATTGTTTTATTTAAGACTTTTTTTATTCTTTCTGCTAGTATTGACATGAAGATCTTATAGTCTGTGTTCAACTATACGGGTCTATGATTTTGTATTTTATCTTTCTTAAAGCCTTCTTTTGGGATTACTGTGAAATAAGATTCCCTCCATGTGTCAGGGATTTTGGCTTGCTCCAGAATTTTGTTATACTTCTATAAGAATAGGTTCAAAAGTTTCATTGTTCTTTTTATGAAATTCACCTGGGAATCCATCGGGGCCTGGTGATTTATTATTATTTTGTCTTTTCAGAGCTTGTTGGAGTTCCTGAATGGTGATCTTATCATTTAAGCTGTCAAGTGAACCAAAAGCATCTGAGAGAATAAATGAACTTCCACGTCTTATTTCTTTAGTGTAGAGTCACATTTATTAACAAAGCCAATTTGGATTCAGTATGCTTCATTCCAACTTAAGGTCCCTTAAGATTACATCCAGGTCAAAAGTTCATCTCCCATCCCCACAACCACAAGGGCAATCATGAGGACAAATCCAATGCAGGGATTTCTAATTCCTTCCTGTGTTCAGTTACTCTGGATTCTGCATGAAGGAATGTGTGCTACGTGGCATAATCGCTCACTCTCTCATTCTCCTGTGTGTTTTGTTTTTGTTTTTCTTACTACCCAAACTGTGTCAGGCCAGCCTTTGAATTCACATTTTGTTTTATTTATTTTTATTTATTTTTATTAAATTGCAAAGACAAACAAAACATACATTACATGTAGCATTTAGTGGAGCAATAATCGCTCCTCTCAAAGTAGAAGTCATCTTTATATTTGTAATAAGTAAAAAAGAAAAAAAAAGAAAAAAACTTTATCATTGTTTATAAAATACTTAGAGATATCAATTGTAAGATAATAAGTAAAAACATATCTAAAATATTTAAAAATATATAGAGATTTTAAGATTATAACTTAAGATGAACTATGAAGAAACAAAAAGAGAGAAATGGTAGAAGAAGAAAGAAGGAGTTTACATTTGTATTGTAAATAATCACTGTCTAATATAATATAACTACCAGGTACAAATATATTTAAAATAGTGTAAAAATAAGGTTATCTCTGTTTCTTTGTATCCCACCAGATATATACCTTTTGCCAAACATCATAAAATTCTGATTCTTCTTGATTTCTTAACCTTCTCGTCATCATGTCAAGCTCAGCACATTCTGAAACTTTCTTAAATATATCTGTTTCTTTTGGGGTCTCAAAGTCTTTCCATTTTTGAGCGAAAGCTATCCTAGCTGCTACTAAAATGTGGGTTATTAGACAATATATATCTTTTTTATATTTCTTGTTTGAAATACCTAATAAAAAAATTCTGGTGTTTTCTTAATTTCTTGCGGGGTTATTTCTTTTAACCATTTTTCTATTAAATTCCAGTATTCTTTTGCTTTTGGGCATGTCCACCAAGCATGGTAGTAAGTACCTATTTCTTCCTTACATTTCCAACAATTGGGTGATGTAGTTTGGAACATTTTTCAAATTTTATTAGGCGGCAGATGCCATCTATAAAACATTTTAATTTGATTTTCTTTAAAAGAGGTTGACTTTGTTATTCTCCAGTTATATGTCCATTCCTTTTCCCAAGTATTTAAGTTTATCTCTTTGATTAAGTTTCTACACCAGTAATCATATTGTCCTTTAATGTCCGTTCTGTATTTTTACAATTAGTTAAAAATTTATGTTTTTCCAATTAACTTCTTTTGATTTGTTGTTAATAATTTACCTAAAATGTAAATTGTCCTTTCTGACTATATATGTTGTTTTATCTTTCTGAAACCTAGACTTTATCTGTGTATATTGCCACCAATCTATAATAATACCTGTCTCCAACAAGTCCTGATTCGTTTTTAAATTCCACTGGTTATCTACTAAATCTTTATATTTCCAGAACTTGCCTTCTTGTATTAAGTTTGGGTGGGTTATGGCCTCTATGGGAGATATCCATTCTGGTAAAACTAAGAAATAGTCTTTCTTGATATTAATCCAAACATCTATAAGTACCTTCCTAATTATATGTCTTCTAAAATAAGAGTGTGTTCTATACTTTTCATACCATACAAAAGCATGCCATCCCAACCTTAAGTCGTGGCCTTCTAAGTTCAATAATCTTCTGTTTTGTAGAGTAAGCCATTATTTAATCCAAGTTAAGGAAGCAGCTTGGTAATATGTCTTCCAATTCGGGAAGGCGAGGCCACCTCTTTCTTTTATGTCCTCTATTGCACACTGTTTTATTCTAGGTTTTTTATCTTGCCATATGAATTTTTTTGTTGTTCTTGTTAATTCTGTAAAAAATTCTTTTCCAGGATTTATTGGAATTACTTGAAATAAAAACAAAACTTTAGGCAAAATATTCATCTTAATTGTGGAGATTCTACCTAAGAATGATGATTGTAAGTTCTTCCAAGTTGCTAGATCTTTTTTAATTTGCTTTAGGAGTTTGTTGTAATTGTCTTCTTTTAAAGACATGGATTTTGCTGATATCCAAATGCCTAAATATTTTACTTTCTTAGTTATTTTCATATTTGATTTATTTTCTAATTGTTTTATCTGAGAATCTATCATATTTTTAGTTAATATTTGTGTCTTATTTTTATTAACTTTCAAACCAGCTATTTTCCCATATTCTTCTAATAAACCTATTAACTTTGAGATCGAAGCTATTGGGTCTTCTAATATAAAGACAACATCTTCTGCAAAAGCTTGTAGTTTATATATTTCTTTTTTTATTTCTAAGCCTTTAATATTTTCTTCTTTTCTCACCTTTGTCAATAAAGTTTCTAATGTTAAAATAAATAATAATGGGGAGATTGGGCAACCTTGCCTAACTCCTCTTTGTATCTCAAACTTTTCTGTTTGGTTGTTATTAATAATAATTTTAGCTGTTTGGGTAGAATAAATAGCATCAATTATGTTAAAAAATTTGGTTCCAAAGTTCATTTTATTGAGTTGTTTTTTCATAAAAGAGTAGTCTACGTTATCAAATGCTTTTTTTGCATCTAGGAATATTAAGGCCGCTTGCTTTTTTGGATGTTGTTCATAATATTCTAATGTGTTTATAATTGTCCTCAAATTATTTTTAATCTGTCTATCTGGCAAAAATCCATTTTGATCTTCATGTATTATTCCAATCATGATGTTTTTTAATCTACAAGCAAAAATTGAAATAAAAATTTTATAATCTATGTTCAATAATGAAATTGGTCTATAGTTTTGAATTTTTTCTTTTTCTGTGTCAGGTTTATGTATTAGGGTTATCAAAGCTTCAGACCAGGTTTTGGGGATGTTTCCATCTAAAATTAAGTTGTTAAAAATCTCTAACATATTTGTTGAGAGTGAGTTAATATTTAACTTGTAAAGTTCAGCGGGTATAGCATCAGGGCCGGTAGTTTTGATATTTTTTTGGTTTTTAAGTGCTTGCTGTAACTCAATCATAGTAAACGGGGCATCGAGTTTCTGTTGTTGTTTGTTAGGAAAGGTAGGTCAATGGAGCTTAGAAAGTCAAAGACCTTATCTTCATTTATGTCTTCTTTGTGGTATAAGTTTTTATAAAATTCTAATGCTATCTCTTTTTTCTCGACAGTTCGATGTCTACATATACCTTTACTGTCTTCTAGTTTTTTAATTATTCTGGACTCCTTTTGATTCCTTAACCATCGCCCTGGTTTATTAGCGTGTTCAAAATATTCCTGTTTAGCCTGCTTAAATTTTTCTGCCAATTGTTCTTGTTCTATTAAATTTATTTTATGCCTAATTAATTCCCTTTTTTAAATTTTCATCTTTACTCTGACTACTCTGTGATGGTACTTCTAAATTTTTTAATTGTGTTTGTAATTTTTGGAGTTGATTTTTCTTCTCTTTGTTCTTTTTTGCATATAGGATATGGACAGTCCGCGAATATATGCTTTAGTTGTGTCCCATAAATTTTTTATTTTTTATTTTGAAAAAAGCTTATTAGATATTTACAATAAAATCACACAACTACAATACATATAATACAACACTACGTACACAAAGATTTAAATAGAGAGAAGAAAAAAGATGAGTAAAAGGAAATAGGTGTGAAAGAAATTAAGAGAGAAAAAATAAAGCACTCTGTTTTATCAATTACATTTTTGATATCGTTATTTACATTTGAACTACTCTAAGAGTAGTAAATTTGGTGTGCAGCTTAAGTCTAATCCTTTTATTACTTTGTCATACATTGGTTACATATATACATTTCCAATTCTTCATAACATTTTATCATTCATATATCTATCCTTCAATGGTATAACGGTGCTGTAGTATCTTAATATGTATAAATAGTGTTTGAATTTATTACTTTTGAATTTGATATTGAGGTTCCTAATTTTAATATCGTGTCCCATAAATTTTGTGGGGAAGTACAGTAATACCTCGTCTTACGAACTTAATTGATTCCAGGACAAAGTTTGTAAGGTGAAAAGTTTGTAAGATGAAACAATGTTTCCCATAGGAATCAATGGAAAAGCCAATACAGTGATCCCTCGAGTATCGCGAGGGTTACGTTCCAAGACCCCTCGCGATACTTGATTTTTCGCGATATAGTGGTGCGGAAGTAAAAACACCATCTGCGCATGCGCGCCCTTTTTCCATGGCCACGCATGTGCAGATGGTGGAGTTTGCGTGGGCGGCGGGGAAGACCCAGGGAAGGTTTCTTCGGCCGCCCAGCAGCTGATCTGCTCGCGGCAGCAGCGAGGAGCCGAAGATCGGGGTTTCTCCTTTGCGTGGGCGGCGGGGAAGACCCAGGGAAGGTTTCTTCGGCCGCCCAGCAGCTGATCTGCTCGGCAGCGCCGCAGCAGCGAGGAGCCGAAGATCGGGGTTTCCCCGCCGCCCACGCAAAAATATCAACTCATTAATTCAGTTAGTGTAATTATATAGTAATAAGGTGATCAAAAATGTCAATATTTTCAAGCAAGGGGAAAAAAAGGAATTGTTAAATTCAATTAGTTATTTATAAGTCTGTTTCGGCTACAAATCTATTTATACTATAAAATACTTTGAACAAATCCAAACAATCCTAAATAGGAAAAAAAAGGAAAAAAGGAGGAGAAAAGAGGGGGGGAAAGCAAAACAAACCCAAACAAGCATGAATTTAAGAAAGAGGGGGGGGGGGTTGAAGGACCGCCAAACAATAGGGGAGGAAGAAATACGGTTCAGCAATTCATTTCTGTTAAATACAATTTAAGAGTTTAAAAGTTTAAAAAATAAAAATAAGAATAGAAAAATACTTAAAATACTTAAGTCCAATTATCAATAATGTCCAAAATATTCTTGAATTTTTCTTCTTCTCAAAATTCAGATAAATTAATCAATCGTGTTATTATTTAATATAAGTCAAAGTTCAGTTTAAAAGTAAATCAATGTCGAAGCTCTAATTAATATTTCAAATACGATTTCAATATAGTCAATATGGTTAAGAGTTCTTTATTGTCCAATTGAAAGAGATGCAAATAGGTCAAGTTTCCAATTAAGAATATATATATATCAAGGTCTGAAATCCATTTAATATTTCTGTACTGTTACAGACAAAAACACCAAAGAGAACTCCACACAGAAAACAAAACAAGACCAATCGTTTTTAAATTTAATTGCTGGAATGAAATTCAACTCAATTAGTCAAAATCCTTATCCCCTCGATTCCAGTATAACGAGTAAACCTTCCGGGAATAATCAAAGTTATAGTAAATCCGAGCTGAAGCTCTGTTTTATAGTCTCCATGGTTATGTGAGCTATGTCTGTTCCAAGTTGTTTAAATCCACTCACTTTCTTCTTTTTTGCCTTATTTAATCTCGGTATATGTATGTTATAATTATAGGCGTAAGAGTCACTTTACCTTCCTTCTTCTTTCTTCTCTGTTGGTTCAAATGCTTAGTTAGACTTCTGAATTTTTTTTCCTTTGTTCTTCCTCTCGTGTGGAGGTGTCGCTATGGCTGTTGCCTCCCCCTGGATCTTTTACCGCTGGCACTGCGGGGCAATCCTGCACTCCGGGGGCATCAGCAGGTACCCCCTTGATGTCTGGAGGCCCCCTGTTCTGGGTCAGACCCTCCGAGTCCGAACGGATCGCTACGGGACGACCGCCAGGGTAAAAACGGAGGTATGTTGACGGAGCCCCGTCTCCAGCCTCCCAATGCGGCTCGGCTGCCACCGGAAGTCCCCTGAATTCACATTTTAACCTTGGGCCTCACAGGCGGCCTCCCCTAAGGATACGGGTTGCACCGTTCCAAACCATCTTACCTCCCTCCTCCAAGCCCCTTTGGCTTGTTCGGACAATTTTCATGGAACTGCTTGACTAACCTATCAGCACTAACGTCCCAGCTCTTTACCCAGGTAGCCTCCGACAGAGGGTACCCCTTCCAATGAATTAGGTACTGCAAGGTTACTTGGAAAATGCGGGAATCCAAAATTCTTTTCACTTCATAATAGGGTTCCCCTTGAATTACTACAGGGGAAGGGGGCGGCTGTGCATGTGGCCTAACGTTGGATCTGATCACCGGCTTAAGCAGGTTGCAGTGAAATACAGGGTGGATCCTCCCTAGGATTCTAGGTAATGCAAGCTGCATCATAACCGGGTTGATTACTCTCACTATTGGAAAAGGGCCCAGGAATTTTGGACCTCGCTTTTTGCTAGGCAGCCTTAACTGAATGTATTTGGTAGACAGAAAAACATTTATCTCCCACTCGAAAAGGAAGATTGGTGCTTATCTGCTTGTTTCTTGTAGGCTTGCGCTGCCTCTGTCAGCGCCTTCTTCATGTCCTCCCATCCTCTCTTCAGCTTTTCCATCCACTCTACCAATGTGATGGATGAGGGAGGTTCTGTAGGTAGTTCTGGCATGTGAACGAAATCTCGACCACTGGTAACCTGAAAAGGAGTTAGTCCTGTGCTATTGTGTACAGAATTATTGTATGCTACCTCTGCAAAAGGCAGCAATTCGGATCAATTGTTCTGCTGGTAACTCACATAACATCTAAGGTATTGTTGCACTAAGGCATTAGCTCTTTCTGCTGCTCCATTTGTGGAAGGGTGGAGTGCAGAACTGAGTCCTTGGGTGGAAACAATGGTGCGGACGAATTCTCTCCAGAATGTGGCTGTGAATTGGACCCCCCGATCTGATATGATTCTGCGGGGGGCTCCATGCAACTTGTAGATGTGTTTTAGGAACAGCTTAGCCAAATGTCTGGCTGTGGGTAGTCCTGAAAAAGCGAGGAAATGGGCTTGTTTGGAGAACAAATCGATGACAGTCCAAATAACAGTGTTACCCTTGCTCTTGGGGAGCTCCACTATGAAATCCATCGCTATTTCTTCCCAGGGCCTAGTAGGGTTGGCTACTTGCTGCAGCAATCCAGGGGGTTTTCCCAGCCGATGCTTTCTGGTGGCACAGGTGGCGCAACTTCTCACATAGTCTTTGACTTCCGCTCTCATTCTGGGCCACCAGAACTGTCTCCGAACCAGATGCAATGTTTTCAAGAACCCAAAGTGGCCCCCTAGTCTGGAGTCATGACTCCGTTGGAGAATATCTAGTCGCAGGCTGGCAGGCACATACAGCTTGGTTCCTTTCCAAGCCAATCCTTCCCTCAGTGTTAGGATTTCCTTATGATCGTTGAACCACGGGTCACTGGGCAAAACTGACTTCAATAATTTCTCCCAATCCCCCTTCCCAGGTGGAACCTGTCTTCTGGTCTGGTCTCAGGTGACAACAGGTGCAGCTTTCTCCTTACTTTCAAGATGCGGGGAAAGCCGTGGGATGAGCGGATGCACTTCTTCCTCTCTCTTGCTATTGTACTGTGGTTTTCGTGATAGAGCATCAACAATGAGGTTCTTCCCAGCTGGGATATGGTTCAGTGTAAAATTGAACTGTCTGAAATATTTGGCCCATCGTACTTGCTTAGGAGAAAGCCTCCGTGGGGTCTTTAATGCTTCCAGGTTCTTATGGTCAGTCCACACTTCGAAAGGAATGGCTCCGCCTTCCAGAAAATGCCTCCATGTCCCCAGTGCTAAACGTACAGCAAATGTTTCTTTCTCCCAAATAGCCCACCTCCTCTCGGTGGGGGTCAGCTTCTTGGAAATGTATGCACAAAGTAGCAACTGTCCCCTTCCATTGTCTTGTAATAGCATCACAGCTATTGCCACATCGCTGGCGTCGGACTGGATCACAAATTTCCACTCGGGGTCAGGATGTTGCAGGATGGGCTCCATTGCAAAAAGTCTTTTGAGCCTTTCGAAAGCCTTTTGGCATTCCATCGTCCACCTGACTGGCTGAGAGGGTCTGGGCTTAGTAGGGGCTGACCCAGTCTTTAGGGGGGAGGGCAAAGGGTGGAATATTGGGGTGGGAGGGCTGATTTGTATGAAATTAATGAGTGGGGCGAATGGGATAATATGTATATGTATATGAATAATGAGAATAGTATGCATGTTGAACTTAGCCTACCTAGCGATGGAGAGACAGGAGGGAAGGGGGCATCTATCTCTGGGGTGGGGGAGGGCCAGAATATTCCGGTCTTGCTGGAGAGAGGTAGCTATGGCAGGAGTCACGGGGCTAGCCGTTCTAGATGAAGAAGGGATCGCTGCTTAAAAGCGATCCCCTGTTCCGGTCCCGTGAGCTCAACCCAGGGTACTGGTGATGAGTGTAATCCAGGCCCTGGGCTCAAGCTGCTGCTACTCAATGCCAGATCGGTCGTAAACAAAGCTCTCCTCATCCGGGATCTGATGGGCTTGTTACTCACCAGCTGCATGATGGGCTTGTACCTCCCAGCTGCATGTCAACAGCCCTGCCTGTGCTGCTCGAGGAGGTGGCCGGGTTGGCGGTGGAGTTCCCCGGACTTATTGTCCTGAGGGACTTCAATCTGCCATCACTCGATGGTTCCTCTGGACTAGCACAGGAGTTCATGGCCACCATGACAACCATGAACCTGACCCAAGTAGTTCAGGGTCCGACTCATGAGGGAGGACACACACTCAACATGGTATTCCTCTCGGAGCAATTGAGCAATGGTCTGAGACTAAGGGGCTTGGAAACATTGCCTTTGTCATGGTCAGACCATTTCCTACTGTGACTTGATTTCCTGGCTCCAATCCTCCCCCTCAGGGAGGCGGAACCTATTAGGAGGTTCCGCACCAGACGCCTAATGGACCCTGAGGGCTTTAAGCGGGCGCTTGGCGTTTTACCTGATTCACTCTTCCACAGCTTGGTGGAGTCTCTTGCTGAGGCCTGGAACAAGGCTGCAGCGGAGGGTCTTGACCAAATTGCGCCATTATGACCTCTCTGGTGCACTAGACCCCGTAGAGCTCCATGGTTCAAAGAAGAGCTCCGGGACTTGAAACGCCAGAAGAGACGTCTAGAGAAGCGATGAAGAAAGAGTAAGTCCGAATCCAATCGAACACTTGTAAGAGCTCACATTAAGACCTACAAAGTGGCGCTCAAGGCGGCAAGATGCGCGTACCATGCTGCCTTGATTGCATCAGCAGAATCCCTCCTGGCCACTCGGTTTATGGTGACCCGCTCCCTTCTAAATCAGGGGGGAGTTGGGGAGCCCTTGCAGGGCAGTGCCAAGGATTTTAACATGTTTTTCGCTGATAATATTGCTCAGATCCGAGCGGACCTCGACTCCAATTGTAAAACAGAGTCGACTGACAACGAGTCAGTCGAGGTGACTGGGGCTAAACATCTTTGTCTATCTGTCTGGGGGGAGTTTGACTTGGTGACACATGATGAAGTGGACAAGTCCATTGCAGCTGTGAGTTCCGCCACCTGTCTACTGGATCCGTGTCCCTCTTGGTTGGTTTCGGCCAGTCGAGAGATGGCACGGAGCTGGATCCAGGAGATTGTCAACACCTCCTTGGGGAGGGGGTCCTTTCCAGCTCCTTATAAGGAGGCACTTGTGCGTCCCTTCCTCAAGAAGCCTTCCCTGGACCCAGCCGTGCTTAATAACTACCGTCCAGAAGGTTGTTGAGAAGGTGGTGGCGCTTCAACTCCAATGGTCCTTGGAAGAAGCCGATTATCTAGGTCCTCAACAGTCTGGATTCAGGCCCGGTTACAGCACAGAAACTGTTTTGGTCACGCTGATGGATGATCTCTGGCGGGCCCGGGACAGGGGCTTGTCCTCTGTCCTGGTGCTTCTTGATCTCTCAGTGGCTTTCGATACCATTGACCCATGGTATCCTTCTGCACCGGCTGGAGGGGCTGGTAGTGGGAGGCACTGTTCTTCAGTGGTTCTCCTACCTCTCCGGTCGGTCGCAGTCGGTGTTAGGGGGGGTCAGAGGTCGACCTCTAGGTCTCTCTTTTGTGGGGTGCCTCAGGGGTTGGTCCTCTCCCCCCTGCTATTTAATATCTACATGAAACCGCTGGGTGAGATCATCCAAGGGCATGGGATGAGGTATCATCAATATGACGATGATACCCAGTTATACATCTCCACCCCATGCCCAGCCAACGAAGCAGTAGAAATGATGTGCCGGTGCCTGGAGGCTGTTGGGGCCTGGATGGGTGTCAACAAACTCAAACTCAACCCAGACAAGACGGAGTGGCTGTGGGTCTTGCCTCCCAAGGACAATTCCATCTGTCCGTCCATTACCCTGGGGGGAGAATCATTGACCCCCTCAGAGAGGGTTCGCAACTTGGGCGTCCTCCTCAATCCACAGCTCACATTAGGGAAACATCTTTCAGCTGTGGCGAGGGGAGCGTTCGCCCAGGTTCGCCTGGTGCACCGGTTGCGACCCTATTTGGACCGGGAGTCACTGCTCACAGTCACTCATGCCCTCATCACCTCGAGGCTCGACTACTGTAATGCTCTCTACATGGGGCTACCTTTGAAAAGTGTTCGTAACTTCAGGTCGTGCAGAATGCAGCTGCAAGAGCAATCATGGGCTTTCCCAAATATGCCCATGCAACACCAACACTCTGCAGTCTGCATTGGTTGTCGATCAGTTTCCGGTCACAATTCAAAGTGTTGGTTATGACCTATAAAGCCCTTCATGGCACCGGACCAGATTACCTCAGGGACCGCCTTCTTCTGCACGAATCCCAGCGACCAGTTAGGTCCCACAGAGTGGGTCTTCTCCGGGTCCCATCAATCAAACAATGTTATTTGGCGGGGGCCAGGGGAAGAGCCTTCTCTGTGGTGGCCCCAGGCCTCTGGAACCAACTCCCCCCAGAGATTAGAATTGCCCCACCCTCCTGCCTTTCATAAGCTCTGCCGCCAGGCATGGGGGAATTGAGATACCCTTTCCCCCTAGGCCTTTACAATTTTATGCATGGTATATCTGTATGTATGATTGGTTTTTATAATAATGGGTTTTTAACTGTTTTTAGTATTGGATTATTGTTATATGCTGTTTTATTACTGTTGTTAGCCGCCCCGAGTCTGCAGAGAGGGGCGGCATAAAAATCCAAATCCAATAAATAAATAGGTTTTTATAGTAATCAAAATAATCAAAATCAGAGCGATCAACCAGTGGAACAGCCTGCTTGTGGAGGTTGTGAACTCCCCAACTCTGGACACTTTCAAGAGGAGATGGACTGCCACTTGGCTGGGGTGCTTTAGGATTCCTGCTCAGGTATGGGGTTGGGCTTGATGACCTGCACGGTCCCTTTCAACTCTAAGAATGAATGAATGAATGAATGAATGAATGAATGAATGAATGAATGAATGAATGAATGTTATTTCTTTTTTCTGTTGTTCTGTATGTTGAACTAATCCATTTTTGTCTACTAATTGGTGAAGTAGCCTTTTTGATCTTTTGAGAGAGCCATCTACCTGGCTTATTAACTGTTTTGAAATATATTTGTTTAGTTTGCTTTATATTTCTAATGTGTTCTTGTTGATCAATAATATTTTCTCTGTGTCTGGCTTCCCTCAACATATTTCGTGTCTTATTATTTGTTGGATCTTGTTGTAAGTTCCTTTCTAGAATTTTGATTTCATTTAAATAATGATTATATTCCTCCTCCTCCTTTTTTCTTTTAACTGTATAAGCTATTGTTAGGCCTCTCATGTATGCCTCTAATGTATGATTGGTTTTTATAATAATGGGTTTGAATTGAAGTAGGTTGTTTCTTATTTTCCACCAAGAATAAATCTATCTCTCTTTTAGTCATCTTTATATAGTTTTCATCCTGGAGCAGGTCTGTAGGAGCCACCTCCTATAATCTTTCTCCCTGACAAATAATCTTGAGCGAGTTGTGATCAGTCCACGTGTCAACCGATTTTATTTTTTTATACAATCCTTTATTTAACCATGCCATGTCTATTCTTGAGAAGGAGTTGTGAGGCTTTGAGTAAAATGTGAATTGCGTTTCTTTAGGGTGCCTTAATCTCCAGATATCTATGAGATCTAATTCATCTGCCATTTTGTTGAATGGGGAAGGTAAGTTGTTCTCTTAGTTTTAGTTGCACTCCCTGCAATCCAGATTTGGGTCCACTAACCCGTTATAGTCCCCTGTTATACAAATGTTTTTTGGGTCAATTTGGAGAAGAATTTTGTGTATCTTTTTATAGAATTGTTTGTTTTTGGTTTGGGGCATAAATATTAGCTAATATTACTTTCTTGCCTTTAAGTTCAATTTCGGTGATTATGTGTCTACCCTTCGGGTCCACTCTTATTTCTTTAGGTTTTAGCTCTTTTTTTCTCATAGGTGGCTCTTTTTTCCCATCTAATGAGGCATATAACTCCCCCAATTTATAGTATTCCAAATATTTTTTGTGAGATTGTTTAATATGTACTTCCTGTAAACATATTATTTGAGCTTTTTGGTTTAATAATTTGGAAAACACTTTTTTTTGTTTGTAGCCATTGTTAAGACTATTAATGTTTATTGAGATTAGTTTGATTTCTGGAAACATCTAGTTTGAAGTTTTCTTCACTTAGCTTTTTTAAAAAACTTGCTTACTGCTGCTGCTGTTTGTGACCTAGTTTTAGTTCCTTCCTCTCTGCCCTTATCCTTTTCTCCTTCCACTGCCCTTATTTCTTCTTTCCTTCCTTCGCTTTGTGTATCTGAATCTATTTCATCTTCTTTACTTTATTCTAATCTTTCTCCTCTTTCTAGTTGCGGAGAGGGGCGGCATACAAATCCAATAAATTATTATTATTAGTAGTAGTTCCAGCTCTAAGCCTGCTATTTGTCCATAAATTTCTTGTGCCTTTTCAGGAGTATCTACTTTTACCCTTCTACCTTTTAAATTTATCATCATTCCTTCTGGGATAGTCCATCTAAATGTGATATCTTTTTTTTCTTTTTCCGGCAGAGAATTTTTTTATTTTTTTCTCTCCAATCACAGTACAATAAAAATTATAACAACAACATCAAATTGTTTTACAATAAATCAATTTCAGGAAGTTATAGAATACAATGCTACCACCTTCACTTTTAACATCTGAATATACAGTACTATTAGTTAAGACCCCATTTAAGCTGTTCCGAATTCTAGTATCTCACATTGAATAGTCTGAAATGTTTCAAATCTCTCCTAATTGCTTGGATATCAATTTTTATATATAATCAATACCTTTTACAAATAGTTAACGCCTATTAATAAAATACCCTTTAAAAAATTTGAAAAATTCTTACAGTAGCGTAGTCAAAGGGGAAAAAATAAACCCAATAATATCACCAAATATTGCCTAATTAATCCAATTACCAACCTAATTACTAATTGCTTTATCTAAAAAATTAAAAATGAAAAGAATAGAATCAAAATAAAATTAAATCTATAAAAAATAAAATGAAATTAGGTCTCTAAAGAAATTAAGAAATAATAAAAACGTAAGACAGAGAATAGAAAATTACACCTAATAGATAAGATAGGTGCAAAGACGCAGCAGAATAAAAAAAGAAAGCTAGAAAAAAAAAGAAAAAGAAAAGTGCAAAACAAAAAAAGAAAGGAGGAAAGAGCAAAGAAGAACTTTCCTCTTCTTCCCATTGACTTCTCCACCTATCTCCTTATAGCATTTTCCAAAATTTGCAAACTTTTAAAATTGCTTTATATAAAAGAACATACCCAACAGAATCCTCCAACCCAAACAAAGAAAAGGAAAAAAAAGAAATTTCCTTGATAGCCCACTCGGGTCAACTTTTATATATAAAGCTGCATACCCAGCTGAATCATCGTACCCAAATCTAGTTTTGTCACTGCATACCCAGCGGAATCATCATGCCCTAATCTAAGTTGTTGGTCCCAGTGAATAAAAAAGAAAATTCCCCTTCCCTAATCCTGACCCAACTTATAACCTTTCAAAAATTAATAATATGCTCTTCCAACTTTGTAATCCAGATTGTCTGAAATTTAAATATCTAAGGTAATTTCTCCATCGTTGTTCATAAAAAAAATTTTAAGGGGAAGGAAGGAAGCCCTCCAATATCCAACCGGGATCTAATTATAAATATAGCGCTGTATGTCCAGCTAATTTTTTTATGTCCTATTCTAACTTTATCGCTGCAAGCCCAGTGGAATTCTCATGCCCTATTCTATTTAAATTGATCCCAATAGGTAATAGGAAAAGCTTCCCCTTCTTTGATCCTTCTTTGATAGTTTTAAGTCAATAAAGTAAATAACATATTTTCATTAGAAGATAGCTTAAACAAAAAATCAGTTCATTTCTTATCTAAGTAAATTAATTTCACTATTCCATTATTAATTCCATTTTCAATATTTGTTTCTTATATTCTTGACATCAAATCCATATATTTCCATATACACATGTGATTCTGATAAATCCTAAGTTCTAGATTTAATTTTAAATTTTCCCAAATATTAAATTTTTCTCCATGAAACATTTTTAATTTTTGCAAACTTTTAAAATTGCTTTGTATATGAAGGGGAAAAAAATCCTTAGAAAATAGCTTATTCCAAGAATCAGTTCATTTCCTTTCTAGATAAATTCATTCCATTCTTAATTCATTTTTATTACTTATTTCATACACGTTATATCTTATATCTTATAAAAATCTTATAGAATCAATTAGCTGTTCCTAAAGTTTAAGATAATTTTCTTATATTCTTGCCATCGCTTAGCATACTTCACTCCTCCATTCAGATCATATATTTCCATATAAACATGTGTTTCTTTTATATCTGAAATTCTAGATTGAAATTTAAATTTTCCAAAATATTAAATTTTTTAAAGAAAAAGGTCTAAAAAATTTATATAAAGAAAAAAATACAAAGAGTCTGTCAAAGCCTCATTATAACCAGTATCATATAAAACATAAAAAGCTTTTTACTTATTAAATAATTCCCCTTTCCTCAAACTAGATATTCTCCAAAACAAAATACATTCCCTCTAAAATTATACCCCCACACACATTTTTAGGCTGTATATAACGAATTTCATATAACCACCATCTTGTCCTAATTTTAAAAAAAGATATAAAAAATATAGAATCCTTTCAAAACACTCTTTTCCCTCCTGATGTTAATACTATCAAATCCATATTCTTATCAAGTAGATTACATATCCAGAGTTTCCCCCCCAAATATAAGCCTGTTAATAAATTCAATAATTTTAATATAGTTAAACATTTAAGAATATAATGCCTCTTATCAAGTAATATGTCCATGATTCTAACAGATATAACCATGATTCTAACATATTCCTTTCTTCTAATAATACTGTCTTTTCTTCTGTTTGGGGTGGATAATATTGTTTAAGATTCTTCTCTGTACTGAAGGAGCGGGTCCAGTAGTCACGTGGGTTTCTCGCTGTCCAATCCTCATAGGACCGAGCCTAGTCTTTAAAAAGATTGCTGGATCTGCCCCTTCCCCAGAATTTGCTCGGTCCTGCGATCCGGCAGGACATGTGGATGGCTCGCTCCTCTCAATAATATCTTTCCTCTTCGTTCTTCTCTTCAAATTTCAGCTAAGTAAAAATCGTTTGCCTTTTTAAAAAGAAAAGCTTGCCTTCTCGCACCAGCTTTACTGGGCTCGGCGCCAAAAGGGAGAAGCCGCAGCGTGGCTACAGCTGCGAATTACGTTATCACCTTGCTTGCACTGCTGCCAGATTGTATTTATTTTTAAAAATCTACTCGGCTAGGAGGTTTAGCTATAATAAGAGCAAAAAACCGGTCTTTTTCCTCCGGCGGTGTGGGACACTATAACAAGCTCTCTTGTGGTGTCCTGGACTTTAGTGGCTCCTTTTGCTCATTAATTTCAGCAAAAACAGGAGAGGTTTATTTTGGCGCGAAGGCCCTCGGTGCCCAGTAATTTCCCGGCGCTTGCAGACCGCCCACATGCGGCCTGTCTGTTGCCATTAAGTCCACCGCGTGGCCCTGGAGTAGGCTGTGAGACCCTCAGGCTTTTTCTCCCTGGCTAGGCCTCCAAACCAGTGTGCCTTGGTTTACTTTAAAGTTAGTGAGGCCTGCCCTTCTGAACTCACGGGCACGAACTCTGGTACCAACCAGATTGTCTTTGAGTCGCAGACGCTCCTAGGCATAGGAGCTAGGGCCCCCTTCCTCTTGGGAATACTGTTCCCTGTAAGCTGCACGCGTGCACATGCGCATGCCCCAAAATACCCCCCCACGCACCCTTTTCCAAGGGCGCGCAAGGAGCTGGGAGTTGGGGGCAGGGAGGGACGAAAGTGCGGAGGTGCCGCATGCGCTCCCCATCCCTCTTCCAGCCATGGAGCCACGGCTGCCCCTGCCTCCAGCCCCCTCACGCCCCTGGCCTCTCGTCGCTGCCCAATCTGCCCCTTCTCCGGCTTTCCCGCCTCCCGCCTTGGGGCGCGACTTCTCCCGCAGCAGTGGTGGCTGCGGCTTCTCATCATCATCTGCGCTCCCAGCCAAGGGGCTGCGAGAGGGTTTTCTCCGTGCGCTTTGGGAATGCCTGCCCCACCCCTCTCGCAGCTCCTTTGCTGGGAGCGCTTTCATCCTGAGCTTTCAGCAAGGGGGCTGCAGTAGAGGCAGGGCAGGCGTTCCTGAAGCGCTTGGAGTAAGCGCTCTCGCAGCCCCCTCGCTGACAGAAAGAGAGCAATAGACAGAGCAAGATGGAAAGAGAGAGGGAGAGAGAAAGTAAGTGAGAAAGAGAGAGAGAGAAAGAGGGGTAGAGAGAGAGAGAGATACCAAGAGAGAGAACAAGAGAGAGAAAGAAAGCAATAAAGATAAAAAGAGTGAGAGAGAAAGAAAGCAATAGAGAGAGAAAGAAAACAAGAGAGAAAGTGAGATAGAAAGAGAGAGAGAGAGCAACAGACAGAGCGAGATAGAAAGAGAGGGAGAGAGAAACTGAGAAAAAGAGAGAGAGAGCAAGAGGGGGAGAGAGAAAGAGAGAAATGACTCTTGATTTATGGTAAAAAGCACCCAAATAATAACAGAGAAAAAAAAAACCCAGCCTCCTGTCTGTGTTTGTGTGTGTGTGTGTGTGTGTGTGTGAACTCTTGAACCATTTCCAATAGCCCTCACCTGTTATTGAAAATGGTTCAAGAGTTCACATACACACACACACACACAAGGGGGGAGGAGACAGGGATGGAAAAAGAGAAGATAGTAATAATAGTAATACATTTTGGTTTTGTTTTATTATTAATTTCTTTTAATAAAAAAGAAGGGGATTTTTTTTCTTATTTGTTTGTTTGTTTGTTTGTTTGTTTGTTTGTTTGTTTGTTTGTTTGTTTATTTATTTATTTATTTATTTTACTTCTATGCTGCCCAGTCCCAAGGGGACTGCCGCTCAGATACTATACTTTTCCCCCCACACCGAAAAAAAATTAGAGGGAACATTGCCCATTTACAGCTTCTCCCAACTTTTTGGCTAAAGTCTTGTACCTCTAATTTGCTCAGGCCATGACTTCATTTCCCAAGAGAGGCACTTCTTCTAAAGGTCCCAGAGAGGATAGGCCTACTGACAATGAAATTGATACCATCCCCCAGGCCTCTTCCTCCTCTTCTTCGGGAGCCCCTTCAATGGTTAGAGCCACTAGGACTGAGAAGAGACGGGACCAAACTCTTCAAAATATACATGAGAGATCGGCTAAATGTTTAGGAATGCAGGCCTAAGTGCACGTTAGCCCATCTGACCCTCCAGAGGCTTCTAAATTGCCTCCCTCTGGTGTCCCTGTGCTTTCTCTGGATGAGTCAAACCTAAATAGACCCCAGCCTAACTTATGCGGCTTAGGTCCGGAGGAGCCAGATATTATGATGGAAGATCCCTTAGAGCCAGAACCATCCTAGGCCTCCAGGGTATCTCCTTCTCTCCTTGCTTCTATTACTAACCTTCCTCCAGAGCTGCAATCTATGTATTCTGCTTTACCTCAAGCCATTGATGCTAAGCTCTCAGCTATCAGTGTGCCTCCTCACTCTCGTCCCCTCTCATGTGTTCCTAGACCCGTGAGTTCCTTCTCAACCTACAGAATTCCAGTTCACAGGATTCCTCACAGGATGAGAATAATGACATGGACATAGAGGACAGGGATGACCCTTTCCAATGCCTGTCAGAGGATGAGGAATCACAAATCAAGATTCCATCTCCTGCCGCAATCTTTCCTTTTCAACTTTTCAAATCTCTGTTGTTCAAGGCAAGAGTGGCCAAAGGCTTGGCTGGTCAGGACAAACCATCTGATTCCTCACCAGCGGCTCTTAAAGAGAACCTGCCATATTGTATGGAGGAACAAGAGGACAACGAGGTCATCCCCATGCCCATATTGTTCAAAGATGCTCTGCTCAAGCAGTGGGACCATCCTGCTTACAGTTTTAATCCCACTTCTAAGGACAGAAAGTTATACAAGCTGTCTCCATCTTAGGAGGACCTCCTTGTCTGTCCTAAAGCTGATGAACCAGTAAAGATTCTTCACTCTGCGGCTGCTATGCCTGGTGAAGCAGAGGAAGTGCTAAAACCCGAAGATAAACGTCTAGAGCAAATTCTCTTCACTGATACCTGGGCAATTAAGAGTGCAGCAGCAGCATCTTTCTTTTCCAGAGCCATTCTCCTGTGGCTTCAACAGCTCCAACAGCATATTCCTCCTGACGACCTTAGGGGTCAACAGGACTTCAATAAGGTATTTGCAGCTGCCCAATATGTAGCAGATGCTACCCTGCAATCATCAAGATTTGCGGCAAAGTCGGTAGTGGCCTCTACTACAGCCAGAAGACTTCTATGACTCCGCCCTTGGCAAGTGGGAGTGAGACAGAAATGGCAGCTTGCCTTGGGTCCTTTGAAGCGCAATCTGTTGTTTGGCGACCTTCTGGACCCCCTTCTCACAGAGACCACTGACAAAAACAAAGTTTTGGGGCCCACCAACAAAAAGGCCATGAAAACTCAGCCCTTTCGACGCCAAAATTGTCAACAAGATAAAGGGTTCGCCTTCCAGAGGAACTCAGGTCAGTATACCTCTCGTTTTCGCTCCCAAGCAGATGGGCTCAAAGAAGTTCCGCCTCTTCTAGAGCCTCCAGAAGGCCCAGATGGTAATCTCTACTCTGTTCCCATTGGGGGGCATCTAGCTTGGTTTGCTTCCATCTGGCGCTGTTCTTGTAAGGACCTTTGGGTTATTTCCACTGTGGAATGGGGGCTCCATGCCCCCTAAGTATTTCATTTCTTGTCCATCCCCCAGAACTCCTTCATCTCATCTTCGAATGGAGGAAGCAATTCAACATCTGTTGTCCATCAGGGCTATTCAACCAGTTCCCTCCTCTCAAAGAGGTCTCGGTTTCTACTCCATTCTCTTCATGGTCCCTAAGACTTCCAGAGGATGGAGGGCTATTCTAGATCTTAAGAGATTAAATCAGTTCATTAAATATAGAAAATTTAAAATGCATTCCTTGTCATCCACCCTTGTCTCTATTCATCCAGCAGATTTTATGGTTTCTTTGGATATCATGGAGGCCTACCTCCACATCCCGATTGCTAAGGGCCATATACAATTTCTTCGCTTTGCCTTTCAGGGTCACGGATTGTAAAAGTCTGTTTGAACTTCAAACCACGAAGGCAATGGAATTCAGAGTTTCAAGCATGCTATTCAAAAACAAGATTTCTTTTATTATGAAAGAAAAAATAAACATTGTCTGGATAGACAAAAGAAACAAAACTTACATCATGGAGTCTTAAGGCAGAGAACAAAGAACGGAGCAAGAAGGTGGAAATGACTAGGCAGGATATTACATAAAATATAGGAGGAGATTAATGACAAGGCACACATGTTAACTCTTTAATTACTGAATGTCTCTGAGGCTGGCAATATTCAGCGTGACACCCCTTCTTTGGTGGTCATCAGGGACATTGGTTCACATAAGGCACATTTTCTTGCAGAGGTATTCGTGTTGGTTAGCTGGCAATGGTTTATTCAGCACGTCAGCGATCTGTTCAGTTGTGGGCACATAATGTAGTTTCACGAATCCTTGTTTCACATATTCTCTTGCATTCTTATATCTTATGTCGATGTGCCGTGAACGAGCTCCAATATATTCAGTTTCAGATATGAACGTAACTGAAATATTGTCCTCCATAATAACAATTGGTTTCTTTTTTTTCCTTTTTTTTTCAATTTTTTTATTATTTTTCATAAAAAACAAACAAATACATACAAACAATAAACATAAAGTGGGGGTGTGTTTCCCCCGCTTCTTATGAAAGTATACATTCAAATATAGAAAAAGAATACATAATTAAATATATGTTAACTATTATATAAAAAGAAAATTAATAAATTTGAGTTAAAGTTTACAAATCTTAATATGAGTGTTAGATAGGGTTAGTATAACATAATTACCAAAGAAAAAATACCTTTAATGTAATCCTAATTACTATAGTAAAGTAATATCAAACCTTCAATCCAAACAGTAAAACTAAATTCAACTATTATACTTCGAAAATCTTGGTATGTTGCTTATACTTATACATACATTACTATATCATAATCATCAAAAAGTCCTTTTAAACTAATATTAATATTATTATCACCTAGGTAAAAACTAATACAAAAAAAGATAAAATAAAAAAAAAACAACCACTAGAGATATATCTTATTTTTTCTTATCTATCCATTTGTAAACATTGTTCCATGTTTCATAAAATTTAGTATCCTCTTGATCGTTTAATCTTCTTGTCATCATATCCATTTCAGCGCAATCTAATATCTTAGCTATAACCTCTTCTTCCTTGGGGATTTCCTCCCCTTTCCAGTTTTGCGCATATATTATTCTAGCCGCAGTTAATATGTGTATAATTAAATAAAAAATTTCTTTCTTATAAATCTGGTTTGTGACACCTAATAAGTAAAATTCTGGGGTATTATCTATATCTTGCTTTATTATTTCTTTTAATATTTTTTCAATCATCTTCCAATATATTTTTGCTTTGCCACATGTCCACCATTGATGATAATAAGTTCCTATATCCTTCTTACATTTCCAGCATATTGGGGATGTTTTGGGAAACATTTTTGCTATCCTATTTGGTGGGAGATGCCATCTATAAAACATTTTGATTTGGTTTTCTTTTAGAGAAACTGATTTAGTCATTTTCCAATTATTAATCCACACTTTCTCCCATGTGTCTATGTCTATTTCCTTACCAATATTTCTACACCATCTTATCATAGTATCTTTTAAAGTCAACTCTATATTTTTATGAGCAATAAGTAGTTTATATATTTTCCCTATCATTTTTGTTGAGTTAGTGGTTATTAAAGTAGTTAAAGGATTCTTACTTTTATTAAAAATGTAAAGAGTTTTATCCTTCTGATATCTAGATCGGATCTGGGCGTAGTGCCACCAATCTATTATTATCCCTTCTTCTTGTAGTTCAATTCTAGATTTAAGCTTCATCTGATCATTTAATAGTTCTTTATATCTATAAGTCATTTTCTTGTCCTTTATAGACTTTGGATGCGTTATTGCTTCTAAAGGAGCTAACAAATCTGGGATGCTTAAGAAATGATTCTTCTTTATATCTTTCCATACTTCTAATAAGTATTTCCTTAATGTATGCCTTTTAAAATATGAATGGTTTTTGTCCTTATCATACCATAAAAATGCGTGCCATCCAAGCATTAAGTCATGTCCTTCTAGGTCAAGTGTTCTTTTATTATCTAAGATTATCCAATCTCTAAGCCATGTTAATGCTGCGGCCTGATAATATAGTTTCCAATTTGGAAGGCCAAATCCACCTCTTTCTTTAATATCTTCTAAACAATTCATTTTTATCCTTGCTTTTTTACCTTGCCATATAAATTTTTTAACTAAGTTTGTTAAAGTTTTTAAAAAGATACCCCCTGGGTTTATTGGTATTGCCTGAAAAAGAAATAAGACCTTGGGTAAAATGTTCATCTTAATTGTTGCAATTCTTCCTAAGAAAGATATTTTCAAATTATTCCACATTGCTAAGTCTTTTTTAATTTCTGCTAGTAATTTCATATAATTATCATTTTTTAATGTTATTGTTTTCGCTGTTAAATTTATTCCTAAATATTTTACCTTTTTTACAGTCTTTATTCCAGAAATACTTTCTAATTTAGTTTCTAGTGTTTTATTCATATTTTTGGTCAAGTAGTGTGTTTTGCTTTTGTTTATCTTTAAACCTGCTACGTTTCCATATTGTTCAATGGTTTGTAGTAAGGTAGGAACTGTTGTAGTCGGTTCTTCAATTATAAACATTAGATCGTCTGCAAAGGCCTGGAGTTTGTAGGTTTCATCTCCTACGGTTAAACCTTTTATTTTGGGGTCCGCTCTTATTTTAATTAATAGGGTTTCAAGGGTCATAATAAATAACAATGGTGATATAGGGCATCCTTGGCGAACTCCCTTATTTATGTCAAGTATTGGTAATTGACTGTTATTCAATATTATATTCATTGTTTGTTTTGAATATATGGTATCTATTAGGTTAACAAATTTTGGGCCAAATCTCATTTTATTTAATTGCATTTTTATAAATATCCAATTAACGTTGTCGAAGGCCTTTTGAGCGTCCATAAACATTAGAGATGCCGTCTTGTCTGGGTGTTGTTCATAGTACTCTAGTATATTTATTACAGTTCTAATATTATTTTTAATTTGTCTCCCTGGAAGAAAGCCATTTTGGTCTTGGTGTATTATTCCATTTATAACTCTTTTGAGTCTCTCTGCGTAAATGGCAATAAAAATCTTATAATCTACATTTAATAATGATATAGGCCTATAATTTTTAATTTTTTCTGGTTCTGTACCCTGTTTATGTATTAAGGTTGTCAGTGATTCTGACCAAGATTTGGGGATTTTTCCCTCAAGTCTACATAAATTAAAAGTTTCTAACATATGGTTTCTTATTGTTTCGTTGTCTATCTTGTACCATTCTGCAGGTATGGCATCTGGGCCTGTGGCCTTATTGCTTTTCTGTTTTTTAATTGTTATTAGGAGTTCCTCCATTGTTATTGGTCCATCCATGGTGGCCTGTTGATCTTCTGTTATTTGTGGTAAATTTGAAGCCTCTAAATAGTTAAAAACTTCATCTTCAATAACATGATCTTTAGCATATAATTCTTTATAAAAATTATACACAATGTCTGCCTTACCTTCTGTATCATATTTTATTTTACCATCTTTATCTTCTAATTTTTGGATTAGTTTTGATTGACTCTGTTTTCTAAGTTTATACGCTAGCCATCTGCCAGGTTTATTTGCATGTTCAAAATATTGTTGCTTTGCTCTTTTGATCTTTTCAGTTAGTTGGTTTTGTTCTATAACTCTAATTTTATGTTTAATTACATTTATTTCTGTCTTTAGATCTCTGTTCTTAATGTGTTGCTGCGATAAGGATTCTAATTGTTTTAGTTCGTTTGTTAATTGTAAGTACTCTAATTTCTTTTCCTTATTGTGTTTTGCTGTATAGGATATTGTTAAACCTCTTATATACGCTTTAACTGTATCCCATAAGTTCTGTGGAGTAGTGTCTGTTGTTTTATTAATTTCAAAAAATATTTTTAATTCCTTTTCAATCCAATCCTTATATTTCTTATCATTTAATATATACCTATTCATCCGCCAGTTGTTCTGTTTATTATTCATCGTCATATAGACCACTATTGGATTGTGATCAGCCCATGTATTAACGTCTATCTCAACCTCTCTTATTTGTTCTGCCACCGTTTTTGGTGCCCATAACATGTCAATTCTCGTCCAAATTTTATGAGGATTGGAGTAAAAGGTAAATTGCCTTTTGTGAGGGTGTCTTTCCCTCCAAATGTCGCTTAGTAATAATTCCGCTTTCATTTTTTGAAAAGTGCTAGGTAGCAAATTTCTTCTTGTTTTTTTTCCTTTTCCCCTTTTTTTATTACCTCCCCCTCCTGAGTGGTCTAATTGTCTATTCGCGATAGCATTGAAGTCACCTATTATCAATACATTATCAATAGCTAAATCTATTATTATTTGGTGTAAATTTTTATAAAATGTCATTTGGTCTTCATTGGGAGCATAAATAGAAACAACCACTAGAGGTCTAGGTTCAATATCTACTTGCACAATCAATATCCTACCCTCTTTATCCTTATATATTTGTTTGGAATTTATAGAATTCTTAACATACATCACTACACCTCTTTTTTTTTGGTCTGCTAATGCAGCATACATTTTTCCAATTTTGGGATTCAACAGTAATTTTTGGTTATCTTTTTTAATATGAACTTCTTGTAATATTGCAATCTGAACATTTTGGTTTCTAATTTTAGAAAAAATTTGCTTCCTTTTTCTTGGTTCGTTAAGTCCATTAACATTTACGGAAAAGATTTTTAAGTCTTTATTCGTTGTCATTTAGTGGGTTTTTTGGTTTCTCGCTGAGGTTGAACTCTTCTAGCACCTTGGTCCTGCTCTATTACTTGAGCAGTTGCCCCCAAGTTTTCTTCTTGCTGAGTTGGTAATTTTTCCCCTGGTTGCTGTTGAACTAGTTGTAGTTGGACCACTTGTTGCTTACTTGCGTAGTCGGAGTGGCCAATACCACTCTGTTCAAGAAAGTACATGGCTTGTTCTACGTTTTCCAGTTTGTACCTTGTAGAACGCCATGTCAGAGAAAGTCCTTGTGGAATAAGCCAACGGTAAGTAATATTTTCTTTGATCAATATTTTAGTTAGAAAGTGATAGTCTCTTCTGTTTTCTCTGACACTTCTTGGAACTTGCTTTAGTATCTTTATTTCTACTCCCTGACGTTGGGGCGGGGAGTTTCTTGAATGATGAAGTATCTCATCTCGCAACGCCTTTCTTGTAAACTTAATATGTATCTCTCTTGGGAGGTTGTGCCGACGGATATAGCTATTCGAAATTCTGTATACTTCATCGATTTCTCTCTGTAAAGCTATGGGGTCCTCTTGGAGTATAGCTCCAATAATTTCCGCCATAGTCGCTTTTAAGTCTTCATCTTTTTCCTCTTTTATATTCTGAAATCGAAGTCCGTACGAAGCTCGTTGCATCTCCAGCTGGATAATAGATTCATCATATCTTCTGTATCTCTCATCGGCTCTCCCTTCAAGATAATCCATTCTTTTCTCATTTTTGTCAGATTGTTCTTCAACTTTTTTAACTTGGTCGTCACTTTCTTGAAGTGTTTGTTGGATCTGCTTTATCTGGTCTTTCATCTCGCCCATATCAGCTTTCATTTGGGCCATCTCCACTTTAAATTCTGCCAAGTCAGCTTTTATGGCTTCTCTTTGTTGTGTTGCCTCCTCCTTTATAGCTTCTCTTTGTTGTGTTGCCTCCTCCTTTATGGCCTCTCTTTGTTGAGTGGCGTCTTCTTGTAATTTGACCATGAAGTCCTTCAAAGTGTTCAAAGTCTCATGTATAGTTGCAAGATTGGACTGCATTGTTTTGTCTTTGTCTTTGTCTTTGGTAGACATGGTTAACACTTGATGCGAGGGAGAAGAATGCGGTGACACTTGTGGAGATAGGGTAGTTGGTGTAGTTTGTTTTTTTGTTGTTTTAACAAGGGTTGAGGTATGGGACATTATCAAATTAGAATCCACTATTTCAAATTTTAAGGTTAGTTTCAATTTTATATGTAGTGAAAAGGAAAAAAAATTACTATAAATTCCAAATCTGTTCAATGTATTTTGTTTCCCTTATAATATAACTATACCAATTCAATAGCAATTCAATTAATAACAGAATTCAAAAAAAAGAAGGGAGAAGAAAGAAAAGAAAAAAGAAGTATTATTATTTAGTGCCACAGAAAAAAAAGAACAGGTATTAGCCTTTTCAAGTAAAAGGAAGACAAAAAGTAAAAGAAGGGAAGGAATATCAACTATATGTAGAAAACAAAAGAAAAAGAGTTGGAGGAGAAACTTTAGGAGGAGGGAAGAAAAAGGAGAAGGGAAAAAAAATGAAGTAAAAAGAGTTGTTCAGAAAGGAAAAGAAGGAGGGTAGTATTTTAGTTCAACTATTTAGAATAGAGCAGGAACCCAAGGTTTATTAACAATGCATATAGTTCAAACCAAACTTCTTCTAGTAATAGAAATGTCCAAGAATAGGGAAGAAAGTCAAAGAAGAATCAGGAAAAAAAAAACAAATAATTGTTCAAAGACACAATAACAGTATTATATACTTAAGTTCTTCTTATAAATCCTGTAGTTTTGCTAGGAAGTAGAGATGAAAATCCAAATCTCAAAGGGTAAAGTTATATTTGATTTCAATTCAAAATTCAAAGAGTAAAACAAATCCAAGGCTTGCTTGTGTTCAAAATGAAGTCAGTTTATTTTCCAAATTCAAGACAGAAACAAAGAAACAGATCCCAAGATGGAGTCAAGTTAATTTCCGTGCAGCAGGCAGATGTTAAGCCAAAGAATTCTCAGCAAATAATCCAAAAGGTGTCAGCAAATAATCCAAAAGGCTCAGCAAGTATTCCAAATAGGTTAATCCAACAATAAGTAATCCAAAAAAGAAGTGATTTCAATCTCTTCTAGATTCCCTTTAGTTCATAATTATTAAGTTATTTCATGTTGTGAAAAGAAGCAGCAGAAGAAAAAAAAAAGGCAGCAAGACTGTGTTCCTCCGCTTCAAAAATTAAGTCCAGAACATTATGATTTTAAAAGTCTATTAACAACAAATTCTGATCATCACTAGGAATTTCCTTTAGCAGTTAAAATTTTCTAAATAGTCATGTCAAATTTAAACTATTTTGTTAAGCCATAAAGTCAGAAAATTATTTTATAAGTTCCAAAGTTCACGTTCAAGATGGAAAAGTAAAAGTGAAAAAAAGAATTAGGTCCGGCTGTTATTTGCGGATGAGTTTAAACAAGAAAAAACTTTCACTTTCGCCCTGGAGAAAAAAAACTTTTACTTAGAACTTTTACGATCTTCTGGCTTTAAACAGGAAACACAATAGAAATTTTTACCTTAGGTCCTTTCTCTGCTGTATTCTTTTTCAATGTAGATGTAGATATTTATACTTTCACTTCTTTGATTTTTGTTCTTCCCGCTGAGTGAGGGGAGAAAGCGCTGGCCGGTCCTCTTAAACAAAGAGGAGCGGTTCTCCCGTCTCCGAAGCTGCGGGGCGAACCGCTGCCTCCGGAGTCCTGGCGATGGGTCCTCGGGCAGAGGAGAGCCCCCTGTTCATGGATCGGGCCATCCGGGCCCGATCCGATCGCAAATGCGACCTTCGGAGGGGGTAGAAGGGATTCGCCTGGCAGAGCCCTGCCAGACACGTCCCGCCGCGATCTCCACCAAACCGGAAGCCAATAACAATTGGTTTCATGGGATCACCCCAAATGCTATGAACGAGAGCAGAAACACAGGTTAAAGCATTACAACATTCAGAAACACAAGCATATTCTGACTCAGTGGAAGAACAAGAAATGAAGTTTTGTTTTCTAACTTTCCAATAAATTGGACAATCATTCAAAAACATTATATAACCAGAGGTACTTTTTCGTGTTTCTTTATCACCTGCCCAATCAGAATCTGCATAGCAAATCAGCTCAGGATACTTGTTGTGTTCTGGTTCTAAGAACAATTTCATGTTTTTTGTGTACTTCATGTATCTCAGCAGTCTCTTTATTCACGTCCAGTGAAATGTAGTTGCTTTGCCAATGTACCTTGACAAAAGATTCACACTCAGTGAAATGTCGGGTCTTGTCCAACTGCTAATGTATAACAGTGACCCAATTACTGACCGATAAAGCATTTGGTCTTCAAATTGAGGACAATCTTGCTGTGCCAACCTGTAAAAATCAGTTTGCATAGGAGAACGACATGGATGTGCGTTAGACATGTTACAATTTTGAAAAAGTTGATCAACCTTGTTCTCTTGAGAAAGGCAAAACCCCTTCTCATTTTTTTCAATCTGAGCTCCTAGATAATCATGAATATGCCCTAAGCTTTTCAAAGTAAAATGTCTTTCTAAACCTTTTGCAAAAATTTCACTCATATGTTTGTTAGGACCAATGTAAACAATATCATCAACATAAACAAGTATAATTTCATAAACATTACCTTGCCCTTTTGTAAACACGCATTCATCAGAGTCGGACTTAATAAAACCCATTGAATTTAGCTTGTCAATGAGACATCTATGCCACATTAAACCAGATTGTTTCAATCCATAGAGACTCTTTTGCAGGTACCAGACATCTCCTTCCTGGTCCTGGAACCCAGGCGCGCCCTTCACGTACATTTCTTCATCTAGATTAGCATTCAGATAAGCAGTTTCGACATCGAACTGGAAAACTTCTAAATTCAAGGCAACGGCTGTGGTTAAAGCAATTTTGACACTTTCATTTTTAACTGTAGGTGAAAAGGTATCTGTATAATCTTTTAGATACACTTGAGAGTAGCCTTGCGCTACTAATCTTGCTTTATATATTTTCTCACCATTTGGTTTTTGTTTAATTCTGTAGACCCATCGTGTGCCAATAATCTTCTTGTTCGTTGGAGGTTCAATGTGTTTAAACACCTTAAGTTTTTTTAGTCCAGTTCAGCTTCCATTGCATTATACCATTTTTCTTGTTCTGTCTCAGGTAAATGTCTTATTTGAGAAAAATTTTCAGGAGGAAGTGTAACATTGTTGCAAAGAACAGGAAAAGATTTTTGTAAAACTTGCTGTTGATAACTCTTTGGAGGAATTCCTTTTGTGGTTCTCTTGGAACATCTTAGAACTGTGGTCCATTCATCATCTTGGTCATCTCCGTCTCCAACTGCATCGCTGGGAACATCATCTGTGACTGGTGAAGACTGTACATCATCTGGAACATCTGGAACAGCTACCTGAGGGTCAGGTTGCGCTGTACCTTGAACATCATATCTAGGAAAATAAACAGAAGTATCATTACTGTGTATTCTGGACCAATTTGTATCTTCCTCAAATTTAGCTGAATTAAAAATAACAGTTGTGTGATTAGAGTCAGCAAATTTGTAGTACTTAGAACTTTCATCAAAACCTATAAATCTCAGTCTTTCTGCCACTGGACCTCCTTTCTTTCTCTGGGCCAGTGGAATGTTCACCATGGCATACAAGCAAAAAATGTGAAGGTTTTAGATATCAGGCTTCTTTCCATAAAGCATGTAAAAAGGAGTTTGTTTTAAAACACTGCTCCAGATATGGTTAACAATGTAGTTAGCATACCTTAGTGCTTCACCACAGTAGAAATTGTTGAGATCAACGTCCTCTAGAAGACAGCGAAACATAGTCTGTAAAATGCCCTGCCAGTGTTCAACTATACCATTATGTTGAGGGGAGTAAGGGGCTGAAGCCTGGTGGCGTATCCCATTCCGTCTCATCCATCCTTGGAATGGCTGGGACATGAATTCTCCACCACGATCACTTTGAATTCTTCTGATGCGAACATCGTGTTGATTGAAGACTTGTGCAGCAAAGTCTCTAAAGATCTGAAATGTTTCTGATTTTTGTTTCATTAGATACACAAAACCATATCTAGAATAACTATCAACAATAGTTAAGAAATACTTACAATTACCCCTAGTAGGCCGAAATGGACCGACAATGTCGGTATGAACCAAATCAAAAATGCGTGTAGACAAATGTATGGCATGCTTAGCAATAGGAGCAGCTTTGGATTTGGACTTGTTACAAACAAAACAGTCTAAATAGATCTTGCAATTACCATCAACTTTAAAACCATTTACAAACTCAGGCATCCTGGATAAGACATCATATGAAGCATGGCCCAAACGACGGTGCCAACGGTGAATACACCTGAAATGAAAAGATTTGTTTGTTAGTATAGGATTAACATTTGCAACATTATGCGGAACCTCTTGGAGGTCTTTGGGTTTATGAGCCTCTGTTTCTATAGTAGCAACAGGTTTTCTCTCTGGACCTGTGCTTTCATGGTTTGGAACGCTTATACTTACATCAACCCGTTCTTGAGGTTTCGGCTTCAGGTAATAAACACCACCAATTGGAATAGCATGTGCGATAACAGTTCCATTTTTATTTTTTTATTTTTTTAAAAAATATTTTTTATTATAATACAAAGATTTTTTAAAAAGAGCAAGTATATGTTGTTTTACATCTTATATCATCTTATATCATTTCAGAACATAATCATAATTATATAGTCATTGTACTTAAATTCTAAATATTTTGTACAAATATTTTATACAATACTGTCCTTAATTACCCCACTCCCCCCTTTGAACTGTTGTATTAACAGTTCCAGATCAATATCAATGTGCAGCATATGGCATCAGCGGTTGTTACAGATTTGTTCTGTCATGCAATTAATCTAAAATCAGATTGAATTGATCTTAATGTCGTGTCACCTGATGATTTTCAGAACATATTGTTTATTCACTACCATTATTGTTATTATTTATATTCTTATTTTGATTTTGGGGTTTTTCCTTTGGCCTTGCTCCAAGACCAGCGGAATGCTTAACTATGTCAGATTGATTTATTGCTTCAGCCTGCAACTCTGAAGTATAGCCAGAATATTGCTGTGTCTGACCAGGAGCACAGAATTGAGAAGCCTGTTCTGATAATTTTACTTTTTCAGTTAGAATAGCTAATTCTTCTATGTCAATGGGGGAGGTGGACTTACTGCGCATGTCTTCTGTAATCTCGGTGAGAGATGAAATTCTTTCAGCAGGAATTTCCCCCGTGAGGGGGGTAGCAGCTTTTACTTGTCGATTTGACATGCGTGATGCCGGAGCGTTTGAAAGATAGAACTTTTGTTTCTTAGCAGGCATATCAGTCTTAATTAATTAGAACCAACCATCCTCTGCTACAATGTCACGGATTGTAAAAGTCCGTTTGAACTTCAAACCATGGAAGCAATGGAATTCAGAGTTTCAAGCATGTTATTCAAAAACAAGATTTCTTTTATTATGAAAGTAAAAATAAACATTGTCTGGATAGACGAAAGAAACAAAACTTACATCATGGAGTCTTAAGGAAGAGAACAAAGAACGGAGCAAGAAGGCGGAAATGACTAGGCAGGATATTACATAAAATATAGGAGGAGATTAATGACAAGGCACACATGTTAACTCTTTATTTACTGAATGTCTCTGAGGCTGGCAATATTCAGCGTGACATTATCAGTATAGGGCAATGCCCTTCGGGCTGTCCTCAGCTCCTCGAGTCTTTACTAAGCTCTTGGGTGCCTTGGTGGCCCACATCAGGGCTACACCCATACATATTTTGTGCTATTTGGATGACATTCTTATTCATGGCACCTGCACAGATCTAAGAATTGCCATGTCTATCCTACAGGTTCATGGTTTTTCCATTAATTTCTAGAAAAGTCAGATTTATCCTGCTACTTCTATTCAGCACCTGGGAGCAATCATAAGGTCAGACCTCTCCCAGGTCTTCCTTTCTCCGGAAAGGAAGACCAGTATCAAAGAGCTAATTTTTCAAATCAAGGCTCATAGAAGGGCTACCATCGTCACCCTATCTTCCCTATTGGGAAAGATGGTGTCCTGCGTTGGCATTATCCCATGGGCTCATCTGCATGCTAGGGATCTCCAATGGCTTCTGTTGCCCTTCCAGAGATTGGGGAACAGCAACTTGGCATGCCTCATCACTGTTCCGAAAACCGTATTAAGGTCCCTCATGTGGTGGACTTCCTCCGCCCTGCACAAGGGATCCCCCTTCAGGATTCTAGATCACTTCACCATCACCATGGATGCCAGCTTGACGGGCTGGGGGGCCACGCTCAAGGCCTCATAGCCCCAGGCACGTGATCAGCGGACCCAGACCCATCAACTGGCTGGAATTGAGAGCAGTGTCATTATCTCAAACAATTCAAACCACACATTATCAATCAACATGTCCTGATTCTCACAGACAATATGGCCTCAAAGAGTCACATCTGCAGACAAGGGGGCACCCGATCCAAGGCTCTGATGCAGGAAGCCCTGAAACTGAGTTTCTGGGCAGAGAGACATCTTCAGTCCTTATGGGCCGATCACATCTCAGGGGTTCTCAATGTGCAGGCAGACTGGCTCTCCCGATCAACTCTGGATCCAGGAGAGTGGGGCCTCCATCTGGCCTTATTCCAACAGATCTGCCTCAGATTCGGTCACCCATCACTAGACCTATTTGCGACCATGACCAACACTCAGCTCCCTGGGTTCTATTCCAGATTTCCGTCCCCGGGAGCGGAGGCAATCAATGCATTCAGAACTCCTTGGCCTCAGGGACTGCTTTACGCTTTCCCTCCAATACCGATTCTCCCAGATGTACTCCACAAGATCATCATCGAGAAGGCCCAGGTGATACTGATAGCCCCTCCCTGGCCTCGCCAACCCTGGTTCACAGACCTGCAGTGCCTGTCCGTCCCGAACCTCTGGCAACTCCCCGTTTCGGAGGATATGTTGCAGCACGGGGGCTCTCACCATCCAGACCCGGAGTGGTTCCACCTCACCGTTTGGCGGTTATCCGGCGTGACCTAGACCTTCGAGGTTATGATCCAGACATGGTAGAAGTAATCCTCAAGTCTAGAAGAATGTCTACCAACAGAATTTACGACCACACCTGGTCCAAGTTTCACCAATGGTGCACACAGGAAGATCTATCACCGCTATGTATCCCCATTCACAGAATTGTCTCTTTCCTCATTCGTCGCCACCTAGCAGCCTTATCTTCGGTTCTAGCTGGACCTCGCAGGCAACTACTCCGTTCCTTTCTGGAAATTCAGGAATTTCTACGAGGTATCTCTAATCTCAGGCCTCCCACTATCCACAGATACCTATCCTGGGACTTACCAAGGGTTCTACACTCCCTCACTCAGGCACCATATGAACCCCTAAGGTCAGCATCCTTCAGGTACCTATCCTACAAGGTAGCCTTTCTGGTGGCAATAACATCTGTCCATCGTATTTCAGAGCTGGTGGCCCTTTCTATCCGGCAGGATCTATGTCACTTCCATACGGACAAAGTAGTCCTCCACCTGGACCCCACCTTTCTACCAAAGGTCAGTTCCATGTTTCACAGATCCCAGGACATCGTTCTGCCTTCATTCAGCTCCAATCAGAACCACCACCTTTTGGTCAGATGGCATACCCTAGACTTCACAAGAGCTCTACGAATCTATATCCAACGAACGGAGGTCAGAAGCCTTATTTGTAGCCTACCATCCCAGATCCCTGGGATCCAGGGCTTCATCAACTGTCTCAGGCCATTGGATCTGAGGGACAATCTCAAAGGCATATGAGTCAGCTTCCCACAGCATACCAAGAGGTATCACGGCACATTCCACAAGAAGTGCAGCCACATCTGCTGCATGGGCAACTCAAGCTCCATTGGAGGAAGTCTGCAAAGCAGCCACTTGGGCCTCTCCAAATTCCTTTATAAGGCACTACAAAATTGACTCTTACGCTTCTGCAGATGCTGCCTTCAGCAGAAGAGTCCTTCAATCCGTTATCTCTCATGATAGCCAACTAATCCCTCCCTAGAGACTCATCTATTGGGTATGTCCCACGTGACTGCTGGACCAGTTCCTTCAGTATGGAGAATAGGTGTTGATTGTTTACCTGAACGTCTCTTCTCATACGCTGAGCGGGTACAGCAGTCACTTCCCTCCCTATTTCTATTCTAACTATGGTTATACCTTTACCAGTTTTTCTTACTATCATGAGAGTAGAGCTTTATACGAACCTCCACCTTGAGCCTAAGTCTACGGATTCGCAAATTCTGGGGAAGGGGCAGATCCAGCAATCTTTTTAAAGACTAGGCTCTGTCCTATGAGGATTGGACAGCGAGCAACCCACATGACTTTCTTATAATATGTCTCTTAAAATATGAATGGGTCTTACACTTGTCATACCAAACAAAGGCATGCCACCCTAACATTAAATCATGTCCCTCCAAATTCAGTAGTCTTCTATTTTCCAAGGTTAACCATTCCTTAATCCATGATAAGGCTGCAGCCTGGTAGTATAATTTCCAGTTTGGGATGGCTTTTATATCTTCTAATACACTTAATTTCATTCTCGCTTTTCCCCCCTACCATATAAATTTCTTAATAATCTTTGTTAATTCTTTAAAGAAATTTCTCCAAGGATTAACTGAAATTACCTGAAATAAGAACAATACTTTTGGGAGTATATTCATCTTAATAGTCAAAATTCTTCCCAATAGGGATACAGTGATCCCTCGAGTTTCGCGATCTCGAGTTTCGCGAAACACCATATCGCGAGTTTTCAACCCGGAAGTAAACTCCACCATCTGCGCATGCGTGCCCTTCCACGCATGCGTAGATGGTGGAGTTTCCCCGCCGGGCAGAGGCTTCCCTGGGTCTTCCCCCTCTTGCCCTGGTAAGACAGCATCGGCGCGAGCAACGGCGTGGGCGGGCGGGCGGCACGCGCGCGGGAAACCCCACCTCCGCCTCCCAGCTGGGAAGCGGAGCCAGCAACAGCGTGGGCGGGCGGGCGGTGCGCGCGAGCCTGGGGACACCCTAGCTCTGCTTCCCAGCGCGCGCGCGTTGCTGGGGAAAGCGCGCACGCTTGGGGACTCCCTAGGTCCGCTCCCCAGCTGGGGAGGGAGTCCCCACCGCGCGCGCGTTGCTGGGGAATGCGCGCGCGCTTGGGGACTCCCTAGGTCCGCTCCCCAGCTGGGGAGGGAGTCCCCACCCCGCGCGCGTTGCTGGGGAATGCGCGCGCGCTTGGGGACTCCCTAGGTCCGCTCCCCAGCTGGGGAGGGAGTCCCCACCGCGCGCGCGTTGCTGGGGAATGCGCGCGCGCTTGGGGACTCCCTAGGTCCGCTCCCCAGCTGGGGAGGGAGTCCCCACCCCGCGCGCGTTGCTGGGGAATGCGCGCGCGCTTGGGGACTCCCTAGGTCCGCTCCCCAGCTGGGGAGGGAGTCCCCACCCCGCGCGCGTTGCTGGGGAATGCGCGCGCGCTTGGGGACTCCCTAGGTCCGCTCCCCAGCTGGGGAGGGAGTCCCCACCCCGCGCGCGTTGCTGGGGAAAGCGCGCGCGCTTGGGGACTCCCTAGGTCCGCTCCCCAGCTGGGGAGGGAGTCCCCACCGCGCGCGCGTTGCTGGGGAAAGCGCGCGCGCTTGGGGACTCCCTAGGTCCGCTCCCCAGCTGGGGAGGGAGTCCCCACCCCGCGCGCGTTGCTGGGGAAAGCGCGCGCGCTTGGGGACTCCCTAGGTCCGCTCCCCAGCTGGGGAGCGGACCTAGGGAGTCCCCAAGCGCGCGCGCTTTCCCCAGCAACGCGCGCACGGTGGGGACTCCCTAGCTCCGCTTCCCAGCTGGGGAGCGGAGCTGGGATGTCCCCAAGCGCGCGCGCACCCCAGGCGCGAGCAACGGGGTGGGCGGGCGAAGGGCGGCCGGCAGTGGAAGCAAAAACACCATCTGCGCACGCACAGATGGTGTTTTTACTTCCGCACCGCTACTTCGCGAAAAATCGATCTTCGCGAGGGGTCCTGGAACGGAACCCTCGCGATGATCGAGGGATCACTGTATTTGTAAATTATTCCATAACTCTAAGTCCCTTCTAATTTGTCCTAGAAGTTTTATATAATTACCATTTTTAACGACATAGATTTGGCAGTAATCCAAACACCTAGATACTTTACTTTCTTAGTTATTTTCATGTTTGTCAAATTTTCCAATTGTTTTATCTGTGGTTCTGTCATATTTTTAATTAACAATTGCGTCTTACTTTTATTAACTTTCAAACCTGCTACACACCCATATTCTTGTATTTGTTCTGTTAGATTTGGTATTGAAATCAAAAGATTTTCTGTAATAAAAACGACATCATCAGCAAAGGCCTGAAGTTTGTAGGATTCTTTGCTAATCTCTAATCCTCTAATATTCTTATTTGCCCTTATTTTATTAATAAGGTTTCCAGTGTTAAAATGAATAACAAGGGTGAGAGGGGACAGCCCTGTCTAACCCCTCTTTGTATCTCCAACCTTTCCATTTGATCATTATTTAATATAATTTTGGCTGTTTGGTTCGAATATATAGCATCTATTAAATTAATAAATTTAATACCAAATTTCATTTTTTTAAATTGTAATTTCATAAAAGTCCAGTTGACGTTATCTAAAGCTTCCTTTGCATCCAAAAATACCAATGCCATTTGTTTTTCTGGATGTTGCTCATAACATTCCAATGTATTAATAATTGTCCTCAAATTATTCTTTATTTGTCTACCTGGCAAAAATCCATTCTGATCTTCATGTATTATTTCATTTAAAAAAAATTAAGTCTAAATGCATAGATCGAGACAAATATTTTGTAGTCTACATTTAGTAGAGATATTGGTCTGTAATTTTGTATTTTATCCTTTTTTGTTCCTGACTTATGTAATAAAGTTATTAGGGCTTCCGACCAAGATCTTGGAATTTTACCATCTATTATAATCTTATTAAAAATCTCTAACATGTTCAAAGTAAGTACATTACTATGTAATTTATAGAATTCAGCTGGTATAGCATCTGGGCCTGTAGCTTTATTATTTTTTTGATTTTTCAAAGTTTGTTGTAATTCTGTTTTTCTTCTAATAAGAATGGTAGATCTGTGGAATTTAAGAATCTAAGAATCTCTTCTTTTATTTCTTCTTTTTGATATAAATTTTTATAAAATTCCAATATTATTTCTTTTTTCCCCTCTGTTCTGTGTTTTAGTGCTCGTTTACTATCTTCCAATTTCTTTATCATTTTAGATTCTGTATGTTTTCTCAATTTAAAAGCTAACCATCGTCCTGGTTTATTTGCGTATTCAAAATATTCCTGTTTTGCTCTTTTTATTTTTTCAGCTATTTGTTCTTGTTCAATCAAGTTTATTTTATATTTTAACAGATCCATTTTCCTTTTTATCTTATTTTCAGGTGGATTACTTTGTAGTACTGTTTCTAAATTTTTTAATTCTTTCTCTAATTGTACATATTGTTTCTTTTTTCCCTTTTTCTTTTGCCATTTAAGAAATCGTCAAACCCCAAATGTAAGCCTTAGTTGTATCCCCTAAATTTTGTGGGGTTGTTTCCAAGTTTTTATTAATTCTAAAAAAAGTTTCTAATTCTTTTTCCATCTATTCAGCATATTGAGGATCTCGTAAAGCATTTCTATTCATTTGCCAATTAATTTGTCTCTTATTTCCTTTCCAAAAAATTACTAGCGGATTGTGATCTGCCCAACTGTTTGTTTCTATCTCAATATCTTTAATATGTTCAGAAATATGCGCTGAAGCCCAAGCCATATCTATTCTTGTCCAAATTTTATGAGGATTTGAATAAAAAGTATACTGTTTAGCTAATGGGTGTCGCTCATGCCAGATACCTTTCAATAACAATTCTGCACTCTTTTTCCAAAATGTCTTTGGCAAAACCATTTTCTTTTTCTTATCTTTCTTTTTGCCAGAATGATCCATTAAGCTATTGGAAATTGCGTTAAAATCTCCTACTATAATCATATTTTCAATAGCCAATTCATTTATTTTGTCGTGTAATTTTTTATAAAATTCTTTTTGGTTTTCATTCGGTGCATAGATGGACATGATGACAAGAGGTTTGAGTTTAAGTTTGAGTTTATTTAGATTTGTATGCCGCCCCTCTCCGCAGACTCGGGGCGGCTCACAACAAAGTGCAAAAGACAATTCACAACAAATCTAAATTTCTACTAAAAAACATTTTAAAAACCCCCATTTCTAAACACACATACATACGCACATACCATTCATAAATTGTATATGCCCGGGGGAGATGTTTCAGTTCTCCCATGCCTGACGACACAGGTGGGTCTTAAGGAGCTTACAAAAGGCAAGGAGAGTAGGAGCAGTTCTAATCTCCGGGAGGAGTTGGTTCCAGAGGGTCGGGGCCGCCACAGAGAAGGCTCTTCCCCTGGGGCCCGCCAACCGACATTGTTTAGTTGACGGGACTCGGAGAAGGCCCACTCTGTGGGACCTATCGGTCGCTGGGATTCGTGCGGCAGCAGGCGGTCTCGGAGATATTCTGGTCCAGTGCCATGAAGGGCTTTAAAGGTCATAACCAACACTTTGAATTGTGACCGGAAATTGATCGGCAACCAATGCAGACTGTGGAGTGTTGGTGAAACATGGGCATACCTAGGTAAGCCCATGACTGCTCTCGCAGCTGCATTCTGCACGATCTGAAGTTTCCGAACACTTTTCAAAGGTAGCCCCATGTAGAGAGCATTACAGTAGTCGAACCTCGGGGTGATGAGGGCATGAGTGACTGTGAGCAGTGAGTCCCGGACCAGATAGGGTCGCAACTGGTGCACCAGGCGAACCTGGGCAAACGCCCCCCTCGCCACAGCTGAAAGGTGGCTCTCTAATGTGAGCTGTGGATCGAGGAGGACGCCCAAGTTGCGGACCCTCTCCGAGGGGGTCAATAATTTCCCCCCCCCCCAGGGTAATGGAAGGACAGATGGAATTGTCCTTGGGAGGCAAAACCCGCAGCCACTCCGTCTTATCCGGGTTGAATTTGAGTCTGTTGACACCCATCCAGGCCCCAACAGCCTCCAGACACCGGCACATCACTTCCACTGCTTCGTTGACTGGACATGGGGTGGAGATGGAGAGCTGGGTATCATCAGCGTACTGATGATACCTCACCCCATGCCCTTGGATGATCTCACCCAGCGTTTTCATGTAGATATTAAATAGCAGGGAGGAGAGGAGCGACCCCTGAGGCACCCCACAAGGGAGAGACCTCGGAGTCGACCTCTGACCCTCTACTAACACCGACTGCGACCGACTGGAGAGGTAGGAGGAGAACCACTGGAGAACAGTGCCTCCCACCCCCAACCCCTCCAGCCGGTGCAGAATGATACCATGGTCGATGGTATTGAAAGCCGCTGAGAGGTCAAGAAGCACCAGGACAGGGGATAAACCCCTGTCCCGGGCCCGCCAGAGATCATCCATCAACGCGACCAAAGCAGTTTCCGTGCTGTAACCAGGCCTGAAACCCGACTGCTGGGGACCTAGATAATCGGCTTCTTCCAAGGATCGCTGGAGCTGGAGAGCCACCACCTTCTCGACACCTTCCCCATAAAGGGAAGGTTGGAGACTGGCCGGTAGTTGTTAAGTAGGCAAAGACACTCCCTGGCTATAATAGCCACTCCTCCCTCCCTTCCCTGGGGTCGAGGTTGTTGCCATATCTGAAACCCAGCTGGGCAAATTTCAGAGAGAGGAACCCCTCCCTCTGGGCCCAGCCAGGTTTCAGTAATACATGCCAGGTCGGCCTCCTCATCCAGGATTAGATCCCGGATGAGGAGAGCTTTATTTACCACTGACCTGGCATTAAGCAGCAACAACCTGAGCCCAGGGCCAGAATTACACTCATCACCAGTACCCAAGTTTGAGCTCACAGTGCCAGAACAAGGGATCGTTATTACGCAACGATCCCTCGTTCCCCTGGAACGGCTAACTCTGTGGCCCCAGCCATATCTGCCTCTCCCCAGCAACACCGGGATGTTCTGACCCTCTGTCCCCCCGGAGATAGGTGCCTCCCCCCCTCCTCTCCAGCGCCAGGTGGGCCAACTATAGGTTCACATTCTAATTTCAGTTGAACTATTAAAATTCTACCATCCTGGTCACTATATAATTGTTTTGTATCTATTGTGTCATCTATATACATTGCAATACCTCTTTTTTCTTTTTCTTTTTTTATTTTTTTAAAATTTTGATTATAATACCAACAAACAAATGAACAACATAAAACATATATTCATACCTATATATATACATATAGATTTACTTAATGAGTGATACTTTACAATTCTGTTTTTGTTAGTTCATTTCTTTCCCTTTAATATTAGTTCATTTTCTTATTTTTTTTCTATCCAATTATACAGTTTCCCCCACACTCTATAGTAGTCCTTATTTTGTTTACTGTAATTCATAAGTTAATTTACTTAATTTAGCGCAGTCTAACATTTTCCTAATCACCATCTCTTCATTTGGTATCTTTTCTTGTTTCCAAGTTTGTGTGAACACCAATCTTGCTGACGTTAGTATGTGAGTTATTAAATAATAATCTTCTTTGCTATGTTGTCCTCTGATTATTCCTAATAAGTACATTTCTGGTTTTGTTTCTAATTTATATTTTAATATTTCTTCCAACCAGTTTTCAGTTCTGATCCAAATTTTTTTTGCTTCCGGGCATAACCACCAAATGTGATAGTATGTTCCTATAGCCATTTTACATTTCTAGCATTTATTGCTTATACTTGGATGGATTTTGGCTAGGCATGCTGGGGCATAATGCCACCGATAAAACATCTTGTGTAGGTTTTCTTTATATGATATAGACAGTGTCATCTTATAGTTTATTTTCCATAATTTTTCCCAATCATCTAGTTGAATAGAATAACCAAAATTTGTCATCCATGCTATCATGTTATGTTTGACTATTTCCTCTGTGTTTTCATAATTTAATAAATAATTATATATTTTGGAAATAAACTTTTTATCTGGTCCTGTTAAGATTTTATCTATTTCGTTAGGTTTTTTACATATTCCAAATTCGATTAAGTCTTTTTTATATCTGCTTTGTACCTGGAAATATGGTAACCAATCTAGCTCTAGGCCTTCATTTTTAAGTTTTTCTCTGGATTTTATAACTCCCTTGGGGTCCAGAAGTTCTTCATATGTTTTCATTTGGTTTTTATTTATTATGTTTGGATGTATTTGGGCTTCCAGTGTAGATAGCCATCTAGGCACTTCTCTATAATGTTTTTTCCTTACTTTCCTCCAATATTCAAGTAAGGTGTTCCGAATCTGGTGTTGTCTGAAGTGTGAATGTTTAATATGTTCCCTTTCCCACAAGTGTGCATGCCATCCCTCATTAATATTATGTCCTTCTATTGCTAAAATTCTGGTATTATCCAAATTGATCCATTCTTTAATCCATAATAATATTGCTGCCTGATAATATAATTCTAAGTTCGGAAGGCCAAATCCTCCTCTCAGTCTTGAATCCTGCAATGCTTTAATACTTATCCTTGGTTTTTTGTTATGCCAAATAAATTTAGAGATTATTCTGTTTATATTTGAGATTTTTTTAAAAATCTAATTGAATTGGTGCCGTTTGGAAAAGATATAACCATCTTGGGAGTATGTTAGATTTTATAGTATTAATCCTTCCCATTAAAGATAGATTTAAGTTGGACCATTTTTCTAACTGTTCTTTCATTTTATTTAGAAATTTCATATAATTGAATTCTTTTAAAGATGAATATCTCGATGTGAACCAAAGTCCTAGGTATTTAATTTTTTTTTCTATTTGAAATCCAGTTTTTTCTATTAATGTTGTAGTTGGGTCTTGTTTGCAATTTTTGGTTAGTATTTTAGTTTTATTCCTGTTTATTTTAAGACCAGCTACATTTCCGTATGTTTCCAGTTCTTTTAATAGGTATAACATTGAATTGGTTGGCTTTTCTAGGAAAAAGACTAGATCATCTGCGAATGCCTGCGTTTTATAAATTTGTTTTTTAATCTTAGTACCTTGTATTTGAGGATTCGCCCTGATTTGATTTAATAAGATTTCGATTGACATTATAAAGATTAAAGGGGAGAGTGGGCACCCTTGTCTCACTCCCTTCCTTATGTCAAATGTATCTGTCAAATCTCCGTTGATTAGAATCCTTGCCTTTTGCTTAGAGTATATTTTGTTTATCATATTTTCAAAATTCCATAATTTTTATTAATTTTTTAAAGAAGTCCCAATTTAAATTATCGAAGGCTTTTTCGGCATCCCAAAATAGCATTGCAAATTCTTTATCACTATGGGTTTCGTAATATTCTAACATATTTAACGTTATTCTAGTATTGTATCTTATTTGTCTGTTAGGCAGAAAACTGTTCTGGTCTGGATGTATTGTCTTGTTTAACCTTTTTTTTAGTCTCTCTGCTATAATTGGCATGTATAGTTTGTAGTCAACATTTAGCAAAGATATTGGTCTACAATTTTTAATCTGATCTGCATCTGTACCTTCTTTGTGTATCAATGTTATATTGGCTTCTTGCCATGACAAAGGATATACAGCATCTTTTAACATATTATTATAAATTTCTAATAATGTTTCCTGTTATATATAGTGTTTTATAGCTTCCTTGCACGGTTGTTCAGCTTTATTCAGGCCATTTTCTTAAAAAAAAAATTCCTGGCTTCATCTACATTCTCAATTTTAATTCTTACTCTTTGCCAGTACAATGAGAGGCCTTCAGGAATCAGCCAGCGGATGGTAATATTTTCTTTGATTAAAATTCTAGTCAGGAAATAGTATTCCCTCCTGCTTTCCCTAACTCTTTTTGGAACCTGTTTTTCCCTTTGTAGTCCAGACTTTGGTTTCTTGTCCATTTTAAAATATCATCTCTTATAGTCTTTCTTATAAACTTGATATGGACCTCTCTCGGTAAATTATGTTTTCTGGCAAAACTTGTTTGTACTCTATAAAGTTCATCAATTTCTTTTATCAGTTCCTGAGGATCAACCTGTAAGATCTCTCCTATAATCTCTGCCATTTTTGAACCTAAATTTTCATCTTTTTCTTCTATGATATTTTGAAATCTTAATCCATATGAAGCGCATTTCTAAATGGGTTACTGCCTCATCATATCCTCTGTTTACTGTACTGCTGTGTTCCTCTAATTCTTCCATTTTCTGCTCTACTTTCTCATTTTACCTTCAACCGTCTTAATCCTTTGGTCATTCTCTTTTAAGGTTTGTTGTATATCTTCAATTTTTACATCAATTTCTTTCATTCTTTCTTTCATTTCTCCTGTGTCAACTTTTAAATTTCCCATTTCAGCTTTCAAATCTCCCATTTCAGCTTTCAGATCTTCATGTTGCTGTCTTGCTTCATTTCTATTGGTGTCAATAGAGATCTGAGTTTTCTGCATAAAATCTTGTATAACAGACAATGTATCTTGAATAGTTTGAAGAGTAGGTTGTGTCAAGGCTTTTTCCTTCTCCTTCTCTAGTTTACTTATTTTTGAGTGTCCACAGCTACGTCAGAGGAATTAGAGTCTAATAGTTCCAATACTTCCGTACAAGTTCAACCATGGCTAATGGGTCCAAAGTAAGTAGTAAATCCACCAATAAATCCACCGCTGAATGGAAAAAGGTAGAGGGAAAACCCTGGGGCAATAGAGTGAAAGGGTAGGTAGAAGTCTGTTTAACTGTCTGACCCAAAAGAGTGGGAAACAAAAAGGGGGTGGAAAGGGAAAAGAAAAATTTCAGGACGGAAATATCCAAAAATAGAAATTTAAAAAAAAAGAGGTGAAAAAAGACAAAACAGCAAATGCATTATATAGGTTTATAATCTGGGCAGGGAAAATGGGAGATGAGAAAAAAAGAAGAAAAAGAAAAGAGGCAAAATATTCCAGTTGTCTTCTTTTTAAATTCCAACTCGATCCACGTCCAATCTCAGTCAAAGGACATCAGCAAGCAGTCACAACAACTCTCGCTAATCCGGCTGGCTCTGATCCAAGTCAATCAATCCAGTACACTACAAAAAGGGTTCGTTCTTTAACCATCAAAGAAAACCAATCATTCACGGTCTCTCTCTTATCAGTCTCTTATTCCTGTATGCTGAGTCGATATCGCGGCTTCCATAGAAGAGTCAGAGACGTCGCACTTCCGGATCGGTCTAAAAAGCCGATCTCTTTGAATGTTGGCAAAGGGGATTTTCCCACTGTCTGAGGGGCCTTCCGGCCATCCCCAGGTGCGCTGGAGATTCCTCTGTCAGATCACGGGCTCTACGGGTCTGCAATCGCCCGTGGAGGAAGCCGAAAACACTCAAAAGCCGATACTCTCTCGGAGCAGCTGAGAGAAGCCCAGCACCAGCGCAACATCACAACCGGAAGTTCAAGTTCTTGCAACTTCAACATCATTTTCTGCATCAAAGTTAAAGTATTATTCATGTTTTGCATCAACAACGTATTTTCCTTTTCTTTTTCTTGATTCAGCATTTCATCAATTTGCCTCTGTGAGGTAGGGGGGGCTAGATTTGTTGGCACTGTAGGCCTTGGTTTTTTGCCATCTCTGGTTTGATTGCTTCCCATCTCTTTTAAAATTTGCTGTTGCTTTTCTAGAATTTTATAAATCCTATTCCAAATGACCATGAAAAATATTTAAGAATGTGAGAGCTATTTAAAAGATTTTTCATTAATAATAAGAGTGCCAATGTGTTCTGTCTGGGTGCCCCCAGACTTCAACACCAACTGAAAAAAGCAGCCAGACACGCTGGTAAAAAGCAAAGTCACTTTATATCTTTGAAAACAAACACAGAGAACAAAAACTGTTCTTACAAACTGGAATGCTATGAGGCTTCACAGAAGAGTCACGATGGCCAGACAATACAACAGGCTTCTTGCTGGCACACACACCACTGTAGATAATAAAACCCACGCCTCCCCCAAGTTTTCAGCCTTCGAGGCCACAAACCAGAATCAGAGATGCCAAGGATCGAAGCAAGGTCACAGAACTCCCAAAAGATAACTCTCCACAATACAGGAAGGGCAGGCCTGCCTTTTCAACCTTTCTGAGGAGAACCACACCCAAACCCAGCTGTTGCCTATTAGGGCTGGAAATACCTGGCTAATTGTCCCCTTCGTTGGGATGCCCTTCTCTGCCTCATATTGATGATGGCTTGTGTGTTCTCATCTAAGGATTCCAGGCTACTCGCTGGGGAGAGCTCCCCCCCGGGGGTCTCAGGCTGGTCTCCCTCCTCTTCTTCCTGGCAATCCTCTTCCCCGTCTGCCTGGTCCTCCTCCTCCTCCTGTTCCTCGTCCTCCCCCTCTGAGCATGGAGCCGGCAGATTTCCAGCCGTTCCCTGAGGAGCCTCAGACTGAATCACAACACAATGCAGTAAATGTTATTCAATATCCCAATGCTATAAATAGATTATTAATAAATACTAATAAATACGTTAATATTCAGAGACACTTAAACAATCAATATTCTAGTAACAATGAAATTAATTTCAACAAGACTGAGTAATACGAATGGCACTTTTCAGTGTTGTGTGTGGAGCTGAATGAACCTACCACTCACGATGGGGTATATTGCTCTCAGAGGCAGGACATCAGCCAGGCTTATTGCGAATTTGTGCCATTACCCTGGGCTCAGAAGCGGAGGCGGCCATGGAAATTTCTACTCAGCGAGACAGGAAAAAAAAGGGGGAAAGACTCATTGGCTAAAGTTTAGCCGCTAAACACTGACACCAAGTGGAATTATACATTACACAGCCCCAAACATGTCTTTTTCAAAGCCTGCAGTGAAGAGAAAGGTTGGTGATGAGCAAAGACAATTTCAGGAAAAATGGGAAGTGCAATATTTCCTTGTTGAGCACAGGGGCATCCCGACGTGTCTTATTTGCACAGAGAAAGTTGCGGTGCACAAAGAATACAATTTGAAATGTCATTACACAAATAGACATGCTGAGGAGTATCAGATCCAGGGGCTTAAAGCATAGAAGGTTTTGTGCTTTTTTAGAGGAAATGGAGGCAGAACATGGGGATGTGCTCTATTTCATCGAGGTACGTTGGCTCAGCAGGGAAAACATATTGAAGAGATTTTTTGAGTTGAGAGTGGAAGTGAAAACCTTCATGGAGAAAGATGGGGTTACTGTTCCTGTGCTAAGTGATCCAAAATGGCTTATGGCTTTTTTTATTGATATCACACATGAGCTTAATGTACGGAAGAAGAAGTTACAAGGCCAGGGGAAACTTGTCAATGCTGCCTATGACAACATGAGAGCATTCTCTACAAAACATACCGTATCTACTTGAGTATAAGCCGACCCGAGTATAAGCCGAGGCACCAGTTTTGCCACAAAAAAACCTGGGAAAACTTATTGACCCGAGTATAAGCCGAGGTTAGAAAATGCAGTGGCTACTGGTAACTTATAAAAATGGAAACCAATAAAATTACATTAATTGAAACATCAGAAGATTACATGTTTTAGAATATTTATTTTAAAGAAAACCAGTAAACTAGCTCTGTAAATTTAAAACAGGATTCCTTCTCATCATCTCATCATTAATTGGATTTACATTATTGTTCTGTTTTTATATATGCTGTGAGCCACCCTGAGTCCTTGGAGAGGGGCGGCATACAGATCCAGTTAATTAATGAAAGAAAGAAAGAAAGAAAGAAAGAAAGAAAGAAAGAAAGAAAGAAATCTGTATATCCAAACAGAGCTTCAGCATTAGCTGCTGTGAGGTTATCAGCATAGAAAACTAGGTAGGTAGGTAGGTAGGTAGGTAGATGATAGATAGATAGAAATATAGACAGATAGACAGAGAGACAGACTAGTGAGACAAGCAAAACTTGCAAAACACAGACAGCTCTTGTGGTTTTGTATCCTAAATATGCAGGTCCTATTAAGAATCAAACTCATTTTTAAAATAAGTAAAATGCTTCCCCTCATACTTGTTAATTGAAACTTGCTCTCAAACCCACTTTATAAAAGGCAACTTTTATAGATCCACAAACACACTTTAGGAATTCCTGTCTAGCTCTTGCCTTATTAGTTCCTATCCAAGCAAGGACAGCAACTACCACAAAATACAATTTTTTAAACAGTTTAAATCCTTTCAAGGGAGGGGGAGGAGAATCGGACAGCAGGGGGCCTTTTTAATCCAACTAAGGGCAATGCAGAGAGAGCAAGGAATAGTTACGGTAAACCTGTTGACAAATACACACAGGGAGTAAAAAAAAAAGCCTCCCGGTTTCAGCAAGGGAAAAAGGAGGCACTTTGGCCACACACCCACTCCTTTAAAGAGGTAGCTGGCTTTTTTCACAGTGGGGGGAAGAGGGGGCACACACACACCCTCTAAAATTCATCCTCCCCCTTTTTCTTTGTTGCCTTGGCTTCCCTTTCATTCACACCCCCACCCCCACGCTGCTCTAGGGCTTCCTCCCTCCTGCCGACTCAGATAGGGGTTTTTTGTTGACAAATACACACAGGGAGGGAGCAAGGAGTAAAAAAAAAAAAAGCCTCCCGGTTTCAGCAAGGGGAAAAAAGGAGGCACTTTGGCTACACACCCACTCCTTCAAAGAGATAGCAGGCATTCTTTGCAGGGTGGACAGGCGTGCACACAAGCACACACACACACACACACACATGACCTCACCGGCTTCCCATTGCTTTTCCCCCCTCTCGGTTGGAGCACTTGGCTGGCTCCTTTGCTTGAGCCAGGGAGAGGAGGCACCAGCCTCACCCCTCCCACAGCTCCTACGGCGTGCGAGAGGGGAAAAAAGCCAGTGAGGTGTGGGGGGAGGGTGGCTAGAAGACAGAAGCAGGAATCCATCGCCCCTGACCTCACTGGCTTCCCATCGCCTTTTTCTCCTCTCGCCGTCGGAGCTGAGGGAGGGGTGGGGCTGGTACTTCCTCTCTCTGGCTCAAGCAATGGCGCCCTCTTGTGGCGACTTTGTCAATGACCCGAGTATAAGCCGAGGTTGTGTTTTTCAGCCCATTTTTTGGGCTGAAAAACTCGGCTTATACTCAAGTATATACGGTAAGTTATGGAAAGCCCAGCTTTCTCAGACAAACCTTTGTCATTTCCCAGCACGCAAGGCACTCATGGAAGCAGACACACCATTCAGTGGTGAGGAGTATGTGGATGTCATTTTGAAGCTACAGGAGGAACTTTATCACAGATTTGCAGACTTCAATTGTTTTAGTGTAATTTAACTTAATTGATTTTTATCTATTTATTTTATTTATTTATTTATTTTTATTTATTGGATTTGTATGCTGCCCCTCTCCGCAGACTCGGGGCGGCTAACAACAGCAATAAAACAGCATATAACAATAATCCAATACTAAAAACAGTTAAAAACCCATTATTATAAAAACCAATCATACATACAGACATACCATGCATAAAATTGTAAAGGCCTAGGGGGAATGTGTATCTCAATTCCCCCATGCCTGGCGGCAGAGGTGGGTTTTAAGCAGCTTACGAAAGGCAAGGAGGGTGGGGGCAATTCTAATCTCTGGGGAGAGTTGGTTCCAGAGGGCCGGGACCGCCACAGAGAAGGCTCTTCCCCTGGGCCCCGCCAAGCAACATTGGTTGACGGGACACGGAGAAGACCCACTCTGTGGGACCTAACTGGTCACTGGGATTCGTACAGCAGAAAGCGGTACCTGAGGTAATCTGGTATCCTTGGTATTTATTATTTTCTACTGTGCTTAGCATATAATATTTAGTGGGGGGGGGCTTGGGGATACATACACAGTTTGATAGAGTCTCTCGCTGTGGCATGGAATAAGGCTGCGGCACGGGCTCGTGACCAGATTGCACCATTGCGACTTCTCTGTGGCAGTAGACCCCAGAGAGCCCCTTGGTTCACCGAGGAAACACCAGAAGAGATGTCTAGAGAAGACTCACAAAGTGGCGCTCAAGGCAGCAAGATGTGCATATCATGCCACCTTGATTGCATCATCAGAATCGTGCCTGGGCGCTCTGTTCAGGGTGACCTGCTCCCTTCTTAACCAAGGTGGGGGGCTGGGGAGCTCTTGCAGAGCAGTGCCGAGGACTTTAATTTGTTTTTCGCTGATAAAGTCGCTCAGATCTGGATGGACGTCGACTCCGATTGGATAGCAGTGTCGGCCGACAGCAAGTCAGTCTAGGTAACTGGGGCCTGTCTTTGTCCATTTATCTGGGAGGAGTTTGACCTGATGACACATGATGAAGTAGACAAGGCCATTGGAGCTGCGAGTTCCGCCACCTGTTTACTGGATCCATGTCCCTCCTGGTTGGTTTCGACCAGCCCAGCAGAGGTGACACGGAGCTGCATGCAGGAGATTGTCAATGCTTCTCTAAGGGGGGGGGGGTCTTCTGTCCTGGTGCTTTTTGACTTCTCAGCAGCTTTCGATACCATTGACCATAGTATCCTGCGCCGGCTGGAGGGGTTGGGAGTGGCAGCCACTGTTCTACAGTGGTTCTCCTCCTACCTCTCCGGTCGGTTGCAATTGGTGTTAGTGGGGGGTCAGAGGTCGACCTCTAGGTCTCTCACTTGTGGGCTGCCTCAGGGGTCAGTCCTCTCCCCCCTGCTATTTAATATCTACATGAAATCGCTGGGTGACATCATCCAAGAGCATGGGGTGAGGTATCATCAGTATGCTGATGATACCCAGTTATACATCTCCACCCCATGTCCAGTCGGCAGAGCAGTGGAAGTGATGTGCCAGTGCTTGGAGGCTGTCAGGGTCTGGATGGGAGTCAACAGGCTCAAACTCAACCCTGACAAGACGGAGTGGCTGTGGGTTTTGCCTCCCAGGGACAATTCCATCTATCCGTCCATTACTCGAGGGGGGAATTACTGACCCCCTCGGAGAGGGTCCACAACTTGGGCGTCCTCCTCGATCCACAGCTAACATTAGAACACAATCTCTTGGCTGTGGCGAGGGGGGCATTTGTCCAGGTTCGCCTGGTGCACCAGTTGCGACACTATTTGTACAGGGAGTCTCTGCTCACAGTCATTCATGCCCTCATCACCTCGAGGTTCGACTACTGCAACACTCTCTACATGGGGCTACCTTTGAAGAGTGTTCAGAAACTTCAGATCGTGCAGAATGTAGCCGCAAGAGCTATCATGGGCTTCCCCAGATATGCTCATGTTTTGTCAACACTGCGCGGCTTGCACTGGCTGCCGATCAGTTTTTGGTCACAATTCAAAGTGTATATAAACATATAATGCCCTACATGACATTGGACCAGAATACCTACGAGATCACCTGCTGCCGCACGAATCTCAGTGGCCAATTAGGTCCCACAGAGTTAGCATTCTCTGGTTCCCATTGACTAAATAATGCTGTCTGGCGGGACCCAGGGGAAGAGCTGGTCCTGGCCCTCTGGAATCAATTCCCCCTGGAGATTCAAACTGCCCCTATCCTCCTCACCTTCCACAAAATGCTAAAGACCCATCTTTGCTGCCAGGCAAGGGGGATTTACCTCCCCTCTTATTGATTAGCTGGACCGAGTATATATGATTGTGTAGTTAATGGGTTTTTATGACAATGTATTTTAATTTAGTTTTAAATTTTGACGTTAGATTTGTATTGTACTGTATTGCTGCTTTGTTGTGAGCCGCCCCAAGTCTTCGCAGAGGGGCGGCATCCAAATCTAATCAATTCAATTCATTCCCTTAATGATTTGTTGTTCCAATATATATACATCATATACAAATCCAATGTTAAAACAGTTTTTAAAACCCCTATTAAAACAATCATATAACGCAAACACACCATACAAAAAGTCAAGACAGCTAAGGATATATCAATTCCTCCATACCTAGTGACAGATGAGTTTTCAAAATTTTACGAAAGGCAAGGAGGGTGGGGGTAATCCTAATCTCTGGCGAGAGCTGATTCCAGAGGGCCGGGGCCACCACAGAGAAGGCTTTTCCCCAGGGTCCCGCCAGATGGTATTGTTTTGTGAATAGGATCCAGAGAAGACCAACTCTGTGGGACCTAATCGGTCGCTGGGATTCGTGCGGCATTCTGGTCCGATGCCATGTATTCTGTTCCAAATCACCATATAACCCTTTTATTTTCAATTATGTTAATTAATTTTCAATCAATTTATATGCCTGATACCGTTAAGGTTAGTGAAATTATCAATTGTCAAATTATCAATAGTTGAAGTACTAATCTTAAACAGCTAAAGAATAAAGAATAAAAAATATATCAACTATAAATGCAAAATAAATGTAGCAATCTTAAATACATAAAATATTTTTCAGTAATAAAAGGATGTGGGAAAAATAGTTTTAAATTGAAACTTATAAATACTATAAACATTTTAAAAATTATGAATAAATATTATAAATACTATAGATACTCTAATTGCAAAAATATTATATATTTAAATACTATCAATTAATAAAATACTATAAATATATATACTGTTATTAGATAAAGTTTCAGTAAATTTATCAGCAATCCTTAATTTCTATATCTAAGTATAATGTTATGATATATAATAATATAATATCTATAAATTGATCTTTTTAGTGATACTTTTTTAAGATAGACAGTAAGTAAATATTTTAAGCAGGGAAACGTAAAAGACTTAACAGATATTTTTAACTTTATTAGCTAAAGTAATACAGTGCTACCTCTACTTACGAACTTAATTCGTTCTGTGACCAGGTTCAGAAGTAGAAAAGTTCATAAGTAGAAGCACTTTTTCCCATAGGAATCAATGTAAAAGCAAATAATGCATGCAAACCCATTAGGAAAATCAAAACTTTAAGGCTTTAAAAAAAAGCGGCGGGCGGACAAAGTGAAGGCTAACAGAGTGGAGAGGGACAGCGAGGAGAAGTGAGGAATGGAGGTCCTAACAAAGGCTAACGCCGCCCAAATTCGCTCCCAAAATCACCCCTCCAGATGCTTCCTATGCCACTCCAAATCACCTCCAAAATTACCCTCCAGATGCTTCCTGTGCCACCCCAAATCGCCTCCAAAATCACTCCTCCAAAAGCTTCCTATGCCAATCCAAATCGCCTCCAAAATTACCCCTCCAGATGTTTCCTATGCCACCCCAAATCGCCTCCAAAATCATTCCTCCAAAAGCTTCCTACACTGCCCCAAATCGCTCCCAAAATCACCCCCCAGATGCTTCTTATGCCACCCCAAATTGCATAGGAAACATCTGGAAGGGTGATTTTGAGAGCGATTTGGGATGACACAGGAAGCGTTTGGAGGTAATTTTGGAGGCGATTTGGGACGGCATAGGAAGCGTCTGGAGGGGTGATTTTGGCAGTGAGATGGGGCGAAGAAAGTGGTAGACTAGGACGGATTTTGGCAGCAGGATGGGGGCCCCTGTGGGGAGCGGAGGAAGCGGAGAGCTCGAGGGGAAAGTGGCAGGGATATGGGGAGGCTACGGAGAGCTCTTCCAATGGGCGCACACCATTTTGGCCACCGCTCGCAGCAGCAGCCAAGAGAGAAGTGAGGGTTCATAAGTAGTAAATGGTTCGTGAATAGAGGCAAAAAAGTCTTGAACACACTGTTTGTGAAGTGACTCGAGACAGCACGTAACGAGACGGTTCGCTTTATTTTTCAGCTCTTTAGAAGTGACTACCAGCTGGAACGCGTCTCAGCTGGCGCCGGGAAAACCGGCTCTATTTATACACAAATTTTCCCGCTCAAACGCGAGCTGTCAGCGCCATAGCCAATCAGGCGCAACCTATTTACATAGTCTGCCCAGTGACAGTTTACATAGCAATACACTGAGTATTCAACAGTTTGTATCTCTAAAAGTTTGTAGGTAGAGGTGTTCGTAAGTAGAGGTACCACTGTACTAATTTTTAAAATCAAAAACTCCCTTAATTATAAAAGGCATTTATTCAACTCTTTGCTGAGATACCAAGTCTCTTCTTCTTAAACTCATTCTCCTTTCCTGCTGTCCTTAATCCACATAGATTGCCAGGTTGCAAAGTCAACAAAACAAAATAAAGTATCTTGTGGATTGGTTATTTACCACCCCTCTCTATCTTTGGCACTCTGATGTCTCCGATATCTCTTTTTATTCCAAAATCACAAACCACTTCATCTGCTCTTCCTGCTCGATCATCCTCAGGCTGCTAATTTCCAGCGCTGTTCAGCTGATCGCTCGCCCCTTGCTGCTCGATCGCTCGCCCTTCACCAACCTAGAGAACTGTGTTTTGAGTTTTTATTTTGTCTATTATTTATTTATTTATTTATTTATTTATTTATCTTCTATGCTGCCCAATACTGAACAACTCAGGACACTTGTCTTTGCCTCTATAAGTCTGTAAATCTGAAATACTTGATCTCCGTTGATTTGGACTCAACTCTTCTGCGCCGTTCGTAAAATCTTTCTTTTTGTAATCCACAAACTCTTGAATACAGCCAGGCTAAGGGCTACAAAGCCACCTGCTATGTTCTCAGGTTCTCCGCTCAATAAATTAAGTACTTGCTGTCATAATCCAACACAATTTGACACAATCCGACAATGCAAAAATGGAAAATATTTTAAAATTTCAAATATCCGAAGTTCAAAGGATTTAAAGTCCGATCCTTTACAGGGACACCTTTAAATCCTTTTCAATCACTGCAAATCTTGGCTAGATTTCTATCAGTCTCTTAACACAGCTCTCACCTTTGCCCTCAGTGAGTATTCTCTTCTCCGTCTCCTTTTTGGATCGTTCCCTTCTCCTTCTCAATAATCTTTATATGAAAATACTAGAAAATACCTCTTTATGATGTCTAATTTTGTGAAAGTTCAGTAAGTCTCTTTTGGGTGTGATTTGTTGCTTCCTCCTATATGTGGTGCTTCCTCCTATATGTGGTGCATTATGGTTTGAGGGCTGCCATACTGCAAGCAGAAAAAATGTACGCTTTTGCTCCCAATCATGAGGATTCCCTTTGCCCCAGCGAGCAAATGCTTTCAACTGACTGGTGTCCGGTTATTCCCTCTTTACCCATGTCATCCTTCAAACGAACTGTGTCTGGAACGATTTCAAGAAACAAAAGAAAAAGCAACCTTGGAGGGCAGCGATCACCCTCTTACAGCTGCTTTACTCCACATCACCACCAGAAGTCATTTCAAAAAGTAAACTTCTACTCATGTGGAGGAAGCCTAAAAAGGCCATTAACTTGGTTTAAATAAGGTTCCAATCTCCCCTATTAAAAATCAAATTGCCTCCCTGTGGGCATGGGCCCCACATTGGGAACCAGTCCTCTAGAAAATAAAACATACAAACAGTGATTGCAGGAACTGAGTTTGCCCAGTTTGGCAAAGAGAAGAACCAGCGATGATATGATAGCAGTGAGGAGAGGGTTCTCTATGACTGTTCTCTATGGCACCAGAAAACCAAACAAGAAACAATGGATGGAAGCTGACCAAGGAGAGATTCAACCTGGAAGTAAGGAGAAACTTTTTGACAGTGAGAGTAATCAACTAGTGCTCTTGGGGCTCACACACTTCATTTCCGGTACCAAGTCAGGGTCATGACCCATCTACTTACGTAAATTCTGGTTCTGGGTCATGGCTAGTGAGCCCTCCCACACGCTTGGACATGGCTGGGATAGGGCCAAGGCTAGATTAGCTTCGCCCTACTTAGGCAAGGAGCTTTGCCCATAATTGCCCAAGTATGTTTTTGGCAGGGAATTCTGCCCCAGTTAGCGACCTCTGTAGGTCTTTAATATAGTCAATAAAGTGACCCATTATAACCCAGCTCTGGTGTCCGTGTGTTTATTCCACCTCCAATGCAATACCCTTCACCACAGCAATGTACAGTCAATTAATCAAGCCACCAGAGACTTTGCCAAGTTCCTTGCATGATGTGAGTTAGTCATACAAGGACTTGAAAGGTTTAATGATCATGCTGAATGTTATAGAGCCGTGTGAACTTTTGGAAAGCCAAAATGCCATCAGAGGCTTAGATTTGTCATGCCTGAAGAGACAGACTTAATAGTTAAAGGGTTCAGAATTGAATCTGCTAAGGATGCCAAATGAATCAGGACAATAAACATGAACTACCCTGAAATAGGCCTTAAAATTATTTCGGACAGACTTGAAGAGTATTATCGCTCAGCAGAAGCAATGGAAAATTCACTGTTCAAAAGACTTGATAGATTTCCCAAAGTACCTGACAAAGCCTATCAGAAATTTAGGGAACTTGGTGACTTACTGATGGAACTTCAAGTCAGAAGGCTTGCATTCCTTGACACAGCCAGATGTGTCAATCCCATTGTAGAAAACTTATAACTTACAAGAGAAGTGGATCACCTATGGTTCCAAATACATAAGAAAGTATTATTTCCCCCTTCTCTGTTTTCATGGACTTCATGTGCTAACAAGCTAAAACAAAAAAAATGATCCTAGCTTTGACTTCAAGTTGTCATGTGCTGCTCCTTTAGGACATAATCCTCACAAGGCTCCACAAAACTAACATAAATCCTCCAGATTCCTTCACAGGTCTGCCAATTTATCTTACACAGAAAGAGGAGTTCCTAGTAAGCAGTGTCCTTTACACTAGAAGCCACATTCTCTCTTAAAATGCAGAGCCTTCAGGGAGAAGTCTATGGAAGACACCAAAGCTTTCTTGAAAGCAAACAGCATTTGTTACAAGTGCTACAGTCCCTTTTCCAAGGACTGTAAGGTCAGTGTAAAATGCACAGAATGTGGCAGCACAGGCCACAACACAGCTTTACACCCATGGACTTTACAACACACTTATTTTGCATGGCAGGGAAAAAGAACACCAGCTACAACCACAATAGAAATCAATGCAAAATGCACAGGTCTGCAAAAGGACTGCAGGCGGCAGGTCCCGCTCCAAAATCTGTTTAGTCAGATTCTATCCAGCGTGTCAAAGGGACAAAACAAGCTTTATGCCATTTTAGATGACCAAAGTAACAGGTCTGTAGCTAGCTCAACTTTTTTGATATCTTTCACATTAAAGGCCCTAGCACTCCTTATTCTTTAAAAACTTGTGCAGGAATTATGGTGATGGCGGGGAGAAGAGCATCTGGTTACCAAGTCAAGTCAGTAGATGGGAAAACATCCCTGACTGTATCCACTCTTATAGATGCAACCAGATCCCTGACCATAGATCGGAAATCCCTACACCAGATGCAGATTCATCACCCACATTTGAACTGCAAAATGTATCTGATACCAGAGCTCAATCCTCAGGCAGGGATAGTTTTCTTCCAAGGGAAAGATACCTTAAGAGTACACAAAGCAAGAACTCAAATCAGTAGTCCCTACAATGCATAAAATTCATAAAATCATATACTAAAATGTCCTTCCTGCTAGTGACTACTTCATCTTCAACCGCAACTACACACGAGCGTGTAATAGATTCAAATTCAACTTCATCAATAGAGTGATCAACGCTTGGAATGCATTATCTGACACTGTGGTTTCATCCCAAACCACAAAAATTTTAACCTCAGATTGTCTACAGTTGACCTCTCCCCTTTTCTAAGATGTTTGTAAGGGGTGTGCATAAGCGTACCATTGTGCCTATCGTTCCTGTCCTACTGTCCTATTGCCTTCTTTTATCATTACTTTCTACTTATGTTAGGCTTATACAAACCACAATTCTATACTTCTTGTGGGATAGATAGATAGATAGATAGATAGATAGATAGATAGATAGATAGATAGATAGATAGATAGATAGATAGATAAATAAATGAATACACACGCGCAGACATACATACATACATACATACATACATACATACATACATACATACATACAATGCTTTGTACACTCAGAAATTAGACCTAGGATAGATCATTATAGGCGATCTCTGTTTAGGAAGTATACACAAACCAACCTCTGTTAGCAACATATTTACAAGCACATTAGAGAATGGGCATCCTTCTATTTCAGCCATGCTACAAGCTATTCCTTCTAAAGGAATTTCAAATTTATTTTTGTCAAGTACATATTGGATATAACTATGTTTATATACATGATATTGGTTCTAATAATAGAGAAACATTACATAGAAACATAGAAGATTGATGACAGAAAAAGACCTAATGGTTCATCTAGTCTGCCTTTATACTATTTCCTGCATTTTATCTTAGGATGGATTTATGTTTATCCCAGGCATGTTTAAATTCAATTACTGTGGATTTACCAACCACGTCTGCTGGAAGTTTGTTCCAGGCATTTACTACTCTTTCAGTAAAATATTTTCTCACGTTGCTTCTGATCTTCCCCTCAACTAACCTCAGATTGTGCCCCCTTGTTCTTATGTTCACTTTCCTATTAAAAACATTTCCCTCCTGAATCTTATTTAACCCTTTAATATATTTAAATGTTTTGATCATTTTTATTTATTTATTTATTTATTTATTTGTCCAATACACAATACATATTGAAGAGAATAGACATGTAGTAATATATATAAAGAAAAGGAGAGAAGGAAAGATATAAAAATAGAGGAGAAGATATATGAAAGGAAGAAAAGATACATGAAATAAAGGAAAGACAATTGAACAGGGGACGAAAGGCACACTGGTGCACTTATGTACGCCCCTTCATGTCCCCTCTTTCCCTTCTGTCCTCCAGACTATACAGATTGAGTTCATTAAGTCTTTCCTGCTAAGTTTTATGCTTAAGACCTTCCACCAATTTTGTAGCCTGTCTTTGGACCAGTTCAATTTTATCAAAATCTTTTGGTAGGTGAGAAGTCTCCAGAACTGAACACAGTTCTCACCAGCGCTCTGTACAGCGGAATCACAATCTTCCTCTTCCTGCTTGTTATACCTCTAGCTATGCAACCAAGCATTCTACTTGCTTTCCCTATGACCTGACTGCACTGTTCACCCATTTTGAGATTGTCAGAAATCACTACCCCTAAATCCTTCTCTTCTGAAGTTTTTGCTAACACAGAACTGCCAATACAATACTCAGATTGGGGAGTCCTTTTCCCCAAGTGCATTATTTTACATTTGGAAACATTAAACTGCAGTTTTCATTGCTTTGACCACTTATGTAGTAAAGCTAAATCATTTGCCATATTACAGACACCTCCAGGAATATTAACCCTATTGCACACTTTAGAGTCATTGGCAAATAGGTAAACCTTCCCTACCAAAACTTCCCGTATGTCACTCGCAAACATATTAAAAAGAATAGGACCCAGAACAGAACCTTGTGGCACACTGCTTGTAACTGGTCAGAATACTCACCATTAACAACAACCCTCTGATATCTATGCTTCAGTCAGCTGCAAATGCACTGAACTATCCAGGGATTAAGTCCAATCTTCACTAACGTATCTATCAGCTCTTTATGTGGAACCGTATCAAAGGCTTTGCTGAATACAATATACAATATCCATGGCACCACCTTCATCCAACACCTTTGTGACATAGTCAAAGAAATCAATGACATTAGTCTGACATGATTTGCCTTCAGTAAAGCCATGCTGGTTTGGGTCCAATAAGTTATTGGTTTTTAGGTGCCGATTTATCCTCTCTGAGTAGAGTCTCCATTATTTTAACTATAACTGATGTCAAGCTAACTGGCCTATAATTACCAGCTTCTTCTCTACTGCCCTTCTTGTGGATAGGCACAACACTGGCCATTCTCTAATCATCAGGAGCATCTCCTGTTAAAAGGGATTGGTTAAACAAATCAGTCAGAGGGGTAGCAATGACAGATCTGAGTTATTTAAGAACTCTGGGGTGGATGCCATATGGACCCATTGCCTTATTTATCTTATTTATCAAGTTCTTCTAAGACATCGGACTCTGAGGTCACTGGAGCTGAATCCCTACAGCTGGAAGCAATGCTATATCCATCCATAGTATTATATTGTAAGCTGTCCTTTAAGAATACTGAACAGAAGTAGCTACGACAGGGATGGTAGGCACGCGATGAACTTATGCATACCCCTTACTGACCTCTTAGGAATCGGGTGAGATCAACAGTGGATAGTCTAAAGGTAAAGTTTTTTGGGGGTGGGGGGGTGATGATACTACAGAATCAGGAAGTGAGTTCCATGTGTTAATTGCTGGGTTGCTAAAGTCGTATTTCCTACAGTCAAGTTTGGAGCGGTTTGCTTTGAGTTTGTATCGGTTGTGTATTGTTGTGGTAGAAGCTAAAGTAGTCATTGACAGGAAGGACAATATAGCAGATGATTTTATGGGCAATGCTTAGGTCGTGTTAAGGCAACGTAGTTCTAAGCTTTCTACGCCTAGAATTTTGAGTCTGGTTGCGTAGTGTATTCTGTTGCATGTGGAGGACTGGGGGGGCTCTTATCTGGAAGTATTTCTGGACGTTTTCTAATGTATTTATGTACCATTTGCTTTCTTCCTCCATTGGCTTCTTTAGTGACAATCGTGCCTGTGACAGTGACCAAGGTCATTTCAGGTGCACAGTCTTCCAAAAACAAAATATGACAATCAGGAAGCAATTTCCATTTAGGACAAACTCCTTTTAGAAGTGACTAACAGTCAAATATAACAATGACAATTGGTCACCCCTCTTCCCTTCAGATTACAAAGGAAATTGCTACCTAACAATAAAGAATAAGATGTGGCATGCTCCTTACCACAGTCTCCAGAATTTATCTATGCTATTCATACTAGAGAACCTGTGGAGAATATCACACTCAAATGGTGCAGTAACTTTGCCAAAGAGCAATTGAACCAGTGTTCTGCAATGTCTTCCATGATATTTGTTCAACAGGGACTTCCATTGAGTCAGCCACAGGAGGATCCTAGTTTAAGGTGTGAAACAAATACACCAGAGATTGTTGCATCCTCAGAACAAATTGGTTTCCTTGTTTCAGAGATTGGTCTGCCCAGCAAATATGCCAATAATCCAGTCTCATCCATACAAACCAGTTGCTAGTGACTGAGGATTGCAAGCAAAAGCATTTTCCAAAGGAAGAATAATTAACCTCCCACAGATCCCTGATAAATGGAAATCCTCCATCCAACACAAAATCTGAGGACAGTCCCTCAGTAGGAAAAACAGTGACGTGCCAGCCTCAAAGCCATGTAACTGTCCAGATTCCTTCAGACTTGACTTGGATCCTGTTGCTGCAGAATGGTGCTGGATATACATCAGATGACTTCAGCAGTTCTAAGGGAGAGATTGGCAATGGGATATTACATATTCTGAAATTAGATCACTGTCAAGATCACTGTTCCCAGAAGCCTTATCAGGAACCACAATACATCACTCTATTAGACAGCCATATCAGCAAAAAAACAACAACAATGGCACTTAATTCTACTATCTCAAAACTCAAGTAAAGATATGGGTTGATACCAGGTAGGAATGTCATGCTCCCAGATATAATTTGTGTTTATATGGTTCTTGCTCTCTAGCTGCATCTAGTGTCTGGGCCCAAATAATATTTATTTATTTGTTTGTTTGTTTGTTTTGTCAAGTACATATTGGTAGTATACAAAGATATAACAATATTTATATACATGATACTAGTAAAAGAGAAACATTAGGACAGGATGGAAGGCACTCTGGTGCACTTATGCATGCTACTTACTGACCTCTTAGGAATCAGAGAGGTCAACAGTGGATAGTCTAAGGGTAAAGTTTTGGGGGTTAGGTAATGATACTACAGAGTCAGGTTGTGAGTTCCATTCATCTACTACTCGGTTACTAAAGTCGTATTTCCTGCAGTCGAGTTTAGAGCGGTTTACTTTAAGTTTGTATCTGTTGTATATTTGTGTGTTGTTGTGGTTGAAGCTGAAGTAGTCATTGACAAGAAGGACGTTGTAGCAGATGATTTTATGGACTATGCTTAGGTCGTGTTTAAGACGACATAGTTCTAAACTTTCTAAACCTAGGATTGTAAATCTAGTTGCATAGGGTATTCGGTTGCGAGTGGAGGAGTGAAGTTTTCAATGTATGCTTGTTGGGTCTTTGTGGTTGCTTCCACAGCAATGTTCCCTCTAATATTTTTTCGGTGTGGGCGGAAAAGTATAATGTCTGAGCGGCACATTTTCATGCCTGAGCGTGGATCGGTTAGAAACAAAAGGGAGTCACGTGACCTCAGGACACACAGATACGGTCATAAATATGAAATGGCAGCAAAGTTTTGATCACGCAATCATTGGGCTTCTGCGAAGGTCCTAAGTGTGAAAAGGATGCATAAGTCACTTTTCTCAGGGCCATTGTGACTTTGAACGGTCAGTAAATGAACCATTGTAAGTCAAGGACTACCTGCCTTCTCCCCTGGATGTTTTCTATGGAGCTTCGAAATGGACTCCTGATCAGCGGATCTGTTTCTAAAAAAGTGCACTAGTCAGACAGATAATCCTCGACTTCTGTTCTGGCCCCAATGGAGGCCAACATTTCTATCTCCTGAGTAAGATGGTTATTAAGTGAGTTCTGCCTCAGTGAATCCCTGCAGTTGCTTGTCAGAAGATCCCAAAAGATGTTCACATAACCCTGGGCCATTGCTACCATCATAACTACGTTGTCAAGTGTCCAAAATTTGATCCAATAACCCCTTTACTTTCTAACAAAGTCCTTCCTTCCTAGAAGGAAAAATAGAAAGAATAAAATGGAAAGGGGGATTAAAAGGGGATACAAAAAGAAAGAAAGAAAAGGGTTTGTTTCAAAGTTCTGCTCAGATTAAATAAATTGGAGTTTGAGAAGGATTGATTAAGCTTTGAGTATTGTTTTGTTTGCTCTTTTTTAACTTTAATTATTTTCTCTACCCTCTGATTATAACAAGATATGTAGTAGGTGGTACTGATTTGGATTAATGCATAAATGGAATTGAATTTAGAATTCTTGGGGAGATTAATATTAATGATTTTAATTGATTGAAAATAGAGAATATTTAGATTCCCCCCCCTTTTTTTCTTTTCTCAAATTGACTGAAATTTTTTTGTAGCAAAGAATATTTATATTTTTCTCTCCAATCACAATATAGTATAAAAATATACCAACACCATCCAATTGCTTTACAACAGAGGAGAGGGGCGGGGTCAATGGCCGCGGCAACACGGGGTGCCCTCGCTCCATTGAGGGTAGCCCCGTATCCCCACCGTCCAGGGGTCTTAGTTCTGACAAACCGGGCCCAATCCTCCCTGAAGGGGAGGTGACGTAGGGGATGCTACCAGGGCCCCGATATAGGGGTCGGCAACCCCCCACTGGGCGAACCAGACTGGTCTCACACTGGTGGTGGCTTGAAGTCAGACAGGTTGCAATGCCTGTGTCGACGCTAGCCGTGGACAACAACGCAACGCAGGAGATTGAAGAAGACTGGTAACATCTGTAAAGGGAGCAAAGTTCAAGCAGTGGCGAGGTGAAGAAACTTTAAGCGGTGTGCTGGTAAGTTTGGAGTGCTAAGAGAATCTAAAAGTATCTGTTGGAGAATTAGAAAAGCCGGAAATAGATCGCAGCAGCTGCTCGTGAGTGGAGACATACAGTGGCAGCATGAATCAGCGAAATGCCTAATATTTCCTCTTATTTTTGAAGAGCTTTAAAGGCTGTAAAGAAGATGGATTTTTAGATCAGAGCTGTTCTGGTTTCTGGTAGAAATTCAGTAAGCACAAATAGCTTTTATCAAATACATTATTTCATAAACAAAGAAACTCCATTTTATTCTCTTCTTTTCCGGCTAGACACACATTTCATACTGGCGTTTCTCTCCTGGCTCCGTTATCTTTCTTAATTGCACTCCTGACATTCCTTCTCCTGTTCTGATAGACAAGATTTATTTCATAAAAGCATGCTCACTAAAAAACACCAGACGGACAGTTAATCACACAGAATACTTGACTTACTTGGAGAGCGGCATAGAAAATCAACATCTTTTTGTTCGGCAACATTGAAACTCCACCCTTCTTCTTCACTAGTCCCATGACGTGCCAATTACCTCACTCAATTATTTAACCCATTCATCTCCTTAACATCTTCTTTCAGACCTTTGCTCTCTATGTTTCTGAATTCTTCTGAATTTAGGATTAACCCAGCGTGCCTCTAATTCTCCCTCACTAGATCCTGAACTCATAGCCCCATCCTGTGGCTGGCCTCCCACCTGTTTTACTACCTGTAACTCCGGGCCCCCCACTACTTCATAAACACTATCTGAATCTCAGTCCTCAATATTTTCATCATCCTCCAACTGATCAAAAGTATGTACAACAAGAGCCGATTTGATTTTCATTTGGACTATCGTTTTTGTTTCGTTGAAATTGTTCCCCTTTGTATCCGAGGAAATGATGTGTTGGTTTTGAAGGTGATGCGCCATCTTGGATTTGAAAAGCTATTACATCGAGGAGATTTGGATATTAACATCACTAGGGAATAGAAGGGCTTTGTAGAACTATTGTAGAATTATTGTAAAAGAACTGACTAATACAATAATTAATTACATACTGGATACTGTCTAGCTGTGACCTTGACACTTGGATAAAGTGACCAGACCCCCCCCCCTTTTGGCAGAACAGTCCTGGTTTTGACTTATTTGTCCCGCGTCCCACCCGCTTTCCAAAATGTCCCGATTTTTTAATGGACTGGGCGGGCTAGACCGGGGAGGCTGGGAAGGGATGCTGCCACCCAGGCAAAAGCTGCAGCCGCTCTGGCACTGCAGGGATCCCTCAGGGGCGTTTTAAGGCTGGGAGAACTTTTCCCGCTTTTTTTCCTTCGGCCCGCCACTGGGGGCTGCTGTCATCGGAGCCCCTGCTTTGGCGGGGAATTGGTGTGAGCAGTGCTAGCCACCCTCCACCCTTCCCTACCCCCACGACCCAAATGTGAGCTCAGTCACATATGGGCAGGAATGGCTGCTCCAGTTCGCCCGGCGCCACCGTCCCTAGGAGGGAGCGAGTGAGTGACTTAGAGGCCTGGAGGTTTCAACTTTCAACGCCACCTTTTTTCAGCTGCTGCTGTTGGCTGCCGAGCAGCGGGAAGTGAGGTTCATCCAAGCCGCGGACTTGGAGGGGGCTCCCTTCCTTCCTTTCCTTCCTTCCTTTCTTTCCTTTCTTCCTTTCCTTTCTTTCCTTCCTTTCTTTCCTCCCCCTCTGCCTCCTTTCTTTCTCCTTTCTTTCTTTCTTTCCTTCCTTCCTTTCTTTCCTTTATTTCTTTCCTTCTTTTCTTTCTTTCTTTCCTTTTTTGCCTCTTTCTTTCTTTCTCCCTTTCTCTCTCCATGCCTCCTTCCTTTGTCTCTCTCCTTCCTTCCTTCCTTTCTACCTTCCTTCTTTCTTCTTCCTTTTCTCTCTCTACCATCTTTCCCTCCCTTCCTTTTTTCTTTCTTTCTCTCTCCCTCCTTCCTTCCTTTGTCTCTCCTCCCTCCCTCCCTCCCTCTCTCCCTCCCTCCCTCCCTCTCTCTCCCTTCCCTCCCTTTCTCTCCCTCTCTCTTTCTTTCCTTCCTTACTCTTTCTTTTTTAAATAATAATAATTTATTAGACTTGTATGCTGCCCCAAGTCTCTGGAGAGGGGTGGCATACAAGTCTAATAAATTATTATTATTGTTAATCTTTCTTTCTTTCTTATAACAATAGCATTTAGACTTATGTGCCGCTTCATAGAAAAAATGCAGAGGAAAGAAAAGAGAGAAAGGAAGAGGGACGGAGAGGGACACAGAGAGAGAGAGAGAGAGCAAGAAAGAGAGGAAGGAAGGAAGAGAGAGAAAGAAAGAGGGATGGAGAGAGAAAGAAAGAGGTATGAAAGGAGAAAAAAGAGGGAGATAGAGAGAAAAATAGATAGAAATGGGGAGAGAGAGAGAAAAAGATTTTTTTTGTTGCTCCAATTTTTAATGAAGCACTCCCCCCCTCCCCTGGTCAATGGTGTCCCTCTTTAACAATGTAAAAATCTGGTCACTTTACACTTGGAAATACATATGGAGAAGATCTACAGAGCGGGAATTTGAAATACAATATTAATTTTTATATTTACAGTATTATTCTAAGAAAGGAAGAAGAAGGGACAGTACTATTAAAAGAAAGGAACCCATTAGAGACATGGACATATTATTTGGCAAGAGATCTTACTCATATAAAAACTTTTTTCGATTAAAGTTACTGGATTTATTAACAGACCTATTCATGGAGAAAGAATTATGGATTTAAAATTTGTTTGATAATATTGACATCATTAAGGAAAATAGCTATTTGAAGCAGTGGAAGTGATGTGCCGGTGCATGGAGGCTGTTGGGGCCTGGATGGGTATCAACAAACTCAAACTCAACCCAGACAAGACAGAGTGGCTGTGGGTCTTGCCTCCCAAGGACAATTCCATCTGTCCGTCCATCACCCTGGGGGGGGAATTATTGACCCCCTCAGAGAAGGTACGCAACTTGGGCATCCTCCTCAAACCACAGCTGACATTGGAACATCATCTTTCGGCTGTGGCGAGGAGGGCGTTTGCCCAGGTTCGCCTGGTGCACCAGTTGCGGCCCTATTTGGACAGGGAGTCATTGCTCACAATCATTCATGCCCTCATCACCTCGAGGTTCGATTACTGCAAAGCTCTCTACATGGGGCTTCCTTTGAAAACTGTTCGGAAACTCCAAATCGTGCAGAACGTGGCCGCGAGAGCCATCGTAGGGCTTCCCAGATTCGCCCATGTATCTTCAACACTCCGTGGCCTGCATTGGCTGCCGATCAGTTTCCAATCACAATTCAAAGTGTTGGACATGACCTTTAAAGCCCTACACGCACGAATCCCAGTGGCCGATAAGGTCTCACAGAGTTGGCCTTCTCTGGGTCCCGTCGACTAAACAATGTCGTCTGGTGGGCCTCAGGGGAAGAGCCTTCTCTGTGGCGGCCCCGGCCCTCTGGAATCAACTCCCCCCAGAGATTAGAACTGCCCCCACCCTCCTTGCCTTTCGCAAACTACTTAAGACCCACCTATACCGCCAGGCATGGGGGATTTGAGACATCTTTCCCCTAGGCTCATTATTATTTATGTTTGGTATGTATGTGCTGTTTGGTTTTTAATTATGATAGGGTTTTTAGTTATTTTTAATATTAGATTTGTGCCATTGTAATATTGTTTTTATCATTGTTGTGAGCCGTCCCAGGTCTTTGGAGAGGGGCGGCATACATATCTAATAAATAATAATAATGTATTTTCCCTTCATTTTTATGAAGTATAATGTCCTTCTTATGTGTACATCTATATGAACATTTCCATTCCTCGATGGAATAAGATTTTACCATAGAAACATAGAAACATAGAAGTCTGACGGCAGAAAAAGACCTCATGGTCCATCTAGTCTGCCCTTATACTATTTTCTGTATTTTATTTTAAAGAGACAATATTTCTTAGGTAAACTCTTTATACATTTTTAAAAAGTTTTAATTTGTCAGTCACTGAGTGGAAAAAAGGCCTTATGATTTTAAATAATATATTTTTAAATAATTAAAAGTGATTTTAAACATAACCAGCATTCTTTAGAGATATAAAATATATTATAAGCGGTCAATTCTTTGCAAATCTTTATGTATTTGTCATAAAAAATCAATAAAATAATGTCTTATTTTTGCTTTAGGGAACAGTGTTGGAGAACTAGAAAATGAATGTTCCAGCTCCTCACTTAATTATTTTCTATGCAAGTCTTGTTCAAAGTTTGAAGGTTGTGACCAAAAGGGGTTCAGGTAAGAAGATTGTTTTTCATTTTGTCAGAATGTGTGGAAATAAAATTACATATACTGTACAATATATATTTGTTTCAATGTGCATTTTGATGATATCAAAGCAAAAAATGGCTTTTTGTGAAACAAAATATCCTTCTTAATTTGTTTTACATATACTACTAAACACGGTCTGTTTGAAATAATTTTCAGTTGGTTAATCTAGTTGGCAAAGGATTAGATTACCGTATACCTCATTCATGTTTACAGCAGACCTCCATAAATTAAAAAATAATATACAAAAAAATTTTAAAAAGTAAAACATAATAAGATGCAAAATCCAATAAATTTTAGCTGTGCTCTAACTGAGTAATAACTTTGATACTAATATTACAGGCTACAGATTTTTTTTTAAACTAAAATTGTCTATGATATAGTTGTGGTAATGATGTACAAATTTTCTACTGAAATAAAAGATTCAGTTTTGCATATGTGGCCCACAGTACACCTGATGTTTGTTCTGATTAGGTAGGGAGTGTTAAAATGCATAATTATTCACTTAATGTTACTGTTACATATTTAGTTTTTTATGTGCTGCCTGCAAATTTTGTATTCAGTTGGTTGTTCAATCACCTAGTGGGTTAGATTCCAATTGTTTGGCATAGATCTAGCAATGGAATTTTGTTGTTGTTTTCTGAAGTACAATATATAGTGTATAAATTAATCCAGATTATAAATGGAATCTTGTTTGAAAAGTGTTTTGCAATTCATCAATTGGTCTGTATATAATTCATGATATTGTTCTTTGCAAAGATATAATATCAGCTGTTTTGAGATGTGACTAAGTTTTAATGTTTGTGTTTTTTAAGAATACGCTTATTTCTTAGCATGGTTTTCTAGTATTCATATCAGAAAATGCTGCTGAAAGAAGAGACCTTGATATTTAATCTCCATATTAAGATTTATAGTAGGGATTCTTCTTTTGTAGCAAATTTGCTTATTTTTCAGGTAACTTCACTTAACTTTTAAGTTATTCTATACAGCTGCTTTTTGAAAGAAAGTGTACCAGGAGTGTTAATGTCCCCAAGTTAGCATTTATAGACTTCCTGTTATGCATATAAAATAATGCATTATGTACAAAATAGGCCAGCATTACAATGTCATTGTTAATCATTGTTTTGATGAAATAACAGATAGGCAATCTTCTAGTTATACAGATATAACTATAATAATTGGATTTGTATTGTGTATTGTTGTTGTGAGCTGCTCCAAGTCTTTGGAGAGGGGCGGCATACAAATATAATAATAATAATAATAATAATAATAATAATAATAATAATAATAATAATATTAATAATACCATCATGGAATATATTTTTAATATTATTTGATATTTTGTATAAAGAAAACTTTTGAAATATAAACTGGGGAAGGATAAAACTAACTAAACATGGAATTGGAGGAAAACTAAAAGAAAAGGAATTTAAAAGGATAATAATATGATATGGTTATATATTAGAAAAATTGTATAATTTTTCTAATATATAACCAAAAATTCATGAAACCCATATATCATTTTATTCCATCTTCTATTGAATTATGCTCAACAGTATACCATATTAAATTGCATATAGTTGTGCACTTTGAAAAAAAAATGCATTGAATTAAAATCAGCATGCATTTTAATACTTTACATGATTTTTGAAGGTAATTAAGAAAAAAATGACTTTTTATCATTTGTGAAGGACTCTGTACTGGACAGATTTTATGCATTTACTACTTAGCTTCCATTTTTAGTTGTATCTCTGTTGATCAAAACTATGGTATATAAATTTCACACGTATTTTAATTTCTGTAGTTATTTTCAATTGTTGAAGAATTTAATCAGATAGCATTAAAAAATATTCCAGCATTGTCCAGCTTCTGTAATGGTGTGAGCAAATCCATTGTGTTGGATGCGGAATAATCACACGAATACCAGAGCTGGGTATTATGGATCACTTTATTAAATTTCATTATAGACCGGCAGAGGTAAACAAATGGAGTGGAAATCCTTATCCATAACATTCCTGGGCAACTATGGGTGAAGCTCCTTGCTGAGCAAGGGGAGGCTGCCTTTGGCCTTCCCTTGCTCTCCGCCATGCCCCAAGGTATGTGGGAAGACTCACCCCCAGTTCCTCACCTGAAGGCCTGCCACATATGAGCCCCAAGGGCAACCCCTCTCTCCAACATTCAAAGCGGATCTGCCTGGAACTTCTGCAGAGGGACAGCCTATCACCTTCCAAAAGGTGCCCTAAAGGAGATCACGCGGTTGCTGTTAGCCCCCCTTTTCCACCCCTTTCTGCCACGGCAGGGGATCAAATTTCTATTTAGGCCCCCTGCTCCCCCTTCAGCCAGCACAATCTCTTGCAGGTACCTGCAGGTACCAAGAAACATGTTACTGCCAGGCCATGACCTGGATGTCCCAGTGCTTCCATGCCTGCCTTATCAAGGCCACATCCTGACCCAGAGGTCCATGATGCTTGCCATATTACGGCCAAGCCTTTCCCCAGCCATATGCCCCATACTTGCTATATCGAGGCCAAGCTGTTCACCAGCCATTAGACACAACGCTTGTGCCATCAAGGCCAAGCTCTTCACCAACCCTTCAGGCACTACTTGGACTGCCCTGTAGGGCCACTGATGCTTGCCCTCTCAAAAGCTAAGCCCTTCACCAGCCATTTAGGCACAACTCAACCAGGATTCTTGCTTGAAGGGGACGACGGGGAGGAGCCCATCCCATAGCACCCCTTTCTCACGTCTCTTTCTTCTGGGTCAACTGCTCTTCCTCAGCAGCAGTCCAAACGCTGATTTCACAGCTGTTCAGGGGCCTCTCCCCAGCCTTGTAATCTGTGAAAAAAGGCAAAACGGAAGCGACGTTAGCCCAGGGGGAGCCCAAAGCGGTGTGACGCACCTGGGGGCATAGCCACCCAAGTATGCCACCAGCCCTGTAGGCTCAACTCTGGCAGAATTCTTGGTCCCACAGCAAGAGAAGAGGCCCCTCCATTCGCCTCCCTCTTCCTCGCTTCTTTACATCTTCAGCTGAGTTCCAACTTTGAATTGACAACTCCAGATTTGGCCTCAAGTGATGAGTTCTGGCCGTATCCTCGGACTGCAACACAATCTATGAAAAGGCAGAACAAAGCAGTGTTGGCAATCGGTAATGGGGGGGAGTCCTTTTTGGTGGTAATGGGGGGAACCCTGACCCTAATATCCCTCTTCTACACTGCCTCCCTGCTTGGCCCCTAGAAACCTGTTTCCACTACAGTGCTGGAGGGTGTAGGCTCTGATAAAATGAACTCTTTAGGGTCAGACCCTATATGGTGTCGCCCTAAGAGATGGTGACCCGGTTACCTACCATGCTCCCCTAGTGGTAATGCTGGCCCTAATGGGGGGGGGAAATCAATCCCAGACAGTGCCGGGATTACAGGAGATGCTTTTGATAGGAACTTAAACTGTTTCACTTAGCGACCCTAACCCCCCCTATTGACAATGAGCCGGAAATGGACCTATCGTGCTTGTAAAGCCCCAGAAGGTCCTGTGTAGTGGCCATTACCCACTTAGTGACAGCGGCCACTTAGTGGCGGCAACAGGAACAGGAACAGTTCATCCCCCCATGAAGCATCTCGTTTACTGAGGTGACCAACAGGAGGTTTAAAGGGTCCCCGTATTAGGACTGTGCTTTTCTTCGAGGGCCATGCGCTTTTACAAAAGTGACTCCTCACCTGCAACTGCTCCATTTTTACACATAGCAACCATTATTCACTTAGCGATCATGGCATCTATCCTGGCCATATGCCTTTGATGACTTGCTTAGTGACCATGGTTTCCTCCATGGCCAAATGCATTTAATGAAAATAAAACCGTAACTGAAGATGCCCATGTAAATCTCACATAGTGACATTTACACATTTAATGACCGTGACCGTGACCATGATTCCCCTCATGACCACATGACTTCACTGAGAATGGGTCCTACCTGCCGGTGTCCAAGCCATGAGGGCTTGCTATCTCTGCGCGCGCATAATGTATCGACAGTCCCCCTCCATAACACCCTAATGGCAAAACGAACTTAAAACTGGCCTCAGCATGGCAAGGCGCACACCGTATGTCTGGTGGCTATAATTAGTCACAGCCTTCCCCCACGATGTTTCATGAGATATAGATTTCACCAAAATCAAGTGCTTATGACCGGAGAGTTCAATTGCTACAATTGGCCTGGGTGGTACAAACCAATCTCCTGCTGCCTGTGTGGTGAGCCATGCATATGTTTCATCCCGCTTGACCCAGTCAACCCTGGTGGGGATTAAATCCGCCCAGTTTAGCACTTCTACCTCTAACCTGGCTTGAAATAAGCCCTTACAAACCCATTCCTGTGAGCACCCACAATGACCATCCTTGGCCTTTCTTATTTGAAAAAGCCACTCACTCATGGTGACGTGGCCCACTCTTCTACCGCCTGCGCGCAGCCTCGGCAGCATCACAGCCAGTCAACAGCCACCATTGCCCAGAGGCCATCCCCGCAGGCAACTAGCGAGGTAGCTTCGTGAAGGAAGCCTAATGCTTCAACATCGCCCCAGCATCATCCCTGGAACAGGAGAACCCGGGGGGGTAAATTGGGAACCCATTCCCACCCTTAAGCCACAAAATAAGGAAGAGAACACATAAGAACAAGTAAAAGAAGAGCGCTGAAAGAGAAGGAGGAAGGGAAGGGAGAGGGGAACACTCTCCTTACCTATTGCAGATGAAAGGCCTGTCCAGGGGCAAGCATTGCTGTCTTTTGGGGTCCTGCCACCCCTGCGAGACTTTTTCAAAATTAACATATTCTTGGCTCAGTTCTATGAGCAACTCCCTCCACATTAACATATCCTTGGCTGTTAGCAGGTACGAGTTAGAGCCCAAAATGCTAATCCCAGCAAGTCTTCCCCGTGCTGCTCCCCCATCTTGTTAATTAATGTCCAGAACTGTAGTTATCTGGGTCAGCCTACCAAAGAAACTCTTAAAATTCAATCACATTTCTGGTCCTCCGTGCCATTAGATATTGCCAGGAATCCCCCTGTGAAAATCCTAGCATAATATTACATTCAGAAGACCGGGCTGCCAGTGGGCTACATTGTGTTCCGCATTTTCCTTTTGATAAAAGGGGGCTATAGTCATGGCTGTCCATGATGTGACCCGATGTGCCCTATGCCCTTCTGGTTCCAATTCAAATGTTTGTCCACCAGGACTCCGCTGCTCCTATCAAAGAAGAATAAAACCCACCCATAGTTGTAACTGCCAGTGGCAGAGCAATGAAATGCCCTTGCTTCGAGTTAATGCACAATGCCCTGGCTTAATTGAGTGGGGTCTGACAGTTATGAAATGAGTAACTATATTCAACTCGCCTCCCAGCGGGTTCCATGCAACTTACCCATGATTTCATTTCATATAAATACTTTCACCTTATCTTCATTACTTTGAATATGCCACAATGTAGCTGCTAAATCCTTGGAAGAATGTAGCATTAAATAAAATTACAAAGGATTGTCAGAGGAAGTCTAAAGCTGAACCACTAATGTGATGTTTGCATCAATAACATGATTTCTAAAGTGGATGTTTGTCTGAATGTTGCCTCACTGATTAAGAGTTTACCAGCAGAACAAGCAATTGGGATGTTTACGTGATTAATGCCTATTAAATGATTAGTGCTTGCTGTAGTGACCAGGCAGACAGCCGAGGCAGGTACAACTTACGTTTATTAACTTTAACACAGAACAGAGATTCACCACACTTGACAGGTTACTTATACTTAGTAAACAACCAATGGGAACGAAACGCTATTCCCTCCAAAATAGCTCCCCCTGCTGTTGCCAGGGACATAACACTCCTTCCCCCTAGGGGGCGCAGGCGTAATCTTCTAGATACACCGGTCTACGTCGGATACGCTCCGAACGACGGGGTAATGACCTGTATGACGCAACAGGGGCAGATGACTGCGAGCCATTCCCGAACTCCCCATCCGGAGCGTCACCACCAGTAATAGGGACACCCTCTGTCTCAACAGCTGTAGGGAAGTGATATAACTCTTTAGCCAATGCCGGCTCAGGAGAGCTTCTTCTGCGAGGAACCACTATCTCTTCGTGGGGTGGCACTGCCTCTGGGCCACCCAGCTCGCTGCTGACAGGGCTATTTGGTAGCGCAGTATCAGTCGCCTCTGCCCCAGGGTCTAAATCCACCTGTCGGCCCCTTAGTTGATCCACATGGCGATGCCACTCCCTTCCATCCTGCAATAGTATGGTGTAAGCGCGGGGACCCCGTAATCGGGTGATCGTACCCGCAACCCAACGCGGGGACCCCATGAAATTCTGAGCGAACACTGAATCCCCAATCTGGAAAGTACGAGCGTTGGTCAACTGTCGCCCGGGGTTACCATATAACGGATGCAGCCGGTCCAACACGATTCGCAACCTTCATCCCATTAACAGCTCCGACGGAGCCTTAGAAGTGGTGGCGCATGGTGTCGCGTGTTGTGCTAACAGTAGTTCATCCACCCTCTCCTGCAACGTACCCTGAGTAATTCTGGCCAACATATCCTTGGTGCTGCGCACCATCCGTTCTGCCAACCCATTGCTTGAAGGGTGCCAGGGGGCTATCCTCGCGTGGCGGACCCCCAACCCTGCCAGGTATGCCTCAAACCCCCCAGAAGAAAATTGCGGGCCGTTATCTGAAACTATAACGTCCGGGTATCCATGGATCGCAAACATAGCTGATAAGGCTCTGATAATCTCGCTGGTTGTTGTGGACTGCATTATTCTTACCTCCAACCACTTAGAGTATGCATCCACAATGATGAACAACATTCTTCCAGCTACTGGCCCCGCGAGATCGATGTGCAACCGGGACCATGGCATATTGGGATTTTCTCATTCCAGAGGTGCAGCGGCAGGAGGGACTGCTCAGGTCTGTTGGCACGGAAGGCAACTTGCAACCTTCCTTTCAATCGCTTTGTCTAGCCCCGGCCACCAAATATAACCCCTAGCCAACGCTTTCATTCGCACCACCCCGGGGTGGCCAATGTGCACTAACCCCAAAACCTTAAACTGCAAAGACGTGGGAATCACGACCCTGGCCCCCCATAAAACACAACCCCGCAGTACAGACAGTTCTTTCCTGCGGACCCAATAAGGCAACAATTCGAGACTTACACAAGAAGGTGGCCATCCCCGCATAATCCAGGACGTTATTACAGACAGAATTGGGTCCTTGGTAGATTCCAGCGCAATTGTGGCAGCTGATACATTGATAGGGGATGCGTCGATGGCTAGAACTGTGGAGATGGGGGCCGGATCCAGCAGAACAATAGGCAACGGGGAACGGCTGAGTGCATCAGCATGAGAGATGCTCCTTCCCGGCCGATAGATTAACTCATAAGAATAGTTAGCTAGAAACATAACCCAACGATTCATACGAGGGGACAAAATCTCAGGGGTTTGATGATTACCCGCTAGAATTCCTAGTAGGGGTTGATGGTCAGTGACCAGTTGGAAACTGCGGCCGTACAAGTAATGGTGGAAACGTTTAACTGCTGCCACCAACGCTAAGGCTTCCTTATCCAACTGTCCATAATTCCTTTCCGGCCGACCTAGGGTCCTTGAGTAAAAAGCAATAGGGGCCTCTTTTCCTGAAGGCAACACATGGCTAAGGACAGCGCCGATGCCATAGGGGGAGGCATCACAGGCTAAAACCAGTGGCAATTTCGAGCTGTACTGAATAAGAACATCATGGGACACCAATAACTCCTTGATGGCCGTAAAAGCGCCTGCCTCTAACTTCCCCCACCGCCAAGGAACCCCTTTTGCCAGCAATCTATGCAGAGGCTCCACAATGGAAGCCTTATGGGGGAGAAACATGGCATAGAAATTTAACAGGCCCAGGAATGACTGCAATTCCGCCTTTGACCTAGGTTCGGGGGCGTCGGTGATTGCTTGCACCTTAGCTGGGGTAGGGTGGATACCTTGCCCATCTATTAGGAACCCCAGGAACTCTACACTCTGTGAGGCAAAGGTGCATTTTTCGGTTTTCACCCTTAACCCCACCTCCTGGAATTTATTCAACACAGCCCGTACCCGCTGTAACAACTCAAAACGGGAGGATGCGGCAATGATGATGTCATCAAAATAAGGTAAAGTCCCTGGAATTCCATATAATAGCCGCTCCATGAGCCCTTGGAATATTCCGGGAGCGGAGCTAATTCCAAATTGTAGTCGCGTGCAACGAAATGCCCCCCGATGAGTGATGATAGTTTGTAGGTCCGCTGTCTCAGAGTCCACAGCCAGCTGCTGATATGCCCTGGACAGGTCAATTTTCGCAAAAATCCTACCACCCTCTAAAGAATGTAATAAATGTGCCACCATAGGCACTGGATACGAGTGGTGTGCGAGTGCCCTATTAATAGTACATTTATAGTCCCCACATAATCGTATTGAACCGTCAGACTTCGAGGCCATGACCAAGGGTGTTTCCCATTTGGCTTGGTCCACCGGTTCCAATATTCCTAAGCTGATTAATCGATCAAGTTCAGTGTCCACTTTACTCTTAATAGCCAGTGGCACACGGCGTGGCTTCAGACGCACCGGTGGAACCAAAGGGTCAACCGCCAGCGACACTGGGGTACCTGTATACTTCCCCAAGGTGCCGTCAAAAACTGAGGGAAACTCCTAAGCTAACTGCTGGGACATGGATTCATCAGTGACAACATTAACCCCCATAATGGTAAACCCCAATGCTGAGAACCAGTCCAGGCCTAGTAAACTTGTCAATGGGCCATCAACTATTATAAGAGGTAACCGCCCACAAAAAGATTTGTAATGAACCGGAAAATAACCTTTTTCTACAGTAGGAATCAAACGACCCTGGTAGTCCTTCAGGAACAGTGGACACGGCCCCAACCGCCCCTTTGACATTCGGGGAAAAAGGCGCTTAATGGTGCTCCAGGACATCAGAGAAACTGACGATCCCGTGTCGATCTCCATGGGGCACAGAGAACCCCCCACTCGCACGAACACGGTGATCTTAGAAGCAGGCGACAACTCTCTCTGCAGCTCCGACTGTGACGAATTGGTGATTGGCGGGACGACCGACGAATTCCGGATGGTGTTGCAGAAATCCACTACACTGGCGATGAGGTAATCCACACCCGACCGGTCCATCGATTCCACATTCCTATGGACAAATACTGGTAATTAATAATGTCGACGCAGATAGTTTTTCCCCCTTTCAACCCTCAAGGGGAGTCGTGGGAGGCATATCTGGCTCGCTTTGAATGCTTTCTCATTTCTAACGACTACAAAGACCTTTCTGGTGATCGGAAACGTGCGTATTTTTTGAGCTTTTGCGGGACTGAAATGCTAGAGACCTCTCTCTCCCTTTTCGCCCCTCGTTCTATTCATGATGTTCCCTGGGATGAGTTCCTCAACACGCTCCAAAATCATTATGCCCCCCCGCCTTCTCGTAGCGCTCGGCGCTATCTGTTCTATCATCGGAACCAGGCAGAGGGGGAGACCATTAATCAGTTTGTCGCTGCCCTCCATCGCGTGGCTAAGTCTTGTGAATTTCACGATTTAGACGATTACCTGTTAGATCGTTTAATATATGGAGTTAGAGACACCCGCCTACGACGCCGTCTGTTGACTATGACAGATTTAACATTTTCGGCAGCATTGAAGGAGGCCAGGGCCGTGGAAATGTCCACTCAATCTTTGGCTGATATGGATTTGCCGCCTGTCACAGCTGCCACGCACAGCACAGTCGTGTCGCCTCCGTTACCAGCAGACATTGAGTCTAGTTTGAAGCAGGAGGAGGAAGAAGTGCATAGGCTGGCCAGTTTACCAAGGGCCAGGCAAGCCCCACAGGGAGAGCCCCGCGCCGCTGGGAGTGCGCATAGTCCTTGCGGAGGTTGTGGTGGCAACCACCTCCGGGCCAATTGTGGTTTCAGGGAGGCTTATTGCCGCCGCTGTGGCAGGCAAGGACATATTGCTCGAGTATGCCGTTCTCGAAGGAATTTGTCCAACGTTCAGTCATTTCCTGGTCGGGAATCATGGCCTCCGCAGCAGAGGGGTAACAAAGGGAGCCGTCTGGTCGCCGAGACTTTTGCAATGCCATCACGGATTCGTCATTCATCCCATCCTCGTCGCCAGTGTAGTGACCAGGCAGACAGCCGAGGCAGGTACAACTTACGTTTATTAACTTTAACACAGAACAGAGATTCACCACATTTGACAGGTTACTTATACTTAGTAAACAACCAATGGGAACGAAACGCTATTCCCTCCAAAATAGCTCCCCCTGCTGTTGCCAGGGACATAACACTTGCAAACTGCCATTCTCCACTGCACTTAGAAGGAGAGTCCAACATGGGTAATTTACCAATCCTATTGGTAGAGACTGAGTTAAAAATTTACATATTAATCAAGTACCGCCCACTTGTAGTCCCCATGAGCCCAGTTTTAAAAACTCAGTCCAGGCGTAGAGACTGCTGAGTTTATTGCTCTAGAGTAAAGAGTACTTTTTACCTTTTTAATGTTTTTCTCTTTTTTGACTTGCAGGTTGCTGAAGACAGAATGAATGGGGTTTCTGCCCTCTGTGGACAACGCCCCCACCGATCCCTCCTCAGGGGACTTCTTCCTTCCATGGGAATTGACCTGAAGAGGAGCAACTCAGCCTGGGGTCACTGGCCTCAGTGGCCATACCAGGGTTGCGAGTCGAAGGTGGGGGGTCCGCTCCCCCACTGGGAGACTTAGAGGGAAGCTGGGATTCCCCCGAAGAAATTTCTGAAGAAATACGGCACAGCGCCTCTCAGCTCTTGAATGGCCGCCGTGTACGCCGCAGCCGCCGTGACCATTTAAGGGAAAGGAAAAGAAAAAAAGGCCAGAAGATGAGCAGCAGGCCACAAGGACAATTAGCGGCCCATTCCCCCCCCCCCCCGCAAACAGCGGCAAGCCGCGGAATGCCAAGATCCAGCATGGGAGCCGCCTTTCTGGGCGTTAACCTCCAAGCACCAAAATCACTCCGGAAGGCACGAAAATGCTATTTCCGGCAGCTGATGAGCGCAAAAGGGTCGCAGAGCCCTAGTACACCCACGCAGGCAGCAAGGAAGCCCGGGCGCCATTTTGAGAAGCCTGACAAGGCAATTTGGACGGTTTTTGCCGGAGGTGCTTCAATCTCGTAAATTTAACTGTGAGTAGAATGGAGGACCATCTGGGGGGTGATAAGGTGGCCTGCTCCCCTATAGTGTCCAAGGACAAGGGCAAGGGTAAGGCCAAGGAAAAAACTAAGGCCTCCCATTCCTCTGCTTCTGCCTCCTCCCTGAAGGAAGCTGAAAAGTGCATTAAAGCCTTAGAACAGAAGTTGGAGGCCACCCTCCACACTTCTCCTACAGTGATGCCATTTCCCCCGAGACAATTAACACATTCAGACCCAATGACTCCTCACTCAACCTTTGGGCCTACAGGGGTCATTGCTGAAGGGGACTGGTCACCTGACAGGCAGCTTCCACCCCTACCTCAGGTCATGCCTTCACCTGGCACATCATGGATCAGACCTGGGTCGGCAGGTCACTCAGTTCAAAGTCTGCAAGGCCCTTCAGCTACGTTTACCCCTACAGCCACTGGGCTTAGGGCACAGCCAGACACATGGCATACTCCCAGGGAATAGCAGCAGGGAACAAGGAACCTCTGGTTTGCACCGCCCCCTTCAGGTTTGGGATCCTTGATGGAGGAGCTGACCCCATTTGATGACAGCGATAGGGAATATGACTTATTTGAAGATGAAACAACACCCGAACAGCCACCAGCTGTGGGTCTGTTTAAACCATCGCTATTCAGAACCATTCTTCAGAAGGCGAAACAAGTGGTGGACTTGCCAAGCACAACTAGGACTCCTGGGACCACGGATACAGTTAAGACATCGGCTACTCTGTTCAAGGAGCCTCAACCCGATTCTGACCATATTCCATCTTCAGAGATCTTCGTTGAAGGTGTTAAACGTCTTTGGCAGCACCCTGAAGCAGCGCAAGGCCTTTCTAATATTGAGAGGAAATTTTACACCTTCAATGAGGAGGTGGAGAAACTCCTGGAATTTCCACCCATTGACCAACCGGTGGTGACACTAGTCTCCAGTGCTTTGGTACCTTCGGAAACAGGCAATAGCCTCAAGCTGGAGGATAGAAAAGCGGAGACATTATTGCGGAAAGCACATCAAATATCCAGCTGGGGTTTCAGGGTGGTTGCTGCAGCATCCTTCTTCAATAGGGCATCAATAATGTGTATACAAGAGATGCAATCTCAACTTGGGCTTGATGACGGTCGCCTGCGCCAGGACCTGAGCAAGCTGCTGGACGACACCCTCCACGCGGCAAAGTTCTCAGCTAGAAGCTGTTCTGGTTTCTGGTAGAAATTTAGCAATTACAAATAACTCTTATTAAATGCATTATTTCATGAATAAAAAAACTCCATTAATTTCTCTGCTCTTCTGGAATTCAAACACATTTCATACAGGCACTTATCTGTTGGTCCGTTATCTTCCTTAATGGCATTTCTCACATTCCTTCTCCTTCTCCACTTAACAAGATTTATTTTCCTAACAACATGATTTCTAAAACAGCAGCCCTGACTGTTAATCAACACAGAATACTTTTGCTTACTTGGGAGCGGCAAGAAAAACCTCCATTTTTCTCTTCGGCAACGTTGAAACTCCACTCTTCTTCCCCACTGACCTCTGACGTGCCAAATACATCACTACAGTATTTAACCCATTCCTCTCCTTAATACCTTCTTTCAGACACCTGTTCTCTACGTTTTTGGGCCCTTCTGAATTTAGGGTTAACTCAGCGAGCGTCTGATTCTCCCTTGCTAGATCCTGAACTCATAGCCCCATCCTGTGGCTGGCCTCCCACCTGTTCTACCTGTAACCCCAGGCCCCCCACTAATTCATAAACACTATCTGAATCTGAGTCCTCATTATCTTCATCATCCTCCAACTGACCAGGAGTATGTACAACAGAAGCATGGCAACTACATTGTCCTCACGCCACCTCCTGTGGTTGAGGAACTGGCAGACAGACTTGAAATCGAAATGGCGGCTGACCTCGGCCCCCTTTCAGGGCTCCATGCTCTTTGGGGAGATACTGGAAAAGGTCCTCATAGAGGACAGGGACAAGAGGAAAGTGCTCGCTAAAGCCAACAGATGACAGGACCGCAGGTCTACTCCATACACAAGACGCCAGTCCTTTCGCTGGGAGCCTAACTCGGGTGCTGGCCAAAACCAGAGATCATTCTCACAGGGCCAGTATAACCAGTCTTCCTTCAGAAACGATCGGGGATCGTTCCAGGACAGGTCAAGAGGCTACCAACAATCAAGGTGTCCTTTTCAGGGTGGCAGTCAGAGAAGTTTTAAACGCACCAAATGACTCTGCCATGCTTCAGCCTATAGGAGGCAAACTCCAACACTTCAGTACCTCCTGGCGGCTCACATCCTCCGACAAATGGGCATTGGCCACCATATCACAAGAACTCCGGTTGGAATTTCTCCATCCACCACCCAATCGTTTCCTACATTGCCCAGTAATATGAGATCCACAAAAGAGTCTACAATTACATCAAGAAATTGCTCACCTATTAGACATTCAAGCCATAGAGCAGGTGCCCTGTCAGGACGAGGGCATGGGCTTTTACTCAGTGATCTTCATTGTACCCAAAGCTTCAGGAGGCTGCAGATTGATCCTCAATTTAAAACAACTGAATACCTTCATACATTACAGAAGGTGCAGAATGCATTCCCTCCAAACAATCCTAGCATCAATTTGGTCTCAGGACTTTTTAACGTCCATAGATTTGAAGGAAGCCTACCTACATGTTCCCATCTACCCGGCCCATCGGAGGTTTCTCCGTTTCTGTTCAGAGGGGATTCACTACCCGTACAGGGCCATGCCATTGGGCCTTTCATTGGCACCCCGGACCTTTATGAAACTTTTAGACGTATTGACCGCCAACCTCCGATGTCAATCCATCCAGTTGATGGCCTACTTGGACGACATAATTATACTGTCCAGGTCCCCGTCAAGGGCAAGGGAAGTCCTGGCCGTAACCATACAGACACTGGAGGCTCACGGCTTTACCATCAACAGGGAAAAAAGTCAATTTTCTCCCACTACCAGACTATTACACCTGGGGTCCATCATAAACACGCTTTCAGGCACCGTATCGCTCTCGAGAGAGAGACAGAGCAACATCACCAATTGATTTCCAGCATTCATCATCAAAGGCGGGTCCCTCTCTCCTTGCTCTCCAAAATACTGGGGACCTTGGTGTCTGCCATAGGCATCGTACCGTGGGCCAGACATCACATCTGGACTCTTCAGTGGTTTCTACTTCCCACGCAGAAGACCAAGTGAGTCATTCTCACAATCTCCACTCTGAAGGGTCCACGTACCTCGAGAGGTCAGAGAGTCCTTGAGGTGGTGGACATCCCAAACATTATGCAGGGGCTCTCTCTTCCACATACAAGATTATGTCATCCTTACAACGGACGCCAGCCTTTTGGGATGGGGCGCTCACATTGGATCTCACATGATCCAAGGTCTCTGGTCTGCAGAAGAACTATCACCGGTCAATATCAACTTCCTCGAACTCAGGGCAGTGTTCCTGGCCCTACAATCATTTTCTCATCTCGTTCAGGGCAGAGACGTGTTGGTGTTAACGGACAATGTTGCGACCAGTGCCCACCTGAATCACCAGGGGGGCACGAGGTCATACCGTCTCATGAAGGAAACTATCAACCTTTTCGAATGGGCCGAATCTCACCTAGCATCATTGACAGCAGAGCATATTGCTGGAACCAGCAATACTCAAGCGGACTGGCTGAGCAGAGCTACCCTGGATCCCTCAGAGTGGAGATTGGATCCAGAACTATTTCAGCAAATAATCCACAAATTCGGAATTCCACTGGTGGATCTCTTTGCGAGTCACCGAAATGCTCATCTTCCGAGATTCTACACACGCTTTCCAGAGCCAGTAGCAGAAGGGGGCAATGCTCTACTATCCCTTTCGCCCCCCAGAATACTATATGCCTTCCCTCCAACAAGCCTCATACAAAGAGTAGTGGACAAAATTCTGCAGGAACGGGTGGAAGTGCTGATGGTGGCACCGCATTGGCCACGACGCCTGTGGTTCTCAGATCTAGTGGCACTATCACTATCCCCTCTGTGGAGAATCCCAGATCAGGACATTTCCCTCAGCCAGGGGATCCTACGACATCCAGATCCCCAGTGGCTTCAACTGACCGTCTGGCACTTGGGAGGAGCAGACTGAGACACCATCAATTACTGGAGAAGGTCATTGCCACGATGCAGGCTGCACGATCAACCTACAGAATATACCCAGCGACATGGGCAGCTTTTTGTGAATTTTGTGGCAAACATCAACTCAACCCTAGAGAGGCATCGGTGATTCCTGTCTTGGAATTCCTACAAGTGGCGGCCCTTTCAACCATGATACAGGTATCAGAGGCATGCTCGTTATCCTATCATCCATGGGTGAGGGATTTCATACGAGGCACCTCTAACAAACATTCCCCGCCGGTTCGTAGGTTTCCATCGTGGGATCTTTCTCTAGTACTCGGGGCACTGACGGAACCTCCGTTTGAGCCCCTGAGATCAATTTCACTTCGTTTGCTATTCATTAAGACAGCCTTCCCCGTGGCAATAACATCAGCATGCAGAGTGTCAGAACTATCGGCGCTATCTATTCGACTGGATCTTTGTGTTTTCCATCCGGATAGAGTTGTTTTAAGACTCGATCCCACCTTTATACCAAAGGTGAATACTACCTTCCACAGGAAACAGGAACTAATACTTCCGGATTTCTGCACGCATGGTAACCATCCGACGGAACTAAGATGGAACAAAATTGATGTCAGGCGAGCACTGAAGATTTACATTAGTAGAACTGAACCGTTCAGAAAGTCTGAAAGGTTGTTTATCTCCCTTTCACATCATAAGATGGGACTTGGAGTGTCCTCAAAATCCATCAGTCGTTGGCTTTGAGACTGCATTATTGAGGCTTACAAAGCAAGCGTCCAGGTTCCGCCATTGGGAATAACAGCCCACTCCACTCAGAGTGCGGCTACATCAGCTGCATGGTCAACACAGGCGTCCATCGAGGACATTTGCCGAGCAGCAACGTGGGCGGCTCCTTCCACATTTATCCGTCACTATAAATTGGACTCTTTATAGGGTACAATTTATAGGCAGCATTTGGTAGACGAATTCTACAAGTGTGCTCTCCTCCAACAACCCTGACACAACCTTCTCCCTCCCATGGGCCTTAATCTTTGGTATATCCCATGTTGGACTCTCCTTCCAAGTGCAGTGGAGAAGACCTGTTATACCTACCTGAACGGTCTTCTTGATGCACTTGAAGGAGAGTCCAAACCCACCCGGCACTGTTATAATTCAGGGACACCGGAGTTTTGGGTTCAGTTAAGTTATATGGTTGTTGACAATAAAATTTGGTTATCCTTCTTTCATTGTCTTTGTTTTTAAAACTAAGCTCATGGGGACTACAAGGGGGCGGTACCTTGATTAATATGTAAATTTTTAACAGTCTCTACCAATAGGATTGGTAAATTACCCATGTTGAACTCTCCTTCCAGTGCACTGAGAAGACCGTTCAGGTAGGTACACCGGGTCTTTCCACTCGCCCCTGCCCCCAAATGGTAGGCGCCTCCTGCTCTTCCCAAAGATGGCTGCTATGGCTTCCTGGGATGGCCGGGGTGCTTACCACGTGGTTACCCTGATCCCCTGTACCCCACTGAGGGAAAGCAAGTCTAAATATAAAATGAATGTGGATATCCATCATTGTGAAGGGCATCAGACTGCAGAGTTATGACAATGAGGCTTTCTGGGAAGTCTGCATTATAATTCATAGCCTACTTTAGTTACAGGAACATTTTTAAGAATGATGGTTTTAGCCACTAACTACAGTGCATACAATTTAAATTGTGCAACTGAAAGTCCAGCCATCAGACATGTGCAAGACTGGCTACGTAGAGCATTTATTGTTCAGCTGCCCCTGAGGCCTGCTGACCACCTTCCCTGGGCTATCAGTCACCGAGGCAGCCGCGATGGTAGCCGCAGCTGCCTCACAAGAAGTGACACCCTCCCACAGACACCTCGTTCCAACCTCACCACCTGGCGGATTGAATCCTCACTGCACATTCACTCATGATTAATAATTTCCTGGATTGCGCATGTGCGGACTTGGATTTTAGTCGCTTTGCCTCTGGCTCCGGACTAATATATAATGTAAAGGGAGTTCTCTCCCTTAAATATACTATAAATCCTTCTTAGAAAAAAATAGGAGGTACAGGAATCTACGGACATCAAAGAGAATTTAGTGATTTACGATTTCAAGCAAAGAAGGAGGTTTTTTCGCTATAACAAGGAAGGGATAAGTGAGTACAAAAAATCTTAAAATGGCGGAGGGAGGGGGAAAAGAAGATGCTTCCAGCTTAGCGAATATTGAAAAAAACCTGGATAAATTGCTGGACATTTGTTCTGGATTTGAGCAGAGATTTATTAAAGTAGAAACTACAATGGGTGATCTGGCTTCAGAAGTAAAGCAAATTAAAAAGGAGGAGGAATCCTCTGCTGGAAAGATACAGAAAGTTGAAAAACAAGTGAAGGATCATGATGGAATAATAAAACAAATGAATGATAGAATTGCTAATCTGGAGGACCGTCAGAGAAGAAGGAATTTGCATCTGCGTGGGTTCAGAATGGATTCTGCCTCTGATTCAAAATTAACAGAAGTAGTCTGCTCTTGGTTAAATAAACAAACAGGCGTACAAGTCAGCTTGGAAGATTTATTGCGAGTTCACTGGGCAGCACCAAGAAGGGATGGGAGGCAGAGAGACATTGTTGTGGCTTTCCTCAGTGAAAAAAAAGCAGAGATGATTTATAAATCTTTGAAGACTTCTACGAGCCTTAAACAGGACGGAAATGAGATAAGGGTTCTGAGGGATCTTTCCTGGGAAACTCTGAGAGCGAGAGCTGTTTTGAAACCAATTACAAGCCGTTTATATCAAAGCGGAACCAGATTTAGCTGGGGCTACCCAGTGGCTATCGTGGTGTTCCAGGAAAATAAAATGTACAGGCCACGTTCATTGGAGGAGGGAAAGGCTTTATTGCATCAACTGGGGATTAAGTTTGATGAAACTGGAGCACTAGCACATGAAGGAGAAGAGGCTTTTGACGGTCGGAGTACCCCAGACGATGAGGAAAGATGAAGGGAAGAGCAGCTGAAGGAGTTAACCGGGCAGGTGGAGGCCATCAGAAAGGAGCAGAGAAAAACACAAAATTTCTCTTTATTACAATTAAAAAGGGTTGAAAGAGGAGCTAGTTGAGTGAGAACGCAATCAAGATAATGTGCCTCATGAATGGGCAAGGACTTTTCTTGTCTTCTCCCCACTTGGTGGGGGGAGCACGGGGGGAGGCACGTTGGGGGGGTAATAGGGGGAAAGAAAGGGGGGGGGAAATAAACCAAGGGCAAAACAAGAGGGGAAAAGGGTGATTTTGGTATATTATGATGGAGTGTAAGATAATGGTTTTAAATGTGAATGGTTTGGGATTGGATTTGAAACGTTTTAGGATATTAAGGATGGCTAAGCCAGTGATTTTCAACCTTTTTTGAGCCGCGGCATATTTTTTACATTTACAAAATCTTGGGGCACACCACCAACCAAAATGACACAAATTAAATAAATAAATAAATACATACATACATACATACATACATACATACATACATACATACATACATAATCCCCTCGTATATACAATCCCATGTAACATCCCCTTATAAATACAGTCAATCATCAATCATCCCTACTCAAATTTATATCTCATTTCTGGGTACTTCTCCTGTCTTTCCCCCTTTTCTCTCTCATGTTTGTCATTTCTCTCTCTTCCTCCCTTTTTCCCTCATTCCTTTCCCCTCTCACTTCTCTTTTTCCATCCCTGTCTCTCTCTCCCCCCCCTTATGTGTGTGTGTGTATACACACTGGAATCATTTCCAAAACCAGTTGAGGGCTGGGTTTTTTTCTCTTTTATTCTTTTCAAAAAGAGGTGTGGGCTGGGGGGCATTTCTTATTATTTGGGTGCTTTTTACCATATGCTTCAAGAATCACCCCTCTCTCTTTTGTTTCTCTCTCCTCTCATTCTCTGCCTCAATCATTTCTCCTTTTTTCTCCCCTTTTTGTTCTCATTTCTCTCTCTCCTTTCCTCTCCCTATCTGTCTCTCTTGCTTTCTCTCTCTTGCTATCTCTTTTTCTCTTATTTTCTCTCTCTCTCTCTCTTGTTCTCTCTTATTTTCTTTCTCTCTCTCTTGTTCTTTCTCTCTCTCTCTTTCTCTCTCCCTCCCTCTTTCTCTCTTTTTCTCACTTTCTCTCTTGTTTTCTCTCTCTCTTGCTTTCTCTCCCTCTCTTGTTTTCTTTCTCACACTCTTTCTCTCTCTTGTTCTCTCTCTTGCTATCTCTTTCTCCCCCCTTTCTCTCTCTCTCTCTTTCTCACTTTCTCTCTATCTTGCTGTCTGTTGCTGTCACTCACTCTCGTTCTCTCTCCGTTCTTCTCAGCGGAGGCCAGCGAAGGTGATATTCAATGCTGGGAGCGCACGGGCGGTTGCGCGTGCTCCCTACCCTCCTGCTAGCCGCTCGGAATATTCAAAATAAGAAAAGCCTTCACCGGCGAAGGTTTTTCTTATTTTGAATATTCCGAGCGGCTAGCAGGGGGGTAGGGAGCGCGCGCAACCGCCCGCATGCTCCCGACATTGAATATTACCTTCGCTGGCCTCCGCTGAGAACGGAGAGAGAACGAGAGTTGGGTCATTTTTTGTCTCCTGCGTTCCGGGTGCGGGAGGAGCCACGCCGAAAGGCAGGAGACAGCGGAGCAGGAGAGGGGGCAGGCGGGGGGCAGCGCCGAAAGGCCGAGGGGGCCGGAGGCACCGTGGGGAAGCAGGGGCGGCCACGGCTCCCTTCCCTTCTGCTGCCAGCACCTCCCCGCCCCCCGCGGGCTGGCAGGGAGATGAGGAGCGCGCTTTCGGGGAAGCGATGGTGCTTTGGGGAAGCGACGAGAAGCCATGGGCGCGAGGGGGCCGACTTTCAAAGCAACCTTTGCCGGCCTCCCGTGGGAGGGTGCCAATAGCGGTGGCGGTGGCGGGGGGGCAATAGCGGGGGGGCGAACCGCCTCGCGGCACACCTGACCATGTCTCGCGGCACACTAGTGTGCCGCGGCACACCGGTTAAAAAACACTGGGCTAAGCAATATAAGGTGGATATTATGATTTTGAAAGAAACACATAAAAGACGGGGAGGAAGGGATAAATTGATTAATGATGGAAATTGGAAGTGGGTGTTTGAATCTAGAGGAACACAAAATAGCAAAGGTACAGCGATTCTGATTCATCAGAGGGTTAATTTTGAAGAGGTTTGAATTCAGAAAGACAGAGAAGGAAGGTGGATATTTGTTAAAGGGAAAATAAATCAAAAGAAGCTGACATTAGCAGCAATTTATGCCCCAAATGTGAAAACAAAACAATTTATAATAAATACTAAGAAGAAGTTAGATAATTTTATGGAGGGCTCAACTTTTTTGGCAGGAGATTTTAATATGCAATTAACAAATGGGACTGCAAATAGCAGGATGTTACATTTAAACAGACTTAATATGGTGGATCTTCATGCAGATATTTTAAACAGAGCTACATATTATTCAGCAAGATATCATACATTTAGCTGCATAGACTACATATTAATGAATAGGGGGGGCAATATACAAGTTAAAAAAGTAGATATTAAAAGTATTTGGATATCAAATCATGCCCCACTATTGGCAGAACTGGAAATAGGTCAGGAACGTAATCAAAGAGTTTGGAGATATAATGCAGCTGTAACTGCTAGGGAACTCCTTAAGACTCACCTTTGCCGTCAGGCATGGGGAAACTAAACATCTCCCCTGGGCATGTTAATTATACATGGTATGTTTGTGTGTGTGTTTGCTATTACATGGGGTTTTCTTAAATCGTTAAATATTTTAATTAATTGGATTGTTGTGACTGTTTTTACTTGTTGTGAGCCGCCCCGAGTCTCCGGAGAGGGGCGGCATACAAGTCCAACTAATAAATAAATAATAAATAAACAAGATAAAGAGAAATTGCAAACAGAGTTATCTGAATATTTTAGAATTAATGATGTGGGTGGTATTAAACAATCAATTGTATGGGATGCATGTAAGGCCTTCATGAGGGGACAATGTATATGTATGGAAGCAGATATTAGGAGGAGGTGGGGTAGAGAGAGGGAAAGGAAGATAAGGGAAATAGATTTGATACAAGAGCAGTTAAGATTAACTAAAAGTAGAGATTGGAATAGTTTATTGAAATTGAAAAAGAAACAATTGATGGTGTATGATGAGATCAAATGGAACAAGATGAGAATGATGATGCGACAAAAAATACAGAACTGGGGGACAAGATCAATGCAGCAAATGGCGAGATATCTGAAGAAGAGGAAAGAAAATCATGTATTTTAGCATTGAGGGACACTAGTGGAGTGGTTAGATATGGTAATGACCAGTTAGAGGAGATAATGAGGAAATATTATGAAGATTTGTATAAAGAGGAGCAAGTGAAGATAGGAGTCCTCAAGGTTGGGAAAATACTAAGTGAAGAAGATAAACAAATTTTGAATGCAGAAATTATACAAGATGAAATTGCTAGAGTAATTAAAGGGTTAAAACAAGCCAAAGCACCGGGCCCAGATGGGTTTACAGGGGAATTCTATAAAACTTATGTGAATATGTTGTTGCCGCATTTGGGGAAATTGTTCAATAATATATTGTTAAATCGTGATATCCCGCAGACATGGAAGCTTTCAGAAATTGTTACCATTCCGAAGATGGGTCGAGATTTAAGAGAGCCTGGGTCTTACCGTCCGATCAGTTTGGCAAATCAGAATTATTAAATATTTATTAAAATACTGGCAAATAGATTAGAAAATATTTTACCAAAAATAATTGAAGAGGATCAATATGGATTCGTGAAGGGAAGGAAAATAAGTGAACCAATTAGAAATGTAATGAATGTGATGCACCATGCTACCGCTACTAAAAGGAAATTGGGAATTTTGAAATTAGATGTTTATAAAGCGTTCAATAAAGTTAACCATAGCTATTTATATAAATTATTTAATGAACTAAATATGGGGGAAACATTTTGTGAAACTATAAAAGAGATTTATAAAGGAAATGAAGCGTATATAAGAGTGAATGGACAAAGAACACAGAGTATTAAAATATTAAACGGCACCAAGCAGGGATGCCCTTTATCTCCTAAATTATTTGTAATAGCAATAGAGATCTTAGCTAATAAGATAAGACAAGATAACACTTGGGCAGGATATAGGATAGGGGAATTAGAAATGAAAATAAATTTATTTGCAGACGATGCAATTATATTGACCCAGACCCCGATGGAGATGATTAAAGGTATAATAAATATTTTACAAGAGTTTAAGCAGGAATCGGGACTGTCGGTTAATATGGAAAAATCAGAGATTATGTGTTTAAATACAGATCCAAGAGAACAGATAGAAATCAGGAAAGAATCAGGGTTGAAATTAGAACTTAAAAAAATAAAATATTTGGGAATTTGGTTATTGAAAAACCCGGTGAAAATTGAAGAAATTAATTATAGATTAATATGGAGGAAAATGTTGAAAAAGATGAGGAGCTGGAAAGAGAAAAAGCTAAGGAGACTCTCTAAAATAAGAGCTTTAAAAATGATGATAGCTCCCAAGATGATTTACCTATTTCAGGTGCTGTCGGGGGGAGCTACCGGCATGTAAGTTTTAAGAGTGGGACAAAAAACTAAATTATTGGATTGAAGAAGATAAGAGACCATGAATAAGGAAAAAGTGGTTAATTGCGAATGAAAAAGAGGGGGGATGGGGAGTTCCATGTCTGGAGCTGTATAGGGAAGCTTTTCAAATGGAAAGGTTAATGGAGTTACAATTAGGTGAAAATAAATGGGTGAAATTGGAAAAACAGATAAACGGGATGAAGAATAGAGAATTAATCTTTAGAAAGTGGAATAGGAGTGACTTAGGTAAATTAATAGGCCCAATGAAAGGGACTATGGAAATTTGGAAAAAATGGCAGGGGAAAATAGGATTATATAAATCTAAACTGTCATCGCTTTATGTAATAAATAGAGAAAATGAAACTCACTTAAATAGGGTTATAGGAGAGTTGAAGGGAAGAGGGATAACTAAGATAGAACAGTTATATGAGAAGGTTGGCAGGCCAAGTAGAAATCGTATAGAATGGTGGTTAGGTAAGGGAAGGTGGCTACAAATAAATGCAATATATAAATATCTTAATGAAAGGGAGAATAAAGAAGTATTATGGAGGGAGGAGAAAGGGTTAGGGAAAATAATAAGAGAAAAAAGTGAGGGGATAAAGGCGCAAGCAACTAATATATACAAATTGCTAGTGCAGTCAGAAGGGAATACGATTGATGGATTGACTAAATGGTGGCAAAATGAGATACCAGTAGAGGTACAAGAAATGGAAAATATAGTAGAAGATATAAGGAAAATTAAAAATACAAGAATCAGGGAAATGAGAAAGAAAATATTATCGTATTTTCCGGCGTATAAGACGACTGGGTGTATAAGACGACCCCCTAACTTTTCCAGTTAAAATATAGAATTTGAGATATACTCGCCGTATAAGACTACGCAGCCTGGTGCCAGCTTTCTCTTTCTCTTTCCACATAGCCACACTGATGACTAACTAATTGCACTGATTTTCCCATACATTGAGTGAATTCAGACAACACTCTTGTGAGCTGCTCAGTCTTCAGAAAGGGGTGGCATACAAATCTAATAAATAAATAAATCTAATAAATAAATAAATTGTGCCACAAATTAGCCAAATAGGCTTTTGTGTAACCCCACCCCTATCAAAGTTTACACTCTCCTGCTTTTATTTCTTGCACAAATGAGAACCAGCACTAAGCATAATTAAAAAGTAGCGGTCTTTAAATCTACTGATCAGATGTTGTTTGTTTACAAGAAGTTTAATAAATAGAAATCCTGCAGGTGCAATTTTCTAATGAGTAGTTCTTTTGTTTGCATTCCCTAATTGTAAACTTTAGGCTCACTTTCGACTCATCCATGAATGAAAACTAGTGAATAAGTTGCAGCGGGTTTCTTCTAGGGAGCAGGGAAAAGTTGGTACCTGAATACACATTTTTGTACACGTTTTGACAAATAAATAAATGAATGAATGAAATAAATGAATAGCACGTGTTTTGCAGCTCTGAGTGGTACAAGGCGGAGCTTTGGGTACAGAGTCGGTGGAAAACTACTAAATCCCGGGTCCGTACAGCCCAGCCTTAAAAAAAAAGATCCCCTCGCTGTCTTACCCTTTCGACTTCGGTTCAGATGTTGCACCAGGAAAAGGCGCTTTCACAAGCGAGATCAATCACCAGCAGGCTCGACGGGTGAAGCACGCGCCGTCGGGCCGAGCTCAAGAGAAAGGAAAGCGCAACGTGGCAGGAACTGCGGGGGGTAGCCGGCGTACGCTCCGGCTAATGAGCCCTTGCCGCAGCTATCCGCCGCTTCTTTCTTCTCCGCCTCGCCTCCGCTACTCCCGCCGCCACCTTTGCTCTCCCCGCCGGGCAAGAGGCAAAGGCGGCGGCGGGAGTAGCGGAGGCGAGGCGGAGAAGAAAGAAGCGGCGGATAGCTGCGGCAAGGGCTCGTTACGCCGGCTACCCCCCGCAGTTCCTGCCGCCGGGCATGGCACTCAACCCCAGCAAAGCCGGCGGCGGGAGCAGCAGCAAAGCAGCGGTGTCCAGCCCTCTAGCCGGCGCCTCGCCAGCTATCCGGAATCAGTATCCGGCGTATAAGACGACCCCCCACTTTGGAAAAGATTTTCAGGGGTTAAAAAGTCGTCTTATACGCCGGAAAATACGGTACATAAGTGGTATTTTACTCCCGTTCAATTCGCACATTTTCCGCAGAATGTCAGGGGGAATTGTTGGCCTGGGTGTCAAGACAAAGGAGTGTTTATGCATATATTTTGGGAATGCCCGATAGTGCAGGAATTTTGGCAAAAAGTGAAAGAGGATATCAATAGAATGCTAAATATACAATGGATAATCACTAAGGAAATGGCAGTACTAGTAAAAAGCAATGCGATGGGAGAATTTAGAGAAATAAAAAAAGCAGCATTAGAAAGCGCTCAGGCAGTAATAGTTTTGGGTTGGAAGGATGCGACAAAATGGACAATGCAAAATTGGTATAGGTACATGGTGGACCATATTCAATTTGAAATTATGGAAAAAAGGGTAAATTCGGATAATGAAACTGAGTTGGAGCAGCTGATGAGATGGTGGGACAGGGTAAGACGATATATGACAAGCAGAATCCGAGACCAAGCTACAAGAAATAAATTGGAATCACTCTATAATATGTAAACAGATATATTGCTCTTGGGTTAAGTGGACTATACAAGAAACACCCCCAATTTGGTGGTGGGGAATGTGTGTGTGTCGGGGTAGTGGGCACAATTCACTATGCACTGTTTTATGTTGTGTGATATAAAAATTGTTAAAAAATCAATAAAAATATTTTTTTTAAAAATGATTAATAATTTCCTATTCTTCCTGTTCCTAACTATTAAAATGGCAACAATTGTTTTAGACACTCACAAAGAAGTGGTAACATTAAATAGCTTGAAATAAATTGTTCACCTTGCACATCTGCAATAACCTTTAAGGCTGCGATTACAATTTGTTAAAAGCTCCTAGATGGCAAAAAGCAATGTGAAGGTTTTAATATTATACTGCTTCATCTTTCAGCTGCAGTGTCTTATCTCTTGTATGAAAAACCGTGCCCATGGTGCCCAGCCATCCTGTGGCAATCTGGGCGATGAGGTGTTGGGGGGGGGGGTTGATGCCAGCTATCCCTAGGATCTTAGGAGAGAGGGGGGGAAATCCGGGCCTCACGTGCGGCTCTACATTGCAGCATATTCAAAGTAATGAAGATAAGCTTAAAGTATTCATATGAAATGAAATTGCGGGTAAGTTGCACAGGGACAGTGAGTAGCAGACAAAGAGGGTGCTGAGCAGTGTGCCAGCCCCTTTTATACGGGGGCTCACTGCTCCGCCATCTGGCCCCTGCTGCCCAATGTTGGACACTGGGCTTGCTGGGTGATCTCACGTATTCTCGCGAGATCGCCCACCCCAGGTCACAACAACGGTGGCTGTGTTCTTCCGGCCCTGCCACAAATGGCGGCCAGCCTCTACATGTCCAGTCTTACATGTCATGGGGATAATAGGCATTGGTTCTTCTGGATCCCACAGATGGAGTTCCTTACCTCTACTATTGTACATTTCCAGAATTCTTCTATGAATCTTGGTCACTGCTACTTCTTATCTTTCATTCAAAATAAATTACTTTTAAAATGCTGGTCCCAGGATTTCCCAGATAGAAAAGTATCTTTCTTGCTGTTAGAATGAGATTGGAATTTTAGAAGACATTAAAGCTATTCATAATGCAAATTACAATTAGAAAGTAATTGAGAGTTAAAGATAATAGGAAAATGGAAAATAGGAAAATCCTGCAGATTTAACATACAGTTTATCTTACAATATATAATAAGTATCCATCCACATAGACAGTAAAGGAAGGAATAAATAGGATTGAGGGGCAATTCAACCCATATCAATTTTAAAATTATACTAATTCTGCTTGACATTTACCTTAATGGTTATTTATTTTTTATTCTCAAACCTTCCTTAAGGTTGATATGCTGTTCTTAGCTGGTGGGAACCATTTTTTTTAAAGATGCCTTTTCATCATAGTTTGAAAGGTAAAAGAATAAAAGTGAAATGTATCTAGTTACCTCCCCCATTAAAAGGGTTGTCAGAGATAATTGACATCCCTATTTCTAACTAGTTGCTAATATATAACTCTGGCCCTGGGCTCAGGTTGCTGCTGCTCAATGCCAGGTCGGTGGTAAATAAAGCTCTCCTCATCCGGGATTTAATTCTGGATGAGGAGGCCGACCTGGCATGTGTAACTGAAACCTGACTGGGCCCGGAGGGAGGAGTTCCTCTCTTGGAAATCTGCCCAGCTGGGTTTCAGATATGGCATCAACCTCGACCCCAGGGAAGGGGGGGAGGAGTGGCTATTATAGCCAGGGAGAGCCTTTGCCTGCGTAGGCTCGTTGCTCTGGAGATTGCGGATTGCGAGTCCCTCCTTGTGAAGTTGGACTTAGGGGTTCAGGTGGGCTTGCTTCTCACGTACCTGCCTCCCAGCTGCGTGTCAAAAGCCCTGCCTGTGCTGCTCGAGGAGGTAGCCGGGTTGGCGGTGGAGTTCCCTGGACTTATTGTCCTGGGGGACTTCAACCTGCTGTCGCTCGGTGAAACCTCTGGGTTGGCACAGGAGTTCATGGCCACCATGACAGCCATGGACCTGACTCAAGTAGTACAGGGTCCGACTCATGAGGGAGGGCACGCACCTGACATGGTATTCCTTTCCGAGCAATTGAGTAATGGTCTGAGACTAAGGGGCTTAGAAGCATTGCCTTTGTCATGGTCAGACAATTTCCTACTACGGCTTGACTTCCTGGCTCCAATCCTTCCCCGCAGGGAGGCGGAACCAATTAAGATGTTCCGCCCCAGACGCCTGATGGACCCAGAGGGCTTTCAGACGGCGCTTGGGGTTATTCCAGAGGCACTCGTCCACAGTTCGGCGGAGTCTCTTGCGGAGGCCTGGAACAAGGCTGCAGCGGAGGCTCTTGACCGGATTGCGCCTTTGCGACCTCTCCGTAGCGCTAGACCCCGTAGAGCTCCATGATTCAACGAGGAACTCCGGGAGTTGAAACGCCAGAAGAGAAGCGATGGAGGAAGAGTAGGTCTGAATCTGATTGAACACTTGTAAGAGCTTTTATTAAGACTTACAAAGTGGCGCTCAAGGCGGCAAGATGTGCGTACCATGCCTCCTTGATTGCATCAGCGGAATCCCGCCTGGCCGCTCTGTTTAGGGTGACCCGCTCCCTTCTCAACCAGGGGGGAGTTGGGGAGCCCTTGCAGAGCAGTGCTGAGGATTTTAACACGTTTTTCGCTGATAAAATTGCTCAGATCCGGGCCGACCTCGACTCCAATTGGAAAACAGAGTTGACTGACAACGAGTCAGTCGAGGTGACTGGGGTACATACTTGTCCACCTGTCTGGGAAGAGTTTGATCTGGTGACACCTGATGAAGTGGACAAGGCTATTGGAGCTGTGAGTTCCGCCACCTGTTTACTGGATCCGTGTCCTTCCTGGCTGGTCTTGGCCAGCAGGGAGGTGACACGGAGCTGGGTCCAGGAGATTACCAACGCTTCCTTGGGGAGGGGAGTTTTTCCAACACTCTATAAAGAGGCGCTCGTGCGCCCCCTCCTCAAGAAGCCTTCCCTGGACCCAGCCGTACTTAATAACTATCGTCCAGGCTCCAACCTTCCCTTTATGGGGAAGGTTGTTGAGAAGGTGGTGGCACTCCAGCTCCAACGGTCCTTGGAAGAAGCCGATTATCTAGGTCCCCAGCAGTCGGGTTTCAGGCCCGGTTACAGCATGGAAACTGCTTTGGTCGCGTTGATGGATGATCTCTGGCGGGCCCGGGACAGGTGTTTGTCCTCTGTCCTGGTGCTTCTTGACCTCTCAGCGGCTTTCGATACCATCGACCATGGTATCCTTCTGCACCGGCTGGAGGGGTTGGGGGTGGGAGGCACTGTTCTCCAGTGGTTCTGCTCCTACCTCTCCGGTCGGTCGCAGTCAGTGTTAGTGGGGGTCAGAGGTCGACTCCGAGGTCTCTCCCTTGTGGGGTGCCTCAGGGGTCGGTCCTCTCTCCCCTGCTATTTAATATCTACATGAAACCGCTGGGTGAGATCATCCAAGGGCATGGGGTGAGGTATCATCAGTACGCTGATGATACCCAGCTTTACATCTCCACCCCATGTCCAGTCAACGAAGCAGTGGAAGTGATGTGCCGGTGTCTGGAGGCTGTTGGGGCCTGGATGGGTGTCAACAGACTCAAACTCAACCCGGATAAGATGGAGTGGCTGTGGGTTTTGCCTCCCAAGGACAATTCCATCTGTCCGTCCATTACCCTGGGGGGGGATTATTGACCCCCTCGGAGAGGGTCCGCAACTTGGGCGTCCTCCTCGATCCACAGCTCACATTAGAGAACCATCTTTCAGCTGTGGCGAGGGGGGCGTTTGCCCAGGTTCGCCTTGTGCACCAGTTGCGGCCCTATCTAGACCGGGACTCATTGCTCACAGTCACTCATGCCCTCATCACCTCGAGGTTCAACTACTGTAATGCTCTCTACATGGGGCTACCTTTGAAAAGTGTTCAGAAACTTCAGATCGTGCAGAATGCAGCTGCGAGAGCGGTCATGGGCTTACCTAGGTATGCCCATGTTTCACCATCACTCCGCAGTCTGCATTGGCTGCCGATCAATTTCCGGTCACAATTCAAAGTGTTGGTTATGACCTTTAAAGCCCTTCATGGCACTGGACCAGAATATCTCAGAGACCGCCTTCTGCCGCACGAATCCCAGCGACCGATTAGGTCCCACAGAGTGGGCCTTCTCCGGGTCCCGTCAACTAAACAATGTCGGTTGGCGGGCCCCAGGGGAAGAGCCTTCTCTGTGGCGGCCCCGACTCTCTGGAACCAACTCCCCCCCAGAGATTAGAACTGCCCCTACTCTCCCTGCCTTCCGTAAACTCCTTAAAACCCACCTTTGTTGTCAGGTATGGGGGAACTGAAACACCTCCCCCGGGCATGTACAATTTATGCATGGTATGTTTGTGTGTGTGTTTGTTAGTAAAATGGGGTTCTTTTTTAAATATTTTAAATTATATTTGGATTTGTTATGAATTGTTGTATCTTGCTGTGAGCCGCCCCGAGTCTGCGGAGAGGGGCGGCATACAAATCTAAATAAATAAAATAAATAAATAAATATATTTAAATCTTTTGGGATGTTTTTCCCATCTTCATGTAACTCAAAAGAACAAGTGAATTTAGACACCCAAGAATTCTTGTGTCAAAATGTGTGTATGTATAAGTGTAATGGAATTCTGGCACTTTAGAGTAGAGACTACTTCCTTACAGATAGTTTTGTAAAAACTGCCTCAGAGCAGCCATCACCTACATAAAGTAAATATACTTACAAGCTCCTAGAGTTAGTTTTTTTGGTTTTTTGCTGAAGAAACATTAGTATGTATAGCTAATGTTCCAAGGATGATTAAAGAATGGCATATATCTATGTCATATATAAAGAATGATACGCATCTCTTCTAGAAGTGAAAAAAAGTTATCTAAGTTTTAACTAAAAAAGGTATTCATATTGCCTGAAATGCTTCATGATTTTGTTATTAAAAAACCAAACCTACAATACAGTGGGGGGGGAGTATTTAGTCAGATACCAATTGTGGAAGTTCTCCCACTTAAAAACATGAGAGAGACCTGTTATGTATGTAAATATGTATATGCAAATTGGGGTTATGTAAATATGCATATGTAAATATAGGGTATATGCATGCCGGCTGCAGATTGGCTAAGACGTGGCCATGAAATTCAAGAGGTTGTCAGAGCTGCGCCTCTACAGGAAAACCTTTTTAAAAGGGATAATGCAGCCACGTGGACTCACTTTCTATTGACCGCAATGTCTTGATACACTTTGTTACATGTTAGCATAGTTCAGCCAATTCCTAATAAAAAGAATCAGGCTACAACGTGTCTCTCAATTTATTCCAAACTTAACACTGGCAAAGAGAGACTAGAACCAGCATGTGCCCAAAACCAGCCATGCAAGTCTCATCGGTCGCAAAAGCCCCGGAGTTCTTCGACCCAGAGAAGAGAAGCTGGCAAACGTACAGTGATACCTCGTCTTATGAACGCCTCTTCATACAAACTTTTTGATACGAACACAGTGTTTAAGATTTGTTTGCCTGTTCTTAAATTTCGTAAATTACTCAAGACCCATCTATACCGCCAGGCATGGGGGAGTTGAGACACCTTTCCAACAGGCTTTTTTATATTTATGTTTGGGTATGTATATGTTGTTTGCTTTTTAAAATATGATAGGGTTTTATGTGCTTTTTATTATTAGATTTGTTTTCGCTGGAATATTGTTTTTATTATTGTTGTGAGCCACCCCGAGTCTTCGGAGAGGGGCGGCATACAAATCTAACAAATTGAATTGAATTGAATTAAGAACCATTTTCACTTTACGAACCCGAGCCTGGGTGCGTGGGCTCTCTTACTGGACGTGCACTGCCGTAAGGATTCCCCTGCCTTGTGACTGCCACCGCTGGGATTTCCCATTTGCTTTCCGCCCATGCCAGGATTCCCTGCCTCCTTTTGCTTGCACCTGCAGTCCCGAGGCGAGGAACGCTGGAGCTGCCCCTTTTCCCTGCCACTTTCCCCTCTAGCCCTCTCCGCTTCCTCTGCTTCCCACAGCCGCCCCATCCTGCTGCAACCCCCCCTAACCAACCGCTTTCTTTGCCCCATCTCACTGCCAAAATCACCCCTCCAAAAGCTACCTACGCTGCCCCAAATCGCTCCCATAATCACCCCTCCAAAAGTTTCCTACACTGCCCCAAATTGCTCCCAAAATCACCCCTCCAAAAGCTTCCTACCCTGCCCCAAATCGCTCCCAAAATCACCCCTCCAAAAGCTTCCTAAGCCACCCCAAATCGCTTTCAAAGTCTTCCAAAATCACCTCTCCTTTCAACATGCCTTGTTTCTCCTTGCTGCATTTCTTCACTCCATTTGCCTTCGTTAGGACCTAGATTTGGGTGGCATAGTACTGTAAGTGTTTACCTCATTTATTCTTGCTGCTTTCTTCAATCCATTTACCTTCGTTAAGACCTCGATTTTGGGTGACATAAGAACCGTTTGAAGTAGTGATTTTGGAGGCGATTTGGGGTGGCATAGGAAGCGGCTAGAGGGGTGATTTTAGGAGCGATTTGGGGCAACATAGGAAGCTTTTGGAGGGGTTATTTTTGGAGTGATTTGGGGCAGCATAGGAAGCATTTGAAGGGGTGATTTGGGGAGTGATTTGGGGTGGCATAGGAAGCATTTGAAGGGGTGATTTTTCGAATGATTGGGGTGGCATAGGAAGGTTTTGGAGGGGTGATTTTAGGAGTGATTTGGGGCAACTTAGGAAGCTTTTGGAGGGGTGATTTTTGGAATGATTTGGGGCAACTTAGGAAGCTTTTGGAGAGATGATTTTGGAGGCAATTTGGGGTGGCAATTTTGAGCAGCGTAAGAAGCTTTTGGAGGGGTGATTTTGGGATAGATTTGGGGCGGCGTAGGAAGTGTCTGGAGGGGTGATTTTGGGGCGGCGTTAGCCTTCGTTAGGACCTCCATTCCTTGCTTCCCTTTGCTGTCCCTCTGCACTCCATAAGCCTTCACTTTGTCCGCCTGCCGCTTTTTTTAAGCCTTAAAGTTTGGATTTTCCTAATTGGTTTGCACGCATTATTTGCTTTTACATTGATTCCTGTGTTTCCCAGGAATGTGTTCTATTTAAGAACCTCATCATGGAACGAATTAAGTTCGTGAGACGAAGTATCATCGTATATGGTGAAATTCAACATATTCTTGGAAGCATCCAGTCTCCAAGATGCTTCAAGCAACAAGAAAAGAGCCATCTTCCTAAATCATAGCGGCTCCCACATCTATGACCTGGCACAGACGCTAATGGATCCAGACCCGGTAAATTCAGTGTCTTGGACTACACTGACTACAAAATTAGTGGCTCACTCCAAACCAACCAAACTGGCAAGAGTAAGCTGCCACCAATTCTCCCCTATTACCCAAAATGAGGGAGAATCAATTCACCAATTTGCCACTCATCTCAAAGGGGTACTGTCCAAGTGCAAATTCGAAGCGCCCAAATCAAGACTAGTCGACGGACTAATCTTTGGGATGCGGAACATAGCACTGAGCAACAAACTCCTTACAGAGGAAGAAGCCTCGCTGCAGGATGTCTTGAAATCAGCGCAAGCCATCGAGGTATCGGAAGCAGCTGCAGAAGAAATAACAAAAAATTGTACTACAGTCAATGTACTGAAGATGGAAGGAGATTGGACTTTGGAGGTTCCTGATGAAGAAGAAGCGAAACCCAACCACAAAAACGACAGATGCCTGCAACTCAGAACATCACACGGACGATTTCAGAGAAACACCAACTCTGACAAGATGCCAGGATGTAAGGGAAGCCACCTGCCAACCAAGTGCCCTTTCCGGGACGCAATTTTCTGCCGCTGCGAGAAACAGGGATACATCACTGAAGCTTGTCAAGCGATCCTCTGGGATGACTTCCACCCACAGTCAAAAAGTCAATGTCCATACGAGAACAGCTGGCACAACAGAGACAGCCGATTGTCTTAAGGCTTTTCGAGAGGATACCCATGAAAAGTGGAAGGAGCAACCAGAAGCCAAACCGAGGTAGCTGCTACCCAGCAGTAAACTACACCGGCCCCCTTGAAAAAAGCAAACTGTCTGTGTCCCTATTCTTAAATGGCCAACCTTGTAAGATGGAACTGAACACAAACTCGAAATACAGCATTGTGCCCTGGCACAAACTTAAGTTATACATGCCAAACTTGAGAAGAGAGCAATTAGAAACAGTTGCAACAATTATACGACAATTCCTATCTTTGGGCAAGTAGGGGTGCTGATAATGTTTAAGAATCATGTATTAACCTTGCCATTGGTTGTGGTTGACAGGGCTGAACACACATTGTTGGGGATGGAATGGTTGAAACCATTGGGTTTAGAGATAACGGGGCTCCATAAGATACAGGAAGCCAACAATACCGATTTTGTTAAAGAATTCCCAGAAGTGTTCGCTACCGGATTGGGAGCATACAAAGGGCCCCTAATATCTTTTAACCTAGATCCAGCAATAACCCCATTAGGGCTGAAACACCGCAGAGTACCCCTACCTCTCCCGAAATTCAATGCACAATTGGACAAACTTATAGCCCAGGGAATCCTGGTTCCGGTGGATTACGTGCCCTGGGAAACCCCTATAGTGACCCCCCTTAAGCCAGAAGGGTCAATAAGAATATGTGCTGACTATAAATCAATCCTAAACAGGGCACTCCAACACAATGCCTACCTCATTCTGGTAGTGCAACACCTATTGCACTCACTGGGAAATGGAAAAATATTTGCAAAAGTCGACTTGGCCCAAGCCTACCAGCAACTCCCGGTAGATAAGCACAAACAATCGTCATACACTGCGGAGCATTTAAATGTACCAGACTCCAATTCGGAGTCAGCGTAACTCCTGGAATTTTCCAAAGACTTATGGAAAGACTCTAACTGGACTTCCAGGCATGGTACCGTATTTCAACAGCATTCTGATATCGGGGAAAACACAAACACAACTAAACCACAGGGTTAGAAAGGTACTGAAAAGGTTTCAGGAAAAAGGGCTAAGAATCAGGGCAGATAAATGCTCATGGGGAGTCCCTAGCATTGAATTCCTCAGATTTAAAATAGATGGGACAGGAATTCATCCCACGGAGGACAAAGTCAAGGCCATAAAACATGCCCCCAAACCCCAAAACAAAACAGAACTGCAGGCTTTCTTGAGACTATTAAATTTTTACTCTGTTTTCTTAAAACAGAAAGCCAAAGCAATGGAGCCTCTGCATAAATTGCTACAGAAGGGATCCATCTGGACTTGGGGAAGTGAAGAACACTTCGCATTTAGAGAAATAAAGAACCTTTTGTCCTCCAACAGTGTCGTTGTCCAATATAATGCAACACTGCCTTTAAAGCTAACCTATGATGCCTCCCCCTTCGGTGTAGGTGCAGTCCTCATTTATTTATTTATTTATTATTTGGATTTGTATGCCGCCCCTCTCCGAAGACTCGGGGCGGCTCATCCATATATTTCCGGATGGGACGGGGGTTCCTATAGCCTACTTTTCACAAACATCACGTGCAGAGAGGAACTACACTCAAATTGACAAGGAAGCATTAGTAGCAATAGCGGGAATCAAAAAATCCCATGAATACCTCTATGGGCAGTCCTTTGAGTTAATTACTGACCATAAACCCCTTTTGGGTCTCTTTGCGGAAAACAAAGCCACCCCTGCCTTTATGTCCCCAAGAATGTCCAGATGGGCAATCTTCCTATCCGGCTATAATTAAACCTTAAAACAACGGGGGGGGGGGGGAGAGATGAGCCATGCTAACACCTTGAGCCGCTGCCTGGAATCTAAAGTACTTAGTGACCCGGCACCAGTGGCAGATGTCTTGCTGATAGATCTAGAGATAGAACTAAATGTTCACCCAATAGTAACGGCAGAGGAAGTAGCGAGGGAGACTCAAAGGGACAAAACACTCAACACATTAGCAGGATATATACTCAGGGGGTGGACAGAGGAAACACCCGAAGAAGATCTAAAGCAATATAAGAGTGAACAACTGGAACTATCAATATTAAGGGGGTGCATCCTGTGGGGGGAGAGAGTAATTATTCCCCCAGTTCTAAGAAATGATGGACACCCTACCCAAGGGTCACCCAGGGATAGTGAGAATGAAAAGTCTAGCTCGAAGCCACTTGTGGCCAGGTTTGGACTTGGATGTTGAAAAGTGGGTGGCCACATGCAGCCCATGCCAGGAATCAAGGCCAAGTCCCCCAAAGACAACACCAGCAGAGTGGGAAACTCCCAGGGGCCCCTGGTCAAGACTCCATATTGAATTTGCAGGATCCATCAACTCCCAATTCTTTTTGATAGTAGTAGACGCCTATTCTAAATGGTTGGAGATAATATTAATAGGGTCAACCACCACATGTGCAACCATAAAAGCATTGCGGAAATGTTTGCCATGCAGGGTGTCCAGAGGTGATTGTGTCTGACAGGGCCCTCAATTTACAGCTAGGCAGATTGAAATCTTTTTGGCGGAACTAGGCATCAGGCATGCAGTAATTTCACCATACTCACCTTCTAGTAATGGGCAGATTGAACAAATTGTTAGAGTAGCCAAGAAAGCTCTGCACCGCTCAACATCTGGGGACTGGCAAGAAAAGATAGACTAGTTCCTATTGATGCAGCACATAACGCCTAGCACAACCACAAACAAGAGCTCTGCAGAACTCTTAATGGGGCGCAAATTAAGATCACATATATACTGGCTGCACCCTTCTTACATTAGTCACCAACAGAGAGTACAAGCCATAGCAGAGCGCAAATTTGAAGGGGGGGGGGAAATGATTTATGCCAAGAATTTTGATGGGGGAGTAACCTGGTTAAAAGGAAAAATCTTTGGAAAGACGGGACCTAAATCCTATGAAATCCTCCTAGAGGATGGGCGAGAGTGGAGGAGGCACATAGACCACCTCCGGAGGCGAATAGAATCAGCCAGCCTTCAGTCAGAAAATAACCCATCATTAAATGAGAACTTTGAACATTCACTCCCCACAGGGGGCAATTCCACCCGACATCACCACCCCCAGGACTCACAAGTACTCGTGGACTTATCGGAGTACCTACCTGATCTTCCTCAGAGATCCAGCGGGGAGAGTCGTGAACTCCTGGAGGCCGGCATTGGTATCACAGACTCTACTCAGGGAGACTGCACAGGCAGGGCCAGTGGAGGTCTGCAGAGCCACAAGCGAGCCAACTTCCTCTCCCAGCGCTATCAACATTTCTGAACTGTACAAGTCCAAATGGGAAAGTCGAAGACTGTCCCGATTGGAGGAGTACATCACATGGCTCAGTAATTGACAAGACTATGAGGGGAGGGGTGTTATGTATGTAAATATGTATATGCAAATGAGTGTTAAGTAAATATGCATATGTAAATATAGGGCATATGCATGCCGGCCACACATTGGCTAAGACATGGCCAGGAAACTCAAGAGGCTGTCAGAGCTGCGCCTCTACAGGAAAAACTTTTTAAAAGGGACAACGCAACCACGCGGACTCACTTTCTATCAACTTCAATGTCTTGATACACTTTGTTACATGTTAGTGTAGTGCAGCCAATTCCTAATAAAAAGAATCAGGCTGCAACATGTCTCTCCATTTATTCCAAACTTAACAAGGCCTGTAATTGACATCATAGATAGACCTCAACTATGAGAGTCAACATGAGAAAAGACATCCAGAAAATCATATTGTCTGATTTTTAACGAATGTATTTGCAAATTATGGTGGGAAATAAGTATTTGGTGAATAACAAAAGTTCATCTCAATACATTGATACCTTGTCTTACAAACCCAGGGCTTAAGATTTTTTTGCCTCTTCTTCCAAACTATTTTCACCTTACAAACCCAAACTGCTGCCACTGGGATGCCCCGACTCCAGACTTCTGTTGCCAGCGAAGCACACCTTTTGGCGCTGCTGGGATTTCCCTGAGGCTTTGCTCCATGGGAAACACCACCTCTGGACTTCGGTGTTTTTGCAATGCTGTAGGGGAATTCCAGCAGCTAAAAAACAGGCGCTTCGCTGGCAACGGAAATCTTGAGGTGGAGTTTCCCAGCGAGGGGAACCTCAGCAAAATCACAGCATCACAAAAACACAGAAGTCCAGAGGTGGGGTTTCGAGGACTTCCGTGTTTTTGCAATGCTGCAATTTTACTGCGGCTCCCCTCGCTGGGGAAACCCCACCTCCAGACTTCTGTTGCCAGCGAAGCACCCGTTTTTGCGCTGCTGGGATTCCCCTGCTGGGATTCCTCTGCAGCATCACAAAAACACAGAAGTCCGGAGGTGGGGGTTCCCATGGAGGGGAGCCTCAGGGGGATCCCAGCAGCACAAAAACGGGCGCTTCGGCTGGCAAAAGGGGTGAGTTTCATAATTTTTCCATTGATTCCTATGGGAAACATTGTTTCGTCTTACAAACTTTTCACTTTAAAAACCTTGTCCCGGAACCAATTAAGTTCGGAAGACGAGGTATCACTGTACTTTGGGGTTTTTTTGTTTTCAAATATAACAGAAAGAAAAGAAAAAGACATACATAAAACATATACATACAACATTTGGGAAATGAGAGTTTCCCCACTTTTTTTTGAGTGTTCAATCAGAGAATTTTGCTTGTTTTACATAATATTGGTTCCTTAATTCTTTTATTTGATGTGTTGCTTTGCTTGAATTTTTATTTTATTCTTCGCTGTTCTTTCCTTTAACCACTCGTAGAATTTTGCCCATATTTTATAATAATCTGAATCTTCCTTTCCCTCTAATTTTTTGGATAATCTGTCCATTTCCGCACAGTCCAATATTTTTTTTATTACTATATTTTCTTCTGGTGTTTTATCTATTTTCCATTTTTGGGCATATGCTATCCTGGCAGCTGTTAATATGTGTATAACTAAATATCTTACCTCTTTTTCCATTTTTTTGTTAAAAATACCCAATAAATATAATTCTGGTTTTTTTTCACTGTACTTTGTTATATATCTTTGTTGGCAATGGCAGAGGTCAAACATTTTCTATAAGTCCTCACAAGGTTGGCGCACACTATTGCTAGTATGTTGGCCCATTCCTCCATGCAGACTTCCTCAAGAGCAGTGATGTTTTGGGGCTCTCGCTGGGTAACACAGACTTTCAACTGCCCCCAAAGGTTTTCTATGGGGTTGAGATTGGGAGAGTGGCTAGGCCACTCCAGGACCTTGAAATGCTTCTTATGAAGCCACTACTTCATTGCCCTGGTGGTGTGCTTGGGATCATTGTCGTGTTGAAAGACCCAGCCATGTTTCATCTTCAGTGCCCTTGCTGATGGAAGGAGGTTTGTACTAAAAATCTCACGATACTTGGCCCCATTTATTATTTCGTGTACATGAATCAGTCTCTTGGTTCTTTTGCAAAGAAACAGCCCCAAAGCATGATGTTGCCATCCCCACACTTCACAGTAGGTATGGTGTTCTTTGGATGCAACTCAGCATTCTTTCTTCTCCAAACATGAAGAGTTATGTTTCTATCAAACAGTTCTACTTTGGTTTGATCTGACCATATGACAATCTCCCAATACTCTTATGGATCATCCAAATGTTCTCTAGCAAATTTCAAATGGGGCCAGACATGTAGTAGCTTAAGGAGGGGGACACATCTGGCACTGCAGGATCTGAGTCTCTGGTGGTGTGGTGTGTTACTGATGGTAGCCTTTGTTATATTGGTCACTAGGTACCCCCGTGTGGTTCTGGGATTTTTGCTTACCGTTCTTGTGATCATTTTGACACCATGGGTGAGATCTTACATGGAGCCCCAGATCAAGGGAGATTATCAGTGTTCTTGTATGCCTCCCATTTTCTAATTATTGCTCCCACAGTTGATTTCTTCACACCAAGCTGCTTGCCTATTACAGATTCAGTCTTCCCAGTCTGTTGCAGGGCTACAATTTTGTTTCTGGTATCCTTCAACAGCTCTTTGGTCTTCTTCATCATGGAGTTTGGACTGTGACTGAGATGTTTTTTATACTGATAACAAGTTAAAACAGGTGCCATTACTACAGGTAATGCGTGGAGGACAAAGGAGCTTCTTAAAGAAGTTACTGGTCTGTGAGACCCAGAAATCTTGCTTGTTTGTAGGTGACCAAATATTTTCCATACAATACCATAATTTGCAAATTAATTTGTTAAAAATAACACAACGTAATTTTCTGGATGGGTTTTCTCATGTTGTCTCTCATAGTTGAGGTCTACCTATGATGTCAATTACTGGCCTCTCTCATCTTTTTAAGTGAGATAATTTGCACAATTGGTGTCTGACTAAATACTCCCCCCCCCCAACTGTATATCTACCTCTATTAGCTGTCATGAATATCTGAAGGGTCCCAGCCTTGTCTTAGTACCTATATTTCTGTTCTGTGATAATTTAAAATGAAATTTATTTACCTATTTCTTAATTTCTGCAAATGATTGGTATATTTGCCTATATGAGCCAAAACTCCAGAAAAATGTACCGTATTTTCCGGCGTATAAGACGACTGGGTGTATAAGACGACCCCCTAACTTTTCCAGTTAAAATATAGAATTTGAGATATACTCGCCGTATAAGACTACCCCTCTTCTGACGCACACCAAATAAAAATGAAAAAAAAAAACCATCAGATTTGATTTCAATATGATAATAATTTTAATTCAACTGCTTATGACATGCAGGTGCTTAGCAGGAAAACATAAGACTGCTTGTCATCAAACATAAAACAGTGCAAGTGGATTAAACTTTTCCTAATTCACTCTAAAGCTGAAATAAACCCATGGGAGCTGCAATGCTGTTTGTTTTCTAGACTGTCAACCAAACTGAAACTGATGATGATAAGAGGAAGTGCTGACTGCATCTAATGAATCAGTTAATTTATACAGTAAATTGTGGAAGTTCATATAAAGAAACTTGCATGATCTTAAAAAGTTGAACAAAAGGAAGAACTGAGAATATATTATTTTCTTTCCAGGTTTTTGCCTGTCTGATTAGTGCACTACCAAAAGTTTCAATTTCACATTAAGCCTGGAATTTGCCTTGATCACTTTTAATTCTCCATGTAGACTTGACTCTCCCACTGACGTATTAACTCCATAATCACAAATCCTCACACATCAAGAAGATGCAAAGTCAGGAATTCTTTGAAAATAGATGTAATTGTGGCTGAGACCAAATGACTACAAAAGCTACAACAGTAAAGAGATGTTGGACAGGATTTCTAGAAATAGCTAAGTTCAATTGAGAGTCTCTGGCTTTGAGGCTGATTTTCAGAGCACTCTTGTAATTCTTTGGTCTGAATGGAGTTTTGAAAAAGAGGTTTCTCTTTTCAAACAAACACAAAACTCTTCTTTTATCTTTTGAAACAAAAAGAAGACATCAAAACATCAAAATTTTCTTTTAATAAATAATTTGAAACTCTGGAATATTTTGCATAATTTAAGACTGACTACACACAATATAAAATGAACCTTTAAGGAGTTTATTATGTATTTTCTATCACCGTACTTTATAAGCCAGACCAGCACCATGGCTACTTTACACCGATCAGCGCTCTGATTTCTAGATTGGGGAATGAATATGTGTTTGCTTTACTGTAACTTTGAGGAAAAGAAAGAAAGAGGGTTTTTTTTGTATCTATTGATGTACAGCAATATTACTCTATACTAACTAGTTAGCAATCTTGACATTGGGGATAAACTGAAAAGTTATATGTAAGAACATTCTAATCTATAACAGATCTTTAATCAACGGAAAATCTCTAATTACTTAAGAAACAATTGTTAGGGTTTGCTGGGGTCGAGCGCCACGCCCGACGGCAGGAACTGCAGGGGGTAGCCGGCGTACGCTCCGGCTAACGAGCCCTTGCCGCAGCTATCCGCCGCTTCTTTCTTCTCTGCCTCGCCTCCGCTACTCCCGCCGCCGCCTTTGCTCTCCCCGCCGGGCAAGAGGCAAAGGCGGCGGCGGGAGTAGCGGAGGCGAGGTGGAGAAGAAAGAAGCGGCGGATAGCTGCGGCAAGGGCTTGTTACGCCGGCTACCCCCCGCAGTTCCTGCTGCCGGGCGTGGCGCTCAACCCCAGCAAAGCCGGCGGCGAGAGCGGCGGGAAAGCGGTGGGGTCCAGCCCTCTAGCCGGTGCCTCACCAGCTATCTGCCGCTTCTTTCTTCTCCGCCTCGCCTCCGCTACTCCCGCCGCCGCCTTTGCTCTCCCCGCCGGGCAAGAGGCAAAGGCGGCGGCGGGAGTAGCGGAGGCGAGGCGGAGAAGAAAGAAGCGGTGGATAGCTGGCGAGGCACCGGCTAGAGGGCTGGACCCCGCCGCTTTGCCGCTGCTCCCGCCGCCGGCTTTGCTGGGGTCCAGCCCTCTAGCCGGCGCCTCGGCAGCTATCTGCTGCTTCTTTCTTCTCCGCCTCGCCTCCGCTACTCCCGCCGCCACCTTTGCCTCTTGCCCGGCGGGGAGAGCAAAGGTGGAGGCGGGAGTAGCGGAGGCGAGGCAGAGAAGAAAGAAGCGGCGGATAGCTGGCGAGGTGCCGGCTAGAGGGCTGGACCCCAGCAAAGCCGGCGGCGGGAGCGGCAGCAAAGCGGCGGGGTCCAGCCCTCTAGCCGGCGCCTCGCCAGCTATCCGCCACTTCTTTCTTCTCCGCCTCGCCTCCGCTACTCCCGCCTGTGGAATCAGGATCCGGCGTATAAGACGACCCCCTACTTTAGATAAGATTTTCAGGGGTTAAAAAGTTGTCTTATACGCCGGAAAATACGGTAGACTAATGCAACATTTATATTTTTCTACTTCACTTTTATTTTATAAAAACTGAGGTTTTTTGAAGTAATTGAAAACACACTCTTTGTTTATACAAAAACAGAAATTGTTTGTTCCTTCTCTGTTAGGGTAATGGGGGTGTTTTGGAATGAAGATAAAACAAAATATAATTGGATACATTTCTGCACTTTATTTAATATTGAAGCTTATTGTTATTAAACAGTCACATTATACTTTGGGGACAAATATGAGATAAAATTGTGCATTCATGACTGTGTATTTTAATTAAACTTCCTAACAAAATAATAATAGACACAGTATCTATGTTCCTATGGGGTACTGTGCTCTCAAGTGTTACTGTTCTCAAATTAATAGAAATCACTATTCTATATTTGCTACCAGTGTTCCCTCTAATTTTCTTTCGGGGTGAGCGGAAAAGTATAGTGTCTGAGCAGCAGTCCCTTTGGGACTGGGTGGCATATAAGTATAAATAAATACGAAGAAAGAAAGAAAGAAAGAAAGAAAGAAAGAAAGAAAGAAAGAAAGAAAGAAAGAAAGAAAGAAAGTGTGGGCGTGCGCTATCACACATGAGCGAGTTCTTGCATCCATAATTCTATCCTTTCTATGTCTCCCTCCTTCTTTCCTCCCTCCCTCTTTCCTCCTTCCCTCTTTCCTTTCTATCTCTCCCTCCCTCTTTCCTCCCTCCCTCTTTCCTTTCTATCTCTCCCTGCCTCTTTCCTTTGTATCTCTCCCTCCCTCTTTCCTTTCTATCTTTCTCCCTTCTCCAAGCCCTTCCTTTTCCCTCTCCCTATCTAACTACCCCCTCTCCCTCCTTTCAATCTCTCCCTCCCCCTTTCTCTCTCTCTCCCTTCCTTCATCTTTCTTTCCCTCTCTCTCCATTCCTCTTCTTTTCTCTCTTCCTTCCTCTCTTTTTTGCTCTTTCCCTCTCCCTCCTTCCCCCCTCTCTTTCTCTCTCTCTTTCTTTCTTTCCCTCTCTTTCTCTCTTGCTTTCTTTCTCTCTCATTCTCTCTCCCCTCCTTTTTCTCTCTCTCTCTTTCTCTCTCGTTCACCACGCCGGCAACAGAGAGAAAAAGAGAGAGAAAGAGAGACAGAGAGAGAGTGGACGGCACCGTTGTCTTCGCCTCCGCCTTGCTCTGCAGCTAAGAGGCAGCAACAGCTCCGGCAGCAGGGAAAAGTCGGCCGGGCTTCCGTTTCGGGAATGCCTGCCCTGCCTCTACTGCAGCCTACTTGCTGGAAGTCTGGGATGAAAGCGCTCCCAGCAAAGGGGCTGCGAGAGGGGCGGGGCGGGCATTCCCGAAACGGACAGAGAAAGCCCTCTCTCGCAGCGAAAGCGCTCCCAGCTAGGGGGCTGCGAGAGAGGGCTTTCTCCGTCCGTTTCGGGAAAGCCCGCCCCGCCCCACTCGCAGCCCCCTGGCTAGGAGCGCTTTCGTCCCGAGGAACTGAAGCCGCAGCCGCCGCGAGAGAACTCGCGCCCCAAGGCAAGGGGCGGCGGAGGAGGAGAGGGGTCAGATCGGGGGGGGCGGGGGGGCAGGGCCGAGAGGCCAGGAGCGCGAGGGGGCCGGAGGCACCATGGAGAGGCAGGGGTGGGCGCAGCTCCCTTCTACTGCCCGCGCCTCCCCCCCACGCCCCCCCACGCACGACCAAGTAAAAGGGTGAGTGCGCGACCGAGGAAAAGGGTGCGTGCATGGGTATTTTGGAGAGCGCGCACGCTCACACGCGCAGCTTACGGGGAACAGTGTTTGCTACCCATTGCCATAATAATTCTGAAGATCATGTCTACTTTTAGTGCCACGCTAAAAATATTTCCATATCATCTTTGTGAAATAAAAGCATTGATTGTGAAATAAAAGCATTAAAGTTGTTTTTCCCCTTTGCTGAAGAATAAGTAAAGAAAGTATTCAATTGTGACTTTGTTAACCAATGAAATCAGCATTTCTTTTCAAAGTGGAAGTGTTATTATACACTGTGTGCATTTGTCCCGAAAGATTTAGAACTGGATTTGAAAGCATAAAACTTGTTTAGAAGAACTATTTTGTATTTACAGGGTTTTTTTTTTAATGAAATACATTGAAGCAAGACAAATCTGTACCTAAGGAAAAAGCGACTTAAAGGAAATTTCAGCCATTTCACAGAAGTCTTTACCTTTAATTGCAATAAGCAGATTTATTACGTCATCATTGTCTCTATGATAGAATAATATTTCTATCAGTATTTCTATGCTGGAGATTTTTTATGATTGTTTTTTTAATTGCTAGCATTTACTGGGATTCTGTTTTAGTTCTTGGCCTTGCAGATTAGGACTGAAATAATTATATTTCCTTGGAAAGAAGATTTGTCTCTCTTGTCATTCATTATTTCTTCATATTAATCATGCATATGTACTAAGGAGGTAGTTCCTCAATATTCTATAGAAGGTACCCTTGGAGAAGTATACTGTAGAGTGCATATTGGGCACTGCTAAGTATGTTGTGAGCAGGATTTATTCTCAGTAGATCAGCACCAATGAAGGGCTGCAAAATTTTTTACAACCACACTGTGGGTGTGGCTTGCCGGCCATCATGTGATCAGGTGGGAGTGGCTTGATGATCATGTGACCGGGGTGGCTTAAAGGTCGTGTGACTGGCTTAAAGGTGGCCAACTTGATGTCACTCACGTCAAGGGTTTGGTTAGGGTTAGAGTGCCTGGCCTCTCCTTAAAGAGGTACAATTTCCCTATCTATTTACTATAACTGAACATCCAAAATATACTCTTTAATTCTATGCATATATGCCATATGTGTACATACATATTACACACAGGCACACAAAAATATACATTATCTACTATATAAACTGTATGTGTATGTTCGCACACAGAGCTCTTCTAAAATTATTTATTTATTTATTGGATTTGTATGCCACCCCTCTCCGAGGACTCGGGGCAGCTCACAACATATCAAAACAATAAACAATATACATATCTTAAAAAATCCAATTAATATAGCTAAACAACTTTTAAAACTCTAATAACATTTAAAATCATTCATTCCCATTCACACAGCAAGACATACTACACTCATCGGCCACTATTTGATTTTGTTATTTAATAAAATTTATAGGGCTAATATAAAGATCAATGGAGCTAAGGGACACCTTTATATAGTATAGTTAAATCTGAGGAAGAACAAACAAGGATTGAAGAAAGGGTAATACCAAGGAGATCAGAAAGGGCTAATATTGGTAAGCCACCTGATAGATATGGGTATTCTCAGAGTGTTTTTGTTTGCAATGTATTAAGTGAACCTCAGAGTTATAAAGATATGTTAAGGAAACCACCTGAGGAAATTGTTACGTAGAAACGAGCCACATTAGAGGAATATGAGGTATTAGAGAAATAAAAGGTGCTTGAAGTTGTTGATTTACCTAAAGGTAAGAAAGTTATAGGTTCGAGATGGGTGTATAGGATCAAGTCAATGCCAGATGGTAGTCTTAAATACACGGCAAAACTTGTGGTAGGGTTTTATCCAGTATTAGGAAATTATGATAAAACATATTCACCCACAGCTAAGGCAGAATTTTTAAGGTTGAAGTTGGCTTTGGCAATACAGAAAGGCTTTAAGATAAAGCATTTTGAATTGGAATGTGCTTATTTAAATGCAAGTTTAGATGAAGATGTCTACATAAAACAGGCACCAGGTTTTGAAGTGGGAAATGAGAATAAATTTTATAAGTTAAAGAAAGCTTTATATGGCTTCAATCAATAATCAAGAAGTTGGAATGTTTGTTTAAATAAAAGGCTTTAAATTAAATTAAATTAGGATTTAAAAGAAGCATTGCTGATACATGTGTCTACAACAAAGCTGTTGGTAGAGATCAGATTACGGTTCTTGTGTCTGTAGATGATATCTGTGTTAGTGCCAAAGATGATTGGTCAATTATGAAAGTGTTTAATGATTTAAACAAGACATTTGTGGTAAAGGATTTAGGGTATTTACAGCAGTATCTAGGTATAGATGTTGTTGTAAATCTAGCATTGTGCATTAAGCAGGAAGATTAGTAAACCCTCAGAATTGGAATGGTCTTAAAAGAGTATTAATAAGGGAACTAGTCAATATGGACTTGAGATAATACCTGGGATGGAAAATGATCTGACTTGCATAGTTTATAGTTTATTTAGATTTGTATGCCGCCCCTCTCCGAAGACTCGAGGTGGCTAACAACAATAAAAAACAATGTAACAAATCTAATATTAAAAAATAATCTAAAAAACCCCAATTTAAGAGACCAATCATACCAACAAACATACCATGTATAAATTCTATAAGCCTGGGGGGAAGGGAGAAAAAAAATTTCAATTCCCCCATGCCTGACCACAGAGGTGGGTTTTAAGGAGCTTGCGAAAAGGCAAGCCTTTTCGCAAGCTCCTTAAAACCCACCTCTGTGGTCAGGCTATTGGGGGGAAGTTGAAAGTTTTCTCCCTTCCGCCCAAGCTATAGAAATTGAAGTACATGGTAATGTATGTTGTGTAGATATGAATGGTCTCTTGAAATTGGGGTTTTAAATATTTTTTATATTGAGATTGGTTAACATTGTTTTTTAATTGTAATGGTTTAGCCGGACCTGAGTCTTCGGAGAAGGACGGCATACAAATCTTATTATCATTATCATTATTAATAGTAATAGTAATAATAATAATAATAATAATAAATATGAAGAACAAAACAATGTTAAAGAAAATGTGTGTAATTGCATTGTAATATTAAAAGGGGTGTCAGAAATAAGTTTATTTCTGAAGGTAATATTACAATGCAAGTAAATTGTAACCATAGTGAAGGCTGATGTAAGCCATAATCAGCATGTAATCATGGGTTTGCTAATTGTGCTGCAACCTGATTGGCTGTAACCTATATAAAGGTAATAGCACCCTTGCATGGGTGTGGTTTGTTATAGAGTGGTTTTGTGCTGGGTGATTTGTAGTTAGTGGTTAGTGGTTAGTGCTTAATGGTTGCAGTGGTTGATGTAATAAGAATTATATACTAGTATTGTGGATAGTTTATTATAGTAGGTAAATGTAAAAGTGATAGTTTATTTAGAGAAGCAATTTGACAAGAATAAAGAAAAATATTAAGAAAGCCTGCTACAGTGTTTTTTATTGAAGAGTTCAATTAGGTATAGTGGTTAACTGTGGCTACTTGGTGGGTTTATCTTCCGCATGCGCAGAAACTCTCCCAAAAAAATGGACTGGAACTGATTTATTTCTCAGATGCTATTTGAAGTGCTGACAACCTAGCGACAAGTTCCTACAGTAATAAACTAAAATCACAGTCTTCAGTCTATGTTTTTATGCCAGCTTGTTTTTTTGCTCCATACTTGCTTATGTAGCTTGCCTCAGCAACCTTCTTCCTTGTTATTTAACACAAAAAGAAATAGCTGAAATGGTGCAATTCTTCAAAAAGGCATAACAAGCTGTGACTAAAGAGACTCTTTTAACGTGACTTAGAAAAGATTAATTAATTAATTTATTTTATTTTATTTATTGGATTTGTATGCCACCCCTCTCTGCAGACTCGGGGCGTCTAACAACAGCAATAAAACAGCATATAATAATAATAATCCAATACTAAAACAGTTAAAAACCCTTATTATAAAACCAAACATACATACAGACATACCATGCATAAAATTGTAAAGGCCTAGGGGGAAACAGTATCTCAGTTCCCCAATGCCTGGTGGCAGAGGTGGGTTTTAAGCAGCTTTATTTATTATTTATTTATTTTCATTAATCAGATTTGTATGCCACCCCTCTCCACAGACTCGGGGCGGCTCACAGCAATAATAGTACAATGTAAACAAATCTAATATTTAAGTTAATTTAAAACCCCAATTTAGAAACCAATCATACATACTAACATACCATGCATAAATTTTATAAGCCTAGTGGGAGGGAAAGTCTCAATTCCCCCATGCCTGACGACAGAGGTGGGTTTTAAGGAGCTTATGAAAGGCAAAGAGGGTGGGGGTAATTCTAATCTCTGGGGGGAGTTGGTTCCAGAGGGCCGGGGCTGCCACAGAGAAGGCTCTTCCCCTGGGTCCCACCAAGCGACATTGTTTAGTTGATGGGACCTGGAGAAGACCCACTCTGTAGGACCTAACTGGTCGCTGGGATTCGTGCAGCAGAAGGCGGTCCCTGAGATAATCTGGTCCGGTGCCATGAAGGGCTTTATAGGTCATAACCAACACTTTGAATTGTGACTGGAAACTGATCGGCAACCAATGCAGACTGCGGAGTGTTGGTGTAACATGGGCATATTTGGGAAAGCCCATGATTGCTCTTGCAGCTGCACTCTGCATGATCCGAAGTTTCCGAACACTTTTCAAAGGTAGCCCCATATAGAGGGCGTTACAGTAGTTGAGCCTCAAGGTGATGAGGGCATGAGGGCATGAGTGCCTGTGAGCAGTGACTCCTGGTCCAAATAGGGCCGCAACTGGTGCACCAGGCGAACCTGGGCAAACGCCCCCCTCGTCACAGCTGAAAGATGTTTTTCTAATGTGAACTGTGGATCGAGGAGGACGCCCAAGTTGCGGACCCTCTCTGAGGGAGTCAATGATTGTTCCCCAGGGTAATGGACGGACAGATGGAATTGTCCTTGGGAGGCAAGACCCACAGCCACTCTGTCTTGTTTGGGTTGAGTTTGAGTTTGTTGACACCCATCCAGGCACTGGCACATCACTTCCACTGCTTCATTGACTAGACATGGGGTGGAGATGTATAACTGGGTATTATCGGCATATTGATGATACCTCACCCCATGTCCTTGGATGATCTCACCCAGCGGTTTCATGTAGATGTTAAATAGCAGGGGGAAGAGGACCGACCTCTGAGGCACCCCACAAGGGAGAGACCTAGAGGTCGACCTCTGACCCCCAACTAACACCAACTGCGACCGACCAGAGAGGTAAGAGGAGAACCAATGGAGAACAGTGCCTCCCACTCCCAACCCCTCCAGCTGGCGCAGAAGGATACCATGATCGATGGTATCGAAAGCCGCTGAGAGGTCAAGAAGCACCAGGAACTGCCATAGATCATCCATCAGCATGACCAAAGCAGTTTCCATGCTTAGCCGGGCCTGAATCCAGACTGCTGAGGACCTAGATAATCGGCTTCTTCCAAGGATCGCTGGAGTTGGAGCGCCACCACCTTCTCAACAACCTTCCCCATAAAGGGAAGGTTGGAGACTGGATGGTAGTTATTAAGCACGGCTAGGTCCACGGAAGGCTTCTTGAGGAGGGGGCGCACAAGTGCCTCCTTATAAGGAACCGGAAAGGACCTCCTCCCCAAGGAGGCATTGACAATCTCCTGGAGCCAGCTCTGTGTCACCTCTCGACTGGCCGAAACCAACCAAGAGGGACACGGATCCAGTAGACAGGTGGCGGAACTCACAGCTCCAATGGCCTTGTCCACTTTATCAGGTGTCACCAAGTCAAACTCCCCCCAGACAGATGGACAAAGACATTTAGCCCCAGTCACCTCAACTGACTCATTGTTAGTCGACTCTGTTTTCCAATTGGAGTCGAGGTCCGTTCGGATCCGAGCGATCTTTCAGCGAAAAACGTGTTAAAATCCTCGGCACTATTCTGCAAGGGCTCCCCAACTCCCCCCTGGTTAAGAAGGGAGTGGATCACCCTAAACAGAGCAGCCAGGCAGGATTCCACTGATGCAATCAAGGCGGCATGATACGCGCATCTTGCCGCCTTGAGCGCCATTTTGTAAGTCTTAATATGAGCTCTTACAAGTGTTCGATCGGATTCAGACTTACTCTTCCTCCATCGCTTCTCTAGACGTCTCTTCTGGCGTTTCAACTCCCGGAGCTCCTCGTTGAACCATGGAGCTCTACGGGGTCTAGTGCCATGAAGAGGTCACAGCGGCGCAATTCGCTCAAGGGCCTCCGCTGCAGCCTTGTTCCAGGCCTCAGCCAGAGACTCTGCCAAACTGTGGACGAGTGTATCTGGAATAACCCCAAGCGCCTTCTGAAAGTCTTCTGGATCCATCAGGCGCCTGGGGCGGAACAACTTAGTCAGTTCCGCCTCCCTGCGGGGGAGGATTGGAGCCAGGAAGTCAAGCTGCAGTAGAAAATGGTCCGACCATGACAAAGGCAACACTTCTATGCCCCTTAGTCTCAGATCATTACTCAGTTGCTCAGAGAGGAATACCATGTCGGCTGCATGCCCCCCCCTCGTGAGTCGGACCCTGTACTACTTGGGTCAGGTCCATGGCTGCCATGGTGACCATGAATTCCTGTGCTAGTTCAGAGGTTTCGCCGAGCGACGGCAGGTTGAGGTCCCCCAAGACAATAAGTCTGGGGAACCCCACCGCCAGTCCGTCTACCTCCTCGAGTGGCACAGGCAGGGCTTGTGCCACGCAGCTGGGAGGCAGGTACATGAGAAACAAGCCTGCCTGAACCCCTAAGTCCAACTTCACCAGGAGGGACTCGCAACCCGCAATCTCTGGAGCAATGAGTCTACACAGGCAAAGGCTCTCCCTGGTTATAATAGCCACTCCTCCCCCCCTTCCCTGGGGTCGAGGCTGATGCCATATCTGAAACCCAGCTGGGCAAATTTCAGAGAGAGGAACTCCTGCCTCCGGGCCCAGCCAGGTTTCAGTTACACATGCCAGGTCGGCCTCCTCATCCAGGATTAAGTCCCGGATGAGGAGAGGTTTATTTACCACCAACCCGGCATTGAGTAGCAGCAGCTTGAGCCCAGGGCCAGAATTACACTCGTCACCAGTATTCTGGGTTGAGCTCACGGAGCCGGAATAAGGGATCGTTATTAAGCAGCGATCCCTCCTTCCCCTGGAACGGCTTGCTCCGTGGTTCCTGCCATATCTGCCTCTCCCCAGCAACACCAGTATATCCTGACCCTCTGCCACCCCAGAGATAGGTGCCCCCCCTGCCTCTCAGCGCCAGGTAGGCGAAATATATTACCAACTGAAAGACACAAGTAATTACCTGTTTCAAATGTGAATTTCAAAACAGCAGCTTCTTCAATCCCAAACAGATTGCAGCTGCTCCCCACACAACATTTGACATGGGGATAGCCTCTAAGTCCAGAAGATGCTTGCAAGCTTTCAGCTGTATCAGATGGTTTTGACTGGAAGTTCTTAGTCTCTCCTTGACTGGTGGGTCATAAAAACTGAAAGAATGCCAGTCCTTTCAGTTGAAAAGCTGAAGAGCTACAGCCCAGGGAAAAACCCTTCACAGATCTCTCCCTGGCTATGTATTTCAGTTGGCCATCTTTTTTTTTCAATTTTTAAAAAATTCTTCTCTACCTCACTAACAGGTTAATATGTATATATCTTAAAATATTAAAAATAACATACATAGTTACACATTTTTATCAATTGTTCAAAAATCCATCTTATTCTGCCCTTACATCAACAATCATCAGTTTGCCCCCTTTTTTTCTTGCACCCCCTTCCTTCCTCTCTATCTCCTCCTTCTACCTTCTTACTCCTTCACTCCCCCTCTCTCTACTCTTCTCTTCCTCCCCCTTCTACTTCCTCTTCCACCGTCTTTACCTTTCCCTGAGTGATTTTTATCCTAACTCACCTCATAATTAGCAGACTGATGGTATATTCTCAAATTTTAAACTAACAGTGGCTCTTCCAAAAATTCTTATTATTATAATATTTACTTATAAGAAAACCTCTTTATTCTACATATATGTCACCGGGGGGGGGAAAACTACCTCCAAAAAGAGAGTCTAATTTTATCTCCTGGGTTCTTCATCAATTTAATCTAGATTTTACCTCCACCTTTTAACTGCTGTTGGTTTAACTTTGCAAAATAACTATTATTTCTTGTATTTCTTAATTTTAGGCTTATTGCTTCCTCCCCTTCCATAATTTCTTTTCTCTCATATATAAGGGCAACCTCGTATAAGGAAAACCAATGCAAATTATTTTACAGATTGCACTTGTCACCTGCTAGACTTGGCAAAATGTTCCCAAATATGTCACCTCTCTGCTGGAAATGCAAAAACCAGATAGGAACCTACTACCATATTTGATGGACTTGTGACCACTCAAAAAAATATTGGCAAAAAATTAAAAATCTTTTAGACCAGATCACCTCTCAAACAATCCAACCTAAACCAGAGCTTTTCCTTTTGGGAATTTGTAGGCAAAATATCAAAAAAGAAAACAGGTACATTATCTTACACATTCTGACTGCAGCGAGGATTCTATATGCGCAGTTCTGGAAACAGGATAAAGCCCCAACTACCTTAAATTGTCTAATTAAAATTATGGAATGTGCTAAATTGTCCAAATTGACAATGGAGATCCAAAATAGGAATGAATCTGACTGCCAGGTGAACAATTTAGACATCTGAGAAAATAAATGAACTTCCACATATTATTTCTTTAGTGTATAGTCATATTTATTAACAGAGCCAAATTAGATTCAACATGCTTCATTCCAACTTAAGGTCCCTTAAGATTACATCCAGGTCAAAAAGCTCATCCCCACACCCAGAAGGACAATCGTGGACAAATCCAATGCAGAGATTTGTAATTCCTTCCTGTGTTCAGTTACTTTAGATTCTGCGTGAAAGAATGTGTGCTACGTGGGATATTCTCTCTCAAAAAAACCATTTTTTTTCTTTTACTGTGTCAGGCCAGCCTTTGAATTCACATTTTTACCTTGGGCCTGACAGGCGGCCTCCCCTGAGACTAGGTGTTGCACCATTCCAAACCATCCTACCTTCTCCCTCCGGGACCCTTTGGCTTGTTCGGATAATTTTAATGGAACTGCTTGACTAACCTATCAGCACTGACATCCCGACTCTTTACCCAGGTAGCCTCTGACAGAGGGTACCCCTTCCAATGAATTAGGTACTGCAATGTTCCCCGGAAAATGCGGGAATCCAAAATTATTTTCACTTCATAATAAGGTTCCCCTTGAATTACTACAGGGGAAGGGGGCGGCTGTGCATTTGGCCTAACGTTGGATCTGATCACCGGCTTAAGTAGGCTGCAGTGAAATACAGGGTGGATCCTCCCTAGGATTCTAGGTAATGCAAGCTGCACCATGACTGGGTTGATTATTCTCACTATTGGAATTTAGGACCTAGCTTTTGCTAGGCAGCCTTAACCGAATGTATTTGGTAGACAGAAAAACTTTATCTCCCACTCAGAAAAGCGGTTGGGGAGATCGGTGCTTATCTGCTTGTTTCTTGTAGGCTTGCGCTGCCTCTGCCAGCGCCTTTTTTGTGTCCTCCCATCCTCTCTTCAGCTTCTCCATCCACTGTACCAACGTGATGGACGAGGGAGGTTCTGTAAGCAGTTCTGGCATGGGAACAAAATCTTGACCACTGGTAACCTGAAAAAGAGTTAGTCCTGTGCTACTGTGTACAGAATTATTGTATGCTACTTCTGCAAAAGGCAACAATTCAGCCCAATTGTTCTGCTGGTAACTCACATAACATCTAAGGTATTGTTCCACTAGGGCGTTAGCTCTTTCTGCTGCTCCATTTGTGGAAGGGTGGAACACAGAACTGAGTCCTTGGGTGGAACCAATGGTGCAAACGAATTCTCTCCAGAATATGGCTGTGAATTGGACCCCCCGATCTGATATGATTCTGCGGGGGGCTCCATGCAACCTGTAGATGAGTTTTAGGAACAGCTTAGCCAAATGTCTGGTTGTGGGTAGCCCCGAAATGGGCTTGTTTAGAGAACAAATCGATGACAGTCCAAATAACACTGTTACTCTTGCTCTCAGGGAGCTCCACTATGAAATCCATCGCTATTTCTTCCCAGGGCTACTTGCTGCAGCAATCCAGGGGGTTTTCCCGGCCGATGCTTTCTAGTGGTACAGGTGGCGCAACTTCTCACATAGTCTTCGACTTCTGCTCTCGTTCTGGGCCACCAGAATTGTCTCCGACACAGATGCAATGTTTTCAAGAACCCAAAATGGCCCCCTAGTCTGGAGTCATGACTCCATTGGAGAATATCTAGTCGCAGGCTGGCAGGTACATACAACTTAGTCCCTTTGCAAGCCAATCCTTCCCTCAATGTTAGGATTTCCTTATGATCGTTGAAGCACGGGTCAGTAGGCAAAACTGACTTCAATCTTTTCTCCCAATCCCCCTTCCCAGGTGGAACCTGTTTTCTGATCTGGTCTCAGGTGACAACAGGTGCAGCTTTCTCCTTACTTTCAAGAGGGGGGGGAAGACATGGGATGATCAGATGCACTTCTTCCTCTCTCTTGCTATTGTACTGTGGTTTTCATGATAGAGCATCAGCAATGAGGTTCTTCCCAGCTGAGATATGTTTCAGTGTAAAATTGAACCGTCGGAAATATTGGGCCCATCGTACTTGCTTAGGAGAAAGCCTCCGTAGGGTCTTTAATTCTTCCAGGTTCTTATGGTCAGTCCACACTTCGAAAGGAATGGCTCCGCCTTCCAGAAAATGCCTCCATGTCCCCAGCACTATACGTACAGCAACGGCTTCTTTCTCCCAAATAGCCCACCTCCTCTCAGTGGGGGTCAGCTTCTTGGAAAGGTATGCAAAAGGCAGCAACTGTCCCCTTCCATTTTCTTGTAATAGCACCGCAGCTATTGCCACATCGCTGGCGTCGGACTGAATCACAAACTTCCGCTCGGGGTCAGGATGTTGCAGGATGGGCTCCTTTGAAAAAAGTCTTTTGAGCCTTTCGAAAGCCTTTTGGCATTCCATCGTCCACCTGAGTGGTTGAGAGGGTCTGGGCTTAGTAGGGGCTGATCCAGTCTTTAGTAACTTGGTTAAGGGCAAGGCAACTTCTGTGAAAACTGGAATGAATTGCCGGTAGAAATTTGCAAATCCTAAGAAAATCTGTAATTGCTTGTGTGTGCGGGGAGTTTGCCAATCGAGCACTGCTTTCACCTTGGTTGGGTCCATCTCTATGCCTTCACTAGATATACGGTATCCCAAATAGTCTACGGACGTCTGGTGAAATTCGCACTTGGAAAGTTTCACATAGAGCTTACCAGACAAAAGCTTCTTCAAGACTTGCCTCACCAACTTGACGTGGTCAGTGAGGTTCTGGCTGTAGATAAGGATGTCATCTAAGTACACGAGAACCCTGTTGTAGAGGTGGGCGTGTAAAACTTCATTTATGTACTGCATGAACACGGCAGGAACCCCTTTCAGGCCAAATGGCATCACCCAGAATTGGAAACTCCCTAATGGACAGTTGAAAGCAGTTTTCTACTCATCCCCTTCCTTTATTCTGATACTTTAGATTCTGCATGAAAGAATGTGTACTATGTGGCATATTCTCTCAAAAAAACCCAAACTTTTTTTGTCTTTTACTGTGTCAAGCCAGCCTTTGAATTCACATTTTTACCTTGGGCCTGACACTGACTTCTACAAGGCTTGGGAGAAATGGTATTATTGGCTTTCCCCACAAAAATATTTAACTATTATCAAAAAAGAACAAAAGAATTTAGTAAAATCCCCAGCCCCAACTTGAAATCAAAAGGAAATAATTTCTGTCACAAAAACGTATTTTTCATGACAACCTGAACATTAATACCAAATTTTATGAACGTAAACCTTGATATTGACTACAAAGACAAAACAAGCACAATAACTATTTGGTATTGATGCACCAACTTTAATCAATGGTATATTACTGAATATAAACATAAAACAATTATAGTACTTAATTGTTATTGCTACTGTTATCGTTATGCCAATTTTTAAAAAATCACTGTATGCTATTATCCTAACAAATTTAACTGAGAGAATATCTACACCTACTACTTATTTGAAGCTACTGGTCATGTAATACTAATGTACCAGCCTATAGCTGACACCCTTTTCCTTTTTTTCTTTCCCCTTTTCTATATCCTATTCTCAATTCATTCTTTTCCCCCCTCTTTTTTCCTTTCTTTTTTTCTCCTTTGCCTTTTCTTTTCCATACTTGATATTATTGTTATACCGTTATACCATGTACTACATTCCTTTTAGTCTTATCTTTTTAATGTAAATATCTAATAAAGATTATTTTTAAGGGTAATTTCTACCTCAGTAGATATTAAATCAAAAATTAATCACCTGTTATTGTCTATTCCTTTCTCTGTTATACAATATTTATGGTATAGAAAAGGAACAAAACTCTTAACAAAATAATTATATGGGGAGGGGCGTGGTGAGCACTGCAGTGAGACGGCTTCTCCTTCACGCTTGCAGGGGATGCTGAATCCCCACTATTTGGAGGTGCTGATTCCAGACGGATCAGCCTGGAACCTCCCTGGAGGTGTGTGTGAAAAAGAGGTCTTTATCTTCTGCTCTTTGGGGGGCTGGCACGCCCCACAACAGGTAGATTTGTGGCCTCGACCAGCAGTAGATGAAACAACCTCAGTCACCATAGCTGTGGCAACTACATGCTGGAAAGATAACATAAGTTCTTGTGCTGGAGGTTGAGGATAAAAGTTTGCTGGAAAGCGTGAGCAAATTTGCCAGAGGGGACCTTGATTCAGACTTTTAAAAATTTCTTTGTTTTGGAAGTTGGGCAGAAGCGAAAATGGCTGCGGCTGTATTATTTTTGGATATATTACTCAGCATTTAAATGAATTTAAAATGTTCTTTTAAAACCCAAGAATTTAACTGCTTTTATTTATGGAAGTTGGGAACATAAGATTGGATTTTTGGAATTAGCATAAATCAAACTTTAAAATTGCTATAGAAGCCAGAATTGAAGAATTGGGAACAATTGTGATTGCTTACTGACAACACCTGCTGGCGAGGTTGAGGCAATATTTGGTTGGATTTGTTTTTTCACTGAATTTGTCCTTGATGCAATGGAATTTGGAAGATTATTTTCTCTTTAACAAGTGATAAAGAGAAGCTGAAAATAAATAGAAAGAAAGCACCTTGGACTTGAACTTTATTTGAACTTGGAAATGGTGAGGAGGAAAGAAGGATACAATCTGTTTTGGAAAAAATTGACTTCTGGATGATATAAAGGTTAATTGGATATTTGGACAAAGGTTTTTGATATATTAATTTTGTAAAAGATGGGAGATATAAGAGATCTGTTCAAAGACATTCTTAAAGATATCCAAGAATGGAAAGAAGAAATTAGAAATGACAACACCATTTTGTATATTGAAAGTTTTCATCAAGATTGTAGTGGAATTGAAGGAGAAGAAAAAAGTCTTCAACAGCTGGAATTGAATGAGCAACTGAGAAATGGAAATAGAAAGGAGTCATCAGAGGGGCATTCTCAAAAGGAACTGATTGAAGGACACAATATCAATGAAACAATGGTTTTTATAAATGAATTAGAAAATGGTTTGGTGGGTTAAAGAAGGTGTTGATGGTGTTGATGGTCATATTCCTGATGATTTAAGCACTACTTTAAGCACTAAGAAAATGAAGAATAGATATGACCTGATACCCCAGAAATGGCAGAGCAAGAAAGAAGTCAGAATGGGAATGGAAAAGATCTTATATTTTGATAAAAAGAGAGGCAAGGAGAAAATATATGAGTTTAAAATGCTAAAAAATGAGAGCCCTGGGGATTGGCAAAGATTCTGTTTTGAGGCGGGATGATAGATTATTGAGTAGGAAATGATGTAGCTAAATTTATTTGGGGGTTTTTAAAGATATATTTCAAGTTATTAAATTTTATTGAAGCATAGAATAATACAGAAATAGATAGAAATATTTAGATCATTAGATTATTGAAATTATTGGGATAAATAATGACAATTAAGTGATAAACATTTGAATATTAATTATGTTCTGGAATGAAATATAACTATGATATTAAGATGATTAAGATAATTATTCATTGAAGATTTTAAATAATGGTTTGGTTAATTTTTATATTGTTTTCATATTCCTATAATAATAGAGTTTGGTTTTTCTTTTTTTCTTTTGCTCTTTCTTTTTTCTCTTTTTCTTCTTTTCTTTTCTCTTTCTTTTTTGAATTATAATTTCCTTTCTTTGTCACTGTTTGTAGTGGATAAAGTTTTCTTTCTTATAAGGGTTTTGAGAGAATACATAAGAAGTAGGAGTAGGCACCATGGCGTAATTTAAGTACTAAAAAAGAATGATATTAATTTAATAAGGTTTTAAAGGAAATTAAGCTTGAATTTAATTAGAAAAAAAATAGATACCTAGATGACAAAAATAGAGGTCAAGGTTGGGGGGATTGGATTGACACTGAAAGTAATTAATTTGGAACTAATAATTTTAGGGGGAGATTAATTATAGACCATGTACTAACTTGATACTGTTTTTGTTATAATATGAACATATTTCCAAATGTATTGAAAAAGTTTTTATGGAGAAAAATAAAAAAAATTACACCCCCACGCCCCCCCAAAAAAGAACAGGATGATGGAGAAAACCCCCCAAACTAATTATATTAGTTAAATTTATCAGGAAAGTTCATTATGTTATTTCAAATTAATTAATTATTTAAAATTTCGCAATGTAAATGTTCAAATTTTCATTTAAACAAGTCTCTTGTATAGAAATAACTTCTACCTCCATATTTATTTAATCAAAAAAGAAAAATTATTGTCTATTCATCCCTTTAGTATACAATGTATTATATGCAGTATAAAAAACACAAAACCTCTTGACACAGTAATTATATTAATTATTTATATCAAGTTCTAAACAGTTCTTCTCATTATTATGTCTAATTTAATAATTATAATAAAAAGAAAAAAGGAAGATGATTATTCATGCGCTGCAGACAGCAGTAGACACCTCCACAAAGAGCTCCAAAATGTGGGCTTGAAAAGTTGAAAATAACCCCCCAAATCCCCCTTAAATTCCTTAAAAGACAGATAGAACTGAAGAGGAACTGTAGCTGTTGTGGTTGGCTTCAGGAGCTGGAGCCGTCTGATCACAGAAGACCCATCTGTCTGAAGGAGGAATCAGACAGTGAACCAGAAGGAGAAAGGGATGAAGAAGGGGTTGGAGAGGCAGAAGGAAAATGGAGCCGGTCAGATCTCCAGCCAGAGTTTCAATTTTTTTTTAATAAACTTTATTGATTTTCTTAAAATTGACAAACATACAAACACACATTTAATATAAAATTGGGGTTGCAAATACCCCACTTGTTCAAGAAGTCAAATTGCAATACAGAAAAGAGAATACATTATTAATGTGTTAAGTCAACCTATTACTTTAAGTGAAAAGAAGAAATTTTATGTTACCTTATTATAAAAACTTCATATCTAAGCAAAGTACAAACACAAAAGTTAAATCCTAACCATACTACTATTGTGCATTTTTAATTCTTCTTTTTGTCTATCCATGTATACACTTTATTCCAAATCACATAAAATTCAGATTCTTCTTGGTTATTTAACCGTCTTGTCATCATATCCATTTCAGCGCAATTTAATATTTTCTTAATAATCTCCTCCTCTTTGGGAATATCTTCCCCCTTCCAATTTTGCGCATATACTATCCTGGCCGCTGTCATTATGTGAATAACTAGATGTAAAATATCTTTCTTATATTTCTGTTTGGTTATACCTAATAAGTAAAATTCCGGAGTTTTTTCTATCTCTTGCTTTATTATTTATTTTATTATTCTTTCTATCATTTTCCAATATGTCTTAACTTTGCTACAACTCCACCATTGATGATAATATGAACCTATTTCTTTTTTACACTTCCAGCACAATGGGGACATATTAGGGAACATTTTTGCAATTCTACTTGGTGGAAGATGCCACCTATAAAACATCTTAATTTGATTTTCCTTTAGCGATACCGACTTTGTCATTTTCCAGTTAAAAGTCCAGACTCTTTCCCATGTGTCTAAATCAATTTCTCTGCCAATATTTCTACACCAACTTATCATGTTGTCCTTTAAGGTTAAATCTATATTTTTGTGATCAATCATATATTTATCTGCTTTCCCAATTAGTTTAGTCTGGTTTGTAATTAATAAATTACTTAAGTAATTTTTACTCTTATTAAAGACATAAACCTTACTGTCCTTCTGAAATTTAGTCTGAATTTGAATAAATTGCCACCAATCCATTTTAATCCCTTCTTCCTGTAGTTTATTCCTTGATTTTAATTTCATTTGATCGTCTAACAAGTCTTTATACCTTAATATTTTCATTTCCTGTATTGATTTAAGGTGAGTTATTGCTTCTAGTGGTGAAACCCAGTCTGCGATAGTTAAAAAATGATTTTTTTGACATCTTTCCAAAGTTCTAATAAATTCTTTCGTATTATATGTCTTTTAAAATATGTATGTATTTTATCTTTATCATACCATATAAAGGCATGCCACCCAAGCATTAAATCGTGACCCTCCAAGGTTAATATACTTTTATTCTCCAACACTATCCAATCTCTAATCCATGTTAGGGCGGCTACCTGATAATATAATTTCCAATTTGGTAAAGCAAACCCTCCTCTTTCCTTAATATCCTCTAGAATATTTATCTTTATTCTTGCTTTTTTCCCTTGCCATAGAAACTTTCTGACTATTGTCGTTAAATTTTTGAAAAATTTCCCTCCTGGATTTATTGGTATTACCTGGAACAGGAATAGTACCTTAGGTAAAATATTCATCTTTATTGTGGCAGTTCTTCCCATAAAAGATATTTTTAAATTGTTCCATATTTCTAAATCTCTTTTAATTTCTTCAATTAATTTCATATAATTATCATTTTTTAAAGATATACTTTTAGATGTTAACCATATTCCTAGATACTTAACTTTCTTAACAATTTTCATACCTGTTATATTCTCAAGTTTTCTTTCTTATAATTCATGTTTTTAACTATAAATTGCGTTTTACTCTTATTTATTTTTAACCCTGCAAATTTACCATACTGTTGGCGTCTGTATTAACATTGGAACTGCTGTAATCGGATCTTCCGTTATAAATGTCAAATCATCTGCAAAAGCTTGTACTTTATATATTTCTTTCCCAATAGTCAGCCCTTTTATTTTTGAATCAGCTCTTATTTTTATCAATAAAACTTCCAATGATAAAATAAACAATAAAGGTGAAATCAGGCAACCTTGTCGAACACCTTTAAACATTTCAAGTTCTTCTTGTTGCTCATTGTTTAATATAATTTTTGTCGTTTGTTTTGAATATATTGCATCAATCAAATTAACAAATTTTGTGCCAAATCTCATTTTATTTAGTTGCATTTTTATAAAAGTCCAGTTCACATTGTCAAAGGCTTTTTTGGCATCGAGAAACATTAATGATACTGGCTTTACAATATGTTGTTCATAATATTCTAATGTATTAATAATCGTTCTAAGATTATTTTTAATTTGTCTACCTGGGAAGAAACCATTTTGATCTTGGTGAATTTTACCATTTAAAATCTTTTTAAGTCTATCTGCATAAATAGAAGTAAATATTTTATAGTGTACATTTAATAGTGATATAGGCCTATAATTTTTTTATATTTTCTTTATCTGTTCCTGATTTATGAATTAAAGTCATTAAAGATTCTAGCCACGATTTAAGAATTTTACCACTCATTCTACTTTCATTGAAAGTTTCCAAGATATTATTTATTATTACGTCACTATCTATTTTATACCATTCTGCCGGTATTGCATCAGGCCCAGTTGCTTTATTGTTTTTTTGCTTTTTAATAGTTAATTGCAATTCTTCAATTGTTATTGGACTATCTAGATTTTCTTGTTGCTCTTCGGTTAATTGTGGTAATTCTAGGGATTCTAAGTACAGTGATACCTCATGATACGAACCCCTCGTCTTACGAACAACCTGTGATACGAACCCGGGGTTCAGAAATTTTTTGCCTCTTCTTACAAACTTTTTTCTTCTTACGAACCCGCCGCCACCGCCGGGAAGCCCTGCTGCCCGGCTGTTGCTTTTTGAGACATCCGGGGGGCTTCTCAGCGTCCTCCTGAACCCGAACGCCAAACCCAAACTTCCGGGTTCGGCATTCGGGAGGCCACTGAGAAGCCCCGCTGCCCGGCTGTCACCTTTTAAAACAGCCGGGGGGCTTCTCGGCGGCCTCCCGAACACTGAACCTGGAAGTTCAGGTTTGGTGTTCGGGTTCAGGATGACGCTGAGAAGCCCCCCCGGCTGTTTTAAAAGGTGACAGCCGGGTGGCGGGGCTTCTCAGCAGCCTCCCAAACCTGAACGTTTGCCGAACTTCCAGGTTTGGCATTCGGGAGGCCGCTGAGAAGCCCCACCGCCCGGCTGTCACCTTTTAAAACAGCCGGGGGACTTCTCGGCGGCCTCCCAAACGCCGAACCCGGAAGTTCGGGTTTGGTGTTCGGGTTCAGGAGGATGCTGAAAAGCCCCCCGGCTGTTTTAAAAGGTGACAGCCGGGCGGTGGGGCTTCTCAGCGGCATCCCGAACCCGAGCATCTGGGTTCGGCATTCGGGTGGCCGCCGAGAAGCCCCGCCGCCCGACTGTCACCTTTTGAAACAGCCGGGGGGCTTCTCGGCGGCCTCCCGAACATCGAACCCGGAAGTTTGTGTTTGGTGTTCAGCGTTCAGGAGGCCTCCGAGAAGCCCCCCAGCTGTTTCCAAAGGTGACAGTCGGGCGGCGGCGTTTTTTTGCGTTTTTTTTTTCGTTGCATGGATTAATTGATTTTACATTGTTTCCTATGGAAAACAATGTTTTGTCCTACGAACTTTTCGTCTTACGAACCTCCCCCGGGAACCAATTAGGTTCGTAAGATGAGGTATTACTTTAATTAAAAATCTCATCTTCATTGGTATCCTCTTTTTTACATAATTCTTTATAAAATTCTTGTACTATTTTTGCCTTCTCCTCTATATTATGTTTAACTGTTCCATTTTCATCTACTAACTCTTTGATTATTTTTGATTGTCTATATTTCCTTAACTTATATGCAAGCCATCTTCCTTGTTTATTCGCATGTTCAAAGTAATGTTGTTTGGCCTTTTTAATCTTTTCTACTAACTGTCTTTGCTCTATAAGTTTAATTTTATGCCTTTGCAATTCTATCTGTCCCTTAATTTCTTTATTTTTACCATTTTGTTGCGAGAGCACCTCTAATTGTTTTAATTCTTCATTAATTGTTCATATTGTACCTTTTTTTCTTTATTTACCTTTGCTGTATAAGAAATTGTTAATCCTCTGATGTACGCCTTCGCTGTATCCCATAGGTTTTGAGGGGAAGTTTCTGAATTTCTATTTATCTCAAAGAAAATATTTAATTCTTTTTCTATCCACTCCTTATATTGTGGGTCTCTTATGACATTCCTGTTCATTTGCCAATTTAAGTATTTCTTATTACTTTTCAAATATATCACTATCGGATTGTGATCTGCCCAAGTATTTATGTCTATATCTATCTCTTTAATTTGTTCTGAAGTATCCTTTGAAGCCCAAGCCATATCTATTCTTGTCCAAATGTTGTGGGGATTTGAATAAAATGTATATTGTCTACTTTGTGGATGTCTTTCCCTCCAAGTATCATTTAACAATAGTTCAGTTTTCATTTTTTGAAAGGTAGTTGGTAATATATTTTTCTTTTTCTTGTTTTTCTTCCCCCCGGAATGATCTAATAATCTATTCGAAATTGCATTAAAATCTCCAATTAGAATCATATTTTCAATATTTAACTCATTTATTTTTTGGTGCAACTGCTTATAAAATACCATTTGGTTATCATTTGGAGCATAAATAGAGACAATGACAATCGGTTTCGGCTCTATATTTATCTGAACAATTAATATTCTACCTTCTTTATCAGCATATAATTGTTTGGAGTTTATGGAGTTTTCAATATACATAGCTATCCCTCTTTTTCTTTGGTCTGCCAATGCGGCGTACATATTTCCAATTTTTGGATTCAATAATAATTTACAATTTGTCTTTTTAATATGAACCTCTTGTAATATTGCTATCTGTGCTTCTTGTTTTTTAAGTTTAGCGAATATTTGTTTCCTTTTTCTCGGTTTATTCAGTCCATTAACATTGACGGATTTTTTTTTTAAGTCTTTCGACATAATTATTTATAGTATTTCTTGGGGTCTTTCGATTTGCGCTGAGGTTGTTTTCTTCTCGCACCTGTTTCCTCTTCCCTCCCCTGGGCAGTGCCACCTGTCTCGTCCTCCTTTCTTTCTGGCAGTTCTTTCATTGGTTGTTCAAACTTGCGTATTCCACTGGTTTCATAGAACTCTCGTGCCTCTTCAATATTATCAATCTTAAACCTTTGTGAATTCCAGTATAGTGAAAGTCCTTCTGGAATAAGCCAGCGGAAGGTTATATTTTCCTTAATCAAAATTTTGGTCAAAAAATAATAATCCCTTCTGCTTTCTCTTACTCTTCTTGGAACTTGTTTCAATATTGTAATCTCTCTTCCTTTATCTTGTAGTTTTTGGCTTCTTGTCCATTTTAAAATATTATCTCTTGTAGTTCTCCTGACAAATTTAATATGGACTTCTCTTGGTAAGTTATGTCTGCGAACGTAGCTGGTTTGGATGCGAAAGACTTCATCAATTTCTTTTGTCAGTTCCGCTGGATCCACTTGAAGGATTCCTCCAATTATTTCTGCCATTTTTGTTTGTAAATCTTCATCTTTTTCTTCTATTATATTCTGGAATCTCAAGCCGTAGGATGCACGTTGAACTTCAAGATGTGTAATTCATTTGTCATATCTTCTATTTATAGAGTCAGCTCTATCTTCAAAATAGTCCATTCTCCATTCGACTTTTTCGGTTTTTTCTTCTACTGCCTTTATTCTTTGTTCATTCTCTTTCAAAGTCTCTTGTATTTCTTTCATCTTCTCCTTCATCTCTCCTGTATCAGCTCTTAATTCCGCCATTTCAGCCTTTAAACCTTCATGTTGTTGGTTTGTGTCATCTTGGGATTTAAACATAAAGTCTTTCATTGCATTCAATGTCTCTTGTATTGTTTGAAGAGTAGGTTGTGCCTGTGCTTTTTCTTTCTCTTTATCTTTCGCAGACATGGTTGCAGAAACACTTTGATGTACTGGAGATGGTTGAGGGGATACTTGGGGGGATGCAGTTAAAGTTTGTTTTTTAATAGTCTTTGTATATGTGGATGTACTAGACATCCTAGTTTGTTCTTAAAAGATACACCTGAATAGGCTCCTCTTGTCCTTCTAATGTTTTATTTTTGTTGGCTATAAATATATTCTTTCCTTTTCCTTTTTATTTTATTTATTTATTTATTTATTTATTTATTTATTTGAGAGAGAGGGAAATTCCAATAAACTTCAAAACACTCTTGCTTTGTAGCTTATATTACTACTTATATTCTATAAAATTTTACTATAATTTCTTAATAACACAAATTAAATACTATATCTAAGTTGTCAGAATTATTTAAAAAAGCTAAATCTGGTAAAATATGTTTGATAATTATCCACAATACTTTTTATGATCTATCAATATTAAAAAAATCATATAACAAAACTTTCAATCTATTTTAAAATAGCAATATTAATTCATTAATTTCATAAGAGAAAAAGAAGATTATTTCTTAATATAAAATTTACAATGTTGAAATCACCAAGTTTCAGGTAAATGCAAGGAAAGAAGAAAGAAATTATTTAATGGAGGCAAAAAAAAGGGATAGGGGAGAAAGGAAGATAATTTTCTAAATCCAATAATTATTCTTTTATAAAAATTATTAGCACTTTATAACCCAGTAAAACACACCAGGGGGAGGGAAACCAGGAATAATTCAGCAATTCATTATGTCAGTTAATTCTATTTAAAAATCCTATGCAATTTTAATATTAATATTCCCTATATCTTAAAGGAGAAGGAAGAAAGAGAAAAAAAGAGAAAGAAAAAGAAAGGAATAAAAAGAGGAAAAAGGAAAGACCTCAAAGAAAAAAGAAACAAAGAATAAGAAAAATACTGTAAGCAAAATTAATATAATTATATTTTTTAGCCAAATATAAAATTCCTTGATAAATTAAAATTGATTGAAGTCCTCTTTAGTAGTTGTCTTCTAAGCTCCGAGGTGCCAAATAGTTCCAAAGGTGAAATTAATCCCATTTTCTATAGTTCAAAACAGCGTTAATTAATCCAATTCTAGTTCGATGCAAAGCCAAATTTCAAAGTCCAAATCCAGTCCTTAAATCCAAGGTTTTAATAAAGATAATTCAGTCCAATTCCAAATATAAAAGTTAAAATATATCCTCAAGACCAGTAAAGCGAATACCGAAAAAATATTCCTCTTTTGCAACCAGTTCCAACAACAACACCGAAGATCCAAAAAGCAGCAATCAAATCGAGATCATACCAACCTTGTCTATCTTCTTATTTTAAATCCTCGATATTACCGCATAATCTATTTAAGTTTTGAGATATTTAGTAGTTTAATTCCATTTTATTTTGAGTATCAACGACAAGAAAAAATAATCCCTCCGCTGCTGGAAAGAAGTTCCGGGATTATCAATATAGTATAATTCTTCTTTAGAGCTAATAAAGTTTATATTTATTCATAACACATGATTTTCTCTTCCAAGTTGTAGATATAGTATATATTAATACACAGTCTCAAATCTAAAAATTTTAATCCAGTCCAAATCAAACAAAGAGAGAAAAAGTAGATCCGGCTGTTTGCTCTTTTTCGGCCCCTGGATACGAATTTTCTTTAAAAACTTTCTTTTTTCGCCTTATTTACTCAAGAGTTCAATTTAATCAAGTCTTCCAAGTTTTTATTTAATGATGGAATTTTACCTTAAATCTTCTTTTCATTTCTGAATTCTTCTTCTGCTTTAACTGTGCTTTTCAAAGTTCTTGTATTCTTCTTTTTCCTTCTTTCTTGCTTCCCACTGATCTGGACGGATCACAAATGGCCGAGCCCTCTGGGAATACGAGGGCCGGTTCTCCTTCACCAGAGCTGCGGGGCGATCGCTTGCCTTCGGAGCTCAGGCACCAGTTCCTCGGATTCAGGGAAGCCTCCTGTTCCAGGAACGGGCCATCCTGACCCGAACCGATCGCAAACGCGACCTCTGGAGAGGTTGAAGAAGTCTTGGGGACAGAGCCCTGCCCCGGAGCCTCCGCTGTGATCCCGGACCAAACCGGAAGCCAAGTTTCATCTGAGTCAGGTGGGGAGGACATAATGAATGATCCTATTCTCAATGTTCGGGTAAGGAGAATGATGGGACGCCAAGAGCAGCTGCACAAACGCACAAACAGATTCTAGGTCACAGGAATTAAAGACGCTGTTGCAGCCTTGAAAAAGGGGAGGTTTTGCAGATGACATTGTGGGAATTTATCATTCAATTTTTGGAGAAAGACTTTGATGATCCGTGGTTCCATGTTTGCTTTGGATATCTTTGGACATTCTGACACTTAAGGTGTGAGTTATTTGGCTGACAATAGTCAGAAAGGCTTCTGTGCTGACTTGAGTGATTAACTCTGACCAGTTGAATTCATAAACTAACATTACTCCGGCACACACCGAGGCTTGCAACCTTCTGTACATAAAGAAAACCTCTTTGCTTTCCTTTTACATGCCTGCGAGAGTGTGTGTGTGTGTGTTTAGTTAATTACTTAGTTTCTGGGTGGCAGGCAGCATAGATTTCGCTATCGGCAAAAGTGAATAGAAATTAACAGAACAAAGGAAAGATGGCATAGGGAGGAGCTTTAAGTCCCGGGGGAAGCGTTGAAGCGAAATTAGATAAATTGCTGCAGATGTTTGGATCTTTGGATGAGAGATTTAAAGCTGTCGAAAATGTGTTGAGGTCAGAAAAGAATTTAAAAATAGAGACGCAGGTGAAAAACCAAGCTGAAGTACACAGGCAGCATAATTACAGACTTACTAATTTAGAGGATTATCAAAGGAGATGAAATCTTCACTTGCGTGGCTTTAAACAAGGTTTTGGTGCAGGATTGAAATTGACTGAGGCACTCCAAGATTGGTTAAAGGTGAATGGAATTCAAATTCATTTGGATAACATAGAAAGGTTTCATTGGAGTATTCCATGTAGAAATCCAGAGAGGCAAAGAGATATCGTCATCGCGCTGGTAAGCGAAAGGAAAGCAGAAATTATTTACAAATATCTGAAAGCCAGCGCTGGCCTCAATCAAGATGGAAATGAGATAAGAGTTCTTAGAGATCTCTCCTGGCAAACCTTCCAAGAGAGGGCTGCTTTACTCCCAATTACAAGCCACCTGTTTCAAAGTGGAGTAAAGTTCACCTGGGCTTTTCCTGCAGCTGTCTTGATGTTTCCAGGAAATGAAATGCTTGATTGCGCATGTGCTGAAGGGAATTCTAGGTACTCCACCTCGAGCTCCGTAGTAATTTATTATGTAAAGGGAAATCTCTCCCTTAAAAATACTATAAATCCTTCTTGAAGAAGAACAGAGGGGAAAAGAATCCACAGACATCAAAGAGAATCTAAAGATTTATGGTTTTAAGCAAAGATGGAGATTCTTTCACTATAATAAGGGAGTGATAAAGTGAGTACAATAAATCTTAAAATGGTGGAGGGAGGGGCAGACTCAAGCCTCACGAAGATCAAAAAAAGCTGGATAGATTGTTAGACATTGTCAGGATTTGAGCAGACATTTATTACAGTGGAGTCAACAATTGGAAATCTGGCTTCAGATGTTAAATTCATTAAAAAGGAGGCTGCGTTTTCTGCTGGAAAGAGTCAGAAAGTTGAAAAACAAGTTAAGGATCAGGATGAATTAATTAAACAAATGAATTATAGAATTGCTAATTTGGAGGACCGTCAAAGGAGAATAAATTTACATCTGCATGGGTTCAGATCAGACTTTGCTTCAGGCTCAAACTTAAATGAAGCAGTAACTGCTTGGATTAATAAGCAAGCTGGTGTTCAAGTCGGCTCTGATGATATAATAGGTGTCCATTGGGCTGCCCCATGCAGAAACAGGGAGAGGCAAAGAGATATTGTTATGGCTTTGGTCAGTGAAAAAAAAAGTGGAGATTGTTTACAAGTTTTTGAAAAGTTCTGCCAGCCTTAAGCAAGCTGGGAACGAGATAAGAGTACTGAGGGATCTCTCTTGGGAAACCTTGAGAACGAGAGCTGCCTTACGCCCAATTTCGAGCCGTTTATATCAGAGTGGAAAAAGGTTTACTTGGGAGTTTCCAGCTACTATTTTGGTGTTCCAAGAAAATAAGATGTACATTTGAAGAGGGATAGGCATTATTGGATCAACTGGAGATCGGGTTTGAAGAAGCTGGAGCAAAAGGAACTATGGGTGAGACAAAAGAAGCAGAAGAAGGAGAAGATTTTTTTGACGGTCGTAGTACACCAGATGAGGAGCAAAGACAAAGAGAAGAGCAGCTGAAGGAGTTAACCGGACAGGTGGAGGCCATTAGAAGAGAGCAGAGAAAAACAAGAGCTCAGCGTGAGAAGAAAGCTAAAAAGTGATGTTGGCTCCCCTTGGGGTAAGTTTAAGGGGGGGGGAAAGGTTAAAGAAGTTAAACAAGTTAAAGAAGGAATTATCTAATGGAGAAGGGAGGGTGGGAGGAGAATATTTCTCTTTTATTACAATTAAAAGTGGTTGAAAGTGGAGCTCAGTAGTGTGGGAACGCAATCAAGAGAATGTGCCTCATAATTGGACAAGGGTTTTTCTTGTCCTCTCCCCCTTTGGTGGGGGGAGTACGGGATGAAGCACGTTGGGGTGTGTGATAGGGGTAAGGAAGGGGGAAAAATTAAACCAAGGACAAAAGAGGGGAAAAGGGTTATTTTGGTATATTATGATTGAGTGTAAAATAATGGTTTTAAATGTGAATGGTTTGGGATCAGATTTGAAACATTTTAGGATATTAAGGATGGCTAAGCAACATAAGGTGGATATTATGATTTTGACAGAAACACATAAAAGACGGGGAGGAAGGGATAAATTGATTAATGATAGAAATTGGAAATGGGTATATGAATCTAGAGGAATGCAAAATAGTAGAGGTACAGCGATTCTTATTCATCGTATTTAATTGTTGATTGGTTTCTTTTCTAGAAGTCTAATTAATACAAAAAGTTTCTTTTTTATAACTCTAATTAATATAAATTAAGACTAACTGTCATTCTTAACTATTATTGTTATCAATTGGGGGATAAAAACAATCCTAGTGTGATACTGCAGACTCACAGTTGGTATATAAAAAATTGATTAAGTGTATACATATCTATATATAATTCTTTTCTATATACTTTTTTATTTTACTTATTTATTTATTTATTTATTTATTTTTCCTTTTCTGTCCCTTTCTCCCTTTTTGTTTCTCCTTTTCCTCTCTTTCTCTCTCCTCTTTGCTTAGAAATATTATTAGATTTGAATTATTAACTTATTATTAGACTGAATTGATTACTTTTTCTACTGATTGTCCAATACATTGACTTTCTATTATCAATAGGATTAACAAGATTAATTGCAGAATTATAGGATTGACAGGACTGACTATAGAATTATAGATCATAATATATAAATTGAACATAGACTTAATATTGTTTGTACAGTGGTACCTCGTGATACGAACCCCTCGCCATATGAACAATCCGAGATACGAACCCGGGGTTCGGAAATTTTTTGCCTCTTCTTCCGAACTTTTTCCATCTTACGAACCCGCCGCCCGAACGCCGAACCCAGAAGTTCGGCAAAAGTTCGGGTTCGGGTGGCCGCCGAGAAGCCCCGCCACCTGGCTGTCGCTTTTTGAAACAGCCGAGGGGCTTCTCTGCGTCCTCCCAAACCCAAATGCCAAACCCGAACTTTTGCCGAACTTCCGGGTTCGGTGTTCGGGAGGCCGCCGAGAAGCCACACCACCCGGCTGTCGCCTTTTGAAATAGCCAGGGGGCTTCTCGGCATTCTCCTGAATGCCGAACCCAGAAGTTCGGCAAAAGTTCAGGGTCGGCGTTCGGGTTCAGGAGGACGCTGAGAAGCCCCAACGCCCGGTTGTTAGCTTTTCAAAAAGGCCGCGGAGCTATCTGGCCGGTTGGGAGGCTCGAAAGGAGGTGGGGAATTCCAATAGGGAATTCCATGGGCAGAGCTTTGACGTCACAAAGACGTCCTTCCTGGAGTCCACGTTTCGGCCAGCCAGGAAGGATGTCTTTGTGATGTCAAAGCTCCACCCATGGAATTCCCTATTGGGATTCCCCACCTCCTTTTCAGCCTCCCGACTGGAGCAATGAGTCTACGCAGGTGGAAGCTCTCCCTGGCTACAATAGCCACTCCTCCCCCCCTTCCCTGGGTTCGAGGCTGGTGCCATATCTGAAACCCAGCTGGGCATATTTCCAAGAGAGGCACCCCTGCCTCTGGGCCCAGCCAGGTTTCAGTAACACATGCCAGATCTGCCTCCTCATCCAGGATTTGATCCTGGATGAGGAGGAGAGCTTTATTCATGACCAATCTGGCATTGAGTAGCAGCAGCTTGAGCCCAGGGCCCGGATTACACTTGTCACCAGGATCCCGGGTTGAGCTCACGGGGCCGGAACAAGGGATTGCTTTTAGGCAGCGATCTCTTTTTCCTCCAGAACGGCTCGCCCCGTGACTCCCGCCATATCATATAATGAGTACAGAAGAGCTAAGCTCAGAGAACCATCTCCAGGGCAAAGAAAGTGATTTGAGACAATCCTAGGAAGAGATTCCCAACAAGCACAAGACAAATATGAAAGACGGGCCAATCACAGGGTTCTGGGGGGTGCTGGGAAGCGACCTTTTAAAACAGCCACGCCGCTTCCCAGCTGAGTCCTGAAGCCAAACGCCAAAGGCGAACTTCCGCGTTTGGCTTCAGGACTCAGCTGGGAAGCGGCGCGGCTGTTTTAAAAGGTCGCAGCCTGCCTGGGGGGCTTCCCAGCACCCCCCCGAACCCGGGTTGGGGGCTCGGGGGGGTGCTGGGAAGCCCCCCAGGCCGGCTGCGACCTTTTAAAACAGCCGCGCCGCTTCCCAGCTGAGTCCCGAAGCCAAACGCGGAAGTGGGTGTTTTTTTAATTAATATATTTTTTAAAATCGCGATATAGCGTTTCACGAAGATCGAGATCGCGAAACTCGAGGGATCACTGTACCTTGAAAATTACAGACCCATTTCTCTATTAAACACCAACTATAAAATATTTTCTACAATAATTGCAGAATGTTTCAAAAAGATTTTGAATAACATTATTCATTCAGACCAAAATGGATTTTTACCGGCAAGAAATATTAGTAATAACACAAGGACCATACTTAATACTCTTGAGTACTACAATAAAAATTCTGATAAACCAATGGCTCTTATATTCATAGATCTAAAAAAGGCTTTTGATTCTTTATATTGGGAATATTTCATAGCACAAATAGATCACATGAAATTTGGAGATAATTTTCTCAACCTAATCAAATCTATCTACTCACAACAGTCAGCTAAAATACTCTTTAATAAATGCAATAATGAAAAAATAGCAATAATGAGAGGTGTACGTCAGGGCTGTCCCCTAGCACCCCTAATTTTTATTCTCGCAATAGAAATGCTATTAAAAAATATAAGAAACAATACACAAATTCACAAAATCAAAATAAAAAGGAACATTTTAAATTACAAGCCTTCACAGACATTGTATTCATAATTCAAGACCCACTCGAATCAGCTCATATTTTAATGAAAGAACTTTATAAATTTGGAGAAATAGCTGGTCTTAAAATCCATGTAGACAAAACTAAAATTATAACTAAAAATATGACAAAAGAACAAAATTCCCTACTAGAACAAACCCTTAATTTAAAAGTACAGTGTTCCCTCGATTTCCGTGGGGGATACGTTCTGAGACCGCCCGCGAAAGTCGAATTTCCGCGAAGTAGAGATGCGGAAGTAAATACACCATTTTTAGCTATGGACAGTATCACAAGCCATCCCTTAACACTTTAAACCCTTAAATTACCATTTCCCATTCCCTTAACAACCATTTACTCACCATTATTACTGGTACTCACCATTGAATAAGACACTTAGTGATCCTGATATTTATAAACATAATTATTTATTAACAATAATTATTTTTTTGTTATTTATTTGCAAAAATTATTAGTTTGGTGATGACATATGATGTCATCAGGTGGGAAAAACTGGTATAGGAAAAAAACCGCAAAGTATTTTTTAATTAATATTTTTTTAAAAACTGTGGTATAGGCTATTCGCGATGTTTGAACCCGCAAAAATCGAGGGAACACTGTAGTCAAAAAAGTTAAATACCTTGGTATCTGGATCTCAGTGAATTGTAGCAGTTTAAAAAAAGACAATTTTGATAAACTTACACAAGATATACAAAAAGACTTAGTGAGATGGACAAAGCTGAAACTATTTCTGATGGACAAGATTGCCACAATCAAATCAAACATCCTCCCTACATACCTATATTTATTTCAGGTAGCCCCAATTAAACTGAATAAATCATTTTTTGAACATTTGCATAAGATAATTCAAAAATTCATTTGGTCAAAAAAAAGGCAAAAATAAAATTAAAAAATTTACAAGATCATCGATCTAGAGGAGGCTTTGGCCTCCCTAACTTTCATTTCTACTATCAAGCTACCACCCTGGCTAAAATTAAAGACTGGATAACCCTCCAAAACACACGATTACTTACCTTAGAGGGATTTGACTTGCAGTCGGGGTGGCACTCATTTTTAACTATGGAACCGAGCAAAATTCCAAACTACTTTAAGAATCACTACATAAGAAACGCTTTAATATCAACATGGTACCAGATTAAAAAAACCTATTATCTAGCAATTCCGAAATGGATATCTCCTAACAAATCCCTTACTTATGTCTTTTCTTCATCAAAAATCATAACTTATTCAAAATTACTTGACCTTAATGACAATATCCTCACAAAACAACAACTAGAAGAAAATGGAATAATCTTAGATTGGTTTACTTACATGCAGATAAACACTAAATATAAACATCATAAGAATACTCTTGGCTTTCAAAACACTAATCCCCTTGATGTAATACTATTCGGATCTAATCTAAAAATGATTTCAAAATTATATAGCTACCTACTAAGACAAGACACTATAGAGGAACAAGTTAAGGGATGCATGATTGCATGGATACAAAATTTTGGATATATAATAAATCTTTCAAAATGGGAAAAATATACACAATCAATTATAAAGTAACACTCGCAACATCTTACAAAGAAAACTTATTCAAAATGATCTTTAGGTGGCATCTTCCACCGGCTAGACTTTCAAAGATGTACACCAACATATCTCCTCTTTGTTGGAAGTGTAAAAAGAAGCAAGGAACCTACTACCACATATGGTGGATGTGTATATATGCCAAAAAGGTTTGGGCAGATATTAAAAAAATAATAGACCAAGTCATATCGATAATGATTATAATTAAACCTGAATTATTTTTGTTAGGCATCTTCCGATAGAAAGTCACAAAAGAAGATAGATATCTCATTATACAAATATTGACCACTGCTAGAATAACTTATACCCAACAGTGGAAACAGGAAAATATTCCGACGACCCTAAACATCATCACCAAAATCACGGAATGTGCTGAATTATCTAAATTGACGAAGGAGTTACAAAACAAAAATGACTCAGAGTTTTACAAGGCCTGGGAAAAGTGGTACCAATGGTTATCCAATACTAATAACAATAAAATAGAAACCAACTGTTAAGTCACCCAAACACAAGTTTCCATCTCATATTAGAGAAAAAAATAACAAAATAAATCTAAAATAAGATTTAATAAACAAAACCTAATATCATTCACATACAATCCGAAATATTAAATAGACATTAGTCGCATGTACTGTCTGAATTTAATTCTTTTGATACTCACTCATAAATACTAACAACTTAATTTACATTCTTCTCTAACATATACACCTACCCTACATCACAAACTAATAAGTCATCAAATTACTAACGCCTGCTATATTGCAGGTATTACCTTCTCTTTTCCTTTCCCCCATTAAACCCCACTTCACCTCTTCACATATCTTCCAATGCTTACACTACTTTACTAACCCACTGTTGAATCAGCATATCTAATAGATATGAATTTATATAATCTAAATCTCGAATGTAATACTATTATGCATAGTTTAATACCTAGAACTGATATATAATAAGTTATATATGTTATCTATGTTATTTGGATATGTGTTTTATGTCTCTTTCCTTCCCCCTCCGTATCCCTTTTTCCCATCCCTCTTTCAATAAACTAATAAATTATTTTTAAAAAAGAAGATAAGGGAAATAGATTTGATACAAGAGCAGTTAAGATTAACTAAAAGTAGAGATTGGAATAGTTTATTGAAATTGAAAAAGAAACAATTGATGGTGTATGACAAGATCCAATAGAACAAGATGAGAATGACGATGCAACAAAAAATACTGAGTTGGGGGACAAAATCAATGCAGCAAATGGGCAGATATTTGAAGAAGAGGAAAGAAAAATCATGTATTTTAGCATTGAGAGACTCTAGTGGAGTGGTTAGATATGGTAAAAAGCAGCTACAGAAGATAATGGGGAAATATTATGAAGATTTGTATACAGAGGAGCAGGTGAAGATAGGAGTCCTCAAGGTTGGGAAAATAGTAAGTGAAGAAGATAAACAAATAATGAATGCAGAAATTACACAAGACGAAATTGCTAGAGTAATTAAAGAGTTAAAGCAAGCCAAAGCACCGGGCTCGGATGGGTTTACAGGGGAATTTTATAAAACTTATATGAATGTATTGCTGCCGCATTTGGGGAAACTGTTTAATAATATATTGTTAAATCGTGATATCCCGCAGACATGGAAGTTTTCAGAGATTGTTACTATCCTGAAGATGGGTCGAGATTTAAGAAAACCTGGGTCCTACCATCCTATCAGTTTGGCAAATCAAGATTATAAAATATTTATGAAAATATTGGCAAATAGACTAGAAAATATTTTACCAAAAATAATTGAAGAGGATCAATATGGATTTGTGAAGGGAAGGAAAATAAGCATACCAATTAGAAATGTAATAAATGTGATGCACCATGCTACCGTCACTAAAAGGAAATTGGGAGTTTTCAAATTAGATGTGTATAAAACTTTTGAGAAAGTTAACCATAGCTATTTATATAAATTATGTAAGGAACTATGTAAGGATAAATTTTGTGAAACTATAAAAGAGATTTATAAAGGGAATGAAGCATATATAAGAGTGAATGGACAAAGAACGCAGAGAATTAAAATATTAAACGGCACCAAGCAGGGATGTCCTTTATCTCCAAAGTTATTTGTAATAGCAATAGAGATCTTAGCTAATAAGATAAGACAAGATAACAACTGGGCAGAATATAGAATAGGGGAATTAGAAATGAAAATAAACTTATTTGCAGATGATGCAATTATATTGATCCAGACCCCAATGGAGATGATTAAAGGTATAAAAAATATTTTACAAGAGTTTAAACAGGAATAGGCACAAAATCAGAAATTATGTGTTTAAATACAGGTTCGAGAGAGCAGGTAGAAATTAGGAAAGAATCAGGGTTGAAATTAGGACTAAAAAAAATTAAATATTTGGGAATTTGGTTATTGAGAAACCCAGCGAAAAGTGAGGAGGTGAATTATAGATTAATATGGAGGAAAATGTTGAAACAGATGAGGAGCTGGAAAGAGAAAAAGCTAAGGAGAATCTCTAAAATAAGAGCTTTAAAAATGATGATAGTTCCCAAAATGGTGTACCTATTTCAGGTGCTGTCGGGGGGGCTATCAACATTTAAGTTTTAAGAGTGGGACAAAAAATTTAATTACTGGATTGAAGAAGATAAGAGACCATGAATAAGGAAAAAGTGGTTAATTGCGAATGAAAAAGAGGGGGGATGGGGAGTTCCTTGTTTGGAGCTGTATAGGGAAGCTTTTCAAATGGAGTTGCAACTATGTGAAAACAAATGGGTGAAATTGGAAAAACAGATAAATGGGATGAAGAATAGATAATTAATTTTTATAAAGTGGAATAGGAGCAACTTAGATAAATTAATAGGTCCCATGAAAGGGGAAAAATTGGGAAAAAATGGCAGGGGAATATAGGATTATATAAATCTAAACTGTCATCGCTTTATGTAATAAATAGAGATAATGAAACAAATTTGAATAGGTTTATAGCAGAGTTGAAGGGAAGAGGGATAACTAAGATAGAACAGTTATATGAGCAGAATGGCAGGACAAGTAGAAATCGTATAGAATGATGGTTAGGTAAGGAAGATGGCTACAAATAAATGCAATATGTAAATATCTCAATGAAAGGGAGAATAAAGAAGTAGTATTGAGGGAGGAGACAGGGTTAGAGAAAATAATAAGAGAAAAAAGTGAGGGTATAAAGGCGCAAGCAACCAATATATAGAAGCTGTTAGTGCAGTCGGACAGGGACACGATTCAAGGATTGACGAAATGGTGGCAAAATGAGATACAAGTAGAGGTACAAGAGATGGAAAATACAGTAGAGAATGTAAGGAAAATTAAGAATACAAGAATTAGGGAAATGAGAAGGAAAATATTACATAAGTGGTATTATATTCCCGTTCAACTCACACACTTTCAGCAGAAGGTTGGGGTAATTGTTGGCACGGTTGTCAAGATAAAGGAGTGTTTATGCATATGATTTGGGAATGCCCCATAATGCAGGAATTTTTGAAAAAAGTGCAAGAGGACATAAATAGAATGTTAAATATACAATGGATAATCACTAAGGAAATGGCAGTATAGCGTTCCCTCGATTTTCGCGGGTTCGAACTTCGCAAAATGGCTATACCACGGTTTTTCAAAAATATTAATTAAAAAATACTTTGCTATTTTTTTCCCTATACCATGGTTTTCCCCGCCCGATGACGTCATACATCATCGCCAAACTTTCGTCCGCCTTTAATAATTTTTAAAAAAATAAACTTTAATAAGTAAACATGGTGAGTAATAATCTAAATGGTTGCTAAGGGAATGAGAAATTGCAGTTTAGGGTTTAAAGTGTTAAGGGAAGGCTTGGGATACTGTTCATAGCCAAAAATAGTGAATTTACTTCCACATCTCTACTTCGCGGGAATTTGACTTTCGCGGGCAGTCTCGGAACGCATCCCCCGTGAAAATCGAGGGAACACTGTACTAGTTAAAAGCAATGCGATGGGAGAATTTAGATAAATAAAACAAGCAGCAATAGAAAGTGCTTAGGCAGGAATAGTTTTGGGTTGGAAGGATGCGACAAAATGGACAATGCAAAATTGGTACAGGTACATGGTGGACCATATTCAATTTGAAATGCTGGATAAAAGGATAAATTTGGATAATGAAACTGAATTGAAACAACTGATGGGACGGTGGGACAAAGAAAGAAGATATATCATGAGTAGAATCCAAGACCAAGCTACAAGAAATAAATTGGAATCAGTCTATAATATGTAAATAGATAATTTGCTCTTGGCTTAAAGTGGGTTATATAAGAAACGTCCCCGATATGGTGGTGGGGTATGTGTGTGTGTCGGGGTGGTGGGCATTTTTCACCATGCACTGTTTTATGTTGTGTGTATATTAAACTTGTTAAAAATCAATAAAAATATATTTTTTTTAAAAAGGAAATGAAATGAAATGCTTAAAGCACATACATTGGAGGAGGGAAAAGCGTTATTGCAGCAGTTGAGTATCAAGTTCGGAGAAGCCGGAACAGTTGGAGGGCTATGAGGAGCAGAAGGAAGAGAAGAAGCAGCCTCTGATTCTAGTGGTCGTAGTACCCTGGATGAAGAGGAAAAGCAAAGAGAGAAGCTGAGAGCATTGGTCGAATGGGTCGAGATCTTGAGAAAGGAGCAGAGGAGGAAACAAGACTGCATCCTGAGAGGAAAGTGAAGAAGTGAAGACCTGAAACTAATTCTGTGTCTTTTCTTTGGAAATGCTTTTGAAAATGTTTCTCTATTGGTTTTTTATTCTATTCTCTTTTATGGGGGAAGGGATGAGTATAAAGTAAGAGGATGTATTTCTCAATGGTAAAATAAAGGAGGATGGGGGGACTTTTCTTTTAAAAAAATGGTTTTAAGGGGAGCGCAGAGATGTGGGAATGTAATCAGGATGGGTGTCTTCAAGGAAGGACAAGTAGAACTCTTGTCCTCCCCCTCTCCTGGGGGGGCACAGGTGGAGGTACTTTGGGGGGGTAAGTAGGGTGAGGCAGGGGAAAATCAGTAAACTCAGAGCAAAACAAAAGGGGTAAGGGATTAAATTTATATATTATGAGTGATTGTAATATAATGGTTTTAAATGTGAATGATTTGGGATTGGATTTGAAACGCCATAGAGTATTAACGATGACTAACAAAAACGGGTGGATATTATGGCCTGCATAAAAAACTGGTCAATGATAAAAATTGATTGAAATATTCACCTCACTCTTAGAAGTAGATGAAGAAGGGCTCAGGAATCATATCGATAAACTGTACAGGGTCCAAACAAACTACGCCAGACGCTTTAAATTACCGAGAGAGGTGCATATCAGATTCACAAAGAAAACTGTCCGAGACGAAATATATAAAAGCACAAGAGGTGAACCCCTAATATATGAAGAGAAAGAAATAATAATATTAAAACAAATCCCGAAAAGAATAAGGGAGAGAAGAGACTTCCAATTTCTAACGAATAAATTGATAAGACAAGGGATCCCATTTCGATGGTTAATTCTAGGAGTGTTAATAACTTGGAAGGATAGGAAGATCAAAATCGACTCCTATGAAAAAGCCAATAGATTCATAGAAGAAAACTTAGAGAGAACCACAAACAGCAGTTCGGAGAGTGAACCGCCAAGTCAGGAAGTTAAGAACAAAAACACAGAAATAAAAACTGTGGATCAAGATCTAAGAGACAAAAGAGAGAGAGTAGTCACACGAGCAATGGCCAGGAAACAGTAACATGTAAAAACAAGCAAAAATATTTTCGGTCAATATGAATGGATTAAATTCAACAGTTAAAAGAAAACAAACATATTAGAAACTACAAAATGAAAACGCAGATCTAATTTGTCTACAGGAAACCCACATCCAAAAATCGGAAAATTTTTTACTAGAGAATCCTATACTTGGTAAAACATTTGTGGCCCTAGCAGAGAATAAAAAAAGAGGTATAGCAGTGTACGCCAAAGAGTGGCTTAACCCGAAACATATATATTCGGACGAGGAAGGTAGAATTTTGATACATGAAATTTCTATAGAACAAAAAAAAGATTTTAATAATTGTAATTTACGCACCAAATACCAATCGAAAGGAATTTTATAAAAAACTATATGAACAAATAAGTATGACCCAAAATCCAAATATATGCCTGTAGGGAGACTTTAATGCTATTGTAGATCCGGAAATTGACCATAAATCTGGGAGAAAAAATAACAAAATAAATAACAGAAATCATTTACCACCGGTATTCTTTGATATAGTGGAATAATATAGACTAAAAGATACTTGGAGGGAGAGAAATAAACTCAAGACACAATTTATATATTACTCATCCTCCCACCAATCATGGTCCAGACTAGATATATTCTGGACCATTAATGAGATTGAAAATATGATAGAAAAAATTAACATTGGAATAAATATTTGGGCGGACCACCATCCAATAATATTAACACTTAAATCCGTTGAAAAAGGAAATAAACACTGGGCAATATACCCAAATATAATAAAGGAAAAGGAATATATAAAATATATTACCAGAGAACTAATATTCTTCTTAAAAGACAATTGGAACAAGGATGCTACTTTGCAAAAAATCTGGGACACCACTAAGGCGTATATTAGGGGTCTAACAATTTCCTACACAAGTAGGAAAAACAGACATAAAAAAGAAAAATTAAGGGATCAAATCAAAAAATTGGAAATCCAGCTACAAAATGATCCACAGAACAATTACATAAGTCAAGAAAAAGCATTTGACAATTTAAATTGGGAATTTCTACTCGAATTGTTAACCAAAATGAATTTTGGACCAAACTTCATTAGAATAATCCAAACAATATATTCAAAACAATCAGCTAAAATAATAATTAATGGAGATACAACAGATATGTTTCAAATACACAAAGGAGTCCATCAGGGATGTCTCCTATCACCTTTACTCTTCATTCTATGTACCGAAACCCTATTAAACCAAATATGCAATAATAAAGAAATAACAGGCCTCAAATCTAAGGGACAAGAATTTAAATTACAAGCCTTTGCCGACGACCAGTGTTCCCTGTAAGCTGCGCAAGTTCGCGCGTGTGCGCTCCAAAATACCCCCGCGCGCACCTTTTTCCTCGGGCGCGCAGTCCCCATCCCCCTGCCAGCCCGCGGGGGGCGGGCGGGAAGGCGCGGGCAGTAGAAGGGAGCCGCGGCCACACCTGCCTCACCATGGTGCCTCCGGCCCCCTCTCACTCCTGGCCTCTCGGCCCTGCCCCCCACCCGCCCGGCCTCTCTTTCTCCGCTGCAAGAGAGGGGGGAGGGGCAGGCATTCTCCGGAGGCTGGCGGGCGCGCGGGGCCGTCGCGCGCTCTTCCCATCTCCCTGCCTGCGCGCCCGCCCGGAACATTCAAAGTAAGAGCGAAGGGTTTTCTTATTTTGAATGTTCCGGGCAGGTGGGCTGGCAGGGAGATTTGGGGAGCGCGCGCCGGCTGCCCCCCGAACACCTGGCCGCCCGCCCGCCCGCTCCGCCTCTCTTTCTCCTCCGCTGCAACACGGCGCCCGGCCACGCTCCTCCTCCCGGGAGCCCAGCAGAGCCGCACGGAGGCGAAGACACGGCGCCCGGCCGACTTTTGGAGCCGTTTTGTTTTCGGCCGGGCGGAGGCGGCGCACGGAGGCGAAGACACGGTGCCCGGCCACGCTCCGCCTCCCGGGAGCCCAGCCGAAAACAAAACGGCTCCAAAAGTCGGCCGGGCTCCCGGGAGGCAGTGCGCGGCTACTTCCTCTTCGCTGCAGAGCCGCACGGAGGTGAAGACACGGTGCCCGGCCGACTTTTGGAGCCGTTTTGTTTTCGGCCGGGCGGAGGCGGCGCGCGGAGGCGAAGACATGGTGCCCGGCCATGCTCCGCCTCCCGGGAGCCCAGCTGAAAACAAAACGGCTCCAAAAGTCGGCCGGGCTCCCGGGAGGCGGTGTGCGGCTACTTCCGCTTCACTGCAGAGCCGCCGGGCAGAGGCGAAGACAACGGCGCCCTCCACTCTCTCTCCATCTCTCTCTCTCTCTTTCTCTCTGTTGCCGGCGTGGTGAACGAGAGAGAAAGAGAGAGAGAGAGAAAGGAGGGGAGAGAGAATGAGAAAGAAAGCGAGAAAGCAAGAGAGAAAGACAGGGAAAGAAAGCAAGAGAGAGAGAAAGAGAGAGGGGGGAAGGAGGGGGAGGGAAAGACATAGAGGGAGGGAAGGAGGGAGAGAGAAAGAACAAAAAAGAGGAAGGAAGGAAGAGAGAAAGGAAGAGGGATGGAGAGAGAGGGAATGAAAGATGAAGGAAGGGAGAGAGAAAGGGGGAGGGAGAGATAGAAAGGAGGGAGAAGGGGGTAGTTAGGGAAAGGGAAAAGGAAGGGCTTGGAGAAAGGGGGAAAGAAAGATAGAAAGGAAAGAGGGAGGGAGAGATAGAAAGGATAGAATTATGGATGCAAGAACTTGCTCATGTGTGATAGCGCACGCCCACACTTACTTACTTACTTACTTACTTACTTTATTTATTTATTTATTTATACTTATATGCCGCCCAGTGCCAAAGGGACTGCCGCTCAGACACTATACTTTTCCGCTCACCCCGAAAAAAATTAGAGGGAACACTGCCGACGACATAGCTTTTATTATTGAAAACCCGATACAAATGGGCATAAAATTAATGGAGGAAATAAATAGATATGGACCTTTAGCAGGACTAAAAATTAACAAATCCAAAACTAAAATTATGACTAAAAATATGACAACGGAAGATAAGCAAATCCTAGCTAGAGAATTAGAATTGGAAATTACCGAAAGAACCAAATACCTAGGAATCAATTTGTCACCTAAATGTATAACCTTAAAAAAAGACAATTACGATTTGCTACTAAGTAAAACAAAGTTACAATTAGAAATCTGGGCCAAACTTCCAATTTCACTGTTGGGAAGAATCGCAACAATAAAAATGTCCATATTACCGAAATTTCTATATCTTTTCCCAATGATTCCAATTAAATTAGAAGGAATATTTTTTAAAAAATTTAGAGAAATTAATATCTAAATTTGTATGGCAAGGCAAAAAAGCAAGAATCAGACTTAAATGGATTCAAGATAGCCCAAAACAAGGTGGACTCGATCTACCCGACTTTAAACTATACTACCAAGCCGCAGTCCTAACATGGGTCAAAGAATGGATACAACTCCAAAATATAAGATTACTTGCCCTGGAAGGTCATGACATACAGTCCGGATGGCATAGCTTCATTTGGGCCAATAAGGCCGCCACACAATCTTACTTTAAACACCATTTGATCAGAAAATCATTATTAGATACTTGTAATTTAACTAGGAAACAACACTACTCTAAAATACCGTTATGGTTCTCGAGTATGGAAGCAATAACCTTTCCGAACACTTTAAGTCTGGCAAAAATGTTAAAATACTCACAGGTATTGGATAAAGAAACAAATTTGAAATCACTAACACAATTAAAAGAGGAAGGAATCAAAATAGATTGGTGGCCTTATAACCAAATAAAATCCAGATTACGGACAGATATAGAAAAATACGGAATTCAGAAAAACGACATACCATTAGACAATTTTTTTAAAAAAAATTATTGTTTTTCTTTAAACAGACAAGACAGACAATATTTAACATTTAAAGGAGCTACCATTGCTCCGCTAGTCATAGAAGTCTAACTGACACAAAAAAGAAAAGTCTAACTATAATCAGATCAATACAGAAATACAATTTATAATATTCCACGTTCTTATTAAAATTACCTCTATATTTCCATTTTTATATTATAATTCATATAATTCAAGTCATTTCTCATATCTATAAACTTTTGTCAATTTATTTCTAAGATATTATTTTGATAGTATAATTAAACTAGTTAAAGTCAATTAATTAAACAAATAAAAGAAGTTACATTTAAAATTTCTTAAAATACAAATATACTCTATGATTTAAAGTCACTTATTCAATCTAAAAACCTTATCCTTTAAATTTCTTAATATTTTACTATGTGTATATTTAATTTAATAAGTTCAGATATTTTAGAGTTTATTCATATATATCTTTAAAACTATTTTTTAACATTCCACCATTTGTACACTTTGTCCCAAATTTTGTAAAACTCTGTTTCCGTTTGATTATTTCTTGTCTTGTCATCATGTCTAATTTTGCACATTCCATGATTTTTTTGAATACTTCTTCATCTTTTGGTATTTCCTTTTCTTTCCATTTTTGCATAAATGTAATTCTTGCCGCAACTAAAATATGAATTATTAAATAATATATTTCTTTTTTATATTTAATATCTGTGATACCTAGTAGGAAGAATTATAGAGTCTTTCTAATCTTCTCGTTCATTATTTCCTTTAACCATTTTTCTACTTTATTCCAATAAATCTTGGCTTCAAGGCAAGTCCACCATGTATGAAAATATGTGCCAATTTCTATTGTACTTTTTCAACAGGTGGGAGAGATATTAGGAAACATTTTTGAAATCCTATATGGTGGGAGATGCCATCTATAGAACATCTTAATTTGATTTTCTTTAAAAGAAATTGATTTTGTTATTTTCCAATTATATACCCATACCTTTTCCCATGTTTCCAAATTTATTTCTTTTCCAAAAATTTTGCACCAACTGATCATATTGTCTTTCAATATCCAACCAATCGTTCTATAGTTTATTAAATATTTATATACCTTTCCAATTAGTTTCCCTTGATTTTGAGTCAACAATTTACCCAATATATTTTTTCTTTTTAAAAAATATAAGTTTTGATATCTTTTTGATATCTAGAGCTAATCTGCGCATACTGCCACCAATCCAAATCAATACCTATCTCTTGTAATTCTTATTTAGTTCTTAATTTTAATTGGTTATCCAATAAATCTCTATATTTCCATATCTTTCCCTCTTTTAAAAGGTTTGGGTGCGAAATGGCCTCAATTGGTGAAATCCATTCTGGCATTACTAAAAAATGATTTTTCTTTATTTCATTCCAAACGTCTATTAGTGCTTTTCTGATGATATTACTTTTAAAATATGAGTGGGTTTTCAACTTTTCATACCATATAAACACATGGCAGCCTAACATTAAGTCATGGCCTTCTAGATTAAGTAATCTTTGGTTTTCAAGAGTTAACCATTCTTTTATCCATGTTAGGGCAGTAGCTTGATAATATAACTTCCAATTTGGGAGGCCTGGGCCTCCTCTTTCTTTACGGTCTTCTAATGAATTTTGTTTTATTCTCAGTTTCTTACTTTGCCATATATATTTTTTTGTAATATTATTTAATTCTGCAAAAAAGTTTGGTCCGGGATTAATTGGGATGACTTGAAAAAGGAATAAGATTTTAGGGAGGATATTCATTTTAATTGTAGAAATTCTTCCAACTAGTGGTAATTGCAAATCATTCCAAATTTCCAGATCCTTTTTAATGTGTCCTAACAATTTTATGTAATTGTCATTTTTTAAGGATATGGCTTTGGAGGTGATCCATATACCTAGGTATTTCATCTTTTTTGTAACTTTCATATTTGTTAAATTTTCTAAATATTTTCTCTGTGACTCTGTCATATTTTTTGTTAGTATCTGTGTCTTTTCTTTGTTTATTTTCAAACCTGAGACTTTCCCATATTCTTCTATTAGATCTATTAACCTTAAAATTGATGTTGGAGCATCTTCTATAATAAAAACTACATCACCAGCGAAAGCTTGTACTTTGTAAATTTCTTTTTTAATCTTCAACCCTTTTATTTCCTTTTCTGCTCTTATTTTTATCAATAAAACTTCTAATGTTAAGATAAATAATAGTGGGGTTATTGGACAACCTTGTCTCACTCCTCTTTGTATTTCTAATTTTTCTGTTTGCTCACTGTTTATTATAATTCTAGCTGATTGTTCGGAATATATAGCATCTATTATATTAAAAAATTTGGTTCCTACCTCCATGTTATTCAATTGTATTTTCATAAAGTTCCAGTCTACATTGTCAAACGCTTTTTTAGAGTCTAAAAATATAAGTGATATTTGTTTGTCTGGATATTGCTCATAATATTCTAATGTATTTATTATTGTTCTTAAATTATTTTTGATTTGTCTTCCTGGTAAAAATCCATTTTAGTCTTCATGTATTATTCCATTTATAATATTTTTAAACCTAATAGCAAAAATTGATATAAAAATTTTGTAGTCTACATTTAACAATGATATTGGTCTGTAGTTTTCATTTTTTTCCTTCTCAGTTCCTGCTTTATGTATTAAAGTTATTAAAGTTTCTGACCATGTTTTTGGTAGTTTACCTTCTGCTATTATTTGATTATATATTTCTAAGATATTTGAAAAAAGTATTTCAATGTCCAGCTTATAGAATTCTGCTGGTATCGCATCCGGACCAGTCGCTTTGTTATTTTTCTGATTTTTAATAGATTGTCGTAATTCTATTTCTGTGATAGGTTTGTTTAATCTTTGTTGTTGAACTTCCGTTAATACTGGTAGGTCTATAGTCCTAAAATAATCAAAAATTAAGTCTTCCTTTATTTCTTCTTTCTCATATAATTTCCTGTAAAATTCTAATGCTATTTCCTTTTTTTCCTCTGTTCTATGTCTTATTACACCTTTATTGTCTGTTAATTTTTTAATAATTTTATTTTCCCTCTCTTTCCTAAGTTTATATGCCAACCATCTTCCTGGTTTATTTGCATGTTCGAAGTATTCCTGTTTTGCTCTTTTTATTTTTTTCTACCATTGATTCTTGTTCTATCAACCTTAGTTTATGTTTTAATATTTCTCTCTGGTTTTTAATTTTATCATCATATTCACCATTTTGCATTTCAGATTCTAATTTTTTCAGTTCATCCTCTAATTCTTGGTATTGTGATTTCTTCTCTTTCTTTCTTTTTTTTTGCCATATAGGAAATTGTTAACCCACGTATATATGCCTTTGTTGTATCCCAAAGGTTTTGCGGGGTAGTGTCATTATTTTTATTTATTTTTTAAAAAAACTCTAATTCTTTCTCTACCAATTTTTTATACTCGGGGTCCTTTACTATATTTCTATTCATCGACCAGTTATTTACTGGTGGATTATGATCTGCCCAGCTATTAGTTTCAATCTCAATATCTCTGATCTTTTCCATTGTGTGTGCTGGGGCCCAGGCCATATCAATCCTGGATCAAGTTTTATGCGGGTTAGAATAAAAAGTATATTGTTTATTATATGGATGATGTTCATGCCATATATCTTTTAATAATAATTCTGTGCGCATTTTCCAGAATGTCGTGGGTAAGATTACCTTTTTTTCTTCTCTTTTTTTCCCCTGTGTAGTCCATTTGGTTATCCGAGATAACATTAAAATCTCCTATTATTATCATATTTTCTATTGATAATTCATTTATTTTGTCATGCAAGTCTTTATAAAATTGTTTTTGGTTGTCATTTGGTGCATAAATTGAGACAATTATGAGAGGTTTTGTTTCTAAATCTAATTGTACAATTAAGATTCTGCCTTCACTATCTCTATATATTTGTTTAGATTCAATTATTTCATCAATATACATTGCTACTCCTCTTTTCTTTTGATTTGCCAAACTAGTATATAGTTTCCCCAATTTTGAATTGTTAAGGAGACTTCTCTTTGATTTTTTAATATGAACTTCTTGTAGGATGTTTATTTGTGCTTTTTGTTTCCTGAGTTTAGCCAATATTTGATTTCTTTTCTTTGGATTATTCAAACCATTAACATTGACTGAAAAGATTTTCAAGTCATGTGACGTCTTTATTTATAATATTTTTTTGTTTCTCTCAGTTCACGCAGTCTAGTATCTAACACCAATTCTTGTTGAACCTGTGGTTGTTTCTTTTTAACTTCTTGCATTTCTCCCCTTTCCTTGCTGGTGGTCGCCCTTTCTTCTTCTTTACCCTTGAGTTCTATCTGTAGTTGATCAAACTTGTCCAGTCCACTTTGTGCAAAAAAAAGCTCTTGCTTGGTCCACACTCTTTATTTTCATTTTCATTGCTTGCCAGGTCAAGGTGAGGCCTTCCGGTACCAGGCATCGAAAGACAATATTCTTTATAATATACTTGTGAGGAAGTAGTATTCTCTTCTGCTTTCTCTTACCCTCTTTGGAACTTGTTTCAGTATCGTGATATCTTTCCCTTTGTGTTTCCAAGTCTGATATCTTGCCTGTTTAAAGATATCGTCTTTAATTATTCTTCTTGCAAATTTAATGTGTACTTCTCTTGGTAAGTTGTGCCGTCTTACATATTTATTGATTGATTGATTGATTGATTGAGTTGAAAGGGACCATGAAGGCCATCAAGTTCAACCCCCTGCCCAAGCAGGAACTCTATAGCACACCAGTCAAGTGGCAGTTCAATCTTCTCTTAAAAATGTCCAGAGTGTTGGAGTTCACAACGTCTGCTGGTAGATTGTTCCATTGGTTGATCGCTCTGACCGTCAGGAAGTTCCTCCTTATCTCCATGTTGAATCTCTCCTTGGTCAGCTTCCAGCCATTGTTCTTCGTCCAGCCCTCTGGTGCCCTGGAGAATAAAGTGATCCCCTCCTCTCTGTGACATCCCCTCGTATACTTGTAGACTGCTATCATGTCCGCTCTGGCCCTCCTTTTCTCTAGGCTATCCAGTTCCCTCAGTCTCTCTTCGTAAGTCTTGGTTTCCAGTCCCTTAATCATCTTGGTTGCTCTTTTTTGCACCTTCTCCAGAGTTTCAATGTCTCTTTTGAAGTGTGGTGACCAGAACTGAATACAGTACTCCAGGTGTGGTCGGACCAGGGCATAGTAGAGTGGTATTAAGACTTCCCTGGTCTTGGAGTGTATTCCCCTGTTGATGTAGCTTAGGATTGTGTTGGCTTTTTTAGCTGCTGCTGCACATTGTTGGCTCATGTTTAGTTGATTATCCACCAAGACTCCGAGATCTCTTTCACAGTCGCTACTGCTCAGAGGGGTTTCTCCCAGGTTGTATGTGTGTCCAGGGTTTTTTCTGCCTAGGTGAAGGACTTTGCTCTTGTCGATGTTAAACATCATTTTGTTGGTATGGGCCCACTGTGTTAGTCTGTCTAGGTCTTTCTGTAATTTTAGCCTGTCTTCTAGGGTATTGGCTACCCCCACCAGCTTGGTGTCGTCTGCGAATTGGATCAGTTGCCCTTCTATTCCCTCATCCAAGTCGTTGATGAAAATGTTGAAGAGCACAGGGCCCAGGACAGAACCGTGTGGTACCCTACTGCCTACGTTCTTCCATGTGGATTTGGAACCATTGAGGACAACTCGTTGGGTGCGGTTGGTCAGCCAACTATTAATCCATCTGCAAGTGTTGTAGTCTACTCCGCTTTTTTTAATTTGTTGATTAGGAGATTGTGGTCGACTTTGTCGAAAGCTTTGCTGAAGTCTAAGTAAATGAAGTCCACCGTGTTGCGCTGGTCTACTGATTTGATTATGGTGTTGAAAAAGGATATGAGATTGGTTTGGCATATCCTGTTTGGACTCTGAAAACTTCATCTATTTCTCTTATCAGTTCTCCTGGGTCCGCTTGTAAGATTTCACCTATTATTTCTGCCATTTTTGCAGATAAATCTTCATCTGTTTCTTCCTCTATATTTTGGAATCTCAAGCCATGTGATCCGGATTGGAGTTCAAGATGGTTATAGCTTCATCAAAACTTCTACAGGCTGCATAATTATGTTCTTCATATTCTTCTACCTTCTGTCCCATGTTTTGGACTTTTTCTTCTGTTGCTTTTATTCTTTTTTCATTCTCTTGTAAATTTTGTTGTATTACTTTCATATTTCCGTCCATCTCACTCATGCTCCCTTTGACTTTTTCAGTTTTAAGTTCACCGATCTCTTTATTAATCTCTGTTTTCAGAGTGCCCATTTCATTTTTCATCTCTTGTTTCATTTCTTCAAAGTATTTTTTTCACTTCCTCTTTATTTGTTTCTAGTTGGGTTTTTGTCTGGGTTTGCGTTTTCTGCATGAAATCTTGAATACCTGTTAGTGTGTCTTGAATAGACTGGAGGTTTAATTCTGCAGGTGACTTTTCTTTCTCTTTTTCTTTTTCCTTGGCTAACATTGTTGTTATTGTCCTTTGTTGTAGTGGTGATGATGTTGGAGATACTTTAGGTGTGGGAGTTGGGTTGGAGTTGGAGTAGATGTTTGTTTTCGAGTTGTTGTTGTTGTCAGCGAAGTCACACTTTGTGCCCTGTAAGAACCTTTCATATCTCAAGAGTTTAAGCCTTATTATACAATTTCTTAATACAATCTCTTATAGTTATAATTAAAGTAATTATTTTAAACAATTAAGAAAAGTACACAATTGTAGTACAGATATGAAAAATGTAGAGTAAGAAGGAGGGGGAAAATATGTGAAAAAGTATATTATATGTTTAGGTAGTGAGAAGGGTTAAATTTAATAAAAATGCAAAAGAAAGATTGAAGAATAGAAAATAATAAAAGAAGGGATTTTAATAGAAAAAAATAGAAAAAAAGAAAAACTGTTCACTTAGGTATAGGGTAATATACTATATTTGCTAAGGTGGGTGGGGGGACACCAGGTTTAGGAAGGGGAGAAACAAAATTTCTAGCACATTTTTTTAAAAAAATATCTTTATTACAAATAAATGGGGGAAGGGAATACAGAAAACAGAAGGACTATTTAGACATTGGTACAAATTTGTGTGGTTTTAAAGTATGCAATTTTAACATAGTATACATATTTACATAGGGGAGGAAAAAGGAGAAGAAAAATTAGACCAGGAGAGGAAGAGAAAGAGGGGGTAAAAAGGGGAAGAGAAAAGTGTAGAACAAAAAGCAAGAGATCAAGAAGGAAAAGAGATAAAACAGCTAGGTGCGAAAGAAAGAAAGAAAGCGAGAATGTACAGAAAATATACAGAATATACAGAGAATATACAGAATATACAGAAAAAAGATAAGACCAGCAATAGGATGGTGTATCGTTTCTTTCGACGTAAAGTTTATATTTATCGTTGGAGTGTCGTTCCTTTTTTTAAGAGTAAATTTCTATTAGTTGGATTTGGATTGTAGTTTTAAAGTTTTTCCAGTGTTACATACATACATATATATACATATATATATATATATATATATATATATATATATATATATATAAACACACATATACACATATATACATATATACATATATACATATATACATATATACATATATATATATATATATATATTTGTTTTCGTAGATTTTCACGGGTATATGTATGTAGATTGTTCTGAGTTCGGGTTTTGCCCCGTGTAATATTTTGAGTGTCTATGCGACGTTTCAGTGAAATCACATTCACCATCATCAGGCTGAAGTTTTAAGCTTCATGCTGCTGTTAATATGGAATGTTTGCAACTGCCATTTGTTCCTTATATATAGTGTTGGGGGTGGAGATTTGGTTTGAATGTAGCAAATAGATTGGGTGACTATGTTTTAGTGATTTGATTGGTTGGTGGAATCACAATTACTTGAAGGATTGACATGGTGATGATTATGATATGTTTTTTTGTTTAAGGCTGGTTTCCAAATCTCTGGTAGGTGGGACATGTCATCACGTTTGTTCATGCTGAAGGGGTGTTTCTCTATCTCTATAGCTTCCATAGTAATTCTTCTGTATAAATTTTCTGTTTTGGAAAGTAATTTAGTTTTTTCAAAGTCAATTTCGTGCCCTGTTTTTTTAATGTGCTGGACAAGGGAGGAAGTCTTTTCTTCTTTTTTAACTGCATTCTTATGTTCTGCAATGCGTGCGCTCACTCTTCGATTGGTTTGTCCAATGTATGTGGCTGCACATGTTTTGCAAGGGATTTCATAGATTCCTTGGTGTTCTAGTTGGATTTTATCTTTTGGGTTTCTTAGGATGTTTGATATTTTTTGGTTAGTGACAAATGAAGTTTTGATATTATGTTTATGTAGAATGTTACTAATTTTGTCTGTGGTGCCCTTGATGTAAGGGAGGAGGGTGGTACCATTATCCTGTTCTTGGTCTTGATTTTTGGGAGGTGTCTCTTTTTTGATTAGGTTTGTAATTGTTTTCCTTTCGAATCCATTAGAAATTAATACATCTTTGAGTTTGTTCAATTTAGTTTTTAAGTGCTCATGGTCAGCTAGGCGTTTGGTTCTGGTGATGAGAGTTTTGGCTACTGAGGTGATCTGTGCGGGGGGGGGGAGTGTGCATTTAAATAACGGTTGGCATGGGTTTTCTTTTGGTAGATGGTGTGTCCTAGGGTGCCATTGGGTTTTTTATAGATTAGTACATCCAGAAAGGGAAGTTGATCATTGGCTTCTGTTTCCATAGTAAATTGTATTTTGGGGTGTAGGCTATTGAGATGTGTGAGGAAATTGTCTAGTTATATATATATGACAGTCTTGGTATATTCAGATTTCTTCCTGTGTAGGATTTGGAAATTTCTGGTGACGTTTTGACGAGGTCCCACTCATCATCTTCAGGCTGGTGTTTCTGTCCTTGTTCTAAAACTAGGACTATCTATCCTAGTCTCCCTTAATTTTCAAATTCAGCAAAAAAACATGTGACATATACAGATAGAATTGTTGGATTGGTAATCAGAAAAAATGGATGAATTAAACACGTGAATAAATGAATTGAATGATTTCAAGTAAATGGATTGAGCTATAAATTACCTGATTTGAACACATTTTTGCTGAATTTTTAATTATTTAAAATAAATTTTGGACTTTTTTTTAACCTTTTATTTTTATACGGAATTTACGATTAAGAAAACATATAAGGGACTATTTTTTATAACTAAATATCAGTGGCATAAGTGTTCTGTCGAGCTCTCTGGTAGAATCCTCCCAAAAATGCACAGATACAATTTCAGACACACATACGTTTGAAAATTCAAAACAATGTTCTTTATAATGAAAATTCACTTCAACCAAGCCCTCTTTTGATATAGCAAAGAGCACTTGTCTCCAAACAAATTGGTAATTTGTACAAGTCCCTTATCAGTTCTGTGATACTTTGCTTGCAGCTCTGAGGCAATTCACAGTCCTTCTTTTTTCACAAAGTGAAACACACTTTGCCCTGGTTTAGTTTCAAAGCGGGGGAAAATCAGCACACGAAAGGTCAAAGTCAGTAAAGCAGTCATGAAACACAACGATCAGATAATCCTCCACAATGGCCAAACCCACAGGCTGCTCTTTATAGCAGCCTCACTAATTACCACAGCCCCACCCAACCACAGGTGGCCTCATTTTCTTTGATAATAATCTCTCAGTTGTTGTTGCCTATGCATCGCTCTCCGCATGTGTGGCTGTATCATTAACTCTTGTTCTGAATCCAAGGAGGAGCTAGATAATTGATCTCCTTCTGAGCTGTCTGCCACACTCTCCTCCTCCCTGTCACTCATATCTTCTTGGTCAGAGGAGCCTTCATCAGCAGATTCCACCGGGGGCAAAACAGGCCTGCAGCATGTGGATGTCTCCCCCACATCCACAGCTGGGCCAGAGCTAACCACAACAGTAAGGATTTTTTTCCATGCTTTTTCTCTCTTTTTTTTGACAATAAGAAGAAATGGATTTATTTTAATTTTAATTTGGAACTATAGATATTACATTTGACATTGGCTTTGGATTTTTTTCCCTTGGATATTCATATTAAGACATAACAACTTCAAGTTACTTTTCTTTTTTCCTTATATTTGGACTTTTTGGACTATTTGGATTACTTGGACTCATTAGCATTTTTGGATTTTTGGTTTTTTGATATTTTCCTTTTCTTTTCTAATTTTAATCCTTTTTACTCTTTTTTCATTCTTTTTCTCTTTAAATATTACATACAGTTTTTTCTTTTTTTGGATTACATATATATATTTTAATAATAATCTATAAATAATTTTTAATAAACATCTTCCTTTTTTTCTTTTCCCCTTTTGCATTATTTCTGCCTTGATTTTTTATTCTTACTAATTAATTAAATTAGGATGTGCTAGCAGTTTTATTTTTTTCCCTTTCCACCTAGTCCCCCCCCCCCCACAATTTTTGGACATTAAACGATTGGTTTTTTTCATAATTTTCCCCCCTCTCTACCTTAGTTCCTTCGCTTTTGGTTCCCTTTTTTAATTAATCACACTTGCTCTCTCTCAAGTATTAATAAAATTGAATTGTGATTTTATTTTTCTAAATTTTATTTTCTATTGTCAGTATTATAGATTTAAAATTCCTTTCTTTATTTAATTTAATTGTGAAATAACAAGGGCGTAGCAATGTATATAGATGAATCAATTGAATCTAATGAAATATACAGTGATGCTGATGGAAGGATTCTGATGGCACAATTAGATTTAGAAACAAAACCTTTTGTAATTGTCTCAATTTATGCACCAAACGACAACCAAAAACAATTTTATAAAGATTTACATGAAAAAATAAGTGAATTGGCAATTGAAAACATGATAATAATAGGAGATTTTAATGCAATCTCAGATGACCAAATGGATTACACTGGAAAAAGAAAAGAAAAGGGGAAAAAAGGTAATCTTACCTGTGACATTTTGGAAAATGAGTATAGAACTATTATTGAAGGATATATGCAGAGAATACCATTTAAAAGATAGACAATATCCTTTCTATTCTAACCCTCATAAGACGTGGTCCAGGATTGATATGGCTTGGGCCCCAATGCATATAATGGAACAAATTAGTAAAATAGGAATAGAAACAAATACCTGCACAGACCATAATCCTTTAGTGATATATTGGAAAGATAAAAAGAAAATAAATAACTGTTCAATTAATAGAAGCATAATAAAAGATCCAGAGTATAAAAAATGGATAGAGAAAGAATTAGAGATTTTCTTTAAAATAAATAAAAATAGTGACACTACCTCTCAAAACTTATGGGACAGAACAAAGGCATATATACGTGTGCTAACAATCTCTTATATAGCAAAAAAATAAAGAAAAGAAAACATGTTATGAAAAATTAGTAGAGGATCTCAAAAAAGTAGAAATGTCAATGCAAGAAGCTGATAATGATGATAAAGCTAAAAATCAGAGAGAATTAATAAAGCATAAATTGAGATTGATAGAACAAGAACCAATAGTAGAAAAGATAAAGAGAGCTAAGCAAGAATATTTTGAACATGCGAACAAACCAGGAAGATGGTTGTCATATAAATTAAGAAAAGAGGGAAAATAAAATTATAAAAAATTTGATAGATTCAAAAGATAAAATGAAACACAGAACAGAAGAAAATAAGGAAATAGTATTAGAATTTTATAGAAAATTATATATGAGAGAAGAAATAAATGAGGACTTAATTTTTGAATATTTGAAAAATATAGATTTACCAGTATTAACTGAAACACAACAACAAAGATTAAATAAACCTATTACAGAAATGGAATTAAAACAATCTATAAAGAACCAGAAAAATAATAAAGCGACGGGCCCAGATGCAATACCAGTAGAATTTTATAAGTTAGATATAGAAATACTTTTTTCAAATATGTTTGAGATATATAATCAAATATAAGAAGGTATATTACCTAAAACATGGTCAGAAATGTTAATAACCTTAATACATAAAGTAGGAACAGAAAAAGAAAAAATTGAAATTTATAGACCAATTTCATTGTTAAACGTAGATTATAAAATTTTTATATCAGTCTTCGCTAATAGGTTTAAAAATATTATAAACGATGTGATACATAGTGACCAAAATGGATTTTTACCAGGAAGACAAATTAAAAATAATTTAAGAACAATAATAAACACAATGGAATATTATGAACAACATCCAGAAAAACAAATGACGCTTATATTCTTAGATGCGAAAAAAGCATTTGACAACGTAGACTGGAATTTTATGAAACTTCAATTAAATAAGATGGAGGTTGGAACTAAGTTTTGCAATATAATAGATGCCATATATTCTGAACAATCAGCTAAAATCATAATAAACAGCAAGCTGACCGAAAAAGTAGCAATACAACGAGGAGTAAGACAAGGTTGCCCAATATCACCATTGTTATTCATCTTAACTCTGGAAGCACTGTTGATAAAAATAAGAGCAGATAGGGAAATAAAAGGACTGAAGATAAAAAAAGAGACTTATAAAGTACAAGCATTTGCAGATGATGTGGTCTTAATTTTAGAAGATCCCATAAAATCTATCTCAAGGTTAATAAATTTCATTGAAGAATATGGGAAAGTCGCAGGACTAAAAATAAATAAAGAAAAGACACACATATTAACAAAAAACATGACAGAGACAGAAAGAAAACATTTAGAAGATTTATCAAATATGAAAATTACAAAAAAGGTGAAATATTTAGGGATATGGATGACCTCTAAAGCCACATCTTTAAAAAATGATAATTATTTAAAATTATTAGGTCAGATTAAAAAAGACTTAGAAGTTTGGAATAATTTGCAATTAACATTGGGGGGAAAAATATCTACAATTAAAATGAATATCCTCCCTAAAATTTTGTTTCTTTTCCAAGTTATTCCAATAAATCCCAGATCGAAATTTTTTATGGAATTAAATAAGATAATAAAAAAATTCATATGGCAAACCAAGAATAAAACAAAACGCATTAGAAGATCGTAAAGAAAGAGAAGGCCTCGGCCTCCCAAATTGGAAATTATATTATTATGCCACCACCTTAACATGGATAAAAGAGTGGTTGACCTTAGATAATCAAAGGTTGCTCAACTTAGAAGGCCATGATTTAATGGTGGGTTGGCATGCCTTTATATGGTATGATAAGGTTAAAACACATTCATATTTTAAAAATAATATTATTAGAAAAGCACTGATTGATGTGTGGATTGAAATAAAGAAAAATCATTTCTTAATAATGCCAGAATGGATCTCACTCATAGAAGCTGTTACACATCCGAATTTAGTAAAAGAAGGCAAGATCTGGAAATATAGGGATTTACTGGACAATCAATTAAAACTAAGAACAAAACAGGAGTTACAAGAATTAGGTATTGATTTAGATTGGTGGCAATACATACAAATTAGTTCCAGATATCAAATGGATATAAAAACTTATATCCTCAGAAAAGAAAATAATGTATTAAGTAAATTATTACTTCAAAATCAAGTAAAGGTAATTGGAAATGTATATAAATACTTAATAAATCATAGAACGATAGGTTGGATATTGAAAGATAACATGATCAGCTGGTGCAAAAATTTTGGCAAAGAGATAGACTTAGAAACATGGGAAAAGATTTGGGTGTATAATTGGAAAATAACAAAATCAACTTCTTTCAAAGAAAATCAAATTAAGATGTTTTATAGATGGCACCTTCCACCATATAGAATTTCCAAAATGTTTCCAACTGTCTCACCTGTATGTTGGAAATGTAAAAAAGAAATTGGTACTTACTACCACGCATGGTGGACATGTTCAGAGGCAAAAAAATATTGGAATGAAGTAGAGAAATGGATAAATAAAATAACAAAGGAGAAGATTAAAAAATCTCCTGAATTTTTCTTATTGGGTATTTCAAACATTAAGTATAAAAAAGAAATTTATTACTTAATAATACATATATTGGTTGTGGCAAGAATTACATTTGCGCAGAAATGGAAAGAAAAGGAAATACCAAAGGATGCAGAAGTTTTTTAAAAAATTATGGAATGTGCAGAATTAGACATGACAAAACGCTTGAATAGAAGTAGAAGTAGAAACAAAATTTAAAAAAATATGGGATAAAGTATATGAATGGTGGAACTTTAAAAATAGTATTAAAAGTTAAAAGTTAAAGTAACAAGAATTTAGAACTATTTGAACTTATTATTTTGAAATTTTATAAGATAGAGTGAAATAGTTTAAAAATAACATAAATACAGAATTTTTGTTCTTTTTTCCTTTTTTTCTCGCTTATAGTATGATAAAGTTAGATGTGTTATTCACTATTTTTTGAATAAGTATTTTACAAAGAAATTTAATCAACATAAAAATATAGAGTTAAATTCAACAAGTATCTAACATATATGTTTGCTATTTCTGTATTGATCTGACCACAGTTAGGTTTTTGCTTTTTGTAGTAGTTAGACTTCTAAGATAAGCAGAGCAATGGCAGCTCCTTGAGTGTTTAATGTTGTATGTTTTTGTTTGTCTTTTAGAAAAACAATAAAAATATATACAGTGGTACCTCAAGATACGAACCCCTCGTTTTACGAACAACTCGAGATACGAACCCGGGGTTCAGAAAAATTTTGCCTCTTCTTACGAACTTTTTTCGTGTTACGAACGCCAAACCCGAACTTCCGGGTTCGGCGTTCGGGAGGCTGCTGGGAAGCCCCCCGGCTGTTTTAAAAGGTGACAGCCGGGTGGCTGGGCTTCCCAGCAGCCTCCGAACGCCGAACCCGGAAGTTTGGGTTTGGCGTTTGGCTTCGGGAGGCTGCTGGGAAGCCGCCCGGCTGTTTTAAAAGGTGACAGCCGGGCTGGGGGGCTTCCCAGAAGCTTCCCGAACCCCGAACTTTTGCCGAACTTCCGGGTTCGGGGTTTGGGAGGCTGCTGGGAAGTCCCCCAGCCCGGCTTTCACCTTTTAAAACAGCCGGGGGCTTCCCAGCAGCCTCCGAATGCCGAACGTGGAAGTTTGGGTTTGGCGTTCGGCTTCGGGAGGCTGCTGGGAAGCCGCCCGGCTGTTTTAAAAGGTGACAGCCGGGCTGGGGGGCTTCCCAGAAGCTTCCCGAACCCCGAACTTTTGCTGAACTTCCGGGTTCAGGGTTTGGGAGGCTGCTGGGAAGGCTGTCACCTTTTAAAACAGCCGGGGGGCTTCCCAGCAGCCTGGGAAGGCCGACGGTCTCCATTGCGGAGCCCAGCCATGTGGGCTCCGTTCCCCCTCTTACCAGCCCAGCAGGCAGCCCGGCCATGTGGGCTCCGCCCCTTTCCTCACCGGCCCGATCAGCTGGCCGGCGGTCTCTGTTGCGGAGCCCAGCCATGTGGGCTCCGCTCTCCTCCCCGCCGTGTCTCTGTTGCGGACCCCAGCCACGTGGGCTCCGTTCCATCCCCCACCGGCCCAGCAGGCCGGCCGGTGGTCCCCGTCACAGAGCACAGCCATGTGGGCTCCACTCTGTTCCCTGCCGGCCCGATTTGGCAGCTGGCGGCTGCCTGGCTTTGTGTTTTTGGCTGGGGGAGGGGGAGGCAGGAGGGCCGGCCACCCCACCCCACCCCAGTGCTTCACCTTCCACCCCTGCCAAAAACCCAAAGGTCCCCACCACAGCACCCGCTGCAGCCAAAACGACAAAGCCGAGCAGTTCCCAAGCTGCCGAAGGAGACTTAACCCCGCCCCTCTGTCCCACCCATCGCCCGTATCCAGCAGAAGCTGCCACCCGAGCGCTCTTGCCCGGTGGGAGGTGAAGCATTGGGGTGGGGGGGCTGTCAGGACACCCCCCACCCCAGCACTTTGCATCCCGCCGGCTAAGAGCAATCAGGCAGCAGCTTCTGCCGGACACAGGCAATGAGCGGGACAGAGAAGCGGGGAGAATCAGGAGGCTCCTTTGGTGGCTGGAGGCTGCCTGGCTTTGTGTTTTTGGCTGGGGGGGGAGGCAGGAGGGCCGGCCACCCCACCCCAGTGCTTCACCTTCCCCCCCAGCCAAAAACCCAAAGGTCCCCACCACAGCACCCGCTGCAGCCAAAACAACAAAGCCGGGCAGTTCCCAAGCTGCCGAAGGAGACTTAACCCCGCCCCTCTGTCCCACCCATCGCCCGTATCCCCCCCGCCGCCACCCGCTGGCTGCGAGCGCTCTGCCAGGCGGCCAGGAGGCATTCAGCGCGTGGAAGAATGGGAAGCTCAAACGCTGGTGGCTTCAGCTTCCCATTCCTCCATGCACTTCGCCCTGAATGCTTCCTGGCCGCCTGGCAGAGCGCTCGCAGCCAGTGGGCAGCGGCGGCGGCGGGGGACAAAAGGCAGCCAGCGCCCGGCTCCTGCCTCTCCGGAGCCGCTGATCGAGTGGAGCAATGGCGCGGGGAAGGAGAGAGAGAAAAGCAGGCAGCGGGGAACAAAAGGCAGGCCAGCGCCCGGCTCCTGCCTTTCCAGAGCCGCCGACCGAGCGGAGCGATCTTCTGCCGACCATGGGCGAAGGGCGGGGAATCCGGCGGCTGTAGCAGCTGGTGCAAGAGGCTTCCCCGCCCTTCGCCCATGGCCAGCAGAAGATCGCTCTTGCCTGGCTCCCCGCCCCTCTTCTACTGGCCACGGGCGAAGGGCGGAGAAGTTGTGCGCTGGCCTGCCTTTTGTCCCCCGCCGCTGCCGCCGCGGGGCTTCCCAGCAGCCTCCCGAACCCCGGAACTTTGCCAAACTTCCGGGTTCAGGAGGCTGCTGGGAACCCCCCCCCCACTGTTTTAAAAGGTGAAAGCCGGGCGGCAGCGTTTTTTTTGCGGGGGGTTTTTTGTTGTTGCACGGATTAATTGACTTTACATTGTTTCCTATGGGAAACAATGTTTCGTCTTACGAACCTTTCGTCTTACGAACCTCCCCCTGGAACCAATTAGGTTTGTATCTTGAGGTACCACTGTATTAAAAAAATTGAATTATAATATAGTAATCATCTTTATTGATCTTTTGTCTAATTATTCCTAGTAGAAAGAATTCTGGTTTTAATGATATATTTGTGGAAGTAATTTGATCTATGTATTTTTTTATTTTTAGCCAATAAGTTTTTGCAATTTCACATGTCCACCACATATGATAGTATGTGCCAATTTTTTCATCGCATTTCCAGAATTTTGGAGACATATTTGGGTAACTTTTTGCAAGTCTTGCTGGAGGAAGATGCCATCTGTAAAACATTTTGTACTGGTTCTCTTTCTGTGTGGTGGCTATTGTGTATTTATAGTTTTTTGTCCATATTCTTTCCCATTCATTGAGGTAAATGTTAGATCCAAAATTTTGTCCCCAGGCTATCATGTTTGTTTTTACAGTTTCTTCTATTGTATATTGTTGTAGAACACTATTATAGAAATTGGAAATTAATTTCTTTTTTGGGCCGAATAGAATTTTATCTAACATATTTTTTTGAAATCCAAAATGTTTTTTATGTTTGTGATAGGTATTCTGTAGCTGGATATATTGATACCAGTCTAGGTTAATACCCTTCTCTGCAAGTGTTAGTTTGGGTAATAGTTGGTCATTTGAATCAAGCAGTTGGTCATAGGTTATTATCATGTTTGGTGAAAATAAATTTGGATGGAAAAATAGTTCAATCGGTGAGATCCACTTTGGAGTCGTTAAGTAATAATTCTTTTTAATAAACTGCCAGACTTGAATTAGTATATTACGAATATAATGTTGTTTAATATAAGATGCTATTTTATTCATATCTGTTAATAAAATAGCATGCCATCCAGTGAGGAGGTCAAAGACTTCTAGTGCTAATAACCTTCTATTTTTCAGAATTATCCATTCCTTAATTAGATTAAGCATTGAAGCCTTATAATACAGCTCCATATTAGGAAGACCAAATCTTCCTCTTGTACGGTGATCGTGCATACATTTGATTTTTATCCTTGCTTTGTTTTTGCCCAGATAAACTTGGAAAATTTTCTATGTAATGATTCAAAAAATGTTTTAGTTAGTTTTACTGGAGCTGTTTGAAATAAATATAAATATCTTGGAAGGATATTTGATTTAATCGTGGCTATCCTTCCCATTAGGGAAAGAGGGAGCTTTGTCCATTTTTTCAAGTCTTTATCTACTTCTTCAGAGGGTTTATCATAATTATCTTTCTTGATTGTTGTGCAGCTCGCAGTAATCCATAAGCCTAAGTATTTAGGGTTTTTTTGTGGATTTAACTGTTGCTAATTCTTCTAATTTATTTATCTGAGTTTGAGTCATATTTTTAATTATCATTTTAGTTTTTTATTTATTAATATTTAATCTGGAGACAGCACCAAATTCCTTGATGAAATTTGTTATTGATTTTAATGGGTCCTGTAGGATGAAAACCATGTCATCAGCAAACGCTTGAAGTTTGAAATGTTCTTTTTTTATTTTAAGGCCTTGTATTTGTGTATTTGCTCTTATATTATTTAATAGAGTTTCTAATGCCAAAATAAAGAGTAAAGGAGCTAGTGGACATCCTTGCCTGACACCTTTACCAATATATATCTTGTCTGTAATGTCATTATTAACTAATATTTTCACTATTGGTGCTTTATATAAAGCTCTAATTAAATTAACAAAATGATCCCCTATGTTCATACTTTCTAGAAATTGCCAGTGTAAACTATCGAAAGCTTTATATAGATCAACAAATATGAATGCAACAGGCTTATCAATATTTTTGTTATAGTATTCTATAGAGTCAAGTACAATTCTAGTGTTCATTCCAATGTTTCTTGTTGGAAGGAAACCATTTTGATCTGCATGTATAATAATATTTAGAATCCTTTTTAGTCTATTGGCAATAATTGTAGTAAAAAAAATATAATCTGAGTTTAATAGCGGTATGGGGCAGTATGTCTGTATATGGGACCTATTTTTGTCATCCTTTGGAACTAGAGTTATATATGCTTCGTTCCATATACAGTGATCCCTCGATTTTCGCGATCTCAAACTTCGCGAAACGCTATATCGCGATTTTTCCACCCGATGACATCACTCCTTTCCTTTCTCATCTTTCTCTCTCTCTTTCTCTCTCTTGCTTCTTCCTCTCTCACACTCTCTTCCTCCCTCTCTCATCTCTTTCTTTCCTTCTCTCTCTTTCTCTATCTCTCCCCCTCTTGCTCTCGAGCGGCAAGCGAGCAGCCGGGCGGGCGGGTGACCGGGCAAGCGGCAAGCGAGCAGCCGGGCGGGCGGGTGAATGGGCAAGTGGCAAGCGAGCAGCCGGGCGGGCGGGTGAACGGGCAAGCGGCAAGCGAGTGGCTGGGTGGGCGGGTGACCGGCAAGCAAGCAGCCGGGCGGGCGGGTGAACGGGCAAGCGGCAAGCGAGCAGCCGGGCGGGCGGGGTGAACAGGCAAGCGGCAAGCGAGCAGCCGGGCAGGCGGGTGAACGGGCAAGTGGCAAGTGGCAAGCGAGCGGGCGGGCGGGCGGGGTGACAGGCAAGCGGCAAGCGATCTTGGGGTTTCCCCTTTGCCTGGGCAGCGGGAAGACCCAGGGAAGGCTCCTTCGGCCGCCCAGCAGCTGATCTGCTCCGCAGCGCGGCAGCAGCGAGGAGCCGAAGATGGGGTTTCCCCTTTGCCTGGGCAACGGGGAAACCCCATCTTCGGCTCCTCACTGCTGCTGCGCTGCGGAGCAGATCAGCTGCTGGGCAGCCGAAGGAACCTTCCCTGGGTGCCGCCCGCCGCCCACGCAAACTCCACCATCTGCGCATGTGCGGCCATGAAAAAAAGGGCGCGCATGCACAGATGGTGTTTTTACTTCCGCAACCCTACATCGCGAAAAATCAATTATTGCGAGGGGTCTTGGAACGGAACCCTCGCGATACTCGAGGGATCACTGTATCAGAAATTTTGGCTTGCTCTAAAACTTCATTAAATAATTTGAGGAGTATAGGGTTCAAGTTTTCTGAGGTTTGTTTGTATAGTTCTGCAGGGATACCATCCGGGCCTGGAGTTTTATTGTTTTTTTTATTAGCAATTGCGTGGGTTGTTTCCAGAGCAGTTATCTTTTTGTTCAAGACTTCTTGATGTTCTTCCTTTATTTTAATTTGGTTTGAATGTTGTAGTAATTCTAGAATCAATTGTTCATCAATCTCTTCTTTTTGTATAAGTTATTGAAAAACAATTGATTTTTTTTTTATCAGAATGAGAGGTTTTAAGGACTCCTTGTTCGTCATATAAGGCTTCAATATTTTTATCTTTTTTCTGCTGAGCAAGTTGGAATGATAACCATCTACTGGGTTTGTGAGTGCTTTCAAATTGTGTTTGTCTGGACCTTCTTAATTTTTGAGATACAGTGGTACCTCAAGATACGAACCCCTCGTCTTACGAACAACTCGTGATACGAACCCCGGGGTTCAGAAAAAATTTGCCTCTTCTTACGAACTTTTTTCGAGTTACGAACGCCAAACCAGAACTTCTGGGTTCCGCGTTCGGGAGGCTGCTGGGAAGCCCCCCGGCTGTTTTAAAAGGTGACCGCCGGGCTGGGGGGCTTCCCAGCAACCTCCCGAACCCCGAACTTTTGCCAAACTTCCGGGTTCGGGGTTGGGGGGGTTGCTGGGAAGCCCCCCAGCCCGGCGGTCACCTTTTAAAACAGCCGAGCGGCTTTCCAGCAGCCTCCCGAAGCCGAATGCCAAACCCGAACTTCCGCGTTTCGGCGTTCGGAGGCTGCTGGAAAGCCACCCGGCTGTTTTAAAAGGTAACCGCCGGGCTGGGGGGCTTCCCAGCAACCCCCCAACCCCGAACCCGGAAGTTCAGCAAAAGTTCGGGGTTCGGGAGGTTGCTGGAAAGCCCCCCAGCCCGGCGGTCACCTTTTAAAACAGCCGGGCGGCTTTCCAGCAGCCTCAGAACGCCGAACACGGATGGGCCATGGGCTGGTAAGAGGGGGAACAGAGCCCACATGGCTGGGCTCCGCAATGGAGACCGCCGGCCTTCCCAGGCTGCTGGAAAGTCGCCCGGCTATTTTAAAAGGTGACCGCCGGGCTGGGGGGCTTCCCAGCAGCTTCCCGAACCCCGAACTTTTGCTGAACTTCCGGGTTCAGGGTTCGGGAGGCTGCTGGGAAGCCCCGCAGCCCGGCTGTCACCTTTTAAAACAGCCGGGGGGCTTCCCAGCAGCCTGGGAAGGCCGTCGGTCTCCATTGCGGAACCCAGCCATGTGGGCTCTGTTCCCCCTCTTACCAGCCCAGCAGGCAGCCGCCGCAGAGCCCAGCCCTGTAGGCTCCATTTCCTGGCCAGCGGTCTCTGTGGCGGAGCCCAGCCATGTGGGCTCCACTCTCCTCCCCGCCGGGTCTCTTGCGGAGCCCAGCCACGTGGGCTTAACCCCGCCCCTCTGTCCCACCCATCGCCCATATCCAGCAGAAGCTGCCACCCGAGCGCTCTTGCCCAGCGGGAGGTGAAGCATTGGGGTGGGGGGGCTGTCAGGACACCCCCACCCCAGCACTTTGCATCCCGCTGGCTAAGAGCAATCGGGCAGCAGCTTCTGCCGGACACGGGCAATGAGCGGGACAGAGAAGCGGGGAGAATCAGCAGGCTCCTTTGGCGGTTGGGGGCTGCCTGGCTTTGTGTTTTTGGCTGGGGGGGAGGCAGGAGGGCCGGCCACCCCACCCCAGTGCTTCACCTTCCCCCCCCAGCCAAAAAACCCAAAGGTCCCCACCACAGCACCCACTGCAGCCAAAACGACAAAGCCGGGCAGTTCCCAAGCTGCCAAAGGAGACTTAACCCCGCCCCTCTGTCCCACCCATCGCCCGTATCCCCCCCCGCCGCCGCCCGGTTTCAGCTCCCCATTCCTCCACGTCACTTCGCTCCTGTCCTGGCTAAATCATGTGGCAGCAAACAGGCTTTGGGGTTTTGGCTGGGGGGGGAGGGAGTTAGGAAGGTTCTACTTCTCTCCCCCAGCCAAAACCCCAAAGCATGTTTGCTGCCACACGATTTAGCGGCGAAGTGACATGAAGGGATGGAAAGCTGAAACCGCCCGGTTTCAGCTCCCCATTCCTCCACATCACTTCGCTCCTGTCCTGGCTAAATCATGTGGCAGCAAACAGGCTTTGGGGTTTTGGCTGGGGGGGGAGGGAGTTAGGAAGGTTCTACTTCTCCCCCCCAGCCAAAACCCCAAAGCATGTTTGCTGCCACACGATTTAGCGGCGAAGTGACATGAAGGGATGGAAAGCTGAAACCGCCCGGTTTCAGCTCCCCATTCCTCCACGTCACTTCGCTCCTGTCCTGGCTAAATCGTGTGGCAGCAAACAGGCTTTGGGGTTTTGGCTGGGGGGGAGGGAGTTAGGAAGGTCCTACTTCTCCCCCCAGCCAAACCCCCAAAGCCTGTTTGCTGTCCCACCCATCGCCCGTATCCCCCCCGCCGCCGCCGCTCGCTGGCTGCGAGCGCTCTGCCAGGTGGCCAGGAGGCATTCAGCGCGTGGAGGAATGGGAAGCACAAACGCCGGTGACTTCAGCTTCCCATTCCTCCATGCACTTCGCCCTGAATGCTTCTTGGCCGCCTGGCAGAGCGCTCGCAGCCAGCGGGCGGCGGGGGTGGATACGGGCGATGGGTGGGACAGAGGGGCGGGGTTAAGTCTCCTTCGGCAGCTGGGGAACTGCACGGCTTTGTTGTTTTGGCTGCAGCGGGTGCTGTGGTGGGGGCCTTTGGGTTTTTGGCTGGGGGGGAAGGTGAAGCACTGGGGTGGGGTGGCCGGCCCTCCTGCCTCCTCCCCCAGCCCAAAACACAAAGCCAGGCAGCCTCCAGCCGCCAAAGGAGCCTCCTGATTTTCCCCGCTTCTCTGTCCCGCTCATTGCCCGTGTCCGGCAGAAGCTGCTGCCCGATTGCTCTTAGCCGGCGGGATGCAAAGTGCTGGGGTGGGGGGTGTCCTGACAGCCCCCCACCCCAATGCGAACGGCGGGGAGTCACCCATGGCCGGCAGAAGATCGCTCTTGCTGACCTGATGCCTCGCGGAGAAGCCGGGCAAGAGCGATCTTCTGCCGGCCATGGGCGACTCCCTGCCGCTCGCCCATGGCCGGCAGAAGATCGCTCTTGCCCGGCTTCCCCGCGAGGCATCAGGTCAGCATTCTGGGCGGGCGGGCGGTGGGCGAGGATGGGGGAAGCCTCGGGGGGAAGCCGGGCAAGAGCGATCTTCTGCCGGCCATGGGCGACACCCCGCCGCTCGCCCATGGCAGGCAGAAGATCGCTCTTGCCCGGCTTCCCCGCGAGGCAGCAGGTCAGCATCCTGGGCGGGCGGCGGGCGAGCGGCGGGGAAGCCGGCGGCTGTGGCAGCTGCTGCAAGAGGCTTCCCCGCCTCCTCAAAGCAGCCTCCCAAACCCGAACTTTCGCTGAGAAGCCCCGCTGCCCAGCTGTCACCTTTTAAAACAGCCGGGGGGCTTCTCAGCAGCCTCCCAACACCGAACCCGGAAGTTCGGGTTTGGCGTTCGGGTTCAGGAGGCTGCTGGGAAGCCCCCCCGGCTGTTTTAAAAGGTGACCGCCGGGCGGCAGCGTTTTTTTGCGGGTTTTTTGTTGTTGTTGCATGGATTAATTGACTTTACATTGTTTCCTATGGGAAACAATGTTTCGTTTTACGAACCTTTCGTCTTACGAACCTCCCCCTGGAACCAATTAAGTTCGTATCTTGAGGTACCACTGTAGTTCGTTTTGTGATTTTATATTTATTTCATGTTTAACGATTTTTATTTCTGCTATAATTTTATGATTATTTGGATTTATTTGTAATTTTTCTTCTAGTTTTTTTTATTTTTGCATTTAATATATCAAATTGAATCTTATTTTGTTTTTTCTTTTTGGCTGTATAAGAGATATAGATGACTCTTATATAAGCTTTTAGGGTGTCCCATAAGTTTTGTGTTGTTGTTGTTCCGTCGTGATTTATTTCAAGAAACATCTGAATTTCATTTTGAATTAAATTTTGAAAGTCTTTTTCATTGAGAACTGCTTGATTCATAGACCATCTATGAAAGTAGAAATTTGTTGGAGTTTTTAATTTCAACAGTATGGAGTTGTGATCTGCCCATATATTCGGAAGTATTTGAATCTGTGTAGTTTCAGTAATAATTTCTGTAGTAGACCAAATCATGTCTATACGTTTTTTTTAAAAAAAATAATTTTATTGGTTTTATAGATTTACATAAAACAAACATATAACAGTGCACAGTGCATGTGCCCGTCACCTAACAACACACACACACCCCGTCACCCCCACCACCCCTACAAGAGGATTCAAAATTTTTTACTTATTTATCTATCTATTAATCCTTGGCTCTATCTTGAACAAATATTACTGAAAGAGTGATTGTAATTTATTTTTCATATTTACATCACAGATTCTACTTAACATATAGTCTTTTACCTTGTTCCATCGCACCATCAGCTTCTCCAATTTATTCTCATCAAAATTATTTAATCTTATTTCCATAATTTCAAAATGTATGTGATCCACCATATACCAGTACCAATTTTGTACTGTCCATTTTGTAGAATCTTTCCATCCTAATACCATCACCGCTTGAGCACTTTCCAATGCTGCGGTTTTAATTTCCTTAAATTCTCCTAGTTCCCTATATTTAATTAAAATTGCTATTTCTTTTGTAATAATCCAGTTAATGTTTAACATTTTATTAATTTCATTCTGGACTACATTCCAGAATTTCTGAATTTCTGCACACTCCCAGATCATATGCATAAAAATTCCTGTTTTCTGGCACCCGTGCCAACATTTGCCCTTCTCTTTCCCCTGGAAGTGTGCAATTTGTACAGGTGTATAATACCATTTATGTAAGATTTTTCTTCTCATCTCTCTAACTCTCGTATTTTTAATCTTGTATATATTTTCTATTGTTTCTTTCATTTCTCTTTCATCTATTTGTAAATAATCCTGCCAACATCTTGTTAAACTTTTTGTTACTTCTTCTTCCATCTGCAATAGCATTCTATATATATTACCGGCTTGTGCTTTACTTTCATTTATCTTTTCACTTATTATTTTTTCTAAACTATTTTCTTCCCGTAAAAAAGCTTCTTTATTCTCACTTTTGTTTAAGTATGTACATATTGCATTAATCTGCAACCATTTCTGTTTACCAATCCACCATTCCAATCTAGTTCTACTAACTCTTCCATCTTTCTCATATAATTGTTCAATTCTCACTATCCCTTTACTATTCAATATTTTAATAATTCTACTTAGGTTAACATCATCCCCTATATTCAATACATGTAACGTTGATAGCCTGGATACCTTTATTCCACTTGTCTTCTGCCATTTAAGCCATATTTCTAAACATGCTTTAAAAGGATCACTTAAGGTACTGGTTTCAATTCTACTCCAATTTTTAAATAATAGTTCTTTGTTATTTATATTATTAATTTCTTTTTCTAATTCTACCCATTTCTTTCCCCCCCATAACTGTAGCTCCATTAACCTTTCCATTTGAAATGCATTTCTATATAATACTAGACATGGGCTGCCCCAACCTCCCTCTTTCTCTTGTGCAAACTGCCAATGCTTCCTTATTCTGGGTTTTTTATCTCCTTCAATCCAAAAATTTAGTCTATTATCCCATTCTCTTAATTTTGCCTCAGGAAAACTACCACGTAGAACCTGAAACAAATACATCATTTTTGGTATTATTATCATCTTAAGGGCCCTAATCTTAGCCATTCTTCCTAACTTTTTACCCTTCCAATTTTTAATCTGCTTCTGGATTTTTTTCCATATTAGGTTATAATTGGCCGTTACTATTTTTATTGGATTCTTGAATAACCAAATTCCCAAATATTTCATTTTTTTACAACCTAGTTTCAGTCCTGAAGTTTTTTGAATCTCGATTTGCTCTTTAGGGCCAGTATTTAAACATATTATCTCTGATTTGTCTATATTAACCTTAAGTCCAGATTGATCTTTAAATTCCTGAAGTAGTATCATTATTCTTTTCATCATTTCAATTGGGGTTTCAGACATCACTATAGCATCATCTGCAAATAAGTTTAATTTCAATTCAAGTTCCCCTATTTGATAGCCTCTCCATTCCTTATCATTTCTAATTTTGTTTGCTAGGGTCTCAATTGCTAATGCAAATAACATTGGGGATAGTGGGCAACCCTGCTTAGTTCCATTTTGAATTTTAACCATTTCTGTTCTATTGCCATTTACTCTGATTTGAGCCACATTATCCTTATATATTGTTTCTATAACTCTACAAAATATGTTTCCCGTATTTAAGTCTTTACATAATTGAAATAGGTAGTCATGGTTAACTTTGTCAAAAGCCTTATAAACATCTAATTTTAAAATGCTTAATTTTCTTTTGGTACTGGTAGCATGGTGTAAAACATTGACCACGTTTCTTATTGGTTCATAAATTTTTCTTCCTTTCACAAATCCGTATTGATCTTCTCCAATTATTTTTGGTAATATATTCTCCACCCTATTTGCCAATATTTTCATAAATATCTTATAATCCTGATTTAATAGGCTGATGGGGCGATAAGAACTCGGGTCCATTAAATCACGATCTGGTTTTGGGACCGTTATAATTTCTGACATTTTCCACGTCTGTGGAGTTTCAAAAGTCTCCATTACATTATTAAACAATTTCTCCATATGCGGTAATAATTCATTCATATACACTTTATAATATTCAGCAGTAAAACCATCTGGACCTGGAGCTTTGGCAGGTTTCAATCCCTTAATAACTCTAGATATCTCCTCACTTGTGATTTTTGCATTTAACATTTGACTATCTTCTTCCTTTAATTTCTTTTTAACCTCTGAGGTTTGCGAAACAACATACTCTTTTTTATATAATTCCCCATAAAAATCTCTCATTATTTTTTCCATTTCTACATTACTACGTTTTATTACACCATCCTTATCTTTTAAAGCAGAGATGTAAGATTTCTCTTTTCTTTTTTTCAAATAGTGTACCATTTGCTTCATTGATTTGTTACTTCAACCTCTAATTCTATGTTTCATAATCATCTTCATTTTATTCCATGTTTCTTCATCAAGTAATTGTAATTTCTTTTTCTTAAATGATAATAATAAATTCCAATCTCTATTTCTTGTAATTTTTAAAGTTTCTTGGATTTTTTACTTCCGCTTTCTTAAACTTTACCTTATCTGTTTTATTAATTAACATATAGTCTATACAGCTAAATTTATTATGTCTTGCAGAATAGAAAGTATCTCTATTAACTACGTTTTCATGAAGATCCATCATATTAATTTTATTTAGATGTAACTTTTTCTTTTCCCCCTTCCCTGCTGTTAATTCCAAATTAAAATCGCCTGCTAAAATCACTATACCTTCCGCAAAATTATCTAGTTTCCGTTTTACATTTATTATAAATTGTTTTGCATTTACGTTAGGGGCATAAATAACCGCTAAGGTTACTAACTTGTTTCTTATTTTCCCCTTAATAAATAACATTCTGCCATCATTGTCCCTTTTAATATTACTTAACTGAAATTGCACTCTTCGGTGAAACAAGATGGCGACTCCTTTTGCCTTATTCGTTCCTCTCGACTCATAAACTTTCTGCCACTCAGTATTTGTAACTAATCTGTCTGTTTTTTCCCTTCCCTTATGAGTTTCTGATAAAAATAAAACATCTGCCTTACTGTCCTTAGCCAGCTTCATGATTCTATAACGCTTTTTCTGTGATGAGACCATTTACATTCAGCGATAATAACCCTATATCACCCATTTACATAATTTAAATGCATTTCCCCTTCCAACAAAACAGAGCCTACCGGAAAAATGTTTTTTGTTACAATGAATCCCCACCCTGGTGCCTCTATCCTGGCCTCCCCCCCCAGGGGGAGGCAACAAAAAAAACTTCCGTTACTAAGAGGCACTCCTGGATCTGCGTTCCCTCAGAAAGCCCCCCTTCTTCCCCATTTTACAACATAATAAAAGATTCCCCCCTCCTTCCCTCCTCTCCCCTTGTTAACTAGCGAGAACAGCCAAAAAAAAAGTACAGAAAAAAGATTAATTAGTTGAAAAACTTGATACCATATTAGCAAGTCAACTCAGTTCAGTTTATTATTTTTTCTTCTGTCGAGTAACCCTTGGCTCGTCTTTCTTCTCTGCCTGGAGTGAGGCCAGTTCACTTTGAAGTGCTGCAATCTTCTCCCCCTTACTTTGCCCTGCATCACGGAACGGTTGGAGAAACGACTCTTCTTCTGCTGCATCTGGCCGATCCACCGATGACTGGCTCTGGGTTGCTCCCTCCGGATTTAACCCCAATTGGAAAAGCAGCTTTCTTCCCTCTTCTAACGATCTCGCCTGGAAAACCTTGGAATCTTTAAACACAATTATTGTAGCAGGATAACGCCACGAAAACCTGATTCCATTTTCATAAAGTTGGGAGGACACCTCTCTCATCTGGTTTCTCATCTTAAGGGTTTCAGCAGACAAATCTTTTAAAACGCGTATTGGAAAAGCTTTGTAACGTAAGTTTAAAATCTGTTTCAACTCTTTAAATATTTCAGCAGCTCTCCTTTCTGAAACAATCCTTACAATAATGTCCTTTGAGTCCCCCCGATTGCGGGATCCAAAAGCCCAATGCGCTCTTTCAAATTCTTGCAACTCACATTTAACTTTATTCTCAGTGAACCATTGAAGGATTTCTTGAATAAGTTGTTTACTCTCCGCAAAATCTTTGGGGAAACCTCTCAAGCGAAGATTAGACCTGCGCTGTCTGTCCTCCAAGTTAATGATACGAAGTTCCTGGCGAGATTTTCCCACCTCCAGTTTCCCAATTCTTTGATCTTGTGCTTTGGATTGTTCTTTCAATTCTGTCATTCCAACTCCGACTGCAGATAATTCCTTTTTCATATCTTGGAGCAGTCTCCCCATGTCAGCAAAAGCTTTAAGCAGCGAATCCATCTTTCCCTCCAACTCCAAAGTAGACGCCATCTTCCCTTTGTTCTCGCTTCTCCACGCAAACACGTTAAAAACAATTAATTGAAAATCATGTCTATACGTGACCATGATTTATGAGGATTAGAAAAAAATGTGTAATCTGAGCGATCTGGGTTATAATAACGCCAGATATCTTGTAGTGCAAATTCTGTACATAAGTCTTCAAAGGTTGATGGTAATTGTTTTATAGATTTGGCTTTAGAGCCTTTATAGTCTAGTTTTTTATTAATTATCACGTTATAATCACCAACAATCATTATATTTACTAATTTTAATTACAGCATTTTTTATGAAGATTTAGAAAAAAATTGGGTTGTCGTATCGAAGGGGCATATATTGTAATTATATTGACTGTTTTTATACCTAAGGAAATTTGTATAATTAAAATCTGTCCATTGTTATCAGAATATATTAGTTTTGGAGCAAGATTTGGTTTGACATAGACAACTATTCCTCTTTTTTTTACACATTTGCAAGGGATATGAATTTTTTACCAAGTCTGGGGCACGATAGTATCTCAGCATCTTGGAGCTTAATATGAGTCTCTTGTAAGCAGATTATGTCATAATCTTGTATTTTTATTTTGTGGAACGTTTTCTTCCTCTTAGAAGGGGAATTTAGCCCATTAATGTTGACTGAAAATAATTTTATTACTTTATACTGGTTGTCAATTTCAGTATTCTTATCTCTTCTCCTTTCTTGCTTCTGACTGTGCTCTAGTCATTGGACCATCTCTGCCATGTTGATTTTTTTTAACAAGTTCTCTTGTGTCTTAATCTGAAATGGCATCCTCAGAACTTAGATCGTCAATACTGGTCTTATCCTTGGATTCTTGTTCCAGGGGATAGTGCTCTTCAACTACCTTAATAACATGCTCATAAAATTCTTTAGCCTCTTCTACTGTTGTAATCTTGTGTTTCTTTTCGCTCAGTGATATGAGTATGCCTTCCGGGACAAGCCATCTAAAGAGTATTTTATTCTTATTAAGTTTTTGTGCCAGTGCCTGGTAAGGTTTCCTTTTTTCCCTTACATGTCGAGGTATTTGACGAAGCGTTATAATCTCTTTCTGCTTAAAGGAAATGGAGTTTTCTTTGGAGGCATTGTAAATTTTGTCTCGGAACGTTCTTTTTAGGAAGCGAATATGGACCTCTCTGGGCAGTCGATTTCTTCTTGCAAATGAGGTAGATATCCTATAGATCTCATCTATTTGCTGTAAGATTTCTTGAGCAGGTTTATTTGTCATTGTAGCTAAAATTTCTGCCATAACTTGAGGTAGATCTTCTTTCGCTTCAATTACATTTTGGAATCTAAGATAAAAGGCTGCTTTTTCCAATTCGAGATTTATAATGGCTTTTTTGAGGTCTTTATTGATGTACTCCGTTCGATCCTCCACGTATTGAATACGTGTTTCTATTTTTTCATTGGCTTCCTCAATTTTTTGTAATTTTTGGTCATTTTTTGTAAGAATTTTGTGCACATTTTATATATGTAATTTACTTTTTTTTAAAGGTGAGAAAAATATTAAAGTTATTTAATCCAAGGGGATATAAAAAAAAGAAAAAATATAAAAAGTAAAAAGGAATTTAAAATTTAAAGATTTATTATATTAAAAAATGAAAGAAATAAAAATATCAAAAGGAATAAAGATATATAAAAATATAAAAATGTTTTCTTAGTAAGAAAGAAAAAATAGGGATAAAACAAAAGGAGACTGATTTTGAATTTTTTTTCAGAATATTGATTCCCAAAGTAAGGCCAAAGTCCAGTTTCCAGAGGGAAAAAAAAGTAAAAATCCAAGCAAGGAAAATTATTTAAAACAATTATATTGCAATATAAAAATCCAACAGTATAGAGTCCAAAGTGAAATTCAAGTAAAAAACTTATAAAGTCCAAAATAAAGTTCAGGTGAAAATAAGTCTAATCCTTCTTTCTTTCCTTTTTTTTAAATCTTTACGCTTCTAGTGTCAAAGAAAATAGTCCTTTAATGAATACCCCCAAAGTTTTTACAATTCTCTTTTTTCTTTATTCCTTTAATTATAGATGTACCGTATTCCAATTTCAAACAAGAATAGAAAAAGAGTTCAAAATTTTAATCCAACATGATAAAAATTCATTGATAGGACATTTATAGTTCATTTATCACAATTCATTCTAAAATAGTCCAAATAAAAAAATCATCCAATTATTTATTTGTTAGTCCAAGTATTAAAAAAAAGTATTTTAAAAAATTAAAAATTCAAAAATACTATATAATATCCAATTATAAACTGTAAAATACAAAGTATAAAATCGTCACCTTTTTCCCCCTTCCAAAACAAACAGTTTAACAAAGGAAAGTAGATCCAGCCATTCTTCTCTTTTGCAGATGGATTTCACTTCAGGATATAAGCTTTATTTACAGTTCGCATTTTACTTTCAAGATCTTCACTTTTCACTTTTCAAATATTAAATGCCAAAAGATTACCTTGTAGGTGCTTTGTTGTCTTTTTTCCCCTGCTGATCTGTCTCTTTGCAGATTTCTTTCAAATTCTTTTGACTTCCTTCGTGGATTGACCGCTATGGCCGCATCCCGGCATCCGCTGGGACGCGGTTCTCCATGGTACAGCCGCAGGGCTTTCCCTACCCTCTGGGGCAGTGGCGATCTGCCCCGAGGGATCCGGGAGACCCCCTGTTCTGTGTCGAGCCCTCCGGGCTCTGACGGAGTGCAAATACATGCCCTGTAGCAGGGAAAAGGTGCAGTGAAGATGGAACGATGTCTTCGTGCACCCGGCGCGGTCGAGCATCGCCCGGAAGTCTAGACAAAATTTTATTAGGACCAAATAAAAAATCAATTACCAACATAAATACTATTGGAATACCAAAATGTAGAAGAAATTATTAAAGGCAACATGATAGCCTGGGGTAAAAATATTGGCCATACAATTCAATTAGACCATTGGGAAAAAATATGGCACACTAACTATAAAATTACAAGATCCACCTCATATAAAGAAAACTCAATGAAAATGTTTTACAGGTGGCATATGCCACCAGCAAGGCTAGCCAAAATGTACACTAACCTTAAGTGTACAAGTAGTTGTTTCATCTGTACTGCCAACAGAAGGGCAACATCCAGTAAGAGAACAAAGAATTCTAGAAGTGAAACATTGGCTACAAGGTTGGTGCCACCAAAACCACTTTGCATTCCTGGACCATAAACTGTACTATCTCCATCACAGGCTTCTGGCAAAGGATGGGCTGCACCCAGTGAAGGGATACCAAAATTTTTACTACCACACTATGGGCGTGGCTTATGCAGGACACCCTGCATTTTCTTTCAACATCTTTCAGTGCAAATTGGGTATTCTGGAGCGGAGCTCCATTTTCGCTACCCCACTGGTTTCCCTCTGTCCAGGCAGTAGCCCACCCCTGGCTGCACCTCGCAAAGACTGGTCCATCTTATCAAGAGGGCAATAAACTAAAATTGAGGAGGGAGGGTGACCAGTATTTAGAATCTCCAGGACCTAATTCTATGCAAAAAGTTCTAGAAAGCAAGGCAAATAACGAAATAAAGAGAGATGGGACAGAAGGCAAACTCAAACATCAAATAGGAGACATTTGGTAGGATGAAACCCATGACTGGAACATACTGATAGAAGGATACAAACTAATATGGCTATAGGAGTATACTCTAGGTCAGTGTTTCCCAACCTTTTTTGAGCCGCGGCACATTATTCATATTTTCAAAATTCTGGGGAACACTGAGGGGGGGTGGGGGGGGCTAAAGAAAAGTTTGGACAAAAAAAATCTCTTCCTCCATTTCACTCTATTTCTCCCTCCCTCTTTCTCTCCCTTCCTTCCCTTCTTTCTCTCTCTCCATCCCTCTTTCTTTCTTCCTCTCTTTTTTGCTCTCTTTCTCTCTCCCTCCTTCCCTCCCTCTATGTCTTTCCCTCTCCCTCCTTCCCCCCTCTCTTTCTCTCTCTCTCTCTCTTGCTTTCTTTCTCTCTCATTCTCTCTCCCCTCCTTTTTCTCTCTCTCTCTTTCTCTCTCATTCACCACGCCGGCAACAGAGAGAAAAAGAAAGTGAGAGAGCCGGAGAGAGTGGAGGGAGAGAGCCGGTGGCTGTTGTCTTCGCCTCCCCCAGCCAGCTCTGCAGCTAAGAGGCAGCAGCGATCAGCCCCCTCGCCCTCCCAGACGTCCCCAGAGCCCAGCCACGTGCCGCCTCCCGTTAGCCCAGCTGACTTTTCCCTGCTGCCGTTTTCTCTTCATGGCGCAAAGCCACAGTCCCGGACTCCCGGATCGCTTGCTTCTCCAGCCAGCAAGCTGGCTGCCGGAAAAGCATCGCACTTTTTCAATGCGTGGGGCTTTCCTGGGCAGATGGCTTTGCTGACCGGAGAAGCGAGCGATCCGGGAGTCCGGGACTGTGGCTTTGCACCATGAAGAGAAAACGGCTCAGGCAGCAGGGAAAAGTTGGCCGTTTTCTCTTCATGGCGCAAAGCCACACAGTCCCGGACTCCCGGATTGCTCACCCCAAGGCAGGAAGCGGCGGCGGAGGAGAGGGGGCAGATCGTGCCCCAAGACAAGAGGCGGCGGCAGCGGCGGAGGAGAGGGGGCAGCTTACGGGGAACGGTGCTCGCAGCTGTCCCCCGGCTACTGCCCGATGCAGCTGTTTCCGGCGCTTTCCTGCTGGGCCCCAAAGAAGGAAAAAGGAGGCGCGAATAATGAAGCTCTCCTTTTTCCCGCCTTCCTTCTTTGGGGCCCAGCAGGAGAGCGCCGGAAACAGCTGCATCGGGCAGTAGCCGGGGGACAGCTGCGAGTGGGAGCTCCAGGTCCAAGGCACCGGCGGTCCGCCCAGCTGGAGCTTCCCTAGGCTTCGCGGCACACCTGACTGTGGCCGCGGCACACCGGTTGGGAAACGCTGCTCTAGGTCACCAAATCAATAAAAAAAAATAGATATCCTTTTTGCCAACCAACTAACAAACATATGTAGGAAATACACTACTATAGTAATGGAGGACTTCAATTACCCTGGTATCAATTCTGCATTAAGTGAGAAATCAAAAAGATTCCCTAACCAACCTAGCAGACAACTTCATTGTCCAAAAGGTAGAGAAGGAACTAGAGAGACAACCATACTGGACTTAATTCTTACAAAGACAGAAGAAGTTTGAAACTGCAGGTACCTTGGGTGAATTCAATGTAACACAAACATAAGCAATAGAACGTAATGACACTGAGAAATAAAAACAACTAATCCAAGAAGAAGCCAGTATGGCTGCACAAAGATCTCTCTGACAAATTAAAAAACAAACAAAAAAACCCACCCCAAGTACAAAAAAATGGAAAGAGGGACAATAAGTAAGGCAAAATATCAGCAAATAGCCAGAATCTGGAAAGCAAAAGTTCAGAATGAAAAAAAGACTTGCAACAAAAATCAAAGACAATAAAAAAAAGTTTCATCCAACATATAAATAATAAGAAAAAATCAAGGAGACAATTAGTCCACTAAAGAGAGAAGATACCAAGGAAGTAACAGACAGTAGGGAGAAAGCAAAGCTGCTTACCTCTTTCTTTGTATTGGTCTTCATGCCAAAACAAACTGTAGCACAAACTACCAGAAATATAACTGTAAAAAACAGACTGCAAACAAAAGTTAAAATAAGCACCAAAAATATTGAGATAATTCATATCTGATCTTGATAAGTACAAATCACGGGGACCAGAAGGATTACATCCTAGAGTTCTAAAGGAGCTGGCAGATGTCATCTCAAAACTACTGTACCGCAATTTATAAGATTATAAAAAAACAAATCTGCCAACACCTAGAAATGAGTGGACTAGCAATCAGAACAGCACATCTATTTTGTTAAAAATAGATCATGCCAAACCAATCTTATTTCATTCTTCAACATAGTAACTAAATTAGTAGAACAGTGAAATACTGTGGAAATAATATACTTAGACTTCAACAAGGCATTCAACAATGTAGACTGCAACCTATAAGTTGAAAAAAATGGGATAGATAGCTTCACCACCAGATGGATTCACAGTTTCTGGCTGGCAAACCATACTCAATGAGTACTCCTTAATGAGTCTAAGTCTCCATGGAGAGAAGTAAGCAATGGGGTACCACAAGATTCTGTTTTAGGCCCAGTACTCTTCAATATCTTCATAAATGACTTAGGGAATAGAAGAGGAACTTACCAAATTTGTAGATGATATTAAACTGGCAGGAATAGCTAATACCCTAGAAGATTAAGTTCAAGAGCCAGATGGATCTTGACAGACTTGAACACTGGGTTCTATCTAACAAATGAAATTCAATGTAGAGAAAAATAAAGTCCCTAAGAAAAACCAAAAATACACATATAAGCTGGATAAAACCAGGCTTAATAGCAGTGACTTTGAGAGTCATCTTGAAGTCTTAGCAAGCAGTTGTGCAGTGGCAGGCAAAAGAGCCAGTGCAATCCTAAATTGCATTTACAGAGGGATACAATCCCTCAAGTGAGGTATAATATCACTCTATAAAGCATTAGTAAGACCGTACCTAGAGTGCTACAACCAGTTGACCCAAGATGGCGACAAGGGTAGATTGCCAGATTGTGGGACTATAGGAAAGGGCTAAAGGGGAAAAAGCTAAAAATCACAGAACTGGGGACAGGATAAACAACAGAAAAGCTAAGCAAATTGAGCAAGATTAAAAGACAAGTACTGGCAGGAAAAAGAAAACCCAAGGACTAAGACCAGCAACTAAGCAATAAAATCAAAACATCTGGCGAAGGGCGAGACGATAGCCAAAACTCCAAAGATACACAGAGCTAGACTCCACGTGGAAAGCGAAACCAGAAACCAGACCAAAGCTTACCACAAGAGACCAGAGCGTGCCGAGGAGAAAGCTGAGCACTGGAGACAGCAGCCAAGGGAAACCTCACCACAACTTCCGAGCATCAGAGACACCACAGACAGAGGAAGGAGACTGAGAGTTGCCATGATTGACCCCTGGGGCCCTACAAAGAAAGAAGAATGACACGAGAGACCCAGAGAGCAGCTTCCCAGGCCTTAACCCCCACCTGGACAGACAGGCCTCTCCCCAGTGCCACTATCATACAAACCCTTCCTATTCCCGATGCCTGCAAATGCCACCCAGGTGATAGGGACTGACCGCTGGAAAACTACCGGAGTGCTGAAGCCCAACCAAAAAAGCCCCGATGCTCAGCTGATGACTGGATTCCTCCCAGAACACCAAAATTCAGCCAAAGAAGCCCAAAACCCAACAGATCACCTGATCCCTCCTGGAGCTTTGGTAGCCAGCTTGAAGAAGCCCTGACACCTAGCTGATTCATCCCTAAGCCCCAAACACCAGCAGAGCGAGTCTCCAGGAGCCCCCATTAACACAGAGGACTGACCACCATTACAAAGGAACAAACCACATGGCTCCAAAGGGAAACAAAGAGACCCCATGACCTAATTCAAACACTCTAAAATCAACAGACACAGACCACATGGTTCAAAGAAGAAACAATGAAACCACGTGTTAGCACCCCAAATAGCATCTGAGAAATAAATCAGATTCCAGTCCAATTCTCTCATCCAAGGTTCGATTTATTAGCAGACCCATGTTGGTCGTGCCATTGCCATCCCGATACTAACTTCCTTTCTGTTCCTCACCCAGGTTAAGGTTCATCCCCCATCCCCACACCCACAAGTTCATCACGAGGACCAGTCTGAGTGCAGGGATTGCACCGACCTCCTCTTTATGACTGTTGATGAAGAAGAAAAGATTACCTTGGACTCTAAGATAGGAATTTGTTATGGCTAGTAACTTTCCCTCTCATGCAACTACCCCTCCCAGTTCCCTAATATTATTCTTCTGTGGTAGACCAAAGTCTCTTACCACACATGATGGCTTCGGGCTGACACTACGTGACCTTGAATGAATACACTCTCTCCCGTTACTCAAAGGGAACCCACCAACACCAAACCCAGGGGATCTAAGAGCAATTAACACCCATTAAGGCAACTTACACAAAAGGACTTTAGATACAATGCTCTTCACCCACACTCACACACACAACTCGCGACAAACCATCTTCCATATACAGAATTTGGACACATCACCCTACAACCCCACACATAACTTGCTTCAAACACACACAACTACACCAAGCCATGGTGTATCCACACACATGTATAAACAAGAAGCAGACACTATTGTGATCTGCAGACTATGCTCAATGTACACTCTTCAACCCACAAATCTCCAAAACTTTATATGTACTAAATGTAAACTGATTGAACTACTGGAAGGAAAAATAGAAAAAACTAGGGGGGGAAATGAACACCTTTAAACTAAACAACCAAAATGAGAATACCCAAAGCCCACTAAAAGAACAAGCACAAATAGAATATAACAACAACCAAACAACCCCTAAACGAACCAACCCCCCAGAAGACGGAAACAACTGGAAGCACATCACCCACAGAAAAACCTTAAACCAAATATAAAACCTACGCCAAAGCCAGCTCACCCACTTCCAATTCCACTGGCCACAAGCAATAGATACCAAGGACTCCCAATAGAAGAAAACAAACAGGCAACTGATAAAGAACCATCAGCAATAACTCTCCAAAAAATAGCACCCCAGACACCACCATAATAAAAAAAGAACTGCCCAAACAATCCCAGCCTTTAAAAAAAAGGACAGTACTTGTAATTGGGGACTCAATCTTCAAAGAAATAGAACCAGCCATTTGCAAACTGGACATCAAATCCAGGGTGGTATGCTGTGTCCCTGGAGCCAAGATTTCTGACATAACAGATAAAATAACCAAACTACTTAAACCAACCGACTACTAACCTCCATTAGTATTGCATGTGGAAACAAATGATGTAAGAAATGATTTGAAATCAATAATGAGGGATTACGACCAACTGGTCAGCAAAATCAAGCACATAGGCACACAGGTAATCTTTTTGTCAATATTACTTAGAAGAGGAAGGCAACCAGCAAGAGAACAAAATATTCCACAACTGAACCACTGGCTAAAAAGATGGTGTCACCAAAGAAATTTTGAAGTCTTCAATCATGGACTATACTTTCTCCAGGATGGGCTTTTAGCATGGGATGGGCTACACTTCACCAAAACTGCGAATCATGTCCTTGGAAACTGGCCCAACTCTTTAGGAGGGTGTTAAACTAAAACTGAGTGGGGTGGGTGACCAAAATCTAGGACCTCCAAACACAGCTCCAAACAAGGAACCCCAGCCAACATGACAAACAACGAATCAATGAGGGAAGGGAAAGGGGACAAACCCAAACACCAATCAGAAGACACCAAGGGCTCACCCAGTACCAGGCACAAAGAACTCAGATGCCTTTACACAAATGCACAAAGCCTGGGGGACAAACAAGGAGAACTAAAAATACTAACACTTAAAGGCAACCATGACATAGTTGTAATAACTGAAACCTGGTGGGATGAAACACAAAATTGGAACATGCAGATAAAAGGATACACACAAAAAAGGGGGTGGAGTTGCACTGTATGTAAAGGACCACTACAATACCACAGAGACACAAGTAACAAGAGATGAAAAACCCCTTGAAATCATATGAGTCAGTATAAAGGGAAAAAAAGTGACACAACAATAGGAGTATACTACAGACCACCAAACCAAACAGAAACAATGGACATCCTCTTTACCAACCAGCTAGCACACTTACGTAAGAAAAATAATACAGTAATAATAATGGGAAACTTCCATTACCCAGACATCAATTGGAAAACCAACTCTGCACCAAGGGAAAAATAAAACAAATTCCTAACCAGCCTTGCAGACAACTTCATTGTCCAAAAAGTGGAGAAAGGAACTAGAGGGGCAGCCACATTAGACCTAAAACTCACAAACAGAGAAGAAATGATAGAAGGAATCAAAACTGAAGGGGCACTGGGTGAGAGCAACCACACCATTATAAAGTTCAACATAATGCTAACACAAACACAAGACCCAACAACACTAAAGTCCCCGATTTTAGAAAAGCGGACTTCAACAAACTTAGAGAAAACCTAAGAGTGGTCCCTTGGACAGAAGCACTAAAAGGCAAAACCACACAAGGAGTTTGGGAGACTTTAAAAACTATGATTATTGAAGCCCAGTATACCACCATTCCAATGAAAAAATAAATACATGAAATCCAAAAAGAAACCAGCATGGTTACACAAATACCTCACAGATAAACTGAATGAAAAAAGACAAATTCAAAAAATGGAAAGAAGGACACATACCAAAGCCAAATACTAACAGGCAGCCAGAATCTGCAAACAAAAAATCAGGATAGCAAAGGCCCAGTATAAACTAAGCCTAGTAATAAAAGTCAGAGACAATAAAAGTTTCTTTCAACACATAAACCAACCCCAAAGAAACAGTTGGTCCACTAAAAGGAGAAGATGGCAAAGAAATAACAGACAATAGGGATAAAGCAGAACTATTCAACAAATTCTTCACATCTGTCTTCACTCAAAAAGAAGCTGTAAACCAAGAAACCTATTACAGCTGCAGGATATAGAATTGGAACTCAATTCAACTCTACATCAGCAAAAAGACAGTAAGAGACCATCTGTTAGAACTCAACATGTACAAATCACCAGATGGATTACACCCCAGAATCCTAAAGGAACTAGCAGAAGTCATCGCTGAACCGTTTTATCACATCTTTCAAAGATCATGGCTCACAGGAGAACTACCAGATGATTAGAAATGAACTGATGTTGTCCCCATATATAAAAAAGGCCAAAAAAACCCCCAGAGCCAGTAAACTACAGACCAATCAGCCTAACCTCAATACTGGAAAAATACTGGGAAAAAATATAATCAAGAGACAATCTGCCACCACCTAGAGACATATAACATAATAATCAACAGCCAAAATGGGTTTGTCAGGAACAAATCATGTCAAACTAACCTCATTTCATTCTTCAATACTGTGATCAAATCAGATCTGCACATGCGTGACCAAAGGTTTTAGGCGCGACCACAGGAGGCTTTCTGAAAATGTTTTGAAAAGTTGATAGAAACCCCAAAATACTCCGTCAAACTCCTCAAAAGTTGGATAGAAGGAGAGAGAAATCTAAGGAGAATAAAGAGAGGTGAGGAGGAAGCTTGGAGAAGCAGGTTGCTACTGGATGTTGCTGGATTCTGGAACTGAAAAACAGTGAGTTTTTCAAAGGGAATATGGCAAAGGGCGGAGACAAGCCGGGCATGGAAGGAAAGATAGACAAACTACTACAAATGTTTTATTCTATGGAGCAGAGATTCAAAGCTATGGAAGATGCCTTTGGAGGTTTTACAAGAGCTTAAAAAGGACTCACAAAACAAAAAGAGAAAATCAATTGAAAGGGAGATGGAAGCCCAAGCAAGAAAAATTAGTGATATTATAAAGCAACAAATTTTTAGAATAGCAAATTTAGAAGATCACTAGAGGAGACGCAACTTACATTTTCGTGGCTTCCTCAAGAGATTGTAGTTTCTTTTTCTTAAGTAATAGTAATGTATTCCAGGCTCTATTTCTTGTGATTTTCAGGCTCTCTTGGATTAGGTCTATCTCTTTTAATATTCTTTCTCTTTCAACTTTCCAAGATTTCTTAATAAAAGCTTCAGTGCTAATGCAATTACCTCTCATAAAAGGCTTGTGTGTATACCAAACTAATGTTTGCTTAATTTCTCCTGTTTCGTTAATATTAAAGAATTCACACAATTCCTTTTGTAATTTGAGTCTATTTTTCCCACTAGCCGAAACCACAGGGTTGTATCTCCAGATCCTTTGTTGTCTATTAGCATCCATTTCAATCACTGCTAACAATGGAGCATGATCTGATAACCAAATACTTTTAACTTCAGCTCTGTTGAGGTGTGCCGCCCCCGTTTTATTCATTAATATATAGTCAATACAACTAAATTTATTATGTCTTGCTGAATAAAATGTATCCCTGTTTGCTGCGTTTGCATGGAGGTCCAACATATTAATTTTATTTAAGTGTAACTTTTTCTTTTCTCCCCTCTCTGCTGTTAATTCCAAATTAAAATCACCTGCTAGGATCACTATGCCTTCTGCAAAATTATCTAACTTACTTTACATTTATTATGAATTGTTTTGTATTTGCATTAGGAGCATAGATTACTGCTAAGGTTATTACCTTATTATTTATTTTCCCCTTAATGAATAACATTCTACCATCTTTATCTCTTTTAATATTAATTAATTGAAATGGTACTCTTTGATTTATCAGAATTGCCACTCCTCTACTTTTTGTGTTCCCTCTAGATTCATAAATCCTCTTCCAGTCATTATTATTAACTAATTTGTCTGATCTTTTTCTCCCTTTATGAGTTTCTGATAAAAACAAAAAATCAACTCTACTATCCCTGGCCAATTTCATAATTCTATAACGTTTTTTCTGTGATGACATTCCATTCACATTTAATGACAATAAAACCCTTTCACCCATTATACATACTTTTGAATGTATTTCCCCCTCCTGCAAAACAGAGCCTATTGGAAAGGTTTTTGTTAATTGCCTTGAACCCCCACCCTAGTGGCCCTTCCCCTGCACCCCCCCAAAGGGGAGGCAATGAAAAGAATTTTTGTTTATCCAAGAGGCACCCCTGGATTTGCATTCCACTGGAGAACTCCCCCACCTTTCCCCTTTAAAAGCAATAAAGGAAATCCCCCTCCTTCCCTCTTTATCCCTTGTTAGTTAGAATAAAATACACAAAGAAGCAAGTTAGTCAAGAACCATAATACCATGTTTTCAGTTCAGTTCATTATTTCTTCTTTTGACGTGTAATTCTGGATTCTTCTTTCCCCCCCCTCTTTCCTGGAGTAATGCCAGCTCCTTTTGTAGGGCTGCAATTTTTTGATCTTTTTCTTGATCTGCTGTGCGAATTGGCTGAACTGTAAACATGTCATCTTTTCCTCTTCCTTCTTCTGCTGCTGGTTTCTCCTTCCCTGCCGATGCCTGGAGATTTAGATCCAAATCAAACCCCAGTTGTTGGAGCAGTTTCTTCCCCTCATCCAAGGATCTTGCCTGGAGAACTTTGGAATCTTTAAAAACTATTATTGTCGCTGGATATTTCCAGGTAAAGCGGACTCCGTTTTGAAATAATTGATTCGTGATAGGTCTCATTTAGTTTCTAGCCTGGAGCGTCTCTGCAGACAAATCTTTTAGAACGTGTATTGAAGTGCCTGTATAATGTAAATTTGGAGTTTGCTTTAATTCTCTGTAAATTTCTGCTGCTCTCCTTTCCGAAATAAATCTTACGATAATGTCCCTTTGATTGCCTTGACTCCGAGGGCCAAATACCCAGTGTGCTCTCTCATATTCATTTGGGTCACATTTAATATTATTTTCACAAAGCCATTGATGGATCGCTTGGATAAGACGTTTACGCTCAACAAAATCTTGCTTGAAGCCCCTCAAACGCAGATTAGATCTCCTTTGTTTGTCTTCTAAGTTATTTATGCGTGATTCATGGCGAACTTTCCCCTCCTCTAGTTTCACAATTCTCAGATCTTGTGATTTCGACTGTTCTTTTAAGTCTTTAACACCAGCACTGACGGCAGCTATTGCCTTTCGCATATCTTTGAGCTGCTGCCCCATATTTGCAAATGCCGTTAACAGTGAGTCCATTTTTCCCCCCAAATCTGGAGTAGTCGCCATTTTTCCTTTGTTCTCTATTTTCCCCCTACTCACGTTTAAAACAGTAGCTTGCTTCTCTTTTTGTAATGATCCAAGCAAGTTTTCAAAAACTCCGTTTAGTTCTCTTCCTCTCAATCCGCTTTTCACCAAGCCAGAGAGGGTTGTCAGGGGTTAACTTTCACTTTTTTAAATTCACATTAGGGAGTTCTCTGTAGAGGCATCTATCTTTCTGGACACATGCGCAAATCCCGTAGCTAAATATGTTTAAGTTTAAGTTTAAGTTTAATCAGATTTGTATGCCGCCCCTCTCCGCAGACTCGGGGCGGCTCACAGCAATAGCAATACAATGTAAGACAAATCCAATATTTAAATTAATTTAAAAAACACCACAAATTAAAACCAATCATACACACTAGCATACCATGCATAAATTTTATAAGCCTAGGGGGAAGGCACATGTCAATTCCCCCATGTCTGACGACAGAGGTGGGTTTTAAGGAGCTTACGAAAGGCTAGGAGGGTGGGGGCAACTCTGATATCTGGGGGGAGTTGGTTCCAAAGGGTTGGGGCCGCCACAGAGAAGGCACTTCCCCTGGGTCCCGCCAAACGACATTGTTTAGTTGACGGGACCCGGAGAAGGCCAACTCTGTGGGACCTAACTGGTCGCTGGGATTCGTGCGGCAGAAGGCGGTCTCGGAGATATTCTGGTCCAGTGCCCTGAAGGGCTTTATAGGTCGTAACCAACACTTTGAATTGTGACCGGAAACTGATCGGCAACCAATGCAGACTGCGGAGTGTTGGTGTGACATGGGCAAATTTAGGAAAGCCCATGATAGCTCTCGCAGCTGCATTCTGCACGATCTGAAGTTTCCGAACACTTTTCAAAGGTAGCCCCATGTAGAGAGCATTACAGTAGTCGAGCCTCGAGGTGATGAGGATATGAGTGACTGTGAGCAGTGACTCCCGGTCCAAATAGGGCCGCAACTGGTGCACCAGGCGAACCTGGGCAAACGCCCCCCTCACCACAGCTGAAAGATGTTTCTCTAATGTGAGATGTGGATCAAGGAGGACGCCCAAGTTGCGAACCCTCTCTGAGGGGGTTAATGACTCCTCCCCCCAGGGTGGTGGACGGACAGATGGAATTGTCCTTGGGAGGCAAAACCCACAGCCACTCCGTCTTATCCGGGTTGAGCTTGAGTCTGTTGACACCCATCCAGAACCCAACAGCCTCCAGGCACCGGCACATCACTTCCACTGCTTCGTTGACTGGACAAGGGGAGGAGATGTAAAGCTGGGTATCATCTGCATACTGATGATACCTCACCCCATGCCCTTGGATGATCTCACCCAGCGGTTTCATGTAGATATTAAATAGTAGGGGGGAGAGGACCGACCCCCGAGGCACCCCACAAGGGAGTAACCTAGAGGTCGACCTCTGACCCCCCACTAACACCGACTGCAACCGACCAGAGAGGTAGGAAGAGAACCACTGAAGGACAGTGCCTCCCACTCCCAACCCCTCCAGCCGGCGCAGAAGGATACCATGGTCGATGGTATCGAAAGCTGCTGAGAGGTCAAGAAGCACCAGGACAGAGGATAAACCCCTGTCCCGGGCCCGCCAGAGATCATCCATCAGCGCGACCAAAGCAGTTTCCGTGCTGTAGCCGGGCCTGAATCCTGACTGCTGAGGACCTAGATAATCGGCTTCTTCCAAGGACCGCTGGAGCTGGAGCGCCACCACCTTCTCAACAACCTTCCCCATAAATGGAAGGTTGGAGACTGGTCGATAGTTGTTGAGAATGGCTGGGTCCAGGGAAGGCTTCTTGAGGAGGGGGCGCACAAGTGCCTCCTTGTAGGGATCCGGGAAGGACCCCCTCCCCAAAGAAGCGTTGACAATCTCCTGGACCCAGCTCCGTCTCACCTCCCTGCTGGCCGAAACCAGCCAGGAGGGACACGGATCCAGTAAACAGGTGGTGGAACTCACAGCTCCAATGGCCTTGTCCACTTCATCAGGTGTCACCAGATCAAACTCTTCCCAGACAGGTGGACAAGTACGTGCCCCAGTCACCTCAACTGAGTCGTTGTCAGTCGACTCTGTATTCCAATTAGAGTCGAGGTCCGCTCGGATACGAGCGATTTTATCAGCAAAAAACGTATTAAAATCCTCGGCACTACTCTGCAAGGGCTCCCCAACTCCCCCCTGATTAAGAAGGGAGCGGGTCACCCTAAACACAGCGGCCGGGCGGGATTCCGCTGATGCAATCAAGGCGGAATGATACGCGCATCTTGCCGCCTTGAGCGCCACTTTGTAAGTCTTAACATGTGCTCTTACAAGTGTTCGATCGGATTTGGACTTACTCTTCCTCCATCGCTTCTCTAGACGTCTCTTCTGGCGTTTCAACTCCCGGAGCTCCTCGTTGAACCATGGAGCTCTACGGGGTCTAGTGCCGCGGAGAGGTCGCAACAGCGCAATTCGGTCAAGAGCCTCTGCTGCAGCCTTGTTCCAGGCCTCAGCCAGAGACTCTGCTGAACTGTGTACGAGTGTATCTGGAATAACCCCAAGCGCCTTCTGAAAGCTCTCTGGATCCATCAGGCGTCTGAGGCGGAACAGCTTAATCGGTTCCGCCTCCCTGCGGGGAAGGATTGGAGCCAGGAAGTCAAGCCGCAGTAGAAAATGGTCTGACCATGACAAAGGCAACACTTCTAAGCCCCTAAGTCTCAGACCATTACTCAGTTGCTCAGAGAGGAATACCATGTCGGGTGCGTGCCCCCCCTCATGAGTCGGACCCTGTACTACTTGGGTCAGGTCCATGGCTCTCATGGTGGCCATGAACTCCTGTGCCAGTCCAGAGGTTTCACCGAGCGACGGCAGGTTAAAGTCCCCCAAGACAATAAGTCTGGGGAACCCCACCGCCAACCCGGCTACCTCCTCGAGTAGCACAGGCAGGGCTTGTGACACACAGCTGGGAGGCAGGTACGTGAGAAACAAGCCCACCTGGACCCCTAAGTCCAACTTCACCAGGAGGGACTCGCAGCCCTCAATCTCTGGAGCAACGAGTCTACGCAAGCCAAGGCTCTCCCTGGCTATAATAGCCACTCCTCCCCCCCTTCCCTGGGGTCGAGGCTGATGCCATATCTGAAACCCAGCTGGGCAAATTTCAGAGAGAGGAACTCCTGCCTCTGGGCCCAGCCAGGTTTCAGTAACACATCCCAAGTCAGCCTCCTCATCCAGGATCAGATCCCGGATGAGGAGAGCTTTATTTACCACCGACCTGGCATTGAGTAGCAGCAGCTTGAGTCCAGGGCCAGAATTACACTCATCACCAGCACCCAGGATTGGGTTCACAGACCCGGAACAAGGGATCGTTATTAAGCAACGATCTCTCGTTCCCCTGGAATGGCTAGCTCTGTGGCCCCCACCATATCTGCCTCTCCCCAGCAGGACCGGAATATTCCGACCCTCTACCACCTCAGATATCGGTGCCCCCTCCTCTCCTGCCTCTCCAGTGTCATGTAGGCTAATGAAATCATTCATACCATTTCCATTTATTTCATCCATACCAAAGTTCCACCCAGCCCACCCATAACAATCATTCATTTTATACATATCATCATACCCACCCCAATAATTCATTAGTTTAAAAAAAACCTTCTAATAAATTAGCTAAAATATTAATTATTAAAAATTCAATATAGATTCAATTAAAAAAAACAATATAAAAATCAATTACACTAAAATAGGATACCAATTAACACTAAGTTATTCTCAAGATCTTAATAGAACAACATATAATTATTAAAAAATTGTTAAAGTTATAAAGTGCTAAAGTTATAGAGTGCAAAAAATATAGGAAATAATTAAGATGATATTCCATCAGGTCAGCAATACAGCACCAGTTCTAAAGAGTGAGTTCTGGAGAGAAAAGTTCAATGACCAAGGAGAAGTCCAAGTATATTGTTTTCCAGGATCTTGGGATCTTTGGTGCCAGCCACTGCCACTGGCTGGCACTCTCAGTTCTATACTGAAGAGTTCCAAGATCTCACCTACAGAGGGGACTGGCAAGAAGAAATCTTAGTGAGCTGCTTCAAAGACAACCTGCATGATAACCTCTAGCATGCTTGCCTGGCTTGAGGGACCCCAGACCACCTGTACGACTGGTACATCCTGGCTGAAAAAGTGGAGATTGACATGGCTAGAAATCAATACCAAGGGGAAGAGTTTGGAAAGGATCCCCACCCCAGGGGAAGTAAGAGCCATTCAAACTGCAAGCCCCCCGGCACCAAGATCATCTGCCTGCTTCAAATGGGGGAAGGAGAAGCACAGTGCAGCCAAGTGTCATTAAAAAACTCCTGTCCCAAAGCCGAAACACCTGTCTGGAGGAAAGTCCATGAAAATAATCCCCTGAGGAAAAGACACCACACTGAGAAGTGGAGAGGCCACAGAATTTCACCCCTTGCAAAATTGGGGGAAGGAATTCTGGCTTCACCTGGGGAGGAATCTGCCCCATCCGAGAGTGACTCTGAAGATGACCTACTGGTAAGTGAACTAATTGAGCCAGTCATCCTGCCCATAAAAATATTTGTCCCCAGTAGGGGGGAAATAGTGAAAATCTCAGCCCTCTTGGAGTCCGGGTGCTTAATTAGCCCAACCCTGATAGGAAAATTGGGCATACACTTGCAGAAGCTAAAAATCCCATCACGTTCTGTCAGTTAGATGGGTTAGTCAGGGTTCCAAATAGCATGTCTATGTTCCAAATAGTGTTCAAAACTAAATCAGAGTCCAAAACAAAGGTTTCCTCAAAGTTCCAATTTATTATCAGAGCCATGTTAGTACATTTGGGAAAAACCCAAATCTGAAGTCTCAGAGGTTTCTCCACCCAGTTGAAAGTTTAAGCCCTAGTCCCATTGACCAATCTTCATCTCCCATTTCCTTCCGTGCAGGTGCAGAAGTGCAGAGACGAAGGATGACAACCTAGAAGGAATTTGTTATAGTTACATGCAGACACTTCTCATGCAATGATCCCTCCCAAATTTGCACAGCAAATACAAATAGCATGAAGTGTGGCAGGCCAAAGACTCCAGGTAAAATGGTTTCAGGTTGACAGGCAGCCTCACCTCATGAAAAAAAGTGTCCTACAAGAAAAGAAAGAGAATACAGCATCCTTAACCACCCCCACCCCCCTAGGAGGACCCTTTCATTTGTCTGGGTATATCTCGTGGAATTGTTTAACTAAATTGTCATCTTTTACATTTCAACTTTTCACCCAAATAGCTTCAGACAAATGGTACCCCTTCCAATGGATTAGATATTCTGGACTCTAAAATTTTATTCGCCTCATAGTGTGTCTCTCCTACAGGGGGAGGTGGTGGTTGGGTTTGTGGTCTTATATTTGATCCAATCACTGGTTTTAATAAGCTGCAATGAAATATTGGGTGAATATTCCCCAATATTCTTATATTTGACCCAATCACTGGTTTTAATAAGCTGCAATGAAATATCGGGTGAATATTCCCTAATATTCTAGACAATGCAAGCATAGTGACTGGGTTCAGCTTCTCCATCCACTCAGTCATGGAAGTGGGAGCCTCCATGTACTAATCTGTCTCTTAGTACAACAGCCAATTGCTCACTGTTCTATTTTTTCAGATATCAAAATAGTTTTCCCTTTTCAAGGTCATCAGCTGTCAGAAAATCCATGAAAATATTCCACCATCATAGTTCCTCCAGCCAGTAGATGGCGCTCTCAACTGCCTTCCTATTCCAAACCTTCCAAATCTGCCTTCCTATTCAATAATGTTTATCTGCATTTTCTTCGGAGAGGGGCAGCATACAAATCTAATAAATAATAATAATAATAAGCCATTTTTTTTACAAGATATTTTCATGCAAACTTATTTTCCAGGCTCTTAATTCACCAGGTTTATTTTGACAAAATTCCAAGTTCTCAAGAATTGAGCATCAATTCTGCCCTTTTAAAAAAGTTTCTCTATGACCTTCTGTTGGCTAGATAGCCACTTTCTAGATTTCCAGTCTTTTTGTTCCCTTTTGAGTTTTCAAAACATCTTTTAGAAGCTTACTGTTAGCAAAAAACATTTCCACTCTCTTCTTGCTCTCTAGCACAGTCTTTTATCTTCCCTCCTAGGTGACTCCAATCTTCAAAAGCAATCCAGCCATTTGTGGCCACAACAGCAAGGACGACAAGGTTGTCTTTGGTCACCATTGGCTGAGAGGATTGTGTTACCTCCCTGAGGGTTTTGCCACCACCCCATCTCCAGCTCACTGATAGGTACCTCTCTTCTCCCCCAGCCCTCCAGGGTGGTTCTGACCTCACTCCAACTGAGCTGGGTCTCCTAGCAATGAGGATTTTGGGGAGGGAAAAATTATTTGTGGCCTCAGCTGAAAATAAAAAAGAGGTATAGCAGTGTATGTAAAAGAATGGCTCAACCCCAAGCATATATATTCAGATGATGAAGGTAGAATCCTAATCCTTGAAATTTTAATAGAACATAAAAAAAATTCTATAATTGTAATCTGCGCACCAAATATTAACCAAAAAGAATTTTATAAAAAACTATATGAACAAATTAATATGATACAAAATCCAAATATATGCCTGTTAGGCTATTTTAATGCCATTGTAGATCCGAATATTGATTATAAAACAGGGGGGGAAAGAAATAAAGCTAACAATAGAAATCGATTACCCTCTGTATTCTTTGACATGGTGGAGGAATACAGACTTAAAGACATTTGGAGGGAGAGAAATAAACTTAAAAAACAATTCACCTACTTTTCACCACCCAATCAATCATGGTCCAGACTGGATATGTTATGGAACAATAGTGAGATTGAAAACAAGATAGAAAAAAATCAACATCAGAACGAACATTTGGGCGGATCATCATCCAATAATACTAATACTAAAAACAGCTGAAAGGGGAAATAAAAGGTGGACGATCTACCCCAATATAATGAAGGATAAGGAATATATAAAATTTATGGGAAAAGAACTAACTTTCTTTTTAAAAGATAATTGGAACAAAGATACCACCTTACAGAACATTTGGGACACCGCCATGGCTTATATTAGGGGCTTAACAATCTCATATGTAAGTAGGAAAATAGAAATAAAAACCAAAAATTACAAGAACTACAAGAACAAATTAAAAAACTAGAAATTAAATCACAAAACGATCCACATAATGATTGCCTTGGCAAAGAAAAAGATAATCTTAACCACAGAATTAACCTGATTATACAAGAGGACATAGCTGTACAAATAAAAAGGGTAAAACAAAACCATTTTGAACAAGCAAATAAAATAGTTAAATGGCTGGCATACAAATTAAAAAAAGAGAAGGAGAATAAATACATCCAACAACTAGAAGATGAGAAGGGAGTAGCACAATTTACATTAATAGAGAAAAAAAAGATCGCCATGGAATTTTATCAGACACTATACCAGAAAGAAGAAATAAATGAAAAAGACAAATGCAACTACTTAAATTAATGCAATCCAGAAGAGATAACTGAGTTAAACAGAGAATTATTGGATAAAATTATAACTAAGGAGGAATTAGAAATAGCCATCCAAAACAAAAATAATAATAAAACCGCTGGACCTGACAGGATCCCCACTGAATGTTATAAAGAATTAGGAAATCTCCTTAACAACCTGATGTTAAAAACATATAACAACGTACTAACTCTAGTACTAATTCTTGGACCGACTCTTTGATAACCTTAATTTCCAAAGAAAAAAAGAAAAAGGAAAAAATAACTAACTACAGACCCATCGCATTACTAAATACTGATTATAAAATTTTCTCTACTATAATAGCTAACAGACTTAAACCAATCCTAAACAAATGGATACATGCAGATCAGAATGGTTTACTTCCAGATGGACATATCCAAAATAATACTAGAATAATTCTAGATGCCTTAGAATATTACGAAACGCACCCCGAAAAAGCCATGGCAGTAATATTTATGGACGCACAAAAAGCATTTGACAACCTAACTTGGGAATTTTTACTTGAATTATTAGATAAGTTGAAATTTGGACCAAATTTTATTAGAGAAATTGACCACTTGACAAAATCCTATTGGGCCGGAACAAAAAAGCAATTGCTAATACATATAAATTATTGCTAAAACATAAAAATTTAGAAGAAATTGTCAAAGGTAATATGATAGCTTGGGCTAAGAATATTGGACACCCTATACATTTGGATCAATGGAATAAAATGTGGCACACAAATTATAAAATGACCAGGTCTACCTCTTATAAAGAAAACGCAATAAAAATGTTCTATAGGTGGCACATGCCCCCAGCCAGGCTAGCCAAGATGTATACTAATCTCAAACATAATTGCTGGAAATGTGGGGGAAAACATGGCTCTTACTTCCATATGTGGTGAACGTGCTCACGAGTTAAGAAAATTTGGCACAAATTACAAAAATGGATAAAAGAAATAATGAACATTAAATTAGAAATGAAACCGGAAATATTTTTACTTGGTATTATCGAAAAAAATATGAAAAAAGAACAATATTATTTGATCCAACATTTAATAACAGCAACGAGAATAGCTATAGCGCAGTTTTGGAAAAACGAATCATTGCCTAATGATCGAAACCTGAAAAAAAATGCTAGACTGTGCAGAAGCAGACAAATTAACACTGGAGCTAAAAGAGCAGGAAAACACAAAATACTACCAGATGTGAAAAGATTTTTATACATGGCTGAACCAAAGAACAAACACCAACAGTGCTGCATGATAAGAAAACAAATTAAGTTAAAATTGTTTAATGGCTTAAGTGTAACTTTTCTCAACTTGATATGTTTTTATAATTACAGATTAAGAATTCATAATTTCTCAAAATTGATTATACATTACTGACAAACCACAGGTAACATTACCGTAAAAGAGTATTAAAGGAGGCTGTCAGTGAGACAGCCAAAAGGAGGAAGGGATGTACATTGTCTGTTTTTCTGTATATATTTTGTGTGTTTATGTCATTTACATGTAAATAAAAATTTTTTTTTTGGAAAAAAGGATATTGGGGAACTCTGTGTCACCAGCCATTTGGTCATGCCCCTCTTCCGGGATTCTAAGATTTCAATGGGGAGTGACTGGACCCAAGTGAGGAAATGGGGGGAGGAGGGAGAAACCAAACAAAGAAACAGCGATGGTGGGAAAGGCCTTACCAGACCAGGGCATCCACAGGGATTACAAGGATCTACCTGAGGTGTTCAGCAAAAAGGTTCCAACAAGCTCCACCAAGATTAGGGAAGAGGATGAATGGAAAACAGCTTTTAACACTCCTTTGGGGTGTTACCAATTCAAAGTGCTCCCGTTTGGATTACAAAGGCACCCCTGCCATGTTTATGCAACTGATAAACGTGCTCCATGAGTACCTGTCCAAAGGGGTCCTGGTGTACCTAGATGACATTTCAATATATACTGAGACAAAAGCTGAGCACATAAAGCTTGTCTGAGTGGTTTTAAACAAACTCCACTATGTGAAACTTTATACAAAACTTTCCAAATGTGAATTCCATAAGGATAGAATTGGACTTCCAGATTGACACCACACTGAAGAAAGGCAGCCTCCAACATTTCTCAGGGTTGTTTTCTGCATTTTGGTGGATCCTTGGTACCCGAGGAAGTGATTGTCACCTGGAGGGATGCTGATTTGAAGGGGAACTCTCGCAGCACCTTCAGTGGAAAGGCAATCCCTGGAGGGCAAGGGAAAACCCTGGACTGAGCCCGAAGAAATCAGCATCACTTCTGGTCTTGAAGCGCGGCAGCCCGACTCAAGAGAAAAAGCTGAGCAAAACAGTGAAAAGTGAGGTGTGGATGTTTTAAAGTAGGACTTGGTTGGAGTGATTTTCCCTTTCAGAGAGAGAGAGATTAAAGGAATTGCCCATTCGCCGCGGTCAGAGTGTTGTTTGTGGGAAAGATTGGAGGCTCCAAGGACGAAGAAGTGGCCATCAAGCACCAAGATCAGAAAGAAATTGGAAGGAGTGAAAGGACGATCCAACAACATCCTATGGTGAGGTCAGAGATCCCCAGGGAAATGTGCCATTAATGGATTGTAAGAATAGAAGGAGAAACCTGGTGTGGATTTGTTGATGAAGAGATAGAAGAACTGTGGAAAGTGTGAGGTGAACATCGAAGTAAGACAGAAAGAACCTGGTGGGTGAAGTCAGTACATGATTCAGCAAATCGGAAGGCAACTCTAAAGACATTTCTTATTTATTTGATTTGCACTTTACTTTATTTGAACTTTGGTTAATCAGTGGATTATCCTTGCTATTTTCCAACTTTTTCTACCAAAATACTCTAAGGAACTTGAACTGGGAAAGCTGAAAACTGAACAATACAGGATCATAAATTAGAATACTCTCCATTACTTTATTTTCTTTACTACTTCTACCCAAGAGAAGGAGAGTGGTTCTTTAATCTGAAAGGTAACTTTGTATCAAGTAAACAGCTCCTCTTCTAAACATTTGTTACAAAATAATACGATTGAGTGATTCTGAACATTTATTATTATTTAATATCTGGACTCTGTAAACTATACAATTTATAGACGAAGATTTATTTTATTTATATTTATATTCTTCTCTTGCCTTTATGTTTGATAAGAACTGATTTTATTTATAACTATTATAAGGAAATTGTATTCTGATTGATTTATTATTGAATGATCTACTTATATATTTATTAAGATATATACTTCATCATAACTATTAAATATTAATTAAGCAATATTAAGTAATATTAAGTACTGAGATACCTGTAAAAATAGCAAGGGATGAGTTTATAATCTGGCAAGGGAGAATACAGTGACATACAGAGAGAAAGAAATAATTGTCCTCAAACAAATATCGAGCCAGGTAAGGGATAAAAGAAAGCCTTACCAATTTCTAACAGTCAGACTAAACAAGAACAGAATACTATTCAGATGGTTAATACTCCTCATCACGTTTCTATGAAAAACAACAACATAGGATTAACTCAGTACAGGAAGCCAGAGAATTCTTTAATCTCGACATAAAAGAGATAGAGGAACTAGACCCAAAGGAGGGAGTGGAGAGAGAAGGAGCAAACCGTAATTAATTAAGCTCAGAAGAACTCCCATCTCAAATGATCAAAGAGATCAAACAACTAGAGGATGATGGAAGACAAGGCGTGACAACAAGGTCTAAAGCGGGCAAAGACAGGAAACTAGAGGAAACCAAACTAAGATTAATTCAATGGAAGAAATAAGGTTAATATCAGTGAACATTAATCGATTGAATTTGCCCATAAAAAGGAAAAAAAATATAACAAACTCATTAAATATAACCCAGCCATTACCTGTCTGCAAGAAACACAAATCAAAAAAGACCACCATCATGTCTTACAATTTATATTAATTGTTCCTAATTTATATTATTATCTCAGATTAATTTTATAATTGACCGATTAACCTTTTTTAATTAATTAATTAATTTTTAATTTTTATATATTTTTAACTAATTTATTGGGGGGTAATTTTAGTGATGGATATTTGGGATCAGATGGAAGGTATATATGAAATGAATGAAATGAATGATGGGATTAACTTGCGGGATGGGTGGGGCATGGATGAGGTAAATGGTAATTGTAATTTTTATAATATGAAAGAGTGGGGTGAGTGGGATGGTTTGTACGGGAATAATAGGATCAGTATGAGTGCAGAATTTAGCCTACCTGGCGGTAGAGGGACAGAAGGAATGGGGGTACCTTTCTCCGGTGTGACAGAGGGCCAGAATATTTTGGTCCTGCTGGGGTGAGGTAGATATGGCGGGAGCCACAGGGCTAGCCGTTCTGGAGGAAAAAGAGATCGCTGCTTAATAGCGATCCCTTGTTCCGGTCCCGTGAGCTCAAACAGGAGCCCTGGTGACGAGTGCAATCCGGGCTCTGGGTTCAAGCTGCTGCTGCTCAATGCTAGATCGGTAGGAAACAAAGCTCTCCTCATCCGGGATTTAATCCTGGATGAGGAGGCCGATCTGGCATGTGTGACTGAAACCTGGCTGGGCCCAGAGGGAGGAGTTCCTCTCTCGGAATTATGCCCAGCCGGGTTTCAGATATGGCATCAGCCTCGACCCCAGGGAAGGGGGGGGAGTGGCTATTGTAGCCAGGGAGAACCTTCGCCTGCATAGACTCGTTGCCCCTGAGATTGCGGATTGTGAGTCACTCCTTGTGAAGTTGGATTCAGGGGTTCACATACCTGCCTCCCAGCTGCGTGTCAACAGCCCTGCCTGTGCTGCTCGAGGAGGTGGCTGGGTTGGCGGTGGAGTTCCCCGGACTTATTGTCCTGGGGGACTTCAATCTACCATCACTCGGCGGTTCCTCTGGATTGGCACAGGAGTTCATGGCCACCATGACAGCCATGGACCTGACTCAAGTAGTTCAGGGTCCGACTCACGAGGGTGACACACACCTGATATGATATTCCTCTCGGAGCAATTGAATAGTGGTCTGAGACTAAGGGGCTTAGAAGCATTGCCTTTGTCATGGTCAGACCATTTTCTACTGCGGCTTGACTTCCTGGCTCCAATCCTCCCCCGCAGGGAGGCAGAACCAATTAGGAGGTTCTGCCCCAGATGCCTGATGGACCCAGAGGGCTTTCAGAGGGCGCTTGGGGTTTTACCAGATTCACTCGTCCACAGCTCGGCAGAGTCTCTTGCTGAGGCCTGGAACAAGGCTGCAGTGGAGGCTCTCGACCAAATTGCGCCTTTGCGATCTCTCTGTGGCACTAGACCCCGTAGAGCTCCATGGTTCAACAAGGAGCTCCTGGAGTTGAAATGCCAGAAGAGACGTCTAGAGAAGCGATGGAGGAAGAGTAAGTCCGAATCCGACCGAACACTTGTAAGAGCTTTTATTAAGACCTACAAAGTGGTGCTCAAGGCAGCAAGATGCGCGTACCATGCCGCCTTGACTGCATCAGCGGAATCCCGCCCGGCCGCTCTGTTTAGGGTAACCCGCTCCCTTCTAAATCAGGGGGGAGTTGGGGAGACCTTACAGGGTAGTGCCGAGGAATTTAACTCGTTTTTCGCTGATAAAGTTGCTCGGATCCAGGCTGATCTCGACTCCAATTGCATAGCAGTATTGGCTGACAATGAGTCAGTCGAGGTGACTGGGGCTAAACGTCTCTTTCAATCAGTCTGGGAGGAGTTTGACTTGGTGACACCTGATGAAGTGGACAAGGCCATTGGAGCTGTGAGTTCCGCCATCTGTCTACTGGATCCGTGTACCTCTTGGTTGGTTTCAGCCAGCCGAGAGGTGACATGGAGCTGGGCCCAGGAGATTGTCAATGCCTCCTTGGAGAGGGGGTCCTTTCCGGCCCTTTATAAGGAGGCACTTGTGTGCCCCCTCCTCAAGAAGCCTTCTCTGGACCCAACCGTGTTTAATAACTACCATCCAGTCTCCAACCTTCCCTTTATGGGGAAGGTTGTTGAGAAGGTGTTGGCGCTCCAACTCCAGCGGTCCTTGGAAGAAGCCGATTATCTAGGTCCTCAGCAGTCAGGATTCAGGCCCGGCTACAGGATGGAAACTGCTTTGGTTGCGTTGATAGATGATCTCTGGCGGGCCCGGGACAGGGGCTTGTCCTCTGTCCTGGTGCTTCTTGACCTCTCAGCGGCTTTTGATATCATCAACTATGGTATCCTTCTGCGCCGGCTGGAGGGGTTGGGAGTGGGAGGCACTGTTCTTCAGTGGTTCTCCTCCTACCTCTCCGGTCGATCGCAGTCGGTGTTAGTGGGGGGTCAGAGGTCAACCTCTAGGTCTCTCCCTTGTGGGGTGCCTCAGGGGTCGGTCCTCTCCCCTCTGCTATTTAATATCTACATGAAACCGCTGGGTGAGATCATCCAAGGGCATGGGGTGAGGTATCATCAATACGCTGATGATACCCAGTTATACATCTCCACCCCATGTCCAGTCAACGAAGCAGTGGAATGATGTGCCGGTGCCTGGAGGCTGTTGGGACCTGGATGGGTGTCAACAAACTCAAACTCAACCCAGACAAGACAGAGTGGCTGTGGGTCTTGCCTTCCAAAGACAATACCATTTGTCTGTCCATTACCCTGGGGGGGGGGAACTTCTGACCCCCTCAGAGAGTGTTCGCAACTTGGGCATCTTCCTCGATCCACAGCTCACATTGGAACATCATCTTTCGGCTGTGGGGAGGAGAGCGTTTGCCCAGGTTCGCCTGGTGCACCAGTTGCGGCCCTATTTAGACAGAGAGTCATTGCTCACAGTCACTCATGCCCTCATCACCTCAAGGTTCGATTACTGCAACACTCTCTACATGGGTCTACCTTTGAAAAGTGTTCGGAAACTTCAGATCATGCAGAACGCAGCCGCGAGAGCCGTCGTGGGGCTTCCAAGATTTGCCCACGTTTCTTCAACACTCCATGGCTAGCATTGGCTGCTGATCAGTTTCCAGTCACAATTCAAAGTGTTGGTCATGACCTTTAAAGCCCTACATGGCATTCGACCAGATTACCTCCGGAACTGCCTGCTACCGCACGAATCCCAGTGACCGATAAGGTCCCACAGAGTTGGCCTTCTCCGTGTCCTGTCGACTAAACAATGTTGTTTGGCGGGCCCCAGGGGAAGAGCCTTCCCCGGCCCTCTGGAACCAACTCCCCCCGGAGATTAGAACTGCTCCCACCCTCCCTGTCTTTCATAAACTACTCAAGACTCACTTATGCCGCCAGGCATGGGGGAGTTAAGATATTCCTCCCCCCTAGGCCATTACAAGGTATGCATGGTATGTTTGTATGTTTGGTTTTATAATAGGGGTTTTTAATTGTTTTATTAATTGGATTGTTACATGCTGTTTTTATCATTGTTGTTAGCCGCCCCGAGTTTGCGGAGAGGGGCGGCATACAAATCCAATAAATAAAATAAAATAAATAAATGTCCAGAGCTGGATTTATGTTTTGTCAGTTCAGCTGCTGTTAAAAAGGGGAAGGGGGTAGTGATGTATATTAAACCTTGGGTAAATCCCAAACTAATATATAGTGACGAAGAAAGTAGATTTTTTTAATAATTCAAATAACTATAGGACTCAATTGTAACGATTGTAAGCATTTATGCCCCAAATATGAACCAACTACCATTCTTTGTGAGATTGCACAAACTTTTACTAGATACAAAATGGGAAAAGTTATTACTAATTGGAGATTTTAATTCAATGCTATACAGAAAACCTGATTATAAAACCCCAATTAGTCTCATGAACTCATGGATAAAAATAAAAAACTTTCACTACATACAGGTGCCTAGATGGTTTGCCCTCATAGAGGCAAAAGCATATCCCAATGCTCTAGCCCCAGGTAAACTCATAACATACGTCAGTACTACAATATAAAGGCATTAATCTGGATTGGCTACAATATTTTCTGATTAAATCTAGATATAACAAAGATAAGGGAAAATTAAATTTTCAAAAAATGAACATCTTGGACAAAATTCTATTTGACCCTGACAAACGAATAATTTCAAATCTACAAATTCCTTTTACAATATGATTTTCTTGAAGAAGACGTAAAAGGCAATATGGTTGCCTAGGCCCAAAATTTTGGCTATATAATAAATTTATCAGAAAGGAATAAAATTTGGACCCAGAACTACAAACTAACTATAGCAGCCAATTTTAGAGAGAATATCTACAAGATATTCTATCATTGGCATTTTCCACCCACCTGTCTATCTAAAATGTTCCCAACCATAACTCCAATCTGCTGGAAATGCAAACAAAAGGTAGGGTTCTACTACCATCTCTGGGGGACATGCTCCAAAACTAGAGCCTTTTGGCTAAAAATTTAAAAATATCTAGACCAAATTATTCAGAAACCAATCCCCCTAAAGCCGGAACTATTCCTTTTAGGGATAATCAGACAACAACTAGAGGAAGACAGATACCTACCAATTAATATACTAACAGTTGCAAGAATAACATTTGCACTGGCTTGGAAGCTGGACCATACTCCATCCACCTTAAATTTTATTTGAATGTGCTGAACTGACAAAAATGACTCTTGAGCTACAGGACAAAGAAGAAACAGAATTCTACAAAGCGTGGAGTCCTATTTGTATTGTATTACAATTTATGTAATAGAAAATAAGCACTATTAAAGTTGTACTACAGGCACGTCACAAGTTGATCAACTTTTTTTTTTAAAAAAAATCCATTTTGTGTTTTGTTTGTATTATATGTGTTATAAATAAAGTTTATTTTTATTTTTAAAAAATAAAGTTCAGAAGTCTTATTTAGTACAATCACTCCATAAATCCACAAAAACCATGAAGTCATAAACAGGTAACGATGATTAAAATCCAACACTTAAGACGATAACATACTGAACCCTGTAGGGGGAAAAAAACAAAGAAAACGCAAGAATTAATCCAAATTCAAGATGAAAATTGCATAAAGACCCTAGAAGCTGTAGATTAAATAGTCAACGGATAGGTTGACAATAAGCACAATTTTTCACAGATTTACAGACACAAATTTTCTTTTCTTTTTCTTTTCTTTTCTTCTTTATTCTTCTTTTTCTTCCTTTCTCTCTTTCTCTTTCTTAAATGTGTAATGCAATCTACAACTATATATTCAAAGTTCCTATACAATTGTATTTGTACAGTCTCTTTACTTTATGTACCCCTTCCCTATTTGCTGTCAATAAAGATTATATTTTTATATTTTTTAAAAAAGAATTGACTATCTGGGATATAGGATTTCCCCACTAGGGCATCGAAATGGACCCAAGGAAAATGCAAAGAGTGATTGACTGGGCTCCCCCCAACACCTGCAACCAACTACTAAGCTTCCTGGGGTTTGCAAATTTTAGCTGCCAATTTATTCCAGCATTTGCACAAATTGCACTCCCAATCACTAACCTACTGCAAACAAAAAGGGGGAACAAGCTAAAACCAAAGCAGCCCATAACCTGGACCATTGAATGCCAGGCAGCATTTGATAGGCTGAAACAATTGTTGAACCAGCCCTAAAACATCCAGATCCAGAACAGCCATTCATCATACAGTGGACAAGGCCATTGGAGCTGTGAGTTCCGCCACCTGTCTACTGGATCCGTGTCCCTCCTGGCTGGTCTCGGCCAGCAGGGAGGTGTCACGGAGCTGGGTCCAGGAGATTACCAATGCTTCCTTGGGGAGGGGAGTTTTTCCAACACTCTATAAAGAGACGCTCGTGTGCCCCCTCCTCAAGAAGCCTTCCCTGGACCCAGCCGTACTTAATAACTATCGTCCAGTCTCCAACCTTCCCTTTATGGGGAAGGTTGTTGAGAAGGTGTTGGCGCTCCAGCTCCAACGTGTCGGAGGTGGATCTTACCGGCAGAGGACTCAGTCTGTTAAAACTGAAGTAAGGCTTTCCGGAGGTCGATGGATATTAAAGCACAAGCATTCATATTAAAATGAATCAAACTTTTTATTGTAAAAGTAGAAAAAATAAATTTTAGCTGGAGAGGCTTAAACGTGCGTCTTACATCTTTAATAGAGAAAGACAAGATGACTGCTAATAGCTTCTTTTCCTGCTAGGAGGAGGAAGTGAGAAAAGCAGGGTTACATCATAGAGAGGGAGGAGCTACATTAACAAACAGAGTTAACCATTTAACTACAGGATGCTTCTTAATGTCTTTGGAGGCTGTCAATCCACAGCATGACACCACTTCTTTGGCAGTCGTCAGAGACATAAGGGACATCAAGGCATCAATTCACTTAAGGCACATTTTGTTGGAGAGGTATTCATGTTGATCAGCTGGCAACGGCTTATTCAGCAAGTCAGCGATCTGCTCAGTAGTAGGCACATACTGGATTTTCACGAATCCTGCTTTCACACACTCTCTGGTATTTCTATACCAGATGTCAATGTGCCGTGAACGAGCTCCAACACATTCAGCTTCAGCAATATATGTGACTGAAACATTATCTTCCATGATAACAATTGGTTTCTTTGGACATTCCCAAATACTATCAATGAGAGCAGAAACACAGGTTAATGCATTACAACAATCAGAAACACAAGCATATTCAGCCTCAGTTGAAGAGCAAGAAATAAACTTCTGCTTCCTAACTTTCCAAAAGATAGGACAACCATTTAAAAACAGTATGTAACCAGAAGTACTTTTTCGTGTTTCTACATCACCTGCCCAGTCAGCATCTGCGTAGCAAATCACTTCAGGGTACTTATCATGTTTCGGCTCAAGGAACAACTTCATGTCCTTTGTAAGCTTCATGTATCTCAACAGTCTCTTTATGCAAGACCAGTGGAACGTAGTTGCCTTGCCAACGTATCTGGACAGTAGATTCACACTCAGTGAAATGTCAGGTCTTGTCCAACTGCTGATGTACAATAGCGATCCAATCACTGACCGATACAGCGTTTAGTTCTCAAACTCAGGATGTTCTTCTCGGGCTAACCTGTAAAAATCAGTCTGCATAGGAGAACGACAAGTGTTCGCATCAGACATGTTACAATTCTGCAAAAGCTGGTCAACCTTGCTTTCTTGTGAAAGAGAGAACCCCTTCTCAGTTTTTTCAATCTGAACACCTAGATAATCATTAATATGCCCTAGGCTCTTTAAAGTGAAATGTTTCTCAAGACCCTTAGCAAAAGTTTCACTCGTGCGTTCATTGGGACCAATGTAAACAATATCATCAACATAAACAAGAACAATTTCATAAGTCTTACCTTGCCCTTTTGTGAACACGCATTCATCTGAGACGGACTTAATAAAGCCCATTAAATTTAGCTTTTGAGTTAAGTGGCGGTACCACATGAGGACGCTCTGTTTCAGGCCATATAGAGACTTGTGCAGGCACCAGACATCACCTTCTCGGTCCTGGAACCCGGGAGCACTCTTGACGTAGATCTCTTCATTCAGATCAGCGTTCAAATCGGCAATCTCTACATTGAACAGAAAAACCTCTAAGTTCAAAGCAGTAGCAGTGATCAGGGCAATTTTGACACTCTCATTTCTGACTGTGGGTGAAAATGTGTCAGTGTAGTCATCTGGATAAATTTGAGAGAATCCTTGAGCTACGAGTCTAGCTTTGTACAGCTTTCCTTCATTAGGATTTTGTTTAACTCTATATACCCAGCGTGTGCCAATGACTTTCTTGTCTGTTGGAGGCTCCACCTGTTGGAACACCTTAAGTTTCTTTAAACAGTCCAGTTCACGTTCCATAGCCTCATACCACTTTTCTTGTTCAGATTCAGGCAAAAGTTTAATCTGATGAAAATGTTCAGGTGGAAGTGTAAGATTGTTACACATGAAAGAAAAAGGAGATTGAGATACTTGCTGTGCAAATCTCTTTGGAGGAGTTCCTTTGGTCGTTCTCTTTGAACGCCTTGGAACCTTGGTCTATTGTTCATCATCATCTCCGTCTCCAAGTTCATCGTCAGGGATTTCCTCTGCGACTGTCGAAGACTGTTCATCATCTGGAACATCGGGATCATCTGGAACAGCTGCCTGAGAATCAGGTTCCGCTATACCATCTGTTTCATCCTTAGGAAAATAAACTGAAGTATCATTACTATGTATACTGGACCAATTAGTGTCTTCCTCAAATTTGGCTGAATTGGAAATAACAGCTCTATGGTAAGTGTCAGCAAATTTGTAATACTTAGAGCTTTCATCAAAGCCGATGAATCTCATTCTTTCTGACACAGGACCTCCTTTTCTTCTTTGGTCAAGTGGAATGTTAACATTGGCATAACAACCAAAAATGTAGATGTTTTGAACATCAGGCTTCTTAGCATGAAGCAAGTAATAAGGAGTCTCTTGTATTGCGCTACTCCATGTTCTGTTAACAATGTAATTAGCATACCTTAATGCTTTACCCCAATATGAAAAGTCAATTCCTGCATCCTCAAGAAGACAACGAAACATTGTTTGCAGAACACCATTCCTTCGTTCAGACACACCGTTATGTGCAGGTGAGTGAGGAGGAGAGGTCTGTTGACGTATTCCATTCCTTTTCATCCATCCAAGGAACTGTTGGGACGTGAATTCGCCTCCACGATCACTTTGAATTCGCTCGATCCAGACATCGTATTGGGTAAGTACCTCTGCAGCAAAGTCTCTAAAGACCTGAAACGCCTCAGATTTCTGTTTCATCAGAAAGACAAAACTATAACGGGAGTAACTGTCAACAACAGTTAAGAAATACTTACAGTTACCTTTAGTAGGCCGAAATGGACCGACAACGTCGGTGTGGACCAATTCAAAAATGTGTGATGACAATCGAAGGGCAAATTTGGCTACTGGAGCAGCCCTAGATTTTGCTGTGTTACACACTTTGCAGTCTAGATGAACTTTGCAAGCACCATCAACTTTGAAACCATCAACAAACTCAGGCATCTTTGCTAAAACGGGGTAAGAAGCATGCCCCAAGCGACGGTGCCATCTGTGAACACACCTGGAATGAAAAGATTTGTTTGTTAATACATGTTTAACATTTGTAACAGCATTAGGAACCTCGGAGACTTCATTGGCTTTAGGAGCCTCTGAATCTATAGTTGCACCAGGTTTTCTCTCTGGACCTGTGCTTTCGCCCTGTGGAACTTTAATACTTACATCACCCTTAGGTGGAGGTTTAGGTTTTAAGTAATAAACTCCTCTAATAGGAATACCAGTGGCAAGGATTTTGCCATCCCTCATAATGTAAGGTTCTGAAAGTTCACGGGTTACTGCAGTTCCTAATTCTTCATTCAGGTGATACACGCTGAGAATGTTGTTCTTGGCACTTGGAACGTAGAAAACGTGTGAGATGTGGCAGTCCAGTTCTTTGATGTAGACTTTTCCTTCTCCTTCCACTTTGCAGAGGTATTCTGCAACTCCAATCACCTCTTTGACATCTGTCTGGTGGAGCTCAGTGAAGAATCCCTTCTGGTATGCGATGTGCACGGCTGCTCCGCTGTCTAGTGTCCATAAATGACGTATGTCGTAGAGTGGACTCTTGTCAGGAACAGTGTTGAGGAGGAGAGTGTTGACATAAACACGTTTCTCACCTTTGGAGTCTTTGGGAGTTGACTTGACAGCTCCAGAACTCTTTCCTCTGGATCCTTTCTTTTGTACTCCCTTGGGTTGAGTTGGATATGTGGGAGAATCAGATTTGCCAGATTGAACACTTTGCAAATCGCTAGACTTATGAGTGTCATCTCTCTTGGATTGCTTCTGGCATGTGTATCTCGGTGTGCTAGTTTTAGAAGGCAAAGTTGATGACTGGAAGCTTTGGCAGGGGACTAGAGTTTCATCTTCAACCTCTTCGTCACTTGGCTCGGTAGAAATAGTGTCTATGGGAACCCCAAGGACAGTTTTTACTTCGTCTTCCCCCTTCTCAATCAGATAAGCATGACTTACGATTTGTTGAGAATCGCCAGCTTCAGAGGCTTCCAGCATTCGCTGCTGAGACATGATGAGATTTTGTTTCTCTTCCGAAGCGTGAATGAGATGTTTGAGGTCAGCTAGCTGCCCTTCTGAAATTCCATCGATGTAGCTCTGAGAGAGAATAGGATTCTTTCTTCTTTTAGCTGGCATCAGGGTATGCCCAGTGAGTGCTTACTATGCATAAGCGCTTGTTGCTTTAATAGCGAGCCAACTCTTGGTACCATGTCGGAAAAGGATCTTACCGGCAGAGGACTCAGTCTGTTAAAACTGAAGTAAGGCTTTCCGGAGGTCAATGGATATTAAAGCACAAGCATTCATATTAAAATGAATCAAACTTTTTATTGTAAAAGTAGAAAAAATAAGTTTTAGCCGGAGAGGCTTAAACGTGCGTCTTACATCTTTAATAGAGAAAGACAAGATGACTGCTAATAGCTTCTCTTCCTGCTAGGAGGAGGAAGTGAGCAAAGCAGAGTTACATCATAGAGAGGGAGGAGCTACATTAACAAACAGAGTTAACCATTTAACTACAGGATGTTTCTTAATGTCTTTGGAGGCTGTCAATCCACAGCGTGACACAACGGTCCTTGGAAGAAGCCAATGTCTGGAGGCTGTTGGGGCCTGGATGGGTGTCAACAGACTCAAACTCAACCCGGATAAGACAGAGTGGCTGTGGGTTTTGCCTCCCAAGGACAATCCCATCTGTCTGTCCATTACCCTGGGGGGGATTATTGACCCCCTCGGAGAGGGTCCACAACTTGGGCGTCCTCCTCGATCCACAGCTCACATTAGAGAACCATCTTTCAGCTGTGGCGAGGGGGGCGTTTGCCCAGGTTCGCCTGGTGCACCAGTTGTGGCTCTATCTGGACCGGGACTCATTGCTCACAGTCACTCATGCCCTCATGAACTCGAGGTTCAACTACTGTAATGCTCTCTACATGGGGCTACCTTTGAAAAGTGTTCGGAAACTTCAGATCGTGCAGAATGCAGCTGCGAGAGCAGTCATGGGCTTACCTAGGTATGCCCATGTTTCACTATCACTCCGCAGTCTGAATTGGCTGCCAATCAATTTCCGGTCACAATTCAAAGTATTGGTTATGACCTTTAAAGTCCTTCATGGCACTGGACCAGAATATCTCCGAGACCGCCTTCTGCCGCACGAATCCCAGTGTCCGATTAGGTCCCACAGAGTGGGCCTTCTCCGGGTCCCGTCAACTAAACAACGTCAGTTGGTGGGCCCCAGTGGAAGAGCCTTCTCTGTGGCGGCCCCGACTCTCTGGAACCAACTCCCCCCAGAGATTAGAACTGCCCCTACTCTCCCTGCCTTCTGTAAACTCCTTAAAACCCACCTTTGTCATCAGGCATGGGGGAACTGAAACACCTCCCCCGGGCATGTACAGTTTATGCATGGTATGTTTGTGTGTGTGTTTGTTAGTAAAATGGGGTTCTTTTTAAATATTTTAAATTATATTTGGATTTGTTATGAATTGTTGTATCTTGCTGTGAGCCGCCCTGAGTCTGCGGAGAGGGGCGGCATACAAATCTAAATAATAAATAAATAATAAATAAAATAAATACAGGCAGACACCAGTGATGTAGCAGTCAGAACCATCCTACTCCAAAAAAATGAGTAGGGCCATTCTTTTATCCATGACATGGTTGCTGCTTGGTGATATAGTTACCAATCTGGTACCCCCAAACCTTCTTTCTTCTTTTTATCCTGTAATAGTTTCTTTTTAATTCATGCTTTTTCCCCAGACCAAATAAATTTCAAAATGAATTTATCTAAGTCAGTATAGAATTTTTTATTAATTTTTATTGGGGCTGTTTGAACGTGATCTAAACTCTTAGATAATATGTTCATTTTAATAGTAGCAATTTTACCCATGTACGAAAGTTGTAATTTGGACCAGGTTTCTAGCTCTTTTTGAATTTCCTGTATTAGTTTCACATAATTGTCATCCAATTCCCAAGTATTTTACTTTATTTGTTGTTTGAATTCCTAATAGTTCTTCCATTTTTTTTTGTTTCTGTGAATAATTTTTGGTTATTGTTTTGGTTTTATCCTTATTAATTTTTAAGCCAGCCACTAGGTCAAATTTTTCAATTTCGTTTGTTAATTCAGGTCCGGAATTTTGGAGATCTGCCATAATGAAAACCATATCATCTGCAAAAGCCTGAGTTTTGTGCACTTCCTTTTTCATTTTTAAGCTTTTAATTTCTGGGTTTCTTCTAATTTGTTTCAGCAAAGTTTCTAATACAAAAATGAATAACAGAGGGGATGAGGGGCATTCTTGTCTTACACCCCTCATCACCTCTATTTTCTGTGTCATGTCATCATTTATTAAGATTCTCGCTGTTTGCACTGAATATATTGCGTATATTTTATTTATTGCTTTATCACCAAATTTCATGTGTTTTAATTGTATTGTAAAAATGTCCAGTCCAAATTATCACAGGCTGTCTGTGCATCAATGAATATTAGAGCCACTTGTTGATTTAAAATGCATTTCATACTGTGTATTCATACTATGTATTCATAGTATGAATTTATTTTTTTATTTACTTACTTACTCACTTACTTACTCACTTACTTATTAGATTTGTATGCCACCCTTCTCTGAAGACTCGGGGTGGCTAACAGCTAACAATACAGTACAATGGCAAATCTAATTAAATTTAAAATTACAATCTAAAAATCCAATATTTAAAAACAATCATACCAATTCAATCATACAACATATATCTCATTTTGTTGGCCAGGACGTTGAGACGTAATTGCCCAAGCCTGGTGACATAGGTGAGTCTTAAGACTCTTACGGAAGGCAAAGAGGGCAGGGGCAGTCCGAATATCCAGGAGGAGCTGATTCCAAAGGGCTGTGGCCCCCACAGAGAAGGCTCTTCCCCTAGGCTCTGTCAAGCGACATTATCTGGCTGACAGGACCTGGAGAAGGCCAACTCTGTGAGACTAATTGGTCACTGGCACTCATATAGCAGAAGGCGGTTCCGCAAGTAATCTGGCCCAATGCCATGTAGGGCTTTATAGGTCATTACCAACACTTTGAATTTTGTCCAGAAACCAATCAGCAACCAAGTCCGCGGAGTGTTGGAGAAATATGGGCATGCCTAGAGAGGCCCATGACTGCTCTTGCAGCTGCATTTTGCATGTTTTGAAGTTTCCAAACACTCTTCAGAGATAGCACCATGTAGAAGTTGAACCTCGAGGTGATAAGGGCATGAGCAACTGTCCAAATAGACCTGCAACTGGTGCACCAGGTGAACTCTAGCAAACGCCCCCCTCAGCACAGCTGAAAGATGATGGTCCAAAGTTACCTGAGGATCGAGGAGGACGCATACCCTCTCTGAGGGGGTCAGAATTCCCCCCCTCAGAGTAATGGATGGACAGATGGACATGTCCTTGGGAGGCAGAACCCACAGCCACTCCGTCTTTTGGGGGTTGAGTCGGAGTCTGTTAACACCCATCCAGATCCTGGCACATCACTTCCACTGCTTCACTGAATGGACACGGAGTGGAAATGTATATCTGAGTATCATCAACATACTGATGATCTCACCAGCGGTTTCATGTGGATATTAGACAGCAGGGGGGAGAGGACTGACCTCTGAGGAACCCCAGAATGGAGGGACCTAGGAGTCAACCTCTACCCCCCTGCTAACACTGACTGCAGCTGACCAGAGAGGTAGGAGGAGAACCACCATAAAATGGTTCCTCCCACTCTCAACCCCTCCAGTTGGAACAGAAAGATGCCATGGGTGATAGTAATGAAATCCGCTAAGAAGTCAAGGAGCACCAGGATAGAGGATAAACTCCTATCACGGGCCCACCAGCGATCATCCATTAGTGCGACCAAAGCAGTTTCCGTGCTGTAGCCGGGCCTGAATCCTGACTGTTGAGGGCCCAGATAATCCTGACTGTTGAGGGCCCAGATATGTATTCATAATTATTCTTGTATTGTTTCAAATTTGTCTTTTAGGAAGAAAGCCATTTTGGTCCAAATGTATCTACTGATTTAATATTTCAATCTTTCTGCTAATATTGTTGTGAAAATTTTGTAATCTGAATTTAATAGCAAGAGTGGTCTGCAATTTTGAATTAAAGTTTTATCAGTATTCTCTTTGGGGATGAGTGTTATGAATGCTTCTTCCCATGATTTTGGTAGCTCGGTCTGGTATAATGCTGTACAATTCTACCATTTTTCCTTCTAATGTATCTTAATTTTTTTGTAAATCTCCGCCGGAAGCCTATCTGGCCCCGGGGTTTTATTATTCTTTTGTTTTTTAATGGCCTTTCTTAGTTCCTTCAATATAGTTTCCTTATTTAATATTACTTGTTTTCCCTCCGGCAAGGCTGGCAAGTTTTTGCCTCCCAAATATTCTTTTTTTAAAAATTAAAATATTTTTATTTATAGACATATGCACACACAACATACAGAACAAAACAAAAACATTTAAAAACATTGGACGGTTGCGTAGCAAATCAGTATAAACAATTCTTACTGTGCTCACATTTTATTACATACCAATTTTTACATACTTGTTATAAACCAATTTTTAAAGCAATAATCATAGTTATCTATCGCTTGGTTGTCATAGAGTATGGGGTGGATTAGAGAAGAAGGGAGGTAGGGAAGAGCGCAGGAGGAGAGTTAAGTTTCATTTTCCTAGGTACCAGGAGGAAACCGTTCCTGAAGAGTGACGTGAGGGGCAACATGTGCCACCTGATGATTATGGACAATGAGGATTGGGCAAAATCCCAGAAGGGGGTGGAAAAGGGGTTTTGATATCTGCTTGTATCGCGCCATTTTCTCAGACTTTGCTTTTCTTTCAATGCTTCAAGTTCTGATTTTGATAAATTCACTTTTAAATCTTTCAAAAAGGATTCTGAGTTTTATTTGTCTGAATTCTGACTGGCAGCTTGACAATAAGCAAAGTCTGCCTTAACACTCACTCCTGGAGAAGAACTTCTACCAGGGACTGGCGAAAATGTCCCGACGTGAAAGGGAGGGAGATTCTTCTGGAGAGGATATTGCCCTCAAAAGCCCTGCTCCTTCGATCCTTGAGAGGGAGGGAACTCTGGATACCAGCGGAGACAAACGAGTCCAGGACGAGCCAGTGAGAAGAGCCCCATGATGGTCAACCGGGGTAGGCGTAACTGGTCTCCTTGGCAATGTAATGATGGATTCTGATGCTAATGTGACCCACCGCAAGAAACAAAAGAAGGAGAAGTGGGTGGTCAGCCAGGAAGGGAGCTTGCTGGTGGAGTTGGTGTCAGGAATTAAAGAAGCCCTGTCAGTGGTGGAGAAGAAAAGGAATCCATAGCTGGTCCCCCAAGTGAGGAGGAGGGGGAGGATGTGGAGATGGGTGGGCCCTCGGGGCAGGGAGTGCAGCAGAGTGCCGCTGCCCAAAGCCCCCCTCTGGCACGAGATCTGAGTCCTCTGATCCCAAGATGTACGCAACAAAGGGGGGAGCCCGCAGGAACAAGGCCCCAACTGCCCCCCTTCACCCAGCAATATGATGGAGCGCCGGGAGAGTTGAGATATTTCCTGGCCCAAGTGAATCAATATATGGAAGACTACAAGGATGAGTTTCCTAATGACCCAGCCCGGGTGAGGGTGGTGACCTGAACGCTAGATGCGAAAGCCGCGGATTGGATGGTGTCATTACATGAATGGAGGGACCCTGTCCTTAGGAATTTTGATCAATTTATGACCACTCTCAGAGCCCGCTTTGAGGATCTTCAGGCTGAAAGGAAGGCTAGAACCAAGCTGAAAACCTTGAATCAGGGAGGGAGATCGGTCACCGAATATACCCAGGAGTTCAGGGAGCTGATGGCCTACGTTAGCTCTTATCCAATGAATATTCTCATGTAGTATTTCATGGATGGGTTGGATGATGAGGTTTACCAGCACTGGAGAGCCAGAGTAACCCCCAGAAACCTCAGCAGATGGTTCGAGTTGGTGGCAGAGGTGGAGATAGACCTCCTGAGAAGCCACCGGGGGAAAAGCTCCCCCTGGGGGGGGGGCCTGAAGAAAACACCTCGGGTGTTTCCAGAGAAACCCAAGACTATAGCTTGTTTCCGATGTGGGAAAGAGGGTCATCGAGCTGCAGAGTGCTTGGTCAAGCCTGTGCCGAAGGTGATACCTAGCGGTAGAAAAAAGCCGGAGCAACGGATCAAAAAATCCCCAGATGTTGGCCGGGTGGGGAAGGAAATCGTAGCGGTCACCCTCCCAAAAAGGGTGGAGTTGGGATCTCCGGTTTGTCCAATCATCGTGGAGAGCGAGCCGGAAGAAACTATATCGGTAAGTCCCCCACCTGGATGTGTGTATATTCCTCTCACTTTAAGGGATCCAACAGAGGGGACAAGGGGAAGCATGCTAGCCCTTTTGGATTCGAGCTGTAACAGGAACCTGATGTCTCCTTAGGTGGCGGTGAGTCTGGGCCTCAAATTAAGAGGCCTGAGGGACCCCATTTCATTTACCCAGTTGGATGGATCGATGGCAGGGGGAAAGCCAGCCACCCATGAGACAGGAACTCTTATCATGATGATGGGATCCCACCAAGAGACTATACAGTTTATTGTGGGACCTTTGCTCGATAATGCAGTTATATTGGGAGTGCCTTGGTTACAAACGTGGAATCCTGAAATTAACTGGCACACTGGTGCAGTCACCATTTCCTAAAAAGGGAAGGAGGAACTGGGGTTTGTCTTAGCAGAACTTGGACAGAGAAACCCACCCACCCCATTTTGGAGAAAATTACAGGGGAGGAGAAAATCCCTAAGGATTAGTGGGATCTTAAGGCAGTTTTCAGCAAAAGGGAAGCTGATAAGCTGCCACACCATAGGGCCACAGACTGTAGCATTGATATATCACCTGGGGTGAAACTGCCTAAGCCTAGGATGTACTCCTTAACCCCTGGAGAACTGGGGGAGCTACGCAGGTTTATTGACAAGAACTTGGCGAGGGGCTTATACAACCAGCAAGGCCTGAAATGGCGGCCCCTATCATGTTCAGAGAGAAGAAAGATGGCTCCCTTAGATTAGTGGTTGACTATTGATTTTTGAATACAATTTGCATGCATAATGCCACTAATGAAAGACATGCTGACCTACTTGGCTAAGCGGAAATTTTTCACAAAATTGGACTTACGTGAGGCGTACTACCGGGTGCCCATAAAAGAGGGAGATGAGTGGGAAACTGCTTTCAACACTCCACTGGGATGTTTCCAATTCAGGGTGCTCCCTTTTGACCTACAGGGGGCACCAGGAGTTTTCATGCAATTGATCAATGAAGTGCTGCATGAACACTTATTTAAAGGATGCTTGATCTACTTGGATGATATATTAATATATTCAGAGAGGGAGGTCTTGAAGAAACTCAAAGTCGCGGAACTACCGTGTTTCCCCGATAGTAAGACCCCCCCCGATTGTAAGACATATGGGGGGTTTCAGGGGGGGCGGCTAATATAAGCCATACCCCGAAAGTAAGACATATGTCTTACTTTCGGGGAAACACGGTACTAAAAGCGAGGGAGGCGTCGGAGCAGTTCGTGGCACTGGCGAGGGAGCTTCGCGCCCAGGAGAGTCTCCCAAACCCAGCGCAGATAAGAAGGACTCCTCGGCCGGTGGAGGAAGCGCCGCGGCGGCGGCAGGCTCCGGAGGGAGTTCGGGCGGTGGCGAGAAGACGGGATTCCGGGTGCCGAGCGCCACCTGCCCGCCGTTCACGCCAAGGACAGGCAGCCCCAGTTCCAGCGCCTCGGCCTGCTCGCCCGGCGGGGAGAGCAAAGGCTGCGGCGGGAGTAGCGGAGGCGAGGCGGAGAAGGAAGAAGCGGCGGATAGCTGGCGAGGCGCCGGCTAGAGGGCTGGACCCCGCTGCTTTGCCACCGCTCCCGCCGCCGGCTTTGCTGGGGTCGAGCGCCACGCCCAGCAGCAGGAACTGCGGGGGGTAGCCGGCGTACGCTCCGGCTAACGAGCCCTTGCCGCAGTTATCCGCCACTTCTTTCTTCTCCGCCTCCGCTACTCCCGCTGCCGCCTTTGCGCTCCTCGCCGGGCAAGAGGCAAAGGCGGCGGCGGGAGTAGCGGAGGCGAGGCGGAGAAGAAAGAAGCGGCGGATAGCTGCGGCAAGGGCTCGTTAGCCGGAGCGTACGCCGGCTACCCCCCGCAGTTCCTGCCGCTGGGCGTGGCGCTCGACCCCAGCAAAGCCGGCGGCGGGAGCGGCGGCAAAGCGGCGGGGTCCAGCCCTCTAGCCGGCGCCTCGCCAGCTATCCGCCGCTTCTTTCTTCTCCGCCTCGCCTCCGCTACTCCCGCCACCGCCTTTGCTCTCCCCGCTTCGGACCAGCGCCGTCCTTCGCCTCGCCGCCACCGCCTCTTTCCCGGCTTGGCAAAGCGAAGGACAGCGCTGGTCCCCGCTAAGCCTTCTGCGCCTGACTCGGCGAGGCAAGAGGGAAGAAGGAGAAGCGCAAGTGGATGCGGAGCGCCCAGGAGGCATTTATCCGCCCGGGAGGCATTTATCCGTCCTTCGCTTTGACGGCGCTGGTCCGCCCGCTCGGCTCGCTTCGGACCAGCGCCGTCAAAGCGAAGGACGGATAAATGCCTCCCGGGCGGATAAATGCCTCCCGGGCGCTCCGCATCCACTTGCGCTTCTCCTTCTTCCCTCTCGCCTCGCCGAGTCAGGCGCAGAAGGCTTAGCGGGGCTTCCCGGGCAAAAGCCGGGGCGCAGCGGTGGCCAAGGCGCGTAAGAAAACCCGCGCAAGAAGAGCCCTCCGGGAACGGCTACCTTCACCCTGTCAATTTGGTGAGTGGAGGTGGGAAACGGTGGGGGGGGGTCTGAAAGGACACGCGCGCCGCGACGCTCGCACCTGGCTCCGCGCCTTCCCGGCTCCCGTAGTTCCCTTCACTTCCTTTGCCTCGTGCCCCCCCGCCCCCCCAAATCGTCCGGCCCGTAAAGCTTCCCCCGCGCGCTTCGTCGACTCGGCCGCTTGGGTTTGTCCCGAGCGGGTGACGAAACCTTCCCTGGGTCTTCCCCGCCGCCCACGCAAAGGGGAAACCCCAATCTTCACCTCCTGCAGCCGCTGAAAGGACCCTTTCATTTTTTTTCCCAATGTAAAACATACCCCGAAAGTAAGACATAGTGGGGCTTTTGTGGATTAAAAAAAAGTAAGACACTGCCTTACTATCGGGGAAACACGGTATATGCCAACTTGGCAAAGTGTGAGTTTCACCAGAGTAAAATTGACTACCTAAGGTATCACATATCACACCAAGGTGTGGAGATGGATCCGGAGAAAGTGCTGGCGGTCTTGGAATGGGAAGCTCCACGCACTAGGAAACAGTTGCAAAGTTTCCTAGGGTTCGCTAATTTCTACCGGCAATTTATTCCAGCATTTTCCCAGATAGCACTGCCGATCACTAGCTTACTGAAAACCAAGGGAGAGGGTAAGCCCAAGCCCAACGGACCATTGTCGTGGTCCATGGATTGTCAAGCAGCTTTTGAAAGGCTGAAAAGACTGTTTGCGAGTGAGCCAATTCTCAAACACCCTGATTTAGAATGACCTTTTGTGGTACAAGTGGATGCGAGTGATGTGGCTGTGGGAACAGTATTGCTACAAAAGGATGAGGAACAGGAACTACACCCCTGTGCGTACACTTCTAGAAAGCTAACAGAAACCAAATGGAGGTGGGCTGTGTGGGAAAAGGAAGCGTTTGCAGTGCGGTGGGCCTTACTCTCCTGGAGACACTTTCTAGAGGGTGCCAAACAACCTTTTGAGGTGTGGACTGATTATAAAAACCTCGAAGCTCTAAAAAAACCCAGGAGACTGTCCCCAAAACAAGCTAGGTGGGCGCAGCACTTTAGTTGGTTCAATTCCTCGCTGTGTTATATACCAGGGCAACAATTTCATGGCTGATGCGCTGTCTAGATTGCCGCAGTACAACAGCGGGAGACTGGAACTAATTCAACTGGTAATTCGGGCTTCACAAATGGCGTGCCCAGCACTTACCAGACAACAGAGTTCAGGGAAGACTGAGTTTCCTGACAGTCTGGTTGCGGATCTTCAGAAAGCACTAGAATCTGATGACTGGTTTTTAACTCATCAAGGAGATTGCACCAAGAGAAATGGCCTAGCCTGGATAGGATCCCGCTTATATGTTACGGTCGCCATGAGGTCACTGATATTGGAGAGGGGACATGATTCTAAAGTGGCTGGTCACTTCGCATTCTTGAAAACGTTACATTTGCTGAGAAGGCAGTTATGGTGGCCTTCCATGAAAAAGAACATCGAGACTTATGTGGCGAGCTGCCCTATGTGCATGGCAGCAAAGCGGCCCCCAGCTCGTCCCCAAGGACTGTTGCAAACTGTGGCGAGACCTGGGGCACCCTAGAAGGAAATTTCTATGGATTTTATTGTGGACCTACCTGAGAGTGGGGGGAATACTGTGGTTTGGGTTGTAACTGACCTTTTCTCCAAACAGGTTCATTTTGTGGCATGCTCAAAGATCCCCACTTCCAGGGCAGTAGCGAAAATGTTTATACAACATGTGTATCACCTTCACGGGGTTCCTGAGAGAATCATATCAGATCGAGGAGTACAATTTACCTCAAACTTCTGGAAGGAGTTTGTAGGGTTGTTGGGTACGAAACAAGGACTCAGGTTGAGCCACCACCCCAATGGGGTGTGTGAGAGGGCTAACTCTGTGTTGGAACAATACCTTAGGTGTTATTTGAATTATCAGCAAGATAACTGGAGCGACCTTCTACTGTTCGCCGAAGTTGCCTATAACAATTTGCTACACATTAGCACCGGGTTCCCTCCATTTAAATTGGTGAGTGGACAGGATTTTGTGCCAATTCCAGAACTTCCCAGGATGAGCCTCAACACCCATCATTAAGGGATTGGGTAACACAGCTCAATGCAATCTGGCCCATAGCTCGGAAGGCGTTGGATGAGGCTCATAGTACCCATAAGGCCCAGGCTGACAAGAAGAGAAGAGTTGCGATGATGTATAAGGTGGGGGATAGGGTTTAGCTCTCTACAAAGTTCTTAAAGTCCATTCAAAAGTCAAAGAAATTAGGGGCTAACTATGTGGGTCCTTTCCCAATTGTACAAGTAGTGAATTTGGTGGCAATGAAGTTAGAGTTACCAGAACCATTAAGGAAAATTCACCCGGTGTTCCATGTAAGCTTACTAAAACCGGAACAAACTAGTGAATTGCGGCCACCACAAGCAGACCCCCCCTGCCCCATTACTCATTGAGGGAGAGCAACACTTTGAGGTCAAAAAAGTGCTGGATTCCAGGAAGCACAGTGGAAAAATTCAATATTTAGTGGCTTGGAAACATTTTCCTGCATCTCATGCCGAATGGGTTGACGAGAAACACATGAATGCGCAGAGGGAAATTGATCATTTTAGGACAAAGTATCCTGATAAACCCTGATGTTGAAATGTATCTATTGGTGTTGTTTGTTTCTTTGTTTTCTAAGACTGAAGTCCCTGTTCCGGGGGGGGGGGGATGTCAACCTTCACTAGGATGCTGCTATCTATCACTTGGTTGTCATAGAATACGGGGGGGGGGTGTAGAGAAGAAGGGGGGTTGGGAAGAGTGCAGGAGGAGAGTTAAGTTTCATTTTCCTAGGTACCAGGAGGAGACCGTTAGAGGGAAAATTCCTGAAGAGTGATGTGAGGGGCAACATGTGCCACCTGATGATTATGGGCAATGAGGATTGGGCAAAATCCCAAAAGGGGGTGGAAAAGGGGTTTTGATATCTGCTTGTATCGCACCATTTTCTCAGACTTTTCTTTTCTTTCAATGCTTCAAGTTCTGATTTTGATAAATTCACTTTTGAACCTTTCAAAAAAGACTCTGAGTTTTATTTGTCTGAATTCTGACTGGCAGCTTGACACATAGTTTATATAATTAATCTTATATCTATTTTCCCATTAATCAATTTATCACCAAGAAATAGCCCTTTTTAATTGTTGATTGAATGTACATTAATCACTTTATCCTTTTTTCCAGCCAGCAATAGAACATACCCCAACATTTATAGAATTCAGACTCTTCCTTATTTTTTATTTCCAGTGTTAATTTGTTCATCTCTGCACATCCTGTTATTTTCTCTATTATATCTTCCACCTGCGGCACCTCTTCATTTTTCCAGTGTTGTGCAAATGTTAGCCGCTCCGAGTCCTTGGAGAGGAGCGGCGTACAAATCAAACAAACAAACAAATAAATAAATAGTCTTGCCACTGTTATTATGTGCAGGATCAGATATACCTGATTTTTTTCAAGTTTTTGACATAATATTCCTAGCAAAAAAGATTCTGGAGTTTTTTCTATTTTAATCCCTAAAATTTCTTCCAACCAGCTTTTAATTTTTTCCTAGAAATTTTTTGCTTTTTCACATTTTCACCATAGATAATAGTAAGAAACATATTTGTTTGTTTGTTTGTTTGTTGATTGATTGATTGATTGATTGATTGATTGTTAGAGTTGAAAGGGACCATGAAGGCCACCGAGTTCAACCCCCCTCCCAAGCAGGAACCCTATAGTACACCAGTCAAGTGGCAGTTCAGTCTTCTCTTAAAAATATCCAGAGTGTTGGAGTTCACAACGTCCGCTGGTAGGTTGTTCCATTGGTTGATCGCTCTGACCGTCAGGAAGTTCCTCCTTATCTCCATGTTGAATCTCTCCTTGGTCAGCTTCCAGCCGGTGTTCCTCGTCCGGCCCTCTGGTGCCCTGAAGAATAAAGTGATCCCCTCTTCTCTGTGACATCCCCTCGTATACTTGTAGACTGCTATCATGTCCACTCTGGCCCTCCTTTTCTCTAGGCTATCCATGCCCAGTTCCCTCAGTCTCTCTTCGTAAGTCTTGGTTTCCAGTCCCTTAATCATCTTGGTTGCTTTTTTTTGCACCTTCTCCAGAGTTTCAATGTCTCTTTTGAAGTGTGGTGACCAGAACTGAATACAGTACTCCAGGTGTGGTCGGACCAGGGCGTAGTAGAGTGGTATTAAGACTTCCCTGGTCTTGGAGTATATTCCCCTGTTGATGCAGTTTAGGATTGTGTTGGCTTTTTTAGCTGCTGCTGCACATTGTTGGCTCATGTTTAGTTGATTGTCCACCAAGACTCCTAGGTCTCTTTCGCAGTCGCTACTGCTAAGAGGGGTTTCTCCCAGATTGTATCTGTGTCCAGGGTTTTTTCTGCCTAGGTGAAGGACTTTGCTCTTGTCGATGTTAAACATCATTTTGTTGGTGTGGGCCCACTGTGTTAGTCTGTCTAGGTCTTTCTGTAATTTTAGCCTGTCTTCTAGGGTATTGGCTACCCCTCCAGCTTGGTGTCATCTGCGAATTTGATCAGTTGCCCTTCTATTCCCTCGTCCAAGTCGTTGATGAAAATGTTGAAGAGCACAGGGCCCAGGGCTGAAGCCTGTGGTACCCCACTGCCTACGTTCTTCCATGTGGATTTGGAACCGCTGAGGACAACTCATTGGGTGCGGTTGGTCAGCCAGCTATTGATCCATCTGCATGTGTTGTAGTCTACTCCGCTTTTTTCTAATTTGTTGATTAGTGGCAAAGCTGGTTTTTTATTATTTTCTCCAATATTTTTCAAGGTATTGAAGTCAGGCTAATAGGTCTGTAGTTGCTTGGATTCATCTTTTTCCCTTTTTTGTGGATGGGAACTACGTCCGCTTGTTTCCAGTGTTCTGGTAGGTCTCCAGTGGCCCAAGATTTTTGGTAGATGAGGAGAAGAGGTGTCTGCCAGTTCTTTTAGGACTCTGGGGTGGAGTCCGTCTGGTCCCAGTGATTTGTACTCGTTAAGCGCCATCAAGTAGTCCCTAATGGTAGCTTTGTCTGTGTTGAGTTCGGTTCTGGGGCTGTTATTTGCAGTTAGGTTGTAGGTTGGTTGGTTGGTGGTTCCTTTATGTATGAAGACTGATGTAAAGTAGGTATTGAGCAGCTGTGCTTTGTCTCTGTTGTTGGTGATTTTGTTACCATCTTTGTTTTTTAGTATGGTGACTGTTTCCTTGTTTTTTTTCTTGTTGTTTATGTGGTGGAAGAAGCTTTTTTTGTTGCTGTTAATTTTTGTTGTGAGGTGCTGTTCGTGTTGAGCTTTTGCTGTTCTTATGTTTTGCTTGCATGTTCTGGCTGTTTGCTGATATTCCATCTTGGTTATGAATCCTTCTTTCCATTTGTTGTATTTGGCTTTTTTTTCTTTTACGTTGTCTGCGAGGTCCTTGTTTAGCCATGCTGGTTTCATTTTAGTTTTTCTGCTTTTCTTTTTCATGGGGATTGAATTGTTTTGAGCCTCAATGATAGTGTTTTTTAGGACTTCCCAGACATCCTATGTGGAAGTTCCTTCCAGGGTTTATTCTTCAGGTTCGCTCTGAGCTTTAGAAGTTCCTTCCAGGGTTTATTCTTCAGGTTCGCTCTGAGCTTGTTAAAGTCCGCTTTTCTGAAGTCTGGGACTGTAGTTGAGTTGGGTGTTGTAGTTAGTGATTGCGCAAGGTTGAATTTTAGGATGGTATGGTCACTCTCACCTAGTGTCCCTTCTCCTTCTATTCCCTCAATCATTTCTTCCCTGTTTGTTAAAATTAGGCCTAGTATTGCAGTCCCTCTGGTTGCTGTTTCCACTTTTTGAGTTAGAAAGTTGTCGGCGAGGCTGGTGAGAAATCTGTCAGACTTTCCACTTGGTGATGAGTTTGTTTTCCAGTTAATGTCAGGGTAGTTAAAGTCCCCCATTATTATTGTGCTGTGCTTGTTGCATATTGCTGATAGTTGGGTTGTAAAGAGGTTGTCCATTGTATCTGTTTGGTTTGGGGGCCTGTAGTAAACTGCAATTGTAATGTTGTCCTTTTTTTCTTTTACGTTAACCCATATGGTTTCAAGGGGGTTATCTTCTTTGGATTGATATAGCTCAGTGGCGGTGTAGTGGTCTTTTATGTATAGTGCAACTCCAACTCCTTTCTTGTTTGACCTGTTTTTCTTGAAGAGATTGTAGCCCTTTATCTGTGTGTTCCAGTCATGTGATTCATCCCACCATGTTTCTGTAATACCAATTAGATCGTATTGGCCCTCATGCATTAGTACTTCTAGCTCATCTTGTTTGTTCCCCAGGCTTCATGCATTAGTGTACAGGCATTTTAGGTGTTTGTGTCTGACTCTGGGTGGGCATTTTTTATCCTCTGAAATGTTAGTGGGCTTAATTTGCATCCCTTTCTTATTTGGTTCATTGTTCAGTCTCTTACTTTGGTCACCCGCCCCTCTCAGATCTAGTTTAAAGCCCTCCTGATAAGTTGGGCCAATCAGTTTCCAAGGAGGTTCTTTCCAGCTCTGGTAAGGTGAAGTCCATCTGTTGCTAGGAGCCCTTCTTGAAGGTATTGTAGACCGTGGTTGAGGAACCCAAAGTTGTTTTGGTGACACCATCTCTTTAGCCAGATGTTTATTTGTGGGATTTTGTGTTCTCTTTCAGGATGTTGTCCTCTTGTGGGTAGAATAGAGGAGAAGATGACCTGTGCCCCTATCTTTTTAACTATATTGCCTAAGTGGTCGTAGTCTTTTGTGATTTGGTTCATGTCTTTCCTTGTGTCGTTTGTTCCTGCATGGATCACTAGTAGGGGGTAGTAGTCAGTGGGCTTTAGGATTTTAGTGAGATTTAGCACTATGTCCGAGATTTTGGCTCTAGGGAGGCAGCTCACCTCTCTGAATTGATTGTCCGGTCTGCAGATGGCAGGTTCATTTTCCCTGAGAGTTGAGTCACCAATTACCACCACTCTCCTTTTCTTTTTGGTTGGGTTGGGGAGAGAGGGGCTAGCCTTTATGATGACTGTGTTTGATGGTGTTGTATTGTTGTGCTTGGTTCTTGGTGGCTCCTTGTCAGGTGTTTGTTGATCTTCTTGTGCCAGGAGTACTGCATATCCGTTACTTATAGGCACTGGGGTTGGAGGGAGGTGGGTTGGAGTTGGTGGGAGTTTGGGGATAGTTTGTTTTTTTCTTCTTTGGGTGATGTGTGTCCAGTCATTTTCAACCTCAGGGGGGTTGGTTCTGATGTGCTCTTCTGTGGGGTTGGATGTGTTGGGAGTATATTAGTCTTTCTTGTTTTGATGTTGGAGCTGCATGGTTTTAAGGTTTCTCTCTAGGTTTTCTATTTTTTCCTCAAGTAATTGGATTACTTTACATTTATTGCAAGTGATGTTTTGGAAGTTTGAGGATAGGAGTGTATACATGGAGCACAGTGTGCAACTCACTAGGAAGTCAGCTCTTTCATCTTCTTTGTGTGTGTTGGGTTTGTCTTCCATGTGGGTAGTAGGAGTATATTCTCTCTGAGTGCGTGGTTCGTGTCAGAAAGAGGATCTTACTGGAGAAGAGCTCAGCCTGTTAAAACTGAGGTAAGGCTTTCCGGAGGTCAATGAAATTAAAGCACAAGCATTCATTATAAAAATGAAACAAACTTTTTATTATAAAAGTAGAAAAAATAAATCTTGCCAGAGAGGCATGAAAAACATGTCTTACATCTTTGTTAAGAGAGGCAAGAGTAATGGCGTTTGCTTCTCTTCCGGCGTGAGGGAGGAAGTGAGCAAAGCAGTGTTACATCATAGAGAGGGAGGAGCTACATTAACAGAGTTAACCATTTAACTACAGGATGTTTCTTAATGTCTTTGGAGGCTGTCAATCCACAGCGTGACACCCCTTCTTTGGCAGTCATCAGAGACATAAGGGACATCAAGACATCAAGACATCAATTCACTTAAGGCACATTTTGTTGGAGAGGTATTCATGTTGATCAGCTGGCAACGGCTTATTCAGCAAGTCAGCGATCTGCTCAGTAGTAGGCACATACTGGATTTTCACGAATCCTGCTTTCACACACTCTCTGGTATTTCTATACCGGATGTCAATGTGCCGTGAACGAGCTCCAACACATTCAGCTTCAGCAATATATGTGACTGAAACATTATCTTCCATGATAACAATTGGTTTCTTTGGACATTCCCAAATACTATCAATGAGAGCAGAAACAGAGGTTAATGCATTACAGCAATCAGAAACACATGCATATTCAGCCTCAGTTGAAGAGCAAGAAATAAACTTCTGCTTCCTAACTTTCCAAAAGATAGGACAACCATTTAAAAACAGTATGTAACCAGAAGTACTTTTTCGTGTTTCTACATCACCTGCCCAGTCAGCATCTGCGTAGCAAATCACTTCAGGGTACTTATCATGTTTCGGCTCAAGGAACAACTTCATGTCCTTTGTAAGCTTCATGTATCTCAACAGTCTCTTTATGCAAGACCAGTGGAACGTAGTTGCCTTGCCAACGTATCTGGACAGTAGATTCACACTCAGTGAAATGTCAGGTCTTGTCCAACTGCTGATGTACAATAGCGATCCAATCACTGACCGATACAGCGTTTGATTCTCAAACTCAGGATGTTCTTCTCGGGCTAACCTGTAAAAATCAGTCTGCATAGGAGAACAACAAGTGTTCGCATCATACATGTTACAATTCTGCAAAAGCTGGTCAACCTTGCTTTCTTGTGAAAGAGAGAACCCCTTCTCAGTTTTTTCAATCTGATAATCATTAATATGCCCTAGGCTTTTTAAAGTGAAATGTTTCTCAAGACCCTTAGCAAAAGTTTCACTCATGAGTTCATTGGGACCAATGTAAACAATATCATCAACATAAACAAGAACAATTTCATAAGTCTTACCTTGCCCTTTTGTGAACACGCATTCATCTGAGACAGACTTAATAAAGCCCATTAAATTTAGCTTTTGAATGAGGTGGCGATACCACATGAAGGCGCTCTGTTTCAGGCCATAAAGAGATTTGTGGAGGTACCAGACATCACCTTCTCGGTCCTGGAACCCGGGAGCACTCTTGACGTAGATCTCTTCATTCAGATCAGCGTTCAAATAGGCAGTCTCTACATCGAACTGAAAAACCTCTAAGTTCAAAGCAATAGCAGTGATCAGGGCAATTTTGACACTCTCATTTCTGACTGTGGGTGAAAATGTGTCAGTGTAGTCATCTGGATAAATTTGAGAAAATCCTTGAGCTACGAGTCTAGCTTTGTACAGCTTTCCTTCATTAGGTTTTTGTTTGACTCTATACACCCAGCGTGTGCCAATGACTTTCTTGTCTGTTGGAGGCTCCACCTGTTGGAACACCTTAAGTTTCTTTAAACAGTCCAGTTCACGTTCCATAGCCTCATACCACTTTTCTTGTTCAGATTCAGGCAAAAGTTTAATCTGATGAAAATGTTCAGGTGGAAGTGTAAGATTGTTACACATGAAAGAAAAAGGAGATTGAGATACTTGCTGTGCAAATCTCTTTGGAGGAGTTCCTTTGGTAGCTCTCTTTGAACGCCTTGGAACCTTGGTCTCTTGTTCATCATCATCTCCGTCTCCAAGTTCATCATCAGGGATTTCCTCTGCGACTGTTGAAGACTGTTCATCATCTGGAACATCAGGATCATCTGGAACAGCTGCCTGAGAATCAGGTTCCACCATACCGTCTGTTTCATCCTTAGGAAAATAAACTGAAGTATCATTACTATGTATACTGGACCAATTAGTGTCTTCCTCAAATTTGGCTGAATTGGAAATAACAGCTCTATGGTGAGTGTCAGCAAATTTGTAGTACTTAGAGCTTTCATCAAAGCTGATGAATCTCATTCTTTCTGACACAGGACCTCCTTTTCTTCTTTGGTCAAGTGGAATGTTAACAGTGGCATAACAACCAAAAATGTAGATGTTTTGAACATCAGGCTTCTTAGCATGAAGCAAGTAATAAGGAGTCTCTTGTATTGCGCTACTCCATGTTCTGTTAACAATGTAATTAGCATACCTTAATGCTTCGCCCCAATATGAAAAGTCCATGCCTGCATCCTCGAGGAGACAACGAAACATTGTCTGCAAAATACCGTTCCTTCTCTCAGAAATCCCATTCTGAGCCGGCGAGTGAGGAGGAGAGGTCTGTTGACGGATTCCATTCCTTTTCATCCATCCATGGAACTGTTGAGACATGAATTCTCCACCACAGTCACTTTGAATTCGCTTGATCCAGACATCGTATTGGGTAAGTACCTCTGCAGCAAAGTCTTTAAAGACCTGAAACGCCTCAGATTTCTGTTTCATCATAAAGACAAAACTATAGCGTGAGTAACTGTCAACAACAGTTAAGAAATACTTACAGTTACCTTTAGTAGGCCGAAATGGACCGACAATGTCGGTGTGGACCAATTAAAAAATGTGTGTGGACAATCGAAGGGCAAACCTAGCTACGGGAGATTTCGCTGTGTTGCACACTTTGCAGTCTAGATGAATTTTGCAAACACCATCAACTTTGAAACCATTCACAAACTCAGGCATCTTTGCTAAAACGGGATAAGAAGCATGCCCCAAGCGACGGTGCCATCTGTGAACACACCTGGAATGAAAAGATTTGTTTGTTAATACAGGTTTAACATTAGTAACAGCATTAGGAACCTTGGAGACCTCATTGGCTTTAGTTGCACCATGTTTTCTCTCTGGACCTGTGCTTTCGCCCTTTGGAACTTTTATACTTACATCACCCTTACGTGGAGGTTTAGGTTTTAAATAGTAAACACCTCTAATAGGAATGCCAGTGGCAAGGACTTTGCCATCCTTCATAATGTAAGCTTCTGAAAGTTCATGGGTTACTACAGTTCCTAATTCTTCATTCAGGCGATACACGCTGAGAATGTTGTTCTTGGCACTTGGAACGTAGAAAACACGTGAGATGTGGCTGTCCAGTTCTTTGACGTAGACATTTCCTTCTCCTTCCACTTTGCAGAGGTATTCTGCAACTCCAAACACCTCTTTGACATCTGTCTCGTGGAGCTCAGTGAAGAATCCCTTCTGGTATGCGATGTGCACTGCTGCTCCGCTGTCGAGTGTCCATAATTTACTTATGTCATACTGTGGACTCTTGTCAGGAACAGTTTTGAGGAGGAGAGTTTTAACATAAACACGTTTCTCACCTTTGGAGTCTTTGGGAGTTGATTTGGCAGCCCCGGAACTCTTTCCTCTGGATCCTTTCTTTTGCACCGCCTTGGGTTGAGTTGGATATGTGGGAGAATCAGATTCGCCAGATTGAACACTTTGCAAATCGCTAGACTTATGAGTGTCACCTCACTTAGATTGCTTCTGGCGTGTGTATCTCGGTGTGCTAGTTCTCTGTTGACCGCTCTTGGCCAAGCTAGGTTTGTATGTGGCTGACATTGGTCTGAATCTAGTGTGCAGCAACTGTAGATGTAGCTGGCATCGCTGCTTGTGGCTGCTGCGCTTGAGGCACAACACCCAGTGGCAAGGCTAAAGGCTGAGAAGGCTGGGCTGGCAGATGAGGAATCAGGACTGGAGGTCTCTGTTGTGGCACAGAGGTTGCTGAAGCTTGAGGAGGTCCATCCCGTTGCATTTGTGCAGCCTGGAATGCTTGTGAGAAACTTGGTTTAACATCAAAATGAAACATCTCATGAGCTTTTGTTGTTTCAGGAAATGGCTTTGCTTTCTGGCCATACCATCCACTACAGGCCGCTGCTGCGCTATCTGCTGCTGCTGCTGCTGTTGCTGTGGGCAAATTGACCCCCCTTTCTTTTTTGGCTTCTAACAAAGAGGCTTCTGTTTGCAATGCGGCGGCAGGAAAATAATGGGAAATTACAGATGCATGCCCAGTGTTAATTGGGTCACACGCAGAAATTGTGGACGTGGCATGGCTGTACTGCACATGGCTACTTTGAGCTGAACAAGACAATAGAATTCCATCGCTATCAGCTTCTTTGCTTTGCGCATGCTCACGATTTGCCAGAGACACACATTCCATTTGATCAATTAACAATTTAAACTGCAATTTCTTTAATTCCCTTAATTCCTTTCTGGATTCAGTTACTTGTTGCAGGTAACATATGTATGAATCTTGCTGCTGCACTGTTTTCCCACCTGGTTGATTATCAAGGTGAATGCAGAATGATTCTAAGTCCCGGATCTCACACTGAAGCTTTTCAATCATGCCCTCTATTTTCTCCAAATTCGAGGGGGTTCTCCTGCTTCTGCTAGAAGTCTGGGAAACCTGATCATCAATATGCTTTGTCTTAGCGCTAGCTTTTAAAGGCAAAGTTGATGACTGGAAGCTTTGGATTCGGGAGGGGACTAGAGTTTTATCTTCTACCTCTTCATCACTTGGCTGGGTAGAAGTGCTGTCTATGGGGACCCCCATGACTGTTTTAACTTCTTCTTCCCCCTTCTCAATCAGATAAGCATGACTTATGATTTGATGAGAATCGCCGGCATCTTGAGCTTCCAGCATTCGCTGCTGAGACATGATGAGATTTCTTTTCCCTTCCGAAGTATGAATGAGATCTTTGAGGCCAGCTAGCTGTCCTGAAATTCCATCGATGTAGCTCTGAGTAAAGATAGGATTCTTTCTCCTTTTAGCCGGCATCAGGGTACGCCCAGTGAGTGCTTACCGTGAGGAAGCGCTTGTTGCTTTAATAGTGAGCCAAACTCTGATTACCATGTCGGAAAGAGGATCTTACCAGAGAAGAGCTCAGCCTGTCAAAACTGAGGTAAGGCTTTCCGGAGGTCAATGGAATTAAAGCACAAGCATTCATTATAAAAATGAAACAAACTTTTTATTATAAAAGTAGAAAAAATAAATCTTGCCAGAGAGGCATGAAAAACACGTCTTACATCTTTGTTAAGAGAGGCAAGAGTAATGGCGTTTGCTTCTCTTCCTGCGTGAGGGAGGAAGTGAGCAAAGCAGTGTTACATCATAGGGAGGAGCTACATTAACAAACAGAGTTAACCATTTAACTACAGGATGTTTCTTAATGTCTTTGGAGGCTGTCAATCCACAGCGTGACAGTTCGTTCTTCATGGTAGGAGGCTGGTAGTGGAGTAGCTGATGAGTGCTGCTGATGAGTGCTGTTTTTGTATTTAGTTGTGTTTTGGTTCGTCTTGTTTTTGCTGATTTATTAGTTGATTTTGCTTTGATTAAGCATAAGGCTCTGGGGAAGCTCCTGCGTCAGCTTGGTGCCGGGTGTGATGCCGGGACTCAAGGAGGGCTCTGTGCGTTTTCCACTGTTGTCGGGGGCTCCGTGGAAGCTCCCGTGTCAGCTGGGCACCGGGATTGATGCTGGGGGTTTGAGGAGGGCTCCGGGCTGAGTTAGAGTTCTCCGCTGTCATTGGGGGCTCTGGGGAGGCTCCCGCGTCGGTAGAGTGCCGGGTGTGATGCCGGGGGCTCAAGGAGGGCTCCAAAAATCTTGCCCCAAATCTCTCCAAAAATCACTCCCCCCAAAGCTTCCTATCTAGCCCCAAATCTCTCCAAAGAATTCTACTTTACACTTCCAGCATTTGTATGTAAACTTCTTTTCTATTTTGGCTAGTTGCCCAGGTGTTACATACCATCTATAAAACATTTTAAACCAATTTTCTTTAGATCAGTGTTTTTCAACCAGTGTGCCGTGGCACACTAGTGTGCCGCGAGACATGGTCAGGTGTGCCGCGAAGCTCAGAGAGAAAGAAAGTAAGAGAGAGAGAAAGCAAGAAAGGAGAGAGAGAGAAAGAGAATAAGAGCGAGAGAAAGAAAGAAAGAGAGAGAACAAGAGAAAGAAAGAGAGAGAGAAAGAGAGAAAGAAAACAAGAGAGAGAGAAAGAGAGGGAGGGAAGGAGAGAGAGAGAAAGACATAGAGGGAGGGAGGGAGAGAGAAAGAGAGCAAAAAAGAGGAAGGAAGGAAGGGAAAGGAAGGGAGGAAGGGAGAGAAAGGGAGGGAGAAAAAAATAGTGTGAAGGGGAGGAAGAGAGAGAGAATTTTTTTGTCCAACCTTTTTTTAGCCCCCCCCCCCCCCGCTCAATGTGCCCCAGGGTTTCGTAAATGTAAAAAATGTGCCGCGGCTCAAAAAAGGTTGAAAATCACTGCTTTAGATGATGTAGCTAACATCAACTTTTGATTTCTTTCCAATATATGATGCCATTCATCTAACTCAATACTATATCCAAAGTTCTGACCCCATTTTCTCATAGTCTCTTTTATTTTTTAATTTTCCATCTTATAAACCTATAAATATCGATATAATTTTTGGTTTGATTTTTCCTGTGTTCCCAATAGTAATTTATCTAATGTCTTTTCCTTTTCAATTCCCGGTTCTTTTCCTTATCATATCTTGATTTAATCTATAAGTATTCCCACCATTCTAATTTGATTCCTTCATTTTCTAATTCTGTTTTCGTTTTGATATTTCCGTCATCTTTTCCTAAAGTTTGAGTAAATGAAAGCTTCCAATGGTGAAAACCAGTTTGGGATGCCCCTGTACATCTGTCTTTTTATCTTTAGCCATACATTTATCAATGAGTTTCTAATGTAATGGTTTGAAAAATATCTATGTGGTTTTTGTATCCTGTCCCACAAAAAAGAATGCCATCCAGTTTGTAAATCATGGTCCTTTAAATCTAGTAGTCTGTTATTTTCTAATTGGATCCAGTCTTTGATCCATGTTAAGACAGCTGCATTATAATACTCTCTCCAGTCCAGTAGACCAAGACCACCATTTTCTTTTGCTTCCTGAAGGTATTTGAGTCAGATTCTTGGTTTTTTGTGTTGCTATATGAATTTGCTAACTAAACTATTCAAATTTGTAAAATATTCTTGTTTTAATTTTATAGGTATGGTTTGAAATAGGAAAAGAATTTTGGGTAGTATATTCATTTTAATTGTCACAATTCTTCCCATAAAAGAGAGTTGAAGTTTTTCCCATTTATCTATGTCGCACTTCAGATCACAGAGAAGGAGAGGAAGGTAGTCCTTTTTTACTTTTGGCATTTTGCATTTTTGGAATACAAGGAGAAGGGGGAGATTTAACTGGCTGGAACAGACAAAGGGAAGGATAAAAACAGGAAAAAGCCATTTTAATTTGTACTTCAGATCACAGAGAAGGAGAGGAAGGTAGTCCTTTTTTACTTTTTGCATTTTGCATTTTTGGAATTCAAGAAGAAGGGAGAGATTTAACTGGCTGGAACAGACAAAGGGAAGGATAAAAACAGGAAAAAGCCATTTTAATTTGTACTTCAGATCACAGAGAAGGAGAGGAAGGTAGTCCTTTTTTACTTTTTGCATTTTGCATTTTTGGAATTCAAGGAGAAGGGAGAGATTTAACTGGCTGGAACAGACAAAGGGAAGGATAAAAACAGGAAAAAGCCATTTTAATTTGCACTTCAGATCACAGAGAAGGAGAGGAAGGTAGTCCTTTTTTACTTTTGGCATTTTGCATTTTTGGAATACAAGGAGAAGGGGGAGATTTAACTGGCTGGAACAGACAAAGGGAAGGATAAAAACAGGAAAAAGCCATTTTAATTTGTACTTCAGATCACAGAGAAGGAGAGGAAGGTAGTCCTTTTTTACTTTTTGCATTTTGCATTTTTGGAATTCAAGGAGAAGGGAGAGATTTAACTGGCTGGAACAGACAAAGGGAAGGATAAAAACAGGAAAAAGCCATTTTAATTTGCACTTCAGATCACAGAGAAGGAGAGGAAGGTAGTGGCCCGCGCGCCTAACGGCGCGCGAATCATATAACTATAAACCAAAATCAGCAAAGTTTGGTAGCAATAGGGGTTATAGATTTTATTGTTAAGTACTTGTATTTCAATACATTGTTAAGATGACTGGCTTGGTGCAGTGTAACACTTGTTTGGCTGTTGTCTTCCGTAGTACCTTGTGGAACTTGGGGTACTGCCCTCTTTGCATTAGGACATCTAGGTTAGATGGCGAGATCTCTAGATTGCAGTCCTTAGTTTGTAGCTTGCAGTCAGAAGTGGAAAGATTGTCCCAGCCACGTGCTGTAATGCAGCCATGTGTCCAGCCTCCACTTCCACAGCGCCACCCGAGGAGGAGGGCTGTGTGGACAACTGTCGGTTCAGGAAGATTGCGTGCAGTTGAGCAAAAACATAGTAATTTTGGTCTCTCTTTATCGAATTCCTATACTGTTCTTGCGGATTTAAATAGTAAGGATGTTGGAGATATTAGCAAGGCCCCTCAGGCAGAGAATGAGGGGATATTCAAAGGGGAAGTTGTTGTAAATGTCACCAAACCATCAAGTGCAGTTAGTAGAAATATAAAGAGGACACATTTTCTTGTGGGTGATTCGACTGTTAGAGGTGTTGATTTGGGACAGAGTAAGGACGTGGTGAAGGTGCTGAGGTGTCTCCCAGGGGCCACTGCCAGCAGGGACAGGAGGAGGATTACAAACATTGTCAAGGCTGTGAGTAAAGGTAATAACATTGATGTGGTGGTGCATCTTAGCACAAATGATTTGTCCCAGAGAAATGTCAATGTAGTAAAAAGAGATTTTCAATGTCTAAGTGTGGAGCTGGGTAAAATTGCAGATTCAGTGACTTTCTCAGAGGTGTTACCGGTTTGTGGCCAAGAGGATAAAACAACGTGTATCATAGAGTTTAATGTGTGGTTAAAGCAGTGGTGTAAAGCTGAAGGTTTTGGCTATGTAAGTCATGATGTCAGTAGGTGGTCTAATAGGGAGTTGTTTAAGAGGGATGGTTTGCATCCATCATACAGAGGTACCCAGGTACTCGGTGAGGAATTCAGAACTTTTTTGGACAGGCATTTAAACTAGGTAAAGGGGACAGAGATGTAACTGATGTGGGTGATTTCTGTCCCCGACCAATGAGGATAAAGCAGTTTTTGGAAGCTTATGAAAAGAGAGCTGCAAATAAAATAGATGTAGTTGTTGATGATAAGGGGCAAACTAATAATGAAAATAATGTTCTTCGTGTAATGTGCACGAATGCTCGAAGCTTGAGCAACAAGCTCTGTGAATTAATGGCCATAATATCTAGAGATAATTTGGACCTGGTTGCCATAACTGAGACATGGTTTAAGGATTCTAATGAATGGGAAATATCCATACCAGGATATACACTGTATAGGAAGGATAGAATAGAGAGAAGGGGAGGTGGAGTAGCCATTTATGTTAAAGAAACTCTAAAAACAACACTAATTCAAAATACATGTCAAGATCTAGAGACCCTCTGGATTTGCATGCAAAATAAAGACGGTTCTGTCATTAGAATTGGGGTGATCTATAGGCCTCCAGGGCAATCTGAGGAATATGACAACAAGATGGTGGATGAAATTACCCAAATGGCAGTAAAGGGAGATATTGTGGTTATGGGTGATTTCAACATGCCTGATGTTGACTGGAATATCCCCAGTGCCCTTACATGCAAAAGTAAGAATATAGTAGAGGCCTTTACAGGAGCAGCTCTGGCACAGCTGGTTAAGACACCAACTAGAGGGGAGAATATTCTAGATTTAGTTTTTACGAATGGGAATTGGGTTTCAGATGTCAAGGTGGGAGAAAATTTAGGTTGCAGTGACCATCTATGTTTGTGGTTTGATGTAAAAACTCATTGTGAGCAATCCTATAATGCAACCAAAGTATTGGATTTCAGAAAAACAAATTTTAATGCAATGGGGGAATATTTAGATAATGAATTAAAGGGGAGGGATAAAATGGCAGGAGCGAGCACCCAGTGGACTGTATTTAAAAAGGCCATCTTAAAAGCCACTGGACTGTATGTAAGACAAATAACTAAAGGTAAAAGGAAGAAGAAACCGCTATGGTTTAGCAATGATGTAAGGACTATAGTCAATGAAAAAAAGGCTGCCTATAGGAGGTATAAAGAGTCTGGAAGTATAGCTGATAGGGAGGTGTATAAAATGAGACAGAAGGAGGCGAAACAGATAATATATGCTGCTAAAGCCTCAAAAGAGGAAGAAATTGCCAAATCTCTAAAGAAGGGGGATAAAACCTTCTTCAGATATATTAGTGATAAGAAGAAGAAAAACTGCGGCATCACGAAGCTTAGTACCGGGAAAAATACATGCATTAATGGGAATAAGGAGATCGCTGACCATTTCAATAGCTACTTCTGTTCAGTTTTCTCAAAAGACACCTTACAAAATAATACTATAGAGGGATATAGCATTGCCTCCAACTGTACGGATTCAGCTCCAGTGATCTTAGAAGCCGATGTCTTAGAAGAACTTGAACGATTAAAGATAAATAAGGCAATGGGTCCAGATGGCATCCACCCCAGAGTTCTTAAAGAACTCAGATCTGTCATTGCTACCCCCCTGACTGATTTGTTTAACCAAACCTTGTTAACAGGAGATGTTCCTGAGGATTGGAGAATGGCAAGTGTTGTGCCTATCCACAAGAAGGGCAGTAGAGAAGAAGCTGGTAACTACAGGCCAGTTAGCTTGACATCAGTTGTCGTTAAAATGATGGAGACTCTACTGAAAAAGAGGATAAATCAGCACCTAAAAAACAATAAATTATTGGACCCAAATCAGCATGGCTTTACTGAAGGCAAATCATGTCAGACTAATCTCATTGATTTCTTTGACTATGTCACAAAGGTGTTGGATGAAGGTGGTGCCGTGGATATTGCCTACCTGGACTTCAGCAAAGCCTTTGATACGGTTCCACATAAAGAGCTGATAGATAAATTAGTGAAGATTGGACTTAATCCCTGGATAGTTCAATGGATTTGCAGCTGGCTGAAGCATAGGCACCAGAGGGTTGTTGTGAATGGTGAGTATTCTGAGCAGAGTCAGGTTACAAGCGGTGTGCCACAAGGGTCTGTTCTGGGTCCTATTCTTTTTAATATGTTTGTGAGTGACATAGGGGAAGGTTTGGTAGGGAAGGTTTGCCTATTTGCCGATGACTCTAAAGTGTGCAATAGGGTTGATATTCCTGGAGGCGTCGGCAATATGGTAAATGATTTAGCTTTACTAGATAAATGGTCAAAGCAATGGAAACTGCAGTTTAATGTTTCCAAATGTAAAATAATGCACTTGGGGAAAAGGAATCCTCAATCTGACTATTGTATTGGCAGTTCTGTGTTAGCAAATACTTCAAAAGAAAAGGATTTAGGCGTAGTGATTTCTGACAGTCTCAAAATGGGTGAACAGTGCAGTCAGGCAGTAGGGAAAGCAAGTAGGATGCTTGGCTGCATAGCTAGAGGTATAACAAGCAGGAAGAGGGAGATTATGATCCCGCTATATAGAATGCTGGTGAGACCACATTTGGAATACTGTGTTCAGTTCTGGAGACCTCACCTACAAAAAGATATTGACAAAATTGAACGGGTCCAAAGACGGGCTACAAGAATGGTGGAAGGTCTTAAGTATAAAACGTATCAGGAAAGACTTAATGAACTCAATCTATATAGTCTGGAGGACAGAAGGAAAAGGGGGGACATGATCGAAACATTTAAATATATTAAAGGGTTAAATAAGGTCCAGGAGGGAAGTGTTTTTAATAGGAAAGTGAACACAAGAACAAGGGGACACAATCTGAGGTTAGTTGGGGGAAAGATCAAAAGCAACATGAGAAAATATTATTTTACTGAAAGAGTAGTAGATCCTTGGAACAAACTTCCAGCAGACGTGGTAGATAAATCCACAGTAACTGAATTTAAACATGCCTGGGATAAACATATATCCATCCTAAGATAAAATACAGAAAATAGTATAAGGGCAGACTAGATGGACCATGGGGTCTTTTTCTGCCGTCAGACTTCTATGTTTCTATGTTTCTATGTTTCTATGTCTTTCTTAATCTTTTCGTTTCATTTAATTTATCATAATTATCTGTTTTTAATGCTATGCATTTTGCTGTTAAGTTCATCCCTAAATATTTTATCCTTTTTGTTATCTGAATGTTTAACTTTGCAATCAGTCTTGTTTTTTGATCCTCCCTCATATTTTTAACTATCATTTTAGTTTTTTGTTTATTTATTTTTAATCCTGTGGAATTTCCAAATTTTCCAATATATCCAGTAATTTTGTGCTCGATTCCATTGGATCTTCAAGGATGAAAACAAGATGGCTGGGAGCAAGTCGGGCTGTTTGATTTCCTCCTGATGTGGAAGCAGAGAGGCAATTAGGCTGTATAAAATAAAACAACTATAAAACAACTCCGAGGATCGAAGCAGCAGTTGGAAGAAGAGGAGGAGAATCATTTCAACAACTTCTGGGAGCCAGCAGTGTAAGCCATAAAAGATTGCAAAGAAACCATAAGGAATTGCAAAGATCCTGAGGGAAGAATTCCTAAGCAAAAAGCACAAAGGATCCAAAGAAGCTTCACAAGGCTTGCAAAGCAACGGAGCCCCGAATACCTGCAGTCATCAGACCCGGTGAGTTTTCTACCGTGCTATAAATATAGCAACATGTACCCTTTTCCATTCACCTTCTTCCAGCTGCTCCATATCAAAACAAAGAATCTCAGCAGCCAGAATCTGAGGTATAGAATCCAGATACTTTTCTCCCCTTAACTCCAGAAAATCTCTTTCCCTCTTCCAAAGCTTAAACTCAAACTGTAAGCTCAGAGGCTTAAAATTAACCTCAAGCAAGCATCAAGAAGAAATATTTAAAGAGGAAGTTCCCCTCCCCCGCTAGCCCATCTCAATCTGCATCTCAAAGCCCTGAAGAAAGGAAGTGCTAGCCATAAAGGCACAAAGCAAATTGTTTAGAATTTGGAGTTTCAGTCTTAACTCCTGTAAATAAAGCCACCATTACCACTTGGCTCATTAATTCAACAAAGATTCCTCTTTACTCTCTGATGATCTTTACCAAGTCCATCTACTCAGCTTTAGAAATTCCTGTCAACAGCGAAAGGACTCCAAATAAACATTAATAGGAATCCAGCTGTTGGCCCATTTACTCAGCATTAGGAATCCTGTCAACAGCGAAAGGACTCTGAATAAACATTAATAAGAGTCCAGCCATTACAAAAGGACTTCGGAAAACGCCTGACCCCAGCTGAGCAGAGTCATAATTAATTACCTCAGCTAGGAATTAATTTAAATTCCTAGCTGAGACACTCAGTGGTAGGAGCCCAGCCTGCAGCAAAAGATCCTGCTAATGCCCGAGTCTAGCTGCTAGTGAAGGACTCTGGAAGATGCCTGATCCCCCCAAAAATGGAGGACTCTGAAAACGCATTCCATCCAGCTTTAAAAACTGCAAACTGCAATCAGCAGCTCTGCAATAAGCAGATCCACAAACTGCAATTAGTTCTATTTCTTAGAAGGCAGTTGTGCCTCCCATTGCCATACAAAACAAACAAGCAACAATTAAATAAAGTTTATTAAGCTTCACTCCAACAATCAAAATATCTGCTGCTTCAGATCTCCCATACACAAAGAACCTGTCCACATGGTTCATCTCCATATCCTATTCAAAACCTCATCACAGCATCAACTATCAGATTACCTTGTAAGGGAAGAAACCCTCAAGCATCTCCTGCCATTCACATTCCATCACCCCCTTCCCCAACCAGAGTGATATAAAGCAATAAAGCTACAAGTAACAAAGCAATAAAGCTATAAGTAGCAAAGCAATAAACCCAGTGACTGGATATGCCAGGCAAAAAAAGGCTCAAAACTCCCAGGCAAATAACATCAGCAACTTATGCTTTAAGTGCAACGACGCAATTAATATACATGAAGAATCCAAAAAATGCCACTCCTGCAACAAATTAGCACACCATACCTGCCTTAACATAAATAAACAAATTGCCTCTTTTCTTCAAGATAATTCCTCATTCCATTATTTCTGCTCATCTTGTACTCCCAAACCTGACTCACTCTACAACTTGTCTGATGAGATCCTCACCTTAAAAGCAATCATAAAAACTCAACAATCATACATAGAGAACATAGAACCACGGCTTGCTTCCATTGAAAAAATTATCCAAGATCTGATAAAAGCTAAACCACCAAAACAAATACACTATAGCACTCCACCACCACCTGTCTATACTCCACCAAGTCCTCCACAATCTCTACCTGCAAGCTCAACTACTGACATCCCCACCCTGGTAAAAGATGCCATGGAACGCAAACAAAAGCAACAGAATGCCATCCTTTTTGGCCTGGAGGAAAATGGGGAATCTGATTTAACAAATATACGCAACATCATCCGCCGCCAACATCCACAAACTTTTGCCCCTGATGACATCCTAGAGGTTACTAGAAACGGCCCTGCACTTAGGTACAATGATGGGTCAAAGGCCCCTTGTTTCTGTAGGGTGGTTTGCAAAAGTAAAATTACCGAACAACTGTTCATCAAAACCATGAACTCCATCGCCAGAAATAATGACAACTACAACAAACTCAGATCCAGACCAAATCTAACTACTTCAACACATCTGCTCTCGCAAACTTTGGGCCGAACTCAAGAGACGTCTTGAGCTTGGTGAAACTAACCTATACATACATTACCGCACTGAATGCATCAAAACCAAGACCTATAACCCTCCCTTCATCCTCCAAAATACCAACCCTCCTTAACCATCCCTAGTACCTCCAACCAAGAATAGGAAAGTGTGCCCCTTACTTCCTCAGTTCAATCCAACCTCAATCCATTCCAATCTAAATTCAACTGAACTCAGCCCAACTTCAATCCAGAACCCAAACTCAATCTCAAATGTAAATAATCAATGCAAGAAGTATAATCAACAAGTTGTCTGAATTCCTCCTCCTTCTTGACATCAACTTATTTGATTTAATCTTTGTCTGTGAAACATGGCTAAATGCATCATATCCTGACTCCATCATCACATCAAGTAAATACCTTGTCCTTCGGTCTGACCGAGAATCCCGCAGAGGAGGCGGTGTAGCTATATTCTATAAAAAAATCACTCAATCTAAAAAACATCCAAGTTGCACATGATCTTATCTTCCCAGAAACCATCATAAGTGATCTTTCCCTCAATACCACACTTTGCTTCCTACTATGCTACAGAGCTCCTGACTCTGACATCACTCATGCAACCAAATTAACCTCACTGCTAACATGGGCAACTTCCTGCCCTTACCCCATTATCTTCCTTGGTGACCTCAACATCAAGTGGACCTTAAATGAATGCAGCACGAAACCAATCCACACTACCTTATACAATGCTGTCACCAGCCTGGGACTTAAACAATTAGTATCAAACAATAGTAGATTCGACAGCTGTCTTGACCTCATATTCTGTAATAGCAAAAGCGCAATCTATGGTCTGCAGTGATCATAGTATGATTAACTTCAATCTCAATCTACACCAGGATAACATTCACCTGTATAACGTGTCACCTAAGTACAATTTTAGGAAAGCCAACTATGAACTCGTAGATGCCAATGTCTCAATTCTTACCTGGCAAACTTTATTTTCTAACTACAACACTATTGATGATTTCTACAACACATTCTTACTCCAAGTTAAAAGACTTATCAGACCAGTATTCCCTCTCATTTTTTTCCCGTGTTGGCGGAAAAGTATAATGTCTGAGCAGCAGTCCCTTCGTGACTGGGTGGCATAAAAGTAAAAAATAATTAATAAATAAATACGCGCACACACACACATACATACATACATAAATATCCTCCCTTTCTCTCTCTTTCTCTCTCTCTCTCCCTCCCTTTCTTTCCTTCACTCTTCCTTCCACTTTTTTCTGTTTCTCTCTCTTCCTTCCTCTCTTCCCTCTTTCCCTCCCTCTCACAGTCTTCAGAGAGGGGCGGCATACAAATCTAATAAATTATTATTATTTAAAACCTGTGTGCTATAGCGCACTGCACGCGTTAGAGGGAACACTGTATCAGACTACATGTACCACTAACTTCAACCAGAAGTAAAACAAAAATAACTTACCTATCTCAATAAGGAAACTACAAACCAAAAAAAGATCTCTCTGGTGTAAAAATAAAAAAGGCCAAGTAACCAACTTCAAAAGCCGCTACAAAAGCATATGCCAGCAAATAAAAGCAGAATGTCTCAACTATCACAGCAAACAAGAGGAAAATTTCCTTCGCAACAAATCTAACCGAGCCTTCTACAACTTTGTCAACAACAAACTCAAAGACTCTAGACCTATTCCACCTCTCATTGGACCCAACAACAAAGAATACCATGATGATCGATCCAAAGCTAACCTCTTCAACTCTTTCTTTGCCTCTGTCTTCGTTAACAGTAATGGTTCATCCACCATCTTCACAAATCGCACCTCAAACTCTCTCAGTGACCTGACCCAAGTAGACTTCACTGTAGACCGCGTTGAAAAAGTAATCCGAGACCTCAAACCTTCTCTATCAGTCGGACCAGACGGTCTTTGTGCATACTTCCTAAAAAACCTTTTTTCTGCTATAGCCGAACCACTAAGCATTATCTTTCAAAATTCCTTCAGGACGAGCACACTCCCCAAGCTATGGTCAAAAGCATTAGTCATCCCCATCTTCAAAAAAGGAGACCCTTCTCTCGTTGACAACTACAGACCAATTTCGCTATGCTGCGTCTCATGTAAAGTCATGGAATCAATTATAAATCAATCAATCACCCTTTACTTAGAATCTAATAACCTACTCTCTAACAAACAATTTGGATTCAAAAAGAAATTATCCTGCAACCTACAACTACTTCACTGCAAAAACATATGGACTACCCACCTAGATCAAGGAAAATCCATTGATGCAATTTATATTGACTTTTGATTCAGTGGTCCACGACAAACTACTCCTAAAACTCAAATCCTATGGCATCTCAGGATTCCTCCACATCTGGATTACTGCATTCCTGTCAAACAGGCAACAAGTTGTCAAAATTGGAAGCACCATTTCCACCCCCGTCCCTGTTAAAAGTGGTGTTTCCCAAGGCAGCGTACTAGGACCTACTCTATTCATTCCCTACATCAACGACCTCTGTGATCATATCAGAAGCAACTGTGTTCTTTTCGCCGACGATGTAAAACTTTTCACCAGAGCCTACAAAACTTTTGCCAGACCCATCCTTGAATACAGTTTATCTGTCTGGAACCCAGACCACATCTCGGACATCAACACCCTCGAAAATGTCCAAAGATACTTCACCATTAGAGCCCTATACTCCTCCACTCGAAACAGAATACCCTACGAAACTAGACTCACTATCCTGGGTCTAGAAAGCTTAGAACTATGACGCCTAAAACACAATATAAGTATTGCCCGCAAGATCATATGTTGCAATGTTCTATTTGTCAATGACTACTTCAGCTTCAATCGCAACAACACAAGAGCACGCAACAGATTCAAACTTAATATTAACCGCTCCAAACTTGACTGTAAAAAATATGACTTCAGCAATCGAGTTGTCGAAGCGTGAAACTCATTACCTGACTCAGTAGTGTCAACCCCTAACCGCCAACATTTTTCCCTTAGACTATCAACGATTGACCTCTCCAGATTCCTAAGAGGTCAGTAAGGGGTGTGCATAAGTGCACTAGCGTGCCTTCCGTCCCCTGTCCAATTGTCTCTCCTTTATCTCCTTTATCTTTTCTTCCTTTTATATATCTTCTCCTCTATTTTTATATCTTTTCTCCTATCCTTTTCTTTATATATATTACTACTTGTCTATTCTCTTCAATGTGTATTGTGTATTGGACAAAATAAATAAAATAAAGATCATCCGCAAAAGCCTGTAGTTTGTATAATAATAATAATAATAATAATAATAATAATTATTATTATTATTATTATTATTATTATTATTATTATTATTATTATTATTTTAGATTTGTTTGCTGCCCCTCTCCAAAGTCTCCTTTGTTTCCTTTGTGATTTTTATACCTTTTATTTGCTCATTGTTTCTAATTATTCTAGTAAGTGCTTCTAGTGTTGAGATAAATAGAAGACATGAAAGTGGGCACCCTTGTCTCGTACCTTTTTGTATTACAATTTTAGGCGTTGCATCTCCATTGACTATGAAGTTAGCAAACTGTTCCATGTATATAGCAGTAATTGCTCTTATAAATTTTTGACCAAAATCCTTATAATCTAATTGTTTTAGTATAAAATCCTAATTGACATTGTCAAATGTCTTTGGGGCATCTATAAATACTAGTGCTGTTTGTTTCTCATTGTGATTTTCGTAATATTCCAAAATATCAATTATAATTCTTAAATTGTTTCTTAGTTGCCTTTTGAGTAAGAATCCATTCTGGTCAGCATGAATAGATTTATTTAAATATCCTTTTAATTGAACTAAATATTTTATAATCTATATTTAAAAGTGATATGATATGAAAGTCTGATCTGTATCTTTTTTTGGTATTAAAGCTATATTGGCATCTTTCCAGGATGTGGGCAATTTCCCTTCTTCTAAAACTGTGTTGTATACTTCTAGTAAAATTTCTTCCAAATCTTCAAGCATTTCTTTATAGAATTCTATCAGCAGGCCATCTGATCTCGGGGCTTTAATTTTTTTAAATTTTTAACGGCTTCTCTTAACTCTGTTATTAAAATCTGTTTGTTTAGCATTTATTTGACTTCTTCTGGTACTTTTGGAAGTTGAGCCATTTCAAAAATATTTTGTATTTGTTCTCCCCCCCCCCTCATTTTTCTCTCTTTTTTAAAATAGTCTTTGGCCATATAAGAAATAATCTGTCCTCTTATTACTGCTTTGGCTGGGTCCCATAAATTATGTAAATTAGTTTGTTCTTTGATGTTTTTCTTAAAGAAGAATTTTAGTTCTTCTTTCATTTTTTGTTTAAACTCCTTATGTTTAACAATTGCTCTTTTAAATGTCCATCTATTTTCTTTTTCTTTTCCTTTCCAGATTGTTCTTATCGCATTGTGGTCTTTGTCTAAGTTTTTTTCTATCTAAATGTTCTCAACTTGCATGTTTATTTCAGTTGTTGTCCACACCATGTCCAGTCTCGACCAGGAGTTATGTCTATTTGAGTAGTAAGTAATATTTTTTTGCGATTATTCTGTCCAGCTATCTCTATCTAAATTCTTTGACAAGGTCTAGAAGAGAGTTTGGAAGGGTTCTTCTATTTTGTTTTTTATTTTCACAATTTTTATAAGCAAGTTCTTTGTCAACTATTCCATTAAAATCATCTACCATACAGATATTATTACCTGCTAATTGTCAACCTAGTAACGGTGAGGGGGGGAAGAGAGCAGGAGGCCCTATGAAGAGAGATAAGTTTCGTTTTCCTTGAAAACAGGTGACCTGAAGGAGTCTGTTAGAAGTACAACTGGCCTTTCTGGAAACCAAGGAAGTCCATTTGCCTCTTGAAAAAAAGCATCTTTGGGACAACCATAACCTGCATGACCAAAGAATCCCAATAGTCAAGAGAGTCCTCTGCTCAGTGAACTAACAAAGCACTCTTTCCCACCCAGGGAAGCAATCCTTAGATCCATTTGCACCACTTAAAGATACTGGCTGGTCTCACTCACCTCACAAGATATCTCAAGGAAATCATCCAGATTTAAAGAAAGATCACATGCCCCCTCAAAGGCAGTAAAAATATCATTGCCAAGCTTACATCCTGCCTCTTGGAAGTACACTCCAAAAGGACAGTGCCAACAACCAGTAAAGCAGTGTAAAAAGGTTAAAACAACCCATCCTCTTCAAGAAAGTGAAGCCCCAGGAATAAAAGTACCACAAAGGGGGAGGGGGAGACTCCAGAGAAGCTCAGGCTACAGACAGATTGTGCATACTGCCAAGAACTATTAAGCTGTTTCACTGTAATAAGGCTTAATTGCAGAGGCAGTTTCTGAAAACACTTAAGCAGGGCAATAAAGATAAGGATTAGCCTAGAAACAACACACAAGCACACCAGAATTTTTCCTCCCTGCCTTACTGATAGGATTAACTCTCTATACTAATGGCTGCATCTCAAACAATACATCTATTAAACTACTGAACTTTGTAGATGATACAACAGTGATTGTACTCATTCGAGACAATGATGAAACTACATGCAAATGGGAGATTGAACAATTAACCTCATGGAGCAACCGGAACAAACTGGATCTGGACACACTCAAAACCATAGAAATAGTGGTTGACTTTAGGAGAAACCTTCCCATTACAATACTACACAATACAGTATCAACACTAGAGGTCTTCAAATTTCTAGATTCTATCATATCGCAAGACCTAAAATGGTCACCTAACATCAAGAATGCCATCAAAAAAGCACAACAAAGAATGTTATTTCTGTGCCAGCTCAGGAAGCTCAAGCTGCCCAAGAAACCGCTGATACAGTTCTACAGAGGAATTTTTGACTCTGTCATCTACACCTCTATATCTCTCTGGTTTAGTTCTGCAACCCAACAAGACAGATACACTCAAAAGACAGAAGACAATCAAAATTGCAGAAAAAAACAATTACTGCTAACCTGCCTTCCATTGAAGGTTAACATGTCTTCCATTGCATGAATCAAAAAGAGGGCCATGAAAATATTTACTGACCCCTTGCATCCTGAACATAAATTGTTTCAATTCCTACCCTCAAAACAACAGTATAGAGCACTATACATCAAGACAACTAGACACAAGAACAGTTTTTTCCTGAATGCCATCACTCTGCTAAACAAATAACCACTGTCAAACTATTCACTAAGTCTGCATTACTATTACTACTAGTCTTCTCATTGTTCCTATCACCCATCTTCTCCCACTTATGACTGTATGACTGAAAAATTGCTTGAATTCTTACAGTTTATATCATTAATTAATTAATTAATTAATTAATTAATTCATTCATTCATTCATTCATTCGAGTTGAAAGGGACATTGCAGGCCATCAAGTCCAAACCTTTGCTCAAGGAAGAAACGCTACACCATCCCAACCAGATGGCAGTCTAATTTCCTTTTGAATATATCGAGTGGTGGGGTGTTCACAACCTCAACTAGTAGGCCATTCCATTGGTTGATCGCTCTCACCATCAGAAAGTTCTTCCTTATTTCCAGGTGGAATTCTCTCCTTGGTCAGTTTCCATCCGTTGGTCCTGGTCTGGCCCTCTAGTGCCCTGGAAAATAGTAGAATTTAATTTAATTTATTAGATTTGTATGCCGCCCCTCTACAGAGACTCGGAGCGGCTCACAACAATCAGAACAATATACAAATCCAATATTTAAAAAGAAAACAAAACATTTTTTAAAAACCTATCATTAAGAAGCATACAATACAATCATGCCATTCATAAAAGCTTTATGAGCTCAGGGGTATCTCAGTTACTCCATGCCTGGCGACAAAGGTGGTTCTTGAGGAACTTGCAAAAGGCAAGGAGGGTGAGGGCTGCTCTAATCTCCAGGGGGAGTTGATTCCAGAGGGCCAGGGCCACCACAGAGAAGGCTCTTCCCCTGAGGCCCACCAGACAACATTGCTTGACCCGGAGAAGGCCACACTGTGGAACCTTATTGGTCGCTGGGATTCATGCAGCAGAAGGCGGTTCTTTTATTTAAAATTTTTTTTTATTATTTTTCCAAAAGACAGACAAAAAACAAACAACATTAAACATTTAAGGAGCTACCATTGCTCCGTTTGTCATAGAAGTCTAACTAATACAAAAAGAAAAAACCCTAATTATAGTCAGATCGATACAGAAATGTCACACATACACATTACATCCATATTAAGTTTAACACTATATTCTTTATGTTAATTAAATTTCTTTATCTATAAAAATATCATATACTTATTTTAAAAAAATTAAAATATAAAATATATAAAAATAACACTTCAACTTTATCATACTATAAAATTGTTTTAAAACTATTTCATTCTATATAAAACCTTCAAAATAATGAATTCGAATAGTTATAAATTCTTACATATTTTAAATTTTAATACTATTTTTAAAATTCCACCATTCATATACTTTATCCCATATTTTATAAAATTCTGTTTCAGCTTGGTTGTTCAAACGTTTTGACATCATGTCTAATTCTGCACATTCTATAATTTTTTTAAATACCTCTACATCTTTTGGTATTTCTTTTTCTTTCCATTTCTGTGCAAATGAAATTTGTGCCGCAACCAATATATGTATTATCAAATAATAAATTTATTTTTTATACTTTGTATTTGAAATACCCAATAGGAAGAATTCAGGAGACTTTTTAATCTTCTCCTTTGTTATTTCATTTATCCATTTATCTACTTTGTTCCAAAAAAAATTTAGCTTCAGAACATGTCCACCATGTATGGTAGTATGTGCCAATTTCTTTTTTACATTTCCAACAAACAGGGAATTTACACATGCGTCGACTGGGATGGACACCTCTATGGGGAGTTTCCTAATGTGAATTAGAAAAGTGAATATTAACCCCTGTCAACCCTCTCTGGCTTGGTGAAAAGTGGATTGAGTGGAAGAGAATCAAACTGAGTTTTTGAAAACATGTTTGGATCATCTCAAAAAGAGAAGCAAGTTACTGTTTTAAACGTGAGTAGGGGGAAAAAAGAGAACAAAGAAAAAATGGTGACTACTCCGGATTTGGGGGGGAAAATGGATTCACTTTTAACAGCATTTGCAAATATGGGGCAACAGCTCAAAGAGATGCAAACGGCTATAGCTGCTGTGGGTGCAGGAGTTAAACAGTTAAAAGACCAATCCAAATCACAGGATGCGAGAATTGTGAAACTGGAGGAGGGGAAAACTCGCCATGAGTCACGTATAAATAATCTAGAAGACAGACAAAGAAGATCTAATTTGCAATTAAGAGGTTTCAGACAAGATTTCGTTGAGAGGAAACGCCTTATCCAAGCGATCCATCAGTGGCTCTGTGAAAATAAGATCAAAATTGACTTAAATGAATTTGAGAGAGCACATTGAGTTTTTGGCCCTCGGAATCTAGGCAACCAGAGAGATATAATTGTGAGATTTATCTCGGAGAGGAGGGCAGCAGAGATTTACAGAGAATTAAAGCAAACTCCAAATTTACATTATAAAGGCACTCCCATACACGTTTTAAAAGATCTGTCCGCTGAGACACTGCAGGCAAGAAACCAAATGAGACCTATTGTGAATCATTTATTTCAAAACGAAGTTCGCTTTATCTGGAAATACCCAGCGACAATAATGTTTTTTAAAGACTCTGAAGTCCTTCAAGCAAGATCTTTAGAGGAGGGGAAGAAAATGCTTCAGCAACTGGGGATTGATTTGGATTTAAACCAGCAGGCATCGTCAGGGAAGGAGAAAACTGCAGCAGAAGGAGGGAGAGAAAATGAAGATTCGGCTCGGGATCTGTTTACAGCTGAGCCAATTCACACCGTAGATTGAGAAAAAGATGAAAAGATTGCGGCTCTACAAAAGGAGTTGGCATTACTCCAGGAGAAAGAGAAGAAAGAAGAACCCAGAACCACGCGTCAAAACAAGAAATAAGAACTGAATTGTTAAAATGGTACTATTGTTCTCAGCTAACTTGCTTCTTTGTGTATTCTCTTCTAATTAACAAGGGATAAAGAGGGAAGGAGGGGGGATTTTCTTCACTGTTTTTATAGGGGAAAGGTTGGGAAATTCCTCAGTGGAACGCAAATCCACGGGTGCCTCTTTGGATCAATGAAGTTTTTTTCCGTTGTCTCCCCCTTGGAGGGGTGCAGGGGAAGGGGCACTAGGGTGGGGGTTCAAGATAACTAACAAAGACTTTTCCATTAGGCTCTGTTTTGCAGAAGGGGGAAATACACTCAAAAGTATGTATAATGGGTGAAAGGATTCTAATGTCATTAAATGTGAATGGAATGGCGTCGCAGAAAAAACGTTATAGAATTATGAAATTGACCAGGGATAGTAGAGTTGATTTTTTTTTTATCAGAAACTCATAAAGGAAGGAAAAGATCAGATAAATTAATTAACAATAGTGACTGGAAGAGGATTTATGAATCTAGAGGGAATACAAAAAGTAGAGGAGTTGCAATCCTTATCCATCAAAGAGTCGTTTGAATTAACCCATATTAAAAGTGATAAAGATGGTAGAATGTTATTTATTAAGGGGAAAATAAATAATAAGGTAATAACCTTAGCAGTAATTTATTCTCCAAGTGCAAATACAAAGCAATTCATAATAAATGTAAAACGTAAGTTAGATAACTTTGCAGAAGGCATAGTGATCCTTGCAGGAGATTTTAATTTGGAATTAACAGCAGGAAAGGGGGAAAAGAAAAAGTTACATTTAAATAAAATTAATATGTTGGACCTCCATGCAAACGTGGCAAATAGGGATACATTTTATTCAGCAAGACATAATAAATTTAGTTGTATTGATTATATATTAATGAATAAAACGGGGCAAGTACAACTCAAGAGAGCTGAAGTTAAAAGTATCTGGTTATCAGATCACGCTCCATTGTTAGCAGTGATAGAAATGGACTCTAACAGATAACAAAGGATTTGGAGATATAACCCTGTTGTTTCGGTTAGTGAAAAAAATAGACTCAAATTACAAAAGGAATTGTGTGGATTTTTTAATATAAACGAAACAGGGGAAATTAAGCAAACAATAATTTGGGATACACATAAGACTTTTATGAGAAGTAATTGTGTTAGTATTGAAACTTATATTAAAAATTTTTGGGAAGTAGAAAGAGAAAGAATAATTAAAGAAATAGATCTAATTCAAGAGAGTCTGAGAATTACAAGAAATAGGGACTGGAATAAATTATTACAATTTAAGAAAAAGAAATTACAATCTCTTGAGGAGGAAAAATTGAATAAAATGAAGATGGTTGTAAAACAGAGAATTATGGGATGGGGAACAAATCAATGAAACAAATGGTACATTATTTGAAAAAAGAAAGGAGAAATCTTGTATCCCTGATTTAAAGGATAAGAATGGTGTAATAAAATGCAGTAATATTGAACTGGAAAAAAAATGAAAGACTTTTATGAAAATTTATATAAAAAAGAACAAATCACAATGCAAACCATAGAAGTTAAGGAGAAATTAATGGAAGAAGATAGACAAATATAGAGAAATCAGAGATAATTTGTTTAAATACAGGTCCTAAAGAGCAAATTGAGATACGAAAAGTTTCAGGATTGAAAATAGGATGTAAAAAAATGAAATACTTAGGAGTTTGGCTATTAAAAAATCCTAATAAAATTGTGATAGTTAATTATAACTCAATATGGAAGAGACTTCAAAAGCAGATAAAAAACTGGAAGAAAAAAAGGTTGAGAAGAATGGCAAAGATTAGAGCCCTCAAAATGATGATTATTCCAAAAATGATGTATTTATTTCAGGTTTTACCAGGTACCTTTCCAGGGGCAAAATTGAGGGAATGGGATAGTAAACTAAATTTTTGGATTGAAGGAAATAAAAGACCTAGAATAAGGAAAAGATGGCTGTTTGCCCATGAGAAAGAGGGAGGGTGGGGAAGCCCGAGCTTAGAGTTATATAGGGAAGCATTTCAAATAGAAAGATTAATGGAGCTACAGTTATTGGAGGAAAAGAAGTGGGTGAAATTGGAAAAGGAAATCAATAATATAAATAATGAGTTATTATTTAAAAAATGGAGTAAAATAGCAATTAATAATTTAACCGACCCTCTGAAAGCAGTTTTAGAAATATGGTTTAAATGACAGGGGAAATTGGGAATTAGAAATTCAAAATTATCAACGTTACATGTATTGAATACAGGTAATGACGGAAGAGTTAGCAGAACTCGGCTGGAATGGTGGCTGGGTCAACAGAAATGGCTGCAGACTAATGCAATATGTAAATATTTAAATAAAAGTGAGAATAAAGAAGCTTTCATGAGAGAAGAAAATTGCTTAGAGAAAATATTAAAAGAAAAGATTAATGATACAAAAGCACAGGCTAGTAATATATATAGAACGTTATCGCAAGCAGAAGAGGGAGTAATAAAAGGCTTGACAAGATGCTGGCAAAATGATTTACAAATAGATGTAAATGAAATGAAAGACATAGTAGAAAATATATATAAGATTAAGAATACAAGAGTTAAAGAGATGAGAAGAAAATTTTTACATAAATGGTATTATACACCAGCACAACTTGCACACTTCCAGGGGAAAGGGAAAGGTAATTGTTGGCATGGTTGCCAAAAGAAAGGAATCTTCATGCATATGTTCTGGGAGTGTGTTGAAGTTCAGAAATTTTGGAAGGAAGTGCAGAATGAAATAAATAAAATGTTAAATATTAAGTGGATAATTACAAAAGAAATAACGATATTAATTAAACAAAGAGAAGAGATTTTAAAGAAATAAAAACTGCAGCACTGGAAAGCGCTCAAGCGGTAGTGGTATTGGGTTGGAAAGAGTCTATAAAATGGACATTACAGAACTGGTACTGGTACATGATGGATCACATTAATTTTGAAATCATGGAAATAAGATTAAACAACTTTGATTAAAATAAATTGGAGAAGCTGATGGCACGATGGAATAAGGTGGAAGGTTATATTCTGAGTAGAATCTGTGACGAAAATGTGAAAAATAAACTCCAATCATTCTTTTAATAATAAGAAATGCAAAGTAGAGCTAAGGAAATAAAAATATAAACTAGTAAATATTTGAACCCCCGGCAATTGGTGGTGGTGGTGATGGTATTGTCAGTCGGGTGATGAGCACATGCACTGTGCACTGTTTTATGTTTGTTTATGTAACTTTTATGTGCAAAACCAATAAAAAATATATTTAAAAAACCATTTCCAACAAACAGGTGAAACTGTCGGAAACATCTTGGAAATTCTATATGGTGGGAGGTGCCATCTATAAAACATCTTAATTTGATTTTCTTTAAAAGAGATTGATTTTATTATTTTCCAGTTATAAACCCATATCTTTTCCCATGTTTCTAAATTTATCTCTTTGCCAAAATTTTTGCACCAGCTGATCATGTTGTCTTTCAATATCCAACCTATCGTTCTATGATTTATTAAGTATTTATATACATTTCCAATTAACTTCACTTGATTTTGGAATAGTAATTTTCTTTTCTGAAAATATACGTTTTTATATCCATTTGATATCTGGAGCTAATCTGTGTATATTGCCACCAATCTAAGTCGATACCTAATTTTTGTAGTTCTTGTTTTGTTCTTAATTTTAATTGATTATCCAATAAGTCTCTATATCTCCAAATCTTTCCTTCTTTTTTAAAATTCGGATGTGTGATAGCTTCAATAGGTGAAATCCATTCTGGCATTACTAAGAAATAGTTTTTCTTTATTTCAATCCATACATCTATCAATGCTTTTCTAATAATATTATTTTTAAAATATGAATGTGCTTTTAACTGGCTGGGCCCGGAAGGAGGAGTTCCTCTCTCTGAAATTTGCACAGCCGGGTTTCAGATATGGCATCAACCTCGACCCCAGGGAAGGGGGGGGAAGAGTGGCTATTATAGCCAAGGAGAGCCTTTGCCTGTGTAGACTCATTGCTCCGGAGATTGCGGGTTGTGAGTCCCTCCTGGTGAAGTTGGACTTAGGGGATCAGGTGAGCTAGCTTCTCACGTACCTGCCTCCCAGCTGCTTGGCACAAGGCCTGCCTGTGCTACTCGAGGAGGTAGCCGGGCTGGCGGTGGGGTTCCCTTGACTTATTGTCTTGGGGGTCCTCAACCTGCCGTCGCTCGGCAAATCCTCTGGACTGGCACAGGAGTTCATGGCCACCATGGCGGCCATGAACCTGACCCAAGTAGTACAGGGTACGACTCATGAGGGGGGGCACGCACCCGACATGGTATTCCTCTCTGAGCAACTGAGTAATGGTCTGAGATTAAGGGGCTTAGAAGTGTTGCCTTTGTCATGGTCAGACCATTTTCTACTGTGGCTTGATTTCCTGGTTCCAACCCTCCCTCGCAGGGAGGCGGAACCGATTAAGTTGTTCTGCCCCAGGCACCTGATGGATCCAGAAGGCTTTCAGAAGGCGCTTGGAGTTCTTCCAGATGCACTCATCCACAGTTCGGCAGAGTCTCTGGCTGAGGCCTGGAACAAGGCTGCAGCGGAGGCCCTTGATCGAATTGCACTGCTGCGACCTCTCCATGGCACTAGACCCCGTAGAGCTCCATGGTTCAACGAGGAGCTCTGGGAGTTGAAACGCCAGAAGAGATGACTAGAGAAGCGATGGAGGAAGAGTAAGTCCGAATCTGATCGAACACTTGTAAGAGCTCATATTATGACTTACAAAGTGGCGCTCAAGGTGGCAAGATGCGCATATCATGCCGCCTTGATTGCATCAGCGGAATCCCAGCGGGCTGCTCTGTTTAGGGTAACCCGCTCCCTTCTTAACCAGGGGGCAGTTGGGGAGCCCTTGCAGAGTAGTGCCGAGGATTTTAACATGTTTTTTGCTGATAAAATCGCTCGGATTCGAGCAGACCTCGACTTCAATTGTAAAACAGAGTCGACTGACGAGTCAGTCGAGGTGACTGGGGCTAAATGTCTTTGTCCACCTGTCTGGGAGGAGTTTGACTTGATGACACTTGATGAAGTGGACAAGGCCATTGCAGCTGTGAGTTCCGCCACCTGTCTACTGGATCTGTGTCCCTCTTGGTTGGTTTCGGCCAGTCGAGAGGTGACACGGAGCTGGGTCCAGGAGATTGTCAACGCATCCTTGGGGAGGGGGTCCTTTCCGGCTCCTTATAAGGAGGCACTTGTGCACCCCCTCCTCAAGAAGCCTTCCCTGGACCCAGCCGTGCTCAATAACTACCGTCCAGTCTCCAACCTTCCCTTTATGGGGAAGGTTGTTGAGAAGGTGGTGGCACTTCAACTCCAGTGGTCCTTGGAAAAGCCGGTCCTGGTGCTTCTTGACCTCTCAGTGGCTTTCGATACCATCGACCATGGTATCCTTCTGCACCGGCTGGAGGGGTTGGGAGTGGGAGGCACTGTTCTTCAGTAGTTCTCCTCCTACCTCTCCGGTCAGTCGCAGTCGGTGTTAGTGGGGTGTGGTCTCTCCCTTGTGGGGTGCCTCAGGGATCGGTCCTCTTCCCCCTGCTATTTAATATCTACATGAAACCGCTGGGTGAGATCATCCAAGGGCATGGGGTGAGGTATCATCAATACACCGATGATACCCAGTTATACATCTCCACCCCATGTCCAACCAACGAAGCAGTGGAAGTGATCTGCTGGTGCCTGGAGGCTGTTGGGGCCTCGATGAGTGTCAACAAACTCAAACACAACCCAGACAAGACGGAGTGGCTGTGGGTCTTGCCTTCCAAGGACAATTCCATCTGTCCATCCATTACCCTGGGGGGAGAATCACTGACCCCCTCAGAGAAGGTTTGCAACTTGGGCGTCCTCCTTGATCCACAGCTCACATTAGAGAAAGATCTTTCAGCTGTGGCGAGGGGGGCGTTCACCCAGGTTCGCCTTGTGCACCAGTTACGACCCTACTTGGACTGGGAGTCACTGCTCACAGTCACTCATGCCCTCATCACCTCGAGGCTCGACTACTGTAACGCTCTCTACATGGGGCTACCTTTGAAAAATGTTCAGAAACTTCAGATCGTGCAGAATGCAGCTGCGAGAGCAATCATGGGCTTTCCCAAATATGCCCATGTTACACCAACACTCCGCAGTCTGCATTGGTTGCCGATCAGTTTCCAGTCACAATTCAAAGTGTTGGTTATGACGTATAAAGCCCTTCATGGCACCGGACCAGATTATCTCAGGGACCGCCTTCTGCTACACGAATCCCAGCGACCAGTTAGGTCCCACAGAGTGGATCTTCTCCTGGTCCCGTCAACTAAACAATGTCACTTGGCGGGACCCAGGGGAAGAGCCTTCTCTGTGGCGGCCCCAGCCCTCTGGAACCAACTCCCCCCAGAGATTAGAATTGCCCCCACCCTTCTTGCCTTTCATAAACTACTTAAAACCCACCTCTGCCCTCAGGCATGGGGGAATTGAGATCCTCTTTCCCCCTAGGCCTTTACAATTCTATGCATGGTATGTATGTATGTATGTTTGGTTTTTATATTAATGGGTTTTTAATCATTTTTAGTATTAGATTACTATTGTACACTGTTTTATTGTTGCTGTTAGCCGCCCTGAGTCTCCGGAGAGGGGCGGCATACAAATCAAATAAATAAATGAATGAATGAATGAATAAATAAATAAATAAATTCTTTAGATTCAATTAATTCAACTATATACATTGCCACGCCTCTTTTCTTTTGATTTGCCAGGCTAGTATATCATTTCCCCAATTTTGAATTGTTGAGAAGACTTCGTTTTTTAATATGAACTTCTTGTAAAATATTTATCTGCGCTTTTTGTTTCGTGAGTTTGGTTAATATTTGATTTCTTTTCTTTGGATTATTCAATCCATTTACATTGACTGAAAAAATTTTCAAGTCATGTGTCATCTTTATTTGTAGTATTTTTTTAGCTTCTTTTGATTCTTGGAGTCTCGTTTCTAGAACTAGTTCTTGTGAAACCTGTGATTGTTTCTTCTTCACTTCCTGTATTTCTTCCCCTCCCCCACCTGTTGCCCCCATCATGTCTTCACTACTCTTTGGTTCTATCCGGAGTTGGTCAATCCTGTCCAATCCGCTGTGTGCTAAAAAGGATCTTGCTTGCTCCACACTCTCAATTTTCACTTTCATTGATTGCCAAGTTAGAGTCAGGCCTTCTGGTACCAACCATCTAAAAACAATATTGTTTTTAATTAAGATACTTGTAAGAAAATAATATTCTCTTCTGCTTTCTCTCTCCCTTTTCAGAACTTGTTTCAAGATCGTGATTTCTTTTCCATTGCGTTGGAAAGTTTCGTTTCTTGTCAGTCTCAGTATCTCATCTTTGATTATTCTTCTTGAAAACTTAATGTGTACTTTTCTTGGTAGGTTATGGCGTCTTACATATCCAGTTTGGACTCTGTAAACTTCGTCAATTTCTCTTATCAGTTCTGCTGGATCTGCTTGCATAATTCGTCCTATTACTTCTGCCATTTTTGCAGATAAATCTTCATCTCTTTCTTCTTCGGTGTTTTGAAATCTCAGGCCATGTGATGCGGGTTGGAGTTCGAAGTTGGTTATTGCTATGTTGAAACCTCTACGGGCATCATAATTGTGATCTTCATATTCTTCCACTTTCTGTCCCATAGCTTGAATTTTTTCTTTGTTACTTTTATTCTTTTTTCACTTTTTTGTAAGTTTTGTTGTATGTTATTTCAGTTTTGAGTTCACCAATTTCTTTTTTTATCTTGTTTTTCATCTCTTTCATCTCTTGCCTCATTTCTTGCTTCATTTCTTCCAGGTACATTTTCATTTCCTCTTTCTTGGTTTCAAGTTGAGTTTTTGTCTGAGTTTGTGTCTTCTGCATAAAATCTTGGATACCTGCTAATGCATCTTGGATGGACTGGAAATTTTAGTCTGTAGGCAACTTTTCTTTCTATTTTTCTTTCCCCTTAGCCAACATTGTAGTTATTGTTCTTTGTTGTAATGGAGATGATGTTGGAGAAACTTTAGGTGTAGGAGTTGGAATTGGAGTAGTTGTTTGTTTTCGAGTTGTTGTTGTTGTCACCGAAGTCACGCTTTGTGCCCTGTATGAACCTTTCATATCTCAAAATCCTTAAAACTTTTTATTCAATTCTTAAAACAATCACTTATTGTTTATAGTTAGTAATTAAATTTTAATATAATGGCTATTTCAAAAAGTATATAAAATTGAAAAAAGGATGTAAAGAGTACCAATTTAGCTTTATTAACAATACAGGAGGGAAAAAGGAAAGATGAAGAAAGTAAGGCAAAATCAAAAAATAAAAAGAAAGAACAGAAAGAAAAAGAAAGGGAAAATATATTAATTAAGAAATAAGAGAAAGGTTAATAATAATATGATTTTATTAATACCAAAACAGAAGGAACGCAGATATATATATATATATATATATATATATATATATATATATATATATATATATATATATATATATATATATATATATATATTAAAGGAAGAAAAGAGGATCAATCTCTCAAATATCAAATTTAGGGTTATAAAAGGGGACCAGGTAAAGAAGGGGAAAAAATAATATTTCTAGCACATATTATGTTTCAAATTAATTAATAAAGAAAAAGAGGGGGGAAGTAAGGAGAGAATTCAGAAATTATAAAACATGAAAGAAGGGAAAAGAAAAAACTATGAAGTTATTTAATCTCAAAAATATATATGTAAAAATTTAAAAAAAGTAAAAAATGTAAAAATATATTTTAAACAATATTGCTGGAAAAAAAGCAGAGAGAATATATGTAAAAAAAGCAAAACAAAATTGTCAAAATACCATTAAAAGGTGAAAAAAGTTGTTTAAAAAGAGAAAAAGAACAATCATATTTTAATATCAATGTCCAAAAATGAAAACTCCAAATCAATATTTAATATAGTGTTTATAAAGTTCAAATATTAGTAAAATAGGTCTATTTCTTTCTTCCTCAAAAATAGAGATGCAAATCCTTACACCTCTTATGTCAATGAGATAAAATAGTCCTTATTGTTTTCTTTTAAAAAATCCCTTAAAATTAAGTCCAGATAAAATTAACAAAAGGATATAATAAGATTAAAATTCAAAAAAATCAAGGTTGTCAAAAATTCATAATAAACAATTTGTGGATCGTTATTCAATTTATTTGTTCAGTTCATTTATTTGTTCAGTTCATTTATTCATTATTCATTCTGGAGTTTATTCAGTTCATTCAAAATAGTCCAATCTATATATTCTTCCAAATTATTTATTAATATAATAGCCAACACCTAATAGATATAATAAGATAGTGTTGAGAAAAATATAAAAATCACCGTAACTCTTCTTCTTCTTCTTTTTTCCCTGAAACTCAGTCAGGCTTAACAAAAGCAAGTAGATCCATCCGTCTTCTTCTTACGTGGATGGATATCACTTTCAGTTCTTCACTTTATTTATATTTCGCCGTTAACTTTAAAATCTTCTTTCTCTTATACAGTTTAAAAACAATACCAAAAAATTACCCTGTAGTGCTTTTTATTCTTTTTGATCGATCTGGCTCCTCGAAGACTTCTTTATAGCTTGCAGACTTCCCTTCATGACAGCTGCTATGGCCGCACCCAGACAGCCGTCTGGATGCGGTTCTTGATCGTCGTAGCCGCGGAGTTGTCCCTAGCCCCCTGGGGGAGCGGTGATCCATCCCGGGGGCTCCAGGAGACCCCCTGTTCCACGTCGGGCTCTTCGGGCTCCGACGGAGCGCAATCAGCACCCTACGGTGAAGAAAAAGATGCCGCGAAGACGGAGCAATGTCTTCGTGCTTCCGACACAGCTGAGCTCACCCGGAAGTCTCCAGCAGAAGGCGGTTCTAAAGGTTTTCTGGTCAGAATACTTTATAGGTTTTATAGGTCATTACCAACACTTGGAATTGTGACCAGAAACTGATCGGCAATCAGTTCAGGCCGCGGAGTGTTGACGAAACGTGGGCAAATCTAGGGAGTCCCACGATAGCTCTTGTGGCCGCATTCTGCATAATCTGAAGTTTCTGAACACTCTTCAAACGTAGCCCCATGTAGAGAGCATTGCAGTGGTCGAACCTCGAGGTGATGAGGGCATGAGCAACTGTGAGCAATGACTCCCTGTCCAAATAGGGTCACAACTGGTGCACCAGGTGAACCTGTGCAAACGCCCTCCTCACCACCACCGAAAGATGTTGTTCCAATGTTAGCTGTGGATCGAGGAGGATGCCCAAGTTGCAAACCCTCTCCGAGGGGGGTGTCAATTATTCCCCCCCCAGGGTAATGGACAGACAGATGGAATTGTCCTTGGGAGACAGAACCCTCAGCCACTCCGTCTTCTCAGGGCAATCCCTCCAGGCACCGGCGCATCACTTCCACTGCTTCACCGACTGGGCATGGGGTGTATAGAAGGGTATCATCAGCATACTGATGATATCTCACCCCATACCCCTGGATGATCTCTTCCAGTGGTTTCATGTAGATATTGAATAGCAGGGGGAGAGGACCGACCCATGAGGCACCCCACAAGGGAGAGACCTAGAGGTCAACCTCTGCCCCCCCATAACACCGATTGCGACCGACCGGAGAAGTAGGAGGAGAACCACTGAAGAACAGTGCCTCCCACTCCCAACCCTTCCAGCCAGTGCAGAAGGATACCATGGTCGATGGTATCGAAAGCCACAGATAGGTCAAGAAGCATTAGGACAGAGGATAAACTCCTGTCCCAGGCCCACCAGAGATCATCCATCAGTGCGGCCAAAGCAGTTTCCGTGCTGTAGATGGGCCTGAATCGCAACTGTTGAGGGCCTGGATCAGGGGTCCCTAAACTTTTTACACAGGGGGCCAGTTCACTGTCCCTCAGACTGTTGGAGGGCTGGAGTATTAAAAAAAACCTATGAACAAATCCCTATGCACACTGCACATACCTTATTTAAAGAAAAAAAAATGGGAACAAATACAATATTTAAAATAAAGAAGTAATAAAGTAAAGTAATTTATACTTCTTTATTAACAAGTAAATTTAAACTTAAATCAACAAACTCCCTTCATTTCTCCTTCCTTCCCTCCCTCCCTCCTTCCTCTCCACTTCTCTCTTCCCTCTCTGTTTTTTCCTTCTCTCTCATGTTTAATTTTCCTCTCCCTCGTTCTTTCCCTCCATCATTTTCTCATTTTTCTCTTCCTCTTTTCTCTCTCTCTCTCTTTCCATCTCTCTCTCTTTCTTTCTCTCTCCCTTTCTATCTCTCTCTTGCTTTCTTTCTCTCTCTCTCACTCTCTTTCTCTCTCTGTTTCTCTCCCTCTTTCTTTCTCTCCCTTTCTCTGTCCCTCTTTCTCTCTCTCTCTCTCTCTCTCCCTTTCTCTCTCCCTCTTTCTCTTTCTTTCTCTCTGTCCCCCCTCTCTCTTCCTTTTTTCTCTCTCTCTTGCTTTCTCTCTCTCTCTTTCTCTGTGTCCCTCTCTCTCCAGCAATGGCTTTCTCTCTCTCTCTCTCCAATTACAGGTAGTCCCCGGGCTACATGGTCCCTGACTTACGATGTTTCATCATTACGATGACCCAGGGACAGCAGCGGAGCTTGGAGGCTGCAGCAATGCAGCGTGGAGAAGGACCTTCTGTTGGTCCCTGCCGCCCCCGCCTCTTCCGTTCAAGCAAAGGGATCTCCGTGGTGGGCGGCCTCGGAGGCTGCAGCAACACAGTGCTGAGAAGGACTGGCTGTTGGTCTTTTGAAGCCACCACCGCCCACTGTGGAGATACCTTCGCCTGAATGGAGGTGGCGGCGACAGTGACTTCAAGGGACCAACACCCAGTCCTTCTCGGTGCTGCATTGCTGCAGCCTCTGAGGCCACCCACCATGGAGATCCCTTTGCCCGAATGGAGGCGGCGGCAGCCTTGGAGGCTGCAGCAACGCAGCGCTAAGAAGGACTGGCTGTTGGTTTTTGAAGCCACCGCCCACCGCGGAGATCCCTTCGCCCGAACGGAGGCGGCGGTGGCCTCGCAGCGCCAAAAAGGTCCGGCTGTTGGCCCCTTGAAGTCGCTGCCGCCACCTCCATTCGAGCAAATTCAGGGGATTCCTGAATCTCCCGTCCACTCACCACGGAGGAGGAGATAGGGAGGAGGAGGTGAGCTGAGCTTCCTTCTGCTTCCTTCAAGGTGCAGGTGAGCTTTGCAGCTTTGCCTCCAAGAAAGCGGAAGGAAGCTCCGTTCGGGGGCAGGCTTGGAGCAGCAGCAGCCGCTGCCACCGCCTACTCCACCCCACGCTTCAGCCGCACCGCGGCCAAGTAAGCCGAGACTAGGCCCATCACCCCTGGCTCCAAGCGCGAGGCCTGGGTGGTGGGCGAACGTTGGGAGGGCCTCGCCGTCACCTGGCTGGGGAAGATCTCCCCTCCCCGCGATCCGGGATGGCATGGCCGTCAACCAGTTAGTGCGGGAAGGGGGGGTCCTGTTGGCTTTCTTACGGCCCTGGAGGTACTGGCTCTGCAGTGCCTTCAGCACCTCCAGCCACTCTTGCAGGGTTTCCAGGTGGAGGGCAGAGGCCAGCGCTCTCCCCGCAGGGTGGCGAAGAAGCAAAAAAGTGGCACTCTCCTGCTCTCTCTCTCTCTCTCCCTCTCTTTCTTGCTTTATTTCTCTCTATCTCACTTACTCTCTATCTCTCCCTCTTTCTCTCTCTCTCTCCCTCTCTGCAGCAGACCCCCCCAACGCCAAAAGTGCCCAAATGCGCGCAAACCTCACCGGTGCAAAAGCGGCACTGGAGGAACGAAGATGGTCTGCAGCTGAGCATCTGGAGGAGAAGGAGGAAAGCCAGGGGGTGGGGAGGAAAACGGGCCTGCAATTGGCCCCTTTCTTTCTCACCTTTAGGGAGAGGAACTGTTGCTGCTCTGCCACAGGGCAGGAACAGATTATCTCCCTAAAGGCGGCAAAGAAAAGGGGCCAATTGCAGGCCCACTTTCCTCCCCACTCCCTGGCTTTCCTCCTCCTCCTTGCCGCCACCAGACGCTCAGCAGCAGAGTGGACGGGAGATTCGGGAGCTTATTATATAGATTGGTAAAATCTCATAGGCTGCCATGGACCGGATAAATGGCCTCAGCAGGCCGCATCCGGCCCACGGGCCATAGCTTGGGGACCACTGGCCTGGATAATCAGTTTCTTCCAAGGACCGCTGGAGCTGGAGTTCCACCACCTTCTGAACAATCTTCCCCATAAAGGCAAGGTTGGAAACTGGGCAATAGTTGTTAAGAATGGCTGGGTCCAGGAAAGGCTTTTTGAAGAGGGGGCGCAGAAGTGCCTCCTTGTGGGGAGCTGGAAGGGACACCCTCCTCAAAGAAGTGTTGACAATCTCCTGGACCCATCTCCATGTCACCTCTCCGCTGGCCGAAACCAGGCAAGAGGGACACGGATCCAGTAAACAGATGGCAGAATTCAAAGCTCCAATGGCCTTGTTCACTTCATCAAGTGTCACTAGGTCAAAATCCTCCCAGACAGATGAACAAGGACGCGCCCCAGTCACCTCGGCTGACTTGTTGTCAATCGACTCTGCTATCCAATCAGTCAAGATCCATCCATATCCGAGTCTCTTGCCGTGCAATTTTATCAGTGAAAAATGAGTTAAAATTCTTGGCACTGCTCTGTAAGGGCTCCCCAACTCCCCCCTCATTAAGGAGGGAGCGACTCACCCTAAACAGAGTGGCCAGGTGAGATTCCACTGATGCAATCAAGGTGGCATGGTACGCGCATCTTGCCACCTTGAGCGCCACTTTATAAGTCTTAATATGAGCTCTTACAAGTGTTTGATCAGACTCGGACTTACTTTTCCTCTATCGGTTCTCTAGAAGTCTGTTCTGGCGTTTCAAATCCCGGAGTTCCTCGGTGAACCAAGGAGCTCTCCAGGGTCTAGTGCCATAGAGAGGTCATAATGGCACAATCCGGTCAAGAGCCTCCGTCACAGCCTTGTTCCAGGCCAGACTTAGAAACATAGAAGAGACTTAGAAACTTCACCGAACTGTGGGCAAGTGCATCTGGTATAACCCCAAGCGCCCTGTGAAAGCTCTCTGGATCCATTAGGCAGGGGAGATGGAGCCAGGAAGTCAAGCCACAGTAGGAAATGGTCTGACCATGACAAAGGCAAACCCCTTAGTCTCGGACCATTACTCAGTTGCTCCAAGAGAAATATCATGTCGGGTGCGTGCCCCCCCCCTCATGAGTCGGACCCTGAACTACTTGAGTCACATCTGTGCTAACCCAGATGATCTGCCGAGTGATGGCAGGTTGAAGTCCCCCAGAACAATGAGACCAGGGAACTCCACCACCAACCCGGCTACCTCCTCGTGTAGCACAGTCTGTTGACATGCTGATAGATAAATTAGTGAAGACTGGACTTAATCCCTGGATAGTTCAGTGGATTTCAAGCTAGCTGAAGCGTAGACATCAGAGAGTTATTGTTAATGGCGAGTATTCTGAGCAGAGATAGGTTACAAGCAGTGTGCCACAAGGGTCTGTTCTGGGTCCTATTCTTTTTAACATGTTTGTGAGTGACATAGGGGAAGGTTTGGTAGGGAAGGTTTGCCTATTTGCCGATGACTCTAAAGTGTGCAATAGGGTTGATATTCCTGGAGGCGTCTGTAATATGGTAAATGATTTAGCTTTACTAGATAAATGGTCAAAGCAATGGAAACTGCAGTTTAATGTTTCCAAATGTAAAATAATGCACCTGGGGAAAAGGAATCCTCAATCTGAGTATTGCATTGGCAGTTCTGTGTTAGCAAAAACCACAGAAGAGAAGGATTTAGGGGTAGTGATTTCTGAAAGTCTCAAAATGGGTGAGAAGTGTGGTCGGGCAGTAGGAAAAGCAAGTAGGATGCTTGGCTGCATAGCTAGAGGTATAACAAGCAGGAAGAAGGAGATTGTGATCCCCTTATATAGAGCGCTGATGAGACCACATTTGGAATACTGTGTTCAGTTCTGGAGACCTCACCTACAAAAAGATATTGACAAAATTGAACAGGTCCAAAGACGGGCTACAAGAATGGTGGAAGGTCTTAAGCATAAAACATATCAGGAAAGACTTAATGAACTCAATCTGTATAGTCTGGAGGACAGAAGGAAAAGGGGGGACATGATCGAAACATTTAAATATGTTAAAGGGTTAAATAAAGTTCAGGAGGGAAGTGTTTTTAGTAGGAAAGTGAACACAAGAACAAGGGAACACAATCTGAAGCTAGTTGGGGGAAAGATCAAAAGCAACGTGAGAAAATATTGTTTCACTGAAAGAGTAGTAGATCCTTGGAACAAACTTCCAGCAGATATGGTTGGTAAATCCACAGTAACTGAATTTAAACACGCCTGGGATAAACATATATCCATTGTAAGATAAAATACAGGAAATAGTATAAGGGCAGACTAGATGGACCATGAGGTCTTTTTCTGCCGTCAGTCTTCTATGTTTCTATGTTTCTATGCAGCTGAGAGACAGGTATGTGAGCAACAAGCCCACCCGAACTCCTAAGTCCAACTTCACCAGGAGGGACTCACAACCCAAAATCTCAGGAGCAACGAGTCTACATAGGCTATATTTCCTACTGCGGCTTGATTTCCTGGCTCCAATCCTCCCCCACAGGGAGGGGGAACTGATTAGGAGGTTCCTCCCCAGATGCCTGATGGACCCTGAGGGATTTCAGAGGGCGCTTGGGGTTTTACCAGATTCACTCGTCCACAGCTCGACAGAGTCTCTTGCTGAGGCCTGGAACAAGGCTGCAGCGGAGGCTCTCGACCGAATTGTGCCTTTGCGACCTCTCCATGGCACTAGACCCCGTAGAGCTCCATGGTTCAACGAGGAGCTCCAGGAGTTGAAACGCCAGAAGAGACGTCTAGAGAAGCGATGGAGGAAGAGTAAGTCTGAATCCGACCGAACACTTGTAAGAGCTTTTATTAAGACCTACAAAGTGGCGCTCAAGGCGACAAGATGCGCGTACCATGCCGCCTTGATTGCATCAGCGGAATCCCGCCCAGCCGCTCTGTTTAGGGTGACCCGCTCCCTTCTAAATCAGGGGGGAGTTGGAGAGCCCTTACAGGGTAGTGCCGAGGAATTTAACTCGTTTTTCGCTGATAAAGTCGCTCGGATCCGGCTGATCTCGACTCCAATTGCATAGCAGTATCGGCTGACAATGAGTCAGTCGAGGTGACTGTGGCTAAATGTCTTTGTCCATCAATCTGGGAGGAGTTTGACTTGGTGACACCTGATGGACAAGGCCGTTGGAGCTGTGAGTTCCACCACCTGTCTACTGGATCCGTGTCCCTCTTGGTTGGTTTTGGCCAGCCGAGAGGTGACACGGAGCTGGGCCCAGGAGACTGTCAATGCCTCCTTGTGGAGGGGGTCCTTTCCGCCCTTTATAAGGAGGCACTTGTGCGCCCACTCCTCAAGAAGCCTTCCCTGGACCCAGCCGTGTTTAATAACTACCGTCCAGTCTCCAACCTTCCCTTTATGGGGAAGGCTGTTGAGAAGGTGGTGGTGCTCCAACTAAAGCGGTCCTTGGAAGAAGCCGATTATCTAGGTCCTCAGCAGTCTGGATTCAGGCCCGGCTGCAGCATGGAAACTGCTTTGGTCGAATTGATGGATGATCTCTGGCGGGCCCGGGACGGACTTGTCCTCTGTCCTGGTGCTTCTTGACCTCTCAGCAGCTTTCGATACCATCGACTATGGTATCCTCCTGCGCCGGCTGGAGGGGTTGGGAGTGGGAGGCACTGTTCTTCAGTGGTTCTCCTCCTACCTCTACGGTCGGTCACAGTCGGTGTTAGTGGGGGGTCAGAGGTCGACCTCTAGGTCTCTCCCTTGTGGGGTGCCTCAGGGGTCAGTCCTTTTCCCCCTGCTATTTAATATCTACATGAAACCGCTGGGTGAGATCATCCAAGGGCATGGAGTGAGGTATCATCAATACGTCGATGATACCCAGTTATACATCTCCACCCCATGTCCAGTCAATGAAGCAGTGGAAGCGATGTGCCGGTGCCTGGAGGCTGTTGGGGCCTGGATGAGTGTCAACAAACTCAAACACAACCCAGACAAGACGGAGTGGCTGTGGGTCTTGCCTCCCAAGGACCATTCCATCTGTCTGTCCATTACGGGGGAACTACTGACCCCCTAAGAGAGGGTTCGCAACTTGGGCGTCCTCCTCGATCCACAGCTGACATTGGAACATCATCTTTCGGCTGTGGCGAGGAGGGCGTTTGCACCAGTTGCTCCCTATTTGGACAGGGAGTCATTGCTCACAGTCACTCATGCCCCCATCACCTTGAGGTTCGATTACTGCAATGCTCTCTACATGGGGCTACCTTTGAAAAGTGTTTGGAAACTTCAGATCGTGCAGAACGCAGCCGCGAAAGCTGTCGTGGGGCTTCCAAGGTTCGCCCATGTTTCTTCAACACTCCGTGGCTTGCATTGGCTGCCGATCAGTTTCCGGTCACAATTCAAAGTGTTGGTCATGACCTTTAAAGCCCTACATGGCATTGGACCAGATTACCTACGGAACCGCCTGCTACCGCATGAATCCCAGCAACCGATAAGGTCCTACAGAGTTGGCCTTCTCCATGTCCCGTCGACTAAACAATGTCGTGTGGCGGTCCCCAGGGGAAGAGCCTTCTCTGTGGTGGCCCAGGCCCTCTGGAACCAACTCCCCCCAGAGATTAGAACTGCCCCCACCCTCCCTGTCTTTCGTAAACTACTCAAGACTCACTTATGCCACCAGGCATCAGGGAGTTAAGATATTCCTTCCCCCTAGGCCATTACAAGTTATGCATGGTATGTTTGTGTGTATGTTTGGTTTTATAATAAGGGTTTTTAGTTGTTTTATTAATTGGATTGTTACATGCTGTTTTTATCATTGTTGTTAGCCGCCCCGAATCTGCGGAGAGGGGCGGTATACAAATCCAATAAATAAATAAATAAATAGCCACTCCTCTCCCCCCCCTCTTCCCTGGGGTCAGGGCTGATGCCATACCTGAAACCCAGCTGGGCAAATTTCAGAGAGAGGTACTCCTCCCTCCGGGCCCAGCCAGGTTTCAGTCACACATGCCAGGTCAGCCTCCTCCTCCAGGATCAAGTCTCGGATGATGAGAGCTTTATTTACAACCGACCTGGCCTTGAGCAGCAGCAGCTTGTGCCCAGGGCCCCGATTGCACTTTTCACCAGTACCCCGAGTTGAGCTCATCTGGCCAGAACTAGGGATTGCTTTCAGACAGCGTTCCCTTCTTCCCCCAGAATGACTTGCCCCATGGCTCCCGCCATATCTGCCTCTCCCCAGCAAGAGCGGAATATTCTGGCCCTTGGTCCTCTATTCATAACCCCCTCCTCTCTGTTGTAACCCCTCAAATATCTGTATACTGCTATCACGTCCCCTCTGGCCATCCTTTTTGCTAGACTATCCATGCCCAGTTCCAGCAACCTCTTTTTGTATGTTTTGATTTCCAGGCTACTTATCATTCTGGTTGCTCTTTTCTGTACCTTTTCCAGAGTTTCTATGTCTCTTTTGAAGTGTGGTGACCAGAACTGGATGCAGTACTCCGGGTATGGTCTGACCAGGGCATTATAGAGTGGTATTAATACCTCCCTAATCTTGGAGTTTATCCCCCTGTTGATGCAACTTAAGTTTATGTTGGCTTTTTTAGCTGCCGCTGCACATTGCTAGCTCATATTTAGTTGGTTATTCACCAAGACTCCGAGATCTTTCTCACAGTCACTGCTGTTAAGTATGGTTTCTTCCAATTTGTACACACGTCTTAAGTTTTTCTTGCCTAAGTGTAAGATTTTGCTTTTTGCAACATTAAATTTCATGTTGTTAGTTTGAGTCCACAGTATTAATCTATCTAGATCTTTTTGTATTTTGAGCCTATCCTCTGGGGTATTGCTTACCCCGTCAGCTTGGTGTTGTCTGCAAATTTGATTAGTTCCCCCTCTATTCCCTCATCTAGGTCGTTGATGAATATGTTGAAGAGCACTGGGCCCAGGACTGAACCCTGAGGTACCTCGCTGTCTACCTCCTTCCATGTGGATTTGGATCCGTTGAGGACTACTCATTGGGTACGGTTGGTCAGCCAACTGTTAATCCATCTACATGTGTTGTAGTCTGTCCCACTTTTTCCAGTTTGAAGAGTAGTAGGTTGTGGTCTACTTTATCAAAAGCTTTACTAAAGTCCAAGTATGTTGCATTGGCATCCTTCAGTCTTCGAAAGACCATGGTACCATGCTCTAGATTCCCCACAGCATGAAGCCTGGGTTGTATATCAAGTATATTATGTCTATTGCATTATGCTGGTCTACTGATTTGGTTATGGTGTTGGAAAATGATCTGAGGTTGGTTTGGTATGATTTATTTCTGACAAACCCATGTTGGCTGTTGGTTATCTTGTTTGTTTCTAGGTAGTGGCAGAGCTGGCTTTTTGTTTATTTTTTCTAGTATTTTTCCAGGTATAGATGTCAGACTCCAGGAATAGATGTCAGATTACAAAAAAAAAAGCAATCAGAAGACAATCGATTAATATTGATTGTTTTCTGGGAATGGTGCTGTGATGGGAGGCAGGGGACGGAACTCCGTACCCAAACCTTCCTTTTCTTCCCTGGGGGCCGCACTTTTACAGTCTGATCGGGCTTGGAGGTTCCGATCATAGAACAGGGGGTTTCCTGGAGCCCTAGAGACAGATTGCCACTGTCTTATAGGGCAGGGATTGCCCCGCAGCTCCTCGGAGGAAAAACCGGACATCGACTATGGTGGCTGCCCAGCCATGACAGAGCGACCACACAGGAGGAAGTAGAAAAAAGTAAACAGAAGTTGATCGGAGTAAACAGATCACTAAAGGAAAAAGGTCTAAAAGTTTAAAAAAGAATCCTATGATTCATTGCCTTTGCCAAAATTGACTGAAAAGGCAGACGGAGTATTGACGTAATATCAAACAACCGGAAGGGCTCAAGACTTGAAAACTGCCGTACACTAACTATTAGAAAATCTAAGAAAATTCAAAATTCAAAATCTTTAAAACATCAGCGGACTTTCTCCCGAGTAACAAAAAAAAAGTATATGTCTTTAAAAGATTGGGGGACCTAGGAGCTGGTGGAAGACAAGTATTGTAAATCAGATCAGCTGCTTATCTGCACGCATTGCCGCCACCATTACAGCCTTAAAGTGACAGTGCATGGGAAAAAAAGAGTACTGTAGTCTTGAAGATGAATATAAAATTAAAGTGGTTGGAACTATATTTGGGAATTGTACTTTTAGACCTGAGTAGATGTGACTTTATTTTTGACCCTGATATTTATTTTGGAATGTGGGTTATGAACTATTTGAGAAATTTGGATTGCATTTTGGATTTCACTTTCTCCCTAGACTGACTATACTTCCCATTTGGATTAATTTTCTCCTGGTGAAATTCTCCTGTCTTTATTTTTTTTTTTGAGAAAGATTGAATTTGAAACCTTATTAGAACTGTACTGCTTAGGAAGAACATTATTAGAAGAATAGCTAATGCCAAATAAGGATCAAAATGACTACATAGAAATTAAAGTTTAAGTATACCTGGATTCTTTCTTTATTTCTTAATTTCTTCTTCTCCCTTTTCCCCTGCTTTCTTTTGAATATGATGAATTGTTGAATTTGCTTTCCCCCCTCCTTCTGGTTTGGAAAACTGCTTTGTTTTGTATCATCAATATTATTTCTTTGCCATAGTTAACCTAGGATTAGAAAACTTCTTGAATTATAGCAATATAGTTGAATTAATAGTAATATAGTAGAATTAATAGTGTCATCAATAATAGTAATTAAGTAATTAAATAATTAATCAAGTAATAAAGTAATCCACTTAATGTTTAAGTAATTTTATATCAATTCAATAATTATATAGTTATTGTTAGCAATTTTCTAAATTTTACAAATTGGGATATATAATCTATATAAGGTATAATCGTTATAAGGTATATTTGTTATATTTGTATTTAGGACTTTAATGAATTTTTAATTTTAGAGTATTGAATGAATTTTGGAATTTAATGAACTTGATGAATTTTGGAGAAACTTTTTTTTTTTTTGAAAATAAATTTATTAAATATATACAATAAAAACCAAATACAGAAAGACAAAAGAGATATGCATATTGTACATTTTTTACACTCTACTTATGTAGTAATTGGGGAGTGGGAGAAGGGGGTTGTGAAGGGAGGGAAGAAGATATAGAAGGAAGGAGGATAGGGAGAAGAAGGAGGGGGGGATAGAGAAGCGAAAACCAGCGTTAGAGCTGGATCTTTCATGATTTGCGGCCTGTAGTTTGAGCTCGTAGTTGGTGTGTTTTACCCTAAGGCTTTATCGATATGTTTTGAATGTAGTTTTTAGTGCCAATATATATAATTCATTTAGGGGTTTATTTTCTTTGTAAAGTTGGAGTTCGTGTCGATCGATGTTTACAGTTTGTTGTTTCAGTTTGATGTTATGATTTGTGATGTAAATTGCTATTTTTTCAAGTTGTTTTTGTTGGATATTTTTCTTGATGGGTAATTTTTAGATAATTCCGTTTTTTTAACCAGAGGTACCATTTATCCCAAGCTTTGTAGAAATCTGTCTCATCCTTGTTTTGCAGTTCCATTGTTAGTTTGGACATTTCTGCGCATTCCATTATTTTAATCAAGAGTGATAGAGTAGTTGGGGTTTTTTCTTGCTTCCAAAATTGTGCATATAAAATCCGTGCGGCTGTAATAATATGGATTATAATATATCTGTTTTCTTTACAAAAATTTTGTCTTGTGATTCCTAGTAGAAATAGTTCGGGTTTCGCATGGATAGTCTGAGAGGTAATTTGTTCTAGTATAGTTTTAATTTTTCCCCAATATTTTTGGGTGGTTTCACATGTCCACCAGATGTGGTAATATGTACCTGGTTTTTCTCTGCATTTCCAACATAATGGTGATAGATTTGGATACATTTTTGCAAGTCTAGCAGGTGGCAAGTGCCATCTGTAGAACATTTTATAATGGTTTTCCTTATATGAGGTTGCCATCGTTAGTTTATAGTTAGCAGTCCAAATTTTTTCCCATTCGTTTAAATAAATTGTGTACCCAAAGTTTTGTGACCACGCTATCATAGATCCTTTAACTATTTCTTCAACAGTATCGTGTTGAAGGAGGATATTGTATATATTTGATATTTGCTTTTTTTGTGGACCAAAAATTATTTTATCGAGGGGGTTATTTTTTTGGAAGTCTGATTTGTTCTTATCTTCATTATATTTTGATTTTATTTGTAGGTAGTGTAACCAATCTACTTTAATACCTTTTTCCATGAGTTTTTGCTTAGGAATTAGCTCATTATTTTCATTTAGTAGTTGGTCGTATGTTATAATTTTATCAGGGGTTAATGCATTCGGGTATATAATGGCTTCTGTTGGTGAAATCCATTTTGGAATGCAGAGGTAGTGGTTTTTTTTAATGAAGTGCCAGGTGTTAATTAAGGTTTTTCGGATGTAGTGTGATCTGAAATATGTTGGCATTTTATCTATGTCTGTCATCAGAAACTTGTGCCATCCGGATTGAAACTATTTAAATTGTATCAAATAGAAATTAAGTTGATGCTTTTTGGATAAATTTTATAGGCTCATTTAACATGTCCAATACAACAACAACTCTAAAAACATCTAAAAAACAGACCTCTACCCTGTTGTTGCCCTCACAAGATTCTCCAATGCACCAAAGGACCATAACAGGTATGCTTTCAAAAGAGAAATCAGCCTCTCAACTGTTCTGTCGAGCTCTCTGGTAGAATCCTCTCGAAAATGCAGATACAATTTCAGACCCACACATGTTTGAAAATTTAAAACAATGTTCTTTATACCAAAAATGCAAATAAACGAAGCACTCTTTTTGTATAGCAAAGAGCACTTGTCTCCAAACAAACTGGTAATTTGTACAAGTCCCTTATCAGTTCTGTGATACTTAGCTTGCAGCTGTGAGGCAATTCACAGTCCTTCTTTCACAAAGTGAAACACACTTTGCCCTGGTTTAGTTTCAAAGCGGGGAAAAATCAGCACACAAAGGTCAAAGTCAGCAAAGCAGGCACGAAACACAACAATCAGATAATCCTCCACAATGGCCAAACCCACAGACTGCTATTTATAGCAGCCTCACTAATTACCACAGCCCCACCCAACCACAGATGGCCTCATTTTCTTTGATAATAATTTCTCAGTTGTTGCTGCCTATGCATCGCTCTCCTCATGCGTGGCTGTATCATTAACTCTTGTTCTGAATCCAAGGAGGAGCTAGATAATTGATCTCCTTCTGAGCTGTCTGCCACACTCTCCTCCTCCCTGTCACTCATGTCTTCTTGGTCAGAGGAGCCTTCATCAGCAGATTCCACCGGGAGCAAAACAGGCCTGCAGCATGTCTCCCCCACATCCACAGTCCTTGGGGCAGAAGCTGGGCCAGAGCTAACCACAACATCAACCAAGCCTACAAAGCATTCAAGAAACCCTGTTGGTGATACAAAATTTATGCAGAAAACCCAGAATGCATTAGATAATAACAGTGATGAAGCAAGACAACAACATGAAGACATTAAAGCAGAAATGGGGGAGATGAAAGAAAGAATGAGAGGGATAGATGAGAAAATTGAAAACATACAACAAACATTGCAGGAAAATAATCAAAGACTAAAAACAGTTGAAGGGAAAATAGAAAAAGTATAACAAAAATGGATGACTTTGAAAAGCATAACGATATAACTACTAGGAACGTGCCTCTTATGGGCTAAGGTTTCAAAATGTATTAGAGGAACAGGATGATGACTTGGGTACAAAAATGTCAGAGATACTGGGAGAAATTCTACAGATGAACCAGCAGGAAATAATTAAAGAAATTGATGAAATTTACAGGGTCCAGACAAACTTCGCCCGGAGACATAACCTCCCAAGGAAGGTACATGTTAAATTTGCTAGAAAGGTAATAAGGGACAATATTCTAAAATGGTCAAGAAATCAAAGTATAGATTTTAAAGGCAAAGAAATTATAATCATAAAACAAGTCCCAAAAGAGTCTGGGAAGGCAGGAGGGATCACCATTTTTTAACTAGAAAATTGATTAAGGAAAAGATAACCTTCCGTTGGCTTATTCCCGAAGGCTTGACTTTGACATGGCAAGGAACAAAAGTAAAGATTGAAAATATAGAACAAGCGAAGGAGTTCTTCAAAGAAAGTGGACTAAATAGAACAGAACAATCAAGTAAGGACAGTAAAGGAAGTAGAGAATAGTTGGAGCATACCAGCTGTTCTGGTTTCTGGTAGAAATTTAGCAATTACAAATAACTCTTATTAAATGCTTTATTTCATGAATAAAGAATCTCCATTTTCCTCTGCTCTTCCGGAATTCAAACACATTTCATACAGGCACTTATCTCTTGGTCCGTTATCTTCCTTAATTGCATTTCTCACATTCCTTCTCCTTCTCCACTTAACAAGATTTATTTTCCTAACAGCATGATTTCTAAAACAGCAGCCCTGACTGTTAATCAACACAGAATACTTTTGCTTACTTGGGAGCGGCAGGGAAAAACCTCCATTTTTCTCTTCGGCAACGTTGAAACTCCACCCTTCTTCCCCACTGACCCCCTGATGTGCCAAATACATCACTACAGTATTTAACCCATTCCTCCCCTTAATATCTTCTTCCAGATACTTGTTCTCTATGTTTTGGGGCCCTTCTGAATTTAGGGTTTACCCACCGAGCATCTGATTCTTCCTCATTAGATCCTTGACTCATAGCCCCATCCTGTGGCTGGTCTTCCACCTGCTCTACTACCTGTAACCCCGGGCCCATTACTAATTCATAAACACTATCTGTATCAGAGTCCTCAATTCCTTCATCATCCTCCAACTGACTAGGAGTATGTACAACACCAGCCAGGAGGAGGAGGATATTACAGAGGAATGACGAAAAGAAACAAGGAGGATATTACAGAGGAAAGGCGAAAAGAAACAAAAAAGAAATAGAATTAATATTAAGTTGAAGGTTGAAAGAGCATAAAGATACCAAGAGCTATTATAGACATGTCAGGATATATAAAAATAGTCTCCGTTAAAGCAAATGGACTAAATAACCCCCCAAAAAAGAAATCAGATATTCGCAAAACTTAGGAAACAACGAGCAAAAATAATAATTTTACAAGAAGTACACATTACAAAGTCTAACAAAAAATTGTTACGGAACCCAAGGCTAGGTAAAATTTACACCAGTTTAGCTGATCAGAAGAAAAGAGGATTAGCTGTGCATATAGATGAAGCTATAGACTCAAAACGATTATATAGTGATCAGGAAGGCAGGATCTTAATAGTTCAATTGGAGACAGATCATAAACCTCTCATCATCATATCCATCTATGCACCCAATGAAAACCAAAAATATTTTTTTAGAAAATTAGATGAAAAGATAATGGAATTAGAGATTGAAAATATGGTTTTAATTGGCGATTTTAACGCAATTGCCAATAGCATGGATGACTATTCTGGAAAAAGAAATGAAAAGAAAAAGAAAACAATCTTGCCAACATCATTTTGGAAAATGAGTACAGAATTAATACTGAAAGATATCTGACTGGAACAAAATCGATCAACAAGCCAATATACTCAAATACTCATAAAATCTGGACTAGGATTGACATGGCCTGGGTGTCCACACTTATTGATTGATTGATTGATTGGATTGGATTTGTATGCTGCCCCTCTCCACAGACTCGGGGCGGCTCACAGCAATAATAAAACAATATACAGAGAACAAATCTAATATTTAAAATCTAAAAACCCATTATTTAAAAGAACATACAACACAAGCATACCATATATAAAACTATATAGGCCTGGGGGGAAATGTCTCAAGAGGCCAACTCTGTGGGACCTAACCAGTCGCTGGGATTCGTGCGTCAGAAGGTGGTTTCGGAGATATTCTGGCCCGATGCCATAAACGGCTTTATAGGTCATAACCAACACTTTGAATTGTGACCGGAAACTGATCGGCAACCAATACAAACTGCGGAGTGTTGCTGTGACATGGGCTTACCTAGGGAAGCCCATGATTGCTCTCGCAGCTGCATTTTGCACAATCTGAAGTTTCCGAACACTCTTCAAAGGTAGCCCCATGTAGTCGAACCTCAAGGTGATGAGGTCATGAGTGACTGTGAGCAATGACTTCCGGTCCAAATAGGGCTGCAACTGGTACACCAGGCGAATCTGGGCAAACACCCACCTCACCACAGCTGAAAGATGGTACTCTAATGTTAGCTGTGGATCGAGGAGGATGCCCAAGTTGTGGACCCTCTCTGAGGGGGTCAATAGTTTCCCCCCCCTGGGGTGATGGATGGACAGATGGAATTGTCCTGGAGAGGCAAAACCCACAGCCACTCCATCTTATCAGGGTTGAGCTTGAGTTTGTTGACACCCATCCAGACCCCAACAGCCTCCAGGCACTGGCACATCATTTCCACTGCTTCGCTGACTGGACATGGGGTACAGATGTACAGATGGGTATAATCAGCATACAGATGATACCTCACCCCATGCCCTTGGATGATCTCACCCAGTGGTTTCATGTAGATATTAAATAGCAGGGGGGAGAGGACTGATCCCTGAGGCACCCCACAAGGGAGAGACCTAGAGGTCGACCTCTGACCCCCCACTAACACCGACTATGACCGACCGGAAAGGTAGGAGGAGAACCACTGAAGGACAGTGCCTCCCACTCCCAACCCCTCCAGCCGGTGCAAAAGGATACCATGGTGGATGGTATCGAAAGCCGCTGAGAGGTCAAGAAGCACCAGGACAGGGGATAAACCCCTGTCCTGGGCCTACCAGAGATCATCCATCAACGCAACCAAAGCAGTTTCCATGCTGTAGCCGGGCCTGAATCCTGATTGCTGAGGGCTTAGATAACCAGCTTCTTCCAAGGACCGCTGGAGCACCACCACCTTCTCAACAACCTTCCCCATAAAGGGAAGGCTGGAGAGTGGACTATAGTTGTTGAGAATGGCTGGGTCCAGGGAATGCTTCTTGAGGAGGGGGCGTACGAGTGCCTCATAGGAAAAGGACACGCTCCCCAAAGAAGCGTTGACAATCTCCTGGACCCAGCTTCGTGTCACCTCCCTGCTAGCTGAAACCAGCCAGGAGGGACATGGATCCAGTAAGCAGGTGGTGGAACTCACAGCTATAATGGCCTTGTCCACTTCATCAGGTGTCACCAGATCAAACTCTTCCCAGACAGATGGACAAGTACGGGCCCCAGTCACCTCGACTGACTCATAGTCAGTCAACTCTGTTATCCAATCAGAGTCGAGGTCTGCCCGGATCCAAGCGACTTTATCAGTGAAAAATGTGTTAAAATTCTCGGCGCTACTCTGCAAGGGCTCCCCAACTCCCCCTGGTTAAGAAGGGAGCGGGTCACTCTAAACAGAGCGGCCGGGTGAGATTCCGCTGATGCAATCAAGGCGGCATGATACGCACATTTTGCCACCTTGAGCACCACTTTGTAAGTCTTAATACAAGCTCTTACATGTGTTCGATCGGATTCGGACTTACTCTTCCTCCATCGCTTCTCTAGACGTCTCTTCTGGCGTTTCAACTCACAGAGCTCCTCATTGAGCCATGGAGCTCTATGGGGTCTAGTGCCGCAGAGAGGTCGCAACTGCACAATCCGGTCAAGGGCCTCCGCTGTAGCCTTGTTCCAGGCTTCAGCAAGAGACTCTGCCGAACTGTGGACGAGTGTATCTGGAATAACCCCAAGTGCCCTCTGAAAGTCCTCTGGGTCCATCAGGTGTCTGGGGCGGAACCACCTAATCGGTTCCGCCTCCCTGCGGGAAGGATTAGAGCCAGGAAGTCAAGCCATAATAGAAAATGGTCTGACCATGACAAAGGCAACACTTCTAAGCCCCTTAGTCTCAGACCATTGCTCATTTGCTCAGAGAGGAATACCATGTCGGCTGCATGCCCCCCCCCCTTGTGAATCGGACCCTGTACTACTTGAGTTAGGTCCATGGCTGTCATGGTGGCCATGAACTCCTGCCCTAACCCAGAGGTTTTGCCGAGTGACGGTAGGTTAAAGTTCCCCAAGACAATAAGTCTGGGGAATCCTACCGCCAGCCTGGCTACCTCCTCGAGCAGCATAGGCAGGGCTGTTGACATGCAGCTGGGAAGCAGGTACGTGAGCAACAAGCCCACCTGAACCTCTAAGTCCAAATTCACCAAGAGGGACTCACAACCTGCAATCTCTGGAGCAATGAGTCTACATAGGCAAAAGCTCTCCCTGGCTATAATAGCCACTCCTCCCCCCTTCCCTGGGGTCGAGGCTGATGCCATATCTGAAACCCGGCTGAGCAAATTTCAGAGAGAGGAACTCCTCCCTCTGGGCCCAGCCAGGTTTCAGTCACACATGCCAGGTCGGCCCCCTCCTTCAGGATCAAATCCTGGATGAGGAGAGCTTTATTTACCACCGATCTGGCATATTTGTGATTATATAAAGAATATTGAAATAGATACAAACAGTAATAACCTGAGAGGGAGTCAGGAAACAAATTAATTGGCAAATGAATCAAAATATTCTAAGAGATGTTATATAGATGGCATTTGCCACCCAATAGATTCCTAAAAATGTGACCTCTCTGTAGCAGTAAACTTGCAATGTTAATCCTCGGTGTTTGCTTCCTCTCTTCACTGGCTTAATTGTAAGTGGGCTGGTGCAGGGGTGGGCATGAGGAGTGGTGGTGGGAGAATCCCTGGTTGGCTCCCATCCCTGCCACTTCATTCCCTCACAGCCCCATATGCATGTTCTGCCCCAATGCTTCCCTTTCCTGAAGCAGGGGCACAAGACACTTTCTTCTCCCTCCACTGAGAAAATAGAAAGAAAAAAAGGAGATAGAGATAAGAAGGGAGGAAAGGAGCAAAGGAAAGAAGGAGAGGAGGGGGAAAAGGATGAAAGAGAAGGAAAAGAAGAAAAGGGAAGGAAAGAAGGAGCCTAAGCTGAGTGCGGGGTCACTTTCTAGCCATGAAGTCCCTGCGGGTGCGGGATCTGCAAAGCTGCTGACTGGACTTGGCTGGCAGCCACGTGCGCCAACAGGGGAGTCCCAGTGCGTGACAAGCAGCTGCAGGAGTTGGAGAGATAGGCAGGCCCCTGCCCCTTCCCCCGCGGCGCTATCCTGTCACTGTTCCCATGGCCATGTAGGCAAGAAGAAACTTCCATGCAGCACTTCCCAAGGGCCACACAGGTGTGAGTATGAGAGAAGGGAGGGAGGAGAAGGGTGTGTGTGTGTATGCAATTTAAAAGATTTTGTTATGAAGCTTTTAATCCAGCATGGGGCCTTCCCCTGTGCCTCCAGGCACCCTGCCAACTTTCAAAGCACTTTCTCTCCAAGATTGCAGGGAATGTGCCCTGGTGCAATGTTAAGAGCGGTGGAGGAGGACGGTGTGTGTGCATGAACATGCAGGGGCTCAACTTCAAGTGAAACTTCTAATCCATGGAGTCTTCCTTTGTGTCACCAGGTGCCCTGCAAATGGGCTGCCCGCTTCCCTCAGCAAGCCTTTGCACCCCAGAGATTTATGAGGAGTAGCCACAACATTTGGGTGGAGAGCTAGCTGAAGAGAGGGGGAGCAGCCCATTTGCAGAGTGCCTGGAGGCACAAGGGAAGGCTCTGTGCTGGATTAGAAGCTATGCAACCGTCTTTTAAATTTCCCACCACCACCACACACAGTCTCTTCCTCCCTCCCTTTTAAAGCTGCACCTAGGCATGCTGCAACCTTAGAGAGAAAGTAGTCAGTCTGCTAAGTTTAAGGAGCAGGGAAAAGTCAGCTCCAAATACTTTGAATTGAGGACGCTATTGTCTTGGTTTGCCCAGGCTCGGCGGAGAGGCAGGGATTGTTCTGACAGCCTTCCAAGCAGGGGTAATCCACAACTCCGTCAGAGCCATTGCTATCAGCGACTCCTGTGCTGTCTTCCACCAGTACAACCCCTTTCCAAAGTAAAAAAGGTTGACCTCCCCCTTCCCCCTTTCTTTTAAAGTGAGAAGCTGCATTTGTGGCTTTTACTGAATTACTTGCAGATTTTTCCATCCTTGTCATGCTATTGTTGGCCTGAAAAAGTTGGAATGGCTTCTGCATTAGTATAATATTCAACCTCCCTTTGTGTATTCCTCGCCTTTACAGATGAGAGAGAGGTTTTATACAAACTTCTGTTCGGAAATCTCCATCCTGTTCCTTTAATTGACTTCACAGTCATTGGTTTGGTGGTGGGGAGTTAAAGGTCTGATATTCTTGGATGATCGTGGTTCTCTTTTCATGTGTAATTGAAGTGTTTGCAGCAGTGAATCATTTTTAGACTTGACAAATGCACAGTGTATTCAAAGCTGAGCTCAAAACTCATGAGTTGATTGAATTGCCAACAGTATTATTTTTATTTACTTGGCTTAGATGTCTGATTTCTGTTTCTTAAAAGGGTAATCCTTATACATTTGCAACAAGTTAACTATGTTGTTAACTCCATGAAGAGTAGTAGGGGGGAATTTCCTGGGAAATTTGCAAAGGACTCCTCTCTAAAACAAGCATTTTCTTTTACCATGGAGTTCAAATATATGATATTTATGGCAAATGTAAACAATATATGGAATTTAAAACACTTTATCTTAATTTGTGGTGAACATAATTTTACATTTTATACAGCCTATTTAATGGGTCATAGAGAGAGGAAAGTATAAAAGGAAATAGAGAAAAGAGAAAAGGATAAGAAAGGAGAGAAGAGGAAAGAAGGAAAGAAGAGGAAAGAGAAAGAGAAGAAAGAAAGAAAGAAAAAGAAGAGAGGGAAAGGAAATGAAGAAAAGGGATTTGCAGAGGCTTTTCATTTTGTCTATCTGTCATAACAACCTCCTCCTTCTGATATACTGAAAACTCCAGTAATAAACTACTCCTAAAATTCAAATCCTATGGCATCTCAGGATTCCTCCACAGCTGGATTACTGCATTCCTGTCAAACAGGCAACAAGTTGTCAAAATTGGCAGCACCATTTCCACTCCTGTCCCTGTTAAAAGTAGTGTTCCACAAGGCAGCGTACTAGGACCTACTCTATTTATTCTCTACATCAACGACCTCTGTAATCATATCAGAAGCAACTGTGTTCTTTTCGCCAACAATGTAAAACTTTTCACCAGAGCCTATAAAACTTTTGCCAGACCCATCCTTGAATACAGTTTATCTGTCTGGAACCCATACCACATCTCGGACATCAACACCCTCGAAAATGTCCAAAGATACTTCACCAGAAGAGCCCTATATTCCTCTACTCGAAACAGAATACCCTACGAAACTAAACTCACTATCCTGGGTCTAGAAAGCTTAGAACTACGACGCCTAAAACACGATATAAGTATTGCCCGCAAGATCATATGTTACAATGTTCTACCTGTCAATGACTACTTCAGCTTCTATCGCAACAACACAAGAGCACGCAACAGATTCAAACTTAATATTAACCGCTCCAAACTTGACTGTAAAAGATATGACTTCAGCAATCGAGTTGTCGAAGCGTGAAACTCATTACCTGACTCAGTAGTGTCAACCCCTAACCCCCAACATTTTTCCCTTAGACTATCAACGATTGACCTCTCCAGATTCCTAAGAGGTCAGTAAGGGGTGTGCATAAGTGCACTAGCATGCCTTCCGTCCCCTGTCCAATTGTCTCTCCTTTATCTCCTTTATCTTTTCTTCCTTTCATATATCTTCTCCTCTATTTTTATATCTTTTCTCCTATCCTTTTCTTTATATATATTACTACTTGTCTATTCTCTTCAATGTGTATTGTGTATAAAATAAATAAAATAAAGATCATCTGCAAAAACCTGTAGTTTGTATAATAAATAATAATAATAATAATAATAATAATAATAATAATAATAATAATAATATGGGGTGGGGGGGTGGGATCATAGTATGTATGAAATGAATGGATATGATTTAAATGAAATTCTTGACACACCTGACGCTGGAGAGGCAGGAGGGGAGGGGGCACCTATCTCTGGGGTGGCAGAGGGTCAAAATATTCCAGTCCTGCTGGGGAGAGGCAGATATTGCAGGGGCCATGGAGCTAGCCATTCCAGGGGAAGGAGGGATCGCTGCTTAATAGCGATTCCTTCTTCTGGCTCCATGAGCTCAACCCAAGGTACTGGCGATGACTGTAATTCTGGTCCTGGTCTCAGGCTGCTGCTACTCAATGCCAGGTCGGTGGTAAATAAAGCTCTCCTCATCTGGGATTTGCTCCTGGATGAGGAGGCCGACCTGGCTTGTGTGACCGAAACCTGGCTGGGTCCAGAGGGAGGAGTTCCTCTCTCTGAAATTTGCCCAGCCGGGTTTCAGATATGGCACCAACCTTGACCCCAGGGAAGGGGGGGAGGAGTGGCTATTATAGCCAGGGAGAGCCTTTGCCTGCGTAGACTCATTGCTCCAGAGATTGCAGGTTGCGAGTCCCTCCTGGTGAAGTTGGACATAGGGGTTCAGGTGGGCTTGTTACTCATGTACCTGCCTCCCAGCTGCGTGTCAACAGCCCTGCCTGTGCTGCTCAAGGAGGTAGCCGGGCAGGCGGTGGGGTTCCCCAGACTTATTGTCTTGGGGGAGTTTAACCTACCATTGCTCGGTGGAGCCTCTGGACTAGCACAGGAATTCATGGCCACCATGACAGCCATGGACCTGACTCAAGTAGTACAAGGTCAGACTCATGAGGGGGGGGGCACACGCCTGACATGGTATTCCTCTCTGAGCAACTGAGTAATGATCTGAGACTAAGGGGCCTAGAAGTGTTGCCTTTGTCATGGTCAGATCATTTTCTACTGCGGCTTAACTTCCTGGCTCCAATACTTCCCCTCAGGGAGGTGGAACCGATTAGGAGGTTCCGCCCCAGACACCTGATGGATCCTGAAGGTTTTCAGAGGGCGCTTGGGGTTATTCCAGATACACTCGTCCACAGCTCGGCAGAGTCTCTTGCTGAGGCCTGGAACAAGGCTGCAGCGGAGGCTCTTCACCGGATTGCACCGTTGCGACCTCTCCGTGGCACTAGACCCCGTCGAGCTACATGGTTCAACGAGGAGCTCCGGGAGTTGAAACGCCAGAAGAGACGTCTAGAGAAGCGATGGAGGAAGAGTAAGTCTGAATCCGATCGAACACTTGTAAGAGCTTTTATTAAGACTTACAAAGTGGTGCTCAAGGCGGCAAGATGCGCGTATCATGCTGCCTTGATTGCATCAGCGGAATCTCGCCCGGCCGCTCTGTTTAGGGTGACCCGCTCCCTTCTTAATCAGGGGGGAGTTGGGGAACCCTTGCAGAGTAGTGCCGAGGACTTTAATACATTTTTCGCTGATAAAATCGCTCGGATCCGGGCAGACCTCGACTCCGATTGGATAGCAGAGTCAACTGACAATGAGTCAGTCGAGGTGACTGGGGCCCGTAGTTGTCCACCTGTCTGGGAAGAGTTTGATCTGGTGATACCTGATGAAGTGGACAAGGCCATTGGAGCTGTGAGTTCCGCCACCTGCCTACTAGTTCCGTGTCCCTCCTGCCTGGTCTCAGCCGGCAGGGAGGTGACGCAGAGCTGGGTCCAGGAGATTATCAACGCTTCTTTGGGGAGGGGGCCCCCTCCTCAAGAAGCCTTCCCTGGACCCAGCCGTACTTAATAACTATCGTCCAGTCTACAACTTTCCCTTTATGTGGAAGGTTGTTGAGAAGGTGGTGGCGCTCCAGCTCCAGCGGTCCTTAGAAGAAGCCGATTATCTAGGTCCTCAGCAGTCGGGTTTCAGGCCCGGTTACAGCACGGAAACTGCTTTGGTCGCGTTGATGGATGATCTCTGGCGTGCCCGGGACAGGGTTTTATCCTCTGTCTTGGTGCTTCTCGACCTCTCAGCAGCTTTCGATACCATCGACCATGGTATCCTTCTGCGCTGGCTGGAGGGGTTGGGAGTGGGAGGCACTGTTCTTCAGTGGTTCTCCTCCTACCTCTACGGCCGGTCGCAGTCGATGTTAGTGGGGGGGTCAAAGGTGAACCTCGAGGTCTCTCCCTTGTGGGGTGCCTCAGGGGTCGGTCCTCTCCCCCTTGCTATTTAATATCTACATGAAACCACTGGGGGAGATCATCCAAGGGCATGGGGTGAGGTATCATCAGTATGCTGCTGATACCCAGCTGTACATCTCCACCCCATGTCCAGTCAATGAAGCAGTGGAAGTGATGTGCCGGTGCCTGGAAGCTGTTGGGGCCTGGATGGGTGTCAACAGACTCAAACTCAACCTGGATAACACGGAGTGGCTGTGGGTTTTGCCTCCCAAGGACAACTCCATCTGTCCTTCCATTACCCTAGGGGGGTAAGTATTGAGGGTCTGCAACTTGGGTGTCCTCCTCGATCCACAGCTCACATTAGAGAAACATCTTTCAACTGTGGCGAGGGGGGCGTTTGCCCAGGTTCGCCTGGTGCTCCAGTTGCGGCCCTATCTGGATCGGGAGTCACTGCTCACAGTCACTCATGCCCTCATCACCTCGAGGCTCGATTACTGTAATACTCTCTACATGGGGCTACCTTTGAAGAATGTTCGGAAACTTCAGATCGTACAGAATGCAGCTGCGAGAGCAGTCATGGGCTTCTCTAAATATGCCCATGTTACTCCAACACTCCACAGTCTGCATTGGTTGCCGATCAGTTTCCAGTCACAATTCAAAGTGTTGGTTATGACCTATAAAGCTCTTCATGGCATCAGGCCAGAATATCTCCGGGACCGCCTTCTGCCGCACGAATCCCAGCGACCGGTTAGGTCCCACAGAGTTGACCTTCTCCAGGTCCCATCGACCAAACAATGTCGTCTGGCGGGACCCAGGGGAAGAGCCTTCTCTGTGGTGGCTCTGACCCTCTGGAACCAGCTCCCCCCAGAGATTAGGATTGCCCCCACCCTCCTTGCCTTTCGGAAACTCCTTAAAACCCACCTCTGCAGTCAGGCATGGGGGAATTGAAACATCTCCCCCTTGCCCATGTAGTTTTTGTGTATGATTCGATTGTGTGCTTGTTTTTTATATATTGGGGTTCTGTTGGATTTTTTTTAAAACTTAAAACTGTAATTTAGATTGTTAAATATTAGATTTGTTACTATGCATATAAATCCAATAAATCTAATCTAATCTAAATCTAAAATAATAATAATAATAATAATAATAATAATAATAATAATAATAATAATAATATATTAGATTTGTATGCCGCCCCTCTCTGAAGACTCGGGATGGCTCACAACAATAATAAAACAATGAAACGAATCTAATATTAAAAACATGTAAAACCCCATCATTTAAAACCATGCAGCACACACATACCAAACACAAAATATAAAAACCTGGGGGAGGTGTCTCAGTTCTCCCATGCCTGGTGATACAGGTGGGTCTTAAGTAGTTTGCGAAAGACAAGGAGGGTGGGGGCAGTTCTAATCTCTGGGGGGAGTTGATTCCTGAGGGTTGGGGCCGCCACAGAGAAGGCTCTTCCCCTGGGGCCCACCAAACAACATTGTTTAGTCGGCCAGAGAAGGCCAACTCTGTGGGACCTTATCGGCCACTGGGATTCGTGCGGTAGAAGGTGGTTCCGGAGGTATTCTGGTCCGAATGTAATGTAACAATGCAGCCATATTTACCAATTTCCTTCAGTCTTCATTGGCTGAAAAATAAGGGAATAAGAGTCCATCTTAATTAGATGGCAGTAAACAAAATTTCTCTATTTCTATAAATCTTAAGAATTTAAATGGATGGTTTGGCTGGGGAAAAATAGCTCATAACTCACCTTGCTAGACAGCTGTTGCTCTTCTCATTTTTTGTCTGGAGTACTGTTTAATCCAGAACCTGACTTCTGGTAATAAAAGGCTGATTCCGCTGATGCAATCAATGCGGTATGATACACGCATCTTGCCGCCTTGAGCACCACTTTGTAAGTCTTAATATGAGATCTTACAAGTGTTCGATCGGATTTGGACTTACTCTTCCTCCATTGCTTCTCTCTAGTGTCAGGATTCCAAATAGCACCCCCAGTGAAAGAAGACTCTAAGGTTGAAGTTCCTCAAAGTTTCACTTTATTATCGATGTCATATTGGCACATCTGGGAAAACCCAAATCTAAGAGTTCTGGGTTTTTCTCACCCAAAAGGAAGTCAAAGATCCATCCCGTGCACCCACAAGTCCATCAAGTGGTCCAATCATTTCAACATCCCATCTGGAGATGGTCCCCTGTCACTCCTATCCAGGTGCAGGCTGAATGTCCTTGACTTCCAAAGAAAGGAATGTTGTTATGGCTAATTTGGCCCCTCTCTGCACAATCCCCCTCCCATTTTCCCAGGCACTAAATGTTGCAGCCCTGAAGCTCTAACGGTAAATATGGCATGCAGGGCTAACAGCCCCCACCCTTAGTTGAAAATAACATCCTGGAATGAGAGGAAGGCAGGGGGTTAATTCAATCAGCATATGGCAATTCAACCCTAACCCCCACCTCCACCCTGAGAACCTTTAGGCTTTTGGGGAAATTTATCATGAAATCCTTCACTAATGCATCTGCTTTCACATCCCAATTCAGGTAGCTTCTGACAAGGGTATTCTTTCCAATGAACTAGATACTGTAGTCTGCTCCTGTGTAACTTTATCCCTCCTGCTTTGGTGGCACCCGCTAGTGCCTTTTTGGTGTTTTCCCAACCCTTCTTTAACAACTCCATCCACTCAGCTAGAGTCATGGAGGAGAGCTGTTCTCTTGGCAGCTCAGGCATAGGGCAAACTCCATATTGCTGGTGATCTGGAAAGGGGTCACTGCATTGTTGTAAAGTACCTCTATGAAAGATAACAGGTCCGCTCAGTTCTCCTTTTAGTAATCTACATAATATCTGATTTACTGCTCCATCATGGCATTCTGTGTTCTTTGGCTCCATTTGTACTCGGATGAAAAGCTGAGCTAAGTCCTTGGGATGATCTGACAGACCTCAGGAACTCTCTCCAAAACTTCATGGTGAATTGTTAGAGACACCTGTTGTGGCATTCCATGCAGCCAGTAGATCTGTTTAATGAACATCTTGGCCAGCTCCTTGGCTGAGAGAAATCCTGAGCAAGCAGTGAAGTGTGCTTGCTTAGAGCAGTGATTTTCAACCTTTTTTGAGCCGCGGCACATTTTTTACATTTACAAAACCATGGGGCACATTTTTGGGGGGGGGGGCCTAAAAAAAGTTTGGACAAAAAAATTCTCTCTTCCTCCCTTTCGCTCTATTTTTCACTCCCCCTCTCTCCCTCTTTTTTCTCTCTCTCTCCAGCCCACTTTCTTTCTCTCTTCTTTCCTCTTTATTGCTCTCTTTCTCTCTCCCTCCCTACTTCCCTCTATGTCTTTCTCTCTCCCACCTTCCCTCCCTCTCTTTCTCTCTCTCTCTTGCTTTTTTTCTCTTGCTCTCTCTCTTGCTTTCTTTCTCTCTTGTTCTCTTGCTCTTTCTTTCTTTCTCTCTCTTTCTTTCTCTCTCTTGCGCTTTCTTTCTCTCTTTCTCTTTCTCTTGTTTTCTTTCTCTGAGCTTCGCGGCACACCTGATCATGTCTCGCGGCACACTAGTGTGCCCCGGCACACTGGTTGAAAAACACTGGCTTAGAGAACAGATCAATTATACTCCAGATCACAGTTGTTTCCCCCATTTTAAGGGAGCTCAATTATAAAATCCATTGCAATCTTTTCTCATGGCTGGCTGGGCTCAGCTACTTGTGAGAGCAGTCCCGAGGGCTTCCCAGGTTCTCATTTTCATAGTGACACATGTGGTACAGCTTTTTATGGAGTCTTCCACATCTTCCTTCATCTTTGGCCACCAAAATTGTCGCCCGGTGTAAAGGTTTGAGAAATCCAAAGTGGTGGCCCAGCTGTGAGTCATGACTGCATTGTAGGACTTGCAGCTTTAAGCTGCTAGGAACGTAAAATTTGGACCCCTTCCAAACTATTTAAGATAAGAAAGCCTTTGCCGTTTGCTGGGTGCTCTTCTTGTGGAGACACTTCCTAGAAGGAGCCCAGATGCCATCTGAGGTATGGACTGACCATAAGACCCTCAAAGCCTTGAAAATCCCTTGGAAAATTTCCCCCAAACAAGCTCACTAGGTGTAATATTTCCATCAATTCAACTTTGAACTCAAATATATACCTGGAGGAAAAAACCTGTTGGTAGATGCATTTTCCAGAAAACTGCAGTTCAAGAGCAGGCAAGAAGTTACCCACACCCTTATTCCAGCCCTTCAAATCACAGCTCAGGTCACTACCAGAAATCAAACCAGAAGAGGCCAAGACCTTGGAAAACAAGCAGATCACTGAGTTAAAAGCAGTGCTTCCAACAGATTAATGGCTAGTTGATAATTGAGAGATATTAATCATGATTGAAAAGCAGATTGAATGGCAAGAAGAAGGGAGTAATGAAGTCTGGGAAAAGCACCAACTCAGCCTAATTGCATTCCTTAGTGATAACAGAAGCAATTTATGATTCAAGAGAATAAAACAACTCACCGGAATATAAGACAAACATCATCCAACAAAGAATGTCTTTTAGTAAGGATTCATGTTTTTGAAGCCTTTTTCAGGCACCACCACCCCCCACTCTAATACTACTTCCATGAATGGTGTTGAAATCCCACACCCAATTACCAAAAATCCTTTGCTTTTATACTGCCTGGAAGTAACGTCACACCCCAAAGAAGTAAAGCTGTTAGCTTATTTCCTTTTACTATGCAAGTCCTCTTGCATTCTAAGAAATCTCCTATATCTAGCATCTAATAACAGATTTTCCACTCTAATGTCTTCCTCATCGTCCAACTCAGACCACTCTCCCATTGTTATATCAGCCCCTTCTGGTGATTCCTTGGGTTCACTCAGGTGACTTTCCCCCTCACTCTCAGTTGATGCAGAGGCATCAACTGGCAACCCCAGGGTTGCCCAGGATATCCATAGGGGTCTGGCTTATGCTCCTCAGAATCTGACATGACCAGAGGTGGACAAGGAGTACTCACAACACTGTCTATCTGTCTGTCCGTCTGTTTAGTCTATTTGTTGAATAAGCTGGAGTGGAAAAAGTATGATTTTAATATTAGATGGGGAAATATCAATAACCTATACGATACTGATGACTTATTCTAATAGCTCAAAATGATCTGCAAGCCTTAATAGTGGAAAAATGGATCTAAGATTAAATATAAAGAAAATCAAGTTAATAATACCTTGGTAATCATTACTATTTGTTCCAGGAGGAACAACGAGTACTAAAAAGTATGAGTAATGAACAAACCACATGACTTACCATCAATGTTTCCTCTAATTTTTTTTCGGTGTGGGCAGAAAAGTACAGTGTCTGAGCGGCAGTCCCTTTTGGACTGGATGGCATAGAAGTATAAGTAAGTAAGTAAGTAAGTAAGTAAGTAAGTAAGGAAGGAAGGAAGGAAGGAAGGAAGGAAGGAAGGAAGGAAGGAAGGAAGGAAGGAAAAAAATAGGAAAAAAATTCCCCTTTTTTATTAAAATAAATTAACGATAAAACAAAAAGGTGTCCTTTTTCTGTTATTATTTGGGTGCTTTTTACCATATGCTTTAAATCAAGAGTCACTTCTCTCTCTGTTTCTCTCTCTTTCCTCTAATTCTCTGCCTCAATCATTTTCTACTATACCATGAGATTTTCAAAGACCCCTCTCTTGACTGCTCCAATTTTCACAACTGAAGTGCATGGACATATATGGTGATGATGATAAACCTGAAATACTCCTTAAAAGGAGTGTTTCTAGAGCAGGGATCTCCAACCTTGGCAACTTTTAAGACTTGTGTACTACCAACTCCCAGAGTTCCTCAGCCATCTTTGCTGGCTGAGCAACTCTGGGACTTGAAGTCCACAAGTCTTAAAGTTGCCAAGGTTGGAGACCCCTGCTCTAGGATAGCATTTCTCAGTCTTAGCCACTGTAAGCTATGTAGACTTCAAGTCCCAGAATTCCCTGGCCAGCCTATGCCATGAGAAGCCCCCCCCCAAATAAAAGCTGCAAGTCCATCCAGGTCAGAAACCTCTGAACCAGAACTGAAGAGGGAGCCACCTTTTTCTAAATCCAAGAGGATTCAGCAAAATGATCTACTGGATCCTTCTCTGAACTTTCAGGGATCGTGTCACCCCACATTTCAGCAACCCCATCTGCTTGGGACCCTTTCTCGAGAGCTCATCTTCTATTCAAGAATTCCAAAAGAGCAATGCAGATACCAACTGCCCGTGCTTTGAATGCCACAGTCCAGCCTCATTTTAATCCAGAGTCGGCTCGATTCCGGAATCCCTGCCTTTTTTAGCAAGCAGCATTCCTTGTGAAGGAAGTCGAGAGCCAGCAGACGGTTGTTCCAGGCAGCCACAAGTGGATTCCACCTCCCCCATCCAGTGAGGAAGCTGCCTAGAGGATGAGAAGGAGGCTTGGGGTCCAGTAGCAGTGACCTACCTGCCCAGAAACGTCCCCCCCTCAGCCAAGCAGTCCCAGCATTGCCTGCCACAGCGGCAGATGGATCGGGCTGTCTGCTGCAAGCTGGTGTCGCAGCTGGGCAGCGGGCTTGTGGGGGGGGCGCTTTTCTGAGCCCATCCAAGTGTGGCAGCAGGCAATGGGGCGCAGTTCGCTGCTTCCACAAAGCTCCCTTTTTGGCAGAAGTGGGTGAAACATGGAAATGTATCCCCCTGGCATTCCTTTGCCAACTCTCCCAAGGCTGCCGGGCTTACCTTTCCCAACCCAGCTTGGCCCACCTTTCCCCTCTGCTCCCTTGTCTGCGTGTGTGTATGTGAAAGACAGAGAGAAAGAGAGCCGGTGGGGAGGAACCACCTGGACACAAGCGGTGTCTGCGCTAATTTCCAAACCTCCTGCATGACTGATTCTCTGTCTGGAAGCCCCGTCTCCTCCCCCCGCCCGTTTCATCCTGTGTTCCAAAAGCACTTTTCTCCCCATTTAGGACTAGCACTCTTCTCTCGGGGTAGGGAGAATGGAGCCCAAGCACTGCCTTCAAGCTCCGTGCAAGGCAGCCATAGGCGCTTCCAGCAATCTTCGGCCAGGCAAAAGAGGCGGCGGCAGAGCTTCTCAGGCATCCTCCGCCACTGCTGCCACATCTTTTATTAAACCTATTTCATCCCTCTGCTGAAGCTTCCTGTCACTGGTGGCACTACAATTGATTTTGGTGAGGACAGGTAGAGGAAAAAGGTAGGAGGAGACTCTGTGGTGGGGGAACAAGACTTCTGGTCAGCAGAGGAAAAAGGACACTGCACTAGGAGAAGACTCTATTATGGGGGAAACAGACTTATGTTCAGCTCCAGAATTAAACAAAGGGTTCAGTTTAGGAACTTTGTGGCTCTTTGAGTGTTTAAATTGTTGACCCCAGCCTTAAACTGTCTACTATAAACCTCACCCCATTTCTAAGAGGCAGTAAAGGGCAGCCATTTGCGACCCTACCGTAACGGTGGGGGGGAGCACATGTGCACACTAGAGGACTCCCAAGGCAGAGGGGTTTGCCAGGCATGCCAATGGACGCACTGTTCAATCAGCACTCAGGTGGAGGGGGAGAGGAGTGGGGGGAGAGGAGAGAAGGGGAGGCCTCTGTTGACCGTCACCATAGAGCAGGAAGTGCAATCATAGATCAGCTGCTGCCCTGGCTGGGGGTTTGGAAGCCACAGAGCTGGAGTTGGGGATGGGGGGGGGGAGAAAGAAAGAAAGAAGGGTTTCTGCTGGTTTCTTTGCATGCAGCCAAAAGTCTGTCTGTCTTCCTTTCTTTCTCTTTCTCTCCCCCACCACCCTAAACTCCAGCCCTGTGGCTTCCAAACCCCAGATGGGCAGTGATTGGGCTGGACTCTTCCTGGGGAAGGGAGCTTCACAGGGACCCTTGCCTGGACTCCCTCCCCCCAGGTTCCGCTTACTCTTCCCTGCAACAAGGCACCAGGCAACCATGCCTAGAGCAGCCCTGACAGACGCAGCTCTGCCCGCAGCTGAGCTTGGTATGCGGGGTGGTGGTGGTAGGGGCTTCTGGAGGTGCCAGCAACAGCAAGGGCACAGCAACACCCACAGCACTTCAGCCATTCGCGCCAAACAGAAACCTCTTGGGCAGAGGGGCGGAAAGTGTGCAAGTCAAGACACAGCACCAAGACAACGGACCTTTTGGCTGCATGCTGCATTGCAAGAAATCTTTCTCCACTTTCACTCCGGGAAGATTGCGCAGGCGTGAAGACTCATTTCTGACAGAGGTTGGGAGAAAGATTTCTTGCCTGCAGCCAAAAAGGTTCCTTGTTCTGGGGCTGTATCTCCCCCACCCCGAGAGAAAGAGGGAAAGAAGAAGGGAGGAAAGGCAAGTGCTTTACCTCAGGCAGCCTGGACCCACCTTCCTGGAAGATTTTTCCCCACTGGTGGCTCCCAGGCAAGATTGGCCGCTGCCGCCGCCAGCTACAACAGCAGTCAATCATGCCCAGAAGCCACCAGCAAGAAGAAATCCTCCAGGAAGGTGGGCCCAGAGAGTGCACACTTTCTGGGCCCACCTAGTGGGGGATGCTGTTGCTGCTGGCTGAGGAAGCGAGATTTGGCTACTGCACATGTGCAGAAGCCAAATGTTGTGTGCACTGTGTGTGCACGGCTGGCGATGATAGAGCTGTGCGCGCAGCTTCATTTTCGCCGGTGGAACAGCATTCCATGCCATGGTACCTGCTGCCCACCTCTGCTAAGAGGTCTGTAAGGGGGCATGCATAAGTGCATCGGCATGCCTACTGCACTGTTCCCTCTAAGGTAAGCAGCTGCGCGGCTGCTCCCAGGAAATCAAACTTTATCGCAGGACTTTCAAATGACTCACTTCATTTCCCCTGCTGAGCTTTGCATAGCTGTTTGTAGCCAGTTGCTTTCCCCCACCACTGCACAGCAGGAGCTCTTCAATTCAATTCTTCAGCTCGCAGGCAGGAGGGGAGGGAGAGAAGAGTTCTGCTGCAAAGAGAGATTCTTCCATCAAAGAGCTGTTGCTGCAGCTCTCATGAGCAGGGAAGGAGGGGAAAGTGTGGTGGGTGGGCTTTTGAGTTCTGTCAGAATAAAACTTAAAGCTTAAGGTTTCAAATGTTCTATTCATACCTAACAGGACCAACTTCTCCTCCCTTATTTATCACTGAAGGTAGGAACACGAATATTCAGTATGTCTTTTATTGTAATCCATGGTGAATACTACCTACCATCAAAATTTTATGAAAATTTGATAAAGTTATATTTTGAAAATAAGATGTCTGTCTATATTTGTTGAAGTTGTACAGTGGGCTGAAACGAACAAAATGAAGTTCAATGTAGAGAAGAGTAAAATCCTGCACCTAGGCAAAAAAAACCCAAAACATGCATACAAATTAGGCGAAACCACACTCACCATGAGTGACTGTGAAAGGGATCTTGGAGTCTTAGTGAATAACCAGCTAAACATGGGCCAGCAATGTGCAGCAAAGGCTAAAAAAGCCAACACAATCCTAAGCTGCATGAACAGGGGGATACACTCCAAGACCAGAGGGGTAATATAAGGCCCTGATCAGACCGCACCTGGAGTATTGAATCCAGTTCTGGTCACCACACTTCAAAAAAGATATAGAGACTCTAGAGAGGGTGCAGAAAAGAGCAACTAAAATGATAAGGGGACTAGAGACCAGGTCATACGATGAAAGGTTGCTGGAACTGGGCATGGATAGTCTAGTAAAAAGAAGGGCTAGGGGGGACATGATAACTGTATACAGGAACTTAAGGGGTTGCCAGGGAGAGGAGGGGGACACACTGTTTTCCAGGGCACCAGAGGGTTGGACGAGGAACAACTGTTGGAAACTGACCAAGGAAAGATTCAACCTGGAGATAAGAAAGAATTTCCTGACAGTGAGAGCGATCAACCAGTGGAACGGCCTGCCAGCGGAGGTTGTGGACTCCCCAACTTTGGACATTTTCAAGAGGAGATTGGACTGCCATTTGGCTGGGGTGCTGTAGGATTTCCTGCTCAGGCAGGGTGTTGAACCTGATAACCTGTAAGGTCCCTTTCAACTCTAATAATAAATAAATAAAATTAAGTTATCTATCAAGACTTTTTTAAATGATTTTTTTCAGTTTAGCCTGCTTTCCCTATTTGTTTAACCAAACAAAATCAAGTGCATTATCCTTTTTTGATGTGTCTGCTTGCAGAAAGTATAACTGCATCCTTCAAAAACTGGGCTCATTATTAATGCCTCTTAATGCCACAAAAATATATGTACAGAAGGGAAGAAAGGGAAGAAAAATCATACACAGACTGTACTTACAAAGTTCAACAAGCCAACTAAATCCCATACAGTACTAAAGGTCTATCAATTTATTCTAATGTTAGTAATATTAGCAATATTTACATTTCAATCAAACTAATCCAGGCAAATACACTTTTATATCACCTGCCAGCAAATTAAAGCACAACAAAGCATTCTCAGAAACCATGAACTATATGTTCCCTTTAGCAAAGATTTTTAAAACAAAGCATTAAGTCTCCGGAGAGGGGTGGCATACAAGTCTAATAAATTATTATTATTATTATTATTATTATTATTATTATTGTTGTTGTTGTTGTTGTTGTTGTTGTTGTTGTTGTTTTTGTTGTTGTTTTGTTTTGTTGTTTTGTTATTGGTTGTTTTGTTGTTGTTGTTGTTGTTGTTGTTATTATTATTATTATTATTATTATTATTATGTCAGTACAACACAGCAAACAAGATCACTATGCTGGAATTCGTATTTCATCACCAGTCGGGCGCTTCCCAAGCACCTAGGACTGCGTGATGTAGCGGCGAATTATGTTTGCCGATCCCAGTAAAGTGGCCTTTTGCAATTGACAGATGAAGATTTTATCAATTCCAATGGTTTTCAAATGTCTGCTGAGATCCTTTGGCACTGCGCTCAGTGTACCAAGTACCCCTGGGACCACTTTCGTTGTTGCAGCTCGATTTTTAGATCTTCATATTTCACTAATTTCTCTAGCTCAGTGTTTCCCAACCAGTGTCCCGTGGCACACTAGTGTGCTGTGAGACATGGTCAGGTGTGCCGCGAAGAAGGAAGCTCAGCTTCCGGTCTCGCAACTTTTTGCTGAGGATGCGAAGAGCAAAAAGTTGCGAGACTGGAAGCTGAGCTTCCTTCTTCGCGCCTTCCAAGTTTTCTGGTAGCTGCAGCATCCCGCCTGGCTGGAGCTTCCCTGGCGGCGGCAGCAGGTGAGATTTGGGGCCCGGCAGGAGGGCATCGGCAGTGGGAGCGGGAGGGCGCTAGCAGCAGCGGCACCAGGCAGTAGCTGCAGGGCAGTGGCTGCGAGCGGTCGGCAACAGTGTACACCACACTGCAGCAGAAGCAGCATTGGGCAGTAGCCGTGGGGCGGCAGGGCGGTCAGCTGTGAGGCGGAGCTCCGGAACGGAGGCACTGACGGTGGTGGCTGGACATGTTGCTAGACGCCGTAAATGCTGGCACTGCAGGGCTGGCACTGGCCCACTGGCTGGGCCGGGACGAAGGCTCCAGCCCCATGCCCATGCCCAGCGCCAGCATGTACGGCATCTAGCAACACATCCAGCCACCGCCGTCAGTGCCTCCGTTCCGGAGCTCCACCTCACAGCTGACTGCCCTGCCACTGCCCCACGGCTACTGCCCAATGCTGCTGCTGCAGCGTGGTGTATGAGAAAGAGAGAGAGAAAGAGAAAGATAGCAAGAGAGAGAGAGAAAGAGAGAGGGAGAGAGGGGGGGAGAGAAAGAGAAAGCACGAAAGAGAGAGAAAACAAGAGAAAGACAGCAAGAAAGAGAGAGAGAAAGCAAGAGAAAGACAGCAAGAGAGAGAAATAGAAAAAGAAAGCAAAAGAGAGAGAGAGAGAAAGAGAGAGAGAAAGAAAGCAAGAGAGACAGAGAAAGAGATAGAGAAAGAGAGTGAGAGAAGCAAGAGAGAGAGAAAGAAAGAGAGAGAGAGAGGGAAAGCAAGAAAGAGAGAAAGAGAAAGAGAAATGATTCAAGAGTACACACACACACACACACACACACACACAAGGGGTGGTGGAGATAGGGATGGGAAAAGAGAGGAGAGTGTGTTAGAGTGTTATTTTGTGTCATTTTGGTTGGTAGTGTGCCCCAGGATTTTGTAAATGTAAAAAACGTGCCGCGGCTCAAAAAAGGTTGAAAATCACTGCTCTAGCTGCTTCTCCTCAATTCTGCTGTCTCCTGGGATTGTGATGTCAATGATCCATGCTTTCTTTTTCTCCACAATTAGGATGTCTTGTGTGTTATGCTTCAGAATTCGGTCAGTCTGAAGTTGGAAGTCCCACAGTAGTTTTGCTTGCTCATTTTTGATAACTTTTTCAGGCTTATGATCCCACTAGTTCTTTGCCACTGGTAAATGGTAGTTCTGGCACAAGTTCCAGTGGATCACCTGTGCCACAGCATCGTGTCTGTGCTTGTAGTCAGTCTGTGCGATCTTTTTGCAGCAGCTGAGTATGTGATCGTTTGTTTCATCTGTTTCTTTACAGAGTCTGCACTTTGGATCGTCTGTTGATTTTTCAATTCCGGCTTTGACAGCATTTGTTCTAATGGCCGGTTCTTGGGCCGCCAGTATTAGTCCTTCTGTTTCCTTTTTGAGTGTTCCACTTGTCAGCCATGTCTAGGTCTTTTCTTTATCCACTTTGCCTTCAATCTTCTGCAAGAACTGGCCATGCAATGCTTTATTCCGCCAACTGTCCATATGACATTGAGCTACAGTTTTTCTGTACTGATCCTTAGTGTGCTTCACCTTGAGAAGCTTCCTATTGTTGACCTCCCTCAACGCTGACTCTGCTCGCCTTCACATAGTCAGCTAACACATGCTTCTTCCACTGTCTGCTTCACTTGCAAAAGTCCTCTGCCACCTATTTTCCTTGGTAAATACAGCCCGTCAACATCACTGCGGGGGTGTAGTGCATGATGGATCGTCATTAATTTTCTGGTTTTCCTGTCCAAGTTGTCCAGCTCTGCTTGAGTCCAGTTCACTATGCCAGCTGTGTATCTAATGACACGTATGGCCCAAGTATTTATAGCCTTGATAGTGTTGCCACCATTCAGTTTGCTCTTCAAAATTTTTCTGGTCCTCTGGATGTACTATTTGGGTTTATTATTATTATTATTATTATTATTATTATTATTATTATTATTATTATTTAGTTTTGTTAAGGCTGTCCAATTCCTGAAAGGTTCTGGGAAGATTACAATATGTGTAATTCAGTCTTTGAAAACATAACTCCTATAAAACAGCATTTACAACATTTTTTAAAAAGACTTAACAGGGACTCAGAGACACCTTTACCCCAGGCCTGGATATACTAATCAAGGTGGCAACATGAACTGTTGTATGCTTCTATCATGAAATAAACCCCCTCTTGTTATGCAGGCTAGGTATTGGTGTGGTTTTTTAAAAAAAACTTTCAATTTATAATATCACATTTGATAGAAAACTCTGAGGCATGTAATTTGTTTCAAGTTAGACACTTGGAAAAGTTATTTGGAAGTTATAATATTTGAAGACTGAAACGTATTGACCAACCAGGCATGAGATCCACATCTCTTTAATACAATTCAATTCAAATACTGAATATAGTTTATTATTTATTAATTTTACTTTTTGATTCATATCACAGTGGGAACACATGCGGAACGTTTCTGCAACACACATAAACACAAACACCAGCAAGCGCGCATATGCCTGTCAGTAAGAGAAAGGTGCAGATGCCCTTCTGCTTTGTAGGACTGCTGATTGCTCTTTTAAAAAATGCATCATGGCTCTGCCACTGGTATTTTCAATACAATTAATGCAAAATCTGAAGGTACCCTATTCCAGTGGTAGGCAAAGTTGGCTCTTCTGTGACAAATGGACTTTTCTTGTTTCCAAGTTTGTGCGAACACCAACCTTGCTGATATTAATATATGAGTTATTAAATAGTAATGTTCTTTGCTATGCTGTCCTCTGATTATTCCCAACAGATACATTTCTGGTTTCATTTCCAATTGATAATTTAATATTTCTTTCAACCAATTTTGAATCCTAGACCAAAATATTTCTGCTTCCGGACATAACCACCAAATGTGATAGTACGTTCCCATGGCAGATTTTCATTTCTAGCACTTATTACTTATATTTGGATGGATTTTGGCTAGATGTGCTGGAGCATAATAGAAACATAGAAGACTGATGGCAGAAAAAGACCTCATGGTCCACCTAGTCTGCCCTTATACTATTTCCTGTATTTTATCTTACAATGGATATATGTTTATTCCAGGCATGTTTAAATTCAGTTACTGTGGATTTACCAACCACGTCTGCTGGAAGTTTGTTCCAAGGATCTACTACTCTTTCAGTAAAATAATATTTCCTCACGTTGCTTTTGATCTTTCCCCCAACTAACTTCAGATTGTGTCCTCTTGTTCTTGTGTTCACTTTCCTATTAAAAACACTTCCCTCCTGAACCTTATTTAACCCTTTAACATATTTAAATGTTTCGATCATGTGCCCCCTTTTCCTTCTGTCCTCCAGACTATACAGATTGAGTTCATTAAGTCTTTCCCGATACGTTTTATGCTTAAGACCTTCCACCATTCTTGTAGCCCGTCTTTGCACCCATTCAATTTTGTCAATATCTTTTTGTAGGTGAGGTCTCCAGAACTGAACACAGTATAATGCCACTGATAAAACATATTGTGTAAATTCTTTTTATATGATACTGACAATGTCATCTTGTAATTAATTTTCCATAATTTTTCCCAATCGTCTAGCTGAATAGAGTAACCAAAATTTGTCATCCATGCTATCATGTTATGTTTAACTATTTCCTCTGTATTTTCATAGTTTAGTAAATAGTTGTACATTTTGGAAATAAATTTTTTATCTGATCCTATTAAAATTTGGTCTATTTCATTAGGTTTTTTACATATTCCAAATTCAATTAGATCTTTTTTATATCTGTTTTTTACCTGAAAATATGGTAACCAATCTAACTCTAGGCCTTCACTTTTAAGTTTTTCTCTGGATTTTAAGACTCCCTTGGAATCAAGAAGTTCTTCATATGTTTTAATTTGATTTTTATTTATTATATTCAGGTGAATTTGAGCTTCCAATGTAGATAACTATCTAGGCACTTCTCTATAGTGGTTTTTTTCTTACTTTTCTCCAGTATTCAAGTAGAATATTCCGTATCTGGTGTTGTCTAAATTGTGAATGTTTGTATGCTCTCTTTCCCACAGGTGTGCATGCCATCCCTCATTAATATTATGTCCTTCTATTGTTAAGATTCTAATGTTGTCCAATTTAATCCATTACAATCCACAGTAATATTGTAGCCTGGTAGTATAATTCTAAGTTCAGAAGACCAAATCCTCCTCTCAGTCTTGAATCCTGCAGTGCTTTGATACTTATCCTTGGTTTTTTGTTGTGCCAGATAAATTTAGAGATTTATGTTCGAATTTTTTTTTAATCCAATTGAATTGGTGCTGTTTGAAAGAGGTATAGCCATCTCGGAAGTATATTAGATTTTATAGTATTAATCCTTCCCATTAAAGATAGATTTAATTTGGACCATTTTTCTAGGTCTTCTTTGGTTCTATTTAAAAGTTTCATATAATTTAATTCTTTTAAAGACGAATATCTAGATGTGAGCCAAAGTCCTAGGTACAGTGGTACCTCATGATACGAACTTAATTGGTTCCAGGAGGAGGTTCGTAAGGTGAAAAGTTTGTAAGATGAAACAATGTTTCCCATAGGAATCAATGTAAAAGCAAATAATGCGTGCAAATCCTTCAGGAAAATCCCAAACTTTAGAAGGGAGGCGAACAGAGGGCAGGGAGGAGCAGCTAAAGGGGGCAGGTGGAAGAAGCAAGGCTAGGCTAAAGGGTGAGTGGGAAGGAAGAAAGGCAAGGGGGGCACCCCTCCCCTTTCTTTCTTAAAAAGACACCCCCTCAGTGCTTGCAAACATGCTGTACTCCTAGTTAATTAAATGGAGTTTTTTTTCCCCACTCCAAGCCACCCCTCCCTTTTCTTTCTTAAAAAGACACTCCCCTCAGTGCTTGCAAACATGCTGTACTCCTAGTTAATTTAATGGAGTTTTTTCCCCACTCCAAGCCACCCCTCCCTTTTCTTTCTTAAAAAGACACTTCCCTCAGTGCTTGCAAACATGCCGTTCTCCTAGTTAATTTAATGGAGTCTTTTCCCCCCTCTAAGTCACCCCTCCCTTTTCTTTCTTAAAAAAAGGGGGGGAGAAACCCCTTCATCTTAGAAGCAGCGGCTTGGGTTCGTAAGGTGAAAATAGTTCGGAAGAAGAGGCAAAAAAATCTTAAATACCGGGTTCGTATCTTGAAAAGTTCATTAGAAGAGGCATTCGTAAGATGAGGTACCACTGTATTTAATGTTTTTTTCTATTGGAAATCAAGTTTTCTCCATTAATGTCATGCTTTGAGATCGTTTCCGGTCTGGACCGGGGCTGCCGCAGAGGCTTCAGGGCAGGGCTCTGTCTCAGAAGATCCTTCTACCCCTCCAAAGGTCACCCCCAGCGATCGGATTGGGCCCGGATGGACCAATCCTAGAAAAGGGGGTTCCCCTGTCCTCGAGGGGGCCGTCGCCGAGGTCCCAAAGTGGACAGGACCACCCCGCGGCTTTGGAATGCGGAAATCGAGCCTTCAAGGAGGTATCGGCCATAGCAGCCTGACCACAGCAGTGGGAAGTGAGAAGAATAAGGAAGAAGAATAAACTTAATTTCATCATCGCAGGAAAAAGGAGTCATCAGAAAAGGAGAACCTAAGGTATAATTTTATCTATACAATAATTTTTGTTTGTGGAAGTGAGAATAAGAAAAACTGCAAAGTAAAAGGCGAAAAGGAAAGTTTGTAAAGAAAAGAATCATACCCATACGCTGGCAAGGCTTTGCGGCCGGAACTAGTTTCTTTACACTTTCGTTTCTCCGATTATTAGAAAGAAAATTAATTTTTCAAGATTTAAAGACCAGAAAGAATAAATTCACCCCTATAGAGGCTTCGAGGGGGTGAGAACTCAAGACTTTAAGATTTTAAGTTTTTTCGATCTTTGGAAGGCTGTAAGAAGAAACGAAGCTGGAAACTTAGGTTCTTTTTTTCTACAGTGGAAGGATTACAAATCAAGGCTTTTTTTCCTTTCTTTTCCGTTCCGGAGTGAATCAAAGAATTAATTAAATGACACAGGCGAATTAATGAATTTCCCTACGGTTTGACCTTTCTGTTCCTCGTATATTTACTTCTACTCTTAATGAATTTGAAATATTTGTGATTGCACCAGTATTTCTGTTTGAAGGCAAGAAGAGAAAGGGAAAAGTTTTTCTTTGTCTCTTCCCTTTACGTACCATATAAGTCACTCGGGGGGGTTATTTTCCTAAAACGGATTTATTGGACCATAATTTGAGATCGGATTACAAGTAACTACTTCTCTACAGACTAACTATTGGATTGGATTGGACTATAAATCTTACTACAACAAACATTACATTCGATTTGAAGGATTAATTGTGTTTACTTTCCTCTTTTTTTTGCTTTGGAATTTGGAGTACTTTTTTCCCTTCTCTTCCACTGGGACTAATTTACAGCATTATTATTTGGAGATCGATGGACTTTAAAGGAAAAGTTTCACAGGCAATTCGTAATTAACAAGAGACTTCTTTTATTCTGGTGTAAGTATAATATTGATATATTAGTTTTTTTCTTTTTTTTATTTCCTTCTTTCTCTTTGGCCCCGTATAACATACTGATTGGGAGATATTATTACTGTATTATTAATAATATAATGAATTGCTAATAACCTCCTTTTCTTCCCCTCCCCTTGTTGTGGTGCCTTTTTGATTTTTAATTGTTTTCTCATTATACTGTTTTTTGTATAAAAATTATATAAGCATTTTGCCATACATTTAAAGAAAATTAATTAAGGGAGAGTTAGAGAGAGCAATAAGTTTTCTCTCATCTAGATTTTACCGAGCATTTTTTTTCTTTTTTTTCTTTTTATTGTGTAGTGAGTAATAGACGTATTGATTGATAAGTACAAAATAAGTTGTTGCTCCTGTCTTTTTTTTCTCCTTCTTTTCTCTCCTCTTCCTCCTTTTCTCTCTTCTTTTCTTTTTTTTATTTTGCTTCTTTGATTGTTTCCTTAATAGTTTGGTTTGAATACTGCTGTTATAGACTTTAAAACTAGATCTTAAGATTTTTCTTTGGCTGAAATATTGGTGTTGAAATTTTATTTTATTTATTATTATTATTATTATTATTATTATTATTATTATTATTATTATTATTATTATTATTATTATAATAAATTAAGCTGATCAGTAATCAATTTAGTATCAATTTAAGAAATTTTTAATTGATTTGGAGTTTGTTGGATTTCAGTAAATTTCTAAATTAAGATTTTAAAATACGATGTCGAGTATTTCCACATACACAAAGACAACTAAAAAACAAGCATTAACTTCATCAACATCTCCACAAGTCTCCCCTTTGGCATCACCTGTACACCAAAGCGTAACTGTAAGCATGTCTACCAAAGAAAAAGAGAAAGCACAAGCACAACCATCGCTTCAGACGATCCAAGAAACATTAAATGCAATGAAGGACTTTATGTTAAAATCTCAAAATGATGCTAATCAACAACGTGAAGAATTAAAGGCTGAAATTGCAGAATTAAAAGTAGACACCACTGAGATGAAAGCAGATACAGGTGAGATGAAAGCGAAGATGAAAGAAGTTGACGAGAAAATGGCCGAAATACAACAGACATTAAAAGAAAATGAACAAAGAATTAAGAATGCTGAAGCGAAGATCGACAAAGTTGAACAAAGAATGGATGCCTATGAAGGCAAAACAGACTCTTTTAAAAAAAGATATGATGAATCCATCACACATTTAGAAATACAACGCGCCTCTTATGGTCTGAGATTCCAGAACATAACTGAAGAAAAAGAAGAAGACTTACAAACTAAGATAGCTGAAATAATTGGAGGTATTCTACAGATGGACCCTACAGAACTATCAAAAGAGATAGATGCCAACTTTCCACCCTCTCAGCCCTCGCAATATGCGCAGGCAGCCACTTTCACCCCAACTGCCGCGGGCCTACGCAACCCCCAGAACGCTTGGCAAAGCATGCCCCAGGCCCTTCAGGACTTGATTACCAATGCATACACCCAGGGCCTGGCCACTGGGGCACAGCAACAACAACAGGTTCCAGTGGGTCTCCCTCCAACGAGGTTTAGAGACCCCTGGATGGCCCCTGCCATGCAGTCCTTGATGGGTTCCATGGATGAGGAGGATTCATCCAAAGATGACTTTAGTGCAGCTGAAGATGACCTGTCTGGAGATGACCAGCCACCAGAACAGCCCAGTTTCACGGGCCTTTTTAAGTCCTCCCTCTTCAAGGTGCTCTTGAATAAGGCAAAGCTTACCATTGATCAGGCTGGAGAAGGAGGCCAGGTGGGGTCCTCTGAGGCAGCTCAACCGACAGGAGGTCTGTTCGCCTTCCCCAAACAGGAGACTGTAAACATCCCATCTTCCCAGCAGTTCCTGGAAACGATCCAGCGCCCATGGAGAAACCCTGCGGCAGGCCAGGGCCCTTCCAATCTTGACCGCAAGTTTTACACCTTCATCCAACAGATGGAGGATCTACTAGAATTCCCAGCTGTGGATAAGCCCATAACGAGCCTGGTGTCTAATGCCCTTGTCCCATCCGAATCACAAGAGGGACTGAAAGCTGAGGACAAGAGGGCGGAGAACGTAGTTCGCAGGACCCACCAGATGGCGGCCTGGGCTGTACGAGCCGCCTCGGCGGCCTCGTTTTTCAATAGAGCCATGATCCTCTGGATTCAGGAAATCCAGGCCAGGGCCGATCCTGAGGACGGAAGACTTCGCCAGGACCTCAATAAATTGCTGGCGGCCACAGAGTTTTCGGCGGATGCTACAGTCAATGCCACAAAGTTCGCGTCACGGGCAATGGCTTCGTCCGTGGCCTCTCGCAGACTCATTTGGCTTCGCAATTGGCAGGCGGATGTCAAATCCAAATGGAGTCTAGCCTCTTCTTCATTCAAGGGAAAGAAGCTGTTTGGGGAGGTCCTGGATGATGTCCTAGTCAAGGACAAGGACAAGAAAAAAGTGATGCCCAGGGCCAACAGGAAGGATAGGCGCTTCACTCCCTATCAACGACGTCAACCCTTTCGAGCAGAGCCCTCCTCGACCAACACCCAGACGTCGAGGCCATACTTCCAGGGCTCCTTCAACCAGGGATCCTTCAGATCAGACAGGTGTTCCCAGGCCAACCGAAATAGGCCATACCAGGGCCACCGCCCCTTCAGAGGGGCCAACAGGGGCTTCAGGAAGACCAAGTGACTCTCCAGACAATGCCCCCCCGGGTGGTAGGCTGTTGCACTTCCCGGGCATCTGGGAGGCCACATCCTCAGATGCATGGGCAGTGGCTACAGTATCCCAGGGCCTGAGGATCGAGTTCTTTCATCCTCCCCCTCAACGCTTCCTGCCTTGTCGCATCCCAGCAGACCTACAAAAGAGGAATCTCCTATACCGGGAGGTGTCTCATCTGTTAGAGATAGGGGCTATAGAAGAGGTGCCCCTAGCCCAACAAGGCAAAGGCTTTTACTCGGCAATATTTCTCGTTCCGAAGGCCTCGGGGGGAGTTCAAATGATCCTCAATCTATGGCAATTGAATCTCTACGTCAAGTACAGGAGATTCAAAATGCATTCGCTAAAAACCATCCTGACTTCCATAAGGCAGAACGATCTGATGACATCTATAGATTTGAAGGAGGCCTACCTTCACGTCCCCATTTTCCCACAACAGACAGTTCCTGAGATTCTGTTTAAACGGGGCCCATTTCCAGTACAAGGCGATGCCATTTGGGCTCTCTTCCGCCCCCAGGACGTTCACGAAGTTACTGGACGTCCTCACGGCGAGCCTCAGACGACAGTCGGTACGCCTGATGGCGTACCTCGATGACATCGTCATTCTGTCAAGGACAAAGGAGCAGGCACACAGAGACTTGCAGCTGACAATCCAAACACTACAGGACCATGGCTTTACAGTCAACTGGGACAAAAGCCACTTAACACCTACGACTCGTCTTGCCCACCTGGGCACCACTATAGACTCCAGCCTGGGCATGGTTTTTCTATCCCAGGAAAGACAAAGAACAATCAGGAAACTGATAAGGGAACTGGGGCCTCAACAATACCCCAGTCTTGCCCAGATGTCAAAGCTCTTGGGAACTCTAGTCTCATGCATAGATATAGTACCATGGGCAAGACATCATTTGCGCCCGCTCCAATGGTTCCTGTTGCCATATCAGAGACAAAAATCCAGCCACTCTCACAGGAGAGTCTTCCTCAGTGCCAGGATACGCAATTCACTGCGATGGTGGAGGTCCCCTTCGCTGAACAGGGGCTCCCTATTTCTGGACAAGGACTTTCTTACAATAACAACGGACGCCAGCTTGACAGGGTGGGGAGCACACCTTTCCTCACACATGGTTCAGGGACTCTGGGATCCCCAGGACTTACAAGAGATCAATATAAACTTCTTAGAACTAAAGGCAGTTTCATTGGCCCTCCACAGCCTTGCCTATCTGATACGGGGTCATCATGTACGAATCCTGACCGACAACGTCTCCACGCGTTCCCATATCAACAGACAGGGAGGAACACGGTCAAGGAGGCTGATGAAGGAGTCGACATCACTACTCAGATGGGCAGAGGAAAATCTAGCCTCGCTGTCAGCGGAACACATTTCAGGAGTGGAGAACGTGTGGGCGGACTGGCTCAGCCACCAGATACTTGATCCGGGGGAATGGCGACTGGACCCCAGGATTTTCCAGGAGGTGGTGAGGAGATTCTGGAATCCGGTGATGGACTTATTCGCAACCAGCCTCAACACCCAGCTTCCTTGCTTCTTCGCTCGCTTCCCTTCCCCAGGTGCAGAAGGGGTGGATGCGCTAACTCTTCGGTGGCCTCAGGGTCTCCTATACACGTTTCCGCCTCTGTCCATCCTCCCCAGGGTGATACGGAAGATACTGGAAGAAAGAGCAGAGGTTCTGTTGATAGCCCCTTACTGGCCTCGTCGCACCTGGTTTGCGGATCTGATACAACTATTGATGTCGCCCTGCTGGAGAATCCCAGACACCTGGATTTCTCTCACCCAGGGGGCATTGTCTCACCCGGAGCCACAGTGGTGGCAACTAACCGTGTGGCACTTGAGCGGGAACATCTGAAGCGCCAAGATCTGCCAGACACGGTCATTGACACTATACAAGCAGCCCGCAGACCATCTACCAGGCGAGTTTACCAGGCCACTTGGGCGGCTTTCTGCAGTTTTTGTGAACAGCGGGAGATAGACCCTCAGGGGGCGTCACCGTGCATTGTCTTAACCTTTCTACAGGCAGGCCTAGAGAAGGGCCTCGCCCCCAATACATTACGTCATCATGTCGCCGCTCTGGCCACCATCATTTCGACAGACAGCTACCGCCCCCTTACTAGGCATCCCTGGATCAGAGACTTCCTGAAAGGGACGGCCAATATCAAACCACCGGTGATACATCGTTTTCCTTCTTGGGACCTCCCTTTGGTGTTTGCACGTTCTGATAGGTCCCTCCTTCGAACCTATACGTCAGATCTCGTTAAGACTGCTGACTCTTAAAACTGCCTTCTTGGTTGCGATCACCTCAGCAAGGAGGGTCTCCGAGATAGCTGCTTTGTCAACACGACCAGACCTTTGTCGGTTTGATCCAAACAAAGTAGTCCTTAGACTAGACCCGCCGTTTATCCCGAAGGTAAACACTTCCTTTCACAGAGCGCAAGACATCGTGCTACCGGACTTCTGTGCTCATGGGACTCACCCCTCGGAATTGATGTGGCATAAGCTGGATGTGAGGTGAGCCCTAAAGATCTATATCCGGAGGACTCAGACTTTTAGGACTTCAGAAGCCTTGTTTGTGTCCTTTTCCACCAAGGCCATGGGCACCAAGGTGTCCTCCCAAACTATCAGCCGCTGGTTGAGGGAATGCATTTCAGAAGCATATAGGACTAAGGGATCCCCAATTCCATTGGGGATAACAGGACATTCGACTCGTAGTGCAGCCACGTCATCGGCCTGGAGAACCCAGGCTTCTTTGGAGGACATATGTAGAGCGGCCACGTGGGCAGCTCCGTCAACACTTATCAAGCATTATCGGATTGACTCATTTGCTTCTGCGGAAGCAACATTTGGGAGGAGGGTTTTGCAAGGGGTGTGTTCTTTTTCGGAGCCCCTGGTCCAGTCTTCTCCCTCCCTGTGATCCTAACTTGGGCATATCCCATCTTGGACTCTCCTTGCAAGTGCATTGGAGAAAGACCGTTGAACTTACCTGAACGGTCTTCTCGATGCACTGCAAGGAGAGTCCAAACCCTCCCGACTCTGGGACCAGGGCCACTGTGGGGGTTGAGTTTCGTTACAGTTAGAGTTGTGGATTTGAATTGTTTAATAAATTGCATTTTGCTTTACTGCTCCTTCGCTTTATTTTAGACTGGAGGGCTAAGGGGGAGGCGGTGCCTGCCTAGTACTTAATATTTAAATTAAACTCAGTCCCTACCAATCAGACTGAAGAATAACCCATCTTGGACTCTCCTTGCAGTGCATCGAGAAGACCGTTCAGGTAAGTTCAACGGTCTTTACCTACTATATAAACTGTATGTGTACATAACACACACACAGAGAGAAAAAGAGAGAGAGAGAGAGAGAGCTCTTTTAAAATATACACATTCAACCTCACTAACTGCTGTTCTGCAGGCTCTCGACATGAGCCCTCAATTAAGTGCAAAGGTAGAAAAAGCAGACACACACATGTGAAAAGTCAACAACACTGTCTTTATCCAAAGGAAAATAGAAGCAAAACACCCTTTTGGTAGTCAAAGGGCTCACCTTCAGAGCAAACAGACTTAAATGCGGTGAAAAAACAAGAAACAAACACAAAGCAATTAAAAAGTAGTTGTGAAGACGTCACAGCTACTCTCCTTCAAACGTTTTCAAACTCACACATTTGACTATGGTTCAGAGTCCTGATATCAAAGCACAGAGAATCCTTGGAGAATCCGGAGAGTAAAGCCACTTCCACTGTCACGAACAGATAAACTTCCACATTTCTGCAGCCAAAACACTGCCAATTTAACGGCAGCCCCAATTAGTTGAACCCACCCAACCACAGGTGAAACTCCCTTATCTCCTGAAGTATTTTCGCAGCTGCTCCTTCCTAGTCATTGCCCTGCGGCTGCGTACATCAATGTATGCTTCTTCATCAGAGTCCAGTAAAGATAAGGAGGAGGATGAATTGCTTCCTAATGGGCTGCCTGCCAAGACCCCCCTCTGAGGGTCCCATTTCACAGTAACTCCCTGTTTCCGACGCTGCTTCACTGTCCGAAGCAGTCGGCAGTAAAACAGGCCTCTGACACTGGGAGGATTCACCCACATCCACCCCAAATGTCCTTGGGGCAGGAGCTGGCCCAGAGCCAACCCCAACAACTGCGATAAGAAAAACACACCCAGAGTCCACTTTCTGCCACTGCCACACATTTAACCATAACTAGAACATTACATATGCCTTCAGATGTACTTCCCTAGCTTGCACATCACTGTTAGAGCTAGGAAATGTCATGGATTGAGCATTAACAATGCTCTTGCTTAACAACCAAAATTTTGGGCTCAATTGTGGTCATAAGTCTTTTGATTGCTTAACAACCAAAATTTTGGGCTCAATTGTGGTCATAAGTCTTTGATTGCTTAACAACCAAAATTTTGGGCTCAATTGTGGTCATAAGTCTTTTCTTTCTTTCTTTCTTTCTTTCTTTCTTTCTGTCTTTCTGTCTGTCTGTCTGTCTCTCTCTCTCTCTCTTTCTCCTTCCTTCCCTTTTCCCTCCTTTCCTTCCTTTCTTTTTCTATCTGTCTTCCTTCCACCATCTTTCTTTCTTTCTTTCTGTATGTCTCTCTTCCTTCCTACCATCTTTTTCTGTCTTTTTGCCTGCCTGCCTTCTTATCATAGAAACATAGAAACATAGAAGTCTGACGGCAGAAAAAGACCTCATGGTCCATCTAGTCTGCCCTTATACTATTTTCTGTATTTTATCTTAGGATGGATATATGTTTATCCCAGGCATGTTTAAATTCAGTTACTGTGGATTTATCTACCACGTCTGCTGGAAGTTTGTTCCAAGGATCTACTACTCTTTCAGTAAAATAATATTTTCTCATGTTGCTTTTGATCTTTCCCCCAACTAACTTCAGATTGTGTTCTTGTGTTCACTTTCCTATTAAAAACACTTCCCTCCTGAACCTTATTTAACCCTTTAATATATTTAAATGTTTCGATCATGTCCCCCCTTTTCCTTCTGTCCTCCAGACTATACAGATTGAGTTCATTAAGTCTTTCCTGATACGTTTTATGCTTAAGACCTTCCACCATTCTTGTAGCCCGTCTTTGGACCCGTTCAATTTTGTCAATATCTTTTTGTAGGTGAGGTCTCCAGAACTGAACACAGTATTCCAAATGTGGTCTCACCAGCATTCTATATAGCGGGATCATAATCTCCCTCTTCCTGCTTGTTATACCTCTAGCTATGCAGCCAAGCATCCTACTTGCTTTCCCTACCGCCTGACTGCACTGTTCACCCATTTTGAGACTGTCAGAAATCATTACCCCTAAATCCTTTTCTTTTGAAGTACAGTGATCCCTCGAGTTTCGCGATCTCGAGTTTCGCGAAACGCTATATCGCGAGTTTTCTACCCGGAAGTAACACCACCATCTGCACGCATGCGTAGATGGTGGAGTTTGCATTACCGCCGGGCAGATCAGCTGCTAGGCGGCCAAAGGAACCTTCCCTGGGTCTTCCCGCCGGCATGGGGGGCTTCCTAGCACCCCCCGAACCCCCAACCCGGGTTTGGGGGGGTGCTAGGAAGCCCCCCATGCCGGGGGAGACCTTTTAAAACACCCGTGCCGCTTCCCAGCTGAGTCCTGAAGCCAAGCGCAGAAGTTCGCCTTTGGCGCTTGGCTTCAGGACTCAGCTGGGAAGGGCGCGGCTGTTTGAAAAGGTGGCAGTCGGCCTGGGGGGCTTCCCAGTACCCCCCCCCAACCCTGTCTCCTGCCGCCGGTTTAGCCAGGAGAGGAGCGGCAAAGTGACTTGGAGGAATGGGAAACTCAAACCGCCCAGTTTCAGCTTTCCATTCCTCCACGTCACTTCGCCGCTCCTTCTGGCTGGTGGGGGGGGGGAGTTAGGAAGGTTCTACTTCTCCCCCCCAGCCAAAAACTCAAAGCCTGTCTCCTGCCACACAGTTTAGCCAGGAGAGCAGCGGCGAAGTGACTTGAAGGAATGGGAAACTCAAACCGCCCGGTTTCAGCTTTCCATTCCTCCACGTCACTTTGCCGGGGGAATCTGGGAGGGAAGATGACGCGCCGGCAGCACAGGGGCGAGGGGTGGGAGGCAAAGCTCTGCGGGTACAGCCCCTTTCGGCCAAGCCTCCCCCCCCCCGCCAAGCAGCCAGGGAAGCCGAGCCGGGCGTGGAACATCGGCGCGGGAGGCAGGAGACGATCGGGCGACCGGAGCAGCAGCGCCGCCGCCGCCACGCCCGGCTCGGCTTCCCTGGCTGCGTGGCCGGGGAGGCTTGGCTGAAAGTGGCTGGAGCCGCAGAGCTTTGCCTCCCCCCCCCCTGTGCCGCCCGCGCGTCATCTTCCCTCCCAGACAAAAAGGCCACCCTTCGGCTCTGCAGTTTCAGTGGGGTTTCCCCGTTGCCCAGGGATTCCTGAACACACCACAGCCACCTCCGTTCGGGCGAAGGAATCCCTGGGCAACGGGGAAACCCCACTGAAACCGGGCGGGTTAAGCCTCCTTCGGCGACTGCGGAACTGCTTGCTGTCAACTTTGCACTGGGCAAAGAACTCTTCACCTCCCGCCAGGCACGGACGAAAGGCGTGGAAGTCTATTGTAGCAGCTGCTACAGCGGAGACATTTTGGGGGGGAGGCAGGAGGCAGGAGATCTGGCCCTTCACTTGCCCTCCCAGCAAAAGGCAAAGCCGCGCAGCTCCCCAGCCGCCAAAGGAGGCTTAACCCCACCCCTCTGTCCCACCCATCGCCCGTGGCCGGCAGAAAAGCGGGGATAGGCAGGAGGAGGTTATGCCGACCACGGGCGATGAGTGGGACAGAGGGGTGGGGTAAAGCCTCCTTTGGCGGCTGGGGAGCTGCGCGGCTTTGCCTTTTGCTGGGAGGGCAAGTGAAGGGCCAGATCTCCTGCCTCCTGCCTCCCCCCCCCCAATGTCTCCGCTGTAGCAGCTGCTACAATAGACTTCCACGCCTTTCGTCCGTGCCTGGCGGGAGGTGAAGAGTTCTTTGCCCAGTGCAAAGTTGACAGCAAGCAGTTCCGCAGTCGCCGAAGGAGGCTTAACCCGCCCGGTTTCAGTGGGGTTTCCCCGTTGCCCAGGGATTCCTGAACACACCACAGCCACCTCCGTTCGGGCGAAGGAATCCCTGGGCAACGGGGAAACCCCACTGAAACCGGGCGGGTTAAGCCTCCTTCGGCGACTGCGGAACTGCTTGCTGTCAACTTTGCACTGGGCAAAGAACTCTTCACCTCCCGCCAGGCACGGACGAAAGGCGTGGAAGTCTATTGTAGCAGCTGCTACAGCGGAGACATTTTGGGGGGGAGGCAGGAGGCAGGAGATCTGGCCCTTCACTTGCCCTCCCAGCAAAAGGCAAAGCCGCGCAGCTCCCCAGCCGCCAAAGGAGGCTTAACCCCACCCCTCTGTCCCACCCATCGCCCGTGGCCGGCAGAAAAGCGGGGATAGGCAGGAGGAGGTTATGCCGACCACGGGCGATGAGTGGGACAGAGGGGTGGGGTAAAGCCTCCTTTGGCGGCTGGGGAGCTGCGCGGCTTTGCCTTTTGCTGGGAGGGCAAGTGAAGGGCCAGATCTCCTGCCTCCTGCCTCCCCCCCCCAATGTCTCCGCTGTAGCAGCTGCTACAATAGACTTCCACGCCTTTCGTCCGTGCCTGGCGGGAGGTGAAGAGTTCTTTGCCCAGTGCAAAGTTGACAGCAAGCAGTTCCGCAGTCGCCGAAGGAGGCTTAACCCGCCCGGTTTCAGTGGGGTTTCCCCGTTGCCCAGGGATTCCTGAACACACCACAGCCACCTCCGTTCGGGCGAAAGAATCCCTGGGCAACGGGGAAACCCCACTGAAACCGGGCGGGTTAAGCCTCCTTCGGCGACTGCGGAACTGCTTGCTGTCAACTTTGCACTGGGCAAAGAACTCTTCACCTCCCGCCAGGCACGGACGAAAGGCGTGGAAGTCTATTGTAGCAGCTGCTACAGCGGAGACATTTTGGGGGGGAGGCAGGAGGCAGGAGATCTGGCCCTTCACTTGCCCTCCCAGCAAAAGGCAAAGCCGCGCAGCTCCCCAGCCGCCAAAGGAGGCTTAACCCCACCCCTCTGTCCCACCCATCGCCCGTGGCCGGCAGAAAAGCGGGGATAGGCAGGAGGAGGTTATGCCGACCACGGGCGATGAGTGGGACAGAGGGGTGGGGTTAAGCCTCCTTTGGCGGCTGGGGAGCTGCGCGGCTTTGCCTTTTGCTGGGAGGGCAAGTGAAGGGCCGGATCTCCTGCCTCCTGCCTCCCCCCCCCCCCCCAAATGTCTCCGCTGTAGCAGCTGCTACAATAGACTTCCACGCCTTTCGTCCGTGCCTGGCGGGAGGTGAAGAGTTCTTTGCCCAGTGCAAAGTTGACAGCAAGCAGTTCCGCAGTCGCCGAAGGAGGCTTAACCCGCCCGGTTTCAGTGGGGTTTCCCCGTTGCCCAGGGATTCCTGAACACACCACAGCCACCTCCGTTCGGGCGAAGGAATCCCTGGGCAACGGGGAAACCCCACTGAAACCGGGCGGTTTGGACTTTCCATTCCTCCAAGTCACTTCGCCGCTCGTGTCCTGGGTAAACCGGGCGGCAGGATACAGGCTTTGAGTTTTTGGCTGCAGGGGGAGGGAGTTAGGAAAATCCTACTTCTCCCCCCGCAGCCAAAAACTCGCAAGGTAAGGTTCGGGGCGGGGCGGGCGGGGCCCTTTTGTGCCAGTCGGGGAGGCGGCGGCGGCTGCAGCAGAGGCGGGCGGGGGAGGCCGGCCCGCCGGAGGGGCGATGCTGGCGGCGGAGACAGGCGAAGTCCCGCCCGCCCCCCGCCCGCTTGGCCCCGGGGGGCTGAAGGGAGCCAGGCGGGGGAGGGCGGGGGCTACTCGGTTCTTCCTCAGCCGGGGGTAGCCGGAGCGCCGGCCAGGCGGGGGCGGGCGAGGCGAGGGCTGCGGGGCGTGCCGGGCTCCAAGTTGCCGCGCTGCCTTTGTAAACCTGCCCGAGGGAGGCGAGGGAGCCCCTTTGTTGGCCGGCGGCCTGGCCGGCCCTTGGCGCGCGGTGCCCGCGGGGACTGCTGCGGCGGGGACTGCCCACTGCCTTCGCCCAGACCAGAGGCATCGCTCGGCTGGGTTTGCAGATCCGCGGAGGCATCGCCGAGGGCGGGCTGAGCGGCGCTGTGTTGGGAGCCCGTGCCGTGGGAGCGGGCGGCTTGGCCTCGCTGCGGCGGCGGCGGCTTTGCGGGTCCTCGCTGGCGGCCTCGCCGGGCGGAGGAGGCTGCGGGGCTTTCTAAAGGGAGGAAGAACTTGCTATCGAGCCTGCTAATGAAATCCAACCGGCGGAGGGTCTGAAATTCCACCCGAGGGGAAATGGGGGAAAAAAGCCCAGCCGGGAGCGCGGCGCCAGGCATTGTTCTCCGGACCCCTCCCGCAGCCTGGAGAGGGAAAGGGCCGCTGCGGGTTGGATTTCATTAGCAGGCTCGATAGCAAGTTCGATAGCGGCGGGCGAACGAGGCGAGCGGCGGGCGAACGAGGGGAGTGGGGGGCGAACGAGGGGAGCGGCGGGCGAACGAGGGGAATGGGGGGAGAACGAGGGGAGCGGCGGGCGAACGGGGCGAGCGGCGGGCGAACGGGGCGAGCGGCGGGCGAACGGGATGTGCGGCCGCCGAACGGGGCGAGCGGCAAACGGCGGGCGGGCATCAGCGAGGATCCGAGGCGGCGGGGAAGACCCAGGGAACGTTCCTTCGGCCGCCCAACAGCTGATCTGCTCGGTAGCGCGGCAGCAGCGAGGAGCCGAAGATGAGGTTTCCCCGTTGCCCAGGCAAAGGGGAAACCCCATCTTCGGCTCCTCGCTGCTGCCGCGCTACCGAGCAGATCAGCTGTTGGGCGGCTGAAGTAACCTTCCCTTGGTCTTCCCCACCGCCCACACGCAAACTTCACCATCTGCGCATGTGCGGCCATGAAAAAATGGCCGCACATGCGCAGATGGTGTTTTTACTTCCGCACCGCTATATCGCGAAAAATCGAGTTTCGCGAGGGGTCTTGGAACGGAACCCTCGCGAAACTCGAGGGATCACTGTATTTGCTAACACAGAACTGCCAATACAATACTCAGATTGAGGATTCCTTTTCCCCAAGTGCATTATTTTACATTTGGAAACATTAAACTGCAGTTTCCATTGCTTTGACCATTTATCTAGTAAAGCTAGATCATTTACCATATTACAGACCTCTCCAGGAATATCAACCCTATTGCACACTTTAGAGTCATCGGCAAATAGGCAAACTTTCCCTACCAAACCTTCCCCTATGACACTCACAAACATATTATCCTCTTTCTTTTTCTTTCTATCTGTCTTTCTTCCTTCCTAACATCTTTCTTTCTTCCCTTTCTTTCTGTCTGTCTGTCCTCCTTCCTAGTATCATTCTTTTTTTGTTGTACAAGTATTTTATTTAAAAAGCAGATTGCTTTGGATCAAAGCAGACATGTGTACTGCTGTATGAATAACAGAATAAATATTTACGTCTTAGAATAAAGTAATATAATGTATAAAAATAATTCTGATTATGCATTTTAGATAAACCAGTTTCCCAGAACAAATGCTCTAAAAAGGCAGAACCCACTGACAAGGGGAGGAGGGCTGTTTGCCTTGCTGAGCAAACAGAATGAGTCAGTAATTAATTCAAAATCATGTTCAATGAGCATTTTCTTGCATCATATGATCACTAAATAAAGCTTTCCCTTAATTTTAGATATAACATTTGAATAGCAATGACCTTTTAAAAACACTGGCAGGGATCCACATTTTTCACCCCATTCAATAGAATGATTTCTATGTCAACTGTAATTTTAAATGTTAGACTATGGAAAATCAAGTAGAGGTTCTGGAGTACATTCTTCCATTCAATAGAATGATTTCTATGTCAACTGTAATTTTAAATGTAACACTACGGAAAATCAAGTAGAGCTTCCGGAGTACATTCTTCTTCTTAAAAAAAAAACAAAGTCTAATTAATGGCTTCAGAGATTAATTAGTTGCCTTTTATAAGAACAGCCCCTGCTTTTTGCCCCTGCGGTTGATAGAAGACAGCATGCGGGAATGGGGGAACATCCTCCCCCCCAAAAAAATACAACTCCTATGTCCTTTTCACTACAAAGCCAAAGGCAAGAAAGTCCTACTTTTTGTTATGAATAAAATTGTGTCCTACCCAGGCAACAAATCCCAAAGTCCCAGATTAATCTTCCTCTTTTATTTCCTGCTTTAATTTTGTCCTCTTCCACCCTGAGTCAACTAGAAACAGAATTTAGGCATCTTCTGCAAGCACCACTTAACTCTGGACTGGGATAGACTTGTGGACTTCAACTCCCAGGATTCCTGAGGCTATCATGCTAGGTCAGGAATTCTGGGAGTTGAAATCCACATTTCATAAAAGAGCCAACTTTGCCTACCCTTGCAGTCTGGACGGGGATGGGAAGCGGGAAAGAGCTTACTCGCTTGCCCGCTCGCTCTGACTGGCTTTTATTCAGGGAGCCTGATTAAAAGAAAAAGAAAGAAGAATGGGGGGAGCCACCACTCAGAAGAAGAGGAGGAGAAAGAGAGAGGGGGGGGGTTCTGCTGAGAGACCCACAGTCCTTGCTATGGGAAGGTTACAAAAACTAAGAGATAAGCAGGCTTTCCCAAGGATTTGCAAGTGAATGTGTGGGAGGGATACAAAAGGGGGGGGCTTTGCCTGGAAGATTCGCTCCTCCTGCTCCTGACAAAAGGGGTCTCTGCTTCAAGTCCAAGGTAATAATCAGCCCCATCCACTCTGCTCGCGGTAAACAAGACACATTCACAACACCAGCAATTTTGGGCTTGGGGGTTTGTTGTTGGGTGGAATGGGGAGCGAGGGGAGAGCTGTCTTTCTGAAGTCTTTAATGTCTCGGTCTCTCCTCGCCCTCCCCCCACCGGGGAGACTGCAGCACTTGTCTCCTCATCCCATCTATTGCCAGGTAACAAATTAAAGAGAGAGCGGTAGCAATGGCAGCACTTGGCTGCAGCCCAGACTGTTTGTTTCCCCTGCTACTGCTGCTGTTGTCCGCATCTCCTGGCTGAGCCTCCTCTCCAAACTGCTGGCCAGGAGACACACCGGGTGGCTTGAGCCCATCAAGGAGCCACAGGAGTCTGGGGAGGAGACTGGCGAGGCGCTGCTGGCCAGGCACAAGCAGCAGGATGGGCAGGAAAGCTTACCTCTCTCCCGGGCACGTAATGAGTGAGAAAGGAAGAGGGGCAGCAACTTGCAGGTGCCATGACCCATGGCTGGAGCACTTCCAGGGGCAGGGCGGCTCAAGTAGGCAGGGCAGCAAGCACATCTCCTAGCCGAGCAGCTCAGAGGGGTGGCCTATGTAGTTACCCGCTGTCAGCCACGTCTGCCCACACGCCCCTCCCTAGAGGATTTCTTCCTGCTGGCTGGCAGCTTCCGGATGGGACTGACCACTGCTGCATCTCACAGGACACGGCCACTGGTCAGCCCCACTGGAAGCAGCGGCAGAGGCATCCCATGCACGCTGAATGAGCACTGTGCTCTCTGGTCCCACATAGCGGTGGGTGCTGTCACCGCTGGCTGGGGCAGCAAGATTAGGCTTCTGCACATGCGCAGAAGCTGAATCTTGCATGCACGGTGCGTGGCAATGCAGATGCCTGCGCAACCTAATCCTATGTAGCTTCTGCTCTAGTAATCTCACACTATTTACCAGAGTATACAAAACTTTTGCCAGCCCAATCCTTGAATACACCTTATCTGTCGCGAACCCACACCACATTTCAGACATAAACACTTTAGAAAATGTCCAGAGATTCTTTACTAGAAGAGTCCTCCACTCCTCCACTCACAATAGAATACCCTATGCAACTAGATTCACAATAGAAAGCTTAGAACTATGTTGCCTTAAACATGACCTAAGCATAGCCCATAAAATCATCTGCTACAATGCCCTTCCTGTCAATGATTACTTCAGTTTCAACCACAACACACAAGCACACAATAGATACAAACTTAAATTAAATTGCTCCAAACTCGACTGCAGGGAATTTGACTTTAATAACCGAGTAGTTGATGCACGGAATTCACTACCTGACTCTGTAGTATCATCACCTAGCCCCCTAAACTTTACCCTTAGACTATCCAATGTTGACCTCACCTGATTCCTAAGAGGTCAGTAAGGGGCGTGCATAAGTGCACCAGCATGCCTACTGTCTCCTGGCCTTATGTTTCTCTCTTACTAGTATTATGAATATAAACATTGTTATATCTTTGTATACTACAAATATGTACTTGACAAAACAAACAAATAAAGCTAATTAAGAAGGTCTGGTGTGCTTGAATTCATTGAAGTATTTATTTTTATTTTTTCCCACTATACAAACTTTTTGCATACATTTCAAAATAGTCAAATTACAATAAAAACAATATTTAGTTAGTAAATCAAATATAATTACCCCAAATAAGTCTAATAGTTCCAAATTACATTATTTTCGATATCAATCATACCCCTCAACCTTGACCTCTAATTTTGTCATCCCGATATCCAAATTTTCATCTAATTGAATTCCACATTGATTTTCTTTAACCTTATTACAATAATTTCATCTTACAAACACAATATTCTTGTTTAACACTCAAGAATTTTATGAATTTTCAACAAGCAATGTTGCAAGAAATCAAAACAATGAAAATGTTGGTTTGCCAAAACTGTCAAAATAGAAATCACCTTATTCATATATCCTGCTTATTTAATAAACTACAAATAATTGAAGTGTGTCGGGATCATGCCAATCTATGAGGAAAATATAAAGTATAAAATATCATGTACATCAAAATTTAAACAATTAACAACCATTATGGAAAGTTGCTACAATGTAGTTATACTTCAAAGGGTTCCCCCTATTACTTGTGCTTTTACAGGAAACTTTACACTTTCCTCAATATAGATAAAGTAGTGTTTTATCTAGCATCTCTGCTGATAGAAACTCCTGGTGATCATTCATACATTCATCATAGATATTCTTTAATAGCATGAATGAAAAAAATATTTCATTCACTTTGGCATCTTACTTATGTAGCATTAAACAATATCTTAAACTTCATGTCATTTGCATTCCATTTAATTGTCAAATGTTTATATTTTTAAACTATGTATGTTGTGAGCGCTCCTTGTCCACCTCTGATTATGTCAGATTCTGAGGAGGATGAGCCAGAACCCTCTGGATACCCTGGGCCAGTGGGGTTGCCAGCTGATGTAGAGAGTGAGAGTGAGGGAGAAAATGATCTGGAGGAGCCTGAGGAACCACCAGAGGGGGCTGATATTATTATTATTATTACTATTATTATTATTATTATTTTATTATTATTATTAATTATTTATTAGATTTGTATGCCGCCCCTCTCCGTAGACTGATATACCAATGGGGGAGTGGTCCCAGTTGGAGGACGAAGAAGACATTAGAGGGGAGACCCACTTTTAGATGTGAGATACAGGAGGTTACTGAGAAGACAACAGAGTTTGTATGGTAAAAGGAAATAAGCTTGTAGCTTTACCTCTTGTGAGTTTGTGGCCACTCCCAGCTAGTATAAAAGCAAAGGATTGTGGGAAATTCATGGTGGAGTTTCAACGTCACTTCATGGACACAATGTTAAAGTTGAGGTGCTCCAAGATACTCCTCCTGAAGCCTATTCCTACGTTGTTAAAAACTCTGCCAGATGCTGAATGACTGTTAGAAAATTGGTGAGCTGTTTTTTTCTCTTTGATAATGGATTCTCTTTGTTATCTCTTGGAATGCCATTAGGCTAGAGTTTGGCGCACTTTCTGGAACTTAATCTGATAACTTCGCAGCAAAGAAAAAATATTCCCTGAACACTTTAACCAACACTGGCTGCACTGGCTGCTGATCGGTTTCCGGTCATAATTCAAAGTGTTGGTAATGACCTATAAAACCCTTCATGGCATTGGACCAGAGTACCTCCGGAACCGCCTTCTACTGCACGAATCCCAGCGGCTGATAAGGTCCCACAGAGTTGGCCTTCTCCAGGTCCCGTCGACCAAACAATGTCGTTTGGCGGGCCCCAGGGGAAGAGCCTTCTCGGCCCTCTGGAACCAATTCCCCATGGAGATTAGAACGGCCCCCACCCTCCTTGTCTTTCGCAAGTTACTTAAGACCCACCTATATCGCCAGGCATGGGGGAACTAAGATATCTCCCCCAGGCTCTCTTGTGTTTTATGTTTGGTATGTATGTGTTGTATGGTTTTTTTTATCAGTTGGGGTTTTTATTTAATTCTTATTATTAGATTTGTTACATTGTGTATACTGTTTTTTATCCTTGTTGTGAGCCGCCCCGAAACTTCAGACGGGTGGCATACAAATCAAATAAATAATAATAATAATAACAACAACAACAACAACAACAACAGATGGGCACATTTTATCATGTGGTGGACTTGTGCTAAACTAAAAAAAGAGGGCAAAAATACATAGATGGTTAGAAAAAATAATAGGGAAGCATTTATATTTTAAACCTGAACTGTTTGCATTAAGGATGATATCAGAAAAACCTGATAAGAGATGTATGCACCTCAAGATTAAAATATAATTAAGAAAATATTAGACTGCGCAGAAATGAATAGACTTACATTAAAAATCAGAAAGAAGACACAGAATATGATTAAACTTGGAATTTATTTTATCAATGGTTGGAAAAAAGGGATGGAGAGTAAGAAAGACTTGATTGGCAAATTAAATACCCAGACAACATGATTATTAAGCACTTAGTGATGTAGCTAATAGAAAATTAATAAAATAGATTAAAAAGAAAGAAAGATTGGGCCAGACTGTTCAGAAACCAGCCTTAGTTTCCCTGCCCATGCAGAAACTGAGGCCCGCTTTTAGAAATGCACATTGATAATCCATTCAGAAACACTGAGTCAAGACAGAAACTCAAATAAGCAACAAACAAAATGTTGACAAAATTAGCTCAGAAAAACACCTAGGATTTGCATTTCCTCTTTTGCCTATAGAGCCAGCTCTGACCCCTACATGACCCCATAGGCATCTAACAACAGCCAATAGAATATATGTTATTGCATGTATAACCCCCCCCCCCCCAGTTCCATTTTGTCAGCTGCAACAGAAAAATAAATGCTAGTGGTTCTGTTCATGAGTAAACCATCTTTCCAATCTGACTCCAGCCTCCATTATGTCTCCTGTGCCTTTCTCCTGGGATGGAACTGAACCAGATGGATTTTTTTCCCCACATGTTTATTACTTCTGCTGTTTCAGATTTCTTTTTAACCAGAAATAATTCTAGAGAATAATGAAAGAACTTATTGCAATTTGTGGCTTAGTATTGTATCAATCATGCCGCCCCCTAGTCTCCGGAGAGGGGTGGCATACAAGTCTAATAAATTATTGTTAATTATTATTATCAAGTTCAGGGAAGAAGAAAGTAATTTCATTAAAAATCTGTTTCTCCGTACTGGAAGAGCGGGTCCAGCAGTCACATGGGTTGCTCGCTGTCCAATCCGCGTAGGACCGAGCCTAGTCTTTATTTTTTTTTATAAAGTATCTTTATTGTTTTCCAGAAATAAAAAAGAAGAAAAGAAAAAAGGAAAAAAAGGAAAAGAATAAGGAGTAAAAGCAGTATTTCTCACATGTTTTGTTCTAGTTTAACAGATCTTAATCCATTTCTATTACTTTTCTGATACATTTCTTTATATTTTGTATATTTACATATAATTATCATAAGTAAATTTTACTAATTAATATAGAAAGAAATACATGGAGAAGAAAAAGAGTAATAAAAGTCATACTTCCTAAGGTAATTATTATCCTTCTTTTGTATACTGATACTTTGTATTGTTACATTTTCAATCTTTGTTTCGAATCCATTCGTGCCATTTTTCCCAAATTCGTTTAGATTTTTTACTTTCAATCCCCTTGATTGAATTTGTCCTTTCATCCATCTCAATACATTTATATATTTTATCAATAATTAAGCTCTCTGATGGAGTTTGTTCATTTTTCCATGTTTGTGCCAATGAGATTCTGACTGCAGTGCTTATATGTGTTATGAGGAAGAGCGTATGTTTGGTATAAGATCTTTTCCAAATTCCTAAGAGTAAACCTTCTGGTGTGTATTCTATCTTCTCTTTTATAATTTTGGTGAACCAATTGTGAGTTGTTTTCCATATTCTTTGAATTTTGGGGCACGGCCACCACATATGAAAAAAGGAACCTTTTTGTTTTTTACATTTCCAGCAGGTGTCTTGTAATGTCGGATATATTTTCACTAATCTTGATGGTGGCATATACCATCTGTAGAAGAGTTTGTAATAATTTTCTTTATATGCAGCTGACAATGTTATCTTAGATATTGTATTCCATGATTTTTCCCAATCTGCTAAACGAATATCATGTTGAACATTTTTAGCCCATGCTACCATAGGATCCTTTATTTTTTTCATGTTCTAAGAGTAGTTGATAAATTTTAGTAATCTGTTTGTCCTCATACCCTGTCAATATTTTGTCTAGAGGTTTTGTGGTGATTTCCATACCAGGTGTATATTTATCTTTGTTGTATCTAGATTTTATTTGTGTATAGGTCCACCATTCTATTTTATGATTTTGTAGTTCTAGTTCTTGTCAGGTTTTTAGGTTCCCACTTGGATAAAGAATATCTGCGTATTTTAATGTTTTGTTGGGTCTATCAAATTTGGGTAGCAGATAGATTCCATGGTAGATAACCATCTAGGGATTTTAGAATAATATTTCCTTTTAATTTCATTCCAGGTTTTTAATAAAGATTTTCTAATCAAGTGATTATTGAAAGTGGTTTGTGTTTTCTTTCCCTCTGCCAAAGATGGGTGTGCCAGCCCATTTGTAAGTCATGGCCCTCCAGTATCAAGATTCTTTTATTGGAAATATTAATCCATTCTTTTATCCACACTAGACTGGCAGCATTGTAATATAATTTTAAATCTGGGAGTCCCATGGCCCCCCCTAGTTTTACTGTCCTGAAGGTATGAAAATTTAATTCTAGGTTTTTTATTTTGCCAAATGAATTTTGAAAAGTTTCTATTTATTTTTCTAAATTTTTTTGATCTAAATTGATAGGGGCAGTTTGGAAAAGATATAGAAATTTTGGGAGTATGTTCATTTTTATTATCGCAATTCTGCCTAATACAGTAATACCTCGTCTTACGAACTTAATTGATGCCAGGAGGAGGTTCGTAAGGTGAAAAGTTCGTAAGACGAAACAATGTTTCCCATAGGAATCAATGGAAAAGCTATTAATGCGTGCAAGCCCAAAATTCACCCCTTTTGCCTCATTACCACTGGCATTCGGATTTTGTTCAGAGGTGGGTGGAGGGGGGGGAGACAGGGGGAGACAGCGCAGGCTGCCCGGAGGGACCCTCATGGGTGGATTAACCGAAAAGTCAACAGTTACTGTCCGGCTTGCAATGACTAGAAGGGAAGGGAGGGAAATGCACAGGCGGTTTGTACATGCGTCTTCTCTGATTTTTTGTGTCTGGGAGGACCCACTGGGGTTCTAGGATCGTCTTGCGGGAGTCTGGTAGCGGTTGGGGAAGCCCTTGCCGGATTCGCGCTGCGCCGCCACCCCTATCTGTAAGTTCAGGCAGAAACCTTTCTCTCTCTCTCCTTCCTCCCTCCCTCCTTTCCCCTCTCCCTCCTGGCCTCCCTCCTCCTCCTCCTGTATTCCGCCTCCCTCCCAGCCTCTGGGCCACATTCGCCTTCCTCCGCCACCACCGGCGCCCAGCTCCTCCTCCTCTTCTTGCTTCTTTAGAAGATGACAGCCAGTGGCACGGAGGCTGGGGATGGTGTGCGTGTGTGGAAAGGGTCAGCGGGAGAACTGGGGAAAGCCGTGGCCACTTCCCCGTGGAAGGGACCCGGCTGGGAAGCTCCCGAAGGTGTGGGCTGGAGTCTTTCCGGGAGAGCAAGCAGCCCGAAGCCAAAAGAAACACGTGGAGGCTGGTAAACAAAAGGCAGAACTTTCGGCTTCTGGGTGGATGGGAGGAGCTAAGCAGCCGGCGATGTTGCCAGCCCAGTGGCATTTTACATTGATTCCTCCGGCCGCTTAGCTCCTCCCATCCACCCAGAAGCCGAAAGTTCTGCCTTTTGTTTACCAGCGTTTCTTTCGGCTTTGGGCGGGACAGGAGGAACTAAGAGCAGCACGGAGATATTGCCAGCCCAGCCACTTAGCTCCTCCCATCCACCCAGAAGCTGAAAGTTCTGCCTTTTGTTTACCAGCGTTTCTTTCAGCTTTGGGAGAAGCTAAGCAGCACGGAGATTTTGCCAGCCCAGCCACTTAGCTCCTCCCATCCACCCAGAAGCTGAAAGTTCTGCCTTTTGTTTACCAGCGTTTCTTTCAGCTTTGGGAGAAGCTAAGCAGCACGGAGATTTTGCCAGCCCAGCCACTTAGCTCCTCCCATCCACCCAGAAGCTGAAAGTTCTGCCTTTTGTTTACCAGCATTTCTTTCAGCTTTGGGAGAAGCTAAGCAGCACGGAGATTTTGCCAGCCCAGCCACTTAGCTCCTCCCATCCACCCAGAAGCTGAAAGTTCTGCCTTTTGTTTACCAGCGTTTCTTTCGGCTTCGGGCTGGACAGGAGGAGCTAAGCAGCACGGAGACATTGCCAGCCCAGCGGCGTTTCACATTAATTCCTCTGGCCGCTTAGCTCCTCCCATCCATCCAGAAGCCGAAAGAAAAGATCAGAAGCTGGGGGAGTCGGGGTGTGTGGAAAAGGTCTGCGGGAGAACTGGGGGGAGCTGCGGTGCCTAGACACCCACCTGCAGCAAAACCACCCCGCGACCACCACCTTTGCCCCTAGGGGAAAACCCCAGCCCATGCCTGCTGCTTGCTTTCCTGGGATGACGCAAAGACCACCTTAGGGAACTTCCCAGCCGGGTCCCTTCAATGGAGTGGTGGCTGCGGTTCCCCCCAGTTCTCCCGTTGACCTCTTCCACACACCCTCGCCGCCCCCAGCCTCTGCGCCGCCGCCTGACTGTCAACTTGTAAAGAAGTGAGAAGACAAGGAGGAGCTGGGTGCCGATGGCGGCGGAGGAAGGCGAATGCTGCCCGAAGGCTGGGAGGGAGGCGGAATACAGGAGGAGGAGGAGGAAGAGGAGGGAGGCAGGGAGGAAATTCCGGAAATGACAGTCACAAGGCAGGGAAATCCCTGCTGCAGTAAGAGAGCACAAGGTAGAGCGCATGCGCAGTAGGAGAGCCCACGCCCCCGGCTCGGGTTCGTAAGGTGAAAATGGTTCTTAAGACAAGGCAAACAAATCATGAACCCCGGGTTCGTATCACAAAATGTTCGTAAGACGAGGGGTTCGTATCATGAGGTACCACTGTATTTGTAAGTCCTTCCACTTTTCCAGATTTATTTTAGTTTCCTGTGCTAATTTCTCATAGTTATCTTTTTTGAGTGATATTATCTTGTTGGATATTATTATTCCCAAATATTTAACCTTTTTTATAGTTTTGAGGTTTGTAATCTCTTCTAAGTTTTTAATTTGTTTCTTTGTCATGTTTTTTGTCATAAGCATTGTTTTTTGTTTGTTAATTTTTAGTCCTGAGAATTCGCCAAATCTTTCTATTTCTTTGAGTAATTCTGGGCCTGATTTTATGGGATCCTCCAAAAAAAACCCCACTATATCGTCCGCATATGCTTTTAGTTTATATTCTTCATTTTTTATTTGAATTCCTTCTATTTCTTTGTTCTTTCATATTTTATTTAACAATATTTCTTGTATTAGTATGAATAGAAGGGGTGACATTGGGCAACCCTGACGCACCCCTTTTTCTATGGGAATTAGATTTGTCATGTCACTATTTATTATTGCTCTGGCTGTCTGAATAGTGTATATATTCTGAATGATATTTTCAAATTTATTGCCAAATTTTAATTCTCTAATTAGTTCTTGTAAGTATTGCCAATTAACATGGTCAAACACTTTTTGCGCATCCAGGAAGACAAGGGCTACTTGCCTTCCTGGATGTGCTTCACAGTACTCCAAAATATCAATCACCATCCTTGTACAACTTGAAATTTGTCTGGATGGTAGAAAACCACTTTGATCTGTATTAATAATTTTATTTCGAATTCTTTTAGTTCTCTCTGCTAGTATAGACATGAAGATCTTATAGTCTGCGTTCAACAATGATATTGGTCTGTAATTCTGTATTTTTTCTTTATCTAGTCCTTCTTTCCAAATTATTGTTATACAGTGATCCCCCGGGTATTGCGACCCCGATCATTGCGAAATGGCTATATAGCGATTTTGCAACCCGGAAGTAAAAACACCATCTGCGCATGCGCGCCCTTTTTTCTATGGGCACGCATGCGTAGATGGCGCCAGGCAGATCAGCTGCTGGGCGGCTTCCCTAGGTCTTCCCCCTCTTGCTGGCGGGAGGGCGAGCGGTGGGCATCAGCGAGGAGTTTCCCCACCGCCCACGCACACTCCTTGCTGCCGCCCGCTCGCGCATCGCCCGCCCACGCCGTTCATTCTCGCCGCTTCCCAGCTGAGTCCTGAAGCGAATTCGCTTCAGGACTCAGCTGGGAAGCGGCGCAAGCGAGCGCGAGCGAACGGCTTGTCCGCCGCCCGCTCGCGCATCGCCCACCCACGCCGTTCATTCTCGCCGCTTCCCAGCTGAGTCCTGAAGCGAATTCGCTTCAGGACTCAGCTGGGAAGCGGCGCAAGCGAGCGCGAGCGAACGGCTTGTCCGCCGCCCGCTCGCGCATCGCCCACCCACACCGTTCATTCTCGCCGCTTCCCAGCTGAGTCCTGAAGCGAATTCGCTTCAGGACTCAGCTGGGAAGCGGCGCAAGCGAGCGCGAGCGAACGGCTTGTCCGCCGCCCGCCCGCACTTCGCCCGCCCACGCCGTTCATTCTCGCCGCTTCCCAGCTGAGTCCTGAAGCGAATTCGCTTCAGGACTCAGCTGGGAAGCGGCGAGAATGAACGGCGTGGGCGGGCGATGCGCGAGCGGGCGGCGGACAAGCTGAGTCCCCTTCCCAGGAACCCCAATCTTCGGCTCCTCGCTAGCGCTGCGGAAGTAAAAACACCATCTGCGCATGCGCAGATGGTGTTTTTACTTCCGCAGCGCTACTTCGCGAAAACCCGATCATTGCTAGGGGTCCTGGAACGGAACCCTCGCAATGATCGGGGAATCACTGTATATGATTCTCTCCATGATTCCGGTATTTTTGCCTGATCTAATATTCTATTGTATGTCTCTAATAGAATAGATTCAAATATTTATTTGTTTTTTTTGTAAAATTCCCCGGGGAAACCATCCGGGCCTGGGGATTTGCTACTTTTTTGTTTTTTCAGGGCTAATTGTATTTCCTGTATGGTTATTTCATCATTTAACATTTCTTTATCAGTTTCCTCGATTTGCAATATATTATTCTCTGTTATATATTTAATTAGTTTTGGTTTTTCTATTAATTCTTGTTTATATAGATTTTTATAATGTTCGTGTATTATTTCTTTTTTCTGTTGTTCTGAGTGTTGAACTATTCCATTTTTGTCTTGTAGTTTGTAGATCAATTTATCACTTTTTTCTTTTTTAATCTTTTGGGAAAGCCATCTGCCTGGTTTGTTGGCTGTTTCAAAATAAATTTGTTTTGTTTGTTTTATATTTCTAATTAGCTCTTGTTGCTCAATAGCATTTATTTTATATTTGGCTTCCCTTAGTAATTTCAAAGTCTTATTATTTGTTGGGTCTTGTTGGAGATTCTTTTCTAGATTTATGATTTTACTTTTAAAATGATTGTATTCTTCCTTCTCTTCTTTTTGCTTTTTGCTGTATATGCTATCGTTAATCCTCTGGTGTATGCTTTTAATGTATCCCAGAGTATTTGTGCTAAAGTAGTTTGCTTTTTATTTTCTATAAGGAATTATTTTATTTCCTTGTTGATCATCTTCATATAATTTTCATCCTGGAGCAAATTTGTATTCAGTGACCATCTTCTGTATTCTTTTTTTTCGCCCTGCCATATAATTTTTAGTGGATTGTAGTCTGCCCACGTATTTGGCTCTATCTCAACCAATTTTATTTCATTGTGCATTCCTTTGTTTAGCCGTGCCATATCTATTCCAGAAAAGGATTTGTGTGGTGCTGAAAAAAAGATAAATTGTTTCTCTTTTGGGTGTCTTAATCTCCAGATGTCTATAAGATCTAATTCTTCTGTCATCTTATTAAATGTGGTGGGTAGGGTGGATCTTTTAAATTTATTTTTATTTCCTGTCTTATTATCCATATTTGAGTCCACAATTCCACTGTAGTCTCCTATAATACATATATTTTCTGAGTTGATTTGAAGTAAGATTTCATGTATTTTTTTATAGAATTGTTTCAATTTCTCATTTGGGGCATAAATGTTAACTATTATTAATTTCTCTCCTTTTATTTCAATTTCGGTTATTATATATCTTCCTTTTGGATCTGCTCTTATTTCTTTTGGTTTTAGTTCCTTTTTCACATAGGTGGCCACCCCTCTTTTTTTTAAATTTTCGTCTAGTGATGTATGAAGTTCTCCCAGTTTGGGATATTCCAAATACTTTTTATGTGATGATTTTATGTGTACTTCCTGCAGACATATTATTTGGGCTTTTTGGCTCAGAAGTTTGGAAAAGACCTTTCTTCTTTTGTAACTATTGTTAAGGCCATTAATGTTTATTGAAATAAGCTTGATTTCTGATGCCATTTAATTCAAAGTATTTTTCTCTTTAATACTGTGTTTTTGTTATTTATTTATTTGTTCATTTAGTTTAGTTTTGTTGTTTTTGTTTGTTTATTTATTCCCTGCTGCTGCTGTTTGTGATCTAGTCTTGGTTCCTTCCTCTCTGTCTCTCTCCCTCCCCTTGTCTTCTGAATTTATTTCTCCTTGTCTATATTCGGTTTGTCAACCTGTCTCTGTTTCTTCTTCTTTGCCTGAGTCTAACCTGTCTCCACTTTCTGTTTCTAAGTCCAGCCCAACTATTTGTTCAAACATTTCTTGTGCTCTTTCCAGGGTGTCAACTTTAACTTTTCTACCTTCTAGATTTATCATCATTCCTTCCGGGGTTATCCACCTAAACGTGATTTCCTTTTTATTTAACAATGAGGCAAGAGCCTTATAGTCTCTTCTTCGTTCCTTTATCCTTCTAGGGATTTGCTTTAGGACATTTAATTCTCTGCTTTGTATGTCAATTTTCTCTCTCTTGATACTGCATATACTCTATCTCTTATATTCTTTCTGGCAAATCTTAGGTGAATTTCCTTTGGCAATTGGTGTCTATGTGCGTAGTTTGTATAAATTCTGTAAATTTCATCCATCTCGTTTACTACCTCTTCCTTACTAAGTTGTAATATCCCCGCCACAATAGTTGTCATTATTTCCCCTAGATTTTCGTTTTCTATTTCAATTACATTTTGGAACCTCAGATAATATGAGGATCTCTCTAACTCCAGTTGGATCAAGGAATTTTCCAATTCTCTGTGGGAGTCTTTTATTTTTTGGTCAACATATTCTATTTTTTTTTCATTTTGTTCTATTTTTTTTCCACCACTACTATTTTTTGTTCATTTTTTGTGTTGCCATTTGGGTTGATTCCAGCCTATTTTCCAATCTTAATATATCAGTTTTCAACTCCTTGTGGTTGTTCGTAATAAGTTCTTGCAGTTTCATCATTGTCTCCTACAGTATGTTTAAAGTGCTATTCATATTCTGCATTAATAGGGTTCCCTCCTTTTCTTTTTCTGCAGGAAGGGACACCGATCTCTGGGGTGGCAGAGGGCCGGAATATCCCTGTGTTGCTGGGGAGAGGCAGATATGGTGGGGGCCAAAGAGTTAGCCGTTCCAGGGGAACGAGAGACCGTTGCTTAATAACGGTCCCTTGTTCCGGCTCTGTGAGCCCAATCTTGGGTACTGGTGATGAGTGTAACTCTGGCCCTGGACTCAGGTTGCTGCTGCTCAATGCCAGGTCGGTGGTAAATAAAGCTCTCCTCATCCGGGATCTGATCCTGGATGAGGAGGCCGACCTGGCTTGTATTACTGAAACCTGGCTGGGCCCGGAGGGAGGTGTCCCTCTCTCTGAAATTTGCCCAGCCGGGTTTCAGATATGGCATCAACCTCGACCCCAGGGAAGGGGGGGAGGAGTGGCTATTATAGCCAGGGAGAGCCTTTGCCTGCGTAGACTCATTGCTCCGGAAATTGCAGGTTGCGAGTCTCTCTTGCTGAAGTTGGACTTAGGGGTTCAGGTGGGCTTATTTCTCATGTACCTGCCTCCCAGCTGCGTGTCAAAAGCCCTGCCGGTGCTACTCGAGGAGGTAGCCGGGTTGGCGGTGGAGTTCCTCGGACTTATTGTCCTGGGGGACTTCAACCTGCCGTCACTCGGCGAAACCTCTGGGCTGGCACAGGAGTTCATGGCCACCATGACAGCCATGGACCTGACTCAAGTAGTACAGGGTCCGACTCACGAGGGAGGGCACGCACCTGACATGGTATTCCTTTCCGAGCAATTGAGCAATGGTCCGAGACTAAGGGGCTTAGAAGCGTTGCCTTTGTCATGGTCAGACCATTTCCTACTACGGCTTGACTTCCTGGCTCCAATCCTTCCCCGCAGGGAGGCGGAACCAATGAAGATGTTCCGCCCCAGACGCCTGATGGACCTAGAGGGCTTTCAGACGGCGCTTGGGGTTATTCCAGAGGCACTCGTCCACAGTTCGGCGGAGTCCCTCGCTGAGGCCTGGAACAGGGCTGCGGCAGGGGCTCTTGACCGGATTGCGCCTTTGCGACCTCTCCGCGGCGCTAGACCCCGTAGAGCCCCATGGTTCAACGAGGAGCTCTGGGTGTTGAAGCGCCAAAAGAGACGTCTAGAGAAGCGATGGAGGAAGAGTAGGTCCGAATCTGATCGAACACTTGTAAGAGCTTTTATTAACACTTACAAAGTGGCGCTCAAGGTGGCAAGATGCGCATACCATGCCGCCTTGATTGCATCAGCGGAATCCCGCCCGGCTGCTCTGTTTAGGGTGACCCGCTCCCTTCTTAATCAGGGGGGAGTTGGGGAGCCCTTGCAGAGTAGTGCTGAGGAGTTTAATACGTTTTTCGCTGATAAAGTCGCTCAGATCCGGGCCGACCTCGACTCCAATTGTAAAACAGAGTCGACTGACAACGAGTCAGTCGAGGTGACTGGGGCATGTACTTGTCCACCTGTCTGGGAAGAGTTTGATCTGGTGACACCTGATGAAGTGGACAAGGCCATCGGAGCTGTGAGTTCTGCCACCTGCTTACTGGATCCGTGTCCCTCCTGGTTGGTCTCAGCCGGCAGGGAGGTGACACGGAGCTGGGCCCAGGAGATTACCAACGCTTCCTTGGGGAGGGGAGTTTTTACATCACTCTATAAAGAAGCGCTTGTGCGCCCCCTCCTCAAGAAGCCCTCCCTGGACCCAGCCGTACTTAACAACTATCGTCCAGTCTCCAACCTTCCCTTTATGGGGAAGGTTGTCGAGAAGGTGGTGGCACTCCAGCTCCAGCGGTCCTTGGAAGAAGCTGATTATCTAGGTCCCCAGCAGTCGGGTTTCAGGCCCGGTTACAGCACGGAAACCGCTTTGGTCGCGTTGATGGATGATCTCTGGCGGGCCCGGGACAGGGGTTTATCCTGTGTCCTGGTGCTCCTCGATCTCTCAGCGGCTTTCGATACCATCGACCATGGTATCCTTCTGCGCCAGTTGGAGGGGCTGGGGGTGGGAGGCACTGTTCTTCAGTGGTTCTCCTCCTACCTCTCTGGCCGGTCGCAGTCGGTGTTAGTGGGGGGTCAGAGGTCGGCTCCGAGGTCTCTCCCTTGTGGGGTGCCTCAGGGGTCGGTCCTCTCCCCCTTGTTATTTAACATCTACATGAAACCGCTGGGTGAGATCATCCAAGGACATGGGGTGAGGTATCATCAATATGCCGATGATACCCAGCTTTACATCTCCACCCCATGCCCAGTCAACAAAGCGGTGGAAGCGATGTGCCGGTGCCTGGAGGCTGTTGGGGCCTGGATGGGTGTCAACAGACTCAAACTCAACCCGGATAAGACGGAGTGGCTGTGGGTTTTGCCTCCCAAGGACAATTCCATCTGTCCGTCCATTACCCTGGGGGGGGGATTATTGACCCCCTCAGAGAGGGTCCGCAACTTGGGCATCCTCCTCGATCCACAGCTCACATTAGAAAACCATCTCTCAGCTGTGGCGAGGGGGGCGTTTGCCCAGGTTCACCTGGTGCACCAGTTGCGGCCCTATCTGGACCGGGACTCATTGCTCACAGTCACTCATGCCCTCATCACCTCGAGGTTCGACTACTGTAATGCTCTCTACATGGGGCTACCTTTGAAAAGTGTTCGGAAACTTCAGATCGTGCAGAATGCAGCTGCGAGAGCAGTCATGGGCTTACCTAGGTACGCCCATGTTTCACCATCACTCCGCAGTCTGCATTGGGTGCCAATCAATTTCCGGTCACAATTCAAAGTGTTGGTTATGACCTTTAAAGCCCTTCATGGCATCGGACCAGAATATCTCCGAGACCGCCTCCTGCCGCACGAATCCCAGCGACCGATTAGGTCCCACAGAGTGGGCCTTCTCCGGGTCCCGTCAACTAAACAATGTTGGTTGGCAGGTCCCAGGGGAAGAGCCTTCTCTGTGGCGGCGCCGGCTCTCTGGAACCAACTCCCCCCGGAGATTAGAACTGCCCCTACTCTTCCTGCCTTCCGAAAACTCCTTAAGACTCACCTTTGCCGTCAGGCATGGGGAAACTAAACATCTCCCCTGGGCATGTTAATTTATACATGGTATGCTTGTGTGTGTGTTTGCTATTAAATGGGGTTTTTCTTAAATCGTTAAATATTTTAATTAATTGGATTGTTGTGACTGTTTTTACTTGTTGTGAGCCGCCCCGAGTCTTCGGAGAGGGGCGGCATACAAGTCCAACTAATAAATAAATAAATAAATAATAAATAAATTTAACTTCTCATCTATTTGCCTCTGTGAGGCTGGAGACGCCGTATTCCCTGATGTTGTTGAGGTTGGTTTTTTGCTCCCTCTAGGTTGGTAGTTGGCCATTTCCTTTATGATTTGGTTTTGTTTTTCTAAAATACTATAGATTCTGTTCCATATAATCATAAGAAATACTTATTAAAGTTGGGTTTGCAATTCATACAATAATCTATAAAGATTAAAGTTTAGAAAAATTACTAATATCAATCATATACTATAAACAATATATAACAATGTATAACAATGTATAACAAATAAATACAGTTTTTCTTATATATCAATATTATAATTATATTGTATTATAATTAATTGTGTCTACCAAAATTGCTATACTTTATAAAGTTGCTATAATATATAAGGCTATATAAGACTAAATTATTCTAATTATTATGTTCTAGTATATATCTTACTTATATCTAAATAAATCTATTAATATCTAATTTTTTAAAAAAGAAATTACAAAGGAGGGGTTCAGTGATAAATTCAAAATGAGAGTAAATCTTAAACACAACTTAATAAAGGTAGGTAAATATATACTATAATAATAACAATATAAATGTCAGTGTATAAACTTATTCTATATAATAAGACAAAGTAAGAAAAAGAGAAAAAATCAAAAGTAAGAAGGAGTAATTACTTCTTCTTTAGTACCAGTGAAGTTTCAAAGTTTCAAAGTTTCAAAGTTCATAATTTCAATGTTTCAATGTTTCAATTTTTCAATGTTTCAGGGTCTCTAAGTTTCAGAGTTCAAAGTTCCAAAGTTACAAATTCCTATCTCAGGGCAGTAACAAAGTTCCAATTTGAAGATTCTCCATCTGCTAGTTTTATAGTTCGAAGCGTTGGTTTGATGTTTCTTCCGTTACTCTAATGTCTCAATTTTAGATCTCTTCCGCGGAGTGATCTATGTTAGTATGGTGCCTCTCGACAATCCCCGCCACCTAGTTTCCAGTATAATTCTCCTGTCAAGTTCTTTCCTTCTTTAATTGTTTAGGATATTTTCTTCTAATTTCTTATGGTCCTTACAGTCTCCTCCTAGTCCTTATGCAACATGACAAACTCAAAATCTTAATGTTTCTTATATCGGCAGTTTAAAGCCTCCAGTTTGCTTTCTGTTCCTGGCCACTTCCGTTCACAGCTGACTGTCAAACTGCACGGCTAAGATCAGAGAAAAGAACAAACCTGATCTGATAGTTCAAACAAATCAAGCAGTTCAAATATTTCAGATTGAGATGTATATAGTTTATATAGTACAATGTGATGATATGAAAAGCCCCTGGGGAGAGTTCTCAGCTCCACTTGGAGATCTGTATTTTTATTCCGAAGAAATCAGAGTTCTGAATACAGTAAAAAGTCGGCGCCTTTTCTCCCACTCACCATCGCCGCTTTTCATAACTTGTAAGGCAATTTCCCACGATCTCCTTATGAAGCTATCTCTTCCTTTTTTTTTTTTCAAAGTTATATTTTACTGTGCTGGGAAATGTTCTATTGAAAAATCACAGTATACAACATACGATATCAGTTTACCGTGGGTGTCTCACTTGCTTCCCTCTGCCATGGTTCCCTGTGATTTGGGCCCGCCATACTGGTGACAGCTGAGATGAGCGCTTTTGATCCCTGATAGAGAAGGTGTCCTTCGCACCGATTTTAAAATGCCTTCGCCAATCGGTGTCCAGATTGTCCCTCTTTGTCCACGTCATCCTCCAAATGATCTGTGCCTCGAAGGGTCTCAGGAAACAAAAGAAAAAACCGCCATAGGGGGAAGAGATCCCTCCTGCAGCTGCTTCACCACATGCAGCCAAACCGGAAGTCCTAATCTTTAAAAAGCCTGCTGGATCCGCCCCTTCCCCAGAATTCGCTCGGTCCTGCAATTCGGCAGGACATGTGGTGGCTCGCTCCTCTCAAAAACACCTTCCCTCTTTGTTCCTTCTTCATTTCAGCTAAGTAAAATTCCCTTTACTTTAAAGCTTGCCTTGTTCGCTCCAATCCTACTGGGCTCGGCACCAAGGGAGAAGCCACGGCACGGCTACAGACGCATTTTTCACAATCGCCTTGCTCGCGCTGCTGCCGGATTATATTTATAATAAATCTAATTGGCTAGGAGGTTTACCGGCAAGCTAAGAAAATAGTTTAAAAAAGGGCTCCTTTTCCTCCGGCGGTGTGGGACACTTTAACAAGCTCTCTTGTCTGTCTCCTGGATTTTAGTCTCCCCTCCTGTTTTAAAAACGGTGGAGCGGTTTATTTTGGCACAAAGGCCCTCAGCGCCCAGTAATTCTGGCACTTGCAGATCGCTTACACGCATCCTGTCTGGTGCCATCAAGTCCACCGCGTGGCCCTGGAGTAGGCTGTGAGCTCCTCAGACTTTTTCTCCTTGGCTAGGCCTCCAAACCAGTGTGCCTTGGTTTACTTTTTAAGATTAGTGAGGCCTGCCCCTCTGTACTCACTGGCACGAACTCTGGTACCGACCAATTGCCTTTGAGTTGCAGATGCTCCTGGGCCTAGGAGCTGGGCCCCCTTCCTCTTGGGTACGTTGACCTTTATTGCTTCTCCCACCAATTTGGCTCAAGTCTTGTACCTGTAATTTGTTCAGGCCATGACTTCGTTTCCCAAGAGAGGCACTTCTTCTAAGGGTCCCAGAGAGGTTAGGCCTACTGGCGATGAAATTGACACAATCCCCCAGGTCTCTTCCTCCTCTTCCTCGGGAGCCCCTATAATGGCTAGACCAGCGGTCCCCAAACTACGGCCCGCGGGCCGGATGCGGCCCGCTGAGGCTATTTACCCAGCCCGCAGCAGCGTGCAAGATTTTACCATATAATATACTAAGTTCCTGAATCTCCCCTCCACTCTGCTGCTGAGCGTCTGGCGGCGGCAAGGAAGAGGAAAGCCAGGGGGCGGGCAGGAAAGCACCCTATGGCAGAGCAGCAACAGTTCCTCTCCCTAAAGGCGAGAAAGATATTGGCCAATTGCTTTCCTCCCCGCCCCCTGGCTTTCCGCCTCCTCTCCAGCTGCAGACGGTCTTGGTCCCTCCTGCTTTTTTTTTTTTTTGCATCGGTGAAGTTTGCGCGCGTTTGGGCACTTTTGGTGTTGGGGGGGTCTGCTGCGGAGAGGGAGAGAGAGAGAAAGAGGGAGACATAGAAAGGGAGTGAGAGAGAAAAATAAAGCAAGAAAGAGAGGGAGAGAGAGAGCGGGAGAGTGCTGCTTTTTTGCTTCTTCGCTGCCCCGCAGGGAGCCTGGAAGCCCTGCAAGAGTGTCTGGAGGGGGCAGTAAACAATTTATCAGGACCCCCGCGCACTAACTTGTTAACGGCCACACCGTCCCGGCCAGGCAACGGGGAGGCCCTCCCGATGCTTGCCCGCCGCCCAGGCCCCGCGCTTGGAGCCGGGGGCGACGGGCCTAGCCCGGCTTACTTGGCCCCGGCGCGGCCGAAGCACGGGGCGGAGTAGGCGGCGGCGGCTGCTTCAGGCCCGCCCCCGAGCTGAGCTTCCTTTGGCTTCCTTCGAGGCAAAGCTGCAAAGCTCACCTGCTGCCTCGAAGGAAGCCAAAGGAAGCTCAGCTCAACGAGGACCGGCTGTTGGTCCCTTGAAGCTGCCGCTGCCCACTGCAGAGATCCCTTCGCCCGAACGGAGGCGGCGACGGCGGGCTCAAGGGACCAAGAGCTGGTCTTTCTCGGCGCTGAATTGTTGCAGCCTCTGACTCCGCCTCCGGGCGAAGGGATCTCCTCGGGGAGAAAGGAAGGAAGCCAAAGGAAGCTCAGCTCAACGAGGACCAGCTGTTGGTCCCTTGAACCTGCCGCCGCCTACGTTCGGGCGAAGGGATCTCTGCAGTGGGCGTTGGTGGCGGTGGCAGCTTCAAGGGACCAACAGCCGGCCCTCCTTCAGCTGAGCTTCCTTTGGCTTCCTTCCTTTCTCCCCGAGGAGATCCCTTCACCCGGAGGCGGACTCAGAGGCTGCAACAATTCAGCGCCGAGAAAGACCGGCTCTTGGTCCCTTGAGCCCGCCGCCTCCGTTCGGGCGAAGGGATCTCTGCAGTGGGCAGCGGCAGCTTCAAGGGACCAACAGCCGGTCCTCGTTGAGTTGAGCTTCCTTCGGCTTCCTTCGAGGCGGCAGGTGAGCTTTGCAGTTTTGCCTTGAAGGAAGCTCAGCTCGGGGGTGGGCCTGAAGCAGCCGCCGCCGCCTACTCCGCCCCGCGCTTCGGCTGCGCCGGGAGCTCTGGTGGGCGCGGGGCAGCAGGGCAAGCCACGAAGGTGGCGCAGCGTGGGTCAAGCGGGAGGGCACAGCAGTAGTCGTAAGGCGGCGGTGGAGCGGTTGGCTGCAAGGCACCGGCGGCGGCTGCTTGATGTGTTGCAGGACGCCGTACATTGCTGGCGCTGCGCTGGGCATGGGGCTGGCACCTCCGTCCTGGGCCAGCCAGCAGGCCAGTGCCAGCAATGTACTGCGACCCGACGTCGGTGCCACCGTCTTGGGAGCTTCTGCTTGCAGCCGACTGCACCGCGGCGTGTTGCAGGGCAGAAAAAGAAAGAAGAGAGGAAGGAAGAGAGAAGAAAAGGAGAGAGAGAAAGATAGCAAGAGAGAGAAGGAGAGAAAACAAGTGAGGGGGGAGGGAATGTGAGAGAGAAAAATGAGAAAATGATGGAGGGAAAGAACGAGGGAGAGGGAAAAAACAAATGAGAAAGAAGGGGAAAAGGGGAGAGGGAAGAGAGAAGTGGGAAGGAGGGAGGGAGGGAAAGAAGGAGAAATGGCAGGAAAAGGAAGGAAGGAAAGGAGGAAGGAAGGAAGAAGAAATGGAGGGAACAAAGAAGGAAGGAAGAATGAAATGAATGGAGGGGGCGGAGGAAGGAAGGACTTTTTTTGGGCGGGGGTGTAAATTTTTTTAAATTTTTCTCAACATACATTCAACCAATACAATGTACCATCTAATTTTCCCTGAATAAAATGCGGTATTTTGTCAGTAACTAATATCAATCATCAAAAAAGTTGCAAAAGTTTTTTTTCTAATGTTGTCATCCAGGTACATACTTTTCTTTTAATTAAATTCCCTCCTTAATGTTCCTTCAAAAAGTACAACACCAATTATATTTCCAACTTATTAATCATTATGCCAAAGTGCTTCCTTCTTTATATATTTTTCTATAAATATTTTATACATTTTTCTATAAACCAAGAAAACCTTGTTTAGCCAATCAGATGTTAACAAAAGAAAATTAAAAACAAAACATAAACATGTATGAATTTCAGACTTCTTCCCCCCCTCTAAATAGTACATTCCCATTTTGTTTTTTAATGTTAAAACAAGGTATGCGCAGTGTGCATAGGGATTTGTTCATAGTTTTTTTTATAGTCCGGCCCTCCAACAGTCTGAGGGACAGTGAACTGGCCCCCTGTGTAAAAAAGTTTGGGGACCCCTGGGCTAGACCCACCAGGGCTGAGAAGAGATGGGACCAAGTTCTGCAAAGGATGCATGAGAAATCGGCTAAACATTTAAAAGTGCAGGCCCAAGTGCACATTAGCTCCTCTGACCCTCCAGAGGCTTCTAAATTGCCTCCCTCTGTTGTCCCTGTGCTTTCTCTGGATGAGCCAAACCTAAACAGACCCTAACCTAACCTATGGGGCTTAGGTCCAGAGGAGCCAGACATTATGATGGAAGATCCCTCCGAGCCAGATCCAACCCAGGCCTTCAGGGTATCACCCTCTCTACCTGTTACCATTACTAACCTTCCTCCAGAGCTTCAATCTATGTACTCTGCTTTATCTCAAGCCATTGATGCCAAGCTCTCAGCTATCAATGTGCCTTCTCACTCTCATCCCCCTTCACGTGCCCCTAGGCCCGTGAGTTCCTTCTCAACCTACAGAATTCCAGTTCATGAAGACTCGGATTCCTCTCAGGATGAGAATGATGATATGGACGTAGAGGACAAGGGTGACCCTTTCCAATGCCTGTCAGAGGATGAGAAATCACAAATCAAGATTCCACCTCCTGCTGCAATTTTTCCCTTTCAACTCTTCAAATCCCTTCTATTCAAAGCAAGAGTTGCCACAGGCTTAGCTGATCAGGATAAACCATCTGATCCTTCTACAGCTCCACCTGAGGAGAACTTGCCATATTTTATGGAGGAACAGGAAGACAATAAAGCCATCCCCATGCCCAAATTGTTCAAAGATGCTCTGCTCAAGCAGTGGGACCATCCGTCTTACGGTTCCAATCCCACATCTAAAGACAAAAAGTTATATAAGCTCTCTCCATCTTATGAAGATCTTCTTGTCTGTCCCAAAGCTGATGAACCAATAAAGATTCTACACTCTGCGGCTGCTATGCCTGGTGAAGCAGAAGAAATGTTAAAGCCCCAAGACAAACATTTAGAGCAAATGCTCAAAAGGTGTTTCTTCGCTGATACCTGGGCTATTAAAAGTGCCGCAGCAGCATCATTCTTCTCTAGAGCCATTCTCTTGTGGCTTCAACAGCTCCAGCAGCATATCCCCCTGATGATCTATGGGGCCAACAGGACTTCAATAAAGTTTTTGCAGCAGCCCAACATGTAATTAACGCTACCTTACAATCATCAAGATTTGCTGCAAAGTCGGTAGCGGCCTCAATGACAGGCAGAAGACTTCTATGGCTCCACCCCTGGAAGGCGGGAGTGAGGCAAAAGTGGCCGCTGGTCCTTTGAAACGCAACCTTCTATTTGGCGACCTCTTGGCCCCCCTTTTCACTGAGACCGCTGACCAAAAGAAGGTTTTGGGGCCCACCACCAAGAAGGCCATCAAAACTCAACCCTTTCAATGTCCCAATCATCAACAAGATCAAGGTTTTGCCTTCCAGAGAAACTCAGGTCAGTATACTTCTCGTTTTCACTCCCAAGCTGATAGAAACCCCAGGGATAGAGGATCCCGTTTTCAAAGAGGTTCTTCCTCGACCAGAGCTTCCAGAAAGCCCAGATGGTAATCTCCATTCTACTCCCATTGGAGGGCATCTAACTTGGTTCACCTCCAGCTGGCGCTGTTCCTGTAAGGACCCTTGGGTTATTTCTACTGTGGATTGGGGACTCCAGTTGGAGTTTATTTCCATGCCTCCCAAGCATTTCATTTCATGCCCATCTTCTCCTCGTCTTCGAATGGAGGAAGCTATTCAACATCTGTTGTCCATCAGGGCTATCCAACCAGTTCCCCCTTCCCAAAGAGGTCTCGGCTTCTACTCCATCCTCTTCATGGTCCCTAATACGTCTGGAGGATGGAGGGGCATTTTAGACCTCAAGAAATTAAACCAATTCATTAAATATAGGAAATTTAAGATGCATTCCTTGTCATCCATCCTAGCTTCTATCCATCCAGGGGACTTCATGGTTTCCTTGGATCTGATGGAAGCCTATCTCGACATCCCCATTGCTAAAGGCTACAGGCAATTCCTGTGTTTTGCCTTCCAGGGCAAGCACTATCAGTATAGGGCCATGCCCTTTGGGCTGTCCTCGGCTCCTCGAGTCTTTCCTAAGCTCCTAGGCGCCTTGGTGGCTCAAATCCGAGCCACGCCTATTCATATTTTGTGCTATTTGGATGACATCTTAATTCACGGTCCCTCTAAAAAAGGCACCTGTTCAGACCTCAATATTGCCATGTCTATCCTACAGGATCATGGTTTTTCTATTAATTTCAAGAAAAGTCAGCTCCATCCTTCCACTTCTATTCAGCATCTGGGAGCAATCATAAATTCAGATCTCTCTCAGGTTTTTCTCTCTACTGAGAGAAAGATCAGTATAAAGGAGCTTATCTCCCAGATAAGGTCTCAGAGACGGACTACCATCATCACCATGTCTTCCCTACTGGGAAAGATGGTGTCCTACATTGGCATTATCCCATGGGCTCGCCTCCATGCCAGGGATCTCCAATGACTTCTGTTACCGTTCCAGAGATCGGGGAACAGCAACTCGGCACGCTCCATCACCGTTCCGTCCACAGTATTAAAGTCCCTTACGTGGTGGACCTCCTCCGCTCTGGACAAGGCACGTGGTCAGCAGAGGAGTCATCCAGACCTATCAACTGGCTGGAATTGAGAGCAGTGTCATTAGCCCTTAAACAATTCAAACCACACATCATCAATCAACATGTCCTGATTCTCACGGACAATATAGCTTCAAAGAGCCACATCTGCAGACAAGGGGGCACCAGGTTCAAGGCCCTAATGAGAGAAGCCCTGAAACTGGGTCTCTGGGCAGAGAGACACCTACAGTCCTTATGGTCCGACCACATCTCAGGAGTTCTCAATGTGCAGGCAGACTGGCTCTCCTGGTCTACTCTGGATCCCAGAGAGTGGAGCCTCCATCCGATCCTATTCCAGCAAACCTGTCTCAGATTCGGTCACCCATCACTAGACCTATTTGCGGCCACGACCAATGCTCAACTCCCTCGATTCTACTCCAGGTTTCCATCCCCGGGAGCGGAGGCAACAAATGCACTCAGAATTCCTTGGTCTCGAGGGCTGCTTTACGCCTTTCCTCCAATACCAATTCTCCCAGATGTGATCCACAAGATCATCCTCGAAAAGGCCCAAGTGATTCTGATAGCCCCTCACTGGCCTCGCCGGCCCTGGTTCGCGGACCTACAACCCTTGGCGACTCCCCGTTTTGGAGGATATGTTGCAGCAGGGGGCCTCTCACCATCCAGACCCGGAGTGGTTCCACCTCACCGCTTGGCTATTATCCGGCGCAACCTAGATCTGTGGGGTTATGACCCGGACACTATAGAAGTAATCCTGAAATCCAGAAGAGGATTTCAGGATTTACGACCATACCTGGTCCAAGTTTCACCAGTGGTGCTCACAGGAAGATCTATCCCCCCAGTGCATTCCCATTCACAGAATCGTAGCCTTCCTCATGAAAGTTTTTCATCAAGGCCTCTCAACCAGCACCATTCGCCATCATCTAGCGGCTTTATCTTCGGTCCTAGCAGGGCCTCGCAGACAACCACTCCACTCTTTCCCGGAAATTCAATAATTTCTAAGAGGCATTTCGAACCTCAGGCCTTCCACAGTTCATAGGTACCTGTCCTGGGACTTACCACAGGTTTTTCACTTCCTCACTCAGGCACCATACGAACCCCTAAGGTCAGCATAATTCAGGTACCTATCTTACAAGGTAGCATTCCTGCCCGATGCATCTGCCCGACGCATCTCAGAATTGGCGGCCCTCTCCATTCGGCAGGATCTATGCCAGTTCCATATGGACAAAGTAATCCTGCGCCTGGACCCCACCTTTCTACCAAAGGTCAGTTCCATGTTCCACAGATCCCAGGACATTGTGTTGCCCTCATTTTGTTCCAACCAGAACCATCATCTTGCGGTCAGATGGCACACCCTAGACCTCACCAGAGCTCTACGAATCTACATCCAATGGATGAGACCTGTTCGGAAGTCTGAAGCCTTATTCGTGGCCTACTATCCCAGATCCCTGGGATCCAGGGCATCCTCAACCATAATAGGTCGTTGGATCCGAGGGACAATCTCAAAGGCCTATGAGTCAGCTTCCCTCAACATACCTAGAGGTATCACGGCACGTTCCACAAGAAGTGCAGCCACATCTGCCGCATGGGCAACTCAAACTCCATTGGAAGAAGTCTGCAAAGCAGCCACTTGGGCCTCCCCAAACTCTTTCATAAGGCATTACAAAATGGACTCTTACGCTTCAGCGGATGCTGCCTTCGGCAGAAGAGTCCTCCAATCCGTTATCTCTCATGATAGTGAACTAATCCCTCCCTAGGGACTCATCTATTGGGTATGTCCCGCGTGACTACTGGACCCGCTCTTCCAGTACGGAGAATAGGCATTGATTGTTTACCTGAACGCCTCTTCTCATACGCTGAGCAGGTACAGCAGTCATCACCGTTCCGTCCACAGTATTAAAGTCCCTTACGTGGTGGACCTCCTCCGCTCTGGACAAGGGATCTCCCTTCAGGAATCCAGAACAATTTACCATCACCACGGATGCCAGCCTAACGGGCTGGGGAGCCCATGCTCAAGGCTTGAAAGCCCAAGGCACGTGGTCAGCAGAGGAGTCATCCAGACCTATCAACTGGTGCAGCATAGTGCAAACTCTCTAAGCAGTTTACAGAATCAGCATATTGGCCCCAACAATCTGGCTCCTCATTTTATTCACCTGAGAAGGATGGAAGACAGAGTCAACGTTGAGCTGGTGGTTTCCTGCTTGAGCAGGGGGTTGGACCAACAAACAAACAAACAAACAAAGAATGAATGAATGAATGAATGAATGAATGAATGAATGAATGAACTACAGCTAGCAGTTAGCTGAAGTAGACTGCAGTGCTGCAATCTAATCACTGTGCCACCCTGGCTCATCCTTGTTCTTTTTGTATTTAATAATAATAATTTATTAAATTTTTATGCTGCCCCTCTCCACAGACTCGGGGCGGCTCACAGCAACAATGCTAACAATATAACAAATCTAATATTTAAAAACATCTAAAACCCATAATTAAAACCATACAACACAATCATACCATACATAAACTATATAAGCATGGGGGTATCTCAATTCCCCCATGCCTGGTGACATAGGTGGGTCTTAAGCAATTTACGAAAGGCAAGGAGAGTGGGGGCAGTTCTAATCTCTGGGAGGAGTTGATTCCAAAGGTCCAGGGCTGCCAAAGAGAAGGCTGTTCCCCTGGGGCCCACCAGATGACATTGTTTAGTCGACGGGACCCGGAGAAGGCCAACTCTGTGGGACCTTATCAGTCGCTGGGATTCGTGCAGCAGAAGACAGTTCTGGAGGTATTCTGGCCCGATGCCATGTAGGGCTTTACAGATCATTACCAACACTTTGAATTGTGACCGGAAACTAATCAGCAGCCAGTGCAGGCCACAGAGTGATGGAGAGACATGGGCAAATCTAGGTAGCCCATGATAGCTCTTGTGGCCGCATTCTGCATGATCTGAAGTTTCCTAACACTTTTCAAAGGTAGCCCCATGTAGAGAGAATTGCAGTAGTCGAACCTCAAGGTGATGAGGGCATGAGTGTCTGTGAGCAAAGACTCCCTGTCCAAATAGGGCCGCAACTGGTGCACCAGAAGAACCTGTGCAAACGCCCTCTTCGCCACAGCCGAAAGATGATGTTCTAATGTTACCTGTGGATCGAGGAGGATGTCCAAGTTGCGGACTCTCTCCGAGGGGGTCAATAATTCCCCCCCCCCAGGGTAATGAATGGACAGATGGAATTGTCCTTGGGAGGCAAAATCCACAGCCACTCCATCTTGCTAGGGTAGAGTTTGAGCCTGTTGACACCCATCCAGACCCCAACAGCCTCCAGGCACCGGCACATCACTTCCACTGCTTCACTGTCTAGACATGGAGTGAAGATACTGATGATACCACACCCCATGCCCTTGGATGATCTCACCCAGCGGTTTCATGTAGATATTAAATTGGGGGGAGAGGACCGACCCCTGAGGCACCCCACAAGGGAGAAACGTAGAGGTCGATTTCTGACCACTGTTCCCCATAGGCTGCACCCATGTGCACGCGCGCACACCAAAATACCCCCGTGCATCCTTTTCCATGGGCGTGCGCTCCCCATCCCCCTGCCAGCCCGTGGGGGGGGATGGGGAGGCACTGGCAGTAGAAGGAAAGGGAGCCGCGGCCGCCCCTGCCTCCCCACGGTGCCTTCGGCCCCCTCGCGCCCCTGGCATCTCAGCGCTGCCCCCCACCCACCCAATCCGCCCCCTCTCCTCCTCCTCCGCCTCCTGCCTTGGGGCGCGACTTCTCCTGTGGCGGTGGCTGCAGCTTCTCCTCCTCATCCATGCTCCCAGCCAGGGGGCTGTGAGAGAGGGTTTTCTCCACGCGCTTCAGGAATGCCCGCCCTGCCCCTCTTGCAGCCCCCTCGCTGGGAGCGCTTTCGTCCTGGACTTTCAGCAAGGGGGCTGCAGTAGAGGCAGGGCAGGCGTTCCCGAAGCGCTTGGAGAAAGCGCTCTCGCAACCCCCTCGCTGACAGAGAGAGAGAGAGGGAGAGAGGAAGTAAGTGAGAAAGAGAGAGAGAGAGAAAGTGGGGGAGAGATAGCAAGAGAGAGAACAAGAGATAGAAAGAAAGAATGAAAGAGAAAGAAAGCAATTGGGAAAGAGAGAGAAAGAAAACAAGAGTGTGTGTGTGTATGTGAGAGAGCAACAGACAGAGCGACAGAAAGAGGGAGAGAGAGAGTGAGAAAAAGAGAGACAGCAAAAGGGGGAGAGAGAAAGAGAGAGAAATGACTCTTGATTTCAAGCATATGGTAAAAAGCACCCAAATAATAACAGGGGGAAAAACCGAGCCGTTTGTGTGTGTGTGTGTGTGTGTGTGTGTGTGTGAACTCTTGAACCATTTCCAATAGCTTACCTGTTATTGGAAATGGTTCAAGAGTTCACACACACACACACACACACACACAGAGACAAGGGGGGAGGAGACAGGGATGGAAAAAGAGAAGATAGTAATAATAGTAATAGATTTTGGTTTTGTTTTATTATTAATTTCTTTTAATAAAAAAGAAGGGAATTTTTTCTTATTTATTTATTTACTTACTTACTTACTTACTTACTTACTTACTTACTTATACTTCTATGCCGTCCAGTCCCAAAGGGACTGCCGCTCCGACACTATACTTTTCCGCCCACACCGAAAAAAAATTAGAGGGAACATTGCCTCGCCCCCCCCCCCCCCCAACACCGACTGCAACCTAGACTACATAGTAGTTTCTTGGTTGTAGTTTACCATATTTTTCAGATTATAAGAGGATACAAACTATAAGACGCATTAAGGTTTGGGGGAGAAAAACAAGAAAAAAAAATCTGCAAAAATAGCAAACAGTCTGGTCAGCTTCAGTACAGTCTGATTAAGCATGAGTTGGTGGTTGGATCTGCCTCCTGAAATACCACCTATCAGCTGTTCCAGGCTGTGGGGATCGCCACCACTCATCACCCCCGTTGCTGCCTAACACTGCCTCTGTGTGCCCCATTTTTGGTCTCTGCATACCACATTTTCACCTCCGTGCATCCAATTTTCTGCTGATTCCAAGCAGCGGGGATAGGCACCACTGCCTGAAAGGGGACGAAAATGGGGCATATGGAGGCCGAAAATGGTATGTGCAGAGACAAAAAATGGGGTGCAAGGAGGTGGCAATAGGCAGCAATGGCAATGGGTGATGATGGGCAGTGGCGATCCCACAGCCTGGAACAATTGATAGGTGGTAATCTGGGAGGCAGATCTAAACACCAATCAGCTGCTCATGCTAAATCAAACTGTGCTGAACTTGACCAGCCTGTTTGTTGTTTGCTACAAGAAGACAAATTGCTGGGAGGGAGAAGCCAAAGGGTGGGGGCTGGTGGGTGAGCAGGGCTTAGGCAACATTTGCTGTATAAGATGCACAGACATTTCCACCCACCTTTTTGTGGGGGGAGTGCATTTATATATTATATATATATAATATATAGATATATTAGAAGTTTCCAGAAATGGACCAGAGCACAAGTTCAGTGATGGCACAGTGGCACCACGATTCTGCAGAGTTGTTTGCAAAAATGAATCTGCAAAACAGCTTTTTATCAAGACCATTAACCACATATCCAGAAACAACACCAGTTTCAACAAACTCAGATCCAGACCAGACCTTTCGCTACTTCAACGCATCCGCTCCCATGAACTAAGGGTGGAACTAAAGAGACACCTTGACCTGGGTGAAACTAACTTATACATTGACTTTCGCACAGAATGCATCAAATCCAGGACCCACAATCCTCCCTACATCTTCCAGCCTAACATCTCTCATTAACCACCCTACTTCTTCCAACCGACTATCTCACAACAACAAATCGACACCTACCAACCAGAACCACCACAACAAAAACAAAATGTCACCCCTAACACCACAAATAAAGACTAGGAAAGTGCACCGCTTACTTTTTTTTTCCCCAATATTTTTTTATTAATTTTCTTTAAAATAACATACAGACTTACAAACATTTAACATACAATATAGGGATGTATCATCCCTGCTCTTCTCAAAAGTATAAATGCAGATACAGAAAAAGGAATACACGATTGAATATCTAATTCAATGCTACTAATACAAAAAATATCTAATAGAGAAAAAGATTAATATCATATAAAAATTTCTAACTAGTTTCAAGTCAAAAAATCTTTTAAAAAAAACAAGTTTCTATTCTATCTATATAAACTAAATCTAATATAAATTTCAATGAGAAAAAATTATCTAAAATATCTATACTTATTATTACTCTTCTTTCTTTATTTTTTATTCTTATCTATCCATTCATAAACATTGTTCCATGTTTCATAAAATTTGGTTTCTTCCTGATCATTCGAGCGTCTTGTCATCATGTCCATTTCCGCGCAGTCTAATATTTTTGCAATAACTCCCTCTTCTTTGGGGATATCTTCCCCTTTCCAATTTTGCGCGTAGATAATCCTTGCCGCTGTAAAAATATGTATAATCAAATACAAAATTTCTTTTTTGTAATTTTGGTTAGTAATTCCTAGCAAACAAAACTCCGGGGTGAAATCTATTTTCTGCTTTGTAATCTCTTTTGTCATTTTCTCAATCATTTTCCAATACATTTTAGCTTTACTACATGTCCACCATTGGTGGTAGTAGGATCCTATTTCTTTCTTGCATTTCCAGCATAAGGGTGATGTCTTTGGGAACATTTTTGCTATTCTACTTGGTGGGAGATGCCATCTATAGAACATTTTAATTTGGTTCTCTTTCATAGAAACTGACTTTGTCATCTTCCAGTTACACATCTAAACTTTCTCCCATGTATCTAAATCAATTTCTTTACCTATGTTTCTACACCAATGTATCATACTATCTATTAATGTTAACTCAATATTCTTATGAGTAATCAAATATTTATATATTTTTCCAATTACCCTATTTTGATTTTTAGTAATTAAGTCACTTAACAGATTTTTACTTTTATTAAATATGTAAAGTATACTGTCTTTCTGATATCTGGATCTAATCTGTGCGTAGTGCCACCAATCAATTTGTATCCCTTCATCTTGTAATTTAATTCTAGATTTCAATTTCATTTGGTTATCTAACAAGTCTTTATATCTTATATTTCTTGTATCATTAATAGAGTTTGGGTGTATTATTGCATCCAAGGGGGTAACCCAATCCGGGATTGTTAAAAAGTGGTTTTTCTTTATATCTTTCCAGACGCCAAATAAATATTTTCTCAACGTATGTCTTTTAAAATAAGAATGATTTTTATCTTTATCATACCAAACAAATGCGTGCCAGCCAAGCATAAGATCATGTCCTTCTAATTTTGATGTTCTCGTGTCCTCTAAAGTTATCCAATTTTTAATCCATGTTAAAGCGGCTGCCTGATAGTATAATTTCCAGTTTGGGAGGGCAAACCCCCCCCTCTCTTTTATATCTTCTAACATATTTATCTTAATTCTTGCTTTTTTCCCTTGCCATAAAAATTTTTTAACCACGTTTGTTAGATTTTTTTAAAAAATTGCCCCTGGATTAATTGGGATCACTTGAAATAAAAATAATACCTTAGGTAAGATATTCATCTTAATCGTGGCAATTCTTCCCAAAAATGATGTTTTTAAATTATTCCATATTTCTAAATCCTTTTTGATTTCATTAATTAATTTTATGTAGTTATCATTTTTTAATGTTATTGTTTTAGCTGTTAGCCATATTCCCAAGTACTTTACTTTTTTTAACTATTTGCATTCCAGTAATACATTCATTACTACCTCTAACCAACCCAAAACCTACTCCCAACACAAAACCAATCTCAAATGCAAATGATTAAATGCTAGAAGTATAGTCAATAAGATGTCAGAATTCCCTCTCCTTCTTGACTTCTCAGTGTTTGATATTATCTTTGTCTGTGAAACATGGCTTAATGCATCCTACCCAGACTCCATTATTACAACAAGGAACTATCTTGTCTCTCGTTATGACCATGAATCCCACAGAGGAGGCAGGGTAGCTATATTTTACAAAAAATCTCTAAACCTAAAAAAACATCAAAGTTGCACAGGATCTATTATTACCTGAAACTATTGTCTGTGATCTATCCTAAATACCACAATTTGATTCTTACTCTGCTACAGAGCTCCTGACTATGACATCGCACATGCAAACAAATTATCAGCTCTGCTAACGTGGGCTACCCATTGCCCACACCCCATCATCTTCCTTGGTGACCTCAACCTACCACACATTAACTGGACATTAAATGAATGTAGCACAGAACCTATCCACTCTACTATATATAACACAGTCACCAGTCTGGGACTTGACCAACTAGTAAGTGACAATCCACAGATGGATTACTGCATTCCTGTCAAACAGGCAACAAGTGGTCAAAATAGGAAGCTCCATATCCACACACCCGTCCCTGTTAAAAGCGGTGTCCCCTATGGTAGCGTACTAAGACCTACGCTCTTCATTCTCTACATCAATGACCTTTGCAATCTCATCACAAACAACTGTGTTCTTTTTGCAGATGATGTAAAACTCTTCAACACCACTGAAAACACAACTACTCTATAAAAAGACCTAGACTCAGTTTCTGACTGATCCAACACATGGCAACTCCAAATCTCAACCAGCAAATGCTCTGTTCTACACATCGGCAAAAAGAATCAGAACTTCAAATACAAACTGAATAAACAAATTATCACAGATAATCCCCACTCGGTCAAGGACCTTGGAGTACTAATAACTAAAGATTTAAGTGCCAAAGCCCACTGCAACAACATCGCCAAGAAGGCCTCAACAGTTAATCTAATCCTACGTAGCTTCTGCTCTGGAAATCTCACACTACTTACCAGAGCTTACAAAACTTTCACCAGACCCATCCTAGAACACAGCTCATCTGTTTGGAACCCATACCACATTTCTGACATTAACACCCTCGAAAATGTCCAAAGATACTTCACCAGAAGAGCCCTTCACTCCTCTACCCGAAACAGAATTCCCTAAGAAACTAGATATACAATCCTGGGTCTTGAAAGCTTAGAACTACGATGCCTTAAACATGATCTAAGTATTGCCCACAAGATCATATGCTGCAATGTCCTGCCTATCAAAGACTACTTCAGCTTCAACCACAACAACATAAGAGCACACAACAGATTCAAGCTTAATATTAACCGCTCCAAACTTGACTGTAAAAAATACGACTTTAATAATCGAGTTGTCGAAGCGTGGAACTCATTACCGGACTCTGTAGTATCATCCCCTAACCCCCAGCACTTTACCCTTAGACTATCCACGGTTGACCTCTCCAGATTCCTAAAATATTTTGTTTCAAAACTTCCCTTTCAAAGCTTTATATAAAATTCACAAATTAAAGTTGCATGAGATAATGCATTGGGGAAAAACTAGTTTTTTAGTTATTGGGGAATTGAAATCTATAGATGTTTCTTTTTAGGAAATTGGGTCACTAAAATGTTCCCATTTTAAAGTGTGTATAAATATTAAGTAGCATGTATATAGGAGATGTAAATGCATTTAAGCTCATGTTCCAGCTCAGTTAGCTCTGACTTAGCAATTATCACAGCTCTGAAACAGGTCCATCAGGTTAATGAACATATATATATCAACTTATAATTATGTTATATACACATGTTATAATTAGCTAACCCAGATATACTGTAACTGTTTTTTTAAATTTTTTAAATTTTATTTTATTTTTTCAAAACAAGACAAAATATAAACAACAAACATGCAACAAAAAGTAGAAGCAAATGCCACCCTGCTCTTGTCAGAAGTCTCCGGAGAAAAAACTTTGCATATCAAGTCATACAGAAAAAGGGAAAATACATATACTTATATTTCCTGTTATTTACAAAATGTACAGAATTTTAACTATATAATACTATATAATATATTCAGTTACTTAGATGTTCTTTTATTCAGCCAATCATAAAACATATCCAAGATTTGTAGTACAGTGGTACCTCTACTTACGAACGCCTCTACCTACGAACTTTTCATGATACGAACCGTGTGTTCAAGATTTTTTTGCCTCTACTCACAAACCATTTTTTACTTACGAACCCTTGCTTCTCTTTTGCCTGCTGCTGCGAGCAGCGGCCAAAACAGCGCGCATCAGAGGAGCTCTCTGCAGCCGCACAATATCCCTGCCACTTTCCTCTCTAGCCCTCGGCTTCCTCCGCTTCCCGCAGCGCCCCATCCCACTGCCAAAATCCCCTCTAGCCTACTGCTTCCTTCACACCATCTCGCTGCCAAAATCCCCCCTCCAGATGCTTCCTATGCCATCCCAAATCGCTCCCAAAATTACCCCTCCAGATGCTTCCTATGCCACCCCAAATCGCTCCTAAAATCATCCCATCAAAAGCTTGCTATGCCACACCAAATCGAGGTCCTAATGAAGGCAAATGGATTGAAGAAAGGCAGCAAGGAGAAATGAGGCATTTTGAAAGGAGAGGTGATTTTGGAAGACTTTGGAAGTGATTTGAGGTGGCGTAGGAAGCTTTTGGAGGGATGATTTTGGCAGCGATTTGGGGTGGCACAGGAAGCATCTGGAGGGGTGATTTTGGCAGCGATTTGCGGTGGCATAGGAAGTTTTTGGAGGAGTGATTTGGGAGGCGATTTGGGGTGGCATAGGAAGCATCTGGAGGAGTGATTTGGGAGGCGATTTGGGGTGGCATAGGAAGCATCTGGAGGGGTGATTTTGAGAGTGATTTGGGGTGGTGTAGAATGCTTTTTGGGGGGTGATTTTGGAGGCGACTTGGGGTGGCATAGGAAGCATCTGGAGGAGTGATTTTGGGAGCGATTTGGGGTGGCACAGGAAGCTTTTGGAGGGGTGATTTTGGAGGCAATTTGCGGTGGCATATGAAGCATATGTAGGGGTGATTTTGGAGGCAATTTGCGGTGGCATATGAAGCATCTGGAGGAGTGATTTGGGGAGTGATTTGGGGTGGCATAGGAAGCATCTGGAGGGATGATTTTGAGAGCGATTTGGGGTGGTGTAGGATGCTTTTGGGGGGGTGATTTTGGAGGTGATTTGGAGTGTCATAGTAAGCATCTGGAGGGATGATTTTGGGAGTGATTTGGGGTGGCACAGGAAACTTTTGGAGGAGTGATTTTGGAGGCAATTTTGGGCAGCATAGGAAGCTTTTGGAGGAGTGATTTTGGAAGCAATTTGGGGTGGCATAGGAAGCGTCTGGAGGAGTAATTTTGGGAGCAATTTGGGGTGGCATAGGAAGCGTCTGGAGGGGTGATTTTGTGAGCAATTTGGGGTGGCACAGGAAACTTTTAGAGGAGTGATTTTGGAGGCAATTTTGGGCAGCATAGGAAGCTTTTGGAGGAGTGATTTTGGAAGCGATTTGGGGTGGCATAGGAAGCATCTGGAGCAGTGGTTTTGGGAGTGATTTGGGGTGGCACAGGAAGCTTTTGGAGGAGTGATTTTGGAGGCGATTTGGGGCAGCGTTAGCCTTCGTTAGGACCTACATTCCTCACTTCTCCTCGCTGTCCGTCTCCACTCCATTAGCCTTCACTTTGTCCACCCACCACTTTTTTTTAAGCCTTAAAGTTTGGATTTTGCTATTGGGTTTGCACACATTATTTGCTTTTACATTGATTCCTATGGGGAAAATTGCTTCTACTTATGAACCTGGTCAGGGAATGAATTAAGTTCATAAGTAGAGGTACCACTGTATTACATTTCCTCTTTTCCCTTCAACCGCCTCATCATCATATACATTTCAGCACAGTCAAATTTTGTTTTAATTATCTCTTCTTCTTTTGGAGTTTCTACCAGCGTTCCCTGTAAGCTGTCCGCGTGCACAATAGCGCAGGAGGAAATAGTCCCCCGCGCACCAATCAAAATCCTCGCACAGTTTGATTGGCTTAAACGGCTTCTCTCCTCAGCGCGGGAATTTTCAGACGCACCTCCCATTTAAGCCTCGGCTGGCAGCCAAAGAGGCTTTTGTTTGGGAGCTCCCCGGATGTTAAGGTAAGTAGGGTGGTGGGTCGCCTACCCTTACCGCCGCCGCGCCACAAATGTCCTGGGTGGGGGGGCAGGCTCAAGCCTTCCCCTTACCGGCACCGCGCTGGGAGCCTTTAAATGTCCTGGAGGGGGAAAAAGCCAGGCTCCAGGCTTGCCTCTGCTGCTAGCCAGAGAAAAACGAAGGGAGAGAGAGGAAGAGAGAGAGGAAGGGAGGGAGAGAGAGAAAGAGGGAGGGAGAGAGAGGGAAGGAGAAAGAGGAATAAAGGAAGGGAGAGAGAGGGGACGGGAGGGGGAGAGAGAAAGAGGGAGAGAAAGAAAGAAGAGAGAGAGACAGATGAGAGAGGAAGGAAGAGAGTGAGAGAGAGGAAGAAAGCAAGAGAGAGAGAGACAGAGAAAGCAAGAGAGAGAGAGAAGAGTGGATGGAAGAGAGAGAGAGAGAGATGATAGAAAAAAGGGGAGAAAAAAAGAGAAATGAGAAAATGATTGAGGCAGAGAATGACAGGAAAGAGAGAGAAACAGATAGAGAAGTGACTCTTGATTTAAAGCATATGGTAAAAGCACTTACGTATATACTCGAATATAAGTCGCTCCGACTATAAGTCAAGGCGCCTACTTTTGCCACAAAAACTGGGAAAATTTATAAACCCCTGTATAAGTCAAGGGTGGAAATTGCAGCAGCTACTAGTAACTTATAAAAATGGAAACCAATAAAATTACATCAATTGAGGCATCAGTAGATTAAATATTTTAGAATATTTATTTCAAAGAAAGCCAGTAAACTAGCTCTGTAAGTTTAAAAGAGGGTAAACAGGTATATATCCCCCCAAGGCAGGTATAGGCAAAAAAAAATGCAAGTACCTAGGTACTTACCTCAATCCCCTGCTCCTGCTGGTTTGGGTTAGGGTTAGGATACTTGACCTCTCCTTGCCTCAAAGAGATACAATTTCCCTCTATATTTACTATTACTGAAAATCCAAAATATATTTGCTTCTATGTATATATGCCATATGTGTAAATAAATATTACACACAGGCACACAAAAATATACTGTACATTATCTACCATATAAACTGTATGTGTATATACAGAGAGAGAAAGAGAGAGAGCTCTTGTAAAATTATATATGGTACATTCAACCTAACTTACTGTAATAGGAAAAACAAACCCAGAGTCCACTTTCTGCCACACAGTTAACCATAACTAGAACATTACACATGTCTTCAGATGTACCGGTACTTCCCTAGCTTGCACATCACTGTTAGAGCTAGGAAATGTCATGGATTGAGTAAAATGTGGTGATTCTCACTTAACAATGCTTTTGCTTAACAACAAATTTTGAGCTCAATTGTGGTCAATTGTCTGTCTGTCTGTCTGTCTGTCTGTCTGTCTGTCTGTCTGTCTTCCTTTCCTGTCTGTCTGTGCCCCCCTCCTCTCCCCTCCCCGGGTAAATTACAGAGTCAATACTGTATTGTTTTTTTATTTAAGGTTACAAAGCAAATGAAGAATCATTTTGAGTATTCTTTAAAATTTCTTCAGTGGAATCCATAGCTAATCTGGCAAAAGATTTTTCACCTGGCAAAACTTTTTATTGTTGACATTAGGCACAGCCAGACATATGTCTTAAAAGGCAAACAAACTGTCAAAAAAGTATGTTTTTAAAAAATATAATATTTTGGTTGTTGAATTTAATTCTGCCTTGGCGCGGGGCAGCCCCCGCATATGGGTGGCTGGCGAGGACCACGCACTCCCATCTTTGTGTCCGCTGGGGTTAAAGAAAAGTTTAGGGACCCCCGCCCCTTGGAGAAATGCCTCGGTGGTGACATTCTGAATGTTTTTGCCTCCCCACTCTGAAAACCCCACTTCTCGGCAGCTTGCCGAGGCTGAGAGGACAGTGATTTTAAAAGGCACTCTCAGCTTGGGGTTTTCTCCCCGCTGAAATGCTTCTCTCGCCACTGACAAATTGCTCGCCCACCGCCCTCAACACCCGCTTTGTCCTCGACCCGGCAGAAGAAAACCGCGTCCTTTCCTGTCGCACTCTTCCCGAGAGGTGGGGTGGGGAGGGGTGTTGAGAAGACAGAAGCAAGAATCCATCCCCCCCCCACACACACACACCTCACCGGCTTTTTTTCCCTCTAGCGCGGCATTGGAGTGGTTGGCTGGCTCCTTTGCTTGCGGGGAGAGGGGGGAAAAGCTGGGGAGGATGGATTCTTGCTTCTATCTTCTCGCCGCCACCCCGCCACCCCACCTCACCGGCTTAGGAACGTCGTTGCCTCCCACAGCCACTTCCCCACGCGCTTTGGATGTGCCTGCCTTTCCTACAGCGAAGACAGGAGGCACCTTCCCGAAGTGCTCAGCTAAGCAGCTGGGGGAAGGGCTGGCCATTTGCCGCCTCTCTCCGCTGTAGGAGAGGCAGGCGCAACCAAAGCAATGTCCCAAAGCGGTCTCCGGGAAGCAACTGAGGGAAAGGCAGTCGTCTGCCTTTCCTTCAGCTCGAAAGAGGAGGCAAATGCCCCACCTTCCCCCAGCCGGTTAACCGAGCGCTTCAAGTTAACCGGCTGGGGGAAGGCGGGGCATTTGCCTCCTCTTTCGGGCTGAAGGAAAGGCAGACGACTGCCTTTCCCTCGGTCGCTTCCCGGAGACTGCTTTGGAACGTTGCTTTGGTTGTGCCTGCCTCTCCTACAGCGGAAAGAGGCGGCAAATGGCCAGCCCTTCCCCCAGCCGCTTCCCCGCACGCTTCGGATGCGCCTGCCTTTCCTACAGCGAAGACAGGTGGCACCTTCCTGAAGCGCTCGGCGAAGCGGCTGGGGGAAGGGCTGGCCATTTGCCGCCTCTCTCCGCTTTGGGACATCGCTTTGGTTGCGCCTGCCTCTCCTACAGCGGAGAGAGGCGGCAAATGGCCAGCCCTTCCCCCAGCCGCTTTGCCGAGCCCTTCGGGAAGGTGCCGCCTGTCTTCGCTGTAGGAAAGGCAGGCGCATCCGAAGCGTGCGGAGAAGCAGCTGGGGGAAGGGCTGGCCATTTGCCACCTCTCTCCGCTGTAGGAGAGGCAGGCACAACCAAAGCAACGTTCCAAAGCGGTCTCCAGGAAGCGACCGAGGGAAAGGCAGTCGTCTGCCTTTCCTTCAGCCCGAAAGAGGAGGCAAATGCCCTGCCTTCCCCCAGCCGGTTAACTTGAAGCGCTCGGTTAAGTGGCTGGGGGAAGGCAGGGCAGTTGCTGCTTCTTTCGAGCTGAAGGAAAGGCAGACGACTGCCTTTCCCTCAGCCGTTTCCTGGAGACCGCTTTGGGACATCGCTTTGGCAGAGGGGGCAACTGCTCCCGGTTTAAGAAGCAAGAATCCCCCCCCACCTCACTGGCTTTTTTTCCCCTCGCGTGCAAGCTACCTCAGCCGGGAAGAGGCGCTACAGGCTCCCGCGGGCGCCCTCTTGTGGTGACTTGTCAGTCACCCGAGTATAACTCGAGGTCGGGTTTTTCAGCCCATTTTTGGGGCTAAAAAACTTGACTTATACTTGAGTATATACGGTAAATAATAACAGAGAAAAAAACCCCAGCCTTCACCTGTTTTTATTAATAGTTATGTTTTTGGTTTTGCTGGTTGTTTTAGTTTTAATAGTAATGGATTTTGTTTTTTTTAAATTATTAATTTCTTTTAATAAAAAAGAAGGGATTTTTTTTCTTATTTATTCATTTTATTTTTTCTATGCCGCCCAGTCCCAAGGGAACTGCTGCTCAGACACTATACTTTTCTGCCCACACCGAAAAAAAATTAGAGGGAACATTGGTTTCAACATCCTTCCATCTTTGTGCAAAAACTATTCTGGTTGCCGTTAAAATGTGTATTATCAAATATTGTATTTCTTTTTTGTATTTTTGAGGGAACATACCTAATAGAAAAAATTCTGGAATCTTTCTAACTTCCAATTTTGTGATTTCTCTTAACCATTTCTCAATTGAGTTCCAGTAAGATTTGGTTTAGGGCAGGTCCACCACTGATGATAGTATGTACCAGTCTCCTTTTTACATTTTCAACAATTAGATTGGGTGTTAGGGTACATTTTTGAGAGTCTATTAGATGGCAAGTAAAATATCTTCATCTGATTTTCTTTGAATGTTACTGATTTGATTATTTGCCAATTGTATGTCCAGAGTTTTTCCCACTTGTCCAAATCTACAGCGTGACCAAAAGTTTTGCACCAAATAATCATACTGTTTTTAAAATGTGATCTTCTGTTTTGAATCTTATATTGTAGGTTTTCCCAATCAGTTTTCCTTGATTTTTCATAATTATCTTGTCTAGGGCGCTATTCCCTTTTTGAAAATGATAAATCTTTTTGTCTTTTGTGAATCTAGCATATGTCAACCAATCTATCTTTGTACCCTCAGTATTTAATTCTTGTCTAGTTTTTAAATCCAATTGGGGATTTAGTAAGTCCTTATATCTTAATATTGCTCCTCTTTGTAATAAGTTTGGGTGACGTATTGCCTCAGTTGGAGAAATCTATTCAGGCACTGTTAAGAAATTATCTTTTTTGACTTCTATCCATGTTTATAGTAGGGAATTCCTAATTATATGTCTTTTGAAATACGTATGTACCTTATGTTTATCTTACCACATGAAAGCATGCCACCCCAACATTATATCATACCATTCTAGACTTAAAACTCTGTTGTTTTCCAAAGTTAACCAATCTTTAATCCATAGAAGGGCAGCAGTTTGGTAGTATAACTTCCAATTTGGGAACCCAAACCTCCTCTTTCTTTAACATTTTCTTTTTTTTTTCAATATATTTTTATTAATTTTTTAAAATAGACAAAACTGACAAACACATTTAACATAAAAATGGGGTTGTATCTACCCCGCTTATTCTAGAAGTAAAATTTCAATACAGAAAAAGAGCATATTTTAAAAAATACTTAAATTCAACTTATTACTTTAAATGAAAAGAAGAAATTTGTTTTACCTTATGTAATAGATTTTCATGCATAAACTAAATCTAACATAACTCTTAAATCATAACAATACTAATTCTAACATAAATCTTAAATCATATCACTGTTAATATAATTCTCTTATTTATTTATTTCTTATTTTAATATTTCTTCTTATTTATCCATATATACACTTTATTCCATATCTCATAATATTCTGTTTCTTCTTGGTCGTTTAATCGTCTTGTCATCATATCCATTTCAGCGCAATCTAATATTTTCTTAATAACTTCCTCTTCTTTGGGGATATTTTCCCCTTTCCAATTTTGCGCATATATTATCCTGGTCGCGGTCAAAATATGAATAACTAAGTGTAAAATTTCTTTCTTATATCTCTGATTAGTTATACCCAGTAAATAAAATTCCGGGGTTATTTCTATCTCCTGTTTTACTATTTCTTTTATCATTCTTTCTATCATTTTCCAATATAACTTGACTTTACTACATGTCCACCATTGATAATAATAAGATTCTATTTCCTTCTTACATTTCCAACATAATGGAGAAGTCTTAGGAAACATTTTTGCTATTCTATTTGGTGGAAGGTGCCATCTGTAAAACATCCTAATTTGGTTTTCTTTTAGAGAAACTGATTTTGTCATTTTCCAATTTAGGGTCCAAACTTTTCCCATGTATCTATATCAATTTCTTTACCAATATTTTTGCACCAACTTATCATATTATCCTTTAAAGTCAGATCTATATTTTTATGGACAATCAAATATTTATAAACTTTCCCTATTAGTTTAATCTGGTTAGTAACTAATAAGTTACCTAGGAAATTTTTACTTTTATTGAAAATGTATGTTCTACTGTCTCTTTGAAATTTAGACTGAATCTGAGCATATTGCCACCAGTCAATTATAATCCCTTCTTCTTGTAATTTATTTCTTGCCTTTAATTTCAGTTGATCATCTAATAATTCCTTATATCTTATTATTTTCATATCCCTTACAGAATTGGGGCGTATTGTTGCCTCTAGGGGAGAAATCCATTCAGGAATAGTCAAAAAGTGATTCTTCTTTATATCTTTCCAAACTTCCAATAAATACTTTCTTATTGTATGTCGTTTAAAATACGTATGAATTTTATCCTTATCGTACCATATAAAGGCATGCCAGCCAAGCATAAGGTCGTGACCTTCTAATTTTAATGTTCTTTTATCTTCTAACACTATCCAATCTCTAATCCATGTTAGCGCGGCTGCCTGATAATATAATTTCCAGTTAGGTAAAGCAAATCCTCCTCTTTCTTTAATATCTTCCAAAATATTTCTCTTTATTCTTGCTTTTTTCCCTTGCCATAAGAATTTTTTAACTATCATTGTTAAATTTTTTTAAAAAATTTCCCCCAGGATTTATTGGGATAACCTGGAACCAAACCAAAACCTTAGGCAGTATATTCATCTTAATCGTGGCAATTCTCCCCAGAAAAGATATTTTTAAGTTGTTCCATATTTCTAAATCTTTTTTAATTTCTGCAATTAATTTCATGTAATTATCATTTTTTAATGTTATTGTTTTTGATGTTATCCATATTCCCAAATATTTAACTTTCTTAACTATTTTCATATCTGTGATATGTTCAAGTTGTCTTTCTTGAATTTTACTCTTGTTTATTTTTAATCCTGCAACTTTTCCATATTGTTCTATTGTCTGTATCAATATTGGAGCCACTGTTATCGGATCTTCTATTATAAAAGTCAAGTCATCTGCAAATGCTTGGACTTTATATATCTCTTTACCAATGGTCAGACCTTTTATTTTTGAATCTGCTCTTATTTTTATCAGTAGAACTTCTAAAGATAAAATAAATAATAATGGTGATATCGGACAACCTTGTCGAACTCCTTTACTTATTTCAAATGTTTCCAATTGTTCATTATTTAGTATAATTTTTGTTGTTTGTTTTGAATAAATTGCATCTATTAAGTTTACGAATTTAGTACCAAATCTCATTTTGTTTAATTGCATTTTTATAAAAATCCAATTAATACCATCGAAAGCTTTTTTAGCATCTAAAAACATTAATGATACAGATTTTTCAGGATGTTGCTCATAATATTCTAATACATTAATGATCGTTCTAAGATTCTTTTTAATCTGCCTACCAGGTAGAAACCCATTTTGGTCATGATGAATTTTCTCATTTAATATCTTTTTTAATCTGTCTGCATAGATTGTAGTAAATATTTTATAATCGACGTTTAATAATGATATAGGTCTATAATTTTTTATATTTTCTTTTAAAGTTCCTGGTTTATGAATTAAGGTTATTAAAGATTCTGACCAAGATTTTGGGATTTTACCATCCATTCTACTTTCATTGAAAATTTCCAACATATTATTTGTTACTACCTCACTATCTATTTTATACCATTCTGCTGGTATCGCATCAGGTCCAGTGGCTTTATTATTTTTTTGTTTTTTAATAGTTGTAGAAAGTTCTTCGATTGTTATTGGACTATCTAAACTTTCCTGTTGTTCTTCCGTTAGTTGCGGTAATTTTATAGATTCTATATATTTTAAAGACTTTATCCTCACTAATATCATCTTTTTTATACAGTTCTTTTAAAAAAAATTGTACTATTTTTGCTTTTTCATCTATATTATATTTTATTGTTCCATTTTCATCCTCTAACTTTTTAATTATTTTTGACTGTCTGTGCTTCCTTAATTTATACGCAAGCCATCTTCCTGGCTTATTAGCATATTCAAAATAATGTTGTTTAGCTCTTTTTATCTTTTCTGCTATTTGATTTTGCTCTATAAGTTTAATTTTATGTTTAATTACTTCTATCTTTCCCTTTAACTCCTTATTTTTAGCGTTAAGCTGTGATAAAGATTCTACTTGTCTTAGTTCAGTAATTAACTGTTCATATTGCCTTTTCTTTTCCTTATTTACCTTTGCAGTATAAGAAATCGTTAGTCCTCTAATGTATGCCTTGGCAGTATCCCATAAATTTTGAGGGGTAGTATCTGAATTTTTATTTATTTCAAAAAAGATCTTTAATTCGTTCTCTATCCATTACTTATATTTTTTGTCTTTTAAAATGTTTCTATTCATCTGCCAATTTGGATATTTCTTATTACTTTTCATGTAAATTATTACAGGATTATGATCTGCCCAAGTATTTACTTCTATTTCTACCTCTTTTATTTGTTCTGCAGTTATTTTTGAAGCCCACACCATGTCAATTCTTGTCCAAATTTTATGGGGGTTTGAATAGAAAGTATACTGTCTAGTTTGAGGGTGTCTTTCCCTCCAAATATCATTTAATAATAATTCCGATTTCATCTTTTGGAAAGTGGTTGGTAATATATTTTTCTTTTTCTTACTATTTTTCCCTCCCCCCCCTGAATGATCTAATAATCTATTTGAAATTGCATTAAAATCACCAATTATAATCATATTTTCGATATTTAATTCATTTATTTTTCTGATGTAATTGTTTGTAGAATGCCATTTGATTTTCATTCGGGGCATAAATAGAAATGATGACAAGAGGTTTAGGCTCTGTATTTATCTGCACAATTAATATTCTACCTTCTTGATCTGCATATAATTGTTTGGAATTTGTGGAATTCTCAACATACATTGCTATCCCTCTTTTTCTTTGATCTGCCAATGCAGCATACATATTTCCAATTTTTGGATTTAATAATAGTTTACGGTTTGTCCTTTTTATATGAACTTCTTGTAATATTGTAATTTGAGCTTTTTGATTTTTAATTTTTGTGAATATTTGTTTTCTTTTTCTCGGTTCATTCAAACCATTCACGTTTACAGAGAGAATCTTTAAGTCTTTTAATGTGGTCATTTGTGGTATTTCTTGGCGTCTTTAGTTTCGCGCTGAGGTTGTTTTCTTCTTGCAGTAGTACTTTGATGCACAGGAGATGGCTGGGGTGACACTTGGGGAGATGAAGCTGTCGTTAATGTTTGTTTTTTGATTGTCTTAGTATACGTAGACGTACTCGACATCCTTAACTTCACAACAATTTTCTAATTTATTTCTTCCTTGGTGAATTTAAAATAGGGAAAGAAAATTCCAACAAACTCCAAACTTGTTAAGTTAAACTTCACTAGTTATTTCTGAGTTTCACAATGCAAACAACACAATAGGCACAACAAAGATATTAATAATCTTAATACTTTAAAGTCTGTGTATATCTATCCTTAGTATACACCTTTTTCAATGTTTAAAAATGTAATTTTTAATAAACCTTATTCTTGTTATTTGTTTTTATTATTATTTATTATTTTTAATAATATAAAATTGACCTTTAAAAAATTCCTTTCAATTTAAAAAAAGAAAGAAAAGAAAAGTTCCAGAAAAGAAAAGAAGAATTCCAAAATGCAGCAGTATGTTATATCTTATTATAACTAATCAATCCCTATTAATCAAATTTTAGTTTTAGTAAAGAGAGATGAAGAGAAAAAGAAAAAAATAAAAAATAAGAAAAGGAGAGGAGAGGAGAGCCACTAATAGAGAACAAAGGCAGAGATAAGAAATGTAAAAAGCAGAGAAAAAGAAGAAAAAAAGGAAAAAATAAAGGGAAGGAGAAGAGAAGGGAAGGAGGGAACACCACCACAGGGAGAAAGAGGGGAACAAGGTGTGTCTAGCAATTCATTTATTTCAAATCAATATTATTTTAAAATTTATACTAGTATCTAAAGACAGAAGGAACAAGAGCAACAAAGGAAGAAAGAGGGGTATAATATTATTTGTAGAAAATTAAAAAAATTAAAAGTTAAAAAAAAGAAATACAAAAAGTACAGGTAAATAAACTTAAATATTATACAGTCAAAACTGGAAACCTTTTGTTGATTGAAGTTCTAAGGAAATGTTCGTTAAAGTTCTCAGAGTAAAGTCAATAAATGTGATGTGTTGTAAATCCAAGGGTAAAAATTAATCAAATTATATCCAAATTTATTTGTAATTCCAATTTGCACTATAAAGTCCAATCAGGTATGTAATAATCCAAAGTTTAGTCAGTAAATGTCCCAAAATGTCCCAAAGATTTATTCCAAGAAAATCACACAAAAAAAGATTTCATCCAAAGATGTCACGATTTTAAGTGAGTAGATCCTTAGAAACTGTAGAAGGGGGGGGGGAAGCTAGCAAAAATCCCTCTTTGTAGCAGAGTTAATGAGCAAAACTGAGACCGATAGCAGTAAATCTAGCCAAAGGAAAGGAAAAGATTGAGTTCTCCAACAATACCAATCTTCTTATCTTCAAATTGCCAGCCACGAAAACAACATAATTCTTCCAACGATTAAGTTATTTATTGATTTATTCCAGTTTTTCTTATCTTTTCACGAGTAGAAATCAGCAGAAAAAACAATGAAACACAATCCCTCCGCAAGTAAATGGAAAATAGTGCCCGGGATTGTTATATTTTTTTAAATCCAAAAAAAAATCCAATTCATCATTTATAGTCTTTGTTAGATCATATTACTTGTTATCTTCTTTCGAATTAGGCTTTTATTTCACTCCAAATTTTGTTATCAATTTAATTAAAGATTTAATCCAAAGTGGAGAGAAGAAAAAGTAGTTCCGGCCTTTTGTTTTCCGGCCCCTGGATATGAATTTTCCCTTAAAAGTTTTTTATTTCGCCTTATTTATTCACAAAAAGTCACAATAATCTCCCAAGTCAATGGATAATAATGGATTATACCTCTAAAATCTTCTTTTCTTCTTTTGTATTCTTCTTCTGCTGCTGCTTGCTACACATTCACGCTTAGGTTCTTCTTCTTCTTTGCTTGCTTCCCACTGGTCAGGGCGGATCGTAAATGGCCAGACTCTCTAGGGGAAGAGAGTTGGTTCGCCTTTTCCAGAGATGCGGGGTAATCCCTTGCCTTCGGAGTCCCAGCGATGACCCCTCGGGTGCAGGGAAACCCCCTGTTCTAGGACCGGGCTGTCCAGACCCGATCCGATCGCAAAAAGCGACCTCTGGAGAGGTTGAAGAGGTCTCAAGGACAGAGCCCTGCCCAGGAGCCTCCGCTACAATCCCGGACCAGACCGGAAGCCCTCTCTTTAACATTTTCTAATGCTATTAATTTTATTCTGGCTTTTTTACCTTGTCAAATAAATTTTTTAACAACCTTTGTGAGTTCTATGATTTTTTTTTCTTGTGGAATTACCTGAAATAGAAACAATAATTTGGGTAAATTATCTCAATAATTTATCCTTGAGATTCTTCCTAAGAGGGAAAGTTGTAAATAACTCCAAATTTCTAAATCTTTTTTGATCTGAGCTAAATGTTTGATATAGTTATCGTCTTTTAAAGATGAGGCTTTGGGTGTTATCCAGATACCTAAATATTTTACCTTCTTTACTACCTTCATATTTGTTAAAGTTTCTAATTGTTTTGTCTGGGTTGCTGTCATATTTTAGTTATCATGTGTGTTTTGGATTTAACCCTGCTACACTGCTGAATTCCTCTACCGAACCAATTAAATTGGGTATCATTGTCAAGGGATCTTCTGTGATAAAAGCTACATCATCTGCAAATGGTTTGAACTTTATAAATTTTCTTTTTAATCTTTAATCCTTTTATTTCATTATTTTCTCTTATTTTGATTTGACCGCTCCGAGTCTTCGGGGAGGGGCAGCATACAAGTTTAATAAATTATTATTATTATTAATGATTAACAATGTTTCCAATGTTAGAATGAATAAAAGAGGGGAAAGAGGGCAACCCTGTCTAACACCTTTTTGTATCTCAAATTTATCTGTTTGTTCGCTGTTGATTATAATTTTAGCTGTTTTGAGAATATATAGAGTCAACCAGTTTAGTAAATTTAGTGCCAAATTTCATCTTGTCAAGTTGTAATTTCAAAAATTTCCAATTAACGTTGTCAAAAGCTTTTTTTGTGTCTAAAAAGACCAGGGCCATTTGCTTTTCGGGATGGTATTCATAATATTCTAATGTGTTAATGATCGTTCTGAGATTATTTTTCATCTGCCTACCTGGGAGGAATCCATTTTGATCAACATGTATTATTCCATTTTTTTTTAAAAAAGTCTGGTTGAATATTTAGAGATAAATATCTTATAATCCACATTCAGAAGGAATATTGGCCTATAATTTTATAAATATTTTTCTGTCTTCCTGCTTCAGACCACGATATTGGAAATTTATTCATCCAAAGTTATTTTATTAAAAATCTCTAACATTTACTGTGACTATGTTGCTATCCAATTTATAAAACTCTGCAGAGATTGCATCTGGGCCGGTGGCCTTGTTGTTCTTCTGGTTTTTAATTGTCTTTTGAAATTCTGCCATTGTGATTGGGGAGTTTAATCTTTGTTGTTGTTCTTCTGCCAGGGAAGGTAGGCTTACAGAGTCTAACAATTTTTTAATCTCTGCTTCTTTAACCTCTTCTTGTTGGTACAATAGTTTATAAAATTCTAACATTATCTCTTTCTTTTCTTCTGCTGTGTATCTTACCCTTCTCTTATTGTCTTCTAATTTGTTAATTATTTCAGATTATTTTTGTTTTCTTAATTTGTAGGCCAACCAATGGCCAGGTTTATTTGCGTATTCAAAACAATCCTATTTTGCCCTTTTCGCTATTTGTTCTTGTTCAATTAATTTTATTTTATGTTTTAGTAAGTTCATTTTTCCTTTAGCTTTTTCATTATGTAAATCATTTTGTAATTCCTCTTCTGCTTGCTCTAATTATTGGAATTGCCTCTTTTTCTCTTTATTCCTTTTAGCAGTATAAGAAATCATCAAGCCACAAATGTAGGCCTTAGTCATATCCCATAAATTTTGCGGAGATGTTTCCATATTTTTATTTATTTTAAAGAAGATTTCTAATTCATTTTCTAACCATTATATATATAGATTTTATTTTAATATGTTTTGATTTATTTTCCAGTTATTTTGTTTTCTAATTCCCTTCCATGTCATTACCAATGGGTTATGGTCCACCCAACTGTTTGTTTCTATTTTAATACTTTTTACATTATCACACATGTGTGCGGATACCCAACCCATATCAATCCTAGTCCAAATCTTATGGAGGTTTGAGTAAAAAGTGTATTGTTTTAATAAAGGATGTCATTTCCGCCAAATATCTTTTAATGCTAATTCTTCGCTCATTTTCCAGAATGTTATAGGCAGGTTGTTTTCTTTTTTTCCCCTTTTTCTTCCCATCTATACTGTTAGCAATTGAGTTGAAATCCCCTATTAAAATTATGTTTTCAATCTCCAATTCTATTATCTTCTTCTGTAATTTTCCATAAAATTATTTTTGATTTTCGTTAGGTGCATAGATGGATATGATGACGAGGTGTTTATGGTCCATCTCCAAATGAAGTAGAATGGTACCTCTACTTAAGAACTTAATTAGTTCCATGACCAGGTTCTTAAGTAGAAATGTTTGTAAGTAGAAGCAATTTTTCCCATAGGAATCAATGTAAAAGCAAATAATGTGTGCAAATCCATTAGGAAATAAATAAAAGCTCAGAATTTGGGTGGGAGGGGGAGGAGGAAGAAGAGGAAGAGGACAGTCGCTGCCAAAGGAAGAAAGTGAGGGGAGGGGATCAAAAAAATCCAAAACCTTAAAGCTTAAAAAAAAAGAGGGACTCTGAGGCGGCAAGAAGGAGCATGCGCCTCCCATACACCCAGCGTGAGGCTGCCTCCTATACATTGTGCCAGAGAGAGAAACCCAAGCAGGCGAGAGAGGGGAACCTCCTGCTCCTTTGACCGAAAAGCAGCTGCTCCTGCTGCTGCTATCTACTTCCTCTTCTTTCCCATGCTGAAGGACTCCCCTCTCCTCTCTCTCGCTCGCTCGCTTTGTAGCCGACACCTTTCCTTCACTGTGGTAACTCCTTGGTTTGGCTGAAGCCGAGTTGATCCCGCTGGGGCAAAGTGCCCCCTTTTGCCTTTCCGCACCCAGACGCTCCAGGAGGCAACCTAGCACTGGGTGTATGGAAGGCAGTGCGAGGGAGTCACCACAGTGAAGTGGTGCCCAAAGAAAGGAAAATGCTCTGTTTGCTCTGGGATGCCCAGAGCGAAGGGAGCATTTCTTTTATCTGGGTGCTGGTAGAGGTTTATTCCCTCTCCAAGCGCCCAGAGCAAGGAAATTGCTTCATTCACTCTGGACTGCCAAAGCCTCCTCAAGCACTACCGAAAGGCTCCTCTGGCAGCCCAGAAAAGCCATAGATGGCCTGGATTAAAGGGGGAATGGCAGGAAACTGGGCACGCCTTCATGCCACTCTCAAATTTCCTGAGAAATTTTTCCGGGCTCTGATTTTTAAGTAGAAAATGGTTCTTAAAAAGAGGCAAAAAACCGTTGAACACCCGGTTCTTATCTAGAGGCGTTCTTAGGTAGAGGTACCACTGTATTAGAATCCTGCCATCTTGATCATCATATAATTGTTTGGAATCTATAGTTTCATCTATGTATATAGCTAGTCCTCTTTTCTTTTGGTCAGCTAGGCAGGTATACAATCAACTAACTTTGGATTCTGTACCAATTTTTTATTGGACATTTTTTCCGAGGCAACATTTTTTTTATTTTTCACTCCAATAACATATACAAAATAACATACCATCAATCTGAAAATATATTACAATACTTATTTCTTTTAACTTTGGTATTCATGGTCCATCCAATGCTGCCTCCAATACAATTGACATCTGGACAAGAATAATTACTCAAATTTCTTATGTGTATTTTAAGTGCTATTAACTAATACATTTTTAAAATTGCTTCTTTTCTAATCAAATCTAATCATTTAGGCCATAGTGCTTCAATCTTCTCCATATATTCTTAACAATAGTTTCATGATTATATATTACCATTATTTTCATAATAATTGCCCCTAAATATAAAAAGCAAATATTCCCAATCATGTCAACTAAATCCTAAATTTATCTAACTATTACATGGATCAAAAGTATATTATTTCAAGGGGGTAAAACAGAGAGGTCCAAATAATTTATCACATATGTCCCAATTAGCCCAATTAATAATAATTCCTTTTAATAGGTAAAATAAAAAAGAATTAAAATGGAAAAAAATATAAAAGAGAAAAAGATAAAATAAAAATAGGAAGAAAAACTGCAAAAACCAAAAGAACGGGGGGGACCTTTTCCCCTTCCTTTTATTATTATTATTATTTATTGGATTTGTATGCCGCCCCTCTCTGCAGACTCGGGGTGGCATACATTCCTTCCTTCCATCCATCCCACATAGTACCCAAATCATCATATTCCATGTGTCACTGTAAGCTCATTGGAATCAACAAACCCTACTCTTATTATATCACTGCAAACCCAGTGGAATCTTTGTGCCCTATTCTAAGAAAAAAAATCACTGTAAACCCTGTGAAATCATCATGCCCTGTTCTAAAAAAAATCATTATGAACGGGCTGGGCAGTCCTCCCCCCGCATTTCAGGCATTATGCCAGTGCCTGTTCCACAGTGGGGGGTGTCCACTATGCCCATGCCGACCCCGGTTCCTGTACCCCATAGCTTCCTGCCTGCCCTGCCTCCTCATCTAGTGGATCGTACCCCTGTCAGGGAGCCCATGGAGGTGAACTTTGTGCGACCCCGTGTGTCACCAGAGGAGAGAGCGCAGAGACATGTGACAGGCCGGTGCTTCTATTTTGCGAATTCCTGTCCCTGCAAACGAAGCAATACAGTTGCTGCCACAGTTTCGAATCCTCCCAGTCCTCCTGTTACCACGCCGACTCTTGCAGGACAGCTCCCAGAGTCGTCAACTTCTGTTCTCAACATAGTCCTGGATTCTTCAATGGCTGTCCCCAAGCCCCTGGTTTCCCTGCCGGATGTGCAGTCGGGAAATGAGGGCGGCCCGGCTTGGTGGCAACACTAGATCGGGCTGGCATTTCATCGGTTAAGGGTTTTCGGATAATGACCCCGGAACGTACCATCACCTCATGATTAATGTCAAGCTCCTGGTGGATCGGTGTACTCAATCGATTTCTGCTCTTGCCCTCGTGGATTGGGGGGCCACCACGAATTTTTTGGATGAGGAGTTTGCACAGAGACATTTGTTGCCCTTGTGTCCTGTGAACCCTCCGTTGACTGTAGAAACCATTGATGAGTGGGTGTTGTTGTCTGCGCCCATCCGTTTTCAGACCTTGTTGGTGCGGATCAGCATCAGGACTCATGAGGAGGCTTTACAATTTTATGTCAGGCAGGGCCTCCATTTCCCTCTTGTCTTGGGTTTGTCATGGTTAAGGGCGCATGATCCTCAGGTGGTGTGGTCGCAGAACAGCGGCACGTTTTCCAGTGTACAATGTGTAGACTACCATCGTCACATTTGTGCCTCGCAAGGGCCTGTTATCCCCGCAGCAGTGTTACCGGAGGGCCTCGCTGAGTTTGCGGATGTCTTTAATGAAAAAGAGGCAGAACACATGCCGCCGCATCGCCCTTATGATTGTGCCATAGAACTGTTACCCGAGGCCAAGTTGCCGGCTGGTCATTTGTACTCTATGTCAGAACCTGAATTAGTGGCCCTCAAGGACTTCATAGATAAAAATCCGGCCAAAGGGTTCATCAGGTCATCGACCTCCCCATTATCAGTGCCCGTCTTGTTTGTTAAAAAAAAGACTGGGGACTTACATCTGTGTTGTGACTACCAGCGCCTGAACACCATTACGGTGCGCAATTGCTATCCCTTGCCACTGATTCCGGAATTAATGGAACGTTTACGAGCTGCCACTGTTTTTTCCAAGATAGACCTACGCAGCGCTTACAGTTTGGTTCGTATAAGGCCAGGGCATGAGTGGAAAACATTGTTTGGCACCCAATATGGGCATTGAGTATACAGTGATGCCTTTCGGCCTCACAAATGCCCTGGCTGTTTTCCAGCATTTGATGAACGATGTATTCAGGGACATGTTAGACCATTTTGTGGTCAGATATCTGGTTGACATTTTAGTGTACTCTCCCTCCAAGTCTAGTCATGTGGGACATTTGCGCCGCGTTCTGCACTGGTTGAGAGAGCATCGTTTATATGCTATCGTTTATTACACTTTCATGAAAGCGCCCTTGTTGCAGCATCCAGATCCGTGTCGGCTGTTTGTTGTTGAGACCGACGCCTCTGATGTTGCTGTTCGTGTTGTACTTCTACAGGCCTGTCCCGAAGGTGGCACTTCCGTGTGCTTACCACTCCAGAAAACTCACACCCTCTGAAAGAAACTACATGATCTGGGAAAAGGAACTTTTGGCAGTCAAGTCGGCATTTGAGACATGGAGACATCATCTCAAGGGCGCCCGGCATCAGGTAGAGGTCAGGACTGACCATAAAAATTTGGAGTATCTGCAAACGGCCCAAAAGTTGAACCAATGACAGATATGTTGGTCGTTCTTTTTCGCCAGGTTCAACTTTCGGATTTGGTACACACCCAGCTTCCAGAATCCCAGAGGGGATGCTGTGTCTAGGAAACCAGAGTTTCTGCATCTGAAAGAGCCAGCCCCATTACAGACAATCTTGCCAGTGGAAGCGCTGGCTGCTATCCAGGACCCCGTCGACTTGCAGAGGCATATCCATGAAATGTAATGAAGAGATGGGATTGTGGCACAGCGGGTGAGGGAGATGGTGCCCAATTCTCCCTGGACATTTGCTGAGGGACTGCTCCGGTACCGGGGGCAGTTGTACGTCCCAGCAGGGCCGCTTCGCTGACTTATTCTGTCCCAGTGCCATGACAATCCTGTGGCGGGTCATTTTGGCTTGTTCAAAACCTTGGACTTAGTGACTCAAACGTTTTGGTGGCCGCGAATCCAAGATCACGTTCACTCGTATGTTGCCACATGTGAATGGTGTCGTGTGGCCAGGTCAGCCACAGGAGCCCCGCCAGGATTATTACAGCCATTGCCAATGCCCACGGGGCCGTGGGGAGCTGTGTCCATGGATTTTGTCACACACTTGCCCCCCTTGTCACGGTTCACCACAGTCATGGTGGTGATGGACATGTTGACAAAAATGGTCCGTTTCATCCCCTGTCGCCAGGTACCCACATCCCATGACACCACTAAATTGTTTTTGCAACATGTCTTCCGGATCCATGGACTTCCAGATCGAGTTGTGTTGGACCGAGGAACTCAGTTCACGGCACGGTTCTGGAAAGAGCTTATGTCTGCTTTACAGGTCCAAGGGTGTCTTGCTTCGACCCAGCACCCCTCAGACTGATGGGGGAACAGAAAAAAACCATTGGAATTTTGGAACAATACCTGCGGTGCTGTGTTTCAGACCGGCAGGTTGATTGGTCACATTTCCTCCCAGTAGCGGAGTTTGCGTTTAATAACTCCCGGCATACCTCCATAATACTCATGCCATTTTATGCTAACTATGGCTTCCATCCCTGTTTTTTCCTGTTAACCCTGTTAGATACCCCGGTCCCCGCAGCAGAGGACTTCTTATCGGAACTGCAAGCGGTTCATGAGATGGTGAAGTGGTAGTTGATTAAGGCCAAAGAGGACTACAAACGGGTGGCGGACCAGTCCTGGCGAGATGTCCCCCCGTTGGCTGTTGGTGACCAGGTGTGGTTATCCAAGAAACACATCACTTTGGAATTACCTCAAGGTAAACTGGATCCATGCTTCATGGGCCCTTTCCCGATTGAGAACGTAATCAATCCGGTGGCCTATCGGCTTACGTTGCCTGCCAACCTGCGTGTTCACCCCATTTTCCACCGTTCCCTTTTGGTACCTGTCTCTCCTGAGTGCCCACTTCATCCCAGGGTCCCTTTTTTGCCTGCCCCCTGTGTTCGGGATCATCTGCCCACGGTCATGATCCATGCCATCCGGGACTCCCGTTGGGTGGATGATTGTTTTCAATATCTTGTGCAATGGAGGGTGAGCCTGATGATTGTTCGTGGGTGGAGGCTGCCCTGGTTGATGCTCCCGTCCTTGTCTGCAGAATTTCCACAGAACCCTTGTCCCTTGCGCTGGAGCCAGGGGAGGGGCCTTCCAGGAGGGGATAGTGTTGTCGTTAGCTCTGGCCCAACTTCTTCCCCAAGGAATATGGGGGTGGATGTGGGGGAAACATCCACATGCCACAGGCCTGTTTTGCTCCAAATAGAATCTGCCGACGAAGTCTCCTCTGACCAAGGAAGCGTGAGTGACAGGGAAGAGGGGATTTTGGCAGACAGCCCAGGAGGAGATCAATCATCCCTATCATCCCTGGATTCTGAACAAGAAGTTATGACACATCCACACATGCGTAGAGTGATGCATAGGAGACAACAACTGAAGGATTATTACAAGAGATAAATGAGGCCACCTGTGGTTGGGTGGGGCTGCTGTAATTAGTGCTACAGATAAAAGAGCAGCCTGGTGTTTTAGCCTCATGCAGTTTATCTGATTCATTGTTTCATCAAGATCGTGGTTTTTGCTGTTCAGGATTGGGTGTGGACTCTCTGGACTTTAGAATTGGACTCAATTTCCCAGTTATTGGGTGAGCAATTGCATTGCATTTAACCTGTGCCTTGTGTGTACCAGAAAATCCCTTTGACATTTAAAAAGGGAGCTGTTTCTGTTTTTCTGTTTATAAAAACTTTTGGGTTTTTCTTTTATTATGTGGTGTGTGTCTTCCTGGACTAATTACCCTGTAATTACGGGCGGTTGAGACACACCGGCAGAACAAAGTTCTTTTGGTAATATAGCGATGTCCTTCTTTGTACTTACAGTTCCAATCCTTCAGATAGAAAAATCCCAAAAGTAAATGCTAAGGAAACAAAAACAAAACTCCCACTCAAATATCCAATATCTAATATCCAAAATCCAAATAAAGGAATAGAGTCTACTTCCACTCAAATTTCAGATTACACTTTCCAAAATAAATCTGACCGTTTTAAAATTATGTTCCTCTTCTATTTCGCTAATCCTCTTTTTGCACTGTCACTTTGACTCACGTCTATAATGGCAACTCCCACTTGTGCACTACACTATCTTCATTCTGCCACGTCTGTCTGTCACCAGCTCATTATTTCCTCATTTGCTTAATAGTAGGTACTCACTTCTTCCTGAAATAAGTCTTTTGCTGTTTTCAGATTTTCAGATTGTTTTTTAAGTTATTTGCAGCAAAGAGTGTCCCGATTTTCAGATTCTTAAACTTTTCCGGTAGATATCCCTCAGTCCGCCTAATTATTTTTTTTAAAAAAAAATTATTGTACAAAGATTAAAAAGCAGACACATAGTATTGTACATATTATATCATTTTACAGTATAATTATTGTTTGCCAAGATGTTGTACTTACATTCTAAGATATAATTTACAGAACTGCCAATACTTTCCCCTCCCTCCCAATTGAACTGTTCTTCTTATTATAATTTCATTATACAGCCTATGGCATCAGCGGTTACTAAATATTTGTTCCACAATTCAATTGATCTAATGTCAGATTGATTTGATCTTAATTTTATATATTGGATTGATTCTGAGAACATCCGATTTATTTACTACTATTATTTCTTCTTCTTTTTAAAAAAAAATATTTTTATTGATTTTCAAAAAGACATACAAGGACATACAACACTAAACATTTAAGGAGCTACCATTGCTCCACTTGCCGTAGAAGTCTAACTAATACAGAAATATAAAAAATTCTAACTGTAGTCAGATCAAAGCAGAAATGCCACACATGTAAGTTACATTCTTGTTGAATTTAACTCTATATTTTTAATATTAAACTTATTAATTAAATTTCTTTATATTTTAAAATATTCTATACTTATACAAAAGGGAAAGGGAGAGATTATTAGTAATACAAAAAAAAAGGAAACATAGAAGTCTGACGGCAGAAAAAGACCTCATGGTCCATCTAGTCTGCCCTTATACTATTTTCTGTATTTTATCTTAGGATGGATATATGTTTATCCCAGGCATGTTTAAATTCGTTTACTGTGGATTTATCTACCACGTCTGCTGGAAGTTTGTTCCAAGGATCTACTACTCTTTCAGTAAAATAATATTTTCTCATGTTGCTTTTGATCTTTCCCCCAACTAACTTCAGATTGTGTCCCCTTGTTCTTGTGTTCACTTTCCTATTAAAAACACTTCCCTCCTGGACCTTATTTAACCCTTTAATATATTTAAATGTTTCGATCATGTCCCCCCTTTTCCTTCTGTCCTCCAGACTATACAGATTGAGTTCATTAAGTCTTTCCTGATACGTTTTATGCTTAAGACCTTCCACCATTCTTGGAAGCCCGTCTTTGGACCCGTTCAATTTTGTCCATATCTTTTTGTAGGTGAGGTCTCCAGAACTGAACACAGTATTCCAAATGTGGTCTCACCAGCATTCTATATAGCGGGATCATAATCTCCCTCTTCCTGCTTGTTATACCTCTAGCTATGCAGCCAAGCACCTGATGAAGTGGACAAGGCCATTGGAGCTGTGAGTTCCGCCACCTGTCTACTGGATCCGTGTCCCTCCTGGCTGGTTTCGGCCAGCAGGGAGGTGACATGGAGCTGGGTCCAGGAGATTATCAACGCTTCCTTGGGGAGGGGATCCTTTCCATCATCCTATAAAGAGGCGCTCGTGCGCCCCCTCCTCAAGAAGCCTTCCCTGGGCCCAGCCGTACTTAATAACTACCGGCCAGTCTCCAACCTTCCCTTTATGGGGAAGGTTGTCGAGAAGGTGGTGGCACTCCAGCTCCAGTGATCCTTGGAAGAATCCGATTATCTAGGTTCCCAGCAGTCGGGTTTCAGGCCCGGTTACAGCATGGAAACTGCTTTGGTCGCGCTGATGGATGATCTCTGGCGGGCCCGGGACAGGGGTTTATCCTCTGTCCTGGTGCTTCTTGACCTCTCAGCGGCTTTCGATACCATTGACCATGGTATCCTTCTGCACCGGCTGGAGGGGTTGGGGGTGGGAGGCACTGTTCTTCAGTGGTTCTCCTCTTACCTCTCCGGTCGGTCGCAGTCGGTGTTAGTGGGGGGTCAGAGGTCGACTCCGAGGTCTCTCCCTTGTGGGGTGCCTCAGGGGTCGGTCCTCTCCGCCCTGCTATTCAATAGCTACATGAAACCGCTGGGTGAGATCATCCAAAGGCATGGGGTGAGGTATCATCAGTACGCTGATGATACCCAGCTTTATATCTCCACCCCATGTCCAGTCAACGAAGCAGTGGAAGTGATGTGCCGGTGTCTGGAGGCTGTTGGGGCCTGGATGGGTGCCAACAGACTCAAACTCAACCCGGATAAGATGGAGTGGTTGTGGGTTTTGCCTCCCAAGGACAATTCCATCTGTCCTTCCATTACCCTGGGGGGGGGATTATTGACCCCCTCGGAGAGGGTCCGCAACTTGGGCGTCCTCCTCGATCCACAGCTCACATTAGAGAACCATCTTTCAGCTGTGGCGAGGGGGGCGTTTGCCCAGGTTCGCCTGGTGCACCAGTTGCGACCCTATCTGGACCGGGACTCACTGCTCACAGTCACTCATGCCCTCATCACCTCGAGGTTCGACTACTGTAATGTTCTCTACATGGGGCTACCTTTGAAAAGTGTTCGGAAACTTCAGATCGTGCAGAATGCAGCTGCGAGAGCAGTCATGGGCCTACCTAGGTATGCCCATGTTTCACCAACACTCTGCAGTCTGCATTGGTTGCCGATCAACTTCCAGTCACAATTCAAAGTGTTGGTTATGACCTTTAAAGCCCTTCATGGCACTGGACCAGAATATCTCCGAGACCGCCTGCTGCCGCACAAATCCCAGCGACCGATTAGGTCCCACAGAGTGGGCCTTCTCCGGGTCCCGTCAACTAAACAATGTCGGTTGGCGGGCCCCAGGGGAAGAGCCTTCTCTGTGGCGGCCCCGACCCTCTGGAACCAACTCCCCCTGGAGATTAGAACTGCCCCTACTCTCCTTGCCTTTCGTAAGCTCCTTAAGACCCACCTGTGTCATCAGGCATGGGGGAACTGAGACATCTCCCCCGGGCATATACAATTTATGAATGGTATGTGTGTATGTATGTGTGTTTAGAAAATGGGGTTTTTTAAATGTTTTTAGTAGAAATTTAGATTTGTTATAAATTGTTTTTCACTTGGTTATGAGCCGCCCCGAGTCTGCGGAGAGGGGCGGCATACAAATCTAAATAAATAAATAAATAAATAAATAAATAAATAAATAAATAAATAAATAAATAAATACTTGCTTTTCCTACTGCCCGACCACACTGCTCACCCATTTTGAGGCTGTCAGAAATCACTACCCCTAAATCCTTCTCTTCTGAAGTTTTTGCTAACACAGAACTGCCAATGAGGATTTCTTTTCCCCAAGTGCATTATTTTACATTTGGAAACATTAAACTGCAGTTTCCATTGCTTTGACCATTTATCTAGTAAAGCTAAATCATTTACCATATTACAGACGCCTCCAGGAATATCAACCCTATTGCACACTTTAGAGTCATCGGCAAATAGGCAAACCTTCCCTACCAAACCTTCCCCTATGTCACTCACAAACATATTAAAAAGAATAGGACCCAGAACAGACCCTTGTGGCACACCGCTTGTAACCTGACTCTGCTCAGAATACTCGCATTAACAACAACTCTCTGATGTCTACACTTCAGCCAGCTGCAAATCCATTGAACTATCCAGGGATTAAGTCCAATCTTCACTAATTTATCTATCAGCTCTTTATGTGGAACCGTATCAAAGGCTTTGCTGAAGTCCAGGTAGGCAATATCCACGGCACCACCTTCATCCAACACATTTGTGACATAGTCAAAGACATGATTTGCCTTCAGTAAAGCCATGCTGATTTGGATCCAATGTTATTGTTTTTTAGGTGCTGATTTATCCTCTTTTTGAGTAGAGTCTCCATCATTTTAACTACAACTGATGTCAAGCTAACTGGCCTGTAGTTACCAGCTTCTTCTCTACTGCCCTTCTTGTGGATAGGCACAACACTGGCCATTCTCCAATCCTCAGGAACTTCTCCTGTTAACAAGGATTGGTTAAACAAATCAGTCAGGGGGGTAGCAATGACAGATCTGAGTTCTTTAAGAACTCTGGGATGGATGCCATCTGGACCCATTGCCTTATTTATCTTTAATCGTTCAAGTTCTTCTAAGACATCGACTTCTAAGATCACTGGAGCTGAATCCGTACAGCTGGAAGCAATGCTATATCCCTCTATAGTATTATTTTGTAAGGTGTCTTTTGAGAAAACTGAACAGAAGTAGCTATCTCCTTATTCCCATTAATGCATGTATTATTCCCTCTTTTTTTGTAAATATTTTTATTGATTTTTAACAATTTTTATATCACACAACATAAAACAGTGCATAGTGAATTGTGCCCACCACCCCGACACACACACATTCCCCACCACCAAATTGGGGGTGTTTCTTGTATAGTCCACTTAACCCAAGAGCAATATATCTGTTTACATATTATAGAGTGATTCCAATTTATTTCTTGTAGCTTGGTCTCGGATTCTGCTCGTCATATATGGTCTTACCTTATCCCACCGTCCCATCAGCTGTCCCAACTCAGTTTCATTATCCGAATTTATTCTTTTATCCATAATTTCAAATTGAATATGGTCCACCATGTACCTATACCAATTTTGCATTGTCCATTTTGTCGCATCCTTCCAACCCAAAACTATTACTGCCTGAGCGCTTTCTATTGCTGCTTTTTTTATTTCTCTAAATTCTCCCATCGCATTGCTTTTTACTAGTACTGCCATTTCCTTAGTGATTGTCCATTGTATATTTAGCATTCTATTGATATCCTCTTTCACTTTTTGCCAAAATTCCTGCACTATCGGGCATTCCCAATACATATGCATAAACACTCCTTTGTCTTGACACCCATGCCAACAATTCCCCCTGACATTCTGCTGAAAATGTGCGAATTGAACGGGAGTAAAATACCACTTATGTAATATTTTCCTTCTCATTTCCCTGATTCTTGTATTTTTAATTTTCCTTATATCTTCTACTATATTTTCCATTTCTTGTACCACTCCTGGTATCTCATTTTGCCACCATTTAGTCAATCCATCAATCGTAACCCCTTCTGACTGCACTAGCAATTTGTATATATTAGTTGCTTGCGCCTTTATCCCCTCACTTTTTTCTCTTATTATTTTCTCTAACCCTGTCTCCTCCCGCCATAATACTTCTTTATTCTCCCTTTCATTAAGATATTTACATATTGCATTTCCTTACCTAACCACCATTCTATACGATTTCTACTTGGCCTGCCATCCTTGTCATATAACTGTTCTATCTTAGTTATCCCTCTTCCCTTCAACTCTCCTATAACCCTATTTAAGTTAGTTTCATTTTCTCTATTTATTACATAAAGCGATGAGGATTGCGCATGTGCTGAATTGGTTTCTAGGCATTTCACCTCTGGCTCCGAATTAATATATAATGTAAAGGTCTTTCTCTCCCTTAAAAATACTATAAATCCTTAGGAAAAAAATAGGAGATACAGGAATCTACGGGCACCAAAGAGAATTTGAAGATTTACGATTTCAAGCAAAGACGGGGGTGCTTTCGCTGTAACAAGGAAGTGATAAGTGAGTACAATAAATCTTAAAATGGCGGAGGGAGGAAAAAAATAAGACGCTTCCAGCTTAGCAAACATTGAAAAAAAAACCTGGATAAATTGCTGGACATTTGTTTTGGATTTGAGCAGAGATTTATTAAAGTAGAAACTACAATGGGTGAGCTGGCTTCAGAAGTAAAGCAAATTAAAAAGGAGGAGGAATCCTCTGCTGGAAAGATACAGAAAGTTGAAAAACAAGTGAAGGATCACGATGGAATAATAAAACAAATGAATGATACAATTGCTAATCTGGAGGACTGTCAGAGAAGAAGGAATTTGCGTCTGCGTGGGTTCAGAATGGATTCTGCCTCTGATTCAAAATTAACAGAAGTAGTCTGCGCTTGGTTAAATAAACAACCATGCGTACAAATCAGCTTGGAAGATTTATTGTGAGTTCACTGGGCGGCACCAAGAAGAGACGGGAGGCAGAGAGACATTGTTGTGGCTTTCCTCAGTGAAAAAAAAGCAGAGATGATTTATAAATCTTTGAAGACTTCTACGAGCCTTAAACAAGACGGAAATGAGATAAGGGTTCTGAGGGATCTTTCCTGGGAAACTCTGAGAGCGAGAGCTGTTTTGAAACCAATTGCAAGCCGGTTATATCAAAGCAAAACCAGATTTAGCTGGGGCTACCCAGTGGCTATCTTGGTGTTCCAGGAAAATAAAATGTACAGAGCACGTTCATTGGAGTAGGGAAAGGCTTTATTGGATCAACTGGGGATTAAGTTTGATGAAACTGGAGCACTAGCACATGAAGGAGAAGAGGCTTTTGACGGTCGGAGTACCCCAGACGATGAGAAAAGACGAAGGGAACAGCAGCTGAAGGAGTTAATCGGGCAGGTGGAGGCCATCAGAAAGGAACAGAGAAAAACACGGGCTCTGCGTGAGAAGAGAGCCAGAAAGTGATTTTGTTTGGTCTCTTTGTCTTGTAAAAAAAAAGAAAAGAAAAGAAAAGAAAAAGAAAAAAGAAAAGAAAATTATTATTATTATTATTATTATTATTATTATTATTATTATTATTATTTTCTTGGAAATGCCTTGGGATTCCTGTATATTTGTCATTCGGTGAGGGAAGTCTAAGGGGGAGAAAAAGGGGGTTAAAGAAGTTAAAATTAAAGAAGGAATTATTTAAAGGAGAAAGGAGGGGGGTAGAAGATTTCTCTTTATTACAATTAAAAAGGGTTGAAAGAGGAGCTAGTTGAGTGAGAACGCAATCAAGATAATGTGCCTCATGAATGGGCAAGGACTTTTCTTGTCTTCTCCCCACTTGGTGGGGGGAGCACAGGGGGAGGCACATTGGGGGGGGTTATAGGGGTAAAGAAAGGGGGGGAAAATAAACCAAGGGCAAAACAAGAGGGGGAAAAGGGTGATTTTGGTATATTATGATGGAGTGTAAGATAATAGTTTTAAATGTGAATGGTTTGGGATCGGATTTGAAACGTTTTAGGATATTAAGGATGGCTAAGCAATATAAGATGGATATTATGATTTTGACAGAAACACATAAAAGACGGGGAGGAAGGGATAAATTGATTGGTGATAGAAATTGGAAGTGGGTGTTTGAATCTAGAGGAACACAAAATCGCCGAGGTACAGCGATTCTGATTCATCAGAGGGTTAATTTTGAAGAGGTTGGAATTCAGAAAGACAGAGAAGGAAGGTGGTTATTTGTTAAAGGGAAAATAAATCAAAAGAAGCTGACATTAGCAGCAATTTATGCCCCAAATGTGAAAACAAAACAATTTGTAATAAATACTAAGAGGATGTTAGACAACTTTATGGAGGGCTCAACTTTTTTGGCAGGAGATTTTAATATGCAATTAACAAATGGGACTGCAAATAGCAGGATGTTACATTTAAACAGACTTAATATGGTGGATCTTCATGCAGATATTTTAAACAGAGCTACATATTATTCAGCAAGATATCATACATTTAGCTGCATAGACTACATATTAATGAATAGGGGAGGCAATATACAAGTTTAAAAAGTAGATATTAAAAGTATTTGGATATCAGATCATGCCCCACTATTGGCAGAATTGGAAATAGGTCAGGAACGTAATCAAAGAATTTGGAGATATAATGCAGTTGTAACTGCTAGGGAACAAGATAAAGAGAAATTGCAAACAGAGTTATCTGAATATTTTAGAATTAATGATGTGGGTGGTATTAAACAATCAATTGTGTGGGATGCATGTAAGGCCTCCATGAGGGGACAATGTATATATATGGAAGCAGATATTAGGAAGAGGTGGCGTAGAGAGAGGGAAAGGAAGATAAGGGAAATAGATTTGATACAAGAGCAGTTAAGATTAACTAAAAGTAGAGATTGGAATAGTTTATTGAAATTGAAAATGAAACAATTGATGGTGTATGATGAGATCAAATGGAACAAGATGAGAATGATGATGCAACAAAAAATACAGAGCTGGGGGACAAGATCAATGCAGCAAATGGCGAGATATCTGAAGAAGAGGAAAGAAAAATCATGTATTTTAGCATTGAGGGACACTAGTGGAGTGGTTAGATATGGTAATGACCAGTTAGAGGAGATAATGAGGAAATATTATGAAGATTTGTATAAAGAGGAGCAAGTGAAGATAGGAGTCCTCAAGGTTGGGAAAATAGTCAGTGAAGAAGATAAACAAATTTTGAATGCAGAAATTACACAAGATGAAATTGCTAGAGTAATTAAAGGGTTAAAACAAGCCAAAGCACCGGGCACGGATGGGTTTACAGGGGAATTCTATAAAACTTATGTGAATGTGTTGTTGCCGCATTTGGGGAAATTGTTCAATAATATATTGTTAAATCTTGATATCCCGCAAACATGGAAGCTTTCAGAAATTGTTACCATTCCGAAGATGGGTCGAGATTTAAGAGAGCCTGGGTCTTACCGTCCGATCAGTTTGGCAAATCAGGATTATAAAATATTTATGAAAATACTGGCAAATAGATTAGAAAATATTTTACCAAAAATAATTGAAGAGGATCAATATGGATTCGTGAAGGGAAGGAAAATAAGTGAACCAATTAGAAATGTAATGAAAGTGATGCACCATGCTACCGCTACTAAAAGGAAATTGGGAATTTTGAAATTAGATGTTTATAAAGCGTTCGATAAAGTTAACCATAGCTATTTATATAAATTATGTAATGAACTAAATATGGGGGGGAAATTTTGTGAAACTATAAAAGAGATTCATAAAGGAAATGAAGCGTATATAAGAGTGAATGGACAAAGAACGCAGAGTATTAAAATATTAAACGGCACCAAGCAGGGATGCCCTTTATCTCCAAAATTATTTGTAATAGCAATAGAGATCTTAGCTAATAAGGTAAGACAAGATAACACTTGGGCAGGATATAGAATAGGTGAATTAGAAATGAAAATAAATTTATTTGCAGATGATGCAATTATATTGACCCAGACCCCGATGGAGATGATTAAAGGTATAATAAATATTTTACAAGAGTTTAAGCAGGAATCGGGACTGTCGGTTAATATGGAAAAATCAGAGATTATGTGTTTAAATACAGATCTGAGAGAACAGATAGAAATCAGGAAAGAATCAGGGTTGAAATTAGGACTTTAAAAAAAAAAATATTTGGGAATTTGGTTATTGAAAAACCCAGTGAAAATTGAAGAGATTAATTATAGATTAATATGGAGGAAAATGTTGAAAAATATGAGGAGCTGGAAAGAGAAAAAGCTAAGGAGACTCTCTAAAATAAGAGCTTTAAAAATGATGATAGCTCCCAAGATGATGTACCTATTTCAGGTGCTGTCGGGGGGGCTATCGGTATGTAAGGTTAAAGAGTGGGACAAAAAACTAAATTATTGGATTGAAGAAGACAAGAGACCAAGAATAAGAAAAAAGTGGTTAATTGCGAATGAAAATGAGGGGGGGTTCCATGTTTGGAGCTGTATAGGGAAGCTTTTCAAATGGAAAGGTTAATGGAGTTGCAATTAGGTGAAAATAAATGGGTGAAATTGGAAAAACAGATAAACGGGATGAAGAATAGAGAATTAATCTTTAGAAAGTGGAATGGGAGTGACTTAGGTAAATTAATAGGCCCAATGAAAGGGACTATGGAAATTTGGAAAAAATGGCAGGGGAAAATAGGATTATATAAATCTAAACTGTCATGCATGTATTATTCCCTGTACTAAGCTTCGTGATGCTGCAGTTTTTCTTCTTCTTATCACTAATATATCTGAAGAAGGTTTTATCCCCCTTCTTTACAGATTAGGCAATTTCTTCCTCTTTTGAGGCTTTAGCAGCATATATTATCTGTTTTGCCTCCTTCTGTCTCATTTTATACACCTCCCTATCAGCTATACTTCCAGACTCTTTATACCTCCTATAGGCAGCCTTTTTTTCATTGACTATAGCCGTTACATCATTGCTAAACCATAGCGGTTTCTTCTTCCTTTTACCTTTAGTTATTTGTCTTACATACAGTCCAGTGGCTTTTAAGATGGCCTTCTTTAATACAGTCCACTGGGTGCTCACTCCTGCCATTTTATCCCTCCCCTTTAATTCGTTATCTAAATATTCCCCCATTGCATTAAAATTTGTTTTTCTGAAATCCAATACTTTGGTTGCATTATAGCAGCGGTCCCCAAACTATGGCCCGTGGGCCGGATGCGGCCCAACGAGGTCTTTTAACCGGCCCGTGGCAAGCTCACGAGATTTTACTGGTCGATAAAATAAGCTCCCGAATCTCCTGTCAACTCACCGCGGTTGGCTGCTCAGCGAGGAGAAGGTGGAGAGGCAAGGGGGCGGGGAGGAAAGCGGGACTGCAATTGGCCCCTTCCTTTGTCGCCTTTAGGGAGAGAAACTGTTGCTGCCCTATGGCAGAGCAGCAACAGTTCCTCTCCCTAAAGGCGAGAAAGAAATTGGCCAATTGCAGGCCCGCTTTCCTCCCCGCCCCCTTGCCTCTCCACCTCCTCCTCCCCTCCTCCTCCGCAGTGAGTGGACGCAAAATTCATGAAAAGGCGATTGGCAATTGAAAAACTGTCCACTGAAAGTCACAGCTAAGTGCACCATGGCTAAGTTTGTGGGGGGGGGGAGGCGGCTGCTTGAAAACCCCTGACCTCCATCGCCTCCCCCCCACGGCACAAGGTGAGCACACCTCGCCGCTGACACAGGCGGCGGGGACTGCCCTGTCCCCCTGTCCCCCCTGCGCAAAACTACGCAGCCCCAGATCGCTCGCTTCTCCAGCCGGCAAAGCCGACTGCCCGGCTTTGCTGGCTGATGCAGGAAAGGAAAGCGTCACATTTAAAAAGCACGCCACTTTCTGGGACTGCGGCGCCGTGGTGGCCTTCAAGCGCGGCCCTTCGCGGCACCCCACCACCCGTTCCTGCAGGAAGAGATCAGGCACTTTACTGGGAGGTGGAGGCAGCGTGGGGCTGGACGCTGGGTGCCAGGGAGGGCAAAGGAGTGGACGCGCCTCTCAGCTGCAGAGCGGAACGGGGGTGGAGATCAGTGGCGGAGTCCGGCGCTGGGGCCATGCGGGACTGCTCATCCAGGCGCGCGTGGACCGGCAAGCCTGGATGAGTGGTCCCGCATGGCCCCAGGCCCCCAACGCCGGACTCCGCTGCTGATCTCCACCCCCGTTCCGCTCTGCAGCTGAGAGGCGCGTCCACTCCTTTGCCCTCCCCGGCACCCAGCGTCCGGCCCCACGCTGCCTCCACCTCCCGGTAAAGTGCCCGATCTTTTCCTGCAGGAACGGGTGGTGGGGCGCCGCGAAGGGCCGCGCTTCAAGGCCACCACGGCGCCACAGTCCCAGAAAGTGGCGTGCTTTTTAAATGTGACGCTTTCCTTTCCTGCATCAGCCAGCAAAGCCGGGCAGTCGGCTTTGCTGGCTGGAAAAGCGAGCGATCTGGGGCTGCGTAGTTTTGCGCAGGGGGGACAGGGGAACAGGGCAGTCCCTGCCGCCTGTGTCAGTGGCGAGGTGTGCTCGCCTTGTGCCGTGGGGGGGAGGCGATGGAGGTCAGGGGTTTTCAAGCAGCCGCCTCCCCCCCACACAGAGATAAGAGAGAGAAAGAAAGAGAGGGACAGAGAGAAAGAAAGAGGTACAGAGAGAAAGAAAGAGAGGGACAGAGAGAAAGAAAGAGAGGGACAGAGAGAAAGAAAGAGAGGGACAGAGAGAGAGAAAGAGACAGAGAGAAAGAAAGAGGGACAGAGTAAGAAAGAGAGGGACAGAGAGAAAGAAAGAGAGGGACAGAGAGAAAGAAAGAGAGGGACAGAGAGTAAGAAAGAGAGGGACAGAGAGAAAGAAAGAGGGACAGAGAGAAAGAAAGAGAGGGACAGAGAGAAAGAAAGAGAGGGACAGAGAGAAAGAAAGAGACAGAGAGAAAGAAAGAGGGACGGAGAGTAAGAAAGAGAGGGACAGAGAGAAAGAAAGAGGGACAGAGAGAAAGATAGAGAGGGACAGAGAGAAAGAAAGGGACAGAGAGAAAGAGAGGGACAGAGAAAAAGAAAGAGAGGGACAGAGAGAAAGAAAGAGGGACAGAGAAAGGGAGAGAGAAAGAGAAAGAAAGGTAGAGAGAAAGAGGGAGAGAGAAAGAGAGTGAGTGAGAGAAAGAGAAGAGAGAGAGAAAGAAAGAGAGAGGGGGGAGAGAAAGAGGGAAAGATAGAGAGGGAGAGAGAAAGGAAGAGGAGAGAGAGAAAGGGAGAGAGAGAGAAAGGAGGAGACAGAGAGAGGGAGAGAGAAAGAGGGAGAGATATAAAGAGAGTGAGTGAGAGAAAGAGAGAAGAGAGAATGAAAGAGAGAGAGGGGACAGAGAGAAAGAGAGAGAACTAGAAAGACAGGAGGACAGAGAGAAAGGGAGAGAGAGAGAAAGAGAAAGAATAAATATTAAATATTGTATTTGTTCCCATTTTGTTTTTTACTTTAAATAATGTATGTGCAGTGTGCATAGGGATTTGTTCACACGTTTTTTTAATAGTCCGGCCCTCCAACAGTCTGAGGGACAGTGAACTGGCCCCCTGTGTAAAAAGTTTGGGGACCCCTGCATTATAGGATTGCTCACAATGAGTTTTTACATCAAACCACAAACATAGATGGTCCCTGCAACCTAAATTTTCTCCCACCTTGACCTCTGAAACGCAATTCCCATTCGTAAAAACTAAATCTAGAATATTCTCCCCTCTAGATGGTGTATTAACCAGCTGTGACAGAGCTGCTCCTGTAAAGGCCTCTACTATATTCTTACTTTTGCATGTAAGGGCACTGGGGATATTCTAGTCAACATCAGGCATGTTGAAATCACCCATAACCACAATATCTCCCTTTACTGACATTTGGGTAATTTCATCCACCATCTTGTTGTCATATTCCTCAGATTGCCCTGGAGGCCTATAGATCACCCCAATTCTAATGACAGAACCTTCTTTATTTTGCATGCAAATCCAGAGAGTCTCCAGATCTTGACATGTATTTTGAATTAGTGTTGTTTTTAGACTTTCTTTAACATAAATGGCTACTCCACCTCCCCTTCTCTCTATTCTATCCTTCCTATACAGTGTATATCCTGGTATGGATAATTCCCATTCATTAGAATCCTTAAACCATGTCTCGGTTATGGCAACCAGGTCCAAATTATCTCTAGATATTATGGCCATTAATTCACAGAGCTTGTTGCTCAAGCTTCGAGCATTCGTGCACATTACACGAAGAACATTATTTTCATTATTAGTTTGCCCCTTATCATCAACAACTACATCTATTTTATTTGCAGCTCCCTTTTCATAAGCTTCCAAAAACTGATTTATCCTCATTGGTCGGGGACAGAAATCACCCACATCAGTTACATCTCTGTCCCCTTTACCTAGTTTAAATGCCTGTCCAAAAAAGTTCTGAATTCCTCACCGAGCACCTGGGTACCTCTGTTTGATGGATGCAAACCATCCCTCTTAAACTACTCCCTATTAGACCACCTACTGACATCATGACTTACATAGCCAAAACCTTCAGCTTTACACCACTGCCTTAACCACACATTAAACTCTCTGATACACGTTGTTTTATCCTCTTGGCCACAAACTGGAAAGAATATACACTTCTAAGTTAGTTATACTATTTACTATTTCATTCTATCTTGTAATTAATTATTAATACCATTTTTAAAATTCCACCAATCATATACTTTGTCCCATATTTTATAAAATTCTGTTACAGTTTGATTATTTAAACGTTTAGTCATCATATCTAGTTCTGCACATTCTATAATTTTTTTAAATACAGTAGTCCCTCGCTATACCGCGCTTCACCTACTGCGGCTTCACTTCATCACGGGTTTTCAAGAAATATTAATGAGAAAAATCATTCGCGGATCTTCGCTGGTTCGCGTGTTTCCGAGGAAGTCGATCGGCAGATTTAAACAGCCCGCGGAACTCAATCGGCAGGTTTTTCAAAAAAAGTATATCTAAAATTGTAAATACTGTATTTAAATACTGTATCTAAAATAAATACTGTGTGGGAAGGGTTTATAAACACTTAAAACAATGAAAACTTACCAAACAATTACAATATAAATACTTAAATAAGTACTATCAGTCGATAAATTCCCCATTGCGGATTTCAGCTATCGCGGCCGGGTCTGGAACGTAACACCAGTGATAGGTGAGGTCTTACTGTACTTCAGTGTCTTTTGGTATTGTCTTTTCTTTCCATTTCTGTGCAAATACTATTCGAGCCGCAACCAATATATGTATTATTAAATAATAGGTTTATTTTTTATACTTTGTATTTGAAATACCCAATAAAAAGAGTTCAGGAGATTTTTTAATCTTCTCCTTTGTTATTTCATTTATCCAACTCTCTACTTTGTTCCAAAATATTTTTGTCTCAGAACATGTCCACCACGCATGATAATATGTACCAATTTCTTTTTTACATTTCCAACAAATAGGCGATACAGACGGAAACATTTTGGAAATTCTATATGGTGGAAGGTGCCATCTGTAGAACATCTTAATTTGGTTTTCTTTAAAGGAAATTGATTTTGTTATTTTCCAATTATACATCCATATCTTTTCCCATGTATCTAAGTTTATCTCTTTGCCTAAATTTTTGCACCAACTGATCATATTGTCTTTCAATATCCAACCTATCGTTCTATAATTTAATAAGTATTTATACACATTTCCAATTATTTTTGGATGATTTTGAAATAATAATTTGCTCAGTACGTTATTTTCTTTTAAAAAAATAAAAATCTTTACATCTGTTTGATATCTAGAACTGATCTGCATATATTGCCACCAGTCTAAGTCAATACCTAAATCATGTAATTCTTGTTTTGTTCTTAATTTAAATTGATTATCTAACAAATCCCTGTATTTCCAAATCTTACCTTTTTCTTTAAGATTCGGGTGTGTGATAGCTTCAATGGGTGAAACCCATTCTGGCATTACTAAAAAATGGTTTTTCTTTATTTCATTCCATACTTCTATCAATGCTTTCCTAATAATATTATTTTTAAAATATGAATGTGTTTTTAGTTTATCGTACCATATAAATGCATGCCAACCAACCATCAGATCATGGCCTTCTAGGTTGAGCATCCTTTGGTTTTCTAGGGTCAACCATTCTTTTATCCATGTCAAGGCGGTGGCGTGATAATATAATTTCCAGTTTGGGAGACCAAGGCCTCCTCTTTCCTTATGATCTTCTAATGAATTTTGTTTTATTCTTGATTTTTTACCTTACCAAATAAATTTTTTTATTATCTTATTTAATTCAGCAAAAATTTCAGTCCTCGTTTTATTGGAATAACTTGAAAAAGAAACAAAATTTTAGGAAGGATATTCATTTTAATTGTAGAGATTCTTCCTACCAATGATAGTTGTAAATTACTCCATATTTCTAAATCTTTTTTAACATGACTTAATAATTTTAGATAATTATCATTTTTCAAAGATACAGCTTTGGAGGTCATCCATATCCCTAAGTATTTCACTTTTTTTGTGATTTTCACGTTTGATAAATCTCCTAAATACTTTCTTTGTGTTTCAGTCATATTTTTCTTTCCCATATTCTTCAATTGAATTTATTAAGTTTAAAATAGATTCTGTTGGGTCCTCCAAAACAAACACCACATCATCTGTGAATGCTTGTGTTTTATAGGTTTCTTTTTTAATCTTCAATCCTTTTATTTCTTTATCTGCTCTTATTTTTATCAACAATGCCTGTAATGTTAAAATAAATAATAGTGGCGATATTGGACAACCTTGTCTTACTCCTCATTGTATATCTACTTTTTTGGTCTGTTCACCATTTATTATAATTTTAGCTGTTTGTTCAGAGTATATAACGTCTATTATGTTAAAAAACTTTGTTCCTACCTCCATCTTGTTTAGTTGTATTTTCATAAAGTTCCAATCTACATTATCAAATGCCTTTTTCGCATCCAAAAATATAAGCACCATTTGCTTTTCTGGATGTTGCTCATAGTATTCTAATGTATTTACTATTATTCTTAAATTATTTTTGATTTGTCTTCCTGGTAAAAATCCATTTTGATCACTATGTATCATATTATTTATAATACTTTTAAGTCTATTAGCAAATATTCGGTGGTAAATAAAGCTCCCCTCATCCGGGATTTGATCCTGGATGAGGAGGCCGACCTGGCATGTATTACTGAAACCTGGCTGGGCCCAGAGGGAGGTGTTCCTCTCTCTGAAATTTGCCCAGCTGGGTTTCAGATATGGCATCAACCTCGACCCCAGGGAAGGGGGGGAGGAGTGGCTATTATAGCCAGGGAGAGCCTTTGCCTACGTGGACTCATTGCTCCGGAAATTGCGGGTTGCGAGTCACTCCTGATGAAGTTGGACTTAGGGGTTCAGGTGGGCTTATTTCTCACGTACCTGCCTCCCAGCTGCGTGTCAAAAGCCCTGCCTGTGCTACTCGAGGAGGTAGCCGGGTTGGCGGTGGAGTTCCCCAGACTTATTGTCTTGGGGGACTTCAACCTGCCGTCACTCGGCGAAACCTCTGGGTTGGCACAGGAGTTCATGGCCACCATGACAGCCATGGACCTGACTCAAGTAGTACGGGGTCCGACTCATGAGGGGGGGCACGCACCCGACATGGTATTCCTTTCCGAGCAATTGAGTAATGGTCTGAGACTAAGGGGCTTAGAAGCAGTGCCTTTGTCATGGTCAGACCATTTTCTACTACGGCTTGACTTCCTGGCTCCAATCCTTCCCCGCAGGGAGGCGGAACCAATTAAGATGTTCCGCCCCAGACGCCTGATGGACCCAGAGGGCTTTCAGACGGCGCTTGGGGTTATTCCAGAGGCACTTGTCCACAGTTCGGCAGAGTCTCTTGCGAAAGCCTGGAATGAGGCTGCAGCAGGGTCTCTTGACCGGATTGCGCCTTTGCGACCTCTCCGTGGCGCTAGACCCCGTAGAGCTCCATGGTTCAACGAGGAGCTCCGGGAGTTGAAACGCCAGAAGAGATGTCTAGAGAAGCGATGGAGGAAGAGTAGGTCTGAATCTGATCGAACACTTGTAAGAGCTTTTATTAAGACTTACAAAGTGGCGCTCAAGGCGGCAAGATGCGCGTACCATGCCGCTTTGATTGCATCAGCGGAATCCCGCCCGGCCGCTCTGTTTAGGGTGACCCGCTCCCTTCTTAATCAGGGGGGAGTTGGGGAGCCCTTGCAGAGTAGTGCCGAGGACTTTAACACGTTTTTCGCTGATAAAGTCGCTCGGATTCGGGCCGACCTCGACTCCAATTGTAAAACAGAGTCGACTGACAACGAGTCAGTCGAGGTGACTGGGGCACGTACTTGTCCACCTGTCTGGGAAGAGTTTGATCTGGTGACACCTGATGAAGTGGACAAGGCCATTGGAGCTGTGAGTTCCGCCACCTGTTCACTGGATCCGTGTCCCTCCTGGTTGGTTTCGGCCAGCAGGGAGGTGACACGGAGCTGGGCCCAGGAGATTACCAACGCTTCCTTGGGGAGGGGAGTTTTTCCATCACTCTATAAAGAAGCGCTTGTGCGCCCCCTCCTCAAGAAGCCCTCCCTGGACCCAGCTGTGCTTAATAACTACCGTCCAGTCTCCAACCTTCCCTTTATGGGGAAGGTTGTTGAGAAGGTGGTGGCACTCCAGCTCCAGCAGTCCTTGGAAGAAGCCGATTATCTAGGTCCCCGGCAGTCGGGTTTCAGGCCCGGTTACAGCACGGAAACTGCTTTGGTCGCATTGATGGATGATCTCTGGCGGGCCCGGGACAGGGGTTTGTCCTCTGTCCTGGTGCTCCTTGACCTCTCAGCGGCTTTCGATACCATCGACCATGGTATCCTTCTGCACCGGCTGGAGGGGTTGGGAGTGGGAGGCACTGTTCTTCAGTGGTTCTCCTCCTACCTCTCTGGCCGGTCGCAGTCGGTGTTAGTGGGGGGACAGAGGTCGGCTCCTAGGTCTCTCCCTTGTGGGGTGCCTCAGGGGTCGGTCCTCTCCCCCCTGCTATTTAACATCTACATGAAACCGCTGGGCGAGATCATCCAAGGACATGGGGTGAGGTATCATCAATATGCGGATGATACCCAGCTTTACATCTCCACCCCATGCCCAGTCAGCGAAGCGGTGGAAGTGATGTGCCGGTGCCTGGAGGCTGTTGGGGCCTGGATGGGTGTCAACAGACTCAAGCTCAACCCGGATAAGACGGAGTGGCTGTGGGTTCTGCCTCCCAAGGACAACTCCATCTGTCCGTCCATTACCCTGGGGGGGGAATTATTGACCCCTCAGAGAGGGTCCGCAACTTGGGTGTCCTCCTCGATCCACAGCTCACATTAGAACAACATCTCTCAGCTGTGGCGAGGGGGGCGTTTGCCCAGGTTCGCCTGGTGCACCAGTTGCGGCCCTACCTGGACCAGGACTCATTGCTCACAGTCACTCATGCCCTCATCACCTCGAGGCTCGACTACTGTAATGCTCTCTACATGGGGCTACCTTTGAAAAGTGTTCGGAAACTTCAGATCGTGCAGAATGCAGCTGCGAGAGCAGTCATGGGCTTACCCAGGTATGCCCATGTTTCACCATCACTCCGCAGCCTGCATTGGCTGCCGATCAGTTTCCGGTCACAATTCAAAGTGTTGGTTATGACCTTTAAAGCCCTTCATGGCACTGGACCAGAATATCTCCGAGACCGCCTTCTGCCGCACGAATCCCAGCGACCGATTAGGTCCCACAGAGTGGGCCTCCTCCGGGTCCCGTCAACTAAACAATGCCGGTTGGCGGGCCCCAGGGGGAGAGCCTTCTCTGTGGCGGCACCGGCTCTCTGGAACCAACTCCCCCCGGAGATCAGGACTGCCCCTACTCTTCCTGCCTTCCGTAAACTCCTCAAAACCCACCTTTGCCGTCATGCATGGGGAAACTAAACATCTTCCCCTGGGCACGTTGAATTTATATATGGTATGCTTGTGTGTGTGTGTATGTTAGTATAGGGGTTTTTCTTAAATTTATAATATTTTAATTAATTGGATTAATGTATTGGATTGTCTTTTCACTTGTTGTGAGCCGCCCCGAGTTTTCGGAGAGGGGCGGCATACAAATCCAAATCCAAATAATAATAATAATAATAATAATAATAATAATAATAATAATAATAATAATAATAATAATTGATATAAAAATTATAATCTACGTTTAATAGTGAAATAGGTCTATAATTTTCAATTTTTTCTTTTTCCGTATCAGCTTTATGTATTAAAGTTATTAAAATTTATGACCATGTTTTTGGTAGTTTACCTTCTATCAATATTTGGTTATATGTCTCAAGCATATTTGAGAAAAGTATTTCTGTCTCCAATTTATAAAATTCCGCTGGTATTGCATCTGTGCCAGTCGCTTTATTATTTTTTGGTTTTTTTATAGATTGTTTAAATTCCATATCTGTAATAGGTTTATTTAGTCTTTGCTGTTGTGTTTCGGTTAATACTGGTAGCTCTATTTTTTCCAAATATTTGAAAATTGAATCCTTGCTTATTTCTTCTTTTTTATATAATTGTTTATAAAATTCCAATGCTATTTCCTTTTTATCTTCTATTCTATGTTTTGTTGTACCCTTTGAATCTATCAACTTTTTTATGATTCTATTTTCTCTCTCTTTTCTTAATTTATATGCCAACCATCTTTCAGGTTTATTCGCATGTTCAAAATATTCTTGTTTTGCTCTTTTTATCTTTTCTACAATTGGTTCTTGTTCTATTAATCTCAGTTTATGTCTTATTAATTCTCTGATTTTTTTAGCTTGTCATCCTTGTCCTCTTTTTGCATTAACATTTCTAATCTTTTAAGTTCTTCTAGTAATTTTTCATAACATTTTTTCCTCTCTTTATTTTTTTTGTTACAAATGATATTGTTAACCTGCGTATATATGCTTTAGTTGTATCCCATAGGTTTTGAGGGGTAGTATCAGTATTTTTATTTATTTTAAGAAAAAACTCTAATTCTTTTTCTATCCATTTTTTATACTGTGGGTCTTTTATTATAGTTCTGTTCATTGACCAATTATTTATTTTCCTTTTACCTTTCCAATATAAGGATAAGGGGTTATGATCTGCCCAAGTATTTGTCTCTATTTCTATTTTACTAATTTGTTCCATTATATGGGCAGGGTCCCAGGCCATATCAATTCTAGACCAAGTCTTGTGCGGGTTACAGTAAAAAGTATATTATCTTTTAAGTGTTGTTCTCGCCAAATATCTTTTAATGATAATTCCGTACTCATTTTCCAGAACGTCCCAGGTAAAATTACCTTTTTTTTCTTTTCTTTTCCCAATATAATCCATTTGATCATCTGAAATTGCATTGAAGTCCCCTATTATTATCATATTTTCAATTGATAATTCATTAATTTTTTTCGTGCAGGTCTTTATAAAATTGTTTTTGATTGTCATTTGGTGCATAAATTGAGACAATTACAAGAGGTTTTGTTTCTAAATCTAATTGCACTATCAACATCCTTCCATCACTGTCATTATATATTTCTTTAGATTCAATTAATTCATCAATATACATTGCTACACCTCTTTTCTTTTGATTTGCCAAGCTAGTATATAATTTCCCCAATTTTGAGTTTTTAAGAAGACTTCGTTTTGATTTTTTAATATGAACTTCTTGTAAAATATTTATCTGAGCTTTTTGTTTCGTAAGTTTAGTTAATACTTGATTTCTTTTCCTCGGGTTGTTCAATCCATTTATGTTACCTGAAAATATTTTCAGATCTTGTGTCATCTTTATTTGTAGTACCTTTTAACTTCTTTTGGTTCTCGAAGTCGGGTTTCCAAAATTAGTTCCTGTAAAGCCTGTGTTTGTTTCTGCTCCACTGCCAGTGATTCTTGCCCTCCGCCGCCTGTGGCCCCCATCATGTCATCACTGCTCTTTGGTTCTATCTGAATTTGTTCAGTTCTATCCAATCCGCTGCGTGCTAAGAAAGATCTTGCTTGTTTCACGCTTTCTATTCTCACTCTTGTCGACTGCGAAGCCAGCATCAAACTTTCTGGTACCAACCATCTGAAAACAATGTTCTTTCTGATCAAAATGCTTGTAAGAAAATAGTATTGTCTTCTACTCTCTCGAACTCTCTTCGGGACTTGTTACAGAATCGTAATTTCTTTCCCATTACGTTGAAAAGTCTCATTTTTTGTCAATCTCAGTATCTCGTCTTTGATAATTCTTCTTGAAAACTTAATATGAACTTCTCTGGGTAAGTTATGGCGTCTTACATAGCCAGTCTGGACTCGGTAAACTTCATCAATTTCTCTTACCAATTCTGCTGCATGATGCCTCCTATGACTTCTGCCATTTTTGCGGATAAATCTTCATCTCTTTCTTCATCAATATTTTGGAATCTCAGACCATGTGACGCGGATTGGAGTTCTAAGTTGGTTATTACTATATCAAAGTCTCTGCGGGCTGCATAGTTGCGATCTTCATATTCTTCCACTCTCTGTCCCATGATTTGAATTTTTTCTTCTGTCACTTGTATTCTTTTTTCACTATCTTGTAAGTTTTGTTGCATGACTTTTATATTTCCATCCATTTCAGCAACGTTTCCTTTCACTTCAGTTAATTCGGTTTTGAGTTCAGCAATTTCTTTTTTAATCTCATCTTTCATCTCCTTCATTTCTTGTCTCATCTCTTGCTTCATTTCTTGTAGATACATTTTCATTTCTTCTTTGTTCGTGTCAAGTTGAGTTTTTGTCTGAGTTTGTGTCTCTTGGATACCTGCTAGTGCTTCTTGAATCTGGAAATTAGAATCCATCAGTGGCTTTTCTTTTTCTTTTTCTTTCTCTTTAGCTAACATTGTAGTTATGGTCCTTTGTTGTAATGGTGATGAAGTTGGGGAAACTTTTGGTGTAGAGGTTGAAATCGAAGCAGGAGTAGTTGTTTGTTTTCGCGTTGTTGTTGTAGTCACCGAAGTCACACTTTGTGCCCTGTACGAACCTTTCATATTCCAAAATTTCTACTTTGTTTATGTTGTGATTCAGCCTGAGGCTCCTCAGGGACCGGCTGCATATCTGCTGGATCCATGCCCGGAGGAGGAGGACAGTGAACAGGAGGGGGAGGAACAGGCAGATGGGGAAGAGGAAAGTCAGGAAGAGGAGGAGGGAGAGCAGCCTGAGAGTCCCGGGGGGGGGGGCTCTCCCCAGCCAGTAGCCTGGACTTACTGGATGAGGAAGCACAGGCCATAATAGACATGAGACAGTGACGTGCTGCTCAGAGACGGACCAATTAGAAAGGTATTTGCACCACTGAATTGGCAACAGCTTGGTTTGGGTGTGGTTCTCCTCAGCAGGGTTGAAAAAGGCAGGCCAGCCCTTACAGCCTTGTGGAGCGTTATCGAATGGAAGTTCTGTGACCCTGCTCTGCATCTCGGCGTCTCTGATCTTGGCTTGTGGCCTAGAAATCTGGAAGACTTGGGGGAGGCGTAGGTGTGTTATCTCCAGCGTTGTTTTTGACAGCAAGTATCCTGTCTTATTCCAGCGCCTTTGCCGAGGGGGAAATGTTTCGTGGTGATGCCAGAGAAGTTCTGGGGGGGACCGGCGGCTGTTTTCTGCGTTCCTGAGCCAAGTGCAGCTGTTTATAAATGCCCAGATGGTGCACTTTTCTGGAGATGATCAGAAGGTGGCGTTTCTTTGTAGCTTGTTGGCTGGCCCTGCAGCGTCGTGGGTGGCACCTTACCTGGCTCGAGATGACCCTCTACTCCAGAACTTTGCTGCTTTCTGTGATCAGCTGCATCACATATTCGCGGACCCGGTGCAAGAGCAGACGACCACGCAGGCGCTGAAGCAACTGCGCCAGGGTTCGCGCCCCCTGGCGGACTACATGGCTGACTTTCGGTCCCTGGCTGGGCAAGTCCAATGGAATGAGGCTGCCCTGCTCGAGGCCTTTCAGGATAGACTATCGGACACTATGTTGGATGAGCTGGTGCATGAGGTGCTGCCCGGCACTCTGGACGCTTTGGAGCGGCATTGCCTGGCAATAGAGGCCAGGCTGTTGGCCAGGGAAGTCCGTCGAGTGGGACGGTCCAACCCCCGTGCGTCAGGTGTCCTGCCGACACCTTTTCCGCGGCGGGGGTTGTCGACCGTAGGAACCCCGGCTCCGGTCCCTGCGCCATGACATTTTCAACCAGCGCTGCCTCCACGCCTGATGGATTGTGTTTCCGCCGGGGAGCCGATGGACGTGAGTTACGCACGACCCCACCAGACTCCGGAGGAACGGGGGCGTCGGCGGGTGTCCGGGTTGTGTTTCTATTGTGGGGCCCCGGGACATTTTGCTGTGATTTGTCCCCACAAGAGGCGGAGCACGGTGGCTGCCACCATTCCAGGACCCTCCAGCTCTCCTGTGCGTCCAGTGGCGTCCCCCGTTCAGTTCAAGGAGACAACCCCTTGTGTCCCTGTCCCTGTCATGGACTCTCTGATGGCGGGGCCTTCGTCTGGACATCCTCAGTCGCCGGAACGGTCGGGAAATGAGGGGGGCCCGGCTTGGTGGCAACACTAGGTCGGGCGGGGATCCCACTTTCTCCTGACTCCACGGCTACCGACTCCGGACCGTTTCGACACCTGATGCTCGCTGTGACCCTGCATATTGCTCAACGGACTCGGACCTATCCAGCGTTGGCCCTCGTGGATTCGGGGGCGACGACAAATTTCTTGGACGAAGCCTTTGCCCACCACCATTCCTTGCCCCTTTGTCCTGTCATCCCGCCGTTAACTGTTGAGACCATCGATGGGCGGGTGTTGCTGGCTGGTCCCATCCGTTTCCAGACCCTGCCGGTGCGGATGTGCATCAGAACTCATGAGGAGGCCCTGCAGTTTTATGTCACCAAGGGGCTTCATTTTCCCCTCGTGCTGGGATTGTCGTGGCTGCGCGCGCATGACCCGCATGTGGTGTGGTCCCAGAACCTGGTAACATTCTCCAGTTTGCAGTGTGTGGACCACCACCGACATGTGTGCGCAGCCCACGGCCCAGTAGTTCCCGTGATCCAGTTACCCCGTTGTCTCGAGGAGTTCGCCAATGTTTTTAACGAGAAGGAGGCGGATCGGCTACCACCGCATCGGACGTACGACTGTGCCATAGACCTGATCCCTGACGCCAAGCTCCCGGCTGGTCGTTTGTACTCCATGTCAGAGCCGGAGCTTGTGGCTCTCAAGGAGTTTATTGAGAAGAATTTGGCCAAGGGATTTATTCGGCCATCCAAGTCCCCTTTGTCTGCCCCTGTTTTGTTCGTGAAGAAGAAAACGGGCGATCTTCGCCTCTGCTGTGACTATCGGCGCCTTAACTCCATCACGGTGCGAAATAGGTACCCCTTGCCCTTGATCCCTGAACTCATGGACCGGTTGCGGACGGCAACGGTGTTCACCAAAATTGATTTGCGCAGTGCGTACAATTTGGTCCAGATGCGGGCCGGGGATGAGTGGAAGACAGCGTTCGGCACACGTTACGGCCACTTTGAATACACCGTGATGCCCTTTGGCCTCACCAACGCCCCGGCCGTATTTCAACATCTGATGAATGATATGTTCCGGGACATGTTGGACCATTTCGTTGTGATTTACCTTGATGACATTTTGGTATATTCCCCGAACCATGCCATGCACTTGGGCCATTTGGGCCAGGTCCTGCTCCGGTTACGGGAGCAACATTTGTATGCCAAGCTGGAGAAGTGCAAATTCTTCCAGACTACCGTCGAATTCCTTGGGCACATTTTATCTCCAGGTGGCATTTCCATGGACCCGGGCAAAGTGGCCGCACTTCAGTCTTGGCAACCTCCATGACGGGTGAAAGACGCACAACGTCTCTTGGGGTTTGCGAACTACTATCGAACTTTTATTCCGGGGTATGCCACGTTAACCACGCCCTTGACTCGGTTGTTACAAAAACAAGTCCCGTTTGTTTGGGGGGAGGCGGAACAGTGGGCTTTTGATGCCATGGGGGAACCGCTTCTGCGCCATCCTGATCCCGCTCGGCCGTTTGTGTTGGAAACAGACGCCTCGGGCGTAGCGGTTGGCGCAGTGCTCCTCCAAGCCCATCGTCCCGGTGACATTCTGTTTCCGTGTGCCTACTTCTCCTGTAAATTGTCACCCTCGGAGAGAAATTATACAATTTGGGAGAAGGAACTCTTAGCGGTGAAGGCCGCCTGTGAGCATTTGCAGCATTATCTGGAGGGGGCCCATCACCAGATTGAAGTACGGACGGACCACCGGAACCTCGAGTATCTTCAGACGGCTCGGAAATTGAACCAGAGACAGATCCGCTGGTCCTTCTTTTTTGCGCGGTTCAATTTCCGCATCAGGTACACTCCCTGCGCCCAGAACCCTCGAGCGGATGCATTGTCTCGCAAGCCGGAGTACACTCACCCGAAGGAGCCGGCTCCTCTTCAGACGGTTCTTCCCCCTGCAGCTTTGGCTGCGACCCAGGACCCAGTGGACTTGCGTCGCCATTTATGGGAAGCGCAGGGGGGGGATGGGTTCATAGCGCAGAGGGTGCGGGAGTTAACACCCAATTCCCCCTGGACATTCCAAGATGGTCTGCTCTGGTACCAGGGGCAGCTGTATGTTCCCGCTGGCCCAGTGAGGGGCCTGATTATGGCCCAGTGTCATGACTGTCCAGTGGCGGGGCATTTTGGCCTGTTCAAAACATTAGAGCTGGTCACTCGGACATTCTGGTGGCCACGCATCCAAGACGATGTGCGTTCCTATGTGGCCACCTGTGTCCGGTGTCGTACGGCCAAGGGGGTGACTGGAGCCCCGCCAGGATTACTGCAACCTTTGCCCACGCCCGAGAGACCCTGGGGTGCCGTGTCCATTGACTTTGTGACCCATTTGCCTTCCTCTGCTCGCTTCACGGTAGTCATGGTGGTGATGGATATGCTCACCAAGATAGTTCATTTTGTACCTTGCACTAGGGTGCCCACTGCCCAACTCACGGCCCAAATGTTTATCAGCCACGTTTTTCGGTTACATGGGCTCCCGGATCGGGTGGTCTCTGACAGGGGAACCCAATTCACAGCCCGGTTCTGGTGGGAATTGATGTTGGCCCTGAATGTGTCCATGTGCCTCGCATCGACGCAGCACCCCCAGACTGATGGAGGCACAGAGAAGGTCATAGGAATATTGGAGCAATACCTGAGGTGTGTAGTGGCGGATCGTCAGGCTGAGTGGTCCAGGTTCCTCCCTGTAGCGGAGTTTGCTTTTAACAACTCCCGCCACTCCTCGACCCGACTCACCCCCTTTTTTGCAAATTATGGCTTTCATCCTCGCTTCTTTCCCTTGACCCTCCTGGATTCCCCGGTGCCTGCTGCAGAGGACTTCCTCTCGGAGCTGCAGGCGGTCCACGAGATGGTGAAAAGGTACCTTAATAAGGCCAAGGAGTGGTCTTATAAGACCACTTATAAGAGAGTGGCTGATTGCTCCAGACGGGATGTGCCCCCCCTTGGTGGTAGGGGATCAGGTGTGGTTGTCAACGAAATACATAGCCTCCAAATTACCCAGACACAAGTTAGATCCCCGGTTCCTGGGCCCTTTTCCTGTTGAAAAGGTTATCAACCCGGTGGCCTACCGGCTCACCTTGCCAGCCAACTGGCAGGTCCACCCTGTGTTTCACTGTTCCCTGTTAGTCCCTGTCCCTCCCGATTGTCCGCTCCATCCCAACGTTCCCGTGTTTCCTGCCCTGTGTGTTTGTGACCACCTCCCTGATGCTATGGTGCACGCCATTCTGGATTCCCGTTGGGTGGACGATTGCTTCCAATACAAGGTGCAATGGGTGGAGGGGGACCCTGATGATTGCTCCTGGGTGGAAGCTGCGTTGCTGGACGCTCCCGACCTTCTTCGGGATTTTCACGCTTGGTTTCCCCAGAAACCACGTCCTCTCCGCTGGCAGGTGGGGAGGGGCCTTCCGAGGGGGGATTGTGTTGTGATTCAGCCTGAGGCTCCTCAGGGACCGGCTGCGTCTCTGCTGGATCCATGCCCGGAGGAGGAGGAGAGTGAACAGGAGGGGGAGGAACAGGCAGACGGGGGAGAGGAAAGTCAGGAAGAGGAGGAGGGAGAGCAGCCTGAGAGCCTGGGGGGCCTCTCCCTAGCCAGTAGCCTGGACTCACTGGATGAGGAAGCACAGGCCATAATAGACATGAGACAGCGATGTGCTGCTCAGAGACGGGACCAATTAGAAAGGTATTTGCACCATTGAATTGGCAACAGCTGGGTTTGGGTGTGGTTCTCCTCAGCAGGGTTGAAAAAGGCAGGCCAGCCCTTACAGCCTTGTGGAGCGTTATCGAATGGAAGTTCTGTGACCCTGCTCTGCATCTCGGCGTCTGATCTTGGCTTGTGGCCTAGAAATCTGGAAGACTTGAGGGAGGCGTAGGTGTGTTATCTTCAGCGTTGTTTTTGACAGCAAGTAGCCTGTCTTATTTCATGGCCTTCGTGAAACATCTGTGAAGTTCCAGCGTGTTCCTATTTGGAAGGACAGTTTTTGTTACCTGTGTTTGCTTTGACTTATATAAACTGCCTTTGCTTTTTACCAGTGTGTCTGGCTTCTTTTTTGGGTTGGTATTGGCTTCTGGAGGGACCCAGACAGAACAGTTTAGGGGTTATTTAAATAAATGTCTTATATATTCTTAATAATTTTAGTAAAAAAAAAAAAAAGGTGAGGGATTTACATCTAAAGTACTAATAAACAAGAAAACAAAGAGTATCAATTCAATTCAATTAATACAATAATTGGTTATTTGAATTAATTAAAAAGAAAGAAGGTAAAAAGAAAAAAGGAAGATAAATAATTCAGTCTTCTAAAATCCTAGACTCCTGAAGAGGGGGATCAGGTGTGGAAGGGAAGAAAACAAAGCTTCTAGCACATAATTAGTTAGTAATAAAGAGAAAAAAGGAATATAATTATAGTGAAAAGAAATTAAAGGAAATAAAAGAAAAAAGAGAAGGAGAAAAAGAAGGGAAAGAAAAAAGGGGAAAAGCCTATTTGAAAAATTATTTGTAAAAAATGGGAAAAATTTATTTAAAAATTATTTCTAATATTCTGAAAATACAAAAAGATGGGGGGGGAAAGGCAATAAAAATGAGATAATAATAATCACACCATAAACTAATAAAGAGAAAAAATATCAAAAGAAGAAATATCAAAAATCTAAAAGAAAAATCAAAAAAGTCTAATGAGTCCAAATAAACCAAATATGAGTTGTGCTTTAATAGAAATATCCAAAAAGTATTCCAAAACCAATGTCCAATATAATATCCAAATTAAGATGATTGTAAAATTAAAGTCTATATCTTCTTATTGTATAAAAGGGAAAAAGAAGAAAAAAGGTATCCTTACGCCTCTAATGTCGTGTTAAAAAAAATAGTCCCACAAAACTCCAAAAAGAGAGAAAAAGATAAAAGAAAAATTATAAAAATAGAAAAATAAAATAGGCAGTCCAAAATTTATTCCGAGTGATTATAGCTTCAGTAAAATTTCATTCAAATAGAAATTTGAGTTCAATTCATATAATCATGTATTCAATTCATTTCAGTTCAATTCATATAATCATGTATTCAATTCATTAAAAATATTTCTACTTCATCCAATCGAATAATTGTCAAATCAGTCTTTAGTTATTATTGTTTTTTTAAAAAAAGGGAAAAATATAATTATAAAAGATGAATAGAAAAAAGGAAAAAATACAAACATCACACTATAATCTTAAAAATTAAAAGGGAAATTATTAGGTTTAACAAAGACAAGTATTTCCGGCTGTTCTTCTTTCCGCGTATGGATATCACTTACAGTTTTTTTTCCTTTGTTTATGTTCACCTTCGGTCTAAAATCTTCTTTTCACAGACTTGCTTAAATACCAAAAGATTTCCGTGTGGTGCTGTCAATCTCCTTTATCTGCCGATCTGCTTCCCTGTAGACTTCTTGGTCTATTTTTGAACTTCCGCTATCGGCGATCGCTATGGCTGTGCCCAGGAAGTCGCCTGGTCGCAGCTCTCCATTCCTGCAGCTGTGGGGCTGTCCCTAACCCCCGGGGCCGCGGCAATCCGTCCTGGGGGGGGTCCAGGAGACCCCCTATCCTCGGCCGACCCCTCCGGGTGTCGGCACAATGCGAAACAGCGTCCTGCAGGATGAAAAGGCAGGCTGCGGAGCGAGAGCTGGGCTTCCGCACCTCCGGCGCAATTGGGCTCCACCTGGACGTCTACTATTATTTCTTCTTATATCGACCCAATTGTAGAATCTCTTCCAAATTTCATAATATTGTGATTATTCTTTATCTTTGAGTTTTTGGGTTAATCTATCAATTTCTGCACAGTCATAGATTTTTTTTTATCATTTCTCTTTCTGATGGTGTTTCTTCTTTTTTCCAGTTTTGAGCTATTGTGATTCTGATTGCTGTGACAATATGTTGTATTAAGTAATAGTAGTCTTTTTTAAGTTTCTGATTTATTATGCCTAGAAGAAAAGTTTCTGGTTTTAGTAGAAACATAGAAACATAGAAGACTGACGGCAGAAAAAGACCTCTTGGTCCATCTAGTCTGCCCTTGGAACATCATCTTTCAGCTGTGGCGAAGAGGGCGTTTGCCCAGGTTTGCCTGGTGCACCAGTTGCGGCCCTATTTGGACAGGAAGTCATTGCTCGCAGTCACTCATGCCCTCATCACTTCGAGGTTCGATTACTGCAATGCTCTCTACATGGGGCTACCTCTGAAAAGTGTTTGGAAACTTCAGATAGAAACATAGAAGCATAGAAGTCTGACGGCAGAAAAAGACCTCATGGTCCATCTAGTCTGCCCTTATACTATTTTCTGTATTTTATCTTAGGATGGATATATGTTTATCCCAGGCATGTTTAAATTCAGTTACTGTGAATTTATCTACCACGTCTGCTGGAAGTTTGTTCCAAGGATCTACTACTCTTTCAGTAAAATAATATTTTCTCATGTTGCTTTTGATCTTTCCCCCAACTAACTTCAGATTGTGTCCCCTTGTTCTTGTGTTCACTTTCCTGTTAAAAACACTTCCCTCCTGAACCCTATTTAACCCTTTAACATATTTAAATGTTTCGATCATGTCCCCCCTTTTCCTTCTGTCTTCCAGACTATACAGATTGAGTTCATTCAGTCTTTCCTGATACGTTTTATACTTAAGACCTTCCACCATTCTTGTAGCCCGTCTTTGGACCCGTTCAATTTTGTCAATATCTTTTTGTAGGTGAGGTCTCCAGAACTGAACACAGTACTCCAAATGTGGTCTCACCAGCGCTCTATATAAGGGGATCACAATCTCCCTCTTCCTGCTTGTTATACCCCTAGCTATGCAGCCAAGCATCCTACTTGCCTTTCCTACCGCCCGACCACACTGTTCACCCATTTTGAGACTGTCAGAAATCACTACCCCTAAATCCTTCTCTTCTGAAGTTTTTGCTAACACAGAACTGCCAATGCAATACTCAGATTTAGGATTCCTTTTCCCCAAGTGCATTATTTTACATTTGGAAACATTAAACTGCAGTTTCCATTGCTTTGACCATTTATCTAGTAACGCTAAATCATTTACCATATTACAGACCCCTCCAGGAATATCAGATTAGTATCAATTTAATTGTAATGATTTCGAAAACCCACATTTTAACCTTTTTCCATATTTCTTTTATTTTGGGGCATGTCCACCATAGGTGGAAAAACATTCCATTTCTATTTCTATACCTCCAGCAATTTGGTTTCAAATTTGAATACATTTTCGCTAATCTGGCTGGTGCTAGGTGCCATCTGTAGAACATTTTTTGCATATTTTTTTATATGAAACAGATTTTGTTATTTTGTAATTTTTCCATATTGATTCCCATTGCTCTAAATATATGTTATGTCCTACATTTTTAGCCCAGCTAATCATGTTTCCTTTAACTATTTCTGTTTCCATTTTATAATCAATTAAAAAGCTATATCGTCTAGTTATAATTTTATTTTCTTGGCCTAATATCAATTTATCTAATGTACTATCCTTTTCCTGAATTCCGTTATTCTTTTTATCTTTTTGCCATTTTACCTGGATTTGTGTATATGGCCACCAATCAATAATAATATTTTGTTTTTCCAATTGTCTCATTTTGATATTACCTCTCTCGTCTAATATATGATTATAGTTCACTATTTTTTTGATCTGAAGAATGTTTGGAGGTATAAGTGCTTCCATGCTGGAATACCATCTTGATATTTTAATATAATGCTCTCTCAATCTTTGTCCATGTCGCCATTAAAGAATCTCTAATTACATGATTTTTAAAGTATGTTGGAACTTTATTTTTCTCATTCCATAGAAATCCATGCCACCCTTGTAGAATATCATGTCCCTCTAAAGCTAATAATCTTTGATTTTTAACCTCTATCCAATATTTTATCCAAAGCAGTATAGTTGTTTGGTAGTAACTTTCAAAATCTGGGAGTCCAAATCCACCTTATTTAATTTTATCCTGCAACCATTGAAGCTTTATTCTCGGTTTCTTCCCTTCCCATACAAATTTGGAAATAGTACTGTTTAATTTTACGAAAAAGGTTTTATTTAATTTTATTGGGATCGTTTGGAATAAATAAAGAAATTTTGGCAAGATCCTCAATTTGATTGTGGAAATTCTCACTGTGAGTGAAATATGTAATTTGTTCCATCTAATCAATTGTTCTTCTGTCTTTTTTATTAGTGTATCATAACTATCATTTTTAATTGTGCTACTTCTTTTGGTCAGTGTTATTCCTAAATATTTTACTTTGTTTACAATTTGAATCCCTAAATGTTTTTCCAGTTCCTGATCTTGTTCTGGTTTCATGTTTTTAGTTATAATTTTAGTTTTCTGTTTATTAATTTTTAGACCTGCCACCTCTCCATATTGTTTTATTTCCCTCATTAAATGTTCCCCTGCTTCTATTGGATCATCTATTATGAGAACTAAATCGTCCGCATAGGCCTGTACTTTATATTCTTGTTTTCTAACCTTTAAACCTGTGATTTTTGAATTTGTCCTTATTTGATTTAACAATGTTTCAACAGAGAGTATATATAATAATGGAGATAACGGACAACCTTGATGTACCCCTCTCCAAATTTGAAATGATTCTGTTAATTCCCCATTAATTATAATTTTTGCGGATTGCGTATGGTATATTGTTTGTATCATTTGCGTAAATTTGGGGCCAAATTTCATTTTTTGTGTTAGTTCAAATATAAATTCCCATCTCAAATTGTTGAATGCTTTCCACGTGTCTAAGAACATAAGCGCCATTTGTTTCTCAGAGTGTGCCTCATAAAATTCTAGTACATCCAATATCGTTCTTATATTGTTTCTTATATATCTTCCAGGAAGAAATCCATTTTGATCAGTGTTTATCCACTTGTTCAAAATTGGTTTCATTCTATCTGCCATAATTGACATAAAGATCTTATAGCCTACATTAAGCGGTGATATTGCTCTGTAGTTTTGTATGTTTTGCTTTCTTGAGGTATCTTTTGGTATTAAACTTACTAACGCTTCTGTCCATGATTTCTGTCCAAGATTTCGGCATTGTTCCCTGTTCTAAGACTTCATTAAATATAATTTATATATATATGTGTGTGTGTGTGTGTGTGTGTGTGTGTTGTTTTGTTTTTTGCTGAATTTGAAAATTAAAGGAGACTAGGATAGATCTATTTTGGCCTTATTTTGGCCTCATCAGCTAGCCATACCCTCACTGGGACTTGAACCTGCAACCTTTGCCTTGTAAGGCAGAGAATTAACCTCTAGACTACAGTATCCAATCCCTTCAGCTCTGCACCAGGGAAGGGTTACATATTTTTGTGTCGAATCACCCTGGTGTATTGAAGGAACATCACAGCTCCTTTTTTTGCCTCTCGGCCCAACCCAGGGCCATTTCCAAGGCAGTTAATTTTATTGATAGCCGACAATTCTATCTATATGTGTTGTTTTGTTTTTTGCTGAATTTGAAAATTAAGGGAGACTAGGATAGATCTATTTTGGCCTTATTTTGGCCTCATCAGCTAGCCATACCCTCACTGGGACTTGAACCTGCAACCTTTGCCTTGTAAGGCAGAGAATTAACCTCTAGACTATATATATATATATATATATAGTTCTTCTTTTTTTAATTTGTATGCCAACCATCTGCCTGTTTTATTTGCATTTTCAAATTGATGTTGTTTGGCTATTTGTATTTGTATTTGTATTTATTAGATTTGTATGCCGCCCCTCTCCGAAGACTCAGGGCGGCTAACAACAATATAAAAAGACAATGAAAAAAAAAATCTAATATTAAAACAATCTAAAAAACCCCAATTTAAAGAACCACTCATACATACAAGCATACCATGTATAAATTCTATAAGCCTAGGAGGAAGGGAATTTTCAATTCCCCCATGCCTGATGGGTTTTAAGGAGCTTGTGAAAGGCAAGGAGGGTGGGGGCAATTCTGATATCTGGGGGGAGCTAGTTCCAGAGGGTCGGGGCCACCACAGAGAAGGCTCTTCTTCTGGATCCCGCCAAACGACATTGCTTAGTCGACGGGACCCGGAGAAGGCCAACTCTGTGGGACCTAACTGGTCACTGGGATTCATGCGGCAGAAGGCGGTCCCAGAGATATTCTGGTCCGATGCCATGAAGGGCTTTATAGTCATAACCAACACTTCGAATTGTGACCGGAAATTGATCGGCAACCAATGCAGACTGCGGAGTGTTGGTGTAACATGGGCATACCTTGGGAAGCCCATGATTGCTCTCGCAGCTGCATTCTACATGATCTGAAGTTTCCGAACACTTTTCACAGGTAGCCCCATGTAGAGAGCATTACAGTAGTCGAACCTCGAGGTGATGAGGGTGTGAGTGAATGTGAGCAGTGAGTCCCGGTCCAGATAGAGCCACAACTGGTGCACCAGGTGAACCTGGGCAAACGCTCTCCTCGCCACAGCTGAAAGATGTTTCTCTAATGTGAGCTGTGGATCGAGGAGGATGTCCAAGTTGCGGACTCTCTCTGAGGGGGTCAATAATACCCCCCCAGGGTTATGGACGGACAGATGCAATTGTCCTTGGGAGGCAGAACCCACAGCCACTCCATCTTATCTGGGTTGAGTTTGAGTCTGTTGACACCCATCCAGGCCCCAACAGCCTCCAGGCACTGGCACATCACTTCCACTGCTTCATTGACTGGACATGAGGTGGAGATGTATAACTGGGTATCATGAGGTCCTGATCGAAGATAAGGACAAGAAAAAGGTGATGCCCAAGACAAATAGAAGACAGGACAGGTACTTCGCCCCCTTTCAGAGGCACCAGCCCTTTCATTCAGAGCCCTCCTCAACTAACCCCAAGCCTCGAGGCCATATTTCCAGGGCTCCTTTAACCAGGGGACCTTCAGGTCGGACAGATCTTCCCTTGCAGATTGCAACAAGTCCTATCAGGGGTGCTGCCCCTTCAGAGGAGCAAGCAGAGGGTTCAGAAAGAACAAATGACTCCGTAATCGGCTTCCCCTTGGGTGGCAGACTAATGCACTTTGCACGCTCTTGGGAAACCACATCTTCAGACACTTGGGCGACTGCCACGGTATCCCAGGGGCTGTGGGTCAAATTCTTTCACCCTCTTCCACACCACTTATTCCCATGTCATCTTCCATCGGATGCTCGAAAGAGGGCTCTCCTTTACCGAGAGGTCTCCCACCTATTAGAGATAGGGGCCATAGAGTAGGTTCCCTTGGGACAGCAGGGCAGGGGCTTATACTCGGTCATTTTTCTGGTCCCAAAATCTTCCGGAGGAGTCCGGTTAATTTTGAACTTACGCCAACTGAACCTCTATGTCAAATACAGGAGGTTCAAAATGCATTCGCTCAAATCCATCCTTGCCTCCATACGACACAGGGATTTTCTGACATCCATAGACCTAAAGGAGGCATATCTCCACGTACCCATCTTTCCACTCCACAGACAGTTTCTGAGATTCAGCTTGGATGGAGCTCATTACCAGTACAGAGCAATGCCCTTCGGACTATTCTCTACCCCGAGGACATTCACGAAATTGTTGGACGTCCTCACAGCCAGTCTCAGGTACCAGTCGGTGCACCTTATGGCGTAACTGGACGATATCATCGTACTATCAAAGGCACAGGACCAGGCAGATTGAGACATACACCTAACCATTCGGACCCTTCAAAATCATGGCTTCACCATCAACTGGGACAAAAGCCACCTAACTCCAACGACACAATCATAGATACAAACCTAGGTATAGTCTTCTTGTCCCAGGAGAGGCAGACCTCTATCCGAAAACTATTGAGGTCTCTAGACAACCAATGGTACCCTCAACTCTCATTTCTGTCAAAGCTTCTGGGTACCCTGGCATCCTGCATCGACATTCTACCATGGGCAAGGTACCACTTACGCCCGCTACAATGGTTTTTGCTGCCCTTTCAGAAGAGGCGGTCCAGCCATACACACAGGAGGGTGGTCTTCAACACCAGATTAAGGAAGTCCCTTCAGTGGTGAGTATCCCCAGCGTTGACACGGGGTTCATCATTCCTGGGACAGACCCCAGTCACTGTAACGACAGATGCCAGCTTGACGGGGTGGGGAGCCCACCTCTCCTCTCTGATGTCTCAGGGACTATGGGGACCCAGGGACTTACAAGATGTCAATATCAATTTTCTGGAATTGAAAGCAGTCTCAATGGCCCTCTGCAGCTTTGCCCACATGTTACAGGGTCAACATATCTTAATTCTAACGGACAATGTTTCTACACGTTCCCATATCAACAGACAAAGGGGGACAAGGTCACAGAGACGATGAGGGAGTTGGAGTCTCTCCTTCGGTGGGTGGAAGCCAATCTAGCCTCCCTGTCAGCAGAACATATATCCGGAGTGGAGAACATTTGCGCAGACTGGCTGAGCCGGAAGACTCTAGACCCAGCAGAATGGCGACTGGACCCCAAGATATTCCAGGAATTAACCTTACGGTTTGGGAGCCCGGTGATAGACCAGTTTGCAACCTGTCACAACACGCAGCTCCCACGCTTCCTCTCCCGCTTTCCCTCTCCAGGAGCGGAGGGAGTGAACGCGCTACGCCATCAGTAGCCACCGGGTCTGCTCTACACCTTTCCACCAGTCTGTGTCATCCCAAAGGTGATCCGGAAGATTCTGAAGGAACAGGCAGAGGTTCTACTGCTGGCTCCATACTGGCCACGTCGAATCTGGTTTGCCGACCTGAAGGATCTCTCAATATCGCCTTGCTGGAGGATCCCAGACCACTGGATCTCCCTCAGCCAGGGAGCAATGACACATCCCGAGCCACAGTGGTGGCAACTGACCGTGTGGCACTTGAGCGGGATCATCTGAGATGCCAACTCTTACCGGATACGGTCATAGACACTATGCAAGCCACTTGCAGACCCTCCACTAGACGCATCTATCAAGCCACTTGGTTGGCCTTCTGCAACTTCTGTGGACAACGGGAAGTGGATCCGCAGAGGGCGTCACCTCTCATTGTTTTAACATTCCTTCAGGCAGGCCTGGAAAAAGGTCTTGCCCCCAATACGTTTCGTAGACATGTGGCCGCATTATCCTCAGCAGTCTGGATTCAGGCCCGGCTACAGCACGGAAACTGTTTTGGTCGCGTTGATGGATGATCTCTGGTAGGCCCAGGACTGGGGCTTGTCCTCTGTCCTGGTGCTTCTTGACCTCTCAGTGGCTTTCAATACCATCAACCATGGTGTCCTTCTGCACCGGCTGGAGAGGTTGGGAGTGGGAGGCACTGTTCTTCAGTGGTTCTCTTCCTACCTCTCTGGTCGGTCGGTGTTAGTGGGGGGGTCAAAGGTTGACCTCTAGGTCCCTCCCTTGTGGCATGCCTCAGGGGTCAATCCTCTCCCCTCTGCTATTTAATATCTACATGAAACCGCTGGGTGAGATCATCCAAGGGCATGGGGTGAGGTATCATCAATATGCCGATGATACCCAGTTATCATCGGTATCACCTTTTTCTTGTCCTTATCTTCGATCAGGACCTCATGATACCCAGTTATACATCTCCATCCTATGTCCAGTCAACGAAGCAGTGGAAGTGATGTGCCGGTGCCTGGAGGCTGTTGGGGCCTGGATGGGTGTCAACAAACTCAAACTCAACCCAGACAAGACGGAGTGGCTGTGGGTCTTGCCTCCCAAGGACAATTCCATCTGTCCGTCCATTACCCTGGGGGGGGAACTACTGACCCCCTCACAGAGGGTTCGCAACTTGGGCATCCTCCTCGATCCACAGCTGACATTGGAACATCATCTTTCAGCTGTGGCGAAGAGGGCGTTTGCCCAGGTTTGCCTGGTGCACCAGTTGCGGCCCTATTTGGACAGGAAGTCATTGCTCGCAGTCACTCATGCCCTCATCACTTCGAGGTTCGATTACTGCAATGCTCTCTACATGGGGCTACCTCTGAAAAGTGTTTGGAAACTTCAGATAGAAACATAGAAACATAGAAGTCTGACGGCAGAAAAAGACCTCATGGTCCATCTAGTCTGCCCTTATACTATTTTCTGTATTTTATCTTAGGATGGATATATGTTTATCCCAGGCATGTTTAAATTCAGTTACTGTGAATTTATCTACCACGTCTGCTGGAAGTTTGTTCCAAGGATCTACTACTCTTTCAGTAAAATAATATTTTCTCATGTTGCTTTTGATCTTTCCCCCAACTAACTTCAGATTGTGTCCCCTTGTTCTTGTGTTCACTTTCCTATTAAAAACACTTCCCTCCTGGACCTTATTTAACCCTTTAATATATTTAAATGTTTCGATCATGTCCCCCCTTTTCCTTCTGTCCTCCAGACTATACATTCAGAGAAAAAAACATTAAACATTCAGAGAAAAAATGCTAATAATACTTTCAGTATGTACTTTTTATCCTTCTTCTTCGCTAAGTTAATTAAAATTAACTACACGTGAGATATATTTCATCTACAGATAACAATATTATGAAATCTGGTCCCTTATATTCCCTTTTTCTATTTATAATAAAATATAAACATCTTAGCATCTTACTTCAATATCTAATTTAATCCTTTCACCTCTGTGTTAACTCCTTATCCAATGCTGCCACCAATCCTTATTTCATCATCTGGGTCTTTAATAGATTAAAATTAAATCATCATGTATTTCTTGAAAAGTAATTAAAAGAAAATACTTCTCAATTACTTTTAGTTTCCGACCATTCATAAAACTTTCCCCAGATCTTATAGTAATCACCGTACCGTATATATTTGAGTATAAGTCGAGATTTTCAGCACAGAAAATGTGCTGAAAAAATCCAACCTCGACTTATACTAGAGTCACTGATTTTCACTGACTTGAAAACTGCCCTGCAACATTTTCCAAAGCTCCACAGTTCCGATGTGAAAGGCAGGGAGGAAGGAAACCTCATGGCTCTGGCAACACAAGGTTTTTTCTTTCTGTTCTTGCTACAGTCCAGCAGGCAACACTCCTCAGCTGCCTGTTTGGCAGCAGACTGAACTAATCACAGTTCCTCCTCTACACAGAAAGGAGGCACTGAGAGAGCTGTCTGATTGGCACTGGGGGAAGGGGTGGGACGGTTGAAGAGACTTTCAGAATGAAGGAACCATGGCTTTCTCTTCTGATCAAGCCAGCAACAATATTTTACAAGTACTTATACTTATATTCGACTTATACTCGAGTATAAGTCAAGTTTTTCAGCCCAAAAAGTGGGCTGAAAAATCCGACCTAGATTTATACTCGGATCACTGATGAGTTACCACAAGAGGGCGCCCCACGGGAGCCCAGCAGGCATTGGTGGCTCAGGCAGGTGAGGGAGCTATGGCAGGTGCGGGGGTGCTTTTGGGAGAGGGGAACCTTGGGGAGGGGGGCGCTTGAGGGGGGTAATGCTTGAGAATGTCCTTGGAGAGATGCCACCAGGAAGAAGGAAGAGGAGTTGGTCCCGAATCCTTGTGTGCGCTGAAGCGGGGCAGCTCTGCCCGACCGGGCTACTGCTCCTCCCCCTGGAGCTCCCAACGTGGCAGGAGAGCAAGTGAGCGAGCAAGAGAGACCAGCCACTGTGTCCTTGTAGTGGGCAGGAGACTGAGTGTGAGAGATAAATGAACCTTCTCCGGCAGGCTTTGGGAGCTTTGCCGAGGAGCAGTAGCCTGGCCAGGCAGAGCAGCCCCACTGCAGTATGCATGAGAATTCGGGACCAACTCTTCTTCCTCAGCGCGGCCGGAGAAGGCTCGTTTCTCTCTCTCTCTCCTGCCCGCTACAAGGAGACCGCGAGGAGAAAGTCCTGATGTTGCACCTCCCTGTCCTTGAAGCCAGCAGGAGAGCAAGTGAGCAAGCGAGAGAGATGAGCCGCGGTGTCCTTATAGCGGGCAGGAGAGAGAGAGAGAGAGAGAAATGAGCCTTCTCTGGCCGCGCAAAGGAAGAGGAGTTGGTCCCGAATTATCGTGCACACTGCAACGGGGCAGCTCTGCTCGGTCAGGCTACTGCTCCTCCTGCCGGAGCTCCCAACAACCACGGGGGAAAGCTTGTTTCTCTCTCGCGCGCTTGCTCTCCTGAGCACAAAGCCACACCGTCCCGGATCGCAATGAGGGGAGGGGAGCTCTTCCCCAGCCAGGTGACGGCAAGGCCCTCCTGATGCTTGCCTGCCACCCAGGCCCCGGGGCAAAGGGCCTAGCCTTGACTTACTCAGCCCCGGTGCGTCCGAAGCACGGGGCGGAGTAGGCGGTGGCGGCTGCTGCTCCAGGCCCGTCCCCAAACTGAGCTTCCTTCCTTGGAGGCGACAGGTGAGCTTCGCAGCTCTCGGGAAGGGCTAGGGTCTGAGGTGGACCTGCAGGGGCAGCAGGGCCAGGCAGCTCTGACAGTTGCGGGGCAGCAGGGTGAGTAGTGATGGTGGCACCAATCGGGGGTCGAGCAGGAGGGCAGCGGCAGCAGCGGGGTGGCAGCAGGGCGGCCGGCTGCGAGGCACCGACGTCGGCGGCTGGATTTGTTCCAGGACACCGTACATGCTGGCGCTGCGCTGGGCATGGGGCTGGCACCTCCATCCCGGCTCAGCCAGCCGGCCAGTGCCAGCCCTGTGCCCATGCCCAGCGCAGCACCAGCAATGTACGGTGGCCCGCTGCTGCAATTGTAAATGATTCTATCACTAGCCATTTCTGTGACTAAAGGAACAACTAACAAAATGAATTGTCCTTGTTTGTTTGTTTGTTTGAGTTAGGGGTTAGGAGTGCAAGGGTTTTCAAACCTGGCAAGTTTAAGGCTTGTGGCCCTCACTTCCATTTCTGAGCTAGTATGACTGGAGGAGGAATTCTGGGAGTTGAATTCCACAAGTCTTGAAGCTGTCAAGTTTGAAGTTTGTAAAACGTGTACATGGTTTTTAAAAGTATACATGGTTGTAAAAAGTATTCTGCTACACTGGTATTTTATTAAACAAATATAATACTACAACAATTGGTTCAGAATACTTTATTCCTTGTTTTCCTCATCTAAAACCTAGGTGTTTTATGCACCAAAAAATAGGGTACATAGAATTAAATAGTATATTTTGGATGTTCAGTAATAGTAAATAGATATGGAAATTATATCTCTTTGAGGCAAGGAGAGACCAGGCACCCTAACCCTAACCAAAACTATCGGGAGCAGCAGGGAATTTAGGTAAGTACTTGCATTTTTTTTTTTTGCCTAGACCTGCCTTGGGGGACATATACGGTACCTGTTTACCCTCTTTTAAACTTACAGAGGTAGTTTACTGGTTTTCTTTGAAATAAATATTCAGAACATTTAATCTGCTGATGCCTCAATTGATGTAATTTTATTGGCTTCCATTTTTATAACTTACCAGTAGCCACTGCATTTTCCACCCTCGACTTATAGTTGAGTCAATAAATTTTCCCAGTTTTTGTGGCAAAAGTAGGTGCCGCGACTTATAATCGGAGCGACTTATAATCAAGTATATACGGTAAATAAAATGTATAAGTAAAATGTAAGTTACCCATTTAAATTTGATTAATTTCTAGTAACAGGTTATTTTGTAAGAAAATGTTGCTTCAAGTGGGGATAACTCTGTGTAATTAAACTTTTTCTTCCAACTATACTTATCATACCCAAGTGGATTGTTAATGCTGACTTGTTTAAAACAATACAAAGGTTAGGATAATATAATAGTATGAATTTTGTCATTAATCATTTGTTCTACATAATTAATATGAATAGATTTACCTTTTTTTAAGAGTATGGTTTCTCCTTATGCAAGATAAATATCATGTAGAAGAAAGATTTTACAATTAATGATTGAGTAACTCCCAATTGTTATATTGAGATAGTAATGATTTTAACTTATGAAATGTTTTAAATGGAAAATCTGAATATTTAACATATGGAAGTTTGATTTAAGCAATTGTTTTGAAAGAATATATAAAATCCCAATTATTAAGAAAATTATAATGATATTGTAATGAAGATTAAGATAACATATTGTAAAATTAAGATAACATTCCTAAATATATTTTAAGAGGTTTTTGGAATTAAAAAAAAAGAAAGATTTTGGAAGGGGAGGAAGAAAGGTGCAAGAAATAAAAAAAACATTTTGGAAGGAAAAGTTACATAATAATAATAACAACAGAGTTGGAAGGGACCTTGGAGGTCTTCTAGTCCAACCCCTTGCCTAGGAAGGAAACCCTAGACAAATGGGTATCCAACATCTTCTTAAAAACTTCCAGTGTTGGAGTATTCACAACTTCTGGTGGCAGGTTGTTCCACAGATTCATTGTTGTAACTGTCAGGAATTTTCTCCTTAGTTCTAAGTTGCTTCTCTCCTTGTTTAGCTTCCACCCATTGCTTCTTGTTCCACCCTCAGGTGCTTTGGAGAATAGGTTGACTCCCTCTTCTTTGTGGCAAACTCTGAGATATTGGAAGAATGCTATCATGTCTCCCCTGGTCCTTTTTTTCATTAAACTAGATATACCCAGTTCCTACAACCGTTCTTCATATGTTTTTTTATTTTCCTACAAAAACAATTTTAAGAAGCTACAATAGAAGAATATTCCATTTTTATAAGTTACCAGTAGCCACTGTATTTTCCATCCTGGGCTTATATTCGAGTCAATAAGTTTTCCCAGTTTTTGTGGCAAAAGTAGGTGCCTCATCTTATAATCGGGTCGACTTATACTCGAGTATATACGGTAAGCCTATTCATTTCAGCACAATCTAAAATCTTACATAATATTTCTCTTTCTTCTGGAATTTTATTCAGCTTCCAATTTTGTTCATATGCTATTCTAGCTGCTGTTAAAGTATATATAATCAAATACAGTGGTACCTCGAGATACGAGTTTAATTCGTTCCGGACCTGGGCTCTTAAGTCGAGCAGCTCTTATCTCGAACGACTTTTCCCCATAGGAATTAATGTAAATAATTTTAATTGGTTCCAGCCCTCAAAAAACTCACAAAGTTAGTCTAAATTATGCAGAAAGACATGTTTTTAATGAAGAAATGTACATGTACATATAAATGAATAATGAAGTTTCTTTCACTTAACTTGTAAACTTTCTTAAACTTTTAAATTTACATATGTTCAACTTCTCTGCCACCCAATCCTGTAGGACAGAGGTCCCCAACCCTTTTTGCACCAGGGACCGGCTTTAAGCGATCAAGAGAGGAATGGGTGAATGAATGGACGGAGGGTGGGAAGGAAGGAAGGAAAGAGGGAAGGGACAGGAACAGAGGAAGGAAGCAAGGAAACTTATGAAAGGGGAGAGTAAGAGAGGAATGAGTGAAGGGAGGGAGGGAAGAAGGTGGGAAGGAGAAAGAAAAGAAGAAATAGAGGAAGGGAAGGTAAAAGAGAGAAAGAAAAAGAGCAAGAAAGAAAGCTGCAAGCACCCCCCCAAGCCCCCCAGGCCGGCTGCAACCTTTTAAAACATGCGCGCCACTTCGCAGCTGTCTCCTGAAGCCGAACGCGGAAGTTAGCGTTTGGCTTCAGGAGACAGCTCCTTGGCGCTTGTATCTCGAATTTGGGCTTGTAAGTAGAACAAAAATATATCTCCCCTCCCAGCTCTTATCTCGAGTTGCTCTTAAGTAGAGCAGCTCTTATGTCGGGGTTCCACTGTATATTTCTTCTTTATTAAAATTAAAAATTAAAACACCTAATAAGAATATTTCTGGTTTAAATTCAATAGTCCTTTTCAAAATCTTCTGTATCCAATGCTGAATCTCTTTCAAAAATTTCTTAGCTTCTGTGCATGTCTACCACATATGATAAAAAGAGCCTGGTAGCTGATTCTTAAACATTTTTGCTAATCTTTCTGGTGTCATATGCCATCTATAAAACATCTTAAATATATTCTCTTTATACACTGCTGAAATTGACATTTTATAATTTCTTTCCCAAATTTGTTGCCATTTATCTATATCTATTGAATATCCTACATTCTTCATCCACTTTATCATTGTGTCTTTAACTTGTTCAAATTCTAAATCAATAGACAAAAAATAGCCAACAAATGTTTTTAGCATATGCTCATCTGAGCCAAATAAAATTTCATCTAGTTTAATTTTTTCAAGATTTACACCTTCTTCTTTATTATCTTCATTATATCTTGTCTGCAATTGTATATATGTATACCAATCAAGGTTTATACCTTGTTTTTCTAATTCTATCATTGTTTTCAACCTTTTTGACTGTCCTGTTAAATCTTTATATCTTGAAATTTTATTTCACTGTACTCTGCTGGGGTGTATCTGAGCTTCCAAAGGTGCAGTCCAATAAGGTACTCTAGAATAATGTTTGTTTTTAATTTTTTCCAAGTTTCAATTAAAGAATTTCTAATGCTATGTCTTTGAAAGTACCTATGTATGGTCCATTTTCCATACCATACAAATGAGTGCCCTTCTAAAGTCAAAAGTCTTTTGTTTCTGAGTGTTATACATTCTTTAACCCATGCCATTGCCGCCGCTTGATAATACAAATGCCAGTTTGGAAGTCCAAATCCTCCTCTTATTCATACATTTTGTAAACATTTTAAACTAATCCTTGGTCTTTTTCCTTGCCAAATAAATTTAGTTGTTATCTTATTCATATCATTAAAAAAGGTTTTATTAACTTTAATTGGTATGTTTGAAAATAAGAAAAGCAATTGTGATAAGATTAGTGCTATCCTGCCCATCAATGACAACTGCAAGTTTTTCCACTTTTGCAAATCAGTTTCAGTTTGTTTCTTCAATTTAATATAGTTTTCTTCCATTAATGTCGAACATCTTGCTGCTAACTGAATTCCCAAGTACTTTACCCTCTTCACTACCTGTATGTTTAAAAGTGTCTTTAAATCGATTTTTTGTTTTTCTGTCATATTTTTTACAATCATATTTGTCTTCTCTTTATTGATTTTAAGTCCTGCTACTTCTCTATAATTCTCAATTTGAGTTAGGAGTTTTGGGCCTGAAGTAATTGGTTCTTCCAAAATGAAAACTAAATCATCCGCAAATGTTTGCAGTTTACATTGTTCATGTTGTGGTTGGCTCTGGCCCAGCTCCTGCCCCAGGGAATGTGGAGGTGGATGCAGAGAAAACTTCAACATGTCACAGGCCTGTGTTATTGCCGACAGAGTCAGTTCAGAGTTTAGTTTCCTCGGACGAAGAAGAAGGTGGGAGTGACTCAGCAGAGGGGGACTTGGCACACAGCCCAGGTAGTCAATCTCCCTTATCTTCCATTGATTCGGATGATGACGTTTTGGATCCACGCAAGCGCAGAATTATGTGTAAAAGAGACCAAGTAAGAACATATTACAGGAGATAAGAGAGGCTACCTGTATTTGGGTGGGGCTCCAGTAATTAGGGCTGCTGCTATAAATAGCAGCATGTGGGTTTGGCCGTTGTGGGAGAGTATCTGATCGCAGTTCGTCAGGAATCCTGTGTTGCTGGTTTCTGGACTTTGTTGATTTTTCACGCCTTTGGAAACAAAGCAGAGCAATGTGTGTGTGTGTCTCATTTCGTTGGAAGAAGAAGGGGTGTGAAGTTTCTTCACAGCTGCTAGCTAAGTACTTAATGACTGCTTAAAGTTAATTGTACAGACTATCCGGTTGTTTTGGAACAAGTGCTCTTTGCAATACAAAAAGAGTGCTTAGTTTATTTTGACTTTTGGGATAAAGAACATTGTTTTGAATTTTCAAACGTGTGTGTGTCTGAAATTTGTACCCTTGAATTTTTGGGAGGCTCCTACCAGAGAGACCGGCAGAACAGTTCATCTCAAATTTTGAGGCCCAAAATCTCTTTGTCTCCTCTTATAGCTCTAGTCAGTACTTCTAATGTCAAAATAAATAACAGTGGTGATAATGAGCAGCCTTGTCTTGTACCTTTGGTGATTTTTACTTTATCGGTCATCTCTCCATTCACAAATTATTCTTGCCAACAGTTTATTATAAATTGCTTCTATGACGTGTAAGAACCTCGCTCCAAAATTCATATATTGTAATTGCCTATTTAGAAATTGCCAGTTTAAATTGTCAAAAGCCTTTTGTGCATCCAGAAACATCAGTGCCATCTGTTTTTCGGGGTGATGTTAATAATATTCTAAAGTATTTAAAATTATATGCATATTGTCCTTATTTTGTATTTTAGGTAAAAATCCATTCTGATCTGAATGTATAAATTCATTTAAGTATCTTTTAAGTCTATTTGCAATAATTGATGCAAAAATCTTATAGTCAACATTTAACAAAGATAGTTCTTTACTTTTTGTGTATCAGCCCCTTCTTTTGGTATCAGAGATATATAAGTTTCTGTCCAAGTATCCGGAATTTTGGCTTGTATAACTATTTCATTTATCAAATCCAAAAAGATAGGTCCAAATACCTCTTCAAATACCTTATAAATCTCAGCTGGTAGTCCATCAGGTCCTGGGACTTTACTGTTCTTTTGTTTCTTAATAGCTTCCGACAATTCCATCATTGTTATCTTAGCATCCAATGTCTTCCTAATCATTTCTGAAATTTTAGGTAAATTTGCCTTTTCTAAGTATTGAGAAATTTTTTCATCTTCAATAGCATCTTGTTTATATAATTTTTGGTAGAATTCCAATATTATTTCCTTTTTTTCATCTTCTTTATATTTCAATCACAGGGACTGTTCCAGAAAGCCAATCACTTTCTCTATACCTCCATCAGTCTCCGGATGATAGATGGATGCTAGACAGACTTAGTATATCTGTGTGTGGCTAAGTAGTTATTCACAACTAATCTTAATCTAAATATTTCTCTGTGTGCACAACTTTAGTAAACGAGGATTACTCTGCTCTGGTTATGGGCCCAGAGAGATATTGGGAGTTAGGGTGCCAGCCACTCTGCAAAAATCCCCAACATACTCCTTCACTGCTTTAGGTCACAAATGTTCACTTCAGCCTGTTGAGCTTGGGATTCATTTTCGAATCTGGCTCTCAGCTCTCTCAGGATGACATAGACATTCCCCAGCTCTGCTATGTCTTCATTGTGGAATCTTGTCACCCACTCCATGCCTTCTCCCTCTAGGTTGGTGGCCATGGCATTCACCATCACAATGTCTGCTGAGTAGGCTGGAGCATAGTGGTCTAGGTTATCCCACATCTGGCTGAGGAAAAATGCCAAGTTCTCTGGGCCTTTATTAGTGGTGGGTCTGCCAGCTGAGGAGGAAGGTACCCACAACTTGGGGAACCAACCAAGGGCCCAGATAGTAAGGCCACGGTGGATGCTCATGCCATCTGGGGTGGGGGGAGGCTGAGGTTAGCCCCACTGGACTCATTGCTCATTGCTGCCATAGGAGGCTCTGTCTTTGACTTGAGCTTGCTGCTCCAGCTGGCTGGGAAGGCAGGCTGGCTACTTGGTCTGCTGTGGTTGAGCTTGGGCTCTAGAGGGTTAGACATGGCTAAGTTGCTGAAGCCACTGTCATCACAGATAGCCCAGGTTAGTGCACCATCGCCACTCTTCAGATCTCCATAAGTTTGAATCTCTCCCTCAGCTGCTCTACCAATGGGCTGTGAAGGATGGTTAGGTACTTCCATTCCCTGTGCTCATCCCACTTAGAGCTCCTTTTTGCCTTTCATCTTGGGATGAGGACAGTTGATGATTGAGGAGATCTCAGAGGGAACTCTGCTTTGGCGGCCTTTGTACCCTTCCTGCACCAGGCCTACCCCTCAGCTGGGTAGAGTTCCTCAGTGCTTAGACCATCCTTTCATGTTGCTGGCCTTTTGCTCCTTTCCACCCAGACCGTCGGTCTGGTTGCCAGTGAAAGGATTATCTCTTTGGTCTGGCCTGCTGGCTGTGCAGATCCAGCTGGGGAAGTGCTAGGGTTAGTGGTTGTTTTCTGTGTCTTCCCCATCTCTGATCTCCCCTGAGTTTTTTCCTGTCCTCCTGGGGTTGTTGGGTGCTGCTGGGGCTCAGGACCTTATCCATTGCCAGTAGAGATGATTTTGGTTGTACAAGGAAACACTCCAACCTCCTTCCACCATTCCCCTTCTGTATGGAGATTGAGGAACAGAAAAATGGCTGCTGCCAGGTTCAGTTCAGTGATAGTGACTAGATTAGATTAGATTTATTGGATTTATATGCTGACCCTCTCCGCAGACAGTGACTTTGGGCAGCTTTCAATTCCATTAATAGAAGAATAAAACAATTATAGAACATCTATAAAACATAAACACTTTTACTCACTGTTGTTTTTAGGAGTTCAGAAGTGAGAATGGTACTTTTTTGGTGTTGGGTAGAAATTCTCTGAAATTATGAAGGAAGAGGTGATGTTCTATGCTGAAGAAAATACAGTAATGATAAGGAAATGTTATGACTGTTCTTGAAAAGATTAAACTTATCAAATCTCTCTTCAGTATTTCTCTTATTAATTGCATAGTTCTAAATCAAAACATAACATTCTACATTGAGCGGAAACTATTTAATATTTTGCAGAATACAACTTCCTAAGACTCATTTTTGTCTTTTTTTGTCTCCTCTTTCAGCAGATGGATGTACTGACTGGTCTGTGGATTACAAAAAGTATCAAGTCTTAGTGGGAGAACCTGTTCGTATAAAATGTGCGTTGTTTTACGGTTATATAAGAGCAAATTATACCATAGCACAAAGTGCTGGACTCAGTTTAATGTGGTACAAGAGTTCTGGACCTGGAGATTTTGAGGAACCTATAGCTTTCGATGGAAATAGAATGAGCAAAGAGGAAGATGCTATTTGGTTTCGTCCAACACTGGTACAAGATAGTGGGCTTTATGCATGTGTCATAAGGTATGTTTTAACCATTTTTATCAGCAAGAAATACATAAACAATATTAATGTATTATTTATTCTTCTAACTAAATAATCTTCTGTCTAAATTATCTTGATTGCACAGTTCTTAAATAGAAACTATCTTTATGATGTTTACGTTTAATTGAGAAATAGTTTACAAATGTATTTGACTTGTCTTCAACTATATTTACATTCCAGGAAGCATTCCTTAATGAGTTGTTTTGATTATCCTCTCTTTCAAATTTTTCTTGTTAACAGAAATATGCATTGATATGGTGCATACTATAAATCACTTAGGTGCTAGGATATGGGCCACATTAAAATGGTTTTCAAAGTAGTTTATATATTAGAAATCCTAGTTTGCATATAATAGATAAGTTTGATTTGCTTATCACAAACTGGATTTCTGTTGTTATTCTAACATGCAAATTGGGGCCAGAAAGGGTCAAATTGATCAGTTGTATCCTTAGTATTGACAGAGTATACTTCAAAAATCTTTGATACAATTAAATCTATACATTTTCTATCTTATAAAAAGCTTTCTGCCAAGGTTGGCTTCACTCAGAATTTAAGAAAAGTAAAATCAGAGTCCATTTTGAACTTCAAAAGTAAACTTTACTAAATCAAAAGTGAATGCATTGAAAGCAAAGCAAAGTCTGAGGAAAAAGACGTGATAGTTGCCCATATCAAAGTAACCCCAACTGCCCCCCTTGGCAAAGCAACCAATCCCCATTGTCCATCTTCATCAGGTGGACGCATCTTCACTGGCACGTCATACTTTTGGAATGCACGCCGCTAACGTACCCCTTATCACCCCTTCTCAGGAAAAACGAAACTCTCTTGGCCTTCACCAGAAGAAATTAAATTTATGTGGACTCCTCCAACAGACTTCCCCCTCCCAAATCCCAACACCTACTCCCACCCCCCATTTCTCATGACAGCTGAAGTGCAGTTGAAGAATAAAACACAGCAAGGCTGATATTCGGACCCCCTAGAACAGGGACGTTAGTCCTAGAAAAAAAAAGAAAAAAAAAGAAAAAACAAACAGAAATAATGTTATGCATTACAGTTTATCAGGGTATTTTGCTCTAAAGCGATCAATTTCTTTCTGGGCATTCACGTGTTTTTCCTCCACCCATTCTGCATGGAGGGAAATGTTTCCAGGATACTAGGTACTGCAATTTCCCCCTTTGTTTTTGTGAGTCCAGAATTTCTTTGACCTCAAAGTGTTGCTTTCCTTCAATGAGTAGGGGAGTTCGAGGATCTACCGGGGCTGGCCGGGTTTCAGCAGGCTGACATGGAACACTGGGTGGATCCTCTGCTAAGTTTTTGGTAATTCCAGTTTCATTGCCACAGGATTGACTATGGGGAAAGGATAACTTGGGTCTTAGTTTTTTAGACTTTTGAGTGGTCTGTAGAAACCTTGCTGATAAAAAAGACTCTATCTCCTACTTTGTAGCTTGCTGGCTGGATCCTCTTTTTATTCACTTGAGCCTTATGGAGTTGATGAGCCTCATCGAGAGCCTTATGGGCTATTGGCCAATTTGACTTTAGCTGAGTCACCCACTCATTTAAGGTGGGGTGTTTTAGCCCATCTTCAGGAATAGGCACAAAGTCCTGATCATAAACCAATTTGAATGGGGTAAACCCAGTACTACTGTGCAACAAATTACTATAAGCCACCTCCGTAAAAGGTAGAAGTTCATTACAGTTGTCCTGTTGATAATTTAAATAGCAGCAAAGGTACTGCTCTAACATTGAGTTGGTCCTCTCACACACACCATTGGTTTGTGGGTGATGGGTGGAGTTCAGTCCTTGGGTGGTGCCCACTAGGGCCAGGAACTCCTTCCAGAACCCTGAAGTGAATTGGACCCCTCGGTCTGAGATGATCCATTCAGGCACCCCATGATGTCTATACATTTTTTTATTTTGTCCAATACACAATGAGGGTTTTAGTGGGTATATATCTATATACACATAGTAAAATACATGATGAAGGTTATAGAGGAGATACTCATAGTAAAATATATCTAAGAAATAATAGAAAAGAAGGTATAGTAACATATCAATGAAAGAATAGAAGAAGAGATATAGGAATAGAAGAAAGGTATAGGAGATATAGGAGAGCAATAGGACAGGGGACGGAAGGCACTCTAGTGCACTTGTACTCGCCCCTTACTGACCTCTTAGGAATCTGGATATGTCAACCGTAGATAATCTAAGGGTAAAGTGTTGGGGGTTTGGGGATGACACTATGGAGTCCGGTAATGAGTTCCACGCTTTGACAACTCGGTTACTGAAGTCATATTTTTTACAGTCAAGTTTGGAGCTGTTAATATTAAGTTTAAATCTGTTGTGTGCTCTTGTGTTGTTGTGGTTGAAGCTGAAGTAGTCGCTGACAGGCAGGACGTTGCAGCTTATGATCTTGTGGGCAATACTTAGATCTTGTTTAAGGCGTCTTAGTTCTAAACTTTCTAGGCCCAGGATTGAAAGTCTAGGCTCGTAGGGTATTCTGTTTTGAGTGGAGGAGTGAAGGGCTCTTCTGGTGAAGTATCTTTGGACATTTTCAAGGATGTTAATGTCTGAGATGTGATATGGGTTCCAAACAGATGAGCTGCATTCGAGGATGGGTCTGGCAAAAGTTTTGTAAGCTCTGGTAAGTAGTGTGAGATTGCCAGAGCAGAAGCTACGTAGGATTAGGTTTACAACTCTTGAGGCCTTCTTGGCTATATTGTTGCAGTGGGCTTTGGCACTTAAATCTTTTGTTATTAGTATACCAAGGTCTTTAACCGAGTGGGGATTATCTGTGATAATTTGATTATTCAGTTCGTATTTGGAGTTCAGATTCTTCTTCCCAATGTGTAGGACAGAGCATTTGTTAGTTGAGATTTGGAGTTGCCATGTGTTAGACCACTCAGAAACAGCATCAAGGTTTTTTTGGAGAGTAGTTGTGTTATTGGTGGTGTTGAAGAGTTTTACATCGTTGGTGAAGAGGACACAGTTGCTTGTGATGTAATTGCAAAGGTCATTGATGTGTTGGATAAACAGTTTAGCTAATGCTCTACATGAGGGGATCTTTGGGCAGGTCACAAAATGAACCTGCTTGGAAAAAAGGTCAGTAATAATCCAAATCACAGTATTCCCGCCACTCTTCGGCAGTTCCACAATGAAATCCATAGATATTTCTTTCCACAGTGCTCCAGGCCTTGCCACATTCTGTTATAGTCTCTGCAGCTGACCAGGGACCTGTTGGCTGCCACACACAGAGAACAGCTGGCCACATAAGCTTCAATGTCCTTTTTCATTGAAGGCCACCAAAACTGCCTTCTCAGTAAATGCAAGATTTTCACAAACCCAAAATGTCCCGCTACCTTGGAGTCGTGAGCTCTTTCCAATACTGCTACCCTCAGGGATGATGGGACATACAACCTAGACCCTATCCATGCTAATTTATCCTGCAAAGTGCACTCCGTTGAATGAGCTAGGAACCACTTATCAGTTTTCAGGGCTTCCCCTATGTTAGATTTTAAGTCATCCGGCAGCTCTGCCATTTGGGTTATCTGCGCCCTCATCACCGCTGGGTGCGCCCACTGTTGAGTCGGAATGACTGAATTACCTCCGATCGAGCACTGTTATATTGAGGTAATCTCGACAGTGCATCGGCCATAAAATTCTTCCCCCCAGGGATGTATCGCAGCAAAAAGTTGAATCAGGCAAAGTGCTGCAACCATCGGGCCTGCATAGACGACAGCTTCCTGGGAGTTTTCAGTGCTTCTAGATTTTTGTGGTCAGTCCAAACCTCGAAAGGGTGTTTGGCCCCCTCTGAGAAATGTCTCCAGGCTAATAGGGCCCACCACACTGCAAACGCTTCCTTTTCCCATACTGCTCACCTCCATTCAGTCTCAGTCAGTTTCCTGGAGGTGCATGCACATGGGCAGAGGCCCTCCTCCTCATCCGCTTGTAGCAATACTGTCCTCTCATTAGTGTCGACCTGAACCACAAAAGGGGCTTCCAGGTCTGGCTGTTTGAGCATGGGCTCATCCTCAAACAGTCTATTAAACTTCTCAAATGCTGCTTGACATTACATTGTCCACTGTAGTGGTCAGCCCGATTTGGACCTAGCCAACCAACCCAATTACAGTGGTACCTCTACTTACAAACTTAATTTGTTCCATGACCAGGTTCGTAAGTAGAAGCAATTTTTCCTATAGGAATCAATGTAAAAGCAAATAATGCGTGCAAACCCATTAGGAAAAAAAGTGGTGGAAGAACAAAGTGAAGGCTAATGGAGTGGAGACGGACAGCTAGGAGAAGCGAGGAATGGAGGTCCTTTTTTATTGATTTTTTACAAGGTAAACACACACACAACATAAAACAAGTGTTTTATAAATTGTACCCACCACCAGACAAACATTCAAACCCCACCACCAAATCGGGAGTGTTCCTTGTATAAACCATTTTAACCCAAGAGCAAAGTATCTATTTACATATTATAAAGTGATTCCAATTTGTTTCTCGTAGCTTGGTCTCTGATTCTACTCGCCATATATCGTCTTACCTTGTCCCATCGTCCCATCAGTTGTCGCAAGTCAGTTTCATTAACCAAATTCATCCTTTTATCCATAATCTTAAATTGAATGTGATCCACCGTGTACCGGTACGAAATTTTGCATTGTCCATTTTGTCGCATCCTTCCAACCCAAGACTATTACCACCTGAGCGCTTTCTATTGTTGCTTGTTTTATTTCTCTAAATTCTCCATCACATTACTTTTGACTAATACTGTCATTTCCTTAGTAATTATCCATCATATATTTAACATGCTATTAATATCCTCTTGCACTTTTTGCCAAAATTTCTGCACTACCGGGCATTCCCAAAACATATGCATAAACACTCCTTTATCTTGGCACCCATGCCAACAAATGCCCTTAACATTCTGCTGAAAGTATGCGAGTTGAACGGGTGTATAATACCATTTATATAACATTTTCCTTCTCATTTCCCTAACTCATGTATTCTTAGTTTTCCTTATATTCTCCACTATATTTTTTCATCTCTTGCGCCTCTACTTGTATCTCACTTTGCCACTATTTAGTCAATCCTTGGATCACATCCCTGTCTGACTGCACTAACATCTTATATATATTACTTGCTTGCACATTGGTGCCCTCACTTTTTTCTCTTATTATTTCCTCTAACTCTATCTCCTCCCTAAATAGTGCTTCTTTATTCTCCCTTTTATTCAGATATTTACATATTGCATTTATTTGTAGTCATCTTCCCTTACCCAACCACCATTCTATACGATTTCTACTTGGCCTCCCATTCTTCTCATATACCGTGTTTCCCCGAAAGTAAGACAGTGTCTTACTTTCTTTTTACCCCCAAAAGCCCCACTACGTCTTACTTTCTGGGTATGTCTTACATTGGAAAAAAATTGAAAGGGTCACGTTCCCGAAGGCATCTCCCCAGAGTCCAGAAGGGCAGCCGCGGGACAGGAGCCTCATGAGCCCTTTTCCAAGTTCAACCTCAGGGCTCCAAGCGGCGTGCACGCGTGGAGCCGCAGACGCGTGTCGGGGAAGCGTGTGTCTGGAGGGGAGGAGCCGCTCTGCGCAGTTGGGCAGCCCCACCTGCCTGCTGGAAAGGAGGCAGGCGAAGGAGGGCGCAGCTCCGGCCGCTCGCTTCAGAGCCGGTCGGCCTCGCTGGCCGCTTGCAGCCGAGCCTCGGCAGGACTCGGTTGCTGGGACGAGTGCCTTCGCTGCAAGCCGCCGCCCGCTCGGCTCACTTCGGACCAGCGCCGTCCTTCGCTTTGCCAAGCCGGGGAAGAGGCGGTGGCGCCGTGGCGAGGCGAAGGCGAGGGGCGCGCGGGGAGCTTGGAAGCAACGTCATCGGGCTCCCCCCCAGCAATACCCCCGTGTTTCCCCGAAAGTAAGACATATGTCTTACTTTCGGGGTACGGCTTATATTAGCCGACCCCCCTAAAACCCCCGATACGTCTTACAATCGGGGGTGTCTTACTATCGGGGAAACACGGTAAGTGTTCTATCTTAATTATCCCTGTTCCCTTCAACTCTCCTATAACCCTATTTAGATTTGTTTCATTATCTCTATTTATTAAATACAGTGAACCCTCGATCATCGCGAGGGTTCCGTTCCAGGACCCCAAGCGATGATCGATTTTTCGCGAAGTAGCGGTGCGGAAGTAAAAACACCATCTGCGCATGTGCAGATGGTGTTTTTACTTCCACCGCCGCCCGCCCTTCGCCCGCCCACCCCGTTGCTCGCGCCTGGAGTTTCCTGGGGAGCGGAGCCGGGGTTTCCCAAGCGCGCGGAGCCGGCGTTTCTCCAAGCGCGCGGAGCCGGCGTTTCCCAAGCGCGCGGAGCCGGGGTTTCCCAAGCGCGCGGAGCCGGCGTTTCTCCAAGCGCGCGGAGCCGGGGTTTCCCAAGCGCGCGGAGCCGGCGTTTCCCAAGCGCGCGGAGCCGGCGTTTCCCAAGCGCGCGGAGCCGGCGTTTCTCCAAGCGCGCGGAGCCGGCGTTTCTCCAAGCGCGCGGAGCCGGGGTTTCCCAAGCGCGCGGAGCCGGGGTTTCCCAAGCGCGCGGAGCCGGCGTTTCTCCAAGCGCGCGGAGCCGGTGTTTCTCCAAGCGCGCGGAGCCGGCGTTTCCCAAGCGCGCGGAGCCGGCGTTTCTCCAAGCGCGCGGAACCGGCGTTTCCCAAGCGCGCGGAGCCGGGGTTTCTCCAAGCGCACGGAGCCGGGGTTTCCCAAGCGCGCGGAGCCGGGGTTTCTCCAAGCGCGCGCGCATTGCTGGGGCCGCTCCCCAGCTGGGGAGCGGAGCCGGGGTTTCCCCAAGCGCGCGCGCGTTGCTGGGGCCGCTTCCCAGCTGGGGAGCGGCCCCAGCAACGCGCGCGCGCTTGGAGAAACCCCGGCTCCGCTCCCCAGCTGGGGAGCGGCTCCAGCAACGCGCGCGCGCTTGGGGAAACCCCAGCTCCGCTCCCTAGCTGGGCAGTGGAGCTGGGGTGTCCCCGTGCGTGCCGCCCGCCCGCCCACGCCGTTGCTCGCGCCGCCGCTGGGTTCTTACGGGGCAAGAGGGGGAAGACCCAGGGAAGCCGCCCAGCTTCCCAGCTGGGGAACTCCACCATCTACGCATGCGTGGCCATAGAAAAAAAGGCACACATGCGCAGATGGTGGAGTTTACTTCCGGGTTGAAAACTCGCGAAATAGCCCTTTCGCGATGCTTGAGGACACGAAACTCGAGGGTTCACTGTATAGCGATAACAGTTTTGATTTATATAATCCTATTTTCCCCTGCCATTTTTTTCAAATTTCCATAGTCCCTTTCATGGGACTTATTAATTTATTTAAGTCACTCGTATTCCACCTTATGAAAATTAATTCTCTATTCTTCATCCCATTTATCTCTTTTTCCAATTTTACCCATTTATTTTTGAATAATTGCAGCTCCATTAATCTTTCAATTTGAAATGCTTCTCTATACAACTCCAAACAAGGAATTTCCCATCCACCCTCTTTTTCATTCGCTATTAACCACTTTTTCCTTATTGTCGGTCTCTTATCTTCTTTAACCCAATAATTACATTTTTTATCCCACTCCCTAAACTTTGATGATAATAACCCCCCCTGGTAATACCTGAAAGAAGTGAGCTATTATCATTTTTAATACTTAGCCATTCTTAATTTAGCCATTCTCCTTAGCTTTTTCTCTTTCCAGCTCCTCATCTGTTTCAACATTTTCCTCCATATTTGTCTATAATTTACCTCCTCGATTTTCTGCTGGATTTCTCAATAACTAAATTCCCAAATATTTAATTTTCTTTAATCCTAACTTCAACTCTGATTCTTTCCTAATTTCTATCTGCTCTCTTGGACCTGTATTTAAACATATAATCTCTGATTTTTCCATATTGACCGACAATCCGGGATTCCTGTTTAAACTCTTGCAAAATATTTCTTATGCCTTTAATCATCTCCATCGGGGTTTGGGTCAGTATAATTGCATCATCTGCAAATAAGTTTAGTTTCATTTCTAATTCCCCTGTTTTATATGCTACCCAAGTATTATCTTGTCTTATCTTATTAGCTAATGTCTCTATTGCTATTACAAATAACATTGGAGATAAAGGGCATCCCTGCTTGGTTCCATTTTATATTTTAATTCTCTGCGTTCTTTGTCCATTCACCCTTATATACGCTTCATTCTCTTTATAAATCTCTTTTATAATTCCACAAAATTTGTCCCCCATATTTAATTCCTTACATAGTTTGTATAAATAGCTATGGTTAACTTTATCAAAAGCTTTATAATTGTCTAATTTCAAAATTCCCAATTTCCTTTTAGTAACGGTAGCATGGTGCATCACATTTATTACATTTCTAATTGGTTCACTTATCTCCCTACCATTCACAAACCCATATTGATCCTCTTCAATTATTTTTGGTATAATATTTTCGAGTCTATTTGCCAATATCTTCATAAATATTTTATAATTTTGATTTGCCAAACTGATAGGATGGTAGGATCCAGGCTCTCTTAAATCTCGATCAATCTTCGGGATGGTAACAATCTCTGAAGTCTTCCATGTCTGCAGGATATCATGAGTTAACAATATATTATTAAACAGTTTCCCCAAATGTGGCAACAGTTCATTCATATAAGTTTTATAAAATTCTCCTGTAAACCCATCCAGGTCTGGTGCTTTGGCTTGTTTTAACCCTCTAATTACTCTAGCAATTTCATCTTGTGTAATTTCTGCATTCAATATTTGTCTATCTTCTTCACTTACTATTTTCCTATATTTACCTGCTCCTCTTTATACAAATCCTCATAATACTTTCTCATTATCTTCTCTAGCTGCTCTTTACCATATCTAATCTCTCCACTAGGGTCTCTCAATGCTAATATACATGATTTTTCTTTCCTCTTCTTCAAATATCTTGCCATTTGTTGCATTGATTTTGTCCCCCAGCTCAATGTTTTTGTTGCATCATCATTCTCATCTTATTCCATTGGATCTCACCATACACCTTCAATTGTGTCCTTTTCAATTTCAATAGCATATTCCAATCCCTACTCTTAATTAATCTCAGCTGCTCTTGTATCAAATCTGTTTCCTTTATCTTCCTCTCACTTTCTTTGCCTCACCTGTTTCTGATATCTACTTCCATACATATACATTGTCCCCTCATATAAGCCTTACATGCATCCCAAACAATTGATTGTTGAATATCACCCACATCATTAATTCTAAAATATTCACATAACTCTGTCTGCAATTTATCTTTATCTTGTTCACTAGAAGTCACAACTACATTATATCTCCAAATTCTCTGATTACATTCCTGATCTATTTCCAATTCTGCCAGTAGTGGGGCATGATCTGACAACCAAATACTTTTTATATCCACTTTTTGAACTTGTATATTGCTCACCTTATTCATTAATATATAGTCAATGCAACTAAATGTATGATAGGCTTTAAGAACATGCTGGAGGGAACCTGCTGGCATCAGCTACAAAGCCAGAAGACACCTGAAACGCCTGAAAACACCGAGGCACTTGGGGCGGTGGCCAGTGGGAGTGGTTGTTGTCCTGGGGGCAGCACCCAGCAAAGGATTTAAGAACGTGCTGATTTTCTCAAAGTTTGATCTGGGTTATGCGCTACTTTGACCCCGTGGGGTGCCAGTATGCGTGCGGCTGTTTCGGATACCCCTTGTATGTATGGGAGTACCCTCCACGCTGATGTTTCATTTGCGCTTTCAGTAGGTTGCCGGAGTCTGGGTGTGACGCACCGTTGGATAAAATCTCTCGAGTAGCCATGACGTATACAAGTTTGATAAAGATACGCTCGTTCTTTTTGTTTGGCTGCCCGTGTGCTACAGTGAGTTTTTATCCTGTTAAATAATGTCCGTATACAACTGACTTTATGTGCGTTGGGGTGATTGCTTTCGTTGTGTAACATGCGGTCCGTGTTGGTGGTCTTCCGGTATACCTCCGTGTCGATGCTTCCATCTGGGTTCCGGTTAATCTGTACATCTAGAAAGGCCAGTTTACTGTTGGCCTCCTCCTCCACCGTAAACTGAATGTCCGGATATATGGAATTAAGAATTCCCATAAACCTGATTTTATCCCGTTGTTTAATAATGGTAAACGTGTCGTCGACGTAGCGTGTCCAGAACTTGGGCTTATATATTTCCATGGCTTCTCTTTCTAATTGCTGGAGAACTGCTTCTGCAATCACGCCTGAAATTGGGGATCCCATCGGCGTGCCCTTTATTTGTTCATATATCTGGCCGTTGAATGTAAAGTATGTTTTTAGGCAGAATTTTAATAGTTGGATGAGGTCATCCGTGCTGAGGGCCTTACAGTGTTTTGGTTCTGTTGTTGCCAACAAATTGTTAATGGTTTGGATTGCTAGATCCTGGGGGATAGATGTAAATAGTGAAATCACGTCGAATGATACCATTACCTCATCTTCCTCCACCACCACCCCTTTAAGCTGTTCTAAAAAGTCTGTAGCCGAACGTACGGTGGTGGTGGTCCCTTCAACCAGCCATTGTAGTTGGCCATGTAGCCATTTGGCCAAACCAAATGTAGGGGTGCCACGGAGAGAAACAATGGGGCGTAAGGGTACCTCCGCCTTATGAATTTTAGGTAAGCCGCAGAGGGGAGGGGAGGGTGTGGCCCTATGACGCAGGCAATGAGCAGACTGAATAATTCTTTATAAAGGTGATTGTCTCCCATGGCATTTTAATACTCTGACGAAGTTAGCAGCACGCTAACGAAAGCTAAGTGATTTTATTAAAGTTTCTATGTTCCGGTGATCGAGATGGCTGCTGCCTCATCATTCACACACATACCTGGAACTCGCATTTTTAGAACTATTCTTGAGATATATATATATATATATATATATATATATATATATATATATATATATATATTTGTTTTCATAGATTTTCACGGGTGTTTCTGTCCTTGTTCTGTATATATGTAGATTGTTCTGAGTTCGGGTTTTGCTCCGTGTAATATTTTGAGTGTCTATGCGACACTCTGTAAATATACAGAGTGTACAATATAAATAGTGTCTATGCGACACTATGTAAATATACTATATTTACAGCAGCACAAAGCTTACAACTTCAGCCTGATGATGGTGAATGTGATTTCACCGAAACGTCGCATAGACACTCAAAATATTACACGGGGCAAAACCCGAACTCAGAACAATCTACATACATATACCCGTGAAAATCTACGAAAACAAATATATATGTGTGTGTGTGTCTGTGTGTGTATCTATTTTTGTATCTTATGTGTGTGTGTGTATATGACGGTCTTGGTATATTCGGGTTTCTTCCCGTGTAGGATTTAGAAATTTCTGGCAACGTTTCGACGAGGTCCCACTCATCATCTTCAGGCTGGTGCTTCTGTCCTTGTTCTAGGGCGAACACAGCGAGACCTGAGCTGCCTTCCTTCTATAAATACTGGTGGCTGGGTGTGGTATGATGGCTCAGCAATTGCCTGCTGTGTAGAAACTTCCTGGTGAGTCAGTGGGGTGACACCTGGGGCCGTTGATTTAACTGAGGTATGCTGATTAGTTAATGATTATGGATTAGGGGTGATATCCTGAGTAGTTGGAGCTTGCAGGCTACTTGGTTGTTTTGCAATGTGTGTTCTGAGTCTGGTTTCAGTTTCTATGGCTGGGATATGTTTGTTAATGAGGGCTGGTTTCCAGATATCTGGTAGGCGGGAGGTATCATCCTGCTTGTTCATATTTTGGGGATGTTTTTCTATCTCAATGGCTTCCATGATTATTCTTTTGCTGTAGTGTTCTGTTTTGGAAAATAATTTAGTACTAAATTATATATATATATGTTTATAAATTTATATATATATATATATATATATATATATATATATATATATATATATATATATGTTTGTATTATATATTTGTATTTATATTTCTCTGTTTTCAAATATTTAAGCTATTTTTAATTAATTTATTAGGGAGGGTTTTTTAATTGATGGATAATTGGGGTGGGTGTAATGACATGCATAAAATGAATGATTGGTATGAGTGGGAGGGGTGGGGTGGGTGTGATTATGGCATAGAGGAGGTGAATGGGATTGTTATGAATGATGTACATGGCCCACCTGACACTAGAGAGGCAGGAGGGGAGGGGGCACCGATCTCTGAGGTGGCAGAGGGTCGTAATATTCCGACCTGGCATGTGTGACTGAAACCTGGCTGGGCCCGGAGGGAGGAGTTCCTCTCTCTGAAATTTGCCCAGCCGGGTTTCAGATCTGGCATCAGCCTCGACCCCAGGGAAGGGGGGGAAGAATGGCTATTATAGCCAGGGAGAGCCTTTGTCTGCATAGACTTGTTGTTCCAGAGATTGTGGGCTGTGAGTCCCTCCTGGTGAAGTTGGACTTAGGGGTTCAGGTGGGCTTGTTACTCACGTACCTGCCTCCCAGCTGCGTGTCAACAGCCCTGCCTGTGCTGCTTGAGGAGGTAGCCGGGCTGGCGGTGGGGTTCCCCAGACTTATTGTCTTGGGTGACTTTAACCTACCATCGCTCGGCAAAACCTTTGTGCTAGCGCAGGAGTTCATGGCCACCATGACAGCCATGGACCTGACTCAAGTAGTATAGGGTCCAACTCACGAGGGGGGGCCTGCACCCGACATGATATTCCTGTCTGAGCAATTGAGTAATGGTCTGAGACTAAGGGGCTTAGAAGTGTTGCCTTTGTCATGGTCAGACCATTTTCTATTGCGGCTTGACTTCCCGGCTCCAATCCTTCCCCGCAGGGAGGCGGAATCGACTAGGTGGTTTTTATTTATTATAAATTATTTTGTTTTCACATTTGGGGCATAAATTGCCATCAGTGTCAATTTCTTTTGATTAATTTTCCCTTTAACAAACAACCACCTCCCTTCTCTATCTTTCTGAACTCCAACCTCCTCAAATAGAACCCTCTGATGAATAAGAATCGCTGTACTTCTACTATTTTGAGTTCCTCGAGATTCATATACCCTTTTCCAATTTTAATCATTAACCAATTTATCCCTTCCTCCCCGTCTTTTATGTGTTTCTGTCAAAATCATAATATCCACCTTGTTTTGCTTAGCCATCCTCAATATCCTGTAACGTTTCAAATCTGATCCCAAACCATTCACATTTAAAACCATTATAGTACACTCACTAATAATATACAAGAATAACCCTTTTCCCCTCTTATTTTGCCCTTGGTTTACTTATTTTCCCCTTCCTCACCCCATCACCCCCCCCAAAAGTGCCTACCCCTGTGCTCTCCCCACCAGGAAGGGGGAGAACAAGAAAAACCCTTGTTCAATCATGAGGCACTTCTACTGATTATATTCCTACGCTGCTGAGCTCCACTTGCAACCACTTTTTAATATAATTAGAGAAAAAATTCCCCTCCCACCCTCCTTTATCCATTTGAGTAATATCTTCTTTTACTTTTTTTCCGATCGCCCCCCAACAAGAATAAAAATTAACAATAATTTCCAGAAACGTCTCCAAGAGGGGACAGTTTCAACTCTTCACTTCTTCACTTTATTATCACGCTGGGCTCTTGTTCTTCTCTGCTCCATTCTAATGGCCTTCACCTGCCCCGTCAACTTCTTCAGCTGCTCTTCCCTTTGCTTTTCCTCCTCGTCTGGGGTACTGTGGCCGCTGAAATAATCTTTCCTCCTTCTGTTCCTTGTGGCTCTCCAATTGCTCCGCTCTCCCCTCCCGCTGCTCCTTGTGCTCCACTTTCTCCAAACTCAATACCCAGTTGGTTCAATAGTGCCTTTCCCTCCTCCAAGGATCGTGCTCTAAACATCTTATTTTCCTGGGACACCAAAATGGCAGTTGGAAAACACCAGGTAAACATGTTTCCACTTTGATATAGACGGCTTGACATTGGGCGTAAAGCAGCTCTCGCTCTCAAAGTTTCCCAGGAGAGATCTCTAAGAACTCTTATCTCGTTTCCATCTTGATTAAGGCTGGCACAATTTTTCAAATACTTATAGATAATATCAGCTTTCTTCTCACTGGCCAAGGCCATAACAATGTCTCTTTGCCTCTCCCAGTTTCTATGTGGAACGCCCCAATGGATGTGCACTATGTCATCAAAAACAACTTGGGCACCCTGCGCTTTCATCCAACCAAGAATTGCTTCAGCTAATTTCAAGCCTGGAGCAAAATCTGGTCTAAAACCAAGCAGATGTAAATTTCTTCTCCTTTGACGATCTTCCAAATTAGCAAGCCTATAATAAAATTGCTTACAAATCTCAGCCTGACTTTTAACTTGTTGCTCTAAATTCTGAATTTTTTCAGCTGACTCATCTGCTCCTTTTTTAAGTGTTTTAATATCTAAGGAAAGATTTTCCAACACATTTTCCACTCACAGAAACCTTTGTTCAAAACCACCAACTATCTGAAGCAATTTATCCAGTTTTGTTTCAATTTTCCCGAGGCTAGGGTCAGCCCCTTCAGCCATTTCATTAAGATTTATTGTACTCACTTCGTGACAGCAAAAGAAGATCCGTCTTCCCTTAAAACCGCAAATCTTAGATTCTCTTTCAACTTCTGTAATTGCTCTACGCCTCTGCTTCAAGAAAAAATTATGATATTTTGAGGGAGATTTTCCACTTTGTTCAATTAATTATATCGGAGCTCGCATAGGTGCGTCTAGAAATGTTTGTGACGCATGCGAAATCAGGATTGGAGGTCTTAACGAAGACTAATGCTGCTCCAAATGGCTTTTGGAGGGGTGATATGGGAAGCAATTTGTGGTGGCATAGGAAGCTTTTGGAGGGGTGATTTTGGGAGTGATTGGGGGCAGTGTAGGAAGCATCTGGAAGGGTGATTTTGGAGGCGATTTGGAGCAATGTAGGAAGCTTTTGGATAGATGATTTTGGAGGCAATTTGGGGAGGCATAGGAAGTGTCTGGAAGGGTGACTTTGGCAGCGGGATGGGGCGAAGGAAGCAGTAGGCTAGGAGGGATTTTGGCAGTGGGATGGTGTGGCTGCAGGGAGTGGAGGAAGCAGAGGGCTAGTGGCAGGGATATGGGGCGGCTGCGGAGAGCTCCTCTGATGTGCGTTGTTTTGGCTGCTGCTCGCAGCAGCAGCCAAGAGACAAGCGAGGGTTCGTAAGTAGAAAATGGTTCATGAGTAGATGCAAAAAAATCTTGAACACACGGTTCGTATCTCGAAAAGTTCGTAGGTAGAGGCGTTCGTAAGTAGACGGACCACTGTAGATACTTTTAGGAATTTCAAAATCCCAAAACCAAAACTTTATTGAGTCGTTCTTCAGAGACTGGACAGTCATCTTTCTGGGATGGTTTAGTGAATCCTGCATTGAGCAGGGAGTTGACCCGATGATCCTTCCAACACTATGATTCTATGATTCTACATGATTTTGGCACTGAATATTCAAAACCAGCTCTAACTTTTTCCATGCAAGCTTGCATGGTTAATGGATAGCATTCTCTCATCCCCCCCATGGGACAGGTCACATTGCCCAATTATGAATCAATTAGGAATCTACATTCCTCACACACATGTATTTCTTTGGAGTTAAAAGTGATATGATTTCAAATTTTCAAATTTCAAGGTTCTATCATATCATATCTCAAGACCTAAAATGGTCAGCTAACATCAAAAATGTTATCAAAAAATCACAACAAAGAATGTTCTTTCTTAAAAAAAATATATATTTTATTTTATTTTTCAAAATAACAAACATAACAAACAAAACAAACAACATTTAGTGGAGCTACAGTCACTCCGCTCAGAGTAGAAGTCGTCATCATAATAATGAAAAAAAAGAAAAATTGTCTATAAAATACATATAGTTATGTAAGAAAAAAATGTCAACTTTTAATATAATAAATCTAAATCTATATCAAATTTTATAAAAATATATGTTTAAAAAAGGAAAATTTTTCAGAGAAAAAAAGAGAAAAGAAAATTTATGTTTATACTAGTAATTACCATCTTATACAGTTCTAATACTAAATTCAAATATGCAAAATAATATAACAACACACTTATCTCTTTTTCCTTGTTTCCCACCAAGTATATACTTTCTGCCAAATTTAATAAAATTCTGATTCTTCTTGGTTGTTTAACCGTCTCGTCATCATATCTAACTCGGCACAGTCTAGAACAGCCGTCCCCAAACTTTTTACACAGGGGGCCAGTTCACTGTCCGTCAGATTGTTGGAGGGCCAGACTATTAAAAAAAACTATGAAAAAGTAAAATACCAATAGAAAAATAATGCATCAATTAATATATTTCCATAAATTATACTTTTCTATAATTTCATTCAATATTTCCAAGCTCAATTAATTTTCAGGCACTTAGCATTTACTATTATTAACTTTCATCAATCTTCTACATTTCCAAGTATATTTTAAATGCATAATGCAAACTCATAAAATCATACAGTACATATCATAAACCCCTTGTTTGTCATATGTATCTTCCCTTAATTTTACCTATGTAATTCTATAGTTCTAAAATTCTAATCCAATTTTACGAATTAATACATCCTAATATTAAATAACACTTAAATATATCTTTTACCAATATTCCATAGTCAATCCATATTTAATAATCAATCATCCCTCCTCAAATTTCTACCACTGTTCTCATTTCTCGGTACCTCTCCTATCTCTCCCCCTTTTCTCTCTCATTTGTTTCTCATTTCTCCCTCTTCCTCCCTTTTTCTTTCATTCCTTCCCTCTCACTTTTCCTTTCTTTTCCATCCCTGTCTCCTTACCCATGTGTGTGTGTGTATGTCTGAACTCTTGAAACATTTACAAAAACAGGTGAGGGCTGGTTTTTTCCCCCTGTTATTACTTGGGTGCTTTTTACCATATGCTTAAATCAAGAGTCACTTCTCTCTCTCTCTCTCTCTCTCTCTCTTTCCCTTCCTTCCTTCCCTCCCTTTCTCTCTCCCTCTTTCTCCCCCCCTCTCTTTCTCTCTCATTTCCTCCCTCCCTCCGTTTCTCGACACAGCAGAGCCGTTCACTTTCCCTCTCGGCAGGAAGGGGAAAAGGCGCGTCTCTCTTGCCTCCTGCTCACAAGGGGGATGCTGTGGCCATGGCTGACCACCAGGGGGCTCCCTCCGCAGGCGGCTCTGCCCTGGCAGCACATTAGCTTCCAGAGGGAACTGAGCATGCGCGTCCAACTTTTGCCCGTCTCCGGTTCTCTCACTTTCCAGCCGAAAAGGCATGAAGGGGGAGTGGAGGAAAAGCTTCCCCGGTGTCCGTCCCATCCTCCCGCCGGCTTGTTTTGTTTTAATTAACTGGAGGGACCAGCCTAGAAGCAGCCCCAACACCGCATGTCACCCTCCCCGGGCTTGCAAGCGGCGCCCCCCCGCCCCTGTGGCACAAGGTGAGCGGCGGTTAGGGGGTTGCTGTCGTGGCAGCAGGGGCCCACCGATGTCAAGCCCGGCGGCGCTGAGCAAAGCTGGCTGCCTGGGGAAGCAGGGTGTTTGAAAAGCTTTGCTGGCAGGCGCAGGGCTTGATGTCTGTTATTATTTAGATTTAAAAAAAATTCCAGTTCTTTTTCTATCCAGTCTTTATATTGAGGGCCTTGCAAAATATTTCTATTCATTCTCCAATACCTTGGTTTTTATTTCCCTTCCAAGTAATTGTCAATGGATTGTGGTCTGTCCAGTCATTTGTTTCAATTTCAATATTTGAGACATGCTCAGAAATCTGAGTTGAAATCCATGCCATATCTATTCTAGTCCATATTTTATGTGGATTAGGAAAAAAAAGTGTATTGTTTATCTGTGGGGTGGCGCTCTCGCCATAAATCTTGAAATATTAATTCTGAAGTAAGTTTCCAAAAGGTTGCGGGTAGAATTGTTTTCTTTTTTTGTTTTTCCTGAATAGTCCATTTGGCTATTGGCTATCGCATTAAAATCTCCAATTATGATCATGTTATCAATAGATAACTCTGTTATTTTCTCATGTAATTCTTTGTAAAATATTTTTTGATTTTCGTTTGGAGCATAAATCGATATAATGACGAGAGGTCCTGTTTCTAAATTTATTTGCAAAATTAAAATTCTACCGTCATTGTCACTATAAAGTTGTTTAACCTCAATCCTTTCATCAATATACACTGCTATGCCTCTCCTTTTCCCCCCAGCTAGGCTAGTGAACAAATTACCTAATTTAGAATTACATAGTAAATCTCTACTCGTATTTTTAATATGAACTACTTGTAAGATCATAATTTGAGCTCTTAATTTTTTAAGTTTTGAAAATATTTGTTTTCTTTTTCTTGGTTGATTCAATCCACTTACATTTATGCGTCGGGAGGCTGGCGACGGAGCTCCGTCCCCAGACCTCGTTTTTACCTTGGTGGTCGCGTTTTCAGCAGTACGATCAGGCCAGGAGAGCCCAATCAAGAACAGGGGTATCTCTCTGCATCGGAGGGGGTGTTCACCGCCGCCCCCAAGTGCAAGATTGCCCCGCAGCGCCAGGCGTAATGATCCGGGGCCGGATTCTTTAGGCGCCCGGCCATAGCAGCGCCTCCACACAGAGAAAAGAATTGAGGAAGTCAAAAAGAGTGTCTGAAATAAAGAAAAATTCAGAAGAACGAAGACAAAAGGTACCGTGATTATTATTCCCCACAAGCAAATTTATACATTGAATTAATATACTAAAAATAAGGTGAAGAAGATTTAAGAAAAAGAGAAATTCTGCTACGTAAGCGGACTTTGAGAAGCGGAAACGGCTTTAACTTACGTAATTTAAAATGTTATTCCTGAAAGGTTACTTCTTTTAACATCAAAACTGAGGGAATAAGAATAACTGTGTAAGTTATATGCAAATATTCAACAGTCTTTTTTCTCTTTGCCTTGAAAGTGGATTGTGCATGAGATGTCTGTAGTATTCGAATGCAGTTTTGAAGAAAAAAAAATTAATATACAAGATGGAGGATTAATATTTACAAGAACAAAGAAGCTGATTTGATAAGTGCTGGACACGTTAAACAGTTTTTTCTCTTTCTCTTGCCTCTATTACTATTACCGTATATACTCGAGTATAAGTCGACCCGATTATAAGCCGAGGCACCTACTTTTGCCAAAAAACCTGGGAAAACCTATTGACTCAAATATAAGTGCAGGGTGGAAAATACAGTGGCTACTGGTAACTTATAAAAATGGAATATTCTTCTATTGTAGCTTCTTAAAATTGTTTTTGTAGGAGAATAAAAAAAAACATATGAAGAACGGTTGCAGGAACTGGGTATATCTAGTTTAATGAAAAAAAGGACCAGGGGAGACATGATAGCATTCTTCCAATATCTCAGAGTTTGCCACAAAGAAGAGTCAACCTATTCTCCCAAGCACCTGAGGGCAGAACAAGAAGCAATGGGTGGAAACTAAACAAGGAGAGAAGCAACTTACAACTAAGGAGAAAATTCCTGACAGTTGGAACAATGAATCTGTGGAACAGCCTGCCACCAAAAGTTGTGAATGCTCCAACACTGGAAGTTTTAAAGAAGATGTTGGATACCCATTTGTCTGAAGTAGTGTAGGGTTTCCTGCCTAGGCAAGGGGTTAGACTAGAAGACCTCCAAGGTCCCTTCCAACCCTGTTGTTATTATTATATTATGTAACCTTTTTCCTTCCAAAATGTTTTTTATTTCTTGCATCTTTCTTCCTCCCCTTCCAAAATCTTTCTTTTTTAAAAATTCCAAAAACCTCTTAAAATATCTTTAGGAATGTTATCTTAAACTTAAAACCTGTTATCTTAATCCTCATTACAATATCATTATAATTTTCTTAATAATTGGGATTTCATATATTCTTTCAAAACAATTGCTTAAATCAAACTTCCATATGATAAATATTCAGATTTTCCATTTAAAACGTATTTCATAAGTTAAAATCATTATTACTATCTCAATAGATCAGTAAATAACAATTGGGGGTTACTCAATCATTAATTGTAAAATCTTTCTTCTACATATTTATCTTGCATAAGGAATAACCATACTCTTTAAAAAGGTAAATCTATTCATATTAATTATGTAGAACAAATGATTAATGACAAAATTCATACTACTGTATTATATTATCCTAACCTTTGTATTGTTTTAAACAAGTCAGCATTAACAATCCTCTTCGGTAGGATAAGTATAGTTGGAAGAAAAACTTTAATTACACAGAGTTATCCCCACTTTAAGCAACATTTTCTTACAAAATAACCTATCCTGTTAATCAAATTTAAATGGGTAACTTACATTTTACTTGTACATTTCATTTACTTGTAAAATATTGTTGCTGGCTTGATGAGAAGAGAAAGCCATGGTTCCTTCGTTCTGAAAGTCTCTTCAACCCTCCCGCCCCTTCCCCCAGTGCTTCCTGTAGAGGAGGAGCTGTGATTGGTACAGCCTGCTGCCAATCAGATAGCTCTCTCAGTGCCTCCTTTCTGTGTAGAGAGGGAGCTGTGATTGGTTCAGCCTGCTGCCAATCAGGCAGCTGAGGGGTAGCAAGAGCAGAAAGAAAAAAACCCTCCTGTTGCCAGCCATGAGGTTCCTTTCCTCCCTGCCTTTCACATCGGAACTGTGGAGCTTTGGGACAGTTTTCAGGTCAGTGAAAGTCAGTGCCTCTAGTATAAGTCGAGGTTGGATTTTTCAGCACATTTTTGTTCTGAAAATATCGACTTATACTCGAGTATATACAGTACTCTCTTTTTTGAATATTATAACTTGTTTGGACTATAGCTCATTATCTCTTGACTCTCTTTTTGCAGTTGTTTTTTGAGAAAAACATTGTTATTGAAGATATATTTTTTCTTTTTTTTCTTCCTTGAAATTAAAGCTTTACTTGGATTATTTGGATTACTATTTGGACTTTTTTGGATTATTATTTGGACTATTTGAAATTAAAACCTGATTGCCCTCTTCCTTCCCCCCCCTTCCTTTGAAATAATAATAACAAGTCTATTTTATTGACTTAAACACTGGGTTTACAAATACCAAATGAATTAAATGAAATTGGAACATTGAACACTGATTTAACTGTTTCATCCCAATCATGAGAAGAACAATTTAAAAATATTTTGGACTCTTTTCTAACTTTATAAATGAACTGCTAAACTCCCCCCCCCCTTTGTCTGGTGGCTCCCTGCACTCCTTTATCCACTCTTCATATATAGTTTGATACCAAGTGGGGGGGGGTTTCTTATGTTTTAGGACTGTTTAGATTTATAGAATATATATATGTATATAGAACTGTAATTGTTGTATTAATTGTTTTTAAAGTAGATTTATATAAAATTGCATTTTTCTCTTTTTTCTTTCTTTTCTCTTTTCCCCCTCTTTTTCTGATTCTTTCTTTTAGCTATTCTTATTTTTAGTAGATTTTATATGAATTTTTAATAACAATAACTTTATATGAATTTTTAATAACAATAATTTTACAATTTGGCTCAGTGATCTAGTGATCTGGAATTATTTGATATTATAATTTTATATTTTTTAATTGAAATTAAGTTTGCATAATATTGGAAGTATTCTTCATATATATAAGCTGTTTAAGCATTGTTTGACATATTGATATACTGTTGATATATTCTCCTTTGCACCCTTTGTCAAGCCTTCTGTTTTCCTGCCTTTATCGATTTTTAGATGTACTTTAAAAAAAAAGTATTAATATCAACTTTATAATGACAATACTAAAGACTGTAAGATTATTAAATTGATGCCATTTTGGAAATGACTAAAATTTACAGATCTTAGAGGATCTAGAAAAGTGCCTAAGATGTCCACCACCTCAACTATCATAAAAACTTCAAAGAAACAAACTCCAACTCCAACTGCTGCACCACAAAGCTCCCCCTCACCATCGCCATCTCTCTTACCACAAAGAACAATAACAAGTATGTTGAGCAAGGAGAAAGAAAAAGAGAAAGAAAAAACTCAGGTACAACCAACCTTACAGACTATTCAAGATGTTTTGGCCTCGCTTCAAATTTCTATGCAAGCCAACAGAGATGATGCACGTGAAGAGGCCCAAAAACACTACAAAGGCATAAAAGCAGAAATGAGTAATTTGAAGTCTGAAATGGAAAACGTGAAGGGAAGTGTACAAGCAATGGATGGAAAAATGGAAGCGATGCAGCAAACTTTAAAGGAAAATGAACAATGGATGAAGAAGGTCGAGGACAAAATGGATAAAGCCGAAAAGAGAATGGATGAATTCAAGGATAACAGTATGGTGGCCAACAGAGGATTTGATGAAGCCATCACCAACTTAGAATTACAACGAGCCTCACATGGGCTGAGGTTCCAAAATGTGCACGAAGAAAAAGATGAAAACCTAGGTTCGAAAATGGCAGAAATAGTAGGCGAGATTCTACAAATGGACCCACAGGATGTAATCAAAGAGATTGATGAAATTTACAGAGTCCAAACTAGCTATGCGAGAAAATATAATTTACCAAGAGAAGTACACATTAAATTTACCAGGAAAACCATAAGAGATGACATCTTGAATTGGTCAAGAGACAAAAGTTTAAAATATAAAGACAAAGACGTTATAATACTAAAACAAGTACCAAGAAGAGTGCGCAAAAGTAGGAGGGAATACTACTTTCTAACGAGAATTTTAATTAAAGAAAAAATAATCTTCAGATGGCTGATCCCAGAAGGAGTATCTTTCTTCTGGCAAAGATCTAGAATAAAATTAGAAACCATTGATGCAGCAAGAACCTTTTATGAAGAATCTGGACTGTATAGACACAACATATCATATAGAGAAATTGGAGCAGGGAGCGGCCTCAAAGGGGGAGGAAGAGACCCAAGATCCTAAGAATAAACAATCTCAATCACAACAAGAATTGGTATTAAGCACCAGACTTCAAGAACCTAGAGAAACGAAAAAATACTATAAATAAAGAATGTTCTTTCTGTGCCAACTCAGGAAGCTCAAACTGCCCAGAGAGCTGCTGATACAGTTCTACAGAGGAATCATTGAGTATGTGATCTGTACCTCTATAGCTATCTGATTTGGTTCTGCAACCCAACAAGACCGACACAGACTTCAGAGAATAATCAGAATTGCAGGAAAAACAATTACTGCCAACCTGCCTTCCATTGAGGACCTATATACTGCACGAGTCAAAAAGAGGGCAGTGAAAATAGTTACTAACCCCTCACTTCCTGAACATAAACTGTTTCAACTCATACCCTCAAAATGTCACTATGGAGCACCGCACACCAAGACAACTAAACAGAAGAACAGTTTTTTCCCAAACAACATTCCTCTGCTAAACAAATAATTCCCTCAACACTGTCAAAATATTTACTAAGCCTGCACTACTATTAATACTAGTTTTTTCTCCTCACTGAGAGAATATGCACCAAAGACAAATTCTTTGTGTGTCCAATCACACTTGGCCAATTAAGAATTCTGTTCTATTTGAAAGAAGTGGTTGACTGGTTGGTGTTACAGAGATGGGTGCAGCCAGCCCACCAGTCAGTGCTCCAATTAGTGAGTCATTAGAATCAGAGGAGGAACCACTTGTGGATGCCCGTGTGCGCAGGCTTATGACAAGAAGGGACCAGCTGCGCAGGCGTCTCTAAAAATAAGGGAACACACCTGTTCAAGAGGCAATCTTTGATGATAAATTACGGGTGTTGGGGAGTGTGCGTGTGGGCGTTTATCTGTCGGGAGAATTTTTACAATTAAAACTAATATTCTGCCTAAAGTATTGTTTTTATTTCAATTAATCCTGGGAGAAATTTTTTTAAAGAATTAACCAAGATTATTAAAATAATTATCTGGCAAGGGAAAAAAGTGAGAATAAAACTAAGCACTTTAGAAGATGTAAAAGAGAGACGTGGGCTTGCCCTCCCAAACTGGAAATTATATTACCAAGCCGCGGCTTTATCATGGATCAAGGAATGGCTAACCTTGGAAAATAGAAAATTATTGAATCTTGAGGGCCATGATTTAATGTTAGGCTGGCATGCTTTTATATAGTACGACAAGTATAAAACCCATTCATATATTAAGAGACATATAATCAGAAAGTCACTATTGGAAGTATGGATTGACATAAAAAAAGACAATTTTTTAACAATTCCAGAATGGATCTCCCCAATCGAAGCTATATGCCACCCCAATTTACTACAAGAAGGTAAAATATGGAAATACAAGGATTTACTAGATGAACAATTGAAATTGAAAACTAGAATTACATGAAGCAGGAGTAACAATGGATTGGTGGCTGTTCTGTCGAGCTCTCTGGTAGATTCCTCCCAAAAATGCACAGATACAATTTCAGACACACACACGTTTGAAAATTCAAAATGATGTTCTTTATACCGAAAATGCAAATAAACAGAGCACTCTTTTTGTATAGCAAAGAGCACTTGTCTCCAAACAAATTGGTAATTTGTACAAGTCCCTTATCAGTTCTGTGATACTTAGCTTGCAGCTGTGAGGCAATTCACAGTCCTTTTTCTTTCACAAAGTGGAACACACTTTGCTCTGGGTTAGTTTCAAAGTGCGGAAAAATCAGCACAAAAAGATCAAAGTCAGCAAAGCAGTCATGAAACACAACAATCAGATAATCCTCCACAATGGTCAAACACACAGGCTGTTATTTATAGCAGCCTCACTAATTACCACAGCCCCACCCAACCACAGGTGGCCTCATTTTCTTTGATAATAATCTCTCAGTTGTTGTTGCCTATGCATCGCTCCCGCATGTGTGGCTGTATCATTAACTCTTGTTCTGAATCCAAGGAGGAGCTAGATAATTAATCTCCTTCTGAGCTGTCTGCCACACTCGCCTCCTCCCTGTCACTCATGTCTTCTTGATCAGAGGAGCCTTCATCAGCAGATTCCACCGGGGGCAAAACAAGCCTGCAGCATGTGGATGTCTCCCCCACATCCACAGTGCTTGGGGCAGGAGCAGGGCCAGAGCTAACCACAACACCATCCCCTCCCGGAAGGCCCCTCCCCTGGCTCCAGCGCAAGGGATGAGGTTTCTGGGGAAATTGGACATGAAATGCTCGGATAAGAACAAGAACATCAACCAAGACAGCCTCCACCCACGAACAATCATCAGGCTCACCCTCCACCCATTGCACAAGATATTGAAAACAATCATCCACCCAACGGGAGTTCCGGACGGCATGGACCATGACCTCGGGCAAATGATACCGAACACAGGGGGCAGGCAACAAAGGGACACTGGGACAAAGGGGGCACTCAGGAGAAACAGATACCAAAAGGGAACGGTGGAAAACGGGGTGAACCCGCAGGTTGGCAGGCAACGTAAGCCGATAGGCCACCGGATTGATGACCTTCTCAATCGGAAAAGGGCCCATGAAGCGTGGATCCATTCTGAAGCAATATGTTTGGTGGATAACCACACCTGGTCACTAACAGCCAACGGGGGGACGTCTCGTCGAGACCTGTCCGCCACCCATTTGTAATCTTCTTTGGCCTTAATTAAATATCGCTTCACCATCTCATGAACCGCATGCAGTTCCGTCAAAAAGTCCTCTGCTGCGGGGACCGGGAAATCTAACAGGGTTAATGGGAAAAACTGGGATGGAAGCCATAGTTAGCATAAAAGAGTGTGAGTCTTATGGACGTATGCTGGGAGCTATTGAATGCAAAATCCACTACTGGGACGAAACGTGAGCAATCAGCCTGCCGGTCGGACACAAAGCACCGCAGGTATTGTTCCCGAATGCCAATGGTTTTTTCTGTTCCCCCATCAGTCTGAGGGTGCTGGGTCGAAGCAAGACACACTTGAACCTGCAAAGCAGACATAAGCTCTTTCCAAAACCGTGCCGTGAACTGAGTTCCTCGGTCCTACACAACTCGATCTGGAAGTCCATGGATCCGGAAGACATGTTGCAAAAACAATTTAGCGGTGTCATGGAATGTGGGTACCTTGTGACAAGGGATGAAATGGACCATTTTTGTCAACATGTCCATCACCATGACTGTGGTGAACCGCGATGAGGGGGGCAAGTGTGTAACAAACTCCATGGACACAGCTCCCCACGGCCTCGTGGGTGTTGGCAATGGCTGTAAAAATCCTGGTGGGGCCCCTGTGGCTGACTTGGCTGCACGACACCATTCACATGTGGCAACATATGAGTGAACGTCATCTTGGATTCACGGCCACCAAAATGTTCGAGTCACTAAGTCCAAGGTTTTAAACAAGCCAAAATGACCCGCCACAGGATTGTCATGGCACTGGGACAGAATCAATCCACAAAGCAGCCCTGCTGGGACGTACAACTGCCCCCGGTACCGGAGCAGTCCCTCAGCAAATGTCCAGGGAGAATTGGGCACCATCTCCCCCACTCACTGTGCCACAAACCCATCCCCCCGCTGCATCTTACGGATACGCCTCCGCAAGTCAACGGGGTTCTGGGTAGCAGCCAGCGCTGCTTCTGGCAAGATTGTCTGTAATGGGGCCAGCTCTTTCAGATGCAGAAACTTGGGTTTTCTAGACAAAGCATCCGCTCGGGGATTCTGGAAGCTGGGAGTGTACCGGATCCGAAAGTTGAACCTTGCGAAAAAGAAAGACCAACGTATCTGTCGTTGGTTCAACTTTCGGGCCGTTTGCAGGTACTCCAGGTTTTTATGGTCGGTCCTGACCTCTACCTGATGCCGGGCGCCCTCGAGATGATGTTGCCACGTCTTGAATGCCAACTTGACTGCCAAAAGTTCCTTTTCCCAAATTGTGTAGTTCCTTTCCGAGGGTGTGAGTTTTCTGGAATGGTAGGCACACGGAAACAAGGTACCACCTTCGGGACGGGTCTGGAGAAGTACAGCTCCCACAGCAACATCAGAGGCATCCGTCTCAACGACAAACGGCCGACACAGATCAGGATGTTGCAACAAGGGCTCTTTCATGAGCACGTCCTTAAGAGCTACAAAAGCCCGCTGCTCCTCCTCACCCCAATGGAATGCGACCTGTTTTTGCAACAGCCGGGTGAGAGGCGTGGTCAACTGGGCAAACCCTGGTATGAATGTGTGATAGTAGTTTGCAAACCCCAACAACCTCTGCACATCCTTGACTCTCTTTGGGGGTTGCCAGGTCTTTAGTACTGACACCTTTCCTGGGTCCATAGCGATGCCCCCTGGAGAAATGACATGACCCAAAAATTCTATGGTGGTCTGCAGAAACTGACACTACTCCAGCTTAGCATATAAACAATGCTCTCTCAACCGGAGCAAAACCCAGCGCAAATGTCCCAAATGACTAGCCATGGAGGGGGAGTAAACTAAAATGTCATCCAAATATATGACCACAAAATGGTCTAACATGTCCCTGAATACATCGTTCATCAAATGCTGGAAAACAGCCGGGGCATTGGTGAGTCCAAAGGGCATCACTGTACACTCAAAATGCCCATATCGGGTGCCAAACGCTGTTTTCCACTCATCCCCTGGCCTTATACGAACCAAATTGTAAACACTGCGTAGGTCGATATTGGAAAAAACAGTGGCAGCTCGTAAACGTTCCATTAATTCCAGAATCAGTGGCAAGGGATAGCAATTGTGCACCGTAATGGTATTCAGGCGCCGGTAGTCAAAACACAGACGTAAGTCCCCAATCTTTTTTTTCACAAACAAGACAGGCACCGACAATGGGGAGGTCAATGGCCTGATGAATCCTTTGGCCAGATTTTTATCTATGAACTCCTTGAGGGCCACGAGTTCAGGTTCTGACATAGAGTACAAACGACCAGCCGGCAACTTTTATCTATGAACTCCTTGAGGGCCACGAGTTCAGGTTCTGACATAAAGTACAAATGACCAGCCGGCAACTTGGCATCAGGGAACAGGTCGATGTCACAATCATAAGGGTGATGCGGCGGCATGCGGTCCGCCTCTTTTTCATTAAAGACATCTGCAAACTCAGCGAGGCCCTTTGGTAATACTGCTGCGGGGATAACGGGCCCTTGCGCGGCACACATGTGACGATGGTGATCTACACATTGCAAACTGGGAAACGTGATGATGTTTTGCGACCACACCACCTGAGGATCATGCACCCGTAACCATGACAATCCCAAGACAAGAGGGAAATGGAGGCCCCGCGTGACATAAAATTGTAATGCCTCCACATGTGTCCCGATGCTGATCCTCACCGGCAAGGTCTGAAAACGGATGGGCCCAGACAACAACACCCACCCATCAATGGTTTCTACAGTCAATGGAGGGTCCACAGGACATACGGGCAACTAATGTCTCTGTGCAAACTCCTCATCCAGGAAATTTGTGCTGGCCCCCAAATCCATGAGGGTAAGAGCAGAAATCGATTGAGTATGCCAATCCACCAGGAGCTTGACATTAATCGTGAGGTGACGATACATTCCGGGGTCATTAGCCAAAGAATCTTTAACCGATGAAATGCCAGCCCGACCTAGTGTTGCCACCAAGCCGGGCCGCCCTCGTTTCCCGACTGCACCTCTGGCAGGGAAACCAGGGGCATAGGGACAGCCATCAAGGGATCTGGAGCCATGGTGGGAACATGGGTTGAGGACTCTGGGAGCTGTCCTGCAAGAGTCTGCATGGCAACAGGAGGACTGGGAGGAGTCAACACCGTGGCAGCAACCATGCTCCTTCGTCTGTTGGGACAGGCATGCGTGAAATGTCTTACCTCCCCACTATAGAAACACCGGCCTGTCGCACGTCGCTGCGCTCTCTCCTCCGGGGACAAACGGGGTCGCACGAAGTTCACATCCATGGGCTCTCCGGCAGGGGCACGATTCACTAGACGAGGAGGCAGGGCAGGCAGGAAGCGATGGGGTACAGGAACCGGGGTCGGCACTGGCATAGCAGCCACCCCCCACCGTGGAGCAGGCACTGGCATGACACCCGAAACACGGGGGGAGGCCCGCCCAGCCCGGCGCACCTCTCGAGCCAGCAGCCAAGCCTCAATAGCAAAAGAATGCTGCTCCAGCTCCTCCAGGGTGCCCGGCAGGGCCTCATGCACCAGCTCATCAAGCATAGTTTCTGACAATCCATCCTGAAATACCTCCATCAAGGCGGCCTCATTCCATTGCACTTGTCCACTGAGGCTACGAAAGTCACTTAAATACTCCACTAGAGGGCGTGAACCTTGTTTCAGCTGTTTCAACGCCCTCGTGGCCGTCTGCTCCCGCACCGGATCTGAAAACTGCTAGCGCAACTGGGTGCAAAAAGCAATGTAATCCTGCAATATTGAATCATCTCTGTCCAGCAATGGAGACACCTAGGAAGCAGCAGGGCCGGCCAACAAACTGCAGAGGAACGCCACCTTCTCTGCATCTCTTGGAAAATGGGGCAGTTGTGCATTTATAAACAACTGCACCTGACTGAGGGAAGCTGCAAACATGCGTCTGTCACCCCAGAATTTTTCAGGCAGAGCCACAAAGCATTTCCTCCTTGGCAGGGGCTGTGGGGCAGGAGCTGCTGGCTGCACCGGTGGAATGACAGGCTGCTGAGATAATAACGCCACCTGATTCGGTAATTGTTGCACTTGTCTGCCTCAGCCCTTGTATCTCCAGCCGCAAAGCTTCGAAGACTGCTTGGATGTCTCCCATACCAACAGCCAAGATCAGATAAATGCCAGAAAAAAGAGAAACAAACAATCCTAAACACTTCTCTCTGGAACGGTGTGTGTCTTAGGTGGAGGATTATACTGTTCTGCCGAGCTCTCTGGTAGAATCCTCCCAAAAAATGCACAGATACAATTTCAGACACACACATTTGAAAATTCAAAACAATGTTCTTTATAAGGAAAATTCACTTAACCTAAGCCCTCTTTTGGTATAGCAAAGAGCACTTGTCACCAAACAAACTGGTAATTTGTACAAGTCCCTTATCAGTTCTGTGATACTTAGCTTGCAGCTGTGAGGCAATTCACAGTCCTTTTTCTTTCACAAAGTGAAACACACTTTGCTCTGGGTTAGTTTCAAAGCAGGGGAAAATCAGCACACAAAGATCAAAGTCAGCAAAGCAGTCATGAAACACAATGATCAGATAATCCTCCACAATGGCCAAACATACAGGCTGCTATTTATAGCAGCCTCACTAATTACCCCAGCCCCACCCAACCACAGGTGGCCTCATTTTCTTTTATAATAATCTCTCAGTTGCCTATGCATCGCTCTCCGCATGCGTGGCTGTATCATTAACTCTTGTTCTGAATCCAAGGAGGAGCTAGATAATTGATCTCCTTCTGAGCTGTCTGCCGCACTCTCCTCCTCCCTGTCACTCATGTCTTCTTGGTCAGAGGAGCCTTCATCAGCAGATTCCACTGGGGGCAAAACAGGCCTGCAGCATAAGGATGTCTCCCCCACATCCACAGTCCTTGGGGCAGGGGCAGGGCCAGAGCTAACCACAACAGGTGGCATTATGCCCAAATTCAGTCTAGATTCCAAGAACATGTAAGAATGTATATATTTAGGAAAGAGAATAATATTTTAGGGAAATTATTAATTAAAAACCAAGGGAAATTGATTGGAAAAGCATATAAATATTTGATTAGTTTTAAAATGGTTGGTTTGATTTTAAAAGACAATATGATTAGTTGGCGTAGAAATTTTGGAAGAGAAATAGATTTAGAGATATGGGAAAGGGTCTGGATATATAATTGGAAAATAACCAAATCAGTTTCCTTTAAAGAAAATCAGATTAAGATGTTTTATAGAGGTCATCTACCCCCTAATAGACTTTCAAAAATGTTTCCAAATACAATGTCCAATTGCTAGAAATGTAAAAGAGAAATTGCTTCTTACTATTATCAATGGTGGACTTGCCAAAAAGCCAAACTTTACTGGAACAAAGTAGAAAGATGGTTAAGGGAAATTGCTCTACAGGAAATCAGGAAAATTCCAGAATTTTTTTATTACGTATCACAAACCATAAATACAAAAAAGAAACATATTATTTAATAACCCATATTTTAGTAGCTGCCAGGATTGTTTTTGCACAAAGATGGAAAGAAACGGAAGTCCTTAAAGAAGAGGAGGTAATTAGGAAAAGTATAGAATGTGCAGAGCTGGCCTAGCAACAAGAAGGGCAGTAGAGAAGAAGCTACAGGCCAGTTAGCTTGACATCAGTTATAGTTAAAATGATGGAGACTCTACTCAAAAAGAGGATAAAATCAGCACCTAAAAACCAATAACTTATTGGACTCAAACCACCATGGCTTTACTGAGGGCAAATCATGTCAGACTAATCTCATTGATTTCTTTGACTATGTCACAAAGGTATTGGATGAAGGTGGTGCCGTGGATATTGCCTATCTGGACTTCAGCAAAGCCTTTGATACGGTTCCACATAAAGAGCTGATAGATAAATTAGTGAAGATTGGACTTAATCCCTGGATAGTTCATTGGATTTGCAGCTGGCTGAAGTGTAGATATCAGAGAGTTGTTGTTAATGGCAAGGATTCAGAGTAAAGTCTGGTTACAAGCGGTGTGCCACAAGGGTCTGTTCTGGGTCCTATTCTTTTTAATATCTTTGTGAGTGACACAGGGGAATGTTTGGTAGGGAAGGTGCAATATGTCAGAAATATGCGATAAATTACAGCCCGCATGGACTATAATAAATCATTTCTGGAGGTTGATGGATTGAAGAAAGAATCTGATTTCAAATAAGGTTTCCTTTTTATTATAAAAGTAGAAAAATAAAGAATGCCGTAGGAGGCATATAAAATGCATCTGTACATCACGGCAGCTAACAAAGGATTAACGATATAAAATGGAGAATCTGGAGGGGACGGATGTGATGCATTAATGATGTGGCAGGATTTTACATCATAATAGGAGGAGCTAATAAAACACACACACACTGTTAACTATTTAATTACTCAGTAACTCTGAAAGTCTCTGAATGTCTCTGGGGCTGTCAATATTCAGCGTGACACCCCTTCTTTGGCAGTCATCAGGGACATTTGGTTCACCTAAGGCACATTTTCTTGGATAGGTATTCGTGTTGGTCAGCTGGCAATGGTTTATTCAGCAGGTCAGCAATTTGTTCAGTTGTGGGCACATAGTGTAATTTCACGAATCCTTGTTTTACGTATTCTCTTGCATTCTTATATCTTATGTCGATGTGCCGTGATCGAGCTCCAACATATTCAGTTTCAGATATAAATGTAACTGAAACATTGTCCTCCATAATAACAATTGGTTTCATGGGATCGCCCCAAATACTATCAACGAGAGCAGAAACACAGGTTAATGCATTACAACAGTAAGAAACACAAGCATACTCAGCTTCAGTGGAAGAACAAGAAATAAAATTCTGCTTTCTAACATTCCAATAAATTGGACAACCATTCAAAAATATTACAGTGATCCCCCGCTCGTTGCGAGGGTTCCGTTCCAGGACCCCCCGCAACGAGCGGGTTTTCGCGAAGTAGCGCTGCGGAAGTAAAAACACCATCTGCGCATGTGCAGATGGTGTTTTAAACTTCCGCAGCGCTAGCGAGGAGCCAAAGATTGGGGGGCGGCGCGGCTCTTTTAAAACATCGCCGCCGACATGGGGGGCTCGCTAGCACCCCCCCGAACCCCCAACCCGGGTTTGGGGGGGTGCTAGCAAGCCCCCCATGTCAGCGGCGATGTTTTAAAAGAGCCGCGCCGCCCCCAATCTTCGGCTCCTCAGCGGCGAGCGAGCGAGCGAAGCCAAGCCGGCAGCAATGTCGCCGCCGCTGCAGCCAACGCGCACTACGATCTTCCGGGCCAGCCAGGCTCAGTCACGGAAGGCAGCCGCTTGGCCCGGGATGCTGGGCCGAGAGGAGCCGGGCTTGATCCGCTGAGCCTGGCTGGCCCGGAAGATCGTAGCGCGCGTTGGCTGCAGCGGCGGCGACATTGCTGCCAGCTTGGCTTCGCTCGCTCGCTCGCCGCGCCGCCCTCCAATCTTCGGCTCCTCAGCGGCGAGCGAGCGAAGCCAAGCCGGCAGCAATGTCGCCGCCGCTGCAGCCAATGCGCGCTACGATCTTCCGGGCCAGCCAGGCTCAGCGGATCAAGCCCGGCTCCTCTCGGCCCAGCATCCCGGGCCAAGCGGCTGCCTTCCGTGACTGAGCCTGGCTGGCCCGGAAGATCGTAGCGCGCGTTGGCTGCAGCGGCGGCGACATTGCTGCCGGCTTGGCTTCGCTCGCCGCTGCAGCCAACGCGCGCTACGATCTTCCGGGCCAGCCAGGCTCAGTCACGGAAGGCAGCTGCTTGGCCCGGGATGCTGGGCCGAAAGGAGCCGGGCTTGAAGATCGCAGCGCGCGTTGGCTGCGGTGGCGAGGGCTTGCGATGGAGGGTGGAGGAAGCGGCCATGGGAGGGCGAGCTGCCTCAGGGAGGAGGATCGGGCGGGACCAGGTGGGGGCTGGAATTTCTCCGCCAGGGCGAAGGGCGGGCGAGCGGCGAAGGGCGGGCGAGCGGGTGCTGGGGAGGACTTCTCGCCCTCCCGCCAGCAAGAGGGGGAGCGAACGGCGTGGGCAGGCGAAGGGCGGGCGAGCGGCAGCGAGGAGTTTGCGTGGGCGGTGGGGAAACTTCGCTGATGCCAGCAAGAGGGGGAAGACCCAGGGAAGCCGCCCAGCAGCTGATCTCCCGGTTGCCATCTACGCATGCGTGCCCATAGAAAAAAAAGGGCACGCATGCGTAGATGGTATTTTGACTTCCGGGTTGAAAAATCGCAAATTACCCTGTTCGCAATGGTCGGGGACGCAATAACCGGGGGATCACTGTATATAACCAGAAGTACTTTTACGTGTTTCTTTATCACCTGCCCAGTCAGCATCTGCATAACAAATGAATTCAGGATACTTGTGTTTCGGCTCTAGGAACAACTTCATGTCTTTCGTATTCTTCATGTATCTCAGCAGCCTCTTTATGCATGCCCAATGAAATGTAGTTGCTTTGCCAACATACCTTGACAAAAGATTCGGGTCTTGTCCAACTGCTAATGTATAATAGTGACCCAATTACTGACCGATAAAGTGTTTGGTCTTCAAATTGAGGACTATCTTGTTGTGTCAACCTGTAAAAATCAGTTTGAATAGGAGAACGACATGGATGTGCGTTAGACATGTTACAATTGTGCAAAAGTTGATCAACCTTATTCTCTTGAGAAAGGCAAAACCCCTTTCAGTTTTTTCAATCTGAACTCCTAGATAATCATGAACATGCCCTAAACATTTCAAAGTAAAATGTCGTTCTAAAACGCTTGCAAAAATTTCACTCATACGTTTGTTAGGACCAATGTAAACAATGTCATCAACATAAACAAGTATAATTTCATAAACATTACCTTGCCCTTTTGTAAACACGCATTCATCAGAGTCGGACTTAATAAAGCCCATTGAATTTAGCTTCTCAATGAGGCAGCAATGCCACATGAGGGTGGACTGTTTCAAACCATAAAGACTCTTTTGCAAGTACCAGACATCCCCTTCTCGATCCTGGAACCTGGGTGCACTCTTCACGTAGATTTCTTCATTTAGATCAGCATTCAAATAGGCGGTTTCAACATCAAACTGGAAAACCTCTAAATTCAAGGCAATAGCTGTGGTTAGGGCAATTTTGACACTTTCATTTTTAACTGTAAGTGAAAATGTATCTGTGTAGTCTTCAGGATACACCTGTGAGTACCCCTGTGCTACTAGTCTTGCTTGGTATATTTTCTCATCATTCGGTTTTTGTTTAATTCTGTAGACCCATCGTGTGCCAATAATCTTCTTCTTCATTGGAGGCTCAACATATTGAAACACATTAAGTTTCTTTAAATTGTCCAGTTCATTTTCCATAGCCTAATACCATTTTTCTTGTTCAGACTCAGGCAAATGTTTTATTTGAGAAAAGTTCTCAGGAGGAAGTGTAACATTGTTACAAAGGAAAGGAAAAGGTTTGTGCAATACTTGCTGTTGGTATTTCTTTGGAGGTATTCCTCTCGTGGTTCTCTCTGAAAGTATTGGAACTGTGGTCCATCCTTCATCTTGGTCATCTCCGTCTCCAATTGCATCGCTAGGAACGTCATCGGCGACTGTTGAAGACTGTATCATCTCTCATAGAAACATCATCTGGAACAGCTGCCTGTGGATCAGGTTGCGCTGTACCTTGAACATCATCTTTAGGAAAATAAACTGAAGTATCATTAGTGTGTATTCTGGACCAATTTGTATCTTCCTCAAATTTAGCTGAATTAGAAATAACAGCTCTGTGATTATTATTAGCAAATTTGTAGTACTTAGAACTTTCATCAAAACCTATAAATCTCAGTCTTTCTGATACTGGACCTCCTTTCTTTCTTTGAACCAGTGGAATGTTAACCATGGCATATGAGCCAAAAAATGTGGAGGTTTTGAATGTCAGGCTTCTTTGTATGAAGCATGTAGTAAGGTATATGATTTAAAACACTGCTCCAAGTGCGGTTAACAATATAATTAGCATACCTGAGTGCTTCACCCCAATAGAGATTGTCCATATCAGTGTCTTCTAGAAGGCAAAGGAACATAGTCTGTAGGACTCCCTGCTGGCGTTCTGCAATCCCGTTAAGCTGGGGGGAGTAAGGTGCTGACGCTTGATGATAGATTCCATTTCTTCTTATCCATCCTTGGAATTGTTACGACATGAATTCTCCATCACGATCACTTTGTATTCTTCTGATGCGGACACCATGTTGAGTGAGTACCTCTGCAGCAAAGTCTTTAAAGATCTGAAAGATCTCAGATTTTTGTTTCATGAGGTATACATACCCATATCTAGAATTATCAACAATAGTCAAAAAATACTTACAGTTACTTTTAGTAGGCCGAAATGGACCAACAATGTCGGTATGAACCAAATCAAAAATGCATGTAGACAAACGTGTGGCATGCTTAGCAAAAGGTGAAGTCTTTGACTTGGAAGAGTTACAGACCGAACAGTCTAAATGAACTTTGCAATTACTATCAGCCTTAAAACCATTTACAAAATGAGGCATCTTGGATAAGACTGGGTAAGATGCATGGCCCAAACGACGATGCCATCTGTGAACACACCTGAAATGAAAGATTTGTTTGTTAATACAGGTTTAACATTTGAAACATCATTTGGAACCTCTTGAACCTCATTGGCTTTAGGAGCCTTTGTATCTATAGTGGCAACAGGTTTTCTCTCTGGACCTGTGCTTTCACCCTTTGGAACTTTTATACTTACATAAATAATAAATCATTTCTGGAGGTTGATGGATTGAAGAAAGAATCTGCTTTCAAATAAGGTTTCCTTTTTATTATAAAAGTAGAAAAAATAAAGAATGCCTTAGGAGGCATATAAAATGTGTTTTTACATCATGGCAGCTAACAAAGGATTAACGATATAAAATGGAAAATCTGGAGGGGACAGATGTGATGCATTAATGATGTGGCAGGATTTTACATCATAATAGGAGGAGCTAATAAAAACACACACTGTTAACTATTTAATTACTGAATAACTCTGAAAGTCTCTGAATGTCTCTGGGGCTGTCAATACTCAGTGTGACACAATAGGGTTGATATTCCTGGAGGTGTCTGTAATATGGCAAATGATTTAGCTTTACTAGATAAGTGGTCAAAGCAATGGAAACTGCAGTTTAATGTTTCCAAATGTAAAATAATGCACTTGGGCAAAAGGAATCCTCAATCTGAGTATTGTATTGGCAGTTCTGTGCTAGCAAAAACTTCCGAAGAGAAGGATTTAGCAGTAGTGATTTCTGACAGTCTCAAAATGGGTGAGCAGTGTGATTAGGTGGTAGGGAAAGCAAGTAGAACGCTTGGCTGCATAGGTAGAAGTATAACAAGCAGGAAGAGGGATTTTGTGATCCTGCTGTTTAGAGCACTGGTAAGACCACATTTGGAATACTGTGTTCAGTTCTGGAGACCTCACCTACAAAAAATATTGATAAAATTGAATGGGTCCTAAGACGGGCTACAAAAATGGTGGAAGGTCTTAAGCATAAAACTTATCAGGAAAGATTTAATGAACTCTATCTGTATAGTCTGGAAGACAGACGGGAAAGGGGGGACATCATTGAAACATTTAATATGTTAAATAAGGTTCAGGAGAAAGGTGTTTTTAATAGGAAAGTGAACACAAGAACAAGGGGGCATAATCTGAGGTTAGTTGGGGGAAAGATTAGAAGTAACATCAGAAAATATTATTTTGCTGAAAGAGTAGTAGATGCTTGGAACAAACTTCCAGCAGACATGATTGGTAAATCCACAGTAACTGAATTTACACATGCCTGGGATAAACATATATCCATCCTAAGATAAAATACAGGAAATAGTATAAGGGCAGACTAGATGGACTATGAGGTCTTTTTCTGCAGTCAATCTTCTATATTTCTTGCTGTTTTTAATGTTGGAACTTACAGCAGAGGTGCTACTACTTTTTATTTTTATTTATTTATTCATTTGTTCAATTCACAATACATATGGAAGAGAATAGACATGAAGTAATATATATAAAGATAATATGTAAAAATAGAGGAGAAGATATATGAAAGGAAGAAAATATATATGATATATGAGATAAAGGAAAGACAATTGTACAGGGGACGAAAGGCACACTAGTGCACTTATGTACGCCCCTTACTGACCTCTTAGGGACCTGGAGAGGTCAATCGTGGATAGTCTAAGGGAGAAATGTTGGGGGTTAGGGGTTGACACTATTGAGTCTGGTAATAAGTTCCACGCTTCGACAACTCGATTGTTAAAGTCATATTTTTTACAGCAAGTTTGGAGCCGTTAATATTAAGTTTGAATCTGTTGCGTGCTCTTGTGTTGTTGCGGTTGAAGCTGAAGTAGTCATTGACCGGTAGGACGTTGCAGCATATGATCTTGTGGGCAATACTTAAATCGTGTTGTAGGTGCCGTGGTTCTAAGCTTTCTAGACCCAGGATTGTTAGTCTATTTTCGTAGGGTATTCTGTTTCGAGTGAAGGAGTGAAGGGCTCTTCTGGTGAAATATCTTTGGACGTTTTCGAGGGTGTTGATGTCAGAGATGTGGTATGGGTTCCAGACAGATGAGCTGTATTCAAGGATGGGTCTGGCAAAAGTTTTGTAGGCTCTTGTGAGTAGTGTGAGATTGCCGGAGCAGAAACTATGTAGGATCAGGTTAACAACTCTAGAAGCCTTTTTGGCGATATTGTTGCAGTGGGCTTTAGCACTTAGGTCATTTGATATTAGTATTCCAAGGTCTTTTACTGAGTGTGGGTTGGCTGTGAAAATTTGTTTATTCAGTTTATATATGAGGTTTGGATTCTTTTTGCCGATGTGGAGGGTAGAGCATTTGTTGGTTGATATTTGAAGTTGCCAGGTATTAGACCAATCTGAGACAAAGTCAAGGTCTTTTTGGAGAGTAAATGTGTTGTCAGTGGTGTTGAAAAGTTGTACATTGTCAGCAAAAAGAACACAGTTGCTTGCGATATGATTGCAGAGATCATTGATGTAGAGAATGAAAAGAGTAGGACCTAGTACGCTGCCCTAGGGAACACCACTTTTGACAGGATGGGGGTGGAAATGGTGCTTCCAATTTTGACAACTTGTTGCCTGTTTGACAGAAATGCAGTAATCCAGCTGTGGAGGAATCCTGAGAGGCCATAGGAGTTGAGTTTTAGGAGTAGTTTGTCGTGGACCACTGAGTCGACGACTTTGCAAAAGTCAATATAAATTGCATCAATGGATTTTCCTTGATCTAGGTGGGTAGTCCAAATGTTTTTGCAGTAAAGTAGTTGTAGGTTGCAGGATAATTTCTTTCTGAATCCAAATTGTTTGTTAGAGATAGGTTATTAGATTCTAAGTAAAGGGTGATTGATTGATTTATAATTGATTCCATGATTTTACATGAGACGCAGCATAGTGATATTGGTCTGTAGTTGTCAACGGTCAAAGTTGTACTACTGGTCAAAGAAGATATTATATTAGTACATGATGGGAACAATGGTGGAAAGTAAGGATTAATTAATTAATTGGTAATACAAGAATAACAAAGAGGAGAAAAAAGAAAATAGTGAAAGGCAAACAACACCTGGAAGGCCCTTTTATTTTCCACTGGCGTTTGGCTGCTTGGAAGTATTAGTGAGCTTTTTGAACATTTCTAAGGCAAGGTGGACTATATTTAACAAGAAGCATCCTTGAAATTGAATATATGACTTTGTGGATTAAGCATTTGGGGAAATTTAGTGGGCCAATCTGGATTATTAAGATTTATTTGACAAAACATTTTATGAGACAAAAGAAGAAAAATTAAACACAACTTAAAATTTTGGAAAACTTAGAGAGTGAAAATTTAAACATTTTAAGGACTATAAATTTAAGGGATTTTGAGGAACAGTTCCAGAACTTGGTATATTTTACCAATACTGGCATTTTTGGTAAATTGGCATATTGAAATTGGCATATTGAAATTTTGCTGGGATATTAAGTAGTGATTAGTTTATTACAATATCACAAAATGGGGAAAGCAACTGTAGAGATATTATTAATGTTTCAATGTATTCAGGAACGTATACTGCAACAAGGAATCATAGGGAAATGATGGAACTGATGCAGGATACAGATGTGAGATAATAAAAAACCCAGCAAATGTCAATAAAAAACAAACAAAAAATTCAGAAAATAGAGAAATCAGAAGGATAGAGGAGATAATTCAAAAAATATATAAGCAGACAAAAATATGGAACAGATAGCAATAATTTTTAATATGGAATAGACAGATTATGACTTCAAAGTTCAAAAAATCAAACAGATAATAAAGAGAAAAATCTTAAAATGATGAGGGAATTGCAGATGGGTGCTCTAGAGATCCAACAGCAAGAGAAAGACGTAGTGATAGATTAAATATTTAGATTAAATAAATACAATTAAAGGAGTTACGTGAATAAGAATGAAAGGTTCACTAAAAATAGTTCTAAACAGGACAAGAAATGATTGATAGATATAGAATATTTTTAACATAGTGGCTATTTTATTAAGTGTTAGAAAAAAGAAGTAGAAAGTAGAAATTGGGGAAATTGTATTATGTATAATGAAATATATACTGCTCAAAACAATAAAGGAAACACTCAAATAACACACGGTCCAACCACACCTGGAGTATTGTATTCAGTTCTGGTCACCACACTTCAAAAGAGATATTGAAACTCTGGAGAAGGTGCAAAAAAGAGCAACCAAGATGATTAAGGGATTGGAAACCAAGACTTACAAAGAGAGACTGAGGGAACTGGGCATGGATAGCCTAGAGAAAAGGAGGGCCAGAGTGGACATGATAGCAATCTACAAGTATACGAGGGGATGTCACAGAGAGGAGGGGATCGCTTTATTCTTCAGGGCACCAGAAAGCGGGACGAGGAACAACAGCTGAAAGCTGACCAAGGAGCGATTCAACATGGAGATAAGGAGGAACTTCCTGACGGTCAGAGCGATCAACCAATGGAACAACCTACCAGCGGATGTTGTGAACTCCAACACTCTGGACATTTTTAAGAGAAGATTGAACTGCCACTTGACTTGTGTACTATAGGGTTCCTGCTTGGTCAGGGGGTTGAACTCGATGGCCTTCATGGTCCCTTTCAACTCTAACAATAAATAAATAAATAAACGTCCTAGATTTGAATGAATGAAATCTTCTCATTGAATACTTTGCTATGTACAAAGTTGAATGCGCACAACAGCATGTGAAATTGATTGTCAATCAGTGTTGCTTCCTAAGTGGACAGTTTCATTTCACAGAAGTTTGATTTACTTGGAGTTATATTGGGTTATTTAAGTGTTCCCTTTATTTTTTTGAGCAGTGTACATACTCATAGCTAACCCTCACCCTTTCAAAGAGCTTGGAGTACTCCTATCCAATGACCTAAGAGCCAGAGCTCATTGCTAAACATTGCTAAAAAAAGCACTAAGAGTTACAAACCTAATCTTATGTAGCTTCTTCTTCAGAAACACTGTTTTACTAACCAGAGCTTACAAAACATTTGTCAGACCAATATTTGTATACAGCTTGCCTGTATGTAACCCACATTGCATAACTGACATTGAAACAATTGAGAGAGTCCAGAAATACTTCACAAGAAGTGTCCTTCACTCCTCCTCTCGAATGCCTGGAACTTACTACCTGACTCTGTTGTTTCATTCCCCTTACCCCAAGATCTTCAACCTTAAATTATCTACTGTTGACGTCTCCCCTTTTCTAAGAGGTCTGTAAGGGGCATGCATAAGCGCACTATTGTGCCTACCATCCCTGTCCTTCAGTCCTATAATCCTTTTTATCACTTCTTTATACTTTGTTATGTTAATACAAACTGTAATTCTATACTTGTTTGACAAATATGTAATAAATAAATTAAGATAAATAAAAATAATAGAACATATTATAATTACTATGTATGCACAAATGTTAGAAGTTGAAACTATCACTATTAGAATTGTGTGTAAAGTATATTGATAATATACTGTTCACTAAGCATTTTTGGGATTTTAAAGAAAAAATTATAAATAAAATTATATATTACCTTTTTTTTGAAAGAAACAAAAGTGGCTCCAATCTTGACATTTAGTAGAAGTGTTCTAATGATTCCCCCCCTTGATTTTGCAGATGTTAATGATTTCTTACATTTATTTTATTACATTAATGTTACAGGATTGGTCACAAAGTTATTTTTTCCAACATTGTTGTAACTGTAAGCAGTTGTCAGTATAAGTATAAGATCAGGAAATAATAATTTGGTCACCAATGTCAAATTTCTATGATTTCTAGTGAGGACCTAATACTTGATAAAAAATTTGTCAGGTGTGCAGAGGCCTCTTTACCCCATTTTTATCCAAGCTTCATACTTGAAGGGAGTGAGGTATTGAGGTGGTGAGAAAATCTCTGACTAGCTGAACACCTTAGAGAAAATCTGCACAAAATGCTGACTAGTGATGGGTGAACCCAACGAAGTTCGGATTTGGCGAGTTCAGCCGAGCTGCGCCATGAAGTTTGGGTGAGTTCGACAAACCTGAACCCAAACCCCACCCAAACTCCGAACTCTTCTGGGAATGAAGCCACGCTTTATTAAAATTAAATTGACAGAGAGCTCTAGTGGCTTTTTCTTACATAGAGAAAGGAAAGGCAGAGAAAGAAGGTGTCCCTGTGGTTGACCCCAAATTATATTTAGAGAGAGCACTAGTGGTTTTAGATTACACAGAAAAAGGAAAGGCAGAGAAAGAAGGTGTCCCTGTGGTTGACCCCAAATTACATTTAGAGAGAGCACTACAGGCTTTAGATTAGACAGAAAAAGGAATGGCAGAGAAAGATAGTGGTCCTGTGGTTGACCCCAAATTAAATTTGCAAGAGGGTGAAGAGGGGGACGCAGAGTAGCAGGAGGAGGCAACAGCAGCCACCAGCTTTTGTACAGAAATCCTGTGTGCAGCACGCATCAGCTTTTTCACAGAAATCCCGTGTGATGGAAGGGCATGCGCTCTGTGGCGCTATTGGTCTCTGGCCACTGTGACCGCTTTAGTAACAGCTTTAGGCTTTAGATTACATAGAAAAGGGAAATGCAGAGAAAGAAAGTGGCCCTGATGTGGTGGACCCAAAAGTACAAGTGCCAGAGGTCAGTAGCAGCAGTGCAAGACTGACCAGCCTCCTTAAAATTAATGGAAAGCCCTGGTGTATCCCTTCTACAATAACTTTTCCAAAGCAATGTGCACGTAGGACAAGTCTATCGTTGACCCAGAGGTCAGACTCAGTAGCAGCAATGCAAGACTGACCTGCCCCTTTTAATTACTTGAAAGGACTTCTACCCCCAGAATAGCTGCCCTGTGGTTGACCCCAAATTAAATTTAGAGAGAGCACTAGAGGCTTTAGATTAGATATAAAAAGGAAATGCAGAGAAAGAAAGTGGCCTTGCGGTTGACCCTAAATTAAATTTAGAGAGAGCACTAGAGGCTTTATATTTGATAGAAAAAGGAAATGCAGAGGAAGAAATTGACAGAAAGTGGCCCTGTGGTGGACCACAAATGACATTTGCCAGAGAACTCTATGTGGCTTTAATTTAGATTGCTGTGAGCCTCCCCAAGTCCTCGGAGAGGGGTGGCATACAAGTCCAAATAAAAAATAAATAAATAAATAGAGAGGAAAAGAAAATGCACAGAAAGAAAGTTACTGATGTATCCTTTCTACAGTAACAGAATTCTGCACGAACCAGAGCTATGCAAGTAAGGTTCCCCTTTCACTGGAAGTATAGACAGGAGCTGCTCAATACATATTTTTAAAAATACAATGATTCTTTAATGCATATTATTTGGTACTGTGTTAATGGTTTCACTGAACATCTGAATTTGCTGTTATATTTAGAGAAAAAGATAAAAAGGGAAAGTGTTTTGGTTAATACAGATAGATCTCGGCCTGGTCCCCAGGACAAGGATACCAGGCCACACTGGAATTCTTTTTGACAGGAACTGTAGTCTTCTTCACTCTGGATACAGTTTATTGCTTGGGTCCTGGCAGGGAGACTTTCCCACCAGGACAAAGTAGACAGCTGGCCACACTGGAACACTTTGGACAGGAACTGCAGGCTTCATTTATCAGCTGCATGAACACCATAGAAACCCCTTGGAGCTCAATGGGTAACACTTTAAACTTAAAGCACCCCAATGGGCAATTAAATCAGTTTTCCATTTGTCCTCCTCCCTAATATGGTCCAGCTTAGAGAAGACCTTTCCTTTTGAAAGGTTAGTGAGCATGTCATGAGAGGAGGGGTATACATTTTCCATGCAGACAGTGTTCAGATTTTTATAGTACATACACAAATGAAGAAAGTCATCCTTCTAATGTAATACGACTGGCATAGCCAGTTTGGGTCCAGCAAGTTGGATGAATTCATGCTCTACTTTTTGTTTATGAATGGGCACAGTTCATCTAGCTCCCAGGGGGCACTGAGTAAAGTTTTGGCTTTGGTAATTTTGCCCTTGTGATTGCACAGGGCCATGAGGGGGGAGCTAGTCTGAACCTGAATATGTCTGCCAAGTCCTGGTATTCCCTGGGGATGCCTTGCCCTGCCCCTTCCTGAGTGGCCATGACTATTTCCCCTTTCCAGGCTCCCCCATGATTTGGGAATCAGTGAGTCTAGTCCACCCTCAGATTCCATTTCTTTAGCCAGGTTAGTCCCAACACTAAAGGCCACTCCATGCCAGAGTTCACTATAAAAGTAATAATCTCAAAGTGCCCCTTTGTCATGAGCTGCAAAAGTTGCTAATGTGGCCAGAGTTCCTCCTGGGTCCATCATGTTGGCAGAAGGAAACTGTGGGTTTTAGTGGCCTGTGGCAGATTCCTAGTTCCCCCACTAAGGTCTACTAATCAGGCAATGGGTGCAACCCATGTGCAGTAAAGCCATCTGTCAAGGTTCTAGGTAGCATCCAAACTTAAATAGAATAGAATAGAATTCTTTATTGGCCAAGTGTGATTGCACATAGAAGGAATTTGTCTTTGGTGCATATGCGCTCAGTGTACATAAAAGAAAAAGATACATTTGTTAAGAATCGTGAGGTACAACACTTAATGATTGTCATAGGGTTCAAATAAGCAGTGAGGAAACATTCAATATTAATAAAAATCTTAAGGATACAAGCAACAAGTTACAGTCATACAGTCCATAAGTTGGAGGAAATGGGTGATAGGAATGATGAGGAAAAACTAGTAGTAATAGTAGTGCAGATTTAGTAAATAGTTTGACAGTGTTGAGGGAATTATTTGTTTAGCAGAGGGATGACGTTCAGGAAAAGTTTCTAATGTTTCTAATACTACGTCTTTGAAAGTACCTATGAATAGTCCGTTTTCTATACCATACAAATGAATGCCATCCTATCTGTAAATCATGCCCTTCTAAAGTCAAAAGTCTTTTGTTTCTGAGCATTGTCCATTCTTTAGTCCATGTCATTGCCGCCGCTTGATAATACAAATGCCAGTTTGGAAGTCCAAATCCTCCTCTTATTCGTACATCCTGTAAACATTTTAAATTAATCCTTGGTCTTTTTCCTTGCCAAATAAATTTCGTTGTTATCTTATTCATGACGTTAAAAAGGTTTTATTAACTTTAATTGGTATGTTTGGAAATAAAAAAAGACAATCGTTTTTCCACTTTTGCAAATCAATTCTCCTTGGAGGGAGGAGTCGACAGTCAGGATGGGTTGTACTCGCTCGTTAGAGGCGTGTCCGAGTCATAGAAGTATAAAAAGGCTGGAACCGCCCACAGACCCAGTTTTTCTGACTCGCTTCTAACAGAGACACGTGGCAGCACAACCTATTTTGTCTGTGACTCCTTGTAAATGATCTTATTAGGTTAGTAATTCCAATTTATTTAGTTTAAAATTGGTCCTGAGGAAGCAGTAGGGTGCGGTGACCTCTTGGTACAGCTCTATCTGCTGGGTGGTAGGGCCCCAGGCCTTCCACACACCCCTGGCTCCTTTTTTGGTCTCCTTCTGCCGTTAGGGCTGCCTTGGAGCCACTCGCAGGCAAGCCATAAGCCTGGTGAGGGATTCTGACTGGTTACAGTCTGGTCCCCTTTGCCAATGTTTACTCCCTAGTCAGAACGTGCGAGACCTCAGAGTGACCACTTTCCCCTGGGGCTGGCTACAGCTTTAGTGGTGATTCATTTTACCTTGATTTCCTACCAGAGAGCTGGTTTCTGACTCCGTGTCAGATTTTCCAGGAAGCTTGGGAGAGAGTAAAAAAAAAGGCCGATAGCTTGTGACGCAGCAGAAATTGTCTGTTTACTTAATCCCCACGCCTCAGCTACGAGGCGTTAATTGCTTCTCCTAGTAACTCAGGGAAGTTTTTTTCAAGCCCCTGTTGATCTTGTTCGGGAGTTTTGTTTGTTTTTTTGAATAAGTGAGCCCTCTTAGAGAGATTTTTCCTTTCTCTCCCCCCCCCTTAATTATCGGCGGGCTCGAAGTCAAACAGTCCCAAGCAACTCCAGCTCTTTTGGCGCCATCTGCTGGCTTAATTCTATAACGGTCTCAGTACCTTCCCATATTCTGGAGAAGTTAACTCAGACCAGGCTGTAAAGGAGGAGCAAATAGGGGCTAGGTTATTTTCTATATATTTAGATCTTCCTGGCGAGGGACATTTTCAACAATTTTTATTTATTCTTCTTTGTTTTATTTGTTCCCTCACAGACCCCTGCAAGGGGACTTTGTCTTACTAACTTTTCCTCTACCTTTTATTCCCTTCTCCCTTTTTCTAGCTGTCTTGCCATGTCAGACCTAGCTAAAGCAGGAGGGAAAAGAACCAAAAATTCTGTCAGGCCTCCACAAGTGGATTCTGATCTCATTTCCCCTATTCCAGAGGACAGGGACCCTACCCCTCAACCTTCGAAAGCAGAGAGGCGTAGGGATCTTACTCTACAACGCCTCCATGAGAAAGCAGCTAGGGCTCTTTCCCCTACGCCCAGAATTCCTAATCAGGCTCCAGCTACTATTACCCCTTCTGGGTCCGCTGGAACTTTGGCTGCCAGCGTTTGGGGCCCAGCTGGTTTGCCAAATCAAAATTTAAATCCAGACACTTCTAGACCCCCTGTTCCTCTTTCTCCTTCGATTCTCATTGTACCTCCAGTTCAACCTGGCCCTTCCTCAGAGGTTCCTCAACAGATACCTCAGGCGATGCCTCCTCCAGAAGCCCAGCCTTCCTCTTCAACAACCTTTGATACATCAGCCATCCAGAGGTGGATTGATTCAGCAGTTCAACGCAGCATTGAATTTAAGCTTAGCTCTTTACCCACTACCATTCCTTCTAGACCAGTACCTGCGCCACCAGTGGCCCCTCTTTCCCTTGCTGCCTCTATCCTCAGACCTAACCAAGATTCTTGGTCTGATTCCTCGACTGAGGACTCGGATTCTTACGACAAGGATCCTCCAGAGGGGGGTCATGCCGACCTGTCTGAGGACGAAGAAGCTTCTCCAGCATTGCCTATATCAGCAGCCTTATTTCCAGCAGAGTTATTTTCTACCATTTTGTTGAAGGCTCGTTCAACTGCGGGGCTCACAGCTCCGCCCACTCAAGCCCAACCTTCCGCTTCCCAAGTGGAGACCCTGTGGAATCCTTACTCGGAGGAGCAAGACATAATACCGGCCCCGCCACTCTTCGTAGAGACTATTACTAAGCAATGCCTAAATCCGGCGGCAGGTCCAGCTCCTTCTAATCTAGAGAAGAGATATTTTAATGTAGCTCTGGAGCTCGCCTCTTTCCTAGAGCCCCCCGCTATAGACTTCTCAGTTCTTGCCCTGCACTCTTCAGAGAACCTGCCGGGAAAGGAGGAAGATCTTCTAAAGGGAGAAGACCGTAAAACTGATCAGCTCCTGCAGAAGAGTCATCAATCCGCTGCTTGGGCAATCAAAGGAGCTACAACCTCTTCCTTTTTCGCCAGGTCCATGCTCATCTATATCAGACAGTTGCAGGAACAGATTCCGGCTTCTGACATTTCAGCCCAACAAAGCCTGAACAAGATGTTTGCCACCTGTCAACTACTTGCGGACACTACTCTTTATACATCGCGGTTTGCAGCCAAAACCATGGCCTCCTCAATAGCGGCCAGGAGGATGACCTGGCTGAAGAAGTGGCAAGTGGATATTAAACACAAGTGGCGTTTTGCTACAGCAGAATACAAGGGTAAGAACCTTTTCGGTGATGTCCTGGAGCCCTTCCCCATCGATTCTAAGGACAAAAAGAAGATCCTACCCTCAAGCCAGAAGAAATCTTCTCAACGTCCATCTCCTTACTATCGTCGACCTTTTCGTCAGACTGATCAATCTTTCTCCTACTACAGAAGCTCAGCTCAACAGAGCTACAAACCTCATAATTTCCAGGACAAGAACTCTAGAGGCAGAGGAACCAAACGGCTCTTTCGCGGATCTGCAGGAAGCCGTCAGGGCCGAAGAGGTAGGTGGTGATATCCCCCACCCCGATCCCTTTTCAGTTCCCATCGGTGGTCGCCTGGCTAAGTTTGCCTCCCATTGGTCTGCTATTTCCTCAGATTCCTGGGTTCTCAATACAGTGGCAAGGGGTTTACATTTGGAGTTTCTTTCCCCTCCCCCCTCTTTCTTCATTGCCTGTTCTATTCCCAAAGATCCCTCTAAGAGGGCTCTAATGGACCAGGCCATACAGCACCTGTTAGACATTCGGGCCATTCAGCCTGTCCCCCCTGAATTTCAGGGCCAAGGTTTTTATTCTATTCTCTTCCTTGTCCCCAAATCCTCGGGGGGCTGGAGACCTATTCTGGATTTGAAACGCCTTAACCTGTATATAAAATATCACAAGTTTAAGATGCACTCTCTTAAAACTATCTTAGCCTGCATCAGAAGGGGAGACTTCATGGCATCTCTGGACCTAACTGAAGCCTACTTACATATCCTCATAGCTAAGGAACAGCGTAGGTTCCTTCGTTTCTCCTATGCCGGAAGGCATTTTCAGTACCGGGCCCTTCCTTTTGGTCTATCCTCAGCCCCCCGGGTTTTCACCAAGATTTTATCAGTTTTAGCTGCCCATCTTAGGTCTATTCCCATTCGTCTTCAATTCTATTTGGATGATGTCCTGGTATTAGCGAAGTCCTTTAGCCTAGCTCAGGACCACTTGAAGACCACTGTCGAGGTCCTTACAGCTCACGGTTTTTCTATTAATATTCAGAAAAGCCATCTCACCCCTGCTACCTCCATCCTTCATTTGGGTACAGTTATCAACTCCTCAGTGGGTCTAGTAAGTCTCTCCCCTGAACGGATAAGTAGCATTAGGGGGTTGGCGTCCCTAATCCAGGGCGACCCTTTCCCCACCCTCTCCTCCCTTTCTTCCTTGTTAGGGAAGATGGTTTCCTATTTTTCCATTGTTCCCTGGGCTAGACTTCACTCTTGAGATCTCCAGTGGTTTTTACTTCCCTTCCAAAAGCTTGGACAGGCCCACTTGGCAAGACGAACCCATCTTCCTCCACAGGTCCAAAGATCCCTGACGTGGTGGAAGTCCGGAGCCATCGAGGACGGTACCCTGTTCCGATCCTCCCCCACCGTAACCATCACCACGGACGCCAGTCTGTCGGGATGGGGAGCTCATTGCGGCCAGCAGCAGGCTCAGGGCCTTTGGGACGCAAGCCAGTCTTCCTGCCCCATCAACTGGCTGGAGTTACATACAGTTTTCCTGGCCCTCAAGAGCTTCAGCCACCTGATTGCCGGACAGGACGTCCTCATCAGGACCGACAATATGGCCACCAAGGCGCATATCAACCGTCAAGGGGGCACCAGGTCCAGGACTCTGATGCTAGAGGCCAAGAAGATCGGCCTCTGGGCAGAGAGACACTTGTCCTCTCTCCGATCGGAACACATATCGGGGACAGACAACATACAGGCGGATGCCCTCAGCCGGGCAACAGTAAAGCAAACGGAGTGGAAATTAGATCCGAGAGTTTTTCAGCAAATCTCAATGAGGTTCGGCAAACCATTAATAGATCTGTTTGCTTCCCCTCTCAACACCCAACTTCCCCGCTTCTTCTCCCGCTTCCCGTCCCAGGGGGCGGAGAACTACAATGCCCTCCACTGTCCCTGGCCCAGGGGACTACTGTACGCCTTTCCTCCATTACCTATCCTTCCCCAAGTCATCCACAAGATATTGGAGGAGCAAGCGGAGGTAATATTGATAGCTCCCTTATGGCCCAGGCAACCCTGGTTTGCGGACTTAAAAATGTTGTCGGTGGTGGAGCCATGGCAAATACCAGTGAATCCTCAACTGCTCTCCCAGGGGTCCCTCCTACACCCGGACCCAGGCAGGTGCCGCTTGACCGCCTGACTTTTGAGCGGAGCGTCCTGAGGAGTCAGGATTTTGACAACGATGTCATTGATTATATTCATAAGGCTCACAAACCTTCCACGGAGCGTATTTACTCCTCAACCTGGAAAACCTTTTGCTCCTGGTGTGAGTCCCAAGGATTGTCTCCAATTCGCATTCCCCTCTCAAAGGTCCTTAAATTTCTAAAACACGGCCTAGATAAGGGTCTCTCTCCGAATACCATTAAGCGGCAAACTGCAGCTCTTTCCTCCATCATCGCTTGTGACACCTGGATATCCCTTGCTCATGTTCCTTTGGTGTCCAGATTCCTCAGGGGCGTTTCCAACTCGCACCCCCCTGTGGTCCACCGTTTCCCCACTTGGGACCTCCCAAAGGTGTTGTATTCGTTAACAGAGCCTCCTTATGAGCCTCTACAAGAGGCTTCTCTACGATATCTCTCCTTCAAGGTTTCTTTCCTAATTGCCATCACAACGGCCAGACGGATATCCGAGTTAGCAGCATTATCTGTCAGAGAGGACCTATGCCGTTTTCACCAAGACAAAGTAGTCCTCCGCCTTGACCCGTCCTTTCTCCCCAAAATCAATTCGATTTTCCACCGGAGTCAGGACATTATTCTGCCAACCTTCTGCTCCCGACCTTCTCACCCTTCGAAACGCAGATGGCACACGCTTGACGTGAGGAGAGCTCTTCGTGTTTACTGGAAAAGAACACGGCCCATCAGGCAATCTGAGGCCCTGTTTATTTTTTTCTCCCCTCAAAAGATCGGCCTCAAAGCTTCTTCGTCCACCATTGGTCGATGGATCCGTGGGGCCATTGCCAAAGCCTATGACGTGGAGGGCGTCCAGAGGCCTCTAGGTATAACCGCGCACTCCACTAGGAGTGCGGCTTCCTCGGCGGCCTGGGCCACTCAATGCCCCCTGGAGGACTTATGCAAGGCGGCTACCTGGACCTCTCTCACTCCTTTTATCCGCCACTATAAGATCGATAAATTTGCCTCAGCACAGGCGGCCTTTGGGCGGAGGGTCCTACAACAAGTAGTGGAAGTTGCCCATCCCTCGGGACAATAACTTTGACATGTCCCATCCTGACTGTCGACTCCTCCCTCCAAGGAGAATGAGCGTTGACTCACCTGATACGCTCTTTCTCTTGGTAGAGGAGTCGACAGTCAGTTCCCTCCCCTTATCTACCTTTTTCTTCTCTCCTTGTTTTTTCCCTTCTTCAATGTAGAGCTGAGGAAGTTTCCTGTATATAGTTCAGGGTTTTTTTTCTTGAATTAGTTGAATCTAGGAGTCTGAGTTGTGCTGCCACTCCGAGTCATTGTTTTCAGTTACATCATCAAAACTGGGTCTGTGGGCGGTTCCAGCCTTTTTATACTTCTATGACTCGGACACGCCTCTAACGAGCGAGTACAACCCATCCTGACTGTCGACTCCTCTACCAAGAGAAAGAGCGTATCAGGTGAGTCAACGCTCATTTCAATTTGTTTCTTCAATTTAATATAGTTTTCTTCCATTAATGTTGAACATCTTGCTGTTAACTGAATTCCCAAGTATTTTACCCTCTTTACTACCTGTATGTTTAAAAGTGTCTTTAAATTGATTTTTTGGTTTTCTGTCATATTTTTTACAATCATATTTGTCTTCTCTTTATTGATTTTAAGTCCTGCTACTTTTCCATAATTGTCAATTTGAGTTAGAAGTTTTGGGCCTGAAGTAAGTGGTTCTTCCAAAATGAAAACTAAATCATCCACAAATGCTTGTAGCTTATGTTGTTCATCTCAAATTTTGAGACCCAAAATCTCTTTGTCTGCTCTTATTGCTCTGGTCAATACTTTTAACGTCAAAATAAATAACAGTGGTGATCATGGACAGCCTTGTCTTGTACCTTTAGAAATTTTTACTTTAGCGGTCATCTCTCCATTCACAATTATTCTATTCTTATGTTGGGAAAATAGTAAGTGAAGAAGATAAACAAATATTGAATGCAGAAATTACACAAGATGAAATTGCTAGAGTAATTAAAGGGTTAAAGCACCGGGCCCGGATGGGTTTACAGGGGAATTTTTCAAAACTTATATGAATGTATTGCTGCCGCATTTGGGGAAACTGTTCAATAATATATTGTTAAATCATGATATCCCGTAGACATGGAAGCTTGGTGACCAAACTAAAAGATTGAATAATGAATAAAACAAGGAAGGGGAACAAGTCAAGCCTACAAATAAATCAGAGGATAAAAAATGCCCACCCAGAATCAGACACAAACACCTTAAATGCCTGTACACAAATGCACAAAGCCTACAAACAGCGCACAAACAGGACGAACTGGAATTACTAACATACGACGGGCAATACGATCTAATTGGAATTACAGAAACCTGGTGGAACGAAACACATGACTGGAACACGCAGATAAAGGGCTACAATCTCTTCAAGAAAAACAGGTCAAACAAGAAAGGAGGTGGAGTTGCACTTTACATAAAAGACCACTACACTGCCAAAGAACTATATCCAACCAAAGAAGATAACCCCCTAGAAATCATATGGGTTAGTATAAAAGAAAAGAAGTGCAACACTACAATTGGAGTATGCTACAGACCACCAAACCAAACAAATACAATGGACAACCTCTTTACAAGCCAACTAACAGAAATGTGCAATAAGTACAGCACAACAATAATGGGAGACTTTAACTACCCCGACATTAACTGGAAAACAAACTCAGCACCAAGTGGAAATTCTGATAGATTTCTCACCAGTCTCGCTGATAACTTACTAACCCAAAAAGTGGAAGCAGGAACCAGAGGGACTGTAATACTCGACCTAATAATAACAAACAGGGAAGAAATGATAGAGGGAATTGAAGAAGAAGGGACACTGGGTGAGAGTGACCGTGTCATCCTCAAATTCAACATATTACATACACCAACTGCTGTACCCAACACCACTAGAGTCCCAGACTTCAGAAAAGCAGACTTTAACAAGCTCAGAGCGAACCTGGAAAAAAAAACCTGGAAGGAACTTCTAAAGGGTAAAACCACACAGGAAGCCTGGGAGGCCCTAAAAAACAGTACCACAGATGCCCAAAACAATACAATCCCCATGAAAAAGAAAAACAGGAAAACCAAAATGAAACCAGCTTGGCTAAACAAAGAACATAAAAGAAAAAAGAGCCAAATACAAAAAATGGAAAGAAAGACTCATATCCAAAGCGGAATATTAGCAAACAGCCAAAACCTGCAAACAAAAAATAAAAACAGCAAAGGCCCAACACGAACCATACCTTGCAAGAAAAGTCAAAGACAACAAAAAAGTTTCTTCCAGCACATAAACAATAAGAAGAAAATCAAGGAAACAATCACTACACTAAAAAATGAAGATGGTAATGAAATCACAGACAACAGAGACAAAGCACAGCTGCTCAACACGTACTTTGCATCAGTGTTCACACAAAATGAGACCACCTACCAACCAACCTGCAAGTCTGCAACAAATAGCCCTGGAACTGAACTCAACATAGACAAAAACACAATAAGGGACTACTTGTGGGAGCTCAACAAGTACAAATCACCAGGGCCAGACGGACTTCACCCCAGAGTCCTAAAAGAACTGGAAGACACCATCGCAGAACCACTTCTCCCCATCTATCAAAAATCCTGGACCACTGGAGACCTTCCAGAAGACTGGAAACAAGCTGACATAGTCCCCATCCACAAAAAAGGTAAAAAGATTGATCCAGGCAAATGCAGACCAATCAGTCTGACTTCTATATCTGGAAAAATACTGGAGAAAATAATTAAAAAACAACTTTGCCACTACCTAGAAACAAACAACATTATATCCAACAGCCATCACGGGTTTGTCAGAAATAAATCATGCCAAACCAACCTCATATCATTTTTCAACACCATAACCAAATTAGTGGACCAACACAACACAGTAGACCTCATATACTTGGACTTTAGCAAAGCTTTTGATAAAGTTGACCACAATCTCCTAATCCACAAATTAGAAAAAATGGGGTAGGTTACAACACATGCAGATGGATAAACAGTTGGCTGTCCAACCATACGCAATGGGTTGTCCTCAACGGTTCCAAATCCACATGGAAGAAGGTAGGCAGTGGGATACCACAGGGTTCCGTCCTGGGCCCTGTACTCTTCAATATTTTCATCAATGACCTGGACGTGGGAGTAGAAGGGGAACTAATCAAATTCACAGATGACACCAAGCTGGCAGGGGTAGCCAACACCCTAGAGGACAGGCTCAAAATACAGAAAGATCTAGACAGATTAACACAATGGGCCCACACTAACAACATGATGTTCAATGTTGACAAGAGCAAAGTCACCTTCACCTTGGTAAAAAAAAACCTAGACACACATACAGCCTGGGAGAAACCCCACTTAGCAGCAGTAACTGCGAAAGAGATCTTGGAGTCTTGGTGGATAATCAACTAAACATGAGCCAGCAATGTGCAGCAGCGGCCAAAAAAGCCAACACCATCTTAAGCTGCATCAACAGAGGGATACACTCCAAGACCAGGGAAGTATTAATACCACTCTACTACGCCCTGCTCAGACCACATCTGGAGTACTGCATCCAGTTCTGGTCACCACATCTCAAAAGAGACATTGAAACTCTGGAGAAGGTGCAGAAAAGAGCAACCAAAATGATTAGGGGACTTCAAACCAAGACTTACGAAGAGAGATTGCGGGAACCGGGCAAGGATAGCCTAGAGAAAAGGAGGGCCAGAGGGGACATGATAGCTGTATACAGGTATATGAGGGGTTGCCACAGAGAGGAGAGGGTCACTCTATTCTCCAGAGCACCAGAGGGCCGGATGAGGAACAACGGCTGGAAGCTGACCAAGGAGAGATTCAACCTAGAAGTAAGGAAGAACTTCCTGATGGTCAGAGTGGTCAACCATTGGAACAACCTGCCTGCGGAGGTTGTGAACTCCCCAACTCTGGACACTTTCAAGAGGAGATTGGACTGCCACTTGGCTGGGGTGCTTCAGGATTCCTGCTCAGGCAGGGGGTTGGACTTGATGATCTGCATGATCCCTTTCAACTCTAACAATGAATGAATGAATGAATGAATGAATGAATGAATGAATGAATGAATAAATAAATTCAAAAAAATTACTCTAAAATTAACTTCAGGACGCAAGTAGCCTATCAATCAGAGAACAGATACATAAAAAACAAGCTTTCTATAGTTTATATAAGGTATGCCAATCTATTCCAAAACCATTTGTCCCAGTTTTTAGTCCACAGGAAATTATTCATCATCTATGTGGCATCACAGACTACAATCCAATACAAAATCAGTTATTTTATATCTCAGAATTTGAAACTGGAGAGTTCCCTACAAGTAGCTCTATCGAGAGAGAAGAGAAGCAGCATTCTAGAGTAGAAGTGACAAAGAGACAATTGATTCAAAAGACACGGTTTTATAAGTAGCCATGATATCCACTTATCTTGCATTGCCTTTATAATGTTGAGATCTAGACTAGAGTTCTAGTAGAGTTCAAACTGTCCATGTTTTTAATGGACTGCCATTAAAACAATTCCTTTCTACAAAGTGCCTGTTTCCTCTCTAATTTTTTATTGAAAGGCACCTGTTAAAATATTCATAGCAACCTTGTCCTGCTTCATTTTAATAACCAAGAGACAGAGAAGCCCCCACAAACTGTAATGTAATTTTTTAAAATTACTTGACCAATCGGAATGACATGTGTTCGCAATAAGGTTGAGGAAATTTCATTTGGGAAAGAGGGAATGATGCTTGGAGGCAGGGGACGGTGGGGGAGAAGACACATCACATATAAAGTGGTTTCAGGAAAGATTATTAACTTGAAATTGCCCTACAGACATATATAAGATTAAGGAAGTAGAACTCCCATTGGGATTTTTATCACGTAGTCTGTACTGTTAACAGCACTGCCCCAAAGCTCTCCATTAGCCTTCAGAACAGGCTGAAAAAGAAATGTAAAACAGATGCGGTATTCTCCTGGAGTCTGTGGGTCTTCACTTCTACTCGCCCAAACCTGGGGGTTTTGAAACTGGAAATCCACTATTGCCTGTTGCTCACACACCCTTTCAAGCATATGCAGCATGGAATTCCACCTGGTTGGCAAATCGCAGATGAGGCAGTGGGTGGGAAGGCCAAAGTTCCTCTGCAGGGAAGATAGGCAAGCAGCAACAGGGTGGGAATGTCGAAAGTGTGCTCACACCGCACGCTCTTTATTCAGCAGCGCCGACATGTCCGGATAATTGGCCAGGAACTTCTGTACCACCAGGTTGAGCACATGCGCTAGGCAAGGGATGTGCGTCAACCCCGCTCGGTCCAAGGCTGCCACAAAGATCCGCCCGTTCTCGCACACCACCTTCCCCGGCTTCAGGTTCAGCGGCAGCAACCACTCATCTGTCTGCCCCTGGATGCCGGTCCATAGCTCCTGGGCGGTGTGTGGTCTCTCCCCCAAGCAGATGAGTTTCAGCATTGCATGCTGCCGTTTCCCCATGGCCGTTCTGAAGTTGCTGGGCTGGGCTGGGCTGCACTTACTGGATGTGGAGGGTGAAGACAGGGAAACAGAGTAGGAGCAGGAGGCAACAGCAAGCACCGACTGATGTCCAGCAATCCTGGGTGGTGGAAGAATATGCACTGAATTGCTTCCTGCCTCATTCCCAGACGCCACTACATTCACCCAGTGGGCAGTGAGAGAGCTGTACCAGCCCTGGCCATGTTTACTGGTCCACGTGTTGGTGGTGAGGTGGACGCGGGAACTGACAGCATTGCACAGTGCACACCGAACTTTCTCCACTACATGTTGGTGCAGGGCAGGGATGGCCTGCCCTGCACCAACACCCTATGTTGTCAGTGATGGCTAAAATCGTTTCTCAGTCAGTGAAATAACCATCTCTGTAGTTGGGTCCATACCTGGTTCAGGTAGAATGCCAGTTTATCTGGGCTTCTATCAAAGATGGCCTTAAAGCGGGGTGGCCACATGGGTAGCAGCAGTGATTGAGGTGTGGGGATGGGAGCAGGCATCTACTGGAGCTGGACCCAGCCTTGGCCTGGTATGCCTACTTGGGTAGCACATGCCCTGCTGGCAGAATCTAGGATTGCCCCACTGGACTGGTGGGTCTCTAGCACTGGGGTGGGCTGGGGCTCAACCATGCTGAGGATGGTGTTGAAAGGCTAGAAGGCTGGGCTGTCAAGGAGGTAGATTGGACCTTCCTGGGGAGGCTCAGTTGCATGCTGGACTGCACTAGTAGGAATAGCACTGGGAGTGTTCCCTGAGTAGATCGGTTTCCTTGAGTGGAAAATGTAAAGGTTGGCTGGCTGAGGAGCATCATCGCTTGGCTGGACTTTGAAGCCACCTAATGCTACCAAGGCTGAGTTGACCAAGCTTCTCTGGCAGCCCCTTCAGAGTCTGGCTGTGGGTTGCAGTCAGGTACTTTCACTTCCAGACTCACTGAAGTCCATGGGCAGCGCACCCCCCAAAATACAAAATACCCCTCACGCACCCTTTTTCATGGGCGTGCGCTCCCCATCCCCCTGCCAGCCCGCAGGGGAGCGGGGGCGGGGAGGCGCCGGCAGTAGAAGGGAAGGGAGCTGTGGCTGCCCCTGCCTCCCCATGGTGCCTCCGGCCCACTCAGCCTTTCGGCGCTGCCCCCCCGCCCACCCAATCAGCCCCTTCTGCTTCTCCACTGCCTCCTGCCTTGGGGCACAGCTTCTCCCGCACCAGGAACGCATGCCCTGCCCGTCTCACAGTCCCTTTGCCGAGAGCACTTTCGTCCCGGGCTCTCTGCAAGGGGGTTGCAGGAGAGGCGGGGCAAGCGTTCTCACAGCTGAGGCCGGCGAAGGTGATATTCAATGTCGGGGGCACGCAGGCGGTTGCGCACGCTCCCTATCCCCCTGCCAGCCTGCTCAGAACATTCAAAATAAGAAAAACCTTCGCTGGCGAAGGCTTTTCTTGTTTTGAAAGTTCCGGGCGGGCTGGCAGGGGGATGAGGAGCACGCGCCCGACATTGAAAATCACCTTCGCCAGCCTCCGCTGTGAGAAGAATGGAGAGAGAACGAGAGAGAGTGAGAGCAACAGACAGCAAGATAGAGAGAAAGTGAGAAAGAGAGAGAGAGAGAAAGGGGGAGAGAAAGAGATAGCAAGAGAGAGAGAACAAGAGAGAGAAAGAGTGTGAGAAAGAAAACAAGAGAGAAAGAATGAGAGAGAGAGAAAGAAAACAAGAGAGAGAGAGAGAGAAAACAAGAGAGAGAGAAAGAAAACAAGAGAGAGAAAGTGAGAAAAAGAGAGAGAGAGCAAGAGGGGGAGAGAGAGAGAAAGAAAGAGAGAGATGAGAGAGGAAGGAAGAGAGTGAGAGAGAGGAAGAAAGCAAGAGAGAGAGAGACAGAGAAAGCAAGAGAGAGAGAGGAGTGGAAGGAAGAGATAGAGAGAAATGATAGAAAAAAGGGGAGAAAAAAAGAGAAATGAGAAAATGATTGAGGCAGAGAATGACAGGAAAGAGAGAGGAACAGAGAGAGAAGTGACTCTTGATTTAAAGCATATGGTAAAAGCACTTAAATAATAACAGAGAGAAAAAACCCCAGCCCTCACCTGTTTTTATTAATAGTTATGTTTTTGGTTTTGCTGGTTGATTTAGTTTTAATAGTAATGGATTTTTTTTAATAATTATTAATTTATTTTAATAAAAAAGAAGGGATTTTTTCTTATTTATTTATATATACAGTGGTACCTCAAGATACGAACCCCTCGTCTTACGAACAACTCGTGATACGAACCTGGGGTTCAGAAAAATTTTGCCTCTTCTTACGAACTTTTTTCGAGTTACGAACCGGCGTTCGGAGACAGCTGGGAAGCCGCGCGGCTGTTTTAAAAGGTGACAGCTGGGCGGCGGGGCTTCCCAGCAGCCTCCCGAACGCTGGTTCGTAACTCGAAAAAAGTTCGTAAGAAGAGACAAATTTTTTCTGAACCCTGGGTTCGGTTCGGGAGGTTGCTGGGAAGTCCCCCAGCCCGGCTGTGACCTTTTAAAACAGCCGCGCGGCTTCCCAGCTGTCTCCGAACGCTGAACGCGGAAGTCGCCAAAAGCCGTTTTTTTGCGGGGGGTTTTTGGTTGCACGGATTAATTGACTTTACATTGTTTCCTATGGGAAACAATGTTTCGTCTTACAAACCTTTCGTCTTACGAACCTCCTCCTTGCACCAATTAAGTTCGTATCATGAGGTATTACTGTATATATATGCCACCCAGTCCCAAGGGGACAGCCACTCAGACACTATACTTTTCCGCCCACACTGAAAAAATATTAGAGGGAACATTGGTGAGGACTACTCACCACCAACCCCCCCCCCCCCCAAAAGTCAGTTTCCTACTTTCTTCCACTAACAGGGCAGTAGCAGCTACAGCCAGCCTCTTACCACAACATTCATCAATTTGGATAAAAATGCAATGGGCTTCTTTTTCCCGGCCCATACCTGTGCCAACACCCCTTTAGCTATCCCATCCTCAACTGCTACAAACAAATGAAATGGTTTCTCTAAATCTGGCAAACTTAGCACCAGTGCTTATATTAATGCTTTCTTTAATTCTTCCAACCGATCCTCATCACCCTTTTTCCATCTTACTTCCCATGGTTCTTCCTTCAATAATTTCTCATACAAAAATTTCACCTTATCTGTATATCCATCTATCCATAACCTGCAATAACCCACCAAACCTAATAACCTTCGAACCTCCTTCTTATCCTTCGGTAAGGCCTGCCTCATTATACCTTCTATCCTCTCTGGATTTATCTTCTTACTGCCCTGGCTAATTATATGACCTAAATATCTCACTTTCAGCTCTACATATTGTAATTTTTTCTTGGACACTCTCAAACCCTGCCTGCCTAAAAAATTCAATTCCATTTTCCATATCCCCCTTCTTCTCTCCAGATAGCAATAAATCATCCACATATTGGAGAAGTCTTAATCCTTTAGGTACCTGAAAATTAGCTAACACGTGCTCCAACATTTGCCCAAATAAATTAGGGCTTTTGGAAAACTCCTGAGGCAAAACACACCATCTAAATTGTTGAGTCCTATGTGTATCTGGATCTGTCCACTCAAAAGCAAAAATATCCCTCGATTCCCCAGCCAATGGACATGTCCAAAATACATCTTTCAAATCAACAACACTGAAATATTTATGATTATTTGGAATATGACTTAAAAGGGTATATGGATTGGGAACTATAATATGCCGACTAGCAATTAATCTATTAATTTTTCTTAGATCTTCGACTAAGCGATAAGAGCCATCAGGTTTACGAACCGGTAAAATAGGTGAATTAAATTGGGACATGGCAGGTTCAATTAAACCATCCCATAACAAAGTTTCTATCACTGGTTCCTCTTATACCCTCTATAGGAATTTTATACTGTTTTTCCCTGTACTGGCTGTACTCCCTCCTTCAGTTTTACTGTCAAAGGAGGAATTTGCAATATACCTCTATTTCCAGCAGTCTCCCAGACCATTGGGTCTATAATCTGTTCCTCGTCCACTGTTAACACCTTTATCTCACAGGCCTTTTTGGTAAATGTCATTTCACAACCCAATAGATATAAGGCATCTCTACCCAATAAATTTGACCCAGCTTCCGGCACTATAATCACGTCCAAAAATAAAATCTTGTCCCCATACCTTATCCTCACATGTTTTACCAATGGCACTTCAAATGTAACACACTGCACCCCCCTAATTTTCATAGTATCAATGCCCCCTATCATTCCCTTAGGCACCTCACAAAGTGATTTTCTCACAGCCCCAGTATCAATTTAAAAAATCTGTTCTTCCTCCTCTGGTCCCACTAAAAGATTTATCAAGGGTTCAGTGTAGGACGTTATTTAAAACCCCTGAGTTTGTCAATCAACCCCCAACGGAGAGGGGCGGCATACAAATCTGATAAATAAATAAATTAATAAATTAAAGAGTACAACCTCTGGTTCCTTCTCTGATTTCTATTCTTCTGAGGGCAATTCCATACAAAATGACCTTCCTGTCCACAGGCAAAGCATTGTTTTCTTTCTATACCCAGAGGCCTCTTCCACGAAGGCCTCACACTACCATTCGGGCCTGATGTTATATTTAACCTCCCTTTCCCAATCTCTTTCTTCTCCTGTGATTTATCAGCCTTCAAAACTGATGCCATTAATTGTGGCTTCTGTCTACTCTTGGCCTCCTCCCTATTCACATAAACATTTTGTGCTGTTTTCAATAACTTTGTAATATCTGCACTTGCCCAATCTTCCAACTTCTGAATCTTCTTTTGTATATCCGGCCATGAATTTGTTACAAACTGCATCTTAAGTAAAGCCTCATACTCAGCACTACCTGGAACAGGCCCAGAATATTTATTCAAACTATTCTTTATCCTATCCAAGAAATCATGAGGAGTCTCATCCTTATACTGACCCACCTCAAAAGCTCTCTTCAAATTAGTCCCTTGTGGCACTGCAGTTCACACACCCTCTATTATAATCTTGTTCAAATCCTTTAATTGCCTTCTACCCTCCTGAGTGTTCACATCCCACTCAGGATCCACCAATGGAAACTTGACCTCAGCAGCCACCGGATTTATTATTCCTGTCTGTGATTTGGTCCAATAACTCATGGCAGCAGTACGAATCTGAGTCCTCTCCTCTGTTATGAATAAATAACTCAAAATGTACTGCAATTCCGCAAATGTATACACATTAGGCCCCAGAAACAAATTCAAGGAATCTGCTGTCCCAATACGGTCACTATTCAAATTTGGCATAAACAATTTATATGTACGCAAATCAGAGGAGGTCAACGGAACATTGACAAAGGTCGTAACGGCCTCACTTGCAGCATTTAAACCACTCAGTACCTGTCTTAAAGGTAGAACTCTAGCTTTTGACCTAGTGACCCTCTGAGAAGGAGAGGATAATGTGATACTAGGCTTAACATCTGCCCTTTCAGGGGACCCAGCCACTGCAGCCTGCACATCAAAACCAGCAGCCTGTCCAAAATCAGGGGGGGAGGATGGACAAAGGGGGTATCTTAAAGGGTCCCATCCATTCCTATCTTCTTCCTTTCCATAAAGGACTCTTTCACTTTTTCCCACCATCCCTAACAGTTCTTCCCAAACAACAAAATTCCAGGGGAGCAAGTACCTTATTTGATCAAGTAGCCCTTTTGCTTCAAGCACTTTCCTTAATGCTGTAATCCAATATGGATCAGAATCCCCATATTTATTCCACCTATAATTTGGTTTTATCAATATGTGTTTGGGCCATTCTCTAGTACAATATGTTATCATAAGAATCTTATCCAAATCCTTGGTATAGGGGGACAATCAGGTCTCATCCCACTGTGCCAACAATTCTGCCAAAGGAGATATTGAAGGAATAGTAGGAACCTCTGCCGCTCCCCCAAACCTTTGACACATAGCTGTAAGCCTTGAACCCATTCTGTAATTTACAACATATGGTCCCTGCACAGCATATGCAACACTTTGATGCATCAAAGTAATACAGACACAAGGAAAGAACCCAAAAAAGAAATATGTTCATTCCTATAGTGCCTCATTCACACACACATCATTTCACTCCAGATGGCTTATACTCACCACCTCCTGATGCGTGCCGGCAGCTGCTAATACTCTATTTTGTCTCGGGACCACCTAGATCCATGGAGCTTTCCCCAGACAGAGAAGGGATAAAAGGAGAAAATTCCCCAACAGAGAAGGGAGGAAAAAAATCCCACCTCCTACTCCCCCCCTTCTCTGCCTGTTAAAGAAAAGTCACTAGACTCCTGGCTGACCTCGCCAAAATGGATAGAAAAAAACCCAATAGACACAGAGCTCTGTATAAAATCAAACAGTTTATTGATACAAAAAGGAAAAAAAATAGATAAGTGGTTTGTCTATTTTCCATATATACATATGTGGGATCATAGCACAGGCTGGCTGATACTGTGATACCTTGTGGATAAATACAATGATATATTTATAGTTTTTGATATGATATCGCATCCCCCCCATTCTCTTTTCCAAATACAGTGTTCCCTTGATTTTCGCGGGGGATGCGTTCCGAGACCGCCCGCGAAAGTCGAATTTCCGCGAAGTAGAGATGCGGAAGTAAATACACTATTTTTGGCTATGAACAGTATCCCAAGCCTTCCCTTAACACTTTAAACCCCTAAATTTACAATTTCCCATTCCCTTAGCAACCATTTAGATTATTACTCACCATGTTTATTTATTAAAGTTTATTTAAAAAATGTTTTTTAAAGGCAGATGAAAGTTTGGCAATGACATATGACGTCATCGGGCGGGGAAAAACGTGGCATAGGGGTAAAACCGCGAAGTATTTTTTTAATTAATATTTTTGAAAAACCATGGTATAGACGTTCTGCGAAGTTCGAACCCGCGAAAATCGAGGGAACACTGTATGGTCTTGTTTTTCTAGCTCAGCTTCCCATTTCTTCATTTTTCTTCAGAACTATTCATCATGTTGTTATTCCCCTTTCCTATGAAAGTTCCTTGGCTTGGAACATAAGATTTCATCATTCCTGCTTCCTAATAAACATCTTGTGCAATTCCCTACTTGCAAGACTTGCCAATGTTCAATACGCTATGAAGGATACATGGTAAATAGTATATCTAGGCCTAAATTCTATAGATTTTTCTTACATAAAGTAATATATGCCTCCCACAAGGAATTTGGAAATTTGCCTTCTTTTAAAATTTTATTGAACAGTTCCAGCAAGTTTTTTCATATATATTAATAAAAGTTTTATAAATTTCAACCGGAAGGCCGTCCGGTCCTGGGGTCTTGTTGTTTTTTTGTTTTTGCAGTGCTTTCTGTATTTCTTCTTGTGTGATATCTCTGTTTAAGTTTATTCTCATATCATCAGTTAGGATGGGGAAGTGCTGTTTTAACAAATAATTTCTAGTCTCTACCTCACTAATTTCCTTTTTTTAATATAAGTTTTAGAAAAAGTTTTGAATTATTATTTTTTCTTGGCCAAATCCTGATGCCACTGTCCCTGATCATCTGTAAGTTGCTGAATTACTCTATTGGTTTTCCTTTTCCTTAATCTATAAACTCACCATCTCCCAGCTTTATTATCATATTCAAAATAATTTTGCTTCATTGTTTTTATATTTAAAGCTAATTCTTCTTGATTAATTACATTTATTTTATGGGTTATTAAATCTTTTTCTGTTTGTAACTTTTCATTTGCAGAATTTTCCCTACATTGATTTTCTATATCTTGCAATTCTCTTTGCAATTTAATTATTTTCTCTTTACGTTTTGTTCTGTCTGGGTTCCCCCAGACGTCAACACCAACTAAAAATACCACACCACAATACAGGAAGGGCGGGCCTGCCTTTTCAACCTTTCTGAGGAGAACCACACCCAAACCCAGCTGTTGCCTATTAGGGATGGAAATACCTGGCTAATTGTCCCCTTCATTGTGCTGCCCTTCTCTGCCTCATATCTATGATGGCTTGTGCGTTCTCATCTAATGACTCCAGGCTACTCGCTGGGGAGAGCTCCCCCCCGGGGGTCTCAGGCTGTTCTCCCTCCTCCTCGTCCTGACATTCCTCTTCCCCGTCTGCCTGGTCCTCCTCCTCCTCCTGTTCCTTGTCCTCCCCCTCTGAGCATGGAGCCGGCAGAGTTCCAGCCGTTCCCTGAGGAGCCTCAGACTGAATCACAACACGTTTTTTTTCTTATTTGATAAGTAATAGATATGTCTCTAAAATACGCTTTCATTGTATCCCATACATTATAAACAGATGTATCTTCATTTAAATTTTCTTTAAAGAAAAAAACTTAATTCTTTTTCCGTTTTAACCAAGAATTCTTTTTCCTGTAATAATAATAATAATAATAATAATAATAATAATAATAATAATAATAATAATAATAATTGTTCTGTCACGGGTCCCCCCAGACGCCAACACCAACTAAAAAGAGTAGCCAAACACACTGGTAAAAAGCAAAGGCAGTTTATATATTTGAAAGCAAACACAGGTAACAAAAACTGTTCTTACAGACAGGAACGTTATGAAGCTTCACAGAGGTTTCACGACGGCCAGGTAATAAAACAGGATTCTTGCTGGCAAAAACAACACTGGAGGTAATAAAACCCACGCCTTCCCCAAGTCTTCAGCCTTCGAAGCCACAAGCCAGGATCAGAGATGCCAAGAAGGTCACAGGACTCCCAATTGATAACTCTCCACAATACAGTAAGGGCGGGCCTGCCTTTTCAACCCTGCTGAGGAGAACCACACCCAAACCCAGCTATTACCAATTCAGGGATGGAAATACCTTGCTAATTGGCCCCTTCTTTGGGCTGCCCGTCTCTGCCTCATATCTATGATAGCCTGGGCGTCTTCATCTAATGAATCCAGGCTACTCGCTGGGGAGAGCTCCCCCCCGGGGGTCTCAGGCTGCTCTCCCTCCTCCTCTTCCTCTTCTGCCTGGTCCTCCCCCTCCTGTTCATCGTTCTCCCCCTCTGAGCATGGATCTAGCAGAGTTCCAGCCGTTCCCTGAGGAGCCTCAGGCTGAATCACAACAAATAATAATAATTTATTGGGTTTGTATGCCGCCCCTCTCCGTAGACTCCTGTAGTATATTTGAATTTAAAGTCCACCTATTTTTATCTCGCACCGGGTTCCTCAACTTTAATAAAATCAAAGAGTGGTCTGACCATTTGTTATCCTGTATCTCCATATTCGTAATCTGTGAAAACAAAGTTAAATTGGTCCATACCATATCAATACATGACCACGATTCATGTGGATTTGAAAAGAATGTATATTGCTTACTTGTAGGGTTCAATTGTCTCCAGACTTCATACAAATCCAGTTCTTTAATCATGGTCATGCCCGAGCTTGGAAGTTTCCTTTTAATATGGTTTTTGCTTTTCCCTCTATAGTTCAAATTAAAATCCATAATTGCATTAAAATTGCCCAAAACACAAACATTTTGCCAATTAAACTCGTTTAATTTTTTGTGTAATTTGGAATAGAATTTTTTTTGTTTTTGATTTGGGGCATAGATTCCTACTAGCAATATTTTGCCATTATCTGTACATATTTCCACCATTAATATTCTCTCTTTGGTGTCTTTATAGATTAAATTTGGATTTAAATTTTCTTTGATGTACATAACTATACCTTTTTTCCTTACTTGTGCAGAAGTACAAAACATTTTCCCCAATTTTGTACATTCCAACAATTTATTATATTTTTATTTTATATGCGTTTCCTGCATACAAATGATATCTAAATTTGATTTACCCATATCTAAAAAAACACATTTCCTTTTTATTAACAAATTTAAGCCATTGATATTTACCGATAGAATTTTTATTTCACCCTCTTTAATATCTTTATTGACTATTCGATTTAAGGGTGCCCCTTGATCTTGTCTCAATCAGCGTCCTAGCACTAGCACCTTCTCGTTCATTTCTGTCAAACCCTTCAGATTCACTAACCTCCCCTTCCTCAATTCTCAGTTCTCTCGATGTTTCTTCTATATTTCAATTTCCACCTTCTTCTCTATTAAAGCCTTCATTTTCCATCATGTAATTCTTGTGCTTTGTCCATCAAATCTATCTTGTATCTTTTTTTCTTTCCATGTCACAAACATCCCCTCCGGGATAAGCCATCTAAACAGGATGTTATTTCAATTTAACTGTGTTGATAAAATGTTATTATTATATACCCTTTAACAGCATTCCTTCTTACCCATTTTAAAGAAACAATATTATTTATTTTACTTACATTTATGTAAAAGGAGCTATTTAGTTTAAAATCATTTTTCTCTAAATATATTAAAAAAACTATCTCTGCAGGTGATTTCCATCATACAAATCATTATTGGATTAATATAATTTTCTCTCAAGATAGCTACACATATGTTTCTACTATTTTTATTGCTATGGGAGGAAAACAATCTTACAATATATATGAAAATTCTCTGACCTTTGTTGCTTATTTCAAAAACTACTAGCAACAAGCAATATTCATTTGTGATTAGGACATGCATGGATCCTCCATTTTATTTTATTATGCATTTTAAAATACTGAACTAACAGTGAACACTATGGTTCCAACACAATATTGATTAAAAATGAAAATTCCAAGACACCCAATAGTTTGTTTAGAGATTCAAGTGGGATAGGTCCAGTTATTCATTATGCTGTAAAAAAATTTGATAGATGAAAAACTTCAGTTATTATATTCACAATGGGTCATGTCATCTAAAGAATCAACGAAAGCGACCAAAAGGTCAACAAAATGGGAAGAACCAGTGGCAGCTTACAGCCTTTCCATGGAGCAATTGAGAGAGAAGTTCAGGGGATTGGAGTTTTGAGGAGTGGCTCCACCAAAGTGGTCAGTTGTGGGTCCCACTCACCAGTTTGCTACTATCTCTACCCTCCCAACAGATGGTACCTTCTGGCTAGGCTGGGATGTCAGGAGGTGCATAGCAGAAATTTGTTTGTTTGTTTGTTTGATTGATTTCTATGCCACCCAATCCTGAAGAACTCAGTTGCAGTGGGACTACATCCCAGTAACTGCTATCCTGGCAAGTCCAAATGGCCATTGGACAGTAGCAAGGAGAGAGGTTCAACAGAGAGCTGATATACCACCCAGACATGTACTGGTATGGGAGGATCATCAACCTCCTCCTTTTAAAGTCATATTTGAAGGCCAACCAGAAAAGTTGGCAATGGGCCTGCAACACTTGGAACTGCTGGGGCTGGAGCAGAAGGTCATAATGGACAATAAGGGCTCATTGGAACAAGTAGAGAGTGATGAAACATGGGATGTACACAAAGAGAGCTGAGCAAAGTCAGGCGATAGGTCACTGGATCAATGACCTTTTCTGTAGGGAAAGGTTCCAAGAAACGTTGATCGAGCTTGCGACTTGGTTTCTCTGAGGATAAATACTTTGTCAAGAGCCAAACTTGATCTCCAACAGTCGATGGTGGTGTGTCCCCATGGGAGTGGTCTGCAAATCTCTTGTAGTCTTCTTTAGCTTTATATTTTTAAAATATTTTATTGATTTTCAAAATAAAAGACAAAACAAAACGAACAAACATTAAATTGACAAAACACTACATTTAACACAAAAAGGAGCTACAATTGCTCCGCTCAGTATAGAAGTCTTCTTAATACAGAAAGAAAAAAAAACTAATTATAGTTTAGATCAATAAAGAAAAGTAAAGATCAATAAAATAACTCTGTATAGCATATACTATCATAAAAAATTTAATTTTTCAATACTTTCCACCAACTATATAATTGTGGTTTAAACCAATTCAGAAAAGTAAACCTATCTGTAAAATATCTCTATGTGATATATTCTGTCTAGTAAATTTAACTATTTAACACTTTATTTTCATATCTTTAAAAGTCTTTTTTTTTATTCCACCAGTTGTAAACTTTCTGCCAAATTTTATAAAATTCTGTTTCTACTTGGTTATTCAACCGTCTCGTCATCATATCTAATTCTGCACATTCCATAATCTTCCTCAATACCTCTTCGTCTTTTGGTATTTCCTTTTATTTCCACTTTTGTGCAAAAGCAATCATTGCAGCTACTAAAATATGAATTATTAAATAATATGTTTCTTTTTTATACCTAGTATCTGTAATACCTAATAAAAAGAATTCTGGGGTCTTCCTGATTTCTTTCTTTGTAATTTCTCTTAACCATCTTTCCACCTTATTCCAATAGATCTTTGCTTTTGAACATGTCCCCCATGTATAGAAGTATGTACCAATTTCTTTTTTACATTTCCAACAGTTGGGTTAAATGCTTGGAAACATCTTTGAAATTCTATTAGGTGGCAAGTGCCATCTATAAAACATCTTGATTTGATTTTCTTTAAAAGAGACTGATTTAGTTGTTTTCCAATTATGTGTCCAAACTTTTTCCCATGTGTCTAAATCTATTTCTTTTCCTAAGTTTTTACACCAACTAATCATATTATCTTTTAATATCCAACCTATTTTCTTATAATTTATTAAATATTTATACACTTTCCCAATCAATTTTCCTTGATTTTGAATTAATTTCCCTAATATATTATTATCTTTCTTAAATATATATATCCTTCCATCTTTTTGGAATCTGGATTTAATCTGGGCATATTGCCACCAATCCATTTCTACTCCTACTTCCTGTAATTCTTGTCTTGGTTTCAATTTTGATTGGTTATCAAGTACATCCCTAAATTTCCATATTTTACCTTCTTTTAATAAATTTGGGGGACTTATAGCTTCTATTGGCGAGATCCATTCTGGCATTACTAAGAAGTGATTTTTTAAATCTCATTCCAAACATCTAATAAGGCCTTTCTAATTGTGCGTCTTTTAAAATATGAATGATTTTTATGCTTTTCATACCAAACAAAGGCATGCCAACTTAACATTAAATCATAACCCTCTAAATTTAATAATCTTCTATTTTCCAAAGTTAACCATTCTTTTATCCAAGATAAAGCTGCTGCTTGATAGTATAGCTTCCAATTTGGAAGGGCGAGCCAGCCCCTCTCCTTCCGGTCTTCTAGTGCACTTTGTTTTATTCTTGGTTTTTTACCTTGCCATATAATTTTTTTAGTAATCTTAGTTAATTCTTGCATAGTGAAAAATGCCCACCACCCCGACACACACACATACCCCACCACCATATTGGGGGTGTTTCTTATATAACCCACTTTAAGCCAAGAGCAATATATCTATTTACATATTATAGAGTGATTCCAATTTATTTCTTCTTACTTTGTCCCACCATCCCATCAGTTGTCTCAATTCAGTTTCATTATCCAAATTTATCCTTTTATCCATCATTTCAAATTGAATATGGTCCACCATGTACCTGTACTAATTTTGCATTGTTCATTTTGTCGCATCCTTCCAACCCAAAATTATTACCGCCTGAGTGCTTTCTATTGCTGCTTGTAAATTCCATTGCATTGCTTTTAACTAATACTGCCATTTCCTTAGTGATTGTCGATTGTATATTTAACATTCTATTTATGTCCTCTTGCACTTTTTGCCAAAATTCCTGCACTATAGGGCATTCCCAAATCATATGCATAAACACTCCTTTATCTTGACAGTCATGCCAACAATTACCCCTGACCTTCTAGTGAAAATGTGCGAGTTGAACGGAAGTATAATACCACTTATGTAATATAGTGATACCTCATCTTACAAACGCCTCGTCATACAAACTTTTCAAGATACAAACCTGGGGTTTAAGATTTTTTTGCCTCTTACAAACTATTTTCACCTTACAACCCCCCCGCTGCCGCCGGGATGCCCCGCCTCCGGACTTCCGTTGCCAGCAAAGCACCCGTTTTTGCGCTGCTGGGATTCCCCTAAGGCTCCCCTCCATGGGAAAACCCACCTCCGGACTTCCGTTGTCAGCGAAGCGCTCGTTTTTGCGATGCTTGGATTTTCCTGCTGGGATTCCCCTGTAGCATCGCAAAAACACAGAAGTCCGGAGGTGGGGTTTCCCATGGAGGGGAGCCTCAGGGGAATCCCAGCAGCGCAAAAACAGGCACTTCGGCTGGCAAAAGGGGTGAATTTTGGGCTTGCATGCATTAATCGCTTTTCCATTGATTCCTATGGGAAACATTGTTTCATCTTACAAACTTTTCACCTTAAGAACCTCGTCTCAGAACCAATTAAGTTTGTAAGACAAGGTATCACTGTATTTTCCTTCTCATTTCCCTAATTCTTGTATTCTTAATTTTCTTTATATTTTCTACTGTATTTTTCATCTCTTGTACCTCTACTTGTATCTCATTTTACCACCATTTAGTCAATCCTTGAATCGTGTCCCCATCTGACTGCACTAACAACTTATATATATTGGTTGCTTGTGCCTTTATACCCTCACTTTATTCTCTTATTATTTTCTCTAACCCAGTCTCCTCCCTCAATACTACTTCTTTATTCTCCCTTTCATTGAAGTATTTACATATTGCATTTATTTGTAGCCAACTTTCCTTACCTAACCACCATTCTATATGATTTCTACTTGGCCTGCCATATAACCTTCTCATATAACTGTTCTATCTTAGTTATCCCTCTTCCCTTCAACTCTGCTATAACCTTATTCAAATTTGTTTCATTATCTCTATTTATTACATAAAGCGATGATAGTTTAGATTTATATAATCCTATTTCCCCTGCCATTTTTTCCAAATTTCCCCCTTTCATGGGACCTATTAATTTATCTAAGTCACTCCTATTAATTCTCTATTCTTCATCCCGTTTATCTGTTTTTCCAATTTCACCCATTTGTTTTCATATAGTTGCAACTCCATCAAACTTTCCATTTAGAAAACTTCCCTATACAACTCCAAATAAGGAACTCCCCATCCCCCCTCTTTTTCATTCGCAATTAACCACATTTTTCCTTATTCTTGGTCTCTTATTTTCTTCAATCCAGTAATTAAGTTTTTTGTCCCACTCTTTAAACTTAAATGTTGATAGCCCCCCTGACAGCACCTGAAATAGGTACATCATTTTTAAAGCTCTTATTTTATAGATTCTCGTTAGCTTTTTCTCTTTCCAGCTCCTCATCTGTTTCAACATTTTCCTCCATATTAATCTATAATTCACCTCCTCAATTTTCGCTGGGTTTCTCAATAACCAAATTCCCAAATATTTAAATTTTTTTAGTCCTAATTTCAACCCTGATTCTTTCCTAATTTCCATCTGCTCTCTCGGACCTGTATTTAAACACATAATCTCTGATTTTTCCATATTAACCGACAGTCCTGATTCCTGTTTAAACTCTTGTAAAATATTTCTTATACCTTTAAACATCTCCATCGGGGTCTGGGTCAATATAATTGCATCATCTGCAAATAAGTTTATTTTCATTTCTAATTCCCCTATTTTATATCCTGCCCAGGTGTTATCTTGTCTTATCCTATTAGCTAAGATCTCTATTGCTATTACAAATAATTTTTGAGATAAAGGACATCCCTGCTTGGTGCCGTTTAATATTTTAATTCTCTGTGTTCTTTGTCCATTCGCTCTTATATACGCTTCATTCCCTTTATAAATCTCTTTTATAGTTTCACAAAATTTATCCCCCATATTTAGATCCTTACATAGTTTATATAAATAGCTATGGTTCACTTTATCAAAAGCTTTATACACATCTAATTTCAAAATTCCCAATTTCCTTTTAGTGACGATAGCATGGTGCATCACATTTATTACATTTCTAATTGGTTCGCTTATTTTCCTTCCCTTCACAAATCCATATTGATCCTCTTCAATTATTTCTGGTAAAATATTTTCTAGACTATTTGCCAATATTTTCATAAATATGTTATAATCTTGATTTGCCAAACTGATAGGACGGTAGGACCCAGGTTCTCTTAAATCTTGATCCATCTTCAGGATAGTAAAATATCTGAAAGCTTCCATGTCTGCTGGATATCACGATTTAATAATATATTATTAAACAGTTTCCCCAAATGTGGCAACAATACATTCATATAAGTTTTATAAAATTCCCCTGTAAACCCATCTGGGCCCGGTGCTTTGGCTTGTTTTAACCCTTTCATTACTCTTTAATTACTCTAGCAATTTCATCTTGTGTAATTTCTGCATTCAATATTTGTTTATCTTCTTCACTTACTATTTTCCCAACGTTGAGGACTCCTATCTTCACCTGCTCCTCTTTATACAAATCTTCATAATATTTCCCCATTATCTTCTCTAACTGCTCTTTACCATATCTAACCTCTCCACTAGAGTCTCTCAATGCTAAAATACATTATTTTTCTTTCCTCTTCTTCAAATATCTGGCCATTTGCTGCATTGATTTTGTCCCCCAACTCAATATTTTTGTCGCATCTTCATTCTTATCTTGTTTCACTGAATCTCGTCATACACCATCAATTGTTTCTTTTTCAATTTCAATAAACTATTCCAATCTCTACTTTTAGTTAATCTTAACTGCTCTTGTATCAAATCTATTTCCCTTATCTTCATTTCCTTTTCTCTACCCCACCTCTTCCTAATATCTGCTTCCATACATATACATTGTCCCCTCATAAAGGCCTTACATGCATCCCACACAATAGATTGTTTAATACCACCCACCTCATTAATTCTAAAATATTCACATAACTCTGTTTGCGATTTATCTTTATCTTGTTACGACTGCATTATATCTCCAAATTCTTTGATTGCGTTCCTGACCTATTTCCAATTCTGCCAATAGTGGGGCATGATCTGATAACCAAATACTTTTAATATCTACTTTTTAACTTGTATATTGCACCCCCTATTCATTAATATATAATCTATGCAGCTAAATGTATGATACCTTGCTGAATAATATGTACTTCTGTTTGAAATATCTGCATGAAGATCCACCATATCTGTTTAAATGTAACGTCCTACTATTTCCAGTCCCATTTGGTAATTGCATATTAAAATCTCCTGCCAAAAGAGTTGAGCCCTCCATAAAGTTGTCTAACTTCCTCTTAGTATTTATTATAAATTGTTTTGTTTTTGCATTCTGGGCATAAATTGCTGCTAATGTCAACTTCTTTTGATTAATTTTACCTTTAACAAATATCCACCTTCCTTCTCTGTCTTTCTGAACTCCAACCTCTTCAAAAGGAACCCTCTGATGAATAAGAATCGCCGTACCTCTACTATTTTGCGTTCCTCTAAATTCATATACCCATTTCCAATTTCTATCATTAATCAATTTATCCCTTCCTCCCCATCTTTTATGTGTTTATGTCAAAATCATAATATCCACCTTATGTTGCTTAGCCATCCTTAATATCCTAAAACATTTCAAATCTGATCCCAAACCATTCACATTTAAAACCATTATCTTACACTCAATCATAATATACCAAAATAACCCCTTTCCCCTCTTGTTTTTCTCCCTTCCTTACCCCTGTCAACCCCCCCACAACGTGCCTCCCCCCGTGCTCCCCCCACCAAAGGGGAGGAGGACAAGAAAAACCCTTGTCCAATTATGAGGCACATTCTCTTGATTGCGTTCCCACACAACTGAGCTCCACTTTCAACCACTTTTAATTGTAATAAAAGAGAAATATTCCCCTCCCACCCACCCTTCTCCTTTAGATAATTCCTTCTTTAACTTCTTTAACCTTCTTTCCCCCCCCCTTAAACTTCCCCCACAGAATAACAGATACACAAGAATCCAAAAACATCTCCAAGAAAAAACACAAAAAGACAAGGGGAGCCAACAAGGTCACTTTTTAGCTTTCTTCTCATGCTGAGCTCATGTTTTTCTCTACTCTCTTCTAATGGCCTCCACCTATCCGGTTAACTCCTTCAGCTGCTCTTCTCTTTGTCTTTCCTCCTCGTCTGGAGCACTACGACCGTCGAAAATATCTCCTTCCTCTGCTTCTTTTCTCTCACCCATAGTTCCTTGTGCTCCAGCTTCTTCAAACCCAATCCCCAGTTGATCCAATAATGCCTTTCCCTTCTCTGTACATCTTATTTTCTTGGAAATGCCCTGTACATACATGCCCTGTACATCTTATTTTCTTGGAACACCAAAATAGCAGCTGGAAACCCCCAAGTAAATCTTTTTAAACTTTGATATAACCAGCTTGAAATTGAGCGTAAGGAAGCTCTCGCTCTCAAGGTTTCCCAAGAGAGATCCCTCAGAACTCTTATCTCGTTCCCATCTTGTTTAAGGCTGGCAGAACTTTTCAAAGACTAGTAAACAATCTCCACTTTTTTTTCACTGACCAAAGCCATAACAATATCTCTTTGCCTCTCCCTATTTCTGTGCAGGGCAGCCCAATGGACATGTATTATATCATCAGAGCCGACTTGGACACCAGCTTGCTTATTAATCCAAGCAGTTACTGCTTCATTTAAGTTTGAGCCTGAAGCAAAATCTGATCAGAACCCACGCAGATGTAAATTTCTTCTCCTTTGATGGTCCTCCAAATTAGCAATTCTATAATTCATTTGTTTAATAATAATAATAATAATAATAATAATAATAATAATAATAATAATAATTTATTGGATTTGTATGCCGCCCCTCTCCGTAGACTCAGGGCGGTTTAATTAATTCATCCTGATCCTTCGCTTGTTCTTCAACTTTCTGAACTTTATTTAACATCTGAAGCCAGATTTCCAATTGTTGACTCCACTGTAATAAATCTCTGCTCAAATCCTGAGACAATGTCTAACAATCTATCCAGCTTTTTTTGGATCTTCCCAAGGCTTGAGTCTGCTCCTCCCTCCGCCATTTTAAGATTTATTCTACTCACTTTATCACTCCCTCGTTATAGCGAAAGAATCTCCGTCTTTGCTTAAAACCGTAAATCTTTAGTTTCTCTTTGATGTCTGTGGATTCTTTTTCCCTCTGTTTTTCTTCAAGAAGGATTTATAGTATTTTGAGGGAGAGATTTCCCTTTACATAATAAATTACTACGGAGCTCGAGGTGGAGTACCTAGAAACCCCTTTGGCACATGTGCAATCCCATCTTAGTTAATTCTTTTAAAAAATTCCCTCCCGGATTAATTGGAATTGCCTGAAATAAAAACAATACTTTAGGAAGAATGTTCATTTTAGCTGTAGAAATCCTTCCAAGTAAAGATAACTGTAAAGTGTTCCATATTTCCAAATCTTTTTTAATTTGACCTAAGAGTTTTGTGTAAGTATAATTTTTTAACGATATAGCTTTAGCTGAAATCCAAATACCCAAATATTTTACTTTCTTTGTTATCTTCATATTTGTTAAGTTTTCTAATTGTTTTGTCTGTGAATCCATCATATTTTTTGTTAATAATTGCGTCTTTTTCTTATTAATTTTCAAACCTGCCACTTTCCCATATTCTTCTATTAAATCTATTAAATTTAATATTGATGTCATGGGATCTTCTACTATAAAGACCACATCATCGGCAAATGCCTGAACTTTATATAATTCTTTTTTAATCTGCAATTCTTTAATGTCATTTTTTATTCTTATCTTTATTAATAATGTTTCCAGTGTTAAATAAATAACAATGGTGATATGGGGCAGCCCTGTCTAACTCCTCTTTGTATTTCTAATCTTTCTGTTTGTTCATTATTTAATATAATTTTGGCTGATTGATTTGAATAGATAGCGTCTATTATGTTAAAAAATTTAGTTCCCACATTCATCTTATTTAATTGCAATTTGATAAAAGTCCAATCCACATTATCAAATGCTTTTTTGGCATCTAGAAATATTAGTGACGTTTGTTTTTCTGGATGTTGTTCGTAGTATTCCAATGTGTTTATAATTGTCCTCAGATTACTTTTAATTTGTCTGCCTGTCAGAAATCTGTTTTGGTCTTCATGAATTATTCCATCCATAAGATTTTTAAGTCTAAACACATATATTGATACAAAATTTTTGTAATCCACGTTTAATAGCAAAATTGGTCTATAATTTTCAATCTTTTCCTTTTCCGTTCCTGCTTTGTGTATTAATGTTATTAAAGCTTCTGACCAAGATATAGGCAATTTACCATCTGCAATTATCTTGTTAAATGTCTCTAACATATTCGAGGAGAGTATATTACTATTTAATTAATAGAATTCCGCAGTTATTGCATCTGGGCTTGTGGCTTTATTATTTTTCTGATTTTTAAAAAAAATAAAGTTTATTAATTTACTAAGAAAAGGAGAGAGGGGGATGGGGATACAGAAAAGTAAAAGGGATACAAAGCAAGAAACATCTTTCAAAGTAACATATATAACTTATTATATATCAATTGCAAACATTTGATTGTGCATATTCTTGTTATATTCAATATTTAAAATTGTGTAATTTCATATCCATTATATATGTTGGTTTAAAAATAAAGTAGTATAGTAATATAGATATTAAGAGATAGATAAGATAAGAGGAGATTTGGATGGGGAAAGGGAAGGGAGGTAATACCTGCAGTGTAGCAGGCGTATGTATTTTAATGACATGTTATTTAGTTATACATGGTGGATATGTATATTAAATGATAGTTGTGAGTTACATTGCTAGTAGGTTATAGATAAGTATCAGGGGAATTAAACTCAGAGTATGTGATTAGCTTTTGGTCAATGCTTTTGTTGTATATGTTTTTCCTTTGTTGTGGAATGAAAGATTCTCAGTTGGTTTCTGTTTTATTGTTTTTAACGTTGGATAACCATCTATACCACTTCTCCCAGGCCTTGTAGAACTCGGAATCGTTTTTATTTTGTATTTCCATTGTCATTTTGGATAATTCAGCACATTCCATGATTTTACTAATAGTTAAAGTTGTCGGGATATTTTCTTCTTTCCATTGTTGGGCGTATGTTAGTCTGGTGGCAGTCAATATTTGTATAATGAGGTATCTGTCTTCTTTAGTGATTTTCTGTCTGAAGATGCCTATGAGAAAAAGTTCGGGTTTGATTGTAATCGTTATCAATATGGCTTGGTCTATTATTCTTTTAATTTCTGTCCAAATTTTTTTGGCATAAGTACAAGTACACCATAGATGGTAATAAGTTCCTTGTTTCTTTTTACACTTCCAACAGAGAGGTGATACATTTGGGTACATATTTGAAAGCCTGGCTGGTGGAAGGTGCCATCTATAAATCATTTTATAGAGGTTTTCTTTATAGGATATCGCGGGTGTCAATTTATAGTTAATTGTGAATATTTTTCCTATTCTGTAAGGTTTATTGTGTATCTGAAGTTTTGTGTCCATGCAATCATCCATCCTTTGACTTGTTCTTCTATGGTATCCTGTTTTAGTAAGTAGCTGTACAGTTTGGAAATCATTTTTATGTTGGGTCCAAATAATATTAGGTCGAGAGGGTTGGTATTTTTGAAACCCGAAAATGTTTTTATGATGTTTGTATTTAGTATTTATCTGGATATATGTCTATGAGTATTCCATTTTCTTCTAATTGTTGTCTAGTAAAATTATTGTCGTTGGAATCAAGTAATATAAAGTAGGTTATTATTTTTGGCGTGGAAAGGGCAGTCAGATAAGTAAAAGATTCATTTGGAGATAGCCATTTCGGAATTGCTAGGTAATAGGTTTTTTTAATCTGGTACCAAATTGATATTAGAGTATTTCTTATGTAATGATTTTTAAAGTATTTTGGAATTTTGTTTGGTTCCCTCATTAGGAATGAATGCCATCCTGACTGTAAATCGAATCCTTCTAGAGTGAGTAGTCGTGTATTTTGGAGAATTATCCAATCTTTAATTTTAGCCAAGATAGTATAGATAAAAATTGGGAAGGCCAAAGCCTCCTCTGGACCTATGATCTTGCAGGTTTTTTAATTTTATTCTTGCCTTCTTTTTTGTCCAAATGAATTTTTGGATTAATTTATGCAGATGTTCAAAGAATGATTTGTTCAGTTTGATAGGGGCTACCTGGAATAGATATAGATATCTAAGAGGGATATTTGATTTAATTGCGGCAATCTTACCCATCAAAGATAGTTTTAGATTTGTCCATCTAGCTAAGTCTTTTTGTATGTCTTGTGTAAGTTTGTCAAAGTTGTCTTTTTTTAAGGTGCTATTGTTCGCTGAAATCAAAATGCCAAGATATTTACTTTTTTTCACTATTTTTCAATTAAGAGCTTGTTCTAATAGGGAATTTTGTTCTTTTGTCATGTTTTTGGTTATAAATTTAGTTTTATCTACATTAATTTTAAGACTTGTTATCTGTGGAGTTCGTCCAGTAAAATATGAGCTGATTTGAGTGGGTCTTGAATTATGAATACCATGTCGTCTGCAAAAGCTTGTAGTTTGAAATGTTCCTTTTTTATTTTGATTCCATGTATTTGTGTGTTATTTCTTATATTTTTTAGTAGTGTTTCTATGGCAAGTATGGAAATTAAAAGTGCTAAAGGACATCCCTGACGTACACCTCTCATTACTGTTATTTCTTCTGTGATAGATTTGTTGAAGAGTATTTTGGCTGATTATTGTGTGTAAATAGATTTAATTAGATTAAGAAAGTTGTCTCCAAATTTCATATGTTCTATTTGTGCTATAAAATATTCCCAATATAAAGAATCGAAAGCCTTTTTAAGATCTATAAATATAAGAGCCATTGATTTGAGTTTTTGTTGTAATATTCTAGAGTGTTAAGTATGGTCCGAGTGTTATTGCTGATATTTCTTGTCGGTAGAAATCCATTTTGGTCTGAGTGGATAATGTTATTCATAATCTTTTTGAAACGTTCTGCAATTATTGTGGAAAATATTTTGTAGTCTGTATTTAGTAGAGAAATTGGTCGATAATTTTCAAGGTATTTTTTGTCTTTATTTTCTTTCTGAATAATAGTGATGTAGGCTTCGGACCATGTTTTGGGAAGCTTGCCTTGTAATAAGGCTTCATTGTATACTTTTAACATAAGTGATTCTAATAAGTCCTGGTGGTGTTTATAGAATTCTGAGGGGATACCATCGGGTCCCGGGGTTTTATTGTTGTGTTGTTTTGATTTCTGTAGGCGTAATACTCTTGTTTAGTTTGGTACTTTCTTCGTCTGTTACCATTAATGTTTCATTTTGGAATAAGTATTTCCTAATTGCAGAATTATCTATTGTGTCTGAATTATATAGTTCTTGATAAAAATGTTTTATTATGTTTTTCTTTTCTTCTGTGTTTGTTTTCAAGAAACCTAGATTATCGTAAAGGGATTTTTTTCAGCCTTTTGTTGTGCCAATTTAAAAGCCAGCTGTCAATCTGCGCTGCCTGCTACTGTATTCTTTGCTTGGTTGTCATAGAGACGGGGAGGGGTAGAGAAATAAGGGGGGGTTGGGAAGTGCGCTGGAGGAGGGAAGTTTAGTTAAGTTTCGTTTTTCCAGGTTTGGAGGAGACCGTTAGAGGGACACATTCCTGAGAAGGGAGGAGCATCTTGGACCACCTGATGTGTCTGGAAATTGGAGATTGGGCCGATGCCCAACAGGGGGGTGAAATATGGGGTTTTAGTATGTGGGTTACGCGCCATTTTATTCAGACTTTGCTTTGCTTTTGATGCTTCAAGTTCTGATATTGATAAATTCACTTTGATTCTAAAATGAAAGGACTCTGAGTTTTATTTGTCTGAATTCTGACTGGCAGCACCTGACACCAGCCAGCGGCCGGGTTTGTTTGCAGATTCGAAATTTACCTGTTTTAATGTTTTGATTTTAGCAGTAAGTTGTTGTTGAGTTTCTAAGTTTATTTCATGTTTTATAGATTTCATTTTAATTAGGGTTGTTCTGTCATCCAGATGTTGTTGGAGGATTGTTTCTGTGTCCTGAAGTTTTGTATTGAGATTGTTAAGTTTCTCTTTTTTTTGTTTATTGGTATAGGCTGAGTAAGAAATATATATTCGATGTATATAGGCTTTCATTGTATCCCAAACTGTGTCTCCTTTGCTGTTGGTCTTTATAAAGGTTGGTAGTTCGTTTTCTAGATGGGTTTTGAATTGTTTTTCATTTATGGTGGAGTGGTTCATAGTCCATCTTTGGCGCATTATAGTATTCTGGTTGTTAAGGATTAAAAATATGGGGTTGTGATCGGCCCAGGAACCAGGTAGAATCCGTATTTCTTTTGTTTGGTTTATGATATAAGAATTAGACCAAGCCATATCGATACAAGACCAGGATTTGTGTGGATGTGAAAAAAAGGTGTATTGTGTTTTCTCTGAATGGTGTGTTCTCGAGTCTTCGGAGAGGGGCGGCATACAAATCTAAATAATAAATAAATAAATAAATATGTCCTTGAGTGCAAATTAATATGCTAAATCGTCGAATGTAGTTGGAAGAGTTTTTCTTAGACGGTGCTGTTTGTTGCTCTTGTGATCTTTGCTTTTATTTTGTATCGCATTAAAGTTGCCTATAATAATGAAATTTGATAGGTTCATTTCAAGTATTTTTTTATGTAATTGTGTGAAAAATACGGATTGATTAATGGTGGGTGTGTAAATTCCTATTATTGTTAATTGCTCATTTCTAATCGTTGTCTGCACCATTAATATTTGACCGTCAGAGTCTTCATAGATAAGTTTTGGTCTGTATTGAGTTTTGACATATATGGCTATTCCTCTTCTTTTAACTAATGATGAGGAAGTAAAGAGTTCGCCAAGGCTGGGAAGAAGTAGAACCGTGGTATCTTTTTAGTAATATGTGTCTCTTGTAAGCACGTTATATGAAAGTTGTGGTTTAGAAGTTTATGAAAAATCTTTTTCCTTTTTCTGTCTGAGTTTAATCTGTTAATGTTAGTTGAAAATATGGCGGTGTCATTTTCTTGTGATAAGATAGATGGATTCTTGTCATTTTTATTTTCTTGCTTCGGCTTTTGCCCTTCTAATCGGCCCTTGTAATCGGCCTTCTTGCTTCGGCTTTTGCCCTTGTAATCGGCCTTTGAAGGTGAGCTGATACAAATCCAAGAAGGTGACCTGCAACAATCACAAGACAAACATGAGTTTGTCTTGTGATTGTTGCAGGTCACCTTCTTGGATTTGTATCAGCTCACCTTCTTTGTCTTGAATATTGTCTTCTAAGCTTGACTCCTCTGTATTCATTGTGTCTTTGCTGTCTTTTTCCTTTTCAAGAGGTTTTAAAAGTTCTTCGTAAAATTCTTTTGCATCTTCTGGGGTGTTAATTTTATATTTCTTGTCGAGTAAAGTTACCAGTATTCCTTCGGGTATCAGCCATTTAAATATAATTTTATTTTTGTTTAATTTGTTTGCCAAGAATTGGTATGGTTTGCGTCTTTCTCGTATATGTCTATAATTTCTTTTCCTCTATGAGAAACTACTTTGATGCTCGATATACTGTGTCGCGAGTGCTTATCTTTGTAAATCTTATATGTATTTCTCGTGGCAATCTATGTCGACGTGCAAATGAGGTTGAAATTCGATAAATTTCATCGATTTGGTCAATCATTTCTTGGTTTGTTTTCCCAGTCATTTTTGACAAGTTTTCAGACATGGTTTGGGGGAGGTCTTGATCATCTGATTCCTTCACATTTTGGAATCGAAGGAAAAAAGCAGATTTTTCCATTTCGAGATTCATCACTGCCTCTTCAAAATTTTTGTTTATGTATTCTGTTCTGGCTTCGGTAAATTGAAGGCGTGTCTCTGTTGAATCTCTCCTTGCTCAGCTTCCAGCCGTTGTTCCTTGTCCGGCCCTCCGGAGCCCTGGAGATTAAAGTGATCCCCTCCTCTCTGTGGCAACCCCTCGTATACCTGTAGACTGCTATCATGTCCGTTCTGGCCCTCCTTTTCTCTAGGCTATCCATGCCCAGTTCCCGCAGTCTATCTTCGTAAGTCTTGGTTTCTAGTCCCCTGATCATTTTGGTTGCTCTTTTCTGCACCTTCTCCAGAGTTTCAATGTCCTTTTTGAAGTGTGGTGACCAGAACTGAACACAGTACTCCAGGTATGGTCTGACCAGGGTGTAGTAGAGTGGTATTATGACTTCCCTGGTCTTGGAGTGTATTCCCCTGTTGCTGCAGCTTAGGATTGTATTGGCCTTTTTGGCTGCTGCTGCACATTGTTGGCTCATATTTAGTTGATTATCTACCAAGACTCCGAGATCTCTTTCGCAGTCGCTACTGCTAAGAGGGGTTTCTCCGAGGCTGTATGTGTGTCCAGGTTTTTTTTAAATCTAGGTGAAGGACTTTGCTCTTGTCGATATTGAACATCATTTTGTTGGTGTGGGCCCAATGTGTTAGTCTGTCCAGGTCTTTCTGTAATTTGAGCCTGTCTTCAAGGGTATTGGCTACCCTCGCCAGCTTCGTGTCATCTGTGAATTTGATTAGTTGCCCTTCTATTCCCTCATCCAGGTCATTGATGAAAATGTAGAAGAGCACAGGGCCCAGGACAGAACCCTGTGGTATCCCGCTGCCTACTTTGTTCCATGTGGATTTGGAATCATTGAGGACAACTCGTTGGGTGCAGTCGGTCAGCCAACTGTTAATCCATCTGCATGTGTTGTAATCTACCTTGCTTTTTTCTAATTTGTTGATTAGGAGATTGTGGTCAACTTTATCGAAAGCTTTGCTGAAGTCTAAATATATGAGTCCACTATGTTGCGCTGGTCTACTGATTTGGTTATGGTGTTGAAAAAGGATATGAGATTGGTTTGGCATGATTTGTTTCTGACAAACCCGTGTTGGCTGTTGGATATTATCCTGTTTGTTTCCAGGTAGTGGCAAAGCTGGTTTTTTTCATTATTTTCTCCAGTATTTTTCCAGGTATTGAAGTCAGACTAATAGATCTGTAGTTGTCTGGATCCGTCTTTTTATCTTTTTTGTGGATGGAAACTACATCAGCTCGTTTCCAGTCATCTGGTAGGTCTCCAGTGGCCCAAGATTTTTGGTAGATGAGGAGAAGAGGTTCCGCTATGGTGTCTGCCAGTTCTTTTAGGACTCTGGGGTGAAGTCCGTCAGGTCCCAGTGATTTGTACTTATTGAGCTCCCACAAGTAGTCTCTAATAGTAGCTTTATCAGCGTTGAGTTTCACGGGCCATGGAGGTAGACAATCAAAAACATCTGGGGGGGGTGTTGTCATCGGGCTCGGGATGTGACAAGTCCTGCCCTTGACATCCTCAGACCCATTTAAATCATCCCCTGAAAGGGATCTTGTAGACTCTCCTAATGGAGTCTCTACCGGCCCAAGGTCCTGGACACTCAGAGTCACCTGTGGGAACTGCAGTAGTCAATCACACACACAATTTTCCTCAAGACGGGCCTCCCAACCTCTGAGCCTGTTACCCAAAAATGACCCAGAACGAAGGTGATCAGTCTTCGCCTCTGTCCCTTCGGGAGAGATAGACTCGCACCTGCCTCTAAAAAGTGCCTAGTCCTAAGGACTTGCCTTTTATCTTGGAGACATGATGATTCTTCCAGCTGGCATACAGGTGTCCCACTCGAGGGTTCTTGGAATACAAACCGGTGGTGCTGCAGCCCCTGTGTCAGCAGGAAGGTCCTCGGAGAAAATGTCCAATGGCACCTGGACGATTCCTCTCTCACATCACAGGGCAACTGACACCACAGTGGGCATCCAGAGGGCCTCAGGGCCCCTCAATTCCCTGTACGGGGCACCAGAAATGTTGCGGCAAAACTCAGTTGCCAGTCAAGGGAATGGAGACCTCAAGGAGATCGCATAACTCAGGTTTATTTGATGCATGCATCAGGTTCAGAAGATATAAAAGCAATGTCTGAACCCTGTTGATTGTTTTTCAGGGCTCTTTATACATTTCCAAAGGAGTACAAAACACACACGATATTAGCCAATCAGATACTAGTTGTCAACGTTTCCTTATAAAAAAGGGTTACAATATAGAAGATGTAGAATGTACAATAAAAAGGAACTTGCAGTTAGTATATGGGTTCATGCATGAAGCTATGTGCCTTGAGAGCAGGTGGCAGACAAAGCCATGTCCTTTTCCTGTAGCACAGCTATGTTCCACCGGAAGCAAGGCATAAATTATACACACAGAATGTACTATTGTACCCTAAATGTCAAGCATAACTATATATGGGGGCATAGGTCAAGGCTTAAGAAATGCAGAATTTGGGCTAGCACCAAATATGAGTGTATATCTCAGGCTAGCTTCCTCAATAAAGAAGGTCTTAAGTTTTCGACCCCTGGCTGATATCTCAGAGCCAGGGGACAATGATGTATACAAAGGATGTTCATAAAGCCATGATCCCTCCCTCTACATCCACAAGAATTGGTGACTGGGGGAGCAGCAACCAGGCCTTCAACCAAAACAGCCCTCAAGCATTCCTCCTGCCAGCCAAGCCCCAACCAGCACACCTCCACCACTACTGGTCTGCATTCTTTGGTGCTTGAATATGACTATCTACATCCTCCCTGGCTTGGTGTTTTCACCTGTCATCACTCGTGTCTGAGTGCCATACCTTTCTGACTCAGCGTCCTTATTAACATATAGAGAAGAGATCTTATCAACCTCTCTGCTTCCACTGCCCCACTGCCTCTCAAACCATTCCAAATGGCTCCAAGTGCCTCCGGATACTATTCCTAGTGCTCGGCCGCCATCTTCATTCTCCTTCTCTCCAGTCTTTCCACGTCCATGCTCTCAACTGACACAATTTCATTCTGAAGCTCCAACAAGGACCACCAAAGCCTCGGCGAGGTGTTAAGCCATGGGAAAGCAAGCCTTGTATAATATTATGATGTTCTTTGACGTTCTTTATGGATATTTAGCATTGTTGCTGGTGGTGAGCTCTCTTCTCCAGCCACCTCTGCTACCACCGAAACCGGAATACTTTGCTTGTCATTAATTAATTAATTAATTCATTCATTCATTCAAGTTTTATGCTGCCCTTCTCCTTAGACTCAGAGCTGCTTACAACATGTTAGCAATAGCACTTTTCAACAGAGACAGCACATTGCCCCCACAATCCGGGTCCTCATTTTACCCACCTCAGAAGGATGGAAGGCTGAGTCAACCTTGAGTCGGTGATGAGATTTGAACCACTGACCTACAGATATACAGTCAGCTTCAGTGGCCTGCAGTACAGCACTCTACCTGTTGCACCACCCCGGCTCATGTCAACCTTGTCAGAAGGTTGCAGAGGCTGATTACATGATCCTAAGGCACTGCAACCATCATAAATATGAATCAATTACTAAGTATCTTGACTTTTGATCACATGACCATGGGGATGCTGCAATAGATATATGTGAAAATTAGTCATAAGTCACTTTTTTCAGTACTGTTTGAATGGTCACTAAATAAATTGTTGTGAGTTGAAGACTCCTTGTGATAAAAATCAGAAACTTACTCCAATGCAGGTGGAAGAGTCGCCCTGAGTCGCTTCGAGAAGGGCGTCAAATAATAATAATAATAGTAATACTAATAGTAATAGTAGTAATACTAATAGTAGTAATAGTAACAACAACAACAACAACAACAACAACAATAATCTGAAATTCTCAATGCCAGAGAATTGCACAATCATGAACTCAGAACCTGAAAAACGTGGCTATCAAAGACAGATGTACCAATTATGGAAACAAGAACATGCAGACTCAAGAATACTGGAACTTCATCTGGACAATCAATGATGACTCATAATCAGGAACCAAATTTTCAGTGAAGTTGAATTTAAAAAAATACGGAAAATCTCCAAAATAGAAACACCAAAGTCTGATCTGACACCAGTAGAAGGTCCAATAAGATCTGGAGTCACTGCACAATTGGAACCTGATGAAAATTTGGAAAGACAGCAAGAAGCTGTGGATGAAACACCTGACACCATAGTTCCCTCTAAGCTGAGCAGTGAGCAATCGTTCACTTAAAAATCATCAACTCAGAGTTTTCCAAACCTGCCCAGAAGCCGAGAGGGAAAGAGTGAGAGAGAGAGGAAGAGAGGAAGAGAGGAAGAGAGAGAAACAGATAGAAAAAAGAGAGGAAGGAAAAGAGAAAGAAAAAGAATGAGAGTAAGGAAGAGAGAAAGAAAATCAAAATCTAGTTTGAAACTAGCTCAACTATTTAAGTGGCATTTTGATATTGATAGAGTTACCCTATTATGAGCTCACTGTTATAGACACACAGTACAGTATTTTATTTTGAAATTCTCTGAGGCAAAACAGGGTGGGTTTTTTGTTTGTTTGTTTGTTTATTTATTTATTTATTATTATTTCTGTGCTGCCCAGTCCCGAAGGGACTGCCGCTCAGACACTATACTTTTCCGCCCACCCAAACAATTAGAGAGAACACTGCCTGACACTATGACTCAGAGGCAGTAAGAACTGAAGGACCAAATACTTACTCATGCAGGGTCTAATGCAGAGCAAAAAAGATTGCCAGCCTTAAAAACCATAAGCAAGAAACGACTTGTCCCACTGATGGAATATATTAACTCTGCACATGCAACTGTCAATGTAACATCAATTGAAGAATTTAATCAGCTTGCCTACAGTACAGCTGTGATAGTAACTGAAGAACTAGGGTTACTGCAACAGAAGCCAATCAGAAAACCAACTGGAAATCCAAAAGGGAAAATCCAACTAGAACTGAAAATCAAAAGCTTGAGATCAGATGTAAGTAACTTAAGGAGCAGAAACTGAACAATCAGAAGATCAAAGACTATTTGACCAAAAAGTACTGGCTTAATAGAAGAAAAATTGAAGAAGCTCTGGAAATTGTAAAGCAGAAGATAATAGCGACAGCCAGGAAAAATGAGCGATATGAAGTTAGGATCACCCAGTACAGGCAGAATCAAACATTTCAATCCAACCAGAGGCAGTTCTACCAGAACCTACATCAGCGAACAGATAATAAAATTGAAAAGCCAGAGGCAAAAAATAACAACAAAGTTCTGGGAGGTTGAAAAAGACTATAACGAAACTGCCAGGTGGATAAAGGAGTTTGAGAAAAAAATTCTCAAAGAGCAATATGCAGCAGCTGGAAATAACACCTGAAAAGATTGCAAAAAGAGTGAAGAAAGTAAAGAACTGGACATCCCTGGCACTGATCAGGTGCATGGTTTCTGTCTCAAATACCTAACCAGGCTCCATGCAAAAATGGCTGAATTGTTCAACAAAATGCTGCAGACGTGAAATATCAGTGAATGGCTTACAACTGGCAGAACATTTAATATTGAAAGATGAAGTGAAAGGGGTCATACCAGGAAACTACAGGCCGATAACATGTCTGTTGACCATGCTCAAACTGCTGACAGGTATCATAGCTTACAGAATTCAGGACTACTTAGAAGAAAATGACATTATGCCAGTGGAGCAAAAGGGCAATAAAAGACGAAGCAGAGGTATGAAAGACCAGCTCCTAATTGATAAAATGATTTTAGAGAACTGTAAGAGCAGGAAAACAAACCTATATATGATCTGGATTGACTACAAGAAATCCTTTGACTCATTGCCACACACCTGGATCATAAAATGCCTGGGAGTCATTGGAGTCGATGAAAACATCAGGAAATTCATAGAAAAGGCAATGAAATATTGGAAGACTGAGCTTTTTGTTGGGAATGAAAGCTATGGACTGATCAACATCAGGAGGGACATCTTCCAGGGGGACTCTGTCCCTATTGCTATCCATCATCACTATAATTCCACTGTCACTCATCCTATAGAAAACAAACCTAGGCTACCAAACTTCTAGGAATTCACAGAAAATTTCACACCTGCTGTATATGGATTACCTGAAGTTGTATGGAAAATCAGAAACTGAGATAAAGTCACTAACCAACACTGTGCAAATCTTCAGCAATTTATTTATTTTATTTATTTATTTATTAGATTTGTATGCCGCCCCTCTCCGTAGACTCCGGGCGGCTAACAACAATAATGAAACAACATGTAACAAATCTAATATTTAAAATAATTTTTAAAACCCTTATTTAAAAAACCAAACATATACACAAGCATACCATGCCTGACGACAAAGGTAAGTTTTAAGAAGCGCACAAAAGGTGAGGAGGGGGGGCAATTCTGATATCTGTGGGGAGTTGGTTCCAGAGAGTCGGTGCTGCCACAAAGAAGGCTCTTCCCCTGGGTCCTGCCAAATGACATTGTTTAGTCGACGGGACCCGGAGAAGGCCAACTCTGTGGCACCTAACTGGTTGCTGGGATTCGTGCGTCAGAAGGTGGTCCCAGAGATATTCTGGTCTGATGCCATGAATGGTTTTATAGGTCATAACCAACACTTTGAATTGTGACCGGAAACTGATCGGCAACCAATGCAGACTGCGGAGTGTTGGTGTAACATGGACATATTTAGGGAAGCCCATGATGGCTCTCACAATTGCATTCTGCACGATTTGAAGTTTACAAACCCTTTTCAGAGGTAGCCCCATGTAGAGAGCGTTACAGTAGTTGAGCCTCGAGGTGATGAGGGCATGAGTGACTGTGAGCAGTGACTACCGGTCCAAATAGAGCCGCAACTGGTGCACCAGGCAAACCTGGGCAAACGCCCCCCTCGCCACAGCTGAAAGATATTTCTCTAATGTGAGCTGTGGATCGAGCAGGATGCCCAAGTTGCGGACCCTCTCTGAGGGGGTCAGTGATCCCCCCCGGGTAATGGAAGGACAGATGGAAGTGTCCTTCGGAGGCAAAACCCACAGCCACTCCGTCTTATCAGGGTTGAGTTTGAGTCTGTTGACACCCATCCAGATCCCAACAGCCTACAGGCACCGGCACATCACTTCCACTGCTTCGCTGACTGGACATGGGGTGGAGATGTAAAGCTGGGTATCATCTGCGTACTGATGATACCTCACCCCATGCCCTTGGATGATCTCACCCAGCGGTTTCATGTACATATTAAATAGTAGGGGGGAGAGGACTGACCCCTGAGGTACCCCACAAGCTACCTAGAGGTCGACCTCTGTCCCCCCACTAACACCGACTGTGACCGACCGGAGAGGTAGGAGGAGAACCACTGAAGAAGAGTGCCTCCCACTCCCAACCCCTCCAGCCGGCGCAGAAGGATACCATGGTATCAAAAGCCGTTGAGAGGTCAAGAAGCACCAGGACAGAGGATAAACCCCTGTCCCGAGCCTGCCAGAGATCATCCATCAGCGCAACCAAAGCAGTTTCTGTGCTTTAGCCGGACCTGAATCCTGACTGCTGAGGGCCTAGATAATCGGCTTCTTCCAATGACCACTGGAGCTGGAGCGCCACCACCTTCTCAACAACCTTCCCCATAAAGGGAAGGTTGGAGACTGGATGATAGTTGTTGAGAATGGCTGAGTCCAGAGAAGGCTTCTTGAGGAGGGGGCGCACAAGTGCCTCCTTGTAGGGATCCTGAAAGGACCCCCTCCACAAAGAAGCATTGACAATCTCCTGGACCCAGCTCCATGTCACCTCCCTGCTTCCTGAGACCAGCCAGGACGGACATGGATCCAGCAAGCAGGTGGCGGAACTCACAGCTCCAATGGCCTTGTCCACTTCATCAGGTGTCACCAGATCAATGGACAAGTATGGGCCCCAGTCACCTCGACTCATTATCAGTCGACTCTGTTATCCGAGTGGAGTCGAGGTACACTCGGATCCGAGAGATTTTATCAGCAAAAAACATGTTAAAGTCCTCGGCACTACTCTGCAAGGGCTCCCCAACTCCCCCCTGGTTAAGAAGGGAGCGGGTCACCCTAAACAGAGCGGCCGGGTGGGATTCCGCTGATGCAATCAAGGCGGTATGATACATGCATCTTGCCACCTTGAGCGCCACTTTGTAAGTCTTAATATGAGCTCTTACAAGTGTTCGATCGGATTTGGACTTAGTCTTCCTCCATCGCTTCTCCAGACATCTCTTCTGGCATTTCAACTCCCGGAGCTCCTCGTTGAACCATGGAGCTCTACGGGGTCTAGTGCCGCAGAGAGGTCGCAGTGGCGCAATCCGGTCAAGGGCCTCCGCTGCAGCCTTCTTCCAGGCCTCAGCCAGAGACTCTGCCAAACTGTGGATGAGTGCATCTGGAATAACCCCAAGCACCTTCTGAAAGCCCTCTGAGTCCATTAGGTGTCTGGGGCGGAACAATCTAATCAATTCCACCTCCCTGCGGGGAAGGATTGGAGCCAGGAAGTCAAGCCGTAGTAGAAAATGGTCTGACCATGACAAAGGCAACACTTCTAAGCTCCTTAGTCTCAGACCATTACTCAATTGCTCAGAGAGGAATACCATGTCGGGTGCGTGCCTCCCTTGTGAGTCGGACCCTGTACTACTTGAGTCAGGTCCATGGCTGTCATGGTGGCCATGAGCTCCTGTGCCAGTCCAGAGGTTTCACTGAGTGACAGCAGGTTAATCTCCCCCAAGACAATAAGTCTGGGGAACCCCACCGCCAACCCGGCTACCTCCTTGAGTAGCACAGGCAGGGCTTTTGACACGCAGCTGGGAGGCAGGTACGTGAGAAACAAGCCCACCTGAACCCCTAAGTCCAACTTCACCAGGAGGGACTCACAACCTGCAATCTCTGGAGCAACGAGTCTACGCAGGCAAAGGCTCTCCCTGGCTATAATAGCCACTCCCCCCCCCTTTCCTGCGATTGAGATTGATGCCATATCTGAAACCCGGTTGGGCAGATTTCAGAGAGAGGAACTCCTCCCTCTGGGCCCAGCCAGGTTTCAGTTACACATGCCAGGTCGGCCTCCTCATCCAGGATCAGATCCCGGATGAGGAGAGCTTTCTTTACCACTGACCTAGCATTGAGGAGCAGCAGTCTGAGCCCAGGGTCAAAATTACACTCATCACCAGTGCCCAGGGTTGAGCTCACAGAGCCAGATCAAGGGATCGTTATTAAGCAGTGATCCCTCATTCCCCTGGAATGGCTAGCTCTATGGCTCCCGCCATATCTGCCTCTCCTCAGCAACACCGGGATATTCCGACCCTCTTCCACCACAGAGATCGGTGCCCCCTCCCCTCCTGCCTCTCCAGTGTCAGGTAGGCTAATTAAATCATTCACACCATTTCCATTCATTTCATCCATACTAAAATCACACCCAGCCCACCCATAACAATCACTCATGTCATACATATTATCGCATCCACCCCAATTATCCATCAAATTTAAATCCCCCCAATAAATTAGCTAAAAAGTAATTACTAAAATCTCCATATAAAATCCTATTAATAATTAATAATGAACATGATGACATTAGCATGGAGTTTGGCCTGGATAAGTGTGCCACAGTGGCACTAAAAAAGGGGGAAATCACTGAAAGTGAGGGCATTGAAATGCCAAATGTTCAAACCAGCAAGTGCCACCAGCCAGAAGCGTACAGATACTTGGGCATCATGCAACTGGATAATATCAAGCATGGCCATGTAAAAACTGTGATCAGCAAAGAGTACATCCAGAGGACCAGAAAAATTTTGAAGAGCAAACTGAATGGTGGCAACACCATCAAGGCTACAAATACTTGGGCCATACCTGTTATTAGATACACAGCTGGCATAGTGAACTGGACTCAAGCAGAGCTGGACAACTTGGACAGGAAAACCAGAAAATTAATGACAATCCATCATGCACTACACCCCCGCAGTGATGTTGACAGGCTTTATTTACCAAGGAAAATAGGTGGCAGAGGATTTTTGCAAGTGAAGCAGACAGTGGAAGAAGAGAAGCATGCCTATGTGAAGGAGAGCAAAGAATCAGCGTTGATGGAGGTCAACAATAGGAAGCTTCTCAAGGTGAAGCAAACTAAGGACCAGAAAAACTATAACTCAGTGTCATATGGACAGTTGGCGGAATAAAGCATTGCATGGCCAGTTCTTGGAGAAGATTGAAGGCAAAGTGGATAAAGAAAAGACCTGGTCATGGCTTACAAGTGGAACACTCAAAAAGGAGACAGAAGGACTGATACTGGCGGCACAAGAACAGGCCATTAGAACAAATGCTGTCAAAGCCAGAATTGAAAAAGCAACAGACGATCCAAAGTGCAGATTCTGTAAAGAAACAGATGAAACAATCGATCACATACTCAGCTGCTGGAAAAAGATCGCACAGACTGACTACAAGCATAGATATGATGCTGTGGCATAGATGATCCACTGGAACTTGTGCCGGAACTACCATTTCCCAGTGGCAAAGATCTGGTGGGATCATAAGCCCAAAAAAGTGGTCTAAAATGAGCAAGTAAATCTACTGTGGGACTTCCGACTTCAGACTGACCGAATTCTGAAGCATAACACACCAGACATTTTGATTGTGGAGAAAAAGAAAGTATGGATCATCGACATCGCAATCCCAGGGGACAGCAGAATTGAGGAGAAGCAGCTAGAGAAATTAGTGAAATATGAAAATCTAAAAATCGAGCTGCAACAACTCTGGCATAAGCCAGTGAAAGTGGTCCCAGTGGTACTTGGCACGCTGGGCGCAGTGCCAAAGGATCTCAGCGGACATTTGAAAACCATCGGAATTGACAAAATCTTCCTCTGTCAATTGCAAAAGGACGCTTTACTGGGATCGGCAAACATAATTCGCCGCTACATCACTCAGTCTTAGGTGCTTGGGAAGCGCCCGGCTGGTGATGAAATACGAAATCCAGCATAGTGATCTCGTCTGCTGTGTTGTATTGAAATAATAATAATAATAATAATAATAATAATAATAATAATAATAATAATAATAGATACCATGGTTTTTATCTGACACAAATCATATAATCTGTATATCTAGCAACAAATTATATTCAAGCTTCAGCATTCAATACACTCAAACTGAATGGACACTGAATGTTCAGAATGAACTACCTATTCATAGAAATAAGTACATTTTAGTATTTTATTCCCTCCTGCTTAGCCATTACACATATAATAAAAGATTTTCTCACAAATGCAGGAATAGTAACTGTGTTGATTCTCAGGTTAGGTAATTTGCCCTAAATAGTTTGATCCTCATTTATTTTTCTACAACAAATCCAAAGAGATTGTTATAGTTTGTGGTAGGATTCTACAGAGCATATTCAGATACAAAATAAAGGCACTTTTGAAGATTGTTACAAAGAGAAAGATTTTCATGATTTCAATGTTGTTTGATATTGCCTATTCTCAAAGGGTGGCAGAGGGAGACCTATTATTTCCAGATATTGTTGATAAGCACAAATGCTACTATACATTTCCTTTATAGTCATATCCTTATTCCCTAAAATCAAGATCTACCGATCCTTCTTTGTTTACATTTTCTATTTATTTCACAAATTGCAATTATCATTGCATTGTCTTTCTCAATGGACAAAGCATATTAATTACAAACTATCTGTCAAGTGCTGCCAGTCAGAATTCAGACAAATAAAACTCAGAGTCCTTTCATTTTAGGTTCAAAGTGAATTTATCAAAATCAGAACTTGAAGCATCAAAAGCAAAGCAAAGTCTGAAGAAAATGGTGCGTACCCCACATACTAAAACCCCTTTTTCCACCCCCCTGTTGGGCATTCACCCAATCTCCATTGTCCAGACGCATCAGGTGGTCCAAGATGCTCCTCCCGGGCTTCTCAGGAATTTGCCTGTCTAATGGTCTCGCCAACTCCTGGGAAATCAAAACTTATCTTAACAAAACTATTCTCCTGCACCCTTCCCAACCCCCCTTATTATCTACCCCTCCCCGTCTCTATAACAACCAAGCAAAGAATGCAGCAGCAGGCAGCCCCCCTGGAAATGGGACTTTAGTCCTAAAAAACAAAAGAAAACAACACAAATATATACAATACTACATTATGGTTTATCAGGATATCTCAATCGAAAATAGTCAATTTCCCTCATAGAAGACTGACGGCAGAAAAAGACCTCATGGTCCATCTAGTCTGCCCTTATACTATTTCCTGTATTTTATCTTACAATGGATATATGTTTATCCCAGGCATGTTTAAATTCAGTTACTGTGGATTTACCAACCACGTCTTCTTTCAGTGAAATAATATTTTCTCATGTTGCTTTTGATCTTTCCCCCAACTAACTTCAGATTGTGTCCCCTTGTTCTTGTGTTCATCCAACTAACTTCAAATTGTGTCCCCTTGTTCTTGTGTTCCACTTTCCCTCTGAGCATTCATATGTTTTTCATCCACCCATTCTGCATGTGATGCTGGGAAATGTTTCCAAGCTACCAGATACTGAATTTTTCCCCTGGTTTTCCGAGAGTCCAACACCTCTTTTACCTCAAAATGCTGCTCACCCTCAATGAGTAGTGGGGCTGGGGGATCTGGCTGCGGAGGTCTTAATTCACTTATGCGTTCCGGTTTCAGCAAGCTTACATGGAACACTGGGTGGACTTTCCTCAGCTCTTTTGGCAATTCTAACTTCATTGCCACCGAATTTACCACTTGTATGATAGGGAAAGGACCTACGAACTTAGCTCCTAATTTCTTGGATTTCTGCATTGTCCTCTATAATTTTGTTGAGAGGTAAGCCCTATCTCCCACCTTGTACTCTGCAGCTATCCTTTTCTTATCCGCTTGGGCCTTATGAGAAGCCTGAGCCTTTCTCGCTACGGGCCAAGTAGCCTTGAGTTGCAACACCCAATCTTTTAAGGATGGGTGCTGAGGCTCATCCTGGGGTAGTTCCGGAATTGGTACAAAATCTTGTCCACTTACTAACTTAAAAGGAGTGAACCCTGTACTACTGTGTAATGAGTTATTATAGGCCACTTCCGCAAAGGGCAAGAGCTCACTTCAATTATCCTGTTCATAGTTCAAATAACACCTCAGGTACTGTTCTTGGACGGAGTTTGTCCTCTCGCACCCCCCATTGGTTTGAGGATGATGGCTCGAGCTGAGCCCCTGTTTGGTACCCAATAACACCATAAACTCTTTCCAAAATTTAGATGTAAATTGCACCCCATGATCCGATATGATCCGCTCAGGAACTCCATGTAGCTGATACACATGTTGTATGAACAGTCTTGCTAGTGTTTTGGCAATGGGGATTTTCGAACACGCCACGAAATGCACCTGTTTGGAGAAAAGGTCAGTAACAACCCAAATCACTGTATTTCCCCCACTCTCAGGTAGATCCACAATAAAATCCATTGATATTTCCTTCCAGGGTGCCCCTGGTCTCGCCACTGTCTGCAGCAATCCTTGGGGGCAACCTGGGGGTCGTTTAGTGGCTGCACATACCGGGCAATTTGCTACATAAGTCTCAATGTCCTTTTTCATGGAGGGCCACCAGAACTGCCTTCTTAATAAATGCAAGGTTTTCAAGAAAGCAAAATGCCCTGCCACTTTAGAGTCATGCCCTCTTTCCTATATTAGAGGCCTCAACGCCAGTGGAATATACAAGCATGATCCCAGCCAAGCTAGGCCGTTCCTTTTGGTGCAATCACCCTCATGAGTCCGAAGCCAGTCATCGGTTTCCAATGCATTTTGCAGGTTTGCCATCAGATCGTCAGGAAGATCCGTTTTCTTGGTGCTCTGGTGTCGAGTCATCGCCGAGCAAGCAGTTTGCGAGGGTGGTATTACCAATTGAATTAGCTCCAGCCTCCCGCTGTTGTACTGTGGCATTCTCGACAGAGCATCTGCCATGAAATTGCTCCCCCTGGTAGATAGTGCAGTGAAAAGTTGAACTGACTGAAATGTTGTGCCCATTTGGCTTCTTTAGAGGATACTTTCTGGGGGGGGGGGGTTTCAAAGCTTCCATGTTTTTGTGATCCGTCCACACCTCAAAAGGTTGCTTTGTTCCTTCCAGGAAATGTCTCCAGGAGAGCAGTGCCCAGCGTACAGCAAACGCTTCCTTTTCCCACAGTGCCCATCTCCGCTTGGTGTCGCTTAGCTTCCTCGATGTATATGCACAGGGACGTAACACCTGTCCCTCATCTCGTTGCAGTAACACCGCTCCCACAGCCACATCGCTGGCGTCCACTTGTACCTCAAACGGGTTTTCCAAGTCAGGATGTTTGAGGATTGCTTTGCTCGCGAACAGTTTCTTCAGCTTTTTGAAAGCTGCCTGGCACTCCATGGACCACGACAAAGGCCCATTGGGTTTGGGTTTACCTTCTCCCTTCGTTTTCAGTAGGCTGGTAATCGATAGTGCTATCTGAGAAAACGCTGGGATAATTTGCCGGTAAAAGTTTGCGAAACCCAAAAAACTTTGTAATTGTTTCCTAGTTTGTGGAGCCTTCCACTCCAGGACTGCCTTTACCTTCTCTGAAACCATTTCCACCCCATCATGTGAGATGCGATAACCCAAGTAGTCGATTTTGCTCTGGTGAAATTTACACTTTTCTAAGTTAGCATACAGTTCCGCCTTTTTCAGTGTCTTTAAAACTTCTCTGACCAGAGTTACATGTTCCTCTAGGGACTCCAAATAAATTAAAATGCCATCAAGGTAGATCAAGCATCATTTAAACAAATGTTCATGCAATACCTCATTGATCAGTTGCATGAAAACTCCTGGCGCCCCCTGCAGGCCAAAAGGGAGTACCCTAAATTGGAAGCATCCCAACAGAGTGTTGAAAGCGGTTTTCCACTCATCTCCCTCTTTTTTTTAAAAAAAATATTTTTTATTATTTTCTAAGTAAAACGAACAAAGACATACAACATTGAACATTTAAGGAGCTACTGTTGCTCCGCTTATCATAGAAGTCTAACTAGTACAAAATATAAAAAGCTCTAACAGTTACAAGATCTAAGCAGAAAAGTCACACTTGAAGATTACATTATCATTAAATTTAATTATAAATTTTTTTAAATTAAGATTATTGAATGAGTTTCTTTATATATATATATTTTTAAACAAAAAATAATAATAATATACTTATATGTATATATATATATCAAAAAGCAATAAACAAATTATTAGTAATACAAAAAGAAAATAATATAAACACTTCTGGGTTAGTTATAATATGAACTATATAAACTATATAATTCTATCTTATAATTTTTAAGTAATCATTTATTCTTATATGTTTAATTTTTAATACTATTTTTAACATTCCACCAATCATATACTTTATCCCAAATTTTATAAAATTCTGTTTCAGTTTGATTATTCAACCTTTTAGTCATCATATCTAGTTCTGCACACTCTATGATTTTTTTAAACACCTCAGAGTCTTTCGGTATCGTCTTTTCTTTCCATTTCTGCGCGAATGTTATTCGTGCCGCGGTCAATATATGTATTATTAAATAATAAATTTATTTTTTATACTTTATATTTGAAATACCCAATAGAAAAAATTCAGGAGATTTTTTAATCTTCTCCTTTGTTATTTCATTTATCCAATTCTCTACTTTATTCCAAAATATTTTTGTCTCCGGACAGGTCCACCATGCATGGTAATATGTGCCAACTTCTTTTTTGCATTTCCAACAAATGGGCGATACCGAAGGAAACATTTTAGAGATTCTATATGGTGGAAGGTGCCATCTATAAAACATCTTAATTTGATTTTCTTTGAAAGAGATTGATTTTGTTATTTTCCAATTATAGGTCCATATCTTTTCCCATGTATCTAAATCAATCTCTTTGCCAAAATTTTTGCACCAACTGATCATATTATCTTTCAATATCCAACCTATCGTTCTATGATTTAGTAAATATTTATAAACATTTCCAATTGTCTTTGTTTGATTTTGGAATAATAATTTGCCCAATACATTATTTTCTTTTTTAAAAATGTAAGTCTTTACGTCTATTTGATATCTAGAACTAATCTGCATATAATGCCACCAATCTAAATCTATACCTAGCTCGTATAACTCTTGTTTTGTTCTTAATTTTAATTGATTATTTAACAGATCACTATATTTCCAAATCTTACCTTTTCCTTTAAGATTTGGGTGTACTATGGCTTCGAGGGGTGAAACCCATTCTGGCATTACTAAAAAATGATTTTTCTTTATTTCATTCCACACTTCTATCAATGCCTTTCTAATAACATTATTTTTAAAATATGAGTGGGTTCTTAACTTATCATACCAAACAAATGCATGCCACCCGACCATCAAGTCGTGGCCTTCTAGGTTAAGCAATCTTTGATTTTCTAGTGTAAGCCATTCTTTTATCCATGTCAGAGCCGTGGCATGATAGTATAGTTTCCAATTTGGAAGCCCGAGGCCCCCTCTCTCCTTACGGTCTTCTAATGAATTTTGTTTTATTCTTGATTTTTTACCTTGCCAAATAAATTTTCTTATTATCTTATTCAATTCGGCAAAGAATTTCGCTCCTGGATTTATCGGAATCACTTGAAAAAGGAATAATATTTTTGGAAGGATATTCATTTTAACTGTGGAGATTCTTCCTACGAATGATAATTGTAAATTACTCCATATTTCTAAATCTTTTTTAATCTGACTTAATAATTTTAAATAATTGTCGTTTTTTAAAGATAGGGCTTTGGAGGTCATCCATATCCCTAAGTATTTCACTTTTTTCATGATCTTCATGTTTGATAAGTCTCCTAAGTGTTTTCTCTGCATTTCAGTCATATTTTTTGTTAGTATCTGTGTCTTTTCCTTATTTATTTTCAGTCCTGCGACTTTCCCATATTCTTCAATCACATTTATTAAATTTAGAATAGATTCTGTTGGGTCGTCTAAAATAAAGACTTCGTCATCTGCAAATGCTTGTGTTTTATAAACTTCTTTTCTGATTTTCAATCCTTTTATTTTCTGATCTGCTCTTATTTTTATCAGCAATACTTCTAAAGTCAAAATAAATAACAATGGTGATATTGGGCAACCTTGTCTTACTCCTCTTTGTATAACTACTTTTTCTGTTTGTTCACTATTTATTATAATTTTAGCAGTTTGTTCAGAATATATAGCGTCTATAATGTTAAAAAACTTTGTTCCTACTTCCATCTTATTTAATTGTATTTTCATAAAATTCCAGTCCACGTTGTCAAATGCTTTTTGAGCATCTAGAAATACAAGTGCCATTTGCTTTTCAGGGTGCTGTTCGTAGTATTCCAAAGTATTAACAATTATTCTTAAATTATTTTTAATTTGTCTTCCTGGTAAAAATCCATTTTGGTCACTATGTATCATGTTGTTTATAATACTTTTAAGTCTATTGGCAAATATTGATATAAAAATTTTATAGTCTACGTTCAACAATGAGATAGGTCTATAATTTTCATTTTTTTCTTTCTTGGTATCCGCCTTATGTATTAAGGTTATTAAAGTTTCTGACCAGGTTTTTGGTAATTTACCTGTTGTCAATATTTGATTATATATCTCAAGCATGTTGGAAAAGAATATTTCTAAGTCTAGTTTGTAAAATTCAGCTGGTATTGCGTCTGGACTGGTCGCTTTATTATTCTTTTGATTCTTTATAGATTGTTTTAATTCTATATCTGTAACGGGTCTATTTAATCTTTGCTGTTGGGCTTCCGTTAAAACTGGAAGTTTTATTTGTTCCAAACATTTAAAAATTAAATCCTCACTTATCTCTTCTTTCTTATATAGTTGTTTATAGAATTCCGAAGCTATTTCCTTTTTGTCTTCTATTCTATGTTTTATAGTACCTTTTGAATCCATCAAATTTTTTATAATTTTATTTTCTCTCTCTTTTCTAAGTTTGTATGCCAGCCATCTTCCAGGTTTATTTGCGTATTCAAAATAATCTTGTTTTGCTCTTTTTATCTTTTCTGCAATTGATTCTTGTTCTATTAATCTCAATTTATGTCTTATTAATTCTCTCTGATTTTTTAATTTGTCGTCCTTATCCTCTTTTTGCATTAAAATTTCTAATTTTCTTAATTCTTCTACTAATGTTTCTTGGTGTTCTTTCTTTTCTTTATTCTTTTTTGCTATGAATGCTATTGTTAATCCGCGTATATATGCTTTGGTTGTATCCCATAAATTTTGAGGGGTAGTATCTGCATTTTTATTTATTTTTAAGAAAATCTTTAACTCCTTCTCTATCCATTTCTTAAATTCAGGATCTTTTATTATAGTTCTATTCATTGTCCAATTCTTTATTATCCTTTTACCTTTCCAATATATGGATAGAGGGTTATGATCAGCCCAAGTATTTGTTTCTATTTCTATTTCACTTATTTGTTCCATTATGTGGGTAGGAGCCCATGCCATATCAATTCTAGACCAAGTCTTATGTGGATTGGAATAAAAAGTATACTGTTTATCTTTTAAATGCTGTTCTCGCCATACGTCTTTTAATGCCAATTCTGTTCTCATTTTCCAAAATGATGCCGGTAATATTACCTTTTTTTTCTTTTCTTTTCTTTTCCCATTATAATCCATTTGGTCATCTGATATTGCATTAAAGTCTCCTATTATTATCATATTTTCAATTGATAACTCATTGATTTTTTCATGTAGGTCTTTATAGAATTGTTTTTGATTATCATTTGGTGCATAAATTGAGACAATTGTTAAAGGTTTTATTTCTAAATCTAATTGTACTATCAAAATCCTTCCATCACCATCATTATATATTTCTTTAGATTCAATTAAATCATCAATATACATTGCTACACCTCTTTTCTTTTGATTTGCCAAACTTGTGTATAATTTTCCCAATTTTGAGTTCTTAAGGAGACTTCTTTTTGATTTTTTAATATGAACTTCTTGTAGGATGCTTATCTGGGCTTTTTGCTTCATAAGTTTAGTTAATACTTGGTTTCTCTTCCTTGGATTATTTAATCCATTTACATTAACTGAAAATATTTTCAGATCATGTATCATCTTTATTTATAGTACCTTTTGGGTTCTTTTGGTTCTCGAAGTCGGGTATCTAGAATTAGATCTTGTGAGATCTGTAGTTGTTTCTGCCTTACCACCAGTGCTTCTTCCCCTCCACCACCTGTGGCCCCCATCACTTCGTCTCCAGGCTTTGGTTGAATCTGAATTTGCGCAGTACTGTCCAGTCCACTGCGTGCAAGGAAAGATCGTGCTTGTTCTACACTTTCTATTTTCACTCTCGTTGATTGCCATGTTAGGGTCAAACCTTCTGGTATCAGCCATCTGAAAGGGATGCTCTTTCTGATTAAAATACTTGTAAGAAAATAATATTGTCTTCTAGCCTCTCGGACTCTCCTCGGAACTTGTTTCAGAATCGCAATTTCTTTTCCCTTACGTTGGAAAGACTCGTTTTTTGTGTATCTCAGTATCGTATCTTTGACAATTCTTCTTGTAAACTTGATGTGGACTTCTCTGGGTAAATTGTGGCGCCTGACGTATCCAGTCTGAACTCGGTAGACTTCGTCGATCTCTTTTACCAGGTCTGTTGGGTCTAGCTGCAAAATAGCTCCCATAACTTCTGCCATTTTTGCGGGAAGATCTTCATCTTTTTCTTCTTCGATATTTTGAAACCTCAAGCCATGTTGTGCAGAGTGAAGTTCTAAATTGGTTATTGCTATGTCAAAGTCTCTGCGGGCGGCGTAGTTACGATCTTCGTATTCTTCTACTCTCTGTCCCACATCTTGGATTTTCCCTTCTGTCACTTGTATTCTGTTTTCGCTGTCTTGTAATTTTTGTTGAATAACTTTTATATTTCCGTCCATTTCGGCAACATTCCCTTTTACTTCAGTTAATTCAGTTCGAAGTTCTGCAATTTCTTTTTTAATTTCATCTTTCATCTCCTTCATCTCTTGCCTCAGTTCTTGTAAGTAGGTTTTCATTTCTTCTTTGTCAGTGTTACTTTGGGTTTTTGCCTGGGTTTGTGATGCCTTGATGTCTGCTAGTGCTTCTTGGATAGCCTGAAAACCAGGGTCCATCGTAGGCTTGTCTTTTTCTTTCTCTTTGGCTAGCATTGTGGGTATAGTCCTTTGTTGTAGCGGTGATGAAGTTGGGGAGGTCCTGGGTGTAGAGGTTGGGGCAGGAGTAGTTGGTTGTTTTCGCGTTGTTATTGTAGTCACTGAAGTCACACTCTGTGCCCTGTGGGAACCTTTCATAATCCAAAATTTACTATTATTTATTTAATGTTAAAAAAGAAAAATATTTTAATCAGGATCTTATGTAACTTTATATAAAAATGGGGCAGCAAAAGGTGGTGAAAGAGATTAGATATATTGATTAATTCAATTACTACTGTGATTAATTGTTGAGTTTAATTAAAAGGAAAGTAGAAAGGAAAGAGAGTAATGGGGTAAAAGTAGAGAAAGAAAAAGTATTTTGGTGAGCTCCTAAGTTCCTTAAATGGGGATCAGGTAGGGGAAAGGAAGAAACCAATATTCTAGCACATAACTATTTAGTAATAAGGGAAGAGGGAAAGAAAAGGGAAGAAAAGTATAAAGAAAGAAAGATACTGAAAAGTTTCTTCAAAGAAGGGCAAATGTAAAGAAAAAACAATGACTAAAGAAAATTTCTTTTAAGAGGACAGAAAAGGGAGCAGAGAGAAAAAAATCTTTTATATATTAAAAAATTACCAAAAAAAATATATTTGAAATTATTTCTAATATTCAAAAAATATACTTGTATGTGTAGGAATGGAAAAATAAAATAAAATGAAAAAATAAAAATTAATCCAAAAGTAATTAAAATGAACAAACTCTTTGTTAAAAAAAGAAAGATATATCAAAAACTCTTAAAGAAAAAGGGGTCCAGAAATTTCTACTGAGTCCAAAAACAGTGGGCTTAACTTATGCTCTAATAAAATTATCCAAAAAAAAAAGGAGAAAAAAGAAAGATAGGTCCAAAATCAATGTCCAAAGTAATTCCTGAATTCAAATACTAATAAAATAGTCCAGATTTCTATATTGTATATTTAAAAAAAAAAGAAAGAACAAGGAGGAGTAAAAGAGTAAAAACACAAAAAGTATCCTTACGCCTCTAAAATCACACAAAAAAAATAGTCCCGGCAAGTCCAAGAAAAGAATTAATAATGGTATAAAAATAATATCAAAAATTTTAAAAATAGAGAAATAAGATGAATAGTCCAAAATTCATTTCAAATATTTATAACTTCAGTAAAATTCCATTGAAAAAAACGTAAATTGGATTAGTTCAGTTCATTGGTTCTACAGTGCTCAATTAATTAATATATTTTGCTTCATTTACTCCATAATTTCCAAATCAAACTTTAGTTTTAAAAAGGAAAAATTTATATATCAAAATTGCAACAAGAAAAAATATATGAAGGAAAGGGAAAGTAGACACACCACACTGTAATCTTAAAGTAGTAAAAAAGAGCGAAAAAAGTGAAAGTTATACTCAATTGTAACAAAGGCAAGTAGTTCCGGCTGATCTTCTCCACTGCGGATGGATATCACTTACAGTGTTCTTCTTTTGTTATGTTCGCCTTAGAGTTAAATATCTTCTTTTTCCCAAACTTGTGGAGATACCAAAGGAATTCCGTGTGGTGCTGTGAGTCTCCTCTTTCTGCTGATCAATTTTTTGTAGACTTCTTCTATTTTTTTTTTAACCTTCCGCTTTCGGCGACCGCTACGGCTGTGTCCAGGCAGCCGCCTGGGCACAGCTCTCCATGCTTGCAGCTGCGGGGCTGTCCCTAGCCCCCGGGACCATGGCGATCCGTCCCAGGGTGTGCGGGAGACCCCCTGTCCTGTGCCGATCCCTCCGGGGTCGGCACCTCGCAAAACCGCGTCCTACAAGCTGGAAAGGAGGACAGCGGTGCCGAAGCTCAGCCTCCGCTCCTCCGGCGCGATCGGGCTCCACCCGGAAGTCCTCATCTCATCTCCCTCTTTTATACGCACCCGATAGTACGCTTCACGCAAGTCCAACTTTGTGAAGAACTTCACCTTCGCAAGATAAGTTAACATATCCTTCATAAGGGGCAGGGGGTACACATTGTGTGTACAAATGGCATTTAAATTTCTATAGTCCGCCACTAGGTGGAGCAAGCCGTTTTTCTTCTCTCTGAACATGATGGGGGCTGCCATTTGAGGTCTGGCTGGTTCTATAAATCCCCTTTCCAAATTTTTATCAATGAATCGCTGTAACTCAGTCAGTTCCCCAAGGGTCAACGAGTACATCTGGGGTTTGGGCAATTTCGCTCCAGGCGCTATATCAATGCTACAGTCTGTGGCACTATGGGGAGGCAGTTTTTTGGCTTCTTTTTCGCTGAAAACTGCCTTAAGATCCCAATATTCTCTGGGGATTTTTTCCTTGCCTGCAATTTTCTCCACTGGGCGGGAGCTTTCCTTACCAATTCTGCCAGTACAAATTCCAGTTCCTCTTTCCCCTTGTAGGAGATCGTGACCACTCCAGTGTGCCAGTTTACTTCTGGATTCCATTTCTGTAGCCAGGGAAGCCCCAAAATGACTGCGCTATCAAGCACAGGTCCCACAATGAATTGCATAGTCTCTTGGTGGGAGTCCATGGTCATAATTAAAGTCCCTGTCTCCTGAGTGGAGGGCTTCCCCCCTGCTATGGTTCCATCCAATTGGGTGAAGGAAATGGGGTCCCTCAATTTCTTGAGTTTGAGGCCCAAACTCTCCGCCACCTCAGGGGACATCAAATTCCTGGTGCAGCCCGAATCCAGTGGGGCTACCATGCTTCCCCTCGTCCCCCCGTTCAGGTCCCTTAAAGTTAGGGGAATATATACACAACCAGGGGGGGGCACTTACCGAGAAGGCTGTCACGATGGTGGTGATTAGTGTCTGTTTGAACACTAATCCATCGCGGAGTTGATGGACTGAGAGCCTAGTCATTTATTTTCAAAGCAAGATTTCTTTTTATTATAAAAGTACAAAACAAATATGTCACGAGGGACAAAGTAAAAATACATCTTCACATGATGGAAGCTAGAACAAGAATGGAGAATAAAAGAACAATAGAGCATAAAGAAGGATATGAGGTATAATGACGTGGCAGGATATTACATCATAATAAGTGGATCTTAATAAAACACACACAGTTAACTATTTAATTACTGAATGTCCCTGAATGTCTCTGGGGCTGTCAATATTCAGCGTGACACCCCTTCTTTGGCAGTCATCAGGGACATTGGTTCGCATAAGGCACATTTTCTTGGATAGGAAATCGTGTTGGTCAGCGGCAGTGGTTTATTCAGCACGTCAGCAATCTGTTCAGCTGTGGGCACATAATATAATTTCACGAATCCTTGTTTTACGTATTCTCTTGCATTCTTATATCTTATGTCGATGTGCTGTGAACGCGATCCAAAATATTCAGTTTCAGATATGAACGTAACTGAAACATTGTCCTCCATAACAACAATTGGTTTCATGGGATCATTGCAAATACTATCAACGAGAGCAGAAACACAGGTTAATGCATTACAACAATCAGAAACACAAGCATATTCAGCTTCAGTGGAAGAACAAGAAATAAAATTCTTCTTTCTAACTTCCCAATAAATTGGACAACCATTTAAAAGCATTATATAACCAGAAGTACTTTTTCGTGTTTCTTGATCACCTGCCCAATCAGAATCTGCATAACAAATTAACTCAGGAAACTTGTTGTGTTTCGGCTCTAAGAACAACTTCATGTCTTTTGTGTGCTTCATGTATCTCAGCAGTCTCTTTATGCATGTCCAGTGAAATGTAGTTGCTTTGCCAACGTATCTTGACAAAAGATTCACACTAAGTGAAATGTCGGGTCTTGTCCAACTGCTAATGTATAACAGTGACCCAATGACTGACCGATAAAGTGTTTGGTCTTCAAATTGAGGATTATCTTGTTGTATCAACCTGTAAAAATCTTTTTGCACTGGAGAGCGACATTGATGTGCGTCAGTCATGTTGCAATTTTGCAAAAGTTGATCAATCTTGTTTTCTTGTGAGAGGCAAAACCCCTTCTGAGTTTTTTCAATCTGAACTCCTAGATAATCATGAATGTGCCCTAAGCTTTTCAATGTAAAATGTCTTTCTAAACCTTTTGCAAAAATTTCACTCATACTTTTGTTAGGACCAATGTAAACAATGTCATAGAAACATAGAAACATAGAAGTCTGACGGCAGAAAAAGACCTCCTGGTCCATCTAGTCTGCCCTTACACTATTTTCTGTATTTTATCTTAGGATGGATATGTGTTTATCCCAGGCATGTTTAAATTCAGTTACTGTGGATTTATCTACCACGTCTGCTGGAAGTTTGTTCCAAGGATCTACTACTCTTTCAGTAAAATAATATTTTCTCATGTTGCTTTTGATCTTTCCCCCAACTAACTTCAGATTGTGTCCCCTTCTTCTTGTGTTCACTTTCCTATTAAAAACACTTCCCTCCTGGACCTTATTTAACCCTTTAATATATTTAAATGTTTCGATCATGTCCACCCCTTTTCCTTCTGTCCTCCAGACTATACAGATTGAGTTCATTAAGTCTTTCTTGATACGTTTTATGCTTAAGACCTTCCAACATTCTTGTAGCCCGTCTTTGGACCCGTTCAATTTTGTCAATATCTTTTTGTAGGTGAGGTCTCCAGAACTGAACACAGTATTCCAAATGTGGTCTCACCAGCATTCTATATAGCAGGATCACAATCTCCCTCTTCCTGCTTGTTATACCTCTAGCTATGCAGCCAAGAATCCTACTTGCTTTTCCTACCCCCAAACCACACTGTTCACCCATTTTGAGACTGTCAGAAATCACTACCCCTAAATCCTTTTCTTCTGAAGTATTTGCTAACACAGAACTGCCAATACAATACTCAGATTGAGGATTCCTTTTCCACAAGTGCATTATTTTACATTTGGAAACATTAAACTGCAGTTTCCATTGCTTTGACCATTTATCTAGTAAAGCTAAATCATTTACCATATTACAGACGCCTCCAGGAATATCAACCCTATTGTACACTTTAGAGTCATCGGCAAATAGGCAAACCTTCCCTACCAAACCTTCCCCTATGTCACTCACAAACATATTAAAAAGAATAGGACCCAGAACAGACCCTTGTGGCACACCGCTTGTAACCTGACTCTGCTCAGAATACTCGCCGTTAACAACAACTCTCTGATGTCTACGCTTCAGCCAGCTGCAAATCCATTGAACTATCCAGGGATTAAGTCCAATCTTCACTAATTTATCTATCAGCTCTTTATGTGGAACCGTATCAAAGGCTTTGCTGAAATCCCGGTAGGCAATATCCACGGCACCACCTTCATCCAACACCTTTGTGACATAGTCAAAGAAATCAATGAGATTAGTCTGACATGATTTGCCTTCAGTAAAGCCATGCTGACTTGGGTCCAATAAGTTATTGTTTTTTAGGTGCTGATTTATCCTCTTTTTGAGTAGAGTCTCCATCATTTTAACTACCACTGATGTCAAGCTAACTGGCCTGTAGTTACCAGCTTCTTCTCTACTGCCCTTCTTGTGGATAGGCACAACACTGGCCATTCTCCAATCCTCAGGAACTTCTCCTGTTAACAAGGATTGGTTAAACAAATCAGTCGGGGGTAGCAATGACAGATCTGAGTTCTTTAAGAACTCTGGGGTGGATGCCATCTGGACCCATTGCCTTATTTATCTTTAATCGTTCAAGTTCTTCTAAGACATCGGCTTCTAAGATCATTGGAGCTGAATCCGTACAGCTGGAAGCAATGCTATATCTCTCTATAGTATTATTTTGTAAAGTGTCTTTTGAGAAAACTGAACAGAAGTAGCTATTGAAATGGTCCGCGATCTCCTTATTCCCATTAATGCATGTATTATTCCCAGTACTAAGCTTCGTGATGCCGCAGTTTTTCTTCTTCTTATCACTAATATATCTGAAGAAGGTTTTATCCCCCTTCTTTACAGATTTGGCAATTTCTTCCTCTTTTGAGGCTTTAGCAGCATATATTACCTGTTTTGCCTCCTTCTGTCTCATTTTAATCACCTCCCTATCAGCTATACTTCCAGACTCTTTATACCTCCTATAGGCAGCCTTTTTTTCATTGACTATAGCCCTTACATCATTGCTAAACCATAGCGGTTTCTTCTTCCTTTTACCTTTAGTTATTTGTCTTACATACAGTCCAGTGGCTTTTAAGATGGCCTTTTTTAATACAGTCCACTGGGTGCTCGCTCCTGCCATTTTATCCCTCCCCTTTAATTCATTATCTAAATATTCCCCCATTGCATAAAAATTTGTTTTTCTGAAATCCAATACTTTGGTTACATTATAGGATTGCTCACAATGAGTTTTTACATCAAACCACAAACATAGATGGTCACTGCAACCTAAATTTTCTCCCACCTTGACCTCTGAAACCCAATTCCCATTCGTAAAAACTAAATCTAGAATATTCTACCCTCTAGTTGGTGTCTTAACCAGCTGTGCCAGAGCTGCTCCTGTAAAGGCCTCTACTATATTCTTACTTTTGCATGTAAGGACACTGGGGATATTCCAGTCAACATCAGGCATGTTGAAACCACCCATAACCACAATATTTCCCTTTACTGCCATTTGGGTAATTTCATCCACCATCTTGTTGTCATATTCCTCAGATTGCCTTGGAGGCCTATAGATCACCCCAATTCTAATGACAGAACCTTCTTTATTTTGCATGCAAATCCAGAGAGTCTCCAGATCTTGACATGTATTTTGAATTAGTGTTGTTTTTAGACTTTCTTTAACATAAATGGCTACTCCACCTCCCCTTCTTTCTATTCTATCCTTCCTATACAGTGTATATCCTGGTGTGGATATTTCCCATTCATTAGAATCCTTAAACCATGTCTCAGTTATGGCAACCAGATCCAAATTATCTCTAGATATTATGGCCATTAACTCACAGAGCTTGTTGCTCAAGCTTCGAGCATTCGTGCACATTACCCGAACAACATTATTTTCATTATTAGTTTGCCCCTTATCATCCACAACTACATCTATTTTATTTGCAGCTCCCTTTTCATAAGCTTCCAAAAACTGATTTATCCTCATTGGTCGGGGACAGAAATCACCCACATCAGTTACATCTCTGTCCCCTTTACCTAGTTTAAATGCCTGTCCAAAAAAGTTCTGAATTCCTCACCGAGCACCTGGGTACCTCTGTATGATGGATGCAAACCATCCCTCTTAAACAACTCCCTATTAGACCACCTACTGACATCATGACTTACATAGCCAAAACCTTCAGCTTTACACCACTGCCTTAACCACACATTAAACTCTCTGATACACGTTGTTTTATCCTCTTGGCCACAAACTGGTAACACCTCTGAGAAAGTCACTGAATCAGTTATTTTACCCAGCTCCACACTTAGACATTGAAAATCTCTTTTTACTACATTAACATTTCTCTGGGACAAATCATTTGTGCCAAGATGCACCACCACATTAACGTTATTACCTTTACTCACAGTCATCAACATAAACAAGTATAATTTCATAAATGTTACCTTGCCCTTTTGTAAACACACATTCATCAGAGTCGGACTTAATAAAGCCCATTGAATTTAGCTTGTCAAGGAGACAACGGTGTCACATTAAGGTTGACTGTTCCAGACCGTAGAGACTCTTTTGCAGGTACCAGACATCCCCTTCTCGATCCTGGAACCCGGGTGCGCTCTTCACATAGATTTCTTCATTTAAATCAGCATTGAGATAAGCAGTTTTAACATCAAATTGGTAAACTTCTAAATTCAAGGCATTAGCTGTGGTTAAGGCCATTTTGACACTTTCATTTTTAACTGTAGGTGAAAATGTATCTGTGTAATCTTCGGGATACAGATACATTTGTGAGTAGCCTTGTGCTACTAATCTTGCTTTGTATATTTTCTCATAATTTGGTTTTTGTTTAATTCTGTAGACCCATCGTGTGCCAATAATCTTCTTGTTCGTTGGAGGCTCAACATATTGAAACACTTTAAGTTTCTTTAAACTGTCCAGTTCAGTTTCCATAGCCTCATACGATTTTTCTTGTTCAGATTGAGGTAAATGTTTTATTTGAGAAAAGTTCTCAGAAGGAAGTGTAACCTTGTTACAAAGAAAAGGAAAAGATTTGTGTAATAGTTGCTGTTGATATCTCTTTGGAGGAATTCCTTTTGTGGTTCTCTCCGAACGTCTTGGAACTGTGGTCCATCCTTCATCTTGGTCATCTCCGTCTCCAATTGCATCGCTAGGAACATCATCTGCTACTGTTGAAGACTGTGCATCATCTTTTGAAGAAACAACATCTGGAACAGCTGCCTGTGGATCAGGTTGCGCTGTATCTTGAACATCATCTTTAGGAAAATAAACTGAAGTATCATTACTGTGTATTCCGGACCAATTTGTATCTTCTTCAAATTTAGCTGAGTTAGAAATAACAACTGCGTGATATGTGTCAGCAAATTTATAGTACTTAGAACTTTGATCAAAACCTATACATCTCAGTCTTTCTGCTACCGGACCTCCTTTCTTTCTTTGGACCAGTGGAATGTTAACCATGGCGTATGCGCCAAAAATGTGGATGTTTTGAATATCAGGCTTCTTTCCATAAAGCATGTAAAAAGAAGTTTGATTTAAGACACTGCTCCAAGTGCGGTTAACAATGTAACTAGCATACCTTAGTGCTTCACCCCAGTAGAAATTGTTGAGATCAGCATCTTCAAGAAGGCAACAAAACATAGTCTGTAAAACACCTTGCCGGCTTTCTGCAACTCGGTTTTGAGCTGAAGTTTGATGATGGATTCCATTTCTTCTCATCCATCCTTGAAATTGCTGGGACATGAATTCTCGACCACGATCACTTTGTATTCTTCTGATGCGGACACCATGTTGAGTGAGAACCTCTGCAGCAAAGTCTTTAAAGATCTGAAAAGTCTCAGATTTTTGTTTCATTGGGTATACATAACCATATCTAGAATAACTATCAACAATAGTTAAGAAATACTTACAATTAACTTTAGTAGGCCGAAATGGACCGACAATGTCGGTATGAACCAAATAAAAAATGCATGTAGACAAACATGTGGCATGTTTAGCAATAGTTGCAGCTTTAGATTTATATGAGTTACAAACAGAACAGTCTAAATGAATTTTGTAATTACTATCAACCTTAAAACCATTTACAAATTCAGGCATCTTGGATAAGACTGGATAAGATGCAGTGCCCAAATGACGATGCCAACGGTGAACACACCTAGAATGAAAAGATTTGTTTGTTAATACAGGTTTAACATTTGCAATATCATGCGGAACCTCTTGAACCTCATTGGCTTTAGGAGCCTTTGTTTCTATAGTGGCAACAGGTTTTCTCTCTGGACCTGTGCTTTCGCCCTTTGGAACTTTGATACTTACATCAACCTTTACTTGAGGTTTTGGCCTTAAGTAGTAAACAACTCTAATTGGAAAAGCACAAGCAATGACTTTCCCGTTCTTGACAATGTGGCCTTCATTTAGTTCAAATGTCACTTTGTAACCTAAGTCTTCAGTTAGGTGATACATGCTGAGTAAGTTGCTTGTAGCTTGTGGAATGTATAGAACACGTGGGATCATTTGGTCTAATTCTTTTATGTAGACAGTTCCTTCTCCTTCAACTTTGCATAAGTGATTTGACACTGAATGTAGTTCTTTAATATCAGTCTTATGTAGTTCTGTGAAAAGTTCTCTTTGGTAGGTGATGTGAAAAGCTGCTCCGCTGTCTAATGTCCATAAATGTTGAATGTCATACTGTGGGCCTGTTTGTGGAACATTATTCAGGACCAAAGTACTGATGTAAGGACATGGCTCACCTCTAGAACCTCGTTGAGTTGATCTGTAGTTGCTGGAGCTTCTGCTTCTGGAACCCCTAGGATCTGTTCCTCTGGGTTGAGCAGGATATTGGGAGCGTTGAGAATCACAAGATTAAGAGCATTAAAAATCTGTTCTGGGCTGGTTGTGCCCTGGATATGTTGGAGTGTAGCCCCTTTGTTGGTAGCTGCAACTCATTGTAGGTTTGTAAGCAGGTGCTGTATTTTTAAGTGTATTTTGCATAATCACTTCTTCTGTTAAAAGCTTACAAACTCTGGACGTGGTGCGTTGAGCTAAAGGTATGTTGTTATATTTTGTAATAGCATCTTTCCATTCATAATTCAGTGATGTGATGATGGTGGTATTCATTTGAATGTCATCAATCTGATAGCCTCTCTCAATTAGAGCCTTTTGCATTGCTAGAAGTTTAGATAAGTGTGGAGCAATTTTCTCTCCAGGCTTTAATTTTGCAGTGAAAAAGTCAGAAAACAACAAGCATGTCCCTTCAGCTGAAACTGGTCTATAAAGTTCATCTAGAGCTGTGATCAAGTCACTTGCAGTGATATCATATGGAAATCTAACTGATAGGTCTGTGTCCATTGACATAAGTATCAGAATAGTCGCTCTCGTATTTAAAGCTCTTTCTTCTTCAGTCCACTGTCTATTGGGTGGATTGAATACCATGTGATCAGCACCTTCAGCAAGTAATATTAATCTTATTTCATGCAACCAAGTTTTATAATTTTGTCCATTATTTTTTAATCTTGACTCACCTTTCAATGGTGACAAAGCAAGGACTTGCCTTTGAGCTGCAGCTTGTACTGCTATTGGTTGTGGCATCTGGGGTAGTTGAACCAGCGGTGGTTGAATCTGAAAAACTGGAACTTGTGGTTGTTGGTCCTTTTTCATCTGCGCACCTTGGCTTGCTTGCGGTACTTGTGGTTTATATGCCGGATAATGATGAACAATATGCTCTCCATACTTCATGGGATCATCTGGAATGAAACCTGTTAAATTCTTAACATGAGATACCTTTTTGTATTTAATATCTTGTATGCCACTAGATGGTGCTGCAGGATCACTTTTGGATTTTTCTGAAAAGATTTGGTGAGCAGACTGCAATTTTTTAATTTGGCCACAGGGTGGCACTGCAACATCACTTTTGAGTTTTTCTTCTTTGTTAAGATTTGCCACATCTTCAGCAGTATATATGGCAGCTAAACTTTCAGTTCCTCCTAATATCTCAGCTTTATTATTTATTTCTAGTTCTTTTTCATATAGATTCATTTGAATCTCTCTTAGTTTATTAAGCTTCTTTCTATATTCAAAAATATCAGCAAAGCAGGAATGTATTACTTTTTTCTCTTCTTCATCTAGATTAGATCCTTTCTGTCCATAAAAATTAGAAACAAAGGATTGGGTATCCTGCAGGCTCCGTTCTAGGTTTGCTATCAGGTTATTTATTTTTTCAATATCATCATTTGAATTCAGACTGCTGGCTGAGACTTTTAAAGATTCTCGGTCACCAGAATGTCTCAGTTTCATTTCTGCTTTTAGAGAGGCGCCATGTTTATGAGACCCGCTACATCCCGAGATTGCATGACTGCAAGGCTCTGGAGAACTCATTAAAACAGTTTCTAAATGGCTTGGATCATAAATCTGCTGAGTTGAGCTGTCTGACAGTTTTACAGAGTCCACAATGGCAATTATTTGTTGCATTTCAGTGCTTGAAATAGGATCGTAAATCTTACTTACAATTTCTTGCTGTGCAGCTTGATTATCTCCGTCTGTTGCAGAGAAGGCTGCTTCTGCTGGAGTTTCTTTTTGATCAGAAGTCTGTGTTTGCATCTTTGCAGAACGTTTTTCCTTAGTTATATTTATAAGAGATTGAACATGATTTATCTGATCATCAGATATTTGAGAGAAGAAGGACTCGGTAAATAATTGGTTCTTACGCTTAGCAGGCATTACAGAGATTGATGATTTTTAGACTTAAAGAAGATTAAACCATCCTCTGCTACCATGTCATGATGGTGGTGATTAATGTCCATTTGAACACTAATCCATCGCGGAGGTGCTGGACTGAGAGCCTAGTCATTTATTTTCAAAGCAAGATTTCTTTTTATTATAAAAGTACAAAACAAATATGTCACGAGGGACAAAGTAAAAATACATCTTCACATGATGGAAGCTAGAACAAGAATGGAGAATAAAAGAACAATAGAGCATAAAGAAGGATATGAGGTATAATGACATGGCAGGATATTACATCATAATAGGTGGATCTTCATAAAACACACAGTTAACTATTTAATTACTGAATGTCTCTGAATGTCTCTGGGGCAGTCAATATTCAGTGTGACAAAGGCTTCTTCCGGCTCGCTTTCCAGGATGTTAGGACGATCCGGAGATCCCAACTCCTCCCTTTTTGGGAGGGCGACCTCTACGGTTTCCTTTCCACTTTTGGCAGCCTCTGGGGATTTCTTAATCCGTTGCTCTGACTTTTCCCCACCATTAGGTGTCACCCTCGGCACAGGTTTGGCAAAGCATTTCGCAGCCCGGTGACCTTTTCTACCACACCAGAAACACGCTGTAGATTTGACCTTGTCTGGGAAACTTTGGGGCATTTTCTTCAGGACCCTCTCTCCCCTAGGAGGGGGGCTTTTCTCCCATTGATTTCTCTGGAGATCTATCTCCTCCTCTGCCCCCATCTCGAACCATCTGCTAAGGTTTCTAGGGGTTGCTCTGCCTCTGCAATTCTGGTAAACCTCATCATCCAACCCATCCATGTAGTATTCCATCAGAATATTCATTGGGTACGAGCTCACATAAGCCATCAGTTCCCTGAACTCCTGTGTGTATTCAGTAACTGATCTCCCTCCCTGTCTCATGTAATGACACCATCCAATTTGCGGCTTCCGCATCCAACGCCCGGGTCACCACCCTAACCCGGGCTGGTTCATTGGGGAATTCATCCTCATAATCTTCCATGTATTGATTTACATGGGCCAGGAAATACCTCAGCCCTGCCGGCACTCCATCATAAGGCTGGGTGAAGGGGGGGCGGTTGGGGCCTTGCTTCTGCGGGCTCCCCCCCCCTCTGTGCAGGACGTCTTGGGCTCACAGGGCTTTGGCCTCTGGGGGGGAGGGCTCTGGGCGGCTGCCTGTTGATGCTGTTCTCCCTGGCCCGAGGGTCCTGGCATTTGATCCTCCTCCCCCTCTCCTTCACTCGGAATGGCTTTTAGGGAAGCCTGACTTTTCCTTTCCACTGCTGACAGGACATTCCTAATCCCTGACACCAATTCTGTCAGTAGATTATCTTCCTGGTTAACCACCCACTTCTCCTTACTTTTCTTTTTCCGATGGGTCACATTTGCATCCAAATCTCTCATTTCCTCTCCAAGGAGACCTTTTGAACCTACCCCGATTGACCATTGTGGAACCCGTCTGGCAGGATTATCTCCACTGAGGTCTGATGTTTCCTCTTTCTCCAGACTAAGGGGTTCCGGGCTCTTAAGAGCAACTTCCTCTTCTGAAGTCAACCCCTCACTTTCATTTCGAGACATCTTTTGCCAGTTCCTGGTAGATTGCTCTCCAGGAGTGACTGTTAAGGCAGACTTTGCTTAATGTCAAGTGCTGCCAGTCAGAATTCAGACAAATAAAACTCAGAGTCCTTTCATTTTAGGTTCAAAGTGAATTTATCAAAATCAGAACTTGAAGCATCAAAAGCAAAGCAAAGTCTGAAGAAAATGGCAGGTACCCCACATACTAAAACCCCTTTTTCCACCCTCCTGTTGGGCATCCGCCCAATCTCCATTGTCCAGATGCATCAGGTGGTCCAAGATGCTCCTCCCGGGCTTCTCAGGAATTTGCCCATCTAACGGTCTCGCCGACTCCTGGGAAATCGAAACTTATCTTTTATTTATTTATTTAGATATTGGATTTATATGCTGCCCCTCTCTGCAGCAATGAAACAGCATATAATAATAATCGAATACTAAAACAGTTAAAGACCCTTATTATAAAACAAAATATACATACAGACATACCATGCATAAAATTGTAAAGGCCTAGGGGGGAAGAGTATCTCAGTTCCCCCATGCCTGGTGGCAGAGGTGGGTTTTAAGCAGCTTACAAAAAGCAAGGAGGGTGGGGGCAATTCTAATCTCGGGGGGAGTTGGTTCCAGAAGGCCAGGGCCACCACAGAGAAGGCTCTTCCCCTGGGTCCCGCCAAATGACATTGTTTAGTTGACGGAAACTGGAGAAGACCCACTATGTGGGACCTAACTGGTCACTGGGATTCGTGCAGCAGAAGGCGGTCCCTGAGATAATCTGGTCTGGTGCCATGAAGGGCTTTATAGATCATAACCAACACTTTGAATTGTGACCGGAAACTGATCAGCAACCAATGCAGACTGCGGAGTGTTGGTGTAACATGGACATATTTGGAAAAGCCCATGATTGCTCTCGCAGCTGCATTCTGCACGATCTGAAGTTTCTGAACACTTTTCAAAGGTAGCCCCATGTAGAGAGCATTACAGTAGTTGAGCCTTGAGGTGATGAGGGCATGAGTGACTGTAAGCAGTGACTCCCGGTCCAAATAGGGCCGCAACTGGTGCACCAGGCGAACCTGGGCAAACGCCCCCCTCGTCACAGCTGAACGATGTTTCACTAATGTGAGCTGTGGATCAAGGAGGATGCCCAAGTTGCGGACCCTCTCTGAGGGGGTCAATGATTCGCCCCCCAGGGTGATGGATGGATAGATGGAATTGTCCTTGGGAGGCAGAACCCACAGCCACTCCGTCTTATCCGGGTTGAGCTTGAGTCTGTTGACACCCATCCAGACCCCAACAGCCTCCAGGCACCGGCACATCACTTCCACTGCTTCGCTGACTGGACAAGGGGTGGAGATGTAAAGCAGGGTATCATCTGCATACTGATAATACCTCACCCCGTGCCCTTGGATGATCTCACCCAGCGATTTCATGTAGATATTTAATAGCAGGGGGGAGAGGAACGACCCCTGAGGTACCCCACAAGGGAGCAACCTAGAGGTCGACCTCTGACCCCCACTAACACCGACTGCGTCCAGCCGGAGAGGTAGGAGGAGAACCACTGAAGAACAGTGCCTCCCACTCCCAACCCCTCCAGCTGGCAGCACCACCTTCTCAACAACCTTCCCCATAAAGGGAAGGTTGGAGACTGGGCGATAGTTGTTGAGAATGGTTGGGTCCAGGGAAGGCTTCTTGAGGAGGGGGCGCACAAATGCCTCCTTGTAGTTATCCGGAAAGGACCCCCTCCCCAAAGAAGCATTGACAATCTCCTGGATCCAGCTCCGTGTTACCTCCCTACTGGCCGAAACCAGCCAGGAGGGACACGGATCCAGCAAACAGGTGGTGGAACTCACAGCTCTAATGGCCTTGTCCACTTCATCAGGTGTCACCAGATCAAACTCTTCCCAGATAGCTGGACAAGTACGTGCCCCAGTCACCTTGACTGATTCATTGTCAGTCAACTTTGTTTTCCAATTGGAGTCAAGGTCCGCTCGGATCCGAGAGATTTTATCAGCGAAAAATGTGTTAAAGTCCTTGGCACTACTCTGCAAGTGCTCCCCAACTCCCCCCTGGTTAAGAAGGGTGCAGGTCACCTTAAACAGAGTGGCTGGGTGGGATTCCGCTGATGCAATCAAGGCGGCATGATACGTGCATCTTGCCGCCTTGAGAGCCATTTTGTAAGTCTTAATATGAGCTCTTACAAGTGTTCGATCGGATTCGGACTTACTCTTCCTCCATCGCTTCTCCAGACATCTCTTCTGGCATTTCAACTCCCAGAGCTCCTCGTTGAACCATGGGGCTGTACAGGGTCTATTGCCGTGGAGAGGTCGCAGCAGCGCAATTCGGTCAAGGACTTCTGCTGCAGCCTTGTTCCAGGCCTCAGCCAGAGACTCTGCCGAACTGTGGACGAGTGAATCTGGAATAACCCCAAGCGTCTTCTGAAAGCCTTCTGGATCCATCAGGTGCCTGGGGCAGAACAACTTAATCAGTTCTGCCTCCCTGCAGGGGAGGATTGAAGCAAGGAAGTCAAGCCGCAGTAGAAAATGGTCTGACCATGACAAAGGCAACACTTCTAAGCTCCTTAGTCTCAGACCATTACTCAGTTGCTCAGATAGGAATACCATGTCGGGTGCGTGCCCCCCTCATGAGTCGGACCCTGTACTACTTGGGTCAGGTCCATGGCTGCCATGGTGGCCATGAACTCCTGTGCCAGTCCAGAGGTTTCGCCGAGCGACGGCAGGTTGAGGTCCCCCAAGTCAATAAGTCTGGGGAACCCCACCGCCAGCCCGGCTACCTCCTCGAGTAGCACAGGCAGGGCATGTGCCACACAGCTGGGAGGCAGGTACGTGAGAAACAAGCCCACCTGAACCCCTAAGTCCAACTTCACCAGGAGGGACACGCAACCCGCAATCTTTGGAGCAATGAATCTACGCAGGCAAAGGCTCTCCCTGGCTATAATAGCCACTCTTCCCACCCTTCCCTGGGGTTGAGGCTGATGCCATATTTGAAACCTGGCTGTGCAAATTTCAGATAGAGGAACTCCTCCCTCCAGGCCCAGCCAGGTTTCAGTTACACATGCCAGGTTGGCCTCCTCATCCAAGATTAAGTCCCGGATGAGGAGAGGTTTATTTACCACCAACCTGGCATTGAGTAGCAGCAGCTTGAGCCCAGGGCCAGAATTACACTCGTCACCAGTATTATGGGTTGAGCTCACGGAGCCAGAACAAGGGATTGTTATTAAGCAGCGATCCCTCCTTCCCCTGGAATGGCTCACTCCATGGTTCCTGCCATATCTGCCTCTCCCCAGCAACACCGGTATATCCTGACCCTCTGCCACCCCAGAGATAGGTGCCCCCCCTCCTGCCTCTCCAGCGCCAGGTAGGCCAAATATATTATTTACATCGCTCCCATTCATCTCATCCATATTATAACCCCACCCATCCCATCCATACCAATCATTCACTCCATACATACTATACCCACCCCAATTATCCATCATTTGAAAAAAAACACCCAATATTTTAGTTAAAAAATAAATCAATTAATACTAAAGATTAAAACACTAATAAAAAATAAATAAAAATAAAAATATAGAGTATATAAAATATAGGTAATAGTGCAGTAATTCAATTCATTAACTAAATCCAGTCAGCAGCAAGTAACAAAAGTGCCAAAGTTCTTAGGATCAAAGGTTATTCAGAGTTCAGGATCATTCAATATCCCTCCCCCCTCAGGAAAGAGAGCAGGGCTGTCCTGCTTGTCTAGATTAGATTAGATTAGATTTATTGGATTTATATGCCGCCCCTCTCCGCAAACTGGGGGCGGCATAGTTGCATCACATGTCCATCCTTCTCAAAGTTGACATTTCCAATTCACCATGTTCCCAGCAATATCCAAAGCAATATCCAAAGCCTCCATGAAGCCTCTGTATGGTCCATTTATGTTGATAATATTTTCCTCCTCGGCCTCCTCATTTTCCTGTAGGCTTCCATCTCCTCTCTCTCCTCATCCTGCAGCTCCCCACCTGGCTGGCCCTCTGATGCTGAACACCCCCACCATTCAGTGTTCTGGCTCTCCAGGTCAGTCCAGCATGTATGGTGGGTCTGGCTGTCCCAGCTCGGTTGTCTCAGCGATTCTCAGCCTCCCAACGCCGCAGCTCAACAGGAGAGGGGGAAAAGACTGCAGGCAGCTTCATTCTAGCTGGTGGCCACCATTTTCCGACCCTCAGCTGATTCCATAGGAAAATCTCCATGGCGAGAATAATCCAGAACAGACGCCGCGGAGCAGGGGGCAGTGTGATCTTCCTGGCTGGGCACAAGATCCTTCCTCTGGAGCTCCAATCCCCCCCTCTCCGTCCTCAACAAAATCTCTGTGGCGAGTCTCCGAGTCTCCGCGGCAAGGTAATCCAAAAACAAATGCTGCGGGGCAGGGGGTAACGGAATCCTCCTGGGTTGAGCACAAGACCACCCCCCTCCGAGACTCTGGGACTCCAAGCTTCCTTCTGTCTCCTCCTCCGTCCTCCATCTTCCGTCTTCCCAGCGATAACAGGGAGGCAACAGCGCTGCAAATAACAAGCGGCTCAACTCTGTTTTGTGGTCACCATTTTTGTCATTTTCCGAAGCCTGGCCGATCACACCACAAACTCCGGGACAGAAAGGGGTGTGGAGCACAGGGGAGCAGAGAAGGAGGATCCACCTGGGCAGCAAATGCTCACCTTCCAGAACTGCAAGTTTTAAACTGAATTTAAACTGTCATTTCCTATATTTTCCGATGTTATCCACCAATGTTATCCATCTTAACAAAACTATTCTCCTCCTACACACTTCTCAACCCCCTTATTATCTACCCCTCCCCGTCTCTATGACAACCAAGCAAAAAATGCAGCAGCAGGCAGCGCAGGTTGACACTATCTCAATGGATCATATATGAGAGAATATAAATGCACTTTATGTGTATTCATGCTTAAAAACATTAAAATAGATTGGATGCTGGTACAACAAAAAGAATCATACACTATCTTAATCCATCCAGAAAAAACAAAATAAAACTCAAACAAATACTTCCCATTTTCATTTTTATTCATAAGATTTCAGCACCATCTTACTGAGAGAAGCAATTTTCCAGATTCTCTGTGAACATAATGAAACTGCATAAGTAGGAGAAAATGGTCAGTTAGAACAGAAGTTTTGACTATGTTCTCATTCATAAGTGCTGCATACTTAAGCCACTTGGGCAGAATGGCTGAAAGTAAAGAGGTACAGGAATATAATAAATGAGTAGGTGGCATTTTATATGGCTGCAATTTACATTGGCTGTTATTAGTCAAATCGCTGTTATTAAATGAGTCACTATGAGAATGAGATGGGTGATAGTTAAATTTAAATAAATAAAATAAATGTTATAGGGAATATTTCTTTTAATTATTGCTTCATTCAAAAATAATGTAACAAATAGATTATTAACTTTCATGATTATGTTGCAAAGGTTTAAGAATATGGAAAGTTTAAAATATATTGCTACAAACTGATTAGTTCAGCTGTAAAGGATTTCTTGTGGTAGTTTTTGATCATCATAGGAACATTAAAATGTTAATACTGATTAGTAAATAACGGGCTTTAAAACTTTACTTTCTCCATGCAGGAACTTGTCTTGCCATAATTAGAATTAAGGAAATTTTAAAATGTAATTATTTTTGCAAAGTAAATGAAATGTACTAATCCTTCCAAATTACCATATTTTTGGAGTATAAGACGCACCCTTTTCCTCCCTAAAAGAGGCTGAAAATTTGGGTGTGTCTTGTACTTTGAATGCAGCATTTTCAAAGCATCTTCCCAGCTTCCTATTCCCTCTGAATAAGGTTTTTTCCAGTCCTAAGCCTTTGCAGACTTGTTTTCATTCCTATTCCCTATGAAAAAAGGCTTTTTCAGCCCTAACACAGTGCTAACAATCTTCCTGTCTTGCTGAGTTTTTTTTAAAATTTCTACTCCCTCCGAAGCAGTTTTTCCTGCCCTAAGACTTTTCAGGCTTGTTTTCATTCCTAATCCCTCTGAAACAGGCTTTTTCAGCCCTAACCATGGGATAAAATAATGTGCTGAAGCTGAACAGTCTAAGGATGCTAGTCAGATAAATACCTGGTTGGTAGATTTTTTTCCCTTATTTTCCTTCCCCAAAACTAAGGTGCATCTTATACTCTGAAAAAATGGTAAATAAGAATTTAAAATTGTATGTCCCTTCATCCCCCCTCCCCGCTCTGTAGTTTACTGAACTACTTAAGATTCCTGTTGTGCTTGAACTGAAACCATTACTGCACTTAGGGAAATGAATGCTGTTTTTAACCATTTTTTAAATTTGTATTTTGTTCCATGGCAGAAACTCAACCTATTGTATGAAGGTATCCATTTCACTGACAGTGGGTGAAAATGACACTGGTCTGTGCTACAATTCAAAGATGAAATATTTAGAAAAGGCTGAACTTAGCAAAAGCAAGGAAATTTCATGCCCCAACATACAGGATTTTTTAATACCATATAGAGAGCCAGAAATCTTATGGTATAAGGTAAGAAATGTTTAAAATATTGAACAAAATATTACATGTCTTCTTTTGCTCCATTTGTAGTATCTGAATTTTTTTTATACATAAAATACACAGTTTCATAAGATTTTGAAAAGTGTAATTAGAAAAGGTTAACTGAAAAATGAGGAGAAAACAGAAGGAATGTGATATTTGATGGACAAATTTTTAAGGTTGCTTAAAAATTAACCATTTTTTTTGGTTACTGAAAATGAAATTTCTCTATTTATATTTTTAATTTTATGCATAGCTAATGCATTTTTATATATTAGAAAATATGTTAACATTCAGTTATTCAGCAATTAGATAATAGACACATACATAATACATAGTAATAAAGTTTTTTAAAACCAAGGTTTATAGTTCTAACAACACATAAATGAAAAAAAAATTAAAAGATGAATAAAATAAATCATACTTTAGGTTTTAAAAGAGAGGCTGCAAGGATGGACACATTGTGATTTTCTATCTTAATAACTAATGTTTCAGGCCCTGGCTCCTATATTTAACACTATACTGTCCCACCCACAACATGCCAAAATAAATGTGTCACCTTATTTAAATAGCGTATTTTTCTGTGTATAAGATACACCTTTTTCCTCCCTAATAGAGGCTGATAATTAGGGTGTGTCTTATACTCTGAATGTAGCTTCTCTCCCAGCCCTAAGTAGTTGCTAATGATCTTCCCAACTCTTACCTTGCAGGCTCTTTCATTGCTTCTCTCTGTGAATAATGTTTTCCAAGCCCTAAGCCTTTGCAGGCTTTTTTCCATTGTTCTGACTTGCTCTGAATAAGATTTTTTCCAGCCCTAACTAGGTGCTAACAATGTTAGAAACATAGAAACATAAAAGATTGATGGCAGAAAAAGACCTCATGGTCCATATAGTCTGCCCCTATACCATTTCCTTTTTTTTGGGGGGGGGGGGGGTGTTATAAAATTTTCTTTATTTTTCTTCCAACATACAATAAAATAGGCATTGATTGCTTACCTGAACGCCTCTTCTCGTACGATGAGCGGGTACAGCAGTCACGTAGGTTGCTCACTATCCAATCCGTCGAGGACCAAGCCTAGTCTTTAAAAAGCCGTCTGGATCCACCCCTTCCCCAGAATTCACGAATCCGTAGACTTAGGCTCAATTGTGGTGGCTCAATAATGTTCAACTCTCATGATAGGAAAGAACAGGTTAAGGGAATAACCATAGTTAGAAAAGAAGTACAGGGAGGGAAGTGACTGCTGTACCTGTTCATTGTATGAGAAGAGGCATTCAGGTAAGCAATCAACGCCTATTCTCCGTACTGAGAGAGCGGGTGCAGCAGTCACATGGGACATACCCAATAGATGAGTCCCTAGGGAGGGATTAGTTAGCTATCGTGAGAGATAACGGATTGGAAGACTCTTCTGCTGAAAGCAGAATCCACAGAAACATAAGAGTCAATTTTGTAATGCCTTATGAAAGAGTTTGGAGAGGCCCAAGTGGCTGCTTTGCAGACATCTTCCAATGGAGCTTGAGTTGCCCATGTGGAAGATGTGGCTGTACTTCTTGTGGAATGTGCTGTGATACTTCCAGGTATGGTGAGGGGAGCTGACTCATAAGCCTTTGAGATAGTCCCTTGGATCCAACGGCCTATTACAGTTGAGGATATCTTGGATCCCATGGATCTGGGATGGTAGGCCACGAACAGAGCTTCAGACCTTTGAATGGGTCTTGTCCATTGGATGTAGATTCTCAGTGCTCTGGTGAGATCTGACCGCAAAATGATGGTTTTGGTTGGAACAAAAAGAAGGCAACACAATGTCCTGGGATCTATGGAACATGGAACTAACCTTGAGTAGAAAGGTGGGGTCCAAATGCAAAACTACTTTGTCCGGATGGAACTGGCATAGATCCTGCCTAATTGAAAGTGCTGCCAATTCTGAGTTGCGTCGGGCAGATGTTATTGCCACCAGGAATGCTACCTTGTAAGATAGGACGCTGATCTTAGGAGTTCATATGGTGCTTGAGTAAGGGAATGGAGAACCCGTGGTAAGTCCCAGGATGGGCATCTGTGAACCCTGGAAGATCTGAGGTTTGAAATACCTCTAAGAAATTCTTGAATTTCCGGAAAGGAGCAGAGTGGTTGTCTGCGAGGCCCTGCTGAGACCAAAGATAGGGCTGCCAGATGGCAATGGATGGTGCTGGATGAAAGGCCTTGCTGGAACCCTTTTATGAGGAAAGCTACTATCCTGTGGATGGGAAGACACAGGGGGGATAGATCCTCCTGTGAGCACCATTGGTGGAATTTTGACCAGGTATGGTTGTAAATACTGTTGGTAGACACTCTTCTAGCTTTTAGGATTATTTCTACAGTGTCCGGGTCGTATCCTCGCAGGTCTAAGTCGCGCCGGATAATAGCCAAGCGGTGAAGTGGAACCACTCCGGATCTGGATGGATAGAGGCGCCCTGCTGCAACATATCCTCTGAAACGGGGAGTCGCCAGGGGTCCTGGATGGACAGACGTTGTAGGTCCGTGAACCAGGGCCGGCGTGGCCAGTGAGGGGCTATCAGAATCACCTGTGCCTTCTCGAGGATGATCTTGTGGATCACATCTGGGAGAATTGGGATTGGAGGGAAGGCGTAAAACAGCCCTCGAGGCCAAGGGATTTTGAGTGCATTGCTCGCTTCCACTCCTGGGGATGGGAACCTGGAGAAGAATCGAGGGAGTTGAGAATTGGCTTCGGTTGCAAATAGGTCTAGCGATGGGTGATTGAACCTGAGGCAGATTTGCTAAAACAGAACCGGATGAAGGCTCCACTCTCCTGGGTCTACAGTTGACCGGGAGAGCCAATCCGCTTGTACATTGAGGATTCCTGACGACTGAGGATGCCTCTCTGCCCAGAGACCCAACTTCAGGGCTTCTCTCATCAGGGCCTCTGGACCTGGTGCCTCCTTGTCTGCAAATATGACTCTTTGTGGTTATATTGTCCGTGAGAATCAGAACATGTTGATTGATGATGTGCGGTTTGAATTGTTTGAGGGCCAAAGACACTGCTTTCAATTCCAGCCAGTTGATGGGTCTGGAAGCCTCCTCCGCTGACCACGTACCTTGTGCTATCAGGCCCTGGGCATGGGCTCCCCAGCCCGATAAGCTGGCATCCGTGGTGATGGTGAATTGGTCTGGACACCTGAAGGGAGATCCCTTGACAGAGCGGGGCAGGTCCACCACGTAAGGGATCTTAGAACTGTGGATGGGACGGTGATGATGCATGTCGAGTTGCTGTTCCCCGATCTCTGGAATGGTAACAGAAGCCATTGGAGATCTCTGGTGTGAAGATAGGCCCAGGGGATAATGCCAATGCAGGGTACCATCTTTCCTAGTAGAGAAGACAGGCTAACGATGGAAGTCCTTCTCTGAGATCGTATTTGGGAAATGAGCTCCTTAATACTGATTTTTCTCTCAGTAGAGAGAAAGACCTGAGAGAGATCTGAATTAATGATGGCCCCCAGGTGTTGAACAGAAGTAGACGGATGGAGCTGACTTTTTTGAGATTAATGGAGAAACCATGATCCTGTAGGATAGACATGGTAATGTTGAGGTCTGAGCAGGTGCCCTCTTTAGAGGCCCCATGAATTCATATGTCATCCAAATAGCATAAAATGTGAATGGGCGTGGCTCGAATGTGAGCTGCCAGTGTTCCTAGGAGCTTAGTAAAGACTCGAGGAGCCGAGGAGAGCCCGAAGGGCATTGCCCTATATTGATAGTGCTTTCCCTGGAAGGCAAAGCATAGAAATTTCCAGTGACCTTTGGCAATGCGAATATGAAGATAGGCTTCCGTGAGATCCAAGGAGACCATAAAGTCCCCAGGATGGATAGCAGCTAAGATGGATGACAAAGAATGCATCTTGAATTTCCTACATTTAATAAACTGGTTCAAATTTTTAAGGTCCAAGATGGCTCTCCATCCTCCAGCTGTCTTAGGGACCATGAAGAGGATGGAGTAGAAGCCCAGACCTCTTTGGGAAGAAAGAACAGGTTGGATAGCCCTGATAGACAACAAATGTTGAATAGCTTCCTCCATTCGGATACGAGATGGAGAAGACCTGGGGGATGGGCATGAGATAAAACGTTTAGGAGGTATGGAAATAAACTCCAACTGGAGACCCCATTCCACAGTGGCAATAACCAGGGGTCCTTACAGGAATGGCGCCATCTGGAGGAGAACCAAGCCAGGCGCCCCCCTATGGGAGTGGAATGAAGCTCCCCATCTGGGCTTTCTGGAAGCTCTGATCGAGGAGGAACCTCTTTGGTAACGGGATCTACCCCTGGGGTTTCTGCCAGCTTGGGAGTGAAAACGAGGGGAATACTGACCTGAGTTTCTTTGGAAAGCGAACCCTTGATCCTGTTGACAGTTGGGACATCGAAAGCGTTGAGTTTTGATGGCCTTCTTGTTGGTGGGCCCCAAAACTTTCTTTTTGTCAGCGGTTTCCATGAGAAGGGGGTCCAGGAGGTCGCCAAATAGGAGGTCACGCTTCAAAGGACCCATGGCCAGCTGCCATTTTTGCCTCACTCCCACCTGCCAAGGATGCAGCCATAGAAGCCTTTTGACTGTTGTTGAGGCCGCTACTGACCTGGCTGCAAATCTTGATGATTGCAGGATAGCATCCGCTACATATTGGGCCGCTGCAAAAACTTTGTTAAATTCCTATTGGCCCCATAGATCATCAAGGGGGATGTGCTGCTGGAGCTGTTGAAGCCATAAAAGCATAGCTCTAGAAAAGAAAGATGCTGCTGCTGCACTTTTGATGGTCCAGGTATACGCGAAGAAACATCTTTTGAGATTTGCTCTAGGCGTTTGTCTTCGGGTCTTAAAACCTCCTCTGCTTCACTCGGCATAGCAGCCACAGAGTGTAGAGTGTACAGGTTCATCAGGTTTAGGGCAGGCAAGAAGATCTTCATAAGAGGGAGAAAGCTTATATAATTTCTTGTCTTTGGTTGTGGGGTTGAACCAAAGGCTGGGTGGTCCCATTGTTTGAGCAGAGCATCTTTAAACAATTTGGGCATTGGAATGACTTCTTTGTCTTCCTGTTCCTCCATGAAGTATGGTAGATTTTCCTCAGGAGGATCTGTGGAGGGAACAGACTGTTTATCTTGCCCGGCTAAGCCTGTAGAAACTCTTGCATTAAATAGAAGAGATTTGAAGAGTTGAAATGGGAAGATTGCAGCCGGTGCTGGAATCTTAATTTGAGATATCCTCATCTTCTGACAGGCGATGAAACGGGTCATTTATTCATTTATTTATTGTTAGAGTTGGAAGGGACCATGCTGGTCATCAAGTCCAACCCCCTGCCTAAGCAGGAACCCTATAGCATCCCAGCCAAATGGCAGTCCAATTTCCTCCTTAAAATGTCCAGAGTATTGGAGTTCACAACGTCCACTGGTAGGTTGTTCCACTGGTTGGTCATTCTGACCGTCAGGAAGTTCTTCCTTATTTCCAGGTTGAATCTCTCCTTGGTCAGCTTCCAGCCCATGTTTCTCGTCCGGCCCTTCGGTGCCCTGGAGATTAAAGTGACCCCCTCCTCTCTGTGGCAACCCCTCGTATAACTGTAGACTGCTATCATGTCTGCTCTGGCCCTCCTTTTCTTTAGGCGATCCATACCCAGATCCCACAGTCTCTCTTCGTAAGTCTTGGTTTCTAGACCCCTGATCATTTTGCACCTTCCCCAGAGTTTCAAGGTCTTTTTTGAAGTGTGGTGACCAGAACTGAACATAATACTCCAGGTGTGGTCTGACCAGGGCGTAGTAGAGTGGAATTAAGACTTCCCTGGTCTTGGAGTGTATAGCCCTGTTGTTGCAGCTTAGAAAAGTACTGGCTTTTTTGGCTGCTGCTGCACATTGTTGGCTCATGTTTAGTCGATTATCCACCAAGACTCCGAGATCTCTTTCGCCGTCGCCACTGCTGAGAGGGGTTTCTACCAGGCTGTATGTGTGTCCAGGGTTTTTTTTACCTAGGTGAAGGACTTTGCTCTTGTCGATGTTGAACATCATTTTGTTGGTGTGGGCCCACTGTGTTAGTCTGTCCAGGTCTTTCTGTAGTTCGAGCCTGTCTTCAAGGGTGTTGGCTACCCCCGCCAGCTTGGTGTCATCTGCAAATTTGATTAGTTGCCCTTCTATTCCCTCGTCCAGGTCATTGATGAAAATGTTGAAGAGTACAGGACCCAGGACAGAACCCTGTGGTACCCCGCTGCCTACTTTCTTCCATATGGATTTGGAACCGTTGAGGACAACTCGTTGGGTGCGGTCGGTCAGCCAACTATTAATCCATCCGCATGTGTTGTAATCTACCCCACTTTTTTCTAATTTGTTGATTAGGAGATTGTGGTCAACTTTATCGAAAGCTTTGCTGAAGTCTAAGTATATGAGGTCCACCGTGTTGCGCTGGTCTACTGATTTGGTTATGGTGTTGAAAAAGGATATGAGATTGGTTTGACATGATTGGTCCATTCCTCCACAATACTGAAAAAGGCTTTAGGAAGTATTTTTCTTTTTGTTTTAATTTGTTGATCTTATGGTCCAATCCAATATTTACTATTGCATTAAAGTCTCCTAATATACAAATATTTTCATACTTTAATTCATTAATCTTTTTATGTAATCTTGTGTAGAATATTTCTTGATTATCATTTGGTGTGTAAATCGCTACCAATAGTATATTTAGATTCTTCAACTTTATTTCAACCATTAAAATTCTTCCTTCTTGATCGGAATATATATCTTTAGATTCTATATTCTTCTTAACATACATTGCCACTTCTCTTTTACTCTGATCAATTAGCGAAACATACAATTCTCCTAGAGATTTATTTTCCAAAAACTTTTATGTTGATTTTTAGTGTGCACTTCTTGTAAGCAAATTATGTCCATATTTAATTTTTTGAGTTTAGTAAATATTTTATTTCTCTTATTTGGTGCGTTCAGACCATTAGCATTCAATGACATCCATTTAATCTGTTGATCCATATTTGTTAATTTTTTAATTTTTCCTATCTTAAGGCTTTTTCCTTTTTGTTGCTGATCTCATCATAACTCTTTCTCTCTTTTCCTTAGCTGCTAGTTGTTTTTCAAATTCTTCTGCGATTGCAATATTCTCAAGTGTTAATGATAGTATTGGTTCCATCCCCCCTGCTGCTATGCCCAATAAATGTTTTTCAGTCAGATCCAATAATCCTCACTCTGCTGGTAGTGGTTGGACTGTTACTGTTCCCTTTATTTTTATTTATTTATTGTTAGAGTTGAAAGGGACCATGAAGGCAATCGAGTTCAATCCCCTCCCCAAGCAGAAACCCTATAGTACACCAGTAAAGTGGCAGTTCAATCTTCTCTTAAAAATGTCCAGAGTGTAGGAGTTCACAATGTCCACTGGTAGGTTGTTCCATTGGTTGATCGCTCTGACCGTCAGGAAGTTCCTCCTTATCTCCATGTTGAATCTCTCCTTGGTCAGCTTCCAGCTGTTGTTCCTCGTCCGGCCCTCTGGTACCCTGAAGAATAAAGTGATCCCCTCCTCTCTGTGACATCCCCTCGTATACTTGTAGACTGTTATCATGTCCGCTCTGGCCCTCCTTTTCTCTAGGCTATCCATGCCCAGTTTCCTCAGTCTCTCTTCGTAAGTCTTGGTTTCCAATCCCTTAATCACCTTGGTTGCTCTTTCTTGCACCTTCTCCAGAGTTTCAATGTCTCTTTTAAAGTGTGGTGACCAGAACTGAATACATTACTCCAGCTGTGGTCGGACCAGGGCGTAGTAGAGTGGTATTAAGACTTCCCTGGTCTTGGAGTGTATTGCCCTGTTGATGCAGCTTTTAGCTGCTGCTGCACATTGTTGGCTTTAGTTTAGTTGATTGTCCACCAAGACTCCGAGGTCTCTTTCGCAGTCGCTACTGCTAAGAGGGGTTTCTCCCAGGCTGTATGTGTGTCCAGGGTTTTTTTTATCTAGGTGAAGGACTTTGCTCTTGTCGATGTTGAACATCATTTTGTTGGTGTGAGCCCACTGTGTTAGTTTGTCCAGGTCTTTCTGTAATTTGAGCCTGTCTTCAAGGGTGTTGGCTACCCCCGCCAGCTTGATGTCATCTGCGAATTTGATTAGTTGCCCTTCTATTCCCTCATCCAGGTCATTGATGAAAATGTTGAAGAGCACAGGGCCCAGGACAGAACCCTGTGGTACCCCGCTGCCTACTTTCTTCCATGTGGATTTGGAACCGTTGAGGACAACTCGTTGGGTGCGGTTGGTCAGCCAACAGTTAATCCATCCGCATGTGTTGTAATCTACCCCACTTTTTTCTAATTTGTTGATTAGGAGATTGTGGTCAACTTTATCGAAAGCTTTGCTGAAGTCTAAGTATATGAGGTCCACTATGTTGCCCTGGTCTACTGATTTGGTTATGGTGTTGAAAAAGGATATGAGATTGGTTTGGCATGATTTGTTTCTGATAAACCCGTGTTGGCTTTTGGATATTATCCTGTTTGTTTCCAGGTAGTGGCAAAGCTGTTTTTGTATTATTTTCTGCAGTATTTTTCCAGGTGTTGAAGTCAGACTAATAGGTACCTTTTTTGTGGATGGGAACTACATCAGCTCGTTTCCAGTCATCTGGTAGGTCTCCAGTGGCCCAAGATTTTTGGTAGATGAGGAGAAGAGGTTCCACTATGGTGTCTGCCAGTTCTTTTAGGACTCTGGGGTGAAGTCCGTCAGGTCCCGGTGATTTATACTCATTAAGCTCCCACAAATAGTCCCTAGTAGTATCTTTATCTGCATTGAGTTTGATTCCGGGGCTGCTTATTGCAGTTAAGTTGTAGCTTGGTTGGTTGGTTCCTTTATGTGTGAAGACTGATGTAAAATAGGCATTGAGCAGCTGTGCTTTATCTCTGTTGTTTGTGATTTCATTACCATCTTTATTTTTTAGTATAGTGACTGTTTCCTTAATTTTCTTCTTGTTGTTTATGTGATGGAAGAAACTTTTTTTTGTTGTCATTAACTTTCATTGCGAGGTATTGTTCGTGTTGAGCTTTTGCTGTTCTTATTTTTTGTTTGCAGGTTCTGGCTGTTCGCTGCTATTCCACCTTGGTTATGAGTCCTTCTTTCCATTTATTGTATTTGGCTTTTTTTTCTTTTACGTTGTCTGCGAGGTCCTTGTTTAGCCATGCTGGTTTCATTTTAGTTGTTCTGCTTTTCTTTTTCATGGGGATTGAATTGTTTTGGGCCTCAATGATAGTGTTTTTTAGGGCTTCCCAGTCTCCCTGTGTGGATTTACTCTTTAGAAGTTCCTTTCAGGGTTTATTTTTCAGGTTCACTCTGAGCTTGTTAAAGTCCGCTTTTCTGAAGTCTGGGATTGTAGTGGAGTTGGGTGTTGTAGTTAGTGATTGCACAATGTTGAATTTTAGGATGATGTGGTCACTCTCACCTAGCGTCCCTTCTCCTTCTATTCCCTCTATCATTTCTTCCCTGTTTGTTAAAATTAGGTCTAGTATTGCAGTCCCTCTGATTCCTATTTCCACTTTTTGAGTTAGAAAGTTGTCAGCGAGGCTGGTGAGACATCTGTCAGACTTTCCACTTGGTGCTGAGTTTGTTTTCCAGTTAATGTCTGGGTAGTTAAAGTCCCCCATTATTGTTGTGCTGTGCTTGTTGCATATTGCTGATAGTTGGGTTGTAAAGAGGTTATCCATTGTATCTGTTTGGTTTATTTATTTATTTATTTTATTTATTCATTTGTCCAATACACAATACATATGGAAGTGAATAGACATGAAGTAATATATATATATAAAGGTAATATGTAAAAATAGAGGAGAAGATATATGAAAGGAAGAAAATATATATGATATATGAGATAAAGGAAAGACAATTGGACAGGGGACGAAAGGCACACTAGTGCACTTATGTACGCCCCTTACTGACCTCTTAGGAACCTGGAGAGGTCAATCGTGGATAGTCTAAGGGAGAAATGTTGGGGGTTAGGGGTTGACATTATTGAGTCCGGTAATGAGTTCCACGCTTCGACAGTTCTATTGTTAAAGTCATATTTTTTACAGTGAAGTTTGGAGCGGTTAATATTAAGTTTGAATCTGTTGCGTGCTGTTGTGTTGTTGCGGTTGAAGCTGAAGTAGTCATTGACCGGTAGGATGTTGCGTTGTGTTTTAGGCGCCGTAGTTCTAAGCTTTCTAGACCAAGGATTGTTAGTCTATTTTCGTACGGTATTCTGTTTCGAGTGGAGGAGTGAAGGGCTCTTCTGGTGAAATATCTTTGGACGTTTTCAAGGGTGTTGATGTCAGAGATGTGGTATGGGTTCCAGACAGATGAGCTGTATTCAAGGATGGGTCTGGCAAAAGTTTTGTAGGCTCTTGTGAGTAGTGTGAGATTGCCGGAGCAGAAGCTATGTAGGATCAGGTTAACAACTCTAGAAGCCTTTATGGCGATATTGTTGCAGTGAGCTTTAGCACTTAGGTCATTTGATATTAGTATTCCAAGGTCTTTTACCGAGTGTGGGTTGGCTGTGAGAATTTGCTTATTCAGTTTATATATGAGGTTTGGATTCTTTTTGCCGATGTGGAGGGTAGAGCATTTGTTGGTTGATATTTGAAGTTGCCAGGTGTTAGACCAATCTGAGACAAAGTCAAGGTCTTTTTGGAGAGTAAATGTGTTGTCAGTGGTGTTGAAAAGTTTTACATCGTCAGCAAAAAGCAATTGTAACATTGCCCTTTTTTCTTTTATGTTAACCTATATGATTTCTAGGGGGTTATCGTCTTTGGATTGATATAGCTCAGTGGTGGTGTAGTGATCTTTTATGTATAGTGCAACTCCACCTCCTTTCTTGTTTGACCTGTTTTTCTTGAAGAGATTGTATGTTTATCTGTATGTTCCAGTCGTGTGATTCATCCCACCATGTTTCTGTAATACCAATTAGATCGTATTGGCCCTCATGTATTAGTAATTCTAGTTCGTCTTGTTTGTTCCCCAGGCTTTGTGCATTAGTGTACAGGCATTTTAGGTGTTTGTGTCTGATTCTGGGTGGACATTTTTTATCCTCTGTTTTATCTGTGGGCTTAACTTGTTCCCCTTTCTTGTTTTGTTCATTATTCAGTCTCTTACTTTGGTCACCCACCCCTCTCAGTTCTATATTAAAGCCCTCCTGATAAGTTAGGCTAGTCGATTTCCAAGGAAGTTCTTTCCAGCTCTGGTAAGGTGTAGCCCGTCTCTTGCTAGCAGCCCTTCTTGAAGGTATTGTAGACCGTGGTCGAGGAACCCAAAGTTGTTTTGGCGACACCATCTCTTTAGCCAGTGGTTTATTTGTGGGATTTTGCGTTCTCTGACAGGATGCTGTCCTCTTGTGGCTAGAATAGAGGAGAAGACAACCTGTGCCCCTATCTTTTTGACTGTATTGCCCAAGTGGTCGTAGTCTTTCGTAATTTGATTCATGTCTTTCCTTGTGTCGTTTGTTCCTGCATTGATCACTATTAGGGGGTAGTAGTCAGTGGGCTTTAGGATTTTTGTGAGGTTTAGCGCTATGTCAGCAATTTTGGCTCCAGGGAGGCAGCTCACCTCTCTGGATTGATTGTCCGGTCTGCAGATGGCAGGTTCAGTTCCCCTGAGAATTGAGTCACCAATTACCACCACTCTTCTTTTCTTTTTGGTTGGGTTGGGGTGAGGGGGGCTAGCCTTGTTATGACTGTGTTTGATGGTGTTGTATTGTTGTGCTTGGTTCTTGGTGGCTCCGTGTCAGGTGTTTGTTGATCTTCTTGTGCCAGGAGTACTGCATATTTGTTACTTGTAGGCATTGGGGTTGGAGGGAGGTGGGTTGGAGTTGGTGGGAGTTTGGGGATAGTTTGTTTTTTTCTTCTTTGAGTGATGTGTGTCCAGTCATTTTCAACCTTGGGGGGGGGGGGTTCGCTCTGATGTGCTGTTCTGTGGTGTTGGATGTGTTGGGTGTATATTGGTCTTTCTTCTTTTGATGTTGGTGCTGCAGGGTTTTGAGGTTTCTCTCTAGGTTTTCTATTTTTTTCTCAAGTAATTGGATTACTTTACATTTATTGCAAGTTAAGTTTTGGAAGTTTGAGGAGCACAGTGTGCAACTGACTAGGAAGACAGCTTTTTCATCTTCTTCGTGTGTGGTTTGTCTTCCATGTGGGTAGTAGGTGTGTCTTCTCTCTGAGTGTGTGGTTCGTTCTTCATGGTAGGAGGCTGGTAGTGGAGTAGTTGATGAGTGCTGCTGATGAGTACTGTTTTTTATTTAGTTGTATTTTGGTTGGTCTTATTTTTGCTGATTTATTAGTTGATTATGCTTTGATTAAGCATAAGGCTCTGGGGAAGCTCCTGCATCAGCTGGGTGCCGGGTGTGATGCCGGGACTAAAGGAGGACTTGGTGCATTTTCCGCTGTTGTCAGGGGTTCCGTGGAAACTCCCGTTTCAGCTGGGTGCCGGGTTTGATGCAGGGGGCTCGAGGAGGGCTCCGGGCTGAGTTAGAGTCCTCCGCTGTCATTGGGGGCTCTGGGGAGGCTCCCGCATCAGTAGAGTGCCAGGTGTGATGCCGGGGGCTCAAGGAGGACTCCAAAAATCTTGCCCCAAATCTCTCTAAAAATTTCTCCCCCAAAAGCTTCCTATCTAGCCCCAAATCTCTCCAAAAATCACTGCCCCAAAAGCTTCCTATCTAGCCCCAAATCTCTCCAAAAATCAGTGCCCCAAAAGCTTCCTGTCTAGCCCCAAATCTCTCCAAAAATTGCTGCCCCAAAAGCTTTCTATCTAGCCCCAAATCTCTCCCAAAATCATTATCCTCTACGTCCATGTCCTCATTCTCATCCTGGGAAGAGTCCGAATCCTCATTAATTGGAACTCTGTAGGATGAGAGGGAACTCACGGGCCGGGGGGCGCGTGGAAGGGGACGAGAGTGAGAAGGCACAATGATAGCTGAGAGCTTGGCATCAATAGCTTTAGACAAGGCAGAAAACATAGATTGAAACCCTGGAGGCAGATTAGTAATGGTTGCAAGTAAAGATGGAGATTCCCTGAAGGCCTGGGATGGGTCTGGCTCGGAGGGATCTTCCATAATGTCTGGCTCCTCTGGACCTAAGCCCCATAAGTTAGGTTGGGGTCTGTTTAGGTTTGGCTCATCCAGTGAGAGCACAGGGGCCCCAGAGGGAGGCAGATTAGAAGCCTCTCGGGGGTCAGGGCTAATGTGCACTTGGGCCTGCACCTTTAAACGTTTAGCTGATTTTTCATGGATTCTCTGCAAGGCTAGGTCCCTTTTCTTCTCAGCCTTGGTGGTTCTAGCCATTGTAGGGGCTCCCAAGGAAGAGGAGGAAGAGGCCTGGGGGATATTATCAATTTCATCACCAGTAAGCCTAACCTCTCTAGGACCTTTAGATGTGCCTCTTTGGGAAATGAAGTCATGGCCTGAACAAATTACAGGGACAAGACTTGAGCCAAACTTTGATGGGAGAAGCTATTAGGGAAACGTTCCCAAGAGGAAGGGGGCCCTGCTCCTAGGCCCAGGAGCGTCTGCAACTCGCAGTCAATCTGGTCGGTACCAGAGTTCATGCCAGGGAGTGCAGAAGGGCAGGCCTCGGTAACCTTAATCAAAAAGTAAACCAAGGCATACTGGTCTGGAGGCCTAGCCAGGGAGAAAAGGCCTGAGGGACTCCAAGGCCAAGCGGTGGAGTTACTGGCGCCAGACGGGATGCGCGTGGGTGATCCGCAAGGGCCGACAATTACTGGGCGCTGAGGGTCTTCACGTCAAAATAAACCGCTCCGAAAATTTAAATACGGAGGGGAGTCTAAAATCCGGGGAACAATCAAGGGAAGCTTGCAAACAGTCCCATACTGCAGGAGGAAAAAGAGCCCTTTTTTCCTTTTTAAAACAATCCTTAGCTTGCCAGTAAACCTCCTGGCCGAGTAGATTTACTTGTAAAGGCAATCCCGCAGCGCGCGAGCAGAGCGTTTGCAAAAAACCCCGCAGGAGCCGCGCTGCGGCTTCTCCCTTGGCGCCGATCCCAGTACAGCTGGCGCGCAACCAAGACAAGCTCTAAGGTAAAAGGCAATAATTGAATTTTACTTATCTGATAGAAAGAAGATGAAGGGAAGGTGTTTTGCTAGAGGAACGAGCCACCACGAGTCCTGCTGGATCGCAGGACCGAACGAATTCTGGGGAAGGGGTGGATCCAGCAGGCTTTTTAAAGACTAGGCTTGGTCCTCGATGGATTGGACAGCGAGCAACCCACGTGACTGCTGGACCCGCTCTCATTACGGAGAACAACATGAGCAGTAAAAAACACAGAATCAATGCTTAAAATAATAATTAATGATACTTCTTTGATAAGTTAAACATTTGGAGAAAAAGAAAATGCTAATAATGCTTTTAATATATACTTTTTATCCTCTTCTTTGCTAAGTTAATTAAAATTAACTACTCATGAGATATATTTCATCTACAAATAACAATATTATGAAATCTAGTCCCTTATATTCCTTTTTCTATTTATAATAAAACATAAACATCTTAACATCTTAACTCGATATCTAATTTGTTCTTTTCATCTTTGTGTTAATTACTTATCCAATGCTGCCACCAATCCTTATTTCGTCATCTGGGTCTTTAATAGATTAAAATTAAATTGTCATGTATTTCTTCAAAAGTAATTAAACAAAATACTTCTCAATTATTTTTAGTTTCCAACCATTCATAAAACTTTCCCCAGATCTTATATCACACTCTTTTTTATCTTTAAGGTTTAAAATAAGCCTATTCATTTCAGCACAATCTAAAGTCTTACATAATATTTCTCTTTTGTCTGGGATTTTATTCAGCTTCCAATTTTGTGCGTATGCTATTCTAGCTGCTGTTAAAATATGTATAATCAAATATATTTCTTCTTTATTAAAATTTTCTGGTGGAATACCTAGTAGGAATATTTCTGGTCTAATCAATAGTCCTTTTCAAAATCTTCTGTATCCAATGCTGAATCTCTTTCCAAAATTCTTAGCTTCTGTGCATGTCAACCACATATGATAAAAAGAGCCTGGTAGCTGATTACATTTCCAACATTTCATTGATCTGTTCTTAAACATTCTTGCTAATCTTTCTGGTGTCATATGCCATCTATAAAACATCTTATATATATTCTCTTTATATGCTGCTGACGTTGACATTTTGTAATTTCTTTCCCAAATTTGTTGCCATTTATCTATATCTATTGAATATCCTATATTCTTCATCCAACTTGTTCAAATTCTAAATCAATAGACAAAAAATAGCTATAAAACTTTTTATCACATGCTCATCTGAGCCAAATAAAATTTCATCTAATTTAATTTTTCAAGATTTACACCTTCTTTATTATCTTCATTATTTCTTGCCTGCAATTGTATATACATATTCCAATCAAGATTTATACCTTGTTTTTCTAATTCTGTCATTGTTTTCAACCTTTTTGACTGTCCTATTAAATCTTTGTATTTTGAAATTTTATTCCACTGTACTCTGCTGGGTCGTATCTGAGCTTTCAAAGGTGCAGCCCAATAAGGTACTCTAGAATAATATTTGTTTTTAATTTTTCCCAAGTTTAAATTAGAGAATATCTAAGGCTATGTCCTTGAAAGTCCCTATGTATAGTCCGTTTTCCATACCATACAAATGAGTGCCATCCTATCTGTAAATTGTGCCCTTCTATAGTGAAAAGTCTTTTGTTTCTGAGCATTATCCATTTTTTAATCCACATCATTGACGCCGCTTGATAGTACAGATGCCAGTTTGGAAGTCCAAATCCTCCTCTTATTTGTACATCTTGTAAATATTTTAAACTAATCCTTGGTCTTTTTCCTTGCCAAATAAATTTAGTTGTTATTCTTATTCATATCATTAAAAAAGGTTTTATTAACTTTAATTGGTATATTTGAAAATAAGAAAAGCAATCGTGGGAAAATATTTATCTTAATTAGTGCAATCCTGCCCATCAATGACAACTGCAAGTTTTCCCATTTTTGCAAATCAGTTTCAATTTGTTTCTTAATTTAATATAGTTTTCTTCCATTAATGTCGAACATCTTACTGTTAACTGAATTCCCAAGTATTTTACCCTCTTCACTACCTGTATGTTTAAAAGTGTCTTTAAATCAATTTTTTTGGTTTTCTGTCATATTTTTTACGATCATGTTTGTTTTCTCTTTATTAATTTTAAGTCCTGCTACTTCTCCATACTTCTCAATTTGAGCTAGGAGTTTTGGGCCTGAAGTAAGTGGTTCTTCCAAAATGAAAACTAAATCATCCACAAATGCTTGCAGTTTATATTGTTCATCTCAAATTTTGAGGCCCAAAATGTCTTTATCTGCTCTTATAGCTCTAGTCAGTACTTCTAACATCAAAATAAATAACAGTGGTGATAATGGACAGCCTTGTCTTGTACCTTTGGTGATTTTTACTTTGTCTGTCATATCACCGTTCACAATTATTTTCGCTGATTGTTTATTATAAATTGCTTCTGTCAGCTGCTTCAATAAGAATTTAAGAAAAATAAAACTCAGACTCCATTTCAGGTTCAAAATTGAATTTATCATAAATCGGAACTGAAAGCAACAAAAGTAAAGCAAAGACTAAAGAAAAAAAGTGTGATACATGGGTATATCAAAACCCCACTTGACCCCCTCCCCCTTTGGAGAATGGCCAGTCCATAGACTTTGTAATGTAAAACTGTTATTTTAGATTTTAATTATTAGATTTGTTACCATGTATTGTTTTTATCACTGTTGTGAGCTGCCCCGAGTGTATGGAGAGGGGCGGCATACAAATCTAATAAATAATAATAATAATAATAATAATAATAATAATAATAATAATAATAACAACAACAACAACAACCATCAGGTGGACACATCTTCAACCCCACGTCACATTGATGGAATGCAGCTTCTAACTGTCTCCTCCAGGTCACCTGGTTTCTAGGAAAACGAAACTTATCCCACTCTGCATACAAAACAAAACTTCACAGGACCTCCTGCACTCTTCCACACCCCCCATGACCAAAACTCTCCCCATTTCTTATGGCAACCGAAGCATAGTAGAAATGTAGAATTGTAGTGAGGTTGACAGCTTCTATGACATTTCAGAACCTCGCTCCAAAATTCATATATTGTAATTGTCTGTTTAAAAATTGCCAGTTTAAATTGTCAAAAGCCTTTTGTGCATCCAAAAACATCAGTGCCATCTGTTTTTCGGGGTGCTGCTCATAATATTCTAAAGTATTTAAAATTATACGCATATTGTCCTTAATTTGTCTTTTAGGTAAAAATCCATTCTGATCTGAATGTATAAATTCATTTAAGTATCTTTTAAGTCTATTTGCAATAATTGATGCAAAAATCTTATAGTCAACATTAAAAAATGATATTGGCCTATAATTCTTTACTTTTTGTGTATCAGTCCCTTCTTTTGGTATCAGAGGTACCGTATTTTTCGGTGTATAAGTCACACCAGTTTATAAGACACATCTAGATTTTAGAGGAGAAAAACAAGGAAAAAAGCATTCTGAACCAAATGGTGTAGTATTATATTGTTTAATAAAATTCCAGTGTAGCAGAATACTTTTTACAACCATGTATACTTTTTAAAACCATGTATACTTTTTAAAACCATGTACACTTTTTACAAACTTCAAACTTGACAGCTCCAAGACTTGTGGACTTCAATTCCCAGAATTCCTCCACCAGTCATGCTAGCTCAGGAATGGGAGTTGAAGTCCACAAGTCTTAAACTTGTCCACAAGTCTTAAACTTGCACTCATAACCTCTAACTGGGGGGTCTTCCAACTTGCAGCTTTAAGACTTGTGGACTTCAACTCCCAGAATTCCTCCATCAGTCATGCCAGACTCGGCTCTCCTCCTGGTTCTCTCCCCCCCCATACCCACCCACCCCACGGTTCAGATTCACACACCCTTCTGCTCTAGCTGGACTTAGAGCTGGCATTGCTCTCCAACTGCATGACAGCTCCAGGCTCTAAAGACATAGCAGCCGCGGCCCGCGAGTGTGAAGCCAAGCCCAGCTGAGGAAAATCTGATGAAAGCTATGCACCTGGGATCGGCTGTAATGTGAGTTTGGCTGGGGGCGACTGGCTTTCCACTAGGTTCTTTTCTTTTAAAGAGAGAGAGAAAAAAATGGGATAGGCAAATAACCAGCTTCTGTGTATCTCCCATCAATTGCAGTGTAATTCTGTCTTTCTTTCTGTCTTTCTTTCTTTATATTGCAATTGATGGGAGATACACATTACTTTTCTTGAGAAGCTTGTTATTCATCTGCCCCCTTTTCTTTCTCTCTCTCTCTCTCTTTAAAAGAAAAGAACCAGGTGGAAAGCTAGCCATCCCCATCTGAACTCACACCCCAGCCGATACCTTCCTCAGATCTGCAAATAGAGCAATGGAAAAAACTCTGCAAAGAATTAGGGCTTGGAAAACATTCTTCTTTGCAGAGAGTAACAGTGAAAGAGCTGAAAGAAACTTACCCAGAGCAAGTTAGAGTAATGAAACAAACCCTGCAAATACTTAGGGCTTGAAAACATTCTTCACAGAGAGTAACAATGAAAGAGCTTGGGTACATTAATAGCACCTGGTTAGGCTTGGAAAGAAATATCTGGAGCAAGTAAGGCAATGAAAAAACCCTACAATGACAGGTTTTGAGATACATTCTTGGCAGAGATTAACAATGAATGAACTTGCAAGTGGTAAAAGCTGGGAATATCATTAGCACCTGGTTAGGGCTAGAAAGAAACATTTGGAGCAAATAGAGAATGAAAAAAAAATCAAAGGCAGGGCTTGGAATACATTCTTGGCAGAAATTAACAATGAAAGAGCTTGCAAGGGCTGGGAACATTGTTAGCACCTGGTTAGGGCTAGAAAGAAACTTACTCAGAGTAAGTTAGAGTAATGAAACAAATCCTGCAAAGACTTAGGGCTTGGAAAGCATTCTTCGCAGAGAGAAATAATGAAAGAGGCTGCAAGGTAAGAGCTGGAAAGATCGTTAGCAGCTAGTTAGGGCTGGGAGGGAAAAGCTACATTCAGTATATAAGACGCATCCTAATTATCAGCCTATTTTGGGGAGGAAAAAGGTGTGTCTTATACACCGAAAAATACAGTATATAAGTTTCTGTCCAAGTATCCGGAATTTTAGCTTGTATAAATATTTCATTTATCAAATCCAAAAAGATAAATCCAAATACCTCTTCAAATACCTTATAAATCTCAACTGGTAATCCATCAGGTCCTGAGGCTTTACCATTCTTTTGTTTCTTAATAGCTTCCGACAATTCCATCATTGTTATCTTAGCATCCAATATCTCCCTAATAGTTTCTGAAAATTTAAGTAAATTTGCCTTTTCTAAGTATTGACCTTTTTCTCATCCTCGATAACATCTTGTTTATATAATTTTTGGTAGAATTCCCATATTATTTCCTTTTTCCCCATCTTCTTTATATTTCAATTCTCCTTCTTCATCCTCTAAACATTTTATCCATTTTTTTCTCTATCTTTCCTTACTTTATAAGCCAACCATCTCCCTGGTTTATTCGCCTGTTTAAAAACAAATTAGCTTGTTTTTTAAAACCCTGCTGTTCTGTTCAGGTCGTATGTGACCCGAAGCCAAGTTTGAGTCCCTGTAAAAAAATTTCCCTGCATATCTGAAACTTGAAATTTCATGAGTTTTCATCATTTCAGGGGTTCTCTCTATGAGAATTTTTTTTGGGGGGTGGGGGGCTTAGTTTTTGCTGGGCAAAAAAACTTCCTAATGTTATGTTCGGGTCACATACGACCCAGACCGAAAACTCTTCATTTGAAGTGCTTATGTTTGGTCAATTTGAAAACTTTTTTCACTTGGAAAGTAGTCTGAACATTTCTGCACACAATGATATGAAAATTGAAATGAAAAAATTAATCCTTATTGGTTTATTTTGCACATAAATGTGCCTCCCCCCCCCGTTTTTGTGAATTATTTTCAATTTATGGATAGTTTTGCTTACAAAATCCATTCTATTTTACTGGAGTTGGTGTGGGATTGGTAGCTTGAACATTTCTGAATATAAGAAAAATATAAAGGAACTGAAAAAAATGATTCTTACTGGTTTTTTTAACATCAGAAATAAGCCCCCCCCCCTCGGCTGCTTGCAATCATTTTCACTTTTTATTTTTTTTATGCTCCAAATCCGAAATATTCTTTAAAATCTTAGGCATTCATTTACTCAATTTAACAATGCTGATCATCAAAAAATATTTTTGGGGTGGTGGCTAATTGTTTTCTGGGCAAAAAAAAATCATAACTTCGAATCTGTTTCTGTTCGTATATGACCGGACCAAAAATATTTTTTTTAGGTACTTGAATTTGATCTTTTTGAAAGCTTTTTCAACTGGAAAACTAGTTTGAACATTTATGAACATAATGATATGAAAATTGAACTGGAAAAATTGAGACTTATATTTTTATTTTGATCAAAAAGCCCCTCCCCCCCATCCTTTCTGAATTTCGTGTCAATTTCTATTTTTTAAGGCTACAAATCCCTAAGGAATTTCCCCCCAAAAGGTTTGATATACTAAATTGAACATTTCTGAACATAAGAAAAATATAAATGAACTGAAAAAAATGGTTCTTATTGGTTTATTTTTGCCACAAAAGGGCCACCCCCCCCCGGCCTTGCTGTGTGCCATTATTGTCACTGTTTATACATATTTGTCTAGAAATATTTGGAATATCCTTTTGAAAATCAACCACATTGTAGCCAGATAACTAATTTTATGAAAGAAATCCATTTTACTAAAAAAAGTATGTAAGTTTGAAATTAACAGCATAATTTTTATATAAATTGAAATAAATTTATATGCAAAATAAACCAATATGCATCAATTTTTCCAGTTCAATTTTCATATCATTATGTTCAGAAATGTTCAAGCTACAAATCCCACACCAACTTTAGCAAAACAGAATGCATTCTGCTAGCAAAACTATCCATAAAGTAAAGACTATTTCACAAAAACGGGGGGGAGGCACATTTATGTGCAAAATAAACCAATAAGGATTAATTTTTTCAGTTCAATTTTCATATCATTGTGTGCAGAAATGTTCAAGTTACCAATCCCACACCAACTCCAGTAAAATAGAATGGATTTTGCAAGCAAAACTATCCATAAATTGAAAACAATTCACAAAAACGGGGGGGGGCACATTTATGTGCAAAATAAACCAATAAGGATTAATTTTTTCATTTCAATTTTCATATCATTGTGTGCAGAAATGTTCAGACTACTTTCCAAGTGAAAAAAGTTTTCAAATTGACCAAACATAAGCACTTCAAATGAAGTGTTTTCAGTCCGGGTCGTATGTGACCCGAACATAACATTAGGAACTTTTTTCGAACAGAACAGCAGAGTTAAATATTTTTAGCCATTTCCTCATTTTCCATCTAATTTAATTTGTGCTTCGTCAAGTCCAAGATTTCCTGAATTTCTATACTTTGTGGATCTGATTGTAAAGACTGTTCCAGTTCTCTATGTCTCCTTTCAAGATCATTTTTATATCCAAAAATTTGTCTATTTTGATTGCTTGTATAAGTCAAAACTAAACCTCTAAAATAGAAACATAGAAACATAGAAGACTGATGGCAGAAAAAGACCTCATGGTCCATCTAGTCTGCCCTTATACTATTTCCTGTATTTTATCTTACAATGGATATATGTTTATCCCAGGCATGTTTAAATTCAGTTACTGTGGATTTACCAACCACGTCTGCTGGAAGCTTGTTCTAAGGATCTACTACTCTTTCAGTAAAATAATATTTTCTCATGTTGCTTTTTATCTTTCCCCCAATTAACTTCAAATTGTGTCCCCTTGTTCTTGTGTTCACTTTCCTATTAAAAACACTTCCCTCCTGAACCTTACTTTACCCTTTAACATATTTAAATGTTTCAATCATGTCCCCCCTTTTCCTGCTGTCCTCCAGACTATACAGATTGAGTTCATTAAGTCTTTCCCGATATGTTTTATGCTTAAGACCTTCCACCATTCTTGTAGCCCGTCTTTGGACCCGTTCAATTTTGTCAATATCTTTTTGTAGGTGAGGTCTCCAGAACTGAACACAGTACTCCAAATGTGGTCTCACCAGCAATGTTCCCTCTAATTTTTTTTCGGGGTGAGCGGAAAAGTATAGTGTCTGAGCGGCAGTCCCTTTGGGACTGGGCGGCATAGAAGTATGTATGTATGTATGTATGTATGTATGTATGTATGTATGTATAAATAAATAAATAAATAAAGTAAGTAAGTGTGGGTGTGCGCTATCACAAATGAGCGAGTTCTTGCATCCATAATTCTATATTTTCAATAGTTTATTTTCAAATACACAGTAATCATTCAACACTCCAAACTATCTAGGATTAGCCTCTTACAACAGCCATTGCAAATTATAAATCTTTCCCTCTAGAAATACCAATATGTATTTGAGAACTTTAGATTTAGTCTGTGAGTCTCAGATTAAAAACATTATCAATATCCAATATATTCATAAATGTATTTAATAAGTCAAAAAAGTCTGGCTCGCCTTACAGTTTCTCACGTCTGTCTCTCACATTGATGATGACCATTTCATCTTTGTCTTTGTCCATTCCATCGTTGCCAAGATCAATCTGTCAGATCAAAAATATTAACTGTATTTAACTATAAGTCAAAACAGGAATCAGAGTTATTGGAAAACTGGTTACTCACTGAAAGTATGGCTCAGGCTCACCTTAGAGTTTCTCACATCTGTCTTTCATTCATGATGACCATTCCATTGTTGTCTTTGTCCATTCCATCTTTGTCTTTGTCCACTCCATTGTTGCCAAGATCAATCTGTCAGATCAAAAATATTAACTGTATTTAACTATAAGTCAAAACAGGAATCAGAGTTATTGGAAAACTGGTTACTCACTGAAAGTATGGCTCAGGCTCACCTTAGAGTTTCTCATGTCTGTCTTTCATTCATGATGACCATTCCATTGTTGTCTTTGTCCATTCCATCTTTGTCTTTGTCCACTCCATTGTTGTCTTTGTCCATTCCATGGCTGTATTTTTCCATTCCATTGTTGTCTTTGTCCATTCCATTGTTGTCTTTGTCCATTCCATTGTTGTCTTTGTCCATTCCATTGTTGTCTTTGTCCATTCCATCGTTGCCAAGATCAATCTGTCAGGTCAAAAATATTAACTGTATTTAACTATAAGTCAAAACAGAGTTATTGGAAAACTGGTTACTCACTGAAAGTATGGCTCAGGCTCACCTTAGAGTTTCTCACGTCTGTCTTTCATTGATGACCATTCCAAGTACACTTTGTCAAGATCAATTTGTGTCCCTAAAGTCTGATAAGTGCGGATTTGCATCAGCATATCCAAGTGCTCAGATTGCAACTTATTACGAACTTTGTTCTTGATGGCATTCATCAGGCTGAAACCTCGCTCACAATCAGCACTTGATGCCTGGAATGTTGCGCAAATATCCAGCAGACGTGACAGAGTTCCAAACTGTTGGTCTTTCAGTGCAAACTGCACCACATCATCGAATGAGTGCATTGATCCAGACTTGAATTTCTCTGAGATCAGAAATCTGAACTCACAATATTGTTTCTGTACAGGTGATGTGATGCTGATTTCATCAAAATTATCAAAGAAATGCTGAAATTTTCCAACCAGGGTTGCAATTTCAGTTTGCCCAAAATTAAAAGAGGTCACCTTTGACAGAGCAGCAGTGTCAAATATATTCCAATCTGTCAACTCATTCTCTGGAAAGCGACTTTCAAGATGGAAGCACAAACATTCAATAAATTTCACAATGGGAGTCATGTTAATGTCTGGGTTGCTTTGCATATAGTCGTGAACTTTTTCATTCCAGTGAACTGTTTCGCCTAAATACTGAATGCGAAGCTTGGCTACTCTGGCCCCCACAAACTGAGCAGCTTCAATTGGTGTCAGGTTGCTTCTTTGCAATAGCTTGTTCAATTCAGCCAATTCGCAAACAACATCATCAAACACGATCAGTGCAGCACAAACCTGTGTATTTGCCAACTTTTTGTAGCAATATTTATAGGTTGGATCGCTGTATTCTTCTTTACAGTACTCGAGCAAAACTGGAATGTTTCTCATTAATGCTCGCAATGCGAAATGTCTGGAAAGCCATCGTACCTCATTCAAAGCTCTGAAGGCTACCGAATCACATTCCATAATGGCTGCTAAATCTATAAATGCTTGTTTCTTCAGAGTGGAGCGGGCGAATATACTGTAGACACTTTGCAGTAAAGTCTCAATGACTTTCATCAGTGGGATATCCTTACACACATCATCAATCCCAAGGTCTTCTCGGTGTGCCACACAGTGCTGTTCTAGCAAATGGGACACATCTCGACGAAGCTGTGCAGCCACGCCATTATTCTTGCCCAGTATCACAGATGCACCATCTGACATAAGCATGACCATCTTTTGAAGGTCGATGTTGTTCGCAGCATAGAACTCTTTTATGGCTGTTGTGATTGCTGTGCTGTTGCATGCTGACAACTTTAAAATTCCTATAAACATGGTCTTATAAATTGTGGCATTAGATGGGCGGAATTTGGCATACAAAATCAACATTTTGGTTAATGTTAAATCAGTGCTTTCATCGACAATAAGAGTATGGCAACTGGCATTACAAAGTTCATGCAATACTTCCCTCTGAACAACTGCGTTGATGCACTCCACAAATTCAAAGGCATAATTCTTGCTGCGCCAGCTCTCTGGAATGGAAACATACTTTCCTATATGGTCATGTACGTCTTGGACTGATAACATTGACGCATCCATTTTTATGGCCAGCAATACATTGTCAATCAAAACCCTAACTCCATCAGCTCTGGCATTTCTTCGCAGGGAAACTTCTTTTCTCTTCGCTCTGTCTTCTGCACTTTCAGTCAGTAGTCTCTGCAGCCCTCCAGATTTCTGGTATTGTAATTTGGTGACCGAATCCAGGTGAATCTTTTGAATCATGTGACACTTCAAATAATCAATCTTCCAATCAACCCATTTCTTTCCAGTGGCGAATGGGCAACCTGCACGGGCTTCTTTCCATATCTGGCAAACAATATCTTCATTATTTTCACTATAAGTGAAGATATTGCCCAGTTTTGTTATTTGGTTTTTACTTGAGGTTGGCAGTTTAGTTTCCACCAACTCATTCAGCCACTCAGGCTTAAACTTTAAGCTTTTCTTCAGGAAATTTAGCCCAGTACTACTATCATTAGCTTTGCGCTTCAAGCCTTGTGAAGCACCACAGCCAGAAGCCTTGTCTGCCATTGAATGAGGGGCTTGCGGTCTTGTCGGCGTCACCACTGATTTTATGCAACCTCTGAGAAAATAAATTAAAAATTAAAAAATCAAGTGATGCACTTACTGAATGCTTATTTGTTTATTTTGCTCAGAAAATCCCCTACCCGCTGTGTGTAATTTTTTCAATTTATAGATAGATAAGATTAGCCATTTTCTGAGCAAAATAAACAAATAAGCATAACTTTTTTATTTCATTTTTCAGTTCATTACGTTCAGAAATGTTCAGAAAAAAGTATTCAAAAAAACACTTCCAATAGCTAGAACCAACCTTTTTTACTCCGGGTCTAAAAGGACCACCATGAGTGCAAGTGTAAGTAATTTTGCCCAGCAAAAACTAAACAAGCAAAACAACCACCACCCCCTTAGAAAGAACCCCTCAAATGAGACAAAGTCATGTAATTTCAAGTTTCAGACATGCAGGGAAAATTCTTTTACAATTTTGTTTTGGATCTAAAAGGACTCGAGGATGAAAACAGCAGGGTTAAATAATTTTTGCATTGTACATTTTCAGAGATGTTGATCTGGAAAGTATAACATTGCAATAAAAAATGACACCAACTTTGAAAAGGTGATTAAGGTATGGGGAGATTCACCTTCTCTAGTCCTCCTGCCTTGAGCACAGAAATAATTTTTCTCTCCCTGCCTTTCTCCCTCTTTCTCTCCCTTTCTCTTCAATATTTGGAATCTCTCTTGTCCTAGGAAGAAATTGGATACAAAGAAAATTGAAATACATTTAGTCAAATAGCTTGAGCTAGAGCTTTACTTTTTAATTTTCAAGAAAGTCTTACTGATTAACCCTAGAAGACCAGGAAAGGGAAAAATAATTATTTAATCATTATTTGTTTTCTCCGTACTGAAGGAGCGGGTCCAGCAGTCACATGGGTTGCTCATGTCCAATCCGGTGGAACTGAGCCTAGTATTAAAAAAGCTTGCCGGATCCGCCCCTTCCCCAGAATTCGCTCAGTTCGCATATCCTGCGGTTGTATTGTGATAGCTCGTTCAACATTCTAACACCTTCCCTTCGATCTTTTCTTCAAAAAAGTAGTAAGATTTATTGTCTTTATTTATTACTTGCACTATTTGCGCCAGCCGTTTTAAAGAAAAAAAAAAAAAAAAGAAAAGAAGCGGCTCGGCTTTTTTCATTGGGAGAAGTTGCGGTTTCGTTTCCCCCCGGCGGTTTTGCCGGTTACGATTCCTGCGGCCGCTTGTGGATTCTTCTAATCCCTTGGCCTGGAGGTCCCGGTGCAAGTATTTATCCATTGAATATTTGATTATTTATTGTATACAAAAATATTAAGGGCTTATAAAATACCTCCTGCGGAGTGAGACGCCTTCTAGTCTCCTGGACTTAGTCGATCGCTTTTCCCTTAAGAATTTCTACGGAGCGATTTTTTCGGCGCGAAGGCCTTCGCGCCCTTTTTTAAAAATCTAGGCCTCTCGTGTTGGCCTTCTGCCAGCCGCGTAGGCCTCAGTCCACCGCGTGGATCCGGGAGCGGGCCTTGGGGGTCCCAGGCTAAATTCTCCACCGGCTAAGCCTCCAACCAGAGTGCCTTGGTTTTACTTAATTTCAAAGTTTAGGGAGGCTGGCCCCGCTGGATTTGGGGGCACGAACTCTGGGTTTGCCCAGATTGTCCTCACGTTTCAGCAGCTTCGAGGCCTCGAAGCAGGATCCATTCCTCTTGGGAAGTCCTTGAAATCTTCTCCTTATATTTCAGTTATTGGCTCAGCCTTGTCTTCTGTTAATTGTCAGACTATGGCTACTTTTCCCAAGAGAGGCACAACTAAAGGTCCCAGAGAGGCCAGGCCTACAGGCGATGAGATTACTAGTATCCCCCAGGCCTCTTCCTCCTCTTCTCCAGGGGCCCGCCCCTCGACCAAGGTCACCAGGGCCGAGAAGAGAAGGGACCTAGCCCTACAAAAAATTCATGACAAATCAGCCAAACGTTTGAAAGTGCAGGCCCAAGTAATCAGTAGTCAAGACCCACCAGAGGCCTCTAGTCTGCCTCCCTCTGGGGTCCCTGTGTTATCTCTGGATGAGCCAAACCTAGACAGACCCCAACCTAACCTATGGGGCATAGGTCCAGAGGAACCAGATATTATTGAAGATTCCCCCCAGCCAGGATCCTCCCAGGCCTTTAGGGATTCTTCTGCCATTTCTGCTGATATTTCCAGTTTACCTCCTGAGTTCCAATCTATTTTTGCTGTGTTGTCCAAAGCCATTGATGCCAAACTCTCTACCATCAATGAGCTTCCCTTACCTCTTCCTCCTTCTCGTTCCTCCCGCCCCTTGGGTTCTTCCCCAGCGGTCAGAGCTCCTATTCAGGATGATTCAGAATCCTCCCAGGATGAATATGAGGATGTAGAGGAGGATGAAGACCCTTTTCAGGGATTATCAGAGGATGAGGAATCCCAAATAAAGGTCCCTCCTCCAATTACTATTTTTCCTTCTCAACTATTCAAATCTCTCCTCCTCAAAGCTAGAATTTCTACGGGATTAGCGGCCCAGGAGAAACAAGCCTCCACTTCCACTGATCCCCCGGAGGAGAATCTACCTTACTTCACAGAGGAACAGGAGGATAACGAGGTAATTCCTATGCCTAAACTGTTTAAAGATGCCTTACTCAAACAGTGGGATTTTCCAGCCTCTGGCCTTAATCCCTCTACCAAGGACAGAAAGTTGTATAAACTCTCCTCTTCCTATGAAGAGCTTCTATCCTTTCCCAAACCAGATGAACCTGTCAAGATTCTTCACTCGGCAGCGGCTGTGCCAGGCGAGGCGGAGGAAGTCCTCCGCCCAGAGGACAAGCGCATCGAGCAAATGCTCAAAAGAGGATTCACCGCTGATTCCTGGGCTATTAAAAGTTCTGCAGCGGCCTCCTTCTTCTCCAGAGCCATGCTGCTGTGGCTTCGCCAACTTCAACAGCACATTCCTCCCGATGACTTGAGAGGTCAACAAGACTTCAACAAGGTCTTTGCAGCTGCCCAGTACGTGGCTGATGCCACCTTACAATCTACTAGATTTTCTGCTAAGTCTATTGCAGCTTCTACAACGGCAAGAAGACTCCTATGGATTCGCCCTTGGCAAGCGGGAGTTCGCCAAAAGTGGCAGTTATCCCAGGGCCCCTTAAAGCGCGACCTTCTCTTCGGTGATCTTCTGGATCCACTCCTCACGGAGACCTCGGACAAGAAGAAGGTTTTGGGTCCAACCACGAAAAAGGTTACCAAAACGCAGTCCTTTCGTCGCCCAGGGCGCCAGCAAGAGCAAGCGGCTTCCTATCAGAGATCTCCAGGTCAGTATTCCCCCCGCTTTCGTTCCCAAGGCAGGAACTCCAGGGGTAGAGGGTTTCGTTTCCAAAGGGGAGCTTCCTCTAACAGGGCTTCAAAAAAAACCTAGATGGTAATCTTACCTCCATTCCCATAGGGGGTCGCCTGGCTCATTTCGCCTCTAATTGGCGTCTCTCCTCCAAGGACCCTTGGGTCATTGACACTGTTCAATCAGGCCTTCTTTTAGAATTTATTTCTCCTCCCCCAAAACGTTTTATTTCCTGCCCTTCTCCCAGGTCATCCTCAGATTGTAACCGTATGGAGGAGGCCATTTCTCATCTATTGTCCATCAGAGCCATTCAACCGGTCCCTTCCGGTCAGAGGGGCCTAGGTTTTTATTCCATCCTATTTATGGTTCCAAAGTCCTCCGGAGGTTGGAGAGCCATTTTGGATTTAAAGAAACTAAACCTATTCATCAAATATAGGAAGTTTAAGATGCACTCCTTGTCTTCTATTTTGGCCGCCATTCACTCGGGAGATTTCATGGTCTCCTTAGACCTCACTGAGGCCTACCTTCACATTCCTATAGCCAAGTGCCACAGAAAATTTTTACGTTTTTCTTTTCAAGGCAGGCATTTCCAGTATAGGGCGATGCCATTTGGCCTCTCCTCGGCCCCTCGGGTCTTTACAAAGCTCTTGGGGTCCCTGGCGGCCTATATCCGGGCGTCTCCCATCCACATTTTATGTTATCTTGATGATATTTTAATTCATGGGAACTCCCTAGAGAGAGTGAAAACAGACCTTTCTGTCACCATGTCAGTCCTCCAGGACCATGGATTTTCCATCAACTTTGATAAAAGCCACCTCCAACCTTCCACTTCCATTTCTCACCTGGGATCCATTATTGATTCAGAATCCTCCCAGGTCTTTCTCTCTCCCGAGAGAAAACTCAGTATAGTGGAGTTAATTTCTAACATTTTATCTAATCCTTCAGTATCCATAGTTACTCTATCTTCCCTTTTGGGGAAGATGGTGTCATGCATAGGCATCATTCCCTGGGCTCGCCTTCATGCTAGGGAACTCCAGTGGCTACTGTTGCCTTTTCAGAGATCGGGGCACAGCAACTCAAATCGACGCATTGTCATCCCACTGAGTGTTCGCAGATCCTTCAAGTGGTGGAAGTCTCCAGCCATGGACAGAGGATCCCCGTTCAGGTGCCCGGATCAATTTGTCATCACCACAGATGCCAGTCTATCGGGATGGGGCGCCCACGCCCAGGGGATGATAGCCCAGGGCACGTGGTCCCCGGAGGAAGCTTCCAGGCCAATCAATTGGCTAGAGTTAAGAGCCGTTTCCCTGGCTCTGAAGCATTTCTCTCCTCGCATTCCCAACCGGCACGTTCTCATTCTCACCGACAACATTGCCACAAAAAGCCATATCTGCAGACAGGGGGGCACGAGATCCAAGGCTCTCATGAGGGAGGCCCTCAAGTTGGGTCTTTGGGCGGAAAAACATCTCCTGTCGCTCCTAGCCGATCACATCTCGGGGAGTCTCAACGTCCAGGCGGATTGGCTATCCCGAGCAACGATAGACCCAGGAGAGTGGAACCTTCACCAAGACCTGTTCCATCAAATCACCCTCAGATTCGGCCTACCAGTCCTGGATCTCTTCGCGACCAATGCGAACGCCCAGCTCCCTCGCTTCTATTCCAGATTTCCATCCCCGGGAGCGGAAGCAATCAATGCCCTCCGGAGTCCATGGCCTCCAGGCCTACTCTACGCATTTCCTCCAATTCCAATCCTCCCGGACGTGATTCACAAGGTCCTCACCGAGAGGGCCCGAGTAATCTTGATCGCCCCTCATTGGCCCCGCCGGCCCTGGTTCGCAGATCTCCAACAGCTGTCCGTCCAGGACCCTTGGCGACTCCCCGTTTCGGGGGATATGCTGCGGCAGGGGGCCTCTTTCCATCCAGACCCGGAGTGGTTCCACCTCACCGCCTGGCTGTTATCAGGAGAGATTTAGAACTGCGTGGTCATGACCCCGATTCAGTGGAGGTCATTCTAAAGGCCAGGAGGGGCTCGACCAATCGAATCTACGACCACACGTGGTCCAAGTTTCACCAGTGGTGCCTACAGGAAGGTTTCTCCCCTCTGTGCATCCCCATACACAGAATTATTTCCTTCCTTATGCAAGGCTTCCATAAAGGACTTTCCACCAGCACCCTCCGGCGTCATCTGGCAGCCATTTCATCTGTCCTAGGGGGTCCCCGCAGACAGCCTCTCCGATCCTTCCCTGAAGTCCAGGAATTCCTCAAGGGCATAGCCAACCTCAGACCTTCCAAGGTCCACAGGTATCCATCCTGGGATTTGCCTCGGGTTCTACATTCCCTCACGCAGGCACCATACGAACCCCTAAAATCGGCGTCCCTCAGGTACCTATCCTTTAAGGTAGCCTTCTTGGTGGCTATTACCTCTGCCCGACGCATTTCGGAGCTAGCTGCCCTCTCAATCAGGCAGGACCTTTGCCAATTCCATCAGGATAAGGTAGTCTTGCGACTGGACCCCACCTTCTTACCCAAGGTCAGTTCCATGTTCCACAGATCTCAGGATATTGTACTACCTTCCTTCTGCCTCCAACGAGACCATCCCTTGGCAATTAGATGGCACACCCTGGATCTCACCAGAGCGCTGAGAATATATATCCAACGCACAGGACCCTTTCGGAGGTCAGAAGCACTTTTTGTAGCCTATCATCCCAGAGTCATGGGGGCCAAAGTGTCTTCATCAGTAATAGGCCGTTGGATCAGAGGGACTATATCTAAGGCCTACGAGTCGGCCTCCCTCTCAGTTCCAAGGAACATCACTGCGCATTCCACCAGGAGCGCAGCCACCTCGGCCGCTTGGGCGACTCAAGCCCCGTTGGAGGAGGTCTGCAAAGCAGCCACTTGGGCCTCGCCAAATTCCTTCATCAGGCACTACAAAATTGATTCTTACGCTTCAGCGGATGCTGCCTTCGGCAGAAGGGTACTCCAATCCGTTATCTCACATGATAGCAAGCTAATCCCACCCTAGGGACCATCTATTGGGTATGTCCCATGTGACTGCTGGACCCGCTCCTTCAGTACGGAGAATAGGCGTTGATTGCTTACCTGAACGCCTCTTCTCGTACGGTGAGCGGGTACAGCAGTCACTTCCCGCCCTTCTGTGTGTTCTCTTTACTTTTCTATACCTTTCTTCTTCTAACTATGAGAGTTGAACACTACAGAGCTTCACAACTGAGCCTAGTCTATGGATTCGCGAATTCTGGGGAAGGGGCGGATCCGGCAAGCTTTTTTAATACTAGGCTCAGTTCCACCGGATTGGACATGAGCAACCCATGTGACTGCTGTACCCGCTCACCGTACGAGAAGAGGCGTTCAGGTAAGCAATCAACGCCTATTTTAAAAAAATAATCGCTGCCCCCTCTCCTCTCTCCCTCTTTCCTTTCTATTTTTCTCTCCCCCTGCCTCTTTCTCTCCCTTCCTTTTCCCTCTCCCTATCCTACTTCCCCCCTCTCCTTCCTTTCTATCTCATCCTCCCTCTTTCCTTTCTATCTCTCCCTCCCTATTTCTCCCTCTCCCTTCCTTCCTGTTTCTTTCCCTCTCTCTCTCTCCATCCCTCTTTCTTTCTCTCTTCCTTCCTGTTCCTTCCTGTCTTTTTTGCTCTTTTTCTCTCCCCCCTTCCCTCCCTCCATGTCCTTCCCTCTCCCTCCTTCCCCCCCCTCTCTTTCTCTCTTTTTTGCTTCCTCTCTTTCTCTCCCCCCTCTCTCTTTTTTGCTTTCTCTCTCTTTCTCTCCCCCCTCTCCCTCTATTGCTATCTCTTTCTCTCTCTTGCTATGTCTCTCTTTCTTTCTATCTCTCTTTTTTGCTTCCTCTCTTTCTCACCCCCTCACTCTCTTGCTGTCTCTCTCTCTTTTTTGCTTTCTCTCTTTCTCTCCCCCCTCTCTCCCTCTATTGCTATCTCTTTCTCTCTCTTGCTATGTCTCTCTTTCTTTCTATCTCTCTTTTTTGCTTCCTCTCTTTCTCTTCCCCCTCTCTCTCTTGCTGTCTCTCTTTTTTGCTTTCTCTCTTTCTCTCCCCCTTCTCTCCCTCTATTGCTAGCTCTTTCTCTCTCTTGCTATGTCTCTCTTTTTTTCTCTCTCTCTCTTTTTAGCTTTCTCTCTTTCTCTCTCCCCCTCTCCCTCTCTTGCTATCTCTTTCTCTCTCTCTCTCTTTTTCGTACACCAGGCGGCCACAGCAGCTGGCAGCGGCAAGGTGGTCAGCTGTGAGGTGGCACCCCCCGCCTTTCCGCGGGACCTTTTCTTCATGTTTTACGGTGTGTTCCGCCTGGCTGGAGCTTCCCTGGCAGCGGCAGGGTGTGAGCTTTGGGGCCCGGAGGGAGGGAGGGTGGCCGGCGGCAGCAGTGGCACCGGGAGTAGCCGTGGGGCAGCGGCAAGGTGATCAGCTGTGAGGCGGCTACTCCCAGTGCCACTGCTGCCGCCGGCCACCCTCCCTCCCTCCGGGCCCCAAAGCTCACACCCTGCCGCCACCAGGGAAGCTCCGGCCGGGCGGAATGCACCGTAAAACATGAAGAAAAGGTCAGCTGTGAGGCAGCACCCCCCCTTTCTGCGGGATCTTTTCTTCATGTTTTACGGTGCGCTCCGCCCGGCTGGAGCTTCCCTGATGGCGGCAGGGTGTGAGCTTTGGGGCCTGGAGGGAGGGAGGGTGGCCAGCGACAGCAGCAGCAGCAGGAGTAGCCGTGGGGCAGTGGCAAGGTGGTCAGCTGTGAGGCGGCACCCCCCCCCCCCGCCGGGCCTTTTCTTCCGGTTTTACGGTGGCTGGCTGCAGCGTTCCGCCCAGCTGGAGCTTCCCTGGCGGTGGCAGGGTGTGAGCTTTGGGGCCCGGAGGGAGGAAGGGTGGCTGGCGGCAGCAGGAGGATGGCGGCAGCAGCAGCACCGGGTAGTAGCGGCGGCCAGAACTCCAGGACAGAGGCACCGACGTGGCGTCTGGACGTGTTAGACGCCATACATGCTGGCATTGCACTGGGCATGGGCGTGGGACTGGAGCCTCCGGCCCGGCCCAGCCAGCAGGCAAGTGCCGGCCAGGCAACGCCAGCATGTACGGCATCTGGCAACATGTCCAGATGCCGCGTCGGTACCTCTGTCCTGGAGTTCGCAGCTGACCACCGTGCCGCCGCCCCATGGCTACTGCCCACCCCGGTGCCGCTGCTGCCGCCGCCGCCCTCCCGCTGCTTCCGGCCGCCCTCCTCCGGGCCCCAAAGGTCACATGCAGCGGCCGCCAGGGAAGCTCGAGCCGGGTGGGGCGCTGCAGCTGCCGGAAAAGTCAGAAGGCGCAAATAAGAGGGCCCCGCGGAAAGGTAACACGCCCGGTCGTCGGCACCCCTCCCAGGGCTTAGAGGTCTAGAACCCCCCCACACACATACCGAGGCACCCATCGGCGGCAACCCCCCCACACACCGAGGCTGAGGCCTAGCTGCGGACTGCGCCACCAGCCCTCTTACCTTGCTGTGTCACCCATCTCAGCAGTCGGCGGCAACCCCACACACACACACTGAGGCACCCGGTCGGCGGCACCCCACACACACACACCGAGGCTTAGAGGCCTAGCGGCGGGCTGTGCCAACAGCCCTCTTACCTTGCTGCATCATCCGTCTTGGCAGTCGGTGGCAAGCCTCCCCCCCAAACACACCGAGGCACCCAGTCAGTGGCAACCCCCCCCACACACACACTGAGGCTTAGAGGCCTAGCGGCGGGCTGCGCCACCAGCCCTCTTACCTTGCTGCGTCACCTGTCTCGGCAGTCGGCGGCAACCCCACCCCACGCACACACACACTGAGGCACCTGGTCAGCGGCAACCCCCCACATACACACACACACACCAAGGCTTAGAGGCCTAGCGGTGGGCTATGCCACCAGTCCTCTTACCTTGCTGCGTCACCCGTCTCGGCAGTCTGTGGCAAACCCCCCCCCCCCCACCGAGGCTTAGAGGCCCGATTTTCTTACCTTACCCGACGTCAGCTAAACAACCGTTTGGCTGCCGGAGTGCGGGGAGGATAAAATCCAGGATTTAAGGGGCGGGGAAGAAAGTGGGCCTGTGATTGGCCACTTTACACTTTGTTTCCCGCCTTTGCTTAAGGAACTGTTGCTGTCCTATGTTGTAGAGCAGCAACCGTTCTGATTTCAAATTCCAGCGCGGAGGTTGGTCCTCCGCGCTAAATTTGAAATTCCCGGGCGGATGAGTAGAAACTGCGCAGCTTACAGGGAACTATGCTCACCAGCGCTCTATATAAGGGAATCACAATCTCCCTCTTCTTGCTTGTTATACGTCTAGCTATGCAGCCAAGCATCCTACTTGCTTTTCCTACCGCCCGACCACACTGCTCACCCATTTTGAGACTGTCAGAAACCACTACCTCTAAATCCTTCTCTTCTGAAGTTTTTGCTAACACAGAACTGCCAATGCAATACTCAGATTGTGGATTCCTTTTCCCCAAGTGCATTATTTTACAGTTGGAAACATTAAACTGCAGTTTCCATTGCTTTGACCATTTATCTAGTAAAGCTAAATCATTTACCATATTACAGACCCCTCCAGGAATATCAACCGTATTGCACACTTTAGAGTCATCGGCAAATAGGCAAACCTTCCCTACCAAACCTTCCCCTATGTCACTCAAAAACATATTAAAAAGAATAGGACCCAGAACAGACCCTTGTGGCACACCGCTTGTAACCTGTCCCTGCTCAGAATACTCGCCATTAACAATAACTCTCTGATGTCTACGCTTCAGCCAGCTTGAAATCCACTGAACTATCCATGGATTAAGTTCAATCTTCACTAATTTATCTATCAGCTCTTTATGTGGAACCGTATCAAAGGCTTTGCTGAAGTCCAGATAGGCAATATCCACGGCACCACCTTGATCCAACACCTTTGTGACATAGTCAAAGAAATCAATGAGATTAGTCTGACATGATTTGCCCTCAGTAAAGCCATGCTGATTTGGGTCCAATAAGTTATTGTTTTTTAGGTTCTGATTTATCCTCTTTTTGAGTAGAGTCTCCATCATTTTAACTATAACTGATGTCAGGCTAACTGGCCTGCAGTTACCAGCTTCTTCTCTACTGCCCTTCTTGTGGATAGGCACAAAACTGGCCATTCTCCAATCCTCAGGAACATCTCCTGTTAACAGGGATTGGTTAAACAAATCAGACAGTGGGGGTAGCAATGACAGATCTGAGTTCTTTAAGAACTCTGGGGTGGATGCCATCTGGACCCATTGCCTTATTTATCTTTAATTGTTCAAGTTCTTCTAAGACATTGGCTTCTAAGATCACTGGAGCTGAATCTGTACAGCTGGAAGCAATGCTATATCCCTCCTTAGTATTATTTTGTAAGGTGTCTTTTGAGAAAACTGAACAGAGGTAGCTATTGAAAGGGTCAGTGATCTCCTTATTCCCATCAATGCATGCATTATTCCCGGTACTAAGCTTCGTGATGCTGCAGTTTTTCTTCTTCCTATCACTAATATATCTGAAGAAGGTTTTATCCCCCTTCTTTACAGATTTTGCAATTTCTTCCTCTTTTGCGGCTTTAGCAGCATATATTACCTGTTTCGCCTCCTTCTGTCTCATTTTATACACCTCTCTATCAGCTATACTTCCAGACTCTTTATACCTTTATACATTTCAAGGAGATATAGGAACAGCTTACCACATACTCCTTTTTTTATAACTAAATTCTGTACTTGGTGATTTTGATTCCATATCTATTGATGGGATAACCATTGGAGTTTAGCTTTGTTGAAAACAAAAGTTCATTGCTGCTGATCATATGTGTGTCTGTGTGTGTGTGTGTGTGTGAAAGAGCTCCCAAAGCCCCCCACACATTTTGGGGACTCTACACATGATCGGAGAAGAAGGCATGAGATCGTCTAGATGCCCAGAGTATGAACAGACCTCTCTTTCTCTGCAAAAAGGAAAGGATCATTAGCCTTCCCAATTTTTTCCCACAAAGCCCCCTGCCCCCCCCCACTTTGGGGACCCATGCCTCTGTTCACCCCTCCTTCATTCGTCTTGAGGGTCCCCAGAAGTGGGATTGGGAGGGGGCATTGGGAGCTCTTTCACACCCAAAAACACACATCCACACCCACACATACCAATTCTACTCAGGACCCCTCCTCAAGCAGGAAACTGACACAGAGTCATAGAGATGGATGGTACCTCAGAGGCCATCTAGTCCAGCCCTCTTCACAAGCAGGAGAATTGGTCTCTCGGTCAAATTTCTGGGGTGCTAAATTGGCTGGTGGAACTCCCTGCCTCACAACAAGCTAATTTGGGAAGCCAATCAGATTGGTCCTCACAAAAGACGGGTGGGTGGGAGAGAGCAATAGGTAGGATTCTATTAGCAAACGACAGAAGTGAAAACTGGTTGCTGTCTGGGGCCCCTTTATGACCTGCTTGTCATGATTATCTGTGGAATTTTTACGATGCCTCAAGGCAGATGCAAAAGGAACATTGACTGGAGGAACACATGCTCCTCTCTAAAACTCCCTTTGCATTTCTCATCTCTAAAACTCCATTTGCATTTCTCTCTCTCTCTCTCTCTTTTTCTTCAGGGTCCCTTCCAACACTCTCCCCCCACTTTGTGGACTGTCCACATGGAGAGAGGAGGGGGTGAAAAGGGCATGGGATCATCTAGATGCCCACAGCATGAATGGACCTTTCTCTCTCTCTGCAAACAGGGAGGGATCATTAGCCCTCCCATCTCCCCCCCCCACACACACTTTGTGGACTGTCCACATGGAGAAAGGAGGGGGTTAAAAGGGCATGGGATTGTCTAGATGCCCACAGCATGAACGGACCTCTCTCTCTCTCTCTCTGCAAACAGGGAGGATCATTAGCCCTCCAACTCTTTCCCACACGCACACATACTTTGTGGACTTTCCACATGGACAGAGGAGGGGGTGAAAAGGGCATGGGATCATCTAGATGTCCACAGCATGAACGAACCTCTCTCTTGCTCTGCAAACAGGGAGAGATCATTAGCCGACAAGGGGGTCAGACTAGATGGCCACTGTGGCCCCTTCCATCTCTATCACTCTGTAAGTCTCCTGAATGAAAAGGGGGGTCAGACTAGATGGCCACTGAGTTCCCTTTCCTCTCTATCATTCTGTAAGTCTCCTGAATGAGAATGTGGGATCAGACTAGATGGCCACTGAGCTCCCTTTCCTCTCTATCATTCTGTAAGTCTCCTGAATGAGAAAGTGGTCAGACTAGATGGCCACCAAGGTCCCTTTCCTCTCTATCATTCTGTAAGTCTCCTGAATGAGAAGGTGGGTCAGGTCAGATTAGATGGCCACCAAGGTCCCTTCCCTCTCTATCATTCTGTAAGTCTCCTGAATGAGAAGGGGGTTAGACTAGATGGCCACTGAGGTCCCTTTGCTCTCTATCATTCTGTAAGTCTCCTGAATGAGAATGTGGGTCAGGTCAGACTAGATGGCCACCAAGGTCCCTTCCCTCTCTATCATTCTGTAAGTCTCCTGAATGAGAAGGGGGTCAGACTAGATGGCCACCGAGGTCCCTTCCCTCTCTATCATTCAATGTTTGTGTATGAAAGAGCAAACTGTCCCGTTCTTTCCTTCCAAAAGTAGCATTTTGTAACAACCGTTCTGATTGGATGGTGGCGAAGTGTCCCATGTGGCCAAAAGGCTGTGGCTGAATTTGAATTTTTGTGGCCAAAGGGCTGGGGCCAAGAGCTAGGGGCCTTTGGGCGAGGGAGTGAAGGCAGTGCCTGATCAGCTGCTGTGGAGGAAAGAGCTTCATCCAACTGGTGGTGGCTAAATGTCCTAAACCCCTCCAGTACATCAAAGTGCTACTGCAACCATGCTTGCAAAAGAGAAGGAGAAAGAGAAAGCACAGCAGCCTACCCTTGTAACGATACAAGAGACATTGAACGCAATGAAAGACTTTATGCTAAAATCTCAAGAAGATGCAAATCAACAACGTGAAGGTTTAAAAGCAGAAATGGGTGAACTGAAAGCGGACACGGGAGAGATGAAGGAGCAAATGAAGGAAATACAACAAACCTTGAAAGAAAATGAGGAAAGAGTAAAGGCAGTGGAGGAGAGAACTGGAAAAATGGAAAAAAGAATGGACTACTTTGAAGGTAGATTTGATGCACGTGATAGAAAATATGACGAATCAATTACACATCTTGAAATACAACGAGCATCTTACGGTTTAAGATTTCAGAACATAATAGAAGAAAAAGATGAAGATTTACAAGCAAAAATGGCAGAAATCTTTGGAGGAATCCTTCAGATGGACCCCACGGAACTAACGAAAGAAATTGATGCTTTTTTCAGAGTACAAACTAGCCATGTACGTCGGCATAATCTACCAAGAGAAGTCCATATCAAATTTGTTAGGAGAACCTTAAGAGATGACATTTTGAAATGGACAAGAAATGAAAAACTAGAAGACAAAGGAAAAGAAATCACAATACTGAAACAAGTTCCAAGAAGAGTAAGAGAAAGTAGAAGGGATTACTACTTCTTGACCAAAATTTTGATCAAAGAAAATATAACGTTTCGTTGGCTTATTCCAGAAGGACTTTCACTTTATTGGCAAACCAAAAGATATAAAATAGAAAATCTGGAAGAAGCAAGAGATTTTTATGAAACCAGCGGAATACGCCAATTTGAACAACCAATGAAAGAACTGCCAGAAAGAAGGGAGGAGGAGACAGGCAACGCCGCACAGGGGGGAGAGGAGGACCTAGGTGCAAGAAGAAAACAACCACAGCGCGAATCTAAAGATACCAAGAAATACTACAAATGACAATGTCAAAAGATTTGAAAATCTTTTCCGTAAATGTAAATGGTTTAAATGAACCGAGAAAAAGAAAACAAATATTCATAAAAATAAAAAAGCATAGATAGTAATATTACAAGAAGTTCATATTAAAAAGACAAATCGAAAATTATTATTAAATTCAAAAATTGGAACTATGTATGCTGCATTAGCAGACCAAAGAAAAAGAGGGATAGCTGTATATGTTGAAAATTCCATAAACTCCAAACAATTGTATGCCGACCAAGAAAGTAGAATATTAATTGTGCAGATAAATATAGAGCTCAAACCTCTTGTCATCGTCTCTATTTATGCCCCAAATGAAAATCAAATGACATTCTAAAAACAATTGCATCAGAAAATAAACGAATTAAATATTGAAAATATGATCATAATTGGCGATTTCAATGCAATTTCAAACAGACTATTAGACCATTCAGGGGGGGGAAATAATAAGAAAAAGAAAAATATATTACCAACTACTTTCCAAAAATGAAATCTGAGTTATTATTAAATGATATTTGGAGGGAAAGACACCCCCAAACTAGACAGTATACTTTTTATTCAAACCCCCATAAAATTTGGACAAGAATAGATATGGCGTGGGCTTCAAAAATAACTTCAGAACAAATAAAAGAGGTAGAAATAGATGTAAATACCTGGGCAGACCACAATCCCTTAGTAGTATATTTGAAAAGCAATAAGAAACATTTAAATTGGCAGATGAATAGAAATATTATAAGAGATAAAAAATATAAGGAATGGATGGAAAACGAATTAAAGATATTTTTTGAAATAAATAAAAATTCAGAAACCTACCCTCAAAACTTATGGAATACTGCTAAGGCATACATTAGAGGATTAATGATTTCTTATACAGCAAAGGTAAATAAAGAAAAAAAAGATACAATATGAACAGTTAATTACTGAATTAAGACAATTAGAGTCTTTATCGCAACAAAATGCCAAGATTAAGGGAAAGATAGAATTAACTAGACATAAAATTAAACTTATTGAGCAAAATCAAATAGCAGAAAAGATAAAAAGAGCTAAACAACATTATTTTGAACACGCCAATAAGCCAGGAAGATGGCTTGCGTATAAACTAAGGAAACATAGACAGTCAAAAATAATCAAAAAGTTAGAAGATGAAAATGGAATGATAAAATATAATATAGATGAGAAAGCAAAAATAGTACAAAAATTTTATAAAGAGTTGTATAAAAAAGAAGATATCAGTGAGGAAGAAGTTTTTAATTATTTAGAACCCATAAAGATACCGCAATTAACGGAAGAACAACAGGAAAGTTTAGATAGGCCAATAACAATCGAGGAACTACTCACAACTATCAAAAAGCAAAAAAAATAATAAAGCAACTGGACCTGATGCTATACCGGCAGAATGGTACAAAATAGAAAATGAAGTAATAATAAATAATATATTGGAAATTTTTAATGAAAGTAGAATGGATGGTAAAATTCCAAAATCATGGTCAGAATCTTTAATAACTTTAATTCATAAATCAGGAACTGGTAAAGAAAATATAAAAAATTATAGACCCATATCATTATTAAACGTAGATTATAAAATATTTACTACAATTTATGCTGATAGATTAAAAAAGATTTTAAATGAGAAAATACATCAAGACCAAAATGGGTTTTTACCAGGTAGACAGATTAAAAAGAATCTTAGAATGATTATTAACATATTAGAATATTATGAACAACATTTCGGAAAGTCAGTATCATTAATGTTCCTCGATGCCAAAAAAAAGCCTTTGATAACGTAAACTGGACCTTTATAAAAATGCAATTAAATAAAATGAGATTTGGTACCAAATTTGTAAATTTGATAGATGCAATCTATTCAAAGCAAACAACAAAAATTATATTAAATAATGAACAATTAGAAACATTTGAAATATGTAAAGGAGTCCGACAAGGTTGTCGGATATCACCTTTATTATTTATTTTATCCTTGGAAGTTCTACTGATAAAAGTAAGAGCAGATCCAAAAATAAAGGGTTTGACTATTGGAAAAGAAATATATAAAATTCAAGCATTTGCGGATGATTTGACTTTTATAACAGAAGATACGATAGCAGCTGTCCCAATATTGATACAGACAATAGAACAGTATGGAAAAGTTGCAGGGTTAAAAATAAATAAGAGTAAAACACAATTTATAGTGAAAAACATGAATAAACTTCAAGAAAGAAAACTTGAACACATCACAGATATGAAAATATTCATGAAAGTTAAATACTTGGGAATATGGATAACATCAAAAACAATATCATTAAAAAATGATAATTATATGAAATTAATTGCAGAAATTAAAAAAGATCTAGAAATATGGAATAACTTAAAAATATCTTTTCTGGGGAGAATTGCCACAGTTAAGATGAATATTTTGCCTAAGATTTTGTTTTTGTTTCAGGTCATACCAATAAATCCTGGGGGGAAATTTTTAAAAAATTTAACAACGATAGTAAAAAAAAAAATATGGCAAGGAAAAAAAGCAAGAATAAAGATGAATATTTTGGAAGATATTAAAGAAAGAGGAGGATTTGCTTTACCAAATTGGAAATTATACTACCAGGCAGCCGCCTTAACATGGATTAGAGACTGGATAGTATTAGAAGATAAAAGAACATTAAAATTAGAAGGGCATGACCTTATGCTCGGTTGGCATGCCTTTATATGGTACGATAAGGACAAAATACATACATATTTTAAAAGACATACAATAAGAAAGTATTTGCTAGAAGTTTGGAAATATATAAAGAAGAATCATTTTTTAACTATTCCCGAATGGATTTCTCCCTTAGAAGCAATAACACGCCCCAATTCAATCATAAATATATAATTGGCCACAAAAACATAGATTTGACCTTAAAGGATAACATGATAAGTTGGTGTAAAAATATTGGCAAAGAAATTGATATAGACACATGGGAAAATGTCTGGACTTCAAATTGGAAAATGGCAAAATCGGTCTCGCTAAAAGAAAATCAAATTAAGATGTTTTATAGGTGGCACCTCCCACTGAACAGGATAGCGAAAATGTTCCCTAAGACCTCTCCACTATGTTGGAAATGTAAAAAAGAAATAGGTTCCTATTATCATCAATGGTGGATGTGTAGTAAAGTTAAGCTTTATTGGAAAATGATAAAAAGAATAATAAAAGAAATAGTAAGACAGGAGATAGAAAAAACCCCGGAATTCTATTTACTGGGCATAACTAATCAGAAATATAAGAAAGAAATTTTACATCTAGTCATTCATATTTTGACAGCGGCCTGGATAGCATATGCGCAAAATTGGAAAGGGGAAAACGTTCCCAAAGAAGAGGAGGTTATTAAGAAAATATTAGATTGCGCTGAAATGGATATGATGACAAGACGGTTAAATGACCAAGAGGAAACAGAATTTTATGAGATATGGAACAAAGTGTATACAGTGATACCTTGTCTTACAAACTTAATTGGTTCTGGGATGAAGTTCTTAAGGTGAAAAGTTTGTAAGATGAAACAATGTTTCCCATAGGAATCAATGGAAAAGCGATTAATGTGTGCAAGCCCAAAATTCACCCCTTTTGCCAGCCGAAGTGCCCATTTTTGTGCTGCTGGGATTCCCCCTGAGGTTCCCCTCTATAGGAAACCCCACCTCTGGACTTCTGTGTTTTTGTGATGCTGCAGGGAAATCCCAGCAGGGGAATCCCAGTAGTGCAAAAACAAGCGCTTCGCTGGCAATGGAAGTCCGGAGGTGGGGTTTCCCAGTGAAGGGAGCATCAGTGAAATCGCAGCATCGCAAAAACACCAAAGTCCTTGAAACCCCACCTCTGGACCTCTGTGTTTTTGCGATGCTGCGATTTCACTGAGGCTCCCCTCGCTGGGAAACCCCACCTCTGGACTTCCGTTGCCAGCGAAGTCCCCATTTTTGCGCTGCTGGAATTCCCCTGCTGGGATTCCCCTGCAGCATCACAAAAACACAGAAGTCCAGAGGTGGTGTTTCCCATGGAAGGGAGCCTCAGGGGAATCCCAGCAGTGCAAAAACAGGTGCTTTTCTGGCAACGGGAGTCCGGAGGTGGTGCATCCCAGCGGCAGCGGTGGGTTTGTAAGGTGAAAATAGTTTGTAAGAAGAGGCAAAAAAATCTTAAACCCCCGGTTTGTATCTCGAAAAGTTTGTATAACGAGGCATTTGTAAGACGAGGTATCACTGTATATGGATAAATAAGAAGAAAAACTAAAAGTAAAAAGAATAAGAGAATTATATAAGTAGGGATATGATTTAAAGGTTATGTTAGAAGTTGTTTATATATGAAAATTTACTATATAAGGTAAAACAAATTTCTTCTTTTCATTTAAAGTAATGAGTTGATTTGAAGTGTCTTTAATGTATTCTCTTTTTTGTATTGAAATTTTACTTCTAGAATAAGCGGGGAACATGCAACCCCTTTTCTATGTTATATGTATGTTTGTCAGTTTTGTCCATTTTATGAAAATTAATAAAATTTATTTTAAAAAGAAAAAGGATATGAGATTGGTTTGACATGATTTGTTTCTGACAAACCCGTGTTGGCTGTTGGATATTATCTTCTTTGTTTCCAGGTAGTGGCAAAGCTGTTTTTTTTAATTTTCTCCAGTATTTTTCCAGGTATTGAAGTCAGGCTAATTGGTCTGTAGTTGCTTGGATCCGTCTTTTTCCCTTTTTTGTGGATGGGAACTATGTCCGCTCGTTTCCAGTCTTCTGGTAGGTCTCCAGTGGCCCAAGATTTTTGGTAGATAAGGAGAAGAGGTTCCGCTATGGTGTCTGCCAGTTCTTTTGGGACTCTGGGGTGGAGTCCATCAGGTCCCGGTGATTTGTACTCGTTAAGCTCCCTCAAGTAGTCCCTAATGGTAGCTTTGTCTGTGTTGAGTTCGGTTCCGGGGCTGTTATTTACAGTTAGGTTGTAGGTTAGTTGGATGGTGGTTCCTTTATGTGTGAAGATTGATGTAAAGTAGGTATTGGGCAGGTGTGCTTTGTCTCTGTTGTCGGTGATTTCATTACCATCTTTGTTTTTTAGTATGGTGACATTTTTTTTCTTGTTTATGTGGTGGAAGAAGCTTTTTTTGTTGTCGTTAATTTTCGTTGCGAGGTGCTGTTCATGTTGAGCTTTTGCTGTTCTTATGTTTTGCTTGCAGGTTCTAGCTGTTTGCTGATATTCCATCTTGGTTATGAGTCCTTCTTTCCATTTGTTGTATTTGGCTTTTTTTTTCTTTTACGTTATCTGCAAGGTCCTTGTTTAGCCATGCTGGTTTCGTTTTAGTTTTTCTGCTTTTCTTTTTCATAGGGATTGAATTGTTTTGGGCCTCAATGATAGTGTTTTTTAGGGCTTCCCAGGCATCCTCTGTGGATTTATTCTTTAGAAGTTCCTTCCAGGGTTTATTTTTCAGGTTTGCTCTGAGCTTGTTAAAGTCCGCTTTTCTGAAGTCTGGGACTTTAATGGAGTTGGGTGTTGTAGTTAGTGATTGCACAATGTTGAATTTTAGGATGATGTGGTCACTCTCACCTAGCGTCCCTTCTCCTTCTATTCCCTCTATCATTTCTTCCCTGTTTGTTAAAATTAGGTCTAATATTGCAGTCCCTCTGATTCCTGTTTCCACTTTTTGAGTTAGAAAGTTGTCGGCGAGGCTGGTGAGAAATCTGTCAGACTTTCCACTTGGTGCTGTTTGTTTTCCAGTTAATGTCGGGGTAGTTAAGTCCCCCATTATTGTTGTGCTGTGCTTGTTGCATATTGCTGATAGTTGGGTTGTAAAGAGATTATCTATTAGTATCTGTTTGGTTTGGTGGCCTGTAGTATACTCCAATTGTAACATTGCCCTTTTTTTCTTTTATGTTAACCCATATGATTTCTAGGGGGTTATCTTCTTTGGATTGATGGCGGTGTAGTGATCTTTTATGTATAGTGCAACTCCACCTCCTTTCTTGTTTGACCTGTTTTTCTTGAAGAGATTGTAGCCCTTTATCTGTGTGTTCCAGTCGTGTGATTCATCCCACCATGTTTCTGTAATACCAATTACATTGTATTGGCCCTCATGTATTAGTATTTCTAGTTCGTCTTGTTTGTTCCCCAGGCTTTGTGCATTAGTGTACAGGCATTTTAGGTGTTTGTGTCTGATTCTGGGTGGACATTTTTTATCCTCTGGTTTATTTGTGGGCTTAACATGTACTCCTTTCTTGTTTTGTTCATTATTCAGTCTCTTACTTTGGTCACCCACCCCTTTCTAGTTTAAAGCCTTCCTGATAAGTTGGGCTAGTCGGTTTCCAAGGAGGTTCTTTCCAGCTCTGGTAAGGTGTAGCCCGTCTGTTGCTAGGAGCCCTTCTTGAAGGTATTGTAGATCGTGGTCAAGGAATCCAAAGTTATTTTGGCGACACCATCTCTTTAGCCAGAGGTTTATTTGTGGGATTTTGCATTCTCTGACAAGATGTTGTCCTCTTGTGGGTAGAATAGAGGAGAAGACAAACTGTGCCCCTATCTTTTTGACTGTATTGCCCAAGTGGTCGTAATCTGTCGTAATTTGATTAATGTCTTTCCTTGTGTCATTTGTTCCTGCATGAATCACCAGTAGGGGGTAGTAGTCCGTGGGCTTTAGGATTTTTGTGAGGTTTAGCGCTATGTCAGAGATTTTGGCTCCAGGGAGGCAGCTCACCTCTCTGGACTGATTGTCCGGTTTCCAGATGGCAGGTTCAGTTCCCCTGAGAATTGTAGTTTACTTGTAGTTCTCTCTCACCTCGTCCTGTCTGTACGAAATTTTGTCTAAAAAATATCTCAGCCTTATTAACTTTATCCAATCTGTATCTTTGTCCTTGCCAGAACACAAAAATACCTTCTGGAACCAACCATCGGAAATTTACTCCTCTTTCATTAGGTTTTCTCGTCAAAAAATGATATTATCTTCTTAGAACTCTCACCTTCCTTGGCACTTGCTTCAAAAGAATAATTTCTTTTTCTCTGTATTTAAATGTTGTATTTCTTATTTTTTGCAGCACTTGAATTCTACATGATTTTTAAAATAAATCTTACGTGAACTTCTCTCGGTAGATTATTCTTCATGGCAAATCAAGTATTTACCCTGTAAGCCTCATCAATATCATTGAGTATTTTTTCTTTTTCTTCCTCTAAAGGTTCTGGTAATATTTTAGAAATTATTTCCCATAAATCCTTTCCTCTTTCTTCCAGAATATTTTGAAAACATAGATAAAATTCAGATCGGTCGATCTCCATAATAATTATAGCCCTTTCCTGGACTCTATCGACTGTAGCCAGCTCCTCCAGATTTGAATCATGCCTTTCTACCTTTTCTTCTATTTTTTGTAAATGCTCATCATTTTTTCCCATAATTTCTTTCATTTCTGCTTTCATCTGATTTACATTTTCATTCACTTGACTCAAACTTTCCTTTTTAGAGCAAAATTTCTCTTTACAAAATTTAAAGCCTTCATTTAAGGTTTGAAACTAATTTTTAATTTCTGCTATATCCAGCATTTCTCCAATACCTAACAAAGATATTGGTGGTGTACTTGTAGAATATGAAGGTGTTCTCTTTGCTGCCATCGTACAATTCAATCGGTCAAGCAGAACAGCTGTTGCAATTCAATCAAAAAGTATAGAAAAATTTGTAATCCATTATTTATAATACAGTATTTGTAATCCAATAGGTGAAAATAGAAATATTTGTAATCCAATGAGTAAAAAATAAGAATATTTGTAATCCAAAGGATAGAAATAGAAATATTTGTAATATAATAGGCAAAAACAAGAATATTTATAATCCAATAGGTAAAAATAGGAATATTTGTAATCCAATGAGTAAACAAACCCAGTGGTCCAAAGAACGCCCGCAAAAGTAATCCAATAAGAAAAGACTTCTCAGTAATTTAAAAAAAAAATCAGAAAAAAACCAAAAACAAAGCGAAAAACAACAACCACAAACCTCCCAAAATCCAAAAAATATATCTGAGGGGAGGAAAGTCCCCCCCAAAAAATTCCAAAACCCCCACAAACAAACAAACAACAACAACAAAAAGAGGGAGAAGGAAAAACAAGTAAGAAACAGTGAAAAGGAGAAGGTGAAAGACTTATACATCCAAAGTAAAAATTAAACAGGAGAAAAAATAATGGTGGTGTTTTGTTTTCTTTTTTAAGAAATAAAAATAGCAAGAAAAAAGGAAGAATAAGCAAAGGTCTTAAAAAAAATCTTTTGCACTTTCTAGGTCCAAAGTTAACAGAAATCCCAAACAGAGCAAAAAGCAACAACCACAAGGTCTTAACTTTCCCACCAGATAGTCTTGTTATGGGAAATTCTATCTATGCAAGGTCATTGATAAGGCAGCCACAAAAACCTGACATTTAAAATGTAGCCTTATCTGTTCACCATATCCACTAGATGGCAGCATTCTACCCCTCCCCCCAAAAAAGCCAAAAAGTAAAAATATAATATAGAGCAATCCACAATGTATATCTTTATAAACAATATTTCTTCCTGTTTCCAGATTCAAAAAATAGTCAAATAGTAATTCAGCATTCTCAAGAGAAGCCTCCCAACAACAAAAAGGAAAGTTATTAGTCCTTTTGTTACAAACTTTTCCAGGCACTTTTTAATTGCAGTCTACTCCAGGAAAGGGCATTATAAATCAATCACACACTTGCCGCTGGAATGCGGAGGAGTCTCTTTCCCTTGTTAATTGCAAGCTTCAAAGCACAGCAAAGGCACTTCTCTCAAGTTAATTTTAAACCCAAAGGGGAAAAAATCACCCAGATGACTTCATTTTGCCATTTTCTTCTTGGCTGTCATTACTTCCCCATGCTTAAAGTATCGTGATACCTCCAAACGACACCTGGTCAAAGGGACTGGTTCCACCAGGGTTTTTCACCCATCCAGTGGATCTCCAGATTTGCCCCTCTCAATCCCAACCCTTCAAGTCAGGATTGGTGCAAGAAAGCACCCCCAAATTGCCACAGAACGTCTAGCCCCTCCCGAGCTTGGGAAGAGTCTGCCGACTCACACGGAAGAAGCCACACACCCCATACCATTTCCTGTGCTGTGCGCGTTAGAGGGAACATTGCTGGGCCCTTGGCAATTAGCCCCCAGTGAGTTTGGAATGAATTTCAGATGACTTCATTTTGCTGTTTTCTTCTTTGCTGCTGTTACTTCCCCATGCTTAAGGTATCGTGATACCTCCAAAAGACAACTGGTCAAAGGGACTGGTTCCACCAGAGTTTTGCACCCACCCTGTGAATCTCCAGCTTTTCCCCTCTCAAGTCAGGATTGGTGCAAGAAAGCACTCCCAAATTGCCGCAGAACGTCTACCCCCCTGAGCTTGGGAAGAGTCTGCCGACTCGCATGGAAGAAGCCATGCCCCCCATACCATTTCCTGTATTTTATCATAGGATGTGTTATGCCGGGCCCTTGGCAATTAGCCCCCAGTGAGTTTGGGCCCTTGGCAATTAGCCCCCAGTGAGTTTGGAATGAATTTCAAACACACACAGCCTGCCATAAGCCTGCGCACATGGGCATCCACAGTCACAAAGAAATTAAAGCAAGTTTATCAAGCAATCTTGAAAACACAAACTCTGAAAGGAGTCAAATTACTCTCACCCGAAAAAGGCAGCGTGCCAAAACAAAAGAGCAGATAAGACAGCTGTAAATATCCACCCACACCAAAAAAATCCTCAAGAGTTCTTTAATTATGAAGTGTCCAAAGTTCAGTAGAAGTCCTTGAATAATATGAGCTGTGGCAATGCTCTTTCAGAAGTCTCTACAGGATAAACGCCCACAGTTCTCACTTCCCAATGCCTGTAATTTATCACAAAACACATTAATATAATTATCCCTTGAACAAGTGTGCTCACTTATCTTCTGAAATGCCTGCGCAACTGCTCCCTTCTTGCCATAAGCCTGCGCACATGGGCATCCACAAGTGGGTCGTCCTCTGAGTCTGATGACTCACTAATTGGAGCACTGACTGGTGGGCTGGCTGCACCCATCTCCCCGTCTGATTCCTCTCCCCCACTGTCTGTCCCTGGCTGTGAGTCAACTTCACTGTCTGATTCTGCTGACAATAAAACAGGTCTCTGATAACCCGAGGATTCCCCTAAATGAACATCCAAATTCCCCGCTGCAGGAGCTGGCCCAGAGCCAAACACAACAGGATGGATATATGTTTATTTCAGGCATGTTTAAATTCAGTTACTGTGGATTTACCAATCACGTCTGCTGGAAGTTTGTTCCAAGCATCTACTACTCTTTCAATAAAATAATATTTTCTCATGCTGCTTCTGATCTTTCCCCCAACTAGCCTCAGATTGTGCCCCCTTGTTCTTGTGTTCACTTTCCTATTAAAAACACTTTCCTCCTGAGCCTTATTTAACCCTTTAACATATTTAAATGTTTCGATCATGCCCCCCTTTTCCCTTCTATAAACAGATTGAGTTCATTAAGTCTTTCCTGATAAGTTTTATGCTTAAGACCTTTCACCATTTTTGTAGCCCGTCTTTGGACCTGTTCAATATTATCAATATCTTTTTGTAGGTGAGGTCTCCAGAATTGAACACAATATTCCAAATGTGGTCTCACTAGCGCTCTATACAGCAGGATCACACACTCTCTTTTCCTGCTTGTTATACATCTAGCTATGCAAACAAGCACTCTCCTTGCTTTTGCTGTACCAACTGATCACACTGTTCACCCATTTTGAGAAATCACTACCCCTAAATCCTTCTCTTCTGAAGTTTTTGCTAACACAGAACTGCCAATACAATATTCAGATTGAGAATTCTTTTTCCCAAAGTGCATTATTTTACAGTTGGAAACATTAAACTGCAGTTTCCACTGCTTTGACCACTTATCTAGTAAAGCTAAATTATTTGCCCTATTACAGATGCCTCCAGGAATATCAACCCTATTGCTCACTTTAGAGTCATCAGCAAATAGGTAAGCCTTCCCTACCAAACCTTCCCCAATGTCACTCACAAACATATTAAAAAGACTGGGCCCCAGAACAGATCCTTGTGGCACACCGCTTGTAACCAGTCTCTGCTCAGAATTAACAACAACCCTCTGGTGTCTATGTTTCAGCCAGCTGCAAATCCAATGAATTATCCAGGGATTAAGTCCAATCTTCACTAATTTATCTATCAGCAAAAAGGCTTTGCTGATAGGCAATATCCACAGTACCACCTTCATCCAAAACCTTTGTGACATAATCAAAGAAATCAATGAGGTTAGTCTGAAATGATCATGCAATCCAAACAAATCAAACATAAAGTGGAACAGCTGAGGGGCAATGTTCCCTCTAATTTTTTTTAGGTGTGGGCAAAAAAGTATAGTGACTGAGTGGCATAGAAGTATGTATGTATGTATGTATGTATGTATGTATGTATGTATGTATGTATGTATGTATGTATGGAGAGAGAGAGAGAGAGAGAAAGAGAGTTGTGGTTAGCTCTGGCCCAGCTCCTGCCCCAAGGAATGTGCAGGTGGATGTGGGGAAAACATCCACATGTCGCAGGCCTGTTTTGCTCCTGATGGAATCTGCTGACAAAGCCTCCTCTGACCAAGGAAGCGTGAGTGACAGAGAAGAGGGGAGTTTGGTAGACAGCCCAGGAGGAGATCAATCATCTGTATCATCCGTGGATTCTGAACAAGAATTAATGACACATTCATGCATGCGTAGAGTGATGCATAGGAGACAACAACTGAAGGATTATTACAAGAGATAATGAGGCCACCTGTGGTTGGGTGGGGCTGCTGTAATTAGTGCTACAGATAAAAGTGCAACCTGGTGTTTTAGGCTCATTGCAGTTTATCTGATTCATTGTTTCGTCAAGATCGTGGTTTTTGTGCTGTTCAAGATTGTGTGTGGACTCTCTGAACTTTAGAATTGGACTCAATTTCCCAGTTATTGGGTGAGCAATTGGATTGCATTTAACCTGTGCCTTGTGTGTACCAGAAAATCCCTTTGACATTTAAAAAGGGAGCTGTTTCTGTTTTTGTGTTTATAAAAACTTTTGGGGTTTCCTTTTATCATGTGGTGTGTGTCTTCCTGGACTAATTACCCTGTAATTACAGGCAGTTGAAACACAGTGGCAGAACAGATAGATAGATAGATAGATAGATAGATAGATAGATAGATAGATAGATAAACAAATTCCCTTCTTTTTTATTAAAAGAAATTAATAATAAAACAAAACCATCTATCTCTCTTTCTTTCTCTCTCTCACTCTCCCTTCCTCTCTTCTCTCTCTCTTTCTTTCATTCTTTCTCTTTTTCTCACTTTCTCCCTCTTTCTTTCTATCTTACTCTGTCTGCTGCTCTCTCTCTTGCTTTCTTTCTCTCTCTCATTCTCTCTTGCTATCTCTCATTCTCTTTTTCTCTCTTTCTCTCTCCCTCTCTCTTTCTTTCTTTCTACCTTGCTCTGTCTGTTGCTCTCTCTCTCTCTCTCTCTCATTCTCTCTTTCTCTCTCTTCCTTTCTTCTCTGGAGGCCGTGGAAGATTTTTCTTATTTTAAGGCATATCGGAAGCGCTTGGGGAAAGTGCTCGGGGAAAGGGGCTGTGACTTGAGAGGAGCGGGTGCTCCCGGAGCGCTTGGAGAAAACCCTCTCATAGCCTGGGAGCGCTTCTGGAACACCTGCCCCACCCCTCTCGCAGCCCCTTTGCTAGCGGCCAGATGAGGAGGAGGAGAAGCTGCAACCACTACCACTGCAGGAGGAGACGCGCCCCAAGGCAGGAGGAGGAGGAGAAAGCCGGAGAGGGGTGGATCGGGCAGGCAGAGGTGAGATGCCAGGGGCACGAGGGGGCTGAAGGTGCCTGGGGCGGGGGGCGGGGGGGCGGGGAGGCTTGGCACCAGCACCGGCACATCCACAGCAGCTGGGGGCGGCCGGTGTCTTCTGTTGTGCAGCCTTAGAAAAGGCCGCGCGGGAAGCTGTTTTGGGGTGCGCAGCTACACGGCCGCACGCCTTAGAGGGTACAGTGCGCCTTAGAGGGTACAATTTCCCCATGCCTGGCAACATAGGTGGGTTTTCAAGAGTTTATGAAAGGCAAGAAGGGTGGGGGCAGTCCTAATCTCCGGGGGGAGTTGATTCCAGAGGGTCAGAGCCACCACAGAAAAGGCTCTTCCCCTGGGTCCAGCCAGATGACATTGTTTTGTCGATGGAACTCAGAGAAGGCCAACTCTGTGGGACCTAATCGGTTGCTAGGATTCGTGTAGCAGAAGGCGGTCCCGAAGATATTCTGGTCCGATGCCATGTAGGGCTTTATAAGCCATAATCAACACTTTGAATTGTGACTGGAAACTGATCGGCAGCCAGTGCAGGCTGCGGAGTGTTGACGAGACATGGGCATATCTAGGAAAGGCCATGATTGCTATCGCAGCGGCATTCTCCACGAGCTGAAGTTTCCGAACACTCATCAAAGGTAGCCCCATGTAGAGAGTGTTGCAGTAGTCGAATCTCAAGGTGATGAGGGCATGAGTGACTGTGAGTGATGTCTCCCAGTCCAAATAGGGCCGCAACTGGTATACCAGGCAAACCTGGGCAAACGCCCTCCCCGCCACAGCTGAAAGATGGTGCTCTAATGTTAGCTGTGGATTGAGGACACCCAAGTTGCGGACCCTCTCCGAGGGGGTCAGTAATTACCCCCCCATGGGTAATGGATGGACAGATGGAATTGTCCTTCGGAGGTAAAATCCACGGACACTCCATCTTGTCAGGGTTGAATTTGAGCCTGTTGACACCCTAACAGCCTCCAGGCATCGACGAATCACTTCCACCGCTTCGCTGACTGGACATTTGTTGTGAGCCGCCCCGAGTCTGCAGAGGGGTGGCATACAAATCTAATAAATAAATAAAATAAAATAAATAAATGGGGGTGGATATGTACAACTGAGTATCATCAGCATGCTGATGGTACCTCACCCCATGCCCTTGGATGATCTCACCCGGCAGTTTCATGTAGATATTAAATAGCAGGGGGGAGAGGACCAACCCCTGAGGCACCCCACAAGGGAGATATCTAGAGGTCGACCTCTGACCCCCCACTAACACCGACTGCGTTGTGGTTGGCTCTGGGCCAGCTCCTGCTCCAAGGACTGGGGGTTGATGTGGGAGAATCCTCACATTATCAGTGGCCGGTTTTACTGCCAACAGCTTCCGACAGTGAAGCGTCTGTGTCAGGGGAAGATTCTGGAAGTGAAGTAGGATCAACAGAGGAGGTAATTACAGGCAGTCCTATTAGCTAATTACCCCATTAGTGAACCATCATCATCATCATTATTGTTACAATCAGAAGAGGAGGCATTCATAGATGTTAGCAGACGCAGGTTGATGTCAAGGAAGGAACAACTGTGCAAGTATTATAGGAAATAAGGGAGAACACCTGTGGCTGGGGCAATTAGGCTAATGGGGCTGCTGATAAATTGCCACAGTTGTTGTCTCTCGATGTGGAAGTTTATCCATTTTGAGAGAGAGACTTATGGTTTACTTCAGTATTTACAAAGACTTTTGTGAACGGCTTCAGGATTAACAAGGACTTTGTGGAACAATTCACAGTTAAGTTTCAGCATGAGGACTCTTGAAGGGGGGTGGCTGTAACGTTTTCACAGCTGCCTTTTATCTGCTTTGCTTTGTTTTATGTTTTTCACAGCATTCAAGGCTTGTGGTGTGTGGGAGAGGACTTTGGCTGATTAAAAGTGTGTTTTGGACAGTATTTTCCTTTTCATTTGTTTACTTTACAAACATGTGTGTTTGAATTTCTACTTTGGATTTAATTGGGGGCTTGTAATGTAGCATAACATACTGCGACCGACCGGAGAGGTAGGAGGAGAATCACTGAAGAACAGTGCCTCCCACTCCCAACCCCTCCAGCCGGTGCAGAAGGATACCATGGTCGATGGTATCGAAAGCCGCTGAGAGGTCAAGAAGCACCAGGACAGAGAACAAGCCCCGGTCCCGGTCCCGCCAGAGATCATCCATCAGTGCGACCAAAGCAGTTTCCGTGCTGTAGCCGGGCTGGAATCCTGACTGTTGACGGCCTAGATAATCGGCTTCTTCCAAAGACCACTGGAACTGGAATGACACCACCTTCTCGACAACATTTCCCATAAAGGGAAGATTGGAGACTGGACGATAGTTACTAAGCATGGCTGGATCCTGGGAAGGCTTCTTGAGGAGTGGGAGCACAAGTGCCTCCTTGTAGGGAGCCGGGAAGGACCCCCCTCAAAGAAGCATTGACAATCTCCTGGACCCAGCTCCATGTCACCTCCCTGCTGGCTGAAACCAGCCAAGAGGGACACCGATCAAGTAAACAGGTGGCGGAACTCACAGCTCCAATGGCCTTGTCCACGTCATCAGGTGTCACCAGGGCAAACTCCCCCCAGACAGATGGACATGGATGGGCCCCAGTCACCTCAACTGACTCATTGTCAGTTGACTCGGCTACCCAATCGGAGTCAAGGTCCGTCCGGATCCAAGCAATTTTATCAGCAAAAAATGTGTTAATTTTTTTTAACACATGTGTTTGTAAGGGCTCCCAAGCTCCCCTCTGATTAAGAAGGGAGCGAGTCACCCTAACCAGAGCAGCCGGGCAAGATTCCACTGATGCAATCAAGGCAGCATGATACGCACATCTTGCCGCCTTGAGCGCCACTTTGTAAGTCTTATTACGAGCTCTTACAAGTGTTTGATCGGATTCGGACTTACTCTTCCTCCATCAATTCTCTAGATGTCCCTTCTGGGGTTTCAACTCCCGGAGCTCCTCGTTAAACCATGGAGCTCTACAGGGTCTAGCGCCATGGAGAGGTCGCAACATCAGGAACATCTCCTGTTAAAAGGGATTGTTTAAACAAATCAGTCAGGGGGGTAGCAGTCACAGATCTGAGTTCTTTAAGAACTCTGGGGTGGATGCCATCTGGTCCTATTATCTTATTTATCTTTAATCGTTCAGGTTCCTCTAAGACATCTGCCTCTGAGATCATTGGAGCTGAATCCCTACAGATGGAAGCAATGCTATATCCATCCATAGTATTATATTTTAAGTTGCCTTCTGAGAAAACTGAACAGAAGTAGCTATTCAAATGGTCAGCGATCTCCTTATTTGCATCAATGTATGTATAATTTCCAGTACTAAGCTTTGTGATACTGCAGTTTTCCTTCTTCCTATCACTAATATATCTGAAAAAGGTTTTATCTCCCTTCTTTACAGATTTGGCAATTTTTCCTCTTTCGAGGCTTTAACAGCATATATTATCTGTTTCGCCTCCTTCTGTCTCATTTTATACACTTCTCTATAAGCTATACTTCCAGACACTTTATACCTCCTGTAGGCAGACTTTATTTCATTGACTATAGCCCTTACATCATTACTAAATCATAGTGGTTCCTCCTTCCTTTTACCTTTAGTAATTTGCCTTACATGCAGTCCAGTGGCTATTAAGATGCCCTTTTGTAATACAGCCCACTGGGCGCTCGCTTCTGCCGTTTTATCCCTCCACTTTAATTCATTATTTAAATATTCCCCGATTGCATTAAAATTTGTTTTTCTGAAATCCAATACTTTGGTTTTAGTATAGGATTGCTCACAATCAATTTTTACATCAAACCGCAAACATAGATGGTCACTGCAACCTAATTTTCTCACACCTTAACCTCTGAAACCCGATTCCTATTCGTAAAAACTAAATCTAGAATATTCTCCCCTCTAGTCGGTATCTTAACCATCTGTACCAGAGCTGCTCCTGTAAGGGCCTCTACTATATTCTTACTTTTGCATGTAAAGGCCTCTACTATTGTTCTGATCTACGGCTAAGGCCACTGATAATTGAAATAAAGGATTGCTAAATGCATATATTTGTAAAACACCACATCATTTTTATTTTTATTTCCTTTGTTCCACACTGAATCATCTCGGCAGGCAGCGATAATCTCTTATCTTAGACTTCGGTATGCAAGGCAACATCAAAATCATTAAAACATTCCACAACTCATTCTAAGATTTATGGCTAGTCAGAGTTAGCCCAAGTTGTTTTATCTGCCTGACAACCAACCAGTAACACCTCAGACAAAGTCACTGAATCAGTTATTCTGCCCAGCTCCACGCTTAGACATTGGAAATCTCTTTTTACTAGATTAATATTTCTCTAGGACAAATCATTTGTGTCAAGATGCACCAACACATCAACGTTATTAACTTTACACACAGCCTTCACAATATTTGTAATCTGCCTCCTATCCCTGCTGGCAGTGGCCCCTGGGAGACACCTCATCAGCTTCACCATATCCTTACCCTGTCCCAAATCAACACCTCTAACAGTCGAGTCACCCACTAGAAAATGCATCCTCTTTTTATTTCCACTAACTGCATCTGATGGTTTTGTAACACTACGCACATCACTTACAACAACTTCACCTTGGAAGATCACTGCTATCCAATTGGAGTCAAGGTCTGTTCGGATCCGAGCGATTTTATGAGCAAAAAACATATTGAACGCCTTGGCACTGCTCTGCAAGGGCTCCCCAACTCCCCCATGATTCAGAAGGGAGCAGGTCACCCAAAACAGAGTGGCTGGGGGGGATTCCGGAATCAAGCAACATGATACGCGCATCTTGGCGCCTTGAGCGCCACTTTGTAAGTCTTAATATGAGCTTTTACAAGTGTTCAGTCGGATTCGGATTTACTTTTCCTCCATCACTTCTCTAGACATCTCTTCTGGCGTTTCAACTCCCGGAGTTCCTCGGTGAACCAAGGAGCCCTCTGGGGTCTATTGTCACAGAGAGCTCACAATGACGCAATCTGGTCAAGAGCCTCTGTCACAATCTTATTCCAGGCCACAGCAAGAGACTCTGCCAAACTGTGGACAAGTGTATCTGGTATAACCCCAAGCGTCCTCTGAAAGCCCTCTGAGTCCATTAGGCATCTGGGGCGGAACCATCTAATCAGTTCCGCCTCCCTGCAGGGGAGGATTGGAGCCATGAAGTCAAGCCGTAGTAGAAAATGGTCTGACCATGAGAAAGGCAACGCATCTAAGCCCCTTAGTCTCAGACAATTGCTCAATTGCTCTGAGAGAAATATCATGTCAGGTGCGTGTCCCCCCTCATGAGCCGGACCCTGAATTACTTGAGTCAGGTCCATGGCTGTCATGGTGGCCATGAACTCCTGTGCTAACCCAGAGGATGCACCGAGTGACGGTATATTGAAGTCCCCCAGGACAATAAGTCTGGGGAATTCCACCGCCAACCCGGCCACCTCCTCGAGCAGCACAGGTGGGGCTGTTAATACGCAGCTGGGAGGCATGTATGTAAGCAACAAGCCCACCTGAACCCCTAAGTCCAACTTCACCAGGAGGGACTCACAACCCGCAATCTCAGGAGCAATGAGTCTACATTGGCAAATAGTCTCCTTGGCTATGATAGCCACTCCCCCCCCCTTCCCTGGGGTCACGGCTGATGCCAAACCTGAAACCGGACTGGGCAAATTTCAGAGAGAGGAACTCCTCCCTCCGTGCCCAGCCAGATTTCAGTCACACATACCAGGTCGGCCTCCTCATCCAGGATCAAATCCTGGATGAGGAGAGCTTTATTTACCACTGACCTGGCATTGACCAAGCAGCAGCTTGAGCCCACAGCCCGGATTACACTTGTCACCAGTACCCCGAATTGAGCTCATGGGGCCGGAACAGGGGATCGCTTTCAAGCAGCGATCCCTTCTTCCCCCAGAATGGCTTGCCCCATGACTCCCACCATATCTGCCTCTCCCCAGCAAGACCGGGATATTCTGGCCCTCTGCCACCTCAGAGATAGACACACCCACTCCCCCTGCCTCTCCATTGCCAAGTGGACTATTCTCATTCATACTGTTTCCATTTGCCTCATACATAACATCCCACCCACCCCAATCATTCATTCCATGCATACCTTCCCACCCATCCCAAAAATCCATCATTAAAAACCCTCCCCAATAAATTAGCTAAAACGTTAATTACTAAAATTTCCATAAAACTTAAAACAATATTCTTCCCTAAAACATATTAAACTATATAAATTAATCATAATTTACATAAAAATCCCTCCCTCTTTCCCCAGCAATAACAGCAATTTAAAACATAATGATATAATATAAAATAAGCATCTGTATATCTATATTTCATAATATATAACAATTTATTTTTGTGACCTGTTATAATTTTTCACCACATTAAAGCATTCCTGTTGTTCCATTAATCCTGCTGTGGGTTTAGGAAAAGCCCTAATTTTATATCTTGCATTTATGGCAACATGATAAGAAGGCAGAGAGCATGAATCTACCACAGAAATATTTGTGTACTAAAAGACAAATTGTTTGTGAGCATTTATATCACCTCATTCCATTCATGAGAAATTTTCTACTCAATAAAAAAAAAAAATCTTTGTGTTTCTCAGAATTAAAGATCAACCAATAGGAGAAAGAATGTTTTCTCTATAAGGATATGTGAAGCAATTATATATTTCCACGAATCAGTTTCTCTATGTCTATTTCAGTGTTATAAAAATATGATTCTAGGGGAGAAAATTAAGAATTGGTGAAAAGGAAAACGGAAAAGCCGCCCCGACTCTTCAGAAAGGGGTGGCATACAAATCTAATAAATTGAATTGAAATTGAAATTGAAAAGATGAATAAGTCCTTATGTGAATGGGTATATTTTTCTTCTAAATGTGTTTAATGAAATGATCTAAAATAGTTTCATGTCGAACAATGCAATGAACTTTGTACTGGTTTTGAGACTTTTAAAAAAATGCTTTTAAGATTACAGGTTTTGAATCAAACTGATGTGTCAAATAAAAGCACAAGGACTATACTAAAATACTGTAATTATCTTTGCACAGGAATGCCAAGTCTCAACCTGGAGACCAAGCATTTCATTCAAAAAGGATACTCTTGTTATCTGGGAGGTCACAGAAGATGACATTGGAAATTACACTTGTGAATTAAAGTATGGACTTTTTTCTGTCAGAAGAACCACAGAATTAACTGTTACAGGTAATTAGAGGTTTTAACTATATGTTTTTGTTTGCAGCCTCTTTTCTTTTTATTGATGTTTTAGCAATTCACAAAGGTGTCTATTTTTTTAAAACTAATAATTTTTGTACTAAACAGTGACTACAAGAATTTAGAATAGGTTAATCCTAAACCTGTTTTGATGAGTTGTTGGTAACTTTAAAGTAAAGAGAGATTTAAAGTTTTGAAGAACAACATATCTGTATGACAGAGCAACCTTTGGGCATGATTCTAGCTCACTTAAGTGCATAACTGTTCACTACAACAGCTATTCACTTTACTTTTGTTGTGCTCTTGTAGACTTTTCATCATTACCCAAGCTAGGTAATATCATTGCTGCGAGAAAACAACCAAGGTCGGAGAATACTAAGAACCCCTAATTTCTAATAAATATTCTCTTTTATTGGAACTTTATTGGAACAATCATAATGGTTGATGAAATAATTTTGTTGTTATTGAATTGCTTTTCAATACTTGTGTGAAGAAGAAAGAAAATCTTTATTTTAGTTCTATTATCATGTGAAGAAGCTAATTTAGTTGTTGAAAAAGTATTACTTACACAGATTGTTATTAATATCCAACCCCACCTATTGTGTTCGTTTAAAAATATTCACAGAAAATCTGTGATTGGTTAAGACGCGTCTATTTAGAAAATAGCCGCGAAGGTTAAATAGTTGTCAGTTAAGAAAAGCCCGCCGTTTTAAGAGAGTATAAATAGGGCAACAGATTAGCCGTTGCCCTCATTCGGAAAACTGCTGTTCCAGTGCTTGTATTTTGCCTCGTTATGAATAAACCAGTTCTGATTAAACTACCGGAGTCCTGACTTTTCAGTGGCGACGAGGAGGTCGAACCATATTTTAACTTTTACTTCTATTTATTTCAGGGAAACAGTGAGGATACAAATATATGTACAGCTATTTTATTATATGACATTTCTGATTGTTACTTTCCATTTATTTTTAAATGATTAATGGTTTAAGAACTAAAGTACATGTGGTTTGTTATAAAGAAAAGGGCTATTAATTAATAAATCATGACCATGGACAGACAAAAAAGAGGAAAATACAAAAGAAACCTTTCTCAATCCTAGTAATTTAAGATTTGCATTAAGGTCAGGTTTAAAAGTGTCGAATTGCTTCACTTTCTGACATCATTTGCCTTCAGTAAAGCCATGCTGATTTGGGTCCAATAAGTTATTGTTTTTTAGGTGCTGATTTATCCTCTTTTTGAGTAGAGTCTCCATCATTTTAACTATAACTGATGTCAAGCTAACTGGGCTGTAGTTACCAGCTACTTTTCTACTGCCCTTCTTGTGGATAGGCAAAACACTGGCCATTCTCCAATCCTCAGAAACATCTCCTGTTAACAGGGATTGGTTAAACAAATCAGTCAGGGGGGTAGCAATGACAAATCTGAGTTCTTTAAGAACTCTGGGGTGGATGCCATCTGGACCCATTGCCTTATTTATCTTTAATCATTCTTCTAAGACATCAGCTTCTAGGATCACTGGAGCTGAATCCGTACAGCTGGAAGCAATGCTATATCCATCTATAGTATTATATTGTAAGGTGTCTTTTGAGAAAACTGAACAGAAGTAATTATTCAAATGGTCAGCGATCTTCTTATTCCCATCAATGCATGTATTATTCCCGGTACTAAGCTTCGTGATACTGCAGTTTTTCTTCTTCCTATCACTAATATATCTGAAGAAGGTTTTATCGCTCTTCTTTACAGATTTTGCAATTTCTTCCTCTTTTGAGGCTTTAGCAGCATATATTGTCTGTTTCAATTTATACACCTATCAGCTATACCTCCTATAGGCAGCCTTTTTTATTGACTATAGCTTTTACATTATTGCTAAACCATAGCGGTTTCTTCTTCCTTTTACCTTTAGTTATTTGCCTTACATACAGTCCAGTGGCTTTTAAGATGGCCTTTTTTAATACAGTCCACTGGGTGCTCGCTCCTGCCATTTTATCCCTCCGCTTTAATTCATTATGTAAATATTCCCCCATTGCATTAAAATTTGTTTTTCTGAAATCCAATACTTTGGTTGCAGTATAGGATTGCTCACAATCAGTTTTTACATCAAACCACAAACATAGATGGTCACTGAAACCTAAATTTTCTCCCACCTTAACCTCTGAAACCCAATTCCTATTTGTAAAAACTAAATCTAGAATATTTTCCCCTCTAGTCGGTGTCTTAACCAACTGTGCCAGAGCTGCTCCTGTAAAGGCCTCTACTATATTCTTACCTTTGCATGTAAGGGCACTGGGGATATTCCAGTCAACATCAGGCATGTTGAAATCACCCATAACCACAATATCTCCCTTTACTGCCATTTGGGTAATTGCATCCACCATCTTGTTGTCATCTTGTTGTCATATTCCTCAGATTGCCCTGAAGGACTATAGATCACCCCATTCTAATGACAGAACCTTCTTTATTTTGCATGCAAACCCGGAGAGTCTCCAGATCTTTACATGTATTTTGAATTAGTGTTGTTTTTGGCTACTCCACCTCCCCTTCTCTCTATTCTATCCTTCCTATACAATATATATCCTGGTATGGATATTTCCCATTCATTAGAATCCTTAAACCATGTCTCAGTTATGGCAACCAGATCCAAATTATCTCTAGATATTATGGCCATTAACTCACAGAGCTTTTTGCTTAAGCTTCGATCATTCGTGCACATTACCCGAAGAACATTATTATCATTATTAGTTTGCCCCTTATCATCAACAACTACATCTATTTTATTTACAGCTCCCTTTTCACAAGCTTCCAGAAACTGATTTATCCTCATTGGTCGGGGACAGAAATCATACACATCAGTTACATCTCTGTCCCCTTTACCTAGTTTAAATGCCTGTCCAAAAAAGTTCTGAACTCCTCACCGAGCACCTGGGTACCTCTGTATGATGGATGCAAACCATCCTTCTTAAACAATTCCCTATTAGACCACCTACTGACATCATGACTTACATAAGCAAAACCTTCAGCTTTACACCACTGCCTTAACCACACATTAAACTGATACAAGTTGTTTTATCCTCCTGGCCACAAACCGGTAAAACCTCTGAGAAAGTAATTGAATCAGTTATTTTACCCAGCTCAACGCTTAGACATTGGAAATCTCTTTTTACTACATTAACATTTCTCTGGGACAAATCATTTGTGCCAAGATTCACCACCACATCAACATTATTACCTTTACTCACAGCCTTGACAATATTTGTAATCCGCCTCCTGTCCCTGCTGGCAGTGGCCCCTGGGAGACACCTCATCAGCTTCACCTCATCCTTACTCTTTCCGAAATCAACACCTCTAACAATCGTGTCACCCACAAGAAAATGTGTTCTCTTTTTATTTCTAACTGCACTTGATGGCTTGGTGACACTATGCACCTCACTTACAACAACTTCACTTGGAACATCCCCTCAGGCGGAGAATGAGGGGATGTTCCAAGTGAAGTTGTTGTAAGTGAGGTGCATAGTGTCACCAAGCCATCAAGTGCAGTTAGAAATAAATATCTACAACATACTTACCATTTAAATCCGCAAGAACATTATAGGAATTCGATACAGAGAGACCAAAATTGCTGTTTTTGCTCCACTGCACGCAATCATCCTGAACCGACAGTTGTCCACACAGCCCTCCTCCTCGGGGGGCGCTGTGGAAGTGGAGGCTACACACATGGCTGCATTACAGCATGTGTCTGGGACAATCTTTGCACTTTTGACTGCAAGCTACAAACTAAGGACTGCAATCTAGGAAAGCTCATAATAGCTCTTGCGACCGCATTCTGCATGATTTGAAGTTTCCAAACACTTCAAAGGTAGCCCCATGTAGAGAGCGTTGCAGTAGTCAAATCTCGAGGTGATGAGGGCATGAGTGACTGTGAGCAGTGACTCCCTGTCTAAATAGGGCCGCAACTGGTGCACCAAGCGAACCTGGGCATACGCCCTCCTCACCACAGCTGAAAGATGGTGCTCTAATGTTAGCTGTGAATCGAGGAGGATGCCCAAGTTGGAGACTCTCTCTGAGGAGGTCAATAACTCCCTCCCCCGTGGTAATGGACAGACAGATGGAATTGTACTTGGGAGGAAAAACCCACAGCCACTGATGGTGGAAGGTGTTCCTGCAGCATAGTGCTGCAGAAAAACGATGCTGTAGTGGATGCCTTCACCATCCACACTGCCGACTGGTGGGAGCGCTGAAGGGCAATCTCGGTTTGGCAATCTTCCAGTCGCAGGAGTTCTTCTGCGCTACCTGGCATTTGAGCATTGGAGTAGAGGGCTAGAATAGGACTGTTGACCGCTGGCCTTTCAGATGCTGGGTCAGCTGAGAAGCCACATTGAAGAATCTTTTGTCAAGGGAGTTGGGTAGAGGACCCAGATGACTGCCACTGTTTCAAGATGCCTCAACAAAAAATTGTGGGGCAGATATAACTTCAGTTTGAGGAGGGTCCACATGTGAGGTGCCTGCTTGAGGCTCTGTAACCGTGGTGAGCTGATTGGCTATGGCCCAGGTTTCATGCAGGAAGAAATGGAAACGGGCTGCCTGAAAAATGCCCATGGAGGCCAGAGGATCTGGGCTTAGCTTCTCATCCTCAGATAAATTCAGATCCATTTGGTCTTCCTATGAGTTATATTCCTATAACTGGCCCTCCTCCAAGTCTGATAAGGGATCATGTGGCCCTTGGGGCTGCAGGGCTTGTTCACCATACCCCAGTGCCTGGATGACTTTGGAATGGAAGGTAGGCCCAGATGCCATGGGCCATTGGGTGGTTTGTGCCAAGGCCCATTTACCTGCCTCAATACCCCTCTTAATGGCTCATTTATCTTATCCTGTGCCTCTCGGCTTTCAAGCCTGTCCTCAGGAAGGTTTCTGACATTTGTTTATTCCCTCCCGTGGAGGGCCCCCCACATCTGTGTCCCCCAGCCCTAAATTGAATTTGTCTAGGGACATAACGTCCTATGTTCTGGTGGAAAGGTTGCTTCGAGAGGATCCAGTGCTTTCCTGCCTTTTACCTGCAGGTCTGAGCTGTCTATGATTGACCAAGGGTCTGATGCCATAGTCCTCAGTAGGGATCTATCCCTCCCCATTTGCAGCTGCCTCTGGCTACTGGGCCCCTGGGGTTCCTGCTCCTTTTCCAGTGCCAGCCTGTTGGTTTTGGCTCTAGCCTTGCCCTGCCTGGTGCCCCTGTATGCCATCCCGATGCTGGAAAAGCCCTGGCCCTTTCCACATAGTACACCCAAAATGGCCACCAGGACCTCTGGAAGTGGCTGGAAGGATTGTTGGTCTTTTGTTTAGTGCTCTGGGAGGCTGCACCCATGTGGACTAGCTTAAAAGCTCGTAAGAAGGTAGGTTCCGTGGGAAGTACGGGTGGCTCATACACTGCAAGAATTTAGACCAGTAAGCCCCCCCACCAGGACCTTTTGTTGTAAGAGTTTTATTGGTTAGATATTTGAAGATTTCATATCTATATATCCATTTATAATTTCTTTCGAATTGTGTGGAATAAAATATCTGTTTTATATTCTTAAGTATCCTTTTTGCTTCAATTAATCGTACCACCTATTCCATGTTTCATAAAATTCTGTCTCTAGAAATCTAATGTCATCTTATTCATTTCAGCAGCTTCATGAACCTTATTAATTGAATTTAGTCTTAATGGTATATTGTCTGTTTTCCATAGTAAATTAATCTCTGGATTAGCACAGGAGTTCATGGCCACCATGACAGCCATGGACCTTTTTTTTTTAGATAAATTTTTATTACAACAAATAAAGAAACGGAGTGTTCGGAGTTCGGGTTCAGGTTCAGGTTCGGCTGAACTTTGCATGAAATTCGCCCAAACTTGCTGAACCCGAACACCGTTGGGTTCACCTATCACTACTTTTTTTTAAAATAAATTTTTTTATTAAATTTTATCACAACAAAGAAACAAAAATCTTAAAGAAAAAGTGCCCAACACCAATAAACCCCACCACCATTTAGGGGGTTAAATTATTTCCAATAAATTTCAATTTCTTCCTTAGCTCCGGTTTACATTTCTTTACATACAAAAAGTGATTGGAATTTATTTTTCACATTGTCGTCATAAATTCTACTTAAGATATAACTTTTCACCTTATTCCATTATGCCATCAGCTTCTCCAATTTATTTTCATTAAAGTTATTTAATCTTATTTCCATAATTTCGAAGTGGATGTGGTCCACCATATACCAGTACCAATTCTGGATTGTCCATTTATTACTATCCTTCCACCCTAGTACCACTACTGCTTGAGCGCTTTCCAAAGCTGCTGTTTTGATTTCTTTAAATTCTTGTAATTCCCCATGTTTAACTAGTGTTGCTAATTCTTTCATGATTATCCAACTAATGTTTAGCATATTGTTAATTTCATTCTGTACTTCCTTCCAAAATTTTTGAACTTCAACACATTCCCAGAGCATATGCATAAAAACTCCTTTTATTTGGCAACCATGCCAGCAATTTCCTTTTCCTTTCCTCTGGAAGTGTGCTAGTTTTACTGGCGTAAAGTACCATTTATATAAAATTTTCCTTCTCATCTCTCTAATTCTTGTGTTCTTTATCTTATCTATATTTCCTACTACTTCTTCCATCTCGTCTTCATTGATCTGTAATTCATTTTGCCAGTATCTTGTTGGCCTTTAATCACTTCTTCTTCCACTTGTAGTAACATGTTATAAATCTTACTAGCCTGTCCTTTTGAATGATTAATCTTTTCTTTCAATATTTTCTCTAGACAGTTTTCTTCTCACTTTAATCTCACTTTTATTCAAATATTTGCATATTGCATTAATCTGCAACCATTTTTGTTGGCCCAACCACCATTCGAAGCGAGTTCTATTAACTCTTCCATCTGTTTCATATAGTTGTTCTATTCTCATTATGCCTTTATCATTTAATTCCTTTATAACTCTACCTAGGTTAACATCATTATTTATATTAAAAACATGCAACGTTGATAATTTTGAATTCCTGTTTGCTAATTTCCCTTGCCATTTTGACCAAATATCTAGAACTGCTTTCAAAGGATCGGCTAATCTATTGATTTCCATTTTATTCCATTTTTTAAATAGAATCTCTTTATTTTTAATATTGTTAATCTCCCTTTCAAGTTTCACCCACTTCTTTTCTGTCAATAATTGTAATTCCAGTAATCTTTCTATTTGAAATGCTTCTCTATATAATTCTAAATTTGGGCACCCCCATCCTTCATCTTTTTCTTTGGCAATGAGCCAAAGTTTCCTTGTTCTAGGTTTTTTATTTCCTTCAATCCAAAAGTTCATTTTATTGTCCCATTCCCTTAATTTTACTCCTGGGAAGGTGCCTGGTAAAACTTGGAATAAGTACATCATTTTTGGAATAATCATCATTTTAAGAGTTCTTATTTTGGCCATTTTTCTCAAACTTTTATCTTTCCACTTTTTAATTTGCTTTTGCATTTTTTTCCATATTAAATTGTAATTTGCCTCAGCAATTTTGTTTGGGTTTTGAATAACCAAATTCCTAAATATTTCATTTTTTTTACATCCTAATTTCAATCCTGAAATTTTTCGTATCTCGATTTGCTCTTTGGGACCTGTATTCAAACAAAATATTTCTGATTTCTCAATATTAATTGAGAGACCTGATTGTTCTTTAAATTCCTGAAGTACAACCATTAATTTTCCCATCATTTCAATGGGGGTTTCAGACAATATTATGGCATCGTCTGCAAAAATATTTAATTTCAATTCAAGTTTTCCAATTCGGTAACCCTTCCAGTCCTTATCATTTCTAATTTTATTTGCTAGAACCTCAATTGCCATTGCAAACAAGATGGGGAAAAGTGGGCATCCCTGCTTAGTTCCATTTTGGATATTAACTTTCTCTGTTCTATTTCCATTTACCCTAATATAGGCCGTATTATCCTTATAGATTTATTTTATAATTTGACAGAAATTTTCTCCCATATTTAATTCCTTACAGAGTTGAAACAGGTAATTATGGTTAACTTTATCAAATGCTTTATACACATCTAACTTTAAGACGCATAATTTCTTTTTGGTAGTGGTAGCATGGTGTAACACATTAATAACATTTCTAATTGGTTCGTGAATTTTCCTTCCTTTAACAAATCCATATTGGTCTTCACCAATTATTTTTGGTAAGATACTCTCTATCCTATTTGCTATAATTTTCATAAATATTTTATAATCCTGGTTTAGTAAATTGATGGGGCGATAGGATCCCGGGTCTAACAAATCACGATCTGGTTTTGGGATAGTAATGATATTGGATGTCTTCCATGACTGTGGAATATTGAAGGTTTGAAGTATGTTATTAAATAGTTTCTCCAAATAAGGTAATAATTGAGTCACAAAAGTCTTATAGTATTCCCCCATAAGTCCGTCTGGGCCTGGAGCTTTAGCAGGTTTCAACCCATTAATAACTCTAATAATTTCATCATTTGTTATTGTCCCATTTAATATTTGTTTGTCTTCTTCGGTTAGTTTCTCGTTAATCTCTATCTTTTGCAGAATGACCTGATCTTTTTTATATAACTTTTCATAAAACTCTTTCATTATTTTTTGCAATTCATCGTTACTACGTTTTATTACACCTTTTTTGTCCTTTAATGCAACAATACAAGATTTTTCTTTTCTTTTTAAAAAATAATTTGCCATTTGTTTCATTGATTTATTGCCCCATCCCATAATTTTCTGCTTTACAATCAATCTCATATTATTCCATATTTGTTGATCCATAAGTCTTAGTTGCTTTTTTTTAATTTTTAATAAATTATTCCACTCCCTATTTCTTGTAATTTTCAATCTTTCTTGAATTGACTCAATATCTTTAATTAACTTTTTCCTTTCTACCTCACATTTTTTTAAAATATAGATTTCAGTACTAATACAATTCCCTCTCATGAAGGCCTTATGTGCATCCCAAATTATTGATTGCTTCATATTTCCCGTATCATTTATTTTAAAATATCCAGTCAATTCTTTTTGGAGTTTCAATTTATCTTCTTCTCTTCCTGACACAAGAGGATTATATCTCCATATTTCTTGTTTATTTTTTGAATCAAATACAATCACTGCTAATAATGGGGCGTGGTCTGATAACCAAATGCTTTCAGTTTCAGCTCTTTTAAGATATGTATTCCCAGTTTTATTCATTAATATATAGTCAATGCAGCTAAACTTCTTGTGCCTAGCTGAATAAAACGTAGCTCTATTTGTCACTTCGGCATGAAGATCCATCATACCTAATTTATTTAAAGGCAAATTATTTTTTTCCTGTTTCCCTGCTGTCAATTCAATATTAAAACCCCCTGCCAAAATCACTGTGCCTTCTGCAAAGTTATTCAATTTACGCTTTGTATTTAATATAAATTGCTTTATATTTGCATTTGGGGCATAAATTACTGCTAATGTTATTACCTTATTATTCATTTTTCCTTTAATAAATAACATCCTTCCCTCCCTGTCCCTTTTAGTCTGAATCAATTCAAAGGGTATTCTTTTGTGTATTAGTATCGCTACCTCCCTGCTTTTATTATTTCCCCATGGACCTGACTCAAGTAACACAGGGTCCGACTCATGGGGGGGGCATGCACCCGACATGGTATTCCTCTCTGAGCAATTGAGTAATGGTTTGACATTAAGGGGCTTAGAAGTGTTGCCTTTGTCATGGTCCGACCATTTTCTACTGCGGCTTGACTTCCTGGCTCCAATCCTTCCCCGCAGGGAGGCGGATTAGGCAGTTCTGCCCCAGATGCCTAATGGACCCAGAGGGCTTTCCGAGGGCGCTTCAGGTTATTCCACAGGCACTCACCCACAGTTCGGTGGAGTCTCTTGCTGAGGCTTGGAAGAAGGCTGCAGCGGAGGCTCTTGACCGGATTGCCCCATTGCGACCTCTCCACGGCACTAGACCCCGTAGAGCTCCATGGTTCAATGAGGAGCTCTGGGAGTTGAAACGCCAGAAGAGACGTCTAGAGAATCGATGGAGGAAGAGTAAGTCCGAATCCGATCAAACACTTGTAAGAGCTTTTATTAAGACTTACAAAGTGGTGCTCAAGGTGGCAAGACGCGCGTATCATGCCGCCTTGATTGCATCAGCGGAATCCCGCCTGGCCGCTCTGTTTAGGGTGACCCGCTCCCTTCTTACCCAGGGGGGAGTTGGGGAGCCCTTGCAGAGTAGTGCCGAGGATTTTAACACGTTTTTTGCCAATAAAATCACTCGGATCCGGGCAGACCTCGACTCCAATTGGATAACAGAGTTGACTGACAACGAGTCAGTCGAGGTGACTGGGGCTCATACTTGTCCACCTGTCTGGGAAGAGTTTGATCTGGTGACACCTGATGAAGTGGACAAGGCCATTGGAGCTGTGAGTTCCGCCACCTGCTTACTGGATCCGTGTCCCTCCTGGCTGGTCTCCGCCAGCAGGGAGGTGACACGGAGCTGGGTCCAGGAGATTGTCAATGCTTCTTTGGGAGGGGGTCCTTTCTGGATCCCTACAAGGAGGCACTTGTGTGCCCCCTCCTCAAGAAGCCTTCCCTGGACCCAGCCATTCTTAACAACTATCGGCCAGTCTCCAACCTTCCCTTTATGGGGAAGGTTGTTGAGAAGGTGGTGGCGCTCCAACTCCAACGGTCCTTGGAAGAAGCTGATTATCTAGGCCCTCAACAGTCATGATTCAGGCCCGGCTACAGCATGGAAATTGTTTTGGTCGCATTGATGGATGATCTCTGGTGGGCCCGGGACAGGGGTTTATCCTCTGCCCTGGTGCTACTTGACCTGTCAGCGGCTTTCGATACTATCAACCATGGTATCCTTCTGCGCCGGCTGGAGGGGTTGGGAGTGGGAGGCACTGTTCTTCAGTGGTTCTCCTCCTACTTCTCTGGTCGGTCGCATTTGGTGTTAGTGGGGGGTCAGAGGTCGACTTCCTTCTGGGGTACCTCAGGGGTCGGTCCTCTCCACCCTGCTATTCAATATCTACATGAAACCACTGGGTGAGATCATTCAGAGGCATTGGGTGAGGTATCAACAGTACGCAGATGATACCCAGTTATACATCTCCACCCCATGTCCAGTCAACGGAGCAGTGGAAGTGATGTGCCGGTGCCTGGAGGCTGTTGGGGTCTGGATGGGTGTCAAAAGACTCAAACTCAACCCTGATAAGACGGAGTAGCTGTGGGTTCTGCCTCCCAAGGACAATTCCATCTGTCCATCCATAACCCTGGGGGGGATTACTGACCCCCTCAGAGAGGGTCCACAACTTGGGCGTCCTCCTTGATCCACAGCTCACATTAGAGAACCATCTTTCAGCTGTGGCGAGGGGGACGTTTTCCCAGGTTCGCCTGGTGCACCAGTTCCAGCCCTATCTGAACCGGGACTCACTGCTCACAGTCACTCATGCCCTCATCACCTCGATATTCGACTATTGTAATGCTCTCTACATGGGGCTACCTTTGAAACGTGTTCAGAAACTTCAGATCGTGCAAAATGCAGCTGTGAGAGCAATCATGGGCTTCGCTAGGTATGCCCATGTTACACCAACACTCCGCAGTCTGCATTGGTTGCCGATCAATTTTCGGTCACAATTCAAAGTGTTGGTTATGCCCTATGAAGCCCTTCATGGCATCGGACCAGAATATCTCCGGGACGCCTTCTGCCGCACGAATCCCAGCAACCGATTAGGTCCCACAGAGTTGGCCTTCTCTGTGTCCAGTCGACTAAACAATGTCATTTGGTGGGACCCAGGGGAAGAGCCTTCTCTGTGGCAGCCCCAACCCTCTAGAACCATCTCCCCCCAGAAATCAGAATTGCCCCCACCCTCCTCGCCTTTTGTAAGCTCCTTAAAACCTACATTTGTCGTCAGGCATGGGGGAACTGAGATATTCCCTTCCCCCTAGGCCTATACAATTTATGCATGGTATACTTGTGTGTATGTTTGGTTTTTAAAATAAGGGTTTTTAAAATTATTTTAAATATTAGATTTGTTACATGTTTTTTCATTGTTGTTGTTAGCTGCCCCGAGTCTACAGAGAGGAGCGGCATACAAATCTAATAAATAAATAAATAAATAAATAAATAAATAAATAAATAAATAAATAAATAAATAAATAAGCTGATGTGCGAGGGGGAAAAGACATGTTAAGCTTGTTTATATCTTATCTGTTCACCAAACTAATTTATGAGTGGAAATAATAGATTTAAAATATATATTTGCTCTCCACTAGCATATTATGTTCACAGAAGACTTCATTTTAACAGAAGGCTACAATAAATGCTAACTAGCAGTGGAATATACTAAATATCTTGCTAAATATCTGTCTAGTCACTAAAATATCATACATTTGCTGATTCCTCCAGTTCAAAGTTTGGAAATGTAAATTTTTGTGACAGTTTCTATCATTTTCAAACCCTAGTTGATGTTCTGCCGGCGTGTCCCAACCACCAGTAATTACAGGGTAATTAGTCCAGAAAGACACACACCACACAATAGAAAGAAAACCAAAAGTCTTTATCAACAGAAAAGCAGAAAAAATTCCCTTTTAAAATGTCAAACAACTTACAGTACATTACGTACAATACAAACAAAAAATTAAAAGACGTGCATGTACTATGTCTCCTCTCCCCTCCTGAGGCTGTCTTAATTGACAGCCTCCTTATTTTAATTTTTAGCGGTATTGTAACCAATGGTTAATCAATAGCATATAATTTGTGATTTATAGTATGCAGTATTACATTCTTTAGTTCTTGTTTTACAATTTGAAATCATATATTCCATTAACTAAACAAAGAAAAGATTTGTAATTTAATTCTTTAGTAGTTTGTATTTATAACATTTGTTGTCACGCAGCACTACTAGTAGTTATTCTTTTATTCAACCATGTGTAAAAATCATTCCATATTTGATAGTATTTTGAGTTGTCTTGTTCTTTTAGCTCCATTGTGAGCTTGTCTGATTCCGCACAGTCCAACATTTTTTTTATTGTTTCGTTCGTTTGGCATAACTTCATTTTTCCAGAATTGAGCTATGGTTATTCTTGTTGCTGTTATTAAATGTTGTATAAGATAATACTGTTCCTTTTTCATCTGTTTTTCAATAATACCAAGCAAAAATATTTCCGGTTTCATTTCTAATTCTATCTCAATTATTTCTTTTATCCATTTTTGGAGTTTCGACCAAATTCCTTTAACTTGTCTACAGGTCCACCACATGTGAAAATATGATCAATCTTTCTCTCCACATTTCCAACAGTTGGGTTTAAGATTGGTGTACATTTTTGCTAGCCTTGCTGGTGGTATGTGCCACCTGTAAAACATTTTAACTGTGTTTTCCTTATATGAAGTGGATTTTGTAATTTTATAATTGGTGTGCCATATTTTTTCCCATTGATCTAGTTGAATTGTATGGCCAATGTTTTTAGCCCAGGCTAGTATTTTATATATATTAGTAATAGATTTTTTATTTGTTCCTAATAAGATTTTGTCTAGTGGTGTACCATTTTTCTGTATTCCATATTTTGCTATATCTGTTCTTAATCTGGATTTTATTTGGTAATATGACCACCAATCTATTATAATTCCTTCCTCTTTTAATTGTGTTCATGATTTTAATTTTGTTTCTTTATCTAATAGCTGTGAGTATTTTAACAATTTTGGTAGACTTAAGGTGTTAGGATAGATTATGCCTCAATACTCGAGAACCACAATGGTGTTTTAGTGTAGTGTTGTTTCCTGATTAGGTTCCACGTGCCTAATAGTGATTTCCTGATCAAATGGTGTTTGAAATACGAGTGTGTGGCGGCCTTATTATCCCAGATGAAGCTGTGCCATCCGGACTGAATGTTGCCAGGGCAAGTAATCTTGTATTATGGAGCTGTATCCATTCTTTAACCCATGTTAGTACTGCGGCTTGGTAGTATAGTTTGAAGTCTGGTAGACCTAGTCCGCCTTGTTTTGGGCTATCTTGCATCCATTTAATTCTAATTCTTGCTTTTTTGCCTTGCCATACAAATTTAGAAATTAGTTTATCTAATTTTTAAAAAAATGTTCCTTCTAATTTAATTGGGGTTGTTTGAAAGAGATATAGAAATTTTGGTAATATGGACATTTTTATTGTTGCAATTCTTCCCAGCAATGAGATTGTAAGTTTGGTCCAGGTTTCTAATTGTAATTTTGTTTTGTTTAATAGTAAGTCGTAATTATCTTTTTTTAATGTTATACATTTCGATGAGAGATTAATTCCTAAATTATTTCTTTCAGTAATTTCCAATCCTAATTTTCTAACTAGAGTTTGTTTATCTTTCATCGTGATGTTCTTAGTCATAATTTTAGTTTTAGATTTATTGATTTTTAATCCTGCTAGGGGTCCATAATTACTTATTTCTTCCATTAGTTTTGTGCCAGTTTGTAACGGGTTCTCGATAATAAAGGCTATGTCATCGGCGAAGGCTTGTAATTTGAACTCTTGACCCTTATATTTAAGGCCTATTATTTTTTTATTCTTGTGTATTTAGTTTAATAAAATTTCGTTACATAGGATAAAAAGTAAAGGTGATAAGGGGCATCCCTGGCGGACTCCTTTATACATTTGGAACTATTCTGTTGTATCTCCATTAATTATAATTTTAGCTGATTGATTGGAATACATTGTTTGAATTGTTCTAATAAATTTTTGTCCAAAATTCATTTTTATCAGCACTTCGAATAAGAATTCCCAATTTAGATTATCAAATGCTTTTTGTGCGTCCATATATATTATTGCCATTTCTTTTTCTGGGTGTGATTCGTAAAATTCTAATGTGTCAAGCATTATTCTAATATTATTCTGGATGTGTCTATTAGGGAGGAACCTGTTCTGGTCAGGATGTATCCTTTTATTTAAAATTGGTTTAAGTCTGTTGGCTAATATAGCTGAGAAGATTTTATAATTTGTATTCAATAATGCTATAGGTCTATAATTAGCTTTTTTTTCTTTTTCTTTTTTTCCTTTAGGAATTAAAGTTATCAAAGATTCTATCCAAGACTTTGGCATTTTACCCAAAGTTATTACTTCATTGAATACGTCTAACATCAAATCATTTAGAGTACCTCCTAATTCTTTGTAGCATTCTGCCGGAATTCCATCTGGACCTGGAGTTTTTTTGTTTTTTTGTTTGTGTATAGCGGTTTCTAATTCTTCCTTAGTTATATTTTTCCCTAATAGTTTTCTATCTAGTTCTGTTATTTCATCTAAATTACATTTGTCTAAGTAGTTACAAATATCTATTTCATTTGTTTCTTCTTTCCGGTATAATGTTTGATAGAATTTTTTTTTCTGTTAATGTAAATTGTATCACTCCCCTATTGTCTTCTAATTGTTGAATAAGTTTATTTTCTCTTTTTAAAAAATTTGTATGCCAGCCATTTACCTGTTTTATTAGCTTGTTCAAAGTGGTTTTGTTTTGTTATTTTTATCTGCATGGCTATATCATCTTGTACAATTAAGTTAATTTTATGCTTAAGTTTATCTTTTTCTTGATTTATATAAATGTTTTGTGGATCATTTTGTAGCTGTGTTTCCAGTTTTGTGATTTGATCTTGTAGATCCTTTAATTTTTGTTTTTTGTCTCTGTTTCTTCTACTTGAGTAGGCAACCCGCTCCCTTCTTAATCAGGGGGGAGTTGGGGAGCCCTTGCAGAGTAGTGCCGAGGATTTTAACATGTTTTTCGCTGATAAAATCGCTTGGATCTGAGCGGACCTCGACTCCAATTGTAAAACAGAGTCGACTGACAACGAGTCAGTTGAGGCGACTGGGGCTAAAGGTCTTTGTCCATCTGTCTGGGAGGAGTTTGACTTGGTGACACCTGATGAAGTGGACAAGGCCATTGGAGCTGTGAGTTCCGCCACCTGTTTACTGGATCTGTGTCCCTCTTGGCTGGTTTCGGCCAGTCGAGGGGTGACACGGAGCTGGGTTCAGGAGATTGTCAACGCCTCCTTGGGGAGGGGGTCCTTTCCGGCCCTTTATAAGGAGGCACTTGTGCGCCCCCTCCTCAAGAAGCCTTCCCTGGACCCAGTCGTGCTTAATAACTACCGTCCAGTCTCCAACCTTCCCTTTATGGGGAAGGTTGTTGAGAAGGTGATGGCACTTCAACTCCAGCGGTCCTTGGAAGAAGCCGATTATCTAGGTCCTCAACAGTCTGGATTCAGGCCCGGCTACAGCACGGAAACTGCTTTGGTCGCGTTGATGGATGATCTCTGGCGGACCCAGGACAGGGGCCTGTCCTCTGTCCTGGTGCTCCTTGACCTCTCAGCGGCTTTCGATACCATCAACCATGGTATCCGTCTGCGCCGGCTGGAGGGGTTGGGAGTGGGAGGCACTGTTCTTCAGTGGTTCTCCTACCTCTCCGGTCGGTCGCAGTCGGTGTTAGTGGGGGGCAGAGGTCGACCTCGAGGTCTCTCCCTTGTGGGGTGCCTCAGGGGTCGGTCCTCTCCCCACTGCTATTTAATATCTACATGAAACCGCTAGGCGAGATCATCCAACGGCATGGGGTGAGGTATCATCAATACGCCGATGATACCCAGTTGTACATCTCCACCCCATGTCCAATCAACGAAGCAGTGGAAGTGATGTGCCGGTGCTTGGAGTCTGTTGGGGTCTGGATGGGTGTCAACAAACTCAAACTCAACCCAGACAAGACGGAGTGGCTGTGGGTTTTGCCTCCCAAGGATAATTCTATCTGTCCGTCCATTACCCTGGGGGGGGAATTATTGACCCCCTCAGAGAGGGTCCACAACTTGGGCGTCCTCCTCAATCCACAGCTTACATTAGAGAAACACCTTTCAGCTGTGGCGAGGGGGGCGTTTGCCCAGGTTTGCCTGGTGCGCCAGTTGCGGGCCTATTTGGACCGGGAGTCATTACTCACAGTCACTCAGATCGTGCAGAATGCAGCTATGAGAGCAATTATGGGCTTCTCTAAGTATGCCCATATTACTCCAACACTCCGCAGTCTGCATTGGCTGCCGACCAGTTTCCGGTCACAATTCAAAGTGTTGGTTATGACCTATAAAGCCCTTCATGGCACCGGACCAGAATATCTTCGGGACCGCCTCCTGCCGCACGAATCCCAGCGACCGGTTAGGTCCCACAGAGTCAGCCTTCTTCGGGTCCCATCGACTAAACAATGTCATCTGGCGGGACCCAGGGGAAGAGCCTTCTCTGTGGGGGCTCCGACCCTCTGGAACCAGCTCCCCCCTGAGATTAGGATTGCCCCCACCCTCCTTGCCTTTTGTAAAACTTCTTAAAACCCACCTCTGTCGTCAGGCATGGGGGAACTAAAACATCTCCCCCTTGCCCATGTTGTTTTGACGTTTGATTGATTGACTGTGTGCCTGTTTTTTATATTGGGATTGTTTTATGAATTTTTTAATTTAAAATTGTAATTAGATTGGTGGGCATTGGATCTGTTACTATGTACTGTTTTTATTATTGTTGTGAGCCGCCCCGAGTTTGCGGAGAGGGGCGGCATATAAATCCAATAAATCTAATCTAATCTAATCAATTGTTAGGCCCCTAATATACGCCTTATTGGTGTCCCAAATATTTTGCAGGGTGGTCTCCTTGTTCCAGTTGTCTTTCAAAAAAAACCCGCTAGTTCTCTGGTCATATATTTTATGTATTCTTTTTCTTTTATTATTTTTGGGTATATAGCCCAGCGTTTGTTTCCTTTTTCTACTGATTTGAGCATTACTGTTATTGGGTGGTGGTCCGCCCAGATATTTATTCCTATGTTAATTTTTTCTATCATATTTTCCATCTCATTTGTGGTCCAGAACATATCTAATCTGGACCATGATTTGTGGGCTGGTGGGTAGTATGTCAATTGTGTTTTAAGTTTATTTCTCTCCCTCCAAGTATCTTTTACTCTATATTCTTCTACAATATCAAAAAATGTTGGTGGTAAATGGTTTCTATTATTTATTTTGTTATTTTTCCAACCGGATTTGTAATCAATTTCTGGATCTACTATTGCGTTAAAGTCTCCCAACTAGCAGATGTTTGGATTTTGGGTCATAGTTATTTGTTCATACAGTTTTTTATAGAATTCTTTTTGATTGGTATTTGGGGCATAAATTGCTATTATTAAAATCTTTTTTTGATCTATCAAGATTTCTAGAATCAGGATTCTGCTTTCTTCATCTGAGTATACATGTTTCTGGTTAAGCCACTCTTTGGCATACACTACTATGCCTCTTTTTTTAATTCTCTGCTAGAGTTACAAATGTTTTACCAAGTTTAGGATTTTCTAATAAGTTTTTGTCTGATTTTTGAATGTGGGTTTCCTGTAGACAAGTTAGATCTGCATTTTCATTTTGTAGTTTTTTATATGGTTGTTTTCTTTTAATTGTTGAGTTTAGTCCATTGATATTGACCGAGAATATTTTTGCTTGTTTTTCCATGTTAGTGTTTCCTGGCTGTTGCTCTAGTCACTATTCTCTCTTTTCTTCTATTATGTCTTGATTCGCGGTTTTTATTTCTGTGTTTTTGTTCTTAAGTTCCTGATTCGGGGGTGTTCGCTCTCCACACTGTTGTTTATGGTTCTCTCTAGATTTTGTTCTATGAATCTGTCGGCTTTTTCATAGGTATCTATTTTGATCTTCTTATCCCTCCATGTGATTAACAGGCCTTCTGGAATTAGCCATCGAAACGGGATCCCTTGTCTTATCAATTTGTTAGTTAGGAATTGAAAGTCTCTTCTTCTCTCCCTTATTCTTTTCGGAATTTGTTTTAGAATTATTATTTCTTTCCCTTCATATAGTAGGGGTTCACCTCTCGTGCTTCTATATATTTCGTCTTGGACAGCTTTTTTGGTGAATCTGATATGCACCTCTCTTGGTAACTTTAGGCGTCTGGCATAGTTTGTTTGAACCCTGTACAGTTTGTCAATGTGGTTCTTAAGCCCTTCTTCGTCTACCTCTGAAAGTGAGGTGAATATTTCGATTATTTTTTTAAAGAGATCTTCATTGTTGGTTTCTGGTACATTTTGGATTCATAAATAAACGTTAGATTTTTCCATTTCTAATAATGCCACTGCTCCCTCCAGCTCACGATTGGCCGCCCTTAGTCTCTCTTCTGTTCCTTCTATTTTTGCTTCTGTTTTCACAATGTTCTCTTCCATTACCTTGATCTTTTGGTCATGATTATCAATTACTTCTTGTATATTTCTTATTTGAGTTTTAATTTCTTCCATGTTTCCATTCATGAATTCAAAGTTCTTGTTTGTCTGAACTTGGTTTTGGATCATGGTTTCTTGTGTTTTAAACATGGTTTCTTGTGTCTGTTTCATAAAATCTTGTATTAAGTCCAGTGAGGTCTGAATGGATTGGAGAGATGGTCCTTGTTCTTGTTTTTCTATTGTTGTCATTTCTGTCGCTGATTTTGCTCCAATTGTAAGTGGTGTTGTTGGTGTTTGTTTCTTAAGAGACTTAGTATATGTTTGTGACATATTTACCACTCTAAAAAAGTTACTCCACACTTTCATTCAATGTTAAGAAAAAAGAAGGCTTATGTTACAAGACGTGTTTACTAACTATAATTATTATTGTTAATTTAATTGTTTTAGTACAATCAACCCTACCACCCTCAATTCATTCAATGTTCCTGTTTTACAATATCAATTGTCGCTTGGCAGTAGTTATTACCATTCTTATTCAATTACTATTCGATTGTTATTCTGTTACTAGTCATACATTAATCATACACTTATTTATACATTTAAATAGAGTACATTTAATCCTACGCTTATATAACTAAATCAGTTTTATATAAATCAATTAAACAATTAATCACTTATATTCGTTTGTCTTGCATATGCACTAGTAAACAAACTATGAGTTAAATATAATAAATTGAAACTTAATAAATACTTAACACAGATACTAAGGATAGTTAAACTTATTAATATATTAGATATATAAATATATAGCTATATAAATATATGAAACAGTAATATCTAATTAATATAATTTGTCTACAAATTCTACCGGGTTAACAATCAATTAATTGATCAAGGTGTTCAAATGAAAGGGTAGGAAAAATTACAATATCTTGGGTTAGTTAATCTACTTGGGTCAAACATAATGAGAGAAGAAAACGTAGGGGAAAAGAGTTAAGTAATAGGAACAGGTAAAGAGAAGTGGCTATGTTGCAAAGGGGAGAGAAAGGAATAATAGGGGAAAAAAATAAAGAAGCAAGAGAAAAAAAAATTTGTTAAAAAGATTATAATGTAGTAGTCCAAAAAAGGAGGCAAAAAATTTAATATCAGGGAAAAATAGCGGACCGTCTTATTATTATTATTTTTTTAAAAAAGTGGAAAAAAATAATGAAAAAGAAGAACATAATAGAACGATGAGGAAAATAGAACCCAATTTTTTTTTCCAAGTTTCAAACAGTTCCGGAAGAGCATTCCCCCCATCAAGAAGTATTTTCAGGTCTTACGTTGACATATCTGCCTAACCGATCTTAGTAAATGAGGAGAGAAAGAAAAAACAACAACGCTCGAAGCCTCGTGTGAAAAAAAAAAACAAGCTTTGTCTCTGGCAGTCTGTGACTATTGGGGATTCTCGTTGTCTATACAGAGTTTGCAATATTAAGAATCAGATTTCACAGTAAAAGAATCACACAAGGGAAGCCAAAAATACACGGGAAAGGCAAAAACAATAAGGGAATAGAACGAAAAATCCGGAAGAGCAGCAGCTATTATGTTTTTTACCTGCGATCAGAGTCAGACTGTGGATACTTGTAAGAGTTTGTAAAGATTAGCCATGGGGGTTTAGAAGTGTAAAGAGAAACTGCGGTTTGGTTTTATTTTTTCCTCTGGCGATGAGCTTGCGATGCCGAGCATTTCGCTGTTTCCGGTCTCACGCTATGGCACTCCGCTCTCTTTTACTACTGCACTGTCATCTCCCTCCTGTTTGGAGACTAAATCAGCTGGATCTTTTCAGGAGCTTTCTTATGAAAAAGGTCAGTTTTTTTTCTTTCCTTAGTCTTCTGGCTGTCGCTCTCCAATCCACTGGTTTTATACCGTCTCTCGCGTGTCGTCTTCTTCCTGGTGTCTTAAGGGGTCGCCATGTCTTTGGGCCATAATGTTTGTACACTGGCTTCTTTCCCACCTGGTTATGTGGGATCTATCCAGGCAAGGCAGGATTCACACAGATCCACACCTTCCTATGGTATTCCCACTTTTGTCGCTCACCTCTCCAGGATTTTGCGATGTCTCTGAAGGAGCCCCCAAATGGAAAATTTCAGCGTCAAGTGGAGCAGCATCTCCCTTAACTCTGCATCGCCATGGCCCCACCCCCAGAAGTCTGGAAATTGAGTCCAATTCCAAAGTCCAGAAAGTCCACACACAGTCTTGAACAGGGAAACACAAAACCACGATCTTGACTAAACTATGAATCAGATAAACTTCCACAATGCTAAATCAGCATGCTGCTCTTTTTATCTGTAGCACTAATTACAGCAGCCCCACCCAACCACAGGTGGCCTCACTTATCTCCTGTAATAATCCTTCAGTTGTTCTCTTCTATGCATCACTCTCCGCGTGCGTGGGTCTGTCATATGTTCTTGTTCAGAATCCAGGGATGATAAGGAAGATTGATCTCCTCCTGGGCTGTCTGCCAACTCCCCTCTTCCCTGTCACTCACTCTTCCTTGGTCAGAGGAGACTTTGTCGTCAGATTCTATCGGGAGCAAAACAGGCCTGTGGCATGTGGATGTTTCCCCCACATCCACCTCCACATTCCTTGGGGCAGGAGCTGGGCCAGAGCTAACCACAACAGTTGATGGGGGGAAAAGTTTCCTACTGTTTTGAGCCTGGAATTGAAATTTGTGGCATCTCACTATGATACTATGCAGTATTCCAAGCGTAAGGCCACACTTGGAATACTGCATCCAGTTTTGATCGCCACAATGCAAAAAGGATGTTGAGACTCTAGAAAAAGTGCAGAGAAGAGCAACAAAGATGATTAGGGGATTGGAGGTTAAAACATATGAAGAACTCTTACAGGAACTGGGCATGGCTAGTTTAATGAAAAGAAGGACTGTGGGAGACATGTTAACAGCCTTCCAATATCTCAGGGGTTGCCACCAAGAAAAAGGAGTCAACCTATTCTTCAAAGCACCTGAGGGTAGGACAAGAAGCAATAGGTAGGAACTAAACAAAGAGAGAAGCAACTTAGAACTAAGGAGAACATTCCTGACAGTTAGAACAATTAATGAATCCGTGGAACAACTTGCCACCAGAAGTTGTTAATGCTCCAACACTGGAAGTTTTAAAGAAGATGTTGGATAACCGTTTGTCTGAAGAAGTGTAGGGTTTCCTGCTTAAGCAGGGGGCTGGACTAGAAGACTTCCAACTCTGTTGTTATTATTATGCAAGGCAGTTAGAAAATGTTTCACATTTTAAAATATCTGTACAGCCACAAGAGACATCTCTTTAGAGGAACATCTTCACACCTTGTAGACAGTACTTCCAGAAACCGAGAATAATCAGAAACAACTTTTACATCTAGTATCTGTTGTGTATACTCCCGTTCAGCCTGCAGATTTTTCAGATTCTGAAGGGGAAAGCGATTATGAATTGGTAGGGCCTGATTTATAGAAAGGAAGGGAGGAGGCAGGTGACATGCAGATGCATTCCAGTTCTAGCAAAGAAGATGTTAGGTGGGTTAACCCTTACTTCAGACGCTTGCAGAGGAGAAGAGAACAAGTGTTAGGGAAAAAATATTGCAGGGGAGAAAAGAACAAGTGTTAGGGAAAAAATATATAAAGGAGGAACTGGTTAATTAATTTCCTCACGTCCGGTTGTGGGCGGAAGAGAAAGCCTTTTCAAAATGGGGGCTTCTCTAACCAGCTCCGAGCATAAGCTATACATTGTGTGAATTTATTGCCTGCTTTTAGGACTGACACTGATTAGCCCATAAATTTTAGAATGACTTGTGGAATGTTTTTATATGACTTTCAAGTTACTTTATTTATTTATTTATTAGATTTGTATGCCGCCCCTCTCCGAGAACTTTTAATGCTAAAACTAGAGATGAGAAAAGAAGGGGTTGCGTGCAAAAGATGATTGAGGGGAAGAAGAGGAAAGAGAATAAAGTTGTTGTGTTTTACAAATATATGCAATTAGCAATCCTTTATTTCAACTATTAGTTGCCTTAGCTGGAAACCAGAACAGTATCCATGTGCTCCACTTCAGGAAACTGACTCGAACTATAATGTATAGTTCCAATCCAGATTGGTTTGACATGCTTTGATTGTTAATTAATTATCTACTTTCAGTCTCTCTAGGAATTTCAGCTGATTTACACCTCAAGGAGGTTGTTTAATTTTTTTTGTTTTTGTTTTTGCAAAATCAAAAGCAACATCCTTTAGCAGCAATTAAAAGCACCCTCAGTGACACTTAAAAAAATACAATATCCAATTAGAAAAAGGCATACTTTTAAACATTTGTTCAGAAATAAGTTGCTGGATTTGTTTAAAACTGAAAATATGACATCTGTACAATACATTTACAATAAAATTAGAAGGGAATTTGTCATTATCCTGCATAGAAACATTAAACATGACCAATTTGCTTTTGGTTACATACATGGCCTTGTAAATTTTCCACAAAAAGTCTGGATAGTAAATAATCATATGACAACTCTGCTAAGTATCAAAATGCCACTTAAATAGTTGAGCTAGTCAATGCTCCCTCTAATTTTTTCAGTGTGGGCAGAAAATTATAGTGTCTGAGCCTGAGCACAGATGTCACCCAAGACAACTTGTTGTGTAATTATTTGGGGCTCGGTGCTGGGGCAGAATAAGGTCCTTTCCCACTATGTTATTCTGTTATTTTATATTTCAATTAATATCATTATCATCTTACAAATCCAGATAGGCCATCATGCCTACCCCTCCTTCTTATACATTCTCTTAAAAGAAACTAAAAACCCTTGTACAACCTTTTCCTAATTAATAGGGGGGAAATTTTCCCTTCTTTTTTATTAAAATAAATTAATAATAAAACAAAACCAAAATCTATTAAAACTAAAAAAAGCAGCAAAACCAAAAACACAACTATTAATAAATTCATGCTTTAAAATCTTCATTTCTTAAATATTTATCATAGGTTATTATAGTAATTTAACAATACTATGAAAATCTATCTGAACACCAATGCATCAATTAATACACTGCTCAAAAAAATAAAGGGAACACTTAAAAAACAGAATATAACTTCAAGTAAATCAAACTTCTGTGAAATCAAACTGTCCACTTAGGAAGCAACACTGACTGACAGTCAATTTCACATACTGTTGTGCAAATGGTATAGTTGTGCAAATGAAATATTCAATGAGAATATTTCATTCATTCAGATCTAGGATGTGTCATTTGAGTGTTTCCTTTATATTTTTGAGCAGTATATATTTCCATATTTACTTTTCTACAATTTCATTCAATATTTCAGGCACTTAGCATTTACTATTATGGACACTTCCGGTTTCGTTGAGGACCGCAGCGGAGTCTCTTGGCAGGGCTCTGCCTTGAGACTCCTTTCACCCTCCCAGAGGTCGCCCCAATGCGATCGGATCGAGTCCGGATGGCTCGATCCTAGAACAGGGGATTTCCCTCTGTCCGAGGAGCCATCGCCGAGGCTCCGGGGGCAGGGGGTCTGTCCTGCAGCTCTGGAGCAGGGAGCACCGGTCCTCTCGTAAGAGGACGCAGCCATTGCGATCCCACCAAACCAGCGGGAAGCAAGAAACATCTGAAAAGTGAAAGCAGAGATTAAAGCAATCCTCATTGAAAAAGGAATACACTAAAGAAGCTACAATCAAGGTAAAAAGATTTTTTTCTTCTATGTTTCATGTTAAATAAGAAGATTGAAGTAAAAGAAAGCGGAGAATAAAAAGTTTTAAAAGAAGGCGAAAGAGAAAGTTGTTGAAAAACATTGTATCCAGGTGCAAATCAACAGCCGGAACTTATTTTTACTACTTTCACTTATTTTCTTGAATTTGGACTTGAACTGTCAAACGCTTGAAAACAAGGGGAATTTAAAGGATTTCAAAATGAGACATTAAAAGGTTTAATATATATAAAATATACGGTATATAAAATGGCTGAATATTTTTTCACCTCTTGAAGCAATTGGTTACAAACATATTAGAAAATGAAGTTCGGGCTCGGATTTTTCTAGCGGAAGGATTAAGACTGTTTACTATCTAGTCACAAAACTTGAATAAATATATATAAAAAAATATTTTCCTCCTATTTGGGATTTTTTATATTTGGATTATCTGATTGACCCTATTTGGATTACTTTGTTGGATTATTTCGTTTGGATTAACGGCGGTTTTGTCGGATTCGCAGCGGAGAGGCTTTACAATTTTCCTTAAGCTGCGAGAGACGGATCGACTTCATTCTAACATTGGATAATTAAATCGCAATCGTTTGGAAAACTGAGATTTTATAAATTTTGAGAAGATTAAACTTTACTGTTTCTATTTTTTAAATCAACGGGACCTTCTTTTAACCTACGCTAAAGTGTTTTCTAAAACAGATTAGATCTTCAATCAACAAAATCATTCTATTACGACTGGAATATGAATAATTGGTTTTTTGCTTCTTCCTTCTTACAATTCTAAGTTTTGAATTTTAAACCCATATTACATTATAATTATCTTGGTTTTCTATATGAATTGTTAAAAATCCTTGGTCTCCTGCTCCTCCTTAATTGAATAATATTCTTTCTTTTCTTCTAGATTGCCCTCTTCTTTTTACTCTCCTTTTCTTTTCTTTTTCTTTATCTCCTTTCTTCCTCCTTCTCCTTTGGTTTTCCTTTTTTTTCTTCTTCTCCTGCTGTGCCAAACCAATTTCTTCTTTTTTGATATAATTTTGGACTTAGAGTAATAAGAATTTACGAGTTATATCCTGAACATTGAATTTTAATCGCATTTGTACTTGAACTATATTCCAAATTTCAGTTTGTATTTGAATTTTTATTGTGGTTTGCCTAGGGTAATTAATTGTGTAGGTTTGGAATTTATAGCAATTTTCTACATACTGATAACATAAAATAATATTAATTTCAAATTTTAAAATGTCAAGTACTTCTACCTACACCAAAACAATCAAGAAGCAGACATCTGTTGCATCGCCCCCCCAAGGCTCACCTCATCCATCCCCCGCACAGCCGGTCTTATCAGCAACTATGTTTACCAAGGAGAAGGATAAAGAGAAACCACAACAACCTTCGCTGGCCTCAATCCAAGAGACACTAACTGCATTAAATGATTTTATGCTTCAATCCCAACGCGATGCAACCCAGCAGAGAGACGAAATAAAAGCAGAGATGGCTGACATGAAAGTAGACACAGGAGAGATGAAAGACCAGATGAAGGAGATCAAACAAGCCTTGAATGATAGTGAAGACAGAATGAAAGTAGCTGAAGAAAAGGCGGAGAAAATGGAGAAAAGAATTGATCACCTTGAGGACAGAGCGGATTCACGCTACAGAAGATATGATGAATCAATCACACATCTGGAAATGCAACGTGCGTCATATGGGCTACGATTTCAAAATATAATAGAAGAAAAGGATGAAGATTTAAAGGCCATTATGGCTGACATTATTGGGAAAATCCTCAAGATGGACCCACTTGAAATAATAAAAGAAATCGATGAAGCTTTCAGAACTTCGAACAGCTACATACGCCGTTTCAACCTTCCACGAGAGATTCACATCAAATTTGTAAGAAAAACCTTGAGAGATGACATATTGCACTGGTCAAGAACTGGTCAATTACAACACAAAGGTAAAGAAATAAAAATATTAAAACAAATTCCAAGACGTGTTCGAGAGACTAGAAGAGACTACCATTTTTTGACCAAACTCTTGATCAAAGAGAACATAACTTTTCACTGGCTTATTCCACAAGGACTGTCATTGACATGGAAATCAACAAGATACAAGTTGGAGAATCTGGACCAAGCAAGAGACTTCTATGAAAATAGTGGAATAAGCGAAATGGAACAGTTAACAAGAGAACTGGAAGCCATGGGGGCATCTGCACAAGCGGAGGAGCAGGACCACGGGGCCAGAAGAAAGCAACCCCAGCGGGAAACCAAGAAGCACAATAAATGACCACATTGAGAGACTTAAAAATTTTCTCTGTAAATGTCAATGGACTAAATGAACCAAAAAAAAGAAAACAAATATTTTCTAAAATTAAGAACCAAAAGGCTCAAATTGTTATACTTCAAGAAGTACATATAAAAAAAAGTAATCGGAACTTATTGCTAAATAATAAAATTGGAAATTTGTATGCTGCATTAGCAGATCAAAGGAAAAGAGGAGTAGCAATGTATGTTGAGAGTTCTATAAATTCCAAACAATTATTTAGTGACAATGAAGGTAGAATTTTGATTGTCCAGGTTAATATTGAACCTAGACCTCTTGCTATTGTTTCTATATATGCCCCAAATGATGATCAAATTGCATTTTATAAAAAACTACACCAAAAAATTATAGAGTTAAATTTGGAAAATATGTTAATTATTGGAGATTTTAATGCCATAACAAACAGGCAATTAGACCACTCGGGGGAGAAGAAAAATAGTAAAAAGAAAAAAAAGAATTTACTACCCTCCACTTTTCAAAAAATGAAAGCAGAACTGTTATTGAATGATATCTGGAGGGAAAGACATCCTCAAAGAAGGCAATATACTTTTTACTCAAACCCCCACAAAATTTGGCCTAGAATAGATATGGTGTGGGCTCCTAAAACAACAGCATAGTATATACAAGAGGTGGAAATAGATGTTAATACTTGGGCGGACCATAATCCAGTTATAGTCTACATGAGAGATAGTAAAAAGCATTACAACTGGCAAATGAATAGAAATATTTTGAAAGAGAAAGAATATAAAGAATGGATTGAAAAGGAATTAAAAATATTTTTCGAAATTAACAAAAATACAGATACTACTCCCCAAAATTTATGGGACGCAACTAAAGCATACATAAGAGGATTAACAATATCCTACACAGCAAAATATAACAAAGAAAAGAAAAGAAAATATGAACAATTAATGAATGAATTAAAACAATTAGAATTTATATCAGAACAAAATATGAAAAATAAGGATTTGGGAAAAAAAATAAATTTAATCAAACATAAAATTAGACTGGAAGAACAAAACCAGACACTGGAAAAAATAAAAAGAGCTAAGCAACAATATTTTGAACATGCCAACAAACCAGGTAGATGGTTAGCATATAAACTGAGAAAACAGAGACAATCTAAATTAATTAAATATTTAGAAGACAAAGACGGAACAATAAAATATGACACAGAGGGAAAAGCAAACATAGTACAATTTTTTTTTAAAGAATTGTACAAAGATGATAATATCGAGGAAGATGAAGTATTTAAATACTTAGAGAGTTCAGAGTTACCACAATTAACAGAAGAACAACAGGAGAGGATGGAGAGTCCCATAACAATGGAAGAACTCCTTATAACTATTAAGAAGCAAAAAAACAACAAAGCCACAGGGCCAGATGCTATCCCAGCAGAGTGGTATAAAATAGAAAATGAAACATTAAGAAATAATATGCTGCAAATCTTTAATGAATACAGGTTAGATGGTAAAATTCCCAAATCATGGTCTGAATCTTTGATAACTTTAATTCACAAATCAGATACAGCAAAGGAAAAAATTAAAAATTATAGACCAATATCATTATTAAATGTAGATTATAAAATATTTATTGCAATACAGGCAGACAGGTTGAAAACGGTAATAAATAGTAAAATCCACTCAGACCAAAATGGTTTCCTCCCAGGTAGACAAATTAAAAATAATCTTAGAACAATTATTAATGTATTAGAATACTATGAGCAACATTCAGATAAAACATTATCATTAATGTTCTTAGATGCTCAAAAAGCTTTTGATAACGTTAATTGGACATTTATAAAGATGCAACTAAATAGAATGAGATTTGGCCCTAAATTTGTTAATTTAATAGACGCTATCTATTCAGAACAAACAACAAAAATTATATTAAATAACGAGCAATTGGAAGTGTTTAAAATAAATAAAGGAGTTCGGCAAGGATGTCCTATTTCACCCCTCCTGTTCATTATGACTTTAGAAACACTATTAATAAAAATAAGAGCAGATTCAAAGATAAAAGGGTTAACAGTTGGAAAAGAGATATATAAAGTCCAGGCTTTTGCAGATGATCTGACCTTTATAATGGAAGACCCGATAGTCACAGCACCAAGATTAATCCAGATAATAGAACAATATGGTAAGGTAGCAGGTTTGAAAATAAATAAAAATAAAACAAAATTTAGAACCAAAAACATGAATAAATCACAAGAAAGTAATTTAGAATGTATTACTGGAATACAAATAGTTAAAAAAGTAAAGTATCTGGGAATATGGCTAATAGCCAAAACAATAACATTAAAGAATGATAATTATGTAAAATTAATTAATGAAATTAAAAAGGATTTAGAAATATGGAATAACTTAAAAATATCCTTTCTGGGAAGAATTGCTACAATTAAGATGAATATCTTACCTAAGGTATTATTTTTATTTCAAGTGATCCCAATAAATCCAGGGGCAAATTTTTTCAAAAATCTAACAAATGTGGTTAGAAAATTTTTATGGCAAGGAAAAAAGGCAAGAATTAAGATAAATATGTTAGAAGATATAAAAGAGAGGGGGGGTTTTGCCCTCCCAAATTGGAAATTATATTACCAGGCAGCCGCCTTAACATGGATTAAAAATTGGATAACCCTAGAGGACACGAGAACATTAAAATTAGAAGAACATGACCTTATGCTTGGCTGGCATGCCTTCGTTTGGTACGATAAAGATAAAAATCATTCTTATTTTAAAAGACATACATTAAGAAAATATTTATTTGATGTATGGAAAGATATAAAGAAAAACCACTTCTTAACAATTCCGGATTGGGTTGCCCCATTAGATGCAATAATACATCCAAATTCCATCAAGGATACAAGAAAAATAAGATATAAAGATTTGTTAGATGATTAAATGAAATTAAAAACTAAATTTAAATTACAAGACGAAGGGATACAAATCGATTGGTGGCACTATGCACAGATTAGATCTAGATACCAGAAAGACAATATACTTTATATATTCAATAAAAATAAAAATTTGTTAAGTGATTTAATTACTAAAAATCAAAACAGGGTAATTGGGAAAATATACAAATATCTGATTGCTCACAAGAATATTGATTTAACATTAAAAGATAGTATGATACTGTGGTGCAGAAAATATAGGCAAAGAAATAGATTTAGACACATGGGAGAAAGTTTGGATGTGCAATTGGAAGATGACAAAATCAGTTTCTTTGAAAGAGAATCAAATTAAAATGTTCTATAGATGGCATCTCCCACCAAGTAGAATAGCAAAAATGTTCCCTAAGACATCACCTTTGTGTTGGAAATGTAAGAAAGAAATAGGATCCTACTACCACCAATGGTGGACATGTAATAAAGCCAAAATGTATTGGAAAATGATAGAGAAAATGACAAAAGAGATTACAAAGCAAAAAATAGAAATTACCCCGGAGTTCTGTTTACTAGGAATTACTAACCAAAATTACAAAAAAGAAATCTTGTACTTAATCATACATATTTTTACAGCGGCAAGGATTATTTACGCGCAAAATTGGAAAGGGGAAAATATCCCCAAAGAAGAGGGAGTTATTACAAAAATATTAGACTGCGCGGAGATGGATATGATGACAAGACGCTTGAATGATCAAGAAGAAACGAAATTTTATGAAACATGGAACAATGTTTATGAATGGATAGATAAGAAAAAATAATAATAATAATAGAAGATTAATAATAAGTATAGATATTTTGGTTTAAATCTTTCTTTTCTTTTTATTGAGATTAATATTAGATTTAGTTTATATACATAGAATTGACAAGATTGTTTGACTTTATACTAGTTATAACTATTTTTCTTTTTTATAATATCACCTTTTCCTTACTAGATATTTTTGTATTAGTAGTATTGAATTACGCATTTAACCATGTATTCCTTTTTTCTGTATCTGCATTTATACTTTTGAGAAAAGCGGGGATGATACATCCCCACATTCTATGTTGAATGTTTGTAAGTCTGTCTGTTATTTTAAGAAAATTAATAAAAAAATATTGGGAAAAAAAAAGCATTTACTATTATTAACTTTCATCAATCTTCTACATTTCAAAGTATATTTTTAATTCATAATGCAATGTCATAAAATCATACAGTACATATCATAAACCCTTTATTTATCATATGTACCTTCCATTAATTTTACCTATATAATTCTATATAGTTCTAAAATTCTAATCCAATTTTACGAATTAATACATCCTAATATTAAACAACACCTAAATATATATTTTACCATCATTCCATAGTCCAGTGATTTTCAACCTTTTTTGAGCCGTGGCACATTTTTTACATTTACAAAACCATGGGGCACATTGAGTGGGTATGGGGGGGCGGCTAAAAAAAGTTTGGACAAAAAAATTCTCTCTCTCTCTCTTCCTCCCTTTCGCTCTATTTCTCTCTCCCTCCCTCCCTCTCCTTCCCTCTTTCTTTCTCCCTTCCTTCCTTCCTCTTTTTTGCTCTCTTTCTCTCTCCCTCCCTACCTCCCTCTATGTCTTTCTCTCTTTCTTTCTTTCTTTCTCTTTCTCTCTTGTTCTCTTCCTTCCTTCCTTTCTCTCTCTTTCGTTCTCTCTTTTTCCCTCTTTTGCTTTCTCTCTCTTTCTCTCTGTTTTCTTTCTCTCTCTCTTGCTTGCTTTCTCTCTCTCTCTCTTGCTTTCTCTCTCTCTTTTTCTCTCTCTCTTTCTTTCTCTCTCTCTTTCTCTTTCTTTCTCTCTCTCTTGTTTTCTTTCTCTCTCTGAGCTTCGTGGCACACCTGACCATGTCTCACGGCACACTAGTGTGCCGCGGCACACTGGTTGAAAAACACTGCCATAGTCAATCTATATTTAATAATCAATCATCCCTTCTCAAATTTCCACCACTCTTGCCAAAGGGAAGAAACCTATAGCATCCCAGCCAAATGGCAGACATTTTAAAGAGAAAATTGGACTGCCATTTGGCTGGGATGCTATAGGGTTCCTGCTTAGGCACGGGGTTGGACTTGATGACCCCCATGGTCCCTTCCAACTCTAACAATAAATAAAATAAAAATAAAATAAACTATGTTAAGCTTGTTTATACCTTCTTTATTAACCAAACTAATTTATGAGTGGAAATAATAGACTTAAAAGGTATATTTGCTCCCAACTACTATATTATGTTCACAGAAGGCTTCATTTTAACAGAAGGCTACAATTGTTTGCATGTTTCTTTGGCTATAAATGCCAACCAGCAATGGAATATATTAAATATCTTGCTAAATATCAGTCTAGTCACTAACGTATCATACATTTGCTGATTCCTCCAGTTCAAAGTTTGGAAATGTAAATTAGCCTATTACTCAATGTTCAATTTTATAAGAGCTCTGTTTTAAGAGAACTGTCTGAGACAGCTTATTTGCAATTTTGTTTTACTGCCCAAAAGCAATATCAGTAAATCTGACTAAGCCCAACATTTATTACAAAGGCGAGTATGTCAGTATACCTTTTTGTAACAGTTTTGTGGCAGTAAGGTCGCACTTGGAATATTGCATTCGGATTTGGTCAGGGGACTGGAGGCTAAAACATATGAAGAACGGTTACAGGAACTGGGTATGTCTAGTTTAATGAAAAGTAGGGCTAGGGTGACATGACTACAGTGTTCCAATATCTCAGAGGCTGCCACAAAGAAGGGGGAGTCAAATTATTCTCCAAAACACTTGAGGGTAGGACAAGAAGCAATGGGTGGAAACTAATCTATGAGAGAAGCAATTTAGAACTAAGGAGAAAATTTGTGACAGTTAGAACAATGAATGAATTCGTGGAACAGCATGCTACCAGAAGTTGTGAATGCTCCAACACTGGAAGTTTTTAAGAAGATGTTGGATACCCATTTGTCTGAAGTAGTGTAGGGTTTCCTGCCTAACCAGGGGGTTGGACTAGAAGGTCCCTTCCAACTTTGTTGTTATTAAAGTTAGAAAGGCAGTTAGAAAATGTTTCACATTTTAAAATATCTGTACAAGCCACAAGAGACATCTCTTTAGAGGAACATCTTCCCACCTTGTAGAGAGTTACTTCCAGAGACTGAGAATAACCATAAACAACTTCTACATCTAGTATCCAATATCCAGTATCCAGTATCTAGTTCAAGAAACACAGATCAGTTTGACAAAATGACATGCCTTGATTGTTAATGAATCTACCTTCAATCTCTCTAGGACTTTCAGCTGACTTTTACCTAAGGAGGTTGTTTTAATTTTGTTTGTTTTTGTTTTTGCAAATTCAAAATAAAAATCATTTAGCAGGAATTAAAAGTGCCTTCTATGAGACTTAAAAAAAATACAATATCCAGTTAGGAAAAGGCATACTTTTAAACATTTGTACAAAAATAAGTTGCTGAAAAAACTGAAAATATGAGATCTGTACAATACATTTACAATAAAATTGGAAGGGAATTTGTCGTTATCCTGCATAGAAAGATTAAACATGATCAATTTGCTTTTGATTACATACACGGCCTTGTTAATCCTCCACAAAAAGCCTGGATAGCAGCATATTTGTCATCTGAATATCTGAGTATCAAAATGCCACTTAAAGATTTGAGCTAGCTTCAAACTAGATTTTGATTTTCTTTCTCTTTCTCTTCCTTACTCCCTTTCTTTCTTTCTTTCTTTCTCTTTCTCTTTTTCCTCTTCTTTCTCTCTTCATACCTCCCTTTCTTTCTCCCTCTTTCTACCCCCTCTCTTCTTTCTCTCCCTCTCTCCTTCCCTCTCATTCTTTCCCTCTCTTTCTCTTCTTCCTTTCCTTTCTATTTCTCTCTCTCTCCCTTTCTTTCTCTCTTTCTTTCCCTTACTTCATCTCTTTTCTCTCTCTCTCTTTCTCTCCCTTCCTTTCCCCCTTTCTCTTCCTTCCTTTCTTCCTTCCTTTCTTTCTCTCTTCCTTCCTCTCTTTTCTCTCTCTCTCTTTCTCCCTCCCTCCCTTCCTCTCTCTTTATCTTTCTTTCTCTTTCTCTCCCTCCTTCCCTCCCTCCATCCCTCTCTCTTTCTCTCTCTCTCCTGTCCCCCAGGGTACAAATCAGGTCACTTGGAATGTCTTCCCACATGCAAGCCATGGGCAAGTCAGAGGGAGGGCAGAGTATGGAGGATGGGGAAAAGGAGCCGGCCACGCCTTTTGCTCTCTCTCTCTTCCTCCCTCCCTCCCCAGGGTCCAAATCGAGTCACTTTGAATGTCGTGCTGCCCACATGCCATGGGCGAGTCATAGGGAGAGCGAAGGGAGGAGGATGGGGGAAAGGAGCCTGCCGGCCTTTTGCTGACTCAATTTTGACCCTGCCGAGGCTTCTGAAATGCCCAGTCAGCTCTGCGCCACTTCAGCTTTCTTCTACCAGCAGCGGTTGCCAGCTCCGTCTACTTCTCCTGGGAGCGTCCCGGCTCAGCGACAAATCTGCCACTCTCTCTGCGCCGTCTCCTGGCATGGAGGTAGCAAATGGACATGCCTGCTCTTCATTGATTAGCTGATTGTAGAGGGGGATTCCCACAGCATCACAGTGCCTGGTCTCTGCCATAGCCCTCATCCCCACTGCAGCTGGAGGTACCGGACGAAGGCTCAGAAGAAAATTGTATCAATGACTGTTCCATCAGCGGCTACCTCCGCATGGCAGTTGGAAACTACTGCACGGAGTTCTGTTAACATGTGCGCCGCCACGTAGCTGCGCAGCTTAGAGGGAACATTGGAGCTACTTTCAAACTAGATTTTGCTCTCTCTCTTCCTCCCTCCCTCTCTTTCTTTCTCTCTCTTCCTCCCTCCCTTTCTCTCTCTTTCTCCCTCCCTCCCTATTTCTTTCTCTCTTTCCCTTTCTTTCTCTTTTCCTTCCTTCCTCATTTTTCTCTTTCTCTCTCCTTCTCTCTATTTCTCTCTTCCTCCCTCCCTTTGTCTCTCTTTCTCCCTCTCTCCCTCCCTCTTTCTTTCTCTTTCTCTTTCCCTTCCTTCCTCTTTCATTTTTCTCTTTCTCTCCCTCCTTCCCTCTCTCTCACTCTTTCTCTCTCTCTCTTCCTCTCTCCATTTCTTTCTTTCTCTCTCTCTCTCTTTCTTTCTCTTTCTTACAGTCCCCATCGCTTCCTCTGCTCCAGCTGAGCAGCTCCTGGAGCGAACTAAAGTGTGAGAGTGCTGCTTAGAACCAGCATCAAAGAGACAGGCAGAGAGAAGCAAAGAGAGGGTCTGCCATAGGAGGGGCCAAGGAAGGCAGGAAGGAAGGCAGGCAGGCACAGGGCTGCAGAGACCTGCTGGTCATCCGATCCCAGCTCTGAGCCGCATCCGGCAGGATTTGAGAGAGGGAGGAAGGGAGAAATCTCAACAGCCTTCCACCACTGCCTGGCAACAACCCATGAGAGACCCACCCATTGTCAGCCAGGGCTTTAAGGGTGGGGGAAATCTCCAAGCAGGGTATCCAGAGGGGCCTGGCTCATTCTCCTCAGAATCTGACATGACCTGAGGTGAACAAGGAGCACTCACAACAGTAAGTCAAGAGTTTAATTCAGTCAAGGAGACTTTGAGTCAAGTGAATGAAAATGTAAATCAAGTCAAAGCAGAAATGAAAGAAATGAGAGTAATAATAGAAAAAATGAACAGCGTATTCAGAAGATGGAAGAAAAGGTAGAAAGACATGATTCAAAGTTGGGGGAACTGATTATAGCCGATAAAATTCAAGAAAGGGTTACTATAATTTTGGAAGTTGATCTTTCTGAGTTTTATTTGTGATTTCAAAATATAGAAGAAAGAGGAGAAAATCTAAGTAAAATAATTGCTGAATTATTAGTGGAACTCTTAAAAGAGGAAAAAGAAAAAAGGAAAGGAAAATACAGAATGATATTGATGAAGCTTATTGGCTATGCAATGAAATACAACTTATCAAGAGAAGTTCATGTAAGGCACATAGAACTCAATTATTGCAAAAACTGAGAACCATTACACTTAATTATAGAGAAAAGGAAATCACTGTTTTGAAACAAGTACTAAGGAAAGTGAGAGATCTAGGAAGAGAATACCAATTCCTGATGAGAACACTTAATGAAAGAGGAACAACTTTTAGGTGGCTCGTCCCAGAAGGCATCTTTATGTTTTGGCAAGTACAAAGATATAGACTGGATACAACTGAGTTATTTTATAGGCAAAACTTTGAACAGACAGACAAAGGTATAAGAGATGTACAAGTGAAAATAAAAGGAAAAGGAGAAGAAGCAGCACAATCAGCACAAGTAGAAGAAGGACTAGTACAATTGTCTGAAGAACATTTGCTAGATATAGTGGCAGGAGTGGCAGAAGCAGCACCATCAGAGTGTGAATTGATAGCAATTGCAGAAGAATGGGAAAAACAATTATTTTTGACAGCAGCTAAAGAACAGAGAGTAAGAGTTATGATGAGATCGGCAACGGAAGGGCAAAAGCCTTTATGTCCATCTTTATTTTTTTAAGTTTAGTAAATATTCTATTTCTCTTATTCAGTGAATTAAGTCCATTAACATTCAAAGAAATCCATTTAACTTGTTGATCCATACTTTATTTTAGTTACTTCTACTATATATTTAGTGTGACTGGATAAATATGTATAATTGAGTGTTTTGGGCCCAGATAATCGGCTCCATCCAAGGACCATTGCAGCTGGAGCGACACCACTCTTCTTGGAAAGAAGAAAAACTCATTTAAGAAATGGAAGGCTCTTCCTACCGAGGAGAACAGGAAGGATCACAAACTCTGGCAGACCAAATGCAAGGCGATAGTCACGAAAGCCAAGAAAAATTTTGAGGAGCATATAGCAAAGAATATTAAAAATAATAAACTTTTTTAAGTACATCAGAAGCAGGAACCCAACCAGAAAAACAGTTGGGCCACTTAATGACAATGGTCAGAAGGGGATAATCAGAGAAGGCAAGGAGATTGCTGAGAGACTAAATGACTTCTTTGCCTCCATTTTCACTGAGGAGGATAGGGAGCATTTGCCTGCCACTGAATTAGTTTTCCCAGGGAGGGAATTAGAAGAATTAAACCAGATAGAGATAAACAAGGAAGATGTTCTTGCATGCCTCTCTAAACTAAATGTCAACAAATCGCCGGGTCCAGATGGCGTCCACCCTAGAGTTCTCAAGGAACTCAAGTGTAAAATTGCTGAACTTCTAGCTAAAATATATAATCTTTCTCTAAAATCAGGCACTGTACCTGAGGATTGGAGGGAGGCAAATGTAACTCCAATCTTCAAGAAAGGATCTAGAGGTGATCCAGGAAACTATAGACCAGTCAGTTTAACCTCAGTTCCAGGCAAAGTGATGGAAACTATTATTAAAGATAAAATTACTGGGCACATAGAAAAACAGGCATTGCTGAAAGAAAATCAACATGGTTTCTGCAAAGGCAAATCATGTCTTACTAACTTGTTAGAATTCTCTGAGAGTGTAAATAAACACATAGATAAAGAGGACCCAGTTGATATTGTATATCTTGACTTTCAAAAGGCTTTTGACAAAGTCCCTCACCAAAGGCTCCTAAAAAAGCTCTTCAGCCATGGAATTAGAGGACAGGTATTGTCCTGGATTGGTAACTGACTAAATTGTAGGAGTGAGAAGTGATGTACCCCAAGGTTAGTTTTGGGACCTTTACTTTTTAATTTATTCATTAATGATCTGGATGTAGAAGTAAAGGGTAAAGTAGCAAAGCTTGCTGATGACATTAAATTGTTCTGGGTAGTGAAAAGTGAAACTGATTGTTGGGAGCTCCAGAAGGATCTCTCAAAATTGAGTGAGTGGGCAACAAAGTGGCAAATGCATTTTAACCTAAACAAGTGCAAAGTTATGCACATCGGGGCAAAGAACCCCAATATACCTACCAACTGATGGGAACCAAACTTTCTGAGACAACCCAAGAAAGGGATCTTGGGGTTTTGGTGGACAGCTCAATGAAGATGTCAACCCAGTGTACAGCAGCAGTAAAAAAAGCAAATTCCATGCTTGGCATGATTAGGAAGGGAATCGAAAACAAGTCGGTAAGTGTTGTATTGCCTCTGTACATATCGATGGTGAGATCACACTTGGAGTACTGTGTACAGTTCTGGTCACCGCACCTCAAGAAGGATATAATGGAACTGGAAAAGGTGCAAAAAAGGGCAACAAGAATGATAAAGGAAATGGAGCCCCTCCCTTATGATACCAGGTTGCAACGCCTTGGTCTCTTCAGCTTTGAAAGACGGCATTTAAGGGGTGACCCAATCAAAGTGTATAAAATCATGCATGGGATAGAAAACATGGCTAGAGAAACAGTACTATCACACAATAGCGTGCAAGAGAGAGAGAGGAGGAGGAGAGAGTGTGTGTATATTGCTGCAAACTGAAAGTAGATAAAAGACCCCCAAAATGGGGGGAAATAGTTAAAATCTTTTTTTTAAAAGTAAAGAAAAGTAAGGGAAAGACATCAGGTGATCCAGAGGGGAGATTTTCTGAGCGAAAAGACAAAAAAGATTGCAAAGAAACCATAAGGAATTGCAAAGATCCTGAGGGGAGAATTCTTAAGCCAAAAGCCACAAAAGATCCAAAGAAGCTCCACAAGGATTGGAAAGCAACGGAGCCCCGAATACCTGCAGTCATCAGACCCGGTGAGTTTTCTAGCGTGCTACAAATATAGCAACGTGTACCCTTTTCCACTCACCTTCTTCCAGCTGCTCCATAACAAAACAAAGAATCTCAGCAGCCAGAATCTGAGGTATAGAATCCAGATACTTTTCTTTCCTTGACTCCAGAAAATCTCTTTCCCTCTTCCAAAGCTTAAACTCAAACCGTAAGCTCAGAGGCTTAAAATTAACCTCAAGAAGAAATCTTTAAAGAGGAAAAGTTTTTCTCTCCCCCCCCCAGCCCATCTCAATCTGCATCTCAAAGCCCTGAAGAAAGGAAGTGCTAGCCATAAAGGCACAAAGGACTAATTGTTTAGAATTTGGAGTGTCAGTCTTACTCCTGTAAATAAAGCGGCCAACATTACCACTTGGCTCATTAATTCAACAAACCTGCAGCCCGTTAGCAACAGCAGCAACAAGTTTTTAAAAAGTTTTTTTTTTAAAGTGCAACTTTTTAATAAAGCCAGGAGTTCCGATACCTGAGCAAGGCCCCCGTAAGCGCTTTGACACAGGGGAAGGCAGAAGCAACCCCAAACCATGACTGCTCTGAAGCCCTGTTTCCTCCCTGATATACACAAAGTAAGAATTAAGAGCGAAAGGAGAGCTCCGACTCTGCAAACACCCAGATGGTGCTAGGAGCCGGTAGGAGCTAAAATACTCTAACAAAAGGAATAAACAAATCAACTTTATTAACAAAGAATCGCTTTCAACCCAACAGTAAATTCTCTGATTTTCCACCATTATATAGTTCCTCCAAACATCTTGCCAGTAACAGTAAACAGCAATTTCCTGCTCTCCTGCCCTAAAAATTCCATTGCCTCCCTCTCAACTCATAACACCATAAAACAATAAAGCTGCAAACACCAATGCTCCAAATCCCTGAGAATAGTCATGCCAGGAAAAAAAAATCTTCAATTAAAATCTTCAAAATCTCAAAATCTTCAGTCAAAAGATCCAAGCAGCAATCCCTGCTTTATATGTAAAGATACTATAAATGATTTTGATAAATACACCAAATGTCAAACCTGCAAAAATTCTGCACACCACCCTTGCCTAAACATAACTGACCATATAGCCACCTTTCTCCATGGAAACTCCTCATTCTTCTACCTCTGTTCTACCTGTGCCCCAAAATTAGAGACCCTCAATAGCATTTCTGAAGACATCAATACACTGAAAGCAACCTCCAAAATGCATCAAACATTCATTGAAAACACAGAACCTACTATCCATGGAAAAAGATATCCAGGCACTGTTAACTACTAAACCTCCAAACCCAATTTCCTCTACCACTCCACCTCCACCTGTCTACACCTCAACAACAAGTCTACCTCAACCACCACCCATAACACAAAGACAGTCCAATTCTTCTCCAGACATCTCTACTCTTGTCAAAGATGCAATGGAGAGAGAACAAAAACGCCAAAATGCCATTCAGCCTTGAAGGAAATGGTGAACCTGATATAACAAAAATACAGAACATTATCCGTCAACAACAATCACTCTCTCAGTCATTCACCCCAGATATATTAGAAGTTTCCAGAAATGAACCAGAGCACAAGTTCAGTGATGGCACAGTGGCACCATGATTCTGCAAAGTTGTCTGCAAAAATGAACCTGCAAAACAGCTTTTTATGAAAACCATTAACCACATAGCCAGAAACAACATCAGTTTCAACAAACTCAAATCCAGACCTGACGTTTCGCTGCTTCAACACATCCGCTCCCGTGAACTAAGGGTGGAACTAAAGAGATGCCTTGACCTGGGGGAAACTAATTTATACATCGACTATTGCACAGAATGCATCAAATCCAGGACCCACAATCCTCCCTACATCTTCCAACCTAACATCTCTCATCAACCACCCTACTTCTTCCAACTGACCATCTCACAACAACAAATTGACACCTACCAACCAGAACTACAACAACAAAAACAAAATGTCATTCCTAACACCACAAACAAAGACTAGGAAAGTGTGCCCCTTACTACCTCTAACCAACCCAAAACCTACTCCCAACACAAAACCAATCTCAAATGCAAATTATTAAATGCTAGAAGTATAGTCAATAAGATGTCAGAATTCCTCCTCCTTCTTGACTCCTCAGTCTTTGATATTATCTTTGTCTGTGAAACATGGCTTAATGCATCCTACCCAGATTCCATTATTACAACAAGGAACTATCTTGTCTCTCGTTATGACCCTGAATCCCACAGAGGAGGCAGGGTAGCTATATTTTACAAAAAATCTCTAAACTTTAAAAACATCAAAGTTGCGCAGGATCTATTACTCCATGAAACTATTGTCTGTGATCTATCCCTAAATACCACAATTTGCTTCTTACTCTGCTACAGAGCTCCTGACTATGACATCGCACATGCAAACAAATTACCAGCACTACTAACGTGGGCTACCCACTGCCCACATCCCATCATCTTCCTTGGTGACCTCAACCTACCACACATTAACTGGACATTAAATGAATGTAGCACGTAACCTATCCACTCTATTATATATAACACAGTCACCAGTCTGAGACCAACTAGTAAGTGACAATACTAGATTAGATAACTGTCTGGATCTCACCTTCTGCAACAGCAACAGTACAATATATGGCTTACAAATAAAAGAACCTTTTTCCAACAGTGACCACAGCATGATAAACTTAAGTCTCAACTTAAGCCACACTAAGATCCACCCAAATAACGTGACTCCGAAATTCAACTTCAAAAAACCTAACTACAAACTCATTGATGCCCATCTTTCAACATTAAACTGGCAAACTTTATTCTCTAACTGCAACTCTTGGATGACCTCTATAACACATTCTTGCTTGAGATGAAAATAATCATCAGACTTTATGTACCATCTGCATCTGCCTCAACCAAGAAAAATAACCTCCCCATCTCAATTAGAAAATTACAATTAAAAAAAAAATCTCTCTGGCAATAAAACAATAAATGACAAGTAGTAAACTTCAAAAACCGTTATAAAAGCATATGCAAACAAATAAAAGCAGAATGTCTCAACTACCACAGCATACAAGAGGAAAACCTTCTACACACCAAATCCAATTGTGCCTTGTACAACTTTGTCAACAACAAACTCAAGGACTCCAGACCTATCCCACCTCTCAAAGGACCCAGCCACAAAGAATACCACGACGATTCATCCAAAGCTAACCTTCGCAATTCATTCTCTGGCTCTGTCTTTGTCAACAGCAATGGCTCATCCCCCAAATTCATCACTCGCACCTCAAACTCTCTCAACGACTTAACCCAAATAGACTTCACTGAAGACCGAGTTGAAAAAGCATTACGTGACCTGAAACCTTCCCTATCAGTTGGACCAGATTGTCTATGTACATACTTCCTAAAAAAGCTCTCTTCTGCTATAGTTGGACCACTAAGCATAATTTTTAAAAACCCTTCAGTACCAGCACACTTTCTAAGATATGGTCGAAAGCAACGGTCATCCCTGTCTTCAAAAAAGGAGACCCCTCTCTTGTCGATAACTACAGACCAATATCACAGCTGCATCCCATGTAAAGTTATGGAATCAATTATAAACCAATCATTTACTCTCCACCTAGAAACTAATAATCTGCTCTCTAACAATTTGGATTCAGAAAAAAACTATCCTGCAATCTACAGCTCCTTCACTGAAAAAAAGATGGACAACTCATCTTGATCAAGGAAAATCTATAGATGAAATTTATATTGACTTCTCCAAAGCCTTTGATTCAGTGGTCCATGACAAACTACTTCAAAAACTCAAATCTTCTGGCATCTCAGGATCCCTCTGCAGCTGGATTACTGCATTCCTGTCTAACAGGCAACAAGTGGTCAAAATAGGAAGCTCCATATCCATACCCGTCCCTGTTAAAAGCAGTGTTCCCCAAGGTAGCGTACTGGGACCTACGGTCTTCATTCTCTACCTCAACGACCTTTGTGATCTCATCGCAAGCAACTGTGTTCTTTTTGCAGATGATGTAAAAGTCTTCAACACCACTGATAACACAACTACTCTACAAAAAGACCTAGACTCAGTTTCTGACTGGTCCAACACATGGCAACAACAAATCTCAACCAGCAAATGCTGTGTCCTACACATCGGCAAAAAGAATCAGAACTTAAAATACAAACTTAATAAACAAATTATCACAGATAATCCCCACTCAGTCAAGGACCTCCGAATACTAATAACTAAAGATCTAAATGCCAGAGCCCACTGCAACAACATCACTAAAAAGGCCTCAAGAGTTGTTAATCTAATCCTACATAGTTTCTGCTCTGGAAATCTCACACTACTTACCAGAGCTTACAAAACTTTCGCCAGACCCATCCTCGAATACAGCTCATCTGTTTGGAACCCATATCGCATCTCAGACATTAACACCATTGAAAATGCTCAAAGATACTTCACGAGAAGAGCCCTTCATTCCTCCACTTGAAACAGAATACCCTACGAAACTAGACTTACAATCCTGGGTCTTGAAAGCTTAGAACTACGACGCCTTAAGTATTGCCCACAAGATCATATGCTGCAATGTCCTGCCTGTCAAAGACTACTTCAGCTTCAACCACAACAACACAAGAGCACACAACAGATTCAAGCTTAATATTAACCGCTCCAAACTTGACTGTAAAAAATATGACTTTGGTAATCGGGTTGTCGAAGCGTGGAACTCATTACCAGACTCTGTAGTATCATCCCCTAACTGCCAACATTTTCCCCTTAGACTATCCACGGTTGACCTCTCCAGATTCCTAAGAGGTCAGTAAGGGGAGTACAAAAGCACACTAGAGTGCCTTCTGTCCCCTGACCTATAGTCTCTCCTATATCTTGTATTTCTTCTCTACTATATGCTATATAAACCTCATTGTGTATTATTGTGTATCGGACAAAATAAATAAATAAATAAAAACAATACTGGGACAAGGGAGCATTCCCTAAAGCTCATAGGTAAGAAAGTGAGGACAAATCAAGGGAAATATTTCTTCACCCAGAGGGTCGTTGGTTTCTGGAATTCACTTCCAGAAGAGGTCATGACAGCTGTGAGCCTTGATAGCTTCAAGGCATAATTAGACAGATTCATTTTTTTAAATTTAATTTTTTAAAAAAATTATTTACAAATATACAAAACATAAAAGTTGATCGAAACAGAAAACAATTAAGTCTTAGCATGGTATAACAATTTGTGAACATAGAAATTTATAGAGAAAAAAAAAGAGGGGTAAGAAAAATGGGAATAGAAAAAAGAGGGGAGAGAGTAAAGAGAACAAAGGAAATAGAGAAAACAGAGAAAGTAAAAGGGTAGGCGAGTATCCGGGGAAGCTGTATTGAAAACGGGAACCAGTTCCTAATTTATTAGCTCATTCCCTAGTATCAGGTTAGCCGTCTGAGTATTTAAATGCTAGCGTTGAATTAATCTAAATGTAGAGATTATAAGATTTAATAGTGAATATTCTGTCAATATATATCTAAAGTCTCTTATCACTATAGCAAAAAATATGAGAAAACTATATATCGGATTTGTATCTGGTCGAGTTTATAACCATCATTTCAATTATGTAATGTGGTGGTCTCTTTTTTTCTCTAACCAATTGTAGAAACAATTGGTTTCTAACAACAATTATTAAATGAGGACGTTGTTTCATTCCTAACTAGTATGGTTAATTTTGTCATCTCTGCACAGTATTTAATTTTTTATATTATTGCGTCTTTCGGAGGTATATCCTCATTTTTCCACCACTGTGCAAAGGTTAGTCTGGCTGCTGTAACTAAATGGACAATTAGATGTATTTCGGTTTTAGACAAATTTTGTTTAAGAATACCTAGAAGGAAACATTCGGGTTTTTTTTCAATTTTCAAATTTAATATTTCATCGATCCAGAGTCCAATTATATTCCAGTACTTCTGGGCTTTTATGCATTGCCACCATAGGTGGAAATAGGTGCCAATCTCTTGGTGACACTTCCAACAGTATGGTGAAAGTTTATTGTTTAGTTTTGTTAATTTTATCGGAGTAATGTGCCACCTGTAGAACATTTTAATTAAGTTCTCTTTGTAAGACGTGGCAATGGTTAGTTTAAAATTTCTGCTCCAGAGTAATTGCCATTCATCTTCTTTGATCTCTTTTTTAAGGTCCAGATTCCACTGTTTTACGTTAATTTTTGTATTAATATTGTCCAATTCGTTAAAGTTTAAGTAGGAATAAAATTTCTTGATTAATTGTTCCTGGGGTCCTGTGCATAATTTGTCTAGTGGAGCATTTTTGACTATTCCGGGTTTGCTTTTATCCTTATTAAATTTAGTTTGTATCTGTAGGTATTCCCACCATTCCGTTTTTTGACCAAGATTTTCTAGTTCTGTCCTAGATCTGATTTCACCATTGGAGTTTATTATGTCCTTGTATCTTATTATATTGTTTTTTAAATGAAAATTGGGATGCACATATGCTTCTAATGGAGCGTACCATAATGGGATTCCTTTATAAAGTTTTGTCTTAATTTTTTTCCAAGTATATATTAACGATTTCCTAATCAGATGGTTGGTAAAATATTTGTGGGTCTGGGGCTTTTCATCCCATAAATAATAGTGCCATCCTAAATGGAGGTCGTGACCTTCTATATTAAGTAGTCTGATATTAGATACGCTCATCCATTCTCTCATCCATGATAGGGATGCGGCAATATAATAATCTTTCCAGATTGGAAGTGCCAAGCCTCCTTCTTCTTTCCTGTCCTGTAGGTATTTTAAGCGAATTCTTGGACGTTTGTTCTACCAAATGAAGTTACTGGTAATTTTATTCAGTTTTGCAAAGAATTCTTGTTTCAATTGGATTGGGATTGTTTGAAATAGGAAAAGTATTTTGGGCAAGATGTTAGGTTTTATGGCTGCTATTCTACCTAGTAAAGAAAGTTGTAGTTTCTTCCATTTTGTCAGATCGAATTGTATTTTGTCTATTAATTTATTATAATTATTTTCTTTTAGACTGGACACTTTATTTGTCAAATTAATACCAAGGTATTTGATTTTTTTTACTACCTGGATGTCTAGTTTGGCCTTTAAAATGGCTTTCTGTGGTTCTCTCATGTTTTTAGTTAAGATTTGAGTTTTAGTTTTGTTTATTTTAAGTCCTGCTACCGTGCTGTATTCTTCTAGAATGGTGAGTAATTTAGGTCCTGATTCTAATGGGTCCTCTAAGATAAATACAAGGTCATCTGCAAATGCCTGTAGTTTATAATTAGACAGATTCATGAATGCCAATTGTATTGGTGGTTATTGAAATGGATGTCTATGTGCCGCCTCTATGTTGGTTGAGGCAGGCAGGATTCCCTTGAGTACCATTTGTTGGGGGTCAGGGGAAAGAAAGGGTCTTGCCTTCTTTTTCTGCTCAAGATCCCCATGGACAATTATGGGCCACTGTGTGACACAGAATGCTGGACTCGATGGGCTTTGGCCTGATTCACCATGGCTCTTCTTATGTTGTTATGTTCTTACCACTGTCTCAACAACCTTCTCTATAAAGCCCCTGCATCTGGGGCTGGCTGCCACTGAAAAGGGACATATCTCAACACTGCCATTGTCTTCCTGAGGGCAGATCCAGCTAGTCATCCAAGAGAAAAAAAGTTAAAGACTTTTGTGGTGGCAGTTTCCCTGCATCTTGGGCTTTCTGCCACTGAAAAGGGGCATATCTCAACTGCCATTGTCTTACTGTGGGCAGATTTCTCAACGATAGAATTGTCCTACGTGCAGATTGGGTCAGAAAAGTTCATGTAGAAGTGATAGATCAAGCCATTGTAGAAATTAAGATAGTGTCATTTTTACTTGGCTGCTATTGCTTTCTGTCAATTTAGTTTTGGGTCAAACACGGGGCCACTTCCTATCTCTGCATTTCTTTTTCCTATCTAATAAAAAGCCACTAGGGCTCTCTGTCAATTTAGTTTTGGGTCAAACACGGGGACACTTATTTTATCTGCATTTCCTTTTTCTCTCCAAGACAAGACCTCTACTGCTGTCTGGGGATTTAATTTTGGGTCAAACACAGGGCCACTTCTTTCATCTGCATTTCCTTTTTCTCTCTAAGATAAGGCTACTAGTGCTGTCTGGGCATTTAATTTTTACAGGGCATTTAATTTTTGAAGTCTTGGTCCACCTGAATGCCGTGCCTTCTTCTGTTCCCAAATTTCTTGGGCCACTGTCACTGCAGGGCTTTAACTATGAAGAAAGCCACAAAAAAGGGACTTGGCCATAGTGCTGCTAGTTGTGGTGGTGATGGAGCTGTTGCTGCAGGGGCAGGGAGAGGGCATGTAACATCTGTGCATCATACTCCTTGCCTTCCGTAAGCTCCTTAAAACCCACCTCTGCTGTCAGGCATGGGGGAACTGAGATATTCTTTCTCCCTAGGCTTCTACAATTTATGCATGGTATGTTTGTATGTATGTTTGATTTTATAATAAGGGGTTTTAGTTGTTTTAGTATTGGATTGTTACATGCTGTTTTTTATCACTGTTGTTAGCCGCCCCGAGTCCATGGAGAGGGGCGGCATACAAATCCAATAAATAAATAAATAAATAAATACATACATACATACATACATACATACATACATACATACATACATACTCCTTCCTCTGGTGCAAGCAGGTGCCTGGGTTTGGGGCCTATATTGGCAGGCCCCAAAACTTCTTCCAAGGTGGTGAGGCAAGAAAAAGTTGAGGCAGTTGGAGATAATATGGCACGCAGTGCTACCAGTTCCATGGGATTGCCTTCCACCCATTCCACCTCAGCCGCGAGTTCAAAAGCCTCCTTATCACACACATCCTTCAAAACAGTAAGGCCATCTCAGCCACAACCAGTGGAGTCTTCAATGCTCTTTGATGACACTTCTAACTGGGATGCCATGGGCCCTCCACCTGCCCCCTCCCCAGTTGCAGACCTTGGGCTTCCGGATGCACAAGAACTTCTGCTGGAGAACGAGGAGGTGTCCAGGGCATCATCGGGGAAGACCATGATAGAGGAAGATGAGACCCAAATCCCTGCTCCTGCAGCTTACTGCAATGTTTAGGCTGAGAGGGAGGCTAGCGGGGAGGAGTGGGTGGAAGAAGATGCCAGGGGTGATGATGAGGTGCTAGATCCCACATGGATCAAAGACCGGCAGAGTTCAGAGGAGGAAGAGGCTGTGGTGGTCCCACAGCCCGAGGCAGCCAGAAGAAGAGGGAGAAGGGTGCAAACCCTCAGAACTCAGTCTGCTGGTACTACTACCCACCATGGCAAGGGACCGAACGCGCCATATCAGCCACAAAGAATCTCACCAGTGTGGCATTTTTTCAAACAGTTTACAGATGACAAGACAAAGGTCATTTGCATGCTCTGCCACCAGTCCCTGAAGCGAGGGAGAGGTGTTAATAATCTCAGCACCACCTGCATGACCAGATGACAAGACAAAGGTCATTTGCATGCTCTGCCACCAGTCCCTGAAGCGAGGGAGAGGTGTTAATAATCTCAGCACCACCTGCATGACCAGGCACCTGAATACAAAACATGAGCTTCGGTGGCAGCAATACCGTAAAAGTATTCAAATGCCAGGGTCTTCCTCTTCTGCTATGGTTGCCTCGGCCCCTGCCACCAGCTCCCCAACAGCAAGGTCACCTGTCTCTCCCCAAAGGGACAATTTAGGATCACCACCAACACCACCTCCAACAACAGCAGCAGCACCACCACCACTACAATCGCCAAGCCTGTCCATACCGTCCCAGGGAAGCTTTCAGCTGTCCATCCCTCAAACTTTGGAGAGAAAGCGGATGTTCGGCCCATCTTACCCACGAGCCCAGGCCCTTAATGCCAGCATTTCAAACCTGCTGGCATTTGAAATGCTCCCCTACCGCCTGGTGGAGACAGAAAGTTTCAAAAATTTTATGGAAAAGGCTGTCCCACAATACGTCGTTCCCAGCCACTACTACTTTTCACGCCAGGCATCCCTGCCCTGCACCAACATGTAGTGGAGAAGGTTAGGTGTGCACTGCGCAATGCTGTCAGTTCCTGCGTCCACATCACCACTGACATGTGGACCAGTAAACATGGCCAGGGCTGGTACATCTCTCTCACTGCCCACAGGGTGAATGTAGTGGTGGCTGGGAATAAGGCGGGAAGCAATTTAGCGCATATCCTTCCACCACCCAGGATTGCTGGACATCAGTCGGTGCCTCCTGTTGCCTACTACTACTACTCTGCTTCCTCCTCTTCACCCTCCACATGCAGTAAGCGCAACACAGCAACCACCGATTTGAACATGGCCATGGGGAAACGGCAGCAGGTGGTGCTAAAACTCATCTGCTGTGTGAGAGACCACACACCACCCAGGGGCTGTGGACCGGCATCCAGGGGCAGACAGGTGAGTGGTTGCTGCCGCTGCACCTGAAGGCTGGCAAGGTGGTGTGCGACAACGGGCGGAACCTTGTGGGAGGCTTGGGCTGAGCGGGGTTGACGCACATCCCTTGCCTGGCACGTGTGCTCAACTTGGTGGTGAAGAGGTTCCTGGCCCATTATCCAGACATGTCGGTGCTGCTGAATAAAGTGCATGCCATGTGTGCGCACTTTCGCCATTCCCACCCTGCTGCTGCTCGCCTATCTTCCCTGCAGAGGAACTTTGGCCTTCCCACCCACCACCTCATATGCGATTTGCCAACCAGGTGGAATTCCACGCTACATATGCTGGAAAGGGTGTGTGAGCAGCAACAGGCAATAGTGGAGTTCCAGCTTCAAAATGCCCAGGTGAGTAGAAGTGCAGACCAACAGCACATTACCACCAATGACTGGGCCTCCATGAGGGACATTTGTGCCATGCTGCAGTGCTTCCAATACGCCACTGATATGGTCAATGCTGATAATGCCATCGTCAGCGCTACCATCCCCATCCTTTGCCCACTGGAAAAAACCCTTCAGGCCATGATGGAGGATGTGGCACAGGAGGAAGCAGAAGAGGAGGAAGAGGAAGAGGAGGAGGACGGCCCATTTTCCCAGGCAGCAGGGGAGCACATAGGTGGTTCGCAGGGTGAGTGGTTGGGCCGACAGCAGCCAGGTACTCTGCTGTCCAGCCAGCGGAGAGTTTTGTGGGAGGAGGAGGAGAAGAAGGACTTGCAGCACGGCAGCCCCTAGTGCAGCTCACGGGCATCAATGGAGCGTAGCTGGAGGGAGGAGCAAGAGGAAGAGAAGGAGGAGAGATCTGTTACTGACAATCTCTCCTTGACTCAGGGCAGCCTGGCTCACATGAGCCACTACATGCTCAAGTGCCTGCGTAATCAACCCAGGGTAGCCCGCATCGTCACTTCTGCCAGTTACTGGGTGGCTGCCCTGCTGGATCCCTGTTATAAGGACAACATCACCTCCTTGATCCCAGCACTTGAGCGGGAGCGCAAAATGAGAGAGTATAAGTGTGCGCTGGTGGACGCACTAGTGGCAGAGTTCTCACAGGACTTGGAGGGCTCAGTGGTGGCACACGGAATAGGAGGAGGACACAGTCACCAACACAGCAGGGGCACTGGCAGCACCTCACAGGTGAGGGTGAACATGGCCACAATGTGGGAAAACCTATTCCATCGTCCCACACATCCCCCACCATTGGATGTGATGGTCCATAATACCAGAAGGCAGAATGTGACATGCATGGTGGATGACTATCTGTCCACACATCTCATGGTACTTAGTGATGCCTCCACCCCCTTCAATTTTCGGATAGGTAAATTGGACACGTGGCCAAGACTTGCCCTCTATGCCCTGGAGGTGCTGGCCTGCCTTGTGTCCTGTCCAAGCGTGTTTTCAGCACCGCAGGAGGGGTCATCACTGACAAAAGGATCCGCCTATCCACAGAAAACATGGACATACTTACATTCCTTAAAATGAACCAGGCGTGGATCCCACAGGACTTGGCTGTGCCACCACCTGAGTGAGTGGTTAAAGTGTTTGCTACCACCCCCTCCTCCTCCATCCTCCTCCTCTGCCATTTCCACCTACACTACAGGTTACATACAGCTGTAAAATTCATCCATGTATATATTCAGGTTTTTTTTAATGGAAAATTTTGTGTGTAGTTTGGGTTCAAATTCTGACAATTGTATAACTGCAGCTGCCCATCAATAAAATTATTTTTGGCACAGATGGTTTTTGAGAGTCTAAATGCATGTTCCTTCCCAGTGGGGTCACCTTGAAAAAAGCTGAAATACTTTGCACCAAGCCATGGCAATGGCCAGGCGCTATGATTGAATTGTCAGAAGGCCACACCCTGTTAATGATATGAAGCTGACAATGGCCTGATGCAAACCAACCACCTGAGTGAGTGGTTAGTGTGTTTGCTACCACCCCCTCCCCCAGTGTTCCCTCTAATTTTTTTTCGGTGTGAGCAGAAAATTATAATGTCTGAGCGGCACATTTCCATGCCTGGGCGTGGATCGGTTAAAAACAAAACTTGTGTATAGTTTGGGTTCAAATTTTGACAATGAATAGAATTAAGTCTGCCATAGTCATCTCCCTGTCAATCTGTAGATAAGGCAGAAAGTATTTCTTTCACTATAAACTTTCTGGCATGATAGGAAAGCATAAATGAACTTAATACCATTAATATATTTTTTAAAACTTTATTTAGGTTTTCAAATACAATAAAAAGAGAAAATATATACAGATGCAGACCATAATACATTTTTTGAATCAGTTTCATATTTGGTTAGTTACTTTCATCAATGAAAAAGTAAAATGAGTTTATCTTATTAAACATTAGTATTTATGTACTTCATCTGTTGTCATCTAAGTATGTTTTAGTCTCTCATTATCTCTTTGAATTATTCTGTTCTCAATCCAGGTGTACCATTTATCCCAAGGTTTGTTTATTTAATCTACTTTCGTGCCCTTAATGTCTCCTGTCATCTCGTCCATCTCTGTACACCTGTAGATTTTTTCAATTATTTGCCTTTCTGACGGAGTGTCTTGATTTTTCCAGTTTTGAGCGGAAGTGATTCTCATGGCGGTGATTATGTGTGTCATTAGATACAGTGTTCGTTTAGGATATCTCTTGTCCCAGATTCCTAATAAAAAAGCTTTCGGAGAGAATTCTATTTCTATTTGGGTGATTTCTAGAAGCCATTGATGTAAAGTTCTCCAGAGTGTTTTTACTTTGGGACAAGACCACCACATATGGTAGAACGTGCATATTTCTTTCTTACATTTCCAACGATTTGCGTTAGCAGTTGGATAAATCTTTGCTATTCTAGAGGGGGAGAGATACCATCTGTAAAATATTTTATAAAAATTTTCTTTATAGGCTGAGGAAAGTGTAATTTTGCTAGTTGTCATCCAAGTTCTTTCCCATTCAGTGAGATGTATATTCTGTCCAATGTTTTTTGCCCGTGCTAGCATTGGGCTTGTTGAATCCCTATGTAAATAACTGTATCTAAGGGAAATTGGTCAAAAATAGAGGTTGCGCCTGATTGGCTGAGGCGCTGACAGCTCGGTTTTGGCGGGAGCCAAAAAAGTATATAAGGAGCGCTTTTGCCTGTAAAATGTTAGACGCGTTCCAGCTGATTGTCACTTTCTCAAAAGAGCTGAAATAAAGGAACCGTCTGTGTTACTCGCTGCCTCAAGACTCTTCACCTGGCGACGACGGACGAACGAACCTTCGCTTTCCGCCATGGACAACCTCCCAGTCGGAAGAGCTCCGGAATTCTTCGACCCGGAGAAATCCACCTGGGACGGCTACATCTCGAAGTTCGAGATCTTCATCGAAGCTGCCGGCATGAGAGATGCCGACAACGATCGGAAAAGGGCAATTTTCTTGAATTACTGCGGCTCGGAGATGTACGATCTCGCCCAGACCTTGATAGATCCACTACCGGCCAACTCCGTCGCCTGGGACGCTTTGAAGACTAAGCTAGCCACACACTTCAAGCCCACGAAGCCTGCCATCGTTTTCCGGCATCAGTTCTCGAGAATGGGCCATCTGGAAGCAGAAACAATCAACCAGTATGCCACGCGTCTTCGAACAGTGCTGTCAAAATGTAAATTTGACAACCCAGAAGCTCGCCTGATAGATGCCCTCATTTTCGGCATGAAAAATGCTACGGTCAGAAACAAACTCCTCACCGAAGATGAGCCTTCCCTACAAGCCGTCATCAAACTAGCACAAACCACTGAAGTCGCTGAAGCCGCTGCCAAAGAGCTGAAAAAGAACGACAAAGTAGAAATCGTCGCCCAAATCGACTCTACAAATTCCCGCGCCGAGTCCCCAGACGACCTTGGTCAACCTGTCTCCACCGAAGACGGCTGTTTCCTCCTCCAGCACGACCAGTCCAGACCACTGAGACAACCTCACCCCGTCATTCCTTGCTCTGGCTGCCAAGGAAGCCATCCGCGCCAACGCTGCCCGTTCCGGGACACCATCTGCCAACGCTGCAACCGCAGGGGGCACATCGCCGAAGCCTGCAGAGCCCCCATGCCGGAAGACTCCTTCTCCACACAACGTCTTCCCTGTTTCCAACACCAGCCGGCACCACCGCGCGACAACAGGGGTTTTCGGTATTTCGGCCGAAAAAACAACTCAACCTTCAACCGCGACTACGCAAGAGGTAACTGGGACATTTCAATCAATAGCACGGTAACCACTAACAGAGGCAAGATTCTTATATCTTTGCTACTTAACTCACAGCCGTGCCAGATGGAACTGGACACTGGTTCTAGGTATACTATCATACCTTGGGGGAAGGTGAAAATGTATATGCCTCATCTCACCAAGGCTGATCTCAACTATACTGATTTAATCATAAGGGATTTTCAAGGGGGTTTGATTCCGGTCTTAGGGAAATTGTATGTACCAATTTTGTTTAAAAATTTAAAATGTAATCTCCCCTTAATTGTGGTCTCAGGAGCCAGGCACTCCCTTTTGGGATTAGACTGGATGGCTCCCCTAGGTATTGAAATATCTGGTATTTGCAATATAAACTCCAAATGTCCTCCAAACTTCTTAAAAGAATTTCCAGAGGTTTTTAGCTCCACTCTAGGATCCTACAAGGGGCCACCAATCTCTTTCTCTCTTGACCCTAAGGTTCCCCCTGTATGTCTCAAGCCAAGAAGGGTTCCCCTGCCACTTCTCCCTAAATTAGATATCCAGCTTGACAAACTCATCAGTCAGGGCATTCTAGTCCCGGTAGACCAAGGCCCTTTGGAAACTCCCATTGTTACTCCTATGAAGCCAGATGGCTCACTGCGAGTCTGCGCCGACTACAAATCGACGCTCAATAGGGCCTTGCAACACCATCCATACCCTATACCAGTAGTACAACAACTGCTTCACTCCTTGGGGGAAGGGAAAGTGTTCGCAAAGATTGATTTGGCACAAGCTTATCAACAGCTTCCTGTCGATGAGCCCACTGCTCTCGCACAGACGATTGTCACCCATAGAGGGGCATTTAAATGCACCCGTTTGCAGTTTGGGGTAAGCGTAGCCCTGGTATTTTTCAAAGCCTTATGGAAAGATTATTAACTGGAATTCAGGGCACCATTCCCTACTTTGATGACATTTTAGTTTCTGATAATGGGCCCCAATTAACTGCCAGGCAATTTGAATTATTCCTAGACCAGTTGGGGGTCAGGCATGCCCTCATCTCGCCTTACTCGCCATGGGCTAACGGATTGGCAGAGAGGTACGTTCGTGTGGCAAAGGAGGCTTTGCGTAGGTCTGGGCCTGGAGAGGTGCAAGAGCACCTAGACAAATTCCTTTTGACCCAGCATATCACCCCTAACGCAACCACCCACAAAAGTCCTGCTGAAATCCTGATGGGGAGGAAACTTAGATCCCCACTTGATAGACTGCACCCTCTGTATTGTACAAATAATTACATGTCTGTAAATCCTGAAAGACACCTGTTTTGGGGGCAATGTATTTTTGCTAAGAACTTTGATGGGGGCCTGAACTGGCTAAAAGGGACAGTTGTAAGACAAACAGCACCTAAGACTTATATTGTACAGTTAAACAATGGCCGAATATGGACTAGGCACATCGACCATTTGCGGAGGCGCCCTGAAACAAATACTGGACAAACTTCTAATATGGACTCTTCCCCCCTCGCTAGCCGGCGACGCGCAACCAACTTTATTGGACTTATACATGGACTCACCGCAACGGAGATCGTCAGCCAGTGAAACCAGGCCATCTTCGTCAGCAGAGGTCGGCGTTGTGCCAGCCGACTCAACCCTGGGGGCCGGGGCACAGCCTCGGCCCTGGACTACCAGAGGAGGTACCGACAAACCGACCTCCTCTTCTGCCGACGGCGAAGACTCGACTGAGCTGCGCAGGTCCGAAAGGTCTGTCCGCAGACTAAGCCGATTGGAGGACTTCATCACATGGCTTTCTGACTAAATCTTTTTTTTAACTAAAGAGGGAGGGGTGTTGAATCCCTATGTAAATAACTGTATCTAAGGGAAATTGGTTAAAAATAGAGGTCGCGTCTGATTGGCTGAGGCGCTGACAGCTCGGTTTTGGCGGGAGCCAAAAAAGTATATAAGGAGCGCTTTTGCCTGTAAAATGTTAGACGCGTTCCAGCTGATTGTCACTTTCTCAAAAGAGCTGAAATAAAGGAACCGTCTGTGTTACTCGCTGCCTCAAGACTCTTCAGGGCTCTTTACAATTTCTGAGGTGTTAGTTTTCAAAGGCAAGAATGGGACCGGCAGATTGTTCCCATTCCTTTGGGGGCATTACGTTTGTTTATTTTTTTCCCCCAGTTATCCCTAGAGATCAATCTTTCCCCCAGGACAGTTGAAAGTCTGGGGGGGGGAAGGAATGGGACAGTGGGGCGAGGAGAAAATACAATGTAGAATGTAGTTTGCAGGTCCAATCTGCCTGTCCCATTCTCGCATTTGAAAACTTCCCAATCCTTTGGGGGCGTTCCTTTTTTTTCCTAGTTATCCCTGCTTTCTCAAAGGTAGCGTCCCAGACTTACTTTACAATAGTTGGGGGTGGACCTGAAAACTACATTCTACATTGTATATCCTCCTCGCCCCATTGTCCCATCCCTTCCCCCACCCCAAGACTTTCTCCTGTCCTGGGGAAAATATTGATCTCCAGGGATAACTTGGGGAGGCGAGGGATGGGACAGTGGAGTGAGGCAGGTCATTAATCCGGTGGCGTATCGTCTTATCTTGCCTGCCAACATGCATGTTCACCCCGTCTTCCATCGTTCCCTCTTGGTCCCTGTTTGTCCCGATTGCCTGCTCCATTCAAGTGTACCCATCCTGCCTGCACCCTGTGTTTGGGATCACCTGCCCGACATCATGATCCACGCCATCTGGGACTCCCATTGGGTGGACGGTTGTTTTCAGTATTTAGTCCAATGGCTGGAGGGCGAGCCGGATGATTGCCCATGGGTAGAAGCTGCCTTGGTCAATGCTCCTGCCCTCATTCAGGCTTTTCATGCGCAATTTCAACAGAAGCCCCATCCCTTGCGCTGAAGTCAGGGGAGGGGTCTTCTGGGGGGGATGGTGTTGTGGTTGGCTCTGGGCCAGTTCCTGCCCCAAGGAATGTTTGGGTGGATGTGGGTGAATCCTCCCAGTGTCAAAGGCCTGTTTTACTGCTGACTGCTTCGGACAGCGAAGTATCGTCGGAAGCACGGAGTGACTGTGAAATGGGACCCTCAGAGGGTCACATGACCGGCAGACAGCCGATTAGGAAGCAATTCATCATCCTCCTTATCTTCCCTGGACTCTGATGAAGAAGCACTTATAGACGCATGCATGCGAAGGGCCATGAATAGAAGAGAGCAGCTACGTAGGTATTACAAGAGATTAGAGAGTTCACCTGTGGTTGGGTGTGGTTCAACTAATTAGGGCTGCTGTTAAATGGGCAGCGTGCCGGCCTCTCAGTGAGGAAGATTATCTGTTCCTGATAGTGGATGTGGCTTGACTCTCCAGATTCTCCAAGGACTATGTGCTTTGATTTCGGGACTCTGAATGTAAATCATAGTTAAACGTGTGAGTTTTGACAACGTCTGAAGGAGAATAGCTGTGATGACTTCACAGCTACTTGTTAATTGCTTTGAGTTTGTTTGTTTTGTTATTTCACTGCATTCAAGTCTGGTTGCTTTGAAAGTGAGCCCTTTGACTAAAAAAGGGGGGGGTTGCTTCTATTTTTCTGTGGATAAAGAAAGTATTCTTGACTTTTCACATGTGTGTGTCTATTTTGGCTACCTTTGCATTTAATTAGAGGCTCATGCAGAGAACCAGCAGAACAACATGTATGCTAGCATAAACAAATATTATGTAAATCACTTTTCCTTTTGTCTCATATTTATCGGAACCTATTTTTCATTTTCATGATGTATAGCTGATGATCCCACATTTACAAAATATTAATGTTTTTGACTTGTCCTTCGTTTTTCTGCAACCTGAGTATGTATACTCAAAAACAAAAGATACAATAATTAATAAAATAATTTTCATATAATACTATACAACTAGATCTACTGCCTTGTATTTAAAGATTAATTTGACATATCATTTGCCAGTTTCCAAAATCTGATTATATTGTAGATTAATCAAGCAGAAAACAGACTGGAAAGCTCACTATCCCTCACACTGAAGATGTTACCTAGTTGAATTCATGAGGTGGGGGCTCAATGAGCAGAGAAATAAGAGTAGTGGAAAATTTCACACACTGGCTAGCTGCAGAGAAGAGAAAAGCAGCAGAAGAGATCAGATTACAGCCCAGCAAAGACTTTCTAAGCAGAAAGACCAGCAACAGAGGCAGTGCTTCATTTGCAGTGAAAATGCAAATTTGGATGGAAACTGACCAAGGAGAGATTCAACCTGGAAATAAGGAAGAACTTTCTCATTGTGAGAGTGATCAACCAGCGGAACAGCCTGCCAGCAGAGGTTATGAACGCTCCATCACTTGACACATTCAAAAGGAAATTGGACTGTCATCTGGTTGGGCTCATGTGAAGTTTCCTGCTTAAGCAGGGGGTTGGGCTTGGGGGTATAAATTTTTTATTATTTTTCACACTTTACAGAGATTCCAATTTACATACCTCAAATTAAAATATAATACAATATAATATCAAATGCCAAATTCTTAATCAAATTAATCAAAGTTTTCTAATTATTTATCCAATTTATTCAGTTATATATCATTCATCCTGTGCTACCTCCTGTCCAAATACTATCATCCGGATTTTAGATATTGTTCTTCGTCTTCATTTGCATTTAAAGTGCTATAGCTATCTAGATTTCTCTTGGCTATTTGCTGTTTTTCATAGCTGTGCCTTCGTGCTTTAATCCATTTCCAGCATTCTTACTAAACTCATTCCTGCTTTTATTTTTAAAAAACCTTATTTTATCATAGCTGCCCTTAACAAAAGAAATATTCAAATTTACTTCTCTTTAAAATCCAGGAAGGAAAAAAAGAAAAAAAGAGAGAAAAGAAACACCATTCATATCATATCTTAATCTCATTATAACAATCTCAATGTACATAGGAGAAAGGGTTGTTATTATAAATTTTTACATATATTTCCTACTCAATTCATCTCTTTCATTTCTTTCATTATATCAATATATCATTTCTGCTTTAACAAATCAAAATCAATATGAATCATATTATTCCATTATTTTTGCAAAAAGTACTGTATCTTTTTTTTTAAGAATATATACATATATACACATTTACACAAAATAAATGTTTTACATCATATATTGATACAAAACCAAATCAACACATGACAGACAAACAAACAAACAAGCAAAAACAAAAGGAAAAAACAAACAACAACAACAAAAAAAAATTCTTAAAATATAGTTACTTATTTAAGTACATTAATAGCAATATTTATTCGCTTAGCATATTATATAGTATTTGTACTTATATTCCCTTTAGGAGGTAAGTTATGGTTGATTTTTGATTTTAAATTATTTTCTGGTGAAGCGTGTTATAACCTCAGCATTTACCATTTTCTCTTGTAGGTTGTCACTATTCTTTAAATCATTTGGTTTTTTCTTATCCGCCTTCTTTCATTCATGTTTAATTTTCTTTAAGATTATACAAATCTTTCTTTATAAAAGACTTGGTATATATATCTTTTATAATTTTTCCTATGTAATAAAAAGGATATAAAGTATTGTTAGTCTTGTGTTTTCTTTTGAGTTTTATTTCTTCTCTTGAACCAATTATAAAGGTATTTCCAAGTTTTACCATGTTCGGAGTCTTCTTTGTTTTTTAATTTAATTGTTAGTGCATCTGATTCAGCACAATCTAAAAAATTTTTTATTATCAAATCGTCGTCTGGGGGTTCGGGTTGCTTCCATTGTTGGGCTATTGCTATTCTAATTGCTGTCAATATATGTATGAGTAAATAATGTTTGTTTTTATCTATTTTTTGGTCTATGATTCCAAGGAGAAAGGCTTCGGGGGTTTTGTTTATTTTCATTTGTAATATCTCTTCTATCCAGTTCTGCATTTTAATCCAAAATTTTTTAATTTTTGGGCAGGTCCACCAAATGTGGTAATAGGTCCCCATTTTTTTACATCTCCAGCATTTCGGATTTATTCCTTTGTACATTTGTGCTAGTCTTGCCGGTGGGAGGTGCCACCGGTAGTACATTTTATATATATTTTCCCTAAAAGCTGTTGACCTCGTTATTTTATAGTTTTTGGTCCAGATTGTTTCCCATTTGTCTAAATTTATACTATAACCAAAATTTCTGCCCCCACTGTGTATGTTGTTTTTAACGATGTAGTCCTCCATTTTGTAATGTAACATATATCTATATATTTTGGAAATCATTTTCTTATCTTGGCCTAAAATTATCTTATCTAATTCTATCTCTTTTATTTGTATCTCTTCTCTTTTCCCTTCTTGATATTTTGATTTAATTACATTGTATGTCCACCAATCAATTTTTATTCCAATTTCTTCTAATTGTTCCCTTGTTTTTAATTCCCCGTTTTTTCCTAATGTTTGGTAATAATTTAGCATTTTGTTTAGCTCTCTCAAATTTGGGTATACCGTCGCCTCTAAACTAGAGTACCATTTTGGAATATGATGATAATACATTTTTTAAATTTTTTTCCAAGTTGTGTATAGTGAATTCCTAATTATGTGCTGTCGGAAGTAACTATGTGTTATTTCTTTATTCTCCCATAGAATAGCATGCCACCCAATTCTCATATCGTGTCCTTCTAGTATTAGTAATCTTTTGTTTTCGAGTTTAAACCATTCTCTCAGCCAGTCCATAACCGATGCATTGTAATATGTCTCAAAGTCAGGTAGCCCAAATCCTCCCTGTTTAATATTATCCTGCATATATTGAATTCTGATTCTAGGTTTTTTCCCAGCCCAGACAAATTTTGTAATCATTCTGTTCAATTTTTGAAAGAAGCTTTTTCTTAGTGTAATTGGGATCGTTCTGAATAGGTATAATATTTTGGGTAGGATGGACATCTTAATTGTTGATATTCTGCCTATGAGTGAAATAGGCAGTTTATTCCATTTTTCTAGTTTCATTTTTATTTCTTTTATTAGAGCCGTATAGTTATCTTCTTTTATTGTAGTTGCTTTTGCCATTAGTTTTATTCCCAAATATTTAACTGTTTTTACTATTTGTAGGCCTAATTTTCCTTCTAATGTTTTTTTCTCTGTATTTGTTAGATTTTTGGTTAATATTTTAGTTTTTTGTTTGTTAATTTTTAGTCCAGCTACTTTGCCAAATTCTGTAATTTCCTTTAATAAAATTTCGCCTGATTCTATAGGATCCTCTATATTGAATACTAGGTCGTCGGCAAAAGCCTGGATCTTGTATTCCTGTCCCTTCAAATTCAACCCTTTAACATTTTTATTTGACCTTATCTGTTTTAATAAAATTTCTATGGCCAGGATGAATATTAATGGAGACAGCGGACATCCCTGTCGCACTCCTTTTTCAATTTTTATATTCTGCGTTAATTGACCATTTATTATCACTTTTGCCGATTGTGTGGAATATATCGTCCTAATTGCTCTTACAAATTTTTCTTTGAATTTCATTTTGATCAGTTGGTTAATAAAAAAGTTCCAATTCAAATTATCAAATGCTTTTTCCACGTCCAGGAATATTAAAGCCAAATTTTTCCCTGGATTCGCCTCGTAATGTTCTAGAATATTTATTACATTTCTCAAATTATTTTTAATGTTTCTGTTTGGTAAGAAGCCGTTTTGATCTAGATGTATTATTTCATTGATTATCCCTTTAAACCTTTCTGCTAATATTGTCATAAAAATTTTGTAATCCGAATTCAACAATGTGATTGGTCTGTATTGTTTTATCGAGTGTCTTTGTTCTGGGTCCTTTGATATTAATGTTATTAACCCTTCCTTCCAGGATTCAGGCATTGCTCCTTTATCTAGCACTTCGTTTAGCATCTGTAACAATAATTTTTTGACTGGCTCGTACATATCTTTATAAAATTCGGCTGGTATTCCATCTACTCCCGGGGTTTTGTTATTGTTTTGTTTTTTGATTGCTAACTCAAGTTCTGTCATAGTTATATTTTTGTCCATCCTGTCTATGTTACTCTCCGATATTTGAGGTAATTCTATCTCGTTTAAATACTGGTTTATTTCTTCCTCTTCTATATCATCTTTCCTATATAGCTGCTGAAAGTAGTTTTGAATTATCTTTTTTTTCTCTTCTATGTCAATTTGTTTTTCTCCCCTTTCATCTTCTAGCTGTTGGATATATTTTTTCTCTTTCTGTTTTTTAATTTTGTAGGCAAGCCACCTTCCTGGTTTGTTTGCATGCTCGAAGTAGTTTTGTTTTACACTTTTAATTTTTTGGGCTATTTCTTCCTGCACTATCAAATTTATCTTATGTTTAATTACATCTCTTTTTTTCTTTTAGTTCCACTTTTTTTGGGTATTTTATCCATTTGGCTTCTATTTGTTCTAGTTCTTTTTGGTTTTCTCTCATCTCTTTATTTTTATCTTTATTTTTTTTGCTAGTGTATGCAATTGTTATCCCTGTAATATAAGCCTTGGTTGTGTCCCATATGTTTTGTATGGTTGTATCTTCGTTCCAATTTTTTTCTAGAAAAATATCTAATTCTTTATTTAAAAATTCTTTATATTTGTTTTCTTGTATGGTTTTTATATTCATTGTCCATCTATTTTTTTTAGCTTGATTCCCTCTAATTATAATGCTTACTGGGTTGTGGTCTGCCCAAAAGTTGGGTTCTATTTCTGCCGATATTATCTCTTGTTGTAACTCTATATTTGTCCATATCATGTCAATTCTGGACCATGAATTATGGGGGTGTGAATAGTACGTATACTTACATTCATCTCTGTGTCTTTCCCTCCATGAATCTTTTAATTTGAATTCCTCTATAATGTCTTTGAGTTCTTCTGGTAGTACTTTTTTCTTTTTATTCTTTTCTTTACCCTTATAGTCTTTGTCATAATCTATTATTATATTAAAGTCCCCAATCACACAGATATTTCCTTCTTCAATTTTTATTATTTTTTGATACAACTTTTTATAAAAGCATTTTTGATCTTTATTGGGGGCATAAATCACAATTAGGTTTGGGTTTTTTTTGGTTAATTTCAATTTCTAAAATGAGTATTCTACCCTCTTCATCACTATCAATTACTTTCGGATTTAGCCAGGTTTTAACATATAGTGCAATTCCTCTTTTTTTTTTCATTTGCAAGTGATGTAAATAGCTTTCCCAATTTCGGATATTCCAATACTTTCTTATCCTTTTTTTTTTTACATGGACTTCCTGAAGGCATATTACATCCAAATTTTGTTTTAATAATTTTGTAAATATTTGTCCTCTTTTTTGAGGAGAGTTCATTCCATTTATATTCACCGAGAATAATTTAATTTCTTTGTTCATTCTTTATCAACTATCTTGCCCTTTTGCTACTTCTTAGTTCTCTGTAGTTTTCTGTTTTTCCCTCTTTCCCTTTACTATTCTTATCTGTTCTTTCTTCCTCTATCTCTCCCTCCTCTTGGCTTGTTGTCTCTAATTCTGTGCTACTTTCCCCTTCTTTTTTCAGATGTTCTAAAATAAATTTATCTGCTTGTTCTAATGTTTCTATATTTATTTTCTTCCCCTTCCACGTTACCATCACCCCTTCTGGGACTAACCATCTAAATTGTATCTCATTTTTTATTAATTTATTTGTAAAGTAATGATAGTCCCTCCTTCGTTCCCTAATTCTTTTTGGTATTTGTTTCAGTACAATAATGTCCTTTCCTTTATACGATAGGACCCCCCTAGTATTCCTGTATATCTCATCTCTCAGGGGTTTTTTAGTGAATCTGATGTGGACCTCCCTGGGGAGTTGGTGACGACGTGCGTAGTTAGTTTGCACTCGATATACTTCATCTACATGGTTAATTAGTTCATTTTCATTTATTTTTAATTCTTCAGCGAAAAGTTCCACTGCTGTCGCAAACAAATTTTCCCCTTTTTCTTCAGGTATGTTTTGTAATCTAAGGTAAAAAGAGGCTTTTTCAAATTCCAATTGGGCGATGGCCCCTTCCAAATCTTTATTTACCCTTCTGAGTTCTTCTTCATTTTTGGTTAGTCTTAACTTATTCGCTTCGGTTGTCTCTTCCACCTGTTGTATTTTAGTTTCCTGTCTGTCTACTGTTTTTTTAACATCCTCTATTATATTATTAAATTTGGCAAAATTTTCATTTACTTCCTCAAATTTTTTTTGTGTCTCTTGGTGGTTTTTAATTATAGTTTCTTGGGTTTGATTAGAGGTTTCTTGTTGTTTTACCATAAATTCTTGGATTTTGTCTAAGGAGTTTTGTAGGCTTTGTAATGAAGGGGCCTGATCTTTACTCTCTCCTGTAGCGATGTCGGAGGTCGAAGAGGATTTCTGCACAGCTGGTGATAATAAAGTTAAATTACCCCTTTTCATCGATTTAGTTAATGTTTGTTGAGTTGCCATTTGTAATAGATTTTTGTATATATTAATATTATAACCTTCTAATAATCAGTTCAATATCTAGTCAATCTAGTCAATATCTGATCAATCAATCAAATTAATTCTGTAACAGTTAATTCAATATATAACCGATCAATCTAGTCAATCTATACAATTAATTTTGCAAATTAATATAGCATATATATCCAACACAGACAAAAATAGAGTGGGGTATTGTCAATATACTTAATAGCTAATAGGTCATAAAGTGGGAGGGAGGAACAAGATGTCAAGATGAATAAATCTAATAGGAAGGGGGGAGATAGTAGTTTCAATTATTATAAATGTTTCAATACTTAATCAATACATAATGTAACTTAACCTATCTTATTCTAACTTAAGTTTGATAATTGATACTTAATATTTAATACTTAATACTTAACACTTTAATACTTAATACTTAATCAATATTTAATATACAATTAATTAATTAATGGTTAGGTAGTTAATAATTAAATAGTTGAATAATTAATTAAGTCAATCCTTATAGAGTATTATATATAAGACAGTTTTTTAGGAATGAAGGTCTAAGTAGTGCAGATATAATATAGATTCAGCAAGACATTACATCAATTAGTCAATTAATTAATTCATTAGCTAATTAGGATTGATTGGAAGTATTGTTGGTTGTTAATTATTAACAACAACAATCTTGATTTCATCTAAATGTATTCCAATCCAGTCTCTGTCCTTAATCTTCTTCCAATCTTATGTATTGTCCAATTAATATTTCTTAGTTCTAATAATAATTTTAGCCAGATTAGTTCAAAATGGATAGTTCTAGTAATCCCACAGTTATTATTTAAGGCTTGGAAAGTTGTAATTTACCGTCTAATAATTTCATATAAGTTTCCAAAGTTCTTATGAGAAGATCTGCTGTAGTAATATTGAAGCCAGTCCAGTCAAGCTGAAACCTGTTAAATCGAAATCCGAGTGGTAATCCTGTTCCTTTAAAGTTCTATCTTCTTATACCTTTCAAGAGTTCAAGTAGCTGGGTAAACAAAAGACAAGCGCAAGCCCAATAAATAAGTTGAAAAGGTGCGGATCTCCGAGACACTGTTTATATTCCAGCTGTTCCTGCCTCCGTTGATCTATCTTCCCGGAAGAGAGAAAAGCTTAGTCATCTGAACGTAACATCTGCTACGAATACTCACACCCGGAAAGTTTTTGTAGTTCTCAACTTTCACCGCTCCTATTTCACCAGGTGTTCCAGTTGTTTCAGTATTTCTTCGTCGATCTTTAAGCTCGCGTCTCCCCCCGATATCATCCACCGCCAATCTTCTGAATTTTCAATCCACCTCTGCTCCGTCTCTCGATCCAGCTCTCTTATCACACACCTGAACCTCCTGTCATCGCATGCTTTATCTTAGCTCTCCTGACGCTCAAACTTTTCAATCGCCGCTTATTTCACTTTGAGCTCCTCTGTCTTTCTCTTTCTCTTTCCCACGATTATTCAAGCATACAAGAAGCTCCAGAACTCGAGGTATACTGTTTTAATGTAAATGCTGAGGCTCACCGATCTCTTCTCACTTCCTCCTTGATGTTTACGGGGCGGCCATGTCTCCGGGCCAGCAAACGCTGGCTTCTTTTTTGCCCGGTCCTGGCAGTTTTAAAAGCTTGTTCCGATGTGAGTTTGCGATTCTCACACCGGGCACAGCATCACCACCTCTTACGATGCCCTCCCCTCCAAGTTGGGCATCTGATTTTATACTTAAAGGCAATAAAAGTCGTGCTGGGAGAGCAGCGGTTCACTCACCAGCTCCGCATCGACCAAGCCCCGCCCCGGAAGTCTTTGCAAAAAGTACTGTATCTTCATTAGAAAGACCAGTGTATTAATATTCTTCCCTAATCTAGATATATTCCACTGCCATTCTTAGTGTGATAATGTTCCCTAATTTATAAATTTCACTGCCAATCCCAGTGTAATTATCTTCCCTAATCTATGTGTCAACAGGGGGTTGGACTTGATGACCTGCAAGGTCCCTTTCAACTCTAATAATAAATAAATAAAAATAAATAAATAAACTTCTCTCTCTCCAGAATATGGGTACTGGGCTTCTTCTATGTGTATTAATATACTGTATATACAAGGGTGGACAAAAAAATGAAAACACCTTGAAAAATCATCAAAATATATTTTAATATGGTGTTGTTCCACCTTTTGCAGCAAATACAGCCTCAATTCTCCGAGGTATTGATTCATACAAATTGTGAATTGTTTCCAGAGGAATTTTAGCCCATTCTTCAGTTAAAGCACCCTCCAATTCTTTTAGAGAGGGTGGTGGTGGAAATTGACTTCTTACTTGAATCTCTAAAACCAACCATAAATGCTCAATAATGTTGAGGTCTGGTGATTGTGGTGGCCAGATGAGATGCTGAACTTTATTAGAATGTTCCTCGTGCCATTCTTTAACAATTCTTGCTCTATGGATTGGTGCATTATCATCTTGAAAGATGGCATCCCCTCTGGAAACAGTTCTTGAACCATAAGATGCATTTGATCGGCTAAAAGTCCTAAATAGTGATGGCTGTTAATTCTTCCATGAAGGGAAATCATTGGCCCAGCAGATTTCCAAGAAATAGCACCACAGATCATCACTGAACCCCCGCCATATTTGATGGTTGGGAGAGGGCAGTCTGGATGAAATGATTCTTTTGGCTGTCTACAAACGTAAACAGGGCCAGAGGTCTGAAAAAGGGTAAACGATTCATCAGAGAAAATCACATTTTGCCACTGCTCATGGGACCATTTCTGGTGGTTTCTCCACCACTCTAAACGCTTTGAAACATTTGTCTTTGAGAGCAGAGGTTTTCTAATTGCAGCTCTTCCATGGAATCCAGATTTGTGAAGCTCTCTTCGAACAGTTTTTGTGGAAACTGGGTTCTGTACGTGTTTATTGAGCTGTGGTCTTGCGATCCACTCTAGCAATTCGCTTTAGAGTCCAACGGTCTCTCTCAGACAACTTCGACTTTTGACCAGATCTGTGCTTGGCTGAGGACGTTTTCCCTTCTCTTTCAAAAGCAGTCATTACTTTTGAGACATTACCACTTGAAAGGCCAAACATTCGGGCACTTTCTGTTACAAAATCCCCACTATACTATTAATAAAAACCCTTAAAAAGCAGTCCAATCATCACACATACGTACCAATCACTCATTGATTCTTTCTTCCTTTCATGTTCTTGCTTCTATGCTGGCATGGGAATAATTGGCTCACAAAGAATACTGTCACTCAAATAAATACAAAATATCAAGGCTTACTATCTTCTGTCCAGGATAAGTGGACTGGCAGAAAGAATATGCAACAATTTCAAGTTTGCTAATGATCAGCAAGAAAAATGCCCTGTTTTTCTGTCAAGTCTTATCTTTTGGACATTTTGTACAAGGATATAAAGGGACCTTATCAGTAGTTTCAATCAGGGTCAGCATGAAAGTAAGAAATAAAAATGCAAGCAATGCAAATATCACTAGGTCATGAACCTCCTGTTATCTAACCCAATCAGGAAAGGTTGCTTATCAGCATTAAAGATTAACATTACTATCCACTTGATTGCATTGACCTCTGGTAACCTTAGGGCTTGACTACCGTATTTTTTGGAGTATAAGATGCATCTGAGTATAAGGCACTCCTTAGTTTTTGGGATGAAAATAGGAAATCTGCTTGCCAGGTATTCATCTGGCTAGTGTCCTTAGCAAACACATTATTTTATTCCCTGGTTAGGACTTTAAAAGAAAATTTATTCAGAGAGAGTAACAATGAAAGAGCTTGTAAGACAGTAAGAGCTGGAAACACCATTAGCACCTGGAAAAAACATTTGGAGCAAGTAGAGCAATGGAAAAAACCCTGCAAAGACTTAGGGCCTGGAAAACATTCTTCGCAGAGAGTAACAATGAAAGAGTTTGCAAGCCAATAAGAGCTGGCAACATTGTTAGAGCTGGAAATAAACATTTGGAGCAAATAAAGCAATAAAAAACCCCTACAAATACAGGATTTGGAAAACATTCTTTCCCAGAGAGTAACAATGAAAGAGCTTGCAAGCTGGTAAGAGGTGGGAACATTGTTAGCACCTGGTCAGGCTGGGAAGAAATTTATTTTTGAGCAAGTTAGAGCAATGAAAAAAACCCTGAAAAATCTTAGGGCTTTGAAAACATTATTTGCAGAGAGTAACAATGAAAGAGCTTGCAAGCTGGTAAGAGCTAGAAACATTGTTAGCAGCCGGTTAGGCCTGGAAAGAAACTTATTTGGATTAGATTAGATTAGATTTATTGGATTTATATGCCGCCCCTCTCCGCAGACTCGGGGCGGCTCACAACAATAGCAAAAAACAGTACATAGTGACAAATCCAATGCCCACCAATCCAATTACAATTTTAAGTTAAGAAATTCATAAAACAATCCCAATATATATAAAAAACAAGCACACAATCAATCAAACAGGAAAACAACATGGGCAAGGGGGAGATGTTTTAGTCCCCCCATGCCAGACGGCAGAGGTGGGTTTTAAGGAGTTTACGAAAGGCAAGGAGGGTGGGGGCAATCCTAATCTCAGGGGGGAGCTGGTTCCAGAAGGTCAGAGCCACCACAGAGAAGGCTCTTCCCCTGGGTCCCACCAGACGACATTGTTTAGTCGACGGGACCCGAAGAAGGCCGACTCTGTGGGACCTAACCGGTCGCTGGGATTCGTGCGGCAGAAGGTGGTCATGAAGATATTCTGGTCCGGTGCCATGAAGGGCTTGGAGCAAGTTAGAGCAATGAAAAAACCCCTGCAAAGACTTCAGGCTTAGAAAACATTCTTTGCAGAGAGAAACAATGAAAGAGCCTGCAGAGTAAGAGCTGGGAAGATCATTAGCAGCTAGTTAGGGCTGGAAAGGGGAAAAAAAGCCACATTCATAGTATAAGACGCACCCAAATTAGTAAAGTGGATGGATTCAGTTACAGATATAATGAATCTACTATAAGGAGACTTGAAAGAAGAGGTTAGAAATATGTTTAGAGATTTGCATCAAATACTTTGAACTACCGTATTTTTTGGAGTATAAGACGTACTGGAGTATAAGACGGGGAGGAAAATAGGGGAAAGAATCTGCTTACCAGGTATTCATGTGGTTAGTGGTCACCTTCAGCACATTATTTTATCCCCTGGTTAAGGTCTTAAAAATACCTTTATTCTGAGAGAATAACAATGAAAGAGCTTGCAAGCCTGTAAGAGCTGGGAACATCATTAGCACTTGGAAAGAAACAGTTGGCGCAAGTAAAGCAATGAAAAAAACCCTACAAAGACAGGTTTGAAAAATATTCCTCGCAGGGAGTAACAATGAAAGAGTTTGCAAGTGGGTAAGAGCTGGGAACATTATTAGCACCTGGTTATGGCTGGAAAGAAACATTTGGAGCAAGATAGACCAATGGGGGAAAAAACCTGCAAAGACTTAGTGCTTGGGAAAAATTCTTCGCAGAGAGTAACAATGAAAGTGCTTGGGAACATTAATAGCACCTGGTTAGGGCTGGAAAGAAGCATATGGAGCAAATACAGCAATGAAAACCCCCCTACAAAGACAGGTTTTGGAGAACATTCTTGGCAGAGAGTAATAATGAAAGAGCTTGCAAGCTGGTAAAAACTGGGGATATTGTTAGCACCTAGTTAGGGCTGACAAGAAACATTTGGAGCAAATAGAGAATGGGAGAGAAAATCAAAGACAGGGTTTAAAAACATTCTTGGCAGAGAGTAACAATGAAAGAGCTTGCAAGCCGGTAAGAGCTGGGAACATCGTTAGCACCTAGTTAGGGCTGGAAAGAAACTTATTCAGGGCAAGTTAGAGCAATGAAAAAAAAACCTGCAAAGACTTAGGGTTTGGAAAACATTCTTCACAGAGAGAAACAATGAAAGAGTCTGCAAGGTAAGAGCTGGGAAGATCAATAGCAGCTAGTTAGGGCTGGGGGGAAAAAGCTAAATTCAGATAAGACCTAATTACCAGCCTCTTTTAGGAAGGAAAAAGGTGCATCTTATACACTGAAAAATACAGTATACCTTTCTGTATTTCCATGCTCGTTATTAAATAACTCCATATTCTAAATTCACTCCAATTGCTGTTTTATTTTTATTTTTTATTTGGCAAGTACATATTTGTAATATACATAGATACATTGTTTATGTACATAAGATGGGTACTGATAAGAGGGAATAATTGGACAGGGATAGTAGGAACACTGGTGCACTTACGCACACCCCTTACAGACCTCTTAAGAATTGGGTGAGGTAGACAGTGGACAGTCTAAGGGAAAGGTTTTGGGGATTTGGTGACGAAACCACAGTCAAGTAGCAATAGCATTTAGACTTATATACCACTACACAGTGCTTTATAGCCCTCTCTAAGCAGTTTAATCATATTGAGAGAGTAATCATATTGCCCCCAACAATATAGCCCCTCATTTTACTGACCTACTGACCTACTGAGATTTGATCTGCCAAACTGCTGGCAGCCGGTGATCAGAAGTATCTTGCAGTACTGCACTCTAATCACTGTGCCACCAAGGCTCTGTATAAGTATAAAGTAATGAGTTCCAGGAATTAACCACTCTGTTGCTAAAGTCATATTTTCTACAGTCAGGTTTGGGGTGTTCACTTTGAGTTTGCATCTGTGGTGTGCTCATGTATTGTTGTGGTTGAAGCTGAAGTAGTCATTGAAAGGTTGGATGTTGCAGCAGATAATTTTATGAGTTATGTTTAGGTCATGCCAAAGGCAACATAGTTCTAAGCTTTCTAAGCCCAGGATTTCAAGTCTGGTTGTGTAAGATACTCTGTTGCAAGTAGAGGGGTGGAGGGCTCTTCTAGTAAAGTATTTCTGGACACTTTCTAATGTATTTATGTCCGATATGTGGTGTGGGTTCCAGACAGATGAGCTGTATTCAAGGATTGGTCCGGCAAATGCTTTGTATGCTTTGGTTAGTAGTGTGATATTATTGGAGAAGCTACATAAAGATTAGGTTAACAACGATTGAAGCCTTTTTGGCGATGTTGTTACAGTGGGCTTTGGCACTTAGGTCATTTGATATGAATATTCCAAGATCTTTGACAGAGTAAGGGTCTTCTGCAAGATCTTGTTTATTCATCTTGTATTTGGTGTTCTGATTCTTTTTGCCAATGTGCGGGCCAGAGCATTTGTTGGTTGAGATTTAGAGTTGCCAGACGTTTGACTATTCTGACACAAAGTCAAGGTCTTTTTGGAGGGTAGCAGTGTTGTCAATGGTGTTGAAGAGTTTTACATCATCGGCAAAGAGAATGCAGACACTTCTAATGTGATCGCAAAGGTCATTTATATAGAGTGTTGGTCCTAGTACGCTGCCTTGGGGTACACTGCTGTTAACAGAAATGGGATTAGATAGGGCGCTCCCTATTTTGACCACGTTGTCTGTTTGACAGGAACACAGTTATCCAGTCATGTAGGGATCTATTGTTTTGCCCTGGTTAATTTTATTTATTTATTTATTTTATAAACAACGCTCAAAAAAAATAAAGGGAACACTTAAACAACACAATATAACCCCAAGTGAATCAAACTTCTGTGAAATCAAACTGTCCAGTTAGGAAGCAACACTGATTAACAATCAATTTCACATGCTGTTGTGCACATTCAACCTTGTACAGAACTAAGTATTCAATGAGAATATTTCATTCATTCAGATCTAGGATGTGTTATTTGAGTGTTCTCTTTATTTGTTTGAGCAGTATATATATATGTATGTATGTATGTATGTATGTATGTATGTATGTATGTATGCATGACAGTCATATATTTTTGCTGAATTTGAAAATTAAAGGAGACCAGGATAGATCGATTTCAGCCTTGTTCTGGCCTCATCAGCTAGTCATACCCTCCCTGGAATTTGAATGTGCAGCCATTGCCTTGTAAGGCAGAGAATTAACCTCTAGGCTACAGTATCTAATCCCTTCAGCTTTGTACCAGGGAAGTGTTATATGTTTTTTTTTCTGTTGAATCACCCTGGTATATCCAAATATGAGAGAAGCTTAATGCTTCATTTCGCCTCTCGGCCCAACCTAGGGCCATTCCCAAGGCAGTTAATTAATTTATATATATTTATATTTTATGCTATTTATATTTATATTATTTTAAATCCCTATTCATGTTAGAGTAGGGTTTTGCAGAAATGTATAGCCCAACCAGCCAGGAGTTCTTGAGAAAACATTAACTAGTACAATACAGACAACAAGCCACCTTGTTGTGGTTCCGTCTGAGGCCCCTCCGGGAACGGCTGACCTTCTGTCGGTTTCCAGCTCAGAGGGAGAGGCTGAGGAACAGGAGGTGCAGACAGACGAGGAGGAGGAATCCCAGGCTGAAGAAGAGGGAGGACAGCCAGAGTCCCACCAGGGGGAGCTCTCCCCAGCAAGCAGCCTGGATTCCTTAGAGGAAAGTGCACAAGCCATAATTGATCTGCGACAACGAAGAGCTACTCAGAGACGGAATCAATTGGCTAAATACTTTCAGCATTAAAGTGGCAACAGCTGGGTTTGGGTGTGGTGCTCTTGGGAAAGGCTAAAAGGCAGACCCACCCTTCCTGGCTTGTGGAGTTTTATCTTTGAGAGTCGTGGGACCTGACTGTGAACTTTGGCGTCTTGGAATCCTGGTTTGTGCCTTTGACTATTGAAACCTTGGGGGGGGGGGGGTGCCAGCAAGAAGCTTGCTGTATTGTCTGGACATCAGGACCCTGCTGTACCGTATTATATCCTGTCTGTTGGGAAGAACAGGTTTTCCTCTGTGCTTATTTTTTCCAGTTATAAAATACTTTTGGCTTTTACCAGAGTGTCTGGCTGTTTTTTCCAGTTGGTGTTGAGGTCTGGGGGAACCCAGACAGAACACACCTACAATTCACAACAAATCACCCACGACTAGCTACAAGCCACGCCTATGCAAAAGTGCATTACATTTATCCATCAGGTTGCAGCACATTCTGTAGATTCACAGTGACTTAGCATTCTTTACTTATTACAATCATTATATTAATTATAATCCCTTTTCCTGCAGTGGGATATTACATCACGTCAGTAGTAATCCTGACAATTCATACTTATATCAATGCAAACCTTACAAACATATCCATGACATATATAGTTACATATTTTCTTTATTGTATCTCCAACATTTAGTAAAAACAACATAAGCAGTAAAAAAAACACCACAGAATCAGTGCCTAAAATAATAATAAATGATATTTCTTTGACACGTTAAACATTCAGAGAAAAAAATGCTAATAATACTTTATATATATATATTTATCCTCTTCTTTGCTAAATTAATTGAAATTAACTACACATGAGACATATTTCATTGACAGATAGAAATATTATAAAATTTATTCCCTTATATTCCCCTTACCTTTCTATAATAGAACATAAACATCTTAACTCAATATCTAATTTAATCCTTTCATCTCTGTGTTAACTCCTTATCCATTGCTGCCACCAATCCTTATTTTATCATCTGGGTCTTCAGTAAATTTAAATTATATTATCATGTATTCCTTCAAAAGTAATTAAGAAAATTACTTCTCAATTATTTTTTTGTTTCCAACCATTCACAAACCTTTCCCCAGATCTTATATTAATCACACTCTTCTTTACCTTTTAAAGTAAGCCTATTCATTTCAGCACAATCTAAAATCTTACGTAATATTTCTCTTACATATTTGTAACTAATCTCTTTTATCTTCATATCAACACCTCTTTCATATTAATAAGTTATCAGTTTGTGTTCATGTTTCAACTTTCCTTTATCAGTCAAAATGTCCTTATATTGTGTCCAAAAAAAAAAGTAAAAAAACCTAACAACCAAATTAATCCAATATCCAAGAAAAGGAAAGGGATGTAAAAAACTCCAAAAGCATCACACTACCAAAAAAATAAATAAATGGGGGATCCAAAGTGAAAACTTCAGGCAAGAAAAAAAAAAGCTATACAATGAAGAAAAGTGAGTGGAAAACAAAAAGAAAAAAGAGAGAAAAATATATAGGTATATAAGCAGCAATGGGCCACTATTCCTGTGCCACCAGAATGCCTGTGCAGAAGCTGAATCTCGTGTGAGAATGCGTGATTTCCAGCTTTTTTTGCTTCCGCAAATGCGCAGAAGCAAAAAAGCTAAAAACAGTGAAAATAACGTAAATTTCCCCTGCTGCCTGCCCTGCCCATTAGCCTGCCCCCTGCCTGCCCTGCCTTTTTCCCCAGCCCTGCCCTGCTCTGCCCATTTGCCTTGCCCCGCCTGCCCTGCTGCGAGCGGTGGCTCTGTCACGAGTAGCCTGAGTGCTCCGTCCCCCACTGCCTGCCTTACCTTTTGCTCCGGTGCTTGCACACCGGCTTCTCCCATGCCATGCCAAGAAGATGGCATGCGGCGTGAGGAGGAGGCCAAGTGGGCCTGAGCTCCAGCCATGTGGTTTGTTCTGTTCTCTCTCATGGTGCAGGCATCGTGCAGTGTGGTGATGGTACCTGAGTGCAGGGCCGCCGATAGGCCAGTAATACTGCTACTGGCGTCAGGGGCCCGGCCAAATTGAAAAATGGGGGAGGGCCCAATTTTGGCCCGCCACCGTGTGCCGGCACCCTGGCACCCGCAGCAGTCATTGTGCCCAGCACCATTCCCTGTAGGCTGCGCACGCCTGCGCCAGCACATCCCAAAATGCCCCCCGCGCCTATAGCCCCCTCGCGCCCCTGGCTACTCGCCGCTGCCCCCTGCCCGCCTGCCCGCCCGATCCATCTCTCGTTCTCCTCCGCTTTCCACCTTGGAGCGCGGCTCCTCCCGCAGCGGGAACGCCCACCCCACCGCTCTCGCAGTCCCTTCGCTGAGAGCACTTTTGTCCCGGGCTCTCAGCAAGGGGGCTGCAGGAGAAGCGGGGCAGGCGTTCTCACAGCGGGGGCCGGCTAAGGTGATTTTCAATGTCGGGTGTGCGGACCGGCGCACGCTCTCCCCATCCCCCTGCCAGCCCGCCCGAAACATTCAAAGTAAGAAAAACCTTCACCGGCATTGAAAATCACTTTTGCCAGCCTCCGGAGAATGAGAGAGAGTGAGAGCGACAGAGCAAGATAGAGAGAAAGTGAGAAAGAGAGAGAAAGAGGGGGGAGAGAAAGAGATAGCAATAGATAGAGAATGAGAGAGAGAAAGAGTGAGAGAAAGAAAACAAGAGAGAAATAGTGAGAGAGAGAGAGAAAGCAAGAGGGGGAGAGATAGAGAAAGAGGGGGAGAGATAGAGAAAGAGAGATAAAGAACGAAAGAGAGAGATGAGAGACGAAGGAAGAGAGTGAGAGAAAGAAAGCAAGATAGAGAAAGAGAAAGAAAGAAAGAGAGAGAGATGAGAGAGGAAGGAAGAGAGTGAGAGAGAGGAAGAAAGAGAGAGAGAGAGAGAAGAGTGGGAGGAAGAGAGAGAGAAATTATAGAAAAAGGGGAGAAAAAAGAGAAATGAGAAAATGATTGAGGCAGAAAATGACAGGAAAGAGAGAGAAACAGAGAGAGAAGTGACTCTTGATTTAAAGCATATCCTAAAAGCACTTAAATAATAACAGAAAAAAAACCCAGCCCTCACCTGTTTTTATTAATAATTCTGCTGGTTGTTTTAGTTTTAATAGTAATGGATTTTGGTTTTTTTAAATTATTAATTTCTTTTAATAAAAAAAGAAGGGATTTATTTATTTATTTATTCATTCATTCATTCATTCATTTATTTATTTCTATGCCACCCAATCCCAAGTTTTTCCTTATTTCCAGATTGCATTTCTTCTTGGTGAGGTTCCGCCCATTGCTTTTTGTACTACCTTCAGGTGGCATGGAGAATAAATAGATGCCATCTGCTCTGTGGCAGCCCTTTAAGGATTGGGAAACTACCATTATATTCCCCCTCAGTTTTCTATTTGTTGAGCTAAACATACTCATTCTCTTAGCCCTTGTTCATAGGATTTAGCTTCTAGGCCGGGGGTGTCAAACTCAATTTAATTGAGGGCCACATCAGGACTGTGTTTGACCTCAGAGGGCCAGGGGAGGGCTTGTCCAGGGTGTCTGGCCATGGTGGGCATGGCACGGGATTTGGGGGGCAGTAGTTTTAAAATGGCGGGGGGGCAGACACTTAGGCTGTATGGGGCCCCAAAATTCCTGATGGCGGCCCTGCCTGAGTGAGTTGTGGCCTTCAGAAGCACAGCGCTGCTGCTCCCAAAGACCACAACTCACTCACGTGCCATTGCCGCGCTGAGAGATGCCTGCAGCACAGGAGAGCAGAAAGTAGGCCATGCAGCTGGAGCTCAGGCAGGCTGAATTTGCTGCTGGCCCCAGCTGCCACTCTAAGTGCCGCAGCAAGATCATTCCTTCTTCCAGTAGCAAAAAACATGGTGATTTTTATTGGAATTACACCGGTTGTGTGTGCATGACCCACACATGCCTGGTGGCAATGGAGCTAGGCTTTGGAGAGGGACAGTATACAACAACAACAACAACAACAACATTATTATTATTACTACTACTACTACTACTACTACTACTACTACTACTACTACTACCATAATGGCATACCCACTGTTCCGGCGCCTGGCCCATCCCTGTATTTAACTATCAAATTTTCAGGCGCTTCTTGCCCTAATCTACTTATTTGCCCAAAAAAAGACCCGAAAAAGAAAGAAAAAAATTTGTATGACCAATCTTCAGGCTCTTCTTGCCCTAATCCACTTATTTGCCAAAAAGTGACTCAATGATCAAGAAAGAGAAGGATGAAAATCCAAAATATAATTCACAATATCAGTTTAAAAACAAAAAAAGCAGTCTCCAAATGGCAAACAGCCCACTAACTGCAGCCATAACAATCACATTTTATATGTACTACTCTCTTCAGTTCAAGGCAAGTTGGTATCTCTCAAAAGCAAAATAGAAAACACTTACATAATCCACAGCTGTAAGTAAAAAAGTATCCAGATTGAACACTGGGTGTCACTGTATTTATATATAATTGCAACAATGTTCCCATACAGTATGGAAAGGAGAGAGAAAACTATAGAAAATTTTCAATAATAAAAAACAAAATACAGTAATACCTCGTCTTACAAACTTAATTGGTTCCGGGGCGAGGTTCATATGGTGAAAAGTTCGAAAGATGAAACAATGTTTCCCATAGCAATCAATGGAAAAACGAATAATGTGTGCAAGCCCAAAACTCACCCCTTTTAGAAACATAGAAGACTGATGGCAGAAAAAGACCTCATGGTCCATCTAGTCTGCCCTTATACTATTTTCTGTATTTTATCTTAGGATGGATATATGTTTTTCCCAGGCATTTTTAAATTCAGTTACAGTACTGTGGATTTACCAACCACATCTGCTGGAATTTTGTTCCAAGGATCTACTACTCTTTCACTAAAATAATATTTTCTCATGTTGCTTTTGATCTTTCCCCCAACTAACTTCAGATTGTGTCCCCTTGTTCTTGTGTTCACTTTCCTATTAAAAGCACTTCCCTGCTGAACCTTATTTAACTCTTTAACATATTTAAATGTTTCAATCATGTCCCCTCTTTTCCTTCTGTCCCCCAGACTATACAGATTGAGTTCATTAAGTCTTTCCTGATATGTTTTATGCTTAAGACTTTCTGCCATTCTTGTAGCCCGTCTTTGGACCCGTTCAATTTTGTCAATATCTTTTTGTAGGTGAGGTCTCCAGAACTGAACACAGTATTCTAAATGTGGTCTCACCAGCACTCTATATAGCGGGATCACAATCTCCCTCTGCCTGCTTGTTATACCTCTAGCTATGCAGCCAAGCATCCTACTTGCTTTTCCTACCCCCAAACCACACTGTTCACCCATTTTGAGACTGTCAGAAATCACTACCCCTAAATCCTTCTCTTCTGAAGTTTTTGCTAACACAGAACTGCCAATACAATACTCAGATTGAGGATTCCTTTCCCCCAAGTGCATTATTTTACATTTGGAAACATTAAACTGCAGTTTCCATTGCTTTGACCATTTATCTAGTAAAGCTAAATCATTTACCATATTACAGACCCCTCCAGGAATATCAACCCTATTTCACACTTTAGAGTCATTGGCAAATAGGCAAACCTTCCCTACAAACCTTCCCCTATGTCACTCACAAACATATTAAAAAGAATAGGACCCAGAACAGGCCTTCCCAAAATGCTCAAAGAAAGTGCTCTTGCAGACGCTTCGCTGGGAGCGCTTTCGCCCAGCTCTTCAGGAACGCCTGCCTTGCCCCTCTTGCAGCCCCTTCACTGGGAGTGGTGTCAGTGAAGGGGCTGTGTGAGGGCCGCTTGAAGCTGCCCACCAGGATCCTCACTATCGGCTGGAGGAGGAGGAGGAGAAGCTGCAGCCATCACCACTGCCGCAGCCACTGCTGTGGGAGGAGCTGCACCCCAAGGCGGGAGGCAGAGGAGGAGAAAACCAGAGAGAGGGGTGAATCGGGTAGGCGGGGGGCAGCAGCTGGAAGCCAGGTGTGTGAGGGGGATGGGGGGGGCCATGCCCGAACATGGCCTCCTTCTCCATCGAGCCTCCCGGCCACAGAGGAAGTGCAGAAACTTTTGCAAACTTCGGAGCCCGACGTGGCTCCTTCCACAGCGGTGGTTGCAGCGGCAGTGGCAGCTACGGCTTCTCCTCCTCTGAGCAGACGGTGGCTCCTAAACGGGCTCCAGGTTCAGGCGTGGCTCTTCCCCTCCCGTGGAATCCCAGCGGGGGCTGTAATCAAATGGGAAATCCCGGTGCTGACAGTCACAAGGCAGGGCAATCCCTGCGACAGTCAGAGAGCGCACACGCAGTATGATAGCACATGTGCAGTAAGACAGCCCACACACCTGGGCTTGGGTTTGTATCACGAAAAGTTCGTATGAAGGGGCATTCGTAAGACAAGGTATCACTGTAATTAAGCTTACAGTTATAATAATTTTTTTTAAAGGAAATCCAAATAAAATCTTGTTTCAAATTGTTTTTTCTGCTGTTTAAATCCAGAAGGTGATCAAATTTCCACTTCCCTTTTTTTGTAGTTTTTTTAGATAATAATCCAAACTTAGAAAAAAATTAAAGAAGAATTATTCCATTCTTTTATGTGAAATTTAGTCCACTAGTGATATTTAAGAGTGTTCTCACCCAGATGACTCCAATCTTCAGTTCCTCACTTCAAGCTTTGCTGTCGGGACTAATGGCATTCCATTGCCTCTGAAAAACAGCCGATGTCTGGGAAGCTGGGCTGTGGCTGCCTCGGGGGTCTGTAACCCTATGGCATGCCCAATGTGCTTCCCTACTTTGTTGCTCACCTGAGTGGTTCCAACCCTAATTTAGGGTATCTGATCAGCTGGGGTTCGGCACTTCCCATAGAGCCTTTGCGGGGTGTGACCATACATCTGATGCTGGCTCCACCCTCGCCCTGGTCACATTTTGAGGTCCATATGTTTTTACAGTGTTGTAGTTGTAGATTGCAGGATATTTTTTTTCTGAAACCAAATTGCTTGTTGGAAAGTAGGTTATTAGTTTCTATGTGGTGGGTAATGAATTGGTTTATGATTGATTCTATGACTTTGCATGTGATGCAGCATAGAGAGATTGGTCTGTATTTTTCTACTAGACTGAGGTCTCCCTTTTTGAAGATGGGGATGACCATGGCTAGTGACCATAGGTTTGGTAGGGAACTGGTCCTGTAGGATTTTTCAAAGATTATACTTAGTGATTCAGCTATGGCGGTGGAGAGCCTTTTTAGAAAGTATGACAAAACCCATCAGGTCTGATTGACAGAGAAGATTTTAGGACATGCAATGCTTTTTCAACGTTGTCTTCAGTTAAGTCATTGAGTTTCTTATTTACGAAGTTGTGGAAGGTGTGGTTGAATTTTGTGCACAAAAGGTTTTCTTCTTGTTTGCTGTGATAGTTGGAGCATTCCATCTTTATTTGATGGCATATGTTTTTGTAGCAGTTTTTGAAGTTAGCTGCATAGCCTGCATTGATTTTTTTGCCAGAGGGATTTTTTAAATTGTAGCTTTCTAATTGATGTGGGTAGTTTGTTTTTCTTGGTTATTTATTTATTTGGTTGGATTTCTTAAAAAAAAAAACCCAATTTTTATTGAAATATATATTTTAAAAAGAATTACAGAGAAAAAAGAGACATGAACATAACATATAAACAAACATTGATACAAATATAAATTGTAGTATTTTCAAGTGGGTCTACATCCATATTTTATCATTTACATAATAATTAAAAATAATTAATAATTAGAAATATTTTTTAAAAATATACGAATGTGCAGAAATGGATTGATTAACCATGGAAAACATGGATAAAAAGGATTTAGATTATTACTCCATCTGGACAAAATGGCATAAATGGATACAAAAAAGAAAACCTAACTCACGGTGAGAAATGGAGCATTATACAAAACAATGTGTACAAATATATAAATATTTAGTTGGATTTCTATGCTGCCCTTCTCTGCAGACTGAGGGTGGCTAGAAAATTGAAAATACAATACAATATGACAAGAGAAACCTAACCTAAAACTAATATTAAAACCCCTAAGATATAAAAAACAGACTCACATTCATTCAACTACACTCATGCAATCATATTTTTGACTGGAGCAAGATATCAAGCTCAACAGGCCTGCTGGCAAAGGAAATGTTTAAAACCTTGCAAAAGGCCAGGAGGGTGGGGGTGGTGTGGATCTCTGGAGGGAGTTTGTTCCAGTGGATGGAGGCAGCCACAGAGAAGGCTCTTCCCCCAGGCCCCACCAGGCAGCATTGCTTAACTGACGGGACCTGGAAAAGACCAACTCTGTGGAACCTAACTGGCCACTGGGATACATGAAGCAGAAGACTGTCCCATAGGTAACCTGGTCCTAAGCCATGTAGGGCTTTGTAGGTCATGATCAATGCGTCCGGAGACCAATTGGTAACCAATGCAGCTCACGGAGTGATGGTGCAATGTGCATATGCCTACATAGGGCCATAATTGCTTACACAGCAACATTTTGCACCAACTATAGTCTCTGAACGTTCTTTAAAGGTAGCCCCATGTAGTGGGCATTGCAGTAATCAATCCTCAAGGTGATGAGGGCATGAGTGACTGTGCGAAGACTGTGAGACTCTCTGTCCAAATAGGGCAACAATTGGTGCACCAGGTGAACCTGTACAAATGCCCCCCTTACCACAGCTGAAAGGCGATGTTCTAAAGTCAACTGTGGATCAAGGAGGACTCCCAAGTTGTGGAGCCTCTCTGAGGGAGGAAGTGCCCCCCCCAGGATTAAGGACAGACAGATGGAAGTATCCTTGAGAGGGATGGACATCTACAGACGCATTGGGACAAAGGGAGCAGCAATGAAGATGACCCAGTGGTAAATGAAGCAGTTCACCCGTTCCTCATAAAGACAACGGTTAAAGTGCCCGAAACAGGAAAGGATGAAATGATAGATGACATAATAGATATGGCTTGCTTGCGGTGCCTAATCAGCAAGGTAGTGGTGGAAAAGCTGGGGATCCGTACCAGGGCCCTAGCAAGCCCCATCCTCTCCTAACGGAGCAGGGGGCAGCGTAGAACAATAAAATAAAATACAAAATTACAAATCCAGAAATGGCATACAACAGTAAAATCAAATACAAAAACTAACCCCAATATTTTTAAAAAACCATACAACCATCTATCATTTATACTACTGACCAGAGCAGAGTGTTACCACTCAACGGCCGCAGGCCTGTCAGCGCAGACATATTTTTATAAGAACATTTTATTATTTAAAACAAACAAACAAGCAAACAAACAAACAAACAAAAAAATCATATATCTGTTTTTACAGATCTAATACTGTAACATTTTACATATTGTTGTTACAAATCACACCTATATGTCTTAAGCAAACTATATACAATTCAGCAAGTTAATAAGGCATAAAGTTTTGATACATTTGAATCTTCTACATGTACACCTATACTTTTTTTGTATTGATATATTTAGGGTTTTTTGTTGATCCATTCATACCATCTTTGCCATATCTCTTTTCATCCATTTCATTTCATCCATTTCAGCGCAACTATAGATTTTCTTGATAATCAAATTTTCTGACGGAATTTGTTCTTTTTTCCACATTTGCACTATTGAAATTCTGATTGCAGTGATTATATGCATCATAACATATAACTTTTGCCTAGAATAGTGTTGTCTCCAGATTCCTAAAAGCATGCTTTCTGGGAAATATTCAATTTGTTCCTCCAGAATTTCTGTGAGCCACTTGTGTGTGGTTTTCCATATACTTTGGATTTTAGAGCAGGACCACCACATATGAAAAAAGGTTCCCGGGTATTTCTTGCCAACAGGTGTTTTTAAGTTTGGGATACATCTTAGCAAGTCTTTGATGGGACAAGTACCACCTATAGAGAAGTTTATAAAAAAATTTCTTATAGGCCGCCGATAATGTGATTTTACAGATATTATTCCATGATCTTTCCCGGTCTGTTAAGTGTAAGTTGTGTTGAATATTCTTGGTCCATGCAATCATAGGTTCTTTCACTGTGTCCTCTATTTTGTCAGTTTCTAACATATATTGGTATATTTTAGTTATTAATTTATCCTCTTGTCCTGTGAGTATTTTATCTAAGTTGTGGGCCCAAATGTTAATTCCAGGAACTTCTCTATCTTTATTATATCTTGATCTTTTTTTTTTAATTATATATTTATTGATTTTTTTAGAATTTTACAAAAAACAAAACAGAAAGCATAAAGTGTACCATCACCATACAGAAAAAAAATTTTTTTTTTGTTTATTATATCTTGATCTAATTTGTAAATATATCCACCAGTCCAGTTTATAATTTTGTTGTTCAGGTTCTTGTCTTGTTTTCAATTCTCCATTTGAATGCAAAATGACTTTATAACTTAAAGTTTTACTGGGGTCAATTAAATTTGGATAAACAATTGCTTCTATGTTAGATAGTCATCTGGGGATTAGTAAATAATAATAATAATAATAATAATAATAATAATAATAATAATAATAATAATAATAATTATTATTATTATTATTATTATTATTATTATTATTATTATTATTATTATTATTATTTATTAGATTTGTATGCTGCCCCTCTCCACAGACTCCATCCCTCTCCGCAGAAAATAATATTTTCTTTTAATTTCATACCAAGTTTTTAATAATGACTTCCTGATCAGGTGTTTACTGAAAGTGGTCTGTATTTTATTTCCCTCTTTCCAGAGGTACACATGCCAGCCCTGCTGTAGGTCATGCCTCTCTAGTGTCAAGATCCTTTTGTTTGTGAGATAGATCCATTCTCTAATCCAGTAATTTTCAACCTTTTTTGAGCCGCGGCACACTTTTTACATTTACAAAATCCTGGGGCACACCACCAACCAAAATGACACAAAAAGACAGTAAATATTATTTATTTATTTATTTATTTATTCAATTTTTATGCCCCCTTCTCCTTAGACTCAGGGCGGCTTACAACATGTTAGCAATAGCATTTTTTAACAGAGCCAGCCTATTGCCCCCACAATCTGGGTCCTCATTTTACCCACCTCGGAAGGATGGAAGGCTGAGTCAACCTGGAGCTGGGGATGAGATTTTAACTGCTGACCTTCAGATCTACAGTATTTCTACATGTATTTATACTCAGTGTGAAACTTGGGCCTGTTTGATGAACACAAAAGGGATATCTTGGCAGGAATGGTAGAAAGACACACACAAAGCTCTTCCTCAACAGTTCTCAGTCTCTCCCTGTTTTTATTTTTTATAGCAGTCAAGCTTGAGAAGCTCAGCTCACATAGATATGTGGTTGAAAATGGAAGCAATGTCAAAATAGCTTTGTTGGCCAGAATGGGGAACTCCTTGGCAACAGATAACCAAAAACTGTCCAAAGGAAGATCAGCAAACTTTAGCCTTAAACCACGATCTTGTTTCAGTTCAATGAGTTCCTCTTGCTCCTTTAAAGTCATGTCCTTTCCAGCAACAGATGCTGAGCTGTATGGGTCCCTAACCCAGTCAAGGCATTCTGTGAAGTCTGAAGAGAAATAAAACAACAACTTCTCCTCCAGAGTTTTCAAATGTCTGCCAATCACCTCGCACATTGCAGCAGTGTTGCCATCAGGCTGTTTCTCGGTGAGTGGGAACATCTCAAGGTTGCCACGCTGCATATGTTGTTGCCAGAGCTTCACCTTTAAACGGAATCCGTTCATTTTATCAGTGCTTGTAAGCAGGTTTTCATTTCGGCCTTGCATCCGTGTGTTCAGTTCATTCAGATAATGAAATATATCAGCCAGGTATGCCAGCTTTGCACACCACTCATCACTTGCAAGCAGCTTTGAATAATCAGACCTCTCGTTTGTCAGAAATACTTCAAGTTCCTCTCGCAACTCATACACACGGGCCAACACTTTGCCGCGGGACAGCCACCGGACCTCTGTGTGGAGCAATAAGATTTTATGTTCCGCTCCCATTTCTTTACACAAAGTTGCAAATAAGCGACATCTAAAATGTCGCGTCTTCACAAAGTTCACTATGTGCACAACATCATCCAACACAGGAGCTAGATCTGCTGGTAAGATCTTTGCAACGAGGGCCTCACGGTGCAAAAAACAGTGTGTAACAATAACATCTGGGTTTCTTTCTTTGACCCTACTTAAAAAGCCTTTGACACGCCCGACCATGGCTGCGGCTCCATCAGTGCAGACACCTGTGCAGTTTCCCCATGTAAGCCCGTTTTTATCAAGATATTCCGATGTGACCCGAAATATTTCCTCTCCTGTTGATTTTTCTGGCAGTGCCTTGCAAAATAGGAAGTTTTCTCTAATGGCTTCTCCATCCACAAAACGCACGTTGGCCAAGAGTTGACAATGTCCACTAATATCCATTGACTCATCAAGTTGCAAGGCAAATTTCTTACTGATGTGCACCTTTTCCAAAACAACAGTTTCAATGTCCACAGACATGTCATCAATACGTCTGGCAATTGTGTTATCTGAGAGAGGCACTTTAGCTATCTCTTTGGCTGCGTTAGGGCCAAGCATCTCATTTACAATGGCTTTACAAGCTGGCAGTATTAATGTTTCTGCCAGAGTGTGGGACTTTTTTGATTTAGCTACAAGTTCAGCAACAAGGTAGCTAGCTTTGAGGGCGCTCTGGTTTACCTTTGTGGTTTTCCTCAAAAAAGTTGCCCCTTTCTCATTGTTTGTACGTAAGCGTACAAAATAACCCATCGGCTTGTTTTGAACAGAAGGGTGTTTCGTTTGGAGATGGCGTTTAAGCTTGCTTGGCACCATGGCACTGTTGGATAGCTTCTCACCACACACCAAGCACAGCGGAATCGGTGCTGTCTCATCCCCGGTGAAAGTAAATCCTAATGCAAGATAGCTTTCATTGTATTGCCTCAAGCTTACATTCTTGTCTTTTTTCTTTTGCTGACCACTCATACTAGGGCCTTCATCTGGGTCAGAGTTTTGTCCAGGGCCCTTTGCATTTTCCCTTTTCAAAAACTTCTCCATCACTGTCACTTGCTTGACTTGCTGAGATCACAAGCTGTCAGAAGAGTTAAATAAAAAAGGATAACCCCTCATATATACATAGAAACATAGAACATACAATCCCATGTAACATCCCCTTATAAATACAGTCAATCATCAATCATCCCTCCTCAAATTTATACTACTGTCTCATTTCTGTCTCCCCCCCCCCTTTATATGTGTGTGTGTACTCAAACCATTTCCAAAACCAGGTGAGGGCTGGGGTTTTATTATCTTTTATTCTTTTCAAAAACAGGTGAGGGCTGGGGGGTTTTTCTTATTATTTGGGTGCTTTTTACCATATGCTTCAAGAATCACCTCTCTCTCTCTTTTGTTTCTCCTCTCATTCTCTGCCTCAATCATTTTCTCATTTCTCCTCCCCTTTTTGTTCTCATTTCTCTCTCTCTCTCCTTTCCTCTTCCTATCTGTCTCTCTTGCTTTCTTTTTTTTCCTCTCTCTCTCTCTTGCTTTCTTTCAGTATCTCTTGCTATCTCTCTTTTTCTCTCTTGCTTTTCTTCTCTCGTGCTTTTTCTTGTTCTTTCTCTCTCTCTGTTGCTCTCTCTCATTCTCTTATTTTCTCTCTCTCTGTTGCTCTCTCTCATTCTCTTATTTTCTCTCTCTCTCTCTTTTCTTTCTCTCTCTCTTAGTCTCTCTCTCTTAGTCTCTCTCTCTCTTGTTATCTCTTATTTTCTTTCTCTCTCTTGTTCTTTCTCTCTCTGTCATGCTTTCTCTCTCTTGTTCTTTCTCACTCTCTCTCTCTCTGTTGCTATTAGCACTCCGGATCGGGCAGGCAGAGACATCGACGAGAAGCCATGGGCGCAAGGGGGCTCCAGGGCTGAGGCTTCCACTTGCAGGAGCCCCCCCCGCTATTCCCGCCGCCGCCGCCGCTATTAGCACTCCCGCGGGCAAGGGGGCTCCAGGGTTGAGGCTTCCACTTGCAGGAGCACCCCCGCTATTCCCGCCGCCGCCGCTATTAGCACTCCCACGGATCGGGCAGGCAGAGACATCGACGAGAAGCCATGGGCGCGAGGGGGCTCCAGAGAAGGAAGGATCGGGCAGGGGGGCTCCTGCAAGTGGAAGCCTCAGCCCTGGAGCCCCCTCGCGCCCATGGCTTCTCGTCGATGTCTCTGCCTGCCCGATCCGCGGGAGTGCTAATAGCGGCGGCGGGCAGAGACATCGACGAGAAGCCATGGGCGCAAGGGGGCTCCAGGGCTGAGGCTTCCACTTGCAGGAGCCCCCCCCCCCGCTATTCCCGCCGCCGCCGCCGCTGCTATTAACACTCCCACGGATCGGGCAGGCAGAGACATCGACGAGAAGCCATGGGCGCGAGGGGGCTCCAGAGAAGGAAGGATCGGGCGGGGGGGCTCCTGCAAGTGGAAGCCTCAGCCCTGGAGCCCCCTCGCGCCCATGGCTATTAGCACTCCGGATCGGGCAGGCAGAGACATCGACGAGAAGCCATGGGCGCAAGGGGGCTCCAGGGCTGAGGCTTCCACTTGCAGGAGCCCCCCCCCGCTATTCCCGCCGCCGCCGCTATTAGCATTCCCGATGCCACAAGTGAAAGCCTCAGCCGCTACTATTGCCATCCCGCCGAGTCCCAAGCTCACCTGCTGCAAAGAAGGAAGGCACGAAGAAGAAAGGCGCGAAAATGAAGGTGTGAAGAAGCAAGCCGGGACACTCAACTTCCAGTTTGGAAGCGGAACTTTGCGGCACACCTGACCTTGTCTCGCGGCACACTACTGTGCCGCGGCACAGCGGTTGGGAAACGCTGCTCTAATCCACGTTAGACTAGCCGCATCATAATATAATTTTAGATCTGGGAGACCTAAACCTCCTCTTTCTTTGCTATCTTGGAGGTAGGAGAATTTGACTCTAGGGTTTTTTTTCCCAAATGAATTTTGAAATAACTTTATTTATTTCCTTAAAAAAAATTGGTCTAAACTGATGGGCGCCATTTGAAAGAGATATAGGAATTTCAGAAGGATGTTCATCTTTATTACTGCTATTTTACCTAGAAGTGATAATTGTAGGTCCCCCCATTTTTCCAATTTTATTCTAGTTTCCTGTACAATCTTATCATAATTATCTTTCTTAATAGTTGTAGTCTTGTTGGTTATATTTATTCCAAGGTATTTGACCCTTTTAGCCGTTTGAAAATTTGTAGTTTTTTTTCCAGTTCGTTGATCTGTTTTAGGGTCATGTTTTTTGTCAAAAGTTTTGTTTTTTGTTTATTAATTTTGAGGCCCGAGAATTCACCAAAAGTCTCTAATTCTTTTATTAATTCTCGGCCTGAATTTATTGGGTCCTCTAAGAAAAGTACAACATCATCTGCATATCCCTGTAGTTTAAACTCTTCCTGTTTTACTTTGAATCCTTTTTTGCTGTTGTTGTTCTGAATTTTGTTGTGTAATATTTCTTGTGTAAAAATAAACAGAAGAGGAGACATTGGGCAGCCCTGAAGGACCCCTTTTCCAATTTTAAATAATTCTGTCATATCATTATTAATTATCACCCTGGAAGATTGAACGGTGTATATATTCCGAATTATATTTTCAAATTTATTTCCAAATTTAAATTCCCTAATTAATTCTAATAGATACTGCCAACTAACATTGTCGAAGGCCTTCTGCGCATCTAAGAAGGCCAGCGTAACTTGTGTTCCTGGGTGGGCCTCGCAGAATTCCAGAATATCAAATACTGATCTGGTACAGTACTTAATTTGTCAGTGTGGTAGAAAACCACATTGATTGGTGTTAATGATTTTATTTAAGGTTTTTTTTAACTCTTTCAGCTAGTATTGACATGAAGATTTTATAATCTGCGTTTAAAAGCGAAATTGGCCTGTAATTTTCAATTTTATTCTTTTCAAGTCCTTCTTTTGGAATTACTGTAATGTACGAGTCCCTCCACGTCTCAGGGATTTTAGCCTGCTCTTGGATTTTATTGTAAGTTTCCAGTAAGATGGCCTCAAAAATTTCATTATATTTTTAAAAAATTCCCCTGGAAGGCAATCAGGACCTGGAGATTTACCATTTTTTTGTTTTTAAGAGCTTGTTGGAGCTCTTGGATATTGATCTTGTCATTTAACATTTCTTTGTCTAAATCACTGATTTGTAAGGTATTATTTTCTTGTAGAAATTCTGTTATATTTGAGCTTTCCACTAAATCTTGGTTATATAAGTTTTTATTATTTCTTTTTTCTTTTGCTCCGTAGATTGAATCACACCATTTTTATCTACTAATTGATCTGTAGGTAGTTCAGGCATGGGGACAAAATCTTGTCCACTGGTGACCTGGAAAGAGTTAGTCCCATGCTGCTGTGTACTGAGTTGTTGTACGCTACTTCCACAAAATGCAGTAGTTCAGCCCAATTGTCCTGCTGGTAGCCCATGTAACATCTGAGGTATTGTTCCACTAGGTCATTAGCTTTTTCAGTGGCTCCATTATTGGAAGGGTGGAAAGCTGAGCTAAGTCCTTGGGTGGAGCCAAAGGCGTGAACAAATTCTCTCCAGAATCTGGCAGTGAATTGGACCCCCCGATCTGATATGAGTCTATGGAGGACTCCATGCAACCTGTAAATGTGTTTTAGGAATAACTTAATCGGATTTTTGGCAGTGGGTAGTCCTGAGCAAGCAGTGAAATTAGCTTGTTTAGAGAATAAATCAATGGCAGTCCATATAACTGTGTTACCCTTGCTCTTGGGGAATTCCACAATTAAATCCATCGCTATATCTTCCCAGGGTTTACTGGGATTAGTGACTTGCTACAGCAACTCAGGAGGTTTGCCAGATCTATGTTTCCTAGTGGCACAGATGGCACATTTCCTTACATAGTCTTCAACTTCTGCTCTCATCTTGGGCCACCAGAACTGCCTCCACACTAGGTGTAATGATTTTAGGAACCCAAAGTGGTCCCCTAGTCTGGAATCATGACTTCGCTGGAGAATCTCTAATTGCAGGCTAGCAGGTACATATAATTTGGTTCCCTTCCAACCCAACCTTTCCCTCAGTGTTAGGATTTCCTTGTGGTTGTTGAAACACAGGTTGATTGGCAAAGCTGACTTCAGTTTGTTCTCCCACTCCTTTTCCCCTTGTGAGAGTTGTCTCCAAGTCTGGTCTCTTTTTAAAAAAAAAATATTTTTATTGATTTTTATAATATAAGAAAAACACACACACAACATATAACAAGTGCTCAGTGATTGTGCCCACCACCAGACAAACATTCGTACCCCACCACTAATCAGGGGTGTTTCTTATATAAATCATTTTAACCCAAGACCGAAATATTTATTTACATATTATAAAGTGATTCCAACTTGTTTCTTATAGCTTGGTCTCAGATCCTACTCGCCATATATCGTCTTACCTTGTCCCATCGCCCCATCAGTTATTGCAATTCAGTTTCTTTAGTCAAATTCTTCCTTTTGTCCATAATCTCAAATTGAATGTGGTCCACCATGTACCCTTATACCAATTTTGCATTGTCAATTTTGTTGCGTCCTTCCAACCTAAGACTATTACCGCCTGAGCACTTCCTATCGCTACTTGTTTTATTTCTCTGAATTCTCCCATCTCATTACTTTTAACTAATACTGCCATTTCCTTAGTAATTATCCATCTTATATTTAATATCCTATTAATATCCTCTTGCAGTTTTTGCAAAAAATTCTGCACTACTGGGCATTCCCATAGCATATGCATGAACACTCCTTTATCTTGGCACCTGTTCTGCCAGCATGTCCCAACCGCCCATAATTACAGGGTAATTGGTCCAAAAAGGCACACACCACACGATAGAAAGAAAACGAAAAGTCTTTATCAACAGAAAAGCAGAAAAAACTCCCTTTTTAAATGTCAAAGAGATTTTTTGGTACACACAAGGCATAGGTTAAATGCAATCCAGTTTCTCACCCAGTAACTGGGAAATTGAGTCCAATTCCAAAATCCACACACAATCTTGAACAGGGAAACAGCAAAACCACAATCTTGACGAAACTATGAATCAGATAAACTTCCACGAGGCTAAATCAGCACGCTGCTCTTTTTATCTGTAGCACTATTTACAGCAGCCCCACCCAACCACAGGTGGCCTCACTTATCTTCTGTAATACTCCTTCAGTTGTTCTCTCCTATGCATCACTCTACGCATGCATGGGTCTGTCATAAGTTCTTGTTCAGAATCCAGGGATGATAAGGATGATTGATCTCCTCCTGGGCTGTCTGCCAAACTCCCCTCTTCCCTGCTACTCACGCTTCCTTTGTCAGAGGAGCCTTCGTTGGGAGATTCTATTGGGAGCAAAACAGGCCTGTGGCATGTGGATGTTTCCCCCACATCCACCTCCACATTCCTTGGGGTAGGAGCTGGGCCAGAGCCAACTACAACAGCACCCATCCAACAAATACCTTTAACATTCTGCTGAAAATGTGCAAGTTGAACGGGTGTGTAATACCATTTATGTAATATTTTCCTTCTCATTTCCCTAACTCTTGTATTCTTACCTTTCCTTATATTCTCTACTATATTTTTAATCTCTTGCACCTCTACTTGTATCTCATTTTGCCACCATTTAGTCAATCCTTGTATCACATCCCCGTCAGACTGCACTAACATCTTATATATATTGCTTGCTTGTGCCTTTGTACCCTCACTTTTTTCTCTTATTATTTTCTCTAACTCTATCTCCTTCCTAAATAGTGCTTCTTTATTCTCCCTTTCATTCAGATATTTACATATTGCATTTGTTTGTAGCCATCTTCCCTTACCCAACCACTTGTATCATGTGTGACTGAAATTGTGTATGTTTGATGGTTCCTTTCTCCGATAGGTGTGCATGCCAACCCTCTAGTATGTTATAACCTTCTATTGTTAAAATCCTCTCATTTTCTAATCTGATCCATTCTCTTATCCATAGTAAATTAGCCACTTGGTAGTATAATTCTAGATTGGGGATGCCAAATCCTCCCCTTGTTCTGGAATTTTGTAGCGCTTTCTTGGTTGTTTATTGTTCCATATGAATTTAGATATTATACAATTTAAATCTGTGAAGAATTGTTTTTCCAGTTTGACTGGCGCTGTCTGGAAAAGGTACATCCATCTGAGCAGTATATTAGATGTTATAGTATTAATTCTCTCCATTATTGATAAATTTAATTTAGACCATTTTCCCAAATCTTCCTTAGTTTTGTTCAGCAATTTAATATAGTTTAATTCTTTTAAGGCTACATATCTAGAACTGAACACACTCAAAACCGTAGAAATGGTGGTAGACTTTAGGAGAAACACTTCCACCCTTCCACCTCTCACAATACTAGACAACACAGTATCAACAGTAGAGACCTTCAAATTTCTAGTCTCTATCATATCTCAAGACCTAAAATGATCACCTAACATAAAAAACATAATCAAAAAGCACAACAAAGAATATTCTTTCTGCGCCAACTCAGGAAGCTCAAACTGCCCAAGAAGCTGCTGATACAGTTCTACAGAGGAATCATTGAGTCTGTCATCTGCACCTCTATAACTGTCTGGTTTGGTGCTGCAACCCAACAGGACTGACACAGACTTCAGAGGATAATCAGAACTGCGGAAAAAACAATTGCTGCCAACCTGCCTTCCATTGAGGATCTGTATACTGCACAAGTCAAAAAGAGGGCGGGGAAAATATTTACTAACCCCTCGCATCCTGGACATAAACTGTTTCAACTCCTACCCTCAAAACGTCGCTATAGAGCACTTCACAGCAAGACAACTAGACACAAGAACAATTTTTTCCCCCGAACGCCATCACTCTACTAAACAAATAATTCCCTCAACACTGTCAGATTTTTTACTAAATCTGCACTTCTATTCTACTAGTTTTTCTCATCATTCCTATCATCCTTTTCCTCCCACTTAGGACTGTATGACTGTAACTTGTTGCTTGTATCCTAAGATTTTTATTAATATTGTTTCTTCATTGCTTATTTGACCCCATGACAATCATTAAGTGTTGTACCACATGATTCTTGACAAATGTATCTTTCTCTTTTATGTACGCTGAGAGCATATGGACCAAGACAAATTCCTTGTGTGTCCAATCACACTTGGCCAATAAAATTCTATTCTATTCTATTCTATTCTATATCGTGTTATGAGCCATAACCCTAAATATTTTATTTTCGATTCTATCTGTAAACTGGTCAGATCTATAATTTTTTGGAGGGGTCATGTTTACAATTGTTGGTTAATATATTAGTTTTGTTTTTATTAATTTTAAATCCTGCAACTCTATCATATGCCTCTAGTTCCTTTAATAAGTATGTAGCTGACTTTGTCGGATCTTCTGCGAAAGCTTGGACTTTATATTCTTGTTTTTAAATTTTTGTTCCCAATATTTGTTCATTACTCCGTATCCTATTTAGTAACAATTCAATTGATAAATATTAATGGAGAGAGTGGACAGCCCTGTTTTAGTCCCTTTTCAACTTCAAACTGTTCCGTTAAGTCTCCATTTATTGCTATCCTTGCTTTTTGTCTTGTGTAAGTGACATTTATCATATTTTCAGTTTGTCCCCAATTTCATTCTTTTTATTACATTTTTAAATATATCCCAATTTAAATTATCGAATGCCTTTTCATCATCTATAAATATCATTGCCAGTTCTTTTTCACTGTGGGCTTTGTAATATTCCAGTATGTTTAAAGTTATTCTAGTATTGTATCTAATCTGTCTAAAGGGTAAAAAACCATTTTGTTTTGGATGAATTATTTTGTTTAGGATTTTCTTCAATCTATCTGCAATCTGTTAGTATATAGAACGTAACCTACTTGGGTGTTGCCATACAGTAACTAACAATGACAGTTTGTATAATGTGAAGACTGTACCTTTAAAGAACTTTTACTGGTTGGCTATAAGAGGGCACCAACACCGTTCCCTTTGGGGAGAGTTATTTTTTTAGACATATATTTGCCATGAGCTGTATTCTTGCTGTTTGTAAACTATTAGTAGTATTATTTTGTTGATTCTATATATTTGATTTGATCCTGGATGAGGAGGCCGACCTGGCTTGTGTGACCGAAACCTGGCTGGGCCCAGAGGGAGGAGTTCCTCTCTCTGATATCTGCCGAGCCGGGTTTCGGATATGGCATCAGCCTCAACCCCAGGGAAGGGGGGGAGGAGTGGCTATTATAGCCAGGGAGAGCCTGTGCCTGCGTAGACTCATTGCTCCAGAAATTGCGGGTTGCGAGTCCCTCCTGGTGAAGTTGGACCTAGGGGTTCAGGTGGGCTTGTTACTCACGTACCTGCCTCCCAGCTGCGTGTCAACAGCCCTGCCTGTGCTGCTGGAGGATGTGGCCAGGCTGGCGGTGGGGTTCCCTAGGCTTATGGTCTTGGGGGACCTCAACCTGCCATCGCTCGGCGAATCCTCTGGGCTGGCACAGGAGTTCATGGCCACCATGACAGCCATGGACCTGACTCAAGTAGTGCAGGGTCCGACTCATGAGGGGGGGCATGCACCCGACATGGTATTCCTCTCTGAGCAACTGAGTAATGGTCTGAGATTAAGGGGCTTAGAAGTATTGCCTTTGTCATGGTCAGACCATTTTCTACTGCGGCTTGACTTCCTGGCTCCAATCCTCCCTCGCAGGGAGGCGGAACCGATTAAGTTGTTCTGCCCCAGGCACCTGATGGATCCAGAAGGCTTTCAGAAGGCGCTTGGGGCTCTTCCAGATGCACTCGTCCACAGTTCGGCAGAGTCTCTGGCTGAGGCCTGGAACAAGGCTGCAGCGGAGGCCCTTGACCGAATTGCGCCGCTGCGACCTCTCCATGGCACTTCAGTGGTTCTCCTCATACCTCTCTGGTCGGTCGCAGTCGGTGTTAGTAGGGGGTCAGAGGTCGACCTCTAGGTCTCTCCCTTGTGGGGTGCCTCAGGGGTCGGTCCTCTCCCCCCTGCTATTTAATATCTACATGAAACCACTAGGTGAGATCATCCAAGGGCATGGGGTGAGGTATCATCAATACGCCAATGATACCCAGTTATACATCTCCACCCCATGTCCAGCCAACGAAGCAGTGGAAGTGATGTGCCGGTGCCTGGAGGATGTTAGGGCCTGGATGAGTGTCAACAAGCTCAAACTCAACCCAGACAAGACGGAGTGGCTGTGGATCTTACCTCCCAAGGACAACTCCATCTGTCCGTCCATTACCCTGGGGGGAGAATCACTGGCCCCCTCAGAGAAGGTTCACAACTTGGGCGTCCTCCTCGATCCACAGCTCACATTAGAGAAACTTCTTTCAGCTGTGGCGAGCGGGACATACGCCCAGGTTCGCCTTGTGCACCAGTTGCGACCCTACTTGGACCAGGAGTCACTGCTCCCAGTCACTCATGCCCTCATCACCTCGAGGCTTGACTACTGTAACGCTCTCTACATTGGGCTACCTTTGAAAAATGTTCGGAAACTTCAGATCGTGCAGAATGTAGCTGCGAGAGCAATCATGGGCTTTCCCAAATATGCCCATGTTACACCAACACTCCGCAGTCTGCATTGGTTGCCGATCAGTTTCCGGTCACAATTCAAAGTGTTGGTTATGACCTATAAAGCCCTTCATGGCATTGGACCAGAATATCTCAGGGACCACCTTCTGCTGCACGAATCCCAGTGACCAGTTAGGTCCCACAGAGTGGATCTTCTCCGGGTCCCGTCAACTAAGCAATGTCGCCTGGCAGGATCCAGGGGAAGAGCCTTCTCTGTGGTGGCCCCGGCCCTCTGGAACCAACTCCCCCCAGAGATTAGAACTGCCCCCACCCTCCTTGCCTTTCGTAAACAACTTAAAACCCACCTCTGCCGCCAGGCATGGGGGAATTGAGATCCTCTTCCCCCCTAGGCCTTTACAATTCTATGCATGGTATGTATGTATGTATGTTTGGTTTTTATATTAATGGATTTTTAATCATTTCTAATACCAAATTATTATTGTACACTGTTTTATTGTCGCTGTTAGCCGCCCCGAGTCTCCGGAGAGGGGCTGCATACAAATCCAATAAATAAATAAATAAATTTGTAAATAATAATATTGTTGTATATATATTGATACTAAGTCTGAGTCATTGTCTGGCTAACCTACATTTTCCTACACCACAACAACTCTGCTTTGAAGGTTTTGTACCAAAATATATATAATGGTTATGGACCCAGGCAGAGAGGTGTAGTTCCTGAATGTGTGGTTAAATTGTTCAGTATTTTATTCCAGTTAGTATTGGTGTAACAGTATTATTAAAATGGCAATGTTCCAGTCCAGTAAGGCTTTCTCCATAGTTCAGTTGGATGAAAGTAACTATAACACATGGCCTACAAAATGTAACATGTTGTTGAAATATGAGGGACTGTGGACATTGTTTCTACCCCCCCCCCCGACTTGACTGCCTTGAAACCTGCTGTGGAAGAGGATACCAAGAAGATATGAGAGTTTAACTGGGACAATGATAAAGCTCACAGCGTTATAGGTCTTACACTTGATGACAAGCAACTAACTCACATTTGTGGTGAAAGTTCGGCTGCCAAGTGCTGGGACATTTTGCAGAGGATATATGTGTGAGACAGTGTTGGAGCAAATATACAGTTAACAAGGAAACCTTTTCGCACTAAAAGGACACCGCAGGGAGAAAGTCCTGACGCCGCGCCTCCCTGTCCTTGTAGCTGGCAGGAGAGCAAGTGAGTGAGCGAGAGATGAGGTGTCCTTTTAGCGGGCAGGAGAGCGAGCAAGCGAGCGAGAGAAATGAGCCTTCTCTGGCCACATGTTGGGAGCTCTGGGGGGAGGAGCAGTAGCCTGGTCAGGCAGAGCTGCCCTGCTGCAGTGCGCACGAGGATTCAGGACCAACTCCTCTTCCTCGGGAGGACACGGACATGGCAGGGAGACGTGGCTGCCAGGAGGGCTGGGTGCTGGACAAGACAAGCTTCCCAGACAGTGGAAGTATCCTGGTCCTCCTGAGGCGTGGCCGGAGAAGGCTTGTCTCTCTCACTTGCTCTCCTGCCAGCTGCAAGGACAGAACACTCATATCTCTCTCTCACTCTCCTGCCAGATACAAAGACAGGGAGGCGTCAGGAGTTTCTCCCTACGGTGTCCTTTTAGCAGGCAGGAGAGTGAGTGAGAAAGAGAAATGAGCCTTCTCTGGCTGTGCGTTGGGAGCTCCAGGGGGAGGAGCAGTAGCCCGGCTGGCGCACACGAGCCTCCTCCTTTCCCTGCTGCCATCCCAAGTGGATCTCTTTAGCAAATCTGCTTCCCAGCACAACACATGGGGCAATAAAGGGAGACGGAGGAGGAGGGAGGATCAGGGGAGGGAGAGCCAGCCAGCCAGCCAGCCAGCTAAGGGGGGGGGGGCAACCGGCATGAACTCTCTCCAGGCTTTAGAAGCTCCCAGCCAGCCAGAGAAGCAGATTTGTTAAAGAGATCCACTTGGGATGGCAGCAGGGGAAGGAGGAGGAGCAGAACCAGAGTAGCCCGCAGCCGCCGAGGAAGAGGAGGAAGAGGAAAGGAAAGAGGAGACTTTGCAGGGAAAGAGAGAAAGGGGAAAATAAAGCAATGGGATTTAATAATAATTAGCAAGGACAATGTGTATGTGTATCTTGAGCTCTCTATTGCATCAGGCTTTGATGTGCATGTGAAAGTAGGGGGGAGGACGGAGAGAACAAATGTAAGGAAGTGGACACATTAAAAAGTGAATAACCTTCTCCCGCTTTTGCAGCCAACAGAGGAGAGCAAAGTCGAGCACAGGAGAGAAGACGCCGATTTGGGGGGAAGGAAGAGAGGGTGTGTGTGAGAGAGAGAGCGAGCGAGAGAGAGAGCAAACATGCAAGTGCACAGAGGATGCGTGGTGTGTGAGTGGGGAGCGCGCGGGCGCGGTTCTTGTTTGATTCCTTTCAACCCCCACTCCAACCCCTGCCTGCCCCACCTCCTTCTCACTCCCTCTCTCCCCCTCCTCCTCCCAGCTGAAACCTGCTACTTCTTTTTTTAAGCCTTAATGTTTTGGATTTTCCTAATGGATTTGCACGCATTATTTGCTTTTACATTGATTACTATGGGAAAGATTGCTTCTTCTTACGAACATTTCTACTTACGAACCTGGTCATGGAACGAATTAAGTTCATAAGTAGAGATACCACTGTGCATGATGGTAATTGAGCTATCTTAACATGTAGTAAGGTGGCCAAGTCCCAGGGTGCATAGTATTGAGATTCTAAATCATATGCTGAAAAAATACTTGTGCCTTTTAACCAGTCACAAATGTGCCTCATCATGCATACTAAATTATATCCCCTAATACAGTGATCCCTCGATTTTCGTGATCTCGATCTTCGCGAAACGCTATATCGTGATTTTTCCCACCCGATGACGTCACTCTCTTCCTTCCTTTCTCATCTTTCTTTCTCTCTCTCTTTCTCTATCTTGCTTCTTCCTCTCTCACACTCTCTTCCTCCCTCTCTCATCTCTTTCTTTCCTTCTCTCTCTTTCTCTATCTCTCCCCCTCTTGCTGGCGGGCGGTGGGCGGGCGGGCTGGTGGGCGAGTGGGCGAGCGGGGGGCATCAGCAAGGAGCCGGGGTTTCACCTTTGCGTGGGCGGCGGGGAAACCCCGATCTTCGTCTGCTCGCTGCTGCTGCAGCAGCAGCGAGCAGACGAAGATCGGGGTTTCCCCGCCGCCCACGCAAAGGGGGAAAGCCCGATTCGGCTCCTCGCTGCTGCCACCGAGCAGATCAGCTGCTGGGCGGCCGCAGCAGCAGCGAGCAGACGAAGATCCGGATTTCCCCGCCGCCCACGCAAAGGGGAAAGCCCGATTCGGCTCCTCGCTGCTGCCGCCGAGCAGATCAGCTGCTGGGCGGCCGCAGCAGCAGCGAGCAGACGAAGATCCAGGTTTCCCCGCCGCCCACGCAAAGGGGAAAGCCCGATTCGGCTCCTCGCTGCTGCCGCCGAGCAGATCAGCTGCTGGGCGGCCGGAGCAGCAGCGAGCAGACGAAGATCGGGGTTTCCCCGCCACCCACGCAAAGGGGAAAGCCCGATTCAGCTCCTCGCTGCTGCCGCCGAGCAGATCAGCTGCTGGGCGGCCGCAGCAGCAGCGAGCAGACGAAGATCCGGATTTCCCCGCCGCCCACGCAAAGGGGAAAGCCCGATTCGGCTCCTCGCTGCTGCCGCCGAGCAGATCAGCTGCTGGGCGGCCGCAGCAGCAGCGAGCATACGAAGATCGGGGTTTCCCCGCCGCCCACGCAAAGGGGAAAGCCCGATTCGGCTCCTCGCTGCTGCCGCCGAGCAGATCAGCTGCTGGGCGGCCGCAGCAGCAGCGAGCAGATGAAGATCCGGGTTTCCCCGCCGCCCACGCAAACTCCACCATCTGCGCATGCGTGGCCATGGAAAAAAGGGCGCGCATGCGCAGATGGTGTTTTTACTTCCGCAACCCTACATCGCGAAAAATCGATTATCGCGAGGGGTCTTGGAACGGAACCCTTGCGATAATCGAGGGATCACTGTATTAGGGGCATTAATCCCTCCTTTTTCCTTTGCAGCTATCAGCTTATGGTAGTGGATGCATGGGTGCTTGCCCTGCCATAAAAATGGCATATAGCTTTGTTGAGTTTCATGATATCAGCATGCTTTATAAGAAGGGGGATTGTTTGCATTGGATATAATTAGTGTTGGGCAAACCCATCGAAGTTCGGGTTCGGCAGGTTCAGCCAAACTTGGCGGCGGAGTTTGTGTAAGTTTGCCAAACCTGAACTGCATTTGCCTGGTGCAAAGTATTTCAGCTTTTTTCAAGGTGACCCCCCTGAGAAGGACCATGCATTTAGACTCTCAGAAACCATCTGTGCCAAAAATAATTTTATTGATAGACAGCTGCAGTTATACAATTGTCAGAATTTGAACCCAAGCTACACACAATAATTTGCATAAAAACAAACCTGAATATATACATACATACATGAATTTTACAGCTGTCGGGGGGGTTATGTAGGTGGAAGTGGCAGAGGAGGAGGAGAAGGTGGTGGTGATGGTTGTAGCAAACACTCTAACCACTCACTCAGGTGGTGGCATAGCCAAGTCCCGTGGGATCCACGCCTGGCTCATTTTAAGGAATGTAAGTATGTCCACGTTGTCTATGGATAGGCAGATCCTTTTTTCAGTGATGACCCCTCCTGCAGTGCTGAACACACGCTTGGACAGGGCACTTGCTGCAGGGCAAAGCAGCACCTCCAGGGCATAGAGGGCAAGCTCTGGCCACATGGCCTACCTAAAAATTGAAGGGGTGGAGGCATCACTAAGTACCATGAGACGCGTGGACAGGTAGTCACCCACCATGCGTGTCACATTCTGCCTTCTGGTATTATGGGCCATCACATCTGATGGTGGGGGATGTGTGGGACGATGGAATAGGTTTTCCCACATTGTGGCCATGTTCACCCTCCCCTGTGGGGTGCTGCCAGTGCCCCTGCTGCATTGGTGACTGCGTCCTCCTCCTACTCCGTGTGCCACCACTGAGCCCTCCAAGTCCTGTCAGAACTCTGCCACTAGTGCGTCCACTCCAAAAGTCTTTCCCTTTTTTTCTCTTGGATGGCTGGCTGGATCTGCCCTCAGGAAGACAATGGCAGAGTTGAGATATGTCCCTTTTCAGTGGCAGCAAGCCCAAGTTTTTGGGGCAGCGATTTTTGGAGAGATTTGGGGCTAGATAGGAAGCTTTGGGGGCAGCGATTTTTGGAGAGATTTGGGGCTAGATTTTTGGAGCCCCTCCTTGAGCCCCTGGCATCACACCTGGCACTCTACCGATGCGGGAGCCTCCCCAGAGTCCCTGACGATAGCGGAGGACTCTAACTCATCCCGGAGCACTCCTTGAACCCCCGGCATCAAACCTGGCGCTCAGCTGACATGAGAGCTTCCACGGAACCCCCGACAACAGTGGAAGATGCACGGAGCCCTCCTTGAGTCCCGGCATCACACCCGGTACTCAGCTGATGCAGGAGCTTCCCCAGAGCCTTATGCTTAATCAAAGTATAATTAACTAATAAATCAGCAAAAACAAGACCAACCAAAACACAACTAAATAAAAAAACAGCACTCATCAACTACTCCACTGCCAGCCTCCTACCATGAAGAACGAATCACGCCTTCAGAGAGAAGACACTGCTACTACCCACATGGAAGACAAACCCACCACACACAATGAAGATGAAAGAGCTGACTTCCTAGTGAGTTGCACACTGTGCTCCATGTATACACTCCTACCCTCAAACTTCCAAAACTTCACTTGCAATAAATGCCAGCTGCAATGCCGAAAATGGCGGCCGCCATTACAACTTGAGCCGCCCGTCCCCCTAGTCACTTGCCACCTGAGCCATCCTCACTGAGATTCCGTGAGCTTCCGCGACTTACTTATTGCTCTCTGTGACTGTTTGACATCTGTTTGACACCTCAACTGCCTGTCGCCAGTGGGAGAACTACTGTGAAAGAACCGACAGAAGAAAAACGGCAGAGACGTTGAAGGCACCGAGGATCAGTTGGGACTCGGGAAATGGCGGCTACGAGGAGAGATTGAGAAATCGAGCCGCCCATTACCTCCCGCCTGCCACGCCGATCTGCAGCCAACCCTGATCCAATTAGACAGCCCTGCTAGCCCTGGTTTATCGGACAAGGCAGACCTTAGATGCCAGGACGCCAAATGGTGGGGGTGCCTGGCGTTGAAGGGGATGCCATTTGGCAGTGGAACACTCACAAGTGTGGGAAAGAAAACTGTCGTGAAGGGGGAGAGCACGGGGAAGATCAAAAAGAATGTAACCATCTGTGTCGTGACCATGTGGAGGCTGCTCAGAAGAGGTTTGAGAGTCGTACGGGGCCATGGAGGGTGTGGGAATTTGGAGATGTCACCCAACAGAACTAGTAGCTCTTGGAAGGAGACTGGGGCGACCAGCGATTATTGGGACTGCCACAGGGAAAGAATTTGGAATAATCCCAAATAAGGCAAGAGACAGATCCTTGGAGTGCTGGTTAATGACAGTTGCCAGCACTGAGAAGTCCACTCTATTATTGCACTTTGAGACTAAGACATTGGCTTTGGATCTTTTTTAGAACTCAACCAGCCTGGAGTATGGTTCCCTCTTGCTGCGGTTTTCCTCCATTTTGTATTTAATAATTAATTTATATTCTTTATTTGATATTTATATTAATTACTGATAGGATTTTAGGGTTTTTATTTATTAATATTTTAACTAATTTTTTGGGGAGGGATTTTAAGTTCGATGGATGATTGGAGGGGTTGTGATGATAGGTATGAAATGAATGATTGGTATGGGTGGGTTGGGTGGGATTTTGGTTTGGATGAAATTTATGAAAATTGTATGAATGATTTAATTAGCCTATCTGACACTGGAGAGGTGATAGGGGAGGGGGCACTGATGTCTGGGGTGGCGTAGGGTCGGAATATCCCGGTCTTGCTGGGGAGAGGCAGATATGGCGGGGGCCACAGATGCGCATATCATGCCGCCTTGATTGCATCAGCGGAATCTCGCCCGGCCGCTCTGTTTAGGGTGGCCGGCTCCCTTCTTAACCAGGGGGGAGTTGGTGAACCCTTGCAGAGTAGTGCCAAGGATTTTAACACGTTTTTCGCTGATAAAATTGCTCGGATCTGGGCAGACCTCGACTCCAATTGGGAAACAGAGTCGACTGATAACGAATCAGTCGAGGTGACTGGGCCCCGTACTTGTCTATCTGTCTGAGAAGAGTTTGATCTGGTGACACCTGATGAAGTGATCAAGGCCATTGGAGCTGTGAGTTCCGCCACCTGTTTGCTGGATCCATGTCCCTCCTGGATGGTTTCGACCAGCAGGGAGATTGTCAACGCTTCTCTGGGGTGGGGGTCCTTTCCACATCCCTACAAGGAGGCACTTGTGCGCCCCCTCCTCAAGAAGCCTTCCCTGGACCCAGCCATTCTTAAAAACTACCGCCCAGTCTCCAACCTTCCCTTCATGGGGAAGGTTGTTGAGAAGGTGGTTGTGCTCCAGGTCCAGTGGTCCTTGGAAAAAGCCGATTATCTAGGTCCTCAGCAGTCAGGATTCAGGCCTGGCTACAGCACAGAAACTGCTTTGGTCACTCTGATGGATGATCTCTGGTGGGCCCGGGACAGGGTTTATCCTCTGTCCTGGTGCTCCTTGACCTCTCAGCGGCTTTCGATACCATCGACCATGGTATCCTTCTGCACCGGCTGGAGGGGTTGGGAGTGGGAGGCACTGTTCTTCAGTGGTTCTCCTCCTACCTCTCCGGTCGGTCGCAGTCGGTGTTAGTGGGGGGGTCATAGGTCGACCTCTAGGTTGCTCCCTTGTGGGGTGCCTCAGGGGTCGGTCCTCTCCCCCCTGCTATTTAATATCTACATGAAACCGCTGGGTGAGATCATCCAAGGGCATGGGGTGAGGTATCATCAATATGCAGATGATACCCAGCTTTACATCTCCACCCCTTGTCCAGTCAGTGAAGCAGTGGAAGTGATGTGCCGGTGTCTGGAGGCTGTTGGGGTCTGGATGGGTGTCAACAGACTCAAACTCAACCCTGATAAGACGGAGTGGCGGGGGGGGGGGGTATTACTAACCCCCTCAAAGAGGGTCCGCAACTTGGGCATCCTCCTCGATCCACAGCTCACATTAGAGAAACATCTTTCAGCTGTGGCGAGGGGGGCGTTTGCCCAGGTTTGCCTGGTGCACCAGTTGCAGCCCTATCTGTATCGGGAGTCACTGCTCACAGTCACTCATGCCCTCATCACCTCGAGGCTTGACTACTGTAACGCTCTCTACATGGAGCTACCTTTAAAAAGTGTTCGGAAACTTCAGATCATGCAGAATGCAGCTGCGAGAGCAATCATGGGCTTCCCTAACTATGCCCATGTTACACCAACACTCCGCAGTCTGCATTGGTTGCCGATCAGTTTTCGGTCACAATTCAAAGTGTTGGTTATGACCTATAAAGCCCTTCATGGCATCGGACCAGATTATCTCCGGGACCGCCTTTTGCTGCACGAATCCCAGCGACCAGTTAGGTCCCACAGAGTGGGCCTTCTCCAGGTCCCATCGACTAAACAATGTTGTTTGGCAGGACCCAGGGGAACAGCCTTCTCTGTGGCGGCCCGGGCCCTCTGGAACCAACTGCCCCCAGAGATTAGAATAGCCCCCACCCTTCTTGCCTTTCGTAAGCTCCTTAAAACCCACCTCATCGTCAGGCATGGGGGAACTGAGATATTCTTTCCCACTAGGCTTCTACAATTTATGTATGGTATGTTTCTATGTATGATTGGTTTTTAAAATAAGGGTTTTTAGCTGTCTTAGTATTGGATTGTCGCATGTTGTTTTTACCACTGTTGTTAGCCGCCCGAGTCTATGGAGAGGGGCGGCATACAAATAAAATAAAATAAAATAAAATAAAATAAAATAAAATAAAATAAATAAAATAAAATAAAATAAAATAAAATAAAATAAAATAAAATAAAATAAAATAAAATAAAATAAAATAAAATAAAATAAAATAAAATAAAATAAAATAAAATAAAATAAAAGTAAAATCTCTGACATAGCGCTAAACCACACAAAAATTCTAAAGCCCACTGACTACTACCCCCTACTGGTGATCCATGCAGGAACAAATGACACAAGGAAAGACATGAATCAAATTACGAAAGACTACGACCACTTGGGCAATACATACAGTCAAAAAGATAGGGGCACAGGTCATTTTTTCCTCTATTCTACTCACAAGAGGGCAACATCCTGTCAGAGATGCAAAATCCCACAAATAAACTTCTGGCTAAAGAGATGGTGTCGCCAAAATAACTTTGGATTCCTTGACCACGGTCTACAATACCTTCAAGAAGGACTCCTAGCAAGAGACGGGCTACATCTTACCAGAGCTGGAAAGAACCTCCTTGGAAACTGACTATCCCAACTTATCAGGAGGGCTTTAAACTAGAACTGAGAGGGGTGGGTGACCAAAGTAAAAGACTGAATAATAAACAAAACAAGAAAGGGGTACAAGTTAAGCCCACAAATAAACCAGAGGATAAAAAATGTCCGCCCAGAATCAGACACAAACACCTAAAATGCCGTACATTAATGCACAAAGCCTGGGGAACAAATAAGACGAACTAGAATTACTAATATGTGAGGGCCAATATGATCTAATTGGTGTTACAGAAACATGGTGGGATGAATCACACGACTGGAACACACAGATAAAGGGCTACAATCTCTTCAAGAAAAACAGGTCAAACAAGAAAGGAGGTGGAGTTGCACTATACATAAAAGATCACTACACCGCCATCAATCCAAAGAAGATAACCCCCTAGAAATCATATGGGTTAACATAAAAGAAAAAAAGGGCAATGTTACAATTGGAGTATACTACAGGCCACCAAACCAAACAGATACAATGGATAACCTCTTTACAACCAACTATCAGCAATATGCAACAAGCACAGCACAACAATAATGGGGGACTTTAACTACCCCAACATTAACTGGAAAACAAACTCAGCACCAAGTGGAAAGTCTGACAGATTTCTCACCAGCCGTGCCAACAACTTTCTAACTCGAAAAGTGGAACCAGGAACCAGAGGGACTGCAATACTAGGCCTAATTCTAACAAACATGGAAGAAATGATAGAGGGAATAGAAGGAGAAGGGATGCTAGGTGAGAGTGACCACATCATCCTAAAATTCAACATTGTGCAATCACTAACTACAACACCCAACTCCATTACAGTCTCAGACTTCAGAAAAGCGGACTTTAACAAGCTCAGAGCGAACCTGAAAAATAAACCCTGGAAGGAACTTCTAAAGAGTAAATCCACACAGGAAGCCTGTGAAGCCTTACAAAACACTATCATTGGGGCCCAAAACAATTCAATCCCCATGAAAAAGAGGATCTCATAGACAATGTAAAAGAAAAAAAAGCCAAATACAATAAATGGAAAGAAGGACTCATAACCAAGGTGGAATATCAGCAAACAGCCAGAACCTGCAAACAAAAAATAAGAACAGCAAAAGCTCAACAGGAACAATACCTCGCAATGAAAGTTAATGACAACAAAAAAAGTTTCTTCCATCACATAAACAACAAGAAGAAAATCAAGGAAACAGTTACTATACATGAGCCAACAATGTGCAGCAGCAGCCAAAAAAGCCAATACAATCCTAAGCTGCATCAACAGGGGAATACACTCCAAGACCAGGGAAGTCTTAATACCACTCTACTACGCCCTGGTCAGACCATACCTGGAGTACTGTGTTCAATTCTGGTCACCACACTTCAAAAAGGACATTGAAACTCTGGAGAAGGTGCAGAAAAGAGCAACCAAAATGATCAGGGGACTAGAAACCAAGACTTACGAAGAGAGACTGGAGGAACTGGGCATGGATAGCCTAGAGAAAAGTAGGGCCAGAGCGGACATGATAGCAGTCTACAGGTATACAAAGGGTTGCCACAGAGAGGAGGGGATTACTTTATTCTCCAGGGCACCGGAGGGCCGAATGAGGAACAACGGTTGGAAGCTGACCAAGGAGAGATTCAACTTGGAAATAAGGAAGAACTTCCTGACGGTCAGAACGATCAACCAGTGGAACAACCTACCAGTGGACGTTGTGAACTCCAATACTCTGGACATTTTTAAGATGAAATTGGACTGCCATTTGGCTGGGATGCTATAGGGTTCCTGCTTAGGCAGGGGTTGAACTTGATGACCCGCATGGTCCCTTCCAACTCTAACAATAAATAAAAATAAAAATAAAGTTGCAGGGAACCTGCCACACCAAAAGTCTTTCCCTTTTTTTCTCTTGGATGGCTAGCTGTATCTGCCCTCAGGAAGACAATGGAAGAGTTGAGATATGCCCCTTTTCAGTGGCAGCAAGCCCAAGTTGCAGGGAAACTGCCACCCCAAATTTCTTTCCCTTTTTTTCTCTTGGATGGCTAGCTGGATCTGCCCTCAGGAAGACAATGGCAGTGTTGAGATATGCCCCTTTTCAGTGGCAGACAGCCCCAGATGCAGGGAAACTGCCCCCCAAAAAATCTGGATGTCTGATCTGACCTTTGGAAGACAATGGCACAGTTGAGATATGTTCCCTTTCAGTGGTAGCTACCACAAGATGCAGCCTAGGTGATCTGCCCTTAGAAATCTCCCCAACCTCCCTGTCAGCAGCAGCAACAGCACTGTCCCTAACTAATGCGGAGCTCTTTTAATGGCGCTGGAGCACATGGTCCTTCCTTTTATACATGTAGGGTCAGATGTCCCGCCGGGCCAATCACAGCCGTGCGTCCGGCTGGCCAATCACTGGCCAGTAGGACACATGGCCAATCACATCTGGTCCTTGTGTTTCCTGCCCAGATACAGCATGGCTTCGGCTTACAACACGGCTGTTGATTGGCGTATCATGGAGTTCGTTCAAACGCCGAACCTGAACGTGGACTTTCAAAAAATGACGTTAGTAGAGGACTAACAAAAGCTTAGTTAATTTTAATAGTTTTTAATAAATTTTAAAACATTCCGGAGATCACAATGGCTGTTGCCTCTTCGTATATATAGTGCTATCCTATTTTCCGCAAACACAACATCAAGACAGCCTTTGGTACAGATAAAAAACTACCCAACATCCTAAGAAACCCCAAAGACAATATCCAGCTAGAAAACCAGGCAGTTTATCAAATACTGTGTAAAATCTGCCCAGCCACATATATTGGACAAACTAACAGGAGAGTAAATGCACGTGTTGCAGAACATAAGAATGCATTATGGAAAAAAGAAAAAACCTCCTCCCTTTTCCAACACTTCAAAACTACAGGACATGAAATTGATTTTGACAGTACCAAATTAATTTCCAAAACAGAACATTACGGCAAAAGAATAATCATGGAAGCCATCGAGATAGAAAAGCATCCCCAAAATATGAACAAGCGGGATGATACCTCCCGCCTACCAGACATCTGGAAACCAGCCCTCAAACGTATCCCAGCCATAGAAACTTAAATCAGACTCAGAACACACATTGCAAAACAATCAAGTAGCCTGCAAGCTCCAACTACTCAGGATATCACGCCTAATCTACAACCATTAACTAATCAGCATACCTCAGCTACATCAACGACCCCAGGTGTTACCCCACTGACTCACCAGGAAGTTTCTACACAGCAGGCAATTGCTGAGCCATCAATCCACACCCAGCCACCAGTATTTATAGAAGGAAGGCAGCTCAGGTGTCGCTGTGTTCACCCTAGAACAAGGACAGAAACACCTGCCTGAAGATGACGAGTGGGACCTCGTCAAAACGTCGCCAGAAATTTCCAAATCCTACACGGGAAGAAACCCAAATATACCAAGACCATCATACCTGTACCCGTGAAAATCTACGAATATATATATATATGTCACATGTTTAAGCTGAATTTGAAAATTAAGGGAGACTAGGATAGATCTATTTCGGCCTTATTTTGGCCTCATCGGCTAGCCATACCCACTGGGACTTGAACCTGCAACCTTTGCCTTGTAAGGCAGAGAATTATCCTCTAGGCTACAGTATCCAATCCCTTCAGCTCTGTACCAGGGAAGGGTTACATTTTGTGTCGAATCACCCTGGTATATTGAAGGAACATCACAGCTCCTTTTTTTTCCTCTCGGCCCAACCCAGGGCCATTTATATATATATATATCTCTCTCACATGTTTTTGCTGAAAAATTTTGCTGAATTTTTTAAATTTAAGGGAGACTATAAACAGACATACAAAGAAAAAAAATGAGAAAAAAATGGAAAAAAGAGGAAAAAATCAACTTCTAAAGCTTTTTTTACAGTAAACTATACTGTTGTCATATTTCATACGGTTAAACTGTATTTCTTTTACAGTTTTTTACTTTCAATGTGTTTCCTTATTAATATCAATATTTCAATATCTACATTTTATATATGCAAACATTAAGATATTATTATTATCCATTCCCTAATTCTCTATCTCTATCAATATTTTTACACTCTACAAATTTCTCCTGTTTCCTGTTTCCTCTACTCTCCTTGTTTCCTTTCTTTTCTCTATCCAGCTATAGAACATATTCCAGCTTTCATAAAATTCTGTGTCTTCTTTGTTGTTATGTTAATTGTTGTATATGTTAATTTGTCCAGTTCCGCACACTCTAATATTAGTCCTATTGCTCGGTATTTCGTTCTGTTTCCAATATTGTGCCATTACTATTCTTGTTGCTGTAAGAATGTGTTGAGCAATGTACCTATATTTTTCCCTAAGTCATCATCAAATATTCCTAGTAAAAAGGTTTCTAGTTTCATATTAATCTTTTGTTGTATTACTTCTTCTAACCATTTATGTATTTTGATCCACAGTTTTTTAATTTTAAGGCATGACCACCACATATGATAATAAGTTCCCTCCTTTTCCTGGTATTTACAATATTTAGAGTCCATGTTTTTGTACATTTTTGCAAGCCTTGCAGGTGGAAGATGCCACCTGTAGAACATTTTATATACATTTTCTTTATAAGATGTCACTTTTGTGAGTTTATAATTGGAGGCCCAAATTTTCTCCCATTGGTCCAAATTTTCCAAGTCTTTTAAGTTACCCTGAGCATCCAATATTTCTTCATACCTTAGTATTCTCTGTAGGTTTATTACCTTTGTATGAGGGCCTCCATACTGAAGATCCATACAGGTATTTCTTTATAATGGTGGGATTTAATTTTTAACCAGATTTTATGAAGGGATTCTCTAATTTTAGGGTTATAGAAGTATGAGTGTACTTTGTGTTTCCCATACCATAAAAGGCTGTGCCAACCTGTTTGCAGTTTATGCCCTTCTGAAGTTAATAGTCTGACATTTTTTAATGTTATCCACTCAGTGATCCACTGCATTCCTGCTGATTAATAGTATAATTGTATGTCTGGTACTCCGAATCCTCCTTGTCATCTATTATCTTGCATGTCAACTGATAGACGCACACATGGGAAGGGCCATGAATAGAAGAGAGCAGCTACGTAGGTATTACAGGAGATAAGAGAGTTTTTTGTTTTTTTTTATAAATATAATTTTTTATTGATTTTTAAAAAATTTAACAAAAAACAAAACAGAAAACATAAGTGTACCATCACCATACAGAAAAAAAACCCTTCACCAGGGAGGAATCAATTTTATATCCTTCATATGCTTTGTCTCTGGGTTACATTGTTCATTCTTTATAGAGTGATTGAATTTTATTTCTTACATTTGCATCGCTTACTGATGTTGTTAATATATAATTTTTAACCTTCTCCCACCGCCTCATTGTTGCTGCTAATTTCCCTTCATTATAATTATGTAGTCTAATTTCCATAATTTCATAGTGAATATGATCCACCATATATTTGCACCAATTTTTTATTGTCCATTTATTGTCATTTTTCCACCCAAGCACTATAGTTGCTTGGGCACTTTCTATCGCTGCAATTTTGATTTCTTCATATTCTTTTACCTCACTATTTTTTATCAATAATGCTGCTTCCTTAGTTATTTTCCAATTACCATTCGTAATTTTGTTCACTTCCACTTGTATTTGTTTCCAAAATTTTTGAACTTTATTACATTCCCAAAACATATGCATAAATACTCCTTTTTCCTTGCACCCATGCCAACAATTTCCTTTCTTCGTTATTTGAAAACGTGCTAATTGTACTGGTGTATAATACCATTTATGTAATATTTTTCTTCTCATCTCTCTTATTCTTGTATTTTTAATTTTTTTAATATTTTCAATTATACCCTCCATATCCCATTCATCAATTTCTAATTCATCCTGCCAATATCTCGTCAATCCTTTTACTACTTGTTCTTCCACTTGTAATAATTCTCTATATATATTACCTGTTTGTGCTTTTATATTCTTGCACTTATCCCTAGGAGATAAGAGAGTTCATCGGTGGTTGGGTGTGGTTCAACTAATTAGGGCTGCTGTTAAATGGGCAGTGTGCCAGCCTCTCAGTGTGGAAGATTATCTGTTCCTGATAGTGGATGTGGCTTGACTCTCCGGATTCTCCAAGGACTATGTGCTTTGATATTAGGACTCTGGACATAAATCATAGTTAAACGTGTGAGTTTGGACTACGTCTGAAGGAGAGTAGCTGTGATTAATTCACAGCTACTTGTTAATTGCTTTGAGTTTGGGTTTTTTGCTATTTCACTGCATTCAAGTCTGGTTGCTTTGAAAGTGAGCCCTTTGACTACAAAAAGGGAGTTTTGCTACTATTTTTATGTGGATAAAGAAGATATTCTTGACTTTTCATGTGTGTGTGTCTGTTTTGGCTATCTTTGCATTTAGAGACTCGTGCAGAGAGCTGGCAGTACATATTATTACGAATATTTTGTAGTCAAGATTGAGTAGAGAGATTGGCCTAAAATTTTGTATTTTTTTTTTCTGTTTCGTCTTTGGGGATCAAGGTAATTATTGATTCTTTCCATGTTTGAGGGATTAAGCCTTTCTCTAAAACTTCATTAAACAATACTAGTAATAACTTCTTTAATGGGTTCATCAATTCCTTGTAAATCTCCACTGTCATGCCATCTGGCCCTGGCATTTTATTATTCTTTTGTTTTCGTATTGCTTCTTCCAATTCCCTCTCTGTTATTTCTTCTTCTAATATATCTCTATCAATTTCTGTTATGTTTATATTCTCTGTTTGTTGTAGGTATTTTTGAATATGGTCTGTTTTAATTTCCTCTTTCCTATACAGTATAGCTCTCTGTAGTAATTAAATATTGTTTCTTCTATTTCTTCCTGTATCATTTTTATATGTCCCTTATCGTCTTCTAGTTTATTTATTAATTTTTTTCCCTTTCCCTTTCTTAATTTATAAGCTAACCACCTACCCGGTTTATTGGTGTGCTCAAAATAGTATTGTTTTGTCTTTTGAAATTTTTGTCCTAATTTTTCCTGTGTTATTATGTTAATTTTATACTTTAATAGCTCAATTTCCTCCCTGTTTTCTTCTATTTCTGATCCTATTGTTAATTTTTGTTATAGATCCCCTATTTTTTCTGTAATTCATTTACCTCTCTATTATTATTCCTGCTTCTTCTTATAGTATATGTAGTGTTCAGTCCCCTTATATAGGCTTTTGCTGTGTCCCAGAGGTTTTGTACTGTGGTATCATCATTCCAATTAATTTCCATAAAAGATTTAATTTCTTCTTTCATATAATTAATATTTTTTCTTTTAATATTGCATGATTGAGAAACCATCTTTTACTGCTTTTGCTTGGTTTTTTAATCTTGAGAACTAAGGGATTGTGGTCAGCCCATACGTTAGGTTTATTTCTATCTCTTCTATATTATTTAGTGTCTATATATCTGTCCATGCCATATCTAGTCTTGCCCAGGAGCATTATGGTACTGAATAATGTGTGTATTATTTTTCCTCTACATGTCTTTCTCTCCAGGCATCTTTCAGGTGTAATTCCCTTACTAAATCGAAAAAAGTATTTCTTCTTTCTTTTTTGTTTTTATTGCTTGGTAATCTACTTTTGTGTCTGGAACTGCATTGAAATCACCAATTATACACATTCTTTCTTTTTCAAATTTAACCATAAGTTCACGAAGTTTTTGATAATATTTCTTTTGTTCAGTATTTGGGGCGTATATATTTACAAGTAATATCTTCTCTTGGTCTATTTGTATCTCAACCCCTAAAATCCTTCCCTCTTCATCTTGATATATTTCTTGTGGTTTTAACCATTCTTTAATATACATTACTACACCCCCCTTTTTTTAATCATCAAGTGCAGGAAATAGTTTCCCTGATCTAGGCATTTCCAATAATTTCTTATGTTCATTTTTATGTGTGCTTCTTGTATATAAATTACATATACATTATGTTGCTTTAATTTACTAAATGTTTGTCTTCTTTTGATTGGTATATTAAATCCATTGATATTAACTTAAATAATTTGGATTGCTTTTCCCATTTTAAATTATTGGGCTATTAACTTCTTCACTTTTGTGCTTCTGGTTTCTGTCTGTCTTCCTTTCTGTTCCTCCTCTGTTTCTCCTCCTCTTCTGTCTTCTGTATTTAATTCTTCTTGGCTCCGGGATTCAGTCTCTATATTATTATTATTATTATTATTATTATTATTATTATTATTGTTATTGTTATTGTTATTGTTATTGTTGTTGTTGTTGTTGTTGTTATTATTATTATTATTATTATTAATTAGATTTGTATGCCGCCCCTCTCCAAGGACTCGGAGTGGTTCACAACAATAAAACATCATATACAAATCCAATGTTAAAAACAGTTTTAAAAGACCCCTATTAAAAGCAGTCATACAACCCAAACATACCATACATAAAGTCAAGGCAGCTGAGGATATATCAATTCCTCCATGCCTGATGACATAGATGAGTTTTCAACAGTTTTTGAAAGGCAAGGAGGGTGGGGGCAGTCCTAATCTCCTGGGGGAGCTGATTCCAGAGGGCTGGGGCCGCCGCAGAGAAGGCTCTTCCCCTGGGTCCCACCAGATGGCATTGTGTCGTCGACGGGACCCAGAGAAGGCCAACTCTGTGTGACCTAATCGGTTGCTGGGATTCATGCAGCAGCAGGCGGTCCCGGAGATATTCTGGTCCGATGCCATGAAAGGTTTTATAGGTCATAACCAACACTTTGAATTGTGACCGGAAACTGATCAGCAACCAATGCAGACTACGGAGTGTTGGTGTAACATGGGCATACTAAGGGAAGCCCATGATTTCCCTTGCAGCTGCATTCTGCACGATCTGAAGTTTCTGAACATTCTTCAGAGGTAACCCCATGTAGAGAGCATTACAGTAGTCGAACCTCAAGGTGATCAGGGCATGAATGACTCCCGGTCCAGATAGGGCTACAACCGGTGCACCAAGCGAACCTGGGCAAACAAACCCCTCTCCACAGCTGAAAGATGGTTCTCTAATGTGACCTGTGGATCAAGGAGGATGCCCAAGTTGTGGACCCCCTCTGAGCGGGTCAGTAATTCCCCGCCAGAGTAATGGACGGACAGATGGAATTGTCCTTGGGAGGCAAGATCCACAGCCACTCTGTCATATCAGGGTTGAGTTTGAGTCTGTGGACACCCATCCAGACCCTAACAGCCTCCAGGCACCGGCACATCACTTCCACTGCTTCATTGACTGGATATGGGGTGGAGCTCTATAGCTGGGTATTATCAGTGTACTGATGATACCTCACTCCATGCCCCTGGATGATCTCACCCAGCGGTTTCATGTAGATATTAAATAGCGGGGGAGAGGACCGACCCCTTAGGCATCCCACAAGGGAGAAACCTAGAGATCGACCTCTGACCCCCCCACTAACTGCGACCGACCGGAGAGGTAGGAGGAGAACCACTGAAGGACAGTGCCTCCCACTCCCAATTCCTCCAGCCAGTGCAGAAGGATACCATGGTCGATGGTATCGAAAGCCACTGAGAGGTCAAGAAGCACCAGGACAGAGGATAAACCCCTGTCCCGGGCCCACCAGAGATCATCCATCAATGCGACCAAAGCGGTTTCCGTGCTGTAGCTGGGCCTGAAACCCGACTGTTGAGGGCCTAGATAATCGGCTTCTTCCAAGGACTGCTGGAGCTGGAGCACCACCACCTTCTCAACAACCTTCCCCATAAATAGTTGTTAAGAATCCCTGGGTCCAGGGAAGGCTTCTTGAGGAGGGGGCACACAACTATACTACAGTCACCTTCTGTTTCCAGTTCTTGGTGTATAAATTTGTTTGCCTTTTCTATGCTCTCTTTTTTAATCTTTTTTTCTTTCTACGTCATGAGTAGTCCTTCTGGCGCTAACCACCTAAAAGGTATGTCTCTTCTTAAAAGCTTTCTTGTTAGGGACTGGAAGTCTCTTCTGTTTTCCCTGATTCTTCTTGGAGTTTGCTTTAGAATTATAACTTCTTTTCCTTTTTATGATATTCTTCCTTTTCTCGTGACCTTGTACACCTCTCTTGATAGTCGATATTTCCTTATGTAATTCGTTGAAACTCTGTAGACTTCATCTATATTATTTCTGACTTCTTCTTTTTCCAATTCTAAGATTTCTGCAATAAATTCAGTCATTAAGCCCAAAATGTCTTCTCCTTTTTCTTCAATTACATTTTGAAATCTTAAGTAATAAGATGCTTTTTTAAGTTCCAATTGAACTATGGCACCTTCTAACTATCTGTTCACCTCTTTCAATCTTTCTTCTGTTGTTCTTTGTCCTTTCTCAATCTTCTCTGTTTTTCCTTCTATTTCTTTAATTTTATATTCATGCATATTTACTGCTTCTTGGGTATTGTCTATTTTCTTTTCTAATCTTTTAATTTCTCATTTTAATTCCTCAAATTTTCCCTTCATTTCTTCATGATGCTTTTCCATTATTTCTTGGGTTTTAGCTGATGCTTCTTGTGATTTAATCATAAACTCCATTATTTTATCTAAAGATGTTTGCATTGATTGTAGGGATGGAGTGTTCTCTCCTTTTTTGATTGCCGTCATTTCTGTGGTTTGTTTTTGCCCTTCTGGTAGTGGAGAGGCTGTCCCTGATGCAAATTTTCTTACTGTCTTTGTAACTGTGTTTGAGGACATCAGTGGTTTGATAAAAAAGTTTCTCCAAGCTCTTCTATACTCTTTCATACACCCCCCTCTCTTTTCTTAACTAATCTGTTGTTCACTTTCACTTTGAATTTACAATCAAATTTTACAGATCAATTCACTTGTGGTTAATAATAATTATTCAATACTCAAGAGCTTATTATTGTGGGTTATCAATTATCTAATATCGGGTATCAGTCTCTATTCAATTGAAAAAAACTCACTCCATATACTCTATATGTACTCTATATGTTCTATGTAATATCTCTTAAATCAATTGATCTATCACTTATCAATATATCAATTTCTATCTATATCAAATCAATTAATCAATTCAACAGATTCCTCAGTTATGAGTTCGTATATCATAGAAGGTTATATTTTTATAAAGATTAATTAATGAAAAATTTATTTCTGTATATAGTTATTGAGTAGGAATAAAAGGGTAAGGAACTAAAAGAGTGTGAAAAGGAAGAAGAGGGGTAAAGAAGAAGAAGGTAGGTGTAAATACTCAAAGAGTTTACTGGCAGTTCAATCAATTAAATCAAGTAACTTTCAAAAGTCTATTTCAGTGTTGTTGTCACTGTCAGTACTCAATATTTCAAAATAGAAGTCCCAAAGCTAAAAGTAGTCAAAATGTAAATCTAATAGAATCAAGTTCAGAGAACAAATGTTAATGTCCTAAAATGTCAGTGTCCCAGAGTGAAATCAGTCAATCAATGTCCAAGTATATATAAGTCAGAAAAGGAGAACAGAAGGGGAGTCTAAACACAAATCCAGCAAAATCCAATCAGGCGTTTAAGTATTCAATATAGTTCTTGTCAGTTCTGATCCCCCCTCCGATCACAAAATTCACCTCAAAGCCACTCTTCTCATCGTTTAAGTCCCTTTTGACAGATAAATCCTCTCTCTATGCCCGATATTCTCTTCTGTTCTGTTCTCACTCCCGTTTCTCTGCTCTCTCTCTCTCCAAACCTCTGGATCTCTGCTTTGAAAGAAAGATTTTTTTCCTCCGGTTTTCAAATTCAGTTTCCGATGTAGATTATGTTCATAGGCACCTCAGTCTCCTTTCTCCTTTTTGGCTCTGCTCTCTCACCGTCTTTCAAGATGGCAGCTTGCAAATCTGTGTAGCCACGCCCAACCGCTCACTCACTCCTCTTGTCTTCCCTCATTTTCCTGTCCTCCCAGCGTCTGGCAGCCGATCTTGCGAAAGAAGGAAGGGGCTGTTGTAAGCTTCAGGTTGGCTCTGTATTTAGATTGTTTAAATTTTATTGCCGGAATTGTTATTGAGAGGCCTTAGTCTATTCCTTATATTTCCTTCAAAGTTCAAGGCCAGCTTTGTTTCGTTCTTAGCATTCTTAGCATTTGGACCACTATTGTGCTCTCTGCTTTTAATGCGGCCCGGTCAATCTCAGAGTCTCCCTAGAGTTCAATCAAATCTTTTCAGGAGAGTCTTTAGAGGCTCGCTCTTTAAATCTTAAATATGTTTAAATGAATGATCATCATTGTTCAAGTGAACTGTGAAGTCCTTGACTTACAACCTCACCAGTGTCGCTCCTGGGTCACTCCCTGACTCAGGCTGGGTAGCTAGGTGAATGGGTACCAATCAGCCGTTGAGAAAAGATGGGGAAGGAAATGGGCCCCCTGGCAGTGCTGGTCTCTCTGCCGTTTTCCGAGGAGGAGGAGGATGGGAGGGTGGGATGTTCAGCTGGAGCTGGGCACACAGCTTCATTTATGTTGTGAGCCACCCCGAGTCCTCGGAGAAGGACGGCATACAAATCCAATAAATAAATAAATTTCCACTGGTGCAACTGTATTCCACCCTGTCCTGCCTGCCACCCCTGGCCTGCCCACCCCTGTTCTGGCCCCATAGCATTTACTGGGCAACCCCTCGTAGAACACATCAGAATAATTCAACTAAGCAGTGGTGTAGGATGGTGCTGATTCTTATATGCACTGATGATGTGCTTTTGTATATATACAAACATCTATGTCTCCTTAGCTAGCTTAAATCCTCTTTCTGCTGCTACTGAGTTTTGGACAGCTTAGAATAGCTTTGCAAACACTGTCTCTGCTTGATTTTTTTCCCTTTCTTATATCCTTTCCTACATTTTATCATAACTGTTTATTTTCTTGATTTCTTCTTATTAAATCTGCTGTGTAGAAGAAGGCTTTTATCCTGGTTCTTTTACAATAAAGTCTCTTATAACTTCTTCTTTTTTTGAAATATTTTTATTGAATTTTTTTAAAAGGACAAACAAAGACACACGACATTGAACACTCAAGGAGCTGCCATTGCTCCGCTTATCTTAAAAGTCTAACTACTACAAAAAATAAAAACCTACCTATAGTCAGATCAATAGAAAAATAGCATACATTTGTATTAGATATTAATTAAATTTGACTCTATATGTTAATTAATTACTTTGTCTGTAAAATACTTATTCAAAAAAATATAATATAGTAAATAGCATATCTAAATTTATTCTACTGTAAACCTTTTTAAACTATTAAACTCTAACTTATAAAATTTCAGAACTATAGGTTCAAAAAGTTATAAATTCTTGTTACTTTAACTTGTAAAATTATTTTTAAAATCCCACCATTCATACAATTTGTTCCATATTTTATAATATTCTGTTTCCACTTGATTATTCAAGCGTTTTGTCATGATATCTAATTCTGCACATTCCATAATTTTTTTATAAACTTCTGCGTCCTTTGGTATTTCCTTATCTTTCCATTTCTGCGCAAATGTAATTATTGCCGCAACCAATATATCTATTATTAAATAATAAATTGCTTTTTTATACTTAATATTTGAAATGCCCAATAAGAAAAATCCAGGAGATTTTTTAATCTTCTCCTTTGTTATTTCATTTATCCATTTCTCTACTTTATTCCAGTATTCTTTTGCCTCTAAACATGTCCACCATACATGGTAATATGTGCCAATTTCTTTTTTACATTTCCAACATATAGGTGAAACTGTTGGAAACATTTTGGAGATTCTATATGGTGGAAGGTGTCATCTATAGAACATCTTAATTTGATTTTCTTTAAAAGAAATTGATTTTGTTATTTTCCAATTATATACCCAAATCTTTTCCCATGTTTCTAAATCTATTTCTTTACGAAAATTTTTGCACCAACTGATCATGTTATCTTTTAATATCAACCCTATTGTTCTATGATTTATTAAATATTTATATACATTTCCAATTATCTTTACTTGATTTTGAAGTAATAATTTATTTAATACATTGTTTTCTTTTCTGAAGATATAAGTTTTTATATCCATTTGATATCTAGAGCTAATCTGTATGTATTGCCACCAATCTAACACAATACCTAATTCTTGCAATTCTTGTTTTGTTCTACGTTTTAATTGATTGTCCAGTAAATCCCTATATTTCCAAATCTTATCTTCCTTTGCTAAGTTCGGATGCGTAATGGCTTCTATAGGTGAGATCCATTCTGGCATTACTAAGAAGTGATTATTTAATTCTATTAAAATTTTCGATCCTGGATTTATTGGAATAACCTGAAAAAGAAACAAAATTTTGGGGAGGATATTCATCTTAATTGTGGATATTCTTCCCACCAATGTTAATTGCAAATTATTCCAAACTTCTAAGTCTTTTTTAATCTGTCCTAATAATTTCAGATAATTATCGTTTTTTATAGATATGGCTATAGAGGTCATCCAAATCCCTAAATATTTCATATTTGATAGATCTTCTAAATGTTTTTTTTGTATCTCTTTCATATTTTTGTAAGAAACTGTGTCATATCTTTATTTATTTTTAATCCTGCGACCTTCCCGTATTCTTCAATTAAATTGATTAGCCTTGAAATAGATTTTATGGGATCTTCTAAAATTAGAACCACATCATCTGCGAATGCTTGTACTTTATAAATCTCTTTTCTTATCTTCAACCCTTTTATCTCCCTGTCAGCTCTTATTTTTATCAACAGTGCTTCCAGGGTTAAATTAAATAAGAGTGGTGATATTGGGCACCCTTGTCTTACTCCTCATTGTATTGCCACTTTTTCAGTTAACTCACTATTTATTATAATTTTAGCTGTTTGTTCAGAATATATTGCATCTATTATATTAAAAAACTTAGTTCCAACCTCCATCCTGTTTGTATTTTCATAAAATTCCAGTCTACATTATCAAATGCTTTTTTCGCATCTAAAAATATAAGCGTCATTTGTTTTTCTGGATGTTGTTCATAGTATTCTAATTTTTTTATTATTGTTCTTAAATTATTTTTAATTTGTCTTCCTGGTAAAAAAAACCATTTTGATCACTATGTATCATATCATTTATAATGTTTTTAAACCTGTTGGCAAAGATTGATATAAAATTTTATAATCTACGTTTAACAATGAGATTGGTCTATAGTTTTCAATTTTTTCTTTTTCTGTACCCACTTTATGTATTAAGGTTATTAACGTTTCTGACCATGTTTTAGGTAACGTATCTTCTGCCATTATTTGATTGTATATCTCAAACATGTTTAAGAAGAGTATTTCTATATCTAATTTATAAAATTCTACTGGTATTACGTCTGGACTTGTCGCTTAATTATTTTTCTGGTTCTTTATAGATTGTTTTAGTTCCATTTCTGTAATAGGTTTATTTAATCTTTGTTGTTGTGCTTCGGTTAATACCGGTAAGTCTATATTTTTCAAATATTCAAAAATTAAATCCTCATTTATTTCTTCTCTCGTGTATAATTTTCTGTAAAATTCTAATGCTATTTCCTTCTTTTCTTTTATTCTATGTTTCATTTTACCTTTTGAATGTAACAAATTTTTTATGATTTTATTTTCCCTCTCTTTTCTTAATTTATACGACAACCATCTTCCTGGTTTATTCACATGTTCAAAATATTCTTGCTTTGCTGTCTTTATCTTTTCTATTATTGGTTCTTGTTCCATCAATCTCAATTTATGCTTTATTAATTCTCTCTGATTTTTAGCTTTGTCACCATTATCACCTTTTTGCATTAATGTTTCTACTTTTTTGATATCTTCTACTAATTTTTCATAACATATTTTCTTTCCTTTATTTTTTTTGCTATATAAGAAATTGTTAGCCCACATATATATGCCTTTGTTGTGTCCCATAAGTTTTGGGGAGTGGTATCACTATTTTTATTTATTTTTAAAAAAATCTCTAGTTCTTTCTCAATCCATTTTTATACTCTGGATCTTTTATTATATTTCTATTCATTGACCAGTTATTTTTTTTCTTTTTACCTTTCCAATATATCACTAAAGGACTATGGTCTGCCCAGGTATTTGTTTCTATTTTACTAATTTGTTTCATTATGTGTGCTGATGCCCAAGCCATGTCAATTCTGGACCAGGTCTTATGTGGGTTAGAATAAAAAGTGTATTGTCTATCTTTTAAATGGTATTCTCTCCATATATCCTTCAATACTAGTTCTGTGCTCATTTTCCAAAATGTCACAGGTAAAATTACCTTTTTTTCTTTTCTTTCCTTTTTCCAGTATAATCCATTTGGTCATCTGAAATTTCGTTATCATTTGGTGCATAAATTGAGACAATTACAAAAGGTTTTGTTTCAAGATCTAATTGTACCATCAAAATCCTACCATCAGTGTCATTGTATATTTCTTTAGATTCAATTGATTCATCTAAATACATTGCTATAACCTTTTTCTTTTGATTTGCCAAACTAGTATATACCGTATATACTCAAGTATAAGCCGAGTTTTTCAGCCCCAAAAATGGGCTGAAAAACCCGACCTCGGCTTATACTCGGGTCACCACAAGAGGGCACCAAATCACCACAAGAGGGCACCCCGTGGGAGCCCAGCAGGCATTGCTGGCTTGGGCGGGTGAGGGAGCTATGACAGGTGCCTGCTGAGGCAGCTTCGGGGGCGCTCCTGGGGGGGGTGGACGCAGGGACTGGGCTGTGGAGGTCACACTTTTATACCCTCCACGGCTCCAACGATGCTGGAGCTCTTGGGGCTATGGTTGGCTGGTGCCTTTACTTGAGCCGGGAAGAGGAGGCACCTGCCCCACCCCTCCCACAACTCCGACGGCATGCGAGAATGAAAAACGCGATGGGAAGCCGGTGAGGTGGGGGGGTGGATTCCTGCTTCTGTCTTCTCACCCCCCCCCCACCTCACCGGCTTCCCATTTTCCCCTCTTGCGCGCCGTTCGAGCAGTTGGCTGGCGCCTTTGTTTGAGCCAGGGAGAGGAGGCACTTGTGAGAAGACAGAAGCTCCAGTTCTAAGGGCAAAGGGCTCTCCGAGCGAAGCGGCTGTGGGGAGGGTGGGGCCGTTGCCTCCTCTCCCCAGCTCAAGCAAAGACGCCAGCCAACTGCTCCTCCGAGGAAAAGGCTCGTTTCTCTCTCTCTCGCTCTCCTGCCGCTACAAGGATTTTAAATTTATTTTTAAAATACCGGTACTTAAATAAATAATTATGCTGTCAGCTGCTTTCCCTTCTCCTCTTTTCCAGTCATGGAGGAAAAGGAGGAGGAGGAAAGGAAAGAGGTGAGGGTTCTTCTTTCTTTCCTCTTCCTCCTTTTCCTCTGCGGCTGCAGGCTACTCTGGATCTCCTACTCCTACTCCTCCATTCCCTGCTGCCGTCCCAAGTGGATCTCCTTAGGAAATCTGCTTCCCCAAAAAACACATGGGGCAATAAAGGGAGATGGAGAAGGAGAGAGCCAGCAAGCTAAAGTGGGGGGAGGAATGGCATGAACTCTCTCCAGGCTTTAGAAGCCCCCAACCAGAGAGAGAAGCAGATTTGTTAAAGAGATCCACTTGGTATGGCAGCAGGGGAAGGAGGAGGAGAACAGCTCTTTCCTTTCCTCCTCCTCCTACTGCTGCCGTCCCAAGTGGATCTCTTTAGCAAATCTGCTTCCCCGCACAACACATGGAGCAGTAAAGGGAGACGAGGAGGAGGGAGGATCAGGGGTGGGAGATCCAGCCAGCGAGCCAGCCAGCAAGCTAAAGGGGGAGGGGGACGGCATGAGCTCTCTCCAGGCTTCTAAAAACTCAAGTTTAAAGAGCCCTGGGTTAGGGTTAGGAATGCAAGAGTCTTCAAACCTTAAGGCTTGTGGACTTCAACTCCTACTCCTGAAGTAGCATGGCTGGTGCAGGAATTCTGGGAGTTGAAGTACACTAGTCTTAAAACTGTCAAGTTTAAAGAGCCCTGGGTTAGGGTTAGAAATGCAAGAGTCTTCAAACCTGGAAAGATTAAGGCTTGTGGACTTCAACTCCTACTCCTGAAATAGCATGGCTGGTGCAGGAATTCTGGGAGTTGAAGTCCACTAGTCTTAAAACTGTCAAGTTTAAAGAGCTCTGGGTTAGGGTTAGAAATGCAAGTGTCTTCAAACCTTAAGGCTTGTGGACTTCAACTCCCACTCCTGAAATAGTATGGCTGGTGCAGGAATTCTGGGAGTTGAAGTCCACCTGTCTTAAAACTGTCAAGTTTAAAGACCCCTGGGTTAGGTTTAGAAATAGGTTTTAGCTTGGTTGCTGATTAAGCTACTTTTTTTACTTTTTAATTTATTGTTATTACCAGATTGCTTTTGTTTACCCTCTTTTAAATTTACAGAGCTAGTTTACTGGTTTTCTTTAAAATAAATATTCTAAAACATTTAATCTACTTAATGTAATTTTATTGGTTTCCATTTTTATAAGTTACCAGTAGCCACTGCATTTTCTAACCTCGGCTTATACTCGGGTCAATGTGTTTTCCCAGTTTTTGTGGCAAAAGCTGGTGCCTCGGCTTATACTCGGGTCGGCTTATACTCGAGTATATACTGTAATTTTCCCAATTTTGAGTTGTTCAGAAGATTCCGTTTTGTTTTTTTAATATGAACTTCTTGTAAAATATTTATCTGTGCTTTTTGTTTTTTAAGTTTGGCAAATATTAGGTTTCTTTTCTTTGGATTATTCAACCTATTTACATTGACTGAAAAAATTTCCAAGTCATTTGTCATCTCTATTTGTAGTATTTTTTGGCTTCCTTTGGTTCTCGAAGTCTAGTTTCTAAAATTAATTCTTGTGATGCTGGTGGTTGTTTATTCTTTGCTTCTGGTATTTCTTCCCTGCCTCCACCCGTGACCCCCATCATGTCATCGCTGCTCTTTGGCTCTCTCTGAGGCTGATCAATCCTATCCAATCCGGTACGTGCTAAGAAAGATCTTGCAAGTTCCACACTGTCAATTATCACTTTTGTTGATTGCCAAGTTAGAGTAAGGCCCTCTGGTACCAGCCATCTAAACACGATATTTTTCTTGATTAAAATACTTGTAAGGAAGTAGTATTCTCTTCTGCTTTCTCTGACCCTCTTCGGAACTTGTTTCCGTTAAGTTGGAATTTCTGGTTTCTTGTCAGTCTCATGATCTCATCTTTAATTACTCTTCTTAAAAACTTAATATGTACTTCTCTTGGTAGGTTATGACGTCTTGTGTATCCAGTTTGGATGTGGTAAACTTCATCTATTTCCCTTTTCAATTCTGCGGGGTCCTCTTGCATAATTCCTCCTATCACTTCTGCCATTTTTGTAGGTAAATCTTCATCTCTTTCTTCTTCAATGTTTTGAAATCTCAGGCCATGTGATGCGGATTGGAGTTCAAGGTTAGTTATTGCGATACAATAGTTACAATAACTAACTACAAGCGTTGTAATTATGGTCTTCATATTCATCCACTTTCTGCCCCATAGCTTGGATCTTTTCCTCTGTAACTTTAATTCTTTTTTCATTCTCTTGCAAGTTTTGTTGTATGACTTTTATATTCCCATCCATTACTGCCATGTTTCCTTTTACTTCTGTTAGTTCTTTTTTAATCTCATCTTTCATCTCTTTCATCTCTTGTCTCATCTCTTGTTTCATCTCTTCCAGGTACTTCTTCATTTCTTCTTTATTAGTCTCAAGTTGAATTTGTGTCTGAGCTTGTGTCTTCTGCATGAGATCTTGAATACCAGCTAGTGCATCCTGTATGGACTGGAAGTTTGGATCTGCAGGCAACTTCTCTTTCTCTTTTTCTTTCTCCTTGGCCAGCATTGTAGTTATAGTCCTTTGTTGTAAAGGAGATGATGTTGGAGAAACTCTAGGTGTAGGAATTGAAGTTGGAGTTGCAGTAGTTGCTTGTTTTCAGGTAGTTGTTGTCACCGAAGTCACACTTTGCGCCCTGTAAGAACCTTTCATATTCCAAAATTTCTACTTTGTTTAACAATAACTTAGATCAATCTCTTTTTTACACTCAATTACAGAAGGAAAAAAAATCAAATCTGCAATACTAATAATGAGAGATAATATTTAAAGGGGAGAAAGGAATATCAATATGGGAAAAAGAAATAATAAAAAAGGAAAAGAGAAAAGAGAAAGGGAGAAAAGGCAAAAAAGTAGTTTTAATCCTTTAAAAACCAGAGCTCATGGGGAGGGGACCAGGTGGAGAAGGGAAAGAGACAAAGCTTCTAACACATAATTAATTAGCAATAACCAAAAAGGTGGGGGGGACTATAATTCTATTGAAAGAAAAGGGTAGGGGAAAGAGAAGAAAACGTTTAAAAGTTATTTAAAAGAGAAAAGGGAAAAATTGTTTGAAAAATATTTATGCTGTTATTAAAAAAGAAAAAGGTAAATAAATGTGGAATTAATGATAAAATCCAACAATAACTGTAAAAATTGAGAAAAAAGGATTGAAAAAGAAAAAACAAGAATATCAAATTTCAAAAAGAAAAAGGAGTCCAATATATCCAAATATGCCAAATATGAATTGTGAGTTGTACTTTAATGTGACTGTCCAGAAAAAGGAAAAAACTCCAAAACCAATTCCAACGTATTATCTATGATATGCCAGTTAAAACAAAAATAATAATAAAATCCCCGTCTATTTTATTATGTAAAAGAAAAAGTACAGGAAAAAAAGATATAATAATAGAAAAAATCCTTATGCCTCCAATATCTGGTTGAAGAAAAAATAGTCCCTTAGATTCCAAAAACAGGAGAGAAAAATAGTAAAAATATAACAAAAAGCCCAAAACTTGTTCCGAATGGCTAATATTGCAGTAAGATTCCAATAAAATGATTTAATTTAAGTTCAGTTCGGTTTATTCAGTTCATTTTTTCGTATGTTCAATTTGCTTAGATATTCCTACTTCATCTAATTTGACAAATTAACAGTTCAGTCTTACAATCTTTATACTACTATTGAGAAAAAATTATAAAAATACGAATAATAAAAAATAAAAAGAGAGAAAAAACCACACTATGATCTTAAAATTCAAAAGGAAAAAATATACTATTAATATTAAAAAAGACAAGTAGTTCCGGCTGTTTTTCTTTTGAGCGTATGGATATCACTTACAGTTTTTTCACTTTGTTTATGTTCGCCTTTTCGATCTGAAATCTTCTCTTTTCAAACTTGCTCATTGGTATACCAAAAGATTGACACGTTGTGCTGTAAATCCTTTCTCTATTGATCCGCTTCTTTGTAGACCTCTGTATCTTTTTTTTTACTTCCTTCTATTGGAGATCGCTCTGGCTGCGCCCAGGCAGCTGCCTGGACGAAGCTCTTCATGGATGTAGCTGCGGGGCTTTCCCTGGCCCCCGGGACCATGGCGATCCGCCCTGGGGGATTCGGGAGACCCCCTGTCCTGTGCCGACCCCTCTAGGTGTCGGCAGCGCGCAAATTGCACCCTACGACCCTGAAAAGGTAGGCTGCGGAGACAGAGCTATGTCTCCGCACCCCCATCGCGATCGTGCTCCAAGCTGGAAGTCCTGTCTCTTATAACTTCTAACTCTTTGGATAATTATGTGATTGTTACTTATTGAAAGTACTTTAACATTTACCAATTGAAATATTATTGTTCAAGAATGTTCTAAAGGAATAAATATGTCTCTGATTTTTTTCTAGCTCCACTTACAGAAAAACCACCAAAGCTTTTGTATCCTTTGGAGAGTAAACTGACAATTCAAGAGACACAGCTAGGTAAGTGACATTCTAGAAGTGCTGATATTGTCTGATCTTAAAATTAAGGAAAGGTCCTTACATTTGTTTCTATGAAGATTATTATAATAATGATTTATTTACCTTAACTATACAATACTTGCTGTATAAAGTGTCCTATTTCTTTAGTTATCTAGAAGTAAATAAAGGTTGAAAAATTATATAAAATAAGTGTTCCAATTGATGAATTGTGTTGTTGTTTACTAAGAAAACTGTTGGATAAGCCAAAAAATGAATTTAATTTGATTATACAGTGATCCCTCGATTTTCGCGGTCTCGATTTTCGCGAAACGCTATACCAGGGTTTTTCAAAAAATAATAATTAAAAAATACTCCATGGTTTTTTTTCTATACCACGGTTTTTCCCACCCGATGACGTCATACGTCATCACCAAGAGTCACTTCTCTCTCTCGTTCTCTTTCTTTCCTATCATTCTCTGCTTCAATCATTTTCTCATTTCTCTTTTTTCTCCCTTTTTCTATCATTTTTCTCTCTCTCTACCTTCCACTCTCCCCCCTCTTGCTCTCTCTCTCCTTCTCCCTCTCCCTCTCTGTGAGAACGCCTGCCCCCACCTCTCCTGCAGCCCCCTCGCTGATAGCTGGGACGAAAGTGCTCCTCCTCCCTTTCTCTTCCTTTTTCTCTATCCTTTCTACCTCTTACACTTTCTTTCTCTCCCTCCTTCATTCAATTTTCTCTCCCTCCCTTTCTCTCTCTTTCCTTTCTCTCCCTCCCTCCCTGTGCCTGCCCTGCGCCACCCAACAGGGACAGACAGCCCCCGATCGTCGGTTCGTCGCCCCCCCCCACAGAGGGAGATCGGGCTGCGAGGGCAGTGGATCTGCGTCCCCAGCCACCGGAGGGAGATCGGGCTGGCAGGGGCGGTGAATCCACCTCCCCAGCCGGGCGGAGGGAGATCGGGCTGGCGAGGGCGTTGGATCCCTCCCTGTGCCTGCCCTGCGCCACCCAACAGGGATGGACAGCCCCCGATCATCGGTTCGTCGCCCCCCCCCCAGAGGGAGATCGGGCTGCGAGGGCGTTGGATCCGCATCCCCAGCCACCAGAGGGAGATCGGGCTGGTGGGGGCGGCGAATCCACCTCCCCAGCCGGGCAGAGGGAAATCGGGCGGGCGGGCGGCAGCCAAAAATGGTGTTTTTACTTCCGCGCCGCTACATCGCGGAAAATCGATTTTCATGGGAGGTCTTGGAACGTAACCCCCGCGAAAATCAAGGGATCACTGTATTCCATTGCAAAAATTATGTTTTCTTTAAAGCATTCTGTCAAAAATAGTGTTTTGCATCTGGTAAGATATATTTTCATACTGTCAAAATAGATTTGTTGTACTATAGACAGATTACTCCAGAAATCTGTGGTCTGTCATTGTGAGACTTGTCTTTTGTGTTATTGCTTCCATCAGTGATGGATTGCTCCCAGTTCGGCCCGGTTCTCCGAACCAATAGCACTGGTGGTAGGAGGCTCTGCCCAGCACATGCACGAATTGGTAGCAATGGGTTTTAGAACCTACTACTTTAGAACCTACTTCCATCCTTATTCTTCCCTGATGACAGAGCCAGGCTAGGCTAATGGTACTGAATGAAGGGAGTTGTTTAGTTTTCCTCTGTTCCTGAAAAAATTACAAGTTACTGCTTATTTAAGATTCATATTTCAATTTTTCCCATAGTAAGGTCCTTAGCTGATAAAAATTTTCACTTCATGAAATTATCTATTTTCATATATAGAGCCATATGTGAAAATCATCCCAATGATATGAAAGCTAAAATATATTAGTTCAATTAATTGAAAGGCAATATTGCATTAATATTATTAGGATTATTATTATTAGGATTATTATCGCATTATTGTTGTACATTCTTTTATATTGCTTTGCAACTTTTTAATCTACTATATACTTTATTATATGTCATATTTTATTATGATAGTGCTGTCTTCTGAATCACTCTAAAATCATAGCAGAATGTTGTTTGAATTTGTTTCCTTATCATTTTGATTTGATTGGAAGAACTGCTAGTCTCAACAACTGTAGTAGCTTACAGTCACCATTATTCCTGAGGCCTAGGGAATAAGCATATCTTCAATAATTTCCCAAATGGCATGACCTTCATTTGGAAGGGATCTTCCCCTTAATTCCTTGGGAGTAAAGGAGGGAAGACAAGCCTTACCTCCGCTGCACTTTCCTCATTATTCTACTGTCCAACTCTACCTCTATTGACTGCTCCCATCAGTCTTGTCATCAAGAGGCTCAGCTTAATTGTAAGTCTGTCAGCTACTCTCACCAGTCGGGCAGATATTGGCTCTTTCAATTCCAGATCCCCCATTCACAATAAAACCAATGCCACAACTGCTGTTGCCACTCCCGTCCTTCAGCTGCCAGCACCGTAAGCTCTCCGCAGCTGGGAATCAATCCAACACAAGCCACTCTCACTCACTGGCATCGGGATATCTGGCCTCTGTCTGGCATCCTCAGTCTGGCCACAGCTCCACCAATGTTCCCTCTAATTTTTTTTCGGTGGGGTCAGAAAAGTACAGTGTCTGCTCGGCAGACCCTCCGGGACTGGGCGGCACAGAAGTCAAAACAAACAAACAAACAAACAAATAAATAAATAAATAAATTTTCATGCCTCAGCGCCTGATTCTTTTTCACAGATATCACTCAAGACAACTTATTGTGTAATTATTTGGGGCTCGGTGCTGAGGCATAATAAGGTCCCTTCCCACTATGTTATTCTGTTATTTTATATTTCAATTAATATCAGTATCCTCTTATAAATTCAGATAGGCTATCATGCCTACTCTTCCTTCTTATACATTCTTAAAAGAAACAAAAAACCCTTATACAATTTTTTCCTAATTAGGAAAAAAATTCCCTTCTTTTTTATTAAAAGAAATTAATAATAAAACCATTTACTAAAATAAAATCTTTTACTATTAAAACTAAAACAACCAGCAAAACCAAAAACACAACTATTAATAAATCCATGCTTTAAAATCTTCATTTCTTAAATATTTATCATAGTATTATAGTAATCTACGGTAGTCTATGGAGAGGGGCAGCATACAAATCTAATTAATATAATAATAATAATAATAATAATAATAATAATAATAATAATAATAATAATAATAATATAATCTATCTGAACCCCAATGCATCAATTAATACTGTATATTTCCATATTTACTTTTCTATAATTTCATTCAATATTTCCAAGCTCAATTAATTTTCAGGACTTAACATTTACTATTTACTATTATTAACTTCCATCAATCTTCTACATTTCCAAGTATATTTTAAATTCATAATGCAAAGTCATAAAATCATACATAAATATCATAAACCTCTTATTTATCCTATGTATCTTCCATTAATTTTACCTATGTAATTCTATATACAGTGGTACCTTGGTACTCGACCACAATTCGTTCCAGAAGTGTGGTTGAGAACCGATTTGGTCGAGTACCGAATTTATTTATCCCATAGAAAATAATGGAAATGGATTTAATTGGTTCCCAGCCCCTGTTAACTCGCTGGGAACCAATTAAATCTATTTTCTTTATTTCCAATGGAATAAATAAATTCGGTACTCCAAGCTGCAGGAAGTGTGGGGGCTGCTGCAATCCTGGCAGCTTAAAGGGGCTGAGGAGCTCTATAAGAGCTCCAAGCTGCAGGAAGGGTGGGGGCTGCTGCAATGCCACTCCTTTCTGCAAAACTTTCTCTCTCCCGTCGGCTGCAACGGCTTCCCTTCGAGGAACAACAGTGCCGGGAACGTCACGTAATGAAGGGAAGCTGCTGGAGCGGCGGCAACTGCTGAGATGGCTCCGGCGGCTTCCCTTCATCACGTGACGTTCCCGGCGCTGTTGTTCCTCGAAGGAAAGCCGTTGCAGCCGACGGGAGGGAGAAAGTTTTGCAGCTGCTTACAGGTAATAAGAGGAAGCATTGAGGAAAGGAAAGGAGCAGAAAGGAGGGGGATTGCAGCAGCCCCCACCCTTCCTGCAGCTTGGAGCTCTTATAGAGCTCCTCAGCCCCCTGAAGCTGCCGGATAATGAACAAAATTTTCTCTGGCTGTTCGGTATCTGAATTTTTGTTCAGATACCGAAGCAAATTTTTGCCGAAAATTTTGTTCGTTATCCGAAATGTACGAGAACCAAAGCGTTCAAGTACCGAGGTACCACTGTAGTTCTAAAATTCTAATCTAATTTTATGAATTAATACATCCTAATATTAAACAACACCTAAATATATATTTTACCATCATTCCATAGTCAATCCATATTTAATAATCAATCATCCCTCCTCAAATTTATACCACTGTTCTTATTTCTGGGTGCCTCTCCTATCTCTCTCCATTTTCTCTCTCATTTGTTTCTCATTTCCCCCTCTTCCTCCCTTTTTCTCTCATTCCTTCCCCCTCTTCACTTCTCTCTTTTTCCATCCATGTCTCCTCCCCCACTTGTGTGTGTGTGTGTGTGTACTCTTGAACCATTTCCAAAAACAGGTGAGGGCTGGTGTTTTTTTCTCTGTTATTATTTGGAGCTGTTTACCATATGCTTTAAATCAAGAATCACTTCTCTCTCTCTTTTGTTTCTCTCTCTTTCCTCCCATTCTCTGCCTCAATCATTTTCTCATTTCTCTCTCTCTTCCTCTCCTTTTCTCTCTCACTCTCACTCTCTCTCTTGCTTTCTCTCTCTCACACTCACTATCTTTCTCTCTCTCTCTCTTGCTTTCTCTCTCTCTCTCCTCTCTCTCATAAAGGGCCTGAGTAGAATGTGCGCGTATGTACAGAGGAATGAACCAGAGAGTGTAGGAGAAGGAATTATCTTAGAGAGACTGGGGTTTTAATTTGAAAGTTGGAGAGGAGGAACAGAAGGCAATGTTCATCCTTTAAAAGCCAGACAGCTGTGGACTGCTTTTAACATTCGTTTTCCCCCCCCCCTTTTCTTTGGTGGGGGTGAGAGAAAAGTTTTGATGAAATGCGCGTGCCAGTGCACAATCTTGAAATTCGCCTTCCATTCCACCCATCAAATGCAACCAGATCCAGACCAGTCAGGGTGGCGTGTGGTGGTGGTGGGGAGACAGGCAGGCATTGGGGAGGTGGATTAGATGAAGTGTTGCCTTTATTTTTGGATGCTCCAGAGACTCTGGAAGTGGAGGCGGCGGCGGTGTCAGAGAGATCTGTCAAATACCTGAGGGTGTCCCCAGCAGATCCTCCTGGGCTCCTCTCCCCCCTCCACTTTGAGCAGCTGCCAAATCGCTTCTCTCCTTGCCCCACTCTCTTCTCTCTCTCTCTCTCTCTCTCTCTCTCTTCTCTTCTCTTGGCACCCATCACGGGTGTTTACAACTTGGGAAAGCAAAAGTGCCTCACAGGGGAATACCTGGGATGCAGTGTTTTGAGTGTTGAGTTCCTTTTTGCCCTCCCTCCTCTCTCTCCCTCCGCCTGATGTGAGTTCGTGCTCGCTCCCTCTTAGCTCGCTTTCCAAGCGGTTTCTTGCTACCTGTTTAATGGTGGCAGGGTCCATGCTCTCGATGCGGGCTGCTGCCATCTCTTACTCGTCTTCAGTAGTGGGGGCAGCCCCCAGTGTGGCAGTGGGGGAGAAGGTAAAGCTCGTGGACAAGTTCCGGTGTCAACCTGCGCTGCCTGCTGCTGTATTCTTTGCTTGGTTGTCGGGAGGGGTAGATGATAAGGGCAGGTTGGGAAGTGTGCAGGAGGAAAGTTTTGTTCAGTTTCGTTTTCCCAGGTTTGGAGGAGACTGTTAGACGGACACATTCCTGAGAAGCCCAGGAGGCGCATCTTGGACCACCTGATGTGTCTGGACAATGGAGATTGGGCGCATGCCCAACAGGGGGGTGAAATATGGGGTTTTAGTATGTGGGTTATGCGCCATTTATTTTCGCTTTGCTTTTGATGTTTCAAGTTCTGATTTTGATAAAATCACTTTGAACCTTAAATGAAAGGACTCTGAGTTTTATTTTGTCTGAATTCTGACTGGCAGCATCTGACATTAAGCAAAGTCTGCCTTAACAGTCACTCCTGGAGAGAAATCTACCAGGGACTGGCAAAAGATGTCCCGACATGAGAGTGAAGGGTTAACCTCGGAGGAAGATAGCGCTTTTAAGAGCCCTGGACCCCTCAGCATGGAGAAAGAGGAAACATCCGACCTCAGTGGAGAAGATCCTGCCAGACGGGTTCCTCGATGGTCTATCGGGGTAGGATCAAAGGGCCTCCTGGAAGAGGGAAGCAGAGATTCGGATGCAAATGTGACCCATCGGAAAAAGAAAAGTAAGGAGAAATGGGTGGCTAACCAGGAAAGTAATCTACTGACAGAACTAGTGACAGGGATTAGAGATGTCCTGTCAGCGGTAGAAAAGAAAAGTCAGGCTTCCCTAAAAGCGTTCCTGAGTGAGGAAGATGGGGAGGAGGATCAAATGCCAGGACCCTCGAGCCAGGGAGAACAGCATCAGCTGGCAGCTGCCCAGAGCCCTCCTCCCCCAGAGACTAAAGCCCCATGAGCCCAAGATGTCCTGCACAGAGGGGGGGAGCCCGCAGAAGCATGTTCAGGGAGAAGAAAAATGGCTCGCTTCACTTAGTGGCAGACTATAGAAATTTAAACACCATTTTTACACACAATGTATACCCCCTGCCCCTTATGAAGGACATGCTAACCTATCTGGCGAAGGGGAAGTTTTTCACAAAATTGGACTTATGCGAAGCATACTACCAGGTACGGATAAAAAAGGGAGATAAGTGGAAAACCACTTTCAACACCCCGCTGGGATGCTTCCAATTTAGGGTACTCCCTTTTGGCCTTCAGGGGGCGCCAGGAGTTTTCATGCAATTGATCAATGAGGTATTGCATGAACATTTGTTTAAAGGATGCTTGATCTACCTAGATGACATTTTAATTTATTCGGAGTCTCTAGAGGAACATATAACTCTGATCAGGGAACTTTTAAAGAAACTCAAAGCTGCAGAACTGTATGCTAACTTATCCAAGTGTGAATTACACCAGAGCAAAATTGACTATTTGGGTTATCACATCTCACATGATGGAGTGGAAATGGACCCGGAAAAGGTAAAAGCGGTCCTAGAGTGGAAAGCTCCACAAACTAGGAAACAATTACAAAGTTTCTTGGGTTTCACAAATTTTTACCAGCAATTTATCCCAGCATTCTCTCAGATAGCGCTATCGATTACCAACCTACTGAAAACGAAGGGAGAAGGTAAACCCAAACCCAATGGGCCTTTGGCGTGGTCCATAGAGTGCCAAGCAGCTTTCGAAAAGCTGAAAAAACTATTTGCGAGCGAACATCCTGATTTGGAAAACCCATTTGTGGTACAAGTGGATGCCAGCGATGTGACTGTGGGAGCGGTGTTACTGCAGTGAGATGAAGGAGAGGTGTTACGTCCCTGTGCATATACATCGAGGAAATTAAGTGACACCGAGCGGAGATGTAATTAAAATTGCTATTTCTTTTGTAATTATCCAGTTAATGTTTAACATTTTATTAATTTCGTTCTGCACTACATTCCAGAATTTCTGAATTTCTGCACACTCCCAGAGCATATGCATAAAAATTCTCTTTTCCTGGCACCCATGCCAACATTTACCCTTCTCTTTCCCCTGGAAGTGTGCAATTTGTACTGGTGTATAGTACCATTTATGTAAAATTTTCCTTCTCATCTCTCTAACTCTTGTATTTTTAATTTTATATATATTTTCTATTATTTCTTTCATTTCCCTTTCATCTATTTGTAAATCATCTTGCCAGCATCTTGTCAAACTTTTTGTTACTTCCTCTTCCATCTGCAATAGCATTCTGTATATATTACCGGCTTGTGCTTTACTCTCATTTATCTTTTCTCTTATTATTTTTTCTAAGCAATTTTCTTCTCGTAAGAAAGCTTCTTTATTCTCACTTTTATTTAAATATGTGCTTTATGCATTAATCTGCAACCATTTCTGTTTACCAATCCACCATTCCAATCGAGTTCTACTGACTCTTCCATCTTTCTCATATAATTGTTCAATTCTCGTTATCCCTTTACTATTTAATACTTTGATAATTCTACATAAGTTAACATCATCCCCTATATTCAATACATATAGCGTTGATAGCCTGGATACTCTTATTCCACTTTTCCTCTGCCATTTAAACCATATTTCTAAACATGCTTTAAGAGGATCACTTAAGTTACTAATTTCTGTTCTACTCCAATTTTTAAATAATAATTCTTTATTATTTATGTTATTGATTTCCTTTTCTAACTCTACCCATTTCTTTCCCCCCCATAACTGTAGCTGCATTAACCTTTCCATTTGAAATGCATTTCTATATAGTACTAGGCACGGGCTGCCCCAACCCCCCTCTTTCTCTTGTGCAAACTGCCAATGCTTCCTTATTCTAGGTTTTTTGTCTCCTTCAATCCAAAAATTTAATCCCATTCTCTTAGTTTTGCCTCAGGAAAACTACCCGGTAGAACCTGAAACAAATACATCATTTTTGCTATTATCATCATCTTAAAGGCCCTGATCTTGGCAATTCTTCCTAACTTTTTACCCTTCCAATTTTTTATCTGCTTCTGGATTTTTTTCCATATTAGGTTATAATTGGCCGTCACTATTTTTATTGGATTCTTGAACAACCAAATTCCCAAATATTTCATTTTTTTACAACCTAATTTCAATCCTGATATTTTTTGAATCTCGATTTGCTCTTTAGGGCCAGTATTTAAACATATTATCTCTGATTTCTCTATATTAACCTTAAGTCCAGATTGATCTTTAAATTCCTGGAGCAATATCATTATTCTTTTCATCATTTCAATTGGGGTTTCAGACATCACTATAGCGTCATCTGCAAACAAATTTAATTTCAATTCAAATTTCCCTATTTGATAACCTCTCCATTCCTTATCATTTCTAATTTTGTTTGCTAAGGTCTCAATTGCTAATGCAAATAACATTGGGGATAGTGGGCAACCCTGCTTAGTTCCATTCTGAATTTTAATCGTTTCTGTTCTGTTACCATTTACTCTGATTTGAGCTATATTATCCTTATATATTGTTTCTATAATTCTGCAAAATGAATCTCCCATATTTAAATCTTTACATAGTTGAAATAGGTAATCATGGTTAACTTTATCAAAAGCTTTGTAGACATCTAATTTTAGAATACTTAGTTTTCTTTTGGTATTGGTAGCATGGTGTAAAACATTGACCACATTCCTTATTGGTTCATAAATCTTCCTTCCTTTAACAAATCCATATTGATCTTCTCCAATTACTTTTGGTAAAATATTCTCCACCCTGTTTGCCAATATTTTCATAAATATTTTATAATCCTGATTTAATAAGCTGATAGGGCGATAAGAACTTGGGTCAGTTAAATCACGATCTGGTTTTGGGACAGTTATAATTTCTGACATTTTCCACGTCTGTGTCAAAAGTCTCCATTACATTGTTAAACAATTTTTCCATATGCGGTAATAATTCATTCATATACATTTTATAATATTCAGCAGTAAAACCATCTGGACCTGGGGCTTTAGCAGGTTTCAACCCTTTAATAACTCTAGATATCTCATGATTTGTAATTTTTGCATTTAGCATTTGTCTATCCTCTTCCTTTAATTTCTTTTTAACCTCTGTGGTTTGCGAAATAACATACTCTTTTTTGTATAAGTTCCCATAAAAATCTCTCATTATTTTTTCCATTTCTACATTACTACGTTTAATTACACCATCCTTATCTTTTAAAGCAGAGATGTGGGATTTCTCTTTTCTTTTTTTCAGATAATGTACCATTTGCTTCATTGATTTATTACCCCATCCCCTAATTCTATGTTTTATAATCATCTTCATTTTATTCCATCTTTCTTCATCAAGTAATTGTAATTTCTTTTTCTTAAGTAATAATAGTGAATTCTATTCTCTATTTCTTGTAATTTTTAAGGTTTCTTGGATTAAATCTATTTCTCTTAATAAGTTGTTCCTTTTAGCTTCCCAGGATTTCCTAATAAAAGCTTCAGTACTAATACAATTATCCCTCATAACAGCCTTATGTGTATCCCAAACTATTGTTTGTTTAATCTCACCTGTTGCATTAATACAAAAGAATCCATTCAGTTTCCTTTGTAATTTAATTCTATTCTCCTCATTAGCTGAAACCAGAGGGTTATATCTCCAAATTCTTTGTTTCCTGCCGACCTCTATCTCAATCACTGCTAAGAGAGGGGCGTGGTCTGATAACCAGATACTTTTCACTTCCACTTTCTTAAGCTTTGCCTCATCTGTCTTATTAATTAACATATAATCAATACAACTAAATTTATTATGTCTTGCAGAGTAGAAGGTGTCTCTGTTTACTATGTTTTCATGTAAATCCGTCATATTGATTTTATTTAAGTGTAACTTTTTCTTTTCCCCCCTCCCTGCTGTTAATTCCAAGTTGAAATCGCCTGCTAAAATCACTATACCTTCCGCAAAATTATCTAGTTTCCATTTTACATTTATTATAAATTGTTTTGCATTTACATTAGGAGCATAAATTACCGCTAAGGTTACTAACATTTTTTATTTTCCCCTTAATAAATAACATTCTGCCATCTTTGTCCCTTTTAATATTAATTAATTGAAAGTACACTCTTCGGTTAAACAAGATGGCTACCCCTCTTGATTTGGTTGTCCCTCTCGACTCATAAACTTGTTACCACTCACTATTTGTAACTAATCTATCTGTTTTTTCCCTTCCTTTATGAGTTTCTGATAAAAGTAAAACATCAACTTTACTGTCCCTAGCCAGCTTCATGATTCTAAAACGTTTTTTCTGTGATGAAAGACCATTTACATTCAACGATAATAACCCTATATCACCCATTTACATAATTTTAAATACATTTCCCCCTCCTGCAAAACAGAGCCTACCGGAAAAATGTTTTTAGTTACCATGAATCCCCACCCTAGTGCCTCTTCCCTGACACCCCCCCCAGGGGGAGGCAACAAAAAAAACTTTCGTTATCGAGAGGCACCCCTGGATTTGCGTTCCACCAGAAAGCTCCCCCCTTCCTCCCCATTTTACAGCATATCAAAAGATTCCCCCCTCCTTCCCTCCTCTCCCCTTATTAGTTAGCGAAAAAAACCAAAAAAAAGTACACAAGAAAGAGATTAGTTAGTTGAAACTCATAGTACCATATTAGCAAGTCAGCTCAGTTCAGTTTTTTATTTTTTCTTCTGGCGGGTAACCCTTGGCTCATCCCTCTTCTCTTTCTCCTGGAGAGAATCCAGTTCCTTCTGGAGTGCTGCGATCTTCTCCGCCTTGCTTTGTTCTGCTACACGGATCGGTTGGAGCATAAACAACTCATCCTCTCCTGCTTATGGCCGGTTTTTCGAAGTCTGTGCCTGGGACGCTCCATCCGGATTTAACCCCAACTGGTGAAGCAAATTTCTTCCCTCCTCCAACGATCTCGCCTGGAAAGCCTTGGAATCTTTAAAAACAAATATTGTAGCTGGATAACGCCATGAAAATCTGATTCCATTTTCATAAAGTTGGGAGGTCACTTCTCTCATCTGATTTCTCATCTTGAGGGTCTCAGCAGACAAATCTTTTAAAACGCGTATTGGAATAGCTTTGTAGTGTAAGTTTAAAATCTGCTTCAACTCTTTGAATATTTCTGCCGCTCTCCTTTCTGAGGCAAACCTTACAATAATGTCTTTTGAATCCCCTCGGTTCCGAGATCCGAAAGCCCAGTGCACTCTTTCAAATTCTTGCAGGTCACATTTAACCTTGTTTTCATTGAACCACTGTAGAATTGCTTGAATAAGATGTTTACTCTCCACAAAGTCTTTAGGAAAACCCCTCAGACGAAGATTAGCCCTCCGCTATCTGTCCTCCAAGTTAATGATGCGGAGTTCCTGGCGAGACTTCCCCACCTCCAGTTTCCCACTTCTTTGATCTTGTGTTTTGGATTGTTCTTTCAAGTCTGCCATTCCAGCACCAACGACCGATAATTCCTTTTTCATATCTTGGAGCAGCTGTCCCATGTCAGCAAATGCTTTAAGCAACGAATCCATCTTTCCTTCCAACTCCGAAGTAGACGCCATCTTTCCTTTGTTCTTGCTTCTCCACTTACACACGTTAAAAACTATTACTTGCTTCAACTTTTAACTTCTTCTCATAAAGTTTTCAACAGCTTTGTTCAATTCGCTTCCTCTCAATGCACTTTCACCAAGCTAGAGAGGGTTGTCGAGGGTTAACTTTTACTTTTTACTTTTCCTTCTTCACATGAGGGAGCTTTCTCTCGGTGCGTCTATCTAGAGTGGTAAAACACTTAATGATTGTCATAGGGGTCAAATAAGCAATGAAGAAGCAATATTAATAAAAATCTTAGGATATAAGGAACAAGTTACAGTCATACAGTCAACATGGGAGGAAAAGGATGATAGGAATGATGAGAAAAACTAGTAGAATAGAAGTGCAGATTTTGTAGAAAATCTGACAGTGTTGAGGAAATTATTTGTTTAGTAGAGTGATGGCGTTCGGAAGAAAACTGTTCTTGTGTCTAGTTGTCTTGCTGTGCAGTGCTCTGTAGCGACGTTTTGAGGTTAGGAGTTGAAACAATTTGTGTTCAGGATGTGAGGGGTCAGTAAATATTTTCCCCACCCTCTTTTTGACTCGTGCAGTATACAGGTCTTCAATGGAAGGCAGGTTGGCAGCGATTGTTTTTTCTGCAGTTCTGATTATCCTCTGAAGTCTGTGTCAGTCTTGTTGGGTTGCAGTACCAAACCAGACAGTTATAGAGGTGCAGATGACAGACTCAATGATTCCTCTGTAGAACTGTATCAGCAGCTCCTTGGGCAGTTTGAGCTTCCCGAGCTGGCGCAGAAAGAACATATAGATGGCTGATCCCAGAAGGCTTGTTGGTGACTTGGAAAGGAAGAAAATACAAGATCGATTCTTTCGAAAAAGCAGACAATTTTATTATACAAAATCTAGAAGGAGAAAACACACTTGGCCCTGAAGGAGCCCCTCAGACCAGACCAGAAGAAAACGAGCAAGGACAACAGAGTGCAGAAAGCGAGAAAGATCTTAGTTTTAGAGAAGAAAATAGAGTAACAACAAGAGCAACAGCAAAAAGGAAGTAGAAAGGAAAGTACACAATACCAACCATAACAGACCATACACTTAGATAAATAACACACAATAGGGGGGTCCTTCGGCGAGCAAGCGAATTTTTTCTACTCCCTCCCTTTTTCTTTTTCTCTCTCTCTCCCCGTATCCTTTATAAATAAATATGAAATTATTAAAAATTTTCTCAGTTAATATAAACGGACTAAACTCAATTATAAAAAGAAAACAAACGATGATTAAATTGAAGAAGGAAGAGGCAGACATAATCTGCTTACAAGAAACGCACATTAGATCGCAAGATCAAAACTTACTTGAGAATAAAAAATTAGGGAAACTGTTTACGGCGCTAGCAGAAACAAAGAAAAGAGGCATAGCAGTGTATGTAAAAGAGAGGCTACAACCAGAGCTAATTTTTGCTGATCCCGACGGAAGAATACTCAACTTGAAAATCAAAATTGGTCAAAGTCTTGTAGTCTTGATGGTGATATATGCCCCAAATTCAAATCAATCAGAATTTTACCAAAAAATAAATGATCAATTAATACAATTAGAAGCGAAAAATGTGTGTATACTAGGAGACTTCAACGCGATCACTGATAAAAAAAAAGACTATAAAACATCCCAAAAAAAAATTCAGGATAGGAAAATCCTACCTAACAAATTTTTTGAACTAACAAGAGAATTTAATCTTTTGGATCTATGGAGAGAAAGACACCAGGGGAATAGTGAATACACCTTTTTTTCAAACCCACACCAATCCTGGTCAAGAATAGATATGGCCTGGGGTGACTTGAACATGGATAAATATATAGAACAAGTGGAGATTGGTCCCAATATTTGGGCAGATCACCACCCAATCACAATCAAGATAAAAGAACCAAGGAAAAACTTCCAAAAGTGGTCTTTGAACCAATTATTACTTAAAGAAAAAAATTACACTGACCAGGTTAAAAGAGAACTAATTCTATTTCTTAAAGATAACTGGAATGATGATACTTCTGTACAAAATCTATGGGACACCTTAAAGGCATATTTAAGAGGAATCACTATATCATACTCCTCTAGAGTAAAGAAAATTAAAAATCAAAAGATTAAAGACTATCTAGTTAGAATTAAACAATTAGAAATAGAATTACAACAAGATCTCTCGAATGAGAAACTTACAGAGGAAAAGGACAAATTAGCCCACCAAATAAATTTAATGGCTCAGGAGGAATTAGCAGGGAAACTTAAAAGAGTTAAATTAGACTACTTCGAAAATGCTAACAAGCCGGGCAGATGGCTTGCCCACAAACTAAAAAAAGAAGAAAAGGAACGATATATTCATTCGCTAGAAGATAACAGGGGAGAAAGACAATCCACTCTAGAAAGGAAAAAACAAATTGCCACTGATTATTATATAGAATTATATAAAAGGGAAATAAAAATCCCAGAGAAACAAAAGTTGTATATAACAAAATCGGAACCAGGAGAATTGACGGACAACGAAAGGGAAAGACTATACAAAGAAATTACGATAACTGAACTGGAGGAAACAATTAAAAATCTGAAAAACAATAAATCCCCAGGCCCAGACGGCATCATTTCTGAATTCTATAAAGAATTCTCCACTGAGTTAGGAGACCTCCTATTAACACTCTATAATGAAGTCCTAGAAAAAGGCCTAATGCCCAACTCATGGATGGAGGCATTCACAAGTCTGATTCCTAAGAATGAAGAAGAAAAGCATAGAATCCAAAATTATAGACCTATCTCCCTGCTAAATGTGGATTATAAAATTTTTATGTCTTTAATGGCAAACAGACTAAAAACAGTTTTAAATAATAAGATACATTCCGACCAAAACGGCTTTCTACCCGGCAGGCATATAAGAAACAACACGAGGATAATATTAGACGTATTAGAATTTTATGAAAAACACTCAGACAAACAATTAGCTCTTATTTTCTTAGACGCCCAGAAGGCTTTTGACAATCTAAATTGGGGATTTATGATAGAAGTAATAAAACATATGAAATTTGGTGCCAAATTTATAAGAATGATCGAAATAATTTACCACAAACAACACACAAGAATAGCAATAAACGGAATTTAACCGATAGAATTCAGATTGAAAAAGGAGTTCGGCAAGGCTGCCCACTTTCCCCATTACTATATATTCTCACCACAGAAACCATGCTAAGACAAATTAGAGCCAACTCTAAAATAAGAGGATTAAAAACTAAAGGACAAGAGTTTAAATTACAGGCATACGCGGATGATTTGGCCCTGATACTAGAAAACCCACTGGAATCGGGGAAACTAATTATGAAAGAGGTGGAGGATTTCGGCGAGGTAGCAGGTTTAAAAATAAATATGCAAAAAACCAAAATTATAACCAAAAATATGACAAAAGAGCAGGAAAATGATTTGGAAGAAATTTTGAAAATTAAAATAGTCAAAATAGTCAAATACTTGGGGATCTTACTTACAAAAAAATGTAGTACTATTAAAGAAAATAACTACGAAAAATTATTAAAGACAACTGAGAAACAATTAAAAGACTGGGACAAGTTGCAAATCTCACTACTAGGTAGAATAGCGACAATTAAAATGTCTGTACTGCCGAAATTCTTGTACCTCTTTCAAACAATCCCAACAAAATTAAATAACGACTTCTTCAACAGATTGAACAAAATCACTTCTAAATTCATATGGAACAATAAAAGACCCAGGATCAGATTAAAATGGCTACAAGATAGAACTAAACAAGGAGGTTTAGGATTACCGGACTTTAAGATTTACCATTTATCTTGTAATTTGCTATGGATAAAGGACTGGATAGAGCTGAAAGCAGAGAGAACACTAGCTCTAGAAGGCCATGACTTACTCTCTGGCTGGCACAATATGCTATGGAATCAGCATCAAAAGATTCCGACTTACTTTAAAAATCACATGATCAGAGATGTTTTAATAACAACATGGCTTAAATTAAAAAAGGACCATTATACAAAAATACCTAGATGGTATTCCAGTCTGGAAGCTCTTACTCACCCGAACACTATTGAATTAAAAAATATGATAACTTATAACCACTTATTAAATACAGAAGGAAATATAAAAACGAAAGAAGAGTTAGCAGAGCAGAACATAACCCTGAACTGGTGGCCATAGAGGCTAATATTTTCAAAATGGCAAAAAGACACTAAAAAAGAAGGAATAGCAGCACACAACTCTCCCCTGGATAAACTTATATTAGGAAGTGATAAACATTTTATTACAAGAATATATAGCTACTTAATAATGTATGAAATGGAAACGGAAATATCTAAAGACCCAATGACCAGCTGGGCAAAGAATTTCGGCTACAATATTCATATAGAACAATGGGAGACAATCTGGAATAAAAATTACAAAATTACGAAGTCAGTATCATTCAAAGAAAACATCATAAAAATGTTCTATAGGTGGCATATGTCGCCATCAAGACTAGCACAGATCTTTCCTAAAACCAGACCAAATTGCTGGAGGTGTTCAAATCCGTCGGGAACTTTTTTCCATATTTGGTGGAGCTGCCCAAAGATAAAAAAATTATGGATTAAAATAAAACATTGGATATTCGAAATTACGGGCACAAACCTACCTCTCAAGCCAGAGATCTTCCTATTGGGAATAATAGGCATAAAAATAAAGAAAACAGATTATCATACAATCCAACACATTATAACAGCAAGCAGAATATCAATAGCTCAAAACTGGAAAAGGGAGGAGGTACCATCAGACAGAGAAATAATCAAAAAAATATTTGACTGCGCCGAATATGATTCCCTAACACATAAACTGAAAGATAATAAAGAAACAGAAAATATAACCACATGGGATAAGTTTTATAACTGGATCGAGGAAAGGGAGAAAGAGACAGAAACGAAAGGAAACTGAGTAAAGGAGAACAAACCACAAAGGGATCAGGAATGAAGAGAAAGGAGGAGAGGAACAAGACAAAACAACTTATTTGATTGCTCGCCGATATCCTTTTATTTATTTATTTAATATGAAGGAATATACCAGAAACATAACAATTAGAATTTTAAACACAACACCTAGAAAAGGAAACACTAGATTAATAGATTAAGTAAATTTTAAGAAACAGGATACCGCTGAAAGTATAACCGGAAAAATGAAATATAAATATAACTGCAGGTTGGCAGAGGGGGGGGGAGGGTAAAGGGGTGTCCGACGTTTTGTTTGTTTGTTTTTTTTTTTTGTTGTTGTTAGTGTTAAATGTGGTTTGTTCGACCTTAATGAAAATAACGATTAGACACATATGATAAGAACACCTTGTCCTGTTTATACTGTTTTGTATTGTCTTTGTATATAGATTTGTATATATATTCAATAAACACGATTTAAAAAAAAAAAAAGAACATTCTTTGTTGTGCTTTTTTGATGATGTTTTTGATGTTAGGTGACCATTTTAGGTCTTGAGATATGATAGAACCTAGAAATTTGAAGGTCTCTACTGTTGATACTGTGTTGTCTAGTATTGTGAGAGGTGGAAGGGTGGAAGGGTTTCTCTTAAAGTCTACCATCATTTCTACGGTTTTGAGTGTGTTCAGTTCTAGATTGTTCTGGTCACACCACAAGGATAGTTGTTCAACTTCCCGTCTGTATGCGGATTCATCTATGTCTCGAATGAGTCCGATTTGTATCATCTGCAAACTTCAGTAGTTTAACAGATGGATCGTTTGAGATGCAGTCATTAGTGTATAGAGAGAAGAGAAGTGGTGAGAGTACACAGCCTTGGGGGACACCTGTGCTAATTGTACATGTATCTGATGTGATTTTTCCTAGCTTCACCTGCTGCTTCCTGTCTGTTAGGAAGCTTGTGATCCACTTACAAGTGTGTTCAGGTACCACTAGCTGATTTAGTTTGGTTAAGAGAATGTCCGGTACGATGATATTGAATGCTGAACTGAAGTCCACAAAGAGGACCCTAGCGTAGGTCATTGGATGTTGAAGGATGTAGTGTAGAGCCATATTAACAGCATCATCTGTTGATCTATTTGCTCAGTATGCAAATTGCAGGGGGTCTAACAGTGGATCCTGAAGTGACTCGAGACAGCAAGTAAACGAGACGGTTCCTTTTATTCAGCTCTTTTGGAAGTGACAATCAGCTGGAATGCGTCTCAGCTGTTATGGGGAGAAAGCTCTCCTTTTATACATTTTTGGTTCCCGCCTAAACCGAGCTGTCAGCGCCTGAACCAATCAGGCGCGACCTCCTATTTACATAATTTCCCTGGTTACAGTATTTACTGAGGAGGATTCAACACCCCTCCCTCCCTAGGAAAAAAAAACAAAACAGTCAGAAAGCCATGTGATATAGTCATCCAATCGGCGCGGTTTCTGTATAGTCCTCTCCGACCTGCGCAGTTCAGTTGATGTTTCGCCGTCGGCAGAAGAGGAGGTCGGTTCGTCAGTACCTCCTCTGGTTTCAAAGGACCGAGGCTGAGCTCCGGCCCCCAGAGTCGAGCTGGCTGGCACATCACCGACCTCTGCTGACGAAGATGGCCCCGCAGTGCTGGCTGAATAGCTTCGTTGTGGTGAGTCCAAATTTAACTCTATTAAAGTTGGTAGTGCGTCGGTTGCAACCGGGTTCTTAGCATTTGGAGTAGGTTCGGTTTCTGGGCACCTCCTTAAATGATCGATGTGCCTAGTCCATAGTCGCCCATCGTTTAACTTTATTACATAAGTTTTAGGTGCTTTTTGTTGCACCACGGTACCCCTCAGCCAATTCAGGCCTCCATCAAAATTCCTTGCAAAAATACATTGCCCCAAAAACAGATGTCTTTCAGCATTTTCAGACATGAAATTATTTTTACAATACATAGGGTGTAACCTATCTAGGGTTGACCTTAGTTTTCTGCCCATGAGGATTTCTGCAGGGCTTCTGTGGGTTGTTGCATTTGGAGTTATAGGTTGGGCTAATAGAAATTTATCTAAATGATCTTGCACCTCTCCAAGGCCAGCCCTTCGTAAGGCCTCCTTGGCAACACGAACGTACCTCTCTGCCAATCCGTTCGCCCATGGCGAATAAGGAGAGATGAGGGCGTGCCTTACCCCTAATTGGTCTAGAAATAGTTCAAATTGTCTGGCTGTCAGTTGGGGCCCATTATCAGATACCAATATGTCTGGACAACCATGTGTGGTAAAGAGATGGCGCAAAGCTTTTATAGTTGCACATGTGGTGATATTATGCATTACAATTATCTCGACCCACTTAGAATAAGCGTCTACTACAATTAAGAATTACTGTGAGCCAATGGGGCCTGCGAAATCAATGTGTATCCTGGACCATGGCCCCTTGGGTTGCTCCCAATCCATGGGTGTAGTTTTGGGGGGTTTTGGCCTTGATTCTTGACAGGGGTCACACTTGGCCACCCACCTCTCAATTTCGGCATCTAGCCCTGGCCACCAGAAATGGCCCCTTGCCAACCCCTTCATCCTTACGATGCCTGGATGTCCTACATGCAACATATTCAAAACCTTAGACTTCAGACTGTGAGGGATTATTACCCTGTCACCCCATAATAGACAACCTTTAACATAGGATAACTCCAATCTCTTACTCTTAAATTCAGACAGGTCTTTTCCATCATGTTCATTACTCTACCCTCTTAATACACAATTAATTACTTTCATGAGTATTGGGTCTTGTTTAGTATGTTCAGCCACTTCCTTGGCAGTTGTCAGGGGGTTATTTTCTAACTCTATAAGTAATACATCAGCAGAAGGGGCAGGGTCCTCTACTATCTCAGGGATGGGGCACCTGCTAAGGCCATCCGCATGGTTTATGGTTGTACCTCCCCTATGCGTTAGTTCATATTGGTAGCCTGACAAAAATATAGCCCATCTAATTAACCGTGGTGACATGAAGGGTGGAGTTGGTTTGTCTGGGGCAAGGAGACCTAACAGGGGTTTGTGATCGGTAACCAACTCGAACTTCCTCCCAAAAAGGTAATTGTGGAACTTTTTAACTCCAGCCACCAATGCTAAAGCCTCTTTGTCCAGCTGACTGTAGTTCCTTTCTGTGCTGGACAAAGTTCTTGAAAAGAATGCTATAGGGGCCTCTGTGTTGTTAGGCAGCACATGAGCCAGGACACTACCCACCCCATAGGGGGAAGCATCGCACGTAAGACGTAGGGGAAGTAATGTACTGTACTGTACCACTACGCTTCTAGAAGTTAACAAATTCTTTATTCGTGAGAAAGCTTCACTTTCAATTCTCCCCCAGTGCCAAGGAACTCCTTTCTGAAGCAGCCGGTGTAGAGGTTCTGCTTCTGTGGCCTTCTGTCTCAAAAAAACAGAGTAAAAATTTAGAAGGCCTAAAAATGCCTGCAATTCTGCCTTAGTCTTGGGCTCGGGGGCTTCCTGGATTGCCTTGACCTTCTCAATGGTGGGATGGATACCTTCGCCATCTATTCTATATCCCAAGAACTCAACACTACTGGTTCCCCAAACGCATTTCTCTGGTTTAATCCTGAGTCCTTTGTCCTGCAGTCTAGTTAATACCTCCCTTATCCTTAGATTTAACTGGGTCTGATCCTCCCCCGAAATTAAAATGTCATCAAAGTAGGGTATTGTTCCCCCTATTCCTGTCAATAACCTTTCCATCAGACTTTGGAATATTCCCGGGGCTACACTTACGCCAAATTGTAACCAGGTGCATTTGAAAGCCCCTCTATGGGTGATGATAGTTTGTGCTAAAGAGGTAGGCTCATCGACAGGCAGTTGCTGGCATGCCTGAGCCAGGTCGATTTTTGCGAACACTTTCCCTTTCCCCAGGGAGTGAAGTAGCTGCTGTACGACTGGTATGGGGTATGGATGATGTTGTAATGCTCTATTTAGGGTGGATTTATAGTCGGCGCAGACTCGTAAGGAGCCATCTGGCTTGAGAGGAGTGACTATTGGTGTTTCCCAAGGAGCTTGGTCCACTGGGACCAGAATGCCTTGATGGATGAGTTTATCTAATTCAATAGCCAATTTAGGAAGTAGTGGCAGGGGAACTCTCCTTGGTTTGAGGCGGACAGGGGGCACCTTAGGGTCAAGAGAAAATGATATTGGTGGCCCTTTATAGGACCCCAAAGTTGGACTGAAAACTTCTGGGAATTCCTTTAAGAAGTCTGGAATGAAGTTGGTTGTTAGTTTGCAAATGCCAGAGATTTCTATTCCTAGGGGAGCCATCCACTCCAATCCCAAAAGGGAGTGTGTTGGTCCTGATACCACTATTAATGGAAGATTAACTTTAACATGTTTAAAAACAATTGGTACAATTAGTTTTCCCATTACAGGAATTAACCCACCTTGAAAATCCTTAATAATTAAATTTGTAGCCATTAAATCTGTTTTTACAATATGTGGCATATACAGTTTGACCTTTTCCCAAGGCATTATACTATATCGAGAACCAGTGTCTAGTTCCATCTGGCATGGGTGTGAGTTTAAAAGTAATGAAATATTGATTTTGGCTTTGTTGGCCGTTACCGTGTTATTAATAGAAATGTCTCGGTTACCTCTTGAGTAGTCGCGGTTAAAGTTGGAGTGATTATTTCGGCCGAAAGACCTGAATCCTCTATTTTCACGCTGTTGGTTTTGAAATCTTGGTGCCCGTTGATTGGAGAACGTTTCTTCCGGCATGGGGGCTCTGCAGGCTTCGGCTATGTGACCACGGCGGCCACATCGGTGGCAATTTGCATCCCGAAAGGGACAGCGTTGGCGTGGATGGTTTCCCCGGCAGCCCGAGCACGGAAGTGTTGAGCGAGGTTGCCTCAGGGAGCGAGAGTGGTCTTGCTGGAGTAAGAAGCAGTCGTCTTCGGAGGGTGTAGATGGAGTCAATTTGCTCGGAGACTCGGCGCGGCGAGTAGGCGAATTGATGTGAGCCAGGACTTCTTGCTTGTCATTTTGTTTCAGCTCCTTTGCAGCTGCTTCAGCGACTTCAGCAGTCTGGGCTAACTTGATGACCGTTTGCAGTGAAGGTTCCTCTTCGGTCAGGAGCTTGTTTCTGACGGTAGCATTTCTCATTCCGAAGATGAGGGCATCTATTAGGCGTGCTTCCGGGTTGTCAAAACGGCATTTTGACAGCACGGTTCGTAGGCGCGTAGCATATTGATTGATGCTTTCCGACTCTAGTTGTCCCATTCTCGAGAACTGGTGTCTGAAGACGATCGCCGGCTTCGTGGGTTTGAAATGGGCAGACAGCTTTGCCTTCAATGAATCCCAGGCGATGGAGTTTGCTGGTACCGGGTCTGTCAATGTCTGGGCGAGATCGAACATCTCCGAGGCGCAGTAGTTCAAGAAGATCGCTCTTTTCCGATCGTTGTCGGCTTCCCTCATGCCAGCAGCCTCAAGGAATATGTCGAATTTCGCGAGGTAGGCGTCCCATATAGATTTCTCCGGGTCGAAAAACTCCGGAGCTCTCCCGACAGGCAGGGAATCCATAGCGGGAAGCGAAGGCTCTTTCTTCCGTCGTCGCCAGGTGAAGTGACTTGAGACAGCGAGTAAATGAGACGGTTCCTTTTATTCAGCTCTTTCGGAAGTGACAATCAGCTGGAACGTGTCTCAGCCCTTACGGGGAGAAAGCTCTCCTTTTATACATTTTTGGTTCCCACCTAAACCGAGCTGTCAGCGCCTCAACCAATCAGGCGCAACCTCCTATTTACATAATTTCCCTGGTTACAGTATTTACTGAGGAGGATTCAACAGATCCGTGATGTTTTTCAAGTGAAACATCACTAGCCTTTCAAAGGTTTTCATAACTACAGATGTTAGAGCAACTGGTCTGTAGTCATTCAGTTCCTTGATGGAGGGCTTCTTCGGCACTGGGATGATAGTTGAGCATTTGAAGCAGGAAGGAACATAGCACAACTCTAGTGATTTCTTGAAGATTTGGGTGAAGATGGGGGCCAATTGGTCAGCACAGACTTTTAAGCAAGAAGGAGTTATCTTGTCTGGGCCTGGTGCTTTTCCAGGCTTCTGTCTGAGAAATAGATCTTTTACTTCCTTTTCTGTGATCACTAGGGGTTGTAAACAAGAAGCCTTCCCTGGATACAGCCATACTCTGTAACTACCATACAGTCTCTTGAGAAGGTGGTGTCACTCCAGCTCCAGCGGTCCTTTGAAGAAGCCAATTATCTAGGCCCTCAGCAGTCAGGATTCAGGCCTGGCTACAGCAACGAAACTGCTTTGATCGTGCTGATGGATGATCTCTGGCAGGTCCTGGATAGGGGTTTATCCTCTATTCTGGTGCTCCTTGACCCCTCAGCAGCTTTCAATACCATCGACCATGGTATCCTTCCATACCGGCTGGAGGGGTTGGCAGTGGGAGGCACTATTTTATGGTGGTTCTCATCCTACCTCTCCGGTCAGTCACAGTCAGTGTTGGGTGTGTGTGTGTCAGAGGTCGACCTCTAGGTTTCTCCCTTGTGGGGTTCCTCAGGGGTTGGTCCTCTCCCCCCTGCTATTTAATATGTACGTGAAACCACTGGGTGAGATCATCCAAGGACATGGGATGAGGTGTCATCAGTACACGGATGACACCCAGTTGTACATCTCTACCCTGTGTCCAGTTGGTGAAGCAGTGGAAGTGATGTGCCAGTGCCTGGAGGCTGTTATGGTCTGGATGGGTGTCATTATGGGATTTTCAATTATAAAAGTCATATAATCAGTGAAGGCTTGCATTTTATAAGTTTCTTTTCCTATGGTTAATCCTTGTATTTTATTGTTTGCTCTTATCTTTATCAGTAATGGTTCTAAAGTTAAAATAAATAACAGAGGTGAGAGAGGACAGCCCTGTCTCCCACCTTTAAAAATTTCAAATTTTTCTAGTTGCTCATTATTTAATATAATTTTTGCTGTCTGATTTGAATATATCACATCTATTACATTTACAAATTTTGTTCCCAAATTCATTGTATTTAATTGCATCTTAATAAATGTCCAGTCTACATTATCAAAAGCTTTTTTTTGCATCTAGGAACATTAAAGACATTTGTCTTCCTGGATATTGTTCATAAAATTCTAAGGTATTTATGATCGTTCTCAAGTTGTTTTTTATTTGTCTGCCTGGTAAAAAACCATTTTGGTCTTCATGGATCTTTTCGTTCAGAATCTTTTTCAGTCTTGATGCATAAATTGAAATAAAAATTTTGTAATCAACGTTAAGTAAGGATATAGGTCTATAATTTTGTATTTTATCTTTATCCAAATCTGTTTTATGTATCAATGTTATTAAAGATTCTGCCCAGGATTTTGGAATCTTCCCGTCCATTATTATCCAATTAAATATTTCTAGCATGTTTGTCATCGTAACTTCACTTTCAATTTTATACCATTCTGCCGGTATGACATCTAGTCCAGTAGCTTTGTGATTTTTTTGATTTTTTTAATGTTGTTTGGAGTTGCTATTGTAAATGGGCTATTTAAACTTGTCTGCTGTTCTTCTGATAATTGAGGTAAATCTAATGAGTTTAAATATTTGAAAATCTTGTCTTCTTTTACTTCCTTTTTTTATATAATTCTTTATAAAATTCCTGTACTATTTTTGATTTTTCATCTATTTTATATTTTATTGTTCCTTTACTATCTACTAATTTCTTTATTATTTTTGATAGTCTATTCTTTCTTAATTTATATGCGAGCCACCTTTCTGGTTTATTAGCATGTTCAAAATACTGTTGTTTGGCTCTTTTAATTTTTTCAGCTATTTGATTTTGTTCTATAAGTTTTATTTTAGGTCTAGCTAGGTCTATTTTTCTTTTTGTTTCTCGATCTCCTGAATTATGTTGTAGAGCCACTTCTAATTGTTTTAATTCTTTCTCTAGTTGTTCATATTCCATCTTTTTTTCTTTATTTTTCTTGGCAGTATAGGAAATCGTTAAGCCCCTAATATATGCTTTAGCCATGTCCCATAAGTTTTGGGGAGATGTTTCTGAGTTTTTATTAATTTTTTAAAAAAATTCTAATTCCTTTTCAATCCATTCCCTATACTGTTTTTCTTTTAGAATGTTCCTATTCATCTGCCAATTTATTTGTTTCTTATGCCTTCTCCAATATATCACTAAAGGATTATGGTCTGCCCAGGTATTTGCACCTATCTCAATTTCTTTAATTTGTTCCATAGTTACTTTCGAGGCCAAGGCCATGTCTATTCTTGTCCAGATTTTATGGGGATTTGAATAAAAAGTATATTGTCTAGTCCAGTGTTTCCCAACTAGTGTTCTGCGAGACATGGTCAGGTGTGCCGCGAAGAAGGAAGCTCAGCTTCTGGTCTCGCAACTTTTTGCTGAGCGTGCGAAGAGCAAAAAGTTGTGAGACCGGAAGCTGAGCTTCCTTCTTTGCACCTTCCAAGTTTTCCGGCAGCTGCAGCGCCCTGTCTGGCTGGAGCTTCCCTGGTGGCGGCAGCAGGTAAGCTTTGGGGCCCGGCGGGAGGGTGGCGGCAGCAAAAGGGCGGTGGCAGCAGCGGCACCGGGCAGTAGCCGCTGGGCGGCGGCAGGGTGATCAGCTGCGAGCCAGAACTCCAGGACAGAGGCACCGACGGCGGCAGCTGGACATGTTGCTGTACGCCGTACATGCTGGCATTGCGTGGCTGGCACTTGCCTGCTGGCTGGGCTGGGACGGAGGCTCCAGCCCCATGCCCATGCCCAGTGCAACGCCAGCATGTACGGCATCTAGCAACACGTCCAGCCGCCGTCGGTGCCTCCGTTCTGGAGCTCCACCTCACAGCTGACCACCCTGCTGCCACCCCACGGCTACTGCCCAATGCTGCTACTGTGGTGTGGTGTATGAGAAAGAGAGAGAGAAAGAAAGAGAGAGATAGCAAGAGAGAGAAAGAGATAGCAAGAGAGGGAGAGAGGGGGGAGAGAGAGGGGGGAGAGAGAAAGCAAAAGAGAGAGAGAATGAGAGAAATAGCAAGAAAGAGAGAGAGAGGGAGAGGGGGGAGAGAGAAAGAGAGAAAGACAGCAAGAGAGAGAGAGAAAGCAAGAGAGAGAGAGAAAGAGGGGGGAAGGAGGGTGAGGGAAAGACATAGAGGGAGGGAAGGAGGGAGAGAGAAAGAGAGCAAAAAAGAGAGGAAGGAAGGGAGAAACAAAGAGGGATGGAGAGAGAGAGGGAAAGAAAGAGGAAGGAAGGAAGAGAGAGAAAGAGGGAGAGAGAGAGAAATAAAGCAAAAGGGAGGAGGAGAGAGATTTTTTTTTGTCCAAACTTTTTTTAGCCCTTCCCCCCTCAATGTTCCCCAGGATTTTGTAAATGTGAACAATGTGCCGCGGCTCAAAAAAGGTTGGGAAACACTGGTCTAGTGAATGGATGTCATTCCCTCCAAATATCATTTAATAATAATTCTCACCGCATTTTCTGAAATGTAATAGGCAATATTGTTTTCTTTTTCTTGTCTTTCTTTTTGCCCGAATGGTCTAAAATTCTATTTGAAATTGCGTTAAAGTCACCTATTATAATCATATTTTCAATATTTAATTCATTTATCTTTTGGTGTAATTGTTTGTAAAATTCTGTTTGTTTGTCGTTGGGTGCATAAATAGAGACAATAACAAGGGGTTTTGGATCAATATTCAATTGTACAATTAATATTCTACCTTCTTGATCAGTGTATAGTTGTTTGGAGTTTATTGAGTTTTCAATATACATTGCGATGCCTTTTTTTTTATTTGCTAAGCTGGCGAACAAATTCCCTATTTTTGGATTATATAATAACTTTCTATTAGGTTTTTTAATATGGACTTCTTGTAAAATCACTATCTGTGCTTTTTGCTTTCTGAGTTTAGAGAATATTTGATTTCTTTTTCTTGGTTCATTTAATCCATTTACATTTACAGAAAATATTTTCATATCTTCTGAAATAGCTATTTGTAATACTTCCTGGTTTCTTTAGATTCTCGCTGTGGTTATTTTCTTCTCACACTTGGGTTTTCCTCTTTTTCCTGGCTGGTGGCCCCCAGCTCATCTTCTTTCATTGTAGACACTTCCTTTGTTGATTGCTCAAATTTACGTATACTGCTCGTTTCATAAAAGTTTATGGCATCTTCGATGTTTTCTAATTTAACTCTTTGAGATTGCCAAAAGAAAGAGAGACCTTCTGGTATAAGCCAGCGGAAAGTAATATTTTCTTTAATTAATATTTTGGTCAAGAAATAATATTCCCTTCTACTTTCTCGTACTCTTCTTGGAACTTGTTTTAATATTATAATTTCTTTTCCTTTATCTTGAAGTTTTTCGTTCCGTGTCCACTTCAAAATATCATCCCTTATGGCTTTTCTCACAAATTTGATGTGGACTTCTCTGGGTAGGTTATGTCTGCGGACGTAGCTAGTTTGCACTCTGTAAAGTTCATCAATTTCTTTTATTAGTTCCAGTGGGTCCACCTGAAGGATTCCTCCTATGATTTCTGCCATTTTTGCTTGAAGGTCTTCATCTTTTTCTTCAGTTATATTCTGAAATCTCAAACCGTAGAATGCATGTTGTAACTCTAGGTGTGTAATTGATTCGTCATATCCTTTATTTGGAAAGTTGGTTGCCAATGGCCGAGATCTCTTGGACCAAGACTTGGTTTTTCCAGTTCCAAGGCTGCAGGGCAAACCCTCCCCTTCAGAGCTTCGGCGTTAGCTCCTCGGGGTCAGGGGAGCCCCCTGTTCTTCGATTGGACTATCCGGGTCTGATCTGATCGCACGAAGCGACCCTTGGAGGGGAAAAAGGAAGCGCAGCTCTGGTCCAAACCAGAAGTCAGGGTCTGGATGGGTGTCAACAGGCTCAAACACAACACTGACAAGACGGAGTGGCTGTGGGTTTTGCCTCCCAAGAACAATCCCATCTGTCTGTCCATTACCCTGGAGGGGAAATTATTGACTCTCTTGGAGAGGGTCCACAACTTGCGCATCCTCCTCGATCCACAGCTGACTTTAGAACATCATCTTTCAGCTTTGGCAAGGAGGGCATTAGCCTAGGTTCACGTGGTGCACCAGTTGCGCCCTATTTGGACAGGGAGTCACTGTTCACAGCCACCCATGCCTTTATCACTTCAAGGTTCAACTACTGCAATGCTCTCTACATGGGGCGAGTGTTCAGAAACTTCAGATCGTGCAGAATGCGACCGCGAGAGCAATCATGGGCCTGCAACACTCCATGGCCTGCTGTCCAAGATACACCCATGTTTCGTCAACACTCCATGGCCTGCACTGGTTGCCGCTTAGTTTCCAGACGCAATTCAAAGTGTTGGTGATGACCTATAAAGCCCTACATGGCATCGGACCAGACCTTCTGCCACACGAATCCCAGAGGCCGATTAGGTCCCATAGAGTTGGCCTTCTCTGGGTCCCATCGACTAACCAATGTCATCTGGCGGGGCCTAGAGGAAGAGCCTTCTCTGTGGTGGCCCCGGCCCCCTGGAATAAACTCCCCCCAGAGATTCGTACTGCCCCCCCTCCTCACCTTCCGCAAGACCCTAAAGATTTATCTATGTCGCCAGGCATGGGGCAATTAATGTATCCCCTTTTCTGACCATTAAGAGTTATGTGTAGTAGTGATTGTATTGTATTGATTGCTTTTTAATGATTGCGGCATTTTAGTCATAGTTTTTACTTATTAGATTTGTATTGTATTGGTTTTTTTGCTGTTGTGAGCCACCTCGAGTCTCCGGAGAGGGCTGGCATACAAGTCTGATAAATTATTGTTATTGTTTAATAATAATAATAATAATAATAATAATAATAATAATATTATTTAGGAATTCATCTATTTTATGCTTGGAATGACCCCAATATTTTCTCCTTTCTTTCCTTCCTCCTCCACACTAATTTTCTTCCACTGAGCATGCTCAAAATTCTGTAAAAAATGTTTCTTATATATAAAAGTCCTAAAGTTAGCTTTCATGTAATATAAGATTTATGTGATAAAGAATGATTTTATTGTCAATCCCATAATGAATTAGTTTTGCCAGTCTGGGTCTAATGTATTTTCTTTTTAAATGCTTTCTTCCAGGACATTCTGCTAATCTAACTTGTCGAGCATTCTTTGGATACAGCGGGGAAGTCAGTCCTTTAATGTATTGGATGAAAGGCGAAAAGTTTATTGAGGATTTGGATGAAACTCGGGTTTGGGAGAGTGATATTAGGTATATATGTTTTGTCAAAGCTAACATCTACTATTTAAAAGAGGAATAGACATTATTACAGTGCACAAAATCATCTGAGTCTTGTTCTTTATTGAGAATGGCATAGAAAAATTATGTTTCATATATATGCAATTATTCTAAAACTCTAGTTTTAAATCTACTGTTAAAGCAAGAATAAAAATTCAGCAATTGTAAAAATGTCTAGAAACTATTTACATGATAAAATACTAACTCTCTCTGTTTGTATTAGAAATTGATTACTTATACAAAATTGTTCTGTGATATTAAGAACATAAGAAGAGCCATGCTGAATGCCCAAAGTCCATCGAGTCCAGTATTCTGTGTCACACAGTTGTCCACATGGCGATCTTGAGTAGAAAGAGAAGACAAAACCCTCCCTTTCCCCTGACCCCCAACAAATGGTACTCAAGGGAATCCTGCCTGCCTCAACCAACATAGAGGCGGCACATGACATCCGTTTTAATAACCACTGATACACTTGACATCCATGAATCTGTCTAATCCTGCCTTGAAGCTATCAAGGCTGACAGCTGTCATGACGTCTTCTGGAAATGAATTCCATAAACCAACGACCCTCTGGGTGAAGAAATATTTCCCTTTATTTGTCCTTGCTTTCTTACCTATGAGTTTTAGGGAGTGCCCCCTCGTCCTAGTATTGTGTGATGGAAAAAATAATTTTTCTCTATCCACCTTTTCTATCCCATGCATGATTTTATACACTTTGATGAAGTCACCCCTTAAACTCCGTCTTTCAAGGCTGAAGAGACCAAGGCGTTGCAACCTGGTTTCATAAGGGAGGTGCTCCCTTTCCTTCATCATACTTGTTGCCCTTTTTTGCATCTTTTCCTGTTCCATTATATCCTTCTTGAGGTGAAGTGACTGGAACTGTTCACAGTACTCCAAGTGTGATCTCACCATCGATTTGTACAGAGGCACTTACTGACTTATTTTCAATTCCCTTCCTAATCATGTCAAGCATGGAATTTGCTTTTTTTTACTGCTGCTGCACACTGGGTTGACATCTTCATTGAACTGTCCACCAAAATCCCAAGATCCCACTCTTGGGTTGTCTCAGAAAGCTTGGTCCCCATCAGTTGGTAGGTATAATTGGGGTTCTTTGCCCCAATATGCATAACTTTGCACTTGTTTAGGTTAAAATGCATTTGCCACTTTGTTGCCCACTCACTCAATTTTGAGAGATCATTCTGGAGCTCTCGACAATCAGTTTCACTTTTCACTACCCGAAACAATTTAGTGTCATCAGCAAACTTTGCTACCTCACTATTTACTTCTACATCCAAATTATTAATGAATAAATTAAAAGTAAAGGTCCCAAAACTGAACCTTGGGGTACACCACTTCTCACTTCTTTCCATCCAGAGAATTGTCCATTTATTGCCACCCTTTGCTTCCTACAATTTAGCCAGTTACCAATCCAGGACAAGACTTGTCTTCTAATTCTGTGGCTGAAGAACTTTTTTAGGAGCATTTGGTGAGGGACTTCGTCAAAAGCCTTTTTAAAGTCAAGCTATACAATATCAATTGGGTCCCCTTTATTTATGTGTTTATTTACACCCTCAAAGAATTCTAACAAGTTAGTAAGACATGATTTGCCTTTGCAGAAATCATGTTGATTTTCTTTCAGCAATGCCTGTTTTTCTATGTGCCCAGTAATTTTATCTTTAATAATGGTTTCCATCATTTTGCCTGGAATTGAGGTTAAATTGACTGGTCTATAATTTCCTGGATCACCTCTGGATCCTTTCTTGAAGATCGGGGTTACATTTGCCTCCCTCCAACCCTCAGGTACAGTGCCTGATCTTAGAGAAAGATTATATATTTTAGCTAGAAGTTCAGCAATTTCACACTTGAGTTCCTTGAGAACTCTAGGGTGGATGCCATTTGGACCCAGCGATTTGTTGACATTTAGTTTAGAAAGGCATGCAAGAACATCTTCCTTGTTTATCTCTATCTGGTTTAATTCTTCTAATTTCCTCCCTAAGAAAACTAATTCAGTGGCAGGCAAATGCTCTCTATCCTCCTCACTGAAAACGGAGGGAAAGAAGTCATTTAGCCTCTCAGCAATCTCCTTGTCTTCTCTGATTATCTCCTTCTGACCATTGTCATCGAGTGGCCCAACAGTTTTTCTGGTTGGGTTGCTGCTTCTGATGTACTTTAAAAAGGTTTTGTTATTATTTTTAATATTCTTTGCTATATGCCCCTCAAAGTCACTCTTGGCTTTCCTGACTATCACCTTGCATTTGGTCTGCCAGAGTTTGTGATCCTTCTTGTTCTCCTCGGAAGAAAGTGCCTTCCATTTCTTAAATGAGTTTTTCTTCTTTCCAATAACCTCCTTTACCTCATTCGTAAGCCATACTGGTATCTTCTTGGACTTTCCAGTCCTCTTTCTTCTTTTAGGAATGCATTTGAGTTGAGTCTGTTGTAACATATTTTTAAACAGTTTCCAAGCATTTTGGAGGGATTTGACTTTTTTTACTGTTCCTTTTAGTTTCTTCTTTACTATTTTCCTCATTTTGGCGAAATTCCCTCTGTGAAAGTTTAAGGTGTCTGTGTTTGTTTTAACTGACAATTTGCTATCCATGGTTAAGTTGAAGGTTATTGTGTTGTGATCGCTGGTTCCTGTGGGTTCGGTTACAAAGACATCATGAACCAAATCCTGTGCATTAGTTAGAACCAAGTCCAGGATCCCCTTTCCCGTGGTTGGTTCCATGACCTGAAGGGAATAATCAGCTAACATATCAAGGAACCTTGTCTCTCTTTCATGTGTAGAACAAGAATTTACCTGATCTATTCAGGGATAGTTGAAGTCCCCCATTATGACTACCCTATTTCTTTTTGAGGTCTCCTTAAATTCATTTTCCAAATAGCAATCTGCCTCTGGAGTTTGGTTGGGAGGATGATAGCAGATCCCTAACGTCAGATTAGTTTCTTGCAGTAGTCTATTTGCATGTGGGTGGACCTGCCTGGAGACAAATAGAGGAGCGGTGTCTCAGTTCCTAAGACAATCGGAAATATGGGCAGCTCCTGTCAACTTGCCCCTACGGATCAGTTTAAAAGCTGCTCTGAAACCTTTTTAATATTAATTGCCAGCAGTCTGGTTCCATTATGGTTCATGTGTAACCTGTCCCTTTTGTACAGGTTTGGCTTGTCCCAAAATGTTTCCCAGTTCCTAATGAATCTAAACCCTTCCTCTTGACACCACTGCCTCATCCACACATTGAAGCTCCTGAGCTCTGCCTGTCTAGCTGGCCCTGCACGTGGAACAGGTAGCATTTCTGAGAATGCAACCTTGGGGGGTCCTGGACTTTAATCTTCTACCTAGCAAACTAAATTTGGCTTCCAAAACCTTCCGCTTAGATTTCCCAATGTCATTGGTACCGACATGTACCACAATTGGCTCCACCCCAGCACCATCTATCAGCCTGTCTAGATGCTTTGTGATGTCTGCAACCTTTGCACCCGGCAGGCAGTTTACCATGCAGTCAACACTTCCATCGCAAACCTGTTTATATTTCTAACAATCAAATCACCCACTACAAGAAGTCCCCTCCCACCACCCATGGAGAAGTATCCTCGGTGCCAGAGGATATGGGCACATCCTCCAAGGAAGGGGTCCAAACTAAGGGAGCCTGTCCCTTTTCCATAGACTGATGTCGTCCCTACCCAAGATCCCTATTCTCCAAAGCAGCTGGGGAGCTGCTCAGCATGGAGTGGGATGCTCCTACTGCATCCCTGAAGATCTTCTCCTGCCTCACTATCTTTCTCTGCTTCTCCAGGTCTGCTACCTTGGCTTCAAGGGAAAGAACCTGTTCCCTGAGAGCCAGGAGCTCAGTGCACCGATCACGCACCCAAGACTTCTGTCCAGCAGGCAGATAGTCATACATGTGACACTCAATGCAAAACACTGGGAAGCTCCCCTCCATCTGCTGGCTTTCTATCTCCATTTCTTATTAGTATGTGTTTACTGTTATTAGTATACAAATTACTTTAAAAAAAAAAAAGATTAACTTCCTCTTCTAGATATCAATGATTTTTTGATGTTTTTGATAAGGTTAATATTTTATTCCCTTACTCAATTCTATTGATTTTTTAAAAAAATAAACCACAGCTTTTTAGGTTGTTCAAATTTTTGTTTTGCTCTTAGTTTACTTTTTTTATTTTTTCCCTACTTGTTTTAGGATTATGTCGCGCGCCAAAAGGCACGCAGGCAGCTAAATAAGCTGAATTAGTAGTTAAACAAGAAACTCACCCCACAAACTTACCAGGGCTCAGCAGGTATTCTTCCCAAAGTTCCTGCTAAGTTCCTTTCTCCCTTTTTATTTTCTGTTTTATTTCCTTTTTTGAAAATGTTCTGCTTAAACAAAGAGCAGTTGCCTCTCTGCTTCCCAAAGTAGAATGAGCTATCTCTTCCCAGCTATCATGGATGGGTCAGCAAGGGAGCTGCAGCAGAAAGTTCTACCCCTTCAAAACATGTGCTTAGGGCAAACTTAGAAAAAAAAGAGGGGGGGACCCTTTTATGGCTGCTAAAAAAGCTGAATTAGTAGTTAAACAAGAAACTCACCCCACAAACTTACCAGGGCTCAGCAGGTATTCTTCCTAAAGTTCCTATTAAGCTCCTTTCTCCCTTTTTATTTTCTGTTGTATTTCCTTTTTGAAAATGTTCTGCTTAAACAAAGAGCAGTAGCCTCTCTGCTTCCCAAAGTAGAATATTCATTGGGATATTTCTTAATCTTTAGAAATAGTGGTAATTGCTTTTGTTATTTATATTTGTGGATAAATTTTGTTTTCAAACAAACAAATATTATGTGCATAATTATAAACAAGATTTGAAAATCCAAAGAAAACTATTAATCCTAAATTACTCAAAGAAATGCATTTTAGCAAAAACTAGGTTTATAAACATCAATTTAATTGTAGATCTCATTAGCATTTATAAACGTGTATAAATAAATATATAACCTAGTGGTTTAATTACATCAACCCTACTTCTTTTTTTAAAATAAAGATCATATTCCTTCCAAAAGTATTATTTTTCAACATTTTTTCAATAACCAAAAATATTTCAACAAAATATTTTTCTTTTTATTAGAGTCCTTAAAGAATATCTTGGAGAACAAGAAGTTTCCATCTCATTAATTCTTGATTCAGTGGGAGAAGGGGATCTTGGAAATTACTCCTGCTATGTTGAAAATGGATATGGCCGTAGACATGCTACAGTTATTCTACTTAGGAGGGGTGAATATATGCATATATATCTATATCTATATTAACTATTGTTATACTCTATAGTTGTGTTCCTAAAAGTATAAATTAATTTTCACTTTCTTTAGGATGGCATTTTAAATAAATAATAAAGAAACCAATCATTAAATGTGATTGTCTGCTGAAGAAATACAATAACTTTTGAATAATGTTTATACAGGAAATGCATGTAACAAATAGAAACTTAAGTATTTTCTGTTAGGAAGTTATTGCTATTAGAATTTTAATGTCTAAAACAATACAAACAAAGTAAAAAATAAATAAATCTCACAGTGTTAAATATATTTTGCAAGTGGCACAAACAACCACAGGTAAAATGTTTTGTGTGGGGTTTTTTGTGACAAAAATTATTTTTATTCTTAATGCTGTTCTAATGTTTAAAACTTGCCATTTACTGGGACTAGAATTTAAATAGGTTTTTTTGTTTTTCTTATTTATTTGTTTTATTCCTTTATGGCTGTAATCTAACCTATACGAACTGTAACTCTGATCTAATAATTTTTATTATTTATTTGTTATTAATTGGACTTGTATGCTGCCCCTCTCCGTGGACTCAGTGTCACTATGAATTTTTGGTGTCACTAGGAAGGTTCTGCAAGTTGCTAGCTTTAAAACAATAGCAACATTTCTTAATATTATTTTAGAAAAAAGCAAGATAATATCCAACAGCCAACACAGGTTTGTCAGAAACAAATCATGCCAAACCAATCTCATATCATTCTTCAACACCATCACCAAATCAGTAGACCAACGCAACATAGTAGACCTCATATACTCGGACAAGGTTCTGTCCTGAGCTTTGTGCTCTTCAACATCAATGATCTAGATGAAGGAATAGAAGGGGAACTAATCAAATTTGCAGATGACACCAAGCTGGCAGGGGTAACCAACACCCTAGAGGATAGGCTCAAAATACAGAAAGACCTAGATAAATTATCACTGTGGGCCCATACTAACAAAATACTGTTCAATGTCAAGAAGAGCAAAAACCTAGAAATGCATACAGCTTGGGAGAAACCCCACTTAGCAGTCATGACTGTGAAAGAGATCTCGGAGTCTTGGTGGATAATCAACTAAACATGAGACAGCAATGTGCTGCAACAAAAAGCCAACACAACTCAAAGCTGCCTCAAAAGAGGAATAATTCCAAGACCAGGGAGGTATTAATACCACTCTACTACGCTCTGGTCAGACCACATCTGGAGTACTGTATTCAGTTCTGGTCACCACAGTTCAAAAGAGACATTGAAACTCTGGAAAAGGTGCAGAAAAGAGCAACCAAAATGATTAAGGAACTAGAAACCAAGATGAAGAGAGATTCCAGGAACTGGGCATGAATAGCCTAGAGAAAAGGAGAGCCAGAGGGGACATGATAGCAGTATACAGGTATTTGCCACAGAGAGGAGGGGGTCACTCTATTTTCCAGGGCACTAGAGGGCTGGACGAGGAACAATGGCTGGAAGCTGACCAAGGAGAGATTCAACCTGGAAATAAGGAAGAACTTCCTGATGATCAGAGCGATCAACCAGTGGAACAGCCTGCCTGTGGACGTTTTGAACTCCCCAACTCTGGACATTTTCAAAAGGAGATTGGACTGCCATTTGGCTGGAGTGCTATAGGATTTTCTGCTTGGGCAGGGGGTTGGACTTGATGACCTGACGGTCCCTTTCAATTCTAATAATAAATAAATAAAGGTACACCAAAAAAATAATTTTGCAATCAGGCAGCAGTCAGGTAATTTACTCAGGAAAGTTTCTGAGCAGTCTTTTCCAAAATACTTAATCAAAATGTCTCTTCCAGTAAAGTTGCACAGTCACTGTCTGTACTTCACAGTTTGTACTCCCTTTCAAAGTCCTAATCACTTAACAGTCTGATTTTTCCCTTTATGTCCCTTGTCAGTCAGTCTTTTAAGTTTTTAATCTTTTTTAATCATTAGACTAAGCTATATAAGTATTGCCCTGGAGTGAGTCATCTAGAGAAAACTGGAAACTCCATCATAATCCTTTTCATATATTACAGCTCAGCCTTTAACACCATTCTGCTGAGCATCCTCATTGAAAAGTTGACTGACTTGAAATTTCCTTCTCTCACCCGTTATTGGATTGAAGACTTTCTGACGGACCAGCCACAAACATGCTGGGCCTTTCATATCCTCCTCCCTGAAGCTCTGACCCATCCAATGGGATTATCAAGTTTGCAGATGATACCACTATACTGAATCTTATTACAGGAGGTGATGAATTAGCATACAAGGAAGAGGTCGAGTAACTGTCCATATGGTGCTCAGAAAACAATTTGCATCTAAACTATAGCAAGATCAAGGAGATGGTGCTAGACCTCTGGAACAGGAAAGAGGAACCTGCCCCACTTTACATCAAGAGAGGCTGTGTGAAGTGGGTCTCCTCTTTCAAATTCCTGGGAGTCCATCTTAGTGAAGATCTCACTTGGAAAAATAATATGATACAGATGGTCAGGAAGATCAATAGAGACTCCATTTCCTCAGGATCTGGCAGAAAAACAATGTGGAACAATGATTGATGATCTCCTTCTACCAGTCTATGATAAAAAGAGAAGTTAGACCTAGGGGTTCAGGTGGGCTTGTTGCTCATGTACCTGCCTCCCAGCTGTGTGTCAACAGCCCTGCCTGTGCTGCTTGAGGAGGTAGCCAGGCTGCCGGTGGGGTTCCCCAAACTTATTGCCTTGGGGGACTTGAACCTACCATTGCTTGGCGAATCCTCTGGGATAACACAGGAGTTCATGGCCACCATGACAGCCATGGACCTGACCCAAGTACTTGAGGGTCCGACTCATGAGGGGGGGCATGCGCCCAACATGATATTTCTCTTGGAGCAGCTGAGTAATGGTCTGAGAATAAGGGGCTTAGATGTTTTGCTTTTGTCATAGTCGGACCATTTTCTGCTACGGTTTAACTTCAAGGCTCCAATCCTTCCCCACAGGGAGGCGGAACTGACTAGGTAGTTGCGCCTGATGGACCCAGAGGGCTTTCAGAGGGCGCTTGGGGTTTTACCGGATTCACTTATCCACAGTTCGGCAGAGTCTCTTGCTGTGGCCTGGAATAAGGCTGCAACGGAGGCTCTTGACCGGATTGCGCCATTGCAACCTCTCTCTGGCACTAGACCTTGGAGAGCTCCTTGGTTTACCAAGGAACTCTGGGTGTTGAAATGCCAGAAGAGATGTCTGGAGAAGCGTGGAGGAAAAGTAAATCTGAATCTGACCGAAAACTTGTAAGAGCTCATATTAAGACTTACAAAGTGGCGCTCAAGGTGGCAAGATGCGTGTATCATGCTGCCTTGATTGCATCAGCGGAATCCCGCCTGGCTGCTCTGTTTACGGTGACCTGCTCCCTTGCAGAGTAGTGCCGAGGATTTTAACACGTTTTTCACTGATAAAATCCCTCGGATCCGGGCGGACCTCGACTCCAATTGGATAACAGAGTCAACTGACAACGAGTCAGTCGAGGTGACTGGAGCTCGTACTTGTCCACCTGTCTGGGAAGAGTTTGATCTGGTGACACCTGATGAAGTGGACAAGGCCATTGGAGCTGTGAGTTCTGCCACCTGCTTACTGGATCCATGTCTCTCCTGGCTGGTTTTGGCCAGTAGGGAGGTGACACGGAGCTGGGTCCAGGAGATTGTCAATGCCTCTTTGGGGAGGGGGTCCTTCCCGGCTCCTTGTAAGGAGGCACTTGTGCACCCCCTCCTCAAGAAGCCTTCCCTGGACCCAGCCGTGCTTAATAACTACCGTCCAGTCTCCAACCTTCCCTTTATGGGGAAGGTTGTTGAGAAGGTGGTGACGCTCCAGCTCCAGTGGTCCTTGGAAGCCAATTATCTAGGTCCCCAGCAGTCCGGATTCAGCCCCGGCTACAGCACGGAAACTGCTTTGGTCGCGTTGATGGATGATTTCTGGCGGGCCCGGGACAGGGGCTTGTCCTCTGTCCTGGTGCTTATTGACCTCTCAGTGGCTTTTGATACCATCGACCATGGTATCCTTCTGCACCGGCTGGAGGGATTGGGAGTGGGAGGCACTGTTCTCCAGTGGTTCTCCTTTTACCTCTCGGGTTGGTCGCAGTCGGTGTTAGTGGGGGGTCAGAGGTGGACTTTGAGGTTACACCCTTGTGGGGTGCCTCAGGGACAGGTCCTCTTCCCCCTGCTATTAAATATCTACATGAAACCACTGGGTGAGATCATCCAGGGGCATGGGGTGAGGTATCATCTGTATGCGGATGATACCCAGTTGTACATCTCCACCCCATGTCCAGTCAACGAAGCAGTGGAAGTGATGTGCCGGTGCCTGGAGGCTGTTGGGGTCTGGATGGGTGTCAACAGACTCAAACTCAACCCTGATAAGACGGAGTGGCTGTGGGTTTTGCCTCCCAAGGACAATTCCATCTGTCTGTCCATAACTCTGGGGGGGGGATTATTGACCCCCTCAGAGAGGGTCCGCAACTTGGGCATCCTCCTCGATCCACAGCTCACATTAGAGAAACATCTTTCAGCTGTGGTGAGGGGGGCGTTTACCCAGGTTCGCCTGGTGCACCAGTTGCGGCCCTATCTGGACCGGGACTCACTGCTCACAGTCACCCATGCCCTCATCACCTCGAGGTTCAACTACTGTAATGCTCTCCACATGGGGCTACCTTTGAAAAGTGTTCGGAAACTTCAGATCGTGCAGAATGCAGCTGCGAGAGCAATCATGGGCTTCCCAAGGTATGCCCATGTTACACCAACACTCCGCAGTCTGCATTGGTTGCCGATCAATTTCCGGTCACAATTCAAAGTGTTGGTTATGACCTATAAAGCCCTTCATGGCATCGGACCAGAATATCTCTGGGACCACCTTCTGCCGCATGAATCTCAGCGACCGGTTAGGTCCCACAGAGTTGGACTTCTCTGGGTCCCGTCGACTAAACAATGTCATTTGGCGGGACCCAGGAGAAGAGCCTTCTCTGTGGCGGCCCCGACCCTCTGGAACCAGCTCTCCCCGGAGATTAGAACTGCTCCCAATCTCCTTGCCTATCGTAAAGTTCTTAAGACCCATCTCTGCCGTCAGGCATGGGGGAACTGAGACATCTCCCCAGGGCCTATACAATTTATACATGGTATGTTTGTGTGTATGTTTGCTTTTAATAATGGGGTTGTTAGTGTTTTTTAAATTATTAGATTTATTCTTACATTGTCTTTGCTATTGTTGTGAGCCGCCCCGAGTCTACGAAGAGGGGCGGCATACAAATCATAATAATAATAATAATAATAATAATAATAATAATAATAATAATAATAATAATAATAATATGTTCCCTTTTTCTGTGTTTTGCAAATATTGTAAATATATCAATGTATATATTTTTTTGACTATATCTTTTAAAACAATTTAATAAAAATTAAAAAAAGAAAAGAAAACTATTATGCAACCCAAAACTAGGTAATATCTTTACCAGTTTAGCTGACCCCCCAAAAAAGAGGTATTGCAGTTTATATAGATGAAACAATTGAGACTAAATAGCTATACAGTGATCAAGAGGTACAATCTTAATGTTACAAGTAAAATTAGAAACAGAACCTCTCGTCATCCATGCACCAAATGAAAATCAAAAACAATTTTATAAGAAATTACATGACAAAATAATCGAGTTATCTATTGAAAATATTATAATAGTTGGAGATTTTAATGCTATTTCTAATAGTCAAATGGATTATTCAGGTAAAAAGAAAGATAAGAAAAAGAAAACAATTTTACCAACAACATTTTGGAAAATGAGTTCAGAATTATTATTGCAAGACATTTGGTGTGAACATCATCCATCAAATAAACAATATACCTTTTATTCAAATCCTCATAAAATTTGAACCAGAATAGATATGGCATGGGCCCCAGCACATACTTCAGAATATATCTTGAGTACTGAAATAGAAACAAACAACTGGCCAGATCACAATCCATTAGTAATTTTATGGAAAGGAAATAAAAAACCTAGCAATTGGCGAATGAATAGAAATATTTTACGAGATCCCAATATACAGAATGGATAGGGAAAAAAATTGAAATCTTCTTTAATATAAATAAAAATACAGAAACAATACCACAAAATTTGTGGGACACAACGAATATACACGGCCTGACAATTTCTTACACAGCAAAAAAAAATAAAGAGAAAAAGAAACAATTCCAACAATTAGAGGAAGAATTAAAACATTTAGAAGCAGTATCACAAAACAATCAAGATGATAACACAGTTTAGAATAGAATGGAATGGAATTTTTATTGGCCAAGTGTGATTGGACACACAAGGAATTCATCTTGGTGCATATGCTCTCAACGTACATAAAATAAAATATACATTTGTCAAGAATCATGTGATACAACACTTAATGATTGTCATAGGGGTCAAATAAGCAATGAAGAAGCAATATTAATAAAAATCTTAGGATATACGCAACAAGTTATAGTTAAAGGAAAACAGATTTAATAAAACATAAAATAAACTTGATAAAAGAACAAATACAGTGGAACCTCGACATACGAGCAGCTCTACTTACGAGCTACTCGAGATAAGAGCTGGGAGGGGAGCGACATTTTTGTTCGCCTCCCGAGCTCACATTCGGGATACAAGCGCCAAGGAGCTGTCTCCTGAAGCCGAACGCTAACTTCCGCGTTCGGCTTCAGGAGACAGCTCCTTGGCGCTCGTATCCCGCGTGTTTTAAAAGGTTGCAGCCGGCCTGGGGGGCTCGGGGGGGTGCTGGCAAGCCCCCCAGGCCGGCTGCAACCTTTTAAAACATGCGCGCCGCTTCGCAGCTGTCTCCTGAAGCCGAACGCTAACTTCCGCGTTCGGCTTCAGGAGACAGCTGCGAAGCGGCGCGCGTGTTTTAAAACGTCGCAGCCGGCCTGGGGGGCTCGGGGGTTTCCTCCCGAGCCCCCCAGGCCGGCTGCGACGTTTTAAAACTGATAATCAAACAAATTGATCTACAAGTTAGCAGAAGCAGAGGTCGCTTGGGGCAGCATTGTTGGTTTGGCTAAGAGACTGGATCAGTTTATTCCTATTGATGAATAGATGGTTTTTGTTTTTGGAAGGCCATGACCTACAGAAGGGATGGCATGCATTCTTATGGAATAACAAAAGTAAACCACAACAATATTTCCACAGACATGATTAGAAACTCATTGATAAAAATTTGGCAAGAGGTGAGAAAAAAATATTACCTGAAAATTCCTAATTGATTGTCAACTATGGAGGCAATGATTCACCAAAATATGATTGATACAACTAAAATGGTCAAATACAAAGATATTTTGGATAGATTTTAGAAATTAAAGACGGGATTTGGTATAAGGTATAATTATAGATTGGTGGCCCTATCTCCAACTCCAATCAAGATACAAAAATGATAGGGGAGGAATTGGAATTGAAATGGAAACCCAACAATTAGATAAACTCTTGACGGGCCCAGAAGATAAAATTATCTCTAAAATATACAATTATTTGTTACAATTTGATAGGGATGAAGACATAGTAAGAGGGTTAGTATACACTTGGCTAACTGGGAACAAATCTGGAATAGAAACTATAAAATAACAAAATCAGCATCATCTAAAGAAAAGACTTCTATATGCACAGAATTGGAAAATAGAAATAGCCCCTACAACTTGAAGCTTTATAATTCAGGTCCTTGAGTGTGCAGAAATGACCAAAATGACTTTGGAATTACAGGAAAAAGATAAATCTGAATTCTACAAAATATAGGAAAATTGGTACAAATGGGTCAAACAGAAAAAATATATTAAAAATTTAAAGGAAAAGCAAAACTAGACATTCCTTTCTTGCATACCCAAATAAAATGAAAATATAGAAACATTGCACCAAAAATTGATAGAAATCAAACCCCCTAAAAACGAATCTATATGTTCCTCACAAATGCAACGTAATATACAGAACTTAAGAAAACAAACCCACAATTCCATACACTAGATATAGATACCTAATATTAGGTCACTTGATATTGATAGTCAACAATATGGTTGACAAATTGCAGCCTCTATATAAATAAATAAATATATGTACGTAGTGAAAGAAAATATTAATTGATGATAAGCAAATAACTATGTGCATATAAAGAGAACTACTGAAACTGAATACTTTATATATGTTGTTTAAGTTTATATGTTCATTTGTCTGTTTATATTGTTTTTTTCATTCTTTTTTTCTTTGAATGTTTGTTTATTTTTTTCTTTTCTTTCTATTTTTATATGTAGAAACTTAATAAAGATTATTTTTTTAAAAAGTTCAGTTCTACATAATGATTAAAATGATTAAAGCATTTATGGGTAAAAACATACTATTTAATTATTTATTATTTTAAAAGTAATTAAGGATTGTACTAAGGGGGAGTTAAGTTACTCTTTCCCCCTAGGCCATTACAAGTTATGCATGGTATGTTTGTGTGTATGTTTGGTTATTTATAATAAGGGTTTTTTAGTTGTTTTTATTAATTGGATTTTTCATGTTGTTTTACCACTGTTGTTAGCCGCCCTGAGTCTGCGGAGAGAGGCGGCATACAAATCCAATTAATAATAATAATAATAATAATAATAATAATAATAATAATAAATAAAAAATAAATAAATAAATAAATAATAATAAAAAAGGTACTAGAGAAGGAAGGGCAATAAAGAAACTATTAAGTATTCTGTGCTGGACTGTATTTAGGCATGTCTCTTTAAGATATTGCATTAGGGGAAATGTAGTGAAATTGCACTCTGGGTAATGTAGTTCTACATGTGACCACATTTGTGTATTCCTATTGGCTCTGACTCGGGATGAGGGGTAATTGGAGAGAACATTTCAGAGGGTCTTTGTCTTTACCCACTAAGCCAGCCAGTATGTAGATGCTACCCCTAGAGCCTGGGTCAATTCAACCTCTTTTTACCTGCACAATGGGAAAGATTATACTGCAGAAGAATCGCATCATAACTGTGAGTTGTTGTGAGAATGCCTGTAATAAAATGATCTCATTGTGCTGAGTTATCTGATTGGGAAAAGTTGATTTGTACCTGTTGTGGTTCAGCCTGAGCAAGATCAGAGACCAGCTGCGTCTCTGCTGGCTCCATGCCCGGGGGAGGCTGAGAGCGAAGAGGAGAGTTCTTGGCAGCCAGACTGGGGAGATAACAATCTGGAAAATGATGAGGAAGAGGGGCCTGGGAGCCCTGGGGAGGGGCTCTCTCAAGCAAGTAGCTTGGAGTCTCTGGAGTCATTGGATGATGAGGCACAAGCTGTCATTAGTATGTGACAGAGACGCATAGATCAAAGGAGGCAGCAACTGTATAGATATTATCAGCGTTGAATGATGAACACCATGGCTTGGGTGTGGTCCTCATTAGCAGGGAAGGGTTTATAAGGCATGAGAACCATTCCAGCAGCGGAGAGTGTTATCACAGTGGAGTTGGAATTATCTGCCTTTTCTCTCAGCGTTTTGTTCCTGGCTTGTGGCCCAGCAGTCTTGAAGACGCGTGGGAGGTTTGTGCCTGTTAGCAACAGCCTCGTTTGTCATCAAGGATCCTGTGTTTTTGTATGAACAATTGCCTTCGTGTATCTATTTGGAGTTCCAGTGCTTTCCTGACTTGTAAGGACATTTTCTGTTGGCTTCTTTTCTCTTTACCATTATAAAACTGTGTTTGGATTCAACCGGTGTGTCTGGCTTATCTTTTTGGGTTGGTCATAGCTTCCGGAGTTACCCAGACAGAACAGTACCAGAACAGTAAAAAGAGGTTGTAAAAAGGGGCAGTAAAAGGAGGAGAAATTCATGTCCCCTGGTACAGCTGCAAGCCTTCAAAGCAATCATTGCTGCCTTAAAGAAGTAATCAGTCTACTACAAAGGATTAAACCTCCCTCTGGCAAACTTAATAGCAAGAAAGAGGTCTGATCCCTCTTTTCCTAATGACCAGAAGCCTTAAATTCTCATCCTGAAGGTGCTAAATCCTATGTTACTGCCTACTGAAGCCTTAAGAATAAGAGCAAAGAAATCCCCACCACTTCTTTCCCCTCAGTTACTGCCTTGGAAAAGTATTGCTCTAATCTGTTTAGCATAAGGGAAGAAGGGGGCATGTTTGCATTTAAAGGCTATTGTTTTTGCCTGTTTCAACTATTTGTGGATCTACAAACCCAAGAGTCTTTGCCTTTCTCCACAACACTAACTAAAAGCCTATATTAAAGTTATGCCTGAGAATTGAATGCTTGTTCTAGAAAACAGCATGTGACTCCCTTTAGACAAAGGAAGGACCAGTGCACCTAAGCCTTTAATAGCAAACGGCGCCATCTACTGGTTGAAGTGGAAATCCACTTGAATACGCCCAAGCCTTAGCAAAGAAGCCGCGCCATCTGGTGGTCACACTCTGAATCTCAGTTAAAATATGCCAAAGCTTAGAATATGCTCGCCGCCTCCCTCTACTGGCCACCAGCTGAATTTTGCTAAAGCCAAATAAACCAAGTGTAGCCCACTACCAAGCCTATAGCGCGACCTGTTGTTCAAAGCAAGCCAAGCCAAGCCAGAGCAAGCCAAGCAAAGTAAACCAAGCAAAGCAAATCAAAACAAGCCAAGCATAGCCTAACAAGCCAGTCCAGCAAGAAGCAAATCAAAGCAACAGCAAGCAGCGGACAGCAAAGAGCAAAGCCCAAGTACCTCCCACTCTCAAACATCAACAGCACCTCCTAGTGGACAAGCAACTAAATATGGAGTGGGAACAATTCAACTCACAGCAGAGCCTATATGAGGAATGGAACAAGTACTACCAAAACATGGAAAAACCTTGGAAGAAATTGTTATATCTCTCAAACATCAAGGAAGAAGAGCTTTCTTCATGTCGCATTCAGTCACTACATGAAAAGTGCAAGGGAACTCGCATACTTTCGAAAAACTGTGAATGAGAGCTAATCGACATTCGGCAGAAGTTACAAGATAAGGACCTTCTGAAGGACACACAAGCTATCCAGCAGACAAACAAAGAACGAGCGAAGTTCCTCCTACACAGATTTCATTTTTTCTAACCCATCAAAGATGAAGAAGCACAACTTGAAGCAAAATTAGCCACACTAAAGGAAGAAAAGGCCAGATCATGGGCTAACCATGAGAAAGAAATGGCCAGAGCACAGGCCAATTATGAGGCACAAATGGCCAAACTAAAAGAAGAAGTAGCCAAACAAAAGAAAGAAATAGCCAAACATGACCATTTGATGAGTAAGAAGACAGACCCCCAAAAAAGTGGCAAGTTCCTCCTACACAGATTTCATTTTTTCTAACCCATCGAAGATGAAGAAGCACAACTTGAAGCAAAATTAGCCACACTAAAGGAAGTAAAGGCCATATCATGGGCTAACCATGAGAAAGAAATGGCCAGAGCACAGGCCAATCATGAGAAAGAAATGGCCAGAGCACAGGCCAATCATGAGGCACAAATGGCCAAACTAAAAGAAGAAATAGCCAAACAAAAGAAAGAAATAGCCAAACTTGACCATTTGATGAGTAAGAAGACAGACCCAAACAACAGTGGCAAGGCCTATGAAAAGGAACAAGATTCGCTACAGCAGGGAAGTGAATCTCAACATCCAGAAATACCAAAAGGTCAGGCGTGTGACATCGCACACAAGATCCCTCCCTCGTATCACAAGATCCCTCCCTCACCATTACAAAACATAGCCTGATGGACCAAGACGCTAAGGGTAACCAAGGAGATCCTTCAGCAGCAGTGAAGGAGTCCCAGCCAGAAGGTTCACAAGCAATTGTGAAGTGTAACCTCAATGCTGAAGCCGAGACATTCCCATCAAACCTGCAAGACCCCTTGAATGTGGGACACCAGATATATCCAGAGGTATGCCTGGAAAAGGCCGTGAAACCATATGCAATGATAGACACACAAAGCAACCAATCATTATCTAGGTCTGCATTTCTTGACCTCTTTGATATCCAGACCCAGGAAGCATGCTACACGATGTCAGCCTGCGCTGGATACCAGCGCATGGCGGGGAGGAAAACCACTGGATACTGCGTAGAATCATCAGATGGGAGTGCAACATTCACACTACCACCATTGTCAGAATGCGACAAGTTGCCAGGTAATTGCAGCCAAATCGCATTGCCTGAAGTTGCAAATAGTATACCCCACTTGAAGCCATGCCAAGAAGAGCTCATAACTTTCAAAGACAATCCTGTCCTAGAAGTGACAGTACTCCAGACCAACAAGGAAGACAATGATGTAGACATATCAATAGAGGACAACAAGGAGGACAATGACTTAGCCACCTCAATAGAGGACAAATGTTCTCCACAGCTCATAGAAGGAGAATTTAAACAAGACACTAGCGGAAGCTGGGTTGCACCACTGCCCTTTCAACACTCACCTAACAACCATGAGCAAGCTTCCTCCCACCTTTTTGAGAAGACTTATCAACAAGAAGCCTGAAATCAAAGCTCGTCTGGTGGAGTTCATGGACAAGATTACCCAGAACGGACATGCTGAACGTACCCCATCTCCTAAAAAGGAACAAAGGAACAAAGAATGATGGTACTTGCCATTCTCTGGAGTGTACCTTTCACAAAAGCTAGAGCAGAAATGAAAAAGGGAGTCAAATGAAAAAGGGAGTCAAGACATACCTCCCTGAGCAGTCTTCAAGGCATCAGTGTACAATGTCCGCCTGCCACCATGATGAAAAGAGAGCTGCATGTTTTCTCAGATGCATCCATGCAAACAATAGTAGCCATGGCATATACCAGAATCTACAGCGGGGAGCATAACTTCCAAGCCCCTTTTCCAGCTTCTGTTCCTACTCCTGCTCCTGTTCATGTGGAACCTTTTCCACTTTCTCTTCTAGTTTCTATTCCAGGTCCAGGTCCAGTTTCCGATCCTGATCCTGTTCCAGTTCCTACGGCATCTGCTCCTGTTCCTGATCCTGTGGAACTTGTTCCTGTTCCAGGTCCAGGTCCAGTTTCCGATCCTGATCCTGTTCCAGTTCCTACGGCATCTGCTCCTGTTCCTGATCCTGTTCCAGTTCCTACAGCATCTGCTCCTGTTCCTGATCCTGTTCCAGTTCCTACAGCATCTGCTCCTGTTCCTGATCCTGTGGAACCTGTTCCAGTTTCTTTTCCAGGTCCAGATTCTGATCCAGTTTCTGTTCCAGTTCATATTGCACCTCTTCCTGTCTATCTATTCAAATTCCTGTCCTGGTTGCACCTGTTCCTTGTCCTGTTGCAGGACAAGAACACATCTCCAAACTCTTGGCACATAGGACTTGTGCTCCAAGTTCTGCCTAGTGCAAAAGACGTTCGCCAAGAAGATCTATGCCATACCAGTCACCAACCTAGTCTTGCTGAAAAGACAGATCAAGCTTCAAGACTGAACCTCAAGCTTTGCATGCCTTATGTCTACCTCAGTGTTTGCATTGTTTGATGATATGCTTCATTTACCTATGTTTAGTTCAGATAGACTGTTATTCTATGCCCTTTTTTTAGTCAATTAGATAGTTATATTACATCGCTTATGCTGTGCATTGTTTACCTTAGTAAGATAGTTAAGCTGCACTATTTAGCCTATATCTTTGTTTATTTCTATTTATTCACTAGTTAGTAGTGGAATTTTACAAATTCCAGGCGGGGAGTGTACTGTCCCCAGAGACAGAGATAGTTGGACTGTATTTAGGCATGTCTCTTTAAGATATTGCTTTAGGGGAAATGTAGTGAAACTGCACTCTGGGTAATGTAATTCTACATGTGACCACATTTGTGTATTCCTATTGGCTCTGACTCGGGATGAGGGGTAATTGGAGAGAACCTTCCAGAGGGTCTTTGTCTTCACCCACTAAGCCAGCCAGCATGTAGATGCTACACCTAGAGCCTGGGTCAATTCAACCTCTTTTTACCTGCACAATGGGAAAGATTATACTGCAGAAGAATCGCATCATAACTGTGAGTTATTGTGAGAATGCCTGTAATAAAATGATCTGTGATATCTCGTTGTGCTGAGTTATCTGACTGGGAAAAGTTGATTTGTACCAGAACATATTCAATAAATAGTGCATAAACCTAATACACCCACTGCACCCCCCTACATGGGGGCAGCAGCCCATCACTGGTCAGAGTGGACATGATAGCAGTAGACAGGTATTTGAGGGGTTGGCATAGAGAGGAAAGGGCCACACTATTTTCCAGGGCACCACCAGAGGCCCAGACCAGGAGCAATGGATGGAAGCTGGCCAAGGAGAGATTCAACCTGGAAATAAGGAAGAACTTTCTGACAGTGACAGCAATCAACCAGTGGAATGGCCTGCCAGTGGAGGTTATAAACGCCCCATCACTCGACATATGCAAAAGGAAATTGGACTGTATTGGCTGTCGACCTATTCCCCCTGTAGGCAAACTGGTATTGGAAGAAATTTGGTGGGAGGCATGACCTAAGGTGTTGAAGGACCAGTCTCAAGAATCAATCTCTCAAAGCACTTCATCGCAACAGAAGTTAGTGCAATAAATCTGTTCAGATTGTTAATTGCAGTTTTCTTCGAGACTGGGATGATAGTTGCTGTTTTCAGACATGATGAAACACTGGCTGTTTGCAAGAATCCTTGCTAGGACCTCTGCTAGCTGGTCAGCAGCAGTTTTTACCACTCTGCCCAGCATTCCATCTGAACCTGTAGCTTTCCTAGGGTCCATGGTCTTCAATAGAACTCTCACTTTTTTGTACAAGGTGAGTGTCTGGGAGTTGGAGGACTGGTGGGCTGGGATTACAGGGTCAGGTCTTTTTACCTCATAGTGGATGAAGAAGGCATTCAACTCCTCTACCAATGAATCATCAGAGTTTGACTGTGTTCATTGTATTGCCCTTGTAATTGGTTAAGTACTGCTGTCCCTGCAACAGTTGCTTTGGGTGTTGTCTAATAATAGATGGTTCTCCATCTTTTGTTTATATTTTTGTTTTTCCATCTTAATGCCTCTTCATAGGTTTGACCTGGCTTCATTGTATTTTTCTCTATCCCCTGCATGTAGATGGAGCTATAGAGAAACAACAGTATACAAAGACCATATATTGGGGCATATTTGTCCTTCCAGTACTAGATGGAGCTAGAGAGCAACAACAGTATATAAAAGATACATTCTGGTGCTTGACAGAATAATCTCATAAATGATACCAAATGATTATTGTTGACAAACACATTTGCCTAAATCCTTTGTTCTTTGGAAACTAAACTGGCAGTTTCCAAAGTTTATCAATCAATCATAAAATATCCCATTGTACAATGCTACACAAGAAGTGATAATATTTCACCTCCTAATATCAGAATGTCAAAAATGACAAATGATGATTTTCAACATTTTTCTTTAAAATGTCCGTATATAAACATTAAATAGTACAGGAGAGCTTGTGAATTGTATAGCATCAAGGAAGGGGGATATATTAAAACAAATGTAGCTGATAAAAAAGAAATTATAACTTCGTGTTGAGAAAAAGGCGGATACTTAGCTTCATTCTATGTGAACATTGTATGTCATACACCAGTTAAACACCAAAAAAATATTAATGCCTACTCTTTCTCTCTGTGTATATCTGTGTATACTAAGACATTTTTAAAAACCCACTTTCTTTGTATTCAGAAAAACAGAAGATGTTTCTTGCCCAAGATAAGATAAAATTACTGTTTTTAGATCAGAATGTGGTTGTTATTAATCTTTATTCTTGTTTTCAGAGCTAATGTATACAGTTGAACTTGCTGGAGGACTTGGTGCTATTCTGCTGCTACTTGTTTGTTTAGTGACTATTTACAAGTGCTACAAAATAGAAATTATGCTATTCTACAGGAAACATTTTGGTGTTGAAGAACTAGATGGAGGTAAGCAACTATGCTTCAACATATGCTTTTTTAAATATAAAACATTATAGTAAAGAGCTGTACTATAATTAAGAGCATATGATCACTAATGAAGATAAAATGAATTAATTGATTTTTTTTCCTTGTGAAATTTGAATGCAACAGCTATTGCATCACTTCAATTACCCAACATCAGAAACAACATATCACAAATTCTGGTTCTTCTGTTTCCATTTTGTTACTTCCTAAAGTAAAAGTATGTATCTTTTAATATTTAATATTACTATCAATATTTATGTTTTAGAATATCATTTTATATGTTTATTGTTTATTGCCAGGCATAATCAAACTGGAAATGCTCTCCACTTTTTTAAACAAACTTTATTTACAGCATTTTTCTCCAAGTAAACACATCATTTCATTCCAAATCGGCATGCTAAATCTCTGTAACATTGCATTCCAAACTGAAGCCTCTGAATAATTGCTCTGGGAGCTGCGCCAAAAGTTAAATAATTGCAGTCCCTTTTAGATAAGTCCTCAACTCATCAAATTTATTTTTATTTCTATTTATTTTTGTATTTGTCATACAAATATAGTATTGTGGTATGTTTAACATAATATAAGTATAAAGTAGAGATAGAAAAGATAAAAAGACAGTAGGACAAGGACGGTAGGCATGAAGGTGCACTTATGTACGCCCCTTACAGACTCTTAGAAAAGGGAAGAGGTCTATTGTAGATAATGTAAGGCTGAAGATTTTGGGATTGAGGGAGGAAATAACAGAGTCCGATAGTGAATTCCAGGCATTGTCCACTCTATTGCTGAAATCGTATTTTCTGCAGTCTAGTTTGGAGCGATTTACATTTAGTATTTAGTATTCCGTACTCTTGTGTTGTTGTTGTTACAGGTGAAGTAGTCACTAATAGGGAGTATATTGTGATGTATGATTTTATGAACAACAGTTAAATCAGTTCGGAGGTAGCTGTAAATTTTCTAAATGTAGTAATTGAATCTCTTCTTGTGAAGTATTTCTGGACTCCTTCAATTGTATTAATGTCTGTGGATTGCGCATGCGTCGCCAAAGAGATTAGATGCTTCCACAGGACGCTCTCTAAATGTGAATTGGAAAAGTAATTTTAACCCCTGATAAACCTCTCAAACCAAAAGGAAAGTTGATTGAAAGAAAGATAAACCAAACGAGAATATACAAACGTGGTGAGCACAGCCTGGAAGAGGTGGAGAGGCCTGGTATCTTCAATTTAAAACCGTGAGTTAAACAAGGGAATAAAGAATAAAGAAAAGATGGCGGGCTCTGCCGAGCTGGGAGAGAAAATGGATAAACTTTTAATGTTATTTGGATCGATGGGTGAACAATTTAAAGAAATGCAATCAGACATAGCAGATGTGATTGCTGGAATTAAGTGGCTTAAAATGCAAACAAAAGACCAAGGCAAAAAGATTGATCAGCTAGAAATTAATAAGAAAATTCAAGGTGAAAAGTTGGCAGATTTTAAAAAGTAGCAGGATCTTCGAATTAACAATTTGGAAGATAGGCAAAGGAGAAAAAACTTACGTTTACGTGGGTTTAAACAGAATTTTGCAGAAAGTAAAAGATTGACCCAGGCAGTTTTTCAGTGGTTTCAAGAAAATAATATAAAAGTTGAAATACAGGAATTTGAGAGAGCCCACTGGAGCTTTGGCTGGAAGGGTCCAGGTTGGCAAAGAGATGTTATTATTGCATTCATATCTGAAAGAAGAGCTGCTGAATTATAGAGAGAGTTAAGAGCCATTCCAAATCTCAACCAAGGAGGAATCCAATCCGGGTTTTAAAGTATCTCTCTGCACAGACTTTGCAAGCCAGGAATCAGCTGAGACCAATTTCAAGCTTTTTGTTCCAAAATGGAGTCAGATTCACCTGGAGCTTCCCTGCTGTTATAATAGTCTTCAAAAGAGAGAAAGTTCTTCAGACACGGAATCTCTTAAAAGGCAAGGATATGTTGCAGCAGCTTGGAATTGCTTGGGAATAAGAAGCAAGTTTTTCTATGGCAGCTCAAGAGGGGGAACAGGAAACATCTGAAGGTTCAAGTGAAAGAGCGATCTTTGAGAAACCCCCTCCGGAGGAGCAAGATAAATTAGCCAAGTTTGCTGTTTTGCAGAATCAGATTTCAGCCCTATGGAGAGAAGACAAGACGGAAGGCAGAGTGACACGCCAGAAAAAGAAATAATCTATGCTGGAATGTTAATGTTTGGTATTATGTAATTTCTGTAAAGTAAAGTTTCTTCCTTTCTTTCTTTCTTTTCTGTTAAAGGGAAGTGAAGAGGAGGGGGAAGGGTTTTTTTCTTTTTTCTTCTAAAAGTGGATAAAGAGGGCGGCCGAAGTTGGATAAGCAATCCTATGAGTGTCTCCAAATCAAGACAAGGGTTAGCCTTGTTATTTCCCTTTAGGGAAAACACACGGGTGGAGGCACAGAGGGGGGGAGTCTGTAGATTATTTAAACGTTTTTTAAATAAGTCTGGAACTGCAAGAATGAAGAGAAAAAAATTTGAAAGCATCTACAATGAGTGAAAGGGTTATAATGACTATGAATGTAAATGGTATGGCTTCTCCGTTGAAACGACACAGAGTTTGAAATTGGCAAGGGATAACAAGGTGGATTTTCTATTATTAACGGAAACACATAAAAGACGTGGTGGGACAGATAAACTTATAAATGATATATGAATCGTGGGGAAATACAAAAAGTAGGGGTGTAGCTTTGCTAATTCATCAAAGAGTCCCTTTTGAAGAAATTCAAATTCAAAGGGATAAAGATGGGAGAACATTATTTGTTAAAGGGAAAATTAATCAAAAGAAGATAACATTTGCAGTAATCTACGCTCCAAAGTGAATCCAAAACAATTTATAATAAATACTAAAAGGAAATTAGATAATTTTTGGGAGGGAACAGTGTTTTTGGCAGGGGATTTTAATACCCAATTAACAGCAGGAAAAGGGAATAAAAAAATGTTGCATTTAAACAAACTTAATATGGTGGACCTCCATGTAGATTTACCAAATAGAAGTACATATTATTCAGCAAGACATAATAAATTTATTTGCATAGATTATATATTAATGAATAAAGTGGGAAATATACATCTTAAGAAGATAGAAATAAAAAGTATTTGGTTATCAGACCATGCCCCACTATTAGCAGCAGTGGAAATGGGTTTAGATAGAAATCAAAGAATTTGGAGATATAACCCGGTTGTCTCTGCAAATGAAGATGATAAACTTAAATTGCAAAAAGAATTATGTGAGTATTTTAGTATAAATGATACAGGATAAATTCAGCAAACAATGGTTTGGGATGCGCAGAAAGCTTTTATGAGAGGACAATGCATTAGTACAGAAACCTATATTAAAAAGAGATGGGGAAAAGAGAGGGAGAGGAAGATAAGAGAAATAGATTTAATACAAGAGAAATTAAGAGTAACAAAAAATAGAGAATGGAATAATCGATTGAAAATCAAGAAAAAACAATTGAAACTCTTTGATGAGTTACAATGGAATAATATGAGGATGGTTATAAAACAAAGAATTATGGGATGGGGGAAGAAATCAATGAAACAAATGGTGCGCTATTTGAAGAAAAGAAAGGAGAAATCTTGTAAGATTTCTTTAAGAGACACTGATGGTGAAATAAAATATAGTAATGTTCAATTGGAAAAAATAATGAAAAAGTATTATGAGAATTTATATAAAGAGGAGCAAGTGAAGGTGGGAGTTATAGAGGTTGAAGAAAAATTAACTGAAGATGATAAGCAAATACTGAATGCAGAAATAACAAATGATGAAATAATTAGAGTTATTAAAGGGTTAAAACCTGCCAAGGCACCAGGTCCAGATGGATTTACAGGAGAATATTATAAGACTTTTATGAATGAATTAATACCGCATTTGGGGAAGCTGTTTAATATTGTATTTCTAACTTTTAATATTCCACAGATATGGAAGACCTCAGAGATTATAACTATCCCGAAACCAGATCGTGATTTGAGGGATCCAGGTTCCTATCGTCCCATCAGTTTGCTTAATTAGGATTATAAAATATTTATGAAGGTATTAGCTAATAGGATTGAGAATATCTTACCGAAGATAATTGGAGAAGATCAATATGGATTTGTAAAAGGAAGGAAAATATATGAACCAATAAGGAATGTTGTTAATGTGTTACACCATGCTACCGCCACTAAAAGGAAATTGGGAATCTTAAAATTAGATGTGTATAAAGCTTTTGATAAAGTTAATTATAATTATTTATATCAGTTATGTAAGGATTTAAATATGGGAGAAAATTTTTGTGAAACTATAAAAGGAATATATAAAGAAAATACAGCCTATATTAGAGTTAATGGATATAGAACGGAAAAAGATAAAATTCAAAACGGCACTAAACAGGGTTGCCCATTATCTCCAATGTTATTTGCAATGGCAATAGAGGTGCTAGCCAATAAGATAAGAAGGGGAAAAAATTGGAGTGGATACCAAATTGGTAAATTAGAATTAAAATTAAATCTTTTTGCAGATGATGCTATTATATTAACTGACACTCTGATTGAAATGATTAAAAAAATAATGATTATATTACAGGAATTTAAACAACAGTCTGGACTATCAGTTAATATGGAAAAATCAGAAATAATTTGTTTGAATACAGGTCCTAAAGAGCAAATTGAGATTAGAAAGGTATCAGGACTGAAATTAGGGTGCAAAAAAATGAAATACTTGGGAGCATGGTTATTAAAAAATCCAAATAAAATAGTGAAGCTTAATTATAACCTGATGTGGAAGAAAATGTTAAAACAGATGAAGAGTTGGAAAAATAAAAAATTGAGAAGGATGGCAAAGATAAGAGCACTTAAAATGATGATTATCCCCAAAATGATGTATTTATTTCAGGTCTTACCAGGTACCTTTTCAGATGCAAAATTGAGGGAATGGGATAGTAAATTGAATTATTGGATAGAAGAGAATAAAAGACCTAGAATAAGGAAAAGATGGCTGATTGCTAATGAAAAAGATGGAGGATGGGGAAGCCCTAGCTTGGAGCTATAGAGAGACACGTTGCAAATTGAAAGATTAACAGAGCTGCAGATATTAGAGAATAATAAATGGGTTAGATTGGAAAAAGAGATTAATAAAATTAATAATAGAGAGCTGTTATTTATAAAATGGAATAAAAAGGAAATTGATAAATTAATGGACCCTTTGAAGGGGACTTTAGAAATTTGGTCAAAATGGCAGGGGAAAATGGGAATAAAGAGATCAAAGCTGTCAACTTTGTACATATTAAATAGAGATAACGAAACTAATTTAAATAAAATTATAAAAGAATTGAATGATAAAGGGATAACCAGAATAGAACAGTTATATGAGAAGGATGGAAGAGTTAGTAGAATTCGTTTAGAAAGGTGGTTGGGCCAACAGAGATGGCTGCAGATAAATGCAATAAACAAATACTTGAACGAAAGGGAGAATAAAGAAGCATTATTAAGAGAAGAAACCCAACTAGAAAAAATATTAAAAGAAAAATGGGATGATATAAAAGCACAAGCAAGCAATATATACAGAATGTTATCACAGGCAGAAGAGAGTGTGATAAAAGGATTAACTAGATGGTGGCAAAATGAAGTACAAATAGACGAAAGAGAGATGAAGGATATAGTTGAAAATATACAGAAAATAAAGAATGCAAGAGTTAGAGAAATGAGAAGGAAAATTTTACTTAAGTGGTATTATATACCAACACAACTTGCATATTTTCAGAAGAAGGAGAAAGGCATCTGTTGGCATGGATGCCAAGAGAGAGGAGTTTTTATGCATATGTTCGGGGGGTGCTCAGTAGTACAGAAATTTTGGAAAGTAGTGCAAGATGAAATGAACAGGCTGTTAAATATTAATTGGACAATTACAAAAGAAATGGCAGTACTGGAAAAAAAGGGAGACTTAAGAGAATTTAAAGAAATAAAAGTAGCAGCATTGAAAAGCGCTCAAGCAGTAATTGTATTGGGTTGGAAAGAAGCAGCAAAATGGATGATACAGAATTGGTATCTGTACATGGTGGACCACATTTGCTTTGAAATTATGGAGGTAAGGATGAATATGTATAATGAAAATAAATTGAAAGAACTGATGGAACGATGGGAAATGGTGAGAGGTTATATGACAAGTAGAGTTTGTGATCTAGCCATAAAGAATAAATTAGAATCACTCTTTGATATGTAAATAGAATGCAGATTCCAGCTTAGAAGAATATTAAAGATGTTAGTACAGACCCTCCAATTGGTGGTGGGGTATATATGTATGTTGTCAGGTGATGGGTGCACCTTCACAGGACACTGTTTTTATGTTGTATGTATGTAGTCTGTATGTTTTAACATTTAAAACTAATAAAAAAATTTTTAAAAAAAATTGTATTAATGTCTGTTATGCAGTGTGGATTCCATACAGGTGAGCTGTATTTAAGAATTGGTCTGACAAATGTTTTGTATGCTCTGGTTAGTAGATCGGTGTTTCTAGAGAAGAAGCTGCATAGAATTAAGTTTGTGACTCTTAGTGCTTTTTTGGCAATGTTGTTGCAGTGGGCTCTGGTACTTAGGTCATTGGAAATGAGTACTCCAAGGTCTTTGATTGAGTGAGGGTCCACTGTGAGTTCAGTTTGTCCAAGTGTGTATTTAGTATTTGGATTCTTTTTACCAATGTGTAGGAAAGAGCATTTGTTGGATGAGATTTGGAGTTGCCAGTTGTTAAACTATTCAGCTACATGGTCAAGGTCCTTTAGAAGGGTAGAGGTATTATCGGAGGTATTAAATAGTTTAACATCATCAGCAAAGAGAACACAATTACTTGTAATATTGTCACAGAGATCATTTATGTAGAGCATAAAGAGAGTGGGTCCTAGGACTGCCTTGGGGAACGCCACTGTTAACTGGAGCAGGATTAGATATGGCATTACCAATTTTGACCACCTGTTGGCCTTTTTATGCTCCTGAATGTATGTTTAGTTTTGCCTCTGAGCATACAATGATTACAGAATTTAGTGTACAAGGTTTAACCTATAAAACCTTTCATGGGTTTATACTCTGTGGTTAAAATACCTTTTATCTAACAGTATTAATTTTTAGTAAATTCAGCTAAGTAATCTTACAATTTTAGCCCACCAATACAAATACAGTGGTACCTCAAGATACGAACCCCTCGTCTTACGAACAACCCGTGATACGAACCCGGGGTTCAGAAAATTTTTGCCTCTTCTTACGAACGTTTTTCGTCTTACGAACGCCAAACCCGAACTTCCGGGTTCGGCATTCCGGAGGTTGCTGGGAAACCCCGCAGCCCGGCTGTCACCTTTTAAAACAGCCGGGGGGCTTCCCAGCAGCCTCCCGAACCTGAACGCGGAAGTTCGGGTTTGGCGTTCGGCTTCGGGAGGCTGCTGGGAAGCCACCCGGCTGTTTTAAAAGGTGACAGCCGGGCAGTGGGGCTTCTCGGCGGCGGCGGCAGATTGGTAAGACGGAAAACGTTCGGGAGGCCGCTTTGGGTTTTTGGCTGGGAGGGAGGGCAGGATGTCCGGCGCTGGGGAAGGGAGTCAGGAAGGTCCTCCTGCTCCCCCCTCAGCGAAAAACACAAAGACGGTCTGCCGCCGCATGACAGGCAGGGCGGAGCAGCATGGAGCAAACAGAGTCTGAAACCGCCAGCGGCTTCAGCTTCCCATTGCTTCGCGGGCGGCGGCAGACCGCCTTTGTATTTTTGGCTGGGGGGGGGAAACAGGAGGCGCAGGATCGGGCGGGTGGCGGGCGAGGCGTGACCGAGCGGGCCCGGCTCAGGCTCCAGCTAGGACAGGGCGGGCAGTGGCTGGGCGCGGCGGCGAGGGTGCGTCCGACTTGGGGCGGGCAGCGCCCGACGCAGCGGGGAACATCAGCGTGGGAGGCAGGAGAGGACCAGGCAACCAGAGCAGCGTCGCCGCTACTCCCGGCTTGGCTTCCCTCGCCGCTGCAGGCAACGTGCATTGTGATCTTCTGGGCTGGCCAGGCTCAGCGGATCAAGCCGCGCCTCCCGGGCCAGGCGGCTGCCTTCCCTCACTGAGCCTGGCCGGCCCGGAAGATCGCAGCCTGTGTTGCCTGTGGTGGCGAGGGAAACCGAGCCAGGAGCCGCGGTGATGCTGCTCCCGGCTTGGCTTCCCTTGCCGCCGCAGGCAACGCTCGCTGCGATCTTTCGAGGTGGCCAGGCTCAGCGGATCAAGCCGCGCCTCCCGGATCAAGCCGCGCCTCCCGGGCCTTCCATCACTGAGCCTCACCAGCAGCCCGTGTTGCCTGCGGTGGCGAGGGAAACCGAGCCAGGAGCCGCGGTGATGCTGCTCCCGGCTTGGCTTCCCTCGCCGCCACAGGCAACGCTCGCTGCGATCTTTCGAGCCTTCCGCGCCTCCCGGATCAAGCCGCGCCTCCCGGGCCTTCCGCCACTGAGCCTCGCCGGCAGCCCGTGTTGCCTGCGGTGGCGAGGGAAACCGAGCCAGGAGCCACGGTGATGCTGCTCCTGGCTTGGGTTCCCTCGCCGCCGCAGGCAACACTCGCTGCGATCTTTCGAGCCGGCCGCGCCTCCCGGATCAAGCCGCGCCTCCCGGGCCTTCCATCACTGAGCCTCGCCGGCAGCCTGTGTTGCCTGCGGCGGCGAGGGAAACCAAGCCAGGAGCCGCGGTGATGCTGCTCCCGGCTTGGCTTCCCTTGCCGCCGCAGGCAACGCTCGCTGCGATCTTTCGAGCCGGCCAGGCTCAGCGGATCAAGCCGCACCTCCCGGGCCTTCTGTCACTGAGCCTCGCCGTCCCGGAAGATCGCATGTGTGGAAGAGGTCCGTGGGAGAACTGGGGGGACCCCAGCCCACGCCTGCTGCTGGCTCTCCCGGAAAGACCCCAGCCCACACCTATGGGGGCTTCGCAGCCGGGTCCCTTCCACGGGGCAGTGGCCACGGCTCCCCCCAGTTCTCCCGCTGACCCTTTCCACACACGCACACCATCCCCAGCCTCCGCACCGCTGGTTGGCTGTCATCTTCTAAAGAAGCAAGAAGAGGAGGAGGAGCTGGGCACCGGTGGTGGTGGAGGAAGGCGCCCAGCTCCTCCTCCTCTTCTTGCTTCTTTAGAAGATGACAGCCGGCCGGCGGCGCAGAGAATGTGGCCTGGAGGCTGGGAGGGAGGCGGAATACAGGAGGAGGAGGAAGAGGGAGGCCAGGAGGGAGGGAGGAAATCAGAGAAGACGCACGTACAAACCGCCCGTGCGTTTCCCTCCCTTCCCTTCCCTTCCCGTCATTGCAAGCCGGACAGTAACTGTTGACTTTTCCCTTAATCCACCCACGAGGCTCCCTCCGGGCAGCCTGCGCTGTCTCCCCCGTCTCCCCCCCTCCACCCACACCCGAACAAAATCTGAATGCCGGCGGAAATGAGGCAAAAGGGGTGAATTTTGGGCTTGCACGCATTAATCACTTTTCCATTGATTCCTATGGGAAACTTTGTTTCGTCTTACGAACTTTTCACCTTACGAACCTCCTCCTTGCACCAATTAAGTTCGTATCATGAGGTATTACTGTATCCCTCAAATTGCTCAAAATGTTTAAAGACTAATAGTTTAACAGCATTGGAAGGGACCTTGTAAGTCTTCTCATCTAACCCCACCCCCACCACACCCAAGCAGGTGTCCCTACATCATTTTGGACAAGTGGCAGACCAGTCTCTTCTTGAAAGCTTCCAGTAATGAAGCTTCCACAACTTATGAAGGCAAACTGTTTCATTGGTTGATTATTCTCACTGTCAGAAAATTTCTCATTTGCAGGTTGAATCTCTCCTTTGAGAATCCCTGTTCAGTTTCCATCCATTATTTCCATCCATTATTCCTTGTCTGGCCTTCAGGTGCTTTGGAAATAGATTCACTCCCTCCTCTCTGTAGCAGCCCCTCAAATATTGGAACATTGCTATCATGTCTCCCCTGGTCCTTCTCATACTTAGACAAGCCATGCCCAGTTCCTGAAACCATTCATTGTATGTTTTAGCCTCCAGTTCCCTGATTATCGTGTTTGCTTTTCTATGCATTTTCTCTAGAGTCTCAACATCTTTTTTACAGTGTGGTGACCAAAACTGAATGCCGTATTCTAGGTGCGATCTTATTAAAGCTTTATAGAGTGGTATAGAGGTGTGATCTTGATTGTATCCAGTGATGGGCTACCAAAACTTTTACTACCACACTGTGGGCATGGCTTATGCATTTTGTTTCAACATCTTTCAGTGCAAATTGAGTGCTCTGGGATGGAGCTCCAAATTTTGCTACCGGAACTGCGTTCCTGACCGTTACCTTAGGAGCCCATCATTGATTGTTTGTTTGTTTGTTTGTTTGTTTGTTCGTTCATTCATTCATTCATTCATTCATTCATTCATTTATTGGATTGTATCCCTCTGTTAATGCAATTTAGGATAGTATTGGCTTTTTGGCTGCTGCTGTTGGCTCATATTTAACTGGTTGTCTACTAATACTCCCAAGATCCCTCTCACAGTTATAAGCTATTAAGCCTAGTTTAGATTTAGATTTATTATTAGAGTGGGAAAGTGTTCTTGTAGGTCATCTTGTCCAAACCCCCGCTGAAGCAGGAATTCCTACACCATTTGAGCCAGATGGCAGTCCAATCACCCCTTGGTCACAAGTGTTGGGGCTCTCACAACCTTCACTGGCAAGCTGTTCCACTGGTTGTTTGCTGTCACCATCAGAAAGTTTCTTCTCACTTCCAGGTTGAATCTCTCCTTGATCAGCTTCCATCCATTATTCCTTGTTTGGCTTTCTGGTGCCATAAAGAACAGCCTGACCCATTCCTGGTCCTTCTCTTTGTCAGACTGGTCAAACTAAGTATAAGACTTTACTTTTCTCTACGTTAGATTTCATTTTGTTAGATAAGGTTCAGCGTTCAAGTCTGTCAAGATCCAGCTGGATCTTAAGCCTATCATATAGAATGTTGGCTATTCCTACCAGCTTAGGATCATCTGTAAATTTACAGTCCCCCTCCCATTCCCTCATCTACCATATTTTTCAGAGTATAAGTTTTGGGGGAGGAAAATGGGGGAGGGAATCAGGTATTCATCCGGCTGGCATCCTTAGTATGGTCAGCTTCAGCACATTATTTTATCTCCTGGTTAGGGCTTAAAAAAACCTTATTCAGAGAGAGTAACAATGAAAGCTGGTAAGAATTGGGAACATCATTACCATCTTGTTAGGGCTGGAAAGAAATTTATTTACAGCAAGTAGAGCAAGGAAAAAAGCCTGCAAAGACTTAGGGCTGGAAAAACATTATTCAGAGAGAGTAACAATGAAAAAGCCTGCAAAGTAAGAGCTGGGAAGATCTTTAGCACCTTGTTAGGCCTGGGGGGAAAAGCTTTTAAAAAGCTACAGAATATAAGACACACCCATATTTTCAGCCTCTTTTAGGGAGGAAAAAGGTGTGTCTTATATTCTGAAAAATATGGTAAGTCATTTATGAAGATGTTAAAGAATAGTGGGCCTAAGATGCAACGTTGTGGTACCCCACTACTTACTTCCCTGCATGTAGACATAGATCCATTAAGGACTAGTCATGTGTACAGTTTATCAGCCAGTTATGAATCCATCTGGTGGTGATGCTATCTACCCCACTTTTTTCTAGTTTATCAAGAAATATTGTATTTCTCTGAAAATATGACATGTCCTGCTATTGGACTTTTCATCACATGGGCTAAAATAAGCCCCCGCAATAAGCCCCCCAAATAACTTATATGCCACCCTTACCTGAGGACTCAGGGTGGCTCACAGCATACAAAAATACAAAAACCTATATAAAAATAGAAAAAGCATTCCTATAGCAATATAGTGGTTCTTTACATACTGTTCAATTCCACCTCCTCTTCTATGGGGTCTGGGGTTTTTTGGGTGTGTGTGTGAGTTTGTATCCTTCTATTAGTATGTTCCAGTCATGAGTTACATCCCACCAAGTTTCTGTTATTCCAACTATATCATATCTACATTCATGCATTAATACTTCAAGTTCACCCTGTTTTGCCCCAGACTTTGTGCAATTGTATATAGGCACTTGAGATCTTTATATCTGAGACTGGATAAGCTTCCTGTGTCCTATTTGGTGTTTCAGTTTTTCTTCCTTCCCATCCCTTATTACTTCATTATTTGAGTTGCTTTCTAGAGGCTTTTGCTTGGAATTAGGTCCTGGAGAGCCTAAAGATTGGTTACTCTCCCCCCTTCAATTTTAGTTTAAAGCCCTCTTGATAAGTTGAGGAAGTCATTTTCTGAAAACATTCTTCCCAGTCTTTATTAAGTGCAGCCCATCCCTAGCAAAAAGCCCATCATGGGGATAGTACAGTGTAAATACTCAATGTAAATAGGTTATGGTAATATCATATGTTAAACTGTATCATTTACATACCAGCTAAACCGTGGCTGGGAAATTCAAGCAGCTGTCAAAGCTGCACCTGCAAGGAAAAAATCCTTTAAAAAAGAGAAACCCAAGCCGCACGCCTTATCTTTAACTGCAAATTCTAATTGTATATTTTGTTGCAAGTTCTGTTCCACATGAGCTGATTCCTAATAAAGAAGAATCAGGCGATCATGTGTCCTGCAGCTTATTTTGAATCTAACATTGGCGATGAAGGAAACTAGAACCAACGCTCAACGAAGTCATGGAAGGACCCTCAGTTGCTCAGGCACCAGAATTCTTCGACCCAGAGAAAACCACCTGGGACACTTATATGGAAAAATTTGAAAACTTATTGGAAGCGTCCGGCAATGAGAATGCCAGTGACAACACGAAGCATGCAATATTCCTCAATCATTGTGGACCATTTATCTACGAACTCACCAAAACGCTCACAGATCCAGACCTGGTAAGATCAGTAGCGTGGGCCACCATAACAGCCAAGCTGAAGGCCCACTTCAAACCGACTAAGCCACCCAGAGTATACAGGCACAAATTTGAGTGCTCCAAGCAAGCTGAGGGAGAAATGATAATCCAGTTTGCCACCCACCTCAGAGCACTCCTTGCCAAGTGCAAATACAAGAGCCCGGAATCCAGGCTGCTAGATAAGCCCTTTGAAATAAGCTTATCAGCAAAGAGGACACCACAATACAAGATGTCCTCAAACAAGCCCAAGCCGTTGAGGTCTCCCAAGAAGCAGCTGAAGAATTAAAAAGAAACTCCACCACCATTAATCTGCTAAAAGCGGATGCAAGAGAAACACCAGAACCAGTAGACCCCAAAGAAGGAGTCACCGACCAGACTGAGCAGGATGCTCAACCCAGTGCCAGGTATGCAGAGGTCCCCATTCAAGAACAAGGTGCCCCTTCAGAGACACGATCTGCCTCTGCTGTAACAAATGCGGACACATCACCATGGCTTGCCATGCCGTTCTACAAGATGACTTCACCCCACAACCCAGAAGCCAATGACCCTTTGGAACCAGCAGCTACAGAGAGAACCGCCCTCTGACCAACTCCCCCAGACATCAGCCACAGAGAACGGAAGGAAATGGACAAGAACTGAACCGAGGTAATCACTACCCCACAGTAAATTACACCAGGCCCGAATCAAAAAGTAAGCTTTCGGTGTCTCTATTGCTAAACGGCCACTCCTGTAAGATGGAGTTGGACACTGGGTCGAAATATATCATCATACCATGGCACAAACTTAAACTGTATATGCCAAGCCTAACCAGGCAAGACCTTGAACCTGTTTCAATGACTGTGTGGGATTTTCAGGGAAATGGGATCCCAATTTTGGGGCGGGTGAGAGTACCGATAACCTTTAAGAATGCAGGGTTAACTTTACCTGTGATTGTGGTAGATGGGGCCAGACACACATTATTGAAAATGGAATGGATGGACTCACTTGGTATAGTGATAACAGGGATCCATAAGATTCAAGTACACCAGAGTACTGATTTTATCAAAGAATTCCTAGAGGTTTTTGTAGCTGGTTTGGGAACATACAAAGGGCCCCCGATCTCTTTTAACCTAGACCTGACAGTCACTCTGTTGCACCTCAAACCTTCGAGATGCCTCTTCTGCTCCTGCCCAAATTAGACGCACAGCTGGACAAGCTCATATTGCAGGAAATCCTAGTGCCAATAGATTATGCCCCTTGGGAGACTCCAATAGTGACCCCACTTAAACCTGATGGGTCCATAAGAGTTTGTGCTGATTACAAATCAACACTTAACAAAGCCCTCCAGCACAACACATACCCAATTCTGGTAGTCCAACACTTGTTACACTCATTGGGGGATGGAAACATTTTTGCTAAATTGGATCTGACTCAGGCATATTAGCAGTTACCCATAGACAAGACCGCAGCCCTCGCACAACCATTGTGACACACAGGGGGGCTTTTAAATATACAAGGCTTCAATATGGAGTAAGCGTGACCCCCAGCATTTTTCAAAGCCTCATGGAGAGACTGCTAAACGGCCTTCCAGGTGTCGGCCCATATTTTGATGACGTCTTAATTTCGGAGGAATCTCAAACACAATTAGATCGGAGAATTAGAACAGTTCCTTAAAAGTTTCAAGAGAAGGGACTCCGTTTAAGGGCTGACAAATGTTCATGGGAGTCCTGAGCATCGAATTTCTTGGTTTTAAAATAGATGGGACCAGAATTTACCCAACAGAAGAGAAAGTGAGAGCAATCCAGGAAGCCCCTGAGCCACAAAATAAAATGGAATTACAGGCGTTCCTGGGGCTATTAAACTTTTATTCTGTTTTTTTGAAATAGAAAGCCACGGCAGCAGAACCCCTACATAGATTACTACAGAAGGGATCCAGCTGGCAGTGGGGAGACCAGGAACGGTTTGCCTTTAACCAAATAAAAAAACTTTTGTCCTCGAACAGTGTGATTGTGTAGTACAATGCAACCATGCCCTTAAGGCTGACTTGCAACACCTCACCCTACGGGATAGGCGCAGTTCTAGCCCACATTTTCCCAGATGGCTCTGAAGCCCCCATAGCATTCTTTTCCAGAACTTTGTCTAACGCAGAATGAAATTATAGCCAAATTGATAAAGAGGCATTAGCAGCAGTAGCCAGTATTAAAACATTTCATGATTATCTCTATGGGCAGCCATTCAAACTAATCACCGACCATAAACCTTATTAGGCCTTTTTGCTGAAAACAAACCACACCTGCCTTTATGTCCCCTAGAATGACTAGGTGGGCGATTTTCCTATCTGGCTACAATTATTCCCTTAATTGGTGGTGAGATTAGCCATGCAGATGCCTTAAGCCACTGCCCAGAGCCTAAAGTACTTAACAACCCAGCTCCAGCAGCAGATGTCCCGTTAATAGAGCTAGATAATCACCCAATAGTCACAGCAGAAGAAGTAGCCAAAGGGACAAGACACTCAGCACATTAACAAGTTATATACTCAAGGGGTGGGGGGAAGACACTCCTCAGGAAGAGTTGAAACAGTATAAGAGCAAACAAATGGAACTTTCCATACTAAGTGGCTGCATCCTGTAGGGGGGGGGAGAGAGTAATTATTTCCCCAACATTAAGGAAAAGAGTGATGGACATGTTACACAAAGGACACCCAGGGATCATGAAAATGAAGAGCCTAGCCAGAAGTCATTTATGGTGGCCAGGTCTAGACACTGATATAGAACAATGGGTAGCCACTTGCAGACCAAGCCTCCCCAAGACGACACCAACAGAATGGGAAACACCCAGGGGCCCATGGTCAAGACTACACATAGACTTTGCAGGGACCATTCACACACAATCATTTCTCATAGTTGTGGATGCCTACTCCAAATGGTTGGAAATAATTCTCATGAACTTGACTACCACCTCTGCAACCATAAAAGCGTTACAGAAGTTATTTGCCACACATGGGTATCCTGACTTACTCATTTTGGATAATGGGCCCCAATTCACAGCAAGACAAATGGAGTTATTTCTAGCAGAGCTGGGCATTAGGCATGCACTGGTGTCACCGTATTTTCCAGCTGCAAATGGGCAAGCGAAATGGATGGAGAGAGTAGCCAAAGAAGCTCTCAGCCATTCCACATCAGGGGATTGGCAAACAAAAATTGATCAATTTCTATTAATACAACACATCACCCCTAGCAGCTCAACAAATAAAAGCCCAGCAGAACTCCTTATGGGTCCAAAATTAAGATCTAAACTAGATCACCTTCAGCCCTGTTACACAAGCCAACAAGAGAAAATGAAAATGAAAGGTATCCCAGAGCGATGTTTTGAGATGGAGGAAACCGTTTATGCTAAGAACTTTGATGGGGGGTTGAATTGGGAAAAGGAGACAGTTGTTCATAAAGCTGGACCCAAATCGTACACTATTAAATTGGGCTATGGGCGAGAGTGAAGGAGCCAGATCACCTCGGGAAAAGACTGGAAACAGCAAACCTCTGAACATCTGATAACACTTCAACAATGGCTATCACCATTTGCTTCCCTCAGGAAGTAACACCAACCGGCAAACCCCTTCTCAAGACATAATAGACTTCTTACCTGCATGCCCTCAGGAATCCACAGGGGGAGCCGCAATCACCAGGAGGCCGACGTTGGTATTGACGACTCTACACAGGAAGTCTCGGCACAGGCCAGACCAGCTAGGCCTGGCAAACTCCGTGGAGTGGCAAGTGATCTGACCTCCTCTTCAGCCATTGACGAAACAATTGAACTGTGTAGGTCCGAATGGAAAAGTCGACGGCCGGCCCAATTGGACAATTACATCACATGCTTAAATGATTGATGGTTGTACTAGACTATGAGAGGAGTTGTGTTGTGTACTTATGTAAATACTCAATATGTAAATAGGTTATGGTAATATCATATGTTAAACTGTATCATTTACATACCGGCCCTGGATTGGCTAAACCATGGCCGGGAAATTCAAGTGGCTGTCAAAGCTGCGCTTACAAAGAAAAAACCTTTTAAAAAAGAGAAACCCAAGCCCCGCGCCTTGTCTTTAATTCCGATTGTATACTTTGTTGCAAGTTCTGTTCCACACAAGCCGATTGCTAATAAAGAAGAATCAAGAGACCACGTGTCCTGCAACTTATTTCTAATCTAACGTACAGACCATGGTCCAGGAATCCAAATATTTTTTTAGATGGTTCACTTCTATAATTCTTTGTTCTCATACTGAATGTTTTTTTTGTTGTTGACAGCACAGATGAATAAAATTACTTGTGCATCCAAGTCCTTGATTTTCTCGCCTAGCTGCTTATAATCACTCAATATTGTTTTCAAGTCCTTTTTGTGTCATTTGTAGTAATTAAAAAGGGTAGTAATCTGTGGGCCTAATTATTTTGTTAGGTTAGCCACATCCTTAATGTTTGCTCCAGAGAGACAATTTATATTTTATTAACAACTTTCGGTATTGAAAGAATATGGTATTATGCTCTGGAAAGAGTTCCTAGAATAGCATCTAGTGTGCTAAAAAGGCCAATCCAAGAGTGGCAATCCCTTCCACACTGAGCACAGAACCATTCTGTCCCCTGCCTGGCTCCTGGATTTTGCTGGTTCCAGGACTGCCTCTTTGCCTCAGCCTGCCAAACAAGTGTCTCCTCGAAATGGAGAAGGCCATGCTATATCTTTAGCCTCCAAGCTGAATGATCATAGGTCAAGGTTTCCCAGTTGTTAATGTCCATTCCGAAAGCATTTAAATCCCTCTTACAGATATCCTTATATTGCAGCTGTGATCTTCTTCTGGGGAGCTTTCCCTGTACTAATTCACTATACAGGATGTTAGTACATGGTACTCACCTGTATTTGGGGTTGCCATGTATTGAACTACCATTAGTAGTTTGTAACTCTAAATGGAGTAATATGTCTTTAAGAGCTTTGGCTGGTTTTTGCCATAAGGGGGCACCAGCACTCTCTCCCTCCCTCACACTGATAATTTTTTTGCCTTTACCTTTTGGGGGGAGTATACTTTGCTGTGTGCTGCTATGTGTGGTTTGTTATCTATTTCTGCTTTGTGCTTCTATATATGTATATATGTAAATAATACTTGTTAAATACTAAGTGTGTCTTTTACTGGCTGGATCACACATCTACACCCTTGCCTTAACTCTGCTCTGTGTATGTCGAAGGTCTCGCAGCAACCTGCACCAAGACATACTAACACAGGAAGTCTTTTGGAATCCATCCTTCATCCACTCTCACAACATACCCAAGCCAATGAAGACATCACTGTTTCAGTAGTGTATATATGCTAGAAACCTCAGCACATTTCAAGACTGTGCTATGTGGAACTTTGTCATACCAGGTTGTGCCAAAGAGACTTCAGAGACAGCATATATGAAATGAGTCATTAAAGGTTTTCAGCAGAATAAGCAGTAATAGCAGCAGCAGCAGGGAAGAGGAAATCACATAAGCATTTCAGCTGAACTTTTAGACTTTGCTCTCAATCTAGAGAGGCTAAAGAGTTTTCCATCTGATCCAGTCCAGAGATAGATTTCCTCTGTTACAGTCCCAAAAGCATGCTTCAGCATGACAGCAAAAAAAGATCCCGAATAGAGTTGGCACAAGGACACAGCCCTGTTTCACTTCACTTCGAATGTCAAAGGAATCCCATGTTAAGTCATCAAAAATTACCGTGCCCTTCATTTCCATACAAAGGACCAGATAATGTTGAAGAGCTGGGGTGGACAGCTGATCTTGGGGAGGATTTTATAAAGGTTGTCCCTACTACTCAAGGTCAAAAGCTTTTGTAAGATCTATAAATGACTTTAAAAGTGGCTGTTTTTGTTCCCTGCATTTCTCCTGTAGCTGTCTAAGAGAAAAAAACATATAGATAGTGGATCCGTTGGTTTGGAATCCACACTGTGATTCTGGATAGACTCTCTCTGCAAGCACCTGTAGTCTCTTCAATACGACACGGGCAAGCAGCTTCTCTATCACACTAGGGAAGAGAAATGTCACTACAGTCGCTCCTGTCACCTTTGTTCATATGTAGTGTAATATTTGCATCCTTCGTGTCATGCGGTACTCCGCCTTCTCTCCAGCAGAGACAGAAGATTGCTTGCAGCCCTGTGGGGATGATCTCTTTGCAACACTTCAAAACTTCAGCAGGGATATTATCTTTCCCGGGTGTCTTGGCTGAAGCCAGGGAGTCCAGAGCTGCATTTAATTCCTATAAGGTTGGCTCACTGTCAAGCTCCTCTAAGACAGGTAGGCACTCAATGCTGTTCAAAGCCTCATCAGTTATCACATTTTCTCTAGAATATAACTCAGATTAGTGCTGCACCCAATGTGCCATCTGATGCATTTGGTCCTGGATAGCCTCACCTATAGCAGACTTCAAAAGGGCAGATTTCTTCTGTGTTGGTTCTCAGGACTGCTTGATGCCAACATACATCCCCTTGATTTTACCTGTGTCACCTCCTATTTGGATCCAAGAGCAAAATTGCAACCAATAGTCATTTGCACATCTCCTGGCGGCCTGTTGGACTTTGTTATGAATAGCTTGCAGAAAGTTGAGATTGCGCACACTAGAGCAGGCTTTATATGCAATCAGCGCTCTCCCTTTTTCCTCGATGGCTGGTGTCAGCTCCTTTGAGTGGGATTCAAACCAATCTCCTGTCTTTCTGATCTTCTTACCAAATACTGAGAGGGCAATGTTATAGACAGCATTCTTGAAATATTTCCATTTTATGGATGTGTTTGTTCCAACTGGGCCTGGGAGCATTTCCTCTAATGAATGTGCAAATTCCTGCACTTTGATCTGGTTGAAGGTCTTGTTATTGCCAATTCATGGTCTTCCTTCATTCTTTGAGTGATACAATCTCTTTGTTTGCAGTTTTATTCTGCTGCACAACAAGGAGTGATCTGTATCATAGTCAGCACTCTGATAGCTATGTGTGAATGTAATACTGAGAAGATTAGAATTCCTGTTCAGTATCAAGTCGAGCTGGTGCCAGTGCCTTGATCTTGAATGCCTCCAAGAGACTCTGTGTTGAGGCTTTGTTTTGAAGAATGTATTGTTAATATATAAACTATAGTAATAGCAAAACTCCAGCAGGCATTGGCCATTTTTATACGTCTTCCCAATGCCAAATTGACCTAAACAGGTAGGCCAAGAACTATAATTTGTTCTGACTCTGGCATTAAAATCTTCAAGGATAAACAGTGAATCTTTCTCAGGAACTTTCTTGATAGAGGTAACCAAATCATTGTAAAATTGGTCTTTAGATTCTACTGACAATGATAAAGTTGGTGCATATGCGCTAATAAGAGTGACTGGTCCAGCTACCGAGTGGAGCTTTAGGGACAGATCCTCTCACTCCCTACGGCAGGTGGAGTGATGAATACTAGTAGGGTGTTTTGACCGCAAAGCCCACCCCATATTCCCTATTCTCATTTGATGGTTTTCCTTGCCAGAAGAATGAGAAGCTTCTCTCCTTAACAGATCCTGAGTCCAAGAGCCTTGCCTCTTGAAGGCAACGATGTCCATTGGCAGTCTGCTTAGCTCCATATCGATAACAGCAGTCTTATGTATGTCATCTATTTCTTGCAGATTGTCAGAGAAACTAGAGGTCATTGTCTGAACATTCAAGTGCCCAACTTTAGGGTTAAAGTTATCTTATGGTACAGTGGTACAATGCAAAGTTATCAGTCTGTTTGTCATGCCAATGAGGCATATTGACCTCTTCCACTGTCAAAAGTATGCCTCCCGAGATTATGTCTGGCCTGTAGATGGCTGGTTCTGTTCCTTTGAGAATAGAATCTCCTATCACCAACACGTCTTCCTTTTTTTACTGGGTGCAGTCTGGAGTGCTTTTCTATTTATCCCAGGTGAGTGTGTTAATATGACTTTTTTAGGGATGTTGCATGATGTCTCTTTTCTAAGTGTTTGCATGTTTTCTTTAAGAGGGAGTTTGTAGGTCTAGGTCTCAGTACTTTCAACTAAGGGGAGAAATCAGTTGCTCAGTTTTAATGGGACTTCTTCTGATTGGGTTGGATTGGGTTGCAGCTGTTTCTTAGATGTGTGCTGCTGCTTCTTTCTTTGATTATTGTGTTTCCTTCTATTTGTGACAGGCTTCCATTTGTCTTCCTCCAAGTGTTTATCAGCAGGGTCAAATCATCTGGGAGTTATTTGTTTGTTACTTAATTCAATTTGAAGTTTGGCTAGAGCTGCTTCTAGATTGCTTATTTTTTCCTTTAGTAGTTCACATAACTTACTTTTAATACATGTGTAATTTGGGTGTTCTTTGGGTGGTACCTCACCTTACGAACGCCTCTTCATACGAACGTTTTGAGATATGAATCGGGCATTCATGATTTTTTTGCTTCTGCTCGTTAACCATTTTCATCTTACGAACCCTCGCTGCTCTCCCGGCTGCTGCTGCTATGAGCAATGGCCAAACCAAGCGATTTTAAGTTTGCAGGCTCTGATGATCCTAAGGGAACTGGGGCCAGGCTTTGCTGTGCAGGGTCTTTACCCCCCCATCCCTTCTGCTAGAAAACAGCACATCCAAGGAGCTCTCTGCAGCTGCCCCAGGGTGGCGGTGGATAAAGAAAGGCTAGCGAAGTCCTTGGAAGGCAGCAAAAGAGGGAGTGTGGGAGAAGCCAGGCTTACGGCATCCTTTGATGGCAATGGGGAGGAATGGGAGTCCCTTGCAGTCGGTGTGGTGTAGAGCTTCCCATTGCAGCATCTCCTGTGCCAGAACGGGCCTCGATCCTGGGCTGCCCGCTCGCACAGCTACCCGGTGTTTTTACCATCTGGGAAACCGGCAAGGTGAGTTTGCAGACGGGTCCTTCCTTTCCAAGGACTCGGCAAAACCCTTTTACTTCGTCAAGGCTTCCTCCTTCCGTCCGCTTGCTCCCGAGTAAAGGTCAGGGGAGGGCTGCCATTTGGGATGGGGAGGGAGAGAGAAAGAGCCAAGGAACTTTACTCTGGAGCAAGCGGATGGAGGGATTGTCTGATGGAAGGATTGTCTGATGGAGAAATGAGCAGAAGAACCGTTGTCTTCTCGATGCACTGGAAGGAGAGTCCAACGTGGGTAATTCTCTAGTCCTATTGGTAGAGACTGAGTTTAAATTTATATAATGAGTAGGCACCGCCCCTTGCCTGCCCCCATGAGCTCAGTTTAAAAAAACGAAAACCTTGTAAATCAACAAGAATTTATTTAGAACAAACACAACTCAGAATATATATAACCATAACACCAGTGTCCCTGAATCAGATATAATGCCGGGTGGGTTTGGACTCTCCTTCCAGTGCCTCGAGAAGACCGTTCAGGTAGGTACAATGGTTCTTCTCCATTGCACTTGGAAGGAGAGTCCAACATGGGATATACCCAAGTTTAAGTTCCATGGGAGGTAGAATGCTGAGTCAGGGTCGCTGGAGAAGAACATACCCTTTGTAATACTCGTCTCCCAAATGACGTTTCTGCCGAAGCGTGTCCAGTCTATAGTGACGGATAAAAGTGGATGGAACTGCCAACGTTACTGCATGACATATATCATCAATGGATGCCTGAGTCATCCAGGCGGCTGAAGTAGCCGCACTACGTGTACAATGTGTGGTGACCCCTCGAGGTGGGGACTGAGCACTCACCTCATAAGCCTCATTGATACAGTCTCGGATCCATCGGCTTATTGTCTTAGAAGAGACCATTGTCTGCTGTGCAAAAGAGACAAACAGCGTCTCTGATCTCCTGAACTATTCTGTTCGTCTAATGTATATTTTTACCACACGTCTTACATCAACCTTGTGCCATCTGAGCTCCGCTGGATGGGTCCCCTGTGCACAAAGTTTCGGAAGTACCAGTTCCTGTTTCCTATGAAATAAAGAGTTAACCTTTGGTACGAACGCTGGATCCAAATGTAAAACAAGTCTATCTGTGTGAAAGACACAAAGATCCGGATGCACCGACAAGGCTGACAAGTCCGACACCCGACGAGCTGATGTAATTGCTACAAGGAAGGCCATTTTGATGGAAAGAAGTCTGATGGAAATAGATCTTAAGGGCTCAAATGGAGGGCCCATGAGCGCTTTCAGAACAAGTGACAAATCCCAGGTCGGGAATCTATGGACCGGAGGGAGGTGTTTGTTTGAGGCTCCTCGAAGAAAATCTATTACCCAAGGATGGCAAGATAGTGACCAGAATTCCTCTACTCGAATCACGGTTGAGAGTGCCGCCACCTGTCTTTTCAAGGTATTTGGAGCCAATCCCCGCTCAATACCTGCTTGAAGGAATTCTAACACTGTGATTATTGAGACAATCCTAGGCAATGTTCCCTCTAATTTTTTTTGGGTGTGGGTGGAAAAGTATAGTGACTGAGTGGCAGTCCCTTTGGTACTGGGCGGCATAGAAATATAAATAAATAAATAAATAAATAAATACAAACAAACAAGAAAAAAATTCCCTTTTTTAATTAAAAGAAATTAATAATAAAACAAAACCAAAATCTATTACTATTATTACTATCTTCTCCTCTTTTTCCATCCCTGTCTCCTCCCCCCTTGTGTGTGTGTGTGTGTGTGTGTGTGTGTGAACTCTTGAACCATTTCCAATAACAGGTGAGGGCTATTGGAAATGGTTTAAGAGTTCACACACACACACACACACACACACACACAAGGCTGGGGTTTTTTTCTCTGTTATTATTTGGGTGCTTTTTACCATATGCTTTAAATCAAGAGTCATTTCTCTCTCTTTCTCTCTCTCGTTTTTTTTCTCTCTCTCTCGCTTTCTCTCTCACTCTTTCTCTCTTGTTTTCTTTCTCTCTCTCTCTCTATTGCTTTCTTTCTCTCTCACTCTTTCTTTCTATCTCTCTTTCTTTCTTTCTCTTGTTCTCTTGCTATCTCTCTCCCCCCCCTCTTTCTCTCTCTCTCTCTCTCTCTCTTTCTCACTTACTTTCTGTTCTGTTGGACTCTCTGGTACACTCCTCCCAAAAATTCACAGGTACAAATTTCAGACACACACACGTTTGAAAATTCAAAACAATGTTCTTTATAATGAAAATTCATTTAAACTAAGCCCTCTTTTGGTATAGCAAAGAACACTGGTCTCCAAACAAACTGGTAATTTGTACAAGTCCCTTATCAGTTCTGTGATACTTAGTTTGCAGCTGTGAGGCAATTCACAGTCCTTCTTCTTTCACAAAGTGAAACACACTTTGCTCTGGTTTAGTTTCAAAGCAGGGAAAAATCAGCACACAAAAGGTCAAAGTCAGTAAAGCAGTCATGAAACACAACGATCAGATAATCCTCCACAATGGCCAAACCGACAGGCTGCTATTTATAGCAGCCTCACTAATTACCACAGCCCCTCCCAACCACAGCCCCACCCAACCACGTTTGGCCTCATTTTCTTTGATAATAATCTCTCAGTTGTTGTTACCTATGCATCGCTCTCCACATGCGTGGCTGTATCATTAACTCTTGTTCTGAATCCAAGGAGGAGCTAGGTAATTGATCTCCTTCTGAGCTGTCTGCCACACTCTACTCATGTCTTCTTGGTCAGAGGAGCCTTCATCAGCAGATTCCACCGGGGGCAAAACAGGCCTGCAGCATGTGGATGTCTCCCCCACATCCACAGTCCTTGGGGCAGGAGCTGGGCCAGAGCTAACTACAACACTTTCTTTCTCCCTCTCTCTTTCTATCTTGCTCTGTCTGTTGCTCTCTCTCTCTCTCAACAAGGGGGCTGCGAAAGTGCTTTCTCCGAGTGCTTCAGGAACGCCTGCCCTGCCTCTACTGCAGCCCCCTTGCTGAAAGTCCGGGACGAAAGTGCTCCCAGCGAAGGGGCTGCGAGAGGGGCGGGGCGGGCATTCCCCTCTCGCAGCTCCCTGGCTGGGAGCACGGATGAGGAGGAGAAGTCGCAGCCGCTAACGCCGTGGGAAAAGTCGCGCACCAAGGCGGGAGGCGGAGGCGGAGAAAGCCGGAGAGGGGGCAGATCGGGCGAGCAGGGGGCAGCGGCAAGAGGCCAGGGGCGCGAGGAGGCCAGAGGCACCATGTCTACTACTGGCGCCTCCCTGCCCCTGCCCCCCGGCGGGCTGGCAGGGGGATGGGGAGCGCACGTCCTTGGAAAAGGGTGCGTGGGGGTTATTTTGGGGCATGTGCATGCGCACGGCGCAGCTTAGAGTGAACAGTGGTCCTAGGGTCTGTCTGTTTTCTAGTTCAGAATTCACAGAAGGCCGACCATGTTGCCTGATATATCCTAGACGCTGATGGCCGATGGGCGGCTTGCATTGTAGTGATAACCTCCTCAGGTAACTGCTGATCTTTCAGCTTACTTCTGTCAAATGCCAAATGGCTAATTGGAATCATTGGGGCTCTGGGTGGTAAATAAGCCCCTGGCTCAGTGAAATGTCCTGGTCCGGAATCCTCCATGGGGAGGATACGGACAGTGCTATTAGGTTGGAGAACCACGGGCGTCGAGGCCAATGAGCTGCGACCAGCAGCAACTCCACCTGTTCCTGTATCAATTTGTCTTTTTTTAAAATAATATTTTTATTGGTTTTGCACATTTGTATATAACATAAAACAAACATAAAGCAGTGCACAGTGCATGTGCCCATCACCCGACTGACAATACCCACCACCACCAATTAGGGGGTTCAAATATTTACTAGTTTATGTTCTTTTATTTCCTTAGCTCTATTTTGCATTTGTTTACTATTCAAAGAGTGATTGGAGTTTATTTTTCACATTTTCGTATCAATATGTCAATGACTCTTTGTATAAGATTCGTTGGTGGGAATGCATATAAAAGGCCACGCGGCCAGCTGGAGATTAGGGCATTGACTCCTTCCGCTCCGGGGGCTGGAAAGCGGGTGAAAAATCTTGGAAGCTGAGCATTCTGAGGGGTTGCGAATAGGTCCACCAGAGGCATGCCGAATCGATGAATGATCCTCTAAAAGATGCGCGGGTCTAATTGCCATTCTGTTGGATCCAAGGTGGTCCTGCTCAGCCAGTCTGCCTGGCTGTTGCTGATTCCCACGATGTGTTCTGCAGACAAGAACGCCAAGTTCGCTTCAGCCCAATTGAAAAGGTCCATGGTCTCCTGCATAAGGCGTCATGACCTTGTGCCCCCTTGGTGATTTAGGTAGGCCTTGGTTGCAACATTGTCCATGAGGACTAACACATGCTTTCCCTGAACTAAGGCTATGAAGTATTGCAGCACCAAAAAGACTGCCCTGAGTTCTAGAAAATTGATATTTATAGGGATGAGGTCTTCCATAGATCACAGACCTTGGGCCATCTGTGATCCGATGTGTGCCCCCCAGCCCGACAGGCTGGCATCCATCGTAAGGATGATGTGGTCGTGAGTCTGAAAGGAAGAGCCCCAAAAGAATGCCGGAGACGTCCACCAATTTAGGGAGTCTCTGACGGCTTGTGGCAGATGTACCTGCCTGTTCGAATGGCTCACCTTGGCCCTTTGAGCAGGTAGCATGAACCATTGTAGGGTCCATATATGTTGTCGGGCCCATGGTACAATTCCTATGCAGGAAACCAATGTCCCTAGGATTTTGGACAGCGTTGAGAGGGGTATTCTTCTCCAATGATGAAGGGAGGCTATCAACTGCACAATGTTGGTTTGTCTTTCCAGTGAAAGGGATACCGTACCGGAGACCGTGTGTATCAAGGATCCAAGGTGCAAAAGTCTGGTGGTAGGAGTCATCTGGCTCTTGGGCACATTGATGGTGAAACCGTGAGATTCTAAAGTCCTTATTGTCACAGCCAGGTCGTCCTTCGCCCGTGACTAGGACTTGGTCAGAATAATTATATCGTCCAAGTAAGCCATCAGGCGGATGGACTGGGCACGGAGATTTGCTGTTAGGACATCTAACAACTTCATAAATGTTCAAGGGGCCGACAAAAGGCCGAACGGCATTGCCCTATATTGGTCATGCGTACCGTCCAGATAGAAATGCAGAAAACATTGATGTGGAGGGTAAATAGGGATGTGAAGGAAAGCCTCCTTCAAGTCCAAGGATGTCAGAAAATCTCGAGGTCGGATTGACACTAAGATTGTTTGGAGAGAATGCATCCTAAACCGTCTGTAGAGTATGTACAGATTCAGTTGTTTCAGGTTGAGGATTAACCTGCATCCTCCTGATGTCTTTGGCACCGTGAAGACCACAGAGTAGAATCCCTGATCTTCGGCATGAAGGGGTACCTTCTCTATCGCCTGAATGTCCAAGAGGTGCATGATTTCCTGGAGTAGCTGAGCTTTCTTTTTCGAGTCTCGAGGTATCAGACATTGAATGAAGCGGTTGGAGGATGGACAAACTCCAACCGTAGTCCGTGGGCCACCGTGGCCAGCGCCCATTTGTCGGAGGATGTGCCACGCCAAGAGGTACTGAAAAGGCGACGCTGCCCTCCAATGGGCTGCGGTCTGGCCGAGTCACTTAGGACGCTTGGAACCTCTCTGGTTATTACCTCAGAATGGGCACCTAGCCTGTTGGTAGCCCCTTGTCCTGTCCTAAAATGGTGCCCTGTCATTCCAAAACGCAGATTGACCAAATTGACCCTGAGTATAGGGTCGCAAGGTTTGGCCTGTCCCTGAAGAAGAATCCCATCGAAAGGGCTGTTGACGAGCATACGGGGTAGAGTGACGATCCTGCCTCTTGTTGGACTTGGGGAGGACTTTGCGCTTGTCCTTATCCTCTATGAGGACCTTATCAAGTACCTCCCTGAAAAACAACCCTGGAAGGTGTTCTGTCTGGGTCACTCCGGAAGACACAACCAACCCAAAAAGAAAAGCCAGACACACAAAAGGCAAAGGCAGTTTATAAAATTCAAGAAAAACACAGGTAACAGAAAATGTCCTTACAAACAGGAAAACGCTGGAACTTCAAATATATCCACGAAGGCAAAAGTCCATGCAGCAATACAGGATTCTTGCTGCCAAGACGAGGCTGTAGATAGCAGACCTACACCTCCCCTGGGTCTTCCAAACTGCTGGGCCACAAGCCAGGAACAGAGACGTCGAGAACAAAGCAGGTCACGTAACTCCAACTGATAACACTCCACGTGGCTTCAAGGGCTTGCCTGCCTTTTAAACCCTGCTAAGGAGGACCACACCCAAGCCCAGCTGTTCCTAATTCAGTGCTGATAATACTTCTTTAATTGCTCCTTTCTTTGATCTGAACGTCTCTGTCGCATGTCAATGACGTCTTGTGCTTCATCACCTAATGACTCCAAGCTACTGGCTGGGGAGAGCCCCCCCCCCGGGGTTCTCCTGCTGTTCTCCTTCGTCCCATTCCTGACTTTCCTCTCCCCCGTCTGACTGCTCAGCCCCCTCCTCTTCGCTGTCATCCTCCTCCGGGCATGGAGCCAGCAGAGACACAGCCGGTCCCTGAGCAGCCTCAGGCTGAACCACAACAGAAGGGGGATGAGGCCAGGCGCCACTTTGATTTTGTGTCCGCCTGCCAATTCCTGAGCCACAACAAATGGCGTGAAGAGATGGTGGTTGGCATTTCCCTCGCCGAAAATTTCGCGGCATGTAGGATGGCATCGGTGGAGAATTCCACTGCGGCCATCAGCTTGCTCAAATCCTGTCTTAATCGTCCATCGTTTGTACCAAGCCTGATTTGCATCTCCTCTATCCACATTATGGAGGCCCTGTTGAAAAAGGAGGCAGCAGCCACTGCCCTAAATCCCCAACTCAACATCTGGCGCGTCTTTCGGAGGAGGATTTCCGCCTTCCTATCTTCCGGCTTAAGGTTGTCCTCAGTTTCAGGGGGAACTAAGGCATTAGATACAAGTGTGACCACTGGTTGGTCAATCGGTGGAAATTGTAGTAAGGTTTCCACTTCATCGTCGAATGTATAGAACTTCCGTTCCATGACCGAAGGGCCTTGGGCTGCTGCTGGATGATTCCACGGCTGTTTAATATTATTGACAACAATCTCAGAAGCCGGAATGTGGTCCGATTCAGGCTGAGGTTCTTTAAATAGGGTGGTAGACGATCTCGTTGTCTCGGTAGATTGCACATGTTTGGTGGTGCCTGGCAAGTCCACTACCTGTTTAGCCTTATGAATCAAGATCCTGAACAACGATGGTTTGAACAAACCTATGGTCGAAGGTTGTTCTGGCGTTGTTTTGTCATCTGACATCTTATATTCCCTATCACTGTCTTCTAAATTTGGTTCCTGTAAGGACCCCAGACCCGAATGGGGCGGTTCGGACCAAAGATTTCTGGCTTGGATTTGGTGGGGTTGCTGGATGTATTGTTGCACGCCTGCTGCCATGCCTAGGGAATAGGCATTGGTGATGATGTCTTGCAGGGCTGGTGACATGCCCTGCCATGCATCTGTCTGTGTACGCAGGCCTGCGGCTGTAGGTGTAAATGTACCTTGGGGTGTCTGTGCCGTCTGCAGCAGAGGAGCTGAAGATGGCCTGATCTGGTTAGCAGACATTGGCCTATCCACTCTGGGCCTAGAAGACGCCATAACGGTTGGAAATTGTCTCTCAGAGGCCAGGCCTGTGGACCCTGGTATTGTTTGAGGCAATGACGAGCCCAAACCTTGGGGCAGCTGCAAAGGAACTATAGAAGGAACTACAGAAGGAGCAGCTTGTGCCTGAAGAGCAGTCTCCAGCCTTTGTTCCAAGGCCTTTATGCACCTCTCAGCCTCCTTTAGTGATGAAGAGGCCTGAGAGGACTTGGTTTTGGCCTTGCTGGACTGGCCCTTATCCTTGGGCTTAGTACTGGCTGGTGAAGACACCCCCTTCCCGCTGTTGGCCTGGTCCTCCCTACTACTCACAGTTAAGGGAGTGAACGTTAGATATCTGAAAGTCCAAGTAACACTTGAAATATGGCTCTCGCCGCACTGTTATTCCACACAAAATGGCGATCAAGCTGACTGTAAGGGACTACGCAGGCAAATTGAAGTTTCCCCACCCCTTTTGTGCCTTCAGATGCAAGGGGGAGGAAGGGTTTTCCCACCCAAAATGTCGGGCGCCCTTGACTAAATACAAAATGGCGACCACCATTTATTTCCCAAGGCCGGGGGGCGATGCGGCTCCAATTCGGAGTTGGAGCACTGTTCAAGCTCCCGACGCCCGGCAATGTGTCGGTGACAACGGGCGGTGCCATCAGCTTTCTTCGCTGACAGCCGCCCACGCTGAGGAAAAAGCGCGCTGATCCTCATGGCAGTTACGGTGGAGTATATGGCGGTGGGGGCGGGCTCCACGCTCATCAGCTGTCTTGTGCTGACATCCACTGGTTGTCATCAGAGAATCCTCGATCTCGCTATGTTACTCCAAGACTTTCTGGGAACCCCAAAGGGATTTCCCAGGCCTCCCAGTGGGAGAGGGCGGACCCCCACCACCACCTTCAGCTTGCAGCCAGGTATGGCCACTGAGGCCAGTGACTCAAGGCTGTTAATCTCCTCTTGAGGACATTTCCCTCTGAGGGAAGAGGCCCTATAAGGAGGTAGCGATGGAGGTGGTGCCCGCGGAGGGCAGAGACCTCATAATCCTCTCCTCTTCATGTAACCTGAAACACAAGAAGGAAGGGAGAAAAGGGAAACATTAAGAAGGTTAGTTTAAATTTTATTTCCTTAGGAGAAAAATTCAAAGCCTCTACACTTCAGACTGAGTTTTTTAAAACTGAGCTCATGGGGGCAGGCAAGGGGCGGTGCCTACTCATTATGTAAATTTAAACTCAGTCTCTACCAATAGGACTAGAGAATTACCCATGTTGGACTCTCCTTCTAAGTGCAGTGGAGAAGGTGTCTTTCTCTGCTCTGCTTGCAACTAGAACCATCCTAGGCAGCCTGGTCGATGCACCGGTGTTTGCAAAAATGTGAGGTGGCCTCATTGTCTCCTTTTTTCTTTCTTGTGAATGACTTTAAGTGACAGCTGCCAGTAGTTTCCCTTCAGGGAGAGAGAGCGCGATTCACCTTGCCCCCCCCCTTTGGTCACTTCTGCTCAGGCAACCAAAAGATAGCAGTGCCCATGGAGTCCTTAGGAGGCTGTGCCTCCAGAGCTGCTGCCTGCCCATGGCGCACCCCAGATGGCTCAAGGCAGCGACTGAAATGGCTGTGAAATCTCATGCTGTTTTCTGTAGATTTAAGTGCATTAAAAAGTTTTCCTTGGCTTTTTGTGTTGTGTCCTGGCTATTCCTTTATAATAATTCCAGCCCCCTACCTCTCCAATGGCTCTCTTTAGCCTATTGCGAGAACGGTGAGTGACTTTTATATAAATGGTTTCCTTCCCTGGTTTTTCTGGTATGATCCTGAGTTCCCCTCCCTCCTTCCCCAAACCCCCAATGGCTACTGCGTGTTCTGCCCGTCATTCCTTCCCACTTCGGCCATGGCACATTCCAATAGACCGGGAGAGGGGAGGCAGGTATAAGGGAGGAGAGAGGTTTGTTGCCATGTGTATTCCTTTACTTTCAGTTTGATGTGTGTGTGTGTGTGTGTGCACGTGCATGCCTGTATTTAGCCCGGCGATTTTTAAAAAAAGAAAAGAAAAGCGGTTTGGTGCGTTCGGCTCCCTCCTGTTTCTCAGCGCCAGAGCCCGCGTGCGCTCAAAGTTCCTCAGAGCAAGTTTTCCTCTTCCTCCCAGTCCTTCTGTCAGTCCTTCTGGCCGGCTGCTGAGACCCTTCTCCTCCCCCCACAATTTCCCCAGCCTCCGCGTCACCACCCGGCTGTCATCCTGTTCGGAAACTAGAAGAAACTTCAAGCAGAAACCTCTCTCTCTCTCTCTCTCTCTCTCCTTCCTCCCTCTCTCCCACTACTCTTAATAGACCTTCCGTAGGGGATTTGGAGTCTCCCCGGGCTGTTCGATAATCCTGCTCCTGAGAAAGCTCAGTCCTGTCCTGCGATGCCCTCCGAGGATACCAGCCACCCTCCTGCCCTGTCCTGGGATGGTGTGCTTGGGCCCTGCGCAGGAGCTGCGCCTTGCACCCTTTCTGAGCTTGGGAAGGCTCTTCAACCAGGAGGCAGCAGAGGAAGAGGAGGAGGAGGAGGAGCGGCTCCAGCTTCAGGCCCTGCCCTCCTTTCTCCTCCCCCTCAGCCGGGCTGGTCGCACCTCTTCCCCCTCCAATTCCTCCAGCCTTCATGCCACCGCCCGGCTGTCATCTTGTTGAGGAGGAGGAGCCGGTGGCAATGGAGGAAGGCTATATGTTTATCCCAGGCATGTTTAAATTCAGTTACTGTGGATTTACCAACCACATCTGCTGAAAGTTTGTTCCAAGCATCTACTACTCTGTCAGTAAAATAATATTTTCTCATGTTGCTTTTGATCTTTACCCCAATTAACTTCAGATTGTGTCCCCTTGTTCTTGTGTTCACTTTCCTATTAAAAACACTTCCCTCCTGAACCTTATTTAACCCTTTAACATATTTAAAAGTTTCGATCATGTCCCCCCTTTTCCTTTTGTCCTCCAGACTATACAGAAAGGTGGGGAAATCTGAAAAGTACAATCATGAAAGCCCAATCCAATACAATACCACTGAAAAAGAAAAATAAGAAATCCAAGAAGAAATTAGCACAGTTGCACAAATATTTCTCTGATAAACTGAAAGACAAAAAAGGACAATGGGACAATAGAAAAAAATGGAAAGAGGGATATAACTAACTAACTAAGGCAAAATATCAGCAAATAGCAAGAAGATAAAAGATTCAAAGATAAAATTATGAAAGCAATAGGTCAGAATGAATAGAGACTAAATGAAAAGGTGAACTTTTAAAAAAGTTTCAACATATTAATAAGAACAAAAACGTCAAGGAAACATAGGTCCACTAAACAGAGAAGATGGCAAAAAAAATGACAGGTAATAGAAAGAAGGCAGAACTGCTTTAACCTAACAAATTAAAAAATTACCAAAAGATAGACTAAAAATTAATATTAAAATAAGCAAGAAAATGGTAAGAGAATACCTGTCTGATCTTGATAAATATATTGTAAATCACCTGACAGATTACATCCCAGAGTTCTGAAGGAGCTGGCAGATATTATTTCAGAACCATTGCACTATATATTTCAAAAATTCTGGAGCACTGGGGAATTACCTGAGGATTGGAAAAAAGCTAATGTGGTTTCCATTTCAAAAAAGGGGGAAAGCAGATCATGAAAACTACAGATCAATCAACCTAATATCAATACCTGGGAACATAACTGGAAAAGATCATTTTAAAAAATAGATCTCTGAACAGCTAGATACAAATACAGTTATAGCTAGAATCTGTTATGTGTATGGCCTCTCAGAGCAAACCTACCGACTCAAAAGTCCATTATTTCATTGTAAAATCACACTCTCTATTGATAAAAACATCACATAACTAAAAGCAGATTTGAAGGGCAAGGAAAAGGGAGTTATTTATCTTTCTGGAGTGAAACTTCAACAAAGTCTGGGAAAAGCGCCAACTCGGCTAATGGCATTCCTTAAATAACAGAGTCTATTCATCATTCAAGAGTATAACTCACCTCACCGAAATCCCAGACAAAAATTATTCAGCAAAAAATGTATTTTAGTGAGGCAGGAATCATGTTTTTCAATCCCTTTTCAAGCACACACCTGTTGTGGTTGGCTCTGAGCCAGCTTCTGCAAAGGGGAATTTGGACATTGCTTCAGGGGAATTCTCGGGTTCACGGAGATGTGTGTTAGTGCCAAAAGATTATGAGAGTGAAGATTCATTGCCAAGGTCAGAAAGTGGGGGAGGGGAATCAGATGGAGAGGTGGGTGCAGCCAGCCCATCAGTTAATGCTCCCATTAGTGAGACGTCAGACTTGGAGGATCTGCTGGTAGACGCCCATATGCACAGGCTCATGACAAGAAGGGACCAGCTGCGCAAGTATTGTCGAAGATAAGGGAGAACACCTGTTGCTGAGGCAATTAGGTTAATGTGGTGATAAATTACGGGCATTGGGGAGTGTGCGTGTAGGTGTTTATCCATTTAGAGAAAGACATTGCTAATGTTTGGATTATTCCAGGACTTCTACTGACTTTTTGGATACTTCACAGTTAATTACCTCTTGTGAACTCATAGAAGGGGGTGGCTGTGAGGATTCACAGCTGCCTTAATTGCTCTTTTGTTTTTGCTTTTGGTCGCATTCCAGGACTGTTATCAGGGTGACAGAAATTTGACTCTTCTTAAAGTGTGTGCTTTCAAAACTGTTTCAGATAAACTATTTCCATTTCTCTTCTGTGCTGGTGTGTGTGTGTTTGAATTTGCATTCCTAACTCACTGGGGGGCTATTAGCAAAGAGCCCGGCATAACAACACTCCACTCTAAAACCTCTTCCATTGAACAGCATTGAAACGCCACACCCAATTATTCAAACTCCTTTGTTTTTATACTGCCTGGAAGTGATATCACACCCCAAAAAGGTAAGTCTGTAAGCGAATACCTTTTACTATGCAATTCCTCTTGCCTTCTCAGCAATCTTCTATATCGAGGATCTATCCACGGACTATCCATTCTAATGTCTTCCTCGTCCTCTAACTGGGGTCACTCCCATCGTCATATCAGTCCCCTCTAGTGGTTCCTTGGGTTCACTCAGGTCACTTTCTCACTCTCTCTCACTCTCTGCATCAGTTGGCAATTCCCCCTGGCCCAGGGTATCTAGAGGGGCCTGGCTCATCCTCCTCAGAATCTGACATGACCTGAGATGGACAAGGAGCACTCACAACAACATCCCCCCAGGCCCCCTCTCCTGGGTCTGTTGGAGGGGATGTGGTGTGGAAAGAAAGTGGACATGAAAGTCAAAGATCAAGTCAGGGCTTCAGTGTCTCGGGTGTCTATCCAAAGGCAATTGTCAGGGCTGCCCCTTGTCCATTCAACCAGTATTAGAAGCAGTCGTTGAGCCATCAGGAATCTCGGATGCTGACAATGTCCACTTGGGCAGATGAACTTGCACCCTGGGCAATGGGCCTGAATCACTGGGAACTGCTGGGGCTGGAGCAGGAGCAGGAGGTCGTAGCGGAGAATCAGTGCTCACTGGAACAAATAGAGAGCAATGAAATGTATGTGAAGAGGGCTGGATAAAGTCAGTTGATAGATCACCAGATTGATAACCTTTTCTATAGGGAAAGGTACCAAGAAAGGTTGATCAAGTTTGCGATTTGGCTTCTCTGAGGATAAATACTTGGTCGAGAGGCAAACTCGACCTCCAACAGTCAATGGTGGTGTGATCCCGTGGAAGCGGTCTGCAAATCTTTTTTAGTCTTCTTTAGCTTTATTCAGGGAATGCTTGACCATCTTGTGGATGGACTGGAGCTCGGACAAGTAATCTTTGGTGAAGGAAACTGGAGAGTCTAGGAGCATGAGTGGGAAGGATGATAGCTGTAATTGGCAAAGAATGGCATGGTTTACTTGGAAGAATTCTGGGAGTTGTTAAAAGTGAATTTAGCTATGGAGAGGTATTTCACCCAATTTTTCTGTTGGTCATGGACAAAACATCACAAGTATTGCTCCAGGATTCCAGTCACTTTATTTGTACCCCCATCAATCTCTGGGCGATGTGTGGATGCTAAGCAGACTTGGACCTGGAGGTTGACATGAGTTCTTTCCAGAACTAAGCATTGAATTGAGGTCCTTAGTCTGATACTATTCTGTCAGGTAGACCATGTAGCCGGAAGATATGTTGGATGAATAGTTAAGCTGTGACTTTAGCCATTGGTATTCTTTGACAGGGAATAAAATGTACCATCTTGGTCAACATGTGCGCCACCATGAACACAGCTGTGAAACCTGCGGTGAGAAGTAAACATGTCAGGACGTCCATGGAGAGACCCCCAAGGTCTCTCTGGGGTTGGAAAAGGTTGTAACAGGCCAGGAGGGGCTCCTGTGGCTTTCTTGGTGACAACGGACACAAGAATTTACATAGGAGTGGACATCATGGCAAAGTCTAGGCCACCAGAAAGTTTGATCCTAGATGTAATGTCTTGAAAAGCTCAAAATGTCTGGCTGCGGGGTTGTCCTGGCACTGGTTCAGGATGAGGTCCCGAAGCAGCACCGCTGGAGCATACAACAGATCTCGGAAACATAGCAGGCCTTCAGAAAATGTCCATGGTGAATCAGGGCCAATGTCTCGCTTTCGTTGCTCCATGAAGTCATCTTGTTATTCCGCTTCCCGACTCTGTCCTTGGAGATCTACTGGATCATGCACAGCTGTGATTGACTTGACAGGCAGAATGGAATGAAGTGGCAACGTTTCTTTGCTCCAGAGGCACTCAGGTTTGCGAGATAAGGCATCTGCTTGTTTGTTGTTCCACTTTGGGATGTAGGTGACTCTGAAGTTGAATCTGGCAAAGAAATCTATCGCTCCCTGAAACTATTGTCTGGATTTATCCCTAAATACCACAATTCGCTTCTTACTCTGCTACAGAGTTCCAGACTACAACATCGCACATGCAAACAAATTAACCGCACTTCTAACGTGGGCAACCCACTGCCCATACCCCATTATCTTTCTTGGAGACCTCAACCTACCACACATTAACTGGACCTTAAATGAATGTAGCACGGAACCCATCCATTCTACTATATATAACACCGTCACCTGTCTGGGACTTGACCAACTAGTAACTAACAATACTAGAATAGTATTGGATCTCATCTTCTGCAACAGTAAAAGTGCAATATATGGCCTACAAATAAAAGACCACAGCAAGATAAACTTCAGTCTCAATCTAAGCACAATAAGATACACCCAAATAATGCGACATCCAAATTCAATTTCAAAAAAGCAAACTATGATCTCATTGAAGCCCATCTTTCAAAATTAAACTGGCAAACTCTATTCTCTGACTGCAACACTACTGATGACCTGTACAACACATTCTTTGTCAGCTGCTTCAAACAGAATTTAAGAAAAATAAAATCAGAGTCCATTTTATTTATTTATTTATTTATTTAAAATAAAATTTTATTATAATGCAAGGATTAAAAAGAGCAGGCATATAGTGTTGTACATATTGTATCATTTCACAGTATAATTATTATTTGTGTAGTTGTACTTAAATTCTAAAATACCTTATACAGAGCTGCCCCTAGTTCCCCCACCCTCCCCGTTGAACTGTTAACCTCACAGTTCTTTTTTCCTTTGATATCAATATACAGCTTATGGCATCAGCGGTTGTCAAACATTTGTTCTATCATACAATTAATCTAAAGTCAGATTGATTTTATCTTAATTTTGTGTCTCGGATTTATTTTAAGAACATCTAGTTTATTTACTACCTTTTTTTTTTCTTGTCTCGACCCAGTCATAAATTTTTTCCCAAATTTCCTAATATTTTGATTCTTCTTTATTTTTAAGTTTTTGGGTTAATCTGTCCATTTCTGCACAGTCGTATTTTTTTTAATCATTTCTCTTTCTGATGATGTTTCTTCTTTTTTCCAATTTTGCGCTATTGTAATTCTAATTGCAGTGATCATGTGTTGTATTAAATAAAAATAGTCTTTTTTAAGTTTTTGATTTATTATGCCTAGAAGAAAGGTGTCTGGTTTTAATATCAGTTTAATTGTGGTAATTTCAAAGATCCATCTTTGGAGTTTTTTCCATGTCTTTTTTATTTGGGGACATGTCCACTATAAATGAAAGAAGGTCACCTTCAACAATTTGGTTTCAGGTTTGGATATATTTTGGCTAGTCTAGCTGGTGCTAGATGCCATATGTAGAACATTTTTTGGATATTTTCTTGGAATAGATTTCGTTATTTTATAATTTTTCCACATTAATTCCCATTGTTCTAAATATATGTTATGTCCTACATTTTTAGCCCAACTAATCATAGAAACATAGAAACATAGAAGACTGACGGCAGAAAAAGACCTCATGGTCCATCTAGTCTGCCCTTATACTATTTCCTGTGTTTTATCTTAGGATGGATATATGTTTATCCCAGGCATGTTTAAATACAGTTACTGTGGATTTACCAACCACGCCTGCTGGAAGTTTGTTCCAAGGATCTACTACTCTTTCAGTGAAATAATATTTCCTCACGTTGCTTTTGATCTTTCCCCCAACTAACTTCAGATTGTGTCCCCTTGTTCTTGTGTTCACTTTCCTATTAAAAACACTTCCCTCCTGAACCTTATTTAACCCTTTAACATATTTAAATGTTTCGATCATATCCCCCCTTTTCCTTCTGTCCTCCAGATTATACAGATTGAGTTCATTAAGTCTTTCCTCATACGTTTTATGCTTAAGACCTTCCACCATTCTTGTAGCCCATCTTTGGACCCGTTCAATTTTGTCAATATCTTTTTGTAGGTGAGGTCTCCCGAACTGAACACAGTATTCCAAATGTGGTCTCACCAGTGCTCTATATAAGGGGATCATATTTCCTTTAACTATTTCTGCTTCCATTTTATACTCAATTAAGAAGTTATATAGCCTGGTTATAAAAAACTTTTCTTGACCTAATATTAATTTATCTAATACACTATCCTTTTCCTGAATTCCATTATTCTTTTTATCTTTATGCCATTTTACCTGAATTTGTGTGTATGGCCACCAATCAATAATAATAATGTAATACCTCATCTTACGAACCTAATTGGTTCCCGGGGGAGGTTCATAAGGTGAAAAGTTTGTAAGACAAAACATTGTTTCGCATAGGAAACAATGTAAAATGAATTAATCCGTGCAGGGGAAAAAAATGCAAAAAACCGGTGCCACCCGGCTGTCACCTTTTGAAACAGCCAGGCGCTTCTCAGCGTTCTCCCAAACCCGGAAGTTCGGGCTTGCGTTCAGGTTCAGGAGGACACTGAGAAGCCCCCTGGCTGTTTCAAAAAGCGACAGCCAGGCGGCGGGGCTTCTCGGCAGCCTCCCGATCCCGAACTTTTTCCGTCTTACAAACCCACCGCCGCCGCCGCGAATCCCTGCCGCCCGGCTGTTGCTTTTTGAAACAGCCGGGGGGCTTCTCGGCGGCCTCCCAAATGCCGAACCCGGAAGTTCGGGTTTGGCATTCGGGTTCAGGAGGATGCTGAGAAGCCCCCCGGCTGTTTCAAAAAACGACAGCCGGGCGGCAGGGATTCTCGGTGGTGGCAGCGGGTTCATAAGATGGAAAAAGTTCGTAAGAAGAGGCAAAAAAATTCCGAACCCCGGGTTCGTATCTCGGGTTGTTCGCATGGCGAGGGGTTCGTATCATGAGGTACCACTGTATTTTGTTTTTCTAATTGTTGTCTTGTTTTAATATTACCTTTCTCATCTAATATATGATTATAATTCAGCACTTTTTGGATTTGGAAGGTGTTTGGATGTTTAAGTGCTTCCATGCTAGCATACCATCTTGGAATGTTAACATAGTGTTCTCTTTTAATCTATTCATGTTGCCATTAAGGAGTCTCTAATTATATGATTTTTAAAATATGTTGGGACTTTGTTTTTTTCATTCCAAAGGAATCCATGCCACCCTTGTAAAATATCATGTCCCTCTAAAGCTAATAATCTTTGGTTTTTGAGTTCTATCCAATCTTTTATCCAAAGTAATGTTAATGTTTGATAATAACTTTCAAAATCTGGAAGTCTAAATCCTCCTTTCCCTTCCCATACAAATTTGGAGATTGCGCTGTTTAATTTTATAAAAATTAATTTATTTAATTTTAATTTTACTGGGATCGTTTGAAATAAATAATGAAATAAATAAAGAAATTTTGGTAGCGTCATCATTTTTATTGTGGAAATTCTCCCTGTAAGTGAAATGTGCAGTTTATTCCATCTAATTAATTGTTCTTCGGGGGGGTTTTATTAATGTGTCATAATTGTCTTTTTTAATTGTGCTACATTTTTTGGTTAGTGTTATGCCTAAATACTTTACTGTCTTTACAGTTTGAATTCTTAAATTTCTCTCTAATTCTTGGTCTTGTTCTGGTTTCATGTTTTTGGTAATGATTTTAGTTTTTTGTTTATTAATTTTTAAACCTGCCACCTCTCCGTATTGTTTTATTTCTCTCATTAGATGTTTGCCTGCTTCTATTGGATCATCTATTATGAATACTAAATTGTCCGCATAGGCCTGGACTTCTGGGGTGGGGCCAAGTTGAAGCGACGTGTAAGCTAGTAGCTCCTGGTTTACACTCGAGATTTTTTGCCAAAAAACCATATAATTGGAGACAATTCTTCCTGGAGAGGAGAGTTAGGGGAAGGGGAAGTGTCCAACAGTGGGTGGGATCCCCAAACACGGGTTTGGGTGGAAAAAAAAGTTGGAGTTTTAACTCCGGCCCAAAGGCTTGGTGCACTGAGCTGACATCAGGAAAGCAAAAGGAGGAGCAGCGGTAGCAGCAGTTCTTATTAAACTACTATAATCTACTTACCCGTGAGAAAACCAAAGGGGAAAAGAGGTTAGAAGAAGAAAATAGGCAATCTCCCTATTCTGAAATATCGGCGATCAAAGAGAGTGGAGCATTCCAACATGCAGAGAACTAAAAGGAAGCTGTTGATGGTGGGCAGAAGTGACTGGTGGTCGAAGGAAGGTTGGTGAAGACGGATCCTACGGAGGAAATAGCTGAGGCCGATTCTTTCTCATGGTGATCGGAGAACAGTTTGGCAGTCGGTTTGGGGATTGATGATGTGAGTTCGACTAAGATTGAAGATCGAGACAGGAAGTTGGAGATTGGAGATTGGAAATCGGAGATCGAGATCAGAGGTTGGAGGAAAGATCGAGTGAACCGACAGCGGAGGAGGGAGGAGAGAGGGGGAACCGGCGGGGAAAGAACCGAGACCTCTGATACATCTGCTGAGTTTCCTGAGTCGCCCTTGTGAGACGTGATAGATCCGGAATTAGTGGGAAGAGCGTGGGAGATCATGAAAGCTTGAAGGTTTGGCTTGGTTTGGTAAATTGAGAAACTTTGGGAAGGAAAGCGTAAACTTGTGTGCATGTGACTGAAAGACTGGAGATGCCACTCTTTTTCCACAGGAAAGAACATTAGGGACTGAAACTGACACTTATAGTAATCCAGAAACCTTACCACTACTGTATAGAGACATAGACTGAACTGCTAAACACTACAAACCAGCTGATTAAGAACCTATAAACTCCTATAAACTTATAATTCACAAGTTATAATTAACATCAATAATAATTTTAATTTTAAAAGTATCTGGATAATTTAAGTACTTATATATAGTTTGATAATCTAATTCTGATTGCTGCTGTTTAATCGTGAATCTCTGCTCTTTCTCTCCCCTGTTCTTCCCCTCCTTCCCCCTTTCTCCTCCTCTCCCTGGCTTTTTTTGTTTTTTACTTTCTTTGACTTTCCTTCACTTGTTTTCCCTCTTACTTTTCCCTTCTCTTATTCACCCTATTATAACTGTTCGTTTTTTCCTCCTATTTCTATTTTTATATTTATTTCTGTTTAATCATAATCTGAGCCCCCCCTCCTGAGAGCTGAACTTGGGGGAAATTAATTGAGTGATTAAGATAGTAAAATAATAAGGTGGTAACTGATTAATTATATATATAGTGATTGTAGTGAACATAATACAAATGTTGAACTAACTTCAATTTATATACCATATAATATATATTAATTTAGTTATATTAAGAAAATTAATTTTGAAGTAAATCATTTATTGTTATTAACTATTATTGATTATTTTTATTGATATATTTACTGATTAATTAAGATAGATATATATAGATATATAATTAGAAATTTTAAAGTTGGTATTTATTATAAATTTATTTATTAATTATTGAATTATACTTGACAAGTTTAGAACCGTGATAAGTGTGAAAAACCTGATAAGTCGGATTGATTGATCTCCCAAAACAAAGTTATTACTCCTTCCGCTAATTAGTTAATATCGCTGATTATATCGTTTATAGACTAATTTTAATATAAATATAGGGAAAATTTGAGAACTTCTAGAGAGAACTTTGAGTATATCATTGAACTTTTCCAAATACCAGAAGAAATCTACACCTGGAACCCCTCCTATAGTTAATTTGTATGCCGCCCCGAGTTTTCGGAGAGGGGCGGCATACAAATCCAAATAATAAATAAATAAATAAGTAAATAATACAAAATCAAGCATAGAAATGGCGACAGTGGAAAAAACATCTCTCCAATCAATACAGGAGTCATTAAATCTAATCCAGGAATTCATGGTATGGAGCCAGGAATCTGCTTCAGCAACTCAAGAAACAATAAAACAGAACTAGGAAGAAACAAATAAGAACTTTGAAAAAATGTCAGACAAAATTGAAGGTCTAGAGACCCGAATGGAGAATATACAAGAAATTATTATTAACCATGAACAAAAAATAAAAAAATTAGAGACAGACACAATAAAAACAGAAGACAAAATAGGAGAAGCAGAGGGAAGATTAAGATCTGCCAATAAAGAGCTGGAGGCCTCGATTGCAACACTGGAGATGGAGAAATCTGCACAATTCCTGTGCTTCCAGAACATTCCGGAGAACGCAGATGAAGATTTATTTAATAAAATAGCAGAACTAATAAGTGAAAATACACAAATTGAAATCGAGGAGGTGAAAAACCATATTGATGAGACATACAGGATTCAGACAAACTATGCTAAAAACCACAGACTGCCAAGAGAAGTTCATGTACAATTTACAAAAAAATCTATAAGAGATGAAATATATAAAACAACAAGAAATGAGAAAATAATGTACCAAGAGAAAGAAATAATTGTTCTCAAACAGATACCCAAAAGGATAAGAGAAAAAAGGAGAGACTATCATTATCTAACGGCAAAGCTTATGAGAAGGGAAATACCATTTCGATGGTTAATCCCGGAAGGACTTTTAATAACTTGGAACGGGAGGAAAATCAAAATCGATTCATTTGAAAAAGCCGATTATTTTATCAGACAACACTTAGAAAAAGAAGGAGACAACAATTCAGACACAGAACACCAAATCCGGCAAGAAGGAACAGAGGAAAAAAGGACAGAAAGAGAACAGGAAAAGGAGAAAACTCAAAAGGATGAAAGAATTATAACAAGAGCAGCGACAAAGCGACAGTAGAGGGGGGAGGAGCAGGGGGAGGCAAGCAGGGAAGAGAAAGAAAAATATGGCAAAAACACTTAATCTATTTTCAGTAAATATCAACGGATTAAACTCACCCATAAAAAGAAAACAGACAATGACCAAACTATTAAAACAAAACATAGATATATTATGCCTACAAGAAGTTCATATAAGAAATCAAGACCGTAAATTGTTAGAAAATAAAAAATTAGGCAAATTATTTACAGCATTAACAGATTCAAAAAGAAGGGGCATAGCTGTATATATTAGGGAAAAACTTCAACCTGAAAAAATCTACGCAGATAAGGAGGGAAGAATATTAAGCGTAAATATCAGAATAGGAACCAAAGAAATAGTCCTAATAGTAATTTATGCTACAAACTCAAATCAGAAAGAATTTTATAAAAAATTAGAAGAACATGTAAGACAGATTGAAGGGAAAAATATATGTATCATTGGAGATTATAATGCGGTACATAATATCCAAAAAGATTACAAAACAATTTAAAAAAATCTAAAGAGAGGAAAACTTTACCAGTTGAATTTCTTGAGATGGTGAGAGAATATAGACTCTCAGATATATGGAGGGAGAGACACCCTCAGGATTTAGAATACACCTTTTACTCATCACCTCAGAGGTCCTGGTCAAGGATAGATATGATTTGGGCAGACAAAGAAACTGGGAAACTTATTGAAGAAATCGAAATAGGACCAAATTTCTGGGCGGACCATAATCCAATATCAATAAAAATAAAAGAACCAAGGAAAGAATACCATAGATTACCGAGCCGGGGTGGCGCAGCAGGTAGAGTGCTGTACTGCAGGCCACTGAAGCTGACTTGTAGATCTGAAGGTCAGCGGTTCAAATCTCATCACCAGCTCAAGGTTGACTCAGCCTTCCATCCTTATGAGGTGGGTAAAATGAGGACCCGGATTGTGGGGGCAATAGCCTAGCTCTGTTAAAAAAGTGCTATTGCTAACATGTTGTAAGCCGCCCTGAGTCTAAGGAGAAGGGTGGCATAAAAATTGAATAAATAAATAAATAAATAGATGGTCCATAAACCAAGCATTGATAAAAGAACAAAATTATATTAATTACATTAAACAAGAACTTAAACTATTTTTTCAGGGCAATTGGAACAATGACACTACAATTCAGAATATCTGGGATACCACGAAAGCATATATAAGAGGGCTAACAATAGCATATTCAGCCAAAAGAAAAAAAATCAAAAGATAAAAAATTGAATGAATATAAAAATAGATTAAAATACCTAGAAATAGAAATGCAAAAAGACTTACAAAACGAGAAATTAAGAGAAGAAAGGGATAAAATAAAACACAATATCAATTTACTAATACAAGATGAAATCGCTGTTAAACTTAAGATAGCCAAACAACATGAATTTGAAAACGCAAATAAATCAGGTTAGCATACAAATTTAAAAAAGAAGAACGATATATACAAAGATTAGAAGATGAAAATGGAGATAACCAATATACAATGGAAAAGAAAAAGAATATTGCAGTTAAATATTATACAGAATTATACCAAAAAGAAGAGATAAAAGAAGAACAACTAAACACGTACTTAGGAAATGTAAAATTAGAAGAGATATCAGAAGTAGATAGAACAATAGTAAACAAGAAAATAACATTAATAGAATTGGAAAATGCAATATTGAAACAAAAAAACAATAAAACACCAGGCCCAGGTGGTATATCAGGGGAATTCTATAAAGAACTAAAAGAAACAATAGGGGAAATATTATTAATTATATTTAATGAAGTCCTAGAACAGGGAATAATACCGACAACATGAACAGAGGCGTTAGTAAGTTTAATACCAAAAGATATCTCCAAAAAACAAAACATACAAAACTACAGACCAATATCGCTCCTTAATGTAGACTATAAGATCTTTATGTCAATTATGGCAGATAGAATGAAACCAATTATGAATAAATGGATAAATATTGATCAAAATGGATTTCTGCCAGGAAGATATATTAGAAACAATATAAGAATGATATTGGATGTGTTAGAATTTTATGAGATACATTCCGAAAGACAACTAGCCCTTATGTTCTTAGACGCCCAGAAAGCATTCGATAATTTGAGATGGGAATTCATATTTGAATTAATACAAAAAATGAAATTTGGCCCCAAATTTACCCGAATGATACAAACAATATACCATACCCAATCTGCAAAAATTATAATTAATGGTGAACTAACAGAACCATTCCAAATTTGGAGAGGGGTACGTCAAGGTTGTCCACTATCTCCACTTTTATATATATTATCAGTCGAAACAATGTTAAACCAAATAAGAACAAACTCAAAGATTATAGGTTTGAAGGTTAGAAAACCATTTTAACTTCAAAAATGAATTTATCAAAAACCAGAACTGAAAGCAACAAAGGAAAAACAAAGACTAAGAAAATGGTGCGATACAAGCACATATCAAAGTACCCATTTGGCCTCCCTTTGGAGAATAGCCAATCCCTGGTGTCCATAACTGTCAGGTGGATGCATCTTCACAACCATGTCACACTGATGGAATGCAGCTTCTAACGGTCTCTTCCTGGTCACCTGCCTTCCAGGAAAACAAAAGTTATCCCCTCTATGTTAGGAAACAAAACTTAACAGGGCCTCCTGCATCCTTCCCAAACCCGCCCCTGTTTCTCATGGCAACCGAAAGCATATTAGGAATGTAGAACTATAGCAAGGTTGACATTTGGACCCCCCAGAACAAGGACGTTAGTCCTAGAAGAGAAAAGAAAAAGAAAACAAATAGAATATACAGTTATACATTACGGTTTGTCAGGATATTTTGCTCTAAAATGATCGATTTCTCTCTGGGCTCTCATGTGTTTTTCATTAACCCACTCTGCATGAGATGTGGGGAAATGTTTCCATGATACTAGATGTTGTAGCTTTTCTCTTTGTCTTCTAGAGTCAAAAATTTCCTTGACTTCAAAATGCTGCTCTTCTTCAATGAGTAAAGGTGGGGGGTGGGGAGGGCTGCCTGGGCAGGATACAAATCAGATGTGTGCTCTAGTTTGAGTAGACTGACGTGAAAGACTGGGTGAATTTTCTGCAACAATTTGGGTAACTCCAATTTCACAGCTACTGTATTCACCTCTTGCACAATTGGAAAAGGCTCTACATATTTGGCACCCAATTTGTTTGACTTTTGAGTGGTCTTTAAGAACTTTGTGGACAGGAAGACTCTGTCCCCCACTTTGCAATCCACTGCCTGACTCCTCTTTTTGTCGGCCTGCACCTTATGGGCATTATGAACCTCATTAAGAGATTTGCAAGCCACTGGCCAATTTGCCTTCAACTGGGTTACCCATTTTTTTAAGGTAGGATGCTTAGGCTTATCCTGTGGTAACTCTGGGATAGGCACAAAATCCTGTCCATTCACCAATTTGAACGGGGTAAATCCTGTGCTATTATGTAGCAAATGGTTATATGCAACCTCTGCAAATGGCAGACGTTCGCTCACGTTGTCCTGTTGGTAATTTAAATAACACCAGAGGTATTGCTCCAATACAGAGTTGGCCCATTCACATGCTCCGTTAGTTTGAGGGTGGTGGGCGGAGCTTAACCCCATTTTGGTACCTAACAGGCTCAAGAACTCCTTCCAAAATTCTGAAGTGAATTGAACTCCTTGGTCTGAAATGACTCAGACGGGAACTCCATGGAGAAGGTACACGTGCTGTATGAAAAGCTTTGCTAAGGTCCTGGAAGTGGGGGTTTGGGGGCAAGCTACAAAATGAACCTGTTTGGAAAAAAGATCAGTAACAACTCAAATAACCGTGTTCCCCCCACTCTCAGGAAAATCTACAATAAATTCCATAGAAATCTCCTTCCAATGTGCTCCAGGTTTTGCCACACTTGCAACAGTCCTTGTGGCCGGCCCATGGGTCGCTTCGCTGCCGCACAGACGGGGCAACTGGCCACATAACTCTCAATGTCCTTTTTCATGGAGGGCCACCAAAATTGTCTCCTGAATAAGTGTAAAGTTTTCAGAAAAGCAAAGTGTCCTGCCACTTTTGAGTCATGGCCCCTCTCCAATATTATAGTCCTCATAGTGGCTGGAATATACACTCTGGACCCTATCCAAGCCAGTCCATTATGTTGAGTGCAGTCTGCCTGATGAGCCAAAAACCAGTTGACTGTTCCTAAAGCCTTCTGCAATTCCGTTGCCAAATCATCCAAAAGATTGGCCTTTTGTGAGCTCTGCTCTCTGGTTACTGCCAGGCATGCCCATTGTTGTGCCGGAATAACCGGTTGAATTATCTCTGGCCTACCACTATTATATAGAGGCAAGCTAGAAACGGCATCGACCATAAAATTCTTTCCCTCGGGGATGTAGCGCAGCGAGAAGTTGAAATAACCAAAATGCTGTACCCACCAAGCCTGCTTAGGGGACAATTTCCAGGGGTTTTTCAAAGCCTCTAAGTTTTTGTGATCAATCCACACCTCAAACAGCTGTTTAGCTCCTTCTAGGAAATGCCTCTAGGATAGTAGGGCCCAACGCACTGCAAATCCTTCTTTTTCCCATACCTCCCACCTACGTTCAGTCTCAGTTTCCTAGAGGTGTACGCACTGGGGTGCAGGCCCTGTTCCTCATCTCCTTGCAACAGGACCGCTCAGCCACGTCGTTAGCGTCAACTTGGACCAAAAAGGACGCTCCAAGTCTGGGTGTTTGAGGATGGGTTCATCCGCAAACAGTCTCTTTAGTTTCTCAAAAGCTGCTTGACATTCCATGGTTCACTGCAGTTGGCCGCTCGGTTTAGGCTTGCCTTCTCCTTTTGTTTTCAACAGATTTGTGATAGGCAAAGGTATTTGTGACAATGCCAGAATAAACTGTCGGTAAAAATTGGCAAAACCTAAAAAACTCTGCAATTGCTTCCTGGTACGTGGGGCCTCCCACTCCAGAACTGCCCTCACCTTCTCAGGATCCATCTCCAACCCTTAGTGCTAAATACGATAGCTCAAGTAGTCAATTTTGCTCTGGTGAAATTCACAGACAGCTTTGCGTACAACTCTGTGGCTTTGAGTTTCTTTAAAACTTCCCTGACTAGGGCCACGTGTTCTTCTAATGTCTCTAAATATACCAAGATGTCATCTAAGTAGATCAAAACTCCTTTATATAAATGTTCATGCAGCACCTCATTCATTAATTGCATGAACACCCCTGGCACCCCCTGTAGGCAGAATGGGAGCACCCAGAACTGGAAACAACCCAGGGGACTGTTGAAAGCCATTTTACATTCATCCCCTTCTTTGAAGCGAACTCTATCGTAAGATTAGATTAGATTAGATTTATTGGATTTATATGCTGCCCCTCTCCGCAGACTCGGGGCGGCTCTCAACAATGGCAAAACAATACATAGTAATAAATCCAATACCCACCAATCCAATTACAATTTTAAGCTAAAAAATTCATAAAAACAACCCCAGAATATTAAAAAAACAAGCACACAATCAATCCAATACCAAAACAACATGGGCAAAGGGGAGATGTTTCAGTTCCCCCATGCCTGACGGCAGAGGTGGGTTTTAAGGAGTTTGCGAAAGGCAAGGAGGGTGGGGGCAATCCTAATCTCAGGGGGGAGTTGGTTCCAGAGGGTCGCAGCCGCCACAGAGAAGGCTCTTCCCCTGGGTCCCGCCATACGACATTGTTTAGTTGACGGGACCCGAAGAAGGCCAACTCTGTGGGACCTAACCGGTCGCTGTGATTCGTGCAGCAGAAGGCGGTCCCGAAGGTATTCTGGTCCGGTGCCATGAAGGGCTTTATAGGTCATAACCAACACTTTGAATTGTGACCGGAAACTGATCGGCAACCAATGCAGACTGCGGAGTGTTGGAGTAATATGGGCATACTTAGAGAAGCCCATAATTACTCTCGCAGCTGCATTCTGCACGATCTGAAGCTTCCAAACACTTTTCAAAGGTAGCCCCATGTAGAGACCGTTACAGTAGTCGAGCCTCGAGGTGATGAGGGCATGAGTGACTGTGAGAAATGACTCCCGGTCCAAATAGGGCCGCAACTGGCGCACCAGGCGAACCTGGGAAAACGCCCTCCTCACCACAGCTGAAAGATGTTTCTCTAATGTGAGCTGTGGATCGAGGAAGACGCCCAAGTTGCGGACCCTCTCTGAGGGGGTCAATAACTCCCCCCCAGGGTAATAGATGGACAGATAGAATTGTCCTTGGGAGGCAAGACCCACAGCCACTCCGTCTTGTCTGGATTGAGTTTGAGTTTGTTGACACCCATCCAGGCCCCAACAGCCTCCAGGCAGCGGCACATCACTTCCACTGCTTCATTGACTGGACATGGAATGGAGATGTATAACTGGGTATCATTGGCGTATTGATGATACCTCACCCCATGCCCTTGGATGATCTCACCCAGCGGTTTCATGTAGATATTAAATAGCAGAGGGGAGAGGACCGACCCCTGAGGCACACCACAAGGGTGAGACCTCGAGGTCGACCTCTGACCCCCCACTAACACCGACTGCAACCGACCGGAGAGGTAGGAGGAGAACCACTGGAGAACCATGCCTCCCACTCCCAGCCTCTCCAGCTGGTGCAGAAGGATACCATGGTCGATGGTATCGAAAGCCGCAGAGAGGTCAAAGAGCACCAGGACAGAGTACAAGCCCCTGTCCCGGGCCTGCCAGAGATCATCCATCAATGCAACCAAAGCAGTTTCCATGCTGTAGCCGGGCCTGAATCCAGACTGTTGAGGACCTAGATAATCGGCTTCTTCCAAGGACCGCTGGAGTTAAAGTGCCACCACCTTCTCAACAACCTTCCCCATAAAGGGAAGGTTGGAGACTGGACGGTAGTTATTAAGCACGGCGGGGTCCAGGGAAGGCTTCTTGAGGAGGGGGCGCACGAGTGCCTCCTTATAAAGGGCCGGAAAGGACCCCCTCCCCAAGGAGGCGTTGACAATCTCCTGGACCCAGCTCCGTGTCACCTCTCGACTGGCCGAAACCAGCCAAGAGGGACACGGATCCAGTAGACAGGTGGCGGAACTCACAGCTCCAATGGCCTTGTCCACTTCATCCGGTATGCGCCACATACCGGATGAAGCCTCATGTAAATCCAGCTTTGTGAAAACTTCCCCCTTTGCCAAGTAAGCCAACATGTCCTTCATAAGGGGTAGTGGGTACACATTGTGCACACAAATCGTGTTCAGGTTTCAGTAGTTGACTATGATTCTTAGTGACCCATCTTTCTTTTCCCTGAAGAGAATGGGGGCTGCCATTTGTGGCCTAGCCGATTGAATGAAAACTCTCCTAAGTTTTTGTCAATAAACCTGTGCAGCTCTCTCAACTCTCCAGGGGTCAAAGAGTACATCTTCGGTTTTGGCAGTTTAACCCCAGGCAGTATCTCAATGCTACAGTCTGTGGCCCGATGGGGTAGTAATTTATCTGTCTCCTTCTCACTGAAAACTCCCTTGAGGTCCCAATATTCCCTAGGGATTTCTTCCTCCTCTTCAAGTGATAGTCACGGCTCCAGTGCGCCAGTTGACCTTGGGATTCCATTTTGGCAACCATGGTAATCCCAAAATAATTGCATTGTCCATCAGGGGTCCCACAACAAATTGTATAGTCTCCTGATGGGACCCATAATCATGATTAAGGTTCCAGTCTCATGCGTGGCTGGTTTCCCCCCAGCCATCGACCCATCCAGTTGAGTAAAGGAGATGGGATCCCTCATGGGGCGTAAACTGAGGCCCAAATTCTCCGCTACCTCTGGGGACATAATATTTCTGGTACAGCCTGATTCTAAAAGGGTTGACAAGGTTACCCTCATCCCCCCATTGGGTCCTATAGTGTCTTGGGAATGTATACACATCCTGAGGTGGGGACTTACCAAAACAGCTTCCTGAGGCTCACTGTCCTCAACGAGCAGGCATGCTGGAGGTCCCAGCTCCTCCCCTCTCTGGTCTCCTTTCCCAGTTGCCCGGCATCTGGGGTTTTCTTGGTGTGCTGCTCTGTTTTTTTGCCACCAGTAGGGGTCATCCTTGGCACAGGTTTTGCAAGACACTCTGCTGTACGGTGTCCCTCCATATAACAATAACAATAACAACAACAACAACAATATCATTATCATTATTATTTATTAGATTTGTATGCCGCCCCTCTTTGAAGACTCGGGGCGGCTCACAACATAACAGCAATACAATATAAATACAAATCTAATATTTAAAAAATTTTAAAAAACTAATTTAAAAATACATTATTATAAAAACCTATCTGCTACACAATCACGCGCACTCAATCCAACTGAATATAAACATAATAAAGGTCAGCGAAAAAAGGAGGGGGGGAGATTAATCCCCCCACGCCTGGCGGCAAAGGTAAGTCTTCAACATTTTACAGAAGGTGAGGAGGGTAGGGGCAGTTCGAATCTCCGGGGGGAGTTGATTCCAGAGGGCCAGGGCTGCCACAGATAAGGCTCTTCCCCTGGGTCCTGTCAGATGGCATTGTTTTGTCGATGGGACCCAGAGAAGGCCTACTCTGTGGGACCTAATCGGTCACTGCGATACATGCAGCAGAAGGCGGTCTTGTAGGTGCTCTGGTCCAATGCCATGTAGGGCTTTATAGGTCATTACCAACACTTTGAATTGTGACCAAAAATTGATCAGCAGCCAGTGCAGGCCACGGAGTGTTGATGAAAAATGGGCATATCTGGGAAAGCTCATAATAGCTCTCGCAGCTGCATTCTGCACGATCTGAAGTTTCCGAACACTTGTCAGAGGTAGTCCCATGTAGAGAGCATTGCAGTAGTTGAACCACGAGATGATGAGGGCATGAGGGCATGAGCGACTAGGGCCGCAATTGGTGCAGCAAGCAAACCTGGGCAAACACCCTCCTCACCACAGCTGAAAGATGGTGCTCTAATGTTAGCTGTGGATCGAGGAGGACACCCAAGTTGTGGATCTTCTCCGAGGGGGTCAATAATTCCACCCCCAGGGTAATGGACAGACAGATGGATCTAGGTCCTCAGCAGTCTGGATTCAGGCCCGGCTACAGCACGGAAACTGCTTTGGTCGCGTTGATGGATGATCTCTGGTGAGCCCGGGACAGGGGCTTGTCCTCTGTCCTAGTGTTTCTTGACCTCTCAGCGGCTTTTGATACCATTGACCATGGTATCCTTCTGCGCTGGCTGGAGGGGTTGGGAGTGGGAGGCACTGTTCCCCAGTGGTTCTCCTCCTACCTCTCTGGTTGGTCGCAGTCGGTGTTAGTGGGGGGTCAGAGGTTGACCTCTAGGTCTCTCCCTTGTGGGGTGCCTCAGAGGTCGGTCCTCTCCCCCCTGCTATTTAATATCTACATGAAACCGCTGGGTGAGATCATCCAAGGGCATGGGGTGAAGTATCATCAATACGCCGATGATACCCAGTTATACATCTCCACCCCATGTCCAATCAACGAAGCAGTGGAAGTGATGTGCCAGTGCCTGGAGACTGTTGGGGCCTGGATGGGTGTCAACAAACTCAAACTCAACCCTGACAAGATGGAGTGACTGTGAGTCTTTCCTCCCAAGGACAATTCCATCTGTCCGTCCATTACCCTGGGAAGGGAACTACTGACCCCTCAGAGGGGGTTTGCAACTTGGGCATCCTCCTCAATCCACAGCTGACATTGGAACAGCATCTTTCAGCTGTGGCAAGGAGAGCATTTGCCCAGGTTCGCCTGGGGCACCAGTTGCGGGCCTATTTGGACAGGGGTGATTGCTCGCAGTTACTTATGGCGTCATCACCTCGAGGTTCTATTAGTGCAACACTCTCTACATGGGGCTACCTTTTGAAAAGTGTCCGGAAACTTCAGATCGTGCAGAACACAGCCACAAGAGCCATCGTGGGGCTTCCAAGATTCGCCCACGTTTCTTCAACACTCCGTGGCTTGCATTGGCTGCCGATCAGTTTCCGGTCACAGTTCAAAGTGTTGGTCATGACCTTTAAAGCCCTACATGGCATTGCACCAGAGTACCTCTGGAACCGCCTGCTACCGCACGAATCCCAGCGACCGATAAGGTCCCACAGAGTTGGCCTTCTCCGGGTCCCGTCGACTAAACAATGTCGTTTGGCAGGCCCCAGGGGAAGAGCCTTCTCTGTGGCGGCACTGGCCCTCTGGAACCAACTCCCCCTGGAGATTGGAACTGCCCCCACCCTCCCTGTCTTTCGTAAACTACTCAAGAAGCCTTCCCTGGACCCAGCCGTGCTTAATAACTACCGGCCAGTCTCCAACCTTCCCTTTATATGGAAGGTTGTTGAGAAGGTGGTGGCGCTCCAACTCCAGCGGTCCTTGGAAGAACCCGATTATCTAGGTCCCCAGCAGTCCGGTTTCACGCCCGGCTACAGCACGGAAACTGCTTTAGTCGTGTTGATGGATGATCTCTGGCGGGCCCGGGACAGGGGCTTGTCTTCTGTCCTGGTGCTTCTTGACCTCTCAGCGGCTTTCAATACCATCGACTATGGTATCCTTCTGTGCCGGCTGGAGGGGTTGGGAGTGGGAGGCACTGTTCTCCAGTGGTTCTCCTCCTACCTCTCTGGTCGGTCACAGTCGGTGTAAGTGGGGGGTCAGAGGTCAACCTCTAGGTCTCTCCCTTGTGGGGTGCCTCAGGGGTCGGTCCTCTCCCCCCTGCTATTTAATATCTACATGAAACCACTGGGTGAGATCATCCAAGGGCATGGGGTAAGGTATCATCAGTATGCGGATGATACCCAGTTGTACATCTCCACCCCATGTCCAGTCAACGAAGCAGTGGAAGTGATGTGCCGCTGCCTTGAGGCTGTTGGGGTCTGGATGGGTGTCAAAAGACTCAAACACAACCCGGATAAGACAGAGTGGCTGTGGGTCCTGCCTCCCAGGGACAATTCCATCTGTCCGTCCATAACCCTGGGGAGGGATTATTGACCCCCTCAGAGAGGGTCCGCATCTTGGGCGTCCTCCTCGATCCACAGCTCACATTAGAGAAACATCTTTCAGCTGTGGCGAGGGGGGCGTTTGCCCAGGTTTGCTTGGTCCACCAGTTGCGACCCTATCTGGACCGGGACGCACTGCTCACAGTCACTCATGCCCTCATCACCTCAAGGTTCGACTACTGTAATGCTCTCTACATGGGGCTACCTTTGAAAAGTGTTCGGAAACTTCAGATCGTGCAAAATGCAGCTGCGAGAGCAATCATGGGCTTCCCAAGATATGCCCATGTCACACCAACACTCCGCAGTCTGCATTGGTTGCCGATCAATTTACGGGCACAATTCAAAGTGTTGGTTATGACCTATAAAGCCCTTCATGGCATCGGACCAGAATACCTCCGGGACCGCCTTCTGCCGCACGAATCCCAGCGACCGGTTAGGTCCCACAGAGTTGGCCTTCTCCGGGTCCCGTCAACTAAACAATGTTGTTTGGCGGGACCCAGGAGAAGAGCCTTCTCTGTGGTGGCCATGACCCTCTGAAACCAGCTCCCCCCGGAGATTAGAACTGCCCCCACCCTCCTTGCCTTTCGTAAAGTTCTTAAGACCCATCTCTGCCGTCAGGTATGGGGGAACTGACACATCTTCCCCGGGCCTATACAGTTTATACATGGAATGTTTGTGTGTTTGTTTGCTTTTAATAATGGAGTTTTTAGTGTTTTTTAAATTATTAGATTTGTTCTTACATTGTTCTTGTTATTGTTCTGAGCCGCCCCGAGTCTGCGGAGATGGGCGGCATACAAATCTAATAAATAAATAAATAAATAAACAAACAAACAAATAAATAAATAAATAAATAATACCCCCAGGCATGGGGGAGTTGAGACACCTTTCCCCCAGGCTTTTTTATACTTTGTTTTATGTTTGGTATAAATGTGCTGTTTGGTTTTTTTAAAAATAATGATAGGGTTTTATATGTTTTTTAATATTAGATTTGTTCCACTGCTGTATTGTTTTTATTACTGTTGTGAGCCACCCCGAGTCTTCGGAGAGTGGCGGCATACAAATCTAGTAAATAAAATAAATAAATAAATAATTGTCCTTGGGAGGCAAAACCCACAGCCACTCCATCTTGTCAGGGGTTTTTTTGAGCCTGTTGACACCAACCAGACTCTAAGAGCCTCCAGGCACCAACACATCACTTCCATTGCTTCGCTGACTGGACATGTGGTGGAGATGTATAACTGGGTATCATCAGCATACTGATGATACCTCACCCCATGCCCTTGGATGATCTCACCCAGCGGTTTCATGTACATATTACATAGCAGGGGGAATAGGACCGACCCTTGAGGTACCCAACAAGGGAGAGGCCTAGAGGTTGACCTCTGACCCCCCACTAACACCGACTGCAACTGACTGGAGAGGTAGGAGAACCAATGTGGAGCAGTGCCTCCCACTCCCAACCCCTCCAGCCGGCGCAGAAGGATACCATGGTTGATGGTATCGAAAGCTGCTGAGAGGTCAAGAAGCACCAGGATAGAGGATAAACCCCTGTCCCAGGCCCATCAGAGATCGTCCATCAGTGCGACCAAAGCAGTTTCCGTGCTGTATCCGGGCCTGAATCCTGACTGCTGAGGGCCTAGATAATCGGCTTCTTCCAAGGACCACCTTCTCGACAACCATCCCCATGAAGGGAAGGTTGGAGACTGGATGATAGTTATTAAGAACATCTGGGTCCAGGGAAGGCTTCTTGAGGAGGGGGTGCACAAGTGCCTCCTTGTAGGGAGCCGAGAAGGATCCCCCCTCAAGCGTTGTAAATCTCCTGGACCCAACTCCCTGTCACCTCCCTGATGGCTGAAACCAGCCAAGAGGGACACGGATCCAGTTGATAGATGGCAGAACTCACAGCTCCAATGGTCTTGTCCACTTCATCAGGTGTCACCAGGTCAAACTCCTCCCAGACAGATGGAGAAGGATGGGCCCCAGTCGCCTCGACTGACTCCTTGTCAGCCGACACTGCTATCCAATCAGGGTTGAGGTCCGCCCGGATCTGAGCGACTTTATCAGCAAAAAAATGAGTTAAAATCCTTGGCACTGCTCTGCAAGGGCTCCCCAACCCCCTCCTGGTTAAGAAGGGAGCAGGGCACCCTGAACAGAGTGGTCGGGCGGAATTCCGCTGATGCAATCAAGGTGGCATGATACGTGCATCTTGCTGCCTTGAGCGCCACTTTGTAAGTTTTAATATGAGCTCTTATAAGTGTTCAATCAGATTCAGATTTACTCTTTCTCCATCGCTTCTCCAGACATCTCTTCTGACGTTTCAACACCTGGAGCTCCTCAGTAAAGCAAGGAGCACTCCAGGGTCTAGTGCCACAGAGAGTTCGCAATGGCGCAATTCGCTCAAAAGCCTCCATCACAGCCCTGTTCCAGGCCACAATGAGACTCTACCGAGCTGTGTATGAGTGAATCTGGAAACAGGCTGTGGGCCTAGGTTTTTCCAACACCGATCTGCCACTTTTCCTTGGGCCCCATTCCCCCCCTGAAGGGGAACTTTTCTCACACTGGCCTCTCAGAAGGTCAACCTCCATCTCCGCCGCCAGCTGAAACCATCTACTGAGATTTCTAGGGGTTGCTCTCACTTTGCAATGTTGGTAAATCTCATCATTTAAGCCATCCATGTAGTAAGTAGTCCATGAGATCCCCCATTGGGTAGGTCCTGACACAGGGCATCAGATCATGGAACTCTTGAGTGAAGTCACTCACCGATCTCCTGCCCTGCTTCAGGGTTTTTATTTTGGTTCTGGCTTTCCTCTTTGCTAGAGGATCCTCGAAAAAACTCTCTGAGGGCCGTCATAAATTCATCAAAATTCCTCAGGGACGGGTTTCAGTGTTCGTGAAGCAACACCAACCAGTCCACTGCTTTTCCCTTGAGAGCTCGGGTCACCACCCTCACCCGGGCTGGGTTGTTGGGGAATTCCCCTTCATAATCTTTCATATACTGGTTCATTTGGGCCAAGAAATGCCTTAGACCCCCTAGTGAGCCATCGTACCTTTGCGCTGGAGGGGGATGTCTGGGGCCCTTCGCCTGCGAGCTTCCCCTCCCCCCATGGTGTTTGCACTGTATGTGAGGGTGTTCTGGGCCTGCACTGGAGGGGGGTTGGGCTGCTGCTCTTTGCTGCATTCCTTGCCTCGAAGGACCTGCCTTACCCTCATCCTCCCCCTCCTCTTCACTTGTTTGATCTGCTAGAGCGCAACGGCTCTTCCTTTCCACCACTTGTAGGGCCTTTTTGATGCCTGTAACCAACTCAGCTAACAGGAGCCCCCTTTTTTTCTTTTGCTTCTTATGGTGGTTCACATTTGCATTAAAAAAAAGAGGTTCATCCTCAGATATGCAACTTACTCTGACACCCATGGACAATCTGGGGGGCTCTCCGCGATTGCTCACCTTGAAGCTGGTTGTCTCCACTCTGGGCCAAGTCTTGCTCTTTTTGGAGTATGGGGTGGAGGGCTGGTCAATCCAGTATCTTCTTGTGACCGGTCTTCTCTGCTTCCCCGACAGAACATTTTTGCTCAGTTCCCAGTAGAAAAAACAATTCTCCGGGTTGACTGTTCACTGCAGTCTTTGCTTAATATTAGCTACTTCAATCAGAATTTAAGAAAAATAAAACTCAAAATCCATTTTAACTTCAAAAATGAATTTATCAAAAATCAGAACTGAAAGCAACAAAGGTAAAGCAAAGACTAAGAAAAAGGCGTGATACAAGCACATATCAAAGTACCCATTTGACCCCCCTTTGGAGAATAGCCAATCCCTAGTGTCCATAACCATCAGGTGGATGCATCTTCACAACCACATCACACTGATGGAATGCAGCTTCTCCTCCTGGTCACCTGCCTTCCAGGAAAACAAAAACTATCCCACTCTATGTTAGGAAAACAAAACTTAACAGGGCCTCCTGCATCCTTCTCCCAATTATCCAAACCTGCCCCCCGTTTCTCATGACAACCAAAGTGTATTAGGAATGTAGAACCATAGCGAGGTTGACATTCTTGATTGAAATGAAAATAATTATCAGACTTCACGTACCACTAAAATCTACCACAAACAGGAAAAATAATCTTCCTATCTCAATAAGAAAATTACAAACAAGAAAAAAATATCTCTGGCAGAAAACAAAAAAAGACAAGTAGCCAACTTCAAAAGCCGATATAAAAACATATACAATCAAATATAAGCAGAATGTCTCAACCAATGTTCCCTCTAATTTTTTTTTCGGTGTGGGAGGAATAGTATAATGTCTGAGCAGCACATTTTCATGCCTGGGCATGGATGGGTTAGAAACAAAAAGGGGGGTCACGTGACCACAGCAACTGTCATAAATATGAAACGGCAGCAAAGTTTGATCTTGCGATCATCGGGCTGCTGCAAAGGTCCTAAGTGTGAAAAGGGCGCATAAGTCACTATTTCAGGGCCGTTGCGACTTTGAACAGTCAGTAAATGAACCATTGTAAGTCAAGGACAACTTGCCTTCCCCCCTAGATGTTTTCTGTGGAGCTTCAAAATGGACTCCTGATCTGCTGATCTGCTTCTAAAAGAGTGCACTGGTCAGATAATCCTCAACTTCTGTTCTGAGTTCTGACCCCAATGGAGGCCAACCTTTCTATCTCCTGAATAAGATGGTTATTAAGTGAGTTCTGCCTCACTTTACCACTTTTCTTGCCACAGTTGTTAAGTGAATCCCTGCAGTTGCTTGTCAGAAGATCCCAAAAGATGTTCACATAACCCTGGTACATTGCCACCATCATAACTACGTTGTTAAGTATCCAATGTTTGATCCAATAACCCCTTTATTTTTCTAACAAAGTCCTTCCTTCCTAGAAGGAAGAATAGAAAGAATAAAATGGAAAAGCGGATTAAAAGGGGATACAAAAAAATAAAAAATAAAAGGGTTTGGTTCAAAGTTCTACTTAGATTAAAGAAATTGGAGTTTGAGAAGGGTTGATTAAGCTTGGAGTATTGTTTTGTTTGCTCTTTCTTAACTTTAATTATTTTTTTCTATTTAGATATATGAATTTAGGAATTGCTGATCTGCTTTAATAAAGTTAGAAGTATTGATTATAATAAGATATGTAGTAGGTGATACTGATTTGGATTAATGCATAAATGGAATTGAATTTAGAATTGTTGGGGAGATTAATGATATTAATGATTTTTAATTGATTGAAAATAGAGAATATTTAGAATTTCCCCCCTTTTTTCTTTTCTCAAATTGACTGAAATGTAAGTTTAATAATTAAGTATGAAATGTAGATAAGTATTAATTGGCTAAATGTTAGATGGGCTGAAATAATGTTTAAATTTTGGATTAGGTAAATGTACTATTTAGAGGGGGGAAGAAGTCTGAAATTTATATATGTTTATGTTTTGTTTTTAATTTTCTTTTGTTAACATCTGATTGGTTATACAAAGTTTTCTTGGTTTATAGAAAAATGTATAAAGAAAGAAGGAAGCACTTTGGCATAATGGTTAATAAGTTAGAAATATAATTGGTGTTGTACTTTTTAAAGGAACATTAAGGAGAGAATTTAAATAAAAGAAAAGTATGTACCTGGATGACAACATTAGAAAAAAAAACTTTTGCAACTTTTTTGATGATTGATATTAGTTACTAACAAAATACCGCATTTTGTTCATCGGAAATTACATGGTATACTGTATTGTTTGAATGTATGTTGAAAAAAAATTAAAAAAATTTACACACACCCAAAAAGTCCTTCCTCCATCCCTCCATTCATCTTATTCTTCCTTCCTTCCTTGCTTGTTCCCTCCATTTCTTCTTTCTTCCTTCCTTCTTTTTCCCTCCCTCCCTCCTTCCTCTCCTTCTCTCTTGCTTTTTCTCTCTCTCTCTCTCTTTCTCACTCTCTCTCTTGCTCTCTCTCTTCCTCCCTCCCTTTCTCTCCCCTCCTTTTTCTCCCCCCTCTTTTTCTCTCTTCCTTCCTTCCTTCCCTCCCTCCTTCCTCTCCCTTTCTCTCTCTCTCTCTTTCTCTCTCTCTCTCTCTTTCTCTTCCTTCCTTCCTTCCTTCCTTTCCTCTTTCTTTCTTTCCTCTCTTAATTCCTTCCTTCCTTTTCAGCCAAAGATCCACCAGGTGCAAGGGGGTGGGAGGGACCTCCCGGCCTCGCCTCACTCTCCTTCTCTGCCTGCCCGTCTTGCCTTAGCCAAAGGTCCAACAGGCGTAAGGGGGGCGGGATGACCTCCCGGCCATCCCCCACCCTCCTTCTCTGCCTGCTGGTCTTGCCTCAGCCAAACGACTGCTGAGTGGAGGTGGGGTTGGAAGGAAGCTCCCGGCATTGCTCCGCCCTCCTTCTCTGCCTTTCTCAGCAAAGTTCTGAGAGAGAGAGAGAGAGAGAAAAAAAGTTTTAAGCAGCTTGTCTGAAAGAGGGACAGCTTCCGTTCTGCCCCCTGCAGGCAGCTCTGCCCTTTTGGTTTAACATTAACCACACTACCACAGAGAGAAAAATCTCTGTGGTAGTGTGGTTAATATTAAATCAACAGTGCAGCCGGGCACCCCAGCTGGCTGGCTGGCTCCTTGATATCTTTAGCGGTAACACCCATCCCCCCACCCCTACTTGCCGATGCCATTGCCGCCCGGACTCAGCGAAGCCAGCTGAAAGTATCACTGAGGAAGAGGGGCAGAAGTGCCTCATGGGTGCCGCCATCTTGTCTGGGACAATATTGTCATGGGGCCAAATTTCAGGTGAGAAGCGAGTGAGCGACCAGAACGGAGACATGACTGAGCGATTTTGCGTCTTCAAAAAATCCTCTGCGGGTCTTTCCTGATGCCAGAAAGATTAGCAAAATGGTTTAAGAATAGATCAATGAAATGTTGGAAATGTAATCAGTTACCAGGCTCCTTTTATAATATGTGGTGAATATGCACAGAAGCTAAGAAATTTTGGAAAGAGATTCAGCATTGGATACAGAAGATTTTGAAAAGGACTATTGAATTTAGATCAAAAATATTCTTATTAGGTTTTCTACCAGAAAATTTTAATAAGGAAGAAATATATTTGATTATACATATTTTAACAGCAGCTAGAATAGCATATGCACAAAATTGGAAACTGAATAAAATTCCAGATGAAAGAGAAATATTATGTAAGATTTTATATTGTACTTTAAAACTTAAAGATAAAGAAGAGTGTGATTACTATAAGATCTGGGGAAAGTTTTATGAATGGTTGGAAACTAAAAATAATTGAGAAGTAATTTTCTTAATTACTTTTGAAGAAATACATGATGATTAAAAGACCCGGATGATGAAATAAGGATTGGTGGCAGCAATGGATAAGGAGTTAACACAGAGATGAAAGGATTAAATTAGATATTGAGTTATGATATTAAGATGTTTATGTTTTATTATAGATAGAAAAAGGGAATATAAGGGATTAGATTTTATAATATTGCTATCTGAAGATGAAATATGTCTCACATGTAGTTAATTTTAATTAACTTAGCAAAGAAGAGGATAAAAAGTACATATTTTTATGTATTTTTATGCATTTTTAGCATTTCTTTTTCTCTGAATGTTTAACGTATCAAAGAAATATCATTAATTATTATTTTAGGCATTGATTCCATGTTTTTTTTACTGCTCATGTTGTTTTTACTGTACGTTCGAGGAAAAATAAAGAACATTTTATAATACCCCTCCCAAAAAATAACACATGACAACTCCAAATCTCAACCAGCAAATGCTCTGTCCTACACATCAGCAAAAAAAAAATCAGCACTCCAAATACAAACTGAATAAACAAGTTATCACAGATTGGTTAAAGACCTCGGAATACAAAAGATCTAAGTGCCAAAGCCCACTGCAACAACATTGCCAAGAAGACTTCAAGAGTTGTTAACCTAATCCTACTTAGCTTCTGCTCCGGCAATCTCACACTACTTACCAGAGCTTACAAAACTTTCGCCAGACCCATCCTCGAATACAGCTCATCTGCTTGGAACGCATACCATATCTCAGACGTATCCCTCGAAAATGTCTAAAGATACTTCACCAGAAGAGCCCTTCAGTCCTCCATTCAAAACAGAATACCCTACAAAACTAGTCTAGAAAGCTTAGAACTACGATGCCTTAAACATCTCTCCCTTGTGGGGTGCCTCAGGGGTCGGTCCTCTCCCCCCTGCTATTTAATATCTATATGAAACCGCTGGGTGAGATCATCCAAGGGCATGGGGTGAGGTATCATCAGTACGCCGATGATACCCAGCTTTACATCTCCACCCCATGTCCAGTCAATGAAGCAGTGGAAGTGATGTGCCGGTGTCTGGAGGCTGTTGGGGCCTGGATGGGTGTCAACAGACTCAAACTCAACCCGGATAAGACGGAGTGGCTGTGGGTTTTGCCTCCCAAGGACAATTCCATCTGTCCGTCCATTACCCTGGGGGGGGAATTATTGATCCCCTCGGAGAGGGTCCGCAACTTGGGCGTCCTCCTCGATCCACAGCTCACATTAGAGAATCATCTTTCAGCTGTGGCGAGGGGGACATTTGCCCAGGTTCGCCTGGTGCACCAGTTGCGGCCCTATCTGGACCGGGACTCATTGCTCATAGTCACTCATGCCCTCATCACCTCGAGGTTCGACTACTGTAACGCTCTCTACATGGGGCTATCTTTGAAAAGTGTTCGGAAACGTCAGATCGTGCAGAACGCAGCTGCGAGAGCAGTCATGGGCTTACCTAGGTATGCCCATGTTTCGCCATCACTCTGCAGTCTGCATTGGCTGCCGATCAATTTCCGGTCACAATTCAAAGTGTTGGTTATGACCTTTAAAGCCCTTCATGGCATTGGACCACAATATCTCTGAGACCGCCTTCTGCTGCACGAATCCCAGCGACCGATTAGGTCCCACAGAGTGGGCCTTCTCCGGGTCCCGTCAACTAAACAATGGCGGATGGCGGGCCCCAGGGGAAGAGCCTTCTCTGTGGCGGCCCCGACTCTCTGGAACCAACTCCCCCCAGAGATTAGAACTGCCCCTACTCTCCCTGCCTTCCATAAACTCCTTAAAACCCACCTTTGCCGTCAGGCATGGGGGAACTGAAACACCTCCCCCGGGCATGTACAATTTATGCATGGTATGTTTGTGTGTGTGCTTGTTAGTAAATGGGGTTCTTTTTTAAAAACTTTTTAAAATATTTTAAATTTATTTGGATTTGTTACGATTGTTATATTTTGCTGTGAGCCGCCCCGAGTCCGCGGAGAGGGGCGGCATACAAGCCTGAAAAATAAATAAATAAATAAATAAATGATTTAAGTATTGCCCACAAAATCATATGCTGCAACGTCTTGCCTGTCAATGACTACTTCAGCTTCAACCACAACAACACAAGAGCACACAACAGATTCAAACATAATATTTATTTATTGTTAGAGTTGAAAGGGACCATGAAGGCCATCAAGTTCAACCCCCTACCCAAGCAGGAACCCTATAGTACACCAGTCAAGTGGCAGTTCAATCTTCTCTTAAAAATGTCCAGAGTGTTGGAATTCGCAACGTTCGATGGTAGGTTGTTCCATTGGTTGATCGCTCTGACCGTCAGGAAGTTCCTCCTTATCTCCATGTTGAATCTCTCCTTGGTCAACTTCCAGCCATTGTTCCTCGTCTGGCCCTCTGGTGCCCTGAAGAATAAAGTGATCCCCTCCTCTCTGTGACATAGAAACATAGAAGACTGACAGCAGAAAAAGACTTCATGGTCCATCTAGTCTGCCCTTATACTATTTCCTGTATTTTATCTTGCAATGGATATATGTTTATCCAGGCATGTTTAAATTCAGTTACTGTGGATTTACCAATCACGTCTACTGGAAGTTTGTTCCAAGGATCTACTACTCTTTCAGTGAAATAATATTTCCTCATGTTGCTTTTGATCTTTCCCCCAACTAACTTCAGATTGTGTCCCCTTGTTCTTGTGTTCACTTTCCTATTAAAAACACTTCCCTCCTGGACCTTATTTAGCCCTTTAACATATTTAAAAGTTTCGATCATGTCCCCCATTTTGAGACTGTCAGAAATCATGCTCACCCATTTTGAGACTGTCAGAAATCACTACCCCTAAATCCTTCTCTTCTGAATTTTTTGCTAACACAGAACTGCCAATGCAATACTCAGATTGAGGATTCCTTTTCCCCAAGTGCATTATTTTACATTTGGAAACATTAAACTGCAGTTTCCATTGCTTTGACCATTTATCTAGTAAAGCTAAATTATTTACCATATTACAGACCCCTCCAGGAATATCAACCCTATTGCACACTTTAGAGTCATTGGCAAATAGGCAAACCTTCCCTACAAACCTTCTCCTATGTCACTCACAAACATATTAAAAAGAATAGGACCCAGAACAGACCCTTGTGGCACACCGCTTGTAACCTGTCTCTGCTCAGAATACTCGCCATTAACAATAACTCTCTAATGTCTATGCTTCAGCCAGCTTGAAATCCACTGAACTATCCAGGGATTAAGTCCAATCTTCACTAATTTATCTATCAGCTCTTTATGTGGAACCGTATCAAAGGCTTTGCTGAAGTCTAGATAGGCAATATCCACGGCACCACCTTGATCCAACACCTTTGTGACATAGTCAAAGAAATCAATGAGATTAGTCTGACATGATTTGCCTTCAGTAAAGCCATGCTGATTTGGGTCCAATAAGTTATTGTTTTTTAGGTGCTGATTTATCCTCTTTTTGAGTAGAGTCTCTACTCAAAAAGTAGACATCCCCTCGTATACTTGTAGAAAGACATTCCCTCGTATACTTGTAGACTGCTATCATGTCCGCTCTGGCCCACCTTTTCTCTAGGCTATCCATGCCCAGTTCCCTCAGTCTCTCTTTGTAAGTCTTGGTTTCCAATCCCTTAATCATCTTGGTTGCTCTTTTTTGCACCTTCTCCAAAGTTTCAATGTCTCTTTTGAAGTGTGGTGACCAGAACTGTCGGACCAGGGCGTAGTAGAGTGGTATTAAGACTTCCCTGGTCTTGGAGTGTATTCCCCTGTTGAAGCAGCTTAGGATTGTGTTGGCTTTTTTAGCTGCTGCTGCACATTGTTGGCTCATGTTTAGTTGATTGTCCACCATGATTCCGAGGTCTCTTTCGCAGTCACTACTGCTAAGAGGGGTTTCTCCCAGGTTGTATGTGTGTCCAGGGTTTTTTCTGCCAAGGTGAAAGACTTTGCTCTTGTCGATGTTAAACATCATTTTGTTGGTGTGGGCCCACTGTGTTAGTCTGTCTAGGTCTTTCTGTAATTTGAGCCTGTCTTCTAGGGTATTGGCTACCCCCGCCAGCTTGGTGTCGTCTGCGAATTTGATCAGTTGCCCTACTATTCCCTCGTCCAAGTCGTTGATGAAAATGTTGAAGAGCACAGGGCCTAGGACTGAACCTTGTGGTACCCCACTGCCTATATTCTTCCATGTGGATTTGGAACCGCTGAGGACAACTCATTGGGTGCGGTTGGTCAGCCAGCTATTGATCCATCTGCATGTGTTGTAGTCTACTCCGCTTTTTTCTAATTTGTTGATTAGGAGATGGTGGTCGACTTTGTCAAAAGCTTTGCTGAAGTCTAAGTATATGAGGTCCACCGTGTTGCGCTGGTCTACTGATTTGGTTATGGTGTTGAAAAAGGATATGAGATTGGTTTGGCATGATTTCTTTCTGACAAACCCATGTTGGCTGTTGGATATTATCTTGTTTGTTTCCAGGTAGTGGCAAAGCTATTTTTTAATTATTTTTTTCAGTATTTTTCCAGGTATTGAAGTCAGGCTAATAAGTCTGCAGTTGCTTGGATCCGTCTTTTCCCCCTTTTTGTGGATGGGAACTACGTCCGCTCGTTTCCAGTCTTCTGGTAGGTCTCCAGTGGCCCAAGATTTTTGGTAGATGAGGAGAAGAGGTTCCGCTATGGTGTCTGTCAGTTCTTTTAGGACTCTAGGGTAGAGTCCGCCGGGTCCCGGTGATTTGTACTCATTAAGTAGTCCCTAATGGTAGCTTTGTCTGTGTTGAGTTCGGTTCCGGGGCTGTTATTTGCAGTTAGGTTGTAGGTTGGTTGGTTGGTAGTTCCTTTATGTGTGAAGACTGATGTAAAGTAGGTATTGAGCAGGTGTGCTTTGTCTGTGTTGTCGGTGATTTTGTTACCATCTTTGTTTTTTAGTATGGTGACTGTTTCCTTGATTTTTTTTCCTGTTGTTTATGTGGTGGAAGAAGCTTTTTGTTGTCGTTAATTTTCGTTGAAAGGTGCTGTTCGTGTTGAGCTTTTGCTGTTCTTATGTTTTGCTTGCAGGTTCTGGCTGTTTGCTGATATTCCATCTTGGTTATGAGTCCTTCTTTCCATTTGTTGTATTTGGCTTTTTTTTTCTTTTACGTTGTCTGCGAGGTCCTTGTTTAGCCATGCTGGTTTCATTTTAGTTTTTCTGCTTTTCTTTTTTGTGGGGATTGAATTGTTTTGAGCCTCAATGATAGTGTTTTTAGGGCTTCCCAGGCATCCTATGTGGATTTACTCTTAAGAAATTCCTTCCAGGGTTTATTCTTCAGGTTCACTCTGAGCTTGTTAAAGTCCGCTTTTCTGAAGTCTGGGACTGTAGTCGAGTTGGGTGTTGTAGTTAGTGATTGCACAATGTTGAATTTTAGGATGGTATGGTCACTCTCACCTAGCGTCCCTTCTCCTTCTATTCCCTCAATCATTTCTTCCCTGTTTGTTAAAATTAGGTCTAGTATTGCAGTCCCTCTGGTTGCTGTTTCCACTTTTTCAGTTAGAAAGTTATCAGCGAGAAATCTGTCAGACTTTCCACTTGGTGCTGAGTTTGTTTTCCAGTTAATGTCGGGGTAGTTAAAGTCCCCCATTATTATTGTGCTGTGCTTGTTGCATATTGCTGATAGTTGGGTTGTAAGGAGGTTGTCCATTGTATCTGTTTGGTTTGGGGGCCTGTAGTAAACTCCAGTTGTAATGTTGTCCTTTTTTTCTTTTATGTTAACCCATATGGTTTCAAGGGGGTTATCTTCTTTGGATTGATATAGCTCAGTGGCGGTGTAGTGGTCTTTTATGTATAGTGCAACTCCACCTCCTTTCTTGTTTGACCTGTTTTTCGTGAAGAGATTGTAGCCCTTTATCTGTGTGTTCCAGTCATGTGATTCGTCCCACCATGTTTCTGTAATACCAATTAGATCGTATTGGCCCTCGTGCATTAGTACTTCTAGTTCGTCTTGTTTGTTCCCCAGGCTTTGTGCATTAGTGTACAGGCATTTTAGGTGTTTGTGTCTGATTCTGGGTACGCATTTTTTATCCTCTGAAATGTTAGTGGGCTTAATTTGCACCCCTTTCTTATTTGGTTCATTGTTCAGTCTCTTACTTTGGTCACCCGCCCCTCTCAGATCTAGTTTAAAGCCCTCCTGATAAGTTGGGCTAGTCGGTTTCCAAGGATTTTCTTTCCAGCTCTGGTAAGGTGTAGTCCATCTGTTGCTAGGAGCACTTCTTGAAGGTATTGTAGACCGTGGTCAAGGAATCCAAAGTTGTTTTGGCGACACCATCTCTTTAGCCAGTGGTTTATTTGTGGGATTTTGTGTTCTCTGTCAGGTTGTTGTCCTCTTGTGGGTAGAATAGAGGAGAAGACGACCTGTGCCTCTATCTTTTTGACTGTATTGCCCAAGTGGTCGTAGTCTTTCGTGATTTGGTTCATGTCTTTCCTTGTGTCGTTTGTTCCTGCATGGATCACTAGTAGAGGGTAGTAGTCAGTGGGTTTTAGGATTTTAGTGAGGTTTAGCGCTATGTCCGAGATTTTGGCTCCAGGGAGGCAGCTCACCTCTCTGGATTGATTGTCCGGTCTGCAGATGGCAGGTTCAGTTCCCCTGAGAATTGAGTCACCAATTACCACCACTCTCCTTTTCTTTTTGGTTCGGTTGGGGAGAGGGGGGGCTAGCCTTCGTGATGACTGTGTTTGATGGTGTTGTATTGTTGTGCTTGGTTCTTGGTGGCTCCTTGTCAGGTGTTTGTTGATCTTCTTGAGCCAGGAGTACTGCATATTTGTTACTTGTAGGCACTGGGGTTGGAGGGAGGTGGGTTGGAGTTGGTCATATTAACCGCTCTAAACTTGACTGTAAAAAATTGGACTTTAGTAATCGAGCTGTCGAAGCATGGAACTCATTACTGGACTCTATAGTGTCATCCCCTAATCGCCCAACATTTTATCCTTAGACTATCCAGTTGACTTCTCCAGATTCCTAAGAGGTCAGTAAGGGGCGTGCATAAGTGCACTAGCATGCCTTCTGTCCTTGTCCTATTGTCTTTTCTATATCTCATATATCTTTTTTTCTATTCCTATATCTTTTCTTCTATTCTTTCATTGATATATTTTATTCCTATATCTTCTCTTCTATTCTTTCTTTGATATATGTTTCTATGAGTATATCCTCTATAACCTTCACTGTGTATTGGACAAATTAAATAAATAAAATAAAATAACAGCTGCAGGATTTGACTTTGATAATCTGGAAAAATGAAGGTCTCCAGTATTTGAGGGTTTGCCACAAAGAAAAGGGGGTTTACTTATTTTCCAAAGCACCAGATGACAGGACAAGAAACAATGAATGGAAACCATCATCCAAGAGAAATGCAATCTGGAATTAAGGTTCCTAACAGTGAGAACAATTAATCAGTAGAACATTTGCCTTTAGGAGTTGTGGATGCTTCATCCCTGGAGGTTTTTCAGAAAGACTGGATAACCATTTGTCTGAAATGGTATAGGACCATTATGGTGAATGTTATGTCCCAGCACAGCAACCAGCTCTGTAAGTGTTGCCTGGAGGTAGTTTGTATTGGTGGATAAATTGGAAGGCCTGATTGGTTGTTACTACCTGGTTGAGTTACAATTTCAGCAGGAAAAGTTAAGGCGGTGAATTGGTTGTTCCCTCAGCCAGCTGGGTCTATTTAAGGTCCTTTGTAATGAACTGTCACCTTTATGTCAGCTGTCATCCTGCCAGTTTTCCTCTTGAATAAAGCATTGTTCCAAACACGGTGGTCCTCCGACTCTTCACTGGCGACGAGAGGTTTTATCCAGGTTGTGCCTCCAACGGTCTGAAAGGAAATCGATTTGTTGTTATTCACGATGTCTACCCAACTTACCTTTCCACCATTTAACCCCCAAGGAGAAACTTGAGACTCTTACATAGCCCGTTTTAACTGTTTCCTTATTTCCAACGGCTACACTGAGATCTCCGGGGACCGTAAACGCTCCTACTTTTTAGGCTTCTGTGGCACCAAAATGTTTGAAACGGCCTGCGCAATGTTCACTCCTACTTCTATTCATGATATTCCTTGGCCAGAGTTCCTCTCCACGCTTCAAGACCATTATGCCCCAGCGCCTTCTTGTTGTGCCCGCCGCTGTAAGTTCTTTCATCACAGTCAGTTGGAGGGTGAGTCTATTAATGAATTCGTGGCTGCCCTTCACCGTGCGGCATTGTATTGCGAGTTTGACAACCTCAATGACTATTTACTGGACAGACTTGTGTTTGGGATGAAGGATGGATGCCTTAAACGCCGCTTACTAGCTATCCAAGATTTGACATTCAAGGGTGCCTTAACGGAGGCTCAAGCCTTTGAGCTCTCCACGCAATCTCTCGCAGCTATGGACAGCGCTGTCAATGCCACCTTGGCGGTGCCTTGTCTGGACATTCTACGGCTCCCTCAGGAAAAAGCCCTGGCTATGGAAGAGGAGGAGGTTTGCCGCTTAGCCGCTGCCCGCAACCGTGACCCTCCCTCCGACTGGCCCCGTCCACTGCCGGTTCAGGAAGATTACGTGCAGTCGAGCAAAAACATAGCAATTTTGGTCTCTCTGTATCGAATTCTTATAATGTTCTTGCGGATTTAAATAGTAAGGATGTTGTAGATATTAGCAAGGCCCCTCAGGCGGAGAATGAGAGGATGTTCAAAGGGGAAGTTGTTGTAAGTGAGGTGCATAGAGTCACCAAACCATCAAGTGCAGTTAGTAGAAATAAAAAGAGGACAAATTTTCTTGTGGGTGACTCGACTGTTAGAGGTGTTGATTTGGGACAGAGTAAGGATGTGGTGAAGGTGATGAGGTGTCTCCCAGGGGCCACTACCAGCAGGGACAGGAGGTGGATTACAAACATTGTCAAGGCTGTGAGTAAAGGTAATAATGTTGATGTGATGGTGCATCTTGGCACAAATGATTTGTCCCAGAGAAATGTTAATGTAGTAAAAAGAGATTTTCAATGTCTAAGTGTGGAGCTGGGTAAAATAACTGATTCAGTGACTTTCTCAGAGGTGTTATCGGTTTGTGGACAGGAGGATAAAACAACTTGTATCAGAGAGTTTAATGTGTGGTTAAGGCAGTGGTGTAAAGCTGAAGGTTTTGGCTATGTAAGTCATGATGTCAGTAGATGGTCTAATAGGGAGTTGTTTAAGAGGGATGGTTTGCATCCATCATACAGAGGTACCCAGGCGCTCGGTGAGGAATTCAGAACTTTTTTGGACAGGCATTTAAACTAGGTAAAGGAGACAGAGATGTAACTGATGTGGATGATTTCTGTCCCCGACCAATGAGGATAAATCAGTTTCTGGAAGCTTATGAAAAGGGAGCTGTAAATAAAATAGATGTAGTTGTTGATGATAAGGGGAAAACTAATAATGAAAGTAATGTTCTTCGGGTAATGTGCATGAATGCTCGAAGCTTGAGCAACAAGCTCTGTGAGTTAATGGCCATAATATCTAGAAATAATTAGGTTCTGGTTGCCATAACTGAGACATGGTTTAAGGATTCTGATGAATGGGAAATATCTATACCAGGATATACACTGTATAGGAAGGATAGAATAGAGAGAAGGGGAGGTGGAGTAGCCATTTATGTTAAAGAAAGTCTAAAAACAACACTAATTCAAAATACATGTAAAGATCTGGAGACTCTCTGGATTTGCATTCAAACTAAAGAAGGTTCTGTCATTAGAATTGAGGTGATCTATAGGCCTCCAGGGCAATCTGAGGAATATGACAACAAGATGGTGGATGAAATTACCCAAATGGCAGTGAAGGGAGATATTGTGGTTATGGGTGATTTCAACATACCTGATGTTGACTGGAATATCCCCAGTGCCCTTACATGCAAAAGTAAGAATATAGTAGAGGCCTTTACAGGAGCAGCTCTGGCACAGCTGGTTAAGACACCAACTAGAGGGGAGAATATTCTAGATTTAGTTTTTATGAATGGGAATTGGGTTTCAGAGGTCAAGGTGGGAGAAAATTTATGTTGCAGTGACCATCTATGTTTGTGGTTTGATGTAAAAACTGATTGTGAGTAATCCTATACTGCAACCAAAGTATTGGATTTCAGAAAAACAAATTTTAATGCAATGGGGGAATATTTAAATAAGGAATTAAAGGGGAGGGATAAAAAGGCAGGAGCGAGCACCCAGTGGACTGTATTAAAAAAGGCCATCTTAAAAGCCACAGGACTGTATGTAAGACAAATAACTAAAGGTAAAAGGAAGAAGAAACCGCTATGGTTTAGCAATGATGTAAGGGCTATAGTCAATGAAAAAAAGGCTGCCTATAGGAGGTATAAAGAGTCTGGAAGTATAGCGGATAGAGAGGTGTATAAAATGAGACAGAAAAAGGCGAAACAGATAATATATATGCTAAAGCCTCAAAAGAGGAAGAAATTGCCAAATCTGTAAGGAAGGGGGATAAAACTTTCAGATATATTAGTGATAGGAAGAAGAAAAACTGAGGTATCATGAACCTTAGTACCGGGAATAATACATGCATTGATGAGAATAAGGAGATTGCTGACCATTTCAATAGCTACTTCTGTTCAGTTTTCTCAAAAGATACCTTACAAAATAATACTATAGAGGGATGTAGCATTGCTTCCAGCTGTACAGATTCAGCTCCAGTGATCTTAGAAGCCGATGTCTTAGAAGAACTTGAACGATTAAAGATAAATAAGGCAATGGGTCCAGATGGCATCCACCCCAGAGTTCTTAAAGAACTCAGATCTGTCATTGCTACCCCCCTGACTGATTTGTTTAACCAATCCCTGTTAACAGGTGATGTTCCTGAGGATTGGAGAATGGCCAGTGTTGTGCGTATCCACAAGAAGGGCAGTAGAGAAGAAGCTGGTAACTACAGGCCAGTTAACTTGACATCAGTTGTTGTTAAAATGATGGAGACTCTACTCAAAAAGAGGATAAATCAGCACCTAAAAAACAATAACTTATTGGACCCAAATCAGCATGGCTTTACTGAAGGCAAATCATGTCAGATTAATCTCATTGATTTCTTTGACTATGTCACAAAGGTGTTGGATCAAGGTGGTGCCGTGGATATTGCCTATCTAGACTTCAGCAAAGCCTTTGATACGGTTCCACATAAAGAGCTGATAGATAAATTAGTGAAAATTGGACTTAATCCCTGGATAGTTCAATGGATTTGCAGCTGGTTGAAGCGTAGACATCAGAGAGTTATTGTTAATGGCGAGTATTCTAAGCAGAGACAGTTTACAAGCGGTGTGCCACAAGGGTCTGTTCTGGGTCCTATTCTTTTTAATATGTTTGTGAGTGACATAGGGGAAGGTTTGGTAGGGAAGGTTTGCCTATTTGCTGATGACTCTAAAGTATGCAATAGGGTTGATATTCCTGGAGGCGTCTGTAATGTGGTAAATGATTTAGCTTTACTAGATAAATGGTCAAAGCAATGTAAACTGCTGTTTAATGTTTCCAAATGTAAAATAATGCACTTGGGGAAAAGGAATCCTCAATCTGAGTATTGTATTGGCAGTTCTGTGTTAGCAAATACTACAGAAGAAATGGATTTAGGGGTAGTGATTTCTGACAATCTCAAAATGGGTGAATAGTGCAGTCGGGCGGTAGGGAAAGCAAATAGGATGCTTGGCTGCATAGCTAGAGGTATAACAAGCAGGAAGAGGGAGATTATTATCCCGCTATATAGAGTGCTGGTGAGACCACATTTGGAATACAGTGATCCCCCGATCATTGCGAGGGTTCCGTTCCAGGACCCCTAGCAATGATCGGGTTTTCGCGAAGTAGCGCTGCGGAAGTAAAAACACCATCTGCGCATGCGCAGATGGTGTTTTTACTTCCGCCGCAGCAGCGAGGAGCCGAAGATTGGGGTTTCCCCGCCGCCCACGCAAACTCCTCGCTGCTGCCGCGCCCGCCGCTTGTCCGCCGCCTGCCTGCCCGCGCGCGCGCCCTTCGCCCGGCCACCCGCCCTTTGCTCGCTGCTCGCCCGGCCACCCGGGTTCGTTTGGCTTCGGGACATGCCGGCGGCGACGTTTTAAAACAGCCGCGCGGCTTCCCAACTGAGTCCCGAAGTCAAAGGCGAACTTCCGCGTTTGGCTTCGGGACTCAGTTGGGAAGCCGCGCGGCTGTTTTAAAACGTCGCCGCCGGCATGTCCCGAAGCCAAATGAACCCGGGTGGCCGGGCGAGCAGCGAGCGAACGGCGGGTGGCCGGGTGAAGGGCGGGCGAGCGGCGAAGGGCGGGCGAGCAGAGAGCGAACGGCGGGTGGCCGGGCGAAGGGCGGGTGAGCAGCGAGCGAACGGCGGGTGGCCGGGCGAAGGGCGGGCGAGCAGCGAGCGAACGGCGGGTGGCCGGGCGAAGGGCGGGGGAGCGGCGAGCTGGGCGAACAGCGGGCGAGCGGGTGCTGGGGGGCTTCTCGCCCTCCCGCCAGCAAGAGGAGATCCAGGGAAGCCGCCCAGCAGCTGATCTGCCCGGCGCCATCTACGCATGCGTGCCCATAGAAAAAAAGGGCGCGCATGCGGATGGTGTTTGTACTTCCGGGTTGAAAAATCGCCATATAGCCGTTTCGCAATGATCGGGATCGCAATACCTGGGGGATCACTGTACTGTGTTCAGTTCTGGAGACCTCACCTACAAAAAGATATTGACAAAATTGAACGGGTCCAAAGACGGGCTACAAGAATGGTGGAAGGTCTTAAGCATAAAACGTATCAGGAAAGACTTAATGAACTCAATCTGTATAGTCTGGAGGATAGAAGGAAAAGGGGGGACATGATCGAAACATTTAAATATGTTAAAGGGCTAAATAAGGTCCAGGAGGGAAGTGTTTTTAATAGGAAAGTGAACACAAGAACAAGGGGACACAATCTGAAGTTAGTTGGGGGAAAGATCAAAAGCAACATGAGAAAATATTATTTTGCTGAAAGAGTAGTAGATCCAGGAACAAACTTCCAGCAGACATGGTAGATAAATCCACAGTAACTGAATTTAAACATGCCTGGGATAAACATATATCCATCCTAAGATAAAATACAGAAAATAGTATAAGGGCAGACTAGATGGACCATGAGGTCTTTTTCTGCCATCAGACTTCAATGTTTCTATGTTTCTCCTTGCCGGGGTTGTGGGGGCGACCACTTCAGATTGAGCTGTCCATTCAGAGATGCCACCTGTCAGCGTTGCGGCAACCGCAGCCACATCGCATGGGTTTGCTGCCTCCGCCGTTTACTGCCTGCCTCATCTCGTGGTCAGCGGGATCAAAACTCCTTTGCACCCCGTTGGCAGAAGGAAACCACGTCCCACCGCTATGATTGCAATGCTATTTTCACTGTTCCTCCTCCTGCACCTACTTTTGTGCGCGAAACATCCACTTCTCCAGACAAAATTGCGGTGGTAGTGTGACTCGGCCAGGCATCATGCACCATGCAGGTTGACACCGGTTCTGCTTACTCCCTAATTTCCTGGTCCACTGCAAAATGCTACTTTCCGCATTTAATGAAAAATCGTCTGCAGCCATGCCACCTCAACCTGCGCTACTATCAAGGGGCTCCCATTCCGGTCCTCAGTGAAGGACGCTTTGTTAGATAAGAATGCGAAATGGGTCTGGGGACCAAGAGAGGCGGGCGTTTTTAAGGCCGTTAAGAGCATACTTACCTCAAATACTGTTCTAGCTCATTACTCCCCAACTCTGCCATTAGTGCTTACTTGCGACGCCTCCCCATTCGGGGTGGGCGCAGTACTTAATCGTCAGCTTCCTAATGGTTCAGCAGCACCATTAGCATTTTTTTCACGCACTCTTGCCAAGGCAGAGTGAAATTTTGGTCATATTGTTAAGGAAGCTTTGGCACTGATCACGGGGGTCCGTCGTTTCCATGACTATTTTTATGGCAGGAGTTTCGAGTTGGTGACCGATCACCAACCTTGGTGATATTGGCGGGAAATTGCCAGAGCCCAGTAGTTCTTTCCCCTTGCATGTCCTGATGGATCATTTTTTCGGCTAACTATTCCTACCACCTCATTTACCGCCCAGGGCGTCACATCGCCCATGCGGATGCACTCAGCAGGTGCCCCCCCAGAGTTCCTGGAGGACCCCACACCCACCTCTTCCATCCTAGCTCTTTTTGAAGGTCCCCTAGTCTTGGCCGCTCCCGAAATGGTGAGGGTAAATGGTCGAGATCCTACCATGGCCATGGTACAGCAGTGGGTTCTACAAAGATAGCCCCAGATGGTTCCGGCCCCAGAATTTTCCCAATTCTTTCGCTGCCATACTGAGTTCTCTGTTGAAAGGGGCTCCCTACTTTGGGCATCAGAGTAGTAATTCCACCAGCCCTCCGCAGCTGAGTCCTCGCCCTCCTCCACAAGGGACACCTGGGGGTTGTCCGAATGAAAGGCCTAGCCGGTGATCACGTTTGGTGGCCGGGTATTGATAGGGATATTGAAAATTGCGTGGCGGCATGTTTGTTATGCCAGGAAAACCATCCCGTACCACCGCATGCAGAGCCCCTAGTTTGGGAGCTGCCAGCGGGGCCTTGGGCCTGCGTACACATAGACCTGGCCGGCCCCTTCTTGGGCCAAACATTTCTTATTGTTGTAGATGCCCATTGTCATTGGCTGGAAGTCGTCCACCTACGTTCCACCCAGTCACAAGCCATTATAGAAAAACACAGCAGACTTTTAAGACTCTGAGACTACATGGAAGATCTGTAGAGGATTTCGGACCTGGATTGGTTGATTGACCGAGGATTGATGTCAATTAAGATCTGATTTTATATTTTATATTTTATATTTTATTTTTTACACTAATTTATTAACTTATTAACTTTTTATCTTATTAACTTACTTAGATTTGTATTTATATCTTACATATTAGCAATATTTAATCTATTTTAATCAATTGGGGGGGTTTAACTGATGTATAATTGGAGTGGGTGTAATGATATGTATGGGAGGAATGATTGGTATGAATGCGATGGCTGGAGTGGGTGGGATTATGTCAGGGGAGGGGTGAATGAGAATAGTATGAATAGTATGAATTAGATATTTGGGCCACCTGACGCCGGAGAGGCGGGAGGGGAAGGGGCACCGATCTCTGGGGTGGCGGAGGGTCGGAATATCCCTGTGTTGCTGGGGAGAGGCAGATATGGCGGGGGCCACAGAGCTAGCCGTTCCAGGGGAACGAGAGACCGTTGCTTAATAACGGTCCCTTGTTCTGGCTCTGTGAGCCCAACCTTGGGTACTGGTGATGAGTGTAACTCTGGCCCTGGACTCAGGTTGCTGCTGCTCAACGCCAGGTCGGTGGTAAATAAAGCTCTCCTCATCCGGGACCTGATCCTGGATGAGGAGGCCGACCTGGCTTGTATTACTGAAACCTGGCTGGGCCCAGAGGGAGGTGTTCCTCTCTCTGAAATTTGCCCAGCCGGGTTTCAGATATGGCATCAACCTCGACCCCAGGGAAGGGGGGGAGGAGTGGCTATTGTAGCCAGGGAGAGCCTTTGCCTGCGTAGGCTCATTGCTCCGGAAATTGCGGGTTGCGAGTCTCTCTTGCTGAAGTTGGACTTAGGGGTTCAGGTGGGCTTATTTCTCACGTACCTGCCTCCCAGCTGCATGTCAAAAGCCCTGCCTGTGCTACTCGAGGAGGTAGCCGGGTTGGCGGTGGAGTTCCCCGGACTTATTGTCCTGGGGGACTTCAATCTGCCGTCGCTCGGCGAAACCTCTGGGTTGGCACAGGAGTTCATGGCCACCATGACAGCCATGGACCTGACTCAAGTAGTACAGGGTCCGACTCACGAGGGAGGGCACGCACCTGACATGGTATTCCTTTCCGAGCAATTGAGTAATGGTCTGAGATTAAGGGGCTTAGAACCATTGCCTTTGTCTTGGTCAGACCATTTCCTACTACGGCTCGACTTCCTGGCTCCAATCCTTCCCCGCAGGGAGGCGGAACCAATGAAGATGTTCCGCCCCAGACGCCTGATGGACCCAGAGGGCTTTCAGACGGCGCTTGGGGTTATACCAGAGGCACTTGTCCACAGTTCGGCGGAGTCTCTTGCGGAGGCCTGGAATACGGCTGCTGCGGAGGCTCTTGACCGGATTGCGCCTTTGCGACCTCTCCGTGGCGCTAGACCCCGTAGAGCCCCATGGTTCAACGAGGAGCTCCGGGAGTTGAAACGCCAAAAGAGACGTCTAGAGAAGCGATGGAGGAAGAGTAGGTCTGAATCTGATCGAACACTTGTAAGAGCTTTTATTAAGACTTACAAAGTGGCGCTCAAGGCGGCAAGATGCGCGTACCATGCCGCCTTGATTGCATCAGCGGAATCCCGCCCGGCCGCTCTGTTTAGGGTGACCCGCTCCCTTCTTAACCAGGGGGGAGTTGGGGAGCCCTTGCAGAGTAGTGCCGAGGAGTTTAACATGTTTTTCGCTGATAAAGTCGCTCAGATCCGGTCCGACCTCGACTCCAATTGTAAAACAGTGTCAACTGACAACAAGTCAGTCGAGGTGACTGGGGCACGTACTTGTCCACCTGTCTGGGAAGAGTTTGATCTGGTGACACCTGATGAAGTGGACAAGGCCATTGGAGCTGTGAGTTCCGCCACCTGCTTACTGGATCCGTGTCCCTCCTGGTTGGTCTCGGCCAGCAGGGAGGTGACACGGAGCTGGGCCCAGGAGATTACCAACGCTTCCTTGGGGAGGGGAGTTTTTCCATCACTCTATAAAGAAGCGCTTGTGCGCCCCCTCCTCAAGAAGCCCTCCCTGGACCCAGCCGTACTTAACAACTATCGTCCAGTCTCCAACCTTCCCTTTATGGGGAAGGTTGTCGAGAAGGTGGTGGCACTCCAGCTCCAGCGGTCCTTGGAAGAAGCTGATTATCTAGGTCCCCGGCAGTCGGGTTTCAGGCCCGGTTACAGCACGGAAACCGCTTTGGTCGCGTTGATGGATGATCTCTGGCGGGCCCGGGACAGGGGTTTATCCTCTGTCCTGGTGCTCCTCGATCTCTCAGCGGCTTTCGATACCATCCTTCTGCACCGGTTGGAGGGGCTGGGGGTGGGAGGCACTGCGCTCCAGTGGTTCTCCTCCTACCTCTCTGGCCGGTCGCAGTCGGTGTTAGTGGGGGGTCAGAGGTCGGCTCCGAGGTCTCTCCCTTGTGGGGTGCCTCAGGGGTCGGTCCTCTCCCCCTTGCTATTTAACATCTACATGAAACCGCTGGGTGAGATCATCCAAGGACATGGGGTGAGGTATCATCAATATGCCGATGATACCCAGCTTTACATCTCCACCCCATGCCCAGTCAACGAAGCGGTGGAAATGATGTGCCGGTGCCTGGAGGCTGTTGGGGCCTGGATGGGTGTCAACAGACTCAAACTCAACCCGGATAAGACGGAGTGGCTGTGGGTTCTGCCTCCCAAGGACAATCCCATCTGTCCGTCCATCACCCTGGGGGGGGGAATTATTGACCCCCTCAGAGAGGGTCCGCAACTTGGGCGTCCTCCTCGATCCACAGCTCACATTAGAAAACCATCTCTCAGCTGTCGCGAGGGGGGCGTTTGCCCAGGTTCACCTGGTGCACCAGTTGCGCCCCTATCTGGACCGGGACTCATTGCTCACAGTCACTCATGCCCTCATCACCTCGAGGTTCGACTACTGTAATGCTCTCTACATGGGGCTACCTTTGAAAAGTGTTCGGAAACTTCAGATCGTGCAGAATGCAGCTGCGAGAGCAGTCATGGGCTTACCCAGGTATGCCCATGTTTCACCATCACTCCGCAGTCTGCATTGGCTGCCGATCAATTTCCGGTCACAATTCAAAGTGTTGGTTATGACCTTTAAAGCCCTTCATGGCACTGGACCAGAATATCTCCGAGACCGCCTACTGCCGCACGAATCCCAGCGACCAATTAGGTCCCACAGAGTGGGCCTTCTCCGGGTCCCGTCAAGTAAACAATGTCGGTTGGCGGGCCCCAGGGGAAGAGCCTTCTCTGTGGCGGCACCGACTCTCTGGAACCAACTCCCCCCAGAGATTAGAACTGCCCCTACTCTCCCTGCCTTCCGTAAACTCCTTAAAACCCACCTCTGCCGTCAGGCATGGGGGAACTGAAACACCTCCCCCGGGCATGTTTAATTTATGCATGGTATGTTTGTGTGTGCGTCTGTTAGTTTATGGGGTTCTTTTAAATCTTGTATAAATTTTAAAGTTTTCTGATTATTTATGATTTGTTCTATTCTGTTGTGCGCCGCCCCGAGTCTTCGGAGAGGGGCGGCATACAAATCTAAATAATAAATAAATAATAAATAAATAAATTATCAATGCTTTGGATGTTTTGTTTGCCACCCACGGGTTCCCAGACCTTGTGGTGTTGGACAACGGCCTGCAATTCACTTCTGTCCTTTTTGAAACATATCTAGCAGCTGCTGGTGTCGGTCATGCCCTGACATCGCCTTGGCAGCTGGCAAGCAATGGGCAGGCAGAACGCATGGTTCGCTCGGTGAAGGACTTCCTTAAAAAGTTACCTCAGGGGTCTTGGCAAAACAAACTTTTGGAGCTGCTCTTAGCCCAGCACTCCACACCCTGTGTGACTACCCAAAAAACCCCAGCCAAGTTGTTAATGGGCCAACAGCTTCAGATTGTACTAGATAGACTACACCCCGTGTATGTGCAGGCCACTCTGTGGCCAGAACCCCCAGGAAGGTTAGTACCGGAACCCCTATATTTGTGTGCCCGTATACCAAAGGTCCTGCCTTGGTGCCTGCAACCGTGATTCGGGAATTGGGCCCCCGTTCCTATGAGGCTGCCCTGCTTGATGGCCGTTTATGGCGCAGGCACCTCGATCAGATCCGCCTATGGAGGGCAGAGGGGCTTGTGGGAGACAGCCGTCAAACCCCACAAATAGGGCCAAACTGAGAGGGAGTGGCTGTTCCGAACTTGCCTGCCCCAATCAGGTCAGGTATGCCAACAGTAGCTTGCTGCAGGGGGAGGTGATGGTTCCTTCAGAAAGAGTTCATGGACCACCCGGGCCGCCCCAGGGACCGCTGACGGGAGGAGCCTGGGAAGTCATCATGCCGTGTCGCTCCAGAAAGATCTGCCAGAGGCCCGCCTACTTAGATGACTACGTCTGTTCAAGCATAAGGGGGGAGGAGTGTTATGTCCCTGCACAGCAACCAGCTCTGTAAGTGTTGCCTGGAGATAGTTTGTATTGGTGGATAAATTGGAAGCCCTAATTGGTTGTTACCACCTGTTGAGTTACAGTTTCAGCGGGAAAAGTTAAGGCGGTGGATTGGTTGTTCCCTCAGCCAGCTGGGCCTATTTAAGGTCCTTTGTAAATGAACTGTCACCTTTGTGTCAGCTGACATCCTGCCGATTTTCCTCTTGAATAAAGCATTGTTCCGAACATGGTGGTCCTCCAACTCTTCAGTGAATGCACATGGAGCCATCTCTGTGGGCACATGAGCCATTGCCCTAGGCCAGTTTTGGATTCTTCAGGGAGGTCTGCTAGGCCCAAAACAGGGTGCGGGGGGAGTTGTACGTGCATGCATGGGGGCAGGGGTACATGGGGAAGTCACACGCGCATTCATGGGGGGCAGTGCAGGGGCGGGACACACAGGGGCATTATGCAATGTGGGACACATTACATAATGGGTGTGGGCATACATACGCGCTTTCAGCACCCGAGGGAAAAAAAGATTAGCCATCTGGTATAGGATCTCCTGCTTGAGCAAAGGAGACTAGGAGATGGAGGTCCATTTGTAATGTAAACTATGGGAAAATACAGTACTATTTTAAAACAAAAACATTTCTGGCATGTCTCCTATGAACTTTTCCAAGCCATATTGTGAAAATTAATTCTTTTTTTAAAAATGGGCATGTTACTTTTGATATTGTCTGTTTGACTACATTTCTTAAGCCCCAAGGCAACGGCATATGTTAGAATCTGAAGTTGTTATGAATATTGCAAATGTTGTATAAAGGATGTAGGTAGAGAAATGAAGAAAAAAATCTACTTTTCAGTTTGAAATGAGAATCTAGTAAAATGGCTTTTGTAATCATGAAATACTATAGAGAAGGTGAAGCCCAAGCAGCTACTTAAAAATATATAATCAAATAGAAAAGATGAAGAATACATTAGAAATATTTCAGAATAACATACATGGGCATATAAAAAAGGATGAGGAAAATAAGTATGAAATAAAATATATTTTCTTTTTCATCTGTCTCTCTTCTCTGTCCCTTTATATTTACAGATAACAAAGATTATGATGCCTATTTGTCATATACCAAAGTGGATCCTGACCAATGGAATCAGGAAACTGGGGAAGAAGAACGATTTGCTCTTGAGATCTTACCAGATATGCTTGAAAAGCATTATGGGTACAAATTATTCATTCCTGACAGAGATTTAATTCCAACTGGAAGTAAGTTTTTAAACACACACACACACATACACAGACACACACTCATTTTGCATAGCACATTCACAATGGGTTGTTAGGTACATTTTAATGGGATACTCTACTAATACTGTAGAGCAGTGGTCCCCAAACTACGGCCCGTGGGCCACATGCGGCCCGCCAAGGCGATTTCACTGGCCCGCGGGTGAGTAACAGAAGCACAGAAAGTGTCCTCATCCTGTGCTCCTGGCCACTGTTCCCTCTAGTTTGTGTGGTCGAGCAGCTGCGCAGGCAAAAAACAAACTCTGCGCAGGTTTTTCAAACCCTGCACGATAGAGCCGGTGCCGTTTCTCCCACCAAACAGCTGATCTGCTGTTGGCCGGGAGAAACCCCCGTGGGCTCTAAACCCTGCACGGCTTCTCCGGCTGTGTCCGGGGACCACGTCCTGCCCACTCCTGCTGATATTCTTCCCACCGCCGGGAAGAAACCGGAAACAAAAAACCCCCAGGAAACAAGAGGCAGCGGTTGGATGGGCTCGCCACCTGCACAAAGAAGTGGTGCCCTGGGGGAAAAGCGGTAGGCGTAGACTTGGGCCTACACCAGAGCTGTCACCTCGCTCTCTCTCCACCTTTCCCGTAAGTTGACTTTTGGGGAGTCTCATTTTTTCAGCAGAGAGAGAGACAGAGACGCACCCCCTCAAGTTCATTCATCCTGCCTGCTTAGACTTTTTAATATTGGAATTGTTCATTGAAACAATAAGTGATCACATTACATCAGCTATGTGTTAAATTGAAAAAGCTTTCTCATAGGATATTTTGTGGGGATAAAAAAAACCACCCTCATTAAAAAAACACCTTCTTATTTGGAGTCCTCTCATTTTTCAAGAATTCCCTCATATTTTTTAGACATTGGCTTTATTAAAAGTTAAGCGTACTTTAAATACAGATTGATAATTTGGGCATTCACGACAGAGTCTCACCCACCCTCCCACCCCCCAAGGCACATGGCGGGGCACAGAAGTTTTTGTGAGAGAGAGGGAAAAGAGAGACAGAAAGAAAGAAAAGGGAAAGAGAGGGAGGGAAAGAGAAGTGGAAAGGAATGAAAGAGGGAAGGAAGGAAGGAAGCAAGGAAAGAAGGAAGGAAGGAGAAATGGGGGAACAAGGAAGGAAGAAAGGAAGGAAGAAATGAATGGAGGGACAGAGGAAGGAAGGACTGTTTTAGGGAGGGGTAATTTAAAAAAAATTCTCTTAACATACATTCAAACATCACAGTTTGCCATCTAATTTTCCATGAATAAAATGCGGTATTTTGTTAGTAACTAATATCAATCATCAAAAAAGTTGCAAAAGGTTTTTTCCTAATTTTGTCATCCAGTTACATTCATTTTCTTTTAATTAAATTCCCTCCTTAATGTTCCTTCAAAAACTACAACACCAATTATATTTCTAACTTATTAACCATTATGCCAAAGTGCTTCCTTCTTTATACATTTTTCTATAAGCCAAGAAAGGAAGCAAGAAAAGAAGGAAGGAAGGAGAAATGGATGTTAACAAAAGAAAATTAAAAACAAAACATAAACATATATAATTTCAGACTTCTTCCCCCCCTCTAAATAGTACATTCCCATTTTGTTTTTTACTTTAAAATAAGGTATGTGCAGTGTAAATAGGGATTTGTTCATAATTTTTTTTATAGTCCGGCCCTCCAACAGTCCGAGGGATAGTGAACTGATCCCCTGTGTAAAATGTTTGGAGACCCCTGCTGTAGAGTATATTATATATTCCATTAAGATAAGTAATCAAAGCACATTAATAATTACAATGGTACTAATACTAAAAATAATAAATACTATGTATAATATGCTAGCTTTTATTAATATAAGTTATATAGTAACAGAATTAAATGTTCATTGAAAAATTCATTGCATACCATAGCTCAGTGTTTCCCAACCAGTGTGCCGCGGCACACTCATGTGCCGCGAGACATGGTCAGGTGTGCCGCGAAGAAGGAAGCTCAGCTTCTGATCTTGCAACTTTTTGCTGAGAGTGCGAAGAGCAAAAAGTTGTGAGACCGGAAGCTGAGCTTCCTTCTTTGCGCCTTCCAAGTTTTCCAGCAGCTGCAGCGCCCCACCCGGCTGCAGCTTCCCTGGCGGTGGCAGCAGGTGAGCTTTGGGGCCCGGTGGGAGGGCGGCAGAAGTGGGAGGGCGGCAACAGCAGCGGCACTGGGCAGTAGCCGCTGGACGGCAGCAGGGTGGTCGGCTGCGAGCCAGAACTCCAGGACAGAGGCAACAACGGCGGTGGCTGGACATGTTGCTGTACGCCGTACATGCTCGCATTGCGTGGCTGGCACTTGCCTGCTGGCTGGGCGGGACGGAGGCTCCAGCCCCACGCTCATGCCCAGCACAACGCCAGCATGTACGGCATCTAGCAACACATCCAGCCGCCGCCGTCAGTGCCTCCATTCCGGAGCTCCATCTCACAGCTGACAACCCTGCCACCACCCCACGGCTACTGGCCCAATGCCGCTGCTGCTGCGTGGTGTAAGAGAAAGAGATAGCAAGAGAGAGAAAGAGATAGCAAGAGAGGGAGAGAGAGAAAGAGAGAGGGAGAGAGAGGGGGGAGAGAAAGAGAGAGAAAGCAAAAGAGAGAGAGAGAGAAAGAGAAAGATAGCAAGAGAGAGAAAGAGATAGCAAGAGAGGGAGAGAGAGAAAGAGAGAGGGGGAGAGAGGGGGAGAGAAAGCAAAAAAGAGAGAGAGATAGCAAGAGAGAGAAAGAGATAGCAAGAGAGGGAGAGAGAGAAAGAGAGAGGGAGAGAGAGGGGGAGAGAGAAAGAGAGAGAAAGCAAAAGAGAGAGAGAGATAGCAAGAGAGAGAAAGAGATAGCAAGGGAGGGGGAAAGAGAAAGAAAGAGAAAGACAGCAAGAGAGAGAGAGAAAGAGGGGGGAAGGAGGGTGAGGGAAAGACATAGAGGGACGGAAGGAGGGAGAGAGAAAGAGAGTAAAAAAGAGAGGAAGGAAGGGAGAAACAAAGAGGGATGGAGAGAGAGAGGAAAGAAACAGGAAGGAAGGAAGAGAGAGAAAGAGGGAGAGAAAAATAGAGCGAAAGGGAGGAAGAGAGAGATTTTTTTTGTCCAAACTTTTTTTAGCCCCCCCCCCCCCCGGCTCAATGTTCCCCAGGATTTTGTAAATGTGAATAATGTGCCACGGCTCAAAAAAGGTTGGGAAACACTGCCATAGCTTACTTAATAGCTAATTAGCTAGCTAGTGTCTAGTCTAATTAAAAGTGTCTATATAAAATTTTATGTTATATCTTCTTGCATGTACAAGAATAAAATCTTCCGAATATTTTAACAGCAGTAAAAATAACAGGACAAACAAATCAGATTAAGTTGTCAGTTTTCTAGAACTGACTGTATATTCTAGATATAGTCTAGAATTAGATTAATATAGTTCTAGAATATATAGAGATTGTGTGAGATGGTGTTTAAATGGTTTCCTACCCTGCCATTACCACAAACATCCCCTGGAGATGAAAAGCTAGCTGAAAGGTCAGTGCATAAATAGATCTGTATCATTTAACCTAATTTGTATTCCTTATTAAGTGGAAATATACGTCTTTGAAGCCTGAAATAGCAGTTAGACATTCATTCATTCATTTATTCATTCATTCATTTATTAGATTTCTTTGCCGCCCTTCTCCTTAGACTCAGGGCGGCTCACAACAAAGGTTAATACAAAACATGTAAGAAATCTAAAAATCCCAATACTTAAAATTAATCAATTACATTTATCCCATCATGCACCATACATTCAGTTATTAGCCGGGGCTAGATATGAAAATATATTATACTGGTTCACAGTTCTTTACAGCCCTAAGTGGTTTACAGAGTCATTATATTGCCCCCAACAATTGGGGTTCTCATTTTACCAACCTCGGAAGGATGAAAGGCTGAGTCAACCTTGAGCTGGTGAGACCCAAACTGCCAAACTGCTGGCAGCCGGTGATCAGGAGAAATAGCCTGCAGTACTATATTCTAGCCACCACAGCTCTTAAATGAAACGATGGAGACTACCAAGAAGTATAACATACCAAGAAGTATTAATAGCAATATACTGTAGCATCACAATTTTTATCAGTTGTTTTACTCTTAAATATAAATCTATTGGACAATCCTTTTATAATCATCTTTTTCATTGACAAATGTAGACCAAATTCACCTTTCCTTGATCAAAATTTATTTTCTCATAGGAACAACTCACTGAAAGTGTAAATTAGACAGGCTTCAATAGTACAAGTTAAATAAAGATGTCCTTTTTGCTTTGCAGTTTGCACAGATATAAGTTGCCATATTAGTGAAATGATGAAATGATGAACTTAGATTGCATTAATTATATTCCAAAAGTAGAAAAATAGGTCTACCTGCATGCAATAAAAAAATCTGTTTAGGACATATTCTATAAATAGAAATATATATTTTAGAAATAGTGGCTCTTTCCTTGTGTTTTTTTAAATTAAATTTATCTGAAGTACTGATTTCCCCCTTCCAGGGAATAAAAAGGAAATATTTCCTTAGATTCTTCATTCAGAGAAAGTTACTCTCTATTTGCATCCCTAAATATTTATACACAGCTCTGGAGGCAGCAGTTCTCTTCCTATTTTCTTCCTATTTTGAATGGGTTCTTACCTAGGAACAATTCCTCTGAACAGAGATGTAAATATTTTTATTTATTTATTATAGTTGGAAGGGACCTCGTAGGTCATCTTGTTCAAACCCCTGCTCAAGCAGGAGACCCTATATCAGTGATGCCAAACCTTTTTTGGTTCACATGTCAAAAGGTATGTATGCATGCTAGTGGGTGCTCATGTGCCCACACCCCACGCATGCACATCCACATGCGCACAACCCCCCTGTCCAGTGCATGCATACAGGCCTCACTGAAGCCTGGGATAGTGAAAACGGGCAAACTGGAAGTTTGGAAAAATGGACTTCCGATTTGTCCATTGGGCCGTTTTCATACTCCTGGGCTTCAGGAAGCTTCCCTGAAGCCTCCAGATGGCCTTTCCCAAGATAAAAAATCAGCTGGCCAGCAGACACATGTGCACCTGAACTGACATAGGACAAAGCCTCACATGCCCTTTGATATGGTTCCGCATGTCAACTGTGGCACACATACCATAGGTTCGCCATCACTGCCCTATACCAGTTAGGGCAAATGGCAATCCAATCTCCCCTTGAAAGTCTCAAGTGTTGGAGTACTCACAACCTCCATAGGCAAGCTGTTCCACTGGTTGATGGTTCTACCATCAGAAAGTTTATCCTTATTTCCAGGTAGTCTCTCTCTGTGAATACTTCTTTCCAAATTTATATTGAATGCTTTTAAAGATGTAAATTAATAGTATTTATTTAAGATCTGTTTACAAATCACAGGTCAGGTATAGGGTTTTTTTTCCTGATCTTCAGTTACTCTTTTGTTTATCAGCCTACATAGAAGACGTGGCAAGATGCGTAGACCAAAGCAAGCGACTGATAATTGTCATGACTCCAAATTATGTCATCAGAAGAGGCTGGAGCATCTTTGAATTGGAAACCAGACTTAGGAACATGCTCATTACAGGAGAAATTAAAGTGATCCTCATTGAATGCAGTGAACTGGGAGGAATTATGAACTACCAGGAAGTTGAGGCACTGAAACATACCATCAAGCTTCTAACTGTTATTAAATGGCATGGACCAAAATGCAGCAAGTTGAATTCCAAATTCTGGAAACGTTTACAGTATGAAATGCCTTTTAAGAGGATCGAACCTATTACCCATGAACAGGTTTTAGATGTAAGTGAACAGGGGCCCTTTGGGGAATTGCAGACAGTCTCAGCAATTTCAATGGCTGCTGCTACCTCCACTGCTCTTGCCACTGCCCACCCAGATTTGCGTTCTACTTTTCATAATACATGTCATTCACAGATGCGTCAGAATCACTGTTATCGAAGCTATGAATATGATGTACCTCCTACTGGCACCCTGCCTCTTACCTCAATAGGTAACCAGCATACTTATTGCAATATCCCAATGACACTTATTAATGGACAGAGACCACAGACAAAAACTAACCGAGAGCAGAATCCTGATGAGGCTCATGCAAACAGTGCAATCCTGCCCCTCTTACCACGGGAATCTAGTATCTCCAGTGTCATTTGGTGACAATCAGCTCCCTTGATCAGAAGCAAGGTCTGCAGTCTGGTGCCTGGAACTACATCCTCGACTGCTGCTGTTAAACATGCATCACAATCTATGAAACATGTGGAAAAACAGGGTCTTGTACATATGGTTTTGGGAATTTCTTTGTCACATCAGTCTTCCTGTTTTACCCATGTCTTTACCATCCACATATTGATTTTGTTTTATATGTCATTAAGATTTGTTTATTTCCTTTTTTTTTTTAAAAGAGAAATGAACAGACTGCTATATAGATAGGTTTTTTTCTTCATTAGTATAATTTGAGTGTGTGTGTGCATTTTAAATATTTTTGGGGGGTATGTTTGGATAAAACTGTTTTTAATCTAGAAGCAGTATCCATTTTGTAGTATGCCTCAGCCAATACCCAGAGTCGAGCTTGCAGCAATTCACCATGTCTGTTTGTGTATATGTGTGTGCACGCATCCGTGCATGCATGCGCATGCACACATGGGTGCCTATTGAGGTAAGTGTGAAATCACTCGCTTATGGGAGGTCCCCAGAAATGTTTTATAATCGTTTCTTCATGTTTTTAATCATACTGCTACACTCTGCTCTTTTCCCATTACCATTCTAAAGCAGCACACTGAGTGAAATTAAAGATGGTCTAATTGTCTAATATTTCACATAGTAAATACCGGTAGTTGTGAAGAACAACAATGAAAAACCCAGTCTGTATTACTTGCCTCATAATAACCACTATAACCACTGTGGAATCTTTAGAAAGAATAATAGATTTTTTTCTGTTTGATTTTATGAGTTGTTTGTATTCATTTTATATAGAAATAATATGCCAACTCTAATTCATTCACTTCCTGGGATATTGTTAGATTTGTTTGCATGCTTGAAAACAATGGTTTCTTTTGTTATTTACATTCTTCAAATGAGATTATTGACATCTGCCAAGGAAATAAGGAAGTAGACACTGAAGCGCATTAAATCTTGCAGAGATTTCCAATGATGGCTTCCAAACCAAGCTATAATAGAAGGACAATATCTAAAATGGTTTGTCATATTGTATTATATAAAATGCTGTCTTTTAAGAACTATGGAACATACTTTTTCAACCAAGTTTGAAACATATGAATATTCACGTTTGATCATCACCGTTTCTTTTCACTGATACATTTGGAATTTAGCATTCTTTATTATTCATTATTATCTTTTCTTAATCTTGTAATAACACTACATTTTTTTAAATTCCAAGATTGTTTAAAGGAGATCTCAGGAGGTTGCAAAAAGTAAATACCAACAAACATCAATATTTTATAAAATATTAATATTTAAATCAGAAGAAGAAATTTTGGAAATAATGTCATTGAATAAAATAAACTAGTTTTATTTTAAATGTATTATTTCATCTTTAAAGAGTTAAAGAAAGAACATGTATTTTGGCTTTGCAGTTATTTTATGCATAAATCTAAGATTGAACTTTGCCTATTCAGATGCAATAAGAATTTGTCATAAATATTAACAGATTTAACTCCTACATTCACCTACTGTTAACAAAATGACCATTACTATTCATATTTCTACCTATCAATGTAATAGCCACCTTTCATATAAGAAGGCAGCCGACAACAGATTATATGATTTCTATAGCACTAGACTAATAGAGCACATTTCTTACAACATAAACTGATGTATTAGATTACTGATATTAATTAATATGCTAGAGGAGAATATAGCATTTTTAATATTGCATTAAAAATGCAAAAATTAACAGCAACAATCATGTGAAACTGCAGATCTTTTTTTTCATTGGAAAGAAAATGAAAGCATTTTCTACATAGTTAATAAGACATAACCAATATAATAGATGTGTGGTGTGTTTATTTTGACTGCCATCGTAAAAAAAGGCCTATATTTGGAGTCCAATAAGATGTTACCAATTAATTTCAAGCTAAAATCTAGATATTTGGGTTCTATTGGTACATGAAAAATTACTGGTATTATGGTATAAATAGTCAAGAAAACACTTGAAAGCTGAATTAGGATGTATAGGATGTTTTTTAACATAGTTTAAATAACAATATTTATTTCTGTGACTGTTCGCTCAAGTCCATTTCTAGTAGTTTGCTGTTTTCCTTCAACATACACACATACACACACACACACACACAAGAAAAAAATGTGGGCAGGTGCGAAATAAATGCACTAAGCATAAAATGCTGTCAAGAAGTGAGCTGCTCCGAGTCTTCAGAAAGGGGCAGCATACAAGTCTAATAAATAATAATAATAATAAAAGAAAGATTTGAAATTTCACATTCTTTAAAAGTTTATTCCTTGAAAATTTAAATAGTTATTACTGGTTTTAGACACCTTTGAGGCAGTACTGGAATCAGGGCCGCCGATAGGCCGGTACTACTGGTACTGGCGTCAGGGGCCTGGCCAAATTGAAAAATGGGGGGGCGGTTTTGGCCCCCCACCGTGTGCCAGCCCCCTGGCACCCGCAGCAGTCATTGTGCCCAGCACCATTCCCTGTAGGCTGCGCATGCCTGCACCAGTGCACCCCAAAACGCCCCCCCCGCGCACCCATTTCCAAGGGCGTGCACGGAGCCGTGGCTGCCCCCGCCCTCCCCCACGCCTCTAGCTCCCTCGCGCCCCTGGTTACTCGCTGCTGCCCCCACCCACTTGCCCGATACGCCTCGCTTTTTCCTCCGCTGCAAGAGAGGCGGGGCAGGCATTCTCACAGCGGGGGCCGGCAAAGGCGATTTTCAATGTCGGGTGCACGGGCCAGCGCGCACTCTCCCCATCCCCCTGCCAGCCCGCCCAGAACATTCAAAATAAGAGCGAAGGTTTTTCTTACTTTGAATGTTCCGGGCTTGCTGGCAGGGAGATGGGGAGAGCGTGCACCGGCCTGCGCGCCCAACATTGAAAATCACTTTCGCCAGCCTCCGGAGAAAGAGAGAGAGTGAGAGCGACAGAGCAAGATAGAGAGAAAGTGAGAAACAGAGAGAGAGAAAAAGAGGGGGGAGAGAAAGAGATAACAAGAGAGAGAGAACAAGAGAGAGAAAGAGTGAGAGAAAGAAAACAAGAGAGAGAGTGTGAGAGAGAAAGCAAGAGAGAAAGAAAACAAGAGGGAAAGTGAGAAAAAGAGAGAGAGCAAGAGGGGGAGAGATAGAGAAAGAGATAGAGAGAAAGAAAGAAAGAAAGAGAGAGATGAGAGAGGAAGGAAGAGAGTGAGAGAGAGGAAGAAAGCAAGATAGAGAAAGAGAGAGAGAAAGAAAGAAAGAGATGAGAGAGGAAGGAAGCAAGATAGAGAAAGAGAGAGAGAGAGAAAGAAAGAAAGAGATGAGAGAGGAAGAAAGTGAGAGAGAGGAAGAAAGCAAGAGAGAGAAAGAGAGAGAAAGAAAGAGATGAGAGAGGAAGGAAGAGAGAGAGAGAGAGGAAGAAATGAAGATGTTCCGCCCCAGACGCCTGATGGACCCAGAGGGCTTTCAGACGGCGCTTGGGGTTATTCCAGAGGCACTCGTCCACAGTTCGGCGGAGTCTCTCGCGGAGGCCTGGAACACGGCTGCAGCGGGGGCTCTTGACCGGATTGCGCCTTTGCGACCTCTCCGAGGCGTTAGACCCCGTAGAGCCCCATGGTTCAACGAGGAGCTCCGGGAGTTGAAACGCCAAAAGAGACGTCTAGAGAAGCGATGGAGGAAGAGTAGGTCTGAATCCGATCGAACACTTATAAGAGCTTTTATTAAGACTTACAAAGTGGCGCTCAAGGCGGCAAGATGCGCGTACCATGCCGCCTTGATTGCATCAGCGGAATCCCGCCCGGCCGCTCTGTTTAGGGTGACCCGCTCCCTTCTTAATCAGGGGGGAGTTGGGGAGCCCTTGCAGAGTAGTGCCGAGGATTTTAACACGTTTTTCGCTGATAAAGTCGCTCGGATTCGGGCCGACCTCGACTCCAATTGTACAACAGAGTCGACTGACAACGAGTCAGTCGAGGTGACTGGGGCACGTACTTGTCCACCTGTCTGGGAAGAGTTTGATCTGGTGATACCTGATGAAGTGGACAAGGCCATTGGAGCTGTGAGTTCCGCCACCTGTTTACTGGATCCGTGTCCCTCCTGGTTGGTTTCGGCCGGCAGGGAGGTGACACGGAGCTGGGCCCAGGAGATTACCAACGCTTCCATGGGGAGGGGAGTTTTTCCATCACTCTATAAAGAAGCGCTTGTGCGCCCCCTCCTCAAGAAGCCCTCCCTGGACCCAGCTGTCCTTAATAACTATCGTCCAGTCTCCAACCTTCCCTTTATGGGGAAGGTTGTTGAGAAGGTGGTGGCACTCCAGCTCCAGCGGTCCTTGGAAGAAGCCGATTATCTAGGTCCCCGGCAGTCGGGTTTCAGGCCCGGTTACAGCACGGAAACTGCTTTGGTCGCGTTGATGGATGATCTCTGGCGGGCCCGGGACAGGGGTTTATCCTCTGTCCTGGTGTTCCTTGACCTCTCAGCGGCTTTCGATACCATCGACCATGGTATCCTTCTGCACCGGCTGGAGGGGCTGGGGGTGGGAGGCACTGTTCTGCAGTGGTTCTCCTCCTACCTCTCTGGCCGGTCGCAGTCGGTGTTAGTGGGGGGTCAGAGGTCGACTCCTAGGTCTCTCCCTTGTGGGGTGCCTCAGGGGTCGGTCCTCTCCCCCCTGCTATTTAACATCTACATGAAACCGCTGGACGAGATCATCCAAGGACATGGGGTGAGGTATCATCAATATGCGGATGATACCCAGCTTTACATCTCCACCCCATGCCCAGTCAACGAAGCGGTGGAAGTGACTCAAGCTCAACCCGGATAAGACGGAGTGGCTGTGGGTTTTGCCTCCCAAGGACAATTCCATCTGTCCGTCCATTACCCTGGGGGGGGAATCATTGACCCCCTCAGAGAGGGTCCACAACTTGGGCGTCCTCCTCGATCCACAGCTCACATTAGAACAACATCTTTCAGCTGTGGCGAGGGGGGCGTTTGCCCAGGTTCGCCTGGTGCACCAGTTGCGGCCCTATCTGGACCGGGACTCATTGCTCACAGTCACTCATGCCCTCATCACCTCGAGGTTCGACTACTGTAATGCTCTCTACATGGGGCTACCTTTGAAAAGTGTTCGGAAACTTCAGATCGTGCAAAATGCAGCTGCGAGAGCAGTCATGGGCCTACCTAGATATGCCCATGTTTCACCATCACTCTGCAGTCTGCATTGGCTGCCGATCAATTTCCGGTCACAATTCAAAGTGTTGGTTATGACCTTTAAAGCCCTTCATGGCATCGGACCAGAATATCTCCGAGACCGCCTCCTGCCGCACGAATCCCAGCGACCGATTAGGTCCCACAGAGTGGGCCTTCTCCGGGTTCCGTCAACTAAACAATGTCGGTTGGCGGGCCCCAGGGGAAGAGCCTTCTCTGTGGCGGCACCGGCCCTCTGGAACCAACTCCCCCCGGAGATTAGGACTGCCCCTGCTCTTCCTGCCTTCCGTAAACTCCTTAAAACCCACCTTTGCCGTCAGGCATGGGGGAACTGAAACATCTCCCCCTGGGCACGTTTAATTTATGCATGGTATGTCTGTGTGTGTGTCTGTTAGCATATGGGGTTTTTAATATTTAAACATTTTAAACTTGTCTGATTACCCATGATTTGTTTCTACATGTTGTGAGCCGCCCCGAGTCTTCGGAGAGGGGCGGCATACAAATCTGAGTAATAAAATAAATAAAAATAAATAAGAAAGCAAGAGAGAGAAAGAGAGAAAGAAAGAGAGAGAGAGAGAGATGAGAGAGGAAGGAAGAGAGTGTGAGAGAGGAAGAAAGCAAGATAGAGAAAGAGGGAGAGAGAGAGAGAGAAAGAAAGAAAGAAAGAGATGAGAGAGTAAGGAAGAGAGTGAGAGAGAGGAAGAAAGCAAGAAAGAGAAAGAGAGAGAGAGAAAGAAAGAAAGAGATGAGAGAGGAAGGAAGAGAGTGTGAGAGAGGAAGAAAGCAAGAGAGAGAAAGAGAGAGAAAGAAAGAGAGAGAGAGGAGAGAGGAAGGAAGAGAGAGAGAGAGGAAGAAAGAGAGAGAAAGAAGAGTGGAAGGAAGGAAGAGAGAGAAATGATAGAAAAAAGGGGAGAAAAAAGAGAAATGAGAAAATGATTGAGGCAGAGAATGACAGGAAAGAAAGAGAAACAGAGAGAGAAGTGACTCTTGATTTAAAGCTTATGGTAAAAGCACTTAAATAATAACAGAGAAAAAAAACCAGCCCTCACCTGTTTTTATTAATAGTTTTGCTGGTTGTTTTAGTTTTAATAGTAATGGATTTTGGGGTTTTTTAATTATTAATTTCTTTTAATAAAAAAGAAGGGATTTATTTATTTATTTGTTTGTTTGTTTGTTTGTTTGTTTGTTATTTCTATGCCGCCCAGTCCCAAGTTTTTCCTTATTTCCAGATTGCATTTCTTCTTGGTGAGGTTCCGCCCATTGCTTCTTGTACTATTTTCAGGTGGCATGGAGAATAAATAGATGCCATCTGTTCTGTGGCAGCCCTTTAAGGATTGGGAAACTACTATTATATTCCCCCTCAATTTTCTATTTGTTGAGCCAAACATACTCGTTCTCTTAGCCCTTGGTCATAGGATTTAGCCTCTAGGCCAGGGGTGTCAAACTCAATTTCATTGAGGGCCACATCAGGGCTGTGTTTGACCTCAGAGGGCCGGGGGAGGGCTTGCCCAGGGTGTGTGGCCATGGTGGCATGGCACGGGATTTGGGGGGCAGTAGTTTTAAAATGGTGGGGGGGGCAGACACTTAGGCTGTATGGGGCCCCAAATTCCTGATGGCGGCCCTGACTGGAATTAATCACTTTTGATAAGATTCCAAATCTGAGAACTCCAAATAGCTAACAAAAGATGTAATAGCTTTTCCTTTAAAATTTTTAATCTTGCATTTGATTTGTGAAATAATGTAAAACACTGTAGAGTGTAGCTGGATGATATTCTTTGATTTTTTCCCCTCACAACGAACACTTTTGTCCTCTGTTTTTAATGTAGATTGAAGCACTTTGAATAGCATGATTCAGGGATAAATAAATACTATTCAATATTCATGCTACTTAAAGATTTTCTTATAATGCTTTGTCATATTATTCAGAAAGAAATGACAGAATTAGTTTGTGGAAAAAACACAAAATGAATTTAAAAAACTATTAATTATTTGAGAAACATTCCACCCAAGTAATTCCTTTTCTATAAACAGTTCTGTTTTAGAAACAGTAAAGGATCTGTCATATGTTCAAAATGCATACTTAATGTTTGATTAAAGTTCTGTTAGAACACAAAATAAAAAGAAACAAAATGCCCTAATTATTGGGCTCCATTCTTTATTGGGAAAAGAGGAGGGAAGAAAACGTTCTAATTTTGCAGTGTTCGCATGCAAAGCCAAATTTCAGGGCCATCCTTAAAAATAGAATGTATGTAAAGAAAGTTTAAAGTCTCTGCAAATGTTAGCATGTATAACTTTCATTTCAAGATTGCTGAAATAAAATTGAAAGCCTAATTGGTAGGAAAAGGATGGTTTTTCTCTTTCAAATGCCATTCTAGTGAGGCTGCATAACCTCATAGCTATGCTTGAAATATTTTGTTAATATTTAGCTACAAGTCTCGGGACCTTCAAACCTTCGCTGTCATCTTTTATTTTTATAATATAAAAATTCAAAATGAAAAAATTAGTAAATGGATAACTTAACATTCCTATGAATGCTGTATGGCTTGACTAAGAATTCTAAAGTTAACAATTAGCATATACTGCAAATTTTCACAAATTCCTCCTCCCAATTGCAGTCTACTGAAAAGCTAGTCCAAGCATTATAATATCAATTCTAGAATAGTACTGGAAATGCCATTAGACGTGTGTGGTTCCACAAAGATTAGTTCAATTTTGTCTTTGCTGAAAATCTTTGCTGATAGCTACCTCCACAAACATAACCTGTAGAAGCATCTGTATGGATACAATACATAATCCTGAAAACAATTTCTTACAATTTTATTGGTTCATGCTATTCTTTTTATTCCACATCTCAGCATGGTTTGCAGAATATTTTATGAGATGTAGTCTAGACAAGTAGGTTCATGAAGATACAGTAATACCTCATGATACGAACTTATTTGGTGCAAGGAGGAGGTTCGTAAGACGAAAGGTTCGTAAGACGAAACATTGTTTCCCATAGGAAACAATGTAAAGTCAATTAATCCGTGCAACCAAAAAAACCCCCGCAAAAAAACGGCTTTTGGCGACTGCTGGGAAGCCGCGCGGCTGTTTTAAAAGGTGACAGCCGGCCTGGGGGGCTTCCCAGCACCCCCCCCAAACCCGGGTTCGGGGTTCGGGGGTGCTGGGAAGCCCCCCAGGCCGGCTGTCACCTTTTAAAACAGCCGCGCGGCTTCCCAGCTGTCTCCCGAAGCCGAACGCCAAAGCCGAACTTCCGCGTTTGGCTTCGGGAGACAGCTGGGAAGCCGCGCGGCTGTTTTAAAAGGTGACAGCCGGGCTGGGGGGCTTCCCAGCAACCTCCCGAACCGAACTCAGGGTTCAGAAAAATTTTGCCTCTTCTTACGAACTTTGTTCGAGTTACGAACCGGCGTTCGGGAGGCTTCTGGGAAGCCCCGCCGCCCAGCTGTCACCTTTTAAAACAGCTGCGCGGCTTCCCAGCAGTCTCCGAACGCCGGTTCGTAACTCGAAAAAAGTTCGTAAGAAGAGGCAAAATTTTTCTGAACCCCGGGTTCGTATCACGAGTTGTTCGTAAGACGAGGGGTTCGTATCTTGAGGTACCACTGTACTTCCAGCTGTGAAATAACCACAGTACTGAATAATATAGAATTGTTCCTGTCTAGATATTGATTTCATAAGTTGAGTAGGGTTGGATACATTTATTTACATCAGTGTGTGGAAGTAATGGACTTCCTTTGCCCTATACTTCAGCAGTAACTTATTGTTTGGTACAGAAGCAAAGAGCATAGCCCACTTATCAGAAAAGTAGCACTCAGACATTCAAGTGGATGCAAGTATATTTGATGCTTTCAGATTTTGTTCAAGTCAAGATAAATAGCAACTTAACTGAAACACCTTTTTAGTCAAGTGTTGGAATCTATCATCCCTGTGAAGTATTTCTGTTCATGGATAAGTAGTCTGTCTAAATTATTTATACAAATCCATAAGTTAACTCTTGATGAATTGTTCATAAACCTCTGTCATGAAAAAGGGAAAGTACAAAACCCACCCGTTCAATGGCAAAAAAATAATAATTTTAGCTTATATGCCAGATAGCACCAAATTTTTTCAGCTGTTGACTAGGAGGGATTAAATGGTTAGTTAGCCATGCAGAAAATATGGACCCTTTACATTACCAAAGTATCATATTATCTGTAAGCTATACAATTGTAAATAATATTTTCACACTTGTAAAATGATTTGTCATGTTGTAACCACTGTCAACCCCTCAAATAGCATCTGAGAAATAAATTAGAATCCACTCCGCTGTTCTCAAGCAAAAAGTTCGATTTCTTAGCAGAGCCATGTTGGTTATGTTTCAGGCATTCTAGTAATAAATTCTTTCCAGTTCTCCACCCAGGTTAAGATTCATTTCACATCCCCACACCCAGAAGTGCAATCACATGGACCAGTCTGGTGCAGGAAGTAGGATTCACCTACTTCCTCTTTCATAGTTGACATAGAACAAAAATGACATTGAACACTGAGTGAAGGAATTTGTTGTGGCTATTTCTCTTCTACCCATCCCAATTCTCTTATGCTGTGTTACTGTGGCAGGTCAAAGCCTCTAACTCCACATGATGGCTTTCAGACTGATAGGTGGCCCCCCTTTCGCAAAGACCCATCTCCTGGAACGATAGAATGAACACATAGGGGTTAGTACCACTTTCAAACCCTCCTTCGTCCCCCATTAGGCTTGGTTGGGTAATTTTCAGGGAACTGCTGGATTAACCTATCAGCCTTGATATTCCAACCCAGGTAGCCTCCAACAGAAGATACCCCTTCCAATGAATCAAGTACTGTAAATTGCCCTGGAAAATGTGGGAATCTAATTTTTTTTCCACTTCATAGTGGGTTTCCCCCTGTATCACTACAGGGGGAGGGGGAGGCTGTGCGCGTGGCCTAATGTTGGACCCGATCACCGGCTTAAGCAGGCTGCAGTGGAATACAGGGTGGATCCTCCCTAGGATTCTGGGCGATGCAAGCTGCACCGTGACTGGATTGATTACTTTCACAATTGGAAAAGGGCCTAGAAATTTCGGACTTAGCCTTTTGCTAGGCAGAAATGTATTTAACCAAATGTATTTGGTAGACAGGAAAACCTTATCTCCCACTCTAAAAAGGTGTTGGGGAGATCAATGTTTAGCTGCTTGTTTCTTATAGGCTTGCGCTGCCTCCACCAGAGCCTCCCATTCTCTTTTCAATTTCTCCATCCACTCTTCCAATGTGATGGATGAGGGAGGTTCTGTAGGTAGTTTCGGCATGGGAATGAATTCTTGACCACTAGTGACCTGGAAAGGAGTTGCTGTACACTACTTCTGCGAAAGGCAGCAGTTCTGCCCAATTGTTCTGCTGGCAACTCACATAACATCTGATATATTGTTCCACTAGGGACAGAGCTTTCTCTGCTGCTCCATTTGTGGAAGGGTGGGACACAGAACTAAGTCCTTGGGTGGAACCAATGGTGCATACAAATTCCCTCCAGAATCTGGCAGTGAATTGGACCCCCCGATCTGATATGATTCTACTGGGGACTCCATGCAATCTGCAAATATGTTTTAGGAATAACTTAACCAGATGTCTGACTGTGGGTAGTCCTGAACAAGTGATGAAATGGGCTTGTTTGGAGAATAAGTCGATGACAGTCCAAATAACAGTGTTGCCCTTGCTCTTGGGGAGTTCCACTATGAAATCCATCGCTATTTCTTCCCAGAGTCTAGTAGGGTTGGCTACTTGCTGCAGAAATCCTGGGGGTTTTCTGGGTCTATGTTTCCTGGTGGCACAACTTCACACATAATCTTCAACTTCCGCTCTCATCCTGGGCCACCAGAACTGCCTCCACGCCAGGTGCAATATTTTCAGGAACCCGAAATGGCCCCCTAGTCTGGAGTCATGACTCCATTGCAGAATCTCTAATCGCAGGCTGGCAGGCACATGCAGTTTGGTTCCCTTCTAAGCCAATCCGTCCCTCAGTGTTAGGATTTCCTTATGGTTGTTGAACCATGGGTCAGTTGGCAAAGCTGATTTCAATTTGTTCTCCCACTCCCCCTTTCCTGGTGGAAACTGTCTCCTAGTCTGGTCACAGGTGTGGACAGGTGCAGCTTTCTCCTTATTTTCAGGATGTGGGGAAAGACATAGGATGATCAGATGGACTTCTTCCTCTCTCTTGCTATTGTACTGTGGTTTTCATGACAAAGCGTCAGCAAGGAGATTCTTCCCATCCGGGATATGTTTCAGTGTAAAATTGAAATGTCTGAAGTATTGGGCCCGTGCACTTGCTTAGGAGAAAGCCTCCGAGAGGTCCTTAATGCTTCGACGTTCTTATGGTCAGTCCACACTTCAAAAGGAATTGCTCCAACTTCTAGGAAATGCCTCCATGTCCCCATGCTAGACATACAGCAAATGCTTCCTTTTCCCAAATGGCCCACCTCCTCTCGGTGGGAGTTAGCTTTTTGGAAAGGTATGCACAAGGTAACAGCTGTCCTTTCCATCATCTTGTGAAAACACCACTGCTATTGCCATATCACTGGCATCTGACTGGATCACAAATTTTCACTTGGGGTCATGATGTTGCAGGATTGGCTTCTTTGCAAAAAGTCTTTTGAGCCTTTCGAAAGCCTTTTGGCATTACATCGTCCACCTGATTGGCTGAGATGGTTTGGGCTTAGTAGGGGTTGACCCAGTCTTTAGTAGCTTGGTTAGGGGCAAGGCACCTTCAGCGAAAGCTGGAATGAACTGTCGGTAGAAATTTGCAAATCCTAAGAAACTTTGTAATTGTTTGCTTGTTTGGGTAGGTTGCCAATCAAACACAGCCTTCACTTTGGCTGGGTCCATTTCTATGCCTTGGTTTGAAATGCGGTATCCCAAATAGTCTACTGACGTCTGGTGAAATTCGCATTTGGAAAATTTTACATAGAGCTTAGCAGCCAAAAATTTCTTCAAGACTTGTCTCACCAATTTGACATGGTCAGGCAGATTCTGGCTGTAGATAAGAATGTCATCTAAGTACAAAAGAACTCCGTTATAGAGATGGGCGTGTAGAACTTCATTTATGTACTGCATGAACACAGTGGGGGCTCCCTTCAGACCAAATGGCAGAGCTCAGAATTGGAAACTCTCCAATGGGCAGTTGAAAGCACTTTTCCACTAGTCCCCTTCCTTTATTCTGATAAGGTAATAAACCTCTCAAATCCAGTTTGGTAAATATTTCCCCCTTAGCTTGATGATTAAGTAAGTCTTTCATAAGGGGGAGAGGATAAGTATTCTGCACACACACCACATTTAAATTTTGGAAATCAACCACTGAACGAACCCCTCTATCTGTCTTCTCCTTAAAGAGAACTGGGGCTGCTGTCCTGGAATTGGCAGGCTGAATGAATCCCCTTCTCAGGTTGATGTCTATGTACTCTCTCAGCTCTTCCAATTCCCTTGGTGACATTGCATACAATCTAGGCTTTGGGAGAATTACCCCTGGTTCAAATTCTATTGCAGTCTGTTGGTCTGTGAGAGGGCAGTTCATTGCAACCTTCCTCACTGAAAATTCTTTCCAAGTCTCTGTATACCAGAGGCATCTTTCGGAGACCTGGGAGTGTCCCTTCCTTCATCACAGCTACTGCTAATGGGCCGTCTGGTTCTTCCTAGGGAGGGGGTTTTCTCCTGCCAGTCTCTGAAGGAGAGTTAAGGCCGAGGGGGTGGGTAAGCTTGCAATATCCATCCTCCCAACTAATGGTGGGGGTCCATTTGTCCAACCAGGCCAAACCCAACACGACTGCTTCCAACATTTTGGGGGTGACTATGAATCTCAGGAATTCACTGTGTTGGTCCATTCGCAACTCCACTAACTCAGTCAGGAGTGTGTCTGGAACTCCGCCCACTACTGTCTACTTGTTGGAAATGGATGGGTTTGGATTTTTAATTTCTCCACTACCTCAAGCACCCTCAGAGCCCCTATTTCTCCCTCCTCCCCCATGGCCATTACTTTAATCCTTGCTTCAATGAGGAACAGAGGGATGGGCTCACTCACCATTGGGTCATCTACTCCACCAGGCTCCTCATTCCAATCAGGGCTGGGTCCTTAAGGAATAGTTTCTTCACCTTTAGGAAAATCCTCAGGAGGGCACAGCTCCGTTGTTTGAAAGGGCCAGCGATCCGGCAGTTTCAGAGGAGAGAGGGCCGCCAAACAGTTAGCCCCCTTATGGCCAGTCTGGTCACACCAATAGCAATTTATTCCCCTCATGGCCTCTGAGCACGTGAAAAGATAGCGTTTTTAAAAATCAATAGGTACATGGTGAGGGGGAGGGTTCTTCTCAGCACAACTGCATCATCCAAAGCAATTTCCATGGCATGCCAGTTTTGAATGTCCCAGCTGCCTCTGCCACGCAATTCACAAGCTTCTCTCAATTCTGGGCCAATGGCACTTTTAAAAGTATGGACCAAAAGTTTTTCTGGCCATTCTCTCAGGTTGCAGGCAACTTTTCTGAGTTCCTCCACAAATTTCTTCACAGGCTGTCCAGACTGCCTTAACTGACAAATCTGGTTCTCTGCCTGTCTGGCTTGCCACATCATCAACCTCCGGGGCCCCTCATTGTGCAATTTAGCAGGCAGTCTTGTTGTCTCCCCCTCCTCCATCCCTTTTGAGAAGCTATCAATCAACTGCCGATCACTAGTGAACAAATGGTCATATTCCCCTCCAAACCCAGCTTGGAAAGATGGTGAGCCAATTGCAGTCACTGAAGCAGGAAGAAATGGGGTGAGCCAGGGGTGGAATCCTTCCATTGTGGAATTTCCTTGCTGAAAAAGAGGGCTTCCTCTCTGCCTCCTTTCACTTAGAGGGGGAGTCACTTGGGCAAAAGAAAAGGCTGCATTCATCTACATAGTGGCAGTGTAGAGAGGCGACTGCTGTGACACCCCCCCCCCCCCATGCTGGAGGTTTCCTCCCGTACCTTCAACTCTGATTGGATCCTCCAGGAGAGGAGGGTTGAAAACTCCAAGCCATTCCACCTCCAGGTTCTTGGTTAACATTCTCTCTTCCATTCTCTTGAGTCTACTCTCTGCCCATGGTGGGGAGCAAATGGATGGAAAGAAAAATGTGATTACTGGAAAAATGTGATTACTGGAAATAGCATCTGAAAAATAAATCAGAATCCACTCCGCTGTTCTCAAGCAAAAGGTTCGATTTATTAGCAGAGCCATGTTGGTTACGTTTCAACCAATCCAGTAATAACTTCTCTTCAGTTCTCCACCCAGGTTAAGGTTCATTTCACATCCCCACACCCACAAGTGCAATCACGTAGACTAGTCTGGTGCAGGGATTCACCGACTTTCGTACAGTTGACACAGAACAAAAGATGACCTTGAACACTTAGTGAAGGAATTTGTTGTGGCTATAACTTCTCTTCTACCCCTCCCAATTCCCTTATGCTGTGTTACTGTGGCAGGCCAAAGCCTCTAACTCCACATGATGGCTTTCGGCCTGACACCCACCCACACAGTGAAGGGCTACCAAAATTTTTACTACCACACTGTGGCTGTGCCTTATGCAGGAAGCCCTGCATACAACATCTTTCAGTGCAAATCGGTTGCTCTGGGGTGGAGCTCCATTTTTGCTACCCCACTGTGCTCCCCTCCCGGGCAGTAGCCCACCCCTGCATGCAGCCACCCCTTTCCAAATCCCATATGTTGCATTTGCTGGCCAAATTGGAAAGAACTGTTATGATATTCCATTAATGTGCAGTTAACAAAATGTAAATATTTTTTACTTTAGTAACACTAAAAGAATAAGTCTGACAAATTCTGCATTTATTTCCCTTTCTTTATATATAGTAGCTTTATTCATGTGCAAAAAAGAATGTTAAAATTTCTATGTTGATAAATGGGCATATTCTTGTAAAAAGAAACTGCCTGGCTTTCATAAGCTAGCTAATTTTGACCAATCATGTAATCATGGTCAGTCCACTTAGATGAACATGATCTGGAGATCCAGCATTCTAAGTAACTCTATAAAGTCTGAAAAACTGTTTCAGAAATCTAAATTGAATGGTACTGCTTATCCAGTATACCAACCAACTGGCCACAAAGCCTTATTAAGGAACAGATAAAGAACTGATCATTTTGAATCCCCCTATGAAGCATGTTACTTGTAGATGTAATTGCTATTTTGATATAATTTTCTTCTGACTTTCCTATTGGGGGAATAACATACATAGAGCATTAAGTAATCACTCATTCTCAACTGCACTGAGATCCTAAAGATATAATAATAATTATGAACTGGAAAAAGTTCAACATTCTCCAAGAGTCTGAAAATGACATACAGCAAAATCAAATCATTACTTTTTTTATATAAATCAAAGAATTTTACTTAGTTCACTGCCCGATCTGCCCTACATAATACATATGTAGGTAATCCTTGTTTAATTATGGTAATCAGAATTTCTATTGCTAAACAATGCAGTTGTAAAGTGTGGTGTCAATGCATCAATTTTCAATGGCAATCATAGCATTAGGCAAGGATCATAAATCATTAAGCAAAATTCTTCTCACAGGTTCCAACAGGGGGAAAGCCGGCAGGAAGTTACAAGTCCAAGGTGGCTCACAAACAGGCTAGCAGGCAGGTAAGTGGCAGGATGGGGAGGAATGTGTGGGTGACTGATGAAGTCCAGCACTAGCCAAGTAAAGCTGGGATGGCTGCTGCTACTCAAGAAAGCTTACCAGAGCAACTTTCATTTTTCCTTACTGGCTTCTCCATTCCCTTAGCTTAGGGGAAGCAAGCATGGAACTTCATAAATGATGCCAAGGGCTGGTTGCCAAGGGCCCACATTGTGATCACATAACCATGATATTGCTGGGATCGACTGGTTGACGGCTTTGGCTTGGCGACAATGGATACATAAATACCACTTGTTCAATACTAACTTTGAATGATTTCTGAATTAATCAAGACTTCCTCCCTTTCAGGAGGTAAAGTTTATATGTTCATAAGCTTTATCTTATGTATTTAAAAAGGCTAATTTCACTTGTAGTTTACACTATCTCATTCTTAGTTAATTGAAACAAGCATAATTTAATACATAATGACGTTTGAATACTAATTGAAAGTCTAGGCTGGAATTAAGTTAAATAAACTTTCAAAAATGCAGCCTCAAAACTGGTCATTCAAGATGTTTAAATAGTTCAGCATTTTAAGAAATAAATGTTATTTCTTTTTTTGACTCTCAAAATAATATTTCTAAACATATATTTCTCCGTGTGTGAATGTGTATGTATTGTTTATTAAGAATGTATTCAGAAAATCCAGAAAGAATGGATATAATTACTCCAAACTAACAGCCATTGACAAAGAAATTCTTATACGCATCTGAATTGATTCTAGAACAAATTTTATAAGAACTCATTGATGCTTAATTTAATACCTGCATTTTTAGCACAGAGAATTCCAAGATATAATTCTTCGGAGACGGGCGGCATACAAATCTAATAAATCTAATCTAATCTAAATCTAATCTTATTTCCAGATTAAGATATGAAATGAACTTGAAAATCAAATTCTTGAAAATCAAGAATCTTATGTCCTTAGGATATTCACTCATATTGATAATAATATAAAGCGTATGAATAGTTTATTTCAGTGCATATAAAGGCATAATATGTACTCCCTTGACACACACACAAAAAGTATAAGTAGAGTTTAAAATATGAACAAAATTATAAAATATTGCACAGATTTCAGCCTAAATTTACATATGATTGTAGTGTTTCCATTTTGTTGTATCACCAAATCAAACTTTTTGCATACTATATAAATGTAGTGCAGGGGTTGGCAATCTTAAACACTCGATTCGGATCAGTTTCCCACAGAAAAGAATACATCGGGAGCCACAAAACCTTTTTGACATCTAAAATGAAGATAACATTACATACATCATTTTTTACCTTTATGCGATATATTAAAAACTATAGTGTTGCTTATGGGAGCTCACAGCTGGCAACTGACTGCGGGTTACCCACGAATCCAATTGAGAGAAAAAACCTTCGACAAGAAACTTGAAAACAACCTTTTCTCTTTGGTGAGGCAACCCAGATTAAATCCAGGATGACCCTTTTATTGAAAGCAAACAAAGAAAGGCAGGCTTCTGTGATGCTACATTTCACATGGGTCTGTTACACCAATTCAAACTTATAACGTATTAAGCGTACAAAATATAACCAATAAAAATCACACAACTTGTGCTACATTTCAAAGTGCTGATTCATGAGAAAAAGAAAGCAAGAGCGAGAGAAGGGCCCCATCAGCCCACCTCATGATATATAATGTTGCACTTTTCTTAGGCTAGCAGCAAAGAAGGCAAGATAAGAGTGCAGGGAAGGAGAATGTTGCTAGAGAAACTGGGTCATCATACATGTCATGCTCAAGGTCTATGCTTTTCGCATGCACATTCCAAGACACTAGTTCCCGCGTTCCCACAGTTGCTGCTATTATTATTATTATTATTATTATTATTATTATTATTATTATTATTATTATTATTAAATTGGATTTCTTTTTATGAAATCAATGACCTGGTACAGAGAAAACACATTTTTATTTCTGCATGCAACAAAACAGTTTGAACTCCAAAAAAGAAGATGGGTCAAAAAGCTCAATATATCATGTGCCGGCAGGTGTTGCATATTTTATTTATTTATGTGATGCATATTTTGAGTGACAGGGAGCCACAGTAGAGGGATGAAAGAGACACATACAGCTCCAGAGCTACAGGTTGCAGGCCCCTGGCATAGTGAGTGTGTGTGTGTGTGTGTGTGTGTAAGTGAGTGTGTAGATAATCTACAACTGGCTGCCAGTTGTAGGTTATCTACACACTCACTTACACACACACACACTATGCCAGGGGCCTGCAACTTGTAGCTCTGGAGCTGTATGTGTCTCTTTCATCCCTCTACTGTGGCTCCCTGTCACTCAAAATATGCATCACATATATGCAACGCCTGCCGGCAGATGATATATTGAGCTTTTTGACCCATCTTCTTTTTTGGAGTTCAAAATGTTTTGTTGCATGCATGAAAGATAAACTTTCTACATTTAAATGCACCCACATACACATACACAAAAGAGATACATCTTTCTCCTTATTTTAATAATTATCCTTACAAGAAACAATAAAGGAATAATTGAACACAAACCTATAATGATAGACTTTTAAAAATATTTAAAATGTGGATTAAAACATATCAGAAGCTTATGACCAAGGAATGCCTAAGTTTGGCTTTAGAAATATAATGTGATAATGTTATGATTGTATACTAATAGAAGTACTGTAGTTTGTTGTTGACCCAAAAGAAAATAATTTTAAAATGCCTGGTGTATGTTAAGTTTAGGTACAGTTCTGGAAACTAGAAGCTGAGTAAAGGAAGATCTGGCTGGTAATTAAATGGACTAACATGGATTAAATAGTTTCCACGGCTCCTGAATAGAGTCTATTGGTCTGTTCATTCATATCCAGAATAAGATTAGTCTGTCAATTTAAACAGATCAAACCATAATAAGGATTTATGGCTGCTGGGTAAAAATAGGAAACATTTGCAAAAACATTTGGGAGCAAAATCTTGGAAAGAATATAAATATTTATTGTAGAAAAAGCCCTTTTAAAGGGGGATAGTGGGCCAAATAGAATCTTGTCTAATGCGATTTTTTTTTTAATCCAAAGGGTTTTTTGTGTTTGGTGTAAATTATTATTATGTAATTGGATATATTGATACCAGTCTAAGTTGAGGCCAATCTCTGCAAGAGTTTGTTTGGGTATTAAAAGGTCATTTGAGTCAAGTACTTGTTCGTAAGTTATTATCTTATTTATGGGAAGAAGTTTAGGATAAGTAAATACTTCAATTGGTGAAATACATTTTGGAATAGCTAGGTAACAATTCTTCTTAATAAATTGCAAAACATGGATTAATGCATTACGAATGTAATGTTGCTTGATATAAGGTGCTATTTTGTGCAAGTCTGTTAGTGAGATGGCATGCCATCCCATAAGGAGGTCATAGCCTTCTAGTACAAGTAGCCTTCTGTTTTTCAGAGTTATCCACTCCCTAATTAAATTAAACATTGAGGCTTTGTAATACAATTCCATATTAGGGAGTCCAAATCCTCCTCTTGTGCAGTGGTCAAACATACATTTCATTTTTATCCTTGCCTTCTTCTTTGCCCAGATAAATTTACGGAACTTTTAATGTGGTGACTCAAAAAAGGCTTTATTTAATTCTGTTGGGGCAGCTTGAAATAAGTATAGATATCTTGGGAGAATGTTTGATTTGATCGTGGCTAGCCTTCCCATTAAAGAGAGAGGAAGTTTTGTCCATTTTTTCAATTCTTTGTCTACATCTTCTGTGAGTTTATCATAGTTGCACAGTTCGCGGTGATCCATATTTAGGTGATCCTAAATATTTAATTTTTTTGTAGATTTGAGTTTAGATAGTTCTAGTTTAGTTATCTGGATTTGAGACAAATTTTTAATTATCATTTTGGTTTTTTCTTTATTAATATTTAGTCCAGACACGGTACCAAATGTCTCCATTTCTTTAATAAAGTTTGTAATTGTTTTTAATGGGTCCTGTAATATGAAAACCATGTTGTCAGTAAAAGCTTGAACTTTAAAATGTTCATGTTTTATTTTAAGACCTTATTTTAATGCCACAATAAAAAGTAATGGGGCTAGTGGACATCCTTCTCTGACACCTTTACCAATATATATCTTATCTGTGATATCATTGTTGACTAGTATATTCGCTGTCGGGATAGTATATAAGGCTCTACTTAGATTAACAAAGTGATTACCAAAGTTCATAATTTCCAGTTGTTAAATAAGAAATTGCCAGTGTAAACTATCAAAAGCCTTATAAAGGTCAACAAATATGAACGCAGCAGGCTTATCAATATTTTTATTGTAATTTTCTATGGAGTCAAGTATAATTCTAGTATTCATTCCAATGTTCCTTGTCGGGAGGAAACCATTTTGATCAGCATGTATAATAATATTTAAAATCATTTTTAATCTATCAGCGATAATTGTAGCAAAGATTTTATAATCTGAGTTTAGTAGGGGTATCGGACGGTAAGTCTGTATATGGGACCTATTTTTCTCATCTTTCGGGACTAATATTATGTAGGCTTCGTTTCATGTGTCAGGAATTAGAGCTTCTTCTAGTACTTCATTAAATAGTTTAAGAAGTATAGGATTCAAGACTTCCGGCAGGAGCACGACCGCGTCGGGGGTGCGGAGGCACAGCTCTGTCTCCGCATCCTACCTTTCCGGGATTGCAGGGCACAATTTGTGCTGTGCCGACACCCAAAGGGGTCGGCCCAGGACAGGGGGTCTCCTGGATCCCCCGGGACGGATCGCCGCAGCCCTGGGGGCTAGGAAAAGCCCCGCAGCTGCATCAATGGAGAGCTGCATCCAGGCGGCTGCCTGGGTGTAGCCAAAGCGGTTGCTGAGAGAAGGAAGTCAAAAATAGAACAGAGAAGTCTACGAAAAAGCAGATCAACGGATAAAGAAGTCTGATAGCACCACAAGATAATCTTTTGGTATCTCAACGATAAAGCTTGAAAAGAGAAGATCCTAGATTGAAAGGCGAACATAAACAAAGTAAAAAAACCTGTAAGTGATATCCATACGCTCAGAAGGAAAAACGACCGGAACTACTTGCCTTTGTTAATTTTAATAGTATAATTTTCTTTTTTGAATTTTAAGACCATAGTGTGCTCTTTTTTCCTTGCTATTCATATTTTTATAATCATATTATCTTTTTTTAAAATAGTAATCAAAGACTGAATTGCTAATTAGTCAAATTGGATGAAGTAGGAATACCTAAATGAATTGAGCACATGAATACATGAACTGAATAAACTGAACTGAATTGAAATCACTCCATTTGAATGAAATTTTACTGAAACTTTAACTATTTGGAATACATTTTGGACTGTCTATTGTAGTTTTTCATTTTTATATTTTTTTTCTTATTTTTTTTTCTTATTTTCTCTCTTTTTCTCAGAATTTGTGAGACTATTTTTCCTAACCAGACATCGGAGGCGTAAGGACTCTTTTTTTTCCTTTTCTTGTATTTTTTTCTTTTTATACAATAAGAAGACATGGATTTCATTTTTATTTTTATTTTTATTTTGACATTATAGATATTATATTGGATATTGTCTTTGGAGTTTTTCTTTTTGGGCACCTTACATAAAAGCATAACTCATATTTGATATATTTGGACTTACCAGGTTTTTTCTTGGACTCTTTTTCTAGATTTTGATATTCTTTTTTCCTCTTTTTAAATTTTTGGTATTGTTATTACTTTTTTACCTTTTTACTCTTTTAAAATATTATAAATAACACCCTAATATTTTTTTTCTTTTTTCTTAAATAATTCTTAATAGTTTTTCTCCTTTCTCCTCTTTCTTTACCCTTCCCCACTAGAATTATAGGTTTCCCTTTTTTCCCCTTATTAATTAATTATGTGCTAGAAGCTTTATTTTCTTTCCTTCCTCACCTGGTCCCCCTCCCCCCATAAGCTTTGGATTTTAAAAAACTGAACTGTTGTTTTTTTTCTTTTTCTTTAATTAATTACTGTATTAATAGAATTGAATTGATATCCCCTTTTTTCTCTTTTAAATATTATTTTTTGTTTCCAGTATTATATATTTAAAACTTTTCTCTTCTTTAATTGAGAATAAATAAGACATTGATTTAAGTAATTGTTAAACAAAGTAGAAATTTTAGAATATGAAAGATTCTTACAGGGCACAAAGTGTGACTTCAGTGACAACAACAACAACGCGAAAACAAACAACTACTCCAACTTTGACTTCAACTCCCACACCTAAAGTCTCTCCAACATCATCTCCATTACAACAAAGGACTATAACTACTATGCTGGCCAAAGAGAAAGAAAAAGAAAAGTCATATATGGATCCAAACTTCCAGAGTATCCAAGATGCATTGGCAGGCATCCAAGATTTCATGCAGAAGACACAAACACAGACAAAAACTCAACTTGACACTAATAAAGAGGAAATGAAAATGCATCTCCAAGAAATGAAGCAAGAAATGAGGCAAGAGATGAAAGAGATGAAAGATGAGATCAAAAAAGAAAATGCTGAACTTAAAACTGAAATAACAGAAGTGAAAGGAAATGTTGCCAAAATGGATGGGAATATAAAAGTTATGCAACAAAACTTACAAGACAGTGAAAAAAGAATACAAGTGACAGAAGAAACAATGCAAGCTATGGGGCGGAAAGTGGAAGAATACGAAGACTACAACTATGCGGCCCGTAGAGGATTTGACATAGCAATAACTAACCTTGAACTCCAATCCGCATCACACGGCTTGAGATGTCAAAATATTGAAGAAGAAAGAGATGAAGACTTATTTGCAAAAATGGCAGAAGTTATAGGAGGCATTATGCAGGCGGATCCAGCAGAATTGGTAGGAGAAATCGATGAAGTTTACAGAGTCCAGACTGGGTATGTAAGATGCCATAATCTACCAAGAGAAGTTCATGTTAAGTTTTCAAGAAGAATGATTAAAGATGAGATACTGAGATTGACAAGAAATGAGACTTTCCAACGTAATGGAAAAGAAATCACGATTTTGAAACAAGTCCTGAATAGAGTGCGAGAAAGTAGAAGAGAATATTATTTTCTTACAAGCATTTTAATTAAAAAGAACATTGTCTTCAGATGGCTGGTACCAGAAGGTTTGACTCTAATTTGGCAATCAACGAAAGTGAAAATAGAAAGCGTGGAACAAGCAAGATCCTTCTTAGCACGCAGCGGATTGGACAGAACTGAACAAATCCAGATTGAACCAAAGAGTAGTGATGACATGATGGGGGCCCCAGGTGGAAGAGGGGAAGAATTACAGGTAGTGAAGCAGAAACAACCACAGGCTTCACAAGAATTAATCTTGGAAACGAGACTTCGAGAACCAAAAGAAGCTAAAAGGTACTACAAATAAAGATGACACATGATTTGAAAAATTTTCAGTCAATGTAAACGGATTGAATAACCCAAGGAAAAGGAACCAAGTATTAACTAAACTCACAAAACAAAAAACGCAGATAAATATCTTACAAGAAGTTCATACCAAAAAATCAAAACCAAGTCTTCTCAACAATTCAAAATTGGGGAAATTATATACTAGTTTGACCAATCAAAAGAAAAGAGGAGTGGCAATGTATATCAATGAATTAATTGAATCTAAAGAAATATATAATGATAGTGATGGAAGAATTTTGATAATACAATTAGATTTAGAAACAAAACCTTTTGTAAGTGTTTCAATTTATGCACCAAATGACAACCAAAAACAATTTTACAAAGATTTGCATGAAAAAATAAGTGAATTATCAATTGAAAATATGATAATAATAGGAGATTTAATGTAATCTCAGATGATCAAATGGATTATACTGGAAAAAGAAAAGAAAAGAAAAAAAGGTAATCTTACCTGTGACGTTTTGGAAAATGAGTACAGAACTATCATTAAAAGATGTATGGCAAGAATACCATTTAAAAGAAAAACAATATATTTTTTATTCTAACCCACATAAGACCTGGTCCAGAATCGATATGGCTTGGGCTCCAACCCATATAATGGAACAAATCAGTAAGATAAAAATAGAGACAAATATTTGGGCAGATCATAATCCTTTGTGTATATATTGGAAAGGCAAAAGGAAAATAAACAATTGGTCAATGAATAGGAACATAATAAAAGACCCAGAGTATAAAAAATGAATAGAGAAAGAATTAGAGATTTTTTTTAAAATAAACAAAAATAGCAATACTACTCAAAATTTATGGGACACAACAAAGGCATATATACGTGGGTTAACAATATCTTTCATAGCAAAAAAAATAAAGAAAAGAAAATACATTATGAAAAATTAGTAGAACTTTAAAAATTAGAAATGTTAATGCAAAGAGGATAACGGTGATAAAGTTAAAAATCAGAGAGAATTAATAAGACATGGCCTGAGATTAATAGAACAAGAACCAATTGTAGAAAAGTTAAAGAGGGCAAAACAAGAATATTTTGAACATGCAAATAAACCAGGAAGATGGCTGTCATACAAACTAAGAAAAGAGAGAGAAAATAAAATCATAAAAAATCTGATAGATTCAAAAGGTATAATAAAACATAGAAGAAAAAAAGGAAATTGTATTAGAATTTTATAGACAATTACCGTATATACTCGGGGCTGAAAACCCCGATCTCGTCTTATACTTGGGTCACCACAAGAGGGCGCCGAATCACCACAAGAGGGCGCCCTACCAGCAAGCTAAAGGGGGGGATGGCATGAACTCTCTCCAGGCTTTAGAAGCCTCCAGCCGGAGAGAGAAGCAGATTTGTTAAAGAGATCCACTTGGTACGGCAGCAGGGGAAGGAGGAGGAGGACAGCTCTTTCTTTTCCTCCTCCTCCCCCACGGCTGTGGGCTATTCTGGCTCTCCTCCTCCTCCTTTCCCTGCTGCTGTACCAAGTGGATCTCTTTAGCAAATCTGCTTCCCTGCACAACACATGGGGCAATAAAGGGAGACGAGGAGGAGGGAGGAACAGGGCTGGGAGATCCAGCCAACGAGCCAGCCAGCAAGCTAAAGGGGCGGGGGGGATGGCATGAACTCTCTCCAGGTTTTAGAAGCCTCCAGCCGGAGAGAGAAGCAGATTTGCTAAAGAGATCCACTTGTTGGGCAGCAGGGGAAGGAGGAGGAGGACAGCTCTTTCCTTTCCTCCTCCTCCCCCACGGCTGGGGGTTATTCTGGCTCTCCTCCTCCTCCTCCTCCTTTCCCTGCTGCCATCCCAAGTGGATCTCTTTAGCAAATCTGCTTCCCTGCACAACACATGGGGCAATAAAGGGAGACGAGGAGGAGGGAGGATCAGAGGTGGGAGATCCAGCCAACGAGCCAGCCAGCAAGCTAAAGGGGGGGGGGGAAGGCATGAACTCCCTCCAGGCTTCTAAAAACTCAAGTTTAAAGACCCATGGGTTAGGGTTAAAAATGCAAGAGTCTTCAAACCTGGAAAGATTAAGGCTTGTGGACTTCAACTCCCACTCCTGAGGTAGCATGGCTGGTGCAGGAATTCTGGGAGTTGAATTCCACTAGTCTTAAAACTGTCAAGTTTAAAGACCCATGGGTTAGGGTTAGAAATGCAAGTCTTCAAACCTGGAAAGATTAAGGCTTGTGGACTTCAACTCCCACTCCTGAGGTAGCATGGCTGGTGCAGGAATTCTGGGAGTTGAAGTCCACTAGTCTTAAAACTGTCAAGTTTAAAGACCCCTGGGTTAGGTTTAGAAATAGGTTTTAGCTTGGTTGCTGATTGAGCTACTTTTTTTACTTTTTAATTTATTGTTATTACCAGATTGCTTTTGTTTACCCTCTTTTAAATTTACAGAGCTAATTTACTGGTTTTCTTTAAAATAAATATTCTAAAACATTTAATCTACTGATGTCTCAATTAATGTAATTTTATTGGTTTCCATTTTTATAAGTTACCAGTAGCCACTGTATTTTCTAACCTCAGCTTATACTTGGGTCAATAATTTTTCCCAGTTTTTGTGGCAAAAACTGGTGCCTCAGCGTATACTCGGGTCGGCTTATACTCGAGTATATACGGTATATAAGAAAGAAGAAATAAGTGAGGATTTAATTTTTGAATATTTGAAAAAAATAGATTTACCAGTATTAACTGAAACACAACAGCAAAGAATAAATAAACCTATCACAGAAATGGAATTAAAGCAATCTATAAAGAATCAGAAAAACAATAAAGCGACGGGGCCAGACGCGATACCAGTAGAATTTTATAAACTGGATGTAGAAATACTTTTCTCAAATATGTTCGAGATATATAACCAAATAATGACAGAAGGTAAATTACCAAAAACATAATAACCTTAATACATAAGGCATTTATCTTTACTAGATAAATGGTCAAAGCAATGGAAACTTCAGTTTAATGTTTCCAAATGTAAAATAATGCACTTGGGGGAAAGGAATCCTCAATCTGAGTATTGCATTGGCAGTTCTGTGTTAGCAAAAACTTCAGAAGAGAAGGATTTAGGGGTATTGATTTCTGACAGTATCAAAATGGGTGAGCAGTGTGGTCGGGCAGTAGGAAAAGCAAGTAGGATGCTTGGCTGCATAGCTAGAGGTATAACAAGCAGGAAGAGGGAGATTGTGATCCCCTTATATAGAGTGCTGGTGAGACCACATTTGGAATACTGTGTTCAGTTCTGGAGACCTCACCTACAAAAAGATATTGACAAAATTGAACGGGTCCAAAGACGGGCCACAAGAATGGTGGAAGGTCTTAAGCATAAAACGTATCAGGAAAGACTTAATGAACTCAGTCTCCAGTATAGTCTGGAAGACAGAAGGAAAAGGGGAGACATGATTGAGACATTTAAATATGTTAAAGGGTTAAATAAGGTTCAGGAGGGAAGTGTTTTTAATAGGAAAGTGAACACAAGAACAAGGAGACACAATCTGAAGTTAGTTGGGGGGAAGATCAAAAGCAACGTGAGGAAATATTATTTCACTGAAAGAGTAGTAGATCCTTGGAACAAACTTCCAGCAGATGTGGTTGGTAAATCCACAGTAACTGAATTTAAACATGCCTGGGATAAACATATATCCATCCTAAGATAAAACACAGGAAATAGTATAAGGGCAGACTAGATGGACCATGAGGTCTTTTTCTGCCGTCAGTCTTCTATGTTTCTATGTTTCTAAGGCGGACACAGAAAAACAAAAAATTGAGAATTATAGACCAATCTCACTGTTAAATGTAGATTATAAAACCTTTATATCAATATTTGCTAATAGGTTTAAAAGTATTATAAACGGTATGATATATAGTGATCAAAATCGATTCTTGCCAGGAAGACAAATTAAAAACAATTTAGGAATAATAGTAAATACATTAGAATAGTATGAACAGCACCCAGAAAAGCAAGTGTCATTCATATTCCTAGATGTGAAAAAAGCATTTGATAATGTAGATTGGAATTTTATGAAAATACAATTAAACAAGATGGAGGTAGGAACAAGGTTTTTCAACATAATAGACGGTATATATTCTGAACAATCAGCCAAAATTATAAGAAACAGTGAACAGACTGAAAAAGTAGCAATACAACGAGGAGTAAGAAAAGGTTGTCCAATATCACCATTATTATTTATTCTAACTCTGGAAGCATTGCTGATAAAAATAAGAGCAGATAAGGAAATAAAAGGACTGAAGATTAAAAAAGAAATTTATAAAACACAAGCATTTGCTGACGATGTGTTATTTATTTTAGATGACCCAACAGAATCTATTTTAAAGCTAATAAATTTAATTGAAGAATATGGGACCATCGCAGGATTGAAAATAAATAAAGAAAAGACACAGATATTAACAAAAAATATGACAGAGACACAGAGAAAATATTTAGGAGATTTATCAAACATGAAAATCACAAAAAAGCTGAAATACTTAGGGATATGGATGACTTCCAAAGCCATATCTTTAAAAAATGACAATTACTTAAAATTATTAAGTCAGATTAAAAAAGATTTAGAGGTATGGAGTAATTTGCAATTATCATTGGTAGGAAGAATTTCTACAATTTAAATGGATATTCTCCCCAAAATTCTGTTCCTCTTTCAAGTCATCCCAGTAAACCCAGGATTGAAAATTTTAGCAGAATTAAAATAAGATAATAAAAAAGTTCATATGGCAAGGTAAAAAATCAAGAATAAAACAAAACTCATTAGAAGACCGTAAAGAAAGAGGAGTCCTCGGCCTCCCAAACTGGAAATTATATTATCACGCCGCTGCTTTGACATGGATAAAAGAGTGGTTGACCTTAGAAAATCAAAGGTTACTTAACCTAGAAGGTCATGACTTGATGGTAGGTTGGCAGGCTTTCATATGTATGAAAAATTAAAAACACATTCATATTTTTAAAATAATATTATTAGAAAAGCATTGATTGACGTATGGAATGAAATAAAGAAAAACTATTTCTTAGTAATGCCAGAATGGGTTTCACCTATTGAAGCCATCATGCATCCAAATCTTATAAAAAAAGGTAAGATTTGGAAATATAGAGATTTGTTAGATAATCAATTAAAACTAAGAACAAAACAAGAGTTACAAGAATTAGGCATTGACCTAGATTGGTGGCAATACACACAGATTAGTTCCAGATATCAAATGGACGTAAAAACTTATATTTTTAGAAAAGAAAATAATGTATTAAGTAAATTATTATTTCAAAATCAAGTAAAGTTAATTGGAAATGTATATAAATATTTACTAAATCATAGAACGATAGGTTGGATATTGAAAGACAACATGATCAGTTGGTGCAAAAATTTTGGCAAAGAGATAAATTTAGAAACATGGGAAAAGATATGGGTGTATAACTGGAAAATAACAAAATCAATTTCCTTTAAAGAAAATCAAATCAAGATGTTTTATAGATGGCACCTTCCACCATATAGAATTTCCAAAATGTTTCGGTCAGTGTCGTCTATTTGTTGGAAATATAAAAAAGAAATTGGCACATATTACCATACATGGTGGACATGTCCTGAGACTAAAATATTTTGGAACAAAGTAGAGAAATGGATAAATGAAATAACAAAGGAGAAGATTAAAAAATCTCCTGAATTCTTCCTATTGGGCATTTCAAATACAAAGTACAAAAAAGAAATTTATTATTTAATAATACATATATTGGTTGGGCGCGAATCTCATTTGTGCAGAAATGGAAAGAAAAGACAATACCAAAAGATGTTGAAGTATTTTAAAAAATTATAGAATGTGCAGAATTAGATATGATGACAAAACGTTTGAATAATCAAACTGAAACAGAATTTTATAAAATATGGGATAAAGTATATGATTGGTGGAATTTTAAAAATAGTATCAAAAATTAAAAAAGTAAGAATGTATAACTATTTGAAGAATTATAAGATAGAGTGAAATAGTTTATAGTATAATAAAGTTGGAAGTGTTATTTTTCTTTCTGCATTATTAATATTTTGCCTTTTTTAATAAGTATATAATATTTTATAGATAAAGAAATTTAATTAATAGGATCAATATAAAAAATAGAGAGTTAAATTTAATAAAAATGTAATGTACATGTGTGATATTTCGTTATTGATCTGACAACAGTTAGGGTTTTTATATTTCTGTATTAGTTAGACTTCTACGACAAGCGGAGTAATGGTAGCTCCTTAAATGTTTAATGTTGTTTGTCTTTGTCTGTCTTTTTGGAAAAAAAAAATTTTTTTTAAAAAAGAAGTATAGGATTCAAATTTTCTGAGGCTTGTTTATATAATTCAGCAGGAATGCCATCTGGCCCAGGAGTTTTATTGTTTTTTTGATTGGCAATTGCTTTGTTTAATTCAAAAACCGTTATTTTTTATTTATGTGTTCCTGGTGTTCTTTCTTTATTTTGATTAAGTCTGAATGTTGTAAAAATTCTAAGATCAAATGTTCATCTATATCTTCCTTTTTATACAAATTGGTGTAAAACATTTCAATTATTTGTTTTTTATCATTGTGGGCGGTTTTTAAAGACTCCCTGTTCATCATGTAGAGGTTTTGTCTTTCTTCTGTTGTGCGAGTTGAAAAGATAGCCAACTACCAGGTTTATTGGCAAATTCAAATTGTTTTTGCCTGGACATTCTTAATTTTCGAGATACTTTGTCTTGGTTTTTTATGTTTATTTCGTATTTAATCAGATTTATTTCAGATAGGATTTTATAATTAGTTGGTTTATTTGTAATTTTTCTTCTATTTTTTTATTTTTGTGTTTAATATGTCAAATTGAGGGGTTTTTTTTCTTTTTAGCTGTATATGCAATATAAATGCCTCTTATGTATGCTTTCAAAGTATCCCACAGATTTTGAGTTGATGTTGTTCCATCCTGGTTTATTTGAAGAAAAATCTGAATTTCATTTTGGATTAAATTTTAAAACTCTTTTTCCTTGAAAACTGCTTGGTTCATAGACCATCTTCGAAAGTGCAGACTTGAGGGAAATCTTGTTCTGGTTTCTGGTAGAAATTCAGCAAGTACAAATAACTTTTATCAAACACATTATTTCATAAACAAAGAAACTCCATTATATTCTCTTCTCTTCCTGATACACACACATTTCATACTGGCGTATCTCTCCTGGCTCCGTTATCTTTCTTAATTGCATTCCTTACATTCCTTCTCCTGCTCTGCTAGACAAGATTTATTTAGTAAAAGCATGATCACTAAAAAACAGCAGACGGGCAGTTAATCACACAGAATACTTGGCTTACTTGAAGAGCGGCATAAAAATCAACATCTTTTTGTTTGGCAATGTTGAAACTCCACCCTCCTTCTTCACTAGTCCCATGACGTGCCAATTACCTCACTCAATTATTTAACCCATTCATCTCCTTAATATCTTCTTTCAGACCTTTGCTTTCTACGTTTCTGAATTCTTCTGAATTTAGGATTAACCCAGCGTGCCTCTAATTCTCCCTCACTAGATCCTGAACTCATAGCCCCATCCTGTGGCTGGCCTCCCACCTGTTCTACTACCTGTAACCCCGGGGGCCCCACTACTTCATAAACACTATCTGAATCTGAGTCCTCAATATCTTCATCATCCCCCAACTGATCAAGAGTATGTACAACAATTCTTAGTTTCAAAGTTATGGGATTTTGGTCTGCCCATGTATTTGGAAGTATCATTAATGATTTCTGGGGTAGACCAAATCATGTCAATGCGTGACCATGATTTATGGGGAGCAGAAAAGAACATGTATTCTAGACAGTCTGGTTTGTAGTAATGCCAGACGTCTTGTAGTGCAAATTCCATACTCAAATCTTCAAAGGTTGATGGCAGTTGTTTTCTAGATTTAGCTTTAGAGCCTTTGTAATCCAATTGTTTGTTAAATATCGCATTGTAATCACCCGCAATCATTATATTTTCTAATTTTAATTCCATTTTTTTTAATGGAGATTGGAAAAGAATATGGATTGCCAAATTGATGGAGCATATATTGTAATTATATTCACTCTTTTTGAGCCTAGAGAAATTTGTATTATTAAAATCTGACCATTATTGTCAGAATAAATTAATTTTGGGGCAAGATTTGGTTTGGCATATACAACTATTCCTCTTTTTTTTACATTTGCAAGTGATATGAATTTTTTACCCAATTTAGTATTTGGGGCAATTTAGTATCTCGGCATCTCGAAATTTGATATGCATTTCTTGAAGGCAGATTAAATCAAAGTCTTGTTTTATTACTTTGTGAAAAGTTATCTTCCTCTTCGAAGGGGAGTTTAGACCATTAATGTTTACTGAGAATAATGCTATTTCCTTGTACTGGTGGTAAGTTTCAACATTCTCATCTCTTCTCCCTTCTGGCTTCAGTTTGGGCTCTAGTATTTTGTTCTTGTTAAGTTTTTGTGCCAGTACCTGATAAGGTTTTCTTTTTTCTCTTACACGTTGAGGTATTTGACGAAGCGTTATAATTTCTTTCTGTTTAAAAGAAACAGAATTGTCTTTAGATGCATTATATATTTCATCTCTGAAGGTATGCCTCAGGAAGCGAATGTGGACTTCTCTGGGCAGTCGGTTTCTTCTAGCATATGGCGTAGAAATCCTATATATTTCATCCATTTGTTGTATAATCTCTTGTGCGGGTTTATTTGTCATCGTAGCTAGAATTTCTGCCATAACTTGAGGTAGATCTTCTTCTTTTGATTTAGTTACATTTTGGAATCTTAAATAGAACACCATTTTTTCCAGTTCCAGATTTATAATGGCTTCCTCAAGATCTTTGTTGATGTACTCCGTTCTACCTTCAGCATTTTGGAGGCGTGTTTCTATTCTTTCATTGGCTTCTTCAATTTTTTGGATTTTTTGATCATTTTTCATAAGTATTTCATGCACCATTTCCATCCTTCCATTGAGGCATCCAATCCGGTCATCAATTTTCTTTATGTGCTCCTTCACTGTTCCCATAGTGTCTGTCATTGCTGCATAGTTCCTGTCGATAGACTCTTGCATCCTAAGTATCATCTCCTGCAAAGAGGTTAATGTTGTAACTGTGGTCTGATCGATCGGGTTTCTTTCATTTGGTGGGTTTGGCGGGTTGGGAGGATTGTCAGAACTGTGTTGATTAGAAGGTGTTAAGGGTTGAGCAGCCGTCTTTCTCCAGGCCTTCGTTATCGTATTGGTGCTTGAGGTAGACATTTTGAATTTAATCCAAAAGTATTTCCAGATACGTAGTAGGACAATAGTTATTGAAGTAGTTTAGAATTATATAGTGAGGTAGGACTAAGTTTTCATAAGTAATGGGAAAGTGGTTACAGAACCACTGAATTGTTAAAGAATATAGATATAGATAGGAAATGTATAGGCATTATATAGAATATAAAGATATTATTAACAATTATCTCTAAGTATGAAGGAGGAAAATATAAAATAAGGGACAGAATCTTAGTCTTAAAGGGTAACAATCTTAAAGGGTATCAATTCATTTATCAACAATTCATTCGTTAGCAATCCAAAATCAAGTAATATAATATACGTAAAGGAGTATAATAGATCTAATATCTCAAACTGTGATAGTAAATTAGGTTTCAGTGGTTATTATATAAAAAATTGATTCTCAAAAGTAGATCTATATAAGGCCTTATCATTTACTAGGTACTTCCTACTTTATTTAATTTATATCTCAACTTTTCAAGTTTATAATTGTATACAAAATATGTAAAATAAGGGAAATATGTATATATCTATAGCTCAGAAAGAGAAGAAATCAGAAAAGTATCAAACACTATAACACTAATAAGTACTAAGATGTTACTAACCAGCTATCATTAAACAGTAGTAATTAATAAGAAATAACCAATAATTAATTGTAATAAATAATTAATATATCAATGAAAGAGAGTTGGTTAACTATAGATTAATTGAGTTATATAGAACAGAATAATAATAAGTACTAAGCTATTACTAAACAACTCTCACCAAGCAGTGATGATTGCTAGGCAATAATTATTAGTAATTAGTAACCAATAAATTGATGAGAAAAGATTAATTAACTATGCATTGATTGAGTGATGTAAGACAAAATAAACAATTTTACTATTATTATAAACATATTATTATTGTTATTAAAGTAAACATTTATAGTATAATTACTATTGATTGACAAAGAACATATCCTCTAGTCGTTATCTGGAGATAGGCTGTTCCAAGCGGTGTTGTTGATACGTTTGTTACCAGAGTTCTAAAGGCAGAGAGTGTCCAGTCCCTTGATGGTTAACAGAAATTTTATAGATTTTGTCAGTGTTCGGTAGACTGTCTGCAATTATCTGCAATTGTCCGCAATTATCAGAAAGGTCAATGATTCACAAGGTTACAAAGTAGTTCTTCTAGAATTTTCTAGAGTCGCCAAGTGTTCACAATGTTCAGCATTGTTTGTGAATTCTTCTTTTGATGTTCTCTCTTTTCCCTTTCCCAATTTAGTGTTTCAACCGTAGATAGACTCCGACATTGTATCACAATAAAGTATAAGCCAATTTATAATCCACAAGTTCAAATGAAATTCCGGAGTTAAAATAAGATAAAAAATAGGTAGATATCCAAATAGAAAAAGCAATTCAGGGTTAGAAGAGGGTTAGAAGAAGGGAAAACACAATATAAAAAAGAAATTTTGGTCTTCCGGTTTTGTCTTTCTTGGGGATTCACTCCGTCCGCGATGTAATCCTTCAAACAGTTCACAAACTTCAAAAACTTCCACCAACCCTCGCAACTTCCAATGTCCAGCTCAAAACAAAATCCCCACTGCTAATCCTAATCAAGATTTTATCAGTCACTTTTAAATGTCAATTACTGGGACTTTAATATAGTTGTTAAAGTAAAATTTGCATCCTCTCTGGTCACCTACGCAGATCGTTTTAATATTGTCGCCATTTTAACACAGTCGCCGCCTTTCAAATTTGGCAATAAGCTTCAACCTCAGTCCGCATTGACACAAGCAGCAGGGATTCACTTTCTATAACCTTCTTATCATATATAACACTGTTTGTACGCTATCAAAAGAAAAGTCAAAGTTCTCACTTTCAGTTCCTTCTTGCCGTATATTCAGCAGCTTCCACAGAGGAATCTTTGGGCCGATCAAAATGATCGGGTTTTTCGTAAGTCAGTAGGAGGAGTCCTCGCTGTTCGGGGGGGTCTGCCCCCCCGGGGGGCGCTGGAAGTTCCTCTTTTAAAACCCCCAACTCTTCGGGTCAGGAGTTGCCTAAAAGGCACCGAATTTCACAAAAAGCCGGAGTAGCCCCGAGGAGAGACGGAGACCACCCAGCTGACAGAGCAACGCCAAAACTGGAAGTCCCTTCTTAACTTTATTACAGACAGAAACCTAGACTCTAAGGGCCAAAACAAAAGGAAAATGAGAAAACTCCTACCAGAATTTTTCAATGCAATGGTGAATGATTTCCAACTGAAGGATGTCTGGTGTATCCAACATCCCAATACTAAAGCCTACACTTTTTTTCACATTCATAAAAATCCTATTCAACAATTGACATGGCATGGGCCAACCCTGACTTCCAATTCCAACTTTTAGAGAAATCAAGATAGTCCCACATGGAAAAGATGGTCAATTAACCAAATAATGATTAAAGAAAAAAACTTCATTGATATGATGAAAAAAGACTTAGAAATATTCTTCCAAAACAACTATAATTGTATAAATATATGATTTAACAACCATCCAAAACATGTGGAATACCACAAAAGCATATATAAGAGGACTATCTATAGTCTATTCTGTAAAACGGAATAAAGAAAAACACACAAAAATAGATAATTTCACACGAGACCTATGCAAATTAGAAATCATCTCACCAGACGAAGCCAAAGAATTTTATGATCATATTCTAAAAACATCTGAACAGACTAAATCGAAGGAAACTGATAGCAGAGAGATACTCTCCACAGAAGAATTAAACTCTGACGACAATCTGCTGGACAAAGACAGAGAAACCAAAAAATTGGATGATGAATATTTTGGAACAAGGACCAATTACCCGAGAAAAGACTGAAGCCCGAAGAGAGAAATCAAAGGAACTCATACCCCAACAATAGACAAAATAAAATCACATTATTTTCTACTAACATAAACAGTTTAAATTTGCATAAAAAGAGAGCAAAAATCTTTCACAAACTGTCCAATTTTAATTATGATATAATATCCCTACAAGAAACCCACATCTCAAAAGATGAGATTACTTTATTACATTTTCAAAAATTTGAACTCTTCTGTTCATCCGCATCTGAAAAAAAAGAGGTACAGTGGTCCCCCGATTATCGCGAGGGTTCCGTTCCAGGACCCCTCGCAATGATCGGTTTTTCGCGAAGTAGTGGTGCGGAAGTAAAAACACCATCTGCGCATGCGCAGATGGTGTTTTTACTTCCGCAGCAGTAGCGAGGAGCCGAAGATTGGGGTTTCCCCGCCGCCCACGCAAACTCCTCGCTGCTGCCGCGCCCGCCGCTTGTCTTGTCCGCCCGCCGCTTGTCCGCCGCCTGCCTGCCCGCACGCACGCCGCTCGCCCGCCCTTCGCCCGCCCACGCCGTTCGCTCGCGCCGCTTCCCAGCTGAGTCCTGAAGCCAGAAGGCAAAGGCGAACTTCCGCGTTTGCCTTCGGGACTCAGCTGGGAAGCGGCGCTGGGGTTTCCCCACCGCCCACGCAAACTCCTCGCTACCGCTCGCCCGCCCTTTGCCCGCCCACGCCGTTCGCTCGCGCCGTTTCCCAGCTGAGTCCTGAAGCCAAACGCGGAAGTTCGCTTCAGGACTCAGCTGGAAAGCGGCGCGAGCGAACGGCGTGGGCGGGCGAAGGGCGGGCGAGCGGCAGCGAGGAGTTTGCGTGGGTGGTGGGGAAACCCCAGCGCCGCTTTCCAGCTGAGTCCCGAAGCCAAACGCGGAAGTTCGCCTTTGCCTTCTGGCTTCAGGACTCAACTGGGAAGCGGCGCGAGCAAACGGCGTGGGCGGGCGAAGGGCAGGCGAGCGGCAGCGAGGAGTTTGCGTGGGCGGTGGGGAAACTCCTCGCTGATGCCCGCCGCTCGCCCTCCCGCCAGCAAGAGGGGGAAGACCCAGGGAAGCCGCCCAGCAGCTGATCTGCCCGGCGCCATCTACGCATGCATGGCCATAAAAAAAGGGTGCGCATGCCCAGATGGTGTTTTGACTTCCGGGTTGAAAAATCGCATTATAGCCGTTCGCAATGATCGGGATCGCGATACCCGGGGGATCACTGTATAGCTATATATGTCAAAAAATTTATTCCCCTAAACTAACACATGCTGATGGAAACGGCCAGTTACTAATAGTTCAACTAAAACTAGGAAATAAAAAAATAACTATAATAGCAATATATGCCCCATCTACCAAACAATCCACTTTCTTTAACAACCTACATAAAAAAAATATTAGAATTGAATCTGACTAATTTTTTAATAATTGGAGACTTTAACGCCATAGTCGATAAAATTAAAGATCATAAGGGCAATGCTAAACATCACTCGCGCAATACTTTACCCTCCACATTCAATCAAATAACATATGAATTCGCCTTAAAGGACATATGGAGGTATTATCATCCAGACACTATACAATATACTTTTTTCTCTCCACCCCACAAATCCTGCTCGCGCATTGACATGGCTTGGTCTAATCTCTAAATTATAAATGAAATTATAGATATACAAATATTAAATGCAACTTGGGCAGATCATAACCCCTTATTGTTAACATTTAAAGATACTAATGATAAAACTTTCCAAAGATGGTCCATGCATCAAACAATTATCAACCAACAAGAATTTCAAGATAAAATACAAAATGATCTCCCCCTATTTCTTAAAATTAATTTAAATGGAGAGACATCTAATCAAACAGTATGGGATACTTCTAAAGCTTACATTCACGGCACCTACATCTCTTATTCAGCAAAAAAAAACCCAAAAGAAAAATATCCTCAACTACAAAAATTAAATACATCACTACAACTTGCTGAACAAACATTACACAATGATCCCCAAAACAATGCAATCTTAATTGAAATAAAAACAATTAAGCATGAAATAAATTTAATAACACAACAACAAGTTACATAAAAAATAAAAGCTGTGGAACAAATTCATTTCGAATCTGCTAACAAACCAGGCCGATGGCTAGCTCTCAAATTGGCTCATCAAAAGCTTGACAGGAATATTGATGCTCTAATTCAGTGTTTCCCAACCTTTTTTGAGTCGCAGCACATTATTCAGACTTACAAAATCCTGGGGAACATTGAGCGGGGGGGGGGGAGGGAGCGGGGGGGGGGGCTAAAAAAGTTTGGACAAAAAAACCCTCTCTTCCTCCCTTTTGTCCTATTTCTCCCTCCCTCTTTCTTTCCCTCTTTCCATCCCTCTTTCTTTTTTCCTTTCTTTTTTGCTCTTTCTCTTGCCCTCCTTCCCTCCCTCTTTCTCTCTTTCTTGCTTTCTCTCTCTCTGTTGCATTCTTTCTCTCTTTCTCTCTCTCTTTTGCTATTTCTCTTTTATTCTCTCTTTCTCGCTCCCTTGCTTTCTCTCTCTCTCTTTCTCTCTCTTCCTCTTTCTCTCTTGCTTTCTTTCTTTCTCTCTTGCTTTCTTTCTTTCTCTCTTTCTTTCTTTCTTTCTCTCTCTCTCTTCCTCTCTCTTTCTTCCTTTCTCTCTCTCTCTTGCTTTCTCTCACACACACTCTTTCTCTTTCTGTCTCCCTTGCTTTCTCTCTTGCTTTCTCTCTCTCTCTCTCTTGCTTTCCTTCTCTCTTTCTCTTGCTTTCTTTCTCTCTTCCTCTCTCTCTCTCGCTTTCCTTCTCTCTTTCTCTCTCTCTCTCTTGCTTTCTCTCTCTCTCTTCCTCTCTCTCTCTTTCTTTCTCTCTCTTGCTTTCTCTCTCACACACACTCTTTCTCTATCTCTCTCCCCCTTGCTTTCTCTCTCTCTCCCTTGCTTTCTCTCTCTCTCTCTTTCTCTCTTGCTTTCCTTCTCTCTTTCTCTTTCTCTCTTGCTTTCTTTCTCTCTCTCTTCCTCTCTCTCTCTATTTCTTTCTCTCTCTTTCTTTCTCACACACACTCTTTCTCCCCCCTTGCTTTCTCTCTCTCTCTTGATTTCTCTCTTGCTTTCCTTCTCTCTTTCTCTCTTGCTTTCTCTCTCCCCTCCTTTTTCTCTCTCTTTCTCTCCCGTGCACCACGCCAGCAACAGAGAGAGAGAGAGAGCGGAGAGAGAGTGGAGGGTGGCTTTCCGGTCCGTGGCCCCCTGGATCAGCGGCCCCGCATGGCCCCAGCATGGACTTCGCCTTCGCCTCCGCCTAAGAGGCAGCAGCCACATTCAACCCTTCGCCCTCCCAGGTGTCCATGGCACTCAGCGCACGGCCACGCACCACCTCCACGTCCCGGTACCCCGCCCAACCTCTACCTGCAGGAATGGGTGGTGGGGTGCCACGAAGGGCGGCGCTTGGAGGCCACCACAGCACCATTTTCATCACGGCACAAAGCCACGCAGTCCCGGATCGCTCGCTTCTCCGGCTAGCAAGCCGGCTGCCTGGGAAACCGGCGCGCTTTTTAAACGCACGCTTTTCAAACGCGGCGCTTTCCTGGGCAGCCGACTTTGCTGGCCAGAGAAGGGAGCGATTCAGGACTGCGTGGCTTTGCGCCACTTCAAAAAATTCTGCGGTATGGGGGGTTTCCTAATGGCTGTGCAGGCCCACGCTCACGCAGCTTAGAAGCAACAGTGGCCGGCGCCCTCCCACCGGGCCCCAAAAGCTCACTTCCCGTCACCATCAGGGAAGCTCCAGCCAAGCCGGGCTCACGGCACACCTGACCATGTCCCGCGGCACACTAGTGTGCCGCGGCACACTGGTTGGGAAACACTGCTCTAATTGATACTTATGGACATTTGAAAACAAGCAATGTTGATAAAAACCAAATAATTCAAGATTTTTATGAACATCTTTATAAAACTTCAACAATAGACAGTGATCTATTGTTGAAATATCTAGAAAATGAAAAAAAACATTAATAAATGATGAACAAAGATCTACACTAAACAATCCAATTACTATTACAGAACTTGAAATTGCAATAGCAAAACAAAAAAATAACAAAACGCCAGGTCCTGACGGAATTCCATCTGAATTTTATAAACAACACCTAGACATAATTTCACCCATACAGTTAGATATTTACAATTATGCAGTTACTTATGCGAAACTTCCTACTTCTTGGTCCGAAGCATATATAACACTCATTCGAAAAGACAATCAAAACAGGCACCATCTAGAAAATTATCGACCCATAGTATTCCTTAATACAGACTATAAAATATTCACTTCAATAATTGCAGAGCAACTAAAGAAAATATTAAACAACATCATTCACTTCGATCAAAATGGATTTCTTCCATTAAGAAACATAGCAAAAAACACAACAATAATACTAAATACAATCGAATACTATGACAAACATTACGACAAACTAGTCGCACTAATATTTATTGACATTTGATAGTCTTCAGTGGCAATATTTCATAAATCAAATTGAATATATGAACTTTGGTGAAAAATTTCTTAACTTAATTAAAACTATCTACTCAAAACAATCTGCTAAAATTCTTTTCAACAATGACATTACGGAAAAAATATCTATAACAAAAGGTGTTCGTCAGAGATGTCCACTGGCTCCTCTTATTTTTATCCTAGCAATAGAAACACTATTGAAAAGTATAAGAAGCAATAATTTAATTCAAGGCATCACTATTATAACTGAACAATATAAGCTGCAGGCTTTTGCAGACGATGTCGTGTTTATAGCACAAGACCCAATACAAACCGCTCTGATTTTACTCAATGAAATAAACAAATTTGGAGAAATATCTGGTCTGAAAATTAATAAGACAAAGACCCAGATTCTAATCAAAAATATGACACCAAAACAAACCTCACTTCTTGAAAATCTGATTAATATAAAAGTTGCCAAAAAATTTAAATATTTGGGCATATGGATGACCTCAAATTATAGCACCATAAAAAAGGACAGCTATGAACAGTTGCTTAAAGACATTCAAAAAGATTTGTCTAGTTGGTCTAAATTGAAATTATCTCTTATGGGGAAAATATTTTCCATCAAATCTAATATTTTGCCAAGATTTCTATATCTTTTCCAAGTAGCCCCAACAAACTTAAACAAATCATTTTTTGAATCACTACACAAAGAAATAAGGAAATTCATATGGGCAAAGAAGAAGAATAAAACTGAAAAATCTTCAGGATCACAGAATTAGAGGTGGCCTTGGACTCCCAAACTTTCATACATACTATCAAGCAACAATCTTAACTATGATAAGAGATTGGGTGATTCTTAAAAATAGAAGACTCCTAACCATAGAGGGCTTTGATCTTCTTGCTGGATGGCATGCATTCCTAATGATGGACTATTATAAAATACCTAAATATTTCAAAAACCATTACTTATGAAAAACTTTAATAACTTTAAGTAAATGGTTATCCCCAAATGAATTAATTATCTATCCCAACCTTTTTTCCACCACCAATATACTAAGATACCATCAGCTATTAGATAAAAGTAATGTTCTAATACCCAAACAACAATTACAAGATGTAAGGATAAATATAGATTGGCTATCATATCCACAAATCAAATCAAAATACAATGAACAAAAAAAGCAATTTGGATTTCAAAACGATAATGTAATAGATACAATTATTTTGGCCCATTATCAAAAATGATTTCCAAATTATATAATTATCTATTAATACAGGACAACTGTGAAGAACAAGTTAAAGGATGCATGATAGCCTGGGCCCAAAATTTCGGCTATGCGATCAACTTAATAGAGTGGGGAAAAACTTGCACAATAAATTATAAAATGACCACAGCAATGTCTTACAAAGAAAACCAATTTAAAATGTTTTAACGATGGCACCTCCCCCCACCAAGACTATCTAAAATGTTTCCTAATTTCCCCCCTAATTGCTGGAAATGCAAAATAAAACCAGGAACATACTACCATGCATGGTGGACCTGCATATATGCTAAAAAATATTGGACAAACATTAAAAAACTAATAGACCAAGTCATGTCAATTAACTTACTCCTTAAACATGAAACATACCTTTTGGGTATATTCAGGCAGAACCTTACCCAAACACAAAAATATCTTATTTTACAAATTTTGAGCGCAGCAAGAATTTCATATGCCCTCTTTTGGAAACAAGAAAAAACTCCATCAATATTAGTAGTCATTACCAAAATTATGGAATGTGCGGAGATGTCCAAAATTACAATGGAGATGCAAAATAAAAAAGACTCAGAGTACTACAAAATGTGGGACAACTGGTATAAATGGACCACAGCAAAAAAATATCTATCTTTTATGTCTTAAAAGTAATAAACCTATCTCATCTTTGACCGTTCTAAATGGAAATAAAACCAACCTACAAAATAATTCCAAAACCAACTAATATGAAACTCAATTTGAGAACGATTTCACATCATATCTCTCTTTGTCTTTAAACCAAATAGAAATTTTTACTCACACCATAACATTTTAATACAACTACTTATTAACGCCTATATCAACTTTTATACTCTTTTACGTAAGAATACATTTATTATATCTTACATATATATCCCCATCTTATTACTATATCATGTCATATCACCTAAAAACGTCTGTGTTGCACGCAGATTTACCCCCTCCACTATTTCTTATTCCTTTCTTCTCTTAATTAAATCTCAATTTTCTCTAATTATTTCAATTGATTACTAAAATATCCTCTTTCCTTAATTATACTCTTATTTTCTGGTCTCCTTTTTTCATATATTACTTTTAACTGACTAATATATATATATACACATTTGAAACTAAATGTTACGAATTATAAACAGAACATAAGATATATACGGTAATGACAAGGATACTTTGTATGTATATAGTTTAAGAAATAGAATATTGAGATATAAATTTTTGTGTATTACTATGTAACAATTCTATTATTTTCCTACACCCTATTGATTCTGTACCCCCTCCCCCTTTTCTTTTTGTTCATATTCCCTTCTTTTTTATTAACTTAATAAATAAATTTTATTTTTAAAAAAGAAATCAAACTACAAGAAAATCCCTCAGACAAAAAAATTATAGAAACTCTAAATATATTGAAATATAAAATATACTTGCTGACACAGGAAGAATTAGCAAAAAAACTAAAGGGAATGAAACAGATAAATTTCGAATTTGCAAACAAACCAGGAAGGTGGTTGGCACATAAAATTGCGAAACAACAATTAGATAGGAACATAGATGTCTTCATAGATTCTAAAGGAGAAACACAATATGTGAATAAAAACAAGAAAGAGGTAGCCTATAAATATTACACTGAATTATATAATCAAGAAGACACAGAGGAAGATTCAATTAAGGACTATTTGATCCAAAGCAACCTACTGAGTATATCAGACGAAGAACAAAAAATATTAAACCAAAAGAGAACCCTAACTGAATTAAGAAGCACAATAGATAAACAAAAAAACAATAAGACTCCTGGTCCAGATGGAATACCTTTTGAGATCCAAAACCCACATGATCTGATCATGCTTGATCTGTTTAATGAAATTTTGGAACATGGAATCGTACCTGAATCTTGGAAAGAAGGCTACATAACTCTCATTCTGAAAGATATCCAAAATAAAAATAAGATACTGAACTATAGACACATCCCACTTTTAAATACAGATTACTTATTTAATTTTATTTATTTATTTATTAGATTTGTATGCCGCCCCTCTCCGTAGACTCGGGTCAGCTAACAACAATAATAAAAACAGCATATAACAAATCTAATATTTAAAATAACTAAGAAAAACCTTATTAAAAACCAAACAAGCACACACACAAACATACCATGTATAAATTGTATAGGCCTAGAGGGAAAGAATATCTCAGTTCCCCCATGCCTGACGGCAGAGGTGGGTTTTAAGGAGCTTACGAAAGGTGAGGAGGGTGGGGGCAATTCTGATCTCTGGGGGGAGCTGGTTCCAGAGGTCCAGGCCCGCCACAGAGAAGGCTTTTCCCCTGGGTCCCGCCAATCGACATTGTTTTGTCATAGGGACCAAGAGAAGGCCAAATCTGTGGGACCTAACTGATTGCTGGGATTCGTGCGGCAGAAGGCGGTCCTGGAGATATTCTGGTCCGATGCCATGAAGGGCTTGATAGGTCATAATCAACCCTTTGAATTCTGACTGGAAACTGATCGGCAACCAATGCAGACTGCGGAGTATTGGTGTAACATGGGCATATTTAGGGAAGCCCATGATGGCTCTCGCAGCTGCATTCTGCACGATCTGAAGTTTCCGAACACTTTTCAAAGATAGTCCCATGTAGTCGAGCCTCGAGGTGATGAGGGCATGAGTGACTGTGAGCAGTGAGTCCCGGTCCAAATAGGGTCGCCAGAGCTGAAAGATGTTTCTCTAATGGGAGCTGTGGATCGAGGAGGATGCCCAAGTTGCGGATCCTTTCTGAGGGGGTCAATGATTCCCCCCCCCAGGGTGATGGATGGACAGATGGAATTGTCCCTGGGAGGCAAAACCCACAACCACTCCGTCTTATCAGGGTTGAGTTTGAGTCTGTTGACACCCATCCAGACCCTAACAGCCTCCAGGCACTGGCACATCACATCCACTGCTTCATTGACTGGACATGGGGTGGAGATGTACAACTGGGTATCATCCACGTACTGATGATACCTCACCCCATGCCCTTGGATCATCTCACCCAGTGGTTTCATGTAGATATTAAATAGCAGGGGGAAGAGGACTGACCCCTGAGGCACTCCAACAGGGAAAAGCCTAGAGGTCGACCTCTGACCCCCCACTAACACAGACTATGACCGACCAGAGAGGTAGGAGGAGAACCATTGAAGGACAGTGCCTCCCACTCCCATCGCTGGGATTCGTGCGGCAGAAGGCGGTCCTGGAGATATTCTGGTCCGATGCCATAGGTCATAACCAACACTTTGAATTGTGACTGGAAACTGATCCAGCCGACGCAGAGATCATCCATCAACGCGACCAAAGCAGTTTCCGTGCTGTAGCGGGGCCTAAATCCTGACTGCTGAGGGCCTAGATAACGGCTGGAGTTGGAGCACCACCACCTTCTCAACAATCTTCACCATAAAGGGAAGGTTGGAGACTGGCCGGTAGTTGTTAAGAATGGCTGGGTCCAGGGAAGGCTTCTTGAGGAGGGGGCACACAAGTGCCTCCTTATAGGGATCCGGAATGGACCCCCTCCCCAAAGAAGCGTTGACAATCTCCTGGACCCAGCTCTGTGTCACCTCCCTGCTGGCTGAGACCAGCCAGAAGGGACACGGATCCAGTAAGCAGGTGGTGGAACTCAAAGCTCCAACGGCCTTGTCCACTTCATCAGGTGTCACCAGATCAAACTCTTTCCAGACAGATGGACAAGTACAGGCCCCAGTCACCTCGACTGACTCATTGTCAGTCGACTCTGTTATTTATTTATTATTTATTATTTATTATTTATTATTTATTATTTATTATTTATTATTTATTATTTATTATTTATTATTTATTATTTATTATTTATTATTTATTATTTATTATTTATTATTTATTATTTATTATTTATTATTTATTATTTATTATTTATTATTTATTATTTATTATTTATTATTTATTATTTATTATTTATTATTTATTATTTATTATTTAGATTTGTATGCCGCCCCTCTCTGCAGACTCGGGGCGGCTCACAACAAAGTGAAACAATTTACAACAAATCTAAATTACAGTTTAAAAATATTTTAAAAACCCCATTTTCTAAACAAACATACATACAGACATACCATTCATGAATTGTATATGCCCGGGGGAGATGTCTCAGTTCCCCCATGCCTGACGACAAAGGTGGGTCTTAAGGAGCTTATGAAAGGCAAGGAGAGTAGGGGCAGTTCTAATCTCCGGTGGGAGATGGTTCCAGAGGGTCGGGACCGCCACAGAGTAGGCTCTTCCCCTAGGGCCTGCCAACCGACATTGTTTAGTTGACGGGACCCGGAGAAGGCCCAATCTGTAGGACCTAATTGGTCGCTGGGATTCGTGCGGCAGCAGGCAGTCTCGGAGATATTCTGGTCCAGTGCCATGAAGGGCTTTAAAGGTCATAACCAACACTTTGAATTGTGACCGGAAATTGATCGGCAACCAATGCAGACTGCGGAGTGTTGGTGAAACATGGGCATACCTAGGTAAGCCCATGACTGCTCTCGCAGCTGCATTCTGCACGATCTGGAGTTTCCGAACACTTTTCAAAGGTAGCCCCATGTAGAGAGCATTACAGTAGTCGAACCTCGAGGTGATGAGGGCATGAGTGACTGTGAGCAGTGAGTCCCGGTCCAGATAGGGCCGCAACTGGTGCACCAGGCGAACCTGGGCAAACGCCCCCCTCGCCACAGCTGAAAGATGGTTCTCTAATGGGAGCTGTAGATCGAGGAGGACGCCCAAGTTGTTGTCAATAATTCCCCCCCCCCAGGGTAATGGAAGGACAGATGGAATTGTCCTTGGGAGGCAAAACCCACAGCCACTCCGTCTTATCCGGGTTGAGTTTGAGTCTGTTGACACCCATCCAGGCCCCAACAGCCTCCAGACACCGGCACATCACTTCCACTGCTTCGTTGACTGGGCATGGGGTGGAGATGTAAAGCTGGGTATCATCAGCGTACTGATGATACCTCACCCCATGCCCTCGGATGATCTCACCCAGCGGTTTCATGTAGATATTAAATAGCAGGGGGGAGAGGACTGACCCCTGAGGCACCCCACAAGGGAGAGACCTCGGGGTCGACCTCTGGCCCCCCACTAACACCGACTGCGACCGACCTGAGAGGTAGGAGGAGAACCACTGAAGAACAGTGCCTCCCACCCCCAACCCCTCCAGCCGGTGCAGAAGGATACCATGGTCGATGGTATCGAAAGCCGCTGAGAGGTCAAGAAGCACCAGGACAGAGGATAAACCCCTGTCCCAGGGCCGCCAGAGATCATCCATCAACATGACCAAAGCAGTTTCCGTGCTGTCACCGGGCCTGAAACCTGACTGCTGAGGACCTAGATAATCGGCTTCTTCCAAGGACCGTTGGAGCTGGAGTGCCACCACCTTCTCAACAACCTTCCCCATAAAGGGAAGGTTGGAGACTGGACGGTAGTTATTAAGTACGGCTGGGTCCAGGGAAGGCTTCTTGAGGAGGGGGCGCACGAGCGCCTCTTTATGGGATGATGGAAAGGATCCCCTCCCCAAGGAAGCATTGACAATCTCCTGGACCCAGCTTCGTGTCACCTCCCTGCTGGCCGAAACCAGCCAGGAGGGACACAGATCCAGTAAACAGGTGGCGGAACTCACAGCTCCAGTGGCCTTGTCCACTTCATCAGGTGTCACCAGATCAAACTCTTCCCAGACAGGTGGACAAGTACGGGCCTCGGTCACCTCGACTGACTCGTTGTCAGCTGACTCTGTTTTCCAATTGGAGTCGAGGTCCGCCTGGATCTGAGCGTTTTTATCAGCGCAAAACATGTTAAAATCCTCGGCACTACTCTGTAAGGGCTCCCCAACTCCCCCCTGGTTAAGAAGGGAGCGGGTCACCCTAAATAGAGCGGCCGGGCGGGATTCCGCTGATGCAATCAAGGCGGCATGATACGCGCATCTTGCCGCCTTGAGCGCCACTTTGTAAGTCTTAATAAAAGCTCTTACAAGTGTTCGATCGGATTCAGACTTACTCTTCCTCCATCGCTTCTCTAGACGTCTTTTCTGGAGTTAAATTAATAACAGTTAAAAACACTAATAAAATATATCACATTTAAAATCCCTCCCCAATAAATTAGTTAAAATATTAATAAGTAAAAACTCTAAAATACTATCAGTAATTAATATAAATATCAAATAAAAAAAAAAGTTAATTATTAAATAGAAAATGAAGGGAAAAACAGCAGCAAGAGGGAGCCAAACTCCAGGTTGGCTAATGTCTTACTCTTAAAGTGTCTTAAAGTGTCTTAAAGCCAGTGTCTTAGTCTTAAAGTGCAATAATGGAGTGGACTTCTCAGTGATGGCAACTGCCATTAACCGGCACTCCAGGATCCGTCTCTTGCCTTATTTGGGGTTATTCCAAGTTCTCTCCCTGTAGCAGTCCAATTGGAGTCGAGGTCCGCCCGGATCCGAGCGATTTTATCAGCGAAATATGTGTTAAAATCCTGGGCACTACTCTGTAAGGGCTCCCCAACTGCCCCCTGGTTAAGGGAGCAGGTCACCCTAAATAGAGTGGCCGGGCGGGATTCCGCTGATGCAATCAAGGCGGCATGATACGCACATCTTGCCGCCTTGAGCGCCACTTTTTAAGTCTTAATATGAGCACTTATGAGTGTTCGATCGGATTCGGACTTACTCTTCCTCCATCGCTTCTCTAGATGTCTCTTCTGGTGTTTCAACTCCTGGAGGTCCTCGTTGAACCATGGAGCTCGACGGGGTCTAGTGCCGCAGAGAGGTCACAATGGCGCAATCCGGTCAAGAGCCTCCGCTACAGCCTTGTTCCAGGCCTCAGCAACAGACTCTGCCAAACTGTGGACGAGTGCATCTGGAATAACCCAAGCGCCCTCTGAAAGTCCTCTGGGTTCATCAGGTGTCTGGGGCGGAACCACCTAGTCGATTCCGCCTCCCTGCTGGGAAGGATTGGAGCCAGGAAGTCAAGCCGCAATAGAAAATGGTCTGACAAAGGCAACACTTCTAAGCCCCTTAGTCTCAGACCATTACTCAATTGCTCAGAGAGGAATACCATGTCAGGTGCGTGCCCCCCCTTGTGAGTAGGACCCTGTACTACTTGAGTCAGGTCCATGGCTGTCATGGTGGCCATGAACTCCTGCATTAGCCCAGAGGTTTTGCCGAGCAATGGTAGGTTAAAGTCATCCAAGACAATAAGTCTGGGGAACCCCACCGCCAGCCCGGCTACCTCCTCAAGCAGCACAGGCAGGGCTGTTGACACGCAACTGGGAGGCAGGTACGTGAGTAACAAGCCCACCTGAACCTCTAAGTCCAACTTCACCAGGAGGGACTCACAGCCTGCAATCTCTGGAACAACGAGTCTATGCAGACAAAGGCTCTCCCTGGCTATAATAGCCACTCCTCCCCCCTTCCCTGGGGTTGCGGCTGATGCCAAACCTGAAACCCGGCTGGGCAAATTTCAGAGAGAGGAGCTCCTCCCTCCGGGCCCAGCCAGGTTTCTGTCACACATGCCAGATCGGCCTCCTCATGCAGGATCAAATCCTGGAGGGTGGACAAGTACGGGCCTCAGTCACCTCGACTGACTCATTGTCAGTCGACTCTGTTATCCAATTGGACTCGAGGTCCACCTGGATCCGAGCGATTTTATCAGCAAAAAATGTGTTAAAATTCTCGGCACTACTCTGTAAGGGCTCCCCAAGTCCCCCCTGGTTAAGAAGGGATCAGGTCATCCTAAATAGAGTGGCCGGGCGAGATTCTGCTGATGCAATCAAGGCGGCATTATACACGCATCTTACCGGCTTGAGCACCACTTTGTAAGTCTTAATATGAGCTCTGACAAGTGTTCGATCGGATTCGGACTTACTCTTCCTCCATCGCTTCTCTAGACGTCTCTTCTGGCGTTTCAACTCCTGGAGCTCCTTGTTGAACCATGGAGCTCTACAGAGTCTAGTGCCGCGGAGAGGTCGCAATGGCGCAATCCAGTCAATCCTTGTTCCAGGCCTCAGCAAGAGACTCTGTCGAACTATGGACAAGTGCATCTGGAATAACCCTAAAACAAACAACAACAATAAAACTCTGGGACCTGATTGGTTTGCAATATATATAAACAATTTCTAAGTATTATAGAGGACAAAATTTTAGATTTATAGAATGAGGCACTAGAAAAGACTAAAATGCCCAAATCGTGTGGGGGAGGGAGGCCTGGTACAGAAAGAAGATGCAGATCATTGCCAAATTAGAAATTACATACCAATATCTTTATTGAATCTTGATTACAAAATTTTTGCATCTATTTTGGTGGAAAGATTAAAAATAATATTAAATCAAAGTATACATTCAGATCAAAACGGTTTCTTTTTTAAGGAAAAAAATATTGGTTTTCAAATATATTTTAAAACAGACAAATAAACACCAACAAAAGAACCAAGGACAACAATAACAACAAAAATTGTGATATCAGCAAACATTCAGTATTTCTGCATTGCTACATCAGATATATCATTAAATCCTATAATAATATACATATTAATTAATTACAGTAATATTTTTATTATTTCATACAATCACAAAATCCCTATTCAAATCATTCATATTTATATATTTATATTCTTTATTTTACTAATCTTTATATATCTTTTGTGATCTTTTTATTTCTATTTCTTAACTCAATCCATCTGTGCCCTTCTGCCCATATTTCAGGATACTCAGAATCTTTTTTGGCCCCTTAATTCCATTGTCAGTTTGTCCATTTCAGAACAATTATATATTTTATTAATTGCTGCTTTTTCTGAGTGGGTTTCTGTATTTTTCCAATATTGGTTTTTTATTTTGCCAAATAAATTTTTTTGTCATTTTATCTAAGGTTGTAAAATATTTTCTGTCTAGTTTAACTGGAACAACTTGAAATAAATATAATAATTTTGGGAGTGTATTCATTTTAATTATTGTTATTCACTCCAACAGTGATAATTGTAAGTTCCCCCATTTTTTAAAATCCAATTCTATTTGTTCTAACAGTTTTTTATAATTAGTTTCTTTTATTTGTTAAATATATCCATAAGTATTTAACTTTCTTAACTATTTGCAAATTCAAATCTCCTTCCAGTTCTACTTGTTGCATTGTCATATTTTTCATTAATACCTTGATTTTTTTGTTTGTTTATCTTAAGGCTGTTATGCCGGGCTTCATGTTACGAGCCCCAATTAAGTCCAAAGTATAAATTCAAACACACACGGTTGTAAAGTAAACAAAGAGTTGGTTTATCAACAAGAAAATATGGGACACACGCACTTTAAGCCTGGAATGCTGTGAAAAACAAAAACAAAAGCAAAGCAGATAAAAGGCAGCTGTGAAGATGTCACAGCCACCCCCATTCAAGAGTCCTCGCGCTGTACTTAACTGTGAATTGTTCAAAAAAGTCCTTGTAAATCCTGGAGCAGTTCAAAAGCAAACCACACTTCTCTCTCACCAAATGGATAATTTCCCACGCACACTCTCAACCATGCTGGCAATTCATCAGCAACCCCATTAGGCTAATTGCCCAAGCCACAGGAGTTCTCCCTTATTTCCTATAATACTTGTGCAGTTCTTCCCTCCTTGTCATAAACCTGCGCCTGTGAGCATCTATGAATCCCTCTTCTTCCAAGTCTAATGATGATAACTCACTAATGGGGTGATTAGCTAATGGGCTGCCTGTAACTACTCCATCATCTGATCCTGCTTCCAGAATCTTCCCTTCCAGAATTTTCCCTTGACACAGAAGCTTCACTGTCCGAAGCTGTTGGCAGTAAAACCGGTATTTGATAATATGGGGATTCTCCCAAACCAACCCCCGCAGTCCTTGGAGCAGGAGCTGGCCCAGAGCCAACCACAACAAAGGTCAGCTACTGAGCCATATTTTTCTAGTTCTTGGATTAAGCATGGGCCTGACTCTTGTGACTCTTCTAAGAAGAAAACCAAATCGTCGGCAAGGGCCTGTAGTTTATAAGCCTCCTTTTTGACTGTCATTCCTACGATTCCTGTATTTTCTCTAATTTTATTTAACAACACTTCCAATGTCAATATGAAAAGTAAAGGGGATAAAGGGCATCCCTGCCTAACTCCTTTCTGAATTGGAAATACTTTTGTCATGTCTCCATTTATTAATACTTTGTCAGACTGGGAAGAATATACTGTATCAATTATTCCTATAAATTTGTTGCCAAAAACGGTTTCTTACCAAAAAGACAAATTCTGAATAATACTAGTATAATCATGAATGTTCTAGAATATTATGAAATACATTTTAACAAATAATTTGCATTGATATTCATTGATATGCAAAAAGCTTTTGACAACCTTGATTGGATCTTTCTGACAACACAACTAAAAACTATGCAACTTGGTGACAAATTTGTTAAAACTATAGAAGCTCCCAGCAAACAGCTAATATCTTACTTAATAGAGATATGACAGAGAAAATAAATATTAAGAAAGGTGTCAGGCAAGGATGTCCGCTCTCACTCCTTTGTTCATCATGTCTCTAGAAGTCCTCCTAAATCAAGTAAGAGCAAACCAACAGATTAGTGGATTGTCTATAAAAACACAATAGAGAATTTGGCATTAATTGGAATAAATATCAATTGGTGGCCTTACTGTCAAATTCAGTCCAAACATAAAAAGAAATTAATACAATTTGGCTTTCAAAATAAGTACCAGGAATTAGACAAAATCGTACTGGGACCATAAGCAAAAAATTATCACGAAACTATACAATTGTTTAGTAAACACTCCTGATTTGGTGGTGTGGTGTGAATGTTTGTCTGGTGATGGGCACAAAGCACCTGTTTTATGTTGTGTGTGTGTTTATATTTGAAAAAATCAATAAAAAATATTAAATAAATATGTTAATATTAATATCCAAAATAATCATAACCATTTTCAATTTTCATTCTTCTATTTTCATTGTTCTATTATTATTCTATTTTTCTATTTTTCTATTGTTCCATTTTTCATTATTTACCCCCAAAGTATATCATAACATAGCTTAGATATAAAGCTCAATTAATATTCTTGTATCTTACTCACTAATTCCCTTTCTAAATGTCATTCATATCCCCATTGAATTTGTGTTCAATCTCTTCTCAGTATAATTTCTCTATATTAAATTTCAAATAACTTTATAATTCATCATTTATTTCCCATACATCCCACTCATTACTTTACAAAAATTAATTCTTCTAATTTCTAATTTATAATTTTATAATAATCTCGATCTTCTTCTTATTCATAAATTCTGCTGCCATCCATATTTTCTCATTTGCAAATTTATTCCAAATTACAGACTCTTTCTGATAATAATATCCACTATAGTCTGGAAGACAGAAGGAAAAGGGGGGACATGATCAAAACATTTAAATATGTTAAAGGGTTAAATAAGGTTCAGGAGGGAAGTATTTTTAATAGGAAAGTGAACACAAGAACAAGGGGACACAATCTGAAGCAACATGAGAAAATATTATTTTACTGAAAGAGTAGTAGATTCTTGGAACAAACTTCCAGCAGACGTGGTTGGTAAATCCACAGTAACTGAATTTAAATATGCCTGGGATAAACATATATCCATTGTAAGATAAAATACAGGAAATAGTATAAGGGCCGACTAGATGGACCATGAGGTCTTTTTCTGCCATCAGTCTTCTATGTTTCTATGATTGTCCTCAAATTCTTCTTCCCAGTTCAAATACTTTTCACAAAAGTTCTTGTTGCAAACAGAAGATGTTACTTCCTCCATTCTCAAAGGTAAACACAAAATAAACACATTCCAATTTCATGACCAAGACACTCCTGTACCTGCATGGAAGGAGATGGGCATTTCTGCCAAATTGGCAGTTGAAGATTGGTCGCGTGATGGACTTGGAGGTATGTGGGCAAGGGTTTGAACTTTCAACTGGGTGGAGATTCGGGTTTCTCGGAGATGTGCCAACATGGTTCTGTTTATAAATTGGAATTTTGAGGAATACTATTTAGTTTTGGATACTATTTGGAACTCTGACACTAACTTGAATGTCCCTTAAAATTCATCCAGCTACCCTGAATTCTTGGGGCACTGTTCAGGGTCCTGAGCCCCAGCGCCGATCTGCCAATGGACAGTGCAAAGTCTTAGGAAAGATGGAGGAAGAGAAGCATGCCATGTAGGGATATATTGTGTGTTCACACCAAGACCCTCCTCTATCCTTCCCAAGCCATGGTGGAAGCTGAAGAGGCCATGGAGGGGGAATGCCAATTGGGGGGCTCAGTGCAAACAGCCAACTCTTGAGTGCCTCTTCAGCAAGAGAACCTCTCTTTTTTTAGATAAGTTTTTTTCTCCACACAAACATGCCATATCATATATCTTCAATACAATACAATATAAACATATTTCAATCATCAAATATTGTCATTAGTAATTCTTAATTCCATATATATTTACTTTCAGTATGCATCATTTATCTCATACTACTTCCTTTCTAGTTTTGTCATCTGGACTTCTCTTATCAATTCCAATATAAATGGTGTTGGTTGTTAGTTTCTCTATTAGCTGTTTTCTCTTGCCTAACAAATCTAAGCCATAGTGCTTCAATCAATACCTAATATTTTTACTTAACCATTTGTATTTCTTAATCCCTATTTTCCATAAGTAAATGCCCTTTTTGTTCTGGTTTCTGGTAGAACTTTAGCTATTTAAAAATAACTCTTACTAAATGCAGTATTTCATAAACAAAGAAACTCCATTTTTATTCTCTTCACTTCCGTATTCAAAATGCAGTTCAGACTAGCACATTCCTTTTCTCCCATTATCTCTCTTAATTACATTCCACATACATTCCTCCCAGCCTCCGCCGTCTCCCAAGATTTATGTACTCATAGCATGATTCAAAAGCAGCAGGAATGACTGTAAAATAACACAGAATGAATTTGCTCACTCCGGAGCTGGACAGAAACACATTTCATTTTAGCACTACAACATTGAAACTCCCCCCTCTTCCCCACTGGCCCCCTGATGTACCAAATACATCACTCCAGTATTTAATCCATTCCTCCCCTTAATATCTTTTTCTGAACACCTGTTCCTTGCATTTTTGGACCCTTCTGAATTGAGGATTGACCCAGCGAATATCTGTTTCTTCCTCACTAGATTCTGGACTCATAGCAATATCCTGTGGCTGGCCTCCCAACTGTTCTAATACCTGTAACCCAGGGCCTACCACTAATTCATAAACACTATCTATATCAGAGTCCTCAAGCTCTTCATCATCCTCCAACTGACCAGGAGTATGTACAACACTTTTTAAAAGTAAATCCAAATTTACTTATCTTCAAGCAATAGATATCATTTCTTATCAACTATTTTATATCATTTATCTAATTATAACAATATAGGGGAAAAGTGAAAATTTATTCAAATTCCAATCCATTAACTTCTTTCATTATGTAATCATTATATTATATCTTCTCTTTTCATATTACTATCTATTCAATTCAATTCAATTCAATTCAATAAGTCAGAGATATCAAAGTATAATATAATTAAGTTTTTATATAATTAAGTTTTCCCTTAATTATATAATTAATATATAATATTCAAATGACAATCAGCATCCCGAACACAGGTTTTCATTAATCAAAAAATAATCAAATTCAAATCAAGTAATTTTATAACAATACATCACTGGCATACCTCCTCACCCATTTTTGTTTCTATTTTCCACTGTTAATCCCAGTATAATGATCTTATCCTATTCTATTTTTTTTCACTGTAAATCCTAGTACAATACTCATGTCCTTGTCTATTTGTTTTTTCACTGTAAATCCCAATGTAATAATCATACCCTATTCTATTTATTTTTCACTGTAAATCCCAGTGAAATAATCATACTGTCAATGCCCCAAATAGCATCTGAGAAATAAGTCAGATTCCAGTCCAATTCTCTCACATAAAGTTCGAATTATTATCAGAGCCATGTTGGTCATGCTACTGCCATTCTGATATTAACTTCTTTCCAGTACCCAACCCAGGTTAAGGTTCATGCCACATTCCCACACCCACAAGTTCATCACAAGGATCAGTCTGAATGCAGGGATTCCACCGACTTCCTCTTTTCTTCAGTTGATGCAGAACAAAAGAGGACCTTGGTTCTAAGAAAGGAATTTGTTGTGGCTAGTAACTTTCCCCTCTCATTCAACTGCCTCTCCCAATCCCCCCTAATACTATGTTATTGTGGCAATCCAAAGTCTCTAACTCCACATGATGGCTTTGGCCTGACAGGCGCCCCCCCCCCCCCACCTTGCAAAGAACCACATCCTGAAACAATAGAATAAAACACATATGGGTTAGTACCGCTTTTAAACCCTTCCCCCCCCTCGGGGATTCTTAGGCTTGGTGGGGTAATTTTCATGGAACTGCTTAATTAACTTATCAACCTTGACATTCCAACTCTTAACCCAGGTAACCTCCGACAGAGGATACCCATTCCAATGAATCAAGTACTGCAATTTACCCCAGAAAATTCGGGAATCCAAAATCTTTTTAACTTCATGGGTTTCCCCCATATTACTACAGGGGGAGGGGGTGACTGTGTACATGGCCTAATGTTGGACCTGATCACCAATTTAAGCAGGCTGCAATGGAATACTACTACTACTACTACTACTTCTTATTATTATTATTATTATTATTATTATTATTATTATTATTAGATTTGTACGCAGGAATACAGGGTGGATCCTCCTTAGGATTCTAGACAATGCAACCTGCACTATGCCTGGGTTGATTACTTTCACAATTGGGAAAGGACCTAGAAATTTAGGACCTAGCTTTTTGCTAAGCAGCTTTAAATGAATATATTTGGTTGACAGTAAAACCTTATCTCCCACTCTAAAAGGGGGTTGGAAAGATCGGTGTTTGTCTGCTTGTTTCTTGTAGGCTTGTGCTGCCTGTGTCAGCGCCTTCTTGGTGTCCTCCCATTCTCCATGGTAGGAGGAATTAGCCTCCAAGGATGGGTTTGACCTTATCCGATAGCCAATCAGGACTGAGTCTTAGAAAAGTATAAATAGCACCCTCCATCTTATATTTCCCCTCTTCGACTCAGTCCTAACCCAGGACGTGTGCTTGACTGAATCACTTCAGTCAAGAGTTCCTTTTTACATCTACCTGTCATCTACTTTTGCCACTGTGCGCTGAAATTTTATGAAAAAGTTCACACGAGACATTTGGACAAAGAGAACAGAAATGTTTATTCTCTCTGGGTATACCGAAAACGGTTTGCAAAGCGGGTACTCTTCCCAAGGGAAGAGACACTTGTACAGAAGCTAAAGAGCAGGTTATATAGGTTTTACAAATCACAAAGGTACATAGAATTCCTCAACCTATCATAGGGGTACACAGAATTCCTTGCCCAAATATGGTCCACATCCTGCCTCCCTCTCCCGGAGATGAATAGCACCTTATATGGTTTATTGGGTAAACAGCAAACATTTATCTTGTTAAACAGCAAACATTTATCTTGTTAATCAGCAAACATTTATCTTGTTAAAAACAGATTCCAAAATGACAGTCACAAGATAAGGAAAAACAGGAAATCCTAATCTTGTTAAAGTCAGAAACTACAGACAGCAAATACTGATATTCTTAAAATAAAACTTAAATTATTTTATACACAATGGATTTTTCCTTCAATTCCTTCATTTTTCTTCTTTGTTTTCTTTAATACAAAACTGTTTAAGATTTTATTTTATTTCCAACAACTTGCTTTTTCCCCCCCCTTCATTATTCGTTTTCTCTTCCTGAATAGTTTGCTGTTCATTCTCCAGTAATTTCAACTCTTCCCCAATCTTTTTCATTACCATTATAGTTTTAATTGATTATTGACCGGATACAATACTTTCAATGGAACTCTGGACAAAACTTCTAATTAAGGAAATAAGACACGGTAACATCATTAGTCCATACTTAGAACTATCATTATTTCACAAGGGACATATCCAATATTAGGGCATGGGGATCTATTCTATTTACACACCATCTAATCACAATCAGAGTTTGTAGTATCCATTAACTTTCTGCTTGTGTAATACTGTATTAGCCTCATCATATGGCATGCTTATATTCCATTCTACTGCTTCTAAGGGCCATTGGTCCCCTACATATTTTCCCACACACACATAACAATTGGACACATGTCTGAGCAATAGTTTTGGCAAATGTTAAGAACAAATTTCTGGCTCCCTCTGGTACTTAAAAGGTTTCTCAATCTCTTCCCAAAAGTCTGAGAAGAAGGTCTTACTTAATGGGTTTCCTTCTTCTACTAACTTACTAATTTTTAAATAAAATAAACCTCCAGGGTCAATCCCAGATCCATATATTCTTATTCCATGTTGGCTTCCCCATTTACTTATAAACTCTTGTGGATTATTTATGGTAAAATTAACATAATTACATTTATTGTTCTCACAATTACTTCGCACATTTACTTTGGTAAGGTATCCACTGGCTCCAGGGTTAGTATTCCATGTGGCCCAACCTACACAATTCCAATAAGGACAGTATTTTTCATCAGTATTAAAACACTGTTCTTTAGTCTCCTCCCATTTTTGAGGACAGATATATTTGTCATTATATATGTATGTTCTTTGCCAATCCATATTCCCACATCCAGTGGGTACCTTGGCCAACTGGCAAGCTTCTAAAAGTTTTATTAGTAGGATTTCTTATTCGCACTTTAGAATGAAGCTTTCCCTGATCATTTCCCTCCTTTACTTCTAACCAATATTGAACTGGGTTTTCCTTTGGATCATAACATGTCATTTTGCCTTGTTGCTTGCATACATGATATTTATTTATTATTTATTTATTTATTACTTAGATTTGTATGCCACCCCTCTCCGAAGACTCGGGGCGGCTCACAGCACGTGGAAACAAATCATAAATAATCTAACAAATTTAAAATTAAAAGATTTAAAAGACCCCATATACTAACAGACATACACACAAGCATACCATATATAAATTAAACATGCCCAGGGGAATATGTTTCAGTTCCCCCATGCCTGACGGCAAAGGTGGGTTTTAAGGAGTTTACGGAAGGCAGGAAGAGTAGGGGCAGTTCTAATCTCCGGGGGGAGTTGGTTCCAGAGGGCCGGTGCCGCCACAGAGAAGGCTCTTCCCCTGGGGCCCGCCAACCGACATTGTTTAGTTGATGGGACCCGGAGAAGGCCCACTCTGTGGGACCTGATCGGTCGCTGGGATTCGTGCGGCAGGAGGCGGTCTCGGAGATATTCTGGTCCAATGCCATGAAGGGCTTTAAAAGTCATAACCAACACTTTGAATTGTGACCGGAAACTGATCGGCAACCAATGCAGACTGCGGAGTGATGGTGAAACATGGGCATACCTAGGTAAGCCCATGACTGCTCTCGCAGCTGCATTCTGCACGATCTGAAGTTTCCGAACACTTTTCAAAGGTAGCCCCATGTAGAGAGCATTACAGTAGTCGAACCTCGAGGTGATGAGGGCATGAGTGACTGTGAGTAATGAGTCCCGGTCCAGATAGGGCCGCAACTGGTGCACCAGGCGAACCTGGGCAAACGCCCCCCTCGCCACAGCTGAGAGATATGCTATAACTCTAAACTGACACTGCAAAGCTTTTCCACTCATATTTGCTTTGGTAAACCAGAGTTTGCCCTATCTTGCTCCCTGCTTTTACTGTTTTATGCACTTCTAGCAATCATTTCCCTTCTCCCTTATGTCTATTTTCATTGTTGTTGTTATTATTATTATTATTATTATTATTATTATTATTATTTTAATGAGTGGGTGAATCATTTGCACCTTCTTTTCATCAGTCATCCAAAAACTCCGTTTTTAATATTCTGGTTGATTTTGTTATTTTAGTGTCCAAGGCACAATGGCCTGTCCATCCCATAGGTAAATCTGAATACAACTGATTTCCACATTTTATATTGACTGGAATCTTGTGAATAAAGGTAGATGGGATAGTCTTATTCCACCATCCACACATTGCCCATTTTTGTAATTCTGCATTCACCTTACATAATGGATCCTCAGCTCCAATTATAACATAACACTGAAATTCCTGAAATTCCTCCCAGAGACCACCCCAATGGCAAGGATGTGTCTCATCTTTGGGCCATTCAGTTACCATTTCATTAAACACATAAGTACATCTCTCTCGGGGCTCCCATCCCATTTCTCTCCCCTGTCCACCTTTTGCACTTATACAAATCCGATAACCCTCTGCTTTTCTCATTATCAACCCTAGCCATAATAGCATTACCCATCCTTCATTTCTCTTCTTGTGGGTGTACAGGCATCCAGGCTGAAAGGGAAAAATAAGCATTTTATTTTCTGGTTATCCGCAGCTTCAAGGGTCCGACAGGTTGACTTGTCCATGTATTGGAAGCACTGCTTTTCTTCACATGAGTATAATGAGTCCAGCCTCGTTCTGCAGTTCTAACAGCGGTATCTGTAGTCAGCAGCACCTGGAACGGGCCTTCCCACATAGGTTGGAGTTTCTTGAGCTTCCACCGTTTTATCAGAATCCAATCACCAATTTCTTTACTTTAAAACTCAGGACAGATGTTTGCAACAACAGGCTACTCAATCTGGAATATTCAAAAGACTAGGACAATGATTGCAAATATTGTATCAGATCTTTATATGGAAATCTCCTGTTTTTAATCCACTCCCCCCTTAAAGACATTCCAAACAACATTTCATAAAACGTTAACCCAGTGTCTCTTTGAGGCTGAATTCTAATTCTCAACAGAGCTATAGATAATCCTTTGATCCAAATTAGCCCAGTCTCCATGTATAACTTAGTTAAACAATGCTTTATTTTACCATTCATATTTTCAGCCTTCCCAGAAAGGTGCAAGGGCTATGTAAGTCCCAATAAATTCCCAACCCGTTTCATAATTCCCTGCACAATTCTCCCAATAAAGTGTCTACCTTAATCTGAAACAATTTGTTGTGCTGACCCGTACCCAGGTATAACTTGTTCTAGCAGTAATCTTGTTCTGTTTCATCTACACACGGAAAAGCCTCCACCCATCCTATCAACTGATCCACTATTACCAGTAAACATTTAAATCTTCCCACTTGTGACATTTCTATAAAATCTATTTGTACATTCTGAAAGGGATATAATGTAAGTGATCTTCCTTCTCGTTGTCATTGTCTTACATAGTTCTGGTTTACCTTTTGGTTTACACATTTATTCACCACCTATTGTGCTGTAGTATATATTTTTATCCCAGTAAATGTTTTCAATACTGTGTCTATCAATCCTTGAGTTCCCCAATGACTCCCTTCATGTAATCTTTCCATTATTCTCCTAAAATAAGGTTGGTTCAATACTTGTCTTCCATCTGGGAGGAATCATTTCTCATCGTTCCCCTCCTGTCCTCCTATCTGCTTTAGTTTTTCCTGTTTTCCTGAATTTCTTCAGGATCTAATACTTGAGGAATCAGAACAAACACTCCTTCCTCCTCCTTCTGGCCCGCTGCTTGAGCTTCTCTATCTGCTAATCTGTTTCCTTTCTTATCTTCTTCTTCCCCCTTTTGATGTGCTCGAATATGAATTACAGCAATTTCTTGTGGCCCTTTTAAGACTTTTAAAACCTGATATATTAACTCAAAATGTATTAAATTCTTTCCTTGACTTGCCACATATCCCCTTTCCTTCTAAATTTTCCCAAAGGTGAGTACAACTCCAAAAACATATTTTGAATCAATGTATATATATTTACTATCCTTTCTCTTACTTAATTCTAGAGCTCTCAATAAAGCATATAATTCGGTCACTTGTGCAGATCAGTGGTTGGGTAACTTCTTCTTCTTCTTTTTCTTCTTCTTCTTTTAATCACCGACCAAGTTTTCCTCTAATAAATGACCTTGATCATTTAGCTGAATGGTGTAACAACTGGCAACTTCAAATCTCAACCAACAAATGCTCTGTCTTACAGAATCAAAATACTAAATACATACTTGGAAATAATGAACTCATAGCTAACCCTCACCCTGTCAAAAACTTTGGAGTACTCATATCCAATGACCTATGTGCCAGAGCTCATTGTAACAACATTGCTTTTAAAAAAAAGGCATTAAGAGTTACAAACCTAACCTTACATGGCTTCTTCTCCAGAAACACTGAACTATTAACCAGAGCTTACAAAACATTCATCAGACCAATACACGAATATAGCTCACCTGTATGGAACCCACATTGCATAACTGACATTGACACAATTGAGACAGTCCAGAAATACAGTACTTCACAAGAAGAGTCCTTCACTCCTCCTCTCGAAACAAACTACCTTACTCCTCCAAACTTCAAATACTATGCCTAGACAGTCTACAACTACGTCTCCTCCAAACAACTGATTTAACTGTTGTTCATAAGATCATACACCATAACGTCCTTCCTATTAGTGACTACTTCACCTCCAACAACAACAACAATACAATAATAGATACAAACAAAATGTAAATCGCTCCAAACTTGATTGCAGAAAGTATGACTTCAGCAACAGAGTGATCAATGCCTGGAACTCACTACCTGACTCTGTTGTTTCTTCCCCTAACCCCAAAATCTTCAACCTTAAATTATCTACTGTTGACATCTCCCCTTTTCTAAGAGGTCTGTAAGGGGCATGCAAAAGCACACTATTGTGCCTACCATCCCTGTTCTTCTCTCATATTATCCTATTATCCTAATAATGGCATATCCATTGGAACAATGTCCTTCCACTAATCTTGAAGATCCATCTATCACATTCCAAGTATCCTTTCTCCTTGTCCAATTCAAAATCCCCATCTTCTATCTTGGCCTCTGCCTCTGCCTCGGGAAACAAAACCTCTCCTTTCTCTTCTACTAAACTTCAGAATCCTTCTTTACTGTCTCAATCATCCTCTTCCCAGTCTCTTACATTCCAACATCTTTCTAATTGGCTTAAACCAAAACTCCTTCTCTTCCTTTTCTCAAGGACACATCCATCAAGTCAGATCTAACTCTGGTCTGTAATTTAATTACTTCATCTCATTAATTTTATTTGATTCTTCTTCTAAATCTCTTTAAAACTAAGCTGGATTCAAGTTAACATCAGCAGTTAACACTAATCATTTGCTCCATAAGTATTCTCTCATATTTCAAACTCTTTCAATCCATCCGCCATCTACTGGTTTTTTTTGGTTCAAGACCAAAAAGAGAGGTGCTAACTACCACAGTTCCTCCAACAATTAATTTTATGCTTTCTTTCACTAACACTGAAAATATTTAAACCAGTTCTGTAACAATTTCTGAAGGGCAACAACTTGTGCTGTTAACAAATAAGCCCTAAAGTGGAGCACCCTGTCTTCTATTTTTTTTTTATCAATGTGTTCCACACAGAGACATAAAAAGGGGAAAAAATGAACAGCCCTTGCTTTTCTTTTCTTTTCAAAAAACAATCTTAATAGGTATTCTAAGTTAATGCTCTGAAATATATTTGGGGCAAACTTTAGAATCAATGCTTTGCTTTTAGTAAAATGAATCAGATTCAACTTCCATTCAAATGGAAGCAAATTCTCATAAATTAAAACATCAAAATCTTTTCAAAATCTTTTCCATATATATATATGTGTGTGTGTATGTGTGTGTGTTTGTTTAATTAAAATTCTTTTAAAAACCTCAAATTATCTTAAAAAAAAGAATCAAATCCAAACAGTGAAAGGCTTTATGAATAAGCTGCCCATGGTCCTTTCTCAAGCAAGGAGAAGGGGGAGTGAGGGGGGGGAACTGTTAAAAGTGAGCAGCTACACTGAAAGGGGGGGGCTATCCTTTCTCTCTCTTACTCCTTCAAGGCAAAAGAATCCTTGACAAGAAAAATGTCACATATATATATATATCTACACAGAAATGTAATACTTTTCTCCACTCATTATCTCAACAATTTTTTTCTCCTTCTAGCTTTAGTAAATAACATACATTTCATTACCACTTACTGTTTTAAAGAATCAAAAATGCATTCACATCAACTTTTTCTTACTGCTTGTGTAGATCATTTTCATATCAAAATTCCATTTCATACAAATCAATCTACAATTATTCCAGGGAGCTTTTTCATAAGCTAATGAGTTCCATTCTACACACAAACACACACATCATTCATTTGCCGGCCAGTCAAACATATCACAATCAATCCAATTCTACACATCCTTATTATGTTAAATCCCCTATTAATCACTCAGCCTCTTTTCTTACTTGGAGTAAACTTCATGTTTTGGGGAATTTCCATTCTCCTGAAATCTGCATAGTAGTTGGAGGGTCTAAATCAATTTCCAGGCATTTTCAAAATCTAACTTTCCTCCTTTTGTTACTACACAGCTCTTTAACTCTTTAACTCTGGGCTATCTGCCCCTTTAACTCTTTTACTTCCTTAAATAAAAGTTTTAGCAACTCTTTCCCTTCAGGTTCAGAGTCTGAACCAGGCTCTTTTCCCTCTCTCTCTCTCTTTTTCTCTATGTCTGCAGACTCTTTATTTCCCATTATTTTCTTTACTTCTTGATCTTGGATTTTTAAGGCAGTTTTCCCACTAGGAGATTGGAGTATCTTTTAGTCTCCAAACTACCTAGCCCACCCGAGGCAGTTTTCCCACTAGGAGATTGGAGTATCTTTTAGTCTCCAAGCTACCTAGCCCACCTTTCCAAGAATTATCTTGCCCTTGGATGTTAATGGTAGTTTTCCCACTAGGATTTCCCTGTTGGAGTTTCCCACTATTGAGACTTTCAATTCACACTTCACCAACTTTCGTGCCTCCTTTTCTGGCCAATTCCCTCGCGGGAGGATGGAACCGCAAATCAGGAGTCAACTCTCACATCGTCCTGCAGATCCTCTAATAGGACCCCTCAAAAGGACGTCTCACCACACACATTCAATAGTCTCCAAACAACCTAGCCTACCCGCCCAATAACCGTCTGAGTAAGTAGTCCCTTAGTTGTAAAATGTGATAGCAAATTACAGGTACTTACCAGACCTGTGCACAGGGTTGCCCGGTCCTCGAGGAGCCTTCTAGTATTTCTCTTTGTCTCTTTGTCTCTTCCTCTTTCTGTCTCCTTGTCCTAGTGATCTCGTTTAGCCAATTTTACGGGTCTACCAGAGCCAATTGCCTATCCATGGAAGTCCGTCCTCTGTCCAAATGGGACAGGGTGCACCTAAAGATGTTCCTCCCTGGACAGCCAACAGGATGGAATCCCGGACGAGCCCCCAAGTTGTGCGCTGAAATTTTATGAAAAAGTTCACACGAGACGTTTGGACAAAGAGAACAGAAATTTTTATTCTCTCTGGGTATACCAAAAACGGTTTGCAAAGCGGGTACTCTTCCCAAGGGAAGAGACACTTGTACAGAAGCTAAAGAGCAGGTTATACAGGTTTTACAAATCACAAAGGTACATAGAATTCCTCAACCTATCATAGGGGTACACAGAATTCCTTGCCCAAATATGGTCCACATCCTGCCTCCCTCTCCCGGAGATGAATAGCACCTTATATGGTTTATTGGGTAAACAGCAAACATTTATCTTGTTAAACAGCAAACATTTATCTCGTTAATCAGCAAACATTTATCTTGTTAAAAACAGATTCCAAAATGACAGTCACAAGATAAGGAAAAACAGGAAATCCTAATCTTGTTAAAGTCAGAAACTACAGACAGCAAATACTGATATTCTTAAAATAAAACTTAAATTATTTTATGCACAATGGATTTTTCTTTCACCACCGTTACTCATGAGTTCCTTCCCCCTGCTAGCTTCCCCAACACCAATCTGGCCTATAGTTGGGTTGAGGCAGATGTGGGATTTTGAATTCCAGCTGTCGCTCGCTACTCCAGCTGAAGGCCCACACATTCATTACTGCCAGATGCTGGCTGTAGGGGGAAGTGGGATGAGGCCTGACTTGGAGAAGATTTGCCTCAGAATGGATGGTGGTAATGCATAGCGATAAGTCGGGCAGGCCTTAGGTTCGGGAGCTATGGCCATTACTTGAGATAGGGCCCTGGGCACCGTTTGTGGTTTGCCTACCCCTTCCAAATTAATCCTTGGCCTTTTTTTGATCAGGCTGGCTTTTTCAAGCCTTCCTGTTGGAGCCTGTCGGATGGCCAAGGGATTGCTGCCGTGGCACTAGGCCAAAGCCATAAAAAGCTTCCTTCAGGAGCTCTCAGGCTTCCAGCTAGAGGTATAACAAGCAGGAAGAGGGAGATTATGATCCCGCTATATAGAATGCTGGTGAGACCACATTTGGAATACTGTGTTCAGTTCTGGAGACCTCACCTACAAAAAGATATTGACAGAATTGAACGGGTCCAAAGACGGGCCACAAGAATGGTGGAAGGTCTTAAGCATAAAACGTATCAGGAAAGACTTAATGAACTCAATCTGTATAGTCTGGAGGACAGAAGGAAAAGGGGGGACATGATCGAAACATTTAAATATATTAAAGGGTTAAATAAGGTCCAGGAGGGAAGTGTTTTTAATAGGAAAGTGAACACAAGAACAAGGGGACACAATCTGAAGTTAGTTGGGGGAAAGATCAAAAGCAACATGAGAAAATATTATTTTACTGAAAGAGTAATAGATCCTTGGAACAAACTTCCAGCAGACGTGGTAGATAAATCCACAGTAACTGAATTTAAACATGCCTGGGATAAACATATATCCATCCTAAGACAAAATACAGAAAATAGTATAAGGGCAGACTAGATGGACCAGGAGGTCTTTTTCTGCCGTCAGACTTCTATGCTTCTATGTTTCTATGTTTCTATTGATTGCTGCCTTTATCCACACCAAAAAACCATGCCTGCAGTCTTTGGAGGCCTGTCCATCAATGATCCCGGCTGTTTCTTCTTGCTTCAGCCTTTTCCCTCAGCTGAGGCCCTGCAGCACTCTTGCCTCCTTGACAACCAAGCTCTTCTGAATCGGGCGGTGTGATTGGCAGCAATTTCAAATTCATTAACTCCCTCTACGTGTGGTTGGTCGCCATTTGTAAGGGCAACAGGAAGCCAAGGTAGCCATTTTAATAGAGGTTCGTGGCAGTGGCCATTTTGGAGGGCACCATAGAGCTGAGGCAGCCATTTTGGAACTGGTAAACAGTGGTGGCCATTTTGGAGGGCACCATAGAGCTGAGGTGGCCATTTTGGAAGTGGTAAAGGGTTGTGGCCATTTTGGAGGACCTTTCTAGGCCATTATACCTTGCTTATGGGGGCCTCATACCGTCCTTATGGGACAGGCCATTTTGAATGGGCCTACTTATGATGGTCGCCATTTTAAATCTTTAAAAAAGGGGAGAAATGGTAAATAGTACAAAAAGTGAATTATGCATTTATTATTATGCATAAATTAGGAAAAACTCACAGAGTACTGGAACAGTGCTAAAGCATCAGACTATGAATTGTTTTGTTATGCACTGCAAGGAACTGTCTTGTCATGAAATCAGTTAAGGTAACTCAATACAATGCAGTGCAATGCACCCCTGTGTGAATCTGCAGTATAGGACAATACAAGATAATGCAACTTATCAAATTGTGTGTTGCAATGCATTATTCTGCTGTGCAGGGCGATGCATGCAATGCAAAGTTAACTCAACTCCTGTGTGCATCTGCAGTACAGGTCAATACCAGACAAGGCAACGTAGCAAATTGTGTATTGCAATATACTATTTTGCTGTGCAGGGCATTGCATGCAATGCAATTCAACCAATGCTGTCTTGCAAATGCTGACATGACCTGATATGCATTGCAATGTAATATTATGCAATTAAATGTGATACATTGTGGGGTTATAGAGTGTGATGCCATGCAGGGTTCTGATGCCAGTGCAAGCCCTTTCACTGAATTCATTCGATTGGTATGACTTGTAATACGATGCAACATTATGCATTGCAATGCAATGAGGGGCAATAGAATGCAACTCTATGCAATGCTGTGCATGGTAAGAATAAACAATAAACGGAATGTAAGATGATAATTTTCCCTTTGACAAATTCTTTTGCAGACTGCTCTGACTAATGCTGATGTGATTGGCAAGTTCAAAGTTACCTCCAACAGGTCTACAGTGGACAAGCCTCTCGCCAATTTGTTGCCCATCTGTCTCCACTCCTGTGACTCTTCGGCTGTTGGGTTACAACTTGAGTTTGGTGACTTAAGCATCAGAAGGACCAGTAGCCAATCTGATCCATTCCAGCGATGAGGGCGGACAGTTTAAGTACAACCATAGTCAGCCGCTCACAGGTAAGTGGCCGATTTGGGTAAATGGGACTGGCTGTAATGACCAATGCCATATAGAGCCTTTGGGTCACTCTTCTGGCTCATTCCTTGACAGTCAATGGGGCTCTTTCCATTTCCTGACAAAGGTGTCTATGGGTCTCTCTGTCTGGAACCAGATTCTTCTCTCCAGGAGGAGTAATAGTACTATTCCTGACTTTTTTGTTCCAAAGGAGGCCCAGGTCATAATTTTTAAGACATCTAGCTGGTCATTGAGGGTGATATCAGCATCTCGGCCAGAATTTATCAAGTGCTGGTCTTGGTTGCTACTTCCACCAGAGTTTCTCTTACCATGGTGGCCATAAATCAAGGATTAACTCTGCCTTTCTTGGCAAGGCAGCTTTGTCCTATTTTAGTCCTGCTTATTTCTGTCAATTTTCCCCTGTTAGACGCGACTAAATAATCCAGGCAATGCATGCCTTTCTTCCGCTGCAGCAGGGGGTTGGTTTAGATGACTTCCTGAAGGATTCCCAGTCCTGAATTACTATGGCATTGTTTAACTGCCTACTGAAGCTACCTTGAGCTCTATTCTCAAATTCTGGTGCATTCCTGACCTTGGCTCGTGGTCATACTCGCTCAACGCTCCTTAATTTCCAGGGACACTACATGGCCACCAGGTCAGGCATACACTCTCATGTGGTTTCCAGATTTATGTAAATGCTTCTGCTGTCAGAGTCCGGGTACACTGAGATCTTAAGGTGTTGCTGGCTATTGCCCAACTTATGTCCCAAACAATGTATGGTAGATCCATTTTGTACAGCACCATGGAGGTCCACAGTCATGATGGATGGTAGGCCTCTGTCCACCTTGTTTGGTCTCTGGTTTCCAAGCCACCCCCAGTCTGACTCACATGCGCGGACTTTATTCCTCATCCTTGTAGAGATGAAGGATAAGTGTAAACTGGACTCGCTCCTTCCTTCCATATTACCTTTGTCATTGTGGGGTCTTTTGAATTTTGAACACTTCCATGGGTAGACTTCTGGGTGGTACCAAGGGCGGTCTGGGTGGTACCAAGGGCCCAACAATCCATTTAGGGACAGTTAAAGTAGCCAGCCTTTTTGATGATCTCGTGGTCATCTGATCTACTGGATACGTAAATTCTTGTTAGATCTCATCTTAGGAGGATACATGACTTTGTTTGCCGGGTGAAATGAGTCCATCACCCCCCAAATATGGGTCCTTGGGACCCTGTCTTATGGCCTCACCTTTGAACCCATTCCCACTTCCCTGTGGGTTTGGTCTTCCCCGTTTCTTGGGAACACTGCCAGAATGGACTAGAAACCATATAATCATTTGATACTGGAATCAATGTTCCCTCTAATTTTTTTTCGGTGTGGGCCGAAAAGTATAATGTCTCAGCAGCACATTTTCATGCCTGGGCGTGGATCAGTTAGAAACAAAAGGGGGTCACGTGACCTCAGGAGACACAGCAATGGTCATAAATATGAAACGGCAGCAAAGTTTTGATATTGCAGTCATCGGGCTGCTGCAAAGGTCCTAAGTGTGAAAAGGGTGCATAAGTCACTTTTTTCAGGGCCATTGCAACTTTGAATGGTCAGTAAATGAACCATTGTAAGTCAAGGACAACCTGCCTTCCCCCCTAGATGTTTTCCATGGAGCTTCAAAATGGACTCCTGATCTGCTGATCTGCTTCTAAAAGAGTGCACTGGTCAGACAGATAATCCTTGACTTCTGTTCTGACCCCAAAGGAGGCCAACGTTTTTATCTCCTAAGTAAGACGATTATTAAGTGAGTTCTGCCTCACTTTACTACCTTTCTTGCCACTGTCGTTAAGTGAATCCCTGCAGTTGCTTGTCAGAAAATCCAAAAAGATGTTCACATAATCCTGGGGCATTGCCACCATCATAACTATGTTGTCAAGTGTCCAAAGTTTGATCCAATAACCCCTTTATTTTTCTAACAAAGTCCTTTCTTCCTAGAAGGAAGAATAGAAAGAATAAAATGGAAAAGGGGATTAAAAGGGGATACAAAAAATAAAAAGGAAAAGGGTTTGGTTCAAAGTTCTGCTTAGATTAAAGAAATTGGAGTTTGAGAAGGGTTAAGATTGGAGTATTGTTTTGTTTGCTCTTTTTTAACTTTAATTATTTTTTCTATTTAGATATATGAATTTAGGAATTGCTGATCTGTTTTAATAAAGTTAGAAGTATTGATTATAATAAGATATGTAGTAGGTGATACTGATTTGGATTAATGCATAAATGGAATTGAATTTAGAATTGTTGGGGAGATTAATGATGGTAATGATTTTAATTGATTGAAAATAGAGAATATTTAGATTCCCCCCCCCTTTTTTTTCTTTTCTCAAATTGACTGAAATTTAAGATTAATAATTAAGTTAAAAAATGTAGATAAGTATTGTTTTGGTTTCTGGTAGAAATTTAGCAATTACAAATAACTCTTATTAAATGCATTATTTCATGAATAAAGAAACTCCATTTATTTCTCTGCTCTTCTGGAATTCAAACACATTTCATACAGGCACTTATCTGTTGGTCCATTATCTCCCTTAACTGCATTTCTCACATTCCTTCTCCTTCTCCAATTAACAAGATTTATTTTCCTAACAGCATGATTTCTAAAACAGCAGCCCTGACTGTTAATCAACACAGAATACTTTTGCTTACTTGGGAGTGGCAGAGAAAAACCTCCATTTTTCTCTTCGGCAACATTGAAACTCCACCCTTCTTCCCCACTGACGTGCCAAATACATCATTATAGTATTTAACCCATTCCTCCCCTTAATATCTTCTTCCAGACACCTGTTCCCTACGTTTTTGGGCACTTCTGAATTTAGGGTTAACCCAGTGAGTGTCTGATTCTCTCTCGCTAGATCCTGAACTCATAGCCCCATCCTCTGGCTGGACTCCCACCTGTTCTACTACCTGTAACCCCAGGCCCCCCACTAATTCATAAACACTATCTGAATCAGAATCCTCAATATCTTCATCATCCTCCAACTGACTAGGAGTATGTACAACAAGTATTAATTGGCTAAATGTTAGATGGGCTGAAATAATTTTAAATTTGGGATTAGGTAAATGTACTATTTGGGGGTGGGGAAGAAGTCTAAAATTCGTATATGTTTATGTTTTGTTTTTAATTTTCTTTTGTTAACATCTGTCTATACAAGGTTTTTTTGGTTTATAGAAAAATGTAGAAAGAAAGAAGGAAGCACTTTGGCATAATGGTTAATAAGTTAGAAATATAATTGATGTTGTACTTTAAGGAACATTAAGGAGGGAATTTAATTAAAAGGAAATGGATGATCTCTGGCGGGCCCAGGACAGGGGTTTATCCTCTGTCCTGGTGCTTCTCGACCTCTCAGCAGCTTTCCATACCATCGACCACGGCATCCTTCTGTGCTGGCTGGAGGGATTGGGAGTGGGAGGCACTGTTCTTCAGTGGTTCTCCTCTTACCTCTCCGGTTGGTCGCAGTCGGTGTTAGTGGTGGGTCAGAGGTCGACCTCTAGGTTTCTCCCTTGCAGGGTGCCTCAGGGGTCGTTCCTCTCTCCCCTGCTATTTAACATCTACATGAAACCGCTGGGCGAGATCATCCAAGAGCATGGGGTGAGGTGTCATCAGTACGTGGATGATTCCCAGTTGTACATCTCCACCCCATGTCTAGTCAATGAAGCAGTGGATGTGATGTGCCGGTGCCTGGAGGCTGTTGGGGTCTGGATGGGTGTCAACAGACTCAAACTCAATCCTGATAAGATGGAGTGGCTGTGGGTTTTGCCTCCCAGGGACAATTCCATCTGTCCATCCATCACCCGGGGGGGGGATCATTGACCGCAATATGGGTGTCCTCCTCAATCCACAGCTCACATTAGAGAAACATCTTTCAGCTGTGGTGAGGGGGACGTTTGTCCAGGTTCGCCTGGTGCACCAGTTGCGACCATATTTGGACCGGGAGTTACTGCTCAGTCACTCATGCCCTCATCACCTTGAGGCTCGACTACTGTAACGCTCTCTACATGGGGCTACCTTTGAAAAGTGTTCGGAAACTTCAGATCGTGCAGAATGCAGCTGTGAGAGCAATCATGGGCTTTCCTAAATATGCCCATGTTACACCAACACTCCGCAGTCTGCATTGGTTGCCGATCAATTTCCAGTCACAATCCAAAGTGTTGGTTATGACCTATAAAGCCCTTCATGGCATCGGACCAGAATATCTCCGGGACCTTCTGCCGCACGAATCCCAGTGACCAGTTAGGTCCCACAGAGTTGGCCTTCTCCGGGCCCCGTCGACTAAACAATGATGTTTGGTGGGACCCAGGGGAAGGGCCTTCTCTGTGGCCGCACCGACCCTCTGGAACCAGCTCCCCCCAGAGATCAGAATTGCCCCCACCCTCCTCGCCTTTCGTAAGCTCCTTAAAACCCACCTCTGTCATCAGGCATGGGGGAATTGAGATACTCCTTTCCCCCCAGGCCTATACAAGTTATGCATGGTATGTTTGTGTGTATGTTTTGCTTTTTAATAAGGGGTTTTTAGTTACTTTAAATATTAGATTTGTCATACATTGTTTTATTATTGTTGTGAACTACCCCGAGTCTACGGAGAGGGGCGGCATACAAATACAGTGATACCTCACCTTACAAACGCCTCATCATACAAACTTTTTGAGATACAAACCCGGGGTTTAAGATTTTTTTGCCTCTTCTTACAAACTATTTTCACCTTACAAACCCACCGCCGCCGCTGGGATGCCCCGCCTCCAGACTCCCGTTGCCAGCGAAGCACCCGTTTTTGCGCTGCTGGGATTCCTCTGAGGCTCCCCTCCATGGGAATCCCCACCTCCGGACTTCCGTTGCCAGCAAAGTGCTTGTTTTTGCGATGCTGGGATTCCCCTGCTGGGATTCCCCTGCAGAATTGCAAAAACACAGAAGTCCGGAGGTGGGGTTTCCTATGGAGGGGAACCTCAGGGGAATCCCAGCAGCGCAAAAATGGGCGCTTCGGCTGGCAAAAGGGGTGAATTTTGGGCTTGCACGCATTAATCGCTTTTCTATTGATTCCTAGGGGAAACATTGTTTCGTCTTACAAACTTTTCACCTTAAGAACCTCGTCCCAGAACCAATTAAGTTTGTAAGACAAGGTATCACTGTATAATAAATAAATAAACAAACAAACAAACAAACCATTAGAGGTTGTATTTGCTGATATCATTGGCCCTAAGAAACCTAGTTTAGGTGGAGTCTGTTATATATTGAGTATAGTTGATCATTTTTCTATATATGGTTTCTGTTATCTGATGAAAACAAAGGCAGAAACATACCAGCATTTTGTAAACTGATTAAGGCTTGTTGAAAGAAAACAGGAAAAAATCCTGTTTAGTTTAGTAACAGATAATGGTACTGAGTTTACCAATAAGAGGTTTGCAAATATTCTAAAGAGAACTGGAATTGAACATAAGCGTTCTGCTCCTTATAGACCGCAACAATGACACCTTCGACATTACTTTTTATCTGAGAAGCATGGCTAAATGCATTCTATCCTGACTCCATGATCACAGCAATAAATTATCTTGTCTTCTGGTCCGACCATGAATCCACAAAGTCACTACAGTGATCCCCCGATCATTGCGAGGGTTCCGTTCCAGGACCCCTCGCAATGATCGGTTTTTCGCAATATAGTGGTGCGGAAGTAAAAACACCATCTACGCATGTGCGCCCTTTTTTTTCCATGGCGCATGTGCAGATGTTTTTTACTTCCGCACCTGGGAAGACCCCCGCCCAACAGCTGAGGAGCCGCCTGCCCGCCCGCCGCTTGTCCGGCCGCCGCTGGTGCCGCCGCCGCTTGTCCGGCCACCGCTCGTGCCGCCGCTGCTCGTGCTGCCGCCACTCGTCCGGCCGCCGCTCGTGCCGCCGCCGCTCGTGCCGCCGCCGCTCGTGCCACCGCTGCTGAGGAGGAGCGAGAGGAGCAACAAAGTCCCGCGCAAGTGCATCTTCTCCAGGCGGGGGCAAGAGCGGCGGGGTGAGTCCGCAGGAAAAAAGCCGCGGGCGACCGAGCGGATCCTGCCGTTTGCGGCACTCGATGGGCAGGGGCATGAAGGATCTCCCCGCTGGCCTCGGGAGCGCGTGGGAGGGTGGCGAGCCTAGGAAGACGAGGCGACGCCGGCTGCCGTCGAGGTAGAGGAGGAAGCGGATCGGTGCTCCGCCCCGCCAGGGTTCCTCTCCATGAGGGCGTCCGCCGAGCTGCCCGTCTTCAATTCACCGTCTCACCCGGGCTCCCGATCCTGCTGGGCGGCAGGGAGACTCGGCGGGGAGCGCGCGCGTCCGGGACCCAGAGCGCCCTTGTGGCCGCCCATTCATGCCGCTCCGTCGCTGGCTTCCCCTCAGGAGACGCGCCTGAGTGGCCTTTTTGCTGTTCCTCTCAGGAGTTCTTGCGGGGGAAAAGCCGCTAGCCGGCTTTCGGAGCTCCTCCGGCGTCACCCGGCTTCTGGTAGAAGCCTTCTCTCTTTTTTTTCTTGCTGCTTTTCCTCGCCAAGCGCACGAAAAAAAAGAGAGAAGGCTTCTGCTAGAAGCCGGGTGACGGCGGAGGAGCTCCGAAAGCCGGAGAAGAAGAGTCTCGCAGGCGGGGAGGTGGCGACGGGGCCAAAGGGGGCCGAGGGAAGCTCGGCTGCGGTCAAGAGAGGAACGGCTCGGGCTCGCCGCAAGAAAAAAAAGAGAGAAGGCTTCTACCAGAAGCCGGGTGACGCCGGAGGAGCTCTGAAAGCCGGCTAGCGGCTTTCCCCCCGCAAGAACTCTTGAGAGGAACAGAGAGGAACAGCAAAAAGGCCACTCAGGCGCGTCTCCTGAGGGGAAGCCAGCATGGCGAGCGACGGAGCGGCATGAATGGGCGGCCACAAGGGCGCTCTGGGTCCCGGACGCGCGCGCTCCCCGCCGAGTCTCCCCGCCGCCCAGCAGGATCGGGAGCCCGGGTGAGATGGTGAATTGAAGACGGGCAGCTCGGGCAGCTCGGCGGACGCCCTCTTGGAGAGGAACCCTGGCGGGACGGAGCGCCAATCCGCTTCCTCCTCTACCTCGACAGCGGCCGGCGTCGCCTCGTCTTCCTAGGCTCGCCACCCTCCCACGCGCTCCCGAGGCCGGCGGAGAGATCCTTCATGCCCCTGCCCGCCGAGTGCCCCAAACGGCAGGATCCGCTCGGTCGCCCGCGGCTTTTTTCCTGCGGACTCGCCCCGCCGCTCTTGCCCCCGCCTGGAGAAGATGCACTTGCGTGGGACTTTGCTGCTCCTCTCGCTCCTCCTCAGCCGCGGGGAGAGGCGGGCATGTGGGCTGGCGGTATTGGGCTTGGTGGAAAGTCTGGGGGCAGCTGCAGCAACTCCCCTCCCGTGGCTGCTGTTGAGGCGGGAGTGGGGGCAGTCTCCGGCGCGCGGCTCTCTCCATTCTTCTCTTTCCCCCTCTCGGGCTCCGAATGCGGCGGCGGGAAGAGGAAACGAGAGCGCGAGCGAGCAAGAGGAGGGGGGGAAGCCCAGACGGGATGAACCGTTTCTTGGGTGGCGCGTGTGGAAAAGGGGAGCGAGGGGCCGGGCGGGTTGAGGGAATCAAAGAGGGGTGGGGGTGCTGCTCTGAGGCGCTCGGAAAGAGTTTTCGGAAGGCTCTCGTGTTACGGCGAAAGGGCGTGTGGAGAGCCTGATGTTGGCGGAATTGGGGACCAGCGAGGAGCCGAAGAAACCCGCTGCCCACAGAAAGGGGAAACACGGATGTTTGGCTCCTCGCTGCTGCTGGTGCGGCCGCCGCTTGTTCGAGCGCCCACCGCCCGCCCTTCGCCCGCCCACGCCGTTGCTCGCGCCACTCAGCTGGGAAGCCGCGCTGGGGTTTCCCCGCCGCCCACGCAAAGGGGAAACCCCGGCAAGAGGGGAAAGACCCAGGGAAGCCGCCCAGCAGCTGATCTGCCCGGCAAACTCCACCATCTACGCATGCGTGGCCATAGAAAGAAAATGGCACGCATGCGCAGATGGTGTTGTTTACTTCCGGGTTGAAAAATCGCCATATAGCCGTTTCGCAATGATCGGGATCGCAATACCCGGGGGATCACTGTAAACCTAAAAACCCCATCCAAGTTGCACATGATCTTGCCCTCCCTGAAACCATTGTCTATGATCTATCCCTAAATGCCACACTTCACTTCCCCCTTTGTTACAGAGCCCCTGACTACGATATCACCCATGTGAACAAATTAACCTCACTACTAATGTGGGCAGCCTCCTGCGCATACCCCCTTATCTTCCTTGGCAACCTCAACTTACCCCACATTGTTTCCAATCTGGGACTTGACCAACTAGTAACAAACAATACTATACTCAACAGCTACCTATACCTCATATTCTGTAACAGCAAAAGCACAATTTATGGTCTACAAATAAAAGAACCATTTTCCAACAGCGACCACACAATCATTAACTTTAGCCTCAACCTACGCCACTCCAAGACTGCTGTACCCAACACCACTAGAGTCCCAGACTTCAGAAAAGCGGACTTTAACAAGCTCAGAGCGAACCTGGAAAAAAAAAACCTAGAAGGAATTCCTAAAGGGTAAAACCACACAGGAAGCCTGGGAGGCCCTAAAAAACAGAATCATAGATGCCCAAAACAATACAATTCCCATGAAAAAGAAAAACAGGAAAACCAAAATGAAACCAGCTTGGTTAAACAAAAAACTCGCAGACAACATAAAAGAAAAAAGAGCCAAATACAAAAAATGGAAAGAAGGACTCATAACCAAAGCGGAATATCAGCAAACAGCCAAAACCTGCAAACAAAAAATAAAAACAGCAAAGGCCCAACACGAACAATACCTTGCAACAAAAGTCAAAGACAACAAAAAAAGTTTCTTCCAGCACATAAACAATAAGAAGAAAATCAAGGAAACTATCACTACACTAAAAAATGAAGATGGTAATGAAATCACAGACAACAGAGACAAAGCACAGCTGCTCAACACCTACTTTGCATCAGTGTTCACACAAAATGAGACCACCTACCAACCAACCTGCAAGTCTGCAACAAATAGCCCCGGAACTGAACTCAACATAGACAAAAACACAATAAGGGACTATTTGTGGGAGCTCAATGAGTACAAATCACCAGGGCCAGACGGACTTCACCCCAGAGTCCTAAAAGAACTGGCAGACACCATCGCGGAACCACTTCTCCTCATCTATAAAAAATCCTGGACCACTGGAGACCTTCCGGAAAACTGGAAACGAGCTGACGTTAGGATTCCTGCTCAGGCAGGGGGTTGGACTTGATGACCTACATGGTCCCTTTCAACTCTAAGACTAGAAACGAGCCATCCACAAAAAAGGTAAAAAGACTGATCCAGGGAACAACAGACCAATCAGCCTGACTTCTATACCTGGAAAAATACTGGAGAAAATAATTAAAAAACAACTTTGCCACTTCCTAGAAACAAACAACATTATATCCAACAGCCAGCATGGGTTTGTCAGAAACAAATCATGCCAAACCAACCTCATATCATTTTTCAACACCATAACCAAATCAGTGGACCAACACAACGCAGTAGACCTCATATACTTGGACTTCAGCAAAGCTTTTGATAAAGTTGACCACAATCTCCTAATCCACAAATTAGAAAAAAATGGGGTAGGTTACAACAAATGCAGATGGATAAACAGTTGGCTGTCCAACCATACGCAACGAGTTGTCCTCAACGGTTCCAAATTCACATGGAAGAAGGTAGGCAGTGGGGTACCACAGGGTTCTTTCCTGGGCCCTGTACTCTTCAATATTTTCATCAATGACCTGGACGTGGGAGTAGAAGGGGAACTAATCAAATTCGCAGATGACACCAAGCTGGCAGGTGTAAACCAACACCCTAAAGGACAGGCACAAAATACAGAAAGATCTAGACAGATTAACACTATGGGCCCACACTAACAACATAATGTTCAACGTCGACAAGAGCAAAGTCCTTCAGCTTGATAAAAAAAACCCTAGACACAAATACAGCCTGGGAGAAACCCCACTTAGCACCAGTAACTGCGAAAGAGATCTTGGAGTCTTGGTGGATAATCAACTAAACATGAGCCAGCAATGTGCAGCAGCGGCCAAAAAAGCCAACACCATCCTAAGCTGCATCAACAGAGGAATACACTCCAAGACCAGGGAAGTATTAATACCACTCTACTATGCCCTGGTCAGACCACATCTGGAGTACTGCATCGAGTTCTGGTCACCACACTTCAAAAGAGACGTTGAAACTCTGGAGAAGGTGCAGAAAAGAGCAACCAAAATGATTAGGGGACTCGAAACCAAGATTTATGAAGAGAGATTTCGGTAACTGGGCATGGATAGCCTAGAGAAAAGGAGGGCCAGAGGGGACATGATAGCTGTATACAGGTATATGAGGGGTTGCCACAGAGAGGAGGGGGTCACGCTATTCTCCAGAGCACCAGAGGGCCGGATGAGGAACAACGGCTGGAAGCTGACCAAGGAGAGATTCAACCTAGAACTAAGGAAAAATCTCTTGACGGTCAGAGCGATCAACCACTGGAACATCCTGCCTGCAGAGGTTGTGAACTCCCCAACTCTGGACACTTTCAAGAGGAGATTAGACTGCCACTTGGCTGGGGTGCTTTAGGATTCCTGCTCAGGCAGGGGGTTGGACTTGATGACCTACATGGTCCCTTTCAACTCTAACAATAAATAAATAAATAAATAAATAAATAAATAAATAAATAAATAAATAAATAAATAAATATGACCGATGACACTGCTGATGACCTCTACAACATATTCTTGCTTGAAATCAAAAGAATTATCAGACTAAATATACCACTAATAGCTAATAACTATCATAAGCAAGAATAACAACCTGCCCATCTCATTAAGAAAACTACAAACAAACAAAAAAATCCCTCTGGCAGAAAAACAAAAAATGTAGCCAACATGTAGCCAACTTCAAAGGCTGCTACAAAAATATATGCCACCAAATAAAGACAGAATGCTTCAACTATCACAGCAAACAAGAGGAAAACCTCCTGCGCATCAAATCCAACCGTTCCTTCTACAACTTTGTAAATAAACTCAAGGACTCAAGACCCATCCCACCACTAAAAGGACCCAACAACAAAGAATGCTATTATGAATCTACCAAAGCTAACCTCTTCAACACATTCTTTGGCTCAGTCTTTTTAAACAGCAATGGCTCATCCTCAAAATTCATTAATAGCACCTCAAACTCTCACGACTTAACCCAACTAGACTTCACAGAAGACAATGTTGGAAAAGTACTACACGACCTTAAACCACCTCTATCAATTGGGCCTGATGGTCTATGTTCATACTATGTTCATACTAAAAAAGCTCTCCACAACCATAGCAGAACCACTAAGCATAATCTTTGAAAAATCATTCAGGACCAGCTCACTGTGATTGCCAGCAATGGTCATCCCCATCTTCAAAATAGGAAATCCCAGTCTAGTTGAAAAGTACAGACCAATCTCACTATGCTGCGTCACATGCAAAGTCATGGAATCAATCATAAACCAATCAATTACCCTTCACCTAGAAACTAACAACCTACTCTCTAACAAGCAATTTGGTTTCAGGAAAAAAAAATCTTGCAACCTGCAACTCCTTCACTGCAAAAACATATGGACTACACATCTCGATCAGGGCAAATCAATAGATGCAATTTATATTGACTTCTGTAAAGCCTTTGACTCAGTGTTCATGACAAGCTACTTCTAAAACTCAAATCCTATGGCATCCCTCCATAGTTGGATAACTGCATTCCTATCAAACAGACAACAAGTTGTCAAAATATGGAGAGCCTTAGCTAATCCTGTTCCAGTTAAGAGTGGTACACCAAGGTAGCGTACTTGGACCAATATTCTTCATACTCTATATCAGTGTTTCCCAACCTTGGCAACTTGAAGATATTTGGACTTCAACTCCCAGAATTCCCCAGCCAGTGAATACTAGGAATTCTGGGAGTTGAAGTCCAAATATCTTCAAGTTGCCAAGGTTGGGAAACACTGCTCTATATAAATTACCTTTGCAATCACATTACAAGCAACTGTGTTCTCTTCACCAATGATGTAAAACTTTTCAACACCACTGATAACACAGCTTTGACTTTATGTCTGAAAGGTCAAACATCTGGCAATTCTGTAAGGCCATGAAGACCTGGCTTTGCCAGCAGGCCTGGGCAGCCATGAATTAACAACTATCATGTATGTATGTATGTATGTATGTATGTATGTATGTATGTATGTATGTATGTATGTATCTATCAATCTATCTATCTATCTATCTATCTATCTATCTATCTATCTATCTATCTATCTATCTATCTATCTATCTATCTATCTATCTATCTATCTATCTGAGTTGAAAGTGACCATGCAGGTCATCAAGTCCAAACCCCTGCTCAGGCAGGAAACCCTACACCATCCCAGGTAGATGGCAGCCCAATTTCCTTTTGAATGTGTCAAGTGATGGGGCATTCACAACCTCTGCTGGCAGGCTGTTCCACTGGTTGATCGCTGTCATCGTCAGAAAGTTCTTACTTATTTCCAGGTTGAATCTCTCCTTGGTCAGTTTCCATCCATTGTACCTGGTCTGGCCTTCTGGTGTCCTGAAAAATAGTGTGGTCCCCTCCTCTCTGTGGCAACCCCTAAAATATCTGTATATATCATGTCCTCTTTGGCCCTCCTTTTTGCTAAACTATCCATGCCCAGTTCCAGCAACCTCTCTTCATATGTCTTGGTTTCCAGTCCCTTTATCATTTTAGTTGCTCTTTTCTGTATTTCTCTAGAGTTTCAATGTCCTTTTTGTAGTGGGGAGACCAAATTGAATGCAGTACTCTAGGTGTGGTCTGACTAGGGCAGCGGTCCCCAAACTATGGCCTGCGGGCCGCATGCGGCCAGCTGAGGCCATTTATCTGGCCCACGGGTGACTGACAGGAGCACAGGATGCGTCTGCATCTTGTGCTCCTGCCCACTGTTCCCTCTAGCCTTTGCGGTCAAACCCGGGCATCAGAGTTGGGGCAGGGAGCGACAAGGAAAGTGCGGGAAAGTCTTGCGCCAGCGAAGGTTCCACAAAGCCTCCTGTTCAACTTCCAGCCCACCTTGAACTTCAAAGAGACTTGGCACCAGCCCATCCACGATGAGCGGTGCCGGGCATGGAAGCGGCTCCCTCTCCTTCCCCACAGCCTGTGTCTATTGCTGGCGCCTCCTGCCAAGGCGATGATTGCGCCCGGAGGAGGCGGTGAGTCTCTGTGCCCGCTCACTGAGGCACCTCCGCATCCGAAGCCGGAGCGACAGCGGCGAGAATGTCCCCCTTGATCTCATCTCACCCGAGGTAAAAGAAGGCCTGCCGAAAGCCAAGCTGGGCACAACACACACACATATACGCATACACACCCCTCCTCCTCCTCTTTGAGTTGCCGGCTCCCGTTTTCTGAATGGGGATTGAATGGGAGTCTGGGGTTAGAGAGTGGAGGCTTGTGGGGCAAGTCCTGAATAGGGAGAGAAGAGGGAGGGTGAAAGAGGGAAAAGAGAGAGAGAAGTATAGAGAAAGAAAGAAAATGGAAAGAGAAGGGGAAAAGAGGGAAGGAAAGAGAAGTGAAGAAAAAAGAAGGAAGGGAGAGAAAGAGAGGGAGAGAGAAAGGGAGGGAGAGAGAAAGAGATAGCAAGTGAGAGAGAGAAAGAGTGAATGAGAGAGAAAGAAAGCAAGAGAGAGAGATAGAAAAGGAGAGGAAGGAAGGAGGGAAGGAAGGAAGGAAGAAGAAATGGAGGGAACAAGGAAGGAAGGAAGAATGAAATGAATGGAGGGACGGAGGAAGGAAGGACTTTTGGGGAGGGGGGTATAATTTTTAAAAAAAATTCTCTCAGCATACATTCAAACAATACAGTGTACCATCTAATTTTCCATGAATAAAATGCGGTATTTTGTTAGTAACTAATATCAATCATCAAAAAAGTTGCAAAAGTTTTTTTTTCTAATGTTGTCATCCAGATACATACTTTTCTTTTAATTAAATTCCCTTCTTAATGTTCCTTCAAAAAGTACAACACCAATTATATTTCTAACTTATTAACCATTATGCCAAAGTGCTTCCTTCTTTCTTTATACATTTTTCTATAAACCAAGAAAACCTTGTATAGCCAATCAGATGTTAACAAAATAAAATTAAAAACAAAACATAAACATATATGAATTTCAGTGTCAGGCCCAACATTCAGACTTCTTCCCCACCTCTAAATAGTATGTTCCCATTTTGTTTTTTTAACTTTAAAATAAGGTATATGCAGTGTGCATAGGGATTTGTTCATAGTTTTTTTATAGTCCATCCCTCCAACAGTCTGAGAGACAGTGAACTGGCCCCCTGTGGAAAAAGTTTGGGGATCCCTGGATTATATAAATCTAAACTGTCATTGCTTTATGTAATAAATAGAGATAATGAAACAAATTTAAATAGGGTTATAGGAGAGTTGAAGGGAAGAGGGATAACTAAGATAGAACAGTTATATGAGAAGGATGGCAGGCCAAGTAGAAACCATATAGAATGGTGGTTAGGTAAACGAAGGTGGTTACAAATAAATGCAATATGTAAATATCTTAACGAAAGGGAGAATAAAGAAGTACTATTGAGGGAGGAGACAGGGTTAGAGAAAATAATAAGAGAAAAAAGTGAGGGTATAAAGGCGCAAGCAACCAATATATATAAATTTCTAGTGCAGCCAGATGGGGACACGATTGAAGGATTGACTAAATGGTGGCAAAATGAGATACAAGCAGAGGTACAAGAGATGGAAAATATAGTAGAAAATATAAGGAAAATTAAAAATACAAGAATCAGGGAAATGAGAAGGAAAATATTACATAAGTGGTATTTTACTCCCGTTCAACTCGCACACTTTCAGCAGAATGTCAGGGGTAATTGTTGGCATGGATGTCAAGATAAAGGAGTGTTTATGCATATGTTTTGGGAATGCCCCATAGTGCAGGAATTTTGGCAAAAAGTGAAAGAGGCTATCAATACAATGCTAAATATACAATGGACAATCACTAAGGAAATGGCAGTACTAGTTAAAAGTAATGCGATGGGAGGATTTAGAGAAATAAAACAAGCAGCAATAGAAAGCGCTTAGGTGGTAATAGTTTTGGGTTGGAAGGATGCGACAAAATGGACAATGCAAAATTGGTATAGGTACATGGTGGACCATATTCAATTTAAAATTATGGAAAAAAGGATAAATTCGGATAATGAAACTGAATTGGGACAACTGATGGGACGGTGGGACATGGTAAGACGATATATGATGAGCAGAATCCAAGACCAAGCTACAAGAAATAAATTGGAATCACTCTATAATATGTAAATAGATATATTGCTCTTGGGTCAAGTGGATTATATAAGAAACACCCCCGATTTGGTGGTGGGGTATGTGTGTGTGTCTGGGTGGTGGGCACATTTCACTATGCACTGTTTTATGTTGTGTGTATATTAAACTTGTTAAAAATTAATAAAAATATTTTTTTTTAAAAAGAGTTAAGGAATGCTGGACGAGTTGGTGAACAGCACGTAACTCGTTGAGAAAATCACCAGCAAGTGGAAACGGAGAATCAGCAGGAGTGAGCGGAAACAAGTGGGGATGGAACCCATAGTTGGCGCAGAATGGTGTGGTCTGCATAGAGGTATGTTCAGAGTTATTAAAGGCGAACTCAGCTACAGAGATATATTTGGACCAATTGTTTTGCCTGTCATGAACAAAACAACGAAGGTATTGATGCCAATAACTTTTTCGGTGCCCCCGTTGGTTTGGGGGTGATGGGTGGATGCCAAGGAAATCTTGACTTGGAGAGAGGTCATGAGTTCTTTCCAAAACTGTGCAGTGAATTGTGGACCGCAGTTGGAGACTATTGTGTCAGGTAATCCGTGGAGGTGGGAGATGTGCTGGATAAATAGGTGAGCTGTGATTTTAGCTGTAGGGATTCGACGACAAGGGATGAAATGAGCCATCTTGGTTAACGTGTCAACTACTACAAATATAACACTGAACCCTTGAGAAACAGATAAACAGGTGAGCAAGTCCATAGAAATGGTACCCCAGGGTCTTTCAGGTGTAGGCAAAGGTTGTAATAATCCTGGAGGGGGTCCGGTGGCAGCTTTGGCTTGGCGACAATGGATGCATGAGTTAACGTAGGTACTGACATCATGGCGGAGTCTGGGCCACCAAAAGGTATGAGAGACGAGGCGTAGGGTTTTGAAGAGGCCAAAATGGCCGGCTATGGGATTATCGTGGCACTGGTTGAGGATGAGACCTCGGAGTGGGCCTGCAGGAACATAGAGCAGGTCACAGTAGCAGAGCAAGTCATCAGCAACAGTCCATGGAGAATCAGGTTCTAGATCTTGTTTCCTTTGGATGACAAAGGGGTCCTGGCGTTGTGCTTCCTGAATTTGTTCATGAAGATCTACCGCATCCTGGGTGGCTGTGATCGATGCGAGAGGCAGAATGGTACGAAGCGGCACAGGTTCTTGGGTTTAGGTGTATTCAGGTTTGCGAGACAATGCGTCGGCTTGCTTGTTGTCCCACTTAGAAATTTAGGTAATGGGGAAGTCGAATCTGACAAAGAAAAAGGACCATCGGATTTGTCTCTGGCTTAGCTTCCTGCCTTCCTCATTACCTCGAGGTTCGACTACTGGAATGCTCTCTACATGGGGCTACCTTTGAAGAGTGTTCGAAAACTTCAGATAATTGAAAATGCAGCTGTGAGAGCAATCATGGGCTTACCTAGGTCCTACTCCGCAGTCTGCATTGGCTGCCGATCAGTTACCCCTTTTCAGTTCTGAGCTCTCTGTCCAAAGTTAGCTGTCCCCATTGGGTTGAGTGCTGAGTTAGCTTTTCCTGCTAGGTTGAGTCCTAGAGGCAAACTCTCATATAAAGCTTGGACTAACTCCTCAGGGAAATCTCGGATCACAAAATGCGGTCCGATTCCATCTACCCCCACCCCTGTGGAACACAAACTGGTTACCCATTTTTATTTCTGAGCCCTCCGTCCAAAGGTAGCTGTCTCCGTTTGGTTGAGGGATGAGTTAGCTTTTCATGCTGGGTTGAGTCCCAGATGCAAACTCTCATATACGGTTTGGGCTAACTCCTCAGGGAAACCTTGGATCACATAGAGGGGTCTGATTCAATCTGCCCCCATCCCTGTGGAACACAAACGGGTTACACCTTTTCGTTTCTGAGCCCTTCATCCAAAATTAGCTGACCCCTTTCTGTTCAGTGCTGAGTTAGCTTTTTTGCTGGGTAGAGTCCCAGAGGCAATATTTTATATACGGCTTGGGTTATCTCCTCAGTGAAGTCTCGGATTAAAAAGTGCAGTCCGATTCCGTCTGCCCACGTCTGTGGAACAAAAATGGGTTACCACTTTCTCGTTTCTGAGCCTTCTGTCCAAACATAGCTCTCCCCCTTTTTTTGAGTGCTGAGTCAGCTTTTTCTGCTAGTCTGAGTTCCGAGCCAAACTCTTATATATCGCTTGGGCTATCTCCTCAGGGAAGTCTCGGATCACAAAGTGCGCACCGATTCTGTCTGCCTACATGCCTTTGGAACCCAAACAGATTACCCCTTTTTGTTTCTGAGCCCTCTGTCCAAAGTTAGCTGTCCCAGTTCGGTTGAGTGGTGAATTGGCCTTTCCTGCTGGGTTGAGTTCCAGAAGAAGGCTCTCATATACAGCTTGGGCTACGTCATCAGGGAAACTCAGATCACAAAGTGGGGTCCGATTCCATCTGCCCACACCTCTGTGAAACACAAACGGGTGATCTCTTTTCATTTCTGAGCCCTCTGTCCAAAGTTAGCTGTCCCTTTTCGGTTCAGTGCTGAGTTAGCCTTTCCTTCTGGGTTGAGTCCCAGAGGCAAACTCTTATATAGGGCTTAGGTTAATTCCTCAGGGAAAGCTTGAATCACAAAGTGTGGTTCGATTCCGTCTGCCCTCACCCCTGTGGGACACAAATGGGTTACCCCTTTTTGTTTCTGAGCCCTCCGTCCAAAGTTAACTGTCCCCATTCGGTTGGGTGCTGGTTGGATATTGTAGATTATGGATAGATGGGTATACTGATAAGGTGAAGTTTTTGTATGATAAGTTATTGGAAGATGAGCCATGGGAAGTTAAATGGAGAGGAGGGGATGACGATATGTTAGCAGATTTGAAAAAGGCATTGATACAGGTTCCAGTGCTGAGCCTGCCTGATTTGGATAAACCTTTCCACTTATTTGTGGCTATTGAAGATGGAATAGTAAAAGGGGTGTTGGCATAGGTCTGGGCTGGGAAAAAGAAATCTGTAGCTTTTTTAAAATCAAAGTTAATGAGTACCATTAGTTGGGAGCCAGGAGAAAGGGACGGTCTTGCCTTCTCTTTCTGCTCAGGATCCCCAAGGACAATTGTTGGGCCACTGTGACATAGAATGCTGGATTCGATGGGCATTGGCCTGATTCAGCATGGCTCTTTTTAGGTTCTTATGTTCTTAATGGTTATGGTAATCCATGGTTGGCCCAGGTGTATCCATGCAAGTGGCTGCTACTGCCCTTTTGGTAGAGGAAAGTAGGAAACTAACTTTTTGTGGGGCTTTGATGGTAAGTAGCCCTCATCAGGTAAGAAATGTGTTGATGCAGAAGGCTCATAGATGGTTTATTAATTCCTGATTGTTGCAATATGAAGTAATTCTTTTGTCACAAGAAAATTTTGTGATTACTATAGATAGGAATCTTAATCCATCTGAATTTTTATCTGGAGCAAGGCAAGAATAGGATGATATAGGGCATGATTGTGTGGAAGTGATTGATTTACAGACGAAAGTACGTGCAAATCTGAGAGACAGTATAATTGAAGAAGGAATAAATCTGTTCATTGATGGATCATCTTGAGTGAAAAATGGAAGAAGGAAGAATGATTATGCTGTAGTGAATGGGGATACGAATGAAGTACTGTATACTGATTCCTAATATGCATTTGGAATATTGCATATCTGGATGGAAAGTGGCTTGGTAACCAGTAAAGGTAAAGAGCTGAAACAAACTGAGCTGATTAATGCTCTATTGCAGGCAGCTGAAGGCCCGGACCAGCTGGCTGTAATACACGTTGAGGCACATAAAAAGGGAACTTTAAAATTAATTTTGGGAAATAAATTGGCTGATGCAGCTGCAAAGGAGGCAGCAAGGGGGGGGGGGGGAGAAACGGAAATAATGATTTTAATTCCTACTTTAGAATGGGATGTTACTCCAACATTTACTCTTATCTGTATAACACTAAGCTCTTTTTTCAATAGCTTTGCATGCAAGACTTTGTTCAAAATAGTGTAATTATCTATTCACAGCTTACAATGTGCAATCATTCCTAGGTTATTTTTTTGCTACTTTCATTAATCAAATGTCTCAAGTATTTTATCTCTTTCTATATTGTAAATTCTAACTAATCTCTATAACAATTCCTAAAAGGCAACAACTTATGATGCTAACAAACAAACAAACAAACAATGCGTAGTATGGAGCACCTTTAAAAAAAGTTTTTAATTTTGCTTCACATTAAAAAACATACATAACAACCCATATACAGTATCTTCATGCCAATTCATATGTTTATATTATCTCTCATAAACATTAATAAAGTTGGATCCATTAGGCACCTGGGGCAGAACCATGTACAGTGATACCTCGTCTTACAAATGCCTCGTCATACAAACTTTTCAAGATACAAACCCGGGGTTTAAGATTTTTTTGCCTCTTCTTACAAACTATTTTCACCTTACAAACCCGCTGCCACCACTGGGATGCCCCACCTCCGGACTTCCATTGCCAGCGAAGCACCTGTTTTTGCACTGCTGGGATTCCTCTAAGGCTCCCCTCCATGGGAAACCCCACCTCCGGACTTCCGTGTTTTTGTGATGCTGCAGGGGAATCTCTGGCAATGGAAGTGTGGAGGTGGGGTTTCCCAGCGAGGGGAGCCTCAGTGAAATTGCAGCATCGCAAAAATACAGGTCCGGAGGTGGGGTTTCGAGGACTTCGGTGTTTTTGCAATGCTGCGATTTCACTGATGCTCCCTTCGCTGGGAAACCCTACCTCCAGACCTCCGTTGCCAGCAAAGCGCTCGTTTTTGTGATGCTGGGATTCCCTTGCAGCATCGCAAAAACACAGAGGTCCAGAGGTGGGGTTTCCCATGGAGGGGAGCCTCAAGGGAATCCCAGCAGCGCAAAAACGGGTGCTTCGGCTGGCAAAAGGGGTGAATTTTGGGCTTGCATGCATTATACGCTTTTCCATTGATTCCTATGGGAAACATTGTTTCGTCTTACAAACTTTTCACCTTAAGAACCTCATCCCGGAACCAATTAAGTTTGTAAGACAAGGTATCACTGTAATTGGCTCCACCCCCCTGCCGTGGGGGATTTGCCTTTCAAAGTCCAGCCACAGCAGTGAGTGATCTGACCATGACAAGGGTGTGATGTCTATTAACACCAGATCACTCTTCCATTGCTCCGAGTGAAGCACTAGGTTGAACATAAGACACCCACCACCACCACTATGAAAGAGGAAACCCAACTCATTTGTCCACAACTCGGTGGAGTCCCTAGTGTCTTCCTGGAGTAAAGCTTCATTGGGGGCTCTAGAATGGATTGTGCCATTGAAGCCTCTCTGAAGCAGTAGATCCCGGAAATCTCCTTGATTTACCGAGGAACTCCAAGAAATGAAATGCCAAGAGTTGCCTAGAGCAGTGTTTCCCAACCAGTGTGCCGCGAGGTGTGCCGTGAGCCCGGCTTGGCTGGAGCTTCCCTGGCGGTGACGGGAAGTGAGCTTTTGGGGCCCGGTGGGAGGGCGCCGGCCACTGTTGCTTCTAAGCTGCGTGAGTGTGGGCCCGCACAGCCATTAGGAAACCCCCCATACCGCAGAATTTTTTGAAGTGGCGCAAAGTCACGCAGTCCTGAATCGCTCCCTTCTCTGGCCAGCAAAGTCGGCTGCCCAGGAAAGCGCCGCATTTGAAAAGTGTGCGTTTAAAAAGCGCGCCGGTTTCCCAGGCAGCCGGCTTGCTAGCCGGAGAAGCGAGCGATCCGGGACTGCGTGGCTTTGTGCCGTGATGAAAATGGTGCTGTGGTGGCCTCCAAGCGCCGCCCTTCGTGGCACCCCACCACCCATTCCTGCAGGTAGAGGTTGGGCGGGGTACCGGGATGTGGAGGTGGTGCGTGGCCGTGCGCTGAGCGCCATGGACACCTGGGAGGGCGAAGGGTTGAATGTGGCTGCTGCCTCTTAGGCGGAGGCGAAGGCGAAGTCCACGCTGGGGCCATGCGGGGCTGCTGGAAAGCCACCCTCCACTCTCTCTCCGCTCTCTCTCTCTCTCTGTTGCCGGCGTGGTGCACGGGAGAGAAAGAGAGAGAAAAAGGAGGGGAGAGAGAAAGCAAGAGAGAAAGAGAGAAGGAAAGCAAGAGAGAAATCAAGAGAGAGAGAGAAAGCAAGGGGGGGAGAAAGAGTGTGTGTGAGAGAGAAAGAAAGAGAGAGAGAGAGGAAGAGAGAAAGAAAGCAAGAGAGAAAGAGAAAGAGAGAAGGAAAGCAAGAGAGAAAGAGAGAGAGAGAAAGCAAGGGAGAGAGAGAGAAAGCAAGGGGGGGAGAGAGAGAAAGAGTGTGTGTGAGAGAGAAAGCAAGAGAGAAAGAAAGAGAGAGAGAGGAAGAGAGAGAGAAAGAGAGAGAGAAAGAGAGAAGGAAAGCGAGAGAGAAAGAGAGAGAAAGCAAGAGAGAGAGGGAGAAAGCAAGGGAGAGAGAAAGAAAGCAAGAAAGAGAGAAAGAGAGAGGAAGAGAGAAAGAAAGCAAGAGAAAGAGAGAGAAGGAAAGCAAGAGAGAGAGAGAAAGCAAGGGAGACAGAAAGAGAAAGAGTGTGTGTGAGAGAAAGCAAGAGAGAGAAAGAAAGGAAGAAAGAGAGAGGAAGAGAGAGAGAGAAAGAAAGCAAGAGAGAAAGAAAGCAAGAGAGAAAGAGAAAGAGAGAGAGAGAAAGCAAGGGAGCGAGAAAGACAGAATAAAAGAGAGATAGCAAAAGAGAGAGAGAAAGAGAGAAAGAATGCAACAGAGAGAGAGAAAGCAAGAAAGAGAGAAAGAGGGAGGGAAGGAGGGCAAGAGAAAGAGCAAAAAAGAAAGGAAGAAAGAAAGAAAGAGGGATGGAAAGAGGGAAAGAAAGAGGGAGGGAGAGAGAAATAGGGCAAAAGGGAGGAAGAGAGGGTTTTTTTGTCCAAACTTTTTAAGCCCCCCCCCCGCTCCCTCTCCCCCCCGCTCAATGTTCCCCAGGATTTTGTAAGTCTGAATAATGTGCCGCGACTCAAAAAAGGTTGGGAAACACTGGCTTAGAGTGACAATGGAAGTCCAATAACTCTGAATCAGACTGAACACAGCTAAGAGCTTTTATTAAGACTTACCTTGTGGTGATAGAGGTGGCAAAATATACAAATTTTTCCGCTCTTATTGCATCTGGAAATTCCCACCCAGCTGGCCTTTTTGGGGGGTGACCCGTTCCCTTCTACACAAGGAGAAGAGTCCTTGCAGGGTAGAGATGAGGAATATATTTATTTATTTATTATTTTATTTATTAGATTTGTATGCCGCCCCTCTCCGTAATTTGTTCAGTTTCTTGCAGATAAAGTACTCAGATTCAGAATGATCTGGACTCCAATGGGGCAATTCAGACCGAGATGACAGGGAGAGGTTTAGTTCTGTTGTATGGGATGAATTTGACCTGGTAACACCTGATGAAGTGGACAAGGTCATGGGAGCTGTGAGTTTCTCCACCTGATTACTGGACCCGTGCCCTTCCTAGCTGGTTTTGGCTAGCAGATAGGTGACACACAGCTGGATCCAGGCATTGATTAATGCTTCTTTGAGTGAGTGTTCTTTTCCGCAGCCACTGAAAGAAGCGGTTGTATGTCCCCACCTCAAGAAACTGTTCATGGATCCAGTTGAGTTGAAGAACTTTAGACTAGTCTCCAACCTACCCTTCTTGGATAAGGTTGTAGAGAAGATGGTGGTGGTGCAACTCTAATGGTCCTTGGATGAAACCGACTATCTTGACCCTTTTCAATCTGGTTTCAGCACCGGTCACAGCACAGACACTGCTTTGGTCACACTGATGGATGATTGCTGGCGAGCCAAGGATAAGGGTTATTCCTCTATCCTGGTGCTTCTTCACCTCTCAACAGCCTTCGATAGCATTGTCCATGGTATCCTTCTGCAATGGCTGAAGGGATTAGGAGTGAGAGTCACCACTTTATGGTGGTTCTCCTCCTATCTCTCTGGTTGTTCACAGTCAATGTTATTGGGGGGACAGAGATCCACCCCTCAGCCCCTACTTTGCCACAGAGGTTGGTCTTCTCCCCATACCATTTAATATTTAAATGAAACCACTAGGTGAGATCATCAGATGGAAGGGGGTGTGGTATCGTAAGCATGCTGATGATACCCAGCTATACATCTCCACCCTGTGCCAATTCAGTGAAGCAGTTGATGTGATGTGCCAGTGCCTGGAAGCTGTAAGGACAGGCTCAAGCTCCACCCCGACAAGACTGAGTGGCTCTGGGCATTTCCTCCAAAGGACCATTCCATCTGTCCATCAATTGTTTGGGGGTGGCTGTGGCCAGATCTTTGCCCAGGTTCACCTCGTATACCAGTTGAGGCCCTATTTGAATCAGGAGGCTCTGTGCAAGGTTACTCAGGCCCTCATCATCTCTCATCTAGATTATTGCAATGCGCACTACATGGGGCTACCCTTGAAGAGTGTTCAGAGACTACAGATAGTCCAGAATGCAGCCGCACAAGCTGTTATGGTTATATCTAAATACACCCATATCACACCAATGCGTGCTGCACCAGCTGCCAATTGGTCTCTGTTCACAATTCAAGGTGTTGGCCTTCTCCAGGTCCTGTCAACTAAACAATGCAGGTTGATGGGCCCATGGAGGAGGGCCTTCTCTGTGGTTGCTCTGACCTTATGGAACCAGTTGCCCCCGATGGCTGTACTGCTCCCATCCTACTGTCCTTCCAAAAGGCCATGAAGACCTGGATTTGCCGGGAAGTCTGGGGGCCGTGAATGTAACATCACAGCCAAATTGTAACTGATTCTGTATGCATGCATGTTTGTTTGGATAGTTCATTGGCTTAATTATGGTTTTACTGTTCTTTATTAACTAATATTTGACTTCTGTTACATTATTACTGTTGTAAACTGGCCAGAGAATTGGGATTGGGCGGCCTAGAAGTCAAATAAATTGAATTAAATTAAATTAAATTAAATTAAATTGTTCAAATTCTAATTCTATGGAAAGTAAATAGGATGGAGCTAACTAGGATGGAGCACCTTGACTCCTAAGCATTCAAAATACCACATTTTTCAGTGTATAAAACGCACTGGTGTATTAGACGCACCTAGATTTTAGAGGTGGAAAAAAAGGAAAAAAGTGTTCTGAACCAAATGGTGTAGTATTATACTGTTTAATAAAATACCAGTATAGCGGAATACTTTTCACAACCATGTATACATTTTAAAACCATGTACACTTTTTAAAACCCATGTACACTTTTTACAAAGAAAAAGAGTAGAAAGCATAAACCTCAAAATAGATGAATTGGGGCATCAGCAGGGGTGGGCTACTGCCTGGATCGGGGGGGGGGGGCACAGTGTAGTAGCAAAAATGAAGCTTTACTCCAGAGCACCCAATTTGCACTGAAATATGTTGAAAGAAAATGCATAAGCCACACCCACAGTGTGGTAGTAAAAATTTTGGTAGCCCTTCACTGGGCATCAGGCAAGATGATACCCTATTTTAAAGGGTTTTTAAAAAAACATGGTGTGAAAAAAAGCATTAGCCTCCAAAGTTTTGGTTCCTCTTTTATTCAGCACCCTTTTCCCATCTGCCAAAGAAATCAACTGAGAACCACGAATGATTAATCGAGTACCCACCCGAATCCAATCCATTCTAGCCTCTCACCACCCAAACCTCAATAAGGTTAGGGACTATCTATCCTAGCTCTGACTTTTTGTCTGCTCTGTATTGCATGGCAGCCAACTGTCCCATAACTGCTTACCACCCTCTGGGAAGCCACAAATACCCCAGCCCAGAGCTAGTTGCAATTCTCCTTCATGAGACTCCTAACCCCTGCCACCCTGCACTTTGCAACCACAGTAAAACTTTGCTGTTTTCTGTTCTCATTGCTGATGAAGAATGACCACCAGCTGCTAGATCAGACTGGCCTGGACTTCAGCTGGGGGGGGGGAGTTAAATGAAACCCCAGAGCAATAGCATGCTAAACACCCTTTTATAAAAAGCTCCTGAAGTACAGCATTCAAAAATGCCCCTTTGCAGAAAATGTTTCTGAGCCAGGCTAGCAAAGAAAAAGAAGAAAAGAGGGGGGAGGAGAGGGAAAAAAAACCCCAAACAGCCCCAGAATCATATCATGCCAAAAAGTCTTTTTGCCTTTCCTGCTTTAGGTTTTTTATTGGGGGGTGGGGGGATGCAAAGCCTGCCTCACCTAAAAGCTCTTTGGGTATACTATGGCCAGTGAAGGGCTACCAAAATTTTTACTACCACACTGTGGTTATGCAGGACACCCTGCATTTTCTTTCAACATCTTTCAGTGCAAATTGGATGCTCTGGTATGAAGTTCCATTTTCACTATTCCACTGCGCCCATCCCCCCGCATTCGGGCAAAAGCCCATCCCTGGCTATGGGGATATTTTTGGCTTTTATTTCACAGCTTGAAACCCAAGTCCAGGTCAACAATAAGACCAGCCATGTCTTGTTAGCAGAGCAGGAAGATGGCAAAGGTCAACTGGGACAGTACAGCATAACATCAAAAGGGCAAAGGAGAAAAATAGGTAGGTAATATTCCTGCTGTCGTAAGTCGTAACCATAAGATGACTGTAACAATTGTAACTTTGGGCATTAATCCTAAATTTCTTCATTTAGCACTGTTGTAACTTTGAATGGTCACTGGGTGAATTATCATAAACCAAGGTCTACCTATACATTCTTAAACTGTTCGATAAGCTGACGTGTTAGAATTGTGGATCATTTTTTAAATCTATAAATAGCTTCTAGGATAAATTAATATGGCAATATTTGCAGAGGTAAGAATTATGCAAATATATTTTCAAGTATCCTGAAGACTAAAATATAGTATTCTGCCCCAAAGAGGAAAAAGACAATGTGCGATATTTTTTTATAACAATTTATTGTTACTAGACATGAATTTACCTTATATAAATGATCTATACATCCAAATGATGCCCCCATACACAAGAGGAAGCTTTCATCAGGTTTGGGAGTGACCAATATTTTAGTAGATTGCAAAATAATAACAATAACAACAACTATTTCGAAGCTTGAGCAACAAGCTCTGTGAGTTAATGGCCATAATATCTAGAGATAATTTGGATCTGGTTGCCATAACTGAGACATGGTTTAGGGATTCTAATGAATGGGAAATATCCATACCAGGATATACACTGTATAGGAAGGATAGAATAGAGAGAAGGGGAGGTGGAGTAGCCATTTATGTTAAAGAAAGTCTAAAAACAATACTAATTCAAAATACATGTAAAGATCTGGAGACCCTCTGGATTTGCATGCAAAATAAAGACGGTTCTGTCATTAGAATTGGGGTGATCTATAGGCCTCCAGGGCAATCTGAGGAACATGACAACAAGATGGTGGATGAGATTACCCTAATGGCAGTAAAGGGAGATATTGTGGTTATGGGTGATTTCAACATGCCTGATGTTGACTGGAATATCCCCAGTGCCCTTACATGCAAAAGTAAGAATATAGTAGAGGCCTTTACAGGAGCAGCTATGGCACAGCTAGTTAAGACACCAAGTAGAGGGGAGAATATTCTAGATTTAGTTTTTACCAATGGGAATCGGGTTTCAGAGGTCAAGGTGGGAGAAAATTTAGGTTGCAGTGACCATCTATGTTTGTGGTTTGATGTAAAAACTGATGGTGAGCAATCCTATACTGCAACCAAAGTATTGGATTTCAGAAAAACAAATTTTAATGCAATGGGGGAATATTTAAATAATGAATTAAAGGGGAGGGATAAAATGGCAGGAGCAAGCACCCAGTGGACTGTATTAAAAAAGGCCATCTTAAAAGCCACAAGACTTTATGTAAAGCAAGTAACTAAAGGTAAAAGGAAGAAGAAACCGCTATGGTTTAGCAATGATGTAAGGGCTATAGTCAATGAAAAAAAGGCTGCCTATAGGAGGTATAAAGAGTCTGGAAGTATAGCTGATAGAGAGGTGTATAAAATGAGACAGAAGGAGGCAAAACAGATAATATATGCTGCTAAAGCCTCAAAAGAGGAAGAAATAGCAAAATCTGTAAAGAAGGGGGATAAAACCTTCTTCAGATATATTAGTGATAGGAAGAAGAAAAACTGCAGCATCACAAAGCTTAGTACCGGGAATAATACATACATTGATGGGAATAAGGAGATCGCTGACCATTTCAATAGCTACTTCTGTTCAGTTTTCTCAAAAGACACCTTACAAAATAATAATAATACTATAGAGGGATATAGCATTGCTTCCAGCTGTACGGATTCAGCTCCAGTGATCTTAGAAGCCGATGTCTTAGAAGAACTTGAAAGATTAAAGATAAATAAGGCAATGGGTCCAGATGGCATCCACCCCAGAGTTCTTAAAGAACTCAGATCTATCATTGCTACCCCCCTGACTGATTTGTTTAACAAATCCCTGTTAACAGGAGATGTTCCTGAGGATTGGAGAATGGCCAGTGTTGTGCCTATCCACAAGAAGGGCAGTAGAGAAGAAGCTGGTAACTACAGGCCAGTTAGCTTGACATCAGTTGTAGTTAAAATGATGGAGACTCTACTCAAAAAGAGGATAAATCAGCATCTAAAAAACAATAACTTATTGGACCCAAATCAGCATGGCTTTACTGAAGGCAAATCGTGTCAGACTAATCTCATTGAGTTCTTTGACTATGTCACAAAGGTGTTGGATCAAGGTGGTGCCGTGGATATTGCCTATCTGGACTTCAGCAAAGCCTTTGATACGGTTCCACATAAAGAGCTGATAGATAAATTAGTGAAGATTGGACTTAATCCCTGGATAGTTCAGTGGATTTCAAGCTGGCTGAAGCATAGACATCAGAGAGTTATTGTTAATGGCGAGTATTCTGAGCAGAGTCAGGTTACAAGCGGTGTGCCACAAGGGTCTGTTCTGGGTCCTATTCTTTTTAATATGTTTGTGAGTGACATAGGGGAAGGTTTGGTAGGGAAGGTTTGCCTATTTGCCGATGACTCTAAAGTGTGCAATAGGGTTGATATTCCTGGAGGGGTCTGTAATATGGTAAATGATTTAGCGTTACTAGATAAATGGTCAAAGCAATGGAAACTGCAGTTTAATGTTTCCAAATGTAAAATAATGCACTTGGGGAAAAGGAATCCTAAATCTGAGTATTGCATTGGCAGTTCTGTGTTAGCAAAAACTTCAGAAGAGAAGGATTTAGGGGTAGTGATTTCTGACAGTCTCAAAATGGGTGAACAGTGTGGACGGGCGGTAGGAAAGGCAAGTAGGATGCTTGGCTGCATAGCTAGGGGTATAACAAGCAGGAAGAGGGAGATTGTGATCCCCTTATATAGAGCGCTGGTGAGACCACATTTGGAGTACTGTGTTCAGTTCTGGAGACCTCACCTACAAAAAGATATTGACAAAATTGAACGGGTCCAAAGACGGGCTACAAGAATGGTGGAAGGTCTTAAGTATAAAACGTATCAGGAAAGACTGAATGAACTCAATCTGTATAGTCTGGAAGACAGAAGGAAAAGGGGGGACATGATCGAAACATTTAAATATGTTAAAGGGTTAAATAGGGTTCAGGAGGGAAGTGTTTTTAACAGGAAAGTGAACACAAGAACAAGGGGACACAATCTGAAGTTAGTTGGGGGAAAGATCAAAGGCAACATGAGAAAATATTATTTTACTGGAAGAGTAGTAGATCCTTGGAACAAACTTCCAGCAGACGTGGTTGGGAAATCCACAGTAACTGAATTTAAACATGCCTGGGATAAACATATATCCATCCTAAGATAAAGTACAGGAAATAGTAAAAGGGCAGACTAGATGGACCAAGAGGTCTTTTTCTGCCGTCAGTCTTCTATGTTTCTATGTTTCTACTATTACTACAGGAAAACTTTTAAAAGTCCCTTATAAACTGAACTTTTTGCAGACACACAAAACTGTTTTAATAGGGAAGGAGGAGTAAGAAAAATACAAATACAAAAGAAGAAGGGGAAATTAAAAATCCTTGAAGAATTTACCTTTGAAATAATTAAGCGTTGGCACTTCAACTATATCCTGATAGTTTTGTAATTCAGAAATTAAACTGATTTCTACATTTCAAGATACAGTAATTTTATTTAGTGCTGAACTGGGAAATATGAAGACTGGGAGTGCTCATTTCACTTGACACCTTTCCACTAGCTAATTGCAGTAGGCAATTAATAACCATATCTTTGGCTTTGGTGGTGTTCATGTTCATCTCTTGTGATAACTTCATGCTGACTTGATCTACATTTGTCATGATGAACTCTGAAGTCAAGATTTGAGTGGGAGATATGCTGCTGCCCATCACATCCATGATATATTGTTTATAAAGCTCTACTACTTTCTCCTCCAAATAATTATTCAGAATTGAATTTGAAAGAGGCTGCTGATGTTGCATGATGCTGGCCACCTGCCAGCATGATGAATTCCTTTGGGATGATTTCCATGGGACCTCAGCAAGTAGCATTGGAATTGAATCTATTGGCAATGGAATCTCTGATGATTCCAAGAATGGGCATTTTCCACCATCAAAAATAGCATCTCTTTTTATCGAATTCATTGGTAGCACCTGATCACCAGCGATATGCAGGTCACTGTAGTTTTTACAAATGCTTTTACAAGAAGACGGAACACGGTAAGTGTCCTTGCTTATGGATGATTCCACATAGATTTCTACAGGTTCAGATGCTTGCCTTTCAAATACTGGATATTGAATAATTTGTGTCAATGTTTCTTTCTTTTGTTTATTATTTTTGGGGTTTTTGGAAGAAACAGAAATCATAAATGTGTCCATGGACTTATAATTCCAAAATAAGCTTCTACTTTGCATGTTGTCTGTTGATTCATAAGTTACACCATTTAATGACTTCAATTCATGTATAGCCTCTTCTGTTTCTGCTCCATTGAGTGTGTAATTCAAGAGCTCATGATAAGGGATTTTACAGAGATATCCTTCAGACAACATTCTTTGGGGAGCAAGAAGAAAGAAAGATTATTAGAATATGTTAAATATTACTAATAAAACAGAGCTGACTGTGAGTTTACTGGTTGAAATATCTGGCATGGTATTTGAACAAATATAATAAGCATGATATCCAAAGTCATTCTTAATTCATCATAATCATTGTTTCAAAATTAAAACAGGACAAACCAGTCATATTGTATTCATGTAAGGCAGGGGTGGGCAATTAATAATAATAATAATAATAATAATAATAATAATAATAATAATAATAATAATAATTTATTAGATCTGTATGCCGCCCCTCTAATTTTGCCATGGGGCCGCATGAGAAATTGGGATGGTTTTAGAGGGCCGGACTAATATAATTAACTCAGTTCTACCCAATACTGTAAAGATGCAGACCTTGGCCTGACCTCTACAGACCCCTAATTGTTTGCTTTACAGCAACACGGTACACCATAGTCACTGCGCGTGAATGTTTGCATGGTTTATGTACTCGGCTGTTCTCAGTAGGAGGTTGTGGCCTGCTCCAGTGCAAGGATGAAAGAGCTCACCGCAGACCAGTCATAGATAGTGGGCGGGCCGGTCACAGACAGCGGGTGCGCCGGATGTGGCCCATCGGCCGCCCCTTGCCCAGGTCTGATGTAAGGGTTTATTGATAAATCAGGAACCAATTTCTATTAGGGTAGTCACACTTTTTATTTCCCAGTATGAAGACCATGATAAAGGAAAGCCAATCTGGTCCTTTCCATTACAAAAAATAGCTGCAGGGCATTTGCTGAGCTACCAAATAAAAGAACTATGCTTTTGCTAATTTGCTAATTTGGAAAGTACAAGGGCAGCATTACTGTGCTACATTTCTCGACTCCAGTAATTTTAATCACAGTCTTTGGCCTTGGCAATTCTAATCAAAAGAAACAAAGGACAAAAATAGCAATTCAAAAAACCCCAGCAAAAGATTTTATTTTATTTATTTTATTTTATTTATTGTTAAAGTTGAAAGGGACCATGAAGGCCATTGAGTTCAACCCCCTGCCCAAGCAGGAACCCTATATTACACCAGTCAAGTGGCAGTTCAATCTTCTCTTAAAAATGTCCAGAGTATTGGAGTTCACAACGTCTGCTGGTAGGTTGTTCCATTGGTTGATTGCTCTGACCGTCAGGAAGTTCCTCCTTATCTCCATTTGTTTATCTTCTTCACTTACTATTTTCCCAACCTTGAGGACTCCTCTTTATACAAATCTTCATAATATTTCCCCATTATCTTCTCTGCTCATTACCATATCTAACCACTCCACTAGTATCTCTCAATGCTAAAATACATGATTTTTCTTTCCTCTTCTTCAGATATCTCGCCATTTGCTAAATTGATCTTGTCCCCCAGCTCTGTATTTTTTGTTGCCTCATCATTCTCATCTTGTTCCATTTGATCTCATCATACACCATCAATTGTTTCTTTTTCAATTTCAATAAACTATTCCAATCTCTACTTTTAGTTAATCTTAACTGCTCTTGTATCAAATCTATTTCCCTTATCTTCCTTTCCCTCTCTACCCCACCTCTTCCTAATATCTGCTTCCATACATATACATTGTCCCCTCATAAAAGCCTTACATGCATCCCACACAATTGATTGTTTAATACCACCCACATCATTAATTCTAAAATATTCAGATAACTCTGTTTGCAATTTCTCTTTATCTTGTTCACTAGCAGTTACAACTGCATTATATCTCCAAATTCTTTGATTGCGTTTATTTTATTTATTATTTTATTATTTAGATTTGTATGCCGCCCCTCTCCGCAGACGCGTTCCTGACCTATTTCCAATTCTGCCAAAAGTGGGGCATGATCTGATAACCAAATACTTTTAATATCTACTTTTTAAACTTGAATATTGCCCCCCCTATTCATTAATATATAGTCTATGCAGCTAAATGTATGATATCTTGCTGAATAATATGTACTTCTGTTTGAAATATCTGCATGAAGATCCACCATATTAAGTCTGTTTAAATGTAACATCCTACTTTTTGCAATCCCATTTGTTAATTGCATATTAAAATCTGCTAAAAAAGTTGAGCCCTCCATAACGTTGTCTAACTTCCTCTTAGTATTTATTATAAATTGTTGTGTTTTCACATTTGAGGCATAAAATGCTGCTAATATCAGCTTCTTTTGATTTATTTTCCCTTTAACAAATATCCACCTTTCTTCTCCTTCTCTTATTCATCATTAACCTTCTGATGAATAAGAATCGCTGTACCTCTACTATTTTGCGTTCCTCTAGATTCAAACACCCATTTCCAATTTCTATCATTAATCAATTTATCCCTTCCTCCCCGTCTTTTATGTGTTTCTGTCAAAATCATAATATCCACCTTATATTGCTTAGCCATCCTTAATAGCCTAAAACGTTTCAAATCTGATCCCAAACCATTCACATTTAAAACCATTATCTTACACTCCATCATAATATACCAAAATAACCCTTTTCCCCTCTTGTTTTGCCCTTGGTTTAATTTTCCCCCCTTTAACCCCTATTAACCCCCCCAATGTGCCTCCCCCGTGCTCCCCCCCCACCAAGTGGGGGGAGGACAAGAAAAGCCGTTGTCCATTCATGAGGCACATTCTCTTGATTGTGTTCTCACTCAACTAGCTCCTCTTTCAACCCCTTTTAATTGTAATAAAAGAGAAATCTTCCCCTCCCCCTCCTTTCTCCTTTAAATAATTCCTTCTTTAACTTTAACTTCTTTAACCCCCCTTTCCCCCCCTTAGACTTCCCCCACCAAATAACAAATATACAAGAATCCCAAAGACATCTCCCCCCAAAAAAAGTACAAGACAAGGAGACCCAAACAACATCACTTTCTAGCTCTCTTCTCACGCTGAGCTCGTGTTTTTCTCTGCTCTTTTCTAATGGCCTCCACCTGCCCGGTTAACTCCTTCAGCTGCTCTTCCCTTTGTCTTTCCTCATCTTCTGGGGTACTATGACCGTCAAAAAAATCCTCTCCTTCTTGTGCTTGTGCTCCAGCTTCTTCAAACTTAATCCCCAGTTGATCCAATAAAGCCTTTCCCTCCTCCAATGTATGTGCTCTGTACATTTTATTTTCTTGGAACACCAAAATTTCAGCTGGAAACCCCCAAGTGAACATTTTTCCACTTTGATATAAGCGGCTTGAAATTGGTTTTAAAGCAGCTCTCGCTCTCAAAGTTTCCCAAGAGAGATCCCTCAGAACTCTTATCTCATTTCCATCTTGTTTAAGGCAAGTAGAAGTCTTCAAAGATTTGTAAACCATCTCTGCTTTTTTTTCACTGAGGAAAGCCACAACAATGTCTCTCTGCCTCTCCTTATCTCTTCGTGCTGCCGCCCAGTGGACTCGCAATAACTCTTCCAAGCTGACTTGAACGCCTGCTTGCTTATTTATCCAAGCAAAGACTGCTTCCATTAAGTTTGAATCAGAGGCGAAGTCTAATCTGAACCCACACAGACGCAAATTTCTTCTTCTCTGACGGTTAGCAATTCTATCATTCATTTGTTTAATTAATTCATCATGATCCTTCACTTGTTTTTCAACTTTCTGTATCTTTCCAGCAGAAGATTCCTCCTCCTTTTTAATTAACTTAACTTCTGAAGCCAGATCTCCCATTGTTGTTTCTACTTTAATAAATCTCTGCTCAAATCCAGAACAAATGTTCAGCAATTTATCCAGTTTTTTTTCAATGTTCGCTAAGCTGGAAGCTTCTTCTTTTTCTTTTTCCCCCTCCCTCCGCCATTTTAAGATTTATTGTACTCACATCACTTCCTCATTATAGAGAAAGAACCTCCATCTTTGCTTAAAACCGTAAATCTTTAAATTCTCTTTGATGTCCGTAGATTCCTGTACCTCCTATTTTTTTCTAAGAAGGATTTATAATATTTTTAAGGGAGATAAATCCCTTTACATTATATATTAGTTCGGAGCCAGAGGTGAAGCCCCTAGAAATCAAGTCGGCACATGCGCAATCTCCTCCTTATCTCCATGTTGAATCTCTCCTTGGTCAGCTTCCAGCCGTTGTTCCTCGTCCAGCCCTCTGGTGCTCTGGAGGATAAAGTGATCCCCTCCTCTCTGTGACATCCCCTCGTATACTTGTAGACTGCTATCATGTCCGCTCTGGCCCTCCTTTTCTCTAGGCTATCCATGCCCAGTTCCCTCAGTCTCTCTTCATAAGTCTTGGTTTCCAATTCCTTAATCATCTTGGTTGCTCTTTTTTGTACCTTCTCCAGAGTTTCAATGTTTCTTTTGAAGTATGGTGACCAGAACTGAATACAGTACTCCACGTGTGGTCGGACCAGGGCGTAGTAGAGTGGTATTAAGACTTCCCTGGTCTTGGAGTGTATTCCCCTGTTGATGCAGCTTAGGATTGTGTTGACTTTTTAAGCTGCTGCTGCACATTGTTGGCTCATGTTTAGTTGATTGTCCACCAAGACTCCAAGGTCTCTTTCGCAGTCGCTACTGCTAAGAGGGGTTTCTCCCAGGTTGTATATTTTTTCTGCCTAGGTGAAGGACTTTGCTCTTGTCGATGTTAAACATAATTTTGTTGGTGTGGGCCCACTGTGTTAGTCTGTCTAGGTCTTTCTGTAATTTGATCCTGTCTTCTAGGGTATTGGCTACCCCCACCAGCTTGGTGTCGTCTGCGAATCTGATCAGTTGCCCTTCTATTCCCTTGTCCAAGTCGTTGATGAAAATGTTAAAGAGCACAGGCCCCAGGATTGAACCCTGTGGTACCCCACTGCCTACGTTCTTCCATGTGGATTTGGAACCGCTGAGGACAACTCGTTGGGTGCGGTTGGTCAGCCAGCTATTGATCCATCTGCATGTGTTGTAGTCTACTCCCCTTTTTTCTAATTTGTTGATTAGGAGATGGTGGTCGACTTTGTCAAAAGCTTTGCTGAAGTCTAAGTATATGAGGTCCACCATGTTGCGCTGGTTTACTGATTTGGTTATGCTGTTGAAAAAGGATATGAGATTCGTTTGACATGATTTGTTTCTGACAAACCCGTGTTGGCTGTTGGATATTATCTTGTTTGTGTCCAGGTAGTGGCAAAGCTGTTTTTTTAATTATTTTCTCCAGTATTTTTCCAGGTATTGAAGTCAGGCTAATAGGTCTGTAGTTGCTTGGATCCGTCTTTTTTCCCTTTTTCTGGATGGGAACTACGTCCACTCGTTTCCAGTCATCTGGTAGGTCTCCAGTGGCCCAAGATTTTTGATAGATGAGGAGAAGAGGTTCCGCTATGGTGTCTGCCAGTTCTTTTAGGACTCTGGAGTGGAGTCCATCAGGTCCTGGTGATTTGTACTCATTAAGCTCCCTCAAGTAGTCCCTAATGGTAGCTTTGTCAGCAGGTATTGAGCAGCTGTGCTTTGTCTCTGTTGTCGGTGATTTCGTTACCATCTTTGTTTTTTAGTATGGTGACTGTTTCCTTGATTTTTTTCTTGTTTATATGGTGGAAGAAGCTTTTTTTTTTGTCGTTAATTTTCGTTGCGAGGTGCTTTTGCTGTTCTTATGTTTTGCTTGCAGGTTCTGGCTCTTTGCTGATATTCCATCTTGGTTATGAGTCCTTCTTTCCATTTGTTGTATTTGGCTTTTTTTTCTTTTATGTTGTCTGTGAGGTCCTTGTTTAGCCATGCTGGTTTCATTTTAGTTTTTCTGGGCCTCAATGATAGTGTTTTTTAGGGTTCCCCAGGCATCGCAGGGTTTATTCTTCAGGTTTGCTCTGAGCTTGTTGAAGTCTGCTTTTCTGAAGTCTGGGACTGTAGTCGAGTTGGATGTTCTAGTTAGTGATTGCACAATGTTGAATTTTAGGATGGTATGGTCACTCTCACCTAGTGTCCCTTCTCCTTCTATTCCCTCAATCATTTCTTCCCTGTTTGTTAAAATTAGGTCTAGTATTGCAGTCCCTCTGGTTGCTGTTTCCACTTTTTGAGTTAGAAAGTTATCGGCGAGGCTGGTGAGAAATCTGTCAGACTTTCCACTTGGTGCTGAGTTTGTTTTCCAGTTAAAATCCCCCATTATTATTGTGCTGTGCTTGTTGCATATTGCTGATAGTTGGGTTGTAAAGAGGTTGTCCATTGTATCTGTTCGGTTTGGGGGCCTGTAGTAAACTCCAATTGTAATGTTGTCCTTTTTTTCTTTTATGTTAACCCATATGGTTTCAAGGGGGTTATCTTCTTTGGATTGATATAGCTCAGTGGCGGTGTAGTGGTCTTTTTATGTATAGTGCAACTCCACCTCCTTTCTTGTTTGACCTGTTTTTCTTGAAGAGATTGTAGTCCTTTATCTGTGTGTTCCAGTCATGTGATTCGTCCCACCATGTTTCTGTAATACCAATTAGATCGTATTGGCCCTCGTGCATTAGTACTTCTAGTTCGCCTTGTTTGTTCCCCAGGCTTTGTGCATTAGTGTACAGGCATTTTAGGTGTTTGTGTCTGATTCTGGGTACACATTTTTTATCCTCTGAAATGTTAGTGGGGTTAATTTGCACCCCTTTCTTATTTGATTCGCTGTACAGTCTCTTACTTTGGTCACCCGCCCCTCTGAGATCTAGTTTAAAGCCCTCCTGATAAGTTGGGCTAGTCAGTTTCCAAGAAGGTTCTTTCCAGCTCTGGTAAGGTGTAGTCCATCTGTTGCTAGGAGCCCTTCTTGAAGGTATTGTAGACCGTGGTCGAGGAACCCAAAGTTGTTTTGGCGACACCATCTCTTTAGCCAGTGGTTTCTTTGTGGGATTTTGCGTTCTCTGTCAGGATGTTGTCCTCTTGTGGGTAGAATAGAGGAGAAGACGACCTGTGCCCCTATCTTTTTGACTGTATTGCCCAAGTGGTCGTAGTCTTTCATGATTTGGTTCATGTCTTTCCTTGTGTCATTTGTTCCTGCATGGATCACTAGTAGAGGGTAGTAGTCAGTGGGTTTTAGGATTTTAGTGAGGTTTAGCGCTATATCTGAGATTTTGGCTCCAGGGAGGCAGCTCACCTCTCTGAATTGATTGTCCAGTCTGCAGATGGCAGGTTCAGTTCCCCTGAGAATTGAGTCACCAATTACCACCACTCTCCTTTTCTTTTTGGTTCGGTTGGGGAGAGGGGGGGCTAGCCTTCGTGATGACTGTGTTTGATGGTGTTGTATTGTTGTGCTTGGTTCTTGGTGGCTCCTTGTCAGGTGTTTGTTGATCTTCTTGTGCCAGGAGTACTGCATATTTGTTACTTGTAGGCACTGGGGTTGGAGGGAGGTGGGTTGGAGTTGGTGGAAGTTTGGGGATGGTTTGTTTTTTTCTTCTTTGGGAGATATGTGTCCAGTCATTTTCAACCTCAGGGGGGTTGGTTCTGATGTGCTCTTCTGTGGTGTTGGATGTGTTAGGAGTACAGTGGTACCTCAAGATACGAACCCCTCGTCTTACGAACAACTCGTGATACGAACCCGGGGTTCAGAAAAATGTTGCCTCTTCTTACGAACTTTTTTCGAGTTACAAACCGGCGTTCGGAGACTGCTGGGAAGCCGCGCAGCTGTTTTAAAAGCTAACAGCCGGGTGGCGGGGCTTCCCAGAAGGATCCCGAACGCCGGTTCGTAACTCGAACAAAGTTCGTAAGAAGAGGCAAAATTTTGCTGAACCCCGGGTTCGGTTCGGGAGGTTGCTGGGAAGCCAGTGGCTTCAGCTTCCCATTGCTCCGTGGGAGCGGCAGACCGCCTTTGTATTTTTGGCTGGGGGGGAAGCAGGAGGCGCAGGATCGGGCCGGCAGCGGGCGCGCCGCGAGGTAGCAGGTCAGCATCCTGGGCGGCTGGGCGGCGGGCGAGGAGGCGCGGCCGAGCGGACCTGGCTCCGGCTAGACCTCCAGCGAGAATGGGGTGGGTAGTGGGCGCGGCGGCAGCGGTAGCGGCGAGGGTGCATCCGATTCGGGGCTGGCGGCCCCCGACGCAGTGGGGAACATCAGCGCGGGAGGCAGGAGAGGACCGGGCGACTGGAGCAGCAGCGCGGCTTCTTTTTGCCTGGGAGGGAAGGTGAAATGCCGGCGGCTCTAGCAGCTGCTACGAGCGGCATTTCACCTTCCCTCCCAGGCAAAAAGATGCCGGGGAGAGGGGCACGCCTTCCGCCTGGGAAGTCCGGCCCCATCATCCCAGAATGCCGGCATCTTTTTGCCTGGGAGAGAAAGTGAAATGCCGCTCGTAGCAGCTGCTACGAGCGGCATTTCACCTTCCCTCCCAGGCAAAAAGATGCCGGGGAGAGGGGCACGCCTTCCGCCTGGGAAGTCCGGCCCCATCATCCCAGAATGCCGGCATCTTTTTGCCTGGGAGAGAAAGTGAAATGCCGCTCGTAGCAGCTGCTACGAGCGGCATTTCACCTTCCCTCCCAGGCAAAAAGATGCCGGGGAGAGGGGCACGCCTTCCGCCTGGGAAGTCCGGCCCCATCATCCCAGAATGCCGGCAACTTTTTGCCTGGGAGAGAAAGTGAAATGCCACTCGTAGCAGCTGTCTCCCGAAGCCGAACGCGGAAGTTTGGCTTTAGCGTTCGGCTTGGAGAGACAGCTGCGAAGCGGCGCGGGTTCGGGGTGGGTGGGAAGCCCCCCAGGCCGGCTGCGACCTTTTAAAACACCCGCGCCGCTTCGCAGCTGTCTCTCCAAGCAGCTGCTACGAGCGGCATTTCACTTTCTCTCCCAGGCAAAAAGATGCCGGCATTCTGGGATGATGGGGCCGGACTTCCCAGGCGGAAGGCGTGCCCCTCTCCCCGGCATCTTTTTGCCTGGGAGGGAAGGTGAAATGCCGCTCGTAGCAGCTGCTACGAGCGGCATTTCACTTTCTCTCCCAGGCAAAAAGTTGCCGGCATTCTGGGATGATGGGGCCGGACTTCCCAGGCGGAAGGCGTGCCCCTCTCCCCGGCATCTTTTTGCCTGGGAGGGAAGGTGAAATGCCGCTCGTAGCAGCTGCTAGAGCCGCCGGCATTTCACCTTCCCTCCCAGGCAAAAAGAAGCCGCGCTGCTGCTCCAGTCGCCCGGTCCTCTCCTGCCTCCCGCGCCGATGTTCCCCACTGCGTCGGGGGCCGCCAGCCCCGAATCGGATGCACCCTCGCCACTACCGCTGCCGCCGCGCCCACTGCCCGCCCCATTCTCGCTGGAGGTCTAGCCGGAGCCGGAGCCAGGTCCGCTCAGCCGCGCCTCCTCGCCCGCCGCCCAGGATGCTGACCTGCTACCTCGCGGCGCGCCCGCTGCCGGCCCGATCCTGCACCTCCTGCTTCCCCCCCCAGCCAAAAATACAAAGGCGGTCTGCCGCTCCCGCGGAGCAATGGGAAGCTGAAGCCGCCGGCGGTTTCAGCCTCCCTTTGCTCCACGCTGCTCCGCCCTGCCTGTATTTGTGTTTTTGGCTGGGGAGGGGAGCAGGAGGACCTTCCTGACTCCCTCCCCCCAGCACTTCACCCAGGACAACAGGCAGGGCGAAGCAGCATGGGGCAAAGGGAGGCTCAAGCCTCCTTTGGTGGTGGCGGCCGGCTTCCCGGTTTCTGAGTTTTGGGCTTGCACGCATTAATTGCTTTTCCATTGATTCCTATGGGAAACAATGTTTCATCTTATGAACTTTTCACCTTACGAACCCTCTCCCGGCACCAATTAAGTTCGTATCTTGAGGTACCACTGTATATTGGTCTTTCTTGTTTTGATGTTGGTGCTGCAGGGTTTTGAGGTTTCTCTCTAGGTTTTCTATTTTTTCCTCAAGTAATTGGATTACTTTACATTTATTGCAAGTGAAGTTTTGGAAGTTTGATGGTAGGAGTGTATACATGGAGCACAGTGTGCAACTCACTAGGAAGTCAGCTCTTTCATCTTTGTGTGTGGTGGGTTTGTCTTCCATGTGGGTAGTAGGAGTATCTTCTCTCTGAGTTCGTGATTCGTTCTTCATGGTAGGAGGCTGGTAGTGGAGTAGTTGTTGAGTGCTGCTAATGAGTGCTGCTTTTGTATTTAGTTGTGTTTCGGTTGGTCTTGTTTTTGCTGATTTATTAGTTGATTATGCTTTGATTAAGCGTAAGGCTCTGGGGAAGCTCCTGCTTCAGCTGGGTGCCGGGTGTGATGCCAGGACTCAAGGAGGGCTCCGTGCATCTTCCGCTGTTGTCGGGGGTTCCGTGGAAGCTCCCATGTCAGCTGGGCGCCGGGTTTGATGCCGGGGGTTCGAGGAGGGCTCCAGGCTGAGTTAGAGTCCTCCGCTGTCGTTGGGGGCTCTGGAGAGGCTCCCGCATCGGTAGAGTGTCAGGTGTGATGCTGGGGGCTCAAGGAGGGCTCCAAAAATCTTGCCCCAAATCTCTCCAAAAATCACTCCCCCCAAAGCTTCCTATCTAGCCCCAAATCTCTCCAAAAATCGCTGCCCCAAAGGCTTCCTATCTAGCCCCAAATCTCTCCAAAAATCTCTCCCCCAAAAGCTTCCTATCTAGCCCCAAATCTCTCCAAAAATCGATATAAAATACCTAAGAATAATATGTTGCAAATCATATTTTTTACCGAGAAAATATTTTCATTTTCCGTTTTTCCCCATTCTACATCCTGTTTTTTAAATTGTTAACTTGCAAAAAAGGGGTTTTCCTTCCATTTTGAATTGTTTATACTCCTTTATAGGCTGCTGTGAAGGACAATAGTTTCTGGGGGAAAGTTGTGATTTTTTAGAGCAATATATATATTTTTAGCATATCTGAACACTTTGGTTAATATTGGTTAAGCTTAAAATACTAGCAAAGGTTCTCAAAATTATTTGAAAAATAATAAATAATTTGCAATAATTTGACCCAAATTAAACAAATTAATCATCAAGTGTCTCTTTAATAGTATTTATGCACTTAAAATAAGTTCTAAAAGAAAAGAATATCTGTAGCACAAACTTGAACTGTGGAGATCTTTGTGCTCTCTGAACTTGGTTGCTTGCTTGTAGAGGCTTCATTACCCAACTAGGTGACATACCAGTGACTATGGGGTTTGCTGTCTGTTTATATGTAATAGTTTGCCCTGCCAATTTTGGTGAAGATTTAATTTCTCCTTGGTGATTTCTTTGATCAGGTTGTTGTTTTCTGCACAATTGTTTTTCTGGCACTGATCCATTATCTGAATGGGGGCTGATAAAGGGGGATGTGTTGTAATCTTTTTGTTTGCATTCTAGAATTTTGTATTATCTCTTAATGCTATCTAGGCTACTACAAAGGTCTGAGTAATCTATCCCAGCCAACAGTCCAATAAAAATTACTCCAACTGTCTCACTTTAGAATTAGTCAGCTATAGACAGTGAACTTACATTATTTTCCTATAATCTGCTACATATTTTAATAGTAGATTAAATAGAAGATTAAATGGCCAGTGTTGTGCCTATTCACAAGAAGGGCAGTAGAGAAGAAGCTGGTAACTACAGGCCAGTTAGCTTGACATCAGTTGTAGTTAAAATGATGGAGACTCTACTCAAAAAGAGGATAAATCAGCACCTAAAAAACAATAACTTATTAGACCCAAATCAGCATGGCTTTACTGAAGGCAAATCATGTCAGACTAATCTCATTGATTTCTTTGACTATGTCACAAAGGTGTTGGATGAAGGTGGTGCCGTGGATATTGCCTACCTGGACTTCAGCAAAGCCTTTGATACGGTTCCACATAAAGAGCTGATAGATAAATTAGTGAAGATTGGACTTAATCCCTGGATAGTTCAATGGATTTGCAGCTGGCTGAAGCGTAGACATCAGAGAGTTATTGTTAATGGCGAGTATTCTGAGCAGAGTCAGGTTACAAGCGGTGTGCCACAAGGATCTGTTCTGGGTCCTATTCTTTTTAATATATTTGTGAGTGACATAGGGGAAGGTTTGGTAGGGAAGGTTTGCCTATTTGCCGATGACTCTAAAGTGTGCAATAGGGTTGATATTCCTGGAGGCGTCTGTAATATGGTAAATGATTTAGCTTTACTAGATAAATGGTCTAAGCAATGGAAACTGCAGTTTAATGTTTCCAAATGTAAAATAATGCACTTGGGGAAAAGGAATCCTCAATCTGAGTATTGTATTGGCAGTTCAGTGTTGGCAAATACTTCAAAAGAAAAGGATTTAGGTGTAGTGATTTCTGACAGTCTCAAAATGGGTGAACAGTGCAGTCAGGCGGTAGGGAAAGCAAGTAGGATGCTTGGCTGCATAGCTAGAGGTATAACAAGCAGGAAGAGGGAGATTATGATCCCACTATATAGAATGATGGTGAGACCACATTTGGAATACTGTGTTCAGTTCTGGAGACCTCACCTACAAAAAGATATTGACAAAATTGAACGGGTCCAAAGACGGGCTACAAGAATGGTGGAAGGTCTTAAGCATAAAACGTATCAGGAAAGACTTAATGAACTCAATCTGTATAGTCTGGAGGACAGAAGGAAAAGGGGGGACATGATCGAAACATTTAAATATATTAAAGGGTTAAATAAGGTCCAGGAGGGAAGTGTTTTTAATAGGAAAGTGAACACAAGAACAAGGGGACACAATCTGAAGTTAGTTGGGGGAAAGATCAAAAGCAACATGAGAAAATATTATTTTACTGAAAGAGTAGTAGATCCTTGGAACAAACTTCCAGCAGATGTGGTAGATAAATCCACAGTAACTGAATTTAAACATGCCTGGGATAAACATATATCCATCCTAAGATAAAATACAGAAAATAGTATAAGGGCAGACTAGATGGACCATGAGGTCTTTTTCTGCCGTCAGACTTCTATGTTTCTATGTTTCTATGTTTCTAAATAGTGTTTGACCTATATTTACCAGATATAAATATGGCACATATGGTCTTTGTACATACTTGTTCAGTTAACTTATTTTTGGAATAGTCATGTCATCATTATGTGATTTCTTTAATGCATGAATGTGCCACTAATTTCCTTGAATTATTTTATTTTAGACTATGTTTAAAATCCTTACAAATTTAGGAATTTTTAAATTTAAATTATGCAGACACTGTCAGGAATCAGTACTTCCCATGGAGGGATTAGTCTAGCTGTTAAGGCACGAGGCTAGAAAGCAAGAGACCATGAGTACAAGTCCTGCTTTAGCAATGAAAGCCAATTGGTCAGTCACCATCATATGAGAAGGAAAATGTGTGTTTGATAGGTTTACTGCCTAAATTGTAAAAATAACAAAGCTGGGAATAAATATCAATAAATAAATAAATAAATAAATAAATGAATAAATCCTCACTTACCTTCAAGAATTAAACTTTTCCTTTAAAGCAAGATCAGGGCCTAAATGTGTAATGATGAACAGAAATGTGGCATGACACTTTGGATGACATACACATACATATGCAATACTTTTTTTCCATTAATGTGAGCAAAGATTTCTTTGCCATGCCTGTCCCCCTACCATACCCAATTCCTGACTGCATTGTTCATGAAATGGAAATCCCCTGAATGTATTAAAGAAGGAAATGTACAAGTCCCTCACTTCTTTCTTCCTCTTTATTTTCATGTGAAACCTTTTTGTAGAACTGTATTTATTAAAATAATTTATTGTGTGGTAAGGATTTACAGCTTGATCAAAATTAATTAAAATTTAATTTAATTATTAATTTAAAAATGTCAGGTATGATTAGATGAAATGGCTATTATATATTTTGTAATTTCAGATTTCGAATAACATTATTTATAAATATGTGAAATATCCAATTCATGATTAAATTTATGCAGAACCAATGTGTTTGATAAATATATAGGCAAAAAATATTTTATCTTCTTTTGAGGAACAACAGCTTTTTGGTAGATACCCAAAGATCCCAATTTTATAGCCTACTCAGATAAGCTTAGAAAAAAAATAATTGCATAGCTGCTTTTGTTTCTAAAATTTGGTCTAGGTCTGTGATGGTGAACCTATGGCATGTATGCTACAGGTGTCACGTGGAGCCATATCTGAGGGCATGCGAGGTGTTGCCATATGTCAGCTCCAGCACGCTTGTGCACAATGGCTAGTTGATTTTTGGTCTTCCAGAGGATGGGAGGAGGCCATTTTTGCCCTCCCCAGGGTTTAGGAAAGTCTCTGGAGCCTGCGGGTGGCAAAAAGTGGGCCCAATAGGTCTGCTGGAAGTTCTAACTTGCGGTGGGCCATTTTTCATCCTCCATAGGCTTCAGGAAGATTGGTAGGCTTGTTGGGCCCATTTTTCACCCTACACAGGCTTCCAGGAGATTGGGTCCATTTTTTTGCAGCCTACAGGCTCAAGACGCTTTCCTGAAGCCTGGGGAGGGCGAAAAATGGACCAACTGGTCTACTGGCACTCTGGAGGCTTCAGTGAGATCTACGCACAGGTGAGGGGGCAGCATGGGAGGGAGTTGTGTGCAAATGCATGGGAGGGAATTGCATTATGGGTGTGGGGCACATGTTATTGTGCGCATGCATGCCCTTTTTGCATCCAAGCAAAAAAAGGTTTGCCATCACTGGTCTAGGTCATAAAATCACTATATTGAGTCTCAATTATTTGAATTGGTCAATGCATGTAAGTTAAAAAACATAATAGTTATTGTGGGATACTATCATCTCAGCTGAATTCTGTATAGCCCCGACTCTGCTTTTGCTCAACATCTACAATTAAGTTTCTTTTCTTGTTCCTTTCTAATTTTTCCTTTTTCAATTTCTAGTTATAAGATAAAATTGTAATAGTGAAATAAGTTCAATTAATTATTGATATTGATAGATATAAGCAGGGAAAAATTTAATAGAGTGGTATAGACTGTTAAAACATAATATTAATAATATTTTTTAAAAAATCAGTGAATGGTGATTTGGGCTAGAATAGTGAGAATGGCAAGAACAAAATAAGATCATTAGTGAAATGGCAACAATGACAGCAACTACCATTCTTAAGATGCAGAAGAAAGCTGCTTCTAACCCTGCAGTATCTACCCCCACCTCCTCCAGCCAAAGATCAATTGATAATATGCTGACTCTGGAAAAAGGGAGCAGTACGCCATTGATGCAAACAATGAATAACACATTAGTAGTGATGCAAGAGACAATGGTGAAGTTGCAAGAAACAATGACACTGAATCAGAGACTAATATGAACATACAGAAACTGGATGAGAGAATGGAGGTGATGCAGGAGACTATGGCGCAAAATGTTAAGAAAATACAATTGATAAAGACCAAAGCAGAAACTACAGAGAAGGTGGAAAACGTGGGTCAGAAATTTACAGACACAAAAAGAGAATTGGAAAATACCATAGTACATTTAGAAACGGAACTCTCAGCTTTCTACCTTCGATTTCAAAATGTAGTTGAATTGAGAGAATTGAGAGATGAAGATCTGGGGGGGACTTATGGCGGGTATAGTAGCAGAAATATTAAGAAAAGATATAAAGGAAGCAATGAATGAGATTGATGAAATTTATAGGGTATATACGAATTATGCCAAGCGCTACAACCATCCCTGAGAGATACACTCAGGGGTGTGCTGCTGCCCGGACTGGGTGGAACACTGTTCCACCAGCAAAAATGGAATTGTGCACACATCTCCATTGCCATGCGCCATGCACGCAAGATTTGGCCTAATCTTGCCACCCCAGCCAGCAGCAACAACATCCACTGCTAGGTGGGACCAGAGAGTGCAGCGCTCGTTCGGCAGCGTGGGGCGCCTCTGCCGCCGCTGCCACTGGGGCTGACCAGCGGTCATGGGGCTGGGTCCTGCGAGGTGTGGTGGTGGTCAGTCCCATCTGGGAGGTGCCAGCCAGCAGAAAGAAATCCTCCAGGGTGGGGCATGTGGGCGGGTGTGGCTGGCAGCGGGCAGCTACATAGGCCACCCCTCTGAGCTACTCAGCTAGCAGATACGCTCGCTGACCTGCCTGCTCGAGCCACTCCACCCCTGAAAGCGCCCCAGTTAGTAAAGAAAGTAGGGGCAGTAAAGAGGAATTAGTAACAAGAAGTCGGGAGGAAGAAGAATCACTTGAAGAAAGAGAAAGACTAAAGGAGGAAGGAAGGAGACAGGAACAACAGGAGGAACAAAGGGAGAGAAATTTAAGAGAAACAAGGAATCGGAAATACTACCAACAATAAATGTCGGAAGATATAGAAATTATATCAATTAATGTAAATGGACTTAACAATCCTAATAAAAGAAGATTAATATTTACAAAATTAAAAAAATTAAAAATGGACGTGATTGCTTTGCAAGAATTACATATTCATAAACAAAATGCAGACCTATTAGAAGATAAAAAATTAGGGCGCACTATGTATTTCTAGCTGATAAAAAAAAAAGGAGTAGCAATATATGTGAAAAAAACAATTAGTTCAAGAGAAATATATAAAGATCAGGAGGGAAGAATTTTAACAATAGAATTAGAAAAAGATCAAGCAAGTTTACTTCTAACAAGCTAATAAACCAGATAGATGGCTGGCTCACAAATTAAGAAAACAAAAAGAAAGGAAAATTATAGATAGATTGGAAGATGAACAAGCTATCTTAAAATATGACAAAGAAGAAAAGAAATCAATAGTAGTACAATACTATAAGAATTTATGTGTATATGAAGTAATAGAAAAATATATTGAAACGTCAAATATGGAAATATTAACGGAAGAGCAACAACAAGAATTAAATAGACCAATTACCTTAGTTGAATTACCTTTCTTTTTGTTGCAGCGATAAAACAACAAAAAAACAATAAAGCAACTTGTATAGATGGTATACCAGCTGAATTATATAAACAAGAAATAAAAATATTAGAAAACAATATGTTGGAAATTTACAATCAGATAGCCCAAGAAGCAAAAATACCCCAAACATGGTCAGAAGCACTAATATCACTTATACCCAAAACGGAAACAGAAAAAGAAAAAAAAATCAAAATTACAGACCCATATCTCTATTGAACATGGACTATAAAATATTTATTACAATTTACGCAACAAGGATCAAAACATATATACTAAACAAAATGCCAGAATTATTATTAATGGTGAACAGACAGAAAAATTTGAAATTGAGAAAGGAGTTAGGCAGGGGTGTCCTATTTCTCCACTTCTATTCATATTAACAATGGAAACATTACTAGTAAAAATAAGAACAAATGAAGAAATAAAAGGTCTAAGAATAAGGAAAGAAACCTATAAGGTCCAAGCGTTTGCAGACAATTTGGTATTTATAATTGAAGAACCATTGATAACAGCTTCCAAATTGATTAAACAAATAGAAGATTTTGGCAAAGTAGCGGGATTAAAAATAAACTAACAAAAAACAAAAATTATAACTAAAAACTGTACAAAGAAACAAATAAAACATTTAGAACAGATCACTAATATGCAAGTAGTTAAAAAAGTTAAGTATTTGGGAATTTGGCTGACAGCTAAAACGGCGACATTAAAAGAAGATAAGATTAATGAATCAAATTAAAGTGGACCTAAAAAATTGGAAAAATGTACAACTGTCATTAGTAGGAAGAATTAATTCAATAAAAATGAGTGTCCTACCCAAGCTCCTCTTCCTATTTCAAACAATCCCTATAAATCCAGGCAATTTTTTTTTAAAGAACTCGACAAAATAGTATTAATTATATATGGTTAGGTAAAAAATTGAGAATTAAATTAAAGGCACTACAAGATGTGAAAGAAAGAGGAGGCTTGGGGTTACCAAATTTTAAACTATATTATTATGCAACATCATTAGCGTGGATCAAAGAATGGATTATGTTAGAGAATAAACGTATATTGACCATTAAAGGTCATGATCTATTATTAAGTTAGCATGCCTACCTCTGGTACGAAAGAGAAAAACACATTAATATTTTTAAAAGTATATCTTAAGAAATTCTCTTATCCAAATATGGAAGAAAATTAAAACAACAACAATATACCAAGATACCAGAGTAGGTTTCGCCAATACAACTAGCATACCATCCTAGCTTAATCAGACCTCAAAATACAATTAGGTACAAAGAACTACTGGATCAACAAACAAATATAAAAACAAAAGAAGAATTAGAACAAAATGGCAAAATTATAGATTGGTGGACATACTTACAACTAAAAGATGCATACCCAAAGGATAAAAGGGAATATGGTTTCCAAGTGGAGAGAGGCAATTTGGATAGGACACTCCTAAAAGATGATGAAAAACTAATTGGCAAAATATATAAATATCTGATTAGATATGAAACAGAAGTGGAAATCGTAAAAGAAAATATGATAAGTTGGGGAATAAATTTCGGCTATACAATTGAATTAGAGAAATGGGGAAAATTATGGATTAATAATTGGCAGATGACAAAATCAACAGCTTTCATGGAAAACCAACTAAAATGGTTTTACAGGTGGCATCTATCACCGGAAAGACTCAAAAATGTTTCCAAAATTTTCACCATTATGCTGGAAGTGTAAAAAAGAAAAAGGCACATTTTATCATCAATTTTGGACCTGTATACTGGTAAAAAACTATTGGAATAAGGTAACAGATTGGCTCAAAGAAATAACGAAGGAAGAATTTGAAAAAAAAAATCCAGAATTATACTTCTTAGGCATTTTTAATTAAAAAATGAAAAAAGAAGGAATATACTTAGCCATTCATATACTAACAGCAGCTAGGATAGTATACACCCAGTATTGGAAAATAGATAAAACACCAGATAATAATCAAAAAAATACTAGACTGTGCAGAGATGGACAGGATGTCAAAAAACTAGAGGGAAAAGAAGACTCAGATTACTATAAGATATGGGGGAAATTTTTACGATTGGCTAAAGAAAAGAACAACGGAGAAATGATCAAAATTCAAGCAAAGCAACTCGTCAAATAAAAGAAATGACAAAGGAAAATTCTCTGATCGAACAATCAAAAAAGAAGTGGGGAAACTTTTGTTTCCAAAATGTTGTATTTATATGTTTTGGGGTTTTTTTATTTTAGTATTATTATATGTGATATTTATTGTTTGTATCCCTTTTTTGTTGTTTTTTGTTTTGTTTACTTGTTACTTGTTTTATTTAACTGTGTCAAAAAATGAAATAAAATAAAAAAAATTAAAAAAAATAAAGCGCCCCAGCCATGGCCAATGGCACCCACGGTGGCTGCCCTCTCCCTTTCTTGCTCATTACCTGCTCGGGAGAGAGGGAACCTTTCCTGTGCCCCTCCTGCTGCTTGTGCCTGGCCAAGGGCAGCCCAGGATTCAGCAGCACTTCGCTGGTCTCCTCCCCAGACTCCTGCGGCTCCTTGATGGGCTCGAACTGCCCAGCGTATCTCCTGGCCAAGCAGTTTGGAGAGGAGACTTGGCCAGGAGATGCGGACGGCAGCAGCAGGGGAAACAAGCAGTCTGGGCTGCAGCCAAATGCTGCCATTGCCGCCGCTTTCTCTTTAATTTGTCACCTGGCAATAGATGGGATGAAGAGACAAGTGCTGCAGTCTCCCGGTGGAGGGGAGGGCGAGGAGCAAATGAGAGACAGAGAGATTAAAGAATTCAGAAAGACAGCTCTTCCCTCACTCCGCATTCCACCCCACAACAAACCCCCAAACAAACCCAACATCTGCTGCATGGAATGTTTGGGCATCAATACAAAAGGTTTGCCAGGAATGTGGTCCTCCACTATTCCCTTTGTCCATCACTACAAGCTGGACTCCTCTGCCTCAAGTGAGGTGGACTTGGCCACTGAGTATTGATGCAGGTGGCAAGGAAGCCAAGGGATACCAGTCAGAATGAATGATCCTCTCTAAGGGGGGATGCTTTGGCATGTCCCATCCTTGGAGACTAGCTCTCCCTACTGTGGGAATGGGGTGTTGATACTCACCTGAGACACCCATTCTCTTGGGGTAGGGAGCTAGTTTCCAAGACCCACCCTTACTCTAGATTTGTCTGGCTGGGGTGGTCCAGTAGTACATGTTTTCATGTTGATACAAGTAGTTCTATATGAATATCACTATTGTGGTTGGCTCTAGGCCAGCTCCTGCAACAGAGAATTTGAACGTTGATTTAGGGCAGGGGTGGGCAATTAATTTTGCCATGGGGCCGCATGAGAAATTGGAATGGTTTTAGAGGGCTGGACTTTAATTATTTTTTATATTTAGATATATGAATTTAGGAATTGCAGATCTGTTTTAATAAAGTTAGAAGTATTGATTATAATAAGATATGTAGTAGGTGATACTGATTTGTATTAATGCATAAATGGAATTGAATTTAGAATTGTTTGGGAGATTAATGATGTTAATGATTTTCAATTGATTGAAAATAGAGAATATTTAGAATTTTTTCCTTTTTTTCTTTTCTCAAATTGACTGAAATTTAAGATTAATAATTAAGTAAGAATGTAGATAAATATTAATTGTTAGATGCGTTGAAATAATTTTTAAATTTGAGATTAGGTAAATGTACTATTTAGAGGGGGGGGAAGAAGTCTGAAATTCGTATATGTTTATGTTTTGTTTTTAATTTTCTTTTGTTAACATCTGATTGGCTATACAAGGTTTTCTTGGTATATAGAAAAATGTATAAAGAAAGAAGGAAGCACTTTGGCATAAGGGTTACTAAGTTAGAAATATAATTGGTGTACTTTTTGAAGGAACATTAAGGAGGGAAATTTAATTAAAATAAAATGTACCTGGATGACAAATTAGAAAAAAAAACCTTTTGCATCTCTTTTGATGATTGACATTTGTTGCTAACAAAATACCGCATTTTATTCAGGGAAATTAGATGACACACTGTATTGTTTAAAAGTATGTTGAGAGAAAAATACCCCCCCCCCAAAGTCCTTCCTTCCTCTGTCCCTCCATTCATTTCATTCTTCCTTCTTCCTTCCTTCCTCCTTCCTCCTTCGTTCCTTGTTCCCTCCATTTCTCCTTTCCTTCCTTCCTTCCTTTCCACTTCTCTTTCCCTCCCTCTCTTTCCCTCTCTCATTCTTTCCCACCAGGTCTCTCTCATTTCTGAGTATTTCCCCCTCTCCCCCCTTCTCTCTCTCATTTGTTTCTCCCTTTTTGCTCTCATTTCTCTCACCTTAATTTCGGGTGGGGGGTAGAGCTGCAGTGGCAGGCAAACAGCCGTTTTCTTTGGGGAGAGGCCATGTGCCTCTGTGGGGGAGGCTGAGCACGATCTTTAAAAAGAAAGGCTGAGGGAGGCTGAGGCAAGAGCTCCGGTTTGGGCAGCACTGTCACTGAGCAATGGGAGCGACCACCCCTTTTCCCCCACAGGATACACACACACATGGCAGGGTGTAGAAGTTCGCTCTGAGGCAGATTAGCTGTTGGGCAGCAAAAAACGGCGCCAGCTCCACTGCGCAGGGCTTTTTTTGCCCACGCCAGACACAGATAGCAAGCAGGCTGGTCATAGACAGCGAGCAGCCCGGATGTGGGCTGCGGGCTGCCCCTTGCTCACGTCTGGTTTAGGGGAATCCTCAGGGTCACAGAGACTTGTATTATTGCCAGCAGCTTCTGATAGTGAAGATTCATTGCCAAAGTCAGACCGCGGGCAAGCAGAATCAGACGGAGAGATGGGTGCAGCCAGCCGATGAGTTAATGACCCCATTAGTGAGTCATCAGACTCGGAGGAGGATCGGTGGATACATGCCCGAATGCGCAGGTTCATGGCAAGAAGCGACCAACTGCGCAGGTATCGTTGGAGATAAGGGAGAACACCTGTTGCTAAGGCAATCAAGTTAATGAGGTTGATGATAAATTATGGGCATTGGGGAGTGTGCATGTGGGTGTTTATTCATTTGGAGAAGGATCATTGCCAAGGTTTGGACTATTCCAGGATTTCTGTTGACTCTTTGGACAATTCACAGTTAACTCCCATGGACTCAAAGAAGGGGGAGTTGTGAGGAATCACACTGCCTTAATTGTTCTCTTTTGTTCCTGCTTTTGACCGCATTCCAGGACTGTTATCTGGGTGAGAGAAATTTGACTCTGCTTAAACGTGTGTGCTTTTAACGCTGTTTCAGATGAACTACTTTTATTTCTTCTGGCTGGCGTGTGTGTGTTTGACTTTGCATTCCTCTCTCACTGGGGGCTATTAACGAGAAGCCCAGCATAACAATCACTATTATTTTTTTATTGCTTGTTACTACTGTTCTTCTTTTTGTTCAATTAAAAAAAATCCTTTTTCATGTGTTGGAAATGCATGAAGAGTCTGTCAGTTGTCCTTCATCAAAAGAGTGGTAATCTAATGTGAGGGGCAACTTTTATAGTTGGCAGACTCAGTTATGATTGGCTGCTGATGAGGTCCACCCATCTTTGGAGTCTAGCTCTCACCCCCTGTGAGTATCAGGTGAGTATCAATGCCCCGTTTCCAGGAATAGACATAAACCTGCTCATTTGCCCCTCTAAGGAGGTTCAGTCCGTTTCCTCCCATCCACCCAAAACAAAGAGAGGCAATGCCTTCCCTTGTTTGTTCTATTTGTTGATTATAAGGTCCTTGGGGCTGAGAAAAATTGCTGGAAAATCAAGTTTTCTGAAGTGGACCACTAAACTCCTAAAAAACTTTAAAATCATCTAGTAAAAAGAAAAGTTAACCAAAAGACCACACGCAAACAAAAACAAATAAAACACCCCTAGGAGCAAAACAAACTCAACTTTAATTTGTGTGTATTGTTTGATGGACGGCAAAATAGGCAAAATTGACTGCTAAATTGGCCATGCCCACATGGCCAACTAGCCACACCCACCGAGTCACATGATCACAAATCCACATCTACTTTCACATGACCATGAAGTCACACGAACAAAATAAGCAACACCCATAGAACCAATAGTATTAATTAATTAGTATTTGTTCTGTATGAGGTGAATGGATATGGTATGAATGAAATTCTTGGCACACCTGACGCTGGAGAGGCAGGAGGGGAGGGGGCACCTATCTCTGGGGTGACAGAGGGTCAGAATATTCCAGTCTTGCTGGGGAGAGGCAGATATGGCGGGAGCCATGGAGCTAGCCATTCCAGGGGAAGGAGGGATCGCTGCTTAATAGCGATTTCTTCTTCCAGCTCCATGAGCTCAACTCAAGGCACTGGTGACGAGTGGAACTCTGGCCCTGGGCTCAGGCTGCTGCTACTCAATGCCAGGTCCGTGGTAAATAAAGCTCTCCTCATCCGGGATTTGATCCTGGATGAGGAGGCCGACCTGGCATGTGTGATTGAAACCTGGCTGGGTCCAGAGGGAGGAGTTCCTCTCTCTGAAATTTGCCCAGCCGGGTTTCGAGTATGGCATCAGCCCTGACCCCAAGGAAGGGGGGGAGGAGTGGCTATTATACCCAGGGAGAGCCTTTGCCTGTGTAGACTCATTGCTTCAGAGATTGCGGGTTGTGAGCCCCTCCTGGTGAAGTTGGACTTAGGAGTTCAGGTGGGCTTGTTACTCACGTACCTGCCTCCCAGCTGCATGTCAACAGCCTTACCTGTGCTGCTCGAGGAAGTAGCAGGGCTGGTAGTGGGGTTCCCCAGACTTATTGTCTTGGGGGACTTTAATCTACCGTCACTCGGTGAAACCTCTGGCCTAGCGCAGGAGTTCATGGCCACCATGACAGCCATGGACCTGACTCAAGTAGTACAGGGTCCAACTCATGAGGGGGGCACGTATCCGACATGGTATTCCTCTCTGAGCAATTGAGTAATGGTCTGAGACTAGGGGGCTTAGAAGCGTTGCCTTTGTCATGGTCAGACCATTTTCTATTGCAGCTCGACTTCCTGGCTCCAATAATTCCCCACAGGGAGGCAAAACCGATTAGGTGGTTCTGCCCCAGACACCTGATGGACCCAGAGGGCTTTCAGAGGGTGCTTGGGGTTATTCCAGATACAGTCATCCACAGTTCGGCAGAGTCTCTTGCTGAGGCCTGGAACAAGGCTGCAGCAGAGGCTCTTGTCCAGATTGCGCCGTTGCAACCTCTCCACGGCACTAGACCCCGTAGAGCTCTATGGTTCAACGAGGAGCTCCGGGAGTTGAAACGGCAGAAGAGACGTCTAGAGAAGTGATGGAGGGAGTGTAAATCCAAATCCAATCAAACACTTGTAAGAGCTCATATTAAGACTTACAAAGTGGCGCTCAAGGCGGCAAGATGCGTGTATCATGCCGCCTTGATTGCATCAGCGGAATCTCGCCCGGCTGCTCTGTTTAGGGTGACCCGCTCCCTTCTTAACCAGGGGGGCCCTTGCAGAGCAGTGCTGAGGACTTTAATACATTTTTCGCTGAAAAAGTCGCTTAGATCCGGGCGGACCTCAAGGTGACTGCGGCCTGTACTTGTCCACCTGTCTGGGAAGAGTTTGATCTGGTGACACCTGATGAAGTGGGCAAGGCCATTGGAGCTGTGAGTTCCGCCACCTGTTTACTGGATCCGTGTCCGTCCTGGCTGGTCTTGGCCAGCAGGGAGGTGACACGGAGCTGGATCCAGTAGATTGTCAATGCTTCTTTGGGGAGGGGGTCCTTTCCGGCTCCGTACAAGGAGGCACTTTTGTGCTCCCTCTTCAAGAAGCCTTCCCTGGACCCAGCCGTACTCAATAACTATCATCCAGCCTCCAACATTCTCTTTATGGGGAAGGTTGTTGAGAAGGTGGTGGTTCTCCAGCTCCAGCAGTCCTTAGAAGAAGCCGATTATCTAGGCTCTCAACAGTCGGGTTTCAGACCCAGTTACAGCACGGAAACTGCTTGGGTCGCATTGATGGATTATCTTTGGTGGGCCCGGGACAGGGGTTTATCCTCTGTCCTGGTGCTTCTTGACCTCTCAGCGGCTTTCGATACCATCGACCATGGTATCCTTCTGCGCCATCTGGAGGGGTTGGGAGTGGGAGGCACTGTTCTTCAGTGGTTCTCCTTCTACCTCTCTGGTCGATCGCAGTTGGTGTTAGTGGGGGTCAGAGGTCGACCTCTAGGTCTCACCCTTTTGGGGTGCCTCAGGGGTTGGTCCTCTCCCCCCTGCTATTTAATATCTACATGAAACCGCTGGTTGAGATCATCCAAGGGCATGGGGTGAGGTATCATCAGTACGCTGATGATACCCAGCTGTACATCTCCACCCAATGTCCAGTCAATGAAACAGTGGAATTGATGTGCCGGTGTCTGGAGGCTGTTGGGGTCTGGATGGGTGTCAACAGACTCAAACTCAACCCTGATAAGATGGAGTGGCTGTGGGTTTTGCCTCTCAAGGACAATTCTATCTATCCGTCCATCACCCTGGGGGGGGGAATTATTGACCCCCTCAGAGAGGGTCCACAACTTGGGCATCCTCACTGCTCACAGTCACTCATGCCCTCATCACCTCGAGGTTTGACTACTGTAACACTCTCTACATGGGGCTACCTTTGAAGAGTGTTCGTTAACTTCAGATCATGCAGAATGCAGCTGCGAGAGCAATTATGGGCTTCCCTAGGTATGCCCATGTTACACCAACACTCTGCAGTCTGTATTGGTTGCCGATCAGTTTCTGGTCACAATTCAAAGTGTTGGTTATGATCTATAGAGCCCTTCATGGCACCGGACCAGAATATCTGCGAGACCGCCTTCTGCCGCACGAATCCCAGCGGCTGGTTAGGTCCCATAGAGTTGGCCTTCTCCAAGTCCTGTCGACTAAACAATGTCGGTTGGCGGGACCCAGGGGAAGAGCCTTCTCTGTGGCGGCCCTGACCCTCTGGAACCAGTTCCCCCCAGAGATTAGGATTGCCCCCACCCTCCTTGCGTTTTGTAAACTTCTTAAAACCCACCTCTGCCGTCAGGCATGGGGGAACTGAGACATCTCCCCTTGCCTATGTAGTTTTATGTATGGTATCTTTGTGTGTATGCTTTTTAAATAATGGGGTTTTTAGGCTTTTAATGTTAAATTTTAGACTTTTAATATTAGATTTGTTATTATATATAGTTTTATCACTCTTGTGAGCCGCCCCAAGTCTGCGGAGAGGGGCAGTATACAAATCTAAATAATAATAATAATAATAATAATAATAATAATAATAATAATAATAATAATAATAATAATAGTAGTAGTAGTAGTAATGGTAAAAATTTTTAGAATCCATCCCTGAATAAACCAAGGCACGAGTAGTAAAAGCAGTTGTCATGACCAAAATCATTATGTGAAGTCCAAGGTGGGCTTGACACAGCTTGGGAATGTGAGAAAGAGAGAGAGAGATGCCACCACACATTCCTTTCTCCAGTTGCCATAGTAACAAACACAGGAAGGAATCAGGAATCCTGCATAGGATTGGCCCTCATGAATGCACTTGTGGGTGTGGGGATGTGAGATGGGGTTTTCACCCGGAAATATCTAAGGAACTCAGAGTTGAAATGATTCCAGTCAAATCCAGACATGGCTGTTAATTAATACTACCCAGCGAGAAGCAAAGGCATGGAATTGATTTCTTGCTCAAGCTATTTGGTTCGCAGACATTTCAATTCCAACTCTCCACAATCCAAAGAATGGAACAGAGAGAGTTAACCAAGAATCTGAAGGTGAAAGGGCTTGGAATTTCCTGCACCTCCTTCCCCCCTCTCTGCTGCCAGAGCCAGACAGTGTTTCAACTTTGCAAAGGTAAAGGGGGGGGAACAGTCTTGGGGCTGTAATGAACAAGCCAGAAACAATCTATCTTCCTGAGTGGGGGTGGCTGAGATGCCCATGGGTTTCTGAAGATCCCCATGGCCCCCTGAAGTTGCCTCTCTACACGGCAAAAATGAATAATGTAGACTTCCCTCCCACCCCCATTGCTGACTCCCTAAGTGAATTGCCAGATAGAGGCCAGCCAAATGAAGATCAAAGGGATTCCTTTGTAGCGGAATTTCAAAACCTGCTTGGACCCCCCTTTCCTACTCCTCTGATGGCAAACGGCAGATTGCTTCCTAAATTGCATAAGGAGAGGGCTTATGAGCCAAATAGTGCATCAAGTCATTTAAAAAGTGGGTACAGAATTTTCCAATTAAAACAGGCTGGCAAGCCTGTGAAGAATTTTATAGAAGAATTTCAGATGCTTGCCTATAGCCTGAAAGGGTGGCCGGAGAACTGTTTGGTCCATGTCTTCAAAACTGGCCTTGATCCAAAGTTGAGAGAGGCTTGTGAACTGCAGGTGGGAGACAGCTGGACCATTCAAGACTGGTATGCTATAGCAGTCGCTTTGGGTGATGTAATTCTTGCTGAGAAGGGACCTCCCCCACTCCATGCAACAAAGGATTTTTCAAGAGGCTGCCTTTTCCCTTGTCAACTGGGTTCCCCTTGTTCAGGGGTTATGAAGGGAACAAATTTCTACAGATGTGACCAGACTGGCCATAAGGGGACAGACTGTTTGACACCACTCTCTCCCCCAAAACCCAAGCCATGCCTAGTAGCAGAAAGAGGATCAGAAGAAGCCCCTCTGCAGAGTCTCTGGGCCTTTCAAACTACAGAGCTGTGCTTTCAAACTACAGAGCTGGGATTGCACATGTGCCGAATTGAATTCTAGGTGCTCCACCTCGAGCTCCGTACTAATTTATTATGTAAAGGGAAATCTCTCCCTTAAAAATACTATAAATCCTTCTTGAAGAACAGAAGGAAAAACAATCCACACACATCAAAGAGAATTTAAAGATTTATGGTTTTAAGCAAAGACGGAGACTCTTTCATTATAACGAGGGAGTGATAAGTGAGTACAATAAATCTTAAAATGGCGGAGGGAGGGGCAGAATCAAGCTTAGCGAACATCGAAAAAAAGCTGGATAAATTGTTGGACATTTGTTCAGGATTTGAGCAGAGATTTATTACAGTGGAGTCAACAATTGGAAATCTGGCTTCGGAAATTAAATTGATTAAAAAGGAGGCGGAGTTTTCTGCTGGAAAGATACAGAAAGTGGAAAAACAAGCGAAGGATCCTGATGAATTAATTAAACAAATGAATTATAGAATTGCTAATCTGGAGGACCATCAAAGGAGAGAAAAATTACGTCTGCGTAGGTTCAGATCAGATTTTGCTTTGGGTTCAAACTCAATTGAAGCATTATCTGCTTGGATAAATAAGCAAGCTGGTGTTCAAGTCGGCTGTGATGATATATTATGTGTCCACTGGGCTGCTCAACGCAGAAATAGGGAGAGGCAAAGAGACATTGTTATGGCTTTGGTCAGTGAAAAAAAAGCAGAGATTGTTTACAAGTCTTTGAAAAGTTCTGCTTGCCTTAAACAAGATGGAAATGAGATAAGAGTTCTGAGGGATCTCTCTTGGGAAACCTTGAGAGCGAGAGCTGCCTTACACCCAATTTTAAGCCATTTACTGTATATCAAAGTGGAAAAAGGTTTACTTGGGGATTTCCAGCTGCTATTTTGGTGTTCCAAGAAAATAAAATGTACAGGGCACGTATATTGGTGGAGGGAAAGGCATTATTGGATCAACTGGGGATCAAGTTTGAAGAAGCTGGAGCACAAGGAACTATGGGTGACACAAAAGAAGCAAAGGAAGGAGAAGATTTCTTTGACAGTCGTAGTACTCCAGACGAGGAGGAAAGACAAAGGGAAGAGCAGCTGAAGGAGTTAACTGGACAGGTGGAGGCCATTAGAAGAGAGCAGAGAAAAACACGAGCTTAGCGTGAGAAGAAAGCTAAAAAATGACTTTGTTTGCTCTCCTTGTCTTTTTGAATTTTTTTCTTGGAGATGTTTTTGGATTCATGTATATCTGTTATTCGATGGGGGAAGTATAAGGGGGGGGAAGGGTTAAAGAAGTTAAAGAAGGAATTATCTAAAGGAGAAAGGAGGGTGGGAGGGGAATATTTCTCTTTTATTACAATTAAAATTGGTTGAAAAAGGAGCTCAGTAGGGTGGGAACACAATAAAGAGAATGTGCCTCATAATTGGACAAGGGTTTTTCTTGTCCTCCCTCCTTGGTGGGGGGAGCATGGGGGGAGGCACGTTTGGGGGGGGTGACAGAGGTAAGGAAAGGGGAAAAAATTAAACCAAGGGCAAAACAAGAGGGGAAAAGGGTTATTTTGGTATATCATGATTGAGTGTAAGATAATGGTTTTAAATGTGAATGGTTTGGGATCAGATTTGAAATTTTTTAGGATATTAAGGATGGCTAAGCAACATAAGGTGGATATTATGATTTTGACAGAAACACATAAAAGATGGGGAGGAAGGGATAAATTGATTAATGATAGAAATTGGAAATGGGTGTATGAATCTAGGGGAATGCAAAATAGTAGAGGTACAGCGATTCTTATTCATCAGAGGGTTCCTTTTGAAGAGGTTGGAATTCAGAAAGACAGAGAAGGAAGGTGGATATTTGTTAAAGGGAAAATTAATCAAAAGATGTTGACATTAGCAGAAATTTATGCCCCAAATGCGAAAACAAAACAATTTATAATAAATACTAAGAAGACGTTATACAATTTTATGGAGGGTCAACTATTTTGGCAGGAGATTTTAATATGCAATTAACAAATGGGACTGGAAACAGTAGGATGTTACATTTAAATAGACTTAATATGGTGGATCTTCATGCAGATATTTCAAACAGAAGTACATATTATTCAGCAAGATATCATACATTTAGCTGCATAGATTATATATTAATGAATGGGGGGATATACAAGTTAAAAAAGTAGATATTAAAAGTATTTGGTTATCAGATCATGCCCCACTATTGGCAAAATTGGAAATAGGTCAGGAACGCAATCAAAGAATTTGGAGATATAATGCAGTTTTAACTGCTAGTGAACAAGATAAAGAGAAATTGCAAAACGAGTTATGTGAATATTTCAGAATTAATGATGTGGGTGGTATCAAACAATCAATTGTGTGGGATGCATGTAAGGCCTTTATGAGGGGACAATGTATATGTATGGAAGCAGATATTAGGAAGAGGTGGGGTAGAGAAAGGGAAATGAAGATAAGGGAAATAGATTTGATACAAGAGCAGCTAAGAGTAACTAAAATTAGAGATTGGAATAATTTATTGAAATTGAAAAAGAAACAATTGATGGTGTATGATGAGATCAAATGGAACAAGATGAGAATGACAATGCGACAAAAAATACTGAGCTGGGGGACAAAATCAATGCAGCAAATGGCCAGATATTTGAAGAAGTGGAAAGAAAAATCATATATTTTACCATTAAGAGACTCTAGTGGAGTGGTTAGATATGGTAGAGCAGTTAGAGAAGATAATGGGGAAATATTATGAATATTTGTATAAAGAGGAGCAGGTGAAGATAGGAGTCCTCAATGTTGGGAAAATAGTAAGTGAAGAAGATAAACAAATATTGAATGCAGAAATTACACAAGATGAAATTGCTAGAGTAATTAAAGGGTTAAAACAAGGCAAAGCACTGGGCCCGGATGGGTTTACAGGGGAATTTTATAAAACTTATATGAATGTATTGCTGCCGCATTTGGGGAAACTGTTCAATAATATATTGTTAAATCGTGATATCCCGCAGATATGGAAGATTTCAGAAATTGTTACTATTCGGAATATGGGTCGAGACTTAAGAGAGCCTGGGTCCTACCGTCCTATCAGTTTGGCAAATCAAGATTATAAAATATTTATGAAAATATTGGCAAATAGACTAGAAAATATTTTACAAAAAATAATTGAAGAGGATCAATATGGATTCGTGAAGGGAAGGAAAATAAGCAAACCAATTAGAAATGTAATAAATGTGATGCGCCATTTATTTATTCGATTTTTATGCCGCCCTTCTCCTTAGACTCAGGGCGGCTTACAACATGTTAGCAATAGCACTTTTTTTAACAGAGTTAGGCTATTGCCCCCACAATCCGGGTCCTCATTTTACCCACCTTGGAAGAATGGAAGGATGAGTCAACCTTGAGCCGGTGATGAGATTTGAACCGCTGACCTTCAGATCTACAAGTCAGCTTCAGTGGCGTGCAGTACAGCACTCTACCTGCTGCGCCACCCCGACACCATGCTACCATTACTAAAAGGAAATTGGGAGTTTTGAAACTAGATGTGTATAAAGCTTTTGATAAAGTTAACCATAGCTATTTATATAAATTATGTAAGGAACTAAATATGGGAGATAAATTTTGTGAAATTATAAAAGAGATTTATAAAGGGAATGAAACATATATAGGAGTGAATGGACAAAGAACGCAGAGAATTAAAATATTAAACGGCACCAAGCAGGGATGTCCTTTATCTCCAAAATTATTTGGAATAGCAATAGAGATCTTAGCTAATAAGATAAGACAAGATAACACCTGGGCAGGATATAGAATAGGGGAATTAGAAATGAAAATAAATTTATTTGCAGATGATGCAATTATATTGACCCAGACCCTGCTGGAGATGATTAAAGGTATAAGAAATATTTTACAAGAGTTTAAACAGGAATCGGGACTGTCGGTTAATATGGAAAAATCAGAGATTATGTGTTTAAATACAGGTCCGAGAGAGCAGATAGAAATTAGGACTAAAAAAAAATCAAATATTTGGGAATTTGGTTATTGAGAAACCCAGCGAAAATTGAGGAGGCAAATTAGAGATTAATATGGAGGAAAATGTTGAAACAGATGAGGAGCTGGAAAGAGAAAAAGTTAAGGAGAATCTCTAAAAGGACCGTTGAACTTACCTGAACGGTCTTCTCGATGCACTGCAAGGAGAGTCCAGGATGGGTTATTCTCAGCCTGATTGGCTGGGACTGAGTTTAATTTAAATAATTAAATATTAATCAGGCACCGCCCCCTTAGCCCTCCAGTCTAATAATTACGAAGGAGCAGTAATGCAAAAACAACGATTTATTAAACCAGGAACAACCCCCAAGTTCCAACAAGAACAACAACGAAACTGTGACCCTGGTCCCAAAAGAACCAGGCGGGTCTGGACTCTCCTTGCAGTGCATCGAGAAGACCGTTCAGGTAAGTTCAACGGTCCTTCTCCAATGCACTTGCAAGGAGAGTCCAGGATGGGATATACCCAAGTTATAGTTAGAGGGAGGGAGAAGGTTGGACCAGGGGCGCTGAAAATGAGCACACCCCTTGCAAGACCCTCCTTCCAAAGGCTGCTTCCGAGGAAGCAAACGAATCGATCTTGTAATGTCTTATAAAGGTGGATGGAGCTGCCCACGTGGCTGCTCGACAAATGTCCTCGAGTGAGGCCTGAGTCCTCCAGGCCGATGACACGGCCGCACTCCGGGTAGAGTGAGCTGTTATCCCTTGTGGAACTGCAGTGTTCTTAGCGGTATAAGCCTCGGAAATACAATCCCTCAACCAACGACTGATTGTAGTAGGCGACACTTTCTTCCCCATCGTTCTAGTGGAGAAAGAGACGAAGAGACCCTCGGAAGCCCGGAAGTCCTGAGTCCGACGTATATAAATTTTTAAAGCACGTCTAACGTCCAGTTTGTGCCACCTCAGTTCAGACGGGTGGCTGCCGTGGGTGCAGAAGTCTGGCACCACAATGTCCTGTGACCTATGAAAGGAGGTGTTCACCTTTGGAATAAAGGCCGGGTTTAATCTCAGCACGACTCTGTCCGGATAAAATTTACAGAGGTCCTGCCGTATTGACAACGCTGAGATTTCTGAGACCCTCCTGGCTGATGTAATAGCCACCAGGAAGGCAGTTTTAATGGATAGAAACCTCAGGGAGATGAGCCGTAAAGGTTCAAAAGGCGGACCTGTCAACGCATGAAGAACCAAGGACAAGTCCCAGGAAGGGAATCTATGAACCGCAGAGGGTTTCAAGTTGGTCGCTCCTCGCAGAAAGTCTCTGATCCACGGGTCCCTTGAGAGGGGCCGACAGTGGTTCCTGACGAGGACCGTTGATAAGGCAGCGACATGGCGCCGAAGAGTATTTGGAGCGAGACCCCTGTCCATGCCCGCCTGCAAAAAGGAGAGCACCATCAAAGGAGTGGCTCCCTGAGGGTCCACCTGCCGCTGCTTACAGAAATCGGAGAACGCCGCCCAAGTCGCCTGGTAGATCCGCCTTGTAGACGGTCGGCGAGCCGCCTGCATAGTGTCTATGACCGCGTCTGGCACGAGCTGGCTCTTCAGATGTTCCCGCTCAAGTGCCAGATGGTCAGCTGCCACCACTGAGGCTCCGGGTGACTCATTGCCCCCTGCGTGAGGAGTATTCGATGGTCCGGAATTCTCCAGTGGGCCGAAACCGATAGTTCCACCAGATCGGCAAACCAGATGCGCCTCGGCCAATAGGGAGCTAGTAGGAGAACCTCTGCCCGTTCCTCCAGTAGTTTTCGGATCACCTGCGGTATCAGCGGGATTGGTGGAAAGGCATAAAGTAGGCCCAACGGCCACTGTTGGTGTAACGCGTTCACTGCCTCCGCTCCGGGGGAGGGAAAGCGGGAGAAGAAACGGGGAAGCTGGGTGTTGTGGACTGTCGCAAACAGGTCCAGTATAGGTAGGCCGAACCTCCCGACCAGCTCCTGGAAGATCGTGGGGTCCAGGCGCCACTCCCCGGGATCCAGAGTCTCCCGACTCAACCAGTCCGCGCAGACATTGTCCACCCCCGAGATATGTTCCGCTGAAATAGAGGCTAAATTGGCCTCTGCCCACCGTAATAGGGACTCCGACTCCTCCATTAGGCGACGAGATCGTGTTCCGCCCTGCCTGTTGATATGGGCCCGGGTAGACACATTGTCCGTGAGGACCAGGATGTGACGCCCTCAAACCCAGGGGGCGAAACTCCGGAGGGCCAACGAGACCGTCTTCAACTCCAGGAAGTTGATGTTGAACTCCTGTAAGTCCCGACGGTCCCACAAGCCCTGGGCCAACTGGGAGGCAAGGTGGGCCCCCCATCCCAACAAACTGGCATCTGTTGTCAACGTGAGATGGTGTTTCGGCAGGTAGGAGCCCTTGTCCAATGCTGGAGAGGTCCACCAGCGAAGCGAACTGCGAATACCGCCCGGGAGCGAAATCCTCCTGTGCAGGTGGCTGGACTTTGTCCTTTGGAAAGGCAGCAGGAACCACTGCAACGGTCTCAAGTGATGCCTGGCCCACGGGACTACGTCTATACAGGATACCAGGGTCCCCAAGACCTTCGACAGGAATGAGAGTCTTGGGAACCGCTGACCGTCCAGATCTCTTACAAGCCTCCTGATGGAAGACCTCCTCTCTGGGGAGAGGAACACCATACCCAGGGTGGTATCGATGGTGGTCCCCAGGTGAGGCAGCCTCGTCGTAGGCGTCAAGTGGCTTTTGTCCCAGTTTACTGTGAAGCCATGGCGCTCGAGAGTACTGATGGTCAAGTGTAGATCCCGATGCGCCTGATCCTTTGTCTTTGCTAGTATAACAATGTCGTCTAGGTACGCCATAAGGCGTACCGACTGCTGCCTCAGAGAGGATGTGAGAACGTCTAAGAGCTTCGTAAAAGTTCTTGGAGCGGACGAAAGCCCAAAAGGCATTGACCTGTATTGAAAGTGGGTTCCACCTAGACAGAACCGGAGAAAACGCCTGTGTGGTGGAAAGATGGGGACGTGTAAGTAAGCCTCTTTGAGGTCGATTGATGTTAAAAAGTCCTTGTGCCTGACAGAGGCGAGGATGGTTCTCAGTGAGTACATCTTGAAACGTCTGTACTTCACATAGATATTCAATTGACCCAGGTTCAGAATTAGTCTGACCCCTCCGGAAGTTTTGGGGACAAGGAAAACGAGGGAATAAAACCCCTTGCCCCGTTCTTCCAGGGGAACCTCTTCTATGGCTCCTATCTCCAGGAGATGAGAGACCTCTTGGTAAAGGAGGTTCCTCTTTTGAGCATCCAAGGGGACCTGACATGTGACAAATCGCTGAGGGGGGAGGTGAAGAAACTCTATCCTCAGACCTTCGGCCACAGTAGCCGCCGCCCAAGCGTCTGAAGATAACATGGCCCATTGGTCCGCGAAGTGTGTGAGCCTGCCCCCCAATGGAACGGAGATGAAGGAGTCATTTGTGTTTCCTAAATCCTCTCCCAGTTCCTCTGAAGGGTCTGCGTCCCTGATAGGGCCTGCCGCGATCTTGAGTAGCTGACCTATCCGATCGAAAGGACCCTTGGTTGAAGGAGCCCTGGAAGTAAGGCCTCGATGCCTGGGTGGTGCTCGAGGAGGGCTCTGAGCGAAAGGGCTGGTGCCTTTGGTAGGGGGTGAATCGTCTTTCCGGCTTTTTGGACCTTGGCATGACTTTCTTTTTGTCCTTATCCTCGACCAATACGTCGTCGAGGACGTCCCCAAATAGTTTGCCGGCCTTAAATGGTGCTGAGGCCAAGCTCCATTTGGACTTGACGTCCGCCTGCCAGCTGCATAGCCATATGAGCCGGCGAGAGGACACCGACGAGGCCCTGGCCCTGGCCGCGAACTTGGCCGCATTTACCGTCGCATCTGCCGAAAATTCGGTGGCTGCTAGAATTTTATTCAGATCCTGCCGAAGGCGTCCGTCTTCAGGATCCACCCTTGATTGGAGCTCCTTAATCCAAAGGAGAGTTGCCCTGTTAAAAAACGAGGCCGCAGATGAGGCCCGAATGGCCCAGGCCACCATCTGGTGGGTCTTACGCACGATATTCTCGGCCCTCTTGTCCTCAGCTCTGAGACCCTCCTGAGACTCAGAGGGGACCAGGGCATTGGAAACTAGGCTGGTGACCGGTTTGTCCACTACTGGGAACATTAACAGGTCTTCCATTTGCTGGTCAAAGGTGTATAATTTTCGGTCCAGGTTGGATGGGCCCTGTGCAGCCGCCGGATTTTCCCATGGCCTCTGGACAGTCTCCAAGAACAGATGGGAGGAGGGGATGTCCACTGTCTCTTGCTTCGGTAGCACGAAAAGGCCCGCCTTAGGTTGGGACGAATTGGAGGCCTCTGGCTGGCCGCCCTCTCCTGCCTGCTCAATAGTGAGTTTGGCCTTATTGAGTAAGACCCTAAACAGTGATGACTTAAAGAGACCTGCAAAGGCAGGTTGCTCTGGAGGGTGTTCATCCCCAGACAGGTCATCCTCATGATCACTGTAGTCATCCCGAACGGAGTCCTCCTCTTCCATAGACCCAGTCATGGAATGTGAGGCTGGAGCAGTCCAGGGGTCTCTGGATCTCGGTGGGGGGTGGCCCACCACAGCCTGCTGTTGAAGAGCCCCGGTCTCAACGCCTTGGGAAAACACATTCGTGATCAAATCTTGCAGGGCCTGTGGCATGCTCTGCCAGGAGTCCTGGGCGTTGCGCAGCCCCGCAGCCGTCGGTGTAAATGTGGAGGACTGTGCTGGGGTATGCTGAGAAGGGATGTAAGACTGAAGTCCCAGGTTGCCAGACCACATGGCTGCTTGTCTTCCCCAAGGAAATCCCTCTGTGGGAGTAGGCAGTACAGGCCTCTCAGAGGACCAGTCCCGTTCCGAAGCCGAGCCTGCTACCCCTGTTGGAATCACGGGGGAGGCTGGCGGGGGTGTGGGGCCAAATCCTTTAGCAGGCAGAGAGGTTTGTTTCTGTGTGGCCTCCAACTGCCTTTCCAGGGCCCTTATACGTTTTTCTGCCTCCCTGAGCGAGGAGCCCTGAGAGGATTTGGCCTTTTGGCTTTTTTCCTTAGGGGTACTGGGCCTAGCAATGGTGGTGGCCTCCTCCCCTGCGTGGACTGGTGTTTCAGCCATAACTGTACTTTGATAAACTCACGGTCAGGCAGAAAGAATGTCCAAAAAAGCAAGCAAGAAATTCCTATCGTTGTACTTGAAGCAATGACGAAGCACAGATGGGTTAATGAGACTCCACTGCGGCTGCGTATCACCAGGGCAGGAAAGAGTCTGAGGGAGAGCTCATTACCGGCCCGGCCCGGCCCGGCCTCTGCGGCTCTCCCATTGGGTACAAGGCATTGTCTCCAGACGTTGCCATGGCAACCCTCAAGGCAGAGTGACAGCCGCCTCGGCCCTAATAGGAAGAACGGCCGGGCGCAAAGAAACAAGCAGGAGACGGGCGGGGACTCCTTGTCCGCCCTTGCCTGCTGCAGGAGGGTTGGCCCGTCGTCGCTATGACGACCGCCCCAGTGGTCTCGACGGGAGAGAAAAGGGCCGTTTTAATCAGACGGGAACTCTTCCTTCCGTTCCCGCCTTTATGCCCCCCCCAAGATGGCGACGCTCGGTGAGACAGTTTTATCCTCCGACTAGCTTACAGTCGCGGCGCGCCGGGGGGGGCGGGGGCTCCTTCGGGGCGCAAGGCTTCTTCCATCTTCTAGCGGCATATCCGTCATGGGGAGCCGGCCCCCCATGGCGTCAGCTGACCGCCTTTCCACCGGGCGCTACCGCGGAGGCAGGCAACCCGAGCGCTCCTCTCAGGTCCCTCAACGAGCCTCCAGGCTTGAGGACCAGTCAGGAGAGGAGCTGCAGCATAGGGGGTTAAGCCCACTGAGGGAATTAACCCACGCTGCCAACCTGAAGCCGCCCCTTGGTGCCTGAAAGAAAGGAACAAGAAGAAAGGTATTATAACCAATTAAATAATTACACATAACATTTATTAAAAACAGAATTTTACCCTATTAAACCAAGTTTAACAGGAACATCAAACTCAAAGTCCCATTACTGCGACTGAGTTTTTTAGACTGGAGGGCTAAGGGGGCGGTGCCTGATTAATATTTAATTATTTAAATTAAACTCAGTCCCAGCCAATCAGGCTGAGAATAACCCATCGTGGAATCTCCTTGCAAGTGCATTGGAGAATAAGAGCTTTAAAAATGATGATAGTTCCCAAAATGATGTACATATTTCGGGTGCTGTCAGGGGGGCTACCAACATTTAAGTTTAAAGAGTGGGATAAAAAACTTAATTACTGGATTGAAGAAGATAAGAGACCAAGAATAAGGAAAAAGTGGTTAATTGTGAATGAAAAAGAGGGGCGATGGGGAGTTCCTCGTTTGGAGCCGTAAAGGGAAGCTTTTCAAATGGAAAGGTTAATGGAGATGCAACTATGTGAAAACAAATGAGTGGAATTGGAAAAACAGATAAACGGGATGAAGAATAGAGAATTAATTTTTATAAACTGGAATAGGAGCGACTTAGGCAAATTAATAGGTCCCATGAAAGGGACTATGGAAATTTGGAAAAAATGGAAGGGGAAAATAGGATTATATAAATCTAAACTGTCATCGCTTTATGTAATAAATAGAGATAAGGAAACAAATTTGAATAGGGTTATAACAGAGTTGACGGGAAGAGGGATAACCAAGATAGAACTGTTATATGAGAAGGATGGCAGGCCAAGTAGAAATGGTATAGAATGGTGGTTAGGTAAGGAAAGATGGCTACAAATAAATGCAATATGTAAATATCTTAATGAAAGGGAGAATAAAGAAGCAGTATTGAGGGAGAAGACACGGTTAGAGAAAATAATAAGAGAAAAAAGTGAGGATATAAAGGCGCAAGCAACCAATATATATAAGCTGCTAGTGCAATCAGACGGTGATACTATTCAAGGATTGACTAAATGGTGGCAAAATGGGACACAAGTAGAGGTACTACAAGAGATGGAAAATATAGTAGAAAATATAAGGAAAACTAAGAATACAAGAATTAGGGAAATGAGAAGGAAAATATTACATAAGTGTTATTATACTCCCGTTCAACTCGCACACTTTCAGCAGAAGGTTAGGAGTAATTGTTGGCATGGCTGTCAAGATAAAGGAGTGTTTATGCATATGATTTGGGAATGCCCTATAGTGCAGGAATTTTGGCAAAAAGTGCAAGAGGACATAAATAGAATGTTAATTATACAATGGATAATCACAAAGGAAATGGCAGTATTAGTTAAAAGCAATGTTATGGGAGAATTTAGAGAAATAAAACAAGCAGCAATAGAAAGCGCTGAGGCGGTAATAGTTTTGGGTTGGAAGGATGCCAGAAAATGGACAATGCAAAATTGGTATAGGTACATGGTGGACCATATTCAATTTGAAATGATGGATAAAAGGATAAATTTGGATAATGAAACTGAATTGAAACAACTGATGGGACGGTGGGACAAAGTAAGAAGATATATGACGAGTAGAATCCGAGACCAAGCTACAAGAAATAAATTGGAATCACTCTATAATATATAAATAGACAATTTGCTCTTGGCTTACAGTGGGTTATATAAGAAACACCCCCCATATATGGTGGTGGGGTATGTGTGTGTGTCGGGGTGATGGGCATTTTTTTGCACTATGCACTGTCTTATGTTATGTGTATATTAACCTTGTTAAAAAATCAATAAAAATATACTTAAAAAAAAAAAGAACTGTGCCCTCCTGTGGATTTTGCTAAAGGTGAAAACCCTATTCCTTCAGGAACCGGGCCCAATTGGAATGAGAAGCCTGGTAGACAGGACGACCCAATGGTGAGTAAGCCCATCCATCCGTTCATCATTAAAGCAAGGATTAAAGCAATAACCACAAGGGAAGAGGAAGAAATATGGGCTCTGATAGATACAGGGTGCTCAAGATGCCTCATTAGCAAAACTTTAGTGGAGAAGCTAAAAATCCAGACTAGGCCTTTAGCGAAACCCATCCGGTTCCAGCAGGTGGACGGCTCTCTAGTGGGTGGAGTTCCTGCTACGCTCCTGACTGAGTTAGTGGAGCTATGGATAGGCCGGCACCGTGAATTCTTGAGATTCATAGTCAACCCCAAGATGTCGGAACCAATTATATTGGGCCTGGCCTGGATGGACAAATGGACTCCCACTTTTCGGTGGGAGGGTGGGTATCGAAAGCCTTTCATCCCCTTGGGCTCTAACCCTTTTCTAGAGACTGACAGGGGAAAACCTCTTCCCCGGGAGGAGCCAGATGGGTCCTTAGCAGTGGTTGCAATGAAGGAAGGTACACTTCCAGATCTCCTGAAGGTGCCCTTGGAATACAGAGATTTGGGAAGAGTTTTCAGTGAGGAAGATTGCAATGAACTGCCCCCTCACAGACCTACAGACTGTGCGATAGAATTTGAACCAGGGGCAACTCTCCTAAAACCTAGGATGTACGCAATGTCACCGAAAGAATTGGGAGAGCTGAGAAACTACATAGACATCAATTTAAAGAGGGGATTCATCCAGCCGGCAAATTCCAGGACAGCATCCCCATTCTCTTTAAGAAAAAGAACCGAGGCGTTCGCTTAGTCGTAGACTACCGGAACCTTAATGCAGTGTGTGTGCAAAACACGTATCCCCTTCCCCTCATGAAGGATTTTATTTTATTATTATTATTATTTATTGGATTTGTATGCCGCCCCTCTCCACAGACTCTGGGCGGCTAACAACAGTGGTAAAACAACATGAACAATCCAATTAATAAAAACAACTAAAAAACCCTTATTATAAAAAAACAAACATACACACAAACATACCATGCATAACTTGTAATAACCTAGGGAGAAAGGATAATTTAACTCCCCCATGCCTGGCGACAAAGGTGGGTCTTAAGTAATTTGCGAAAGACAAGGAGGGTGGGGGCCGTTCTAATCTCTTGGGGGAGTTGGTTCCAGAGGGCCGGGGCTGCCACAGAGAAGGCTCTTCCCCTGGGGCCTGCCAAACGACATTGTTTGGTCGACGGGACCCGGAGAAGGCCAACTCTGTGAGACCTTATCGGCTGCTGGGATTCGTGCGGTAGAAGGCGGTTCCGGATGTATTCTGGCCCAATGCCATGTAGGGTTTTAAAGGTCATTACCAACACTTTGAATTGTGACCGGAAACCGATCGGCAGCCTGTGCAGGCTGCGGAGTGTTGCAGAAACGTGGGTGAATCTAGGAAGCCCCACGATGGCTCTCGCGGCCGCATTCTGCACGATTTGAAGTTTCCAAACACTTTTCAAAGGTAGCCCCATGTAGAGAGCGTTGCAGTAATCAAACCTCGAGGTGATGAGGGCATGAGTGACTGTGAGCAGTGACTCCCTGTCCAAATAGGGCCGCAACTGGTGCACCAGGCGAACCTGGGCAAACGCCCCCCTCGCCACAGGTGAAAGATGATGTTCCAATGTCAGCTGTGGATCGAGGAGGACGCCCAAGTTTACTAAATCATCTAGCTAAGGGTAAATACTTTACCAAGTTGGATTTAAGGTAGGCTTATTACCACATCAGAATAAAGGAAGGGGATGAGTGGAAAACTGCTTTCAACTGCCCATTAGGGAGTTTCCAATTTCGGGTGATGCCCTTTGGTCTGAAAGGGGCCCCTGCCGTGTTCATGCAGTACATAAATGAAGTTCTACATGCCCACCTCTACAACAGGGTTCTTGTGTATGTAGATGACATCCTTATCTGCAGCCAGAACCTCGCTGACCATGTCAAGTTGGTGAAGCAAATCTTGAAGAAGCTTTTGTCTGCTAAGCTCTATGTGAAAATTTTCAAGTGCGAATTTCACCAGACATTGGTAGACTATTTGGGATACTGCATATCTAGCAAAAGCATAGAGATGGACCCAACCAAGGTGAAGGCAGTGGTTGATTGTCAAGCTCCCCGCACATGTAAGCAATTACAGAGTTTCTTAGGATTTGCAAATTTCTACCGGCAATTCATTCCAGCTTTCGCAGAAGTTGCCTTGCCCTTAACCGAGTTACTAAAGACTGGGTCAGCCCCTACTAAGCCCAGACCCTCTCAGCCAATCAGGTGGATGATGGAATGCCAAAAGGCTTTCGAAAGGCTCAAAATACTTTTTGCAAAGGAGCCCGTCCTGCAACATCCTGACCCCGAGCGGAAGTTTATGATCCAGTCCAATGCCAGCGATGTGGCAATAGCTGCAGTGCTATTACAAGACAATGGAAGTTGCTGCCTTGTGCATACCTTTCCAAGAAGCTGACCCCCGCCGAGAGGAGGTGGGCTATTTGGGAGAAGGAAGCATTTGCTGTACGTGTAGTGTTGAGGACATGGAGGCATTTTCTGGAAGGTGGAGCCATTCCCTTTGAAGTGTGGACTGACCATAAGAACCTGGAAGCATTAGAGACCCCTCGGAGGCTTTCCCCTAAGCAAGTACGATGGGCCCAATATTTCAGACAGTTCAATTTTACACTGAACCATATCCCAGCTGGGAAGAACCTCATTGCTGATGCTCTGTCACGAAAACCACAGTACAATAGCAAGAGAGAGGAAGAAGTACATCCGCTCATCCCATGTATTTCCCCCCCTCCTGAAAGTAAGGAGAAAGCTGCACCTGTCCTCACCTGAGACCAGACCAGGAGACAGGTCCCACCAGGGAAGGGGGAATGGGAAAATGAATTGAAGTCAGTGTTGCCCACTGACCCATGGTTCAATGACCATAAGGAAATCCTAACACTGAGGGAAGGGTTGGCTTGGAAGGGAACCAAGCTGTATGTGCCTGCTAGCCTGCGACTAGATATTCTCCAACGGAGTCATGATTCCAGACTTAGCGGGCCACTTCGGGTTCCTGAAAACATTGCATCTGGCGCAGATACAGTTCTGGTGGCCCAGAATGAGAGCAGAAGTTGAAGATTATGTGAAAAGTTGTGCTACCTGTGCCACCAGAAAGCATAGGCCCAGAAACCCCCCCCCCCAGATTTCTGCAGCAAGTAGCCAACCCTACAAGGCCCTGGGAAGAAATAGTGATGGATTTCATAGTGGAACTCCCCGAGAGCAAGGGAAACACTGTTATTTGGATTGTCATCGATTTGTTCTCCAAACAAGCCCATTTCATCGCATGTTTGGATGGAGAAGCTGAAGAGAGAATGGGAGAATACCAAGAAAGCACTGACGAAGGCAGCGCAAGCCTACAAGAGACAAGCAGATAAGCACCGATCTCCCCAACCCCCTTTTCGAGTCGGAGATAAAGTTTTCCTGTCTACCAAATACATTCAGTTGAGACTTCCTAGCAAAAAGCTAGGCCCAAAGTTCTTGGGCCCTTTCCCAATAGTGAAAGTAATCAACCTGGTCACGGTGCAGCCTGCGCTGCCTAGAATCCTAGGGATGATCCACCCTGTGCAGCCTGCTTAAGCCGGTGATCGGGTCCAACATAAGGTCACACGCACAGCTGCCCCCTTCCCCTGTAGTGATTCAGGGGGAACCCTACTATGAAGTGAAATTTTTTTTGGATTCCCGCTTTTTCCGAGGAAGTTTCATTGGAAGGGGTACCCTCTGTCGGAGGCTACCTGGGTAAAGAGTCAGGATGTCAGTGCTGATAGGTTAGTCAAGTAGTTCCATAAGAATTATCCGAACAAGCCAATGGGTCACGGAGGGGGAAGGTAGGATGGTTGGAACGGTACTAACCCCTATACTTATTCATTGTTCCAGGAGACGGGTTTTGTGGGTAGGGAGGCTGCCTGTCAGGCCCAAAGTCATTATGTGAAGTTCAAGGTGGGCCTGATACAGCTTGGTAGTGAGAGAGAGAGATGCCACCACACATTCCTTTCTCCAGATGCCATAGTATCAAACGCAGGAAGAAATCAGGAATCCTGCATAGGATTGGCCCTCATGACTGCACTTGTGGGTGGGAGATGTGAAATGGGGTTTTCACCCGGAAATATCTAAGGAACTCAGAGTTGGAATGATCCGAGTCGAATCCAGACATGGCTGTTAATAAATACTACCCAGCGAGAAGCACAGGCGTGGAATTGATTTATTGCTCAAGCTATTTGGTTCGTTTGTCTCATTATCTCTGTCTCTCTCCTCCTTTCTTTTCATCCCTGCTAAATATTTTTCCATGGTATCTCTTAAGGGTTTGTTATATGCACTTCATATCTCCTACTTTGTGCTGTATGCTATTGTTCGATGTCCAGTCAACGAAGCAGCGGAAGTGATGTGCCGGTGCCTGGAGGCTGTTGGGGCCTGGATGGGTGTCAACAAACTCAAACTCAATCCAGACAAGACGGAGTGGCTGTGGGTCTTGCCTCCCAAGGACAATTCCATCTGTCCGTCCATCACCCTGGGGGGAGAAACATTGACCCCCTCAGAGAGGGTTCGCAACTTGGGCGTCCTCCTCGATCCACAGCTCACATTAGAGAAACATCTTTCAGCTGTGGCGAGGGGGGCGTTTGCCCAGGTTCGCCTGGTGCATCAGTTGCGACCCTATTTGGACCGGGAGTCACTGCTCACAGTCACTCATGCCCTCATCACCTCGAGGCTCGACTACTGTAACGCTCTCTACATGGGGCTACCTTTGAAAAGTGTTCGGAAACTTCAGATCGTGCAGAATGCAGCTGCGAGAGCAATCATGGGCTTTCCCAAATATGCCCATGTTACACCAACACTCCGCAGTCTGCATTGGTTGCCGATCAGTTTCCGGTCACAATTCAAAGTGTTGGTTATGACCTATAAAGCCCTTCATGGCACCGGACCAGAATATCTCAGGAACCGCCTTCTGCCGCACGAATCCCAGCGGCCAGTTAGGTCCCACAGAGTGGGTCTTCTCCGGATCCCGTCAACGAAACAATGCCACTTGGCGGGACCCAGGAGAAGAGCCTTCTCTGTGGCGGCCCCGGCCCTCTGGAACCAACTCCCCCCAGAGATTAGAATTGCCCCTACCCTCCTTGCCTTTCGTAAGCTACTCAAAACCCACCTCTGCCGCCAGGCATGGGGGAATTAAGACTTCTTCTCCCCCTAGGCTGATACAACTGTATGTATGGTATGTTTGTACGTATGTTGGTTTTATACATTAGGGGGTTTTAAGTTAGTTTTTAGTATTGGATTTTTACTGTATATTGTTTATGACTGTTGTTAGCCGCCCCGAGTTTTCGGAGAGGGGCGGCATATAAATCCAATAAATGAAATGAAATGAAATGAAATGAAAAAGACCCCTACTCCCTGTGGGGGAAAAAGCATGGTCCCTGGGGTCATGTGCCCCCCCCAGCACCACTCTGTGCCCCCACCCATGGGGACCGCCCCACTATTTCAGAAACACTGGATTAAACAGTGATATTGATATTCTCCCTACATTGATACATTGATATTCTCCATACAAATCCAAGCAGCCACCAGCATTGAAAAAAACACATTTGGTAGTATTACTTGATAGACCAAGTAGAAATATACAAATGAATATCATCAGAATATTGATATTAATAATAATAATAATAATGATAATAATAATGATGGCGATGATGATGATGACAATAATAATAATAATAATAATAATAATAATAATGTATTAGATTTGTATGCCGCCCCTCTCCGAGGACTCGGAGTGGCTCACAACAAGCAATACAAAGTACAAATCCAATATTAAAAACAATTTAAAAACCCTTATTAAAAACAATCATACAGCCCAAACAAATCATACATAAAATGGAACAGCCGAGGGGTACAGTGTTCCCTCAATTTTCGCGGGTTCGAACTTCGCGGAAAGTCTATACCACGGTTTTTCAAAAATATTAATTAAAAAATACTTTGCGGGGGTTTCCCCTATACCACGTTTTTCCCCACCCGATGACGTCATATGTCATCGCCAAACTTTCGTCTGCCTTTAATAAATATTTTTTTTAATAAACTTTAATAAATAAACATGGTGAGTAATAATCTGAATGGTTGCTAAGGGAATGGAAAATTGCAATTTAGGGGTTTAAAGTGTTAAGGGAAGGCTTGTGATACTGTTCATAGCCAAAAATAGTGTATTTACTTCCGCATCTCTACTTCGCGGAAATTCAACTTTCGCGGGCGGTCTCGGAACGCAGTCCCCGCGAAAATCGAGGGAACACTGTATATTAATTCCATGTATGTGACCTTGTCCTGTAGCTTCATGTACTCATTGTGTTGCATATAATTATGCAAAGTAATGGTAACACTTCTACCTCTAAATCACATTGCCACAGTCTCAAGACTCAAGATCGGATAAAATATGTCTTCTACAATGTGTTGCACCTTCAGTAATCTGGGCAGATCAAGGTTTCCATAGTGATCATGAATTCCTTATCCACCTCTGATTTTGCAACAAGGGAAGATAGACTTAAATGTAGAATATGCTTTTCTTCAGAATATATTGTTAAGCATAAACAAATAGAAATATATTCAGTATATAAGCAAGATTATTTTTAAATAATATGTATTACATTTGTTATAAATAAATGTATTGGTCTAGCATGATAACAGATTATATTATAAAATAGCTAAATGACTGGAGCCATCTAGTGAAAAACAAAATGTGTGCTCTTAGCTTCTCATTTACATTCTCTATTGTACTGATTTATTTTCATACATAATACATACATATCCATCAAACTATTCTTTTTCAGGTTAAAAAAAACAGAATAGGAATAGGAATAAGAATAAGAATAAGAAACAGAGTACATTAAAGGTATAAAATAAAAGTTAATTTATAAATTTGAAATATACAGCAAAAAAACCATATGCTGAGGAAAAAGAGGCACTCCAGAATTTAATCTTTTGCTATCACATCCTTAACACTTTCACTGCCATACTCATCTGTTATGTTTGACTTTAATTTGCATTGGTAAAATGTGTTTTCAGCATGGTACATCACTAAAATTTTAATTCTTTATTTGAATATGACTTCTATTGACTTCTACTTGAGCTTGGTAAATCAAGATTTTATATCAAATTGACTAGTAAAATGAAGATACACAAAAGCCTTAGAAATATAAAAGTGACTTCCGGGTGACGCTCAATTGCGCCGGGTGGGCGAAGACATTGCTCCGTCTTCGTTTCTCCTTTTCCCTGCTACAGGGTGCATTTTGCACTTTGTCTGAGCCCGGAGGGTCCCTAGGGGCAGATCGCCACTGCCACGAAGGGTAGGGAAAGCCCTGCAGCTGTAGTATGGAGAACCGCGCCCCAGCAGCCGCAGGGACGTGGCCATAGCGATAGGTCTACGGAGGAAGCCAAGAAAATACAACAAAAGTCTACAAAAAGCAGATCTACAGAAAGAAAAAAATAAAAGCACTTACAAGGTAAAAATTTGGTAACTAATACTTGAAAAGTAAAGATCCTGAAATGAAAAGGCGAAGTTAAACAAAGTTTGCAACTCGGAGTGAAATCCTTCCGCAAATATAAGAACAGCCAGACCTACTTTCCTTTGTTAGACTGCTTGTCTTGGAAAGAAAAAAAGTGACGTTTTTACATCTTAGTTATTATATATTGACTTTGGATTTTAAAATTTTTAAATATTTGGATTGATAACTCTAATGTACTATCTATATTACATAAATGACTGGAATGAACTTTTAATTGGATTAATTCAGAAGAAATTGTGACAAATGGCTTAAACTCCCTTTTAATGAATTTTATCTTGTTGGATTCAATTTTTGAATATTTTTATTTCTTTTGAAATCAGATTGCATTAGACATCTATAATTAAGAAAATAAAGAAGAATAAGTTTTGTATTAATTTGGAGGTATACATTGAAGGACTATTTTACTGACGGCAAGAGCGTAAGGACCAAATTAAATAAGATAGATTAGAACCATTTTCACCTTAATTTTTTCCAAATTTAAACTATTTGATTTTTATATTAGCAACATAACTACTTTTATACATTTTTTTACACCTCTTTGTGGACTGTGGACTTATTTTTGGACCTACTTTCTTCCTTTTTTGCTTAATAAAAGATTGAGAACTAAGACAGAACATCCTGGAAAAAAAACCCTGCTTTTTTCTTGTTTCCATTTTTTCCATTTAGAAAACATTTTTATATTTTTACCTCTTTTCATATAACATAAATATTTTTAAAGTTATCGATATGCCTTTTTATTTTTATATTAGTATTTTTTTTACTTCATTTTTCTTTATATACATAATTACATAATTTTAAATCCTTAAATTTCCCTTCCTCCCTTATATTTTTCTTTTTGGGGGTTGTTTTTTCTTTAATTTCTTTTAGTTAAATTTGATATTTAAAATGTGTTAGAGTTTTGTTTTCCCCTTTCTTCACTTGGTGTATCCCCCCAATATAGCATAGTGTTTATTTTATAGTTAAGTGTATTTTTTTAGGAATATTTTTTAAGTATATTGTTTAATTGTTATCGGGTTTTTTTCTTTTTACTACTTAACTACCGTGTTTCCCCGAAAGTAAGGCAGTGTCTTACTTTCTTTTTATCCCCAAAGGCCCCACTGTGTCTTACTTTGGGGGTATGTCTTATATTGTCCCGGGCAATTTTTTAATTTCTTATTTTGAAATATGTAATAAATAAAATCTAGACTTTACAATTTGCGGGGGGGGGGGGGCAATGTAGCCTGCATGATAAATCATTTAAGTATACAGTACTGTACCTCTTTTAAGGACTCAGAAGCGGGAAGATTTTGGTCTTATTTGGCCACCGTAGCTGGTGCTAGGAAGTGCTGATTTGTCCTTTGAGCTGCTCATCATCCTTGGTTCGGGGAGCTTGATGAAAGAAGTGGCAGAAGCGCGGGTGAGTGGAGGCGGGCAGGAAAGGCACGAACCGAGGGTTTTAAGCAGAAGGCGGGGGCGGTTCAAGCAGCGTTCCGCCATCGCCGCCGCTCCTGCGTCTTTCGCGGAAGTTCTTGAATGGGGGCGGCAGCCCTTGATCGCAGCCGATGAGGTTCGGCTTTCTTCGCTTCTCCTGCTGCTTCCTTTGCTTTTCCGCTGCTGACTAAGGCGACGCCGGCCGGGCAATTGGAAGGTACCCGATAGCCCTTTTCGTCACCTTTCCCGGCGGGGAGAGCAAAGGCGGCGGCGGGAGTAGTGGAGGCGAGGCGGAGAAGAAAAAAGCAGCGGATAGCTGGCGAGGCGCCGGCTAGAGGGCTGGACCCCACCGCTTTGCCGCCGCTCCCGCCGCCGCCTTTGCCTCTTGCCCGGCGGGAAAGGCGACGAAAAGGGCTATCGGGTCCCTTCCAATTGCCCGGCCGGCGTCGCCTTAGTCAGCAGCGGAAAAGCAAAGGAAGCAGCAGGAGAAGCGAAGAAAGCCGAACCTCATCGCCTGCGATCAAGGGCCGCCGCCACCATTCAAGAACTTCGCTTCTCCTGCTGCTTCCTTTGCTTTTCCGCTGCTGACTAAGGCGACGCCGGCCGGGCAATTGGAAGGTACCCGATAGCCCTTTTCGTCACCTTTCCCGGCGGGGAGAGCAAAGGCGGCGGCGGGAGTAGTGGAGGCGAGGCGGAGAAGAAAAAAGCGGCGGATAGCTGGCGAGGCGCCGGCTAGAGGGCTGGACCCCACCGCTTTGCCGCCGCTCCCGCCGCCGCCTTTGCCTCTTGCCCGGCGGGAAAGGCGACGAAAAGGGCTATCGGGTCCCTTCCAATTGCCCGGCCGGCGTCGCCTTAGTCAGCAGCGGAAAAGCAAAGGAAGCAGCAGGAGAAGCGAAGAAAGCCGAACCTCATCGCCTGCGATCAAGGGCCGCCGCCACCATTCAAGAACTTCGCTTCTCCTGCTGCTTCCTTTGCTTTTCCGCTGCTGACTAAGGCGACGCCGGCCGGGCAATTGGAAGGGACCCGATAGCCCTTTTCGTCGCCTTTCCCGACGGGCAAGAGGCAAAGGCGGCAGCGGAAGCGGTGGGGTCCAGCCCTCTAGCCGGCGCCTCGCCAGCTATCCGCCGCTTCTTTCTTCTCCACCTCGCCTCCACTACTCCCGCCGCCGCCTTTGCTCTCCCCGCCGGGCAAGAGGCTGGGCGAGCAGGCCGAGGTGCTGGAACTGGGGCTGCCTGTCCTTGGCATGAACGGCGGGCAGGTGGCGCTCGGCACCCGGAATCCCGTCTTCTCGCCACCGCCCGAGCTCCCTCTGGAGCCTGCTGCCGCCGCCGCGCTTCCTCCGCCGGCCGAGGAGTCCTTATCCGCGCCGGGTTTGGGAGACTCTCCTGGGCGCGAAGCTCCCTCGCCAGCGCCGCGAACTGCTCCGACGCCTCCCTCGCTTTTAGTACCGTGTTTCCCCGAAAGTAAGACATATGTCTTACTTTCGGGGTATGGCTTATATTAGCCGACCCCCCTGAGACCCCCCATATGTCTTACAATCGGGGGGGGTCTTACTATCGGGGAAACATGGTATATTCTTCTTTTCATTCTTTCCTCTCTATTACTATTCTTCTTCTTTCATTATTTTTTATTTTTATTAATCTTAATCTCTTTCTACCCCCAAAATATATAGCATATTTTTTGTTTATTCCTTCTTTTTTTCTCTTATCTTATATTTTTCATACTTTTATTAAAATTGTTTTTTTAAAGATTGTTCTATTGTTAAATTGTTAAATCCTTTTTTTCTAAATTGTCTATAATTATTACTTTAATTATAAAGCAAAAGAAGTTCTATTAAGATATTGCATAATATTGTAAACTTCTGAGATATGAAAGGTTCCTACAGGGCTCAAAGTGTGACTTCTGTTACAACAAGAACTCGAAAATAAACATCCACTCCAACTGCAACTCCAACTCCCACCCCAAAGGTATCTCCAACATCATCTCCTTTACAACAAAGAACAATAACAACAATGTTAGCCAAGGAAAAAGAAAAAGAAAAAGAAAAGCCACCAGCAAAATAAAACCTTCAGTCCAAGATACTTTAGCAGGTCTTCAAGACTTTATGCAGAAAACGCAAACACAAACAAAAATTCAACTGGATACAAATAAAGAAGTGAAAAAATATTTTGAAGAAATAAAACAAGAGATGAAAAATGAAATGGGTACCTTGAAAACTGAGCTCAAGAAGGAGATCGGTGAACTTAAAACTGAAATCAGTGAAGTTAAAGGGAGCATGAAATAAAAAAATACTACAAATAGAAATGTCACATGACTTGAAAAAATTTTCAGTCAACGTTAATGGTCTGAACAACCCCAGGAAAAGAAATCAAATATTGGCTAAACACAGAAAACAAAAAGCACAAATAAATATTTTACAAGAAGTCCATATTAAAAAAATCAAAAAGGAGCCTTCTTCTTTTTAAAAAAAATATTTTTATTTGTTTTCCCCCCCCCCAAATATAACATAAAAAAGACACACACAGAAACATATACATACAACATCTGGGAAATAAAAGTTTCCCCACTTTTTAGGTGTTTGATCAGAGAATTTTACTTCATTCACATAGTATTAATTTTTGAATTCTTTTATTCGACGTGTTGCTTTGCTTGAATTTTTATTTATTTCTTTGTTGCTCTTTCTTTTAACCAATCATAAAATTTTGCCCATATTTTATAATAATCTGAATCTTTTTTCCCCTCTAATTTTTTAGATAACCTGTCCATCTTGGCACAGTCCAATATCTTTTTAATTACTATATTTTCTTCTGGTGCTTTGTCTATTTTCCATTGTTGGGCATATACTATCCTGGCCGCTGTTAGCATGTGTATAACTAAATATCTTACCTCTTTTTCCATTTTTTTAATTAAAAATACCAAATAAATACAATTCTGGGGTTTTTTTTTCAATTTCTTCTTTTACTATTTCTTTTAATCAATCAGTTATTTTATTCCAGAAATTTTTTGCTTGTACACATGTCCACCATTGATGATTTGCACTTCCAGCATAATGGGGAGGTTTTAGGGAACATTTTTGATAGTCTTTCCGGTGATAAATGCCACCTGTAAAACATTTTTAATTGGCTTTCCTTGAATGCAGTCGATTTTGTCATCTGCCAAAGAAGAGCCTTCTTAATAATTCAAAATTGGGGAAACTTTATACTAGTTTGGCAAATCAAAAGAAAAGAGGAGTAACAATGTATATTGATGAAACAATTGAATCAAAACAAATATATAGTGATAGTGAAGGCAGAATTTTAATGGTACAATTAGATCTAGAAATGAAACCTCTCGTAATTATTTCAATATATGCACCAAATGACAACCAAAAACAATTTTATAAAGAATTGCATGACAAAATAATTGAACTATCAATAGAAAATATGCTAATAATAGGTGATTTTAATGTAATTTCAGATAGTCAAATGGATTATACAGGGGGGGAAAAAGAAAAGAAAAAAAAGGTAATTTTACCTACAACATTTTGGAAAATGAGCACTGAATTATTATTAAAAGATATATGGCGTGAATGCCACCCACAAAACAAACAATACACTTTTTACTCTAATCCTCATAAAACTTGGTCTAGGATTGATATGGCCTGGGCACCAGCACAAACAATGGAAAAGATCAGAGATATTGAGATTGAAACTAATAGTTGGGCAGATCAGAATCTGTTAGTTATATATTGGAAAGGTAAGAGAAAAGTAAATAACTGGTCAATGAATAGAAACATATTACGTGACCCTGAATACAAAGAATGGATAGAGAAGAATGGATAAAGAATTGGAGGCCTTTTTAAAAATAAATAAAAATAATGACACTACCCCACAAAACCTTTGGGATACAACAAAGGCATATATACGTGGGCTAACAATCTCTTATATGGTGAAAAAGAATAAAGAGAAGTTGCAATATCAAGAGTTAGATGATGAATTGAAAAAACTAGAATTAAAAATGCAAAAAGATGAACATGATGATAAAGTTAAAAATCAGAGAGATGTATTAAAACACAAAATAAGGTTCATAGAACAAGAATCAATGGTGGAACAAATAAAAAGAGCAAAACAAGAATATTTTTAACATTCAAATAAACCAGGAAGATGGTTGGCATATAAACTTAGGAAAGAGGGAGAAAACAAAATTATTAAAAAATTAATAGATAGTAAAGGTGTAATAAGACAAAGAACAGGCGAAAAAAAGGAAATAGCATTAGAATTTTACAGGAAACTATATGGAAAAGAAGAAATAACGGAAGCTCAACAACAAAAATTAAACAAATCTATTCCAGAAATAGAATTACGGCAATCTATTAAAAATCAGAAAAATAATAAAGCCACTGGTCCAGATGCGATACCAACAGAATTTTATAAGTTAGACATTGAAATACTTTTTTCAAATATGTTAGAAATATTTAATCAAATAATAGCAGATGGTAAACTACCAAAAACATGGACAGAAACTTTAATAACATTAATACATAAAGTGGGAACTGAGAAGGAAAAAAATGAAAATTATACACCGATATCATTATTAAATTTAAAAGGGTTAAAGATTAAAAAAGAAATATATAAAGTCCAAGCATTCGCGGATGATGTAGTTTTTATAATAGAGGATTCTTTAACATCAATTCTAAAGTTAATAGATCTCATAGAAGAATATGGGAAAGTTGCATTTCTGAAAATTAACAAGGAAAGACACAGATACTCACAAAAAATATGACAGAGCTACAGACAAAATATCTTGAAAATTTAACAAACATGAAAGTTACAAAAAAGGTGAAATACCTGGGTATATGGATTACCCCCAAAGCTATATCTTTAAAAAATGATAATTATATAAAATTGTTAGGACAGATTAAAAAGGATTTGGAAATATGGAATAATTTGCAGTTATCCCTAGTTGGAAGAATCTCCACAATTAAAATGAATATCCTCCCTAAAGTATTATTTCTTTTCCAAGTTATCCCAATCAATCCTGGGCCAAATTTTTTTAACGAATTAAATAGAATCAGAAAAAAATTTATATGGCAAGGTAAGAAACCAAGAATAAAACAAAGTTCATTAGAAGACCATAAAGAAAGAGGAGGCCTCCCCAATTGGAAGTTATATTATCAAGCCACCGCTTTAACATGGATAAAAGAATGGTTAACTCTTGAAAATCAAAGATTACTTAACCTAGAGGGCCATGATTTAATATTAGGCTGGCATGCCTTTATATGGTACAAAAAGTTTAAAACCCACTCATATTTTAAAAGTAATATTATTAGAAAAGCATTAATAGATGTTTGGAATGAAATAAGGAAAAACTATTTCTTAGTAATGCCAGAATGGATTTCACCAATAGAAGCCATTTTGCACCCAAATCTTTTAAAAGATGATAAGATATGGAAATATAGAGATCTGTTGGATAATCAATTAAAATTAAGAACTAAACAAGAATTGCAAGAGATAGGTGTCGATATAGATTGGTGGCAGTATGCACAGATTGATTCTAGATATCAAAAAGACGTTAGAACTTTTATCTTTAAAAAAGATAACAATATACTTGGGAAATTATTGATTAAAATCAAGGGAAATTAATTGGGAAGCTATATAAATATTTAATAAATTACAAAATGATAGGCTGGATATTGAAAGATAGTTGGTGCAAAAAATTGGAAAATAACAAAATCAATTTCTTTTAAAGAAAACCAAATGGTTTTACAGATGGCATCTTCCACCATATAGGATTTCAAAGATGTTCCCTAATACCTCTCCTATTTGTTGGAAATGTAAAAAATATTTTCATAAATGGTGGACCTGCCCTGAAGCTAAGATTTATTGGAATAAAGTAGAAAAATGGTTAAAAGAAATAACGAATAAGAAGATTAAAAAGACTCCAGAATTCTTCCTACTAGGCATTTACGATACCAAATATTAAAAAGAAATATATTATTTAATAATTCATATCTTAGTAGCAGCAAGAATTACATTTGCGCAAAAATGGAAAGAAAAGGAAATACCAAAAGACGAAGAAGTACAGTGGTACCTCAAGATACGAACCCCTCGTTTTACGAACAACTCGTGATACGAACCCGGGGTTCAGAAAAATTTTGCCTCTTCTTACGAACTTTTTTCGAGTTATGAACTGGCGTTTCGAGACTGCTGGGAAGCCACGCGGCTGTTTTAAAAGGTGACAGCCGGGCAGCGGGGCTTCCCAGCAGCCTCCCGAACGCCGGTTCGTAACTCGAAAAAAGTTCGTAAGAAGAGGCAAAATTTTTCTGAACCCCGGGTTCGGTTCGGGAGGTTGCTGGGAAGCCCCCCAGCCCGGCTGTCACCTTTTAAAACAGCCGCGCGGATTCCCAGCTGTATCTGAATGCCGAACGCGGAAGTTCGGGTTTGGCGTTTGGCTTCGGGAGACAGCTGGGAAGCCGCACGGCTGTTTTAAAAGGTGACAGCCGGCCTGGGGGGCTTCCCAGCACACCCCGAACCCCGAACTTTTGCCAAACTTCCAGGTTCGGGGTTCGGGAGGTTGCTGGGAGGCCCCCCTGGCCGCTTGTCACCTTTTAAAACAGCCGCGCGGCTTCCCAACAGTCGCCGAATGCCGAACGCGGAAGTTTGGGTTTGGCGTTCGGCTTCGGGAAGCTGCTGGGAAGCCGCGCGGCTGTTTTAAAATGTGACAGCCGGCCTGGGGGGCTTCCCAGCAACCTCCCGAACCCCGAACTTTTGCTGAACTTCCGGGTTCGGGGTTCGGGAGGTTGCTGGGAAGCCCCCCAGCCCGGCTGTCACCTTTTAAAATAGCCGCGCAGCTTCCCAGCAGTCGCCGAACGCCGGTTTTTTGCGGGGGGTTTTTTTGGTTGCACGGATTAATTGACTTTACATTGTTTCCTATGGGAAACAATGTTTCGTCTTACGAACCTTTCGTCTTACGAACCTCCCCCTGGAACCAATTAGGTTCGTAAGACGAGGTATGACTGTATTTAAAAAAATTATGGAATGTGCAGAATTAGATATGATGACAAGACGGTTAAATAATCAAATGGAAACAGAGTTCTATAAAATCTGGGAGAAAGTGTATAATTGGTGGAATGTTAAAAAAGAGTTTTAATAACATATGAATAAATTTTAAAACATTTATAATTTGTTTTATTGTATTTTGTTTCCCTTCCCTTCTTTAGCTCTCTCCCTTTCATTGATCCAGTTATAGAACTTGTCCCATGTGGTTATATTTTTTGTTTCCTTGTTGTCTTTCAGTTTTTGTGTTAAGGAGTCATACTCGGCGCAATCGAATATTTTTTTTATCATTTCTCTGTCTGATGGTACCTCTTCCCTTTTCCAGTTTTGAGCTATTGATATTCTGCTTGCTGTTATAATGTGTTGGATTATATAGTAATCTGTTTTCTTTATTTTTGTGTCTATTATTCCTAATAAAAAGGTCTCTGGTTTGAATGAGAGATTAATGTCCGTAATTTCGAATATCCAGGACCTTATTTTGCTCCATAATTTTTTTATTTTTGGACAGCTCCACCAGATATGGAAGAAGGTTCCAGAGGGATTTGAACATCTCCAACAGTTTGGTCTGGTTTTGGGAAAAATCTGTGCTAGTCTTGATGGCGACATGTGCCACCTATAAAACATTTTTATGATGTTTTCTTTGTATGATACTGATTTAGTGATTTTGTAGTTCTTATTCCAGATTGTCTCCCATTGGTCTATATGAATATTGTAGCCAAAGTTCTTTGCCCAGCTGGTCATTGGGTCTTTTGATATTTGAGTTTCCATTTCATAATTTATTAAGTAGCTGTATATTCTTGTAATAAAATTTTTTTCCCTTCCTAATATTAGTTTATCAAGGGGTGTGTCCTGTGCCAGTATTCCTTCGTTTTTAGTGTCTTTTTGCCATTTTGAAAATATTAGCCTGTATGGCCACCAGTCCAAAATTATGTTCTGTTCTGCTAACTCTTCCTTTGTTTTTATATTTCCTTCTGTATTTAGTAAGTGGTTGTAGGTTATCATGTTTTTTAATTCTGTAATGTTCGGGTGGGTAAGGGCTTCCAGACTGGAATACCATCTAGGTATTTTTATATAATGATCTTTTTTTAATTTGAGCCATATTGTTATTAAGACATCTCTGATCATGTGATTTTTGAAATAAGTCGGAATCTTTTGGTGCTGGTTCCATAACATATTATGCCAACCAGAGAGCATGTCATGGCCTTCTAGTGCCAGTAATCTCTCTGCTTTAAGCTCTATCCAGTCTTTGATCCATAGTAAATTAGATGCTAAATGATATATCTTAAAGTCTGGTAATCCCAAACCTCCTTGTTTGGTTCTATCTTGTAGCCATTTTAATCTTATCCTGGGCCTTTTGTTGTTCCATATGAATTTGGAAGTAATTTTATTCAATCTATTGAAGAAATGATTATTTAGTTTTGTTGGGATTGTTTGGAAGAGGTACAAGAATTTCGGCAGTATTGACATTTTGATTGTCGCTATTCTGCCTAGTAGTGAAATTTGCAGCTTGTCCCAATCTTTTAATTGTTTCTCCGTTGTCTTTAATAATCTTTCATAATTATTTTCTTTAATGGTGCTACATTTTTTTGTGAGTAAAATCCCCAAGTATTTGACTATTTTAACTATTTTAATTTCCAAAATTTCTTCCAAATTATTTTCTTGCTCCTTTGTCATATTTTTGGTTATAATTTTAGTTTTTTGAGTGTTTATTTTTAAACCTGCCACCTTGCCGAAATCCTCCACCTCTTTCATAATGTATTTCCCCGATTCCAGTGGGTTTTCTAATATTAAGACTAAGTCATCAGCATAAGCCTGTAATTTGAACTCTTGCCCTTTGGTTTTCAATCCTCTTATTTTAGAGTTGGCTCTAATCTGTCTTAACATGGTTTCTGTATCAAGGATATATAATAGCGGGGATAATGGGCAGCCTTGACGAACCCCTTTTTCAATCTGAAGTCTGTCGGTTAAATCCCCATTAATTGCGATTCTTGTGTGTTGTTTGTAGTAAATTGTCTCGATCATTTTAATAAATTTGGGGCCAAATTTCATATGCTTTATTAATTCTATCATAAATCCCCAATTTAGATTGTCAAAGGCTTTTTGGGCGTCTAGGAAGATGAGAGCCAATTGTTTATCTGAATGTTTTTCATAGAATTCTAGAACGTCTAATATTATCCTCGTGTTATTTCTAATGTGTCTACCGGGTAGAAAGCCATTTTGATCCGAATGTATCTTGTTATTTAAAACTGTTTTTAGTCTGTTTGCCATTATGCTCATGAAAATTTTGTAGTCCACATTTAGCAGGGAGATGGGTCTATAATTTTGAATTCTATGCTTCTCTTCTTCGTTCTTAGGGATTAAACTCGTAATTGCCTCCGTCCAAGAGTTAGGCATTAAGCCTTTTTCTAGGACTTTGTTATAAACTGTTAGTAGGAGGTCTCCTAAATCAGTGGAAAATTCTTTGTAGAATTCACCAATGATACCATCTGGACCTGGGGCTTTATTGTTTTTCAGGTTTTTAATTGTTTCCTCCAGTTCAGTTATCGTAATTTCTTTGTTCAACCTATTTCTTTCGTTATCAGTCAGTTCTCCCGGTTCGGATTTTGTTATATACCTCTTTTGTTCCTCTAATGTTTTTATTTCCCTTTTGTATAATTCTGTGTAATAATCAGTGGCAATTTGTTTTTTCCCTTCTACCGTGGATTGTCTTTCTCCCCTGCTATCTTCTAGCGAATGGATATATCGTTCATTTTCTTCTTTTTTAAGTTTGTAGGCTAGCCATCTACCCGGCTTATTTGCATTTTCAAAATAGTCTAATTTAGCCCTTTTTAGTTTCCATGATAATTCATCCTGAGTCATTAAATTAATTTGGTGATTTAATTTATCCTTTTCCTCTTTAAGTTTCTCGTTTGAAATATCTTGTTGTAAATCTGTTTCTAATTGTTTAATTCTAGTTAGGTAATCTTTAATTTTTTGGTTTTTGATTTTCTTTACTCTAGAGGAGTATGAAATAGTGATTCCTCTTAAATATGCCTTTAAGGTGTCCCATAGGTTTTGTATAGAAGTGTCTTCATTCCAGTTATCTTTAAGAAAAAAAGTTAATTCTCTTTTTACTTGGTCAGTGTAGTTTTTTTCCTTAAGTAATGATTGGTTTAGGGACCATTTTTGGAAGTTTTTCTTTGGTTCTTTTATCTTAATTATAATTGGGTGGTGATCTGCCCATATATTGGGGCCGATCTCCACTTTTGTCTATATTCAGGTCACCCCAGGCCATGTCTATTCTTGACCACGATTGGTGTGGGTTTGAAAAAAAAGTATATTCTCTATTCCCCTGATGTCTTTCTCTCCATAGGTCCAAGAGATTAAATTCTCTTGTTAGTTCAAAAAATTTGTTAGGTAGAATTTTCCTATCCTGAATTCTTTTTTTTTGTTGTTTTGTAGTCTTTTTTTTTGTCAGGGATCGCGTTGAAGTCTCCTAATATACACATGTTTTTCCCTTCTAGTTGTGTTAGTTGATCGTTTATTTTTTGGTAAAATTCAGATTGGTTTGTGTTTGGGGCATATATATCCATCAAGACTGCAGGACTTTGGCCAATTTTGATTTTCAGATTGAGTATTCTTCCGTCTGGATCTGCATAGATTAGTTCTGGTTGTAGCCTCTCTTTTACATACACCGCTATGCCTCTTTTTTTTGTTTCTGCTAGCGCCGTGAACAATTTCCCTAATTTTTTATTCTTAAGTAAGTTCTGGTCTTGTGATCTAATATGTGTTTCTTGTAAGCAGATTATATCTGCTTCTTCTTTCTTGAGTTTGATCATCGTTTGTTTTCTTTTTATAATTGAGTTTAGTCCATTTATATTAACTGAGAAAATTTTTAGTGATTTCATATTTATTTTAAAGAATACGGAGAGAGATAAAGAGAGGGAGAGGGGAAAAAAAACAACAACCCCGAACAAAGCTCTTTTTGGTTAACTTTTTATTTGCTTGCTCGCTGAAGTTCCCTTTCTGTGTTTATTGTTTGTTGTTTATATCTAAGTGTGTGCTCTGTTGTAGTTGGTGTTGTGTACTTTCCTTTCTACTTCCTTTTTGCTGTTGCTCTTGTTGTCACTCTACTTTCTTCTCTAGAACTGAGATCTTTCTCACTTTCTGCACTTTGTTGTCCTTGCTCACTTTCTTCTAGTCTGGTCTGAGGGATTCCTTCAGGGCCAAATGTGTTTTCTCCTTCCAAGTTTTGTAAAATAAAATTATCAGCTTTTTCGAAAGAGTCAATCTTATACTTTTTGCCTTTCCAAGTTACCAACAGACCCTCTGGGATCAGCCATCTAAAGGGAATTTCTCTCCTCATCAGTTTGGCGGTTAAGAAGTGGAACTCTCTTCACCTCTCTCTAATTCTCTTGGGTACCTGTTTCAGTATAGTTATTTCTCTATCATTATACAGTATTTGTTCGTTTCTGGTGTTTCTGTAGATCGCGTCTCTTGCAGTTCTTTTCGTGAATGTACCTTTCGAACATGTACCTCTCTTGGAACTTTGTTCTTTTTGGCGTAATTAGTTTGGATCCTGAAAACCTCGTCTATGTGGTTTTTCACTTCTTCCTCATCTATCTGCAGATTTTCCGATAGAATCTTTACCATTTTGGATTAAAAAGACTCCAGAATTCTTCCTACTAGGCATTTACGATACCAAATATTAAAAAGATATATATTATTTAATAATTCATATCTTAGTAGCAGCAAGAATTACATTTGCACAAAAATGGAAAGAAAAGGAAATACCAAAAGACGAAGAAGTACAGTGGTACCTCAAGATACGAACCCCTCGTTTTACGAACAACTCGTGATACGAAACCGGGGTTCAGAAAAATTTTGCCTCTTCTTACGAACTTTTTTCGAGTTACGAACCGGCGTTCGGAGACTGCTGGGAAGCCGCGCGGCTGTTTTAAAAGGTGACAGCCGGGCAGCGGGGCTTCCCAGCAGCCTCCCGAACGCCGGTTCGTAACTCGAAAAAAGTTCGTAAGAAGAGGCAAAATTTTTCTGAACCCCGGGTTCGGTTCGGGAGGTTGCTGGGAAGCCCCCCAGCCCGGCTGTCACCTTTTAAAACAGCCGCGCGGCTTCCCAGCTGTCTCCGAACGCCGAACGCAGAAGTTCGGGTTTGGCGTTCGGCTTCGGGAGCTGCTGGGAAGCCGTGCGGCTGTTTTAAAAGGTGACAGACGGCCTGGGGGGCTTCCCAGCAACCTCCCGAACCCCGAACTTTTGCCGAACTTCCGGGTTCAGGGTTCGGGAGGTTGCTGGGAAGCCCCCCAGGCCGGCTGTCACCTTTTAAAACAGCCGCGCGGCTTCCCAGCAGTCGCCGAACGCCGGTTTTTTGCGGGGGGGTTTTTTGGTTGCACGGATTAATTGACTTTACATTGTTTCCTATGGGAAACAATGTTTCGTCTTACGAACCTTTCGTCTTACGAACCCCCCCCCCCTGGAACCAATTAGGTTTGTAAGACGAGGTATGACTGTATTTAAAAAAATTATGGAATGTGCAGAATTAGATATGATGACAAGACGGTTAAATAATCAAATGGAAACAGAGTTCTATAAATCTGGGAGAAAGTGTATAATTGGTGGAATGTTAAAAAAGAGTTTTAATAACATATGAATAAATTTTAAAACATTTGAATTTACTAAATTAAATATATGATATATTAAAATTTTAAGGATAGTAGTATATTAAGAAATTTAAAGGATAAGGTTTTTAGATTAACTGATTTTAATTATTTTATTACATTGTTAAAATAGATACAAAGAAGTAAATTTTAAATTGTATCATGATATAGTATAGCAGTATATTAAGAAATTTTAAGTATAAGTTTTTCGTGTTTAATTAATTGACTTTAATTAGTTTAATTATATTATTAAAATTAAAATATAGAACTGAATGTTATATTTTAGTAGTATATCAAGAAAATTTATGGAAAAGTTAATGTCAAAATGGAAACATAGAAATAGATGTTGTAATATAGTAGTATATTATGAATTGTTTTTCTGTATTGATCTAGATTACAGTTAGACTTTTTTTTGTATTAGTAAGACTTCTATGATTAGCGGAGCAACGGCAGCTCCTTTAAATGTTAAATGTTGTTTGTATTGTTTGTCTTAAAGAAAAATTAATAAAAATGTTTTTTTTTAAAAAAGAAATATCAAAGCTACATTCAACATTCCTTGCTTATACTGCAGAAAGCATTGGTCAGTTTTGGAACATTTCTGCCAATATGACATAGTTTAGCCAAAATCCAGTTTTGTTTTATGATTTGTTGTGCTATCTTATGGAAACTAGGATCCGTAATCTATAGATGACCTTGAAAACTAAAGTAAATAACACTAAAATGATGGTACATGCAGTATCCTATCATCCATTCAACTCCCTTTTTGAATTCTGTTCTTAACAATATGCTATTCTGGGACAATAAAAGCATCATCAGTCAAGTAAATAATGTATATTTAAATATAATTTATGTGATATGATATAGGTAAAACATACCGTATATATTTGAGTATAAGTTGAGTTTTTCAGCACAAAAATGTGCTGAAAAATCCAACCTCGACTTATACTCAAGTCACTGATGGAGCTCAGGCAGAAACTCCAGTTCGGAGCAGAGGGCGACTGCGGGAGACAGGCAGGCATTGGCGGCTTGGGCGAGCATGCTGTGCAGGAGCAGGGGCTGCCTCTCCCCGGCTGAAGCAAAGGCAGGCGCTCCCGAAGTGCTCAGCTAAAGCGCTCCCGCAGCCGTATCGCTGAGAGCGCTTTCGCCGAGTGCTTTGGTAGCACGTGCCCCGCCCCTTCTGCAGCCCCTTCACTGACAGCGCTCGGCGAAAGTGCTCTCAGCGAAGGGGCTGCAGGAGGGGTGTGCCAGGCGCTCCCAAAGTGCTCAGCGAAAGCCCTCTCGCAGCCCCTTCATGTCCACATCCCAGGCACCCACCACCACCAAATCGCGACCTGGCGGTGGTGGGGATGGGGGCTCCAAGTAGGCAGCAATCACAAAGGAACGTGATTGTGTCCGTCCCCCGCCCACTCTGGGATTCCTTGCTGCAATCCCAGCCACTCAGCTTTTTAAAAAACTGAACGGCTGGGATTGCAGCAAGGAATTTCTCAAAAGAAAATTACCAGAGCAGGCGGTGGGGGGGGGGGGGCATTCCTCTGAAATGGCCAGAGCAAGGGGCGGATGGGAGCGTGTGGTCCTTGCCAGCCACCCATCTGTTGGGATTTCACTTTCTGCCTGCCCCATACCAAGGCTCCTGCCAGGTGAAAAATCTTTTGCCAGATAAGCTATGGATCCCACTAAAGAAATTTTAGAGAATACTCAAAATGATTCTTAATTTGCTTTGTAACCTTAAATAAAAACCAGTACAGCATTGACTGTGTAATTTACCTGGGGGGCGGGGGAGAAAGAAAGATGCTAGGAAGGAAGAAGGAAGACAGACAGAAAAGAAAGACAGGCAGACAGGAAAGGAAAGGAAGGGGGAGGGAGGGAGGGAGGGGGAAAGAGAGAGAGAGAGAAAGAAAGAAAGAAAGAAGGATGTTAGGAAGGAAGACAGAAAGAAAGGAAAAGAAATATGGTAGGAAGGAAGGCAAGCCGACAGAAAAAGATGGTAGGAAGGGAGACAGACAAAGCAAGATGGTAGGAAGGAAAGAAGGAAGACAGACAGACAAAAAAGGAAAGGAGGGAGGGAAGGGATGGAAGAAGGAAAGAAAAAGGAAGGAAGGAAGAGAGGCAGACAGAAAAAGAAAGGGGGGAGGGAAGAAGGAAAGAAGAAGGAAGGAAGGAGAGAAAGAAAGAAGGAAGGAAAACAGACAGACAGAAATAAATAAATAAATAAAGACCTATGACCACAATTGAGCCCAAAATTTTGATTGTTAAGCAAAAGTGTTGTTAAGTGAGAATCACTATATTTTCCTCTATCTATGACATTTCCTAGCTCTAACAGTGATGTGAAAGTTAGGGAAGTACCGGTACATCTGAAGGCATGTTTTTCCTATCACAGTAAGGGAGGTTGAATGTATATAATTTTAAAAGAGCTGTGTGTATAATGTATGGTATATTTTTGTGTGCCTGTGTGTAATATGTGTGTGTGTGTGTGTGTGTGTGTATATATATGGCATATATACATAGAATTAAATAGTATATTTTGGATGTTCAGTAATAGTAAATAGAGAGGGAAATTGTATCTCTTTGAGGCAAGGAGAGGCCAAGTGCCCTAACCCAAACCAGCGGGAGCAGTGGGGGATTGAGGTAAGTACTTGTATTTTTTTTTGCCTATACCTGCCTTGGGGAGACATATACCTGTTTACCCTCTTTTAAACTTACAGAGCTAATTTACTGGTTTTCTTTCAAATCAATCATTGAACTTAACTTTATCTGAACGATGATTCTCAATCGATTGAGTAGTCCGCAGTCAGTGGATTGACCAAACAATCAGGACTGAGCCCATATTATAAAAGCTCAAGTTCTGTCAACCATTCTGCTTTTTTATGAAGTTCGACGCTTGGGCTCAGTGTGGTCAACGTGTACAAACGATTGACAGACAACAGAGAATCAAGACAACAGTATGTTGCATAGTTCCCTCTAAGCTGAGCAGTGAGCAATCGCTCAGTTAAAAATCATCATCAACTCAGAGTTTTCCAAACCTGCCCAGAAGCTGAGAGAGAAATAGTGGGAGAGAGAGAGGAAGAGAGGAAGAGAGAGAAACAGATAGAAAAAAGAGAGGAAGGAAAATAGAAAGAAAAAGAATGGGAGTAAGGAAGAGAGAAAGAAAATCAAAATCTAGTTTGAAACTAGCTCAACTATTTAAGTGGCATTTTGATATTGATAGAGTTGCCCTATTATGAGCTCACTGTTATAGACACACAGTACAGTACAGTGGTACCTGAAGATACGAACCCCTCGTCTTATGAACAACTCGAGATACGAACCCGGGGTTCAGAAAAAATTTGCCTCTTCTTACGAACTTTTTTCGTGTTACGAACCCAAACCCGAACTTCCGGGTTCGGCGTTCGGGAAGCTGCTGGGAAGCCCCCCGGCTGTTTTAAAAGGTGACAGCCGGGCGCCGGGGCTTCCCAGCAGCCTCCGAATGCCGAACCCGGAAGTTCGGGTTTGGCGTTCGTAACACGAAAAAAGTTCGTAAGAAGAGGCAATTTTTTTCTAAACCGTTCGGAGGCTGCTGGGAAGCCGCGCGGCTGTTTTAAAAGGTGACAGCCGGGCTGGGGGGCTTCCATGCAGCCTCCGAAAGCTGAACGCGGAAGTTCGGGTTTGGCATTCGGCTTTGGGAGACGGCTGGGAAGCCGCCCGGCTGTTTTAAAAGGTCACAGCCGGGCTGGGGGACTTCCCAGCAACCTCCCGAACCCCGAACTTTTGCTGAACTTCCGGGTTCGGGATTCGGGAGGTTGCTGGGGAGCCTCCCAGCCCGGCTGTCACCTTTTAAAACAGCCACGTGGCTTTCCAGCAGCCTCCGAACCCGAACGCGGAAGTTCGGGTTTGGCGTTCGGCTTCGGGAAGCTGCTGGGAAGCCACCCGGCTGTTTTAAAAAGTCACAGCCGGGCTGGGGGGCTTCCCAGCAACCTCCCGAACCCCGAACTTTTGCTGAACTTCCGGGTTCGGGGTTCGGGAGGTTGCTGGGAAGCCTCCCAGCCCGGCTGTGACCTTTTAAAACAGCCGCGTGGCTTTCCAGCAGCCTCCGAACGCCGAACGCGGAAGTTTTGGTTTGGCGTTCGGCTTCGGGAAGCTGCTGGGAAGCCGCGCGGCTGTTTTGAAATGTGACAGCTGGGCTGGGGGGCTTCCCAGCAACCTCCCGAACCCGGAAGTTCGGCAAAAGTTCGGGGTTCGGGAGGTTGCTGGGAAGCCCCCCAGCCCGGCTGTGACATTTTAAAACAGCTGGGCGGCTTCCCAGCCGTCTCCCGAAGCTGTACGCCAAACCCGAACTTCCACGTTCGGCGTTCGGAGGCTGCTGGGAAGCCCCGCCGCCCGGCTGTCACCTTTTAAAATAGCCTGGGGGCTTCTTGGCGGCCTCCCGAACGCCGAACCCGGAAGTTCAGGTTTGGCGTTCAGCGTTCGGGAGGTCGCTGAGAAGCCCCCAGACTGTTTTAAAAGGTGACAGCCGGGCGGCAGCATTTTTTTGCGGGTTTTTTTTTTTGGTTGCACGGATTAATTGACTTTACATTGTTTCCTATGGGAAACAATCTTTCGTCTTACGAACCTCCCCCTGGAACCAATTAGGTTCGTAAGACGAGGTTTGACTGTATTTTATTTTGAAATTCTCTGAGGCAAAACAGGGTGGGTTTTTTATTTGTTTATTTGTTTGTTTGTTTGTTTGTTTATTTATTTATTTATTGTTTCTGTGCTGCCCAGTCCCGAAGGGACTGCCGCTCAGACACTATACTTTTCCACCACCCCCCCCAAAAAATTAGAGGGAACACTGGTATGTTGTGGTTAGCTCTGGCCCAGTTCCTGCCCCAAGGACTGTGGATGTGGGGGAGACATCCACATGCCACAGGCCTGTTTTGCTCCCGGTGGAATCGGCTGATGAAGGCTCCTCTGACAAAAAAGACATGAGTGACAGGGAGGAGGAGAGTGTGGCAGACAGCTCAGAAGGAGATCAATTATCTCTCTCCTCCTTGGATTCAGAACAAGAGTTAATGATACAGCCACGCATGCGGAGAGCGATGCATAGACAGCAACAACTGAGAGATTATTATTTATTTATTTATTATTTATTAGTTGGACTTGTATGCCGCCCCTCTCCGAAGACTCGGGGCGGCTCACAACAAGTAAAACAGTCACAACAATCCAATTAATTAAAATATTTAACGATTTAAGAAAACCCCATGTAATAGCAAACACACACACAAACATACCATATATAAATTTTAACGTGCCCAGGGGAGATGTTTAGTTTCCCCATGCCTGACGGCAAAGGTGGGTCTTAAGGAGTTTTCGGAAGGCAGGAAGAGTAGGGGCAGTTCTAATCTCTGGGGGGAGTTGGTTCCAGAGAGCCGGTGCCGCCACAGAGAAGGCTCTTCCCCTGGGACCCGCCAACCGACATTGTTTAGTTGACGGGACCCGGAGAAGGCCCACTCTGTGGGACCTAATCGGTCGCTGGGATTCGTGCGGCAGGAGGCGGTCTCGGAGATATTCTGGTCCGATGCCATGAAGGGCTTTAAAGGTCATAACCAACACTTTGAATTGTGACCGGAAATTGATCGGCAGCCAATGCAGACTGCGGAGTGATGGTGAAACATGGGCATACCTAGGTAAGCCCATGACTGCTCTCGCAGCCACATTCTGCACGATCTGAAGTTTCCGAACACTTTTCAAAGGTAGCCCCATGTAGAGAGCATTACAGTAGTCGAACCTCGAGGTGATGAGGGCATGAGTGACTGTGAGCAATGAGTCCCGGTCCAGATAGGGCCGCAACTGGTGCACCAGGCGAATCTGGGCAAACGCCCCCCTCGCCACAGCTGAGAGATGGTTTTCTAATGTGAGCTGTGGATCGAGGAGGACGCCCAAGTTGCGGACCCTCTCTGAGGGGGTCAATAATTCCCCCCCCAGGGTGATGGACGGACAGATGGAATTGTCCTTGGGAGGCAGAACCCACAGCCACTCCGTCTTATCCGGGTTGAGTTTGAGTCTGTTGACACCCATCCAGGCCCCAACAGCCTCCAGGCACCGGCACATCACTTCCACCGCTTCGTTGACTGGGCATGGGGTGGAGATGTAAAGCTGGGTATCATCGGCATATTGATGATACCTCACCCCATGTCCTTGGATGATCTCACCCAGCGGTTTCATGTAGATGTTAAATAGCAAGGGGGAGAGGACCGACCCCTGAGGCACCCCACAAGGGAGAGACCTTGGAGCCGACCTCTGACCCCCCACTAACACCGACTGCGACCGGTCAGAGAGGTAGGAGGAGAACCACTGGAGAACAGTGCCTCCCACCCCCAACCCCTCCAGCTGGTGCAGAAGGATACCATGGTCGATGGTATCGAAAGCTGCTGAGAGATCGAGGAGCACCAGGACAGAGGATAAACCCCTGTCCCGGGCCCGGCAGAGGTCATCCATCAACGCGACCAAAGTGGTTTCCGTGCTGTAACCGGGCTTGAAACCTGACTGTCGGGGACCTAGATAATCGGCTTCTTCCAAGGACCGCTGGAGCTGGAGTGCCACCACCTTCTCGACAACCTTCCCCATAAAGGGAAGGTTGGAGACTGGACGATAGTTATTAAGTACGGCTGGGTCCAGGGAGGGCTTCTTGAGGAGGGGGCGCACGAGCGCTTCTTTATAGAGTGTTGGAAAGACTCCCCTCCCCAAGGAAGCATTGGTAATCTCCTGGGACCAGCTCCGTGTCACCTCCCTGCTGGCCGAGACCAACCAGGAGGGACACGGATCCAGTAAACAGGTGGCAGAACTCACAGCTCCGATGGCCTTGTCCACTTCATCAGGTGTCACCAGATCAAACTCTTCCCAGACAGATGGACAAGTACGTGCCCCAGTCACCTCGACTGACTCGTTGTCAGTCGACTCTGTTTTACAATTGGAGTCGAGGTCGGCCCGGATCTGAGCGACTTTATCAGCGAAAAACGTGTTAAACTCCTCGGCACTACTCTGCAAGGGCTCCCCAACTCCCCCCTGATTAAGAAGGGAGCAGGTCACCCTAAACAGAGCAGCCGGGCGGGATTCCGCTGATGCAATCAAGGCGGCATGGTACGCGCATCTTGCCGCCTTGAGCGCCACTTTGTAAGTCTTAATAAAAGCTCTTACAAGTGTTCGATCAGATTCAGACCTACTCTTCCTCCATCGCTTCTCTAGACGTCTCTTTTGGCGTTTCAACTCCCGGAGCTCCTCGTTGAACCATGGGGCTCTACGGGGTCTAGCGCCGCGGAGAGGTCGCAAAGGCGCAATCCGGTCAAGAGACCCGCCACAGCCCTGTTCCAGGCCTCAGCGAGGGACTCCGCCGAGCTGTGGACGAGTGCCTCTGGAATAACCCCAAGCGCCGTCTGAAAGCCCTCTGGGTCCATCAGGCGTCTGGGGCGGAACATCTTCATTGGTTCCGCCTCCCTGCGGGGAAGGATTGGAGCCAGGAAGTCAAGCCGTAGCAGAAAATGGTCTGACCATGACAAAGGCAACGCTTCTAAGCCCCTTAGTCTCGGACCATTGCTCAATTGCTCGGAAAGGAATGCCATGTCAGGTGCGTGCCCTCCCTCGTGAGTCGGACCCTGTACTACTTGAGTCAGGTCCATGGCTGTCATGGTGGCCATGAACTCCTGTGCCAGCCCAGAGGTTTCGCCGAGTGACGGCAGGTTGAAGTCCCCCAGGACAATGAGTCCGGGGAACTCCACCGCCAACCCGGCTACCTCCTCGAGTAGCACAGGCAGGGCTTTTGACACGCAGCTGGGAGGCAGGTACGTGAGAAATAAGCCCACCTGAACCCCTAAGTCCAACTTCAGCAAGAGAGACTCGCAACCTGCAATTTCCGGAGCAATGAGTCTACGCAGGCAAAGGCTCTCCCTGGCTATAATAGCCACTCTTCCCCCCCTTCCCTGGGGTCGAGGTTGATGCCATATCTGAAACCCGGCTGGGCAAATTTCAGAGATTATCAAAGGAAATGAGGCCACCTGTGGTTGGGTGGGGTTGTGGTAATTAGTGAGGCTGCTATAAAGAGCAGCGTGTGGGTTTGGCCATTGTGGAGGATTATCTGATCCTTGTGTTTCGTGCCTGCTTTGCTGACTTCAACCTTGGTGTGTTGCTTTTCCCCCACTTTGAAACTAAAGCAGAGCAAAGGGTGTTTCACTTTGTGAAAGAAGAAGGACTGTGAATTGCCTCACAGCTGCAAGCTAAGTATCTCAGAACTGATAAGGGACTTGTACCAATTACCAGTTTGTTTGGAGACAAGTGCTCTTTGCTATACAAAAAGAGGGATTAGTTTAAGTGAATTTTCGTTATAAATAACATTGTTTTGAATTTTCAAACGTGTGTGTGTCTGCAATTTGTATCTAAATTTTCGGGAGGATTTGCCAGAGAGCTCGACAGAACAGTATAATCCTCCACCTGCACATACTGTTCCAGAGAGAAGTGTTTGGGATTGTTTGCTTCCCCTTTTTCTGGCATTTATCTGATCCTGGCTGCTGGTATGGCAGACATCCAAGCAGTCTTCGACGCTTTGCGGTTGGAGATACAAGGGCTGATGCAGACAGTGCAACAATTACAGAATCAGGTGGAGGCATTATCTCAGCAGCCTGTCATTCCACTGGTGTAGCCAGCAGCTCCTGTGCCACAGCCCCTGCCAAGGAGGAAATGTTTTATGGCTCTGCCTGATAAATTCTGGGGTGACAGACGCATGTTTGCAGCTTTCCTCAGTCAGGTGTAGTTGTTTATAAATGCACAACTGCCCCATTTTCCAAGAGATGCAAAGAAGGTGGCGTTCCTCTGCAGTTTGTTGGCCGGCCCCGCTGCTTCCTGGGTGTCTTCATTGCTGGATAGAGATGATCCGATACTGCAGGATTACATCGCCGTTTGTGCCCAGTTGAGCCGGCAGGTTTCGGGTCCAGTGCGGGAGCAGACAGCCATGAGGGCGTTGAAACAACTGAAACAAGGTTTACGCCCCCTAGTGGAGTATTTAAGTGACTTTCGTAGCCTCAGTGGACAGGTGCAGTAGAATGAGGCCGCCTTGATGGAGGCGTTTCAGGATGGTTTGTCAGAGACTATGCTTGATGAGCTGGTGCACGCGGCCCTGCCCGGCACCCTGGAGGGGCTGGAGCAGCATTGTTTGGCCATTGAGGTGTGGGGAGGTGTGCCAGACTGGGCGGTCCTCCATCCGTGTTTCGGGCATCACGCCAGTGCCTGCTCCACGGCGGGGGGTGTCTGCTATGCCCGTGCTGACCCCGGTTCCTGTACCCCGTCGCTTCCTGCCTGCCCTGCCTCCTCGTCTAGTGGATTGCACCTGCCGGAGAGCCCATGGAGGTGAACTTCGTGCGACACCATTTGTCCCCGGAGGAGAGAGCGCAATGACGTGCGACAGGCGGGTGCTTCTATTTTTTGGGGGGGGGGGGCAGGTCATTTCGCGCATGCCTGTCCCAACAGATGAAGGAACATGGTTGCTGCCATGGTGTCAACTCCTCCCAGTCCTCCTGTTGCCACGCAGACCCTTGCAGGACAGCTCCCAGAGTCCTCAACTCATGTTCCCACCATGGCTCCGGATCCCTCGATCGCTGTCCCCATGCCCCTGGTTTCCCCGCCAGAGGTGCAGTCGGGAAATGAGGTCGACCCGGCTTGGTGGCAATGCTAGGTTGGGCTGGCATTTCATCATTTAAAGATTCTTTGGCTAACAACCCCAGAACGTACCGTCACCTCACGATTAATGTCAAGCTCCTGGTGGACCCTCCATTGACTGTAGAAACCATTGATGGGCGGCTGTTGTTGTCTGGGCCCATCCATTTTCAGACCTTGCTGGTGCGGATCAGCATTGGGACTCATGTGGAGGTATTACAATTTTATGTCACGCGTGGCCTCCATTTCCCTCTTGTCTTGGGGTTGTCATGGTTACGGGAGCATGATCCTCAGGTGGTGTGGTCACAAAACATCATCACGTTTCCCAGTTTGCAATGTGTAGACCACCATCATCATGTGTGTGACGCGCAAGGGCCCGTTATCCCCGCAGCAGTGTTACCAAAGGGCCTCGCTGAGTTTGCGGATGTCTTTAATGAAAAAGAGGCGGACCGCATGCCTCTGCATCGCCCTTATGATTGTGCCATCAACCTGTTCCCTGATGCAAAGTTGCCGGCTGGTCATTTGTACTCTATGTCAGAACCTGAACTAGTGGCCCTCAAGGAGTTCATAGATAAAAATCTGGCCAAAGGGTTCATCAGGCCATTGACCTCCCCATTGTTGGCGCCTGTCTTGTTTGTGAAAAAAAAGACTGGGGACTTACGTCTGTGTTGTGACTACCGGCACCTGAATGCCATTACGGTGTGCAATCGCTATCCCTTGCCACTGATTCCAGAATTAATGGAACGTTTATGAACTGCCACTGTTTTTTCCAAGATCGACCTATGCAGCACTTACAATTTGGTTCATGTAAGGCCATGGGATGAGTGGAAAACAGTGTTTGGCACCCGATACGGGCATTTTGAGTATACAGTGATGCCCTTTGGACTCACCAATGCCCTGGCTGTTTTCCAGCATTTGATAAACCTATTCAGGGACATGTTAGACCATTTTGTGGTCATATACTTGGATAACATTTTAGTTTACTCTCCCTCCATGTCTAGTCATTTGGGACATTTGTGCCGGGTTTTGCTACGGTTGAGAGCATTGTTTATATGCTAAGCTGGAGAAGTGCCAGTTTCTACAGACCACCGTAGAATTTTTGGGTCATGTTATTTCTCCAGGAGGCATCGCCATGGACCCAGGCAAGGTGTCAGCATTAAAGACCTGGCATGCCCCAAAGAGAGTCAAGGATGTGCAGAGGTTGTTGGGGTTTGCAAACTACTATCGCACATTCATACCAGGGTTTGCCCAGTTGACCGCGCCTCTCACCCGGCTGTTGGAAAAACAGGTCTCGTTCCATTGGGGTGAGGAGGAGCAGCGGGCTTTTGTAGCTCTTAAGGACGCATTCATGAAAGAGCCCTTGTTGCAACATCCAGATCTGTGTCGGCTGTTTGTCGTTGAGACTGACGCCTCTGATGTTGCCGTTGGAGCTGTACTTCTCCAGGCCCGTCCCAAAGGTGGTAACTTGTTTTCGTGTGCCTACCACTCCAGCAAACTCATGCCTTCAGAAAGGAACTACACGATCTGAGAAAAGGAACTTTTGGTAATCAAGTCGGCGTTCGAGACGTGGTGACATCATCGAGGGCGCCCGGCATCAGGTGGAGGTCAGGACCGACCATAAAAACTTGGAGTACCTGCAAACGGCCCGAAAGTTGAACCAACATAGAAACATAGAAACATAGAAGACTGACGGCAGAAAAAGACCCCATGGTCCATCTAGTCTGCCCTTTTACTATTTCCTGTATTTTATCTTACAATGGATATATGTTTATCCCAGGCATGTTTAAATTCGGTTACTGTGGATTTACCAACCACGTCTGCTGGAAGTTTGTTCCAAGGATCTACTACTCTTTCAGTAAAATAATACTTTCTCATGTTGCCTTTGATCTTTCCCCCAACTAACTTCAGATTGTGTCCCCTTGTTCTTGTGTTCACTTTCCTGTTAAAAACACTTCCCTCCTGAACCCTATTTAACCCTTTAACATATTTAAATGTTTCGATCATGTCCCCCCTTTTCCTTCTGTCTTCCAGACTATACAGATTGAGTTCATTAAGTCTTTCCTGATACGTTTTATACTTCAGACCTTCCACCATTCTTGCAGCCCGTCTTTGGACCCGTTCAATTTTGTCAATATCTTTTTGTAGGTGAGGTCTCCAGAACTGAACACAGTACTCCAAATGTGGTCTCACCAGCGCTCTATATAAGGGGATCACAATCTCCCTCTTCCTGCTTGTTATACCTCTAGCTATGCAGCCAAGCATCCTACTTGCCTTTCCTACTGCCCGACCACACTGCTCACCCATTTTGAGACTGTCAGAAATCACTACCCCTAAATCCTTCTCTTCTGAAGTTTTTGCTAACACAGAACTGCCGATGCAATACTCAGATTTAGGATTCCTTTTCCCCAAGTGCATTATTTTACATTTGGAAACATTAAACTGCAGTTTCCATTGCTTTGACCATTTATCTAGTAACGCTAAATCATTTACCATATTACAGACCCCTCCAGGAATATCAACCCTATTGCACACTTTAGAGTCATCGGCAAATAGGCAAACCTTCCCTACCAAACCTTCCCCTATGTCACTCACAAACATATTAAAAAGAATAGGACCCAGAACAGACCCTTGTGGCACACCGCTTGTAACCTGTCTCTGCTCAGAATACTCGCCATTAACAATAACTCTCTGATGTCTATGCTTCAGCCAGCTTGAAATCCACTGAACTATCCAGGGATTAAGTCCAATCTTCACTAATTTATCTATCAGCTCTTTATGTGGAACCGTATCAAAGGCTTTGCTGATATGTTGGTCGTTCTTTTTCACAAGGTTCAACTTTTGGATCCAGGACACACCCAGCTTCCAGAATCCCAGAGCGGATGCTTTCTCTAGGAAACCCGAGTTTCTGCATCCGAAAGAGCCGGCCCCATTACAGACAATCTTGCCAGCAGCAGCACTGGCTGCTACCCAGGACCCCGTTGACTTGCAGAGACGTATCCGTGAGATGCAGCGGGGGGATGTGTTTGTGGCACAGCGGGTGAGGGAGATGGTACCCAATTCTCCCTGGACATTTGCTGAGGGACTGCTCCGGTACCGGGGGCACTTGTACGTCCCAGCAGGGCCGCTTCGCAGATTGATTCTGTCCCAATGCCATGACAATCCTGCGGCAGGCCATTTTGGCTTGTTTAAAACCTTGACGCGTGGACTTCCGGTGGCTGCAAGCCGCGTCGGGAGGCTGACGACGGAGCTCCGTCCCCAGACCTTCGTTTTTGCTTTGGCGGTCGCATTTCCAGCGGTGCGATCGGGCACGGAGAGCCCGGTCAAGAACAGGGGGTTTCTCTGCGTTGGAGGGGGTGCCTGCCGCCACCCCCAGGTGCAGGATTGCCCCGCAGCGCCAGCGCAAAGATCCGGGACCGGATTCTTTCAGCGCCCGGCCATAGCGGTGACTCCACAAAGAGGAAGTACAAAGAAAGATCGAAGAAGTCAAAAAGAGTGAAGACAAAGGTACTGTGAATATTACTCCTCACAAAAAGAATAAATAAATAAATAATTGAATTTATTAGAAGTAAGGCGAAGAAGATTAAATAAAAGAGAAATTTCTGCCTACGTGAGCGGACTTCAAGAAAGCGGAAATGGCTGTAGCTTACGTAATTTAAAGCAGCAAAAAGGGGGGGGGAATCACCAATCTAAAACTTTTTCAAACATTATTCCTGGAAGGTTTTTTCCTTACCATCGAAACCGAGGGAATAAAAATTGCCTAAGTTATATATAATACTCTTTTTTATTTCTTGCCTTGGAGTGGACTGTGTATGAGACGTTCGTAGTGTTTGATTGCAACATAGAAAGAAATAATATCTAATATCCAAGATGGAGGATTAATATTTTAAGAACAAAGGAGCTGCCGGACTAGTTTTGGTTACGTTAAATTGATTCCTTTTTCCTCTTTTTTCCTTTGCCTTTATTATTATTATCATTTTTTTTCCTTTTTGAATATTATGTTATATTCTGTTTGGATTGTAGAACATTACTTCTGACTTTTCTTTTTTTGACTGGTTTCTGAGAAGCATTGCTAATGAAGATATTCTTTTTTTCTACCTGAAATTAAAGTGCCATTCGGATTATTTACTTGGACTATTGGAACCAATTGGATTATTATTTGGACTTCTTTGAATTACTATTTGGATTATTTAGACTATTTGGAACTAAAATCTGCCTGCCTTTTTCTTTTTATTATTTTTGGTATTTTTTTTTTGTATTTTTGGAACTGGACTTACAAATATCAAATGAATTAAATGATATTGGAACTTTGAACATTGATTTAATTGACGCATTCCAACCACAAGAAGAGCAACTAAAGAATTTAAATACATTTTGGATTTTTTTTCTTTCCTTCTAAGTCTATAAATGAATTGCTAAATTTCCTTCTTACTCCCTCCCTTGTTTGATTGTCCCCCGTACCTTTTTATCCCCTTTTTATATATTTTTTGATATTACCTGTGTGTTTCTTTATCTTTCGTGGTTTTTTTTCTCTTTATTCTTTTTTTCTTAGGTTTTAAGATTGTTCAGATTGATACAATATATATATATAGAATTGTAAGTGTTTTATTAATTGTTCTTTTAACCGTTTTCTCTTTTTTTAAAAAGTAGATTTGCACTTTTTCCTTTTTTCTCTTCTTTTCCTCCTCTTTTTTGGGGGGGATTTATTATTTTAAATATTTTAAATAGATTTTCTTATTCTTATTTTAAATAGATTTTAAGTAAGTGCTTATTAGAGATTTAGCTATTTGAAACTATTTGATACTATAACTACACATTTCTTTTTTCTTTTTAATTGAAATTGATTTTACATAATATTGAAGGTATTTTGAACACTATTAGATATATTGATACATTGCTATATTGTTGATATATTCTTCCTTGTACCTTTTTTTCCTTAAATCTTTCTGTTTTATTGTTTTTATTGAATTTTAATACTAATATTAATTTTATAATAGTAATACTAAAGATTGAACGACTATTAAATTGATGCCACTTTGGAATAGATTAAAACTTACAGATTTCAGAAGACCCAGAAAAGCATCGAAGATGTCCACCACCTCGACCATTATAAAAACTTCAAAGAAGCAATCTACAACTCCAACTGCTACACCACAAAGCTCCCCTTCTCCATCGCCATCCTCTCTCCCACAAAGAACAATAACAAGTATGCTGGCCAAGGAGAAAGAAAAAGAAAAAACTTCAGCACAACCAACTCTACAGACTATTCAAGATACACTGGCCTTGCTTCAACTTTCTATACAAGCTAACAGAGATGATGCACGGGAAGAGGCCCAGAAACACTATGAAGGTATAAAAGCAGAAATGAGCAACTTGAAGTCTGAGATGGAAAATGTGAAAGGAAGTGTTCAAGCAATGGACGGGAAAATTGAAGCGATGCAACAAACCTTAAAAGAAAATGAACAATGGAAGAAGAAGGTGGACGACAAAAAGAGAAAGCCGAAAAGAGAATGGATAAATTCGAGGATCATAGTATAGTGGCTAACAGAGGATTTGATGAAGCCATCACCAATCTTGAATTACAACGAGCCTCACACAGGCTGAGGTTCCAAAACGTGCACGAAGAAAAAGACGAAAACTTAGGCTCGAAAATGGCTGAAATAGTGGGTGAAATTCTACAGATGGATCCCCAGGATGTAATCAAAGAGATTGACGAAATTTACAGAGTTTCAACTAGCTATGCGAGAAAACACAACTTACCAAGGGAAGTACACATCAAATTTATTAGGAAAACCGTAAGAGATGACATCCTGCACTGGTCAAGAGACGAAAGTTTAAAATATGGAGGCAAAGACGTCATAATAACAGGTACCAAGAAGAGTTCGTGAAAGCAGGAGGGAATATTACTTCCTAACCAGAATTCTAATCAAAGAAAAAATAATTTTCAGATGGTTGATTCCAGAAGGAATTTCTTTTTTTTTGGCAAAGATCCAGAATAAAAATAGAAACAGTCAAAGAAGCAAGAGTCTTTTATGAACAATTTGGACTGAGTAGGCATGATATATCATATAAAGAAATTGGAGCAGGAGGAAAGGGGAGCGACCGCAAGGGAGGAGGAAGTAACTCAAGACCCTAAGAACAAGCAATCTCAACCACAAGAAGAATTGGTACTAAGTACTATACAGTACTTCGAGAACCTAGAGAAGCTAAAAAGTACTACTAACAGAAATGTACTCAGACTTTAAAAATTTCTCTGTAAATGTAAATGGATTGAATCACCAAGAAAAAGAAAACAAATATTTTCAAAACTTAAAAAACTAAGAGCTCAAATTATGATTTTACAAGAAGTTCATATTAAAAATACGAATAGGGATTTACTATGTAATTCCAAATTAGGTAATTTGTTTACCAGTCTAGCTGCGAAAAAAAGGAGAGGTATAGCGGTATATATTGATGAAACGATTGAGGTCAAACAACTCTATAGTGATGATGATGGTAGAATTTTAATTTTACAAATAAACCTAGAAACAGGACCTCTCGTCATTATATCAATTTATGCTCCAAATGAAAATCAAAAATTATTCTACAAAGAACTAAATGAGAAAATAACAGAATTATCTATTGATAATATGATCATAATCGGAGACTTTAACGCAATAGCCGATAGTAAAATGGACTATTCAGGTAATAAGAAAAATAAAAAAAAGAAAACGATTCTGCCTGTAACTTTTTGGAAACTTACTTCAGAATTAATATTACAAGATTTATGGCGAGAGCGCCACCCCACAGATAAACAATATACCTTTTTTTCGAATCCGCACAAAATATGGAGTAGAATAGATATGGCATGGATTTCAACTCAGATCTCTGAGTATGTTGCAAATGTTGAAATTTAATTAAATGATTGGGCGGATCACAATCCATTGACAATTACTTGGAAGGGAAATAAAAAACCAAGATATTGGAGAATGAACAGAAACATTTTACGAGACTCTCAATATAAAGATTGGATAGAAAAAGAATTGGAAATCTTTTTCAATTTAAATAATAATATAGATACTACTGCACAAAATTTATGGGATACAGTAAAAGCTTATGTACGTGGATTAACAATATCCTATACAGCAAAAAAAAATAAAGAAAAGAAATGTCAACTTCAAAAATTGAGGACAGAATTAAAAGACTTAGAAATAATATTACAAAATAATCAAGGTGAAGACAAGAATAAAAAGAAAAGAGAGCTACTTAAACACAAAATAAATTTAATAGAACAAGAACAGGTAGCTGAAAAAATTAAACAGGCTAAACAAGAATATTTTGAGCATGCTAACAAACCAGGGCGCTGGTTAGCATTTAAACTAAGGAACCAAAAAGAGGCAAAAAAAAAAAAAAACCCTAGCAGATAGTAAAGGCATACTTAAACATAGAATTGAGGAAAAGAAAGCAATTGCCTTAGAATTTTATAAAAATTTATATCAAAAAGAAGATAAAAATGAAGATGAAGTCTTCAACTTCCTAAATTCAATAGACTTACCTGTCTTAACTGAAGACCAGCAACAGAAATTAAATTCACCATTTACCATGATAGAACTACAGCAAGCACTTAAATGTCAGGAAAATAACAAGGCCACCGGCCCAGATGCTATACCTGCGGAGTTTTATAAACTAAACAGTAACATACTTATAACAAATATGTTAGAAACATTTAATAATATAATATTAGATGGCAAAATTTCCAAAACATGGTCTGAAGCATTAATAACTTTAATACATAAATCTGATACTAAGAGAGAAAAAATCCAAAACTATAGACCAATTTCATTATTAAATGTGGATTATAAAATTTTTGTTTCAGTATACGCTTATAGATTTAAAAATATTATGTCTGGATTAATACATGAGGATCAAAATGGGTTTCTTCCAAATAGACAGATTAAAAATAATATGAGAACAATCATAAATATATTAGAATATTATGAACAGCACCCCGGAAAACAAATGGCATTAATATTTTTAGATGCACAAAAAGCATTCGATAATGTGGATTGGCTATTTATGAAATTATTACTTAACAAAATGAACTTTGGAACCAAATTTTTTAATATAATCGATGCCATATACTCTACTCAAACAGCAAAAATTATTTTAAATAATGATCAAACAGAAAAATTTGAAATACAAAAAGGCGTTAGAGAAGGTTGTCCTATCTCTCCATTATTATTTATTCTATCACTAGAAGTTTTATTGATAAAGATAAGGAAAGATAAATATATAAAAGGTTTACAAATCAAGAAAGAAATATATAAACTACAGGCTTTCGCTGACGATGTTGTTTTATACTAGAAGATCCATTAAACTCTATTTTAAAGTTAATAGACCAGTTAGAAGAATACGGAACGTTGGCCGGTTTGAAAATAAATGAAAATAAGACACACATATTAACTAAAAACATGATAGATTCTCAGATTCAACAACTAGAAACAAAATCAAATATGAAAATAACAAAAAAAGTTAAGTATTTAGGTATTTGGATAACAGCAAAATCTATGACATTAAAAGAAGATAATTATATTAAACTTTTAAAACAAATCAAAAATGATTTAAAGACCTGGAGGAATTTGCAATTGTCTCTACTAGGTAGGATTTCCACAATCAAAATGAATATTTTACCCAAAGTTCTATTTTTATTTCAAGTAATTCCAATTAACCCAGGGAAAGATTTTTTTATAGAGTTAAATAGAATAACAAAAAAAATTATATGGCAAGACAAAAAACCTAGAATAAGACAGAGTGCTTTAGAAGACATAAAAGAACGAGGAGGCCTTGCCTGTCCAAATTGGAAGTTATATTATCAAGCCGCAACTTTGACTTGGACCAAAGAATGGCTTACTTTACAAAATAGAAGATTACTAAATTTAGAAAGACATGATTTAATGTTAGGATGGCACGCTTTTATATGGTATGAAAAGTATAAAATACATTCCTATTTCAAAAGACATATCCTTGGAACAAACTTCCAGCAGACGTGGTAGATAAATCCACAGTAACTGAATTTAAACATGCCTGGGATAAACATATATCCATCCTAAGATAAAATACAGAAAATAGTATAAGGGCAGACTAGATGGACCATGAGGTCTTTTTCTGCCGTCAGACTTCTATGTTTCTATGTTTCTATTAGGAAAGCACTTATAGATGTTTGGAATGAGGTTAAAAAAGATCACTTTTTAGTCATGCCGGAATGGATATCTCCCATTGAAGCCATAACTTTTCCAAATTTATTACAAGAGGATAAGATCTGGAGATATAAAGATTTAGTAGATAATCAGTGGAATTTGAAAACAAAGCAGGAACTCTGGAATCCGGTCTGGCAATAGACTGGTGGCAATATAAACAGATCAAGTCGAGATTTCATAAAGATAAAACAACATATATACTTAGGAAGTAAGAGAGGGGTGGCATACAAATCTAAATAATAAACAAATAATAAATAAATATTAGGTAAATTATTAACCACAGATCAAAGAAAATTGATAGGGAAAACATATAAATTTCTAATTAATAGTAAATATATAGAATGGATATTAAAGGACAACATGATTAGTTGGTGTAGAAATTTAAATAGAGAGATAGAACTGAATACCTGGGAAAAGGTCTGGACGTATAACTGGAAAATAACAAAGTCAACTGCCTATAAAGAAAACCAGATCAAGATGTTTTATAGATGGCACTTACCACCAAGTAGAATTGCAAACATGTACCAAACTAATTCGCCTAATTGCTGGAAAGGACCGTTGAACTTAACTGAACGGTCTTCTCGATGCACTGCAAGGAGAGTCCAGGATGGGTAATTCTTCAGTCTGATTGGTAGGGACTGAGTTTAATTTAAATATTAGACAGGTGCCGCCCCCTTAGCCCTCCAGTCTAAATTAAAACGAAGGAGCAGTAAAGTCCAACACATTTATTGAACCATATGAAAAACCCCCAACAACATGAAAGAAAGGAACCTTAAACCTTAAGACGGCCCCTGGTCCAGAGCCGGGTGGGTCTGGACTCTCCTTGCAGTGCATCGAGAAGACCGTTCAGGTAAGTTCAACGGTCCTTCTCCAATGCACTTGCAAGGAGAGTCCAGGATGGGATATGCCCAAGAAAAACTCAAGGGGAGGGAGAAGGCTGGACCAGTGGCTCGGCAAAGGAACAAACCTCCTGTAGAACCCTCCTCCCAAAAGCCGCTTCTGATGAAGCATAGGAGTCTATTCGATAGTGCTTTATAAAAGTTGAAGGAGCAGCCCAAGTGGCCGCCTGGCAAATGTCCTCTAAAGACGCCTGTGTCCTCCATGCCGTCGAGGTGGCAGCACTGCGAGTCGAGTGCCCCATGATCCCCTGTGGCACAGGCGAACCTCTAGCTCTGTAGGCCTCCGAAATACAGTCGCAGAGCCAACGGCTGATGGTCTGGGAGGAAACCCTGGACCCCATAGATCTTGATGAAAAGGACACAAACAAGGCTTCTGAAGCTCTAAAGGACTGAGTCCTGCGAATATAGATTTTAAGGGCTCTCCTCATGTCCAGCTTGTGCCATCTCAACTCTAAGGGGTGAGTTCTATGGGTACAAAAATCCGGCAGCACGATGTCTTGTGCCCTGTGAAAAGTGGTATTCACCTTAGGCAGGAAAGCCGGGTCCAGCCTAAGGACCACTCTGTCCAGATGAAAACGACATAAGTCCGGTCTTGTAGACAAAGCCGAAATCTCTGAGACCCTCCTGGCAGACGTAATAGCTACCAGAAAGGCAGTCTTAAGAGTCAATAGCCGTACCGAAATCTGTCGTAGAGGCTCAAATGGAGGTGCTGTGATGGAGTGTAGCACCAAGGACAGGTCCCATGACGGGAATCGATGAATGACTGGCGGTTTAAGATTAGCCGCCCCTCTCAGGAAGTCTCTTATCCATGGATGTTTGCTCAAGGGACGATGATTGTCCATTGTTATGATGCTGGATAAAGCCGCCACATGCCTACGAAGAGTATTCGGGGCGAGGCCGTTGTCCAGACCGGCTTGCAAGTATGTCAGGACCATAGGAGGAGAAGCCGTTTGAGGTTCTACCTGTCTTTGTGCACAGAACCTAGAAAAAGCCGCCCAAGTGGCCTGGTAGATCCTCCTGGTAGAAGGCCTACGAGCAGCCTGTATGGTCTCAATAACCGTGTCTGGCAGAGCGTGACTCCTTAGCCGTTCCCGCTCAAGCGCCACATGGTCAGCTGCCACCACTGCGGCTCCGGGTGTGACAAGGTCCCCTGGAAGAGAGAGATCCGGTGGTCCGGAATCCTCCATGATGGAGCACTTGAGAGTTGCATCAGGTCTGCGAACCAGATCCGACGGGGCCAAAAGGGGGCCAGTAACAGCACCTCTGCTTGCTCCTGCAATATTTTCCGGATGACTCTGGGGATGATGGAAATCGGTGGAAACGCATATAAAAGCCCCGGAGGCCATCTGAGGTGCAGTGCATCCACTCCTTCCGCTCCCGGGGATGGAAATCGGGAGAAGAAGCGGGGAAGCTGGGAGTTGAGACATGTTGCAAACAAATCCATAACCGGCACCCCAAACCTCCTGGTGATCTCCTGGAAGATCCCGGGTTCCAGTTGCCACTCCCCTGGATCTAGGGTCTCCCTGCTGAGCCAGTCTGCACATACGTTCTCCACCCCGGATATGTGTTCCGCTGAAAGCGATGCCAGATTCGTCTCCGCCCACCTGAAAAGAAACTCCGCCTCTGCCATCAGCCTCCGTGACTTTGTTCCCCCCTGTCTGTTGATGTGGGAACGCGTGGCTACGTTGTCGGTCATAATCAATAAGTGCTGATCCTTCACCAGGTGAGCAAAGCTGTGGAGGGCCAATGACACTGCCTTCAGTTCCAAGAAGTTTATATTGACGTTGCAAAGGTCCTGCTGCGACCACAGACCCTGGGCTATTTGTGAGGAAAGATGTGCTCCCCACCCCCGCAGACTTGCATCGGTCGTTACCGTGAGGAATTCCTTTTCCAGAAAGGATGAACTGCTGCTCAAGGCCGGAGACACCCACCACCAGAGAGATCTGCGAACCCTGGCGTTGAGGAAAACCCTCCTGCGAGAGTGGCTTGATTTCCACTTCTGAAATGGGAGAAGGAACCACTGTAATGGTCGAAGGTGGTACCTTGCCCACGGTAGTATGCCAATGCATGACACTAGAGTTCCCAGGAGCTTGGACAGGAATAGCAGACTTGGGTACTGCTGGAGGCGCAGCTCTCTCACCAGCTTCCTGATGGTAGACTGTCTGTCCCGGGACAGAAACACTTCGCCCAGCTTGGAATCTATCGTTGTCCCCAAGTGGGCCAGACGGGTCGTGGGATGCAGGTGGCTTTTGTCCCAGTTTATGGAAAAGCCATGGTCTTGAAGGGTCTTTATGGTCAAATTTAAGTCCCTGAGAGCCTGATCCCGCGTTCTGGACAAAATCACGATGTCGTCCAAATACACCATGAGGCGTACCGACTGACATCTGAGGTGCGCCGTAAGGACATCCAGCAACTTCGTAAATTCCCTTGGGGCCGAGGATAGGCCAAAGGGCATTGCCCTGTACTGGAAGTGTGCTCCGGCGATGCAGAATCTGAGAAATTGTCTGTGAGGAGGAAATATTGGGACATGGAGATATGCCTCCTTCAGGTCTATGGAGGACATGAGGTCCCTGTGGCGTATGGCTGCCAGTATTGACCTGAGAGAGTGCATCTTGAACCTCCTGTATTTGACATAGAGGTTCAAGTGCCTCAGGTTCAGAATCAGCCGCACTCCCCCCGACGACTTGGGAATGAGAAAGATCGCCGAGTAGAAGCCCCTGCCTTGTTGTGCCAAGGGAACCTCCTCTATAGCTCCAATGTCCAGTAAGTGCTCGACTTCTTTGTATAGGAGTCTTCTTCTCTCCCCATCTGATGGCACTCGACACAGGAGAAACCTGAGTGGTGGAGGGCAGAAGAATTCTATCCTCAGGCCCTGGGCAACTGTGGATACCGCCCAGGGGTCTGAGGACATCACCTCCCATGCTGCATGGAAGGACATCAGTCTTCCGCCCAGACAGCCGTTGAGCTCGGAGTCACTTCGCCTTCTTGAAGCCTCTGCTTCCTCCTCTAAAGGGGCGTCGACCTTGATAGGATCTATTCCTGTCAGCCTGGAAGGACCTGTCCGCCCGAAAGGACCCCTGGCCAAAGGAGCCCTGGAAATACGGCCTCGACGCCTGGGTGCCCATCGAGGAGGGCTCAGACCGAAAGGGCTGCCTCCGTTGATAGGGATTGAATCTCCTATCCTGCTTCCTGCTTGCCTTAGGCATGACCTTTTTCTTATCTTTATCCTCAATGAGGACATCGTCCAGTACCTCGCCAAACAGCTTCTTGCCTTTGAAAGGGGCAGATGCTAGGCTCCATTTGGACTTAACGTCCGCCTGCCAGCTCCTGAGCCAAATGAGCCTACGGGAGGCGACTGATGAGGCCATTACCCGGGAAGCGAATTTAGCAGCGTTGACCGTAGCGTCCGCCGAAAACTCCGTGGCCGCCAGGAGTTTGTTGAGGTCTTGGCGGAGTCTACTGTCTTCCGGATTGACCCTGGATTGCAGTTCTTGGATCCAGAGCATCGTGGCTCTGTTGAAGAACGATGCTGCTGAAGCGGCTCGAAGAGCCCAGGCCGCCATCTGGTGAGTCCTGCGTACCACATTTTCCGCCCTCTTGTCCTCTGCTCTCAGACCCTCTTGAGACTCTGAGGGAATGAGGGCATTGGACACCAGGCTCGTAACTGGCTTATCCACCACTGGGAATTCCAGCAGTTCCTCCATCGCCTGATCAAACGTATAGAACCTGCGATCCAAGTTAGACGGTCCTTGGGCGGCGGCTGGGTTCTCCCAAGGACGCTGGATTGTCTCCCTGAACAGGTGGGAAGATGGAATGTGGACCGTTTCCTGCTTGGGGAAGACAAATAAGCCCCCAGCAGGCTGGGCCGTGTCTGTCGCCGCTGTCTGGTCCCCTTCACCTGCCTGCTCAATGGTCATCTTGGCTTTATTCAGAAGGACCCCAAAGAGTGACGACTTGAAGAGTCCCGGAAAACTGGGCGGTTCAGGGGGCTGGTCATCACCTGACAGTTCATCTTCAGCCCCACTGAAATCACCTCTGGATGACCGCTCCTCATCCATCGATCCTTCCATGGAAAGGGTGACAGGGGCAGTCCATGGGTCTCTAGACCTCTGTGGAGGGAGTCCCATGGGGGCCTGCTGCTGCTGCTGAGCCCCAATGGCCACCCCTTGAGTATAAGCTGTGGCAATGAGGTCCTGCAAAGTCTGTGGCATACTCTGCCAGGCGTCATTGGAATTGCGCAGGCCTGCAGATGCAGGTGTGAAAGTGGCAGTCTGACCAGACTGGGCTGATGGAAAAGCTGGATATGTAGACATCCCTGCAGCCCATTGTCTCTCAGCCCTGGGTGTGGGTGTTGTCAGCCTCACCCTTTCCGGAGATCAATCCCTCTCTGTGGCTGTGCCTACCACCCCTGGATGGAACATGGGGGAGGCCACCAAAGGGTTGGGCTGATTGGCAGAAGGAACCGGGCCCAGTACCTTCTGAGAAGCCTCCAACTGCTTCTCCAGCGCTCAGATGTGCTTCTCTGCTTCCCTCAGAGAGGCCCCTTGAGAGGTCTTGGCCTTCTGGGGCTTCTCCTTCGGAGTGCTAGGTCCTGCTGAGGGCTCCTCTACCAGCTGGCTCGCCTGATCTGCCATGCTGTCAATCACGGTGAGATTGCCTGTACCGATATAGCAAGCCAGTCCAAAACTCCGTAACTGCTCTAATCTACCCAGAGCAGAATGACAGTTACGCTCCTCCTCTGCGCCTGCGTGTCACCAGGGCAGATTCTAGCTTTTGATCCTTAGCGTGCCTAAACGGCCTGCAAGCTCCGCCTCGCTGTCAAACTTTGACAGGAAAAAAATGGCCACTGCTGGTTGCCATGGCAACGCCCGAAGCTTTGGCGCGCTAACCTCCGCTGCCGGTCTCACAACAAAGATGGCCGCCGGAGTCTTCAAGAGACGGGCGGGAAAGCCTGCCAGATTCCCGCCTCTCCTGGGCTTTGAAAGCGCTCGATTCCGCGCTAGATCGCTTCCCCACGGGGGCGACGGGGGGGCGCGGCTGTCCTCTGAGGGCCTACGGAGGACCTCTGGCGTCCTGGCCCCTGGTATATTCGCCACGGGGGAGGGCGGACCCCCCCACGGCGTCAACCTACTCCTCTCCTCCGGAGTCTACCTCGGAGGTAGTTTCCCCGGGAGCTCACTCCTGAACCCAACAGACAGGCCCCTGTGTGGGTTTCCAGAAAGGAGGAGCTGCAGTCCTCTGGATTAGACCCACTGGAGGTCTGAAACCAGGGCTGCCTGAGGAGAAAACCCCCAGCTGCACCTGTGGAGAAAGGATAGGAAAAAAAGGCAAGTTAAAATTTTTGTTAAAATTTTCTTAACAATATTTAATTTAATTATTTAAATAATTAATTAATTAATTAATACACAATAAATAATTACTCAAAACCAAACCCTGTTGGCAGAGCAAAAAACTCAAAGTCCCTTTACTGCGACTGAGTTTTTAGACTGGAGGGCTAAGGGGGCGGCACCTGCCTAATATTTAAATTAAACTCAGTCCCTACCAATCAGACTGAAGAATTACCCATCCTGGACTCTCCTTGCAAGTGCATTGGAGAATGTAAAATAGAAATAGGTAGCTATCATCACTGTTGGTGGACGTGCCCAAAAGCTAAAGAGTACTGGAACATAATAGAAAAATGGGTGAAAGAATTAACTCAATTAGATATCAAGAAAGCACCAGAATTTTTTCTATTGGGCATATCAAATTATAAATATAAAAAAGACATATATTATTTAATAGTTCATATATTAGTAGCAGCTAGGTTAATTTTTGCACAGAAATGGAAAGATAGTGAGATTCCAAAAGAAACAGATATTTTTAAGAAGATCTTAGACTGTGCCGAATTAGATATGATGACGAGACGGTTAAATAATCAAGAAGAATCAGAATTTTATGATATCTGGCAGAAAGTATATATCTGGTGGGAAACAAGGAAGAGATGAGTGTGTTGCTATATTATTTTGCATATTTGAATTTAGTATTAGAATTGTATAAGATGGTAATTATTAGTACAAATACAAATTTCTTTCATCCTTTTTCTCTTTTTCTTCCTTTTCTTCCTCTTTGTCTTTTCATTAAAACTTTTTCCTTTTCATATATATCTTTATAAATTTTGATACTGATTTAGATTTATATTAAGATTGAATTTTTTACTCTAATAACAATATGTATTTTATAGATAATTTTTATACTTTTATATGAAGACTTCTACTTTGAGTGGAGCGACTGTAGCTCCATTAAGAGTTATATGTTTTGTTTGTTATTTTGAAAAAATCAATTAAAATATTTTTAAAAAATAAATAAAACCTTGACGCGAACATTTTGGTGGCCGCGAATCCAAGATGATGTTCACTCGTATGTTGACACATGTGAACGGTGTCGTGCGGCCAAGTCAGCCACAGGGGCCCCGCCAGGATTATTGCAGCCATTGCCAACGCCCACGAGACCGTGGGGAGCTGTGTCCATGGACTTTGTCACACAATTGCCCCCCTCGCCGCGGTTCACCAGTCATGGTGGTGATGGACATGTTGACAAAAATGGTCCATTTCATCCCGTCACAAGGTACCCACATCCCATGACTAAATTGTTTTTGCAACATGTCTTCCAGATCCATGGACTTCCAGATCGAGTTGTGTCGAACCGAGGAACTCAGTTCATGGCATGGTTCTGGAAAGAGCTTATGTCTGCTTTACATGTTCAAGTGTGTCTTGCTTCGACCCAGCACCCTCAGACTGATGGAGGAACAGAAAAAAACATTGGCATTTTGGAACAATACCTGCGGTGCTTTGTGTCTGACCGGCAGGCTGATTGGTCACATTTCCTCCCGGTAGCAGAGTTTGCATTCAATAACTCCCGGCATACGTCCATAAGAGTCACACCCTTTTATGCTAACTATGGCTTCCATCCCCGGTTTTTCCCATTAACCCTGTTGGATTCCCCAGTCCCCGCAGCAGAGGACTTCTTATCGGAACTGCACGCGGTTCATGAGATGGTGAAGCGGTATTTAATTAAGGCCAAACGGGTGGCAGACCGATCTCGGTGAGACATCCCCCTGTTGGCTGTTGGTGACTAGGTTTGGTTATCCACCAAACACATCGCTTCGGAATTACCTCGACGTAAACTGGATCCACGCTTCATGGGCCCTTTCCCGATTGAGAAGGTCATCAATCCGGTTGCCTATCGGCTTACATTGCCTGCCAACCTGCAGGTTCACCCCGTTTTCCATCGTTCCCTTTTGGTACCTGTTTCTCCTGAGTGCCCCCTTCATCCCAGTGTCCCTTTGTTGCCTGTCCCCTGTGTTCGGGATCATTTACCCGAGGCCATGGTCCATGCCATCAGGGACTCCCATTGGGTGGACAATTGTTTTCAATATCTTGTGCAATAGGTGGAGGGTGAGCCTGATGATTGTTCGTGGGTGGAGGCTGTCCTGGTTGATGCTCCCTTCCTTATCCAAGCGTTTGATGCCCAATTTCCCCAGAAACCTCATCCCTTGTGCTAGAGCCAGGGGAGGGGCCTTCCGGGAGGGGATGGTGTTGTGGTTAGCTCTGGCCCAGCTCCTGCCCCAAGGACTGTGGATGTGGGGGAGACATCCACATGCCACAGGCCTGTTTTGCTCCCGGTGGAATCTGCTGATGAAGGCTCCTCTGACCAAGAAGACATGAGTGACAGGGAGGAGGAGAGTGTGGCAGACAGCTCAGAAGGAAATCAATTATCTCTCTCAGAACAAGAGTTAATGATAAAGCCACGCATGCAGAGAACAATGCATAGGCAGCAACAACTGAGAGATTATTATTAAAGAAAATGAGGCCACCTGTGGTTGGGTGGGGCTGTGGTAATTAGTGAGGCTGCTATAAAGAGCAGCGTGTGGGTTTGGCCATTGTAGAGGATTATCTGATCATTGTGTTTCATGCCTGCTTTGCTGACTTCGACCTTGGTGTGTTGCTTTTTCCCTGCTTTGAAACTGAAGCAGAGCAAAGGGTGTTTCACTTTGTGAAAGAAGGACTGTGAATTGCCTCACAGCTGCAAGCTAAGTATCTCAGAACTGATAAGGGACTTGTACCAATTACCAGTTTGTTTGGAGATGAATGCTCTTTGCTATAAAAAAAGAGGGCTTAGTTTAAGTGAATTTTTGTTATAAAGAACATTGTTTTGAATTTTCAAACGCGTGTGTGTCTGCAATTTGTATCTGAATTTTCGGGAGGATTCTGCCAGAGAGCTCGACAGAACACAGTATATAGTACAAAAACAGAAGCATGCAATGTCTCTTAGTTGAGAAAAGAAATCGGAAAGAGGTAGGTTGCTAGCACCCTAATGAGAAGGAGAAGGGAGGGCCTGACTGCGGACTACTCAATCGATTGAGAATCACCATTGAGATAAAGGTAAGTTCAACGGTTGATTTTCCAATCATTGGAGTAGTCCACAGTCAGTGGGACCTGCCAAAGCCTGTGTCCCTTGGGAGGGAAATCTAGCTAGCTGGCATAGATGCAGGAATGCCCTTAGGTCGAGAGGTTGCAGACATATTGTAGGCCTTGGCTATGACCACACTTATCCATCTACCTATGGTGTTGGAATTGACCTTTCTCCCCATCGATGCCGGTAAGTATGAAATAAAAAGGGCCTCAGATTTCCTCCAGTCTGTCGTGCGTTTTAAATGTATGTGCAAGGCACACCTGACGTCCAAGATGTGCCACTTTCGTTCCAGTGGATGTACTGGTTTTGAACAAAAGGAGGGCAGGGAGAGCTCCCGAGATCTGTGGGAAAGAGAATTTACCTTAGGGAGAAAGGATGGATCAAGGCGTAGGACTAACTTGTCGGGCAGAAAGAGACAGAGGTGCATAGATAAGGTCGCTAATTTGGAAATTCTTGTGGCCAAGGTGATAGTGACAAGGAAGGCCACTTTTTGAGTGAGATGGCGAGTGGAAGAGTCCCGGAGTGGCTCGTATGGGGGTTTCGTCAGAGAGTCCAGTACCTTGGTCAGGTTCCAGGTTGGGAAGCAATGAGTGACCGGAGGACTATGTAAAGAGGCACTCCTCAGAAGACTTTTAATCAGCGAGTGTTGAGATAAAGGAGAAAAATCCGCACAGGCCAACACTGAGGATAAGGCCGAAACCTGGCATTTTAAGGTGTTGGGGGCCAATCCTTTGGCAAAACCGTCACTCAGGAATCCCAGCATCTTGTCTTCTGTGAGGTCAGTTGGGGAGCATTGCGCTGCCTTGCACCACTGACAGAAGATGCGCCAGGTGGAGGCGTAAATCCATTGTGTAGAGGACGTCTGCTGTTGATGATCAGGTCCATTGCTCCAGAGCAGGGGTAGGGAACGTTGGCTCTTCTATGACTTATGGACTTCAACTCCCAGAATTCCTGAGCCAATCATGCTAGCTCAGGACTTCTGGGAGTTGAAGTCCTCATATCATAGAAGAGCCAACGTTCCCTACCCCTGCTCCAGAGGGTACCTGGCGATTGACTAATGTGAGCCGCTCAAGTGCCAAGCGGTCAGTTTCATCCAGTTGGGGTCTGGATGGCACACTGACCCCTGCTGCAATGCGTTGGTTTACACTGGGAGGCGCCAAGGAGGATCTGCAAACCATGCCCTGCATGGCCAGTAAGGAGCCACCAGTACCAGATCTGCCCTCTCCTCCAACAGTTTGCGTATCACCCTGGGGATTAGGGCAAGGGGAGGGAAGGCATAGAGAAGCCCCTTCGGCCATGGGGAACGAAGAGCATCTGTGCCCTCTGCCCCCCGACAGCGGAACCTGGTGAAGAACCGAGGCAGTTTGAGTGTTCGGGCTGGTAGTGAAATGGTCCACTTGAGGCCGACCGAACTGAGAGCAGATCTGCTTGAAGATGCTGGGATGCAGCCGCCACTCCGTCTGATCTATTGTGGAACGGCTGAGCCAGTCCGCTGTGGTGTTGTCCTCCCCTGCGATGTAGTCCGCGTTGATAGAAAGCAGGTGGTTCTCGGCCCAGGAACATAGAGTCCTGGCCTCCTCCATAAGCGCAGGGGACCTGGTGCCCCCGTCTGTTTATATGTGCCTTGGCTGTGGTGTTGTCAGTGAGGACCAGAATATGCTTCCCCACTGTGAGCCGGCCGAGATCTTGGAGGGCCAGGTAAACTGCCCGCAACTCCAGGATGTTGATGGGCAGAGAGGACTCCTGCAATGACCTTGAGCCACTGAAGAGTTAATGTGGGCACCCCATCCCAAGAGATCGGCATTGGTGGTAAGCACCAGACAGGATGGTTCAAGAAAACAGGAGCCTTGGCTCAAATTCTGTGGCGACCACCATAGAAGGGAATTGTGTACTTTTGGGGGAAGCAATACCCTTAGGGGAGAAGAACCCAGGTCCTACTTTTGGAAAGGGAGAAGGAACCATTGCAAGTCCCTAGAGTGTAGGCGTGCCCATGGTACAATATTAATTGTCGAAATAAGTTTTCCCAGAAGCGTAGAGAGTAGGCGTAGTGGAGTTCTGCGCTGTCGCAGAATGGAGTGGTTTAATTCCACAATACTAGCCTGACGCTCCTGGGAAAGAAACACCCTACACTCTAGGGAATCGATAATGGCTCCCAGGTGCACAATAGAAGAAGTGAGAACAAGGTGACTCTTGTCCTTGTTAATGGAGAAGACATGGTCAGCTAGCGCTGATAAGGTTACCTGGATGTCCTGTAGGGCTTGCAATCTGGAGGAAGCCAACAACAAAATGTCATCAAGCTAACAATGAATTCGAATTGGAAGAGTCCTAAGATGGGCCGCTAGGGCTGCTAACACCTTAGTGAACACCCTGGGGGCTTAGGAAAGGCCAAAGGGTAGAGTCTGGTATTGATAATGGGCGCCCCCATTACAAAATCTAAGGAATTTCTGAAATTTGGGATGAATAGGAATATGGAGGTAAGCCTCTGTCAGGTCAATAGAGGATAGGAGGTCGCCCTTTCTTACGCACGCCAAGATGATGACGGTTCAATCTCTTAAGGTCCAGAATGGCTCTCCACCCCCCTAAAGACTTAGGGACCAGAAAAAGGATGGAATAAAACCCTGATCCAGCTTCAGAGGTCGGTACCTGCTGAATGGCTTTAATGCTAAGGAGATGATTAATGGCCTCATTCATAAGGTACTTCTTTGCCAAGTTGTTAGACATAGGGCACCGAATAAAGAATTGTGGGGGAGTGGAGAGGAATTTAAGGGAGAGGTCAGATTTTACCGTCTCCCTGACCCACACATCAGATGTGGTTTCCTCACATTGATCCGCAAAAAGTGACAGGCGGCCACCAATGGGAGCATACAGATCCGAATGTGACTTACTTGGTGAGCCCCTACCACGGAAATATTGGTTTTGGAACGACCGCTGCCTTCCCCCATGAAAATTTTGTTGCCCATAGAGGATTGGGCAGGAGAACGATAGGGTCTCCTAGAATTAGGGAAAGATTTAGCGTTACCTCTACGGTTGGTATGTTGTAAAATTTTACACTTATCTTTATCCTCCATGAGGAGCAGTTCCAGAGCCGGTCGGAAGAGATGTTCCCCATCAAAGGTGGATGTGGCGAGTTTCCACTTCTGTTTGGCGTTCACTTGCCAGCAACATAGCCAAAGCAGCCTGCGGGCCACAATGGCAGTCCCCATGGACCGGGAGGCGAATCTGGCCACCTGAAGTGAAGCATCGGCAGTGAAGTGTACGGCCACCAACATCTTTGCAATGTCCTGGTGCGATTCTTTCCTGCAAATCTCTCAACCATGTTAAGTTAGCCCGGGCAAAGAAAGAGGCCGAAGTAGCTGCTTTCACCGCCCAAGCACATGCCTGATGATTTTTAATGAGAGTTTGTTCGGATCTTTTATCCTCCAATCTTAACAGCTCCGCAGCCTCACCTGGGAGATTTGTGGGAGACAGGAGTGCAGTGATGGGAGCATCCATCAAAGGAGAGTTAAGACAGGGAGCTAACTCTGGCCCGACGTTAAAGAATCTCTTGTCGTTGACTGAGGGCATAGCACCTGCAGAAGGAAAAAGCCACTGTTGCTGCACTGATTGCACAGAGGAGGGCATGGGATCACCTGAGCTTCTGGTGTAGTAAGAGAGAAGAGAGGGTTAATGTCTGACTCCTGAGTAGTCAAAGGGACTGCATTGGAAATGTTGGCAGCATTCTTGGCCTTAAAAAGTAGGGAGCGGAATAAGGCGGGATGGAACAAACCCACTGTAACTGGGGGTTCTGGTGGTATCCCCTCATCATCTGACAATTCTAAATCTGGTCCCCTGTCATCGTCCTCTACCAGATTTCGGAATTCTGCTGCATATGCTGACTGGGATAATGGGTGGCAAGGCAGAGAGGTCTGGACTGGTTGCACCCCTGGTACAGAGACCTGATTTCCAATAGTGGAAGGGTTCTGAGACCCTCTCATGATTTTCATGCACTGGCTCACACTTTGCGAGACTGCAGCTGAAATTATGGCTTGTAAATTTGAACTATCATTGAGGCCTTGATGCATTGGAAAAGTCTGAGCTGATATTACAGGAGGTGGGACTACATAAGGGACAGTCTGATTAAAGGAGAAAGGTAGAGAAGATGTAGGAGGAAGGGGTGGAGGAGGAAGAGGATTGGAAGGAGCAATAAAGGACTGGTCAGAACATCCCCAGATGTCAGCATCAGCTAATACCAGGTTGTGTGATTCCGTTAAGGCCTTATCTGCCGGGTCAGTAGGCGGTAGAGGCTCATTATTGGAAACCGCCTTGGAAGCCTTCTCACACATTTTGGTCAAGGCCTTGTGCATCCTGGTCTCTGATTTTTTTGCTGCCTTAGTGGCTTTGGGCCATGACTCCTTGGCCTTAAAGGACCGTTTTCTAGAATGAGTAAAAGAGTACCCCACATTGCTGGGGCCCAGGGATTGAGAATCCCTCTGAGGAGTCAGGCTTGAGGCCTCCGGCTTGTGGCTCACAGAATTAGAGTCTGACATATTATTAAGACGAGCAGGCCCAAAACTAAATGGCAGTAGAGACAATAAAATGGCCACCGGTAAGAAACTATAAGAGACAAAAATATAAAATGGCGGGAAGCCCTGTTTTGCTAGTGCTGATAGGCCTCTGAAACTGCAATCTCTAACTGCCAAAAGGAAAAAACCGGCGCCTTACACAATTTATTCACTCACTCACTCCCCTTGACACAAATCCTTCAGACAAATGCAATTTTGGCTTAGCCACTTGTGTTCCACTCCAAAACAAACCTTATTTGTGTGCTGAATATGTCTGATTTTAACCCAGCAACAGAAAGTATTAAAGGAGTCTTTTTGCATGCAGGAGTGGGCGCCGCTCTGCTGCAGGAGCCAATCAGCTGTGAGGCGCTGAGAACAATTAAGGGAGACTGGGCAGATTCGCAAGCCGAAATTATGTCTTATAGCTTCGGCGAGATCGCCGGCTATAACAGACTCTCGGGAAAGGCTTTTCGGCTGCGCAATTTTTTTTAAAATTACCTGATAGAAGAAAGAGGGAATAGGAAGGTAGCAAGGTAAGAAAAAAACATAGTCAAAGAGTTGACCACACGTCTTGTCCTGCTGAGGACTGAGGAAAAAAGTGGCATGATTGACAGAACTTGAGCTTTTATAACATGGGCTCAGTCCTGTTTGGTTGATGGACGGAGGTCAACCCACTGACTGCGGACTACTCCAATGATTGGAGAACAAATATTCTAAAACATTTAATCTACTGATGCCTCAATTTGATGTAATTTCATTGGTTTCCATTTTTATAAGTTACCAGTAGCCACTGCATTTTCCACCCTCGACTTATACTCGAGTCAATAATTTTTCCCAGTTTTTGTGGCAAAAGTAGGTGCCTCAGCTTATAATCGGGTCGACTTATACTCGAGTATATACGGTATTTAATCAAAAAGATTTCATTAAAACTAGACAATAAATAGCAAATTGTAACATTTGACCAATAAGAGATATATTTCTTAACATTAAAGTAACCCATTTATTTCTTTAACCTAAGCAAAGTTCAAAGATTATCAAGTATTATGGCAATGATTTACTTTATTGAGATTCTGTAAGATAAAGGGATAGGAATAGTTTCTATATGAATAGCTTGTGAGAATGAAATGAGTGATGAAGGCAAATACATTAAATAAGAATTTTGTTAATAATGTAATTGTTATTGATTTCTGCAAAAAGGTAGAAACATCTGAGATGAACAAAGATACTTTTTTGTGAGTTACCGTAAATATTTGAAATCTATAATTCACAATGAAAACTAGATAGCAAATGATCAATGAAAGCAAATTCTCAAAGAGAATTTTGAGCAGAAACAAGTCAGGGGTCTGTCAGTCATGGATTGGTAGCTATTTTTTTCAAAATTTTAAAGTCTGGTTTCTTTATTTTAAGTCTACTTCCTTAAAATCCTTATTTTCTGCCAGCCCCAATCAGACCACAAATTGCCAACAAAAAAAGGCATCTTCTTTTGTTTGTTTGTTTTCTTAAGATTTTATGTAGGTTATTGTTTGTATTCTTTTGTAACTGGAAGACTGAGTTTAAATGTCCCTTTATGCAAAAGTCAGCTAGATCAGTGATTTTCAACCTTTTTTGAGCCACGGCACATTTTTTACATTTACAAAATCCTGGGATACACCACCAACAACAAAATGACACTCTAAGACACTCTCCTCTCTTTTTCCATCCCTGTCTCCCCCCCCCCCTTGTGTGTGTGTATACACTCTTGAACCATTTCCAAAACAGGTGAGGGCTGGGATTTTTTTCTCACTTAGTCTTTCCAAAAACAGGTGAGAGCTGGGGTGTTTTTCTCTCTTATTTTTTGGGTGCTTTTTATCATGTTTTAAATCAAAAGTCACTTCTCTCTCTCTTTTGTTTCTCTCTCTCTCTTTCCTCTCATTCTCTGCCTCAATCATTTTCTCCCTTCTCTGTTTTCTCTCATTTCTCTCTCCCTTCTTCTCCTTTTCTCTCTCTCGCTTGCTTTCATTTTCTCTCTCTTTCTTTCTTTCTTTCTCTCTCTTTCTCTTTCTCTCTCTCTCTCTTTCTCTCTCGCTTTCTTTCTTTCTTACTCTTTCTCTCTCTTTCTCTCTCACTCTTTCTCTCTCTCTTGCTTTCTTTCTCTCTCTTTCTCTCTCCTCCCCTCTTTTTCTCTCTCTCTCTCTTGCTCTCTCTCTTGCTCTCATACACCACACCAGCAACAGTGGAATCGGGCAGTCGCCATGGGGCGGCGGCAGGGCGGTCAGCTGCGAGCAGGAGATCCAGGGTGAAGGCACTGACGCCAGTGGCTGGATGCCGTACATGCTGGTGCTGTGCTGGGCATGGGCGTGGGGCTGGCACCTCTGTCCTGGCTCAGCCAGCAGGCCAGTCCCAGCCCCGCACCTATGCCTAGCGCAGTGCCAGCATGTACGGTGTACAGCAATACGTCCAGCCGCTGCTGTTGATACATCCGCCCTGGAGCTCCCATTCACAACCGCCACCCCGTGGCTACTGCCTGGTGCTGCTGCTACCGGCGTCCTCCCACTCCTGCTGTCAGCGCCCTCCCGCTGGGCCCCAAAGCTCACCTGCCACCATCACCAGGGAAGCTCCAGTCGGGCTGGGCACTGCAGCTGCCAGTGCCTCTGCCCTGGAGCTCCCACTCGTAGCTGCAACCTTTGGATGAAATTGAAAGAGTCCATTGGGTTTACGGTCCTCGGAATTCAGCCAATCAAAAAGATATTGTGGTAAGATTTGCCTTGGAGAGGAGAGCTGTGGAAGTTTTTACACAGCTCAAACAGACTCCAAATCTCCATTACAAAGGCTCTCCTGTCCGTGTCTTGAAAGATCTGTCTGCTCAGACGCTGCTGGCAAGAAATCAGATGAGACCAGTCACGAATATGCTCTATCAAAATAATCTTCGTTTTACATGGAAATTTCCAGCCACGATCCTGATCTTCAAAGATGCCAAGACTTATTCTGCGAGTTCTCTGGAAGACGGAATGCAAATGCTTCGACAGCTAGGAATAAACCCAAATATAAATCAGTAGGCAATTTCAACAAAGGAGGCAACTGGAGCCGAAGGGGGAGAAGCAATAGGAGAAGCGATTCCTCTGTTATCTACAGGAGAAGGAGGAACGAAGGAGGAAAGAATCATTGCATTAGGAAAGGAAATAGCTTTACTCCGAGAGAAGGGAAAGAAGGAGGAGGGGCGTGTCACACGCCAAAAGAAGAAATAAGCACTGTATTGTATAACTGGTGTTGTTGTTCCCAGCTGATTAGCTTTTTGGGTATTCTTTTCCCTTCAATACTTAATAAGGGGGAAGGAAGGAATATTTGCTTCCTAAATGGGTAATTTTTTAAAGCGTACTTGAAGGATAGCAAAGCCATGGGTGCCTCTCGGAGCCAATGGAGATTTCTTCCATTGATTCCCCCCTGGGGGAATGTTGAGGGAGGGGCACTTGGGTGGGGGTTTAAGATTACAAATGAAGAATCTTACAATATGCTTCGCTTTACAGAGGAGAGAAACATATCTGAAAGGAATGGGTGAAAAGGTTTTGATGTCATTAAATGTGAATGGATTGTCATCACAGATTAAATGTTATAGAATTATGAAACTGGCTAGGGATAAAAAAGTAGACTTCCTATTTTTATCAGAAACACATAAAGAAAAAGAGAAGATAAATTAACTAACTGTAAGGACTGGGGAGGGATATATGAGTCCAGGGGCAATAATAAAAGCAAAGGAGTGGTGATATTAATAAATAAAGAGTTCCCTTTGAATTGACTCAGACTAAAAGGGACAAGGAGGGAAGGATGTTATTTGTTAAAGGAAAAATGAATAATAAGGTAATAACATTAGCAGTAATTTATGCCCCAAATGCAAATACAAAGCAATTCATACTAAATACAAAGCGTAAATTGAATAACTTTGCAGAAGGTACAGTGATTTTGGCAGGTGATTTCAATATTGAATTGATAGCAGGGAAACAGGGAAAAAATAATCTGCCTTTAAATAAATTAGGTATGATGGATCTTCATGCCGAAGCGACAAATAGAGCTACGTTTTATTCAGCTAGGCATAATAAGTTTAGCTGCATTGACTATATATTAATGAATAAAACTGGGAATACACATATTAAAAGAGCTGAAACTGAAAGCATTTAGTTATCAGACCACGCCCCATTATTAGCAGTGATTGTATTTGATTCAAACAATAAACAAAAAATATAGAGATATAATCCTCTTGTGTCAGGAAGAGAAGAAAATAAATTGAAACTCCAAAAAGAATTGACTGCATATTTTAAAATCAATGATACGGGAAATATGAAGCAATCAATAATTTGGGATGCACATAAGGCCTTTATGAGAAGGAATTGTATTAGTACTGAAATTTATATTTTAAAAAAATGTGAAGTAGAAAGGAAAAAGTTAATTAAAGATATTGAGTTAACTCAAGAAAGATTGAAAATTATAAGAAATAGGGAGTGGAATAATTTATTAAAAATTTAAAAAAGCAACTGAGACTTATGGATCAACAAATATGGAATAATATGAGATTGATTGTAAAGCAGAAAATTATGGGATGGGGGAATAAATCAATGAAACAAATGGCAAATTATTTTTAAAAAAGAAAAGAAAAATCTTGTATTGTTGCATTAAGGGACAAAAAAGGTGTTATAAAACGTAGCAACGATGAATTGCAAAAAATAATGAGTTTTATGAAGAGTTATATAAAAAAGATCAGATCATTCTGCAAAAGATAGAGATTAAGGAGAAACTGATGAAGACAAACAAATATTAAACGGGACAATAACAAATGATGAAATTATTAGAGTTGTTAATGGGTTGAAACCTGCCAAAGCTCCAGGCCCAGACGGACTTACGGGGGAATACTATAAGACTTTTGTGACTCAATTATTACCTCATTTGGGGAAACTATTTAATAACATACTTCAAACCTTCAATATTCCAGTCATGGAAGACATCCGAGATTATCACTATCCCAAAACCAGATGGTGATTTGTTAGACCCGGGATCCTATCGCCCCATCAGTTTACTAAACCAGGATTATAAAATATTTATGAAAATTATAGCAAATAGGATAGAGAGTATGTTACCAAAAATAATTGGTGAAGACCAATATGGATTTGTTAAAGGAAGGAAGATTCACGAACCAATTAGAAATGTTGTTAATGTGTTACACCATGCTACCACTACCAAAAAGAAATTATGTGTCTTGAAGTTAGATGTGTATAAAGCATTTGATAAAGTTAACCATAATTACCTGTTTCAACTTTGTAAGGAACTAAATATGGGAGAAAATTTCTGTCAAATTATAAAAGAAATCTATAAGGATAATACGGCCTATATTAGGGTAAATGGAAATAGAACAGAGAAAGTTAATATCCAAAATAGAACTAAGCAGGGGTGCCCACTTTCCCCCATCTTGTTTGCAATGGCAACTGAGATTCTAGCAAATAAAATTAGAAATGATAAGGACTGGAAGGGTTACCGAATTGGGAAACTTGAATTGAAATTAAATCTTTTTGCAGACTATGCCATAATATTGTCTGAAACCCCCATTGAAATGATGCAAAATTAATGGTGGTACTTCAGGAATTTAAAGACCAGTCAGGTCTCTCAATTAATATTGAGAAATCAGAAATATTTTGTTTGAATACAGGTCCCAAAGAGCAAATCGAGATACGAAAAATTTCAGGATTGAAATTAGGATGTAAAAAAATGAAATATTTAGGAATTTGTTAATTCAAAAACCCAAACAAAATTGCTGAGGCAAATTACAATTTAATATGGAAAAAATGCAAAAGCAAATTAAAAAGTGGAAAGATAAAAGTTTGAGAAAAATGGCCAAAATAAGAGCTCTTAAAATGATTATTCCAAAAATGATGTACTTATTCCAAGTTTTACCAGGTACCTTCTCAGGAGTAAAACTAAGGGAATGGGACAATAAAATGAACTATTGGATTGAAGGAAATAAAAAACCTAGAACAAGGAAACGATGGCTGATTGCCAGAGAAAAAGATGGGAGGATGGGGGTGCCCAAATTTAGAATTATATAGAGAAGCATTTCAAATAGAAATATTAATGGAATTACAATCATTGACAGAAAAGAAGTGGGTGAAACTTGAAAGGGAGATTAACAATGTTAATAAAGAGATTTTATTTTAAAAATGGAGTAAAATAGAAATCAATAGATTAGCCGATCCTTTGAAAGCAGCTCTAGATATTTGGTCAAAATGGCAAGGGAAATTAGCAAATAGGAATTCAAAATTATCAACGTTGCATGTTTTGAATATAAATAATGACGTTAATCTAGGTAGAGTTATAAAGGAATTAAATGATAAAGGCATAATGAGAATAGAACAATTATATGAGACAGATGGAAGAGTTAACAGAACTTGCCTCGAATGATGGTTGGGCCAACAAAAATGGTTGCAGATTAATGCAATATGCAAATATTTGAATAAAACTGAGATTAAAGAAGCATTTTTGAGAGAAGAAAACTGTCTAGAGAAAATACTGAAAGAAAAGATTAATGATTCAAAAGGACAGGCTAGTAAGATTTATAGTATGTTACTACAAGTGGAAGAGGAAGTGATTAAAGGCCTAACAAGATACTGGCAAAATGAATTACAGATCAATGAAAATGAGATGGAAGAAGTAGTAGAAAATATATATGATAAAGAACACAAGAATTAGAGAGATGAGAAGGAAAATTTTACATAAATGGTACTTTACGCCAGTAAAACTAGCACACTTCCAGAGGAAAGGAAAAGGAAATTGCTGGCATGGTTGCCAAATAAAAGGAGTTTTTATGCATATGCTCTGGGAATGTGTTGAAGTTCAAAAATTTTGGAAGGAAGTACAGAATGAAATTAACAATATGCTAAACAGTAATTGGATAATCATGAAAGAATCAGCAACACTAGTTAAACATGGGGAACTACGAGAATTTAAAGAAATCAAAACAGCAGCTTTGGAAAGCGCTCAAGCAGTAGTGGTATTAGGGTGGAAGGACAGCAATAAATGGACAATCCAGAATTGGTACTGGTACATGGTAGACCACATCCACTTCGAAATTATGGAAATAAGATTAAATAACTTTGATGAAAATAAATTGGAGAACCTGATGGCACGATGGAATAAGGTGAAAGATTATATCTTAAGCAGAATATATGACGACAATGTGAAAAATAAACTCCAATCACTCTTTGTATGTAAAGAAATGTAAACCGGAGCCAAGGAAGAAATTGAAATTTACTGTAAATAATTTAACCCCCTAAATGGTGGAGGGGTTATTGGTGTTGGGCACTTTTTCTTTAAGATTTTTTTGTTTGTTTGTTGTGATAAAAATTTAATTAAAAAATATTTTTTTAAAAAAATCAGTTAAAAAATGAGGAATAGCATTATAGGTTGCAGACAGGTTACACCCAAATCTTATATATAAAGACGAAGAAGGGAGAATACTGATAGTTCAAATTGAAGATGGGCAAAAGAAAATAACAATTATAGCTATTTATGCGCCATCCATTAATCAACCAACCTTTTTTGCTGACTTACACCAAAAGATACTACACATAGATCCAGAAAATCTTTTAATAATTGGACATTTCAATGCTATTAATGATAGAAAAAAGGCTTAAATAAAATTAAAAATAGGAAAGTACTCCCCTCGACGTTTCAACAAATAAAAAGTGAAATAAAGATAAAAGACATCCTGAAAGCAAACAATATACTTTTCTTCATCCCACACAAATCTTGGTCAAGAATTGACATGGTTTGGGCAGACCAAGAATTGACAAACAAAATATCTGATATAGAAATATTACCCAATACGTGAGCTGACCACAACTCCTTACTTTTGCAGTGGAAGAGTTTCAGAAACAACAGAAAGCAACGATGGACCCTTGACCAATCACTTATGAGAGATAAAAACTACATAACAAAGATGGAAAGAGAATTAACCTTCTTTTTCCAGACAAACTACAATGAGGACACCTTATTAAATAATGTATGGGATACGACCAAGACCTATATACGGGGAATTACTATAGCATACATAGGCAGAAATAAAAAACAAAAAGAAGAACTAAATAGACTAACCAACAAACTTAAAAAACTAGAAAAAAAATTACAAGGAAACCCGAATAATAATAAAATAATTGGTGAACTTAATATAATTAAACACAAGATTAACTTAAAATCACAAGATGAAATAATAAGGAAATTAAAAATGGTAAAACAAAATAACTTTGAATCAGCTAACACACCTGGAAGATGGCTGGCACACAAACTAGCAAAACAAAAAACAGGTAGGACCATCAAAGCACTATATGATAACAACGGGAAAATTAAAACACAAATGGCGGATAAAAAACAAATTGTGCAAACATTCTATGAAGAACTTTACAAAGTAGAAGAACCAAAAGAAGAGATCGTTAGGAAATTCTTGTGGAAATCACTCTCCCAAATATTTCCAAAGAAGACAAAGTAATGCTAAATAGCAACAAATCATCTATTGAATTAAAGAATGCAATAAGCAGACAAAAAAACAATAAATCTCCTGGTCTCGATGGCATACCATTCGAAATTTACAAAAAGCTCCAAACTCACCTAGAAGTAATAATGGTAGAATTATATAACAAAATCTTAGAAAATGGAGACTAAAAATTAACATTGAAAAAGGAGTACGTCAAGGGTGCCCACTGGCACCCCTTAATTTTTATATTAGCCCTACAAACATTTTTTATAAAAATTATAAACACTAGAGAAATCAGAGGATTAAAAATTTAAAAAGAAGAGTTCAAAGCACAAGTGTTTGCTGATGACTTGACTTTTATATTAGAAGATCTCCTGGAAACTGGACCAGCTCTGATAAATGAAATAGAAAATTTTTGTGAAATAGCCGGCTTTAAAATGAACAAAGAAAAAACCAAAATACAGTAATAGTTAAAAATATGTCACGCAAACAAGAATCTAGTTTAGAAACATTGATAAACATAAAGATAGTCTCAAATATCAATATTTAGGTCTTTGGATATCAGCAAAATGTAGTACAATAAAAAGCGATGATTTAAAAATGTATGCAAAAAGAGCCACTGAAGATAAATCAATACTCAACACCGTTCTACTGTTTAGCAGTGACATCAAAATGAACTTTGGACTTGAAAAACTTTCTATATTATCCATGCAGTGAGGAAAAATGAAAAAAATAGAAGGAATAGAACTGGGAAATGGAAGTGTAATGAAAGCATCAGCAAAGGATGATGGTTACAAATACCTAAGCATATTGGAAGCAGATAACATCTTGAATGGAAAAGTCAAAGAGTCAATGCAAAAGAAATACATAAGGAGGGTCCACAAAATATTAAAATCAAAGCATAATTAAAATGCTGGAAACATAATTAAAGCCATTAATACATGGGCAGTTCCAGGGATATGTTACTCATCTGGAATCATCAACTGGACTGGCTGAACTGGAAAACATGGACTGGAAAACACACAAACTTTTGAATATGCACCATGCTTTACATCCACAACGTGACATTGACAAGTTCTATCTGCTAAGAAAAGTAGGAGGCAGGGGGCTATTGCAAATCCATCAAACTGTAGAAGAAGGAAAACAAAATTTGAATGATTATGTGAACCAAAGTACAGAAAAATTGCTGCAGGCCGTGAAAATGGAGAACATTATAAAAACAAGAAAAACAAAGGCAGAATATAAGGAAAAACAGCTGGATGACAGATTAAATAGACAACATGAACAACACTTTGCAAAACATTGAAGGAAAATGTGATGACAACCTTACCTGATGGTGAGCAATCCTATACTGCAACCAAAGTATTGGATTTCAGAAAAACAAATTTTAATGCAATGGGGGAATATTTAAATAATGAATTAAAGGGGAGGGATAAAATGGCAGGAGCAAACACCCAGTGGACTGTATTAAAAAAGGCCATCTTAAAAGCCACAAGACTTTATGTAAAGCAAGTAACTAAAGGTAAAAGGAAGAAGAAACCGCTATGGTTTAGCAATGATGTAAGGGCTATAGTCAATGAAAAAAAGGCTGCCTATAGGAGGTATAAAGAGTCTGGAAGTATAGCTGATAGAGAGGTGTATAAAATGAGACAGAAGGAGGCGAAACAGATAATATATGCTGCTAAAGCCTCAAAAGAGGAAGAAATAGCAAAATCTGTAAAGAAGGGGGATAAAACCTTCTTCAGATATATTAGTGATAGGAAGAAGAAAAATTGCAGCATCACAAAGCTTAGTACCGGGAATAATACATGCATTGATGGGAATAAGGAGATCGCTGACCATTTCAATAGCTACTTCTGTTCAGTTTTCTCAAAAGACACCTTACAAAATAATAATAATACTATAGAGGGATATAGCATTGCTTCCAGCTGTACGGATTCAGCTCCAGTGATCTTAGAAGCCGATGTCTTAGAAGAACTTGAAAGATTAAAGATAAATAAGGCAATGGGTCCAGATGGCATCCACCCCAGAGTTGTTAAAGAACTCAGATCTGTCATTGCTACCCCCCTGACTGATTTGTTTAACAAATCCCTGTTAACAGGAGATGTTCCTGAGGATTGGAGAATGGCCAGTGTTGTGCCTATCCACAAGAAGGGCAGTAGAGAAGAAGCTGGTAACTACAGGCCAGTTAGCTTGACATCAGTTGTAGTTAAAATGATGGAGACTCTACTCAAAAAGAGGATAAATCAGCATGTAAAAAACAATAACTTATTGGACCCAAATCAGCATGGCTTTACTGAAGGCAAATCGTGTCAGACTAATCTCATTGAGTTCTTTGACTATGTCACAAAGGTGTTGGATCAAGGTGGTGCCGTGGATATTGCCTATCTGGACTTCAGCAAAGCCTTTGATACGGTTCCACATAAAGAGCTGAGAGATAAATTAGTGAAGATTGGACTTAATCCCTGGATAGTTCAGTGGATTTCAAGCTGGCTGAAGCATAGACATCAGAGAGTTATTGTTAATGGCGAGTATTCTGAGCAGAGACAGGTTACAAGCGGTGTGCCACAAGGGTCTGTTCTGGGTCCTATTCTTTTTAATATGTTTGTGAGTGACATAGGGGAAGGTTTGGTAGGGAACGTTTGCCTATTTGCCGATGACTCTAAAGTGTGCAATAGGGTTGATATTCCTGGAGGGGTCTGTAATATGGTAAATGATTTAGCGTTACTAGATAAATGGTCAAAGCAATGGAAACTGCAGTTTAATGTTTCCAAATGTAAAATAATGCACTTGGGGAAAAGGAATCCTAAATCTGAGTATTGCATTGGCAGTTCTGTGTTAGCAAAAACTTCAGAAGAGAAGGATTTAGGGGTAGTGATTCCTGACAGTCTCAAAATGGGTGAGCAGTGTGGTCGGGCGGTAGGAAAGGCAAGTAGGATGCTTGGCTGCATAGCTAGAGGTATAACAAGCAGGAAGAGGGAGATTGTGATCCCCTTATATAGAGCGCTGGTGAGACCACATTTGGAATACTATGTTCAGTTCTGGAGACCTCACCTACAAAAAGATATTGACAAAATTGAACGGGTCCAAAGATGGGCTACAAGAATGGTGGAAGGTCTTAAGTATAAAACGTATCAGGAAAGACTGAATGAACTCAATCTGTATAGTCTGGAAGACAGAAGGAAAAGGGGGGACATGATCGAAACATTTAAATATGTTAAAGGGTTAAATAGGGTTCAGGAGGGAAGTGTTTTTAACAGGAAAGTGAACACAAGAACCAGGGGACACAATCTGAAGTTAGTTGGGGGAAAGATCAAAGGCAACATGAGAAAATATTATTTTACTGAAAGAGTAGTAGATCCTTGGAACAAACTTCCAGCAGACGTGGTTGGGAAATCCACAGTAACTGAATTTAAACATGCCTGGGATAAACATATATCCATTGTAAGATAAAATACAGGAAATAGTAAAAGGGCAGACTAGATGGACCATGAGGTCTTTTTCTGCCGTCAGTCTTCTATGTTTCTATGTTTCTACCTGGACATGTCTTAAGATGTGAACCATCAAGAAAGAAATGAAAGGTTTAATACTCGCTGCTCAAGAACAAGCATTACAAACTAATGCCATGAAAATGAAGATACAAAAATCCACTGACAATTCCAACTGCTGACTTTACAATGACAAAGTTGGATCTCTTTCACACTTAGTATGTTAATGCAGCAAAATCGCGCAAACTGATTACAAACTGATTACATAATCGAGTGGTTTAATTAGTCCACTGGTCATTATGTAAATTTATGACATATCTATATGCAAAAAGACATCGGAGTATGAAGTAGAAAAAATGATAGAATATGAGACGGTGAAGGTCTGTATTCAAAAATCCCAAAAGATCTTCACCGTCTCATTTTGGAAGACAACATTTCAAATATCACGGTGGTTGAGAGCTGAAGAGGACACTTTATTGATATCACTGAAAAAAAGAACTGGAAACAATTACAAAATATCACAATCTGGCTATCGAAACTACACAGCTATGGATGAAACATGTAACAGTGAAATCCATTGTCACCATGGAACTTGGTACAATGTCGAAGAATTTCACAAAACACATCAAGGAGGGACTGTTTGTCACCTTCAGGCTGGCGGCGTTTGCGGTGGTGGCGGGAACACAGAGGACACTGACGGCAGTGGTATTGGGAGGACATGACGTACTTCCGGGAGGCAAACAGCGACCCCCTTTTCTGGCAATGCCGCCGGCCTGTCTTGCAGGCAGGCAGCGAAGACGGATGGCTCTGTCGTCAGGCCGGTTAGGACAGAGCCCACGTCAGGCAGAGCCCACACGGTCGACGAGGGTGGAGAGGTAGGGGCGGAGCCCATGTGGATGGGCTCTGCTACCAAGCCGGCAGCCAGCGTGGCTTTTTCTTGGCTTCTTGGGGGAGGAGTCCACGGGGGCCTTGGCCCCTTGTATGGTCGGCTGGGTGCCCCCCCATATGGCTGTTTAGGCTGGGCACTGCAGCATGGGTGCCCGGATGGTATTTTCTCCCGTGGGGGGGCTGGTTTTCCCACGCACTATGAGGTTGTGGGCATGGAGCCCATATGGCTTGACTACGCGGGGGTAATGTTATATGGGGGTATACTTGGCGGTGCCCTGCAATGGCAACACAAGCTTCCCTGGAGGACATGGTTCAGAGTGTGTGGGGCGGAGGCCCAGGTGTGTGGGCTACCCCCCTTATGGTTCACCCCTCCGCCAGATTTTCAGCAAAGGGGGGTGTCCTAGAATCCCCTCTGGGGCCGCCTAGGCCAAATTTGCTTCACCAGCCCCCTCCCCCCATACACACAGGGGTAATTAAATTGGGCTATGTAAGGGATATATAAACGGGTTGATGTCTGGGCCCAACATGGATTCATTATTGCCTACCCACTCCCCCCAGCATTCAATGGACAGTGGTTTATCTTTGTTCTACTCCCCCTTGGGGGGTCATCGTGTATTGGGTTGGGGTCCAGGGGCCTACTGCTTTACACCCTATTTAATATTAATATATGTTATTAACATACTCCAGACCAGTGATGGCGAACTTTTTTTCCTCGGGTGCCAAAAGAGCATGGGTTTGCACTATCACGCCTGCACAAGTGCCCAGACCCAAAGTTCAATGCCTGAGGGGGACAAAAAAAACTTTCCCCACCCCACAGAGGCCCTCTGGAGGCTGGAAATTGCCTGTTTCCCAACTTCTGGTGATCCCAGTATGTTTGATCCCCATGTTTAAACCTCCCCAGACTCAAAATGCTTTCTTGGAGCCAGGGGAGGGTAAAAATTCCCTCCCCCATACCTCCAGAGGCTCTCTGGAAGCCAAAAATCAGCTGGCCAGCACAGACATGCACATTGAAGGTGAGCCAGCAGCTATGGCTCCGCATGTCACCTTTGGCACCCGTGCCATAGGTTCACCATCACTGCTCTACACTCTATTTATGTGGTCAATAGCTGTAGGATTTAAATAAAAATTCTTATCAGGAAAATGGTCATTGTATATTTTATTTATTTATTTATTTATTATTTAGATTTGTATGCCGCCCCTCTCCTGAAAACTTATTTTCCAGTGTTTTGGTTATGCATGGTTCCAGCATTTGGCTACATGAGGGGTTGCCCAGGGCACAAATAATGAAGGGAAGTTAAATTCCTTTGGGCAATGTAGCGCTCTCTTGAAAATGGCCATGCCTACGTCATTGTCTATTGAGAAGGGTCAAATGGAAGGGGGGCATTGTCACAGGAAGAGGTATGTTGGGTATTAAACTTTGTGCTGGAAAGGCATCAGTGTCACGACCTGTGGTTGCAGTTTGCGAGCGGTCTGCCTCTCGTCCCAGATAGGCCTCGTTTTCTGGCACAAACCTTCATCTTCAATTGAGTAATTATATCAAGTTTTTAATATCTATACCATGCAAGGAAATTCGTGATAATAGGTGCCATTAGGGGCTCTACACCCCGGCGAGATTACAATATGGCAATGGGTTAAATTTGAAGTTTTGAGGAGTAAATTGGCATGGCACAGGACACCGCTTAGGTTGTTTAGCGACGATTAAATATAGACTATCTGAAATATTCAAATTTTATTCAGAACTAAATTCTAAATATACAGTACCTTCTGTATTCATTAGAGGGTTGCGGGATAGGGCAGGATTTATATTTATGATCTGTGTTCTTTTAGCTTTGTGCAATACCAAGTATATGCAACCAAATCATCGGAATATGTTTATAATAGTAATAGTATAATTGGCAATTTTTTCCAGAATTCTGGCAGCTGGGAGTTGGGCCCAGCGGCCAGTTCACTTTGGGGGACGGTGGGCAGGCTACCCTGGGGTGGCTAGATGGCTTCCACCGGCATTGGTGATTCATGGACCCAGTAAGTTAATGGAGGGTGGGCCTCTCTCCCCTGCAATCTATGGCTTTACTACCCTGAGCCTTGTAGCTAGTCAGGTCAGGAGTCAGTTGGTAAGCGACAGTTCACCCTCGTAACACCCAGTTAGCTACCACAAGTCAAAGGGTTCCCAAGTCACCCTCAGCTACATACTGTCAGTAAAAAGGAATGTGATGGGTGGGGGGGAGTGTAGCTGCCCCCACCCGGCATGGTGGCTGAGTTGCCACACACTCCCCCCTCTCGGTCTGATGAGTCGGCCGGCGCATGCAAACTTTTAAGCATCCGGCGTCTGGGGGCAGGTTCAGTCTGCTGGCCAGTGATTGGTGAGGATGCCAGGGTGTGCCTGGGGGGATGGAACTATCCACGCCCCACAAGTAGGAGGCACCACCTGGAGCAGATTTCCTGATACCATATGTTATGGCGGTATAATTGCATTATCCCCTAAACCAACATCCCAATTCCCCACTACAGGAGCTGGCCCAGAGCCAACCACAACACCATCCCCACCGGAAGGCCCCTCCCCTGAACCCTGCACATAGGATAAGGCTTGTCCGGAAACTGTACATGAAAATCCCGAATGAGCTCAGGTGCATCCACCTGGGGGGCCGCCACCCAAGAACAATCACCCGAATCTCCCTCGATCCATTGTATCAAATATTGAAAACCATCCCCCAATCATCGTGAATACTGAATGATGTGGATCGGGGCATCAGGCAGATGATCCCGAACACAGGGTGCAGATGGGCCTGATACACCAGGACAGAACAGGCAGTCAGGACTAACAGGAACCAATAGGGAGCGATGAAACACCGGGTGGATCCTCATTGAGGCAGGCAGGGACAGATGATAGGCCACAGGGTTGACAACCTGCTCCACTGGGAAAGGACCCATGAATCATGGATCCAACTTCCGAAGGGGCGACTCCGAGGAAATGTACTTTGTGGAAAGCCACACCTGATCTCTGACAGCCAACGGGGGAATATCACAATGGGAATGGTCGGCATACCTCTTGTAATCTTCCTTGGTTTTATTGAGGTATCTCTTCACCATTTCGTGCACTGACTGTAGCTCAGACAGGAACACCTCCGCAGCCGGGACCGGAGAGTCCAAAAGAGTCAGCGGGAAAAAACAGGGACAAGAGATACCATGACCATTCGGACAGCCGGTCCGCCATGAAGCACTGCAGGTACTGTTCTAGAATGCCAATGACCTTCTCGGTGCCACCATCGGTCTGGGGGTGCTGCATAGATGTCAAACAGACTTGCACCCACAAAGCCGACACGGGTTTCTTATTTATTTATTTATTTATTTGTCTATTATTTATTTATTTATTTATTTATTTATTTCTTTTATTTATTGGATTTGTATGCCGCCCCCTCCGTAGACTCAGGGTGGCTAACAACAGTGATAAAAACAGAATGTAAAAACCCAATACTAAAACAGCTAAAAACCCTTGTTATAAAACCAATCATACATACAAACATACCATGCATAAATTGTAGAAGCCTAGGGGGAAAAGAATATCTTAGTTCCCCCATGCCTGACGGCAGAGGTGGATTTTGAGGAGCTTACGAAAGGCAAGGAGGGTGGGGCTGTTCTAATCTCTGGGGGGAGTTGGTTCCAGAGGGCCAGGGCCGCCACAGAGAAGGCTCTTCCCCTGGGCCCCGCCAAACGACATTGTTTAGTTGACGGGACCCGGAGAAGGCCCACTCCGTGGGACCTAACTGGTCGCTGGGATTCGTGCGGCAGAAGGCGGTCCCTGAGATAATCTGGCCCGCTGCCATGAAGGGCTTTATAGGTCATAATCAAAATGTGGAATTGTGAATGGAAACTGATCGGCAACCAATGCAGACTGTGGAGTGTTGGTGTGACATGGGCATATTTAGGGAAGCCCATGATTGCTCTCGCAGCTGCATTCTGCACGATCTGAAGTTTCCGAACACTTTTCAAAGGTAGCCCCATGTAGAGAGCATTACAGTAGTCGAGCCTCGAGGTGATGAGGGCATGAGTGACTGTGAGCAATAACTCCCGATCCAGATAGGGCCGCAACTGGTGCACCAGGCGAACCTGGGCAAGCGCCCCCCTCGTCACAGTTGAAAAATGTTTCTCTAATGTGAGCTGTAGATCGAGGAGGACGCCCAAGTTGCGGACCCTCTCTGAGGGGGTCAATGATTCCTCCCCCCAGGGTAATGGATGGACAGATGGAATTGTCCTTGGGAGGCAAAACCCACAGCCACTCCGTCTTATCAGGGTTGAGTTTGAGTCTGTTGACACCCATCCAGACCCCAACAGCCTCCAGGCACCGGCACATCACTTCCACTGCTTCACTGACTGGACAAGGGGTGGAGATGTAAAGCTGGGTATGATCTGCGTACTGATGATACCTCACCCCATGCCCTTGGATGATCTCACCCAGCGGTTTCATGTAGATATTAAATAGTAGGGGGGAGAGGACTGACCCCTGAGGCACCCCACAGGAGAGTAACCTAGAGGTCGACCTCTGACCCCCCACTAACCCTGACTGCGACCGACTGGAGAGGTAGGAGGAGAACCACTGAAGAACAGTGCCTCCCACTCCCAACCCCTCCAGCCGGCTAGAAGGATACCATGGTCGATGGTATCGAAAAACGCTGAGAGGTCAAGCAGCACCAGGACAGAGGATAAACCCCTGTCCCGGGCCCGCCAGAGATCATCCATCAGAGCGACCAAAGCAGTTTCCATGCTGTAGCCGGGCCTGAATCCTGACTGCTGAGGACCTAGATAATCGGCTTCTTCCAAGGACCGCTGGAGTTGGAGCGCCACCACCTTCTCAACAACCTTCCCCATGAAGGGAAGGTTGGAGACTGGGCGATAGTTGTTAAGAATGGCTGGGTCCAGGGAAGGCTTCTTGAGGAGGGGGCACACAAGTGCCTCCTTGTAGGGAGCCGGGAAGGACCCCCTCCCCAGAGAAGCGTTGACAATCTCCTGGACCCAGCTCCGTGTCACCTCCCTGCTGGCCGAAACCAGCCAGGAGGGACACAGATCCAGCAAACAGGTGGTGGAACTCACAGCTCCAATGACCTTGTCCACTTCATCAGGTGTCACCAGATCACTCTTCCCAGACAGATGGACAAGTATGGATCCCAGTCCCAATTGGAGTCAAGGTCCGCCCGGATCCGAGCGATTTTATCAGCGAAAAACGCATTATAATCCTCGGCACTAATCTGCAAGAGCTCCCCAACTCCCCCTTGGTTAAGAAAGGAGCGGGTCACCCTAAACAGAGCGGCCGGGCGGAATTCCGCTGATGCAATCAAGGCAGCATGATACGCGCATCTTGCCACCTTGAGCGCCACTTTGTAAGTCTTAATATTGTTGTGATTCCGTCTGAGGCCCCTCAGGGAACAGCTGATCCTCTGCCGGCTTCCTGCTCAGAGGGGGAGGATGAGGAACAGGAGGTTCAGGCAGACGGGGAGGAGGAATCTCAGGCTGAGGGAGAGGAAGGACAGCCAGAGTCCCCCGAGCAAGCAGCCTGGATTCCTTAGATGAAAATGCACAAGCAATAATCGATCTCCGGCAGAGAAGAGCAACACAACGAAGGGGACAATTAGCCAGGTACTTTCAGCACTAAAGAGGCAACAGCTGGGTTTGGGTGTGGTGCTCTCTGGAAAGGCTGAAAAGGCAGACCCACCCTTCCTGGCTTGTGGAGTATTATCTTTGGGAGTCCTGGGACCTGGCTGTGATCTTTGGCGTCTTGGAATTCTGGTTTGTGACTTTGAATACTGAAACCTTGGGGGGAAAAGGTGTGGGTCTTATTCTCTACAGTGGTGGGTGTGCCAGCAAGAAGTCTGCTGTATTGTCTGGCCATCAGGACTCTGCTGTGAAGTCTCATAGCCTGCCTGTTGGGAAGAACAGGTTTTTCTCTGTGTTTATTTTTCAAACTACAAAGTGCTTTTGCTTTTACCAGCGTGTCTGGCTGCTTTTTCCAGTTGGTGTTGAAGTCTGGGGGCACCCAGACAGAACAGTATAATACTCCACCAACCACCAGACACCTGGTTCTCATTTTGGAGGGGTGGTTTGGTTGTTTATTTTTCTTGCTCTCTGTTGCTGGTTCCTTGTTGGGCATTTTTTGCTTTTTGGCTTCCTGTTTTTGCCTGCCACCATGGACGTTTCTGCAGCTGACATGCAGGCTGTCTTTGCAGAGTTGCGAGGGGACATTGCTCAGTTGACCCAGACGGTCCTGATATTACAACGCCAGGTGGAGGTTTTGTCCCAGCCGGCCCCACCCCAGGCGGCCCCTGTGGTACCTCCTCCAGCACCTTTGCCCAGAAGGAAATGTTTTGTGGCGATGCCGGAAAAGTTCTGGGGGGACCGACGGCTGTTTTCTGCGTTCCAGAGCCAGGTGCAGCTCTTTATCAACGCCCAGATGATGCACTTCCCGGGGGATGACCACAAGGTGGCGTTTCTGTGTAGCCTGTTGGCTGGCCCTGCAGCGTCGTGGGTGGCTCCTTACCTGGCTCGGGATGACCCGCTACTTCAGAACTATGCTGCTTTCTGTGACCTGCTGCGGCACCAATTTGCGGACCCGGTGCAGGAGCAGACGGCCACGTGGGCGCTGAAGCAACTGCGCCAGGGTTCGCGTCCCCTGGCGGACTACATGGCTGACTTTCGGTCTCTGGCCGGGCAAGTCCAGTGGAATGAGGCTGCCCTGATCGAGGCCTTTCAGGACGGACTATCGGACACTATGTTAGATGAACTAGTGCATGAGGTGCTGCCCGGCACTTTGGACGCTTTGGAGTAGCATTGCTTGGCCATAGAGGCCAGGCTGTTGGCCAGGGAAGTCCGTCGAGCGGGACGGTCCAACCACCGTGCGTCAGGCGTCCCGCCGACACCTGTTCCGCGGCAGGGGTTGTCGACCGTAGGCACCCCAGCTCCGGTCCCTGCACCCCGACGTTTTTCACCAGCGCTGCCTCCACGCCTGATGGATCGTGTTGCCGCCGGGGAGCCGATGGACGTGAGTTACGCACGACCCCGACAGACCCCGGAGGAACGAGGGCGTCGGCGGGCGGCAGGGTTGTGTTTTTATTGTGGGGCCCCAGGACATTTTGCTGTCGTTTGTCCCCACAAGAGGCGGAGCACGGTGGCTGCCGTCGTTCCCGTACCTTCCAGCTCTCCCGTGCTTCCCATGGCGTCCCCTGTGCAGTTCCAGGAGACAACCCCTTGTGTCCCCGTCCCTGTTATGAACTCTCTGATGGCGGGGCCTTCGTCTGGACGTACTCCGTCGCCGGAACGATCGGGAAACGAGGGAGGCCCGGCTTGGTGGCAACACTAGGTCGGGCGGGGATCCCACTTTCTCCTGACTTCACGGCTACCGACTTCGGACCGTTTCGACACCTGACGCTTGCGGTGACTCTGCATATTGCGCAACGGACTCGGACTTATCCAGCGTTGGCCCTCGTGGATTCGGGGGTGACGACGAATTTCTTGGACGAAGCCTTTGCCCAATGCCATTCCTTGCCCCTTTGTCCTGTCATCCCGCCGTTAACTGTGGAGCCCATCGATGGGCGGGTATTGCTGGCTGGTCCCATCCGTTTCCAGACCCTGCCGGTGCGGATGTGCATCGGAACTCATGAGGAGGCCCTGCAGTTTTATGTTACCAAGGGGCTTCATTTTCCCCTCGTGCTGGGGTTGTCGTGGCTGCGCGCGCATGACCCGCATGTGGTGTGGTCCTAGAACCTGGTCACATTCTCCAGTTTGCAGTGCGTGGACCACCACCGACATGTGTGCGCAGCCCACGGCCCAGTAGTTCCCGCGATCCAGTTACCCCGTTGCCTCGAGGAGTTCGCCGATGTGTTTAACGAGAAGGAGGCGGATCGGCTACCACCGCATCGGACGTACGACTGTGCCATCGACCTGATCCCTGACGCCAAGCTCCCGGCTGGTCGTTTGTACTCCATGTCAGAGCCGGAGCTTGTGGCCCTCAAGGAGTTTGTGGAAAAGAATTTGGCCAAGGGATTTATTTGGCCATCCAAGTCCCCTTTGTCTGCCCCTGTTTTGTTCGTGAAAAAGAAAACGGGCGATCTTCGCCTCTGTTGTGACTATCGGCGCCTTAACGCCATCACGGTGCGGAATAGGTACCCCTTGCCCTTGATCCCTGAACTCATGGACCGGTTGCGGACGGCAACGGTGTTCATCAAAATTGATTTGCGCAGTGCGTACAATTTGGTCCAGATGCGGGCTGGGGATGAGTGGAAGACAGCGTTTGGCACGCGTTACGGCCACTTTGAATACACCGTGATGCCATTTGGCCTCACCAACGCCCCGGCCGTGTTTCAACATCTGATGAATGACGTGTTCCGGGACATGTTGGACCATTTTGTGGTGATTTACCTTGATGACATTTTAGTGTATTCCCCGAACCATGCCTTGCATTTGGACCATTTGCGCCGGGTCCTGCTCCGGTTGCGGGAGCAGCATTTGTATGCCAAGCTGGAGAAGTGCCAATTCTTCCAGACTACCGTAGAATTCCGTGGGCACATTTTGTCTCCAGGTGGCATTTCCATGGACCCGGGCAAAGTGGCCGCACTTCAGTCTTGGCAACCTCCACGACGGGTGAAAGACGTACGTCTTTTGGGGTTTGCGAACTACTATCGGGCTTTTGTTCCGGGGTATGCCACGTTAACCACGCCCTTGACTCGGTTGTTACAAAAACAAGTCCCGTTTGGTTGGGGGGAGGCGGAACAGCGGGCTTTTGATGCCCTGAAAGCGGCGTTCATGGCGGAACCGCTTCTGCGCCATCCTGATCCGCTCGGCCGTTTGTGTTGGAAACAGACGCCTCAGATGTAGCGGTTGGCGCAGTGCTCCTCCAAGCCCATCGTCCCGGTGACATGCTGTTTCCGTGTGCCTACTTCTCCCGCAAATTGTCTCCCTCGGAAAGGAATTATACTATTTGGGAGAAGGAACTCTTAGCGGTGAAGGCCGCCTTTGAGCATTGGCGGCATTACCTGGAGGGGGCCCGTCACCAAATCGAGGTACGGACGGACCACCGGAACCTCGAGTATCTGCAGACGGCTCCTAAATTGAACCAGAGACAGATCCGCTGGTCCTTCTTTTTCGCGCGGTTCAATTTCCGCATCAGGTACACTCCCAGCGCCCAGAACCCTCGAGCAGACGCCTTGTCGTGCAAGCCGGAGTACACGCACCCGAAGGAGCCGGCTCCTCTGCAGACGGTTCTACCCCCTGCAGCTTTGGCTGCGACTCAGGACCCAGTGGACTTGCATCGCCATTTACGGGAGGCGCAGCGGGAGGATGGGTTTGTAGCGCAGAGGGTGCGGGAGTTAACACCCAATTCCCCCTGGACATTTCAAGACGGTCTGCTTCGGTACCGGGGGCAGCTGTATGTTCCCGCTGGCCCAGTGAGAGGGTTGATTATGACCCAGCGTCATGACTGTCCAGTGGCGGGGCATTTTGGCCTGTTCAAAACATTGGAGCCGGTCTCTCGGACATTCTGGTGGCCACGCATCCAAGATGATGTGCGTTCCTATGTGGCCACCTGTGTCCGGTGTCGTACGGCCAAGGGGGTGACTGGAGCCCCACCAGGATTACTGCAACCTTTGCCCACGCCTGAGAGACCCTGGGGTGCCGTGTCCATTGACTTTGTAACTCATTTGCCTTCCTCTGCTCGCTTCACGGTAGTCATGGTGGTGATGGACATGCTCACCAAGATGGTCCATTTTGTACCTTGCACTAGGGTGCCCACTGCCCAACTCACGGCCCAAATGTTTATCAGCCACGTGTTTAGGTTACATGGGCTTCCGGATCGGGTGGTCTCTGACAGGGGAACACAATTCACAGCCCGGTTTTGGCGGGAATTGATGTCGGCCCTGAATGTGTCTGTGTGCCTCGCATCGACGCAGCACCCCCAGACCGATGGAGGCACAGAAAAGGTCATAGGGATACTGGAGCAATACCTGAGGTGTGTAGTGGCGGATCGCCAGACTGATTGGTCCAGGTTCCTCCCTGTAGCGGAGTTTGCTTTCAACAACTCACGCCACTCCTCGACCCGGCTCACGCCCTTTTTTGCCAATTATGGCTTCCATCCTCGCTTCTTTCCCATGACCCTCCTAGATTCTCCGGTGCCTGCTGCCGAGGACTTTCTCTCGGAGCTGCAGGCGGTCCACGAGATGGTGAAGAGGTACCTGAATAAAGCCAAGGAGGACTATAAGAGGGTGGCTGACCGCTCCAGATGGGATGTGCCCCCCTTGGTGGTGGGGGATCAGGTGTGGCTGTCCACGAAATATGTAGCCTCCGAATTACCCAGACACAAATTAGATCCCCGGTTCCTGGGTCCTTTTCCCGTTGAACGGGTGATCAATCCGGTGGCCTACCGGCTCACCCTGCCGGCCAACTTGCGGGTTCACCCTGTGTTTCACCGTTCGCTGTTAGTCCCTGTCCCTCCCGATTGTCCGCTCCGTCCCAATGTTCCCATGTTTCCTGCCCCATGTGTTCGTGACCACCTCCCTGAAGCTATGGTACATGACATTTTGGATTCCCGTTGGGTGGACGGTTGCTTCCAGTACAAGGTGCAATGGGTGGAGGGGGACCCTGATGATTGCTCCTGGGTGGAAGCGGCATTGTTGGACGCTCCCGACCTTATTCGGGATTTTCATGCCCAGTTCCCTCAGAAACCACGTCGTCTCCGCTGGCAGATGGGGAGGGGCCTTCCACGGGGGGATGGTGTTGTGATTCCGTCTGAGGCCCCTCAGGGAACAGCTGATCCTCTGCCGGCTTCCTGCTCAGAGGGGGAGGATGAGGAACAGGAGGTTCAGGCAGACGGGGAGGAGGAATCTCAGGCTGAGGGAGAGGGAGGACAGCCAGAGTCCCCCGAGAGGGAGCTCTCCCCAGCAAGCAGCCTGGATTCCTTAGATGAAAATGCACAAGCAATAATCGATCTCCGGCAGAGAAGAGCAACACAACGAAGGGGACAATTAGCCAGGTACTTTCAGCACTAAAGAGGCAACAGCTGGGTTTGGGTGTGGTGCTCTCTGGAAAGGCTGAAAAGGCAGACCCACCCTTCCTGGCTTGTGGAGTATTATCTTTGGGAGTCCTGGGACCTGGCTGTGATCTTTGGCGTCTTGGAATTCTGGTTTGTGACTTTGAATACTGAAACCTTGGGGGGAAAAGGTGTGGGTCTTATTCTCTACAGTGGTGGGTGTGCCAGCAAGAAGTCTGCTGTATTGTCTGGCCATCAGGACTCTGCTGTGAAGTCTCATAGCCTGCCTGTTGGGAAGAACAGGTTTTTCTCTGTGTTTATTTTTCAAACTACAAAGTGCTTTTGCTTTTACCAGCGTGTCTGGCTGCTTTTTCCAGTTGGTGTTGAAGTCTGGGGGCACCCAGACAGAACAAATATGAGCTCTTACAAGTGTTCAATCGGATTCAGACTTGCTCTTCCTCCATCGCTTCTCTAGACGTCTCTTCTGGCATTCTTCCAGAATCGTGCCGTGAATTGGGTCCCCCTGTCTGACACCACCCAGTCTGGGAGGCCATGGAACCGGAAAACATGTTGTATAAATTGTATGCGCTCCTTAAATCTATTTTGAAAAACACTTTGGTGAATCGCAGATGTTCCATTAACTTCGAGATCAACGGCAAGTGGTACTGGTTGCACACAGTGATGGCAATAAGTCGTCGGTAATCGGAGCACAGTTGCAGATTTCCTGTCTTTTTCTTCACAAACAAGATGGTTTTGAATAGCATCCCTGAAGTTCGCGGCGGTGTGGGCAGCCCTCGCGGAAGGACGTCTTTTGGCATAATACAGGAACCTGGCTGTTAAGTGCCCCCTTCCCCCTTGATTGTTAGGTGTATGATGCCCCACAGTGCGGGGTCTTACGTCAGCGTCCCTCAGGGGAGACACTGTGTAGCCCAAGGTGGGCAGCACGAGAAGGACTTATGGAGCCAGATTGGTGATGTAGGGGGGTCCCCGGTTTGGAATAGCATCCCCTCCAATGTACAAGGGTGTGTTTGGGCCAATGTGGGCAGTACGAGTTGGGTGCACTCTGTGTTATATGTTTGAGCATTGGCACCTTCAAGATTGGGCTTTAGGGCAGTGTTTCCCAACCTTTTTTGAGCTGCGGCACATTTTTTACATTTACAAAATCCTGGGGCACACCACCAACCAAAATGACACTCTAAGACAGTACATATTATACATTTTGCCCCCCCCCCATGTGTGTGTGTGTATATACACTCTTGAACCATTTCCAAAAACAGGTGAGGACTGGGAGTTTTTTCCCTCTTATTCTTTGGGTGCTTTTTATCATATGCTTTAAATCAAGAATCACTTCTCTCTTTTGTTTCTCTCTCTTTCCTCTCATTCTCTGCCTCAATTATTTTCTCATTTCTCGTTTTTTCTCCCCTTTTTTCTCACATTTCTCTCTCTCCCTCTCCTTCTCTCTCTTGCTTTCTTTCTCTCTCTCCCTCTCTCTCTTGCTTTCTTTCTCTCTCTTTCTCTCTCCCCCCACTCTCCCTTGCTTTCTCTCTCGCTTTCTTTTTCTCTTGCTTTCTTTATCTCTCTCTCTCTTTCTTTCTCTTTTTTGTTTCTTTTTTCTCACTCTTTGTCTCTCTTGCTTTCTTTCTCTCTGTCTTTCTCTCTCCCCTCTTGCGGCACACCTGACCATGTTCCACGGCACACTAGTGTGCCACGGCACACTGGTTGAAAAACACTGCTTTAGGGGCCTGGGAGGAGCCTGGCGGTGGTGCAGGAGGGGGGAGTAGGGTAGGCTCACTGGTAAGTTACCCTCCCCTGCTGTGATGGTAAGAGACTGAAAAATTGGAAAAAACAGCAACAATGTGATCTCCTTTGGGCACCTTTGGGAAGGTGATGGGCCGCTCCCCGACATAATTACAAGGCTGGGCCATCACCTTGTAACTTACCAGTGAGCCCTTGGGGCTCACCCACCACATGCCCAGAGATGACAAACTTATACATGTGTGTAATTTTTAGGGCAAGATCACACAACCTCAATTTGCAACACCTAAACTCACCTATCTAGGAATAAATCCAGTTACTGTATACTCATCTTTCATTGCTAAAATATGTCTTTTAGTTAGGAAATGGGTCATACTAAAGCTTTGCCAAAATCTTCAGGGTTTTAGAGGTGGCTGAATAGGGACAGGTGCTAAGAAATTGTGTTTTGTTTAAGAATACTATCCTCAGTAACGCTGAATGCTGTCAAATGTTTTGTTTTTAAACACCAAATTCTGATCCACTGATTTATTTATTTATTTAGTCAAGTATGTATTAGTAGTACAGTATACAGAAACATAACAATGTTTATATACGTGATACTAGTAACATTAGGACAGGGGACGGAAGGCACGCTAGTGCACTTATGCACACCCCTTACTGACCTCTTAGGAATTGGATGAGGTCAACAGTAAAGGGTAACGTTTTGGGGGTTAAGTGATAATACTACAGAGTCAGGTAGTGAATTCCATGCATTAACTATTCGGTTATTAAAGTCGTATTTCTTATAGTCGAATTTGGAGCAGTTTACTTTAAGTTTGTATCTATTGTGTGCTCGTGTATTGTTATGATTGAAGCTAAAGTAGTCGCTGACAGGAAAGACATTGTATCAGCTGATTTTATGGGCTATGTTTAGGTCGTGTTTAACGCACGTAGTTCTAAGATTTCTAAACCTAGGATTTCTAAGTCTAGTTCCGTAGGGTATTCTGTTGCGAGTGGAGGAGTGAACATTTTCTAAAGTGTTTATGTTCCTGATCGCATGCTATAGAAATACAGTACTTATATCCAAGAATATAGATATGGGATAAACTTCAAACTTTTCACCCAACCTTTGATGACATTTCAGGAATGAAAGTAGAGGTCCCCGCCTGCTCACCAGAAAAAGTCGTAAAGATTTTTAATGGCAACGATTACTACCAGGTAAACGTGCAAAGATTTGCAACTTTCAACATGAGAGAAAGGGAGTTCATATTACCTCTTGACGGACTGGAATGACAGGTTATTTCACAATAGGCAGAGGAACGCGGAAATCATTCTAAATTCCTGGCACGGAGGCAACGATTCTCTCCCCACCATTTTGCAATTCGACAGCCAGCAAGACTCGAGTTAAGCTGAAAGCCCATTAGATACGTCAGAAGCATGTGATCAGTCGTCTCAGAGGCAATTGCCCACTCCAGAACCTTTAGCCTATTTCCTGCACTTGGTGGAAAATCCCGCCCTCATCTACAGTTCGCCTGCTGATTGGCGCCCGAGCGACAACATGTTGGCCTTCGGCCTCTTCTCCGCCTTCAGTATCTCCTTTTGAGCAGCCACGCGCGTTTGCCTTTGAGGGCGCCGGCGTGAGAACCTGTGGATTCTCTGCCGCTTCTTGTTCGGGCAAGGTCGCCTAGGAAACGGGCCAGGGGTGATCCGACCGAGCCTCTCTATGGCCGCGGTTGTGGCCCAGGGGGGAGCGATGGGTCCCCTAGTGGGAGCCATCGACCAAGGGACCAGTTCCACAAGGTTCTTGGTAAGCGCAAATAAATACGAGGAGCGGTCGTTGTTTCCATTCGAGAGAGCAAAGCGAACGAGCCACAAAGGAAAGGCGATTCCATTTGGGAATGTGGAGGACCCCGGCCGGGAGAGGCGACGGGCATGTGACTGCAAGGGGAGCCACTTGTCCGATGGACTGGGCGGGATAGGCGGCAGGACTTCCCTTATCAGGTGTTCAGATTCATCTATAGAAGCGACAGGAAGGATAGATGAATGGACAGTTGAATAGCGATAGAATGAAGTTGTTTTGACCCACTGCGAAATAAAACGAAAGGATTCTGGAGTAGAGGATGTCTTTTGGATGCAAGCCTTCACTGGTTCATTTAGCAAGTCATTAACATAATTATCCTGCTCCTTTGTCTTTCTTTTTGACAGGAAAATAGAACAGATTTTTACTGTTTCTAAATGGGATTATATTTTTAATTGCTCCTAAAGCAATTAAAGAAGTAGAAAAAAATTTATCCTTCTACTGGAGTGAAAGATAGTTTCAATTGGTTTGGCTTCCATTAGCAGCTAGAATATGTACCTTTTTGTCATTCTTGGAAGCCAGGTTTCAATAAGCAAAGTCAAGAAAAACAAGATTGACTTAACAACTGCATGATTTAATTAACAGTTGCAAAAAGTTCATAAAATGGGACAAAACTCACTTAACAACTGCCTTACTGAGCAATGGAAATTTTGGTCCCAATTATGTTAAGTTGAGGATGCTTTCAATGAGGATTTTATAAAGCAGTTTTGTCCTTTTCATCCTCTTCCATTTGAAATCCTTATGCATATCCTGTGTATGGAATGGTTTTGGCATCACACTCTAAGGCTGGACATACTCAGATCATTACATATTCTTTAAATCCAGAGGCAGTGGAAGTTTTTTTTAATGGCATCTAGGTATTTTCAGTGCAAGTTATGTAAATTATCTTGGGCATTTTAATTTTAATCCTATATAACAAAGTGAAGGTTTTTTTAATTTTTGTCAGATTGACTTCTGCTCATTACACTGGAAGTTTTAGTGACTGGTATCAGAAAGGAATTTCTGTAATTTAAGTGCTGTAAAATAATTTTGTAAAAACCTGTGAATTTCACTAATGACATTTCTATTTTTCCCCACTCTAAATATGTCACTTCTTTTTAAAAGGTAAAAGTTACTTGGAGAACAGACTAGAATTCATGAACTTGTTCTTGAATTATGAGTGTGGTAGATGAAATTCATTAACAAGCTAAAGTACCTGCTTTGTTGAAGTAAAATGCCATCACAGAATGTTTATATTGAAGAATATTTAGATTAAAACAATTTTACTCTGGAAATGTGCCAGGAAAAAGTATATTATGTTAAAGGGTTAAATAAGGTTCAGGAGGGAAGTGTTTTTAATAGGAAAGTGAACACAAGAACAAGGGGACACAATCTGAAGTTAGTTGGGGGAAAGATCAAAAGCAACGTGAGGAAATATTATTTCACTGAAAGAGTAGTAGATCCTTGGAACAAACTTCCAGCAGACGTGCTTGGTAAATCCACAGTAACTGAATTTAAACATGCCTGGGATAAACATATATCCATCCTAAGATAAAACACAGGAAATAGTATAAGGGCAGACTAGATGGACCATGAGGTCTTTTTCTGCCGTCAGTCTTCTATGTTTCTATGTAACTGTACAGAAAGTTTAAATGTTTTGGTCGCAAACTGCTTTCAAACATTTTTATTAATAATGATACTAAATCCAGTTTTTTATACTATATATATTAAAAGTTACAAATGGAATTCGTTCTTCAGAAGGAATTGTGAACTGGCAATGACTTTATAAAAGTGGTGCCAATAGCAGCTGCAAAGACTAAGTAACCAGTGAGTGGACTGATTCTTATAAACCTATCTGGGTAAGGAGAATACCACTCATAATGAGTTCATGTGCCCCCCATCAGAAGATTAGAGGGCAGCGGTTTTCCATGTTTGAGCTCCAGGAAACCATAGAATCTGCCATCTTGCAAGCCTTTTAAAAAGATTTTAACTTTATATTTCATGTTTCTAAACTGCCCTTCTCCTTCAAAGTTACTAAGTTCACAAACCTCATTTTCTAATTACTTTTGAAAATTGACTATTAACCATTTAAAAATTATTATCAACCTTTAGAATTACAAGTATGAAAAGAATATGAGCTCAATAACTTAAATTAAACAGCAACTACCTAAATAAAATTTTGAGCTAAAAAGTTATAAATGAATTAATGATTCAGATAAATTTGGAATATTTTTACTATATGATTTTGGAATTAAGTTTAAAAAATAATCAACTTCTTGTGGGAAACAAACCTATTTTGGCTATCCTGCCTCTTGCAAATCATAACAGAAGATAAATGATGATTTTATAAACTAGATCGAGAAGGGACAAAAGTTTATAAGCAGAAGTAAAATGTACAAATCTTTTGTGGATGCCATTTAATACAAAATGACACAAAACATTAAAACAACCAAAATATTACACAAGGTCTTTGAAGAATGGAGTAAGAAATTAGTAACCATTTTATCAGCATTGCCAGTGCTATTGTCTTCTTGTTAAGGAACTTTGACCCTGTGTAGCTAGAATGAAAGGGACGTGTTGTTGAACTCTTCAAGACTTGATGCAGACAGAATGTCTACAGGTTGAGAGGTACAGATTAAACAGATAGCACTTCCTAATTGGAAGGGTTGCTGAGAATTTAGATAAAATAGTGGATAAATTTCTTTTAAGACAAAAGCAATGTTTATTTAATTCAATTTGGTTACCATCCAACTCCATTTGACACTTTTTATCTCAAAAATGGCCTGTTAATTGCTTTTTATAAGGCATTTAGTATGGTCCTTTCTAAGTATCTGGATGCAGAGGAAATGATGATTTGATAAATGAGCAAAAAGAAAGTCGGAATGGGATCTTTAGGCTCCGAACCTTGGCCGTGCCACCTTTGCCTCCAGTCACCCATCTCAGTCCATTCACAGCTAGCTTTTCTCTTTTGCTGGCCCTTCCCTGGCCATTCTATATTTTTTTTATTTTTTTATTTATTTATTTATTTATTTATATTTTAATGCCGCCCTTCTCCTTAGAATCAGGGTGGCTTACAACATGTTAGCAATAGCACTTTTTAACAGAGCCAGCATATTTCCCCCACAATCCAGGTCCTCATTTTACCCACCTCGGAAGGATGGAAGGCTGAGTCAACCTTGAGCCGGTGATGAGATTTGAACTGCTGACCTATAGATTTACAGTCAGTTTCAGTGGCCTGCAGTACAGTACTTTACCTGCTGCGCCACCCCAGCTCTTGGCTGATGGGCCTCTGGCCTTCCGCTCCTCACCCTTTGCCCTGACCCATTCTCTGTGACACTGTTTGTCTTGGGTGTTTCAATATATGGGACAAGAAGTCGCTGACCAATCAGGTAACAGGCAGCAATGATGGTGCTGGGAAGGGTGACTGAAGGGGCTGGGAGGGGGATGCAATTGGTGACAGCTGATAGAAGAGTAAGATCTGTGTGCAGCTCCTGGTGGGGCTGCAGGCTGTGGATATTAGGCAAACACTGTCTACGCACAGCTCCTGAAGGGGACTGTGGTGGTATCGGCAAATGCTACCTGCTTGCAGCTCCTGGGAGAACTGGGGAGGCAATAGTAAGTGGTAAGCATGGTTGCTACTGGTGTGTTTGGGTATGTGTATCAAATGATGTGCCGTGTAATGGGAGGTCTGCCTCCTTTATCTAATTGTGCTGCGTTCCTTTCATTAATTCCTTATCCCTCCTTCGTTTTTCTAAATCCCCTTTTTTATAACTAAATGCCCCTAAAAATTCCGCAATTACTTTCAGAAATTAAATGTCAATTCATATTAGATATTTTATATCTTATATATAATGCCATTTACAATACAGGAGAGGGCAAATATTTTTCCAATTTCAAAGCTTAAACAGATTCATTATACTTGTGTCTTCCCATCTAATGCTTCAGATATAACATTTTAATTTTATTTCCACAGGTCGAATTTCTTCCAATCTATAATATAATTATATTTTCCCAAAATTATTATTTCATAATATAATTAATTACTTTTAAATAGATATGTTAAATTTAATTCTTAAATAAAATTAATCAATATCAATGTCAATATTCTTATAAATTATTAGTCATTCAAAATCCCAAATTTCTCAAGCTTCAGTAGTTTTATCCATTACTAATTGTGATTCTTTTCCTCTCAAACTGTCAATAAATATTTAACAATTTTTAGATTAATCCATCAAATCAAAAATATTAAATATAACCATCCAATATATTTATAGATATAATCCATTATATATTAGGAAAAAGTCATAATAAATAATGATCAAATAATGAAATAGCAATCAACCATCTATCTTTCTTTATTATACTGTATATTCCCCTCTAATATTATCAATATGTCATTTTAAATTTATTTTAGCAGATCCAATTAATACCAATCTAAAATATAATAGTGTTTTCCCAAAATTATCACTTAATTGAATAGTTACTTTTAAATAATTATATTAGATTTAAATTCTTAAAGAAAACCTTATTCATTATCATTAACAATATTAATTATCAACTATATTTTCAAATAAACATTAATCATTCGAAGTTCCGATTTTCCTAAGATTAATCCATTTCAGCCATTGCTAATTATAAATCTTTCCCTTTAGAAATACCAATACATATTTGAGAATTTTAAGTTTAGTCCATCAGATCAAAAATCTTAATTATTAACATTATTATTCAATATATTGAATTATTATTGAATTATTATTCAATATATTCATAAAATTATTTAATTATAAGTAAAGAAAAAGATCATTATATATGTTGTGGTTGGTTCTGGGCCAGTTCCTGCAGCTGGGGATTTTGATGTAGATTTATGGGAATCCTTGGTTTATTGGGGACCTGTTTGGTTGCCAGCTGAATCGGACAGTGAAACTGGCTCGCAGTCAGGCAGACAGTGGAGAGGAGACAGGCAGGGAGATGGGTGCAGCCAGCCCACCAGTCACTTGTCCAATTATGGAGTCATCAAACTCTGAAGGGGACGCTGTTATGGAGGACCCCATTTTGGATCCCTGTGTGCGCAGAATTATGCATGTAGGGATCAGTTGCGCAGGCATCAAAGGAGATAAGCGAGGACAGCTGTTCAAGGGGTAATTAAGCTAATGAGCTCATGATAACAACACTAATTCAAAATACATGTCAAGATCTGGAGACTCTCTGGATTTGCATGCAAAATAAAGAAGGTTCTGTCATTAGAATTGGGGTGATCTATAGGCCTCCAGGGCAATCTGAGGAATATGACAACAAGATGGTGGATGAAAAGGGAGCTGTAAATAGAATAGATGTAGTTGTTGATGATAAGGGGCAAACTAATAAGGAAAATAATGTTCTTTGGGTAATGTGCACGAATGCTCGAAGCTTGAGCAACAAGCTCTGTGAGTTGATGGCCATAATATCTAGAGAAAATTTGGATCTGGTTGCCATAACTGAGACATGGTTTAAGGATTATAATGAATGGGAAATATCCATACCAGGATATACACTGTATAGGAAGGATAGAATAGAGAGAAGGGGAGGTGGAGTAGCCATTTATGTTAAAGAAAGTGTAAAAACAACACTAATTCAAAATACGTGTAAAGATCTGGAGACTCTCTGGATTTGCATGCAAAATAAAGAAGGTTCTGTCATTAGAATTGGGGTGATCTATAGGCCTCCAGGGCAATCTGAGGAATATGACAACAAGATGGTGGATGAAATTACCCAAATGGCACTAAAGGGAGATATTGTGGTTATGGGTGATTTCAACATGCCTGATGTTGACTGGAATATCCCCAGTGCCCTTACATGCAAAAGTAAGAATATAGTAGAGGCCTTTACAGGAGCAGCTCTGGCACAGCTGGTTAAGACACCAACTAGAGGGGAGAATATTCTAGATTTAGTTTTTATGAATGGGAATTGGGTTTCAGAGGTCAAGGTGGGAGAAAATTTAGGTTGCAGTGACCATCTATGTTTGTGGTTTGATGTAAAAACTCATTGTGAGCAATCCTATAATGCAGAGGTCCCCAACCTTTTTTGCACCAGGGACCGGCTTTAAGCTAGACCAGTTTTCCATGGCCCGGGGGGGGGGAGCTAGCTGTCAGCGGCGCCGTAAAAAGGGCGATCAAGAGAGGAATGGGTGAATGAATGGACGGAGGGTGGGAAGGAAGGAAGGAAAGAGGGAAGGGACAGGAACAGAAGAAGGGTGCAAAGGAAGCAAGGAAAGGTGTGAAAGGGGAGAGTAAGAGAGGAAGGAGTGAAAGAAGGGAATGAGGGAGGAAAGAAGGGAGGAAGGAAAAGGAAAGCAAGAAATGGAGGGAGGAAAGGAAGGAAGGAAAGAAAGAAGGGGGGAAGGGACAGGAACAGAGGAAGGAAGCAAGGAAACTTATGAAAGGGGAGAGTAAGGGAAGAAGGTAGGAAGGAGAAAGAAAAGAAGAAATAGAGGAAGGGAAGGTAAAAGAGAGAAAGAAAAAGAGCAAGAAAGAAAGCAAGAAAGAGAAAGAAAGAAAGAAAGGCAACTTCAAAGAAAGGCTCACTGAGCATCTCTCACTCTCTCTCTCTTTCTATCCCTCTTTCTTTCTTTCTCTTCCTTTCTCTCTCTCCTCTTCCTTTATCTCCTCTCTCTCTCCCTCTCTCTTTCTCTCCCCCCTCTCTCCCCTTTCCCTCTCTCTTTCTCTCTCTCCCTCTCTTGCTATCTCTCCCCCCTTTCCCTCTCTCTTTCTCTCTCTCCCTCTCTTGCTATCTCTCCCCCCTCTCCCTCTCTCTTTCTCCCTCTCTTTCTCTCTCTCTCCCCCTCTTTCTCTCTCTTCTTCTCACTTTCTCTCTCTTGTTTTCTTTCTGTCTCTTTTGTTTTCTCTCTCTCTCACTCTTTCTTGTTTTCTTTCTCACGCTCTTTCTCTCTCTTGTTCTCTCTCTTGCTATCTCTTTCTCCCCCCTTTCTCTCACTCTTTCTCACTTTCTCTCTATCTTGCTGTCTGTTGCTATCACTCACTCTCGTTCTCCGTTCTTCTCAGCGGTGACGCGCGCACGCCCTGCCCGCCTCACCTTTGCGAGAGCACTTTCGCCCCGGGCTCTCAGCAAGGGGGTTTGCAGGAGAGGTGGGGCCGGCGAAGGTGATATTCAATGTCGGGGGCGCACAGGCGGTTGCACGCGCTCCCTATCTCCCTGCTAGCCCACTCGGAATATTCAAAATAAGAAAAGCCTTCGCCGGCAAAGGTTTTTCTTATTTTGAATACTCCGAGTGGGCTAGCAGGGAGATAGGGAGCGCGTGCAACCGCCCGTGCGCCCCCGACATTGAAGACCTCCGCTGAGAAAAGCCTTTGCCGGCATTTCCTCTCGGCGTCAAGGAGGCGCAGCGGCGGGCGGAGAGAGGGAGGGGGGGCAGCGGCGTCCCTCCTGGCCTTGGCGGGCCGCCCGACCCTCCCCACCTCCTGCAAACGCGGCGGGCGGCGGGGGGAGAGCGAGGAGCCGGTTCCGGCGGGCGCGGGGCTTGGCTGGCTGGCGGGGGGAGCGCCGCTGGTGGTGCGGAAAGGCCGAGGGGGCCCTGGCGCCGCGGACCGGCTGAAAACCCCCAACGGCCCGGTGCCGGTCCGTGGACCGGCGGTTGGGGACCTCTGCTATAATGCAACCAAAGTATTGGATTTCAGAAAAACAAATTTTAATGCAATGGGGGAATATTTAGATAATGAATTAAAGGGGAGGGATAAAATGGCAGGAGCGAGCACCCAGTGGACTGTATTAAAAAAGGCCATCTTAAAAGCCACTGGACTGTATGTAAGACAAATAACTAAAGGTAAAAGGAAGAAGAAACCACTATGGTTTAGCAATGATGTAAGGGCTATAGTCAATGAAAAAAAGGCTGCTTATAGGAGGTATAAAGAGTCTGGAAGTATTGCTGATAGGGAGGTGTATAAAATGAGACAGAAGGAGGCAAAACAGATAATATATGCTGCTAAAGCCTCAAAAGAGGAAGAAATTGCCAAATCTGTAAAGAAGGGGCATAAAACCTTCTTCAGATATATTAGTGATAAGAAGAAGAAAAACTGCGGCATCACGAAGCTTAGTACCAGGAATAATACATGCATTAATGGGAATAAGGAGATCGCTGACCATTTCAATAGCTACTTCTGTTCAGTTTTCTCAAAAGACACCTTACAAAATAATACTATAGAGGGATATAGCATTGCTTCCAGCTGTACGGATTCAGCTCCAGTGATCTTAGAAGCCGATGTCTTAGAAGAACTTGAACGATTAAAGATAAATAAGGCAATGGGTCCAGATGGCATCCACCCCAGAGTTCTTAAAGAACTCAGATCTGTCATTGCTACCCCCCCTGACTGATTTGTTTAACCAATCCTTGTTAACAGGAGAAGTTCCTGAGGATTGGAGAATGGCCAGTGTTGTGCCTATCCACAAGAAGGGCAGTAGAGAAGAAGCTGGTAACTACAGGCCAGTTAGCTTGACATCAGTGGTAGTTAAAATGATGGAGACTCTACTCAAAAAGAGGATAAATCAGCACCTAAAAAACAATAACTTATTGGACCCAAATCAGCATGGCTTTACTGAAGGCAAATCATGTCAGACTAATCTCATTGATTTCTTTGACTATGTCACAAAGGTGTTGGATGAAGGTGGTGCCGTGGATATTGCCTACCTGGACTTCAGCAAAGCCTTTGATATGGTTCCACATAAAGAGCTGATAGATAAATTAGTGAAGATTGGACTCAATCCCTGGATAGTTCAATGGATTTACAGCTGGCTGAAGCGTAGACATCAGAGAGTTATTGTTAACGGCGAGTATTCTGAGCAGAGTCAGGTTACAAGCGGTGTGCCACAAGGGTCTGTTTTGGGTCCTATTCTTTTTAATATGTTTGTGAGTGACATGGGGAAGGTTTGCCTATTTGCCGATGACTCTAAAGTGTGCAATAGGGTTGATATTCCTGGAGGCGTCTGTAATATGGTAAATGATTTAGCTTTACTAGATAAATGGTCAAAGCAATGGAAACTGCAGTTTAATGTTTCCAAATGTAAAATAATGCACTTGGGGAAAAGGAATCCTCAATCTGAGTATTGTATTGGCAGTTCTGTGTTAGCAAATACTACAGAAGAAAAGGATTTAGGGGTAGTGATTTCTGACAGTCTCAAAATGGGTGAACAGTGCAGTCAGGCGGTAGGGAAAGCAAATAGGATGCTTGGCTGCATAGCTAGAGGTATAACAAGCAGGAAGAGGGAGATTATGATCCCGCTATATAGAATGCTGGTGAGACCACATTTGGAATACTGTACTGTGTTCAGTTCTGGAGACCTCACCTACAAAAAGATATTGACAAAATTGAACGGGTCCAAAGACGGGCTACAAGAATGGTGGAAGGTCTTAAGCATAAAACGTATCAGGAAAGACTTAATGAACTCAATCTGTATAGTCTGGAGGACAGAAGGAAAAGGGGGGACATGATCGAAACATTTAAATATATTAAAGGGTTAAATAAGGTCCAGGAGGGAAGTGTTTTTAAAAGGAAAGTGAACACAAGAACAAGGGGACACAATCTGAAGTTAGTTGGGGGAAAGATCAAAAGCAACATGAGAAAATATTATTTTACTGAAAAAGTAGTAGATCCTTCGAACAAACTTCCAGCAGACGTGGTAGATAAATCCACAGTAACTGAGTTTAAACATGCCTGGGATAAACATATATCCATCCTAAGATAAAATACAGAAAATAGTATAAGGGCAGACTAGATGGACCATGAGGTCTTTTTCTGCCGTCAGACTTCTATGTTTCTATGTTTCTATAAATAAGGGAGGTCGGGACTGTTGGGGCGTGGGCGTTTATCCATTTGGAAGAAGACTGAAGCAGCGTTAAATGTTTTCTGTTGTTCAAGGGCTCTGCAATATGCAAGGCTTTGCATATTTCAGTGTCAAAGAGCTTTGAGGATTTTGGGGTGTGCAGTGTGGTTTTATAGCTGCACCAATTACTCCTTTGTTTTGGCACACTTTAGCATCAGTTTTGGATGAGAGTGATTTGACTCCTCTTGGGGATTGTTTTTCAAGACTGTCTATAAACTTGATTTATTTCTGCTGGTTGTGTTTGAATTTTTTTCTGAACTCACTAGGGGCTAATTGCCAATAGCCCGACATAACAATGTCAAATAATAGTCAAATAATCAAATGCCTATTAACCATTTTCATTAAGATTTCAGGTTCTTAATCTTAACTTCTTTTTTCTTGTAACTTTATACCCCCAACTTCTTTCTCTCTTTTCTTTTTTATGCATAAAATAATTGCCTAAATATCCATTCAAATCTCCTTAATCCCTTTCCCCTGCTACTTTGCCTATCACAATACATGTATCCTCACCTTATTCTTTTTCCCACTGTAAATCCCAGTGTAATAAACATAAAATTCAGTATAATTATAATGTTCAATCATTAGTTTATCCATCTTCCCTTGTGTCTTTATCATTTTCCAACTCCTCCAATTGTGCCTCTTCTTGTCTCAAGAGCTCTTTATTTTCTTGTTTATTTGTTCCTTGCAATCATATTTTCAAAATATTTACTGCGCTCAAGAGCTTTTCCAACGTTTTTCCAATTTTTTCTTCATAGTCCAAAAGGCATCTCTGTAAATCTGTAAAGTTGTCCTTAATAGACACTGTAAAATCCTCAACGTCTAACACCATATTGCCAAAGCTACCATTCACCAGTTTATAGTCTGAAGTAATTGTTTCCCTTCAACTTTCTTTTCTTTCAAGTTTTAAGTACCGTAAATAGAAGTTCATTCCAAGTTCACAACTCCAACAGATAACATGACAATTTTGTTTTGCTTTTTCAAGATCCAAGGCCAACAGCTGTTCAAATCTCTACAAAGATCCTCCACAAAGATCCTCCACAGCAATAATTTCTCCAACCGCCAGGTGGCACCTCCCATCATTTCCACAGGTCTATTTTCTCTTAATTTTTATATTATATCTAAGCCAGATTTATTTTATTAAAGCAGATATTCACTTCAAAGTTAAATTAATAATCCAAATTAAAGGTTATCAACAATTGGGCTTTTACAGCCTTCTTAAAAAGTTTTTCCACTGTGACATTCGATATTAGGTAGATCTTCGTCTTTGTTTTTTGTCTATTCTTTTGTTCCCATAAGATTAGAAAAAAAAACAAAAGTCCCAATCTTCAATACGGCAAACTCACCAGCACAGCTTTTAATCTCCTTCATCTCTACTGCACTTTTCATTAGTTCCTCTTCTCAGGTGACTTCAAACTTCAAAAACAATCTACCTTTGCATTTCGTAGCCACCACAGTTGGATGGCATTTGCAAGCTGATTTCCACTGCCGCCAGTTGAGGGCCCTAAGTTGGTCTCTGGGGGTATGCCCACTCCTATCAGATCCTTGTCCGATGGACAGCATCCTTCTTCTTCACTGCCCCTCCAGGACAATTCTGACCTTGTTCCAATTGAACCAAGTTCCCAAGCGACAGGAATTTGGGGTTCACCTGCAGAGCATGGGAAACTCCGTGTTGCCACAGTGCTTGGCCATGCCCTTCTCAAAAGTTTTTCTTTTCTTTCTCTGACACCCCTCCAATTCTAAATAAAACATGAGGTGGACCTGTTCTCTCTGATCAGTCCTCCTGATTTTGCCTCTTTTAGATTTAATCAGCGTTAAGGTATTGCCTGCAACATTTAGTTTATATATAATATTTACCTTTTAAAGCAGATTGCTATGTGTGTGTGAGAGAGTGAGCAAATTGGTTGGGATTGTGTTTGGCTACAGACAATCTTAATGGGGTTCATATAACTGGAAATCTGTTCATTTTAAATCAAGTAAGAAATGCAGATTAACATTGCTGGAAGTAGTAACAAAATTCCCTAAGTTGAATGCGTTGGAAATCAATTTACAGTACATAAGATAAAGAAACATTGTGTATTCAGAGAAATGCAATGCTAATGGATTATAGAGTGATCCTCTTTCCCAAATCTTGGTGGTTTTACCTGCAGTCTTAATTGGTCCAATTCTCAATCTGGTTTATTGTGTGGTCTTCTGAAACATATAATCAGGAGTTATTTTGAAGGAAATCCTGTTTGTTTTATTTTTTTTAATGGCCTCTTTCAAGAAGCCTGAAGCTGCTGTTGTACTGAAATTAGGCAAGTGGCAAGAAAGTGTGTGCTCTTTTTCCCAAGTGGTGTCTTATTAAATACATAGATGCGCTTGGGTTCAGTAAGTAATTAGGAAGGACAAACGCAAAGACCATGAATTGGCCTCCTGTTTAAAAAGTTTGAGGACCCCTGAACTAGAGCCTCATCAGGATCAAACTTTAGACTATGGTCAGTTAGTCTCAATACTGCATTCTAACCATAAGGCCACAAGGGCTCCTTGCAGAACCACCGTTAGCAACAGTATCTTGGAAGTAATTATTTTATGCATGAATTTATCAGTCTGTCACATCACTGTGGAGGAATTTTGGTCCACTCTATAACATTGCTTTAATTCATTGGCATTTGTTTGTACACAGCTCTCTCAAGATTCCACCAAAGCAGTTCAATCGCGTTTAGATCTGGACTTTGGCGGGACCATTGCAAACCCTTGATTCTTTTCTTTTTCAAGCATTCTATTATAGATTTGCTGATGCACTTGGGATCATTGTCTTGTTGTTTGACCCAATGTCAGCCAAGCTTTAGCTAGAGTCAAATAGTGTCACATTTGACTCTAGAATACTTTGGTATAAAGAAGAGTTCATTATCAATTCAGTGACTGTAAAGTGCCCATGAGCCTTGGTGGCACAGTTGTTAGTGTGCAGTACTGCAAGCTTCTTCTGCTGACTGCTGGCTATAGTTCACAGTTCAAATCTCACCAAGCTCAAAGTTGACTCAGTCTTCCATCCCTCTGAGATGAGTAAAATGAGGAGCCAGATTGTTGGGAGCGATATGCTGACTCTGTAAATCGCTTAGAGAGGTCTGTAAAGCATTGTGAAGTGGTATATAAGGTGCGTTCCAAAAGTAATGCAATTTTTTAAAAAGTAATTTATTGAACAGATTTGCACAAACACTTAAAATTATAGCTCCTGCTGTCTTAAGAAAGTTCAAAACATTCTTCCTGGGCACTTTTTTTTAACTATTACCGTCTATCAGAGGGTATAGAATAATTTTAAAAAGGACAAATAGGCTGAAAAACAGCTTCTATCCCAGGGCAACAACATATTGAATTCTATGGTAGTGCAATATTGGGTTTTCAATTTCAATTATACAGAATGTAAAGGAGGTGTGTTTATGTTTTTATTATTATGTTATAATGTTCATGTGTAAACTAAACTAACTAAGAGAGAAGCAGGGCTCTTTCTATCTAAAAAGAATATGGCAGAATGGCTTATGTTTGCAAAGTTGCATTTGAACAAATCACAAGATTTCTGAAGTCTTGTCATTTGTCCTTTGAACAGACAAGACTAAAGTGAAGATGATTCTTCAAAGTACTGTCCTTGGGCCTCTACACATTTTTTCCAGCGACTCTGCCATGACCGGTACGTGCCCTGGAGGGCGTCTTTGGGGACCTCTCGCAAGGTCTTCGTCATGGCTGATTGGATCTCTTCTAGGGACGAAAAACATGCCTTGCCATAACACGCTACCAGGTCATGAGTTCCTGGCCAAACATCAGGTGCCAATGCTGCCCCACCCACCCCATAGTCCTGACGTCGCCCCAGCAGACTTCTTTTTCTTCCCAGCCTTGACAGGAACCCGTTTTTCGTCCATAGAAGAGATCCAATTAGCCATGACGAAGACTTTGCGAGAGGTCCCTGAAGACGCCTTCCAGGGCGCGTACCAGTCATGGCAGAGTCGCTGGAAAAAATGTGTAGAGGCCCAAGGACAGTACTTTGAAGAATCATCTTCACTTTAGTCTTGTCTGTTCAAAGGACAAATGACAAGACTTCAGAAATCTTGTGATTTGTTCAAATGCAACTTTGCAAACATAAGCCATTCTGCCATATTCTTTTTAGATAGAAAGAGCCCTGCTTCTCTCTTAGTTAGTTTAGTTTACACATGAACATTATAACATAATAATAAAAACATAAACACACCTCCTTTACATTCTGTATAATTGAAATTGAAAACCCAATATTGCACTACCATAGAATTCAATATGTTGTTGCCCTGGGATAGAAGCTGTTTTTCAGCCTATTTGTCCTTTTTAAAATTATTCTATACCCTCTGATAGACGGTAATAGTTAAAAAAAAGTGCCCAGGAAGAATGTTTTGAACTTTCTTAAGACAGCAGGAGCTATAAAGTTGTTTCAAAGAGGGGAGAGGACAACCAATGATCCTCTGGGCAATGATGGAGTGCTGTCCTATCTGCCACTGTGCAATTGGCAAACCATACACAGATGAAGTAAGTTAAAATACTCTCTATAGGTACACCGGTAGAAAGCCATTAGAAGTTTTCTTCATACTGAGAGAGCGGGTCCAGCAGTTATGTGGGTGCTCGCTGTCCAATCCGTCGAGGACCGAGCCTAGTCTTTAAAAAGCCTGCTGGATCCGCCCCTTCCCCAGAATTCGCTCGGTCCTGTGATCCAGCAGGACTCGTGGTGGCTCGTTCCTCTCGCAAAACACCTTCCCTTCGTCTTCTTTCTATTCAGATAAGTAAAATTTATTATTGCCTTTTACTTAGAGCTTGCCTTGGTTGCGCGCCAGCCTTACTGGGCTCGGCGCCGAGAAAGAAGCCGCGGTGCGGCTACTGTGGTTTTTTTCTAAAATGCCCTGCTCGCGCTGCTGCCGGATTGCATTTTCTTGTAAATCTACTCGGCCAGGAGGTTTACCGGCAGGCTAAGGATTGTTTTAAAAGAAAAAAGGGCTTTTTTCCTCCTGCGGTGTGGGACTGTTAGCAAGCTTCCCTTGATTGTCCCCCGGACTTTAGACTTCCCTCCGTTTTTGAAATCTCGGAGCGGTTTATTTTGGCGCGAAGGCCCTCTGCGTCCAGTAATTGTCGGCACTTGCGGATCACCCACGCGCGTCTTGCCTGGCGCCGGTAAGTCCGCCGCTTGGCCCTGGAGTAAGCTTTGAGTCCCTCAGGCCTTTTCTCCCTGGCTAGGCCTCCAAACCAGTGTGCCTTGGTTTACTTTGATTAAAGTTAGTGAGGCCTGCCCTTCTGCACTCCCTGGCACAAACTCTGGTACCGACCAGATTGACTGTGAGTTGCAGGTGCTCCTGGGCCTAGGAGCAAGGCCCCCCTTCCTCTTGGGAACGTTGCCCTAGAAGCTTCTCCCACCAAAGATTTTGGCTCAAGTCTTGTTTTCCTGTAATTTGTTCAGGCCATGACTTCGTTTCCAAGAGAGGCACATCTAAAGGTTCCAGAGAGGTTAGGCCTACTGGTGATGAAATTGATAATATTCCCCAGGCCTCTTCCTCCTCTTCCTCGGGAGCCCTTACAATGGCTAGATCCACCAGGGCTGAGAAGAGAAGGCACCAAGCGTTGCAAAGAATCCATGAAAAATCAGCTAAACGTTTAAAGGTGCAGGCCCAAGTGCACATTCACCCTGACCCTCCAGAGGCTTCTAACCTGCCTCCCTCAGGGGGTCCCTGTGCTCTCTCTGGATGAGCCAAACCTAGAGAGACCCCCAACCTAACTTATGGGGCTTAGGTCCATTGGAGCCAGACATTATGGAAGATCCCTCTGAGCCAGACCCATCCCAGGCCTTCAGGGAATATCCATCATTACCTGCAACCATTACCTGCCATCATTACCTGCAACCATTTCAATCTATGTTTTCTGCCTTATCTAAAGCCATTGATGCCAAGTTCTCAGCTATCAATGTGCCTTCTTACTCTCGTCCCCTTCCACGCGCCCCTGGCCCGTGAGTTCCCTCTCATTCTACAGAATTCCAATTACAGTGTTCCCTCGATTTTCGCGGGTTCGAACTTCGCAAAAAGTCTATACCACGGTTTTTCCCGCCACATAACGTCATTTGTCATCACCAAACTTTCATCCACCTTTAATAAATATTTTTTTAAAATAAACTTTAATAAATAAACATGATGAGTAATAATCTAAATGGTTGCTAAGGAATAGGAAATTGTAATTTAGGGGTTTAAAGTGTTAAGGGAAGGCTTATGATACTGTTCATAGCCAAAAATAGTGTATTTACTTCCGCATCTCTACTTCGCGGAAATTCGACTTTTGCGGGCGGTCTCGGAACGCATCCCCCGCGAAAATCGAGGGAACACTGTAATGAGGATTTGGATTCTTCCCAGGATGAGAAGGAGGACGTAAACGTAGAGGATGATGATGACCCGTTTCAGCACCTGTCGGAAGATGAGGAATCTCAAATTAAGATTTCAGCCCCGGCTGCCATTTTTCCATTCCAACTCTTCAAATCTCTTCTTTTCAAGGCAAGAGTTTCTACAGGCTTAGCCGGGCAAGAAAAACAGTCTACTCCTTCCACAGATCCTCCTGAGGAAAATCTACCATACTTCATGGAGGAACAGGAAGACAAACAACAATTCCCAAATTGTTTAAAGATGCTTTGCTTAAGCAGTGGGACCATCCAGCCTCTGGCTTTAACCCCACAACCAAAGACAAGAAGTTATATAAGCTTTCCCCTTATGAAGATCTTCTTGACTGTCCTAAACCTGATGAACCTGTTAAGACTCTACATTATACGGCGGCTATGCCGGGTGAAGCAGAGGAGGTTCTACGGCCCGAAGACAAACGCCTAGAGCAGATGCTCAAGAGATGTTTCTTCGCAGATACCTGGGCTATCAAGAGTGCTGTAGCAGCATCTTTCTTTTCTAGAGCTATGCTTTTATGGCTTCAACAGCTCCAGCAGCACATTCCCCCTGATGATCTATGGGGCCAACAGGACTTCAACAAGATTTTTGCAGAGGCCCAATATGTAGCGGATACTACCCTGCAATCATCAAGATTTTCAGCCAGGTCAGTAGCGGCATCAACAATGGCCAGTAGGCTTCTATGGCTGCGCCCTTGGCAGGCGGGGGTGAGGCAAAAGTGGCAGCTGGCCATGGGTCCCTTGAAATGCGACATCCTATTTGGAGATCTCCTGGATCCCCTTCTCACAGAGACCGCTGACAAAAAGAAGGTTTTGGGGCCCACCACCAAGAAGGCCACCAAAACTCAACCTTTTCGACGCCCAAATCGTCAACAGGATCAAGGGTTCGCCTTTCAAAGAAACTCAGGTCAGTATTCCCCTCGTTTTCGCTCCCAAGCAGGCAGAAACCCCAGGGATAGAGGATCCCGCTACCAAAGAGGGTCCTCCTCGACCAGAGCTTCTAGGGGGGTGCCTGGCTTGGTTCTCCGCCAGATGGCGCCATTCCTGTAAGGACCCCTGGGTTATTGACACTGTGGAATGGGGTCTCCGTTTAGAGTTTATTTCCATTCCCCCTAAACGTTTTATCTCATGCCCATTCCCCAGGTCTTCCTCATCCCGTATTCGAATGGAGGAAGCTATTCTTCATCGGTTATCTATCAAGGCTATCCAACCTGTTCCCTCTTCCCAGAGAGGTCTGGGCTTCTACTCCATCCTCTTCATGGTCCCTAAGACATCTGGAGGATGGAGAGACATCTTGGACCTTAAAAATTTGAACCAGTTTATTAAGTATAGGAAGTTCAAGATGCATTCTTTGTCATACATCTTAGCCGCTATCCATCCTGGGGATTTTATGGTCTCCTTGGATCTCACGGAAGCCTATCTTCATATTCCCTTTGCCAAAGGCCACAGGAAATTTCTTCGCTTTGCCTTCCAGGGCAAGCACTATCAGTACAGGGCAATGCCCTTCAGGCTCTCCTCAGCTCCTAGAGTCTTTACTAAGCTCCTAGGAACCCTGGCGGCTCATATCTGAGCCACGTCCATCCACATTTTATGCTATTTGGATGACATATTAATTCACAGGGCCTCTAAAGAGGGCACCTGTTCAGACCTCAGCATTACCATGTCTATACTACAGGATCATGGTTTCTCCATTAATCTCAAAAAAAGTCAGCTCCATCCGTCTACTTCTATTCAACACCTGGGAGCCATCATTAACTCAGATATCTCTCAGGTTTTTCTCTCTACTGAGAGAAAAGTCAGCATTAAGGAGCTTATTTCCCAGATATGATCTCAGAGAAGGACTTCCATCGTTACCCTGTCTTCTCTACTAGGAAATATAGTATCCTGCATTGGCATTATCCCCTGAGCCCGTCTTCACGCCAGGGATCTCCAATGGCTTCTATTACCGTTCCAGAGATCGGGGAACAGCAACTTGACACGCCTCATCACCGTTCCATCCATGGTTTTAAGATCCCTTACGTGGTGGACCTCACCCGCTCTGGACAAGGGATCCCCCTTCAGGTGTCCAGATCAATTCATCATCACCATGGATGCCAGCTTATCAGCCTGGGGAGCCCATGCCCAGGGCCTAATAGCCCAAGGCACGTGGTCAGTGGAGGAGGCTTCCAGACCCATCAATTGGCTGGAATTGAGAGCAGTGTCTCTGGTCCTCAAACAATTCAAAACGCACATCATCAATCAACATGTTCTGATTCTTACGGACAATATAGCCACAAAGAGTCATATTTGCAGACAAGGCGGCACCAGGTCCAAGGCCCTGATGAGGGAAGCCCTGAAGTTGGGACTTTGGGCAGAGAGACATCTTCAGTCGTTAAAAGCCAACCACATATCGAGAGTCCTCAATGTACAAGCGGACTGGCTTTCCCGATCGACTCTAGACCCAGGAGAGTGGAGTCTTCATCCGGTTCTGTTTCAGCAAATGTGCCTCAGGTTCGGTCACCCATTGCTAGGCCTATTTGCGACCGAGGCCAATGCTCAACTCCCTTGATTCTTCTCCAGGTTTCCATCCCCGGGAGCGATGGTGACCAACGCACTCAGAATCCCTTGGCCTTGAGGGCTGCTTTACACCTTCCCTCCAACTCCAATTCTCCCAGATGTGATCCACAAGATCATCCTCGAGAAGGCCCAGGTGATTCTGACTGGCCATCCTGGCCCTGGTTCGCGGACCTTCAACATCTGTCCGTCCAGGACCCCTGGTGACTTCCCGTTTCGGAGGATATGTTGCAGCAGGGCGCCTCTCTCCATCCAGATCCAGAGTGGTTCCACCTCACCGCTTGGCTATTATCCGGCGCGATTTAGACCTGCGAGGATACGACCTGGACACTGTAGAAATAATCCTAAAAGCCAGAAGAGTGTCCACCAACAGGATTTACGACCATACCTGGTCCAAATTCCACCAATGGTGCTCACAAGAGGATCTATCCCCCCTGTGTCTTCCCATCCACAGGATAGTGGCTTTCCTCATGAAAGGGTTCCAACAAGGCCTTTCATTCAGCACCATCCATCGTCACCTGGCAGCCATATCTTCGGTCTTAGCAGGACCTCGCAGACAACCACTCCGCTCCTTTCCAGAAATTCAAGAATTTCTTAAAGGTATTTCGAACCTCAGACCTTCCAAGGTCTACAGATATCCATCCTGGGACTTACCACGGGTTCTCCACTCCCTTACTCAGGCACCATATGAACCCCTAAGATCAGTGTCCTTCAGGTACCTATCTTACAAGGTAGCATTCCTGGTGGTGATAACATCTGCCCGACGCATCTCAGAATTGACAACCCTTTCAATCAGGCAGGATCTATGCCAGTTTCATCCGGACAAAGTAGTCCTGCGTTTGGACCCCACCTTTCTACCCAAGGTTAGTTCCATGTTCCATAGATCCCAGGATATTGTTTTGCCTTCCTTTTGTTCCAACCAGAACCATCATCTTGCGGTCAGATGGCACATCCTGGATCTCCCCAGAGCACTGAGAATCTACATCCAACAGACAAGACCCATTCGAAGATCTGAAGCCCTATTCGTGGTCTGCCATCCCAGGTCCATGGGATCCAAGGTATCCTCAAGAGTAATAGGACGTTGGATCAGAAGGACTATCTCAAAAGCTTATGAATCAGCTTCCCTCTCCATACCTAGGAGTATCACAGCACACTCCACAAGAAGTGCAGCCACATCTGCCGCATGGGCAACTCAAGCTCCATTGGAAGAAGTCTGCAAAGCAGCCACTTGGGCCTCTCCAAACTCCTTCATAAGGCATTACAAAATTGACTCTTACACTTCAGCGGATGCTGCCTTTGGCAGAAGAGTCCTCCAATCCGTTATCTCTCACGATAGTGAACTAATCCCTCCCTAGGGACTCATCTATTGGGTATGTCCCACGTGACTGCTGGACCCGCTCTCTCAGTATGGAGAATAGGCGTTGATCACTTACCTGAACGTCTCTTCTCGTATGATGAGCGGGTACAGCAGTCAGTTCCCTCCCTTTATGTTTTTCAAACCTATGGTTATTCCTTTAACCTGTTTTCTTCTTATCATGAGAGTTGAACATTATTGAGCCACCACAATCGAGCCTAAGTCCACGGATTCATGAATTCTGGGGAAGGGGCGGATCCAGGAGGCTTTTTAAAGACTAGGCTCGGTCCCCAATGGATTGGACAGCGAGCAACCCACGTGACTGCTGTACCCGTTCATCGTACGAGAAGAGGCATTCAGGTAAGCGATCAACGCCTATTTTATAATTTTTCCACATTGATTCCCATTGTTCTAAATATATGTTATGTCCTACATTTTTAGCCCAGCTAATCATGTTTCCTTTAACTATTTCTGGTTGCATTTTATAATCAATTAAAAAGTTATATAGCCTAGTTATAATTTTTTTTCTTGGCCTAGTATCAATTTATCTAGTATACTATCTTTTTCCTGAATTCCATTATTCTTTTTGTCTTTTTGCCATTTTACCTGAATTTGTGTATATGGCCACCAATCAATAATAATATTTTGTTTTTCCAATTGTTGCCTTGTTTTGATATTACCTCTCTCATCTAATATATGGTTATAATTCACTATTTTTTTGATTTGAAGAATGTTTGGGGGTGTAAGTGCTTCCATACTGGAATACCATCTTGGTATTTTAATATAATGTTCTCTTTTAATCTTTATCCATGTTGCCATTAAGGAATCCCTAATTATATGATTTTTAAAATATGTTGGAACTTTATTTTTTTCATTCCATAGAAATCCATGCCACCCTTGTAAAATATCATGTCTCTCTAAAGCTAATAATCTTTGATTTTTAACCTCTATCTAATCTTTTATCCAGAGTAATATTGTTGTTTGGTAATAACTTTCAAAATCTGGAAGACCTTGTTTGGTTTTATCCTGTAAGCATTTAAGTCTTATTCTCGGTTTCTTCCCTTCCCTTACAAATTTGGAAATTGTGCTGTTTAATTTTGTGAAAAAGAATTTATTTAATTTTACTGGAATCGTTTGAAATAAATAAATTTTAGTAGGATCATCATTTTAATTGTGGAAATTCTCCCTATAAGTGAAATGTGTAATTTGTTCCATCTAATCAATTGTTCTTCTATCCTTTTTATTAGTGTATCATAATTGTCTTTTTTAATTGTACTACATCTTTTAGTTAGTGTTATGCCTAAGTATTTTACTTTCTTTACAGTTTGAATCCCTAAGCATCTTTCTAGTTCTTGATCTTGTTCTGGTTTCATGTTTTTAGTTATAATTTTAGATTTTTGTTTATTAATTTTTAGACCTGCCACTTCTCCATATTGTTTTATTTCCCTCATTAGGTGTTCCCCTGCTCTGTTGGATCATCTATTATGAACACTAAATCGTCCGCATAGGCCTGTACTTTAAATTCTTGTTTTCTAACCTTCAAACCTGTAATCTTTGAATTTATCCTTATTTGGTTTAACATTGTTTCAACAGATAGTATATATAGTATTGGAGATAGCGGACAACCTTGACATACCCCTCTCCAAATTTGGAATGATTCTGTTAATTCCCCATTAATTATAATTTTTGCGGATTGGGTATGGTATATTGTTTGTATCATTCGGGTAAATTTTGGGCCAAATTTCATTTTTTGTATTAGTTCAGAAATAAATACCCATCTCAAATTGTCGAATGCTTTCTGCGCGTCTAAGAACATGAGCGCCAATTGTCTCTCGGAATGTGTCCCATAGAATTCTAGTACATCCAATATCGTTCTTATATTGTTTCTTATATACCTTCCTGGAAGAAATCCGTTTTGATCAGTGTTTATCCACTTATTCAAAGTTGGTTTCATTCTATCTGCTATAATTGACATAAAAATCTTATAGTCTATATTAAGGAGCGATATTGGTTTGTGATTTTGTATGTTTTGCTTTTTTAAGGTATCCTTTGGTATTAAACTTACTACCGCCTCTGTCCACATTTTCGGTGTAATTCCCTGTTCTAGGACTTCATTAAATATAATTAATAATATTTTCCCTAGTGTTTTTTTTAGTTCTTTGTAAAATTCACCTGGTATACCATCAGGGCCTGGTGTTTTATTATTTTTTTGTTTCAGTATTGCATTTTCCAATTCTGTTAATGTTATTTTCTTATTTAATATTGTTCTGTCTACTTCTGATATCTCTTCTAATTTTATATTTCCTAAGTACACATTTAATTGTTCTTCTTTTATCTCGTCTTTTTGGTATAATTCTGTATAATATTTAACCACAATATTCTTTTTCATTTCCATTGTGTATTGACTATCTCCATTTTTGTCTTATAATCTTTGTATATATCGTTCTTCTTTTTAAAATTTGTATGCCAACCATCTGCCTGTTTTATTTGCGTTTTCAAATTCGTGTTGTTTGGCTATCTTAATTTTACCCGCAATTTCATCTTGTATTAATAAATTGATATTATGTTTTAATTTATCCCCTTCTTCTCTTAATTTCTCGTTTTGTAGGTCTTTTGCATTTCTATTTCTAGGTGTTTTGTTTTATTTTTATATTCATTCAATTTTTTATCTTTAGATTTCTTTGCTTTAGCTGAATATGCTATTGTTAGCCCTCTTATATATGCTTTTGTGGTGTCCCAGATGTTCTGAATTGTAGTGTCATTATTCCAATTGTCCTGAAAAAATAGTTTAAGTTGTTGTTTAATATAGTTAATATAATTTTGTTCTTTTATCAATATTTGATTTATGGACCATCTATAGTGTTCTTTCTTTGGTTCTTTTATTTTTATTAATATTGGATGGTGGTCCGCCCATAAGTTTGGTCCTATTTCAATTCGATAATTTTCCCTATTTCTTTGTCTGCTCAAATCATCTATCCTTGACCAAGACTTCTGAGGTGTTGAGTAAAAAGTGTATTTTAAATCCTGGGGATGTCCCTCTCTCCATATATCTGAAAGTCTGTGTTCTCTCATCATCTCAAGAAATTCAGTTGGTAAGGTTTTCCTCTCTTTAGTTTTTTTTTAAATTGTTTTATAATCTTTTTGAATATTATATACCACATTAAAATCTCCAATAATACATATATTTTCCCTCCTATCTGTCTTACACGTTCTTCTAATTTTTTATAAAATTCTTTTTGATTTGAATTTGTAACATATATTACTATTAAAACTATTTCTTTGGTTCCTATTCTAATTTTTACACTTAATATTCTTCCCTCCTTACCTGCATAGATTTTTTCAGGTTGAAGTTTTTCTCTAATATATACAGCTATGCCCCCCTTTTTTTTAATCTGTTAGTGCTGTGAATAATTTTCCTAATTTTTTATTTTCTAACAATTTACAGTCTTAATTCCTTATATGTACTTCTTGTAGGCATAATATATCTACATTTTGTTTTAATAATTTAGTCATTGTCTGTTTTCTTTTTATAGGTGAGTTCAATCCATTAATATTTACCAAGAATAGATTAAGTGTTTTTGCCATATTTTTTATCTTCTCCCCCCCTCCTTTTCCTTTCCTTCTTTCCCTCTTTCTCCTCCTTCTGCCCCCTCCCCCTCCCTTTCCTTTCCTCTCCCCCCTCTTCTACTGTTGCTTTGCCGCCGCTCTTGTTACGATTCTTTCCTCTTTTTGTATCTCTCCCCTTTTCTGTTCTTTTTCTGTCCTTTTTTCCTCTATTTCTTCTTCCTGGGTCTGATGTTCTATATCTGAGTTGCTGTCTCCTTCTTTCTCTAGGTATTGTCTGATAAAATAATCAGCTTTTTCAAATGAGTCGATTTTGATTTTCCTCCCTTTCCAAGTTAATAAAAGTCCTTCCGGGATTAACCATCGAAATGGTATTTCCCTTGTCATGAGCTTAGCCGTTAAATAGTGGTAGTCTCTTCTTTTTTCTCTTATCCTTTTGGGTATCTGTTTGAGAACAATTATTTCTTTCTCCTGGTACATTACTTTCCCTTTTCTTGTTGTTTTATATATTTCATCTCTTATAGATTTTTTTGTGAACCGTACACGTACTTCTCTTGGTAATCTGTGGTTTTTAGCATAGTTTGTCTGGATCCTGTATGTCTCATAAATATGTTTTTTCACTTCTTCTATTTCGATTTGTGTATTTTCACTTATTAGTTCTGCTATCTTGTTAAATAAATCTTCTGCGTTCTCCGGAATATTCTGGAAGTGCAGGAATTGTGCACACTTCTCCATCTCCAGTACTGCGATCGAGCCCTCCAGCTCTTTATTGGCAGCTCTTAATCTTCCCTCTGCTTCTCCTATTTTGTCTTCTCTTTTTACTATATTTGTTTCCATTTTTTAAATTCTTTGTTCATGGTTTATAATAATTTCTTGTATATTCTCCATTCGTGTCTCTAGACCTTCAATTTTGTCTGACATTTTTTCAAAGTTCTTATTTGTTTATTCCTGGTTTTGTTTTATTGTTTCTTGGTTGCTGAAGCAGATTCCTGGCTCCGTACCATAAATTCCTGGATTAGATCTAAAGACGCCTGTATTGATTGTAGAGATGTTTTTTACACTGTCGCCATTTCTATGTTTGGTTTCGTATTAGTTGTAAAGGGGGTTCCAGGTGTAGATTTCTTCTGGTATTTGGAAATGTTCGTTGACATACTCAGAGTTCTCTCTAGATGTTCTCAGATTTTCCCTATATTTATTTTAAAGTTAGTATGTAGGTAAAATCAGCAATACTAACTATTTAGCGGAAGGAGTAATAGTCTTATTTTGGGGGATCTATCAATCAATCAGTCTTATCACCTTTGTCACACTTATCACACCTCTAAACTTATCAACTATTAATCAATAATTAATGAATAAATTTATAATAAATACCAATTTTAAAATTTCTAATTATATATCTATATATATATCTATCTTAATTAGTCAGTAAATATGTACTGTATGATTTTATGAATTTGCGTTATGAATTTAAAATATACTTGGAAATGTAGAAGATTGATGAAAATTAATAATAGTAAATGCTAAGTGCCTGAAAATTAATTGAGCTTGGAAATATTGAATAAAATTGTGGAAAAGTATAATTTATGGAAATATGTGCAATGTGCATAGGGATTTTTTCATAGGTTTTTTTATAATCTGGCCCTCCAACAGTCTGAGGGACAGTGAACTGGCCTCCTGTGTAAAAAGTTTGGGGACCCCTGATCTAGGCCCTCAGCAGTTGGGATTCAGGCCTGGTTACAGCATGGAAACTGCTTTGGTCGTGCTGATAGATTATCTCTGGCGGGCCCGAGACGGGCTTGTCCTCTGTTCTGGTGCTCCTTGACCTCTCAATGGCTTTCGATACCATCGATCATGGTATCCTTCTACACTGGCTGGAGGGGCTGGGAGTGGGGGGCACTGTTCTGCAGTGGTTCTCCTACCTCTTCAGTCGGTCGCACTCGGTGTTAGTGGGGGGTCAGAGATCGACCTCTAGGTCTCTCCCTTGTGGGTGCCTCAGGGGTCGGTCCTCTCCCCCCCTGCTATTCAGTATCTACATGAAACTGCTGGGTGAGATCATCCAAGGGCATGGGGTGAGATATCATCAGTACGATGATGATACCCAGTTGTACATCTCCACCCCATGTCCAGTCAGTGAAGCAGTGGAAGTGATGTGCCGATGCCTGGAGGCTGTTAGGGTCTGGATGGGTGTCAACAGGCTCAAACTCAACCCTGCCTCCCAAAGACAATTCCATCTGTCCATCCGTTACCCTGGGGGGAGGATTATTGACCCCCTCGGAGAGGGTCCACAACTTGGGCGTCCTCCTCGATCCACAGCTAATATTACAGCACCATCTTTCGGCTGTGGCGAGGAGAGCGTTTGCCCAGGTTCACCTGGTGCACCAGCTGCGGCCCTATTTGGACAGGGAGTCTCTGCTCAGAGTCATGCTCTGGAACTGATTGTGGAATGTTGTTCAGGACAAAAGAACTTATGTAGGGATGTGGTTCACCTCTAGAACCTCATTGAGTTGATCTGTAGTTGCTGGAGCTTCTGCCTCTGCCACCCCTAGGATCTGTTCCTCTGGGCTGAGCAGGATATTGGGAGCGTTGAGAATCACCAGAGTGAGAGCGTTGCAAATCTGTAGATTGAGAGCGTTCAAAATCTGTTCTTCTGGGCTGGTTATACCCTGGATATCTTGGAGCGTAGCCCCTTTGTTGGTAATTGCGACTCATTGGAGCTCTGGAAGTAGCTGCTCTGGATTTAAGTCTACTTTGCATAATAAGTTCTTCTGTTAAAAGTTTGCAAACTCTGGATGTGTTGCGTTGAGTTAAAGGTATGTTATTATATTTTGAAATAGCATCTCTCCAATCATTGTTTAAAGATGTGATGATTTCTGTGTTCATCTGAATGTCGTCAATGCTGTATCCTCTTTCTATTAATTCTTTTTGCATTGCTAAAAGTTTAGATAAATGTGCAGAATTTTCTCTCCAGGCTTTAATTTTGCAATAAAAAATTCAGAAAACAATAATCATGTCCCTTCAGCTGAAATTGGTCTATAAAGTTCATCTAAAGCTTTAAACAAATCATTGGCGCTGATATCGTGTGAAAATCTAATAAATCTGTGTCCATTGACATTAGCATTAATGTACTGGCCCTGGTATCTGAGGCCCTTTGCTCTTCAGTCCATGGTTTATTTGGTGGATGTGATGAACACCTTCACTGTGTAGTCTTATTTTAATTTCATGTAACCATGCTTTATAATTTTGTCCATTATTCTTTAATTTTGACTCACCTTGCATTGCTGATGAAACAGCAACTTGCTTTTGGACTGCAGCTTGTAGTACCACTGGTTGCGGCATTTGAGGAACTGGAACCCACGGTGGTTGTATCTGTGAAACTGGAACTCGTGGTTATTGATCCTGTTGCATTTGCACGTTTTGGCTTATTTGTGGTGTCTGCAGTTTATCTGCAGGGTAGTAGTGCACTGTATGCTCTGTTTGCTTCATCGGATCATGTAAAATAAAATGAACTTCGGCCGGCTAGGAAGGACGTCTTTGTGACGTCAAAGCTCCGCCCATGGAATTCCCTATTGGGATTCCCCACCTCCTTTCCAGCCTCCCGACCGGCCCGACAGCTCCGCAGCTCTTTTGAAAACTAACAGCCGGGTGGCAGGGCTTCTCAGCGTCCTCCTGAACCCGAATGCCAACCCTGAACTTTTGCCAAACTTCCAGGTTCAGCGTTCAGGAGAACACCGAGAACCCCCCCGGCTGTTTCAAAAGGCGACAGCCAGGCGGCGGGGCTTCTCGGCGGCCTCCCGAACGCCAAACCCGGAAGTTCAGCAAAAGTTTGGGTTTGGCGTTCGGGTTCGGGAGGACGCCGAGAAGCCTCACGGCTGTTTCAAAAGGTGACAGCCGGGTGGCGGGGCTTCTTGGCAGCCACCCGAACCCGAACTTTTGCCGAACTTCTGGGTTCGGCATTGGGAGAATGCTGAGAAGCGCCTGGTTGTTTCAAAAGGTGACAGCCGGGCGGCAGCGGTTTTTTGCATTTTTTTTCCCTTGCACGCATTAATTCATTTTACATTGTTTCCTATGGGAAACAATGTTTCGTCTTACGAACTTTTCACCTTACGAACCTCCTCCGGGAACCAATTAAGTTCGTAAGATGAGGTATTACTGTACGTCTTACATAATGGTGGATAGAAAGAAGAATGGAGTTTTGGGGATGAAGAAGAAGGAAGTAGTGTTAGATGTGGCAGGATATTACATCATAATAGGAGGAACTTAATAAAGCACCCACAGTTAATTCTTTAATTACTAAATGTCTCTGGGGCTGGCACTATTCAGCGTGACACATTTGTGGTCCGGTCAGACTTGGAGGGTCTGATCCTAGAACAGGGGGTCTCCCGGAACTCGAGGGGTAGATCGCCACTGCCCCGAAGGTTAGGGATCGCCCCGCAGCTCCAAAAAAGAAGAACCGGGCTCCAGCCATGGCTGGTACCTGGCCATAGCAGCGCGACCACGCAGAAGGAAGGAAAAACGTTTTAAAAAGAAGTCAATCGAAGAAAATAGATCAATAGAGGAGAAAATAAGGTAAAATGATGATCTGCAGTGGCGCAGCAGGTAGAGTGCTGTACTGCAGGCCACTGAAGCTGACTGTAGATCTGTAGGTCAGCGGTTCAAATCTCATCACCGTCTCAAAGTTGACTCAGCCTTCCATCCTTCTGAGGTGGGTAAAATGAGGACCCAGATTGTGGGGGCAATAGGCTGGCTCTGTTAAACAGTGCTATTGCTAACATGTTGTGAGCCGCCCTGAGTCTGAGGAGAAGGGCGGCATAAAAATCGAATGAATAAATAAATAAAAGAATAAATAAAATAAATAAAAGAATAAGGAAATAAGTAAAGATTTCAGATTCCACAAGATTAATTGCTTAAAGAAAGTCAATTTGAAATAAGGCAAACACAGACAAGTTGCTAGAGTTTAATGTCCGCATGAGTGGAAAATTACTAACCGGAACTTGATTTCTCGTGTTCACACTGTGAGAACAAAGAAGTTGTTTAAATTGCTTTAATTTTTCTGATAATCCTAACCCTGGAAAGAACTAAGACTATACCTTTATACAAGACATAGGGGATTAGGATTTGAATTTATATGAACTAAACTAAAGAAAAGTTTGGTTGTTTATTTTTTCTCGGAACATACGCTGTTAAAATCATTTTGGCCTTAAAAAGACAGTGTGAAAGAAGTTTGTAGCGTGAAAAATAATGATAACGAAGGGCTAAAATAAATAAAGTGGAACAAAAGGTCGGATCTTGAGAATTGATTTTATGGTCAATTAAATTGGATATTGCAATTGGATTTATACTTTTGGAGTACAATCAGTGAAGACTGGACTACAGAGGACTAATTTGAGAGAGATTAAATTGTATCTGGATTATATTGATTTTATGGTGAATCAAACTGGACATTGCAATCGGATTTATGTTTTTGGATTAATCAGTGAAGACTGGACTACAGAGGATTAATTTGAGAGAGATTGAATCGTATCTGGATTATATTGGACTACAGTGGTCCCCCGATCATTGCGAGGGTTCCGTTCCAGGACCCCTCGCAATGACCGGTTTTTCGCGAAGTAGCGCTGCGGAAGTAAAAACACCATCTGCGCATGCGCAGATGGTGTTTTTACTTCCGCAGCAGCAGCGAGGAGCCGAAGATTGGGGTTTCCCCACCGCCCACGCAAACTCCTCGCTGCCGCTCGCCCGCCCTTCGCCCGCCCACGCCGTTCGCTCGCGCCGCTTCCCAGCTGAGTCCTGAAGCCAATTCGCTTCAGGACTCAGCTGGGAAGCGGCGTGAGCGAACGGCGTGGGCGGGCGAAGGGCGGGCGGGCGCGTGGGCAGGCAGGCGGCGGACAAGCCGTTCGCTCGCGCCGCTCGCTCGCGCCGCTTCCCAGCTGAGTCCTGAAGCCAATTCGCTTCAGGACTCAGCTGGGAAGCGGCGCGAGCGAACGGCGTGGGCGGGCGAAGGGCGGGCGAGTGGCGCGCGGGCAGGCAGGCGGCGGACAAGACAAGCGGCAGGCGCGGCAGCAGCGAGGAGTTTGCGTGGCCGGTGGGGAAACTCCTCGCTGATGCCCGCCGCTCACCCTCCCGCCAGCAAGAGGGGGAAGACCCAGGGAAGCCGCCCAACAGCTGATCTGCCCGGCGCCATCTACGCGTGGCCATAGAAAAAAAGGGCGTGCATGCGCAGATGGTGTTTTGACTTCCGGGTTGAAAAATCGCCATATAGCCGTTTCGGAATGATCAGGATCGCAATACCCGGGGGATCACTGTATATGAAAATATAATGTTTGGATTACTTGTATAAAAATTGGACAGAACTTTTATATTGGACTACAACTGAAGATTTTTTTTCTTTCATCAGTGGGAGACTGTTTGACTGTTTGCCCATTTATTGGAATAAATTTGAGACCCAAGGATTAAATAAAGGAAGAAAAAGAAAAGAAGGACTGAATTGATATTGTTATATTTAAATAGGACCAAAAATATAGTTTAAGTATATTTTGTTGTTATTTCTTCATAACTTTCTTATTATTGTATCCCTTTGGTTTTTTTCTTGGTATATTATTAAAAATAGAATTGATTGCTATCTTCCCTTTCCTCCCTCCAGGTTTGGTATACCCCCAACTCATAATAAGTGTGGTTTTTTTTGTATTGCTGTGGTTTGCATTATATATTTCTTTCATTTCTTTCCTCTTTTTTGCCATTTTTATTTGATTTGACTAAGTTGATTTTTATTATTTATTATTTATTTATTTATTTATTATTTGGATTTGTATGCCGCCCCTCTCCGAAGACTTGAGTAGATTAAATCTGATTAATTACTTAAGTGTGTAATATCTATATTTACTTGTATTTACAAGTTTTTGAGGTATTTTGATAACTTTTTGATAATTGATTAACTCTTTACTTTTTTGTTCTTTTTTGTTGTTTGACTTTTCCTCTTCTATAATTATTTTAATAATCAAGTAAATTATGTATAAGATTAATATAATCAAGTTTTTCATTATATTTTTTGTTATTAATTAAGTATATAATTAGTATATATTACTAAGCTTTTGATTGTTAACCAGGTGTGAGAAAATCATATAGAAGGTAGGACCTGAAACTCTTATGTTATAGATGTATTCTAGAAGGAGAAGTGAACTTTTAAACCTTGGCACTCCTAGCTAGTTAGGAAGTTGCACAAGATGGGGAAAAACATGTTTATTGCGAAACAGTATGCTGACGAAGTCTGTTACGGGCCAGAAAACCATCAGGAAAGGAAGTAAACAAGGATGATGTATGATTCCGGGGAAGCATTGAGAAATAGGAAGTTGGCTTTGAACAATTTGCCCATATACGGATAGTGAGAGGAGGGCGGATGCTGTTATATTCAATGCTATATATATATATCATTGTATTTGTGGCTAAGTTATCGCAAAACTGTTATTTTGCGATCCCATATATATGGCTTATCTTGCTTTTTGTTTTAATGAATACATTTTTGTTTTAATCAGAGCTCTGGTGGTTTTTATTTTCCTTTTGAGATCTCTAGAGGTTTTTTCCTGACAATTTTGGCGAGCCAGGGCAGGAGATTAGTGACATTTTCCTTGTACAGGCAGGGAGGGGGTGTGTGGAGGGTTTTTTTTTTTCCCCTCTCCTTTTTTCTCCTGATTATTCCTCTTCTGTCTGTGGGAAGGCTCCGAGAATCTAGGTTTACAAGGTCCCGGGACGGGGTGGCGTTTTGACAGCTGCCGGCACACATCGGGGGTGGTGAGTATAAACCATCTGGCATTCTGGAAGTGTGGTGTGTGTGTATGTGATACGGAAGGAATGACCGTTGTTCTTTTTTGGGTTCATTTCTTGTGTCTGTATAGCTTTGATGCATCAAAGTGTTGTTTAGCTGTTGCATATGCTGTGAAGGGGTCTTGTGGTATAAACTGTAAGATGGGGTCAAGACTTTCAGCTATGTGTCAGCGTTTTGGGAGCGTTGCTGAGGTTCCCACTATCTCCTCAATATCCCCATTGGGAGAATTGCTGGCACAGTGGGATGAGGCTTGGCTGTCCCCTTATACCAAGGATTTGTCTAAAGTACTTATGATAACATATTGTACCAGGGAATGGCCAAAGCATATATTGATTAAACCAAATTATAGGTGGAATAAGTATGGGGATTCATATAAATATTGGATTACAGCATTGAGGAAGGTCCTGGAAGCAAAAGGGCTCATTGATCAAATAATGTATGTATCCCCCTGGAATTTTGTTATTTGGGAGAGCCCCCTTACTAGAGGGGGCAGAGGGGTTCCGATCCTTTATGAAAAGGAAGAAGATAAGAAGGGGTGGGATCCCTTAGAGCAGGGGTCCCCAACCGCCGGTCCGCGGACCAGTACCGGGCCGCAAGGCATGTTGCACCGGTCCGCGGAGTCAGCAGCTGCTGTGGAGCCGGCGAGTGCCAAGCTGTTTCCTGTCTCTTTCCCCTCACGTTCACTTGCCTCGGGCTGAGAAAACCTTTGCTTGCTTGCTTTCTTCCTTTCCTGTCTTTCTTCTCTCGTCGAAAGTGGTCTATTTCCTCCTTGCAAAGCCCTTGCAAAGCCCTCGCTCTGCCTGCAGCTCAAACGAAAAGGCTTTGGCATTGTGCAGCTCTTTTTTTGCTAGGCTCCCCCACCCTATTCCCGGGGTCCTGGGTGGGAGCGAAGCCAGGGGTGTGTGTGTGACCATGAAACCCCCACCACCAGCTCTGGTAATTTTCTTTTGGAAGGATTCCTTGCTGCAAGAAAATTACCAGACCTGGCAGTGGTGGGCGCTCCAAGCAGGCAGCGATCGCAAAGGAAGGTGACTGTGTCCGTGGAGGCACCTCCCCCTGCTCTGGGATTCCTTGCTGCAACCCCAGCCGGAACGGGGGGGGGATGTCCTCTGGAACTGCTGAAAGGCAAACGGCGGTCCCGAGTGAACAGGAGGGGAAAGAGACAGGAAACCGCCCCCTCCTACCCTTCCTCCCTCTGTCACCTCAACTCCCCCGCAAAATTAAAAGGGGGGGGGAGAGAGACAATGGAACGATAAGCTAAACCCCCTTTCCGCCCCCACCGGGCCATAGAAAAATTGTCTTGCTGAAACTGGTCCCTGGTGGAAAAAAGGTTGGGGACCACTGCCTTAGAGTATCCCCTCTGCCCATCTTCTCCCCCCCCCCCTGATTATGGGCAAGCTGCTGGACAGGCAGCAATAGCTGGATCTCCAGAAAGGGGTGATGTTAAGCCTGTTATATTGCCATCCCCTTCCCAGAGGGTCACTAGGTCAAAGGCTAGGGTTCTGCCCTTAAGAGAGGTCCCGGGAGGATTAAATGCTGTAGGGGGCGTTATTACTACCTTTGTTAACGTCCCGTTAACCTCCTCAGATTTACGTAATTATAAAATGGTAATGCCTAATTTGAATAGTGACCCCATTGGAACTGCAGACTCATTAAACTTGTTTTTAGGTCCTAATGTGTATACATTTGCAGAACTGCAGTATATCTTGAGTTATTTGTTCACCACAGAAGAGAGGGTTCAGATCTGGACTGCTGCTATGAATTATTTGACCAGGTCCCAGATAGGAGTCATAAATCCTGTAATTGCAGAAGTGAAGTTTCCTTTAGCAGATCCAGAATGGGATGTAAATACTCAGGAAGGTAGAAGACAGTTGGAGGATTTAAAGAAAATTATAATAGAAGGGGTGAAAACTGCAGTGCCACAAGGGACTAATGTAAAGAAAGCCTTTGAGGTAGGGCAATATAAGGATGAGACCCCTCATGATTTCCTTGATAGGATTAAAAACAGCTTAAACAAATTTTCTGGGCTTACGCCCAGCAGTGCCGAATATGAAGCTTTCCTTAAAATGCAGTTTGTGACAAATTCCTGGCCAGATATACAAAAAAAGATCCAGAAATTGGAAGACTGGGCTAGTGCTGACATTACTAAATTATTGAAGGCTGCTCAGAAGGTTTATGTGAATAGGGAAGAGACTAGGAGTAGACAGAAGGCACAGCTAATGGCGTCAGTTCTGAAAGCTGAGAAAACAAGTGAAAGAAAGGAGTTCGGGAGAGGTAGAGGAACGATAATACCAGGTCCCAATAGAAGGATGGGAGTGGGGTCTTCATGGAAAAGGCCCCTAGGTGCAGAAAGTAAACAGTGCTTCGCTTGTGGCAGAGAAGGTCATATGGTGAGGAATTGTCCCCAGAAGGCTAGGGATCAGAGGAGGAATCAGAGGTTATACTCCTTAATGAGGGATGACTGACAGACTCAGGGGTTTGAGGTAAGGTCCCACACTGAACCCTTGATAAATCTTTTAGTGGGACCAGAGAAAGAAGACCAGATTTTTTTAATAGATACTGGTGCAGTAAAAACTTCGCTTTGTGAAGTGCCGAAGGGGGTGGATAAAGGCATGGAGACTAGGAGAATTAAGGGGGTGCAAGGGATTATATTCGAAGTACCATTAGTAAGGAATGTAAAAATACAGTATAAAGATAGGGTCATAGTGTTAGATGTGATTATAGTACCAGAAGCCAGGTCAAATCTGTTGGGTGGAGATGCTTTATCTTTATTGGGTTGTGAATTGACTTTGACAACACGGGTCTGTGATATGAGGATGTTAACAAAAGGACAGGAAAGGAAAATAGACCCGATGGTCTGGGAAGCACCCGGAAATAGAGGAATACTGCAGATTGCTCCCTTAGTTGTGAATTTAAAGGAAGGAGTACAACCAATGCAAGAGAAACAATATAGAATTCCCATAGAAGGAAGGAAAGGATTAAAACCAGTAATAGAGGCATTGTTACGGGATGGTTTGATTGAACCAGCTATGTCTCAATTTAATTCCCCTATCTTACCTGTCAGAAAACCCGATGGCTCTTATCGTTTAGTGGAGGATTTGAGGAAGGTTAATAAATTAATTGCTATTAGGCATATTATAGTACCAAATCCGTATACCCTTTTGAGTCGCATTCCGAATGCTCATAAATATTTTAGTGTTATTGATTTAAAAGATGCATTTTGGACATGTCCATTGGCTGAGGAATCACGGGATATTTTTGCTTTTGAGTGGACAGATCCAGAAACTAATAGGACTCAGCAATTCAGGTGGTGTGTGTTACCACAGGGGTTTTCAGAAAGCCCTAATTTGTTTGGACAAATGTTGGAACTCATAAAAGCTGTGTTAGGGGAGGCAGATGGTCCTACACAGTTAGCTGTAATGCATGTTGAGGCCCATAGAAAGGGGGCTTCAAAGGAGATAATGGGGAACAGACTGGCAGATGAAGCAGCTAAGAAAGCAGCAAAAGGGGAGGTGGAGGTGTCAGTAATGGCTTTAATACCAGTTGTAGAATGGGATGTTGCTCCATTATTTACGGATGAAGAAAAGGATGAGATGAGAAAGGAGGGGGTAAAGGAAATAGATGGGAAATGGTATACGAGTATTGGTCTACAGTTAGTAAACAAACCAACCATGAGGACTATCCTGGAGAGAGTACATGAAGGATCCCACTGGGGAACTCAGGCATTGGTAGACTTTATAAAAAACAGATATGTTTGCAGGGGCATGTATGTAATAGCTATGCAGATAATACGAAAATGTATTCATTGTATTAGGATAAATAAAAAGATTAGCCGACAACAGGATAGGGGTGGTCGAGCTTTAGCTATATGGCCCTTCCAGAGAATTCAAGTGGATTATACTGAAATGCCACCAGTGGGAACATTGAAGTATCTACTTATTATAGTAGATCATTTGACTGGTTGGGTGGAGGCTTTTCCTTGTGCACGCGCTAATGCACAGATGACTGTGAAAATACTTTTAGAACAAATAATACCACGGTATGGTTTAGTTGAATCTATTGATAGTGATATAGGCACACATTTCACAGCCCAGGTAGTGAAACAGGTAATGCATGGTTTAGGTATTACCTCGGAATATCATCTGGCTTATAATGCATCTTCGGCTGGAAAGGTAGAAAGAAAAAACCAGACGATAAAAACCACGTTAAAGAAATTGATGTTGGAGTTAAAACTGCCATGGATGAAATGTTTGCCATTAGCACTACAGTGATCCCTCTATTATCGTGAGGGTTCCGTTCCAAGACCCCTCGCGATAATCGATTTTTCGCGATGTAGGGTTGCGGAAGTAAAAACACCATCTGCGCATGCGCGCCCTTTTTTCTATGGCTGCGCATGCATAGATGGTGGAGTTTGCGTTCCCCGCCGCCCACGCAAAGGGGAAACCCCGATTCGGCTCCTCGCTGCTGCTGCGCTACCGAGCAGATCAGCTGCTGGGCGACCGAAGGAACCTTCCCTGGGTCTTCCCCCTCTTGCTGGCGGGCGGGCGAGCGGCGGGCATCAGCGAGGAGCCGGGGTTTCCCCTTTGCGTGGGCTGCCGGGAAGACCCAGGTTGGGGGTTCGGGGGGTGCTGGGAAGCCCCCCAGGCCGGCTGTGACCTTTTAAAACAGCCGCGCCGCTTCCCAGCTGAGTCCTGAAGCCAAACGCGGAAGTTCGCCTTTGGCGTTTAGCTTCAGGAGTCAGCTGGGAAGCGGCGCGGCTGTTTTAAAAGGTCGCAGCCGGCCTGGGGGGCTTCCCAGCACCCCCCGAACCCAGGTTGGGGGTTCGGGGGGGTGCTGGGAAGCCCCCCAGGCTGGCTGCGACCTTTTAAAACAGCCGCGCCGCTTCCCAGCTGACTCCTGAAGCCAAACCCGGAAGTGGTTTTTTTTTTTAATTAATTTTTTTTAAAATCGCGATATAGCGTTTCTTGAAGATCGAGATCGCGAAACTCGAGGGATCACTGTATTACGTATACGTACAAGTCCAAGAAAGGATATAGGCATATCCAAATATGAAATGATGTTTGGTATATCATATACAGGAAGTGTAGGAAGGCCTAGAATAGAATTAAAAGATGTGTTCTTACGGCAATATATTCGAGGATTGTCGCAGTGTTTTTCTCATTTAAGGTCTAGAGGATTGTTGGCGCAGACCCCTCTGCTTGACTTTCATGTGCATGATATAAGGAGTGGTGATTGGGTCCTGGTTAAAGCCTTGAAGGAGAGAAAACTGCAATCTATTTGGGAAGGACCGTTCGAAGTTTTGCTAACTACAGAGACAGCTATCCGAACTAAAGAACGAGGTTGGGTCCATTATTCCAGGATTAAAGGACCAATTCCTTTACCGGACACTTAAGAGCAATTGCTGGATGGATTGATTTAAACAGTATTCCAATTGCTGGATGGATCGACTTAAACAGGACAAAGAAAGAGACTGAATAAATTTTCCTTTGGACTTGGGTTAAATGGATTTTTGGGAGGTGGAACTGTGTATTTGGTTGAGTGTGGTTGCTCTGTATATGATTATAATAGTCATATTAAGGGAAGATATCACTGAGTGGCTGAAATCCATGCTGTGGATGTCTGTGGATGTAAGTCCCCGAGACCAGGAGAACCGTGTGTAAAGCATAACATTACATATTGTTTTTACTCCAAAGTGGGGGGGCAGTTCACATTAGATTAGCAGTATGGGTAAAGAACAAACTCTGATGCTCCTTTTGTGGGACATAATATTGCACCTACAGGTGGGTATGGGATCAGAGACTGTTTTGCCTAGTTACCCTGTTACATGGCACCAGCTTTGTTTCCATGCTGAATCTGAGGAGCAATATGCCCAAATAACTGCTGTTACGTTGGTTGAACATGATGAGGAAGTTGATGCCGGAGTTTGTATAAGGTCTACTTACGGTGATGGAATGAATTTGGGAAAATACCCTCGATGCAACCGCACATATGATGTTGATAGGGGATGGAAGGAAGTAGCATACAAAATGGAACATATATATACACAATGTCATGAATATTATGGGAATTATAATCCCTCATATCGGAAATTTCGTATAATAGAAGAAGGCTTACTCATACCATATCATGAGATTAAGAACCCTTCCAAGTTGGTATTTATTTGTGGCAATATAGCTCTACGGAAATTACCATATACTTGGAAGGGTAGGTGTACGATTGGATATGTAATGAATGGCATACAAAGGAAGAAGAGAGATGTGAGGGAAACAGAGAGGAAAGATGAAAATGTGTTCCTGGAATTAATGAAAGTAGCTTTAAATAGTACTTCCTTCTGTGTGAATGGGGAAACAACTGAGTCAGATATAATTGCTACCTGTTTTGTTGGGGTGCCAATACCGGGGAAATTTATATTCGATGAAGTGAAGATTATTATGAAACCAAATAATTACAAATTGGCTAAGGTGATAACATTGTTTGGGAACCCTATTAGACCCACTAAATGGACTAACCAGAAGAAAATTGGTGATAGAAGTAAAGAATATATTACCTGCATATGATTATGTAATATATAGGCACCCAGAGAAGAAAATAGAGAAAGTGACATATACAGCAGTCCTGACAGAAAATGTGTTCCCATGTAAAGAGAGAGAGGAGGTGGAAGCTTTGGGACAGGTATTATATCAAGAAAGACTTAATGAATCAAGACTTATCGTATCAAGAAAGACTTAATGAACTCAATCTGTATAGTCTGGAGGACAGAAGGAAAAGGGGGGACATGATCGAAACATTTAAATATATTAAAGGGTTAAATAAGGTCCAGGAGGGAAGTGTTTTTAATAGGAAAGTGAACACAAGAACAAGGGGACACAATCTGAAGTTAGTTGGGGTAAAGATCAAAAGCAACATGAGAAAATATTATTTTACTGAAAGAGTAGTAGATCCTTGGAACAAACTTCCAGCAGACGTGGTAGATAAATCCACAGTAACTGAATTTAAACATGCCTGGGATAAACACATATCCATCCTAAGATAAAATACAGAAAATAGTATAAGGGCAGACTAGATGGACCAGGAGGTCTTTTTCTGCCGTCAGACTTATATGTTTCTATGTGTCTATATCTTCCCAAAGGATGGTTCCTGTTCTGTGGTCTATTGGCTTATTCGTTTATCCCAGCTAATGCAGTAGGGGGTCCGTGTACCATAGGACGATTGACCACAATGATGGGGATAGCACATATTAAAGAGATTAATCAGGAAACACAGTTTTACTATGAAATGATGAATGCTACAATATATAATGGTAATCGTGTTTTGCCAGAAGAGGGAGAAATCACTGATAGAGACGCAAACCAGGAACATGTGCAGGAGGGGGAGGGGGAAATACATACACCTCATGGACATATACCCCCTGATAATATCCCAGTTCCATGGCCAGTGCAATGGCCGGTTTCACCTGTATTATTCAATCCGGATCATGAGAATATATATAGAGGAAAGAGAGATGTTACCGAAATATATGATGCCGGGTGTAGTGATGAGGTGGTGATATTATCAAAAGTGGAAGCAGGATTGATTAGTATGTTTCCCTGGTTTGCCAATCAATATAATCATCAGCAGATGGGACATCTGGTATGTGCCCTGGCAAAGAGTATAAATGAAACATCATCTGTTATAGCTGCTTTAGCTGATGAAATGGGTGAGGTAAGAAAATCAGTGTTGCAAAATAGAGTAGCCATAGATTATATTTTGTTAAGACTAGGTCATGGCTGTGAAGAATTTGAGGGATTATGCTGTTTTGATATAGATGATAAAAAAAAGTTTATAGAAGCTAAACTAAAGCATTTACATAATATTACTACGCATTTGAGATATATTACAGAAAATGCAGCATTTACTGATATATGGAATACATTAACCTCCTGGTTACCTGACTTCAAATGGCTGAGAAGTCTGTTTGTGGGGATTATTGTGATTATAGTATTATGTTTAGTTACATGTATCTGTATTAAATGCATACCTTGTTGTGTAAGCTGTTGGAAAGCTCTATGGAAAAATACCTGTAAAGGGAAGAAGAAGATAGGGGTTGTTAACGACCTTCCCTCTACTAGGGAGGTTCGTATTATGATGCAGGAGATCTGACTGTTGGATCAACAGTCCGATAAAAGGATAGGGGGGATTGTGAGAAAATCATATAGAAGGTAGGACCTGAAACTCTTATGTTATAGATGTATTCTAGAAGGAGAAGTGAACTTTTAAACCTTGGCACTCCTACCGTGTTTCCCCGATAGTAAGGCAGTGTCTTACTATCTTTTTACCCCCAAAAGCCCCACTGTGTCTTACTTTGGGGGTATGTCTTACATTGTCCCGGGCACCGGGGCCGGCTCGTCTTCGGGCGCGGGGAGCTGCCGGAAAGGAGGCGGGCGAAGGAGGGCGCCTGACCGCGCCACTCACCTTTCGGCTGTGCTGATTCTGGCTGCTCATCTTGCAGGGAGCCCCCAATTCTTCTTCCCCGCGTGATGTGATGTGGGCCACCCCCTTCACCTGGTGCACGGGGCAGGGAGAGACCTCGACGTTCGGCGGGTTGCGGGGAGCATCCCCTCGCCGCTCCCGGCAATGTTTCTCGGCAGGGGAGGCCAATTCCGCGACGACACGGACGCTCGGCTGGCTGGCTAAAGGCAGGCCAAGGGGTGGATGGGCAGTCAAAAAGGGTGAGCGGCCGCCGCTGTGCCCTCCTTCGCCCGCCTCCTTTCCGGCAGCTCCCTGCGCGCCCCTCGCCTTCGCTTGCCGCGGTGCCACCGCCTCTTCCCCTGCCGAGGCTCAGCTGCAAGCGGCCAGCGAGGCCGATCGGCTCCGAGGCGAGCGGCCGGAGCTGCGCCCTCCTTCACCAGCCTCCTTTCCGGCAGCTCCCTGCGCGCCCCTCGCCTTCGCTCGCCGCGGCGCCACCGCCTCTTCCCCTGCCAAGGCTCAGCTGCAAGCGGCCAGCGAGGCCGATCGGCTCCGAGGCGAGCGGAAAGGAGGCGGGCGAAGGAGGGCGCAGCTCCGGCCGCTCGCCTCGGAGCCGATCGGCCTCGCTGGCCACTTGCAGCTGAGCCTCGGCAGGGGAAGAGGCGGTGGCGCCACGGCGAGCGAAGGCGAGGGGGCGCGCAGGGAGCTGCCGGAAAGGAGGCTGGTGAAGGAGGGCGCAGCTCCGGCCGCTCGCCTCGGAGCCGATCGGCCTCGCTGGCCGCTTGCACCTGAGCCTCGGCAAGGGAAGAGGCGGTGGCGCCGCGGCGAGCGAAGGCGAGGGGCGCGCGGGGAGCTGCCGGAAAGGAGGCTGGTGAAGGAGGGCACAGCTCCAGCCACTCGCCTCGGAGCCGATCGGCCTCGCTGGCCGCTTGCAGCTGAGCCTCGGCAGGGGAAGAGGTGGTGGCACCGCGGCGAGCGAAGGCGAGGGGCGCGTGGGGAGCTTGGAAGCAATGTCATCGCCCCCCCCCCCGCAATACCCCCGTGTTTCCCCGAAAGTAAGACATATGTCTTACTTTCGGGGTATGGCTTATATTAGCCGACCCCCCTGAAACCCCCCATATGTCTTACAATCGGGGGGGTCTTACTATTGGGGAAACACGGTAGCTAGTTAGGAAGTTGCACAAGATGGGAAAAAACATGTTTATTGCGAAACAGTATGCTGACAAAGTCTGTTACGGGCCAGAAAACCATCAGGAAAGGAAGTAAACAAGGATGATGTATACGGATAGTGAGAGGAGGGCGGATGCTGTTATATTCAATGCTATATATATATCATTGTATTTGTGGCTAAGTTATCGCAAAACTGTTATTTTGCGATCCCATATATATGGCTTATCTTGCTTTTTGTTTTAATGAATAAATTTTTGTTTTAATAAGAGCTCTGGTGGTTTTTATTTTCCTTTTGAGATCTCTAGAGGTTTTTTCCTGACACCAGGTATTAAATAGTAAGTCTTCATTTATAAATTAAACAATAATTGAATTTTATAGCTTTTAAGTCACCAAGTGGATGTCATTTTGGAAACGTTTTAATTTTACTATAGGCCAAAGGAAGTCCAGAAATTCATTTAAGATGTCGAATATATCTACTATTATAAAAACTTCTAAAAAACAGACTTCGACTCCATCTTTGGCTTCACAAGAATCTCCAACTCCATCTCAACAAAAGACGATAACAAGTATGCTAGCAAAAGAGAAGGAGAAGGAAAAAGCATTACCACAACCTTCTCTCCAAACTATTCAAAATTCACTGTCTGTTATACAAGATTTTATTCAGAAAATACAGATCTCTATTGATACCAATAGAAAAGAAGCAAGACAGCAACATGAAGATTTGAAAGCTGAAATGGGAGATTTAAAAGTTGACATGGGAGAAATAAAGGAAAGAATGAAAGAAATGGAAGTAAAAATCGAAGATATACAACAAACTTTAAAAGAGGATGATCAAAGGATTAAGACAGTAGAAGGCAAAATGGAGAAAGTAGAGCAGAAAATGGAAGAATTTGAAGAGTGCAGCAGTACAATTAACAGAGATTCAATAAGGCAATAACTCATTTGGAATTACAGTGCGCTTCGTATGGATTGAGATTTCAAAATATCATAGCAGAAAAGGATGAGGACTTAGGTTCAAAAATGGCTGAGATAATAGGAGAGATCCTACATGTTGACCCTCAGGAACTGATAAAAGAAATTGATGAACTTTATAGAGTACAGACAAGTTTTACCAGAAAACGTAATTTACCGAGGGAGGTCCATATAAAATTTGTAAGAAAGACTATAAGAGATGATATTTTAAAATGGACAAGAAATCAAAGTTTGGACTCAAAGGGAAAGAAATTATAATCTTAAAACAGGTTCCAAGGAGAGTTAGGGAAAGTAGGAGGGAGTATTACTTTTTGACCAGAATTTTAAAGAAAATATAATCTTCCGCTGGCTTATTCCAGAAGGTCTCTCACTGTACTGGCAAGGAGCGAGAGTAAAGATTGAGAATGTTGACGACGCCAGGGACTTTTTTGAAGAAAGTGGCCTGAATAAATCTGATCAACCGCGCAAGGAAGTTATCCAAGAAAGAGGAGATGAGCTGGGGGCAACTTGCCAGGAGAAGGAGGAATCCTTAGGTGCTAGATGAAAGCAACCACAAATACAACAAGAATTGATCTTAAGCAGTAGATTGCAAGAACACAAAGATACCAAGAAATGTTATAAATAGTTATGTTGGCTGAAATGTTATAAATAGTTATGTTGGCTGTCAACATGAATGGATTAAATAATCCAAGAAAAAGAAATCAAATATTTGCCAAACTCAAAAAACAAAGCGCAAATAATTATACTGCAAGAAGTGCATATTAAAAAATCCAACAGAAAACTATTATGTAATCCGAAACTAGGGAAAAATTTTACTAGCTTAGCTGATCAGAAAAAAAGAGGCATTGCAATGTATATAGATGAAACAATACATACCAAACAATTATATAGTGACCAGGACGCTAGAATTTTAATTATACAACTGAAATTAGAATTTGAACCTCTCGTCATTGTATCCATCTATGCACTGAATGAAACCAAAAAGAATTTTATAAAAAATTACATGATAAAATAAATGAATTGGCTATTGAGAATATGATTATAGTGGGCGATTTTAATGCAATTCCTAATAGCTTAATGGATCATTCTGGCAAAAAGAAAGATAAGAAAAAGAAAACAATTTTGCCAACGACATTTTGGAAAATGAGCTCAGAATTATTATTGAAAGATATATGGCATGAGCGACATCCATTAACTAAACAGTATACCTTTTATACTCAAAATTTGGACAAGGATAGACATGGCTTGGGCTTCTGCACATACTTCTGAATATATTAAAGATATTGAGATAGAAACAAATAGCTGGGCAGATCATCTGTTAGTAATTTTTTGGAAAGGAAATAAGAAACAAATTAAATGGCAAATGAACAGAAATATTTTACAAGATTCTCAATATGCAAAATGGATGGAAAGAGAATTAGAATTTTTTTTTAGAATTAATAAAAATTCTGAAACACCCCACAAAATTTATGGGATACAGTCAAGGCCTATATTCGGGGTTTAACGATTTCTTATACTGTAAAAATTTTTTTAAAAAAGAAACAATAACAATTAGAGCAAGAATTAAAAGATTTAGAAACAGTACTACAAAGTGACCCACAAGATAATAAGGTAAAAAGGAAAATGGATTTGTTAAAACATAAAATAAATTTGATTGAAAAAGAACAAATAGCTGAAAAAATTAAAAGAGCAAAACAGGAATATTTTGAACATGCAAATAAACCAGGACGATGGTTAGCTTTTAAATTGAGAAAACATAGAGAATCTAAAATGATAAAGAAATTGGAAGATAGTAAAGGAGAAATTTATATCAAAAAGAAGAAATAAAAGAAGAAAATATTTCTGAATTCTTAAATTCCATAGACTTACCACTACTATCAGATGAACAACAAAAAAGGCTTAATGCTCCATTTACTATGGCAGAATTACAACAAACTTTGAAAAATCAAAAAAATAATAAAGCTACAGGCCCAGTTGCTGTTCCTGCTGAATTTTATAAATTAGATAGTAATGTACTTACTTTGAATATGTTAGAGATTTTTAATAAGATTATCACAGATAGTAAAATTCCTAGAACATGGTCGGAAGCCCTAATAACGTTAATACATAAGCCAGGAACAGAGAAGGATAAAATACAAAATTATAGACCAATATCTTTATTAAATGTAGTTTATAAAATATTTGTTTCTATTTATGCATTTAGACTAAAAAAAATATTAAATGAAATAATTCATGAAGATCAGAATGGATTTTTGCCAGGCAGACAAATAAAAAACAATCTGAGGACAATTATTAATACATTGGAATTTTATGAACATCACCCAGAAAAACAAATGGCACTGGTATTTCTGGACGCAAAGAAAGCTTTTGATAATGTCGATTGGACTTATATGAAATTACAATTAAACAAAATAAAATTTGGCACTAAATTTATAAACTTAATAGATGCTATATATTCGAATCAAACAGCCAAAATTATATTAAACAATGATCAAACGGAAAGGTTAGAGATACAAAGAGGGGCTAGACAGGGTTATCCCCTCTCACCTCTCTTATTTATTTTAACGTTGGAAACTTTGCTAATAAAAATAAGAGCAAATAAGAATATTAGAGGATTAGAGATCAAAAAAGAATCTTGTAAAGTCCAGGCATATGCCGATGATGTTGTATTTATTACAGAAAACCCCCTGAATTCAATACCAAATTTAATAGATCAAACAGAAGAATTTGGGAATGTGGCAGGCTTGAAAATTAATAAATGTAAGACGCAATTGTTAACTAAAAATATGACAGAATCACAGATAAAACAATTGGAAAACTTGACAAATATGAAAATAACAAAGAAAGTAAAGTATCTTGGTATTTGGATTACTGCTAAATCCTTGTCTTTAAAAAATGATAATTATACAAAACTTTTAGATCAAATTAAAAAGGATTTAGAAATATGGAATAATTTACAATTATCCCTACTTGGAAGAATTTTGACAATCAAGATGAATATCCTCCCCAAAATATTATTTTTATTCCAGGTAATTCCAATTAACCCGAGGGAATTTTTTTTAAAGAATTAACAAAGATTATTTAAAAATTTATATGGCAAGGGAAAAAAGCGAGAATAAAACTAAGTGCATTAGAAGATGTAAAAGAGAGAGGTGGGCTTAACCTACCAAACTGGAAATTATATTTCCAAGCCACGGCCTTATCATGGATTAAGGAATGGCTAACCTTGGAAAATAGAAGATTATTGAATCTGGAGGGACATGATTTAATGTTAGGATGACATGCCTTTGTATGGTATGATAAGTATAAGATTCATTCATATTTTAAGAGACATATAGTTAGAAAGTCATTACTGGAAGTATGGATTGACATTAAAAAAGACCACTTTTTAACAATTCCAGAATGGATTTCTCCAATCAAAGCAATATGCCACCCCAATTTATTACAAGAAGGTAAGTTATGGAAATATAAGGATTTATTAGATGAACAAATGAAATTGAAAACTGACAAGAATTACAGGAAGCTGGAGTAATAATGGATTGGTGTCAATATGCCCAGATTCAGTCTAGATATCAAAAAGATGCAAGAATGTATATATTAAGAAAAGAGAATAATGTTTTAGGGAAATTACTAATTAAAAATCAAGGAAAACTGATCGGGAGACTTCAGAGAGGGGCGGCATACAAATCTAATAAATTATTATTATTATTATTATTATTATTATTATTATTATTATTAATATCTGATTAGTTCTAAAACAGTTGGTTTGATTTTAAAAGACAATATGATTAGTTGGTGCAGAAATTTTGAAAAAGAAATAGATTTAGATACATGGGAAAGAGTTTGGACATATAACTGGAAAATAATGAAATCATTTTCCTTTAAAGAGAATCAGATTTTACAGATGGCATCTACCCCCTAATAGACTTTCAAAAATGTTCCCAAATACATCCCCAAATTGTAAAAAAGAAATTGGCTCTTACTATCATCAATGGTGGACTTGCCAAAAAGTCAAACTCTATTGGAACAAAGTAGAAAGATGGATTAGAAAAATCACTTCACAAGAAATTAGGAAAACCCCAGAATTTTTTCTACTAGGTATTACACATTATAATTTTTTTTAAAAAATTACTATTTAATAACTCATATTTTAGTAGCTGCCAGGATTGTTTTTGCACAAAGATGGAAAGAAACGGAAACCCCTAAAGAAGAAGAGGCAATTAAGGAAATTATTGTATGTGCTGAGATGGACATGATGACGAGGCGGTTAAATAATCAAGAAGAATCCGAATTTTACAAAATCTGGGAGAGGATTTATACTTCGTTGAATAAAAAAAATGTTTAATTTATATATATATATATATATATATATATATATATATATATATATGTATGTATGTATGTATGTATGTGTGTGTGTATATATATATATATATATATATATATATATATATATATATATATATGTCACATGTTTAAGCTGAATTTGAAAATTAAGGGAGACTAGGATAGATCTATTTCGGCCTTATTTTGGCCTCATCAGCTAGCCATACCCACTGGGACTTGAACCTGCAACCTTTGCCTTGTAAGGCAGAGAATTATCCTCTAGGCTACAGTATCCAATCCCTTCAGCTCTGTACCAGGGAAGGGTTACATTTTGTGTCGAATCACCCTGGTATATTGAAGGAACATCACAGCTCCTGTTTTGCCTCTCGGCCCAACCCAGGGCCATTTCCAAGGCAGTTAATTTTATTGATAGCCGACAATTCTATCTGTATGTGTCACATGTTTAAGATGAATTTGAAAATTAAGGGAGACTAGGATAGATCTATTTCGGCCTTATTTTGGCCTCATCAGCTAGCCATACCCACTGGGACTTGAACCTGCAACCTTTGCCTTGTAAGGCAGAGAATTATCCTCTAGGCTACAGTATCCAATCCCTTCAGCTCTGTACCAGGGAAGGGTTACATTTTGTGTCGAATCACCCTGGTATATATCAGTTATATATATATGACGGTCTTGGCATATTCGGGTTTCTTCCCATGTAGGATTTGGAAATTTCTGGCGACGTTTCGACGAGGTACCACTCGTCATCTTCAGTCAGGCTGGTGCTTCTGTCCTTGTTCTAGGGCGAACACAGCGAGACCTGAGCTGCCTTCCTTCTGTAAATACTGGTGGCTGGGTGTGGTTTGATGGCTCAGCAATTGCCTGCTGTGTAGAAACTTCCTGGTGAGTCGGTGGGATAACACCTGGGATCGTTGATGTTACTGAGGTATGCTGATTAGTTAACGATTATGGATTAGGCGTGATATCCTGAGTAGTTGGAGCTTGCAGGCTACTTGGTTGTTTTGCAATGTGTGTTCTGAGTCTGGTTTCAGTTTCTATGGCTGGGATACGTTTGTTAATGAGGGCTGGTTTCCAGATGTCTAGTAGGCGGGAGGTATCATCCCACTTGTTCATATTTTGGGGATGTTTTTCTATCTCGATGGCTTCCATGATTATTCTTTTGCTGTAGAGTTCTGTTTTGGAAATTAGTTTAGTACTATCAAAATCAATTTCATTTCCTGTAGTTTTGAAGTGTTGAAAAAGGGAGGAGGTTTTTTCTTTTTTCCTTAATGCATTCTTATGTTCTGCAACACGTGCATTTACTCTCCTGTTAGTTTGTCCAATATATGTGGCTGGGCAGATTTTACACGGTATTTGATAAACTCCCTGGTTTTCTAGCTGGATATTGTCTTTGGGGTTTCTTAGGATGTTGGCTATTTTTTTATCTGTACCAAAGACTGTCTTGATGTTGTGTTTGCGGAGAATTTTGCTGATTTTATATGTGGTGCTTTGATGTAAGGGAGGAGGACGATGCCATTGTCCTATTCTGTGTCTTGGTTCTTGGGGGGGTGTCTCTTTTTGGATTAAGTTGGTGATTGCCTCTCTTTGGAATCCATTGGAAATTAATACATTTGTGAGACTGTGTAATTCAGGTTCTAGGTGGTTTTTGTCGGCTAGGCATTTGGTTCTGGAAATGAGGGTCTTGGCTACTGAATTGATCTGTGCAGGGTGGTGGTGGGATTTTGCGTTCAAGTAGCGGTTGGTGTTGTGTCTTCTTCTGGTAGACGGTGTGTCCTAGGGAGCCATTGGGTTTTTTGTAGATTAGGACATCCAGGAAGGGAAGTTTGTTGTTGGTTTCTATTTCCATAGTGAATTGTATTTTTGGGTGTAGGCTGTTGAGATGTGTGAGGAAGCTGTCCAGTTTTCCATGTGGCCAAATTACAAAGGTATCATCTACATATTTAAGCCAGAGTTTGGGTTTGTGTTCAGATTTGTCCAAGGCGTTGGTTTCAAAATATTCCATGTATAAGTTTGCGATGACGGGTGACAGGGGTGATGCCATGGGGGCTCCTTCTATCTGTTTGTATCTTTGTCCATTGTGGATGAAGTATGTATTCATCAGGCAGTGGTTGGTCAGATCTAAGATTGCTTTGGGGGGTTGTATTTGTTTTGGATGGCTGTCAGGGCTTCTTTAATAGACACTTGGGTGAAGAGAGATATGACATCGAAGCTTACGAGAAGGTCATTGGGTTGTAGGTTTTGTTCCTTTATGATTTCTATGAAGTGGAATGAGTTTTGTACGTGAGACATGATGGATTCTGCATAGGGCTGGAGTTGTTTGGCAAGAAATTTGGCAAGATTCTGTAGGGGTGAGCCTCTGGAGCTGACTATGAGTGGTGTTCCTTCTTTGTGTATTTTGGGGAGGCCATAGAGCTTGGGGCATCTGGATGATTTTTCTCTGGGGATGATTCTTTGCTGGATTTCTTCTCTGATGGGAGAAGCTTTTATTTTGGATTTGGTGGTTTTTTCCAAGTAGGTGGTAGGATCTGTGCTTAGAGGTTTGTAAGCGGGGTCTTGGAATAGGTTGGATAGCTTGTCTTGGTAGTCAGATGTGTTCATCACCACAGTGGCATTGCCTTTGTCTGCTAGGAGGATGATTATGTTATTGTCTTTCCTCAAGTTGTCTTCCCTTCAGTTATTTGATCAATCAATTACCCGTCTGTCTGGAATACCGGCCTGTACTTCCCAATGTACAACCATACTCAATGGAGGAAATAGGCTTATTTCCTGGACTCCTCATCAAACATGGCCGAGGAGGTTCTACTTTGGCCATTAGAGTGGGTGCTGGCATGTGTGCTGCCATAGGAGCTGCAAAAATGGGAGAAACACCTCTGATTCTTCCTCGCTGCGGGGGGCTCCCTCTTAACCCAATCCCACTTGCGAGGAGGGAGGGATGTGCCGGAGTTGGGATCTGCACTCCCAGGGCTGATGCGGCAAAGACCTGGTTCACTGTCCCACGATCTGGGGTGAGGCTGGGCGTCAACTGGCATTGCACCCACCCTATCTCTGGGAAGAAAGCCACCCCAGAGTAGTGATCCTGATAATGGGGATCCATATTCAGTAGTCAGGATGGAGCTAGCAACCCCTTGCTTCCCCCCTGTTTGAGTTGGGGACTCCCCAGGCTAGTTTGGTATGCCATTCTCAACTCGGAATGAAGGTTAGCACAAATGGTCTTCACCCCTGAGGAGGTGTCTCTGGGGTTCTTGCTTGCCAAAGTGTGGAAAGATGGGATGTCTCCACTTCTTAGGGTTCCCACTTGCACCTTTGGGAAAGAGAACATGGGCTGGGCCAGATGCCATCTCTTGGGTTCAGAGCCCTGTTGGGGATGTGTCCAATTTATGCTTAAGCGCTTGAATTCGTCAGGAAGATCCATCAGTTATTGACTGCAAGACATTGGCTGGGATCCTTCACACTCAGAGCAGCTGGTGAACGTGTTCCTCTGAGGCCTCCACTCACGGGTTGAGGCCAATGAGGCACCCATCTGAGCTCCCCACTCTCGGTGTGGAGAAGGGCTTGATTCCCTCACCACACTTTGGGAGAGGTAATCAGGAGCTAGGTGCTTTCGCCTAGCCCCTTCATGGCCTCTGAGTCGTCCATCACCTCCAGAGGTGGAGAATTGAAAACTCAAGTGCACTCGATTGATTTGTCCTTGGCTTGTCCTCTGATGATTTGCTCTCCCTTTCCCATCACATTTGAGTCTACATACCACCCAATGCCGGGATCTGTATTTAGGGCTCAGGACTCCAAACAGCACCCCAAACCAGGGTAGCTGAATGAAATTAATGGGAGATTCGGGTTAATGTCAGCATTCCAAATAACATCTGAGAAATAAATCAGAGTCTGAGTTTTGGCCTTCCTCTATGTTTCAATTTATTAACAGAGTCATGTTAGCACGAACTGGAGAAGCCTGAATCTAAATTCCCATGGGTTTCTTCAGTTTAAATTTCATCCCCTGTTCTCACACCCACAAGTTCATCACATGGATCACTCTGGTTCTGCCAATGCCCATGAACCTCCCATCGACTTCTGGACAAGTGCTGAACAAAAGATGACCTTGAATATCTGGAAGTATTCTTCCAGAATACTGGAAACATGCTAGTATTCTTCCCTCTCATACAACCGCCCCTCCCAAATTACCACAGTACATTCTAGCATATGGCAGGCCAAAGTCTCCAACTCAAACAATGGTTTCAGCCTGACACTCAGCTTTTCATTCAAGTACAAATGGGGCAGTTGAACATATGAACACAGTGGTAGAACAATACATCTATTGTTATGTGGATTACCAGCAGGACAATTGGTCATAGTTGCTACCATTTGCACAGGGAGCATATAACAATGCTGTCCATAGTAGCATTGGCCTAACTCCTTTTCAGGTTACTAGTGGCATGGAATTTGTTCCATTCCTGAATTATCCAGAGAAGCCCCCACTTCCAGGTCTCTAATGGAGTGGATAGAGACATTGAAAAAGGGGTGGGAGAAAACACTAGCTGAAGTGTCAAAAACCTACAAGAAGCAAACTGACAAACATCGATCACTCCAGCCCCCCTTCTGAGTTTTCTTGTCTACCAAATATATCCAGTTGAAAATGCCTAGCAAGAAACTAGGGCCCAAATTTTTGGTTCCTTTCCCAATAGTCACAGTTCAGCTTGAATTACCTAGAATATTGGGAAAGATTCATCCTATCTTTCATTGCAATTTATTAAAACCCTACCCCCCCTCCTCCAGTAGTCATAAAACAGAAGACTCATTACGAAGTTAAGAAGATTTTAGACTCCAGAATATATAGGGTTGTTTACAATATTTAGTACATTGGAAGGAGTACCCTTATCTGAAGCTACCAGGGTAAAAAATTGGAATGTGAAAGCTGACAGGTTGCTGAAGCAAATTCCATGATAAATATGCGGATAAGCCAAAGGGTCCCCCTGGGGGGAGGGGAGATGGTTAGTGATGCTGTGTTAACTCCTTATGTTATTTTCTCTCTTTTCTTCAGGATACGGTTTTCTCCTGAGATGAGGCCATCTGTTAGACCTAGCCATTTTATTGCCACACTTTATACTATTTCACCATGCATTTTCTACTGTGGGAAAATGGGAGGGGGAATTATATGAGGTTGTTAATATGTAACCATAACAAATTATTTCTAGAAAGCCAAGGTCATCCTTTGTTTCTGCACCTCTGTATCTGCATGGAAGCAGATGGGTGGACTCTGCCAGCATGGCAATAGAAGATTGGACAATGTGATGGATTTGTGGGTGTGGGGGTATAGACCTGAACTTTCACCTGGATGGTGAAACCCAGAGGGCTTCAGATTCAGGTTTCACCCAGATGCCAACATGTCTCTATTAATAAAGTGGAACTTTGAAGAATCCTTTGCTTTGGAGTCTGTTTTAATTTTGGATGCTACTTGGAACCCTCACACTTCATTTGTTTTCTACTTAGGTGTCACATTTTTCTTCAGATTGTCTTTCCTTTAAATCTGCTCTGTGATGCAAACATTGTAAACAAGGTGTCTCCAGAAGGAGGAAAAAAATAAAGCCTGTTTTCAAATATACAGTACATAATCTCAGTTTAATAAAGAAATGTCTTCACATAGTTTATTTGAATACTTTTCTTCCAGAAAATTGGGGGGGGGGGTCTTATACTGTTGATCAAAGTAGACAATGACTACTCAGGAACTTGCATCAAATAAATAAAACTTAAGTGATGGTCTTTATTTAAAAGTAGATACTTGCTCATCTGAGTCAAAGATAAACAAGTTAGATAAGTAAATAACCTTATAGTTAATGATTAACAATTGTTACTCTTACAATCACCCACCTTTCATCATTATGACTTTGTTGTATCTGTTATATTTGAACTTTGGAATTAAATATTTTTAAGCATATTAACTGAAGAACAGTAAATATAATTTAGAAATATAAAAGCAATCTGCTTGATGCAGGCCTATAAAACACAAAATGTTTCCCAAATATTTCATATGACATAATTATGCAAACATTATGTTTTAAAAGTTGTGTGGATTTATAGAGATACACTGAATATATCTTAAGTAACATGCTTTGTCCAATTATTTTACAAAATTATTTCTCAAAATTAATTTATATGACAATTGCTTGGTTGTCATGTAACTGAAAATTAGTTCTACTGATTATTCTCACAAAAATATAATGTGATTCAATGATACATTTTACTTTCATAAGGTTTTATTTATTTGTATTCCGCCTTTATTGTTTTTACAAGTTATTCAAAGGCAGTTAACTTATCCATCATACCTTCCTCCTCCCATTTTCCCCGAAACAGTAATTCTTTGAGGTGATTTGGGTTGAAGAGAGAGTGACTGGCCGACCAGGCTAGCTTTCCTGGCTAAGGTGGGACTAGAACTCATGATCTTCTACTTTCTAGTCTTAATCACTAGATCAAACCAGCTATCTTAATTTGTATGGAATATATTTTCTGGTCACATTCCTCCCTCTAATGAAATAAGTAAGTTGCATGGACAAAATCATCACTGCATGCAGTTGTTATATATTGCTTCATTTTAAAAGGGCAAGGATATATTCTTTCTTGTTTCTTGTTGCTGTCCATCACTAGTAAGCAGTATTTAGTTAGGGGCTCCCAGTTTTGCATTATTCTGTATAATTAACCATTGCTAAAGCTAATAGGAGTTGCTTCACAATATCTGAAGGGCACCATGTCCCTGTTCTACATAATTGTCATGTTTCTAATATGCAACACAATAAGAGTGTGTATGTGCATCATATAAATTAGGACAATGAAAATATTGAAATCTGGATGTACTCACTACTACAATCAGAAGGATACAGTATAATGAGCAAGGCGGGGTTTTTTTTGTAAAATAATACTTTTGTACATCAATTTGATAGAATGATTGCTGATTCTGCGTACTAACTTCTAGGAAAAGGTAGATATAACCTAGGTTTATGTATTCCTGACAAGCAAGGAAAACTCATCTTTAGCCTCATTTTTATAGACCAGAAAACATAGGTTCACAGTTGCCATCTATTCATAGATCAGATGTTCAGAATTTTGTACTCTAATTATATTTCTATGAATATTAGAATATGTCTTTAATCAGTAACAGGCCACCATTCCCGGCACCACCGGAACGGGGCCAAAAACGTGCGTGCGGCACAGGATTTAGCTTCTGTGCATGCGCAGAAGCCGAATCTCGCACAAGGACATGCAATTTCCAGCATTTTTTGCTTATGTGAATGCACAGAATCTGAAGGGCACCATGTCCCACTGCTAGTCCTGCTGCAAGCAGCGACTCTGCTGTGAGCGGCCTGAGTGCTCCGCCAGCCGCCTGCTCTGCCGCGAGTGGCCCAAGTGCTCCCTGCCTGCCATCTGCCTTACCTTTCTGTACCGTGCTTGCGCAACAGCTTTCTCACCGCGCCGACAAGATGGCATACGGCAGGGGGAGGAGGCCAGCGATCCCGAGCTCCAGCCGCACAGCCTGTTCTGTTCTTTTCCATGCCGCAGGCATGGCAATGGCACCCCAAGTGAGTCGTAGACTTCGGGAGCACAGCGCTGCTGCTCCCAAAGGCCGCGACTCACTTGGAGCACCATCACTGCACCAAGAGATGCCTGCAGTGTAGGAGAGCAGAAAGCAGGTTATGTTGCTGGAGCTCAGGCACACCGCTGTTGCTGCTGGCCCCAGCTGCCGCTCTAGGTGCTGCAGCGAGATATGGCTGCTGTGCATGTGCAGCAGCCGAAATCTCACACGAATGTCTTTCTGGCAGCAAGATTTGGGCAAAATCCCCCAGTAATTTTTACCAGAATTGTGCCAGTTGCATGCATATAGCGCATGCATGCCCGGCGGCAATGAAACTAGACTATGCACTCCATTTCTGCCACCGGAACTGCGTTTTCCACCAGGCCAGGCCCATCCCTGGTCTTAGTGTTTGTAAAACATTATTCAGAAACATTAAGCATGATGGCAGTATTTTAAAAATTATTGTAAAATGGATTAAGAAATAAAATTTGATTTATTTAGTTATGGATATAATTTATGCATATTGGGCTTTGGATGTAAAATTATGTTATTTCAAAGATCCATTTGTTTTCAATTTTCCATTTTGATAATGGCTCATATTGTGTAGCAAATATTCTTTATCTTTATTTTTCTATATAAGCCTCATAAACCTCAATTTTCCAATTAACATATTCTTCATATATCAATTCAATTCAATCTTTATTGTTATTGCACAACATGTGTTCAGTGAGAGTGGCTGAGCTTGTGTACCCCCCAAATCATACAAACAACACAATCTTCTATACATATATGTGCATAACATTACATTATAATATATTGCACCAATATGAATATGTTGTGCCAGCCCTACAAGTCTTATCATACTACATACATATGATGTTATGTTGCATTCTGGAGTCTGACAGCCCATGGATAAAAGCTGTTCTTTAGCTGTTCGTACGATTGGCTATGCTTCTATGAGGGTCGCCCAGAAAGTAATGCACCACTTTTTTTTCTTAGCCTACAGTAATAGTATGAATGTGAAACTTTAGATATACATTATTTCAATTGTCAGTAGTATGTGTGTAAATTTTGCATTTCTTCAGACAGATAGTGTAGCTGCAGCAGTATTTCAAAATGGCGTCTGTAAGTGATGTACGTTACAAGTAGCATGTCATCACTGAATTTCTCGCTGCAGAGAAAGAAGCTGTTGGGAACATTCATAAATGATTGTGTACAGTTTATGGAGAATTTGCAGTTGACAGAAGTATGGTTAGTCGCTGGGCACAGAGAGTGAGGGCATTAGAAGATGGGTCGGCAGAGCTCCAAGATTTGCAGCGTTTATGGCAGCCAGCCACAACTTTCACACCTGAGAAGACGCAGCTTGCTGATGTGCTCATTTGCAAGGACCAACGCATAACGACTCAGCAGTTGGCGCTGAAGCTGTCAATCAGCAAAGGAAGGGTGGATGCAATCATCCGTGCTCTTGATTACCCAAAAATGTATGCACGATGGGTCCAGCAGTCATGTGGGTTGCTCGCTGTCCAATCCACATAGGACAGAGCCTGTCTTTAAAAAGATTGCTGGATCCGCCCCTTCCCCAGAATTTGCTCAGTCCTCCTACCAGCAGGAAGCGTGACTCAGCTCCTCTCCAAACACCTTCCCTTTTTCTTCTTCTCACCTAAAACCAACAGAAAGGATAAGTAATTCGTTCCTTCTTATCGGCAATTGGCTCAGCTCCGAGCGGAGAAGCCGCAACAAGGCTTTTAGTTAATTGCACAATTGCTTGCCTCATCGCTACAGCCGGCCGAGTTTATCTATTGTTAAATCTGCCGGGCTGGAAGGTTTTTTATTACTAATTGGCTTCTGTTACCTCCTGCAGAGTGGGATGCTTTTACAAGGGCGCTTGTTTCTGTCCCCTGGACTTAGTCTGACTCTTATTGAGTTTCCTTGGCGCGAAGGCCCTCAGCGTCCAGTGATTCCGGCACCATAGGGCTGCCCATGCACAGGCCATTTTGTGCTTTACAGTCCACCGTGTGGCCCTGAGTAGGCTGCGAGAGTCTCGGGCTTTTACTCCTGTGCTAGGCCTCAACCAGTGTGCCTTGGTTGCTTAGTCAGTGAGGCCTAGCCCTTCTGGACTCAATGGCATGAACTCTGGATTGATCCAGATTGTCTTTGAGTGGCAGACGCTCCTGGGCCTAGGAGCTTGGGCCCCCTTCCTCTTGGGAATTATTGGTTCAGCTTATTGCTTCTCCCAAATTTTGGCTCTAGGTCTTGTCCCCGTAATTTGTTCAGGCTATGGTTTCTTCTAATCCCAAGAGAGGCACTTCTAGAAATACTCAGGACCTTAGGCCTACTGGTGATGAAATTGAAATCATGCCTCAGGCCTCGTCCTCCTCCCTTGCAGCTTCCCCAGTGGCCAGGCCTACCAGAGCTGAAAAGGGAAGGGATAAAGCACTCCAAAAATCCATGAAAAATCAGCTAAATGATTAAGAGTGCAGGCCCAAGTACATGTTAGCTCACCTGAACCCCCAGATCCCCTTGATCTGCCTCCCTCAGTTGTACCTGTCTTGTCTCTGGATGAGCCAAACCTAAATAGACCCCAACCTAATTTATGGGGCTTAGGTCTAGAGGTACCAGACCATTTGAATCAAGGTCCCTTAGAGCTTGAACCTTCCAGGGCCCGCAGGTTTTCCTCTGATTTACCTACTTCTATTACTAACCTTTCTCCTGAGCTGCAATCTATGTTTTCTGCCTTATCTCAAGCCATTGATGCCAAATTCAAGACCATCAATGTGCATTTCCATCCTCGTAGTCACTCTTGTTTCAGACCCATAACTTCCTTCTCAACCTACAGTGTCCCACAAGAACCAGACTCTGAATCCTCTGAGGAGAAGAACGTGGATGATGAAGATCCTGAAAACAGGGATGACCCCTTCCAAGGCCTGTCTGAGGATGAAGAATCTCAAATCAAGACAACCCCCCATCCTCTACTATTTTTCCCTTTCAGTTGTTTAAGATTCTACTGCTCAAAGCTAGGTCAGCCACAGGCCTCTCGGGTCAGGACAAACCTGCACCGACCTCTGTAGCTCCACAAGAAGAAAATCTCCCTTTCTTCATGGAGGACAGGAAGATACTGAGGTCATCCCCATGCCTAAACTATTCAAAGATGCTTTGTTGAAACAGTGCGATAACCCAACCATGGATTCTAATCCCTCCTCCAAATATAAGAAACTGTACAAAGTCTCACCTTCTTATGAGGATCTTCTTATTTGCCCAAAGGCAGACGAGCCGGTCAAGACCCTGCATTCTACAGCAGCCATGCCTGGCGAGGCAGAAGAAGTCTTAAAGCTGGAAGACAAGCGTCTGGAGCAAATACTGAAGAAATGTTTCCTGGCTGACACCTGGGCCATTAAATGCGCAACGTCAGCATCCTTCTTTACTAGACCCATGCTTCTGTGGTTACAGCAACTTCAACCTCCCGCTGACTTGAGGGGCCAGCAAAACCCCAACAAGGTCTTTGCAGCGGCCCAGTATGTTGCGGACACCACCCTGCAATCCTCTAGATTTGCAGCAAAATCGGTGGCTGCCTCAACAGTTGCCAGGAGGCTTCTCTGGCTCCGTCCCTGGCAAGTGGGAATGAGACAGAAGTGGCAGCTCTACTTGGGTCCCCTAAATTGTAAGCTATTATTTGGTGATTTACTTGATCCTCTACTTACAGAAACCTCTGATAAGAAGAAAATCCTGGGTCCTACTACCAAGAAGGCTACTAAAATGCTTCAGTCCTTTCGGCAGTCCAATCGCCAACAAGATCAGGGGTTCGTGTTTTGAAGGAACTCAGGTCAGTATAATTCCCGCTTTCGTTCCCCATCAGATAGGACCCCCAGGGACAGATGGTCTCGATATCAGACAATCTTTCCTCGAGGGTCTCAAAAAGGTCCAGGTGGTAATGACCACTCTATCCCCATTGGGGGGCGCCTGGCCTGGTTCGCTTCCAGCTGATGTCATACTTGTAAGGACCCCTGGGTTATTTCCACAGTTGAATGGGGGCTCCAATTTGAGTTCATTCCCCCCCCCCCATCATTTAATATATTGCCCTTCTCCTAGATCCACTTCCTCCCGTCTCTGCATGGAGGAAGCGATCCAACATCTGCTTACTATCAGGGCAATCCAGCCAGTTCCATCCTCTCAGAGGACCTGGCTTCTACTCCATCCTCTTCATGGTCCTTAAGACCTCCAGAGGATGGAGAGCCACTTTGGATCTTAAAAGATTAGACCAGTGCATTAAATACAGAAAATTCAGGATGCATTCCTTATCTTCTATCCTGGCTTCTATTCACCCGGGGGACTTCATGTCTTCCTTAGACCTTACGGAGGCTTATCTCCATATTCCCATTTTAAAGGGCCACAGGCAATTTCTTCACTTTGCCTTTCAGGGCAAACACTACCAGTACAGGGCCATGCCTTTCGGCCTGTCCTCAGCACCTTGAGTCTTTACTAACCTCTTGGGTGCCTTGGCAGCTCATATCTGGGCTACCCCATCCATATTTTGTGTTATTTAGATGACATTTTAGTTCACAATCCCTCCAAAGAAGGCACCCGTACAGATCTTCAGTTATCCATGTCTATCCTACAGGAGCATGGTTTCTCCATCAATATAAAAAAAAAGTCAGCTTCATCCTTCTACTTCCCTTCAGCACCTGGGGGCATCATAGATTCCTGCTTATCTCAACTTTTCCTTTCTACTGAGAGGAAGATCAGCATCAAAGAGCTTATTTCTCAAATTAGTTCCCAAAGAAAGGTATCCATCGCCTCCCTGTCTTCCCTACTGGGAAAGATGGTGTCCTGTATTGGCATCGTTCCCTGGGCACGTCTTCACGCCAGGGAACTCCAATGGTTCTTGTTCTCATTGCAGAGGTCAGGAATCAGCAACTCAGCGTGCTCCATTCTCATTCCTCCTGTCGTCCTGAGATCCCTCTCATGGTGGACCTCCTCCGCCCTGGACAAAGGATCTCTATTCAGGATTCCAAACCAGTTTACTATCACCACAGATGCCAGTCTGCTGGGCTGGGGAGTCCATGCTCTGGACCTGATAGCCCAAGGCACATGGCCTACGGAGAAGTCAACCAAGCCAATCAATTGGCTGGAACTGAGAGCAGTGTCGCTAGCCCTCAAGAATTTCAAACCACAGATTCTCAACTGACATGTCCTGATCCTAATGGACAATATGGTGATGAAGAGCCACATCTGCAGACAAGGAGGCACCCAGTCCAAGGCCCTGATGCAGCAACCACTGAAACTGGAAAGACATCTGCAGTCTCTGTCGGCTGACCACATATCGGGAATCCTCAATGTGCAGGTGGACTGGCTCTCCCACTCAACTCTGGATTCAGGAGAGTGGAGTCTCCATCCAGATCTATTTCAGCAGACCTGCCACAAATTTGGTCACGTGTCACTAGACCTATTCACGACCGCAACCAATGCTAAGCTCCCTCCATTCTATTCCAGATTCCCATCTCCTGGAGCAGAAGCAACCAAAGCACTCAGAACTCCTTGGCCTCCAGATCTACTATATGCCTTTCCACCAATTCCAGTTTTGCCAGACGTAATCCACAAGATTCTCCTTGAGCAGGCCCAGATGATAGTGATAGCCCCTCACTGGCCTTGCCGGCCCTGGTTTGCAGACCTCCAGCGGCTATCCGTCCATGCCCCCTGGCGACTCCCCATTTCAGGTGACATGTTGCAGCAGGGGGTCTCTCACTATCCAGACCCGGATTGGTTCCACCTCACCGCTTGGCTGTTATCTGGTGTGACCTAGACTTTCGAGGTTATGACCCAGACGCCGTAGAAGTGATCCTAAAATCTAGAAGAATATCTACCAACAAGATTATGACATACCTGGTCTAAATTCCACCAGTGGTGTACACAGGAAGGCCTCTCTCCCTTGTGTATTCCCATCCACAGGATTGTGTCCTTCCTCATGAAAGACTTTCATCTAGGTCTCTCATCCATCACTATCCGGCAGCACCTAGCAGCCTTATCCTCAGTCTTGGCAGGACCCTGAAGACAACCGCTACGTAGTTTCCCTGAAATACAAGAGCTGTTAAGAGGCATCTCAAACCTCAGGCCTCCCACTGTCCATAGATATCCATCCTGGGACTTACCTTGAGTACTGCACTCAGTACTCAAGGTAAGTCTCCTACTCAGGCACCATACGAACCACTAAGTTCTGCTTCCTTCAGACAGTTGTCCTACAAGGTAGAATTTCTGGTGGCAATCACCTCCACCAGATGCATTTCTGAGCTAGCAGGTCTTTCCATTCGCCCGGACTTATGCTAGTTCCATCTGGACAAAGTAGTCCTTCGATTGGACCCCACCTTTCTACCAAAGGTCAGCTCCATGTTCCACAGATCTCAGGACATTGTATTGCCTTCCGTTTGCTCCAACCAAAACCACCATCTCTCCGTCAGATGGCACACTTTGGATCTCAATAGAGCTCAGCGGATTCATATCCAATGAACCAGGACCTTTTATAGGTCAGAAGCCTTATTCGTAGCCTTCCACCCCAGATCCCTGGGGACCAAGATCTCGTCCACTGTATTAGGCCATTGGATCCGAGGGACAATATCCAAAGCTTATGAGTCAGCATCCCTCAATGTACCACGAGGCATCATGGCACACTCTACAAGAAGTGCAGCTACAACAGCAGCTTGGGCAACTCAAGCCCCCTTGGAAGAAGTCTGCAAGGCGGCCACTTGGGCCTCTCCCAACTCATTCATAAGGCACTATAAAATTGACTCTTACGCTTCAGCAGATGCTGCCTTCGGCAGAAGAGTCCTCCAATCCGTTATCTCTCCTGATAGCCAACTAATCCCTCCCTAAGGACACATCTATTGGGTATGTTTGCCCAGGTTCGCCTGGTGCACCAGTTGCTGCCCTATCTGGACCGGGACTCACTGCTCACAGTCACTCATGCCTTCATCACCTCGAGATTTGACTACTGTAATGCTCTCTACATGGGGCTACCTTTGAAAAGTGTTTGGAAACTTCAGATCGTGCAGAATGCAGCTGTGAGAGCAATCATGGGCTTCCCCAGGTATGCCCATGTCACACCAACACTCCGCAGTCTGCATTGGTTGCCGATCAATTTCCGGTCACAATTCAAACTGTTGGTTATGACCTATAAAGACCTTCATGGCATTGGACCAGAATATCTCTGGGACCGCCTTCTGCCGCATGAATCCCAGCAACCGATTAGGTCCCACAGAGTTGGCTTTCTCCGGGTCCCGTCGATTAAACAATGTTGTTTGCCGGGTCCCAGGGGAAGAGCCTTCTCTGTGGTGGCACCGACTCTCTGGAATCAGCTCCCCCGGAGATTAGAACTGCTCCCACCCTCCTTGCCTTCCATAAACTCCTTAAAACCCACCCTTGCCGCCAGGCATGGGGGAATTGAGATATCTCCCCCGGGCCTATACAATTTATGTATGGTATGTTTGTATGTATGTCTGCTTAATAATGGGGTTTTTAAATGTTTTTAAATTATTAGATTTGTTATGAATTGTTCTATTGCTGTTCTGAGCCGCCCTGAGTCTACAGAGAGGGGCGGCATACAAATCTAATAAATAAAATATATAAATAAATAAACAAACAAACAAATAAATATCCCACGTGACTGCTGGACCCTCTCTTTCAGTACGGAGAATAGGCATTGATTGCTTACTTGAATGCCTTTTCTCGTACACTGAGCAGGTACAGCAGTCACTTCCCTCCCTATGTACTACTGACTATGGTTGTGCCTTTTTTCTTCCTTATTTATGAGAGTAGAGCACTATTTGAGCCACCACTTTTCAAGCCTAAGTCTACGGATTCTCAAATTCTGGAGAAGGGCGGATCCAGCAATCTTTTTAAAGACAGGCTCGGTCCTATGTGGATTGGACAGCAAGCAACCCACATGACTGCTGTACCCACTCCGCGTACGAGAACAGGCGTTCAGGTAAGCAATCAATGCCTATTTTATGGTGGACTACAAATCACTCAGAAAAAAATATTTCTTCTGAGCTGCTGAAACGTTTTGAAGCTGAGGGGGGAGCGTTTTTGTCCAGAATTGTGACAGATGATGAAACCTGGCTTCACCATTTTGATCCTGAAACAAAACAACAGTTGATGGAATGGCATCATCCTCAATCCCCACAGAAGAAAAAATTCAAAGCAACTGCTTCAGCCAGTAAGATCATGATCAGTGTGTTTTGGGACTGTGAGGGTGTCATACTCATTGATGTGATGCCAAGAGGCAGCACCATTAATTCTGAAGCTTATGTGAAGATATTAACCAAACTCAAGAAGCGCTTCCAGCGACTTCAGCACCATAACAACCCAGGTGAAGGTTTGATTCAACATGATAATGCTCAGCCTCACACAAATTTGAGGACTTCGGAACACATCACTAAAAGGTTTGGACAGTGTTACCCCATCTACACCTACAGCCCTGACCTAGTTCCCTCAGACTTTCACTTGTTTGGGCCATTAAAAGATGCCATTCGCGGAAGACATTTTGAAGATGACAAAGAGGTGATTCGCACAGTGCCAAAATGGCTTTGTGACCAGAACAAGGCGTGGTACTGACGGCATAGATGCCCTTGTGTCTTGCTGGAGTAAGGCTATAGAACGGGATGAAGATTACGTGGAAAAATAGGGAGTGTAGAAGAAACATCATTGTTTTTTGTGTGTAAGTTTCACTGTGTTCAATAAATAACTGTTGAAGAAAGAAAATGTGGTGCATTACTTTCTGGCCGACCCTTGTATATCTCCTACTCAGTTATAGGACAGTAAAGAAGTGCTGACCAGGGTGTGAGTCGTCCCTGAGGATTCTCCGTACTGAAGGAGCGGGTCCAGCAGTCACATGGGTTGCTCATGTCCAATCCGGTGGAACTGAGCCTAGTGTTAAAAAAGCTTGCTGGATCCGCCCCTTCCCCAGAATTCGCTCAGTTCGCATATCCTGCGGTTGTATTGTGATAGCTCGTTCAACATTCTAACACCTTCCCTTCGATCTTTCCTTCAAAGTAGTAAGAATTGTTTATCCTTATTTGTTTACTTGCACTAATAGCGCCAGCCGTTTGTGGCTCGGCTTTTTTCCTTGGGAGAAGTTGCGGTTTCGTTTCCCCCGGCTGTTTTGCCGTTTACGATCCCCGCTGCCGCTTGTGGATTCCTTTAATCCTTTGGCCTGGAGGTCTTGGTGCAAGTATTGCTTCATTGATTTATTACAGTATTATTGTTAAAGGGCTTAAGAAATACCTCCTGCGGAGTGAGACGCTTCTTTCTAGTCTCCTGGACTTAGTCGATCGCTTCCCCTTTAAGAGTTCTATTACGGAGCGATTTTTCGGCGCGAAGGCCTTCGCGCCCTTTTTAAATTTAGGCCTCTCGTGTTGGCCTTCTGCCAGCCGCGTAGGCCTCAGTCCACCGCTTGGATCCCGGAGTGGGCTTTGGGACGCTCAGGCTTAATTCTCCACCGGCTAAGCCTCCAACCAGAGTGCCTTGGTTACTTTAATTTAAGTTTAGGGAGGCTGGCCACGCTGTATTTGGGGACACGAACTCTGGGTTTGCCCAGATTGCCCTCAAGTCTCAGCAGCTCCGAGGCCTCGGAGCAGGATCCATTCCTCTTGGGAAGTCTTTGAAATCTTCTCCCTAATTATTCAGTTATTTGGCTCAGCCTTGTCTTCTGTTAATTGTCAGACTATGGCTACTTTTCCCAAGAGAGGCACCACTCAAGGTCCCAGAGAGGCCAGGCCTACAGGCGATGAGATTACCAGTATCCCCCAGGCCTCGACCTCCTCTTCTTCAGGGGCCCGCCCCTCGACCAAGGTCACCAGGGCTGAGAAGAGAAGGGACCTAGCCCTACAAAAAATCCATGACAAATCAGCAAAGCGTTTGAAAGTACAGGCCCAAGTACTCAGTAGTCATGACCCCCCAGAGGCTTCTAATCTGCCTTCTTCTGGGGTCACTGTGTTATCTCTGGATGAGCCAAACCTAGACAGACCCCAACCTAACCTATGGGGAATAGGTCCAGAGGAACCAGATATTATTGAAGATTCCCCCCAGCCAGGATCCTCCCAGGCCTTCAGGGATTCTTCTGCCATTCCTGCTGATATTTCTAGTTTACCTCCTGAATTCCAATCTATATTTTCAGTGTTATCCAAGGCCATTGATGCTAAACTCTCTACCATCAATGCGCTTCCCTTACCTCCTCCACCTCCTCGTCCCTCCCGCCCCTTGGGTTCTTCCCCAGCGGTTAGAGCTCCTATTCAGGATGAATCAGATTCCTCTCAGGACGAATATGAGGACATGGAGGAGGATGAGGACCCTTTTCAAGGCCTCTCAGATGATGAGGAATCCCAAATAAAGGTTCCTTCTCCAATTACTATTTTCCCTTCTCAATTGTTCAAATCTCTCCTCCCCAAAGCTAGAATTTCTACGGGATTGGCGGCCCAGGAGAAACAGGCCTCCACATCCACTGATCCCCCGGAGGAGAATTTACCTTACTTCACAGAGGAACAGGAGGATAACGAAGTAATTCCTATGCCTAAATTGTTTAAAGATGCCTTACTTAAGCAGTGGGATTTCCCAGCCTCTGGCCTTAATCCCTCAACCAAGGACAAAAAGTTGTACAAACTCTCCTCTTCCTATGAGGAGCTCCTGTCCTTTCCTAAACCGGATGAACCTGTCAAGATCCTTCACTCGGCGGCTGCTGTGCCAGGCGAAGCAGAGGAAGTCCTCCGCCCAGAGGACAAGCGGATTGAACAAATGCTCAAAAGAGGATTCACCGCAGATTCCTGGGCCATTAAAAGTTCTGCAGCGGCTTCCTTTTTCTCCAGAGCCATGCTTCTGTGGCTTCGCCAACTTCAACAGCATATTCCTCCCGATGACTTGAGAGGTCAACAAGACTTCAACAAGGTCTTTGCAGCTGCTCAGTACGTGGCTGATGCCACTTTACAATCTACTAGATTTTCTGCTAAGTCTATTGCAGCTTCTACAACGGCAAGAAGACTCCTATGGCTTCGCCCTTGGCAAGCAGGAGTACGTCAGAAGTGGCAGTTATCTCTGGGACCCTTAAAGCGCGACCTTCTCTTCGGGGATCTTCTGGATCCACTCCTCACGGAAACCACAGACAAGAAGAAAGTATTGGGTCCAACCACCAAAAAGGCTACCAAAACGCAGTCCTTTCGTCGCCCAGGGCGTCAGCAAGATCAAGCGGCTTCCTATCAGAGATCTCCAGGTCAGTATTCCCCCCGCTTTCGTTCCCAAGGTAGGAACTCCAGGGGCAGAGGTTTTCGCTTCCAAAGGGGAGCGTCCTCTAACAGGGCTTCAAAAAAACCTAGGTGGTAGTTTTTCCTCGATTCCCATAGGGGGTCGCCTAGCCCATTTCGCCTCTAATTGGCGTCTCACCTCCAAGGACCCCTGGGTCATTGACACTGTTCAAACAGGCCTTCTTTTAGAATTTATTTCTCCCCCCCCGAAACGTTTTATTTCCTGTCCTTCTCCCAGGTCCTCCTCAGATTGTAACCGTATGGAGGAGGCCATTTCCCACTTATTGTCCATCAGAGCCATTCAACCGGTTCCTCCCGGTCAGAAGGGTCTAGGTTTTTATTCCATCCTATTTATGGTTCCAAAATCCTCCGGAGGTTGGAGAGCTATTTTGGATTTAAAGAAGCTCAACCTATTCATCAAATATAGGAAGTTTAAGATGCACTCCTTATCATCCATTTTGGCCGCCATTCACCCGGGAGATTTCATGGTCTCTTTAGACCTCACTGAGGCCTACCTCCACATTCCTATAGCCAAATGCCACAGAAAATTTTTACGTTTTTCCTTTCAGGGCAGGCATGTCCAGTATAGGGCGATGCCATTTGGCCTTTCCTCGGCCCCTCGGGTCTTTACAAAGCTCTTGGGGTCCCTGGCGGCCTATATCCGGGCGTCTCCCATTCACATTTTATGTTATCTTGATGATATTTTGATTCATGGGAACTCCCTAGAGAAAGTGAAAACAGACCTTTCTGTAACCATGTCAGTTCTTCAGGACCATGGATTTTCCATCAACTTTGACAAAAGTCATCTCCAACCTTCCACATCCATCTTACACCTGGGATCCGTTATTAATTCAGAATCCTCCCAGGTCTTTCTCTCTCCTGAGAGAAAAATCAGTATAGGGGAGTTAATTTCTTGCATTTTATCTCATCCTTCAGTATCCATAGTAACCCTGTCTTCCCTTTTGGGGAAGATGGTGTCATGCATAGGCATCATTCCCTGGGCTCGCCTTCATGCTAGGGAACTACAGTGGCTCCTATTACCCTTTCAGAGATCGGGGCACAGCAACTCAAGTCGTCGCATTGTCATCCCACCAATTGTTCGCAGATCCTTCAAGTGGTGGAAGTCTCCGGCAATGGACAAAGGATCCCCGTTCAGGTGCCCGGATCAATTTGTCATCACCACAGATGCCAGTCTATCGGGATGGGGCGCCCACGCCCAGGGGATGATAGCCCAGGGCACGTGGTCCCCGGAGGAAGCTTCCAAGCCAATCAATTGGCTAGAGTTAAGAGCCGTTTCCCTGGCTCTGAAGCATTTCTCTCCTCGCATTCCCAACCGGCACGTTCTCATTCTCACCGACAACATTGCCACAAAAAGCCATATCTGCAGACAGGGGGGCACGAGATCCAAGGCCCTCATGAGGGAGGCCCTCAAGTTAGGCCTTTGGGCGGAAAAACATCTTCGGTCGCTCCTAGCCGACCACATCTCGGGGAGCCTCAACGTCCAGGCGGATTGGCTATCTCGAGCAACGATAGACCCAGGAGAGTGGAATCTCCATCAAGACCTGTTCCATCAAATCAGCCTCAGATTCGGCCTACCAGTTCTGGATCTCTTCGCGACCAATGCGAACGCCCAACTCCCTCGCTTTTTTTCCAGATTTCCATCCCCGGGAGCGGAAGCAATCAATGCCCTCCGGAGCCCATGGCCTCCAGGCCTACTTTACGCATTCCCTCCCATTCCAATTCTCCCGGACGTGATTCACAAGGTCCTCACCGAGAGGGCCCGAGTAATCCTAATCGCCCCTCATTGGCCCCGCCGGCCCTGGTTCGCGGATCTCCAACAGCTGTCCGTCCAGGACCCTTGGCGACTCCCCGTTTCGGGGGATATGCTGCGGCAGGGGGCCTCATTCCATCCAGACCCGGAGTGGTTCCACCTCACCGCCTGGCTGTTATCAGGAGAGACTTAGAACTGCGTGGCCACGACTCCGATACAGTGGAGGTCATTTTAAAGGCCAGAAGGGGTTCGACCAATCGAATCTACGATCATACGTGGTCCAAGTTTCACCAGTGGTGTCTACAGGAAGGCCTCTCTCCCCTGTGCATCCCCATACACAGAATCATTTCCTTCCTCATGCAAGGTTTCCATCAGGGACTCTCCACCAGCACCCTCCGGCGTCATCTGGCGGCCATTTCCTCTGTCCTAGCGGGGCCCCGCAGACAGCCTCTCCGCTCCTTTCCAGCAGTTCAGGAATTCCTCAAGGGCATAGCCAACCTCAGACCTTCCAAGGTCCACAGGTATCCATCCTGGGATTTGCCACGGGTTCTCCATTCCCTCACGCAGGCACCATACGAACCCCTAAAATCGGCGTCCCTCAGGTACCTATCCTTTAAAGTAGCATTTCTGGTGGCTATTACCTCTGCCCGACGCATTTCGGAGCTGGCTGCCCTCTCAATCAGGCAGGACCTCTGTCAATTTCATCAGGACAAGGTAGTCTTGCGACTGGACCCCACCTTCTTACCCAAGGTCAGTTCCCTGTTCCACAGAACTCAGGATATTGTCCTACCTTCCTTCTGCCTCCAACGAGACCATCCCTTGGCAATTAGATGGCACACCCTGGATCTCATTAGAGCGCTGAGAATCTATATCCAACGCACAGGACCCTTTCGGAGGTCAGAAGCACTTTTTATAGCCTATCACCCCAGAGTCATGGGTGCCAAAGTGTCTTCAACAGTAATAGGCCGTTGGATCAGAGGGACTATATCTAAGGCCTACGAGTCGGCCTCCCTCTCAGTTCCAAGGAACATCACAGCGCATTCCACCAGGAGCGCAGCCACCTCGGCCGCTTGGGCGACTCAAGCCCCGTTGGAGGAGGTCTGCAAAGCAGCCACTTGGGCCTCGCCAAATTCCTTCATCAGGCACTACAAGATTGACTCTTACGCTTCAGCGGACGCTGCCTTCGGCAGAAGGGTACTCCAATCCGTTATCTCACACGATAGCAATCTAATCCCACCCTAGGGACCATCTATTGGGTATGTCCCATGTGACTGCTGGACCCGCTCCTTCAGTACGGAGAATAGGCGTTGATTGCTTACCTGAACGCCTCTTCTCGTACGGTGAGCGGGTACAGCAGTCACTTCCCGCCCTTGTATGTGTCTTCTTTACCTTCCTATAACCTTTCTTCCTCTAACAATGAGAGTTGAACACTACAGAGCTTCACAGCTGAGCCTAGTCTATGGATTCGCGAATTCTGGGGAAGGGGCGGATCCAGCAAGCTTTTTTAACACTAGGCTCAGTTCCACCGGATTGGACATGAGCAACCCATGTGACTGCTGTACCCGCTCACCGTACGAGAAGAGGCGTTCAGGTAAGCAATCAACGCCTATTTTCCTCACTTTTCTAAGGCAGTGAGTCCTAGCAAGTTCATCTAATGATGTCAGGGGGCAACCCATGATGTTTGTGTCGTGCTCATCATCCTCTGTAAGGTCTTCGTAATATCTAATTTCATATAGAGCCCTCCATTCCTTCATTCGCAACAGAATACCCTACACAACTAGACTTACATTTCTAGGTTTAGAAAGCTTAAAATTATGCCACCTTAAACACGACCTAATCATAGCCCATAAAATCATCTGCTACAATGTCCTTCCTGTCAACGACTACTTCAGCTTCAACCACAACAACACACAAGCACACAACAGATATAAACTTAAAGTAAACTGCTCCAAACTCAACTCCAGGAAATACAACTTTAGTAACCGAGTAGTTAATGCGTGGAACTCACTACCTGACTCTGTAGTATCATCGCCTAACCCCCAAAACTTATCTTTAGATTATCTACTGTTGACCTCCCAATTCCTAAGAGGTCAGTAAGGGACGTGAATAAGTCCACCAGCGTGCCTTCCAACCCCTGTCCTAATGTTTCTCTCTTACGAGTATAATGTACATAAGCATTGTTATATCTTCGTATACTACCAATACGTACTTGACTAAATAAATAAATAAATAAAATATTGAGTTTTCCTATTACAGTGTTCCCTCGATTTTTGCGGGGGATGCGTTCCGAGGCCGCCCACGAAAGTTGAATTTCCGCGAAGTAGAGATGCGGAAGTAAATACACTATTTTTGGCTATGAACAGTATCACAAGCCTTCCCTTAACACTTTAAACCCCTAAATTGCAATTTTCCATTCCCTTAGCAACCATTCAGATTATTACTCACCATGTTTATTTATTAAAGTTTATTAAAAAAAAATATTTATTAAAGGCAGACAAAAGTTTGGCAATGACATATGATGTCATCGGGTGGGAAAAACCGTGGTAAAGGGAAAAAACCCGCAAAGTATTTTTTAATTAATATTTTTGAAAAACCGTGGTAAAGACTTTCCGCGAAGTTCGAACCCGCGAAAATCGAGAGAACACTGTTCTGCAAAATTATAGTCGAAAAACTCTAATTTTGGATCCAGAAGGGCTTGTACCTTTTAAATAAATTATTTTAAAATTATTATTTGCTATTTGTTTCTAGGGTTAAGTGAGCATTATGCTACAATTCTGTTATTTGACAATTTCCTGTTGTATATGAAGAAATCAGTATACTGTTTCCTGATAAGATGTTGATGATGAGCTTCCTTGTGTATTCTATTCTTTTGACTATGGATATACAAACTGATTTGGTAACTATATATTTTACTGCTTACAGGTTTTCAATGCAAACACAGCTGAATTATTGAGTCATCACCAAGTGGAAATCCAGCAGAAATTCCCGAAAGAAGGGTATTGTTATATATTTGAATATTTTGTATTATGTTATTAAATTCTTTGTAAAAAAGCTAATTATGATTTTTTTTTAAACTGATGGAATTGTTTCCATCTATATGACAAATGGTATGGTTTCCTTATTTCCTCCATTTATTATGTTATTGAAATCTACTCTGTCAGCAAAAACTCAAATTCAAATTTTTGAGTATGGTAGAAGTTGCATTTTGGACAACTGAGAAAATTCAACACAGAATATTGTTTTTCTTGGATCTTAGAATTTAAATATGTCCATCATGAATAGAAAGGCAGTTCGTGTGTTCAAATTTTTTATATGAGCTCTTCTCATATAATGAAATTTTTATATAGATTCATTGTATAGAGTTAGGATATTTTTTGTTTCCATTCAAACCTTAACGTTTATATTGCTATAAATGGAATGGCTTTTTAAGATTAACATCATAAGCTGGGTATGGTTGCAGTAGGATACTTCCTAATATCCTTTAGACTTGCACAGTAATTTTAGAGGTTTGGTGGTATTTAGTTTATATCCCCAAGATAACTTTTGTATGGTTTACTAAATAAACAGTACACTTGAACACGCTATTCAATAATTGTGTGTGTGTGTGTGTGTGTGTGTGTGTGTATCACCCATCATAGAAGTGCTACTATGATTAACTTCTATATCAGGTATATAAAACCTGCTATGAGTAATAATTCCAATACATGCCTCAGTGCATAAGATGCTTGAATTTTTATTTAAATCCCAGCAATTTAAACTTTGCATTTTAAACTGGATTCTTAATAATAATATTGTGACAGAAAGGCTACATATTTTAAACATGATTTTATGAGTATCATAGAATAGTAACAAATGACAAAACCGGATGAAATCGCATCCTTTTTGTTTTCACATTCCACAGAAATTCTGTTTCCCTAACAATATGATCTATCCCCAAAATAAGCCCTAGTCAGGTTTTCACATTTGCATCTAATACTAAGTCCTACCCACAAAATAAGCCCTAGTTAAACCTCACCATCTGATTGCTTATGGCTGCAACAGGGCAGGAGGGTGAGCAGCACTGCCATGAGGTGAGGCAAGACAGGTGGTAGGAGCTGCCATATGCATCTTGTAGGTGTGTACCTCAGGGTCCCCACAACCAATGTTCCCTCTAATTTTTTTTGGTGTGAACAGAAAAGTATAATATCTGAGCAGCAAATTTTCATGCCTGGGGGTGGATCAGTTAAAACCCGGTTGTTAAGTGAATCTGGCTTCTCCCGACTCCCCCATTGTCTCTGCTTGTGAAATGGCCACAAAAGGGGGTCACATGTGACCTCAGGACACAGCAACAGTCATAAATATGAAACAGTGGCCATGTTTTGATCACACGATCGTGGGTCTCCTTCAAAGGTCATAACTCGTAACCCTTTCCTCCCTCCCTCCTTCCTTCCTCTCCATTTCTCTTTCTCTCCCTCTCTTTGCCCTTTCTTTCTTTCTTTCTCTCCACTTCTCTCTCTCTCTCTTTTCCCTCTTTCACCCTCTCTCATTCTCTCTGACAGCTTCAAGACTTGTGGACTTCAACTCGCAGAATTCCACCACCAGTCATGCTACCTTAGGAATGGGAGTTAAAGTCCACACGCTTTAATCTTGCCAGGCTTGAAGACCCTTGCACTTCTAACCCCTAACTCAGGGCTCTTCAAACTTGACAGCTTTAAGAATAGTGGACTTCAACTCCCAGAATTCCTCTACCAGGGCCAGGACCGCAACTGTCTGATGCTCCCGAGCTGCTGCCACACACCCTGCCTCACCTGCCCGATGGCAGTCGTTCCTCCCCACTTCTTCTGAGCTTATCGTCCGGGATAAGCTTCCTGGTTTTACAGCCAGCCAAGCAGGATCCACTTCTCTCCTGCACTCCACGCTCCAGGTTTCTTGGATCTCTGGATGAGCTCCACCCCGCGGCTCTGGTTTCAGACGCTGCTACAGGGACCCCCAAGAATATGGCACTGGTGGTGAAATCAAACTGCTCACTTAGGAACGGGACCGCTGCGGAGGCTCCGGGGCAGGGCTCTGTCCCCGAGACTCCTTTCACCCCTCCAGAGGTCGCGGATTGCGGTTGGATCGGGTCCGGACGGTCCGATCCCAGAACAGGGGGCTTCCCTCTGTCCGAGGAGCTATCGCTGAAGCTCCGGAGGCAGCGGTCTGCCCCGCAGCTCTGGAAAAAGGGAGAACCGATCCTCGGCACCCAGAGATGCGGCCATTGCGATCCCCCCACACCAGTGGGAAGCAAAAAAGTGAAAGGAAGAAAGTCAAGATCTCCGAAGTCTAACAGAGTGAAAAAGAATACTAAAAGAAAAGAAGAATCAAGGTAAAATTTCATTGTTCCATGTTAAATACAGAAGATTGAAGTAAAGTGAAAGTTATAAGTGAAAGTTTTCTTAACAAGGCGAAAGAGAAAGTTGGTAGAAAAATTCATATCCTGGAGCCAAACAACGGCCGGATCTATTTTCTCTCTTTCGTTTCTTAAGTTGAATTTGAACTTTTGAACTTTTAAATTTGGAAGAAAGCTGGATATAAAATTTAAATTGGTAAGAAAATATGAAGAGTTATAACTTGGCAAAGCTGAAATAAAGATTGGAATTCCTAAATCTTCAGAATGACATCGAATCCCGGACACTATTTTTGATAGCGGAGGGATTGCGTTTCTTTTGTTCCAACTTCTAATCTTAAAATAAAATAAACCTGCAATCTGCAATTAATTAAACAACTCAATGAATTGACGATTTGGTGACTGATGAACTAAATAATTAAGAAGATTTACACTGTTTGAGTGATCGTGATTGGAATCGCTGTTATTGGATTATTGGCTGTCTCTTTGGACTCGCAGTAAAGAAGAGATCGTCTGCTTTCCTTGGGCTGCTTTTGTAGGATTTATTTTAAAATCTGGAACTGTCCTAAATTTAATAAATTTTGATCTGGAAAAATACTAAACTTTGGACTTTGGCATAGTGACTGAATAAAACTTAATAAGACTTGGACTTTCTTGGCATTATTTGGCATTTCGAGACTTTGGGATCATTATAAAAGGTTTTGGAAAATCAAATAGAACTTCAATCAACATCTACGTTTAAAAGAAGATTATAAGTATATTATTGTTGTATTTTTTGATATCTTGTTTTTTTTTTCTACTCCTTTCCTTTTTTTCCTTTACATTACTTCTGGTTTTTTCCCTTGTTCTCCTTGTTTCTAGACATTAGTATAAATTTTAAAATAGAAATAGTTTGAAATAAATGAACTGCTAAATATTCCTTGATCCCCTCTCCCTCCCTGTGGTGGTGTTCCTTTCTTTTTTTCTTCCCTTTTACTTTTTTCTTTTCCTTATTTTCCCACTTCTGCTTTCTTCCCTCTCTTTGCTGCTCTCTCCTCTCCTCTCCTCTCTTATTTTTTTTATTTTTTTCTCTAAGACTAGTAAATTGGTTAACTGAGATTGATTTGCTATAATAATATACTATACATTATTGCTTTTTGAAATTGAAAGAAATTTTTTGAAATTGAAAGAATTTTTTTGAAATTGAAAGAAACTTTAAAGGCTAATTTCTTTTCTTTAAAAAAAAACAAGAATAAGGTTTATTAAAAATTTATATTTTTAAACATTGATAAGGTATACATTAAGTATAGATATATATAGATTTTAAAGCACCAAGATTATTGATATCTCTGTTGTGTTTGTTGTGTTTTTACATTGTGATATTTAGAAATAATTATTGAAGTTTGATAGGATTGGAGTTTGTTGGAGTTTTCTTCCCCTTCTTTAAAATTTACAAATAAGAAATAACACAGAAAAACGTTGCAAAGCAAAGTATGTCGAGTACGTCTACATATACTAAGACCATTAAAAAACAAACATTAACGTCGGCCTCATCTCCCCAAGTATCACCTCAGCCATCTCCTGTACACCAAAGCACTACTGCAACTATGTTAGCCAAAAAGAAGGAGAAAGAGAAAGCACAACAGCCTACCCTTGTAACGATACAAGAGACATTAAACGCAATGTAATATTTTATGTTAAAATCTCAAGAAGACGCAAATCAACAACGAGAAGCTTTATAAGCAGAAATGGGTGAATTAAAGGCTGATACAGGAGAGATGAAGGAGCAAATGAAGGAAATTCAACAAACTTTGAAAGAAAATGAAGAAAGGATGAAGGCGGTAGAACTGGAAAAATGGAAAAGAGAATGGACTACTTTGAAGGCAGATCCGATGCACGCTATCGAAAATATGATGAATCAATTACACATCTTGAAGTACAACGAGCATACTATGGCTTAAGATTTCAGAACATAATAGAAGAAGAATGAAGATTTACAAGCAAGAATGGCAGAAATTATTGGAGGAATCCTTCAGATGGATCCCACAGAACTGACAAAAGAAATTGATGAAGTTTTCAGAGTACAAACTAGCTATGTACATCGGCACAACCTAGCAAGAGAAGTCCATATCAAATTTGTTAGGAGAACTATAAGAGATGACATTTTGAAATGGACAAGAAATGAAAAACTACAAGACAAAGGAAAAGAAATCACAATACTGAAACAAGTTCCAAGAAGTATAAGAGAAAGCAGAAGGGATTATCATTTTCTGACCAAAATTTTGATCAAAGAAAACATAACTTTCCGTTGGCTTATTCCAGAAGGACTATCATTTTATTGGCAAACCAAAAGATATAAAATAGAAAATTTGGAAGAAGCAAAAGACTTTTATGAAACCAGTGGAATACACCAACTTGAACAACCAATGAAAGAATTGCCAGAAAGAAGGGAAGAGGACACGGGGAGTGCCGCACAGGGAGGAGAGGGGGACCTAGGTGCAAGAAGAAAACAACCACAGCGCGAAACTAAAGATACCAAGAAATATTACAAATGACTACGTCAAAAGATTTGAAAATCTTTTCCGTAAATGTGAATGGTTTAAATGAACCGAGAAAAAGAAAACAAATATTCACAAAAATTAAAAATCAAAAAGCTCAAATAGTAATATTACAAGAAGTTCATATAAAAAGGACAAACCAAAAATTATTATTAAATCCAAAAATTGGAAATATGTATGCTGCATTGGCAGATCAAAGAAAAAGAGGGATAGCGATGTATGTCGAGAACTCCACAAACTCCAAACAATTATACGCAGACCAAGAAGGTAGAATATTAATTGTGCAGATTAATATAGAGCCTAAACCTTTTGTCATTGTCTCTATTTATGCCCCAAATGAAACTCAAACGACATTTTATAAACAATTGCATCAGAAAATAAATGAATTAAATATTGAAAATATGATTATAATTGGTGATTTCAATGCAATTTCAAATAGATTATTAGACCATTCGGGGGGGGGGGGAAGGTAGCAAGAAAAAGAAAAATATATTACCAGCTACTTTCCAAAAGATGAAATCAGAATTATTATTAAATGATATTTGGAGGGAAAGACATCCTCAAACTAGACAGTATACTTTTTATTCAAACCCTCACAAAATTTGAACAAGAATAGATATGGTGTGGGCTTCAAAAACAACTGCAGAACAAATAAAAGAGGTAGAAATAGATGTAAATACTTGGGCAGATCATAATCCTGTAGTAGTTTACATCAAAAGTAATAAGAAACACTCAAATTGGCAGATGAATAGAAATATTTTAAAAAGATAAAAAATATAAGGAATGGATAGAGAATGAATTAAAGATTTTAATTTGAAATAAATAAAAATTTAGATACTACCCCTCAAAACCTATGGGATACTGCCAAGGCGTACATCAGAGGATTAACAATTTCCTATACAGCAAAGGTAAATAAAGAAAAAAAAATACAATATGAACAGTTAATCACTGAATTAAGACAAGTAGAATCTTTATTGCAACAAAATACTAAGAACAAGGAGCTAAAGGGAAAGATAGAAGTAATTAAACATAGAATTAAACTTATAGAGCAAAATCAAATAGCAGAAAAGATAAAAAGAACTAAACAACATTATTTTGAATATGCCAATAAGCCAGGAAGATGGCTTGCATATAAATTAAGGAAACACAGACAGTCAAAAATAATTAAAAAGTTAGAGGACGAAAACGGAACAATACAATATAATATAGATGAAAAAGCAAAAATAGTACAAATTTTTTTCAAAGAGTTGTACAAAAAAGAAGATATTAGTGAGGATGAAGTTTTTAATTATTTAGAATCTATAAAGACACCGCAATTAACAGAAGAACAACAGGAAAGTTTAGATAGTCCAATAACAATTGAGGAACTTCTTACAACTATTAAAAAGCAAAAAAATAATAAAGCCACTGGACCTGATGCTATACCGGCAGAATGGTATAAAATAGACAGTGAAGTAATAACAAACAATATGTTGGAAATTTTTACTGAAAGTAGAATGGATGGTAAAATTCCAAAATCATGGTCAGAATCTTTAATAACCTTAATTCATAAACCAGGAACTGCAAAAGAAAATATTAAAAATTACAGACCTATATCATTATTAAACGTTGATTATAAAATATTTACCACAATTTATGCTGATAGATTAAAAAAGATTTTAAATGGAAAAATTCATCATGACCAAAACGGGTTTCTACCAGGTAGGCAGATTAAAAAGAATCTTAGAATGATTATCAATACATTAGAATATTATGAACAACATTCTGAAAAATCAGTATCATTAATGTTCTTAGATGATAAAAAAGCCTTTGACAATGTTAAAGTCAAGAAATAAACTACAAGAAGAAGGGATTACAATTGACTGGTGGCAATACGCTCAGATTCAGTCTAGATTTCAAAGAGATAGTATGACATACATTTTTAATAAAAGTAAAAATTTCTTAGGTAACTTACTAGTTACTAATCAGACTAAATTAATAGGGAAAGCATATAAATATATGATTGCTCACAAAAATATAGATTTGACCTTAAAGGATAACATGATAAGTTGGTGCAAAAATATTGGTAAAGAAATTGATATAGATACATGGGAAAATGTTTGGACTTTAAATTGGAAAATGACAAAATCAGTTTCCCTAAAAGAAAATCAAAACAAGATGTTCTACAGGTGGCACCTCCCACCAAATAGGATAGCAAAATGTTCCCTAAGACGTCCCCATTATGTTGGAAATGTAAGAAGGAAATAGGGTCCTATTATCAGGAAGCAGCCGCACCAGGAATGTCACATCCACGCCCCAGGCACCCACAGCCGCTGCCGCCGAATCACAAGGCTGAGAAGGCCCTGAAGGGGCAGAGCCATTGCCCACACCAGTGCCATGTTCTTGAGGGTCCCTGTAGCAGCGTCTGAAACCGGAGCCATGGGGTAGACCTCGGTCAGAGATCCACTGGGACTGGCTAACTTGGGTAGCACGTCTACCTTATCCCTGCTAGCTGGAGGAACAAAGTTTTAGCTACTGCTACAGGGACCCCCAAGAACATGGCGCTGGTGCAGGCGATGGCTTTGCCCCTTCAGGGCCTGTTCGCCAATCTCCGCAGCCTCGCGACTTGGTGATGGTAGTGGCGGTGGGTGCCTGGGGCATGGACGTGACATTCCCGGTGCTGCTGCTTCTCTAAGAAAAGCCGCTGGGCCGCCTCAGCAGTTGCCGCTGCCACTGCCTTGTTCCTCCAGAGGCGCATAGTGGACTGGCAGAGGAACGGGGAGCTCGTGAGCAGGCTGAGTGCTCCGCTGTGAGCTTTAAAGAGAAAGGCAAGAGAGAGGGCAAGGCGAGACCTCCAGTTTGGGTAGCACTATCAGCCGAGCAACAGGAATGACCACCACTTTTCCCCCACAGGACACACACACACACACTCCTGCGGCGCTGCTCAAACCGGAGGTCTCACCTCGCCCTCTCTCCACCTTTCTCTTTAAAGCTCGCAGCGGAGCGCTTAGCCTCTCTCCCAGAGGTGTGCATGGTGGGCTGGCAGTGGAACAGGGGGCTCACACAAGCGTGAGACATTTAGAGGAAAAAAACTTTGTGGCCGGAAGACTTCCCTGCACTTTCTTTGCTGCTCCCCTCCCCCCAACTCCAGCGCTCGACTCCACTGCGCAGCCTTGGAGGTTTGTTTTTGGGTGCACGGCCGCACACCTTAGAGGGAACACTGCCCACAACCAGGCCACTCACTCCTTGGTGTCCTCCCCCCATCAATTCAATGACCCGACTGCCTGCCCACCTCTTCCCTTTTACTACTTCTATAGCCAGACGTCCATGCAATAGAGCAGCGTTTCCCAACCGGTGTGCCGCGGCACACTAGCCAGGTGTGCCGCCAAGCTCCAGCTGGGCGGGGCACTGCCAGTGCCAACCTGGAGCTCCCGCTCGCAGCTGTCCCCTGGCTCCTGCTCGATGCCACGGTTTTCGGCGCTCTCCTGCTGGGCCCCAAAGAAGGAAGGCAGGAAATAGGAGAGCTCCATTCTTCGCGCCTTTTTCCCGCCTTCCTTCTTTGGGGCCCAGCAGGAGAGCGCCGAAAACCGCGGCATCGAGCAGGAGCCGGGGGACAGCTGCGGGCGGGAGCCCCAGGACGGAAGTACCGGCAGCGCTCCGCCCAGCTGGAGCTTCCCTGGCGTCGGCGGCAAGTGTCCTTTGTGGACCGGCGGGAGGGCACTGGCGGTGGGAGCGCGGGGGGTCTGGCTGCAGCGGCCGCAGGCAGTCGCGGGGAGATGGCGGCGAGAGGGAGCTCTAGGCGGCGGCGAGAGGGAGCGCTCTCTCTCTCTCTCTCAGCTGACTGCAAGCGGGAGCCCTGACGGTGGCGGTTGGACGTGCTGCTGGACGTCGTACATGCTGGTGCTGCGGGCCTGGCATATACGGTGTCCAGCAGCACGTCCAGCTGCTGCCGTCAGGCTCCCGCTTGCAGTCAGCTGAGAGAGAGAGAGAGAGAAAGAAAGAGAGACATAGCAAGAGAGGCAGAGCAAGAAAGAGAGACAGCAAGAGAGGCAGAGAGAGAAAGAGAGAGAGAAAGAGAGACATAGCAAGAGAGGCAGAGAGAGAAAAAGAAAGAGAGACATAGCAAGAGAAAAAGAGAGACTTAGCAAGAGAGGCAGAGAGAGAGAAAGAGAAAGAAAGAGAGAGAAAGAAAGAAAGAGAGATAGCAAGAGAGGCAAAGAGAAAGAAAGAGACATATAGCAAGACAGTGAAAGAGAGAGAGAAAAAAGCAAGAAAGATAGCAAGAGAGTCAGAGAGAGAGAGAGAACAAGGGAGAGAGAAAGACATAGAGGAAGGGAAGGAGGAAGAGAGAAACAGAGCAAAAAAGAGAGGAAGAAAGAAAGAGGGATGGAGAGAGAGAAAGAAGGGAAGGAAGGAAAAGAGAGAAAGAGGGAGAAATAGAGTGAAAGGGAGGAAGAGAGAGGGTTTTTTTGTCCAAACTTTTCTTTAGCCCGCCCCCCCCGTCCCCCCCTTTCAATGTTCCCCAGGATTTTGAAAATATGAATAATGTGCCGCGGCTCAAAAAAGGTTGGGAAACACTGCAATAGAGGATGGGCGGGTGAGATTGGTCCCCTTACCCAGTCCATTGTTTCAGAGCGAGGGGGGAGTGATGGCAAAAGGCTTCTGTCAGCGCTGTGCATCCACCTCATCTGCTATTGGATCACAAATTACTTGCCCAGCAGCAGTTGCCACCTCCTCCACCTGTTGCTTTGGTCCTGCAGCACTCCCTTGTTCTGCCTGCCTGAACTGAACTTTCACCATTTAAAAAGTTCAATCAGACCTTCCAACTTTTTGTGAAAAGATCTTGAGAAGTTGGAAAGTCTAATTGAACTTTTTTTTAGATCCACAAACTTATTTTGTTGCTCTGCATGTGGCTGTGGAGAAACACAACGGAGCTGGAAAGCAGGTTAGCGAAGGAATCTTTGGAGAAGAGAGGGAAGCTGGGCGGTGGTACTCCAAGCTCTCCAGTTCTGCAGTGGCAAGGCCACCCCACCCCCCAAGGGCTCCAGGTGCTGAAACGGACCCACCTTAAGGCAAAGCCAAGATCTACTGAAACGCAGTGGTAGAGCTGCCACCTTCAAAACTGCAAATAGGGACCAGGCAGTGAGGCAATGCCATAAGACCATAGGAGGAGGAGGTATCAGCCATTGCTGGGAAGGTGATCTGCGTGGCAGGATGGGGGGGACAGAAGACAGCCCCTCCAGTGGCAGACACATGATGTGCAGCAGCGGTAGAGACCTTTCACCTTCACTTCTTCCCAGCTCTGATACAGCACTGGGGGACTGGGTAAAGGGACTGAGCTTCACCAAACCATGACAGTCCAGCTCAGGAGTGAAGTGAAGGGGAAGTAATGGCCGGGCATCTGGATCATTGAATGGGTGAAGCAGCCCCTTTCTCATCTTAGTCGGCTGTTGATGGGACGGGGGAGAATCTGGGGAAAGATGTAGAACAGCAGGGGCAGAGTGTGCAGGAGCTATGGCATGGTGCCTGCCCTGCCTCCTGCCTCATCTGGCCCATTCATCATCTGATCTGCAGAGCCCTGATGCTGGCGGGGTGAAGTGGCAGCAGCAGCCACTAGAGCAGCCCCTTCTCCATCTCACCCAGCTGTTGATGAGGTTGTTCAGCGCTGCCACTGAATGGACCAGGCAAGGCATGAGGCAGGGGTGAAGCTGGAGGACAACATAGGGCAACCAGGGTGGAACAAGCATGGGCCATGGCATGGCGCAACCCCTGCCCCACCTTCTGCCTCACCTAGTCCATTCATCAGCCAGCCTGCAGCCCCTTCATTGTCTCACATAGTGACGGTCAGTGGGGCACCGCCTGCCCAATTCTATCATTGGTTGCCCTGGCTGAGACTTGTGCTGCTGCCTCCTCACCCCATCAGCATCAGGGTTCTTCAGGCCCCATGGCCCAACAGTATTCTTTGCCACCCATCCGGACAGGGCCCACACAGAGATGGGTGGCATTGCGAGGCTAGGGGTGGGAGGCTGCAGCTGCAAGAAGGAGGAGAGGGCCCAATGGGAAGCAGTAGCCTCCTTTCTAGTGGGGAAGGCCAGGCCAGGCAAGGACAACCAGTGTTCCGCAGAACAGGCTGCCTGTGTGCTTCGCTCTGTGTTCCACCCCAGAAGTGGAATCGAAACTCTGGTAAAGCGACCCGCTGGGCAGAGGGTATAACTTTTCTCCTGGCTCTTTCTTCCAGCTTTCTTTTTTCTGGATGGACCTTTTCCGACACCCCGACCGCTTTGTCTTCCACTTTACCTTACCTTTTCTCAAAGGGGGTGGGTAGTCCCAACCTACCTCATGCCTTAGCTTGGTGGTGGGACCAGCCTGTTGGATCATTGCACAGCTGCCTGTGTGTGGGGAAAAATAAGATACCCCCTGAAAATAAGCTCTAGTGCTTATTTTGGCGTCCAAAAGAAAATAGTATTTTTAGGAAAACTCAATGTATAAGAGACACAGCTTTTCACTTTACAATACACTTTTTATATTTTGGATGTCTGTATTTTATTTTCTGATACGTTTTTCTTGTTCTAAAGCCAACAATGAAAGATACTGTTTGATTTTTATTCACTATAGTAAGAATAAACCATTGTTGCAGGATTTTGTAGGAAAAATTAACTGAAAAAAGATACAGTCATTCTGCTTTTAGGAAACTGGTTAATAAATGAAATTATTTTTGGAAAATGGTGAACTCCTTCAAAGGCAGGGGTGTCAAACTCAAGGCCCATACCAATCCACAGTGCTTCTGCTAATCAAAGTGTCCCCCCGGTGCCCCATTTTGGGTAACATGGTAGCGTAGGAGGCCGTTCAGGCCCAAAATGGGTGGCCTCCACAATGTGTGTGTCTGGCCTCTGCGTGTTTCATTTTGGCTGCCAGGGTGGTGCAGGAGGCTATCCAGGCCTAATATGGGGAGTGGGGGGACGATGGACGGATGGACATGGATGGCTGTGAGAGTGCTGCAGGAAAATAGTCGAGAAAGAAAATAGTTGGGAACACAAGCAGCAATCAGGGGGAAAAATTTGGTCAGGAAAGCATTTTTTTCAGAAAAGGAGGTGACCAGAGAGCAGAGTCCAAATATAAGTTGCAGAGAAACATACTGTCAAAGAAGAAATATGGAAGGCATAGGAATGAGAAAAGCAGTTTTAAAAAACAAACTTTGGACTGAATAAGAAACTTAAGTTGCAATGAAATCCCTCTTACAGGGTCAATTTCTTAAAACAGCAAAATTCAGCACTTGATATAAATCTTTGAACTGACAGGTTGAAGAGATTTCTGAATTGGGAAATTTTGACCCCTAATTTTGCTTCACTGACACTAGTGTTTCTGGTATTATTTTTTTTATTTTTTTCCTCCACACCTTACAGAAATACAAATTCACATACCTTCAAATTAGAATACAATACAGTATAGTAACAATTACCAAATTCTTAATCAAAATTCTTAATTATTCAACTGTTTTGTGCTATTTATCTTGTGCTACCTCCTTTTTTAATTTTGTCATCCGTATTTCAAATATAGTTTTCTGTTCTCATTCAGGTTCAAAATGCTATTAGCTATCAAAAATTCTCTTGGCTATTTACTAAAAACTATGCCATAGTGCTTCAGTCCGTTTCTTATGTTCTTACTTATCTCATTCATGTTTTTTAAACCCTCATTTTAATATGACTGCCCTTTATGAGGAAAGTTCCAAATTTACTTCTCTTTACAACAAGGAAAAAAAAATGGTTCATATCATGCCTCTGATCTAATTATAACAATAGCAATACAGGTTATTATTAATAATTTAAATTATATTATCTTCTTTCTGTGCTTAAACATTATATCATTCTTTTCATTTTACAAATATATCATTTCTAATTTAGCAAATCTTAATTATATTGTAACATATTTTTCTATTTATTTTTCACTGAAAGTATCCTCCATTATCAACCTCAGTACAATAATAATTTTCCCTAATCTATATATTTTTCACTGTCGTTCCCAATGTAATAATTTTCCCTAATCTATAACTTCCACTGTCAAACCCAGTGTAATAATCTTCACTAGTCTGTATATCACTGCCATTCCCAGTGTAATAATCTTCCCTAATCTATTTGGTTTCACTGCCATTCGCAGTTTGATAATCTTTCCTAATCGATATATTTTCCATAATCTATGTATCTTTCCTATTTTATATATCTTCCTCTGTTGAACTCGGTGTAATAATCTGCCTTAATCTATTTAATTTCACTGTCATTCCCAATGTAATACTCTTCCTTACTCTATCTTTAGCTATCATGCCCAATATAATAATAATCCCTAATCTGATTTTCATAAATCGTCTGTGAAATAATCTTTCATCTATTTGTTTTCACCATCTTTCTGAAAATTATAATCTATTCAGTTGAAATCCCAGATACATACATACATACATACATACATACATATATACATATATATATGTATGTCACATGTTTTTTTGCTGAATTTGAAAATTAAGGGAGACTAGGATAGATCTATTTCGGCCTTATTTTGGCCTCATCAGCTAGCCATACCCACTGGGATTTGAACCTGCAACCTTTGCCTTGTAAGGCAGAGAATTATCCTCTAAGCTACAGTATCCAATCCCTATATGACGGTCTTGGTATATTCGGGCTTCTTCCCGTGTAGGATTTAGAAATTTCTGGCGATGTTTCGATGAGGTCCCACTCGTCATCTTCAGGCTGGTGCTTCTGTCCTTGTTCTAGGGTGAACACAGCATGACCTGAGCTGCCTTCCTTCTATAAATACTGGTGGCTGGGTGTGGTTTGATGGCTCAGCAATTGCCTGCTGTGTAGAAACTTCCTGGCGAGTCAGTGGGGTAACACCTGGGGTCGTTGATTTAACTTGATGTTATCCCACTAACTCACCAGGAAGTTTCTACACCAGCCTGAAGATGACGAGTGGGACCTCATCGAAACATCACCAGAAATTTGTAAATCCTAGACAAGAAGAAACCCGAATATACCAAGACGGTCATACCTGTACCCGTGAAAATCTACGAAAACATATATATATATAAATCGTAATCAGTACTATTTATTTTCCCATGTTAATCCTCCTTTAATAATCATAGCTTTATTATATCCCTTTTCCCTTTCCCCATTTTTCTTTACCATTATATTTCACATAATAATCTTATAATTCAAATAATCAATAAATTCAAAATTGTCTCTACAAATCCATTTAAGAACCTTATACAGTTATAAATTTATCATTATCTAAGTCTTCTACCTACTCCTTCTCCTTTCAGTATTACAAATATAAGCTATCTCACATTTCAGTGGACTTCTGGGGCGGTGCTATGGTGATGTGGTGGGAAGTCTAGCAGCTGCTGGATTTTATCTGAGATTTTCCATTTGAAAACCATATGATCGGTAATGTTACTCCGGTAACATTATATGCTAAACAAAGGGGAAAGGCTAGAGCTGTGGGTGGTAGCACAAACCCTCACTGGGACAGGTGAAATCCCTGTGATCTGGCAGGAAAAAGAACTGAAGTTTCTTTCGGTCTGAAGACAGGGCGTGCTTAATTTACAGCTGGGAGGGAGAAAAGAGTAAAGCGGCAACACCAGTGAAATCGTTTATAACAGCTGAATTAGTCACCCATAAGAATTCAAGCAGAGAAGTTCGGTGAAAGGAAGCTATAAAAGCGAGTCTCCTGTTTGAAGCGATTGGCGATTGATAAGATTGGAGCAGATTGGAGCGGATGGTAAAAATGAGTGAAAGTTATTGGTGGCGGAAGTTGATGGTAGAAAGTGAATGATTCAGAGCGAAGTGGCAGCGCAAGTGGGAGACAGAACTTAAAAAAGCCGGACGGAGGTTTGGTGATCATTATAATAGTGCGGTGTAACGGGATTGGAGGAGAGTGGAGGAGATTGGAGATGGAAAGTCGGGAGATCCTGTGGAGATCGGGGAGCAGAGATTGAGAGCCGGGAGAATCAGTGGAATATAGTGAGAAAGGGGTCCTTTTTTACACCAGACATTGAAGAATTTAAGACATCGTACGGTGTGTACTTGGATTGAAAACTTTACTTTGCTATGTCTGATCGACTAGATTGCTGGATTAGTGATTACTGCGGACGGTCTACTGGCTATTTTTTTTTTTTGACAGCAGATTGCGAACTACTGGGTTTTGAGCTGACTTGAGATTAAGCTCAAGAAGAAATATACGAACTTCAAGGACAATCAATGTTTTTTCTTTCTTTTTCTTTTTCTTCTCTTTGCGAACTGAAAAGGGAGCGAACTTCCTAGTCCGAGGCAATACAGAAGAGCTGGCTAACTATATATTTGAGATTGACATGGACACATAATTTCCTTTATTGTTCATTCCTTTCTTTGGTAATTTTTGGTAATTTTTTTCAACATTAAAATTAGGATAGGACACAAAGAAATGGTTTTGATAGTGATATATGCCACAAACACAAATCAAAGAGACTTTTACAAGAAATTAGAAGAACAAGTAAGACAAATAGGAGGGGAAAACTTATTGGAGAGTTCAACACAGTTCATGATATCCAAAAAGATTATAAAACAGCTAAAAAGAAAAACGAAGAAAGAAAAACCCTACTAACTGTTGTGGTTGGCTCTGGCTCAGCTCCTGCCCCAAGGACTGAGGAGATGGATGTGGGGGAAACATCAACATGTCAGAGGCCTGTTTTGCTGCCAACAGAGTCAGACGGTGAATTGTCCTCTGCAGAAGGAAGTGACAGTGAGATGGAGGAGGGGGACTTGGAAGACAGTCCAGGAAGAAGTCAATCATCCTTATCTTCCTTAGATTCAGATGAGGAAATAATGATAGACCCACGCATGCGCAGAGGTATGCATAGGAGTGAACAGCTTAAAAAGTATTATAGGAGATAATTGAGTCCACCTGTGGTGGGGTGGGGTTCAAGTAATTAGGGCTGCTGTTAAATTGACAGCGTGCTGGCCTTGCAGTGTGGAAATTATCTGATCATACTGGTTTGGATTGTGACTTGCTGTTTCAGGACTCTGTTGATTTTTCAAGACTTTGAAACCAAGGCAGAGCAAAGCGTGTGTGTTTCAAATCGTGGAAGAAGGAGGGCTGTGACGTTTCTTCACATCTGCTAGCTAAGTACTTAAGGACTGCTTAAGGGTTTTTTACAGCCTACAAGTTTGTTTTGGGAATAGTGCTCTTTGCCATACAAAAAGGGTGCTTTGTTGCTTTTGAATTTTGATTAAAAAAACATTGTGTTTGAATTTTCAAGTGTGTGTGTGTCTGAATTTTTTACCCTTGAATTTTCGGGAGGCTCATACCATAGAGCCCGGCTGAACACTAACTGAGTTTTTTGAGATGGTGAGAGAACACAGACTTATAGATATATGGAGAGAAAGACACACACAGGATTTACAATACACTTTTTTCTCACCACCTCAAAAATCATGGTCAAGGATCGACATGATTTGGGTAGATAAGGAAGTAGAAAATATTATGGAGAAAATTGAGATAGGACCAAATATATGGGCGGACCACCACCCAATAATATTAATGATTAAGGAACCAAAAAGAGAATATTACAGGTGAACACTCAACCAAACATTGTTAAAAGAAAACAACTACATGAAAGAGGAATTAAATTTTTTCTTCCAAAATAACTGGAATGATGAAACAATACAGAATCTATGGGACACTATGAAGGCATACATAAGAGGATTAACGATAGCATATATGGCCAAAACAAAGAAAACTAAAAGCAAACAGATGAAAGAATATCAAAACAAATTGCAATATATAGAAACGGAAATGCAAAAGGTTTTTCAAAATGATGAGCTAAGAGAAGAGAGGGATAAATTAAAAAACAAAATTAATTTATTAATACAAGATGAGGTTGCTTTTAAAATTAGGAACGCTAAACAAAATTACTTTGAAATTGCGAATAAAATGGGTAGATGGTTGGCGTACAAATTTTAAAAAGAAAAGGAAGAGAGATATACAAGAGCTAGAAGACTGTAACGGTGACAAGCAATTTATAATAGGGGCGAAAAAGAAAATCTTGGTAGATTATTTTACAGAGCTTTACAAAAAAGAAGAGATGAATGAAGAACAGTTGAAAGCATACATAAATAAATTAGAATTAGGAGAGGTATCAGAACTAAACAAAACATCATTAAATAAAAAAATAACAGCACTAGAGTTAGAAAACACAATACAGAAACAAAATAATAAAAAGTCACCAGGGCCAGATGGTATCCCGAATGAATATTATAAAGAATTAAGAGAATCATTACAAGAAATACTACTATTAGTAATACTACTATTACTACTAGTAGTAATAATACTACTACTATTTAATGGGGTGTTAGAGCAGGGGGTGATACCGTGGTCCTGGACGGAGGCGCTGGTAACCCTGATACCAAAAGGCAATTCAGATAAACAGGAAGTACAAAATTACAGTCCGATATCGTTACTCAATGCAGATTATAAATTTTTTATGACAGTTGTGGCAAACAGAATGAAACCAATTTTAAATAACTGGATGCACACAGACCAAAACGGATTTCTTCCTGGTAGGTATACTTGAAGCAATATAAGGATAGCACTTGATATATTAGACGTTTTCAAGGCCCATCCCGAAAAATTCATGGCCCTCATGTTTTTAGACATGCCAAAGGCATTTGATAATCTAAAGTGGGAATTTGTACTTAAAGTAATAAAACAAATGAAATTTGGAACCAAATTTATTAGAATGATAGAAACAATTTACCACACTCAATCAGCAAAAATAATGATTAATGGAGAACTAACGGAGTCACTTCAAATTTGGAAAGGTGTGCGCCAGGGTTGTCTGGACATTTTAAACAGAAGATTGAACTGCCACTTGACTGGGGTGCTATAGGGTTCCTGCTTGGGCAGGGGGTTGAACTTGATGGCCTTCATGGTCCCTTTCAACTCTAACAATAAATAAATTACTGGTTTGAAAATTAGAGGTCAAGAATTTAAATTGCAAGCATACGCAGACGATTTGGTTTTCATAATAGATGAGCCATTAAAAGCGTGAAGACTTACTGAAAGAGATAAAGGATTATGGGGAGGTGGAAGGATTAAAAATGAATGAGCAAAAAACTAAAATCATAACAAAAAACATGAGAAACGAGCAAAATCAAGAATTAGAAAAACTTCTAGAGATTCAAATTGTTAAGAAAGTAAAATATTTAGGGATATCATTAACAACAAAGTGTAGTACAATTAAGGAGGACAATTACAATATACTAATAAAGAAGACTGAAGATCAGCTTGTAAGATGAAACAAACTACACATTTCCTTAATAGGAAGAATCTCTACTATCAAAATGTCAATTTTACCCAAATTCCTTTACTTATTCCAAACAATCCCAATAAAACTTGAACGACCAATTTTTTATAAAATTGAACAGAATTATTTCTAAATTTGTATGGGGTGGTAAGAAGGCAAGAATAAAACTAAAATGGCTACAGGATAAACCAAAACAAGAAGGTTTTGGACTCCCAGATTTCGAACTTTATTATCAAACAGCTGTACTACTATGGATTAAAGATTGGATAGAAATTAAAAACCAGAGATTGTTAACGCTAGAGGGACACGATATTTTACAAGGATGGCATGGATTTTTGTGCAATGAAAAAAGTAAAATTCCAACATACTTCAGAAACCACATAATAAGAGAGGCACTATTAGTGACTTGGAATAAAATTAAAAAGGAACATTATACAAAGATACCAAGATGGTACCCCAGTATGGAGGCATTGATGCACCAAAATACAATACAGTTAAGTAAAATGGTAAAATATGATCAAGTATTAGATGAAAAGGGAAATTTGAAAACAAAACAACACCAGTTAGAACAAGGCATTGTTATTGAGTGTTGGCCGTATAATCAAATCCAGGCGAAGTGGCAAAAGGATTAAAAAAATAATGGAATCCAAGAAAAATTGTCAAATTTTTGGACAAATCAGTCACAAGAATTAAGGAATAAAGATGAATCATGTTATTATGAGGTTTGGAAGGAATTCTACAACTAGGTGGATAAGAGAAAATGGATAATAACTGTATATAAGAAATTTGTGTTTAAGACTATAAAAAACATTTAAACATATGCCAAAATCCGATATAGTGAAATATTGTACAACTTTTTGGTTACACATAAAACCACAGTACAACCGCTGGTGTTATAGGCTGTAGAAATGTAAAAGAGAAAAAACTGTCTAGGTAACAGTTTGGGGAGGGGGATGTTATATGTCTTGTTGTGGTATTTGTTTTGTCTCCTTTAAGACATTTCGCACAAATAACAAAATCAAATAAATATGTAACAAAATGATGTATTATGTAATTATGAAATGTCTTGTTTTAATGTGTATATATTTAATAAACTTTTCTTTAAAAAAAATAACTCTCACATTTCAATTAGTAGTTCAATTAATAATCAAATGACAATTTATCAGTCTTGTAAATTTGTAGTTTTATCATTGTCCAAATCTTCTCCCATCTGCTCCTTCTTATTTCAATTCTCCTTTTATTTTCTTGCTTTTTTAATTATTATTTTAAAATGTTTAGTCCCCTTTCTCAATTCAATTTCTGTGCTGCAAATAAAAGCTGTATTATCCACATGTTTCTGCAGTTCTATAAAATAGTTCTTGTAGAACAATAGAATTTTTCCTCTTCAAGATGTTGTACCTCCAGATGGAAATCATTAAGAAAATTCAGAGTCAACAATCAGCATAGATAAGGTGTTTCCGGAGCCAAGGTCAAAAAACAGATTATATGTCCAACAAATCTTCTCCTGGCAAACTTATTAATTCCACAAAAAATATTTTAAACTTATTTATATAATAAAAACTTACTTTTCTCAGCTGATTAAAACCAATCTGCTAAAATTCATAAAAATAGTTCAGTAATCCGATAAACAAATTTTAAAATCCTCAATCTTGGGCTTTTATTGTCCTTCCAGAAGCTTTTCACTATTGTATCTAATTGCCAATTATCTGCTTCCTCTCCATTTTTTCCCAAGCTTTTGTTCCCATTTAAAAATCAAGAAAATCAATCTAAGCTCCAGTTGGCTGAATCACTCACCAGCACCACTCTTAACTCAGTTCCTCTCGCTCCAGCACGTTTCTTAATTCCTCTCCCTCCAGATGACTTCCAGCTTACTTTAAAATCCTTTCGTTGCGGTGTTGGCTCGGTTTGGTCGGCTTAGGCACAGCAGCCTAGCCTATTTCACCCACTGCTGGTGCGAGACAAACCGGTTCGACTGGTGGGGTTTGCTGATCCCAAACCAGACCTCCAGCAGTGTCCCCTGCATCCCCTCCATAGGAACCAAAGCCCCCCAGACAGTGAGGATTCAGCATTTCCCCATGGACAAGGGGGAACTCTGTGCCACCAGCGCCATTGACTCCGCCCCTCTCCCCGCTTCACTGACACTAGTTGAGAGGACTGGAAGACTTGATTTTGTGGCAGAGAGGGCCACAGAAGGGATCCTTGAGGCTACGTGTACTCAACGTTAGGCAGTTTTAGTCAATCAAAATTTTGCCTACAACTAATGAAGGCAAGGTGATCTCCTTAGCGGCATTTCTTTCCTTTCACTCATTCAGCCTTTTTCTTAATCCAACTTTTCACTGCACTTTCTAGTTTGCACTTGTCATTTTTCCCTATAGCCAGAAGAGTTTCTTTCCTTGCTTGGGCAGTTGCCTTGGATGCCTTTTCTAGGATGAGTCTCCTTTTCATTCTTCCTCTTGTGTTCCCACAACTTCCTCTGCTGTGACTTTTGCTCAAGAAGCTCTTGCAATTTGCATTGTTGTTCCACAGCCAGCTTTTCTTGACTTGCTTCTCAACTCACTTTCTCTTCTTTCTGAGACTATTCAGAAAATCATATCCCGCACGCCACCCCCTTTCTGGTTTATATTCAGCAGATAGATAGTCCTATGTTGACTTGGACTCTGCTTCTCTCTCTCTCTCTCTCTCTCTCTCTATCTCTCTCTATATCTCTCTATCTCTCTATCTCTCTATCTCTCTCTCTATCTTAATGGTCCAAATCTGCTTTTTCAACTATGTCAACCCAAGCAGCCCTATAATTTTTTTCCCCTGAGGCCTTTATGACTAATTTCTGAACTTGTACCCTCATCCTTGAAGCTTTTTGTCATATTATGAACTCATTATCTTTCTTCCCCAGTTTTTACACACATAATTCAATTAAACTCAAATAGCCACACTTGCTTTCTGTTTCCCTGTTCATCAGTGAAGTTGACTCCTACTAACTGTTTTCTAGAGGAAAGAGCCAAGCTGAGCAAGCTGACTTTTCTTGATGGTTTCATTCTTATTTCAAATCAAGTAGCATGGAAACACACACACACACACACACACATGCCCTGTTTTGGCTGCCAAAAACAAAAAGAGAAATCTTTCCCCTTTTGCACTTGAGCATGCAAGAAGGGGCAGGAAAGGAGAAAGGAAAAGAGGAATTAAAAAAGGGGGGGGAAGGAGAGGAGAAGGAAAGGGAAGAGGAAGGGAAAGGGAAGGATAATGAGAGTGAGGGAGAGTCTGAGGGAAGTCCTGCCTTAGCACTTGGCCACCACAGGTGCCTCCTGCCACACGTTCTGTGTCAGGGCCACCATGGCCATGGCTACCATGACCCTCCAAGGTCAAACAATCCTGATGTGACCCTCAATGAAATCGAGTTTGACACCTCTGTTCTAAAGCAATGAAGCAAACAAGCCATTGTGGTTTGTTGACTCTATTATATTAATTGCCAGACTTCTAATGTGGGCCTTGATGTTTTCAAGGTGGGTAGAACAAGACCCAAAGGAAATACTGCAGTCTGTCTATGAATGTGTTGAAAGGACTTGTGAGAAATTGAACCAGCTGAATATAGACATTTCCAACATAAAAGGTATTTTTAATTCTATAATAATTATGAATATCCTTCTAAATCAAGAGAAAGTGACATACCTAAATTACAGAGATGAATGGAGAATAAATGTGATGTTAATAAAATACCTTTAAAGGAAACTAAAATATTTTACAATTCAATCAAAAACTGTTTTAAGTGTGCCAGAAGACATTTGCTTGGGCAAATAGGTGTGCTGAATTCTGTTAATAATTGCCTCTCAATGTTGTCTTCTCTGCCACATTGTACTTCTCTCTGGATTATTTCTTTACTCTCGGAAGTGGCTTGTGATAAGTACAAAGAGCTTATAGTAGAAGAACAATCAGGATTTCATTCAAAAGCAGAGTTTTGCTCAGGTTTTGTAATAATATGTAATAATCTGTAAAATGATAGAATGTTTGTTTTGTTCTTAAAAGCTGTTGGAGTTAGCAATCAGAGAGAGACAACTGTAGTTTGGGATAAAGAAACTGGAGAACCTCTCTATAATGCTATTGGTAAGTCTATTGAACTGTTGCAAATACTTTTTAATTGATATACAGTAGTTCCTCTTGTATCCACATATATCTTATATGTTCTATGAACATCAGTAACAATATGTCGCACCAGGTATTAATCTTTGTTTTTATTATTAAAATGCCCAAAGAATTATTTGCATTCCAAAGCAGTTCTATTTTTTTTTACTTTTGCTCTCTTCTTTAGAAGATTTGTTCCTACTGTTTTTGTTCTGTAAAGAAACTAATAAAGTTCTACATTGAATGGACTTAGTTGAAGCATAATTTATTAATTCATCATGTCAAGATTTCTTAATGAACTGTTGAATCAGGACATAAGTAGCAATCATAAGGACAGAAAAAAACATTTTATTATTTCATTCCAGCATAATTCTTCAATTTGGTGTTCTTTCATTTAGTTGCCTATACAAAATGTTCATAGTAATATGAAATACCGTATTTTTCAGAGTATAAGACGCATATTTTCTTCCCTAAAAGAGGCTTAAAATTTAGGTATGTCTTATACTCTGAATGTAGCTTTTTTCGAATGTAGCTTTTCCCCCCAGCCCTAACTAGATGCTAACAATCTTCCCAGCTCTTACCTTGCAGGTTATTTCATTGTTACTCTCTGCAAATAATTTTTCCCAAGCCCTAAGTCTTTGCAGGGTTTTTTTCATTGCTCTAACTTGTTCCGAATAGGTTTCTTTCCAGCCCTAACCAGGTGCTAACAATGTTCCCAGCTCTTACCTACTTGCAAGCTCTTTCATTGTTACTCTCTGTGAAGAGTGTTTTCCAAACCCTGTCTTTGTAGGGTTTTTTCATTCCTCTACTTGCTCCAAATGTTTCTTTCCAGCCCTAACCAGGTGCTAACAGTGTTCCCAGCTGTTACAATCTCTTTCATTGTTACTCTTTGCAAAGAATGTTTTTCAAACCCTAAGTCTTTGCAGGGTTTTTTTCATTGCTCTACTTGCTCTGAATGTTTCTTTCCAGCTCTAACCAGGTGCTAATGATTTTCCCAGCTCTTACTGGCTTGCAAGCTCTTTCATTGTTACTCTCTCCAAATAAGATTTTTTAAAACCCTACCAAGGGGGTTGAATAATGTGCTGAAGCTAACCAGACTAAGGATGCTAGCTAGATGAATATCTGATAAGCTGATTCTTTTCCCTTTTTTTCCTCCAATAAAACTAAAGTACGTCTTATATTCTGGTGCATCTTATACTCTGAAAAATACGGTAAATTTTACATTTTATATGAGTAAACCGCTAAGTTGTACATTTTGAACAAGATGCAAGCATTAGCAGAACTCTTCTAAATGCTAATATACAGAACTCTTCTAAATACTAATATACATGAATTGAGCATTGATAACTAAGCATAAATTGCTATAATAAAATTGCTGTTGGTACATCCAATTTTTACGGGTTAGATCCCAGGAGATGCTATCAGAATGAATAAGCTCCTCCAAAGGAATATAGGCTAAGGATAGACCTATGAAATGAAGAAATCTATTCTGGAATAAACTTGTAATTTAAATTCATTTCATTCTTCTTTGTTTTTAAAATGTCTACTCTCAATTTTTTATTTTATTTGGTTTGATAAATCACTAAGTGAGGTAGGTTTACTTAGTGTACTTTAAACATTTTTGTTAGGTAAATAATTTGTTATTTGGAATTGAAATTGCATTAGCTTAGTCAGAAGAAGCATGATTTACAATGATAAAGTACCAATTTAAAAATCTAATCTGGTTAAAAGATCCAGAAAATGTGGAAATAAAGGAAGAAAGGGAATTAAGTAAACATAACATTAACCTGATGGTACAGGAGGAGATAGCCCAAAAAATTAAATCCATGAAACAGAATCATTTTGAACATGCGAATAAGCCAGGAAGGTGGCTAGCATATAAATTAAAAAGCAAACTGAAAAGAAATATATTCAACAATTAGAAAATGAAATGGGAGAGAAACAATTTGATATAGAGGAGAAAAAAAAGATAATTAAAAATTATTTTCAAGGACTATATAAAAAAGATGAAATAGGAGAAGAAGACAGAATTATATTTAAATGAGGCTGAATTGCCACAAATATCTGAAATTAATATAGATAGGATGGAGAAAGACATAACAATGATAGAATTGGAGAGAGCGATTAAGAGACAAAGTAATAATAAAACACCCGGGACAGATGGAATTCCCGCGGAATTCTATAAACAAATACATTAACCTACAAAAAAGCTAATGCTAGTAATGTTAAATGAAGTGCTAAATAAAGGGGAAATCCCTCAATCATGGAAAGAGGGATTAATTACTTTGATACCAAAAGATCCAAACTAAAGACAATTAATTAAACAATATAGACCAATAGCATTATTGAACTCTGACTATAAAATTTTCACAACAATACTAGCAGAAAGGTTTAAAACGATCATTAATGAAATAATACACCCAGACCAAAATGGTTTCTTACCAAATAGGAACATTAAAAATAATCTGAGAAATATAATAAATATATTAGAATACTACGAAGTAAATCCTGGGAAGAATTTGGCTTTGATATTTTTAGATGCAGAAAAAGCATTCGACAATCTAAATTGGAATTTTTTTTATAAATCAACTAACAAAGATGAAATTCAAAGAAAAAATTATAACACAGATTTGATCCAATAAAGACATCAAAGAATTAAAAATAAAAGGACAAGAATATAAGATCCAGGCATTTGCTGATGATTTGGTATTTAATATAGAAGACCCCATTGAATCCAGTGAAAAACTATTAAATGAAATTGCCAAATTTGGGAAAGTAGCAGGATTAAAAATCAACAAACAGAAGACTAAAATACTGAGAAAAAAATTAACGTAAAGAAAAGCAAATATTAGAAAATAAATTAGAATTACAAATTGTAAAAAGAGTTAAATATTTAGGTATAAAATTGTCACCAAGGGCAATAACAATTAAAGAGGATAATTATACAGTCTTGATGAAAGAAATCCAAATAAAATTAGAAAAATGGAATAAATTACCTATTTCACTTATTGGAAGAATATCAGCAATTAAAATGTCTATTCTACCTAAAATACTATATTTATTTAGTACAATCCCAATTAGTTTTAAAAAAAACTTTTTTCCAAAAATTAAATAGAACTATAACAAAATTTATTTGGACCGGGGAAAAACCCAGGATTAAAATACAATATCTACAGGACAATATAAAACAAGGAGGCTTTGGTCTACCCGACTTTGAAATATCTGTCTGGGAGAAGTTTGACTTAGTGACACCTAAGGAAGTGGACGCCATTGCAGCTGTGTGTTCCGCCACCTGTCTACTGGATCCGTGTCCCTCTTGGTTGGTTTCGGTCAGTCGAGAGGTGACACGGAGCTGGGTCCGGGAGATTGTCAACGCCTCCTTGGGGAGTGGGTCCTTTCCGGCTCCTTATAAGGAGGCACTTGTGCGCCCCCTCCTCAAGAAGCCTTCCCTGGACCCAGCCATACTCAATAACTACCGTCCAGTCTCCAACCTTCCCTTTATGGGGAAGGTTGTTGAGAAAGTGGTGGCACTTCAGCTCCAGCGGTCCTTGGAAGAAGCCGATTATCTAGGTCCTCAACAGTCTGGATTCAGGCCCGGCTACAGCACGGAAACTGCTTTGGTCGCGTTGATGGATGATCTCTGGCGGGCCCAGGACAGGGGCTTGTCCTCTGTCCTGGTGCTTCTTGACCTCTCAGCGGCGTTCGATACCATCGACCATGGTATCCTTCTGCACTGACTAGAGGGGTTGGGAGTGGGAGGCACTGTTCTTCAGTGGTTCTCCTCATACCTCTCTGGTCGGTCGCAGTCGGTGTTAGTAGGGGATCAGAGGTCGACCTCTAGGTCTCTCCCTTGTGGGGTGCCTCAGGGGTCGGTCCTCTCCCCCCTGCTATTTAATATCTACATGAAACCGCTAGGTGAGATCATCCAAGGGCATGGGGTGAGGTATCATCAATACGCCGATGATACCCAGTTATACATCTCCACCCCATGTCCAGCCAACGAAGCAGTGGAAGTGATGGGCCGGTGCCTGGAGGATGTTAGGGCCTGGATGAGTGTCAACAAGCTCAAACTCAACCCAGACAAGACGGAGTGGCTGTGGATCTTACCTCCCAAGGACAACTCCATCTGTCCGTCCATTACCCTGGGGGGAGAATCACTGGCCCCCTCAGAGAAGGTTCGCAACTTGGGCGTCCTCCTCGATCCACAGCTCACATTAGAGAAACATCTTTCAGCTGTGGCAAGGGGGACGTTTGCCCAGGTTCGCCTGGTGCACCAGTTGCGACCCTACTTGGACCGGGAGTCACTGCTCACGGTCACTCATGCCCTCATCACCTCGAGGCTTGACTACTGTAACGCTCTCTACATGGGGCTACCTCTGAAAAATGTTCGGAAACTTCAGATCGTGCAGAATGCAGCTGCGAGAGCAATCATGGGCTTTCCCAAATATGCCCATGTTACACCAACACTCCGCAATCTGCATTGGTTGCCGATCAGTTTCCGGTCACAATTCAAAGTGTTGGTTATGACCTATAAAGCCCTTCATGGCACCGGACCAGATTACCTCAGGGACCGCCTTCTGCTGCACGAATCCCAGCGACCAGTTAGGTCCCACAGAGTGGATCTTCTCCGGGTCCCGTCAACTAAGCAATGTCGCCTGGCGGGACCCAGGGGAAGAGCCTTCTCTGTGGCGGCCCCGGCCCTCTGGAACCAACTCCCCCCAGAGATTAGAACTGCCCCCACCCTCCTTGCCTTTCGTAAACAACTTAAAACCCACCTCTGCCGCCAGGCATGGGGGAATTGAGATCCTCTTTCCCCCTAGGCCTTTACAATTCTATGCATGGTATGTATGTATGTATGTTTGGTTTTTATATTAATTGATTTTTAATCATCAATACCAAATTACTATTGTACACTGTTTTATTGTCGCTGTTAGCCGCCCCAAGTCTCTGGAGAGGGGCGGCATACAAATCCAATAAATAAATAAATAAATAAATAAATAAATATTATAACGCTTCAATCATAGATTGGCTAAGGAATTGGATTAAACTAGAAAATAAAAGATTATTATCATTAGAAGGGCATGATTTGATGATAGGGTGGCATGCCTTTCTTTGGGACAAGAAAGATAAAACTCATAAATATTTCAGACAGCATATTATTAGAAACTCAATATATGAGATATGGACCAGAATTAAAAGAGCACATTATTCACAAACCCCGAAATGGTTTTCTAGCATGGAGGCGATAATGCATCCCAACACAAAAGATTTAAATAAAATTACTATCAGTTACTGGATGGAAGAGGCGAATTGAAGACAAGGGAACAATTAGAAAAAAGTGGGATAATAATGGATTGGTGGCCATACAACCAAATGAAATCAAGATACCAAGAAGATAAAAGAAACGGGATACAAAAAGGAGAAGTAGAACTTGATAAAATAATTTTAAACCAAGATAAGAAAATGATTTCCAAAATTTACAAATACTTGCTAAACTATAAAATGGAAGATTATATAGTTAAAAACAATATACAGTGATCCCCCGCTCGTTGCGAGGGTTCCGTTCCAGGACCCCCCGCAACGAGCGGGTTTTCGCGAAGTAGCGCTGCGGAAGTAAAAACACCATCTGCGCATGTGCAGATGGTGTTTTTACTTCCGCAGCGCTAGCGAGGAGCCGAAGATTGGGGGCGGCGCGGGTGTTTTAAAACGTCGCCGCCGACATGGGGGGCTCGCTAGCACCCCCCTAACCCGGGTTGGGGGTTCGGGGGGTGCTAGCGAGCCCCCCATGTCGGCGGCGATGTTTTAAAACACCCGCGCGGTTTTCCAATGAGTCCCGAAGACAAACGTCAAACTTCCGCGTTTGTCTTCGGGACTCATTGGAAAGCCGCGCGGGTGTTTTAAAACGTTGCCGCCGACATGGGGGGCTCGCTAGCACCCCCCCCGAACCCCCAACCCGGGTTTGGGGGTGTGCTAGCGAGCCCCCCATGTCGGCGGCGACGTTTTAAAACACCCGCGCGCCTTCCCAACTGAGCCCTCAAGCCAAGCGCCAAAGGCGAACTTCTGCGCTTGGCTTGAGGGCTCAGTTGGGAAGGCGCGCGGGTGTTTTAAAACGTCGCCGCCGACATGGGGGGCTCGCTAGCACCCCCCCGAACCCCCAACCCGGGTTTGGGGGGGTGCTAGCGAGCCCCCCATGTCGGCGGCGACGTTTTAAAACACCCGCGCCGCTTCGCAGCTGTCTCCTGAAGCCGAACGCGGAAGTTAGCGTTCGGCTTCAGGAGACAGCTGCGAAGCGGCGCGCGTGTTTTAAAACGTCGCAGCCGGCCTGGCGGGGCTTTCCAGCAACCCCCGAGCCCGGGTTGGGGGCTCGGGGGTTGCTGGAAAGCCCCCCCAGGCCGGCTCCGATCGTTTTAAAACAGGCGCGCCGTTCTCCGCTGACTCCTGGCGAACTTCCCCGCTTTAGGAGTCAGCGGAGAACGGCGCGCCTGTTTTAAAACGATCGGAGCCAGCCGGCTCCGATCGTTTTAAAACAGGCGCGCCGTTCTCCGCTGACTCCTGGCGAACTTCCTGGGCGAAGGGCGAAGGGCGGGCGAGCGGGTGCTGGGGGGGCTTCGCCCTCCCGCCAGCAAGAGGGGGAAGACCCAGGGAAGCCGCCCAGCAGCTGATCTGCCCGGCGCCATCTACGCATGCGTGCCCATAGAAAAAAAGGGCACGCATGCGCAGATGGTGTTTTGACTTCCGGGTTCAAAAATCGCAAATTACCCTGTTCGCAATGGTCGGGGACGCAATAACCGGGGGATCACTGTACATAGCTGGTGTAGAAACTTTGGCTACAGAATATACTTAGATAAATGGGATATAATCTGGTCAAAAAGCTATAAATTAACGAAATCAATAGCATTTAGATAGAGGCTATTTGGAGAGGCAGATATGGCGGGAGCCACGGAACTAGCCGTTCCAGGGGAAGGAGGGATCGCTGCTTAACAGCGATCCCTTGTTCCGGTTCCGTGAGCTCAACCCAGGGTGCTGGTGACGAGTATAATTCTGGCCCTGGGCTCAGGTTGCTGCTACTCAATGCCAGGTCAGTGGTAAATAAAGTTCTCCTCATGCGGGATTTGATCCTGGATGAGGAGGCCAACTTGGCATGCGTGACTGAGACCTGGCTGGGCCCAGAGGGAGGAGTTCCTCTCTCTGAAATTTGCCCAGCTGGATTTCAGGTATGGCATCAACCGCGATCTCAGGGAAGGGGGGGAGAAGTGGCTATTATAGCCAGGGAGAGCCTGTGCCTACGTAGACTCGTTGCTCCAGAGATTGTGGGTTGTGAGTCCCTCCTTGTGAAGTTGGACTTAGGGGTTCAGGTGGGTTTGTTGCTCACGTACCTGCCTCCCAGCTGCATGTCAACAGCCCTGCCTGTGCTGCTCAAGGAGGTAGTCGGGCTGGCGGTAGGATTCCCCAGACTTATAGTCTTGGGGGATCTTAACCTGCCATCGCTCGACGAAACCTCTGGGTTAGCTCAGGAGTTCATGGCCACCATGACAGCCATGGACCTGACTCAAGTAGTACAGGGTCCTACTCACGAGGGGGGGCACGCACCCAACATGGTATTCCTCTCTGAGCAATTGAGTAATGGTCTGAGACTAAGGGGCTTAGAAGTGTTTCCTTTGTCATGGTCAGAACATTTTCTATTACAGCTTGACTTCCTGGCTCCAGTCCTTCCCCGCAGGGAGGCGGAACCGATTAGACAGTTCCACCCCAGACGCCTGATGGACCCAGATGGCTTTCAGAGGGTGCTTGGGGTTATTCCAGATGCACTCGTCCACAGTTTGGCGGAGTCTCTTGCTGAGGCCTGGAACAAGGCTGCAGCGGAGGCTCTTGACCGGATTGCACCATTGCGACCTCTCCCGGCACTAGACCCCGTAGAGCTCCATGGTTCAACGAAGAGCTCTGGGAGTTCAAACGCTAGAAGAGACGTCTAGAGAACCGATGGAGGAAGAGTAAGTCCGAATCCTTGTAAGAGCTCATATTAAGACTTACAAAGTGGTGCTCAAGGCGGCAAGATGCGCGTATCATGCCACCTTGATTGCATCAGCGGGATCCCGCCCAGCCACTCTGTTTAAGGTGACCCGCTCCCTTCTTCACCAGGGGCGGAGTTGAACCCCTGCAGAGTAGTGCCGAGGATTTTAATATGTTTTTCGCTGATAAAATCGCTCGGATCCAATCAGTCGAGGTGACTGGGGCGGTACTTGTCCACCTGTCTGGGAAGAGTTTGATCTGGTGACACCTGATGAAGTGGACAAGGCCATTGGAGCTGTGAGTTCTGCCACCTGCTTACTGGATCCGTGTCCCTCCTGGCTGGTTTCGGCCAGCAGGGAGGTGACACAGAGCTGGGTCCAGGAGATTGTCAATGCCTCCTTGGGGAGGGGGTCCTTTCCAGCTCCTTATAAGAAGGCACTTGTGCGCCCGCTCCTCAAGAAACCTTCCCTGGACCCAGCCGTGCTTAATAACTACCGTCCACTCTTCAACCTTCCCTTTATGGGGAAGGTTGTTGAGAAGGTGGTGGCACTCCAACTCCAGCGGTCCTTGGAAGAAGCCGATTATCTAGGTCCCCAGCAGTCTGGATTCAGGCCTGGCTACAGCAGGGAAACTGCTTTGGTCGCCTTGATGGATGATCTCTGGCGGGCCCGGGACAGGGGCTTGTCCTCTGTCCTGGTGCTTCTTGACCTCTCAGCGGCTTTCGATACTCCCTTGTGGGATGCCTCAGGGGTCGGTCCTCTCCCCCTGCTATTAAATATCTACATGAAACCACTGGGTGAGATCATCCAGGGGCATGGGGTGAGGTATCATCAGTATGCGGATAATACCCAGTTATACATCTCCACCCCATGTCCAGTCAACGAAGCAGTGGAAGTGATCCACAGTGCTGGAGATGCAAGGAACACACGGGAACCTATTACGATATTTGGTGGACCTGCCCAAAAATTAAAAAAAATTGGATCAAAATACAAAAGTGGATAACGTATATGCTACAAATAAAAATAAACAGAAGACCTGAAGCGTTTCTTCTTGGAATTGTAGATCAAAAAATAGATAAAAATAAATATAATTTAATGGTACACATATTGACCGCAACTAGAATGGCAATAGCCCAATGCTGGAAGCAACCCAATCCATTTGAAGATTCACTAATAATAAAAAATTGGACTGTGCAGAAGCTGATGCTTTAACCCTTAAATTAAAAAACAAAGAAGACTCTGATTATTATAAAACATGGAATTCTTTTTATGATTGGTTTAAAAGGAGAAAAAAAGTTTAAATTAAAATATAACAATAGCAATATTTCTTTTTCTTTCTTTCTTTTTTTGATATAACAGATTAAATATGATATATACGCAGTGCTGTGTTAAATTAAAATTTGTATGAAATTAAATTAATAAGGACTGTACGAAAGCAGCTAAGAAAATAACAACAAAAAAGACATTGATAACCAAAAGGAATAACAGTGAATACTTATTGTTTTTTCACCAGAAAATAATTTGATACTAGAAGAGTCTGTTTATTTTTTCCTCCTCACAAGAGAATACAAACGATATATATTTTGTTGTTTGTTTACTGTCATTGTTGTCGTTGTCAATATTGTTTATTGTATTTAATTAATTAATCAACTTATTATTATTATTATTATAATTATTATTTTTTCTATATGTTTTGGTTTGGTTTGGTTTGTATCTTTTTCTTTTTTTCTTTTTAAGTTTTGTAAATGTGTAGATGTATATATATTTTAAATTAATAACAATTTATTTAAAAAAATTAAAAATCTAATCTTAAGTCTGTTTTCTTGAATATTAGATGATTTTGTGAAGTTTGTCAACAGAGACCTATTCAGAGATTCAGAACCTGATTCTATTCAATCAACATATTCTTTAAATATTTACTTTTACTAATATTAATACCTGTCTTTGGATTCTAGTATGGCTTGACCTAAGGACTCAATCTACTGTTGAAAGACTTCTTAAAAGGATTCCAGGAAAGAATAAATCCTTTTTTAAGGTAAAAACTGACCTTAGAATAATTAGAGTATGTTACACAGTGCAAATTATTATTTTTTTATGCTCGTGCTAATGTGAAAAGGAGAACTAATTTAGTGTAGTGGTTAAAGGCACTAAAGAAACCAGGAGATTGTAAAATCTGTGTGAAGCCGACTGGGTTTCTTTGAATCAGTCACTGTCAGCTGCAGAAAGAAGGAATGTCAAAACCAAAACTTCCAAAAACATTCCCAAGAGGGACTTGAGCAGGAATGCAGATGGAGTCAAAGCTATCAAAATAATAATAATTAAAGAAAAAATGAAGTGGATTAGTAGATTTATTTTACTGTAAATGTTTATACATTATGATTGATTACTTTCAACCTTGCAGAGTAGGACTGGTCTCCCTCTTAGCACATATTTCAGTGCTGTGAAGCTATGCTGGCTTTTGGACAATGTGAAAGAGATCAGGCAAGCAGTTCTTGAAAGAAGAGCTCTTTTTGGTACTGTTGATTCATGGTTAATATGGGTATGTATCAATATACAATAATTAAAACAATTTATTTGCTTTCTATACTTCCTCAGCTTGTTTTTAACATTCTTAAAAACTACCATATTTTTTAGAGTATAAGATGTACCGGAGTATAAAACGCCCCTTAGTTTTTGGGGAGGAAAATCGGGGGGGAAATCTGCCTACCAGATATTCATCTGGCTAGCATCCTTAGTCTGGTCAGCTTCAGCACATTATTTTATCCTCTGGTTAGGGCTTAAAAAAATCTTATTGGAGAAAGTAACAATGAAAGTGCTTGGAAGCTGGTAAGAGCTGGGAACATCATTAGCATCTGCTTAGGGGTGGAAAGAAACATTCAGAGCAAGAAGAGCAGGGGTAGGCAAAGTTGGCTCTTCTATGACTTGTGGACTTCAACTCCCAAAATTCCTGAGACAATCATGCTAGCTCAGGAATTCTGGGAGTTGAAGTCCACATGTCATAGAAGAGCCAACTATTCCTACCCCTGAAGTAGACCAATGAAAAAAATGTCTTTGTAGACTTAAAGCTTGGAAAACATTCTTTGCAGAGAGTAACAATGAAAAAGCCTGCAAGGTAAGAGCTGAGAAAACTGTTAGCACCTAGTTAAGATGGGAAAAAAGCTTCAACAAAAAAAAGCTACATTCAGAGTATAAGACGCACCCAAATTTTCAGCCTCTTTTAGGGAGGAAAAAGGTGTGTCTTATACTCTAAAAATACAATAGTCAAGAAAAAGTCAACTTTACAGATTACAAATTAACAGAGTTGGAAGGGACCATGTAGGTCATCTAGTCCAACCCCCTGCCTAAGCAGGAGACCTATACCATTTCTAATGGCAGTCCAATCTCTTCTTAAAATTCTCCAGTGATGAAGCTCCCAAAACCGATGAAGTTGTGGAAGTTCCCACAACTTCCAAAAACAAGCTGTTCCATTGGTTGATTGCTCTCATTGTAGGAAAATTTCTCCTTATTTCTAGGTTGAATCTTTCCTTGACCAGCTTCTATCCATTATTTCTTGTCTGACCTACAAGTGCCTGGGAAAACAGGTTGACCCATTCCTCTCTGTGGCAGCCCCTCAAACATTGGAACACTGCTATCATCTCTCCCCTGTTCTTTCTCACCACTAGACTAACCATACCCAGTTCCTGTAACCATTCTTTATATGTTTTAGACTCCAGTCCCCTAATCATCCTGGTTGATCTTCTCTGCACTTTTTCTAGAGTCCCAACTTCTTTTTTATAGTGTGGTGACCAAAATTGGATGCATTATTTTAGGTGTGGTCTTACTAGGGTTTTATGGAGTGGTATTAATACTTCACTTCCTCTAGATTATATCCCTCTGTTAATGCAGCTTACAATTGCATTTGCTTTTTTGGCTGCCGCTGCACACTGCTGGCTCATATTTAGATGGTTGTCCACTAAGACTCCCAAGATCTCACTCACAGTTATTATGTTATTATTATTATTATTATTATTGTTATTATTATTATTATTATTACTATTATTATTATTAATTAGATTTGTATGCTGCCCCTCTCCACCTTACTGCTATTTGCCGCCTTACTGCTATTAAGCCGGGTTTCACCCAATCAATATGTGTACTTTTGGTTTTTCTTGACCAAGTGTAAGATTTTACTTTTCTCTAAATTGAATTTCATTTTGTTGGGCCCAGTGTTCAAGTCTATCATGATCCATCTGGATCTTGAGCTTATCATCTAGGGCAGTGGTTCTCAACTTGGGGGTTGGGGGTTGAATGTTTCGCAGGGATTTCCTAAGACCATGGAAAAATACAAATTTCCAATGGTGTTAGGAATTTAAAGCTTCTATTCTGGTGCCTTGGACCATATTGTTACAATCCGACCAATCAGGCGTTTACACCAGGGTGTCCCTCTGACCTTTGTGCCACTCAACTTAAGGCTCTGTTGGGGGAATTGACACTAGATTTATGGCTGGGGGTCACCACAACATGAGAAACTGTAATAAGGGATTGCGGCATTAGAAAGGTTGGGAACCACTGATCTGAGTGTTGCCTATTCCTGCCAGCTTAGTATCATCTGCAAATTTTGGAAGTTCCCCTTCTGTTCCCTCATCGAAGTTATTTATTAAGATATTGAAGAGTACAGGGCCTAAGAGGGAACCTTGTGCTACTCCACTGAATATTTCTCTCCATGTAGATGGAGATGTAGACCCATTAAGGTTGAGTATAGTTTGTCAGCTAGTTATGAATCTATCTGTTGGTAATGCTATCTATCCCACTTTTTTCTAGTTTACCAAGAAATAGGTTGTAGTCTACTTTATCAAATGCCCTCTTGAAATCTATATTATGTCCACAGTATTTTGCTGCTCTACTAATTTAGTCACTATATTGAAGAATGAAATAAGATTGGTTTGGCATGATCTGTTTTTAACAAACACGGAGAGGGGCAGAATCATGGCGCTGGCAACACAGAGTTTCCATTTGTCCATGGGGAAACGCTGAATCCCCGCTGCCTGGGGGGCTTTGGTTCCCATGGAACCAAGTCTGATCTTCCCTGAAGGGGAGGGGATGCAGGGGACGCTGCCAAAGGGCTGGTTGGAGATCGGCATACCCCACCAGTCGAACCGGTTTGTCTCGCATCGACAGTGGGTGAAATTGGCTAGGCTGCTGTGCCTAAGCCGACCAAGCTGAGCCAACACCGCAATGAAAGGATTTTAAAGTAAGCTGGAAGTCATCTGGAGAGAGAACTAAGAAATGTGCTACAGCAAGAGGAACTGAGTTAAGAATGGTGCTGGTGAGTGAATCGGTAGATTTGAGCTTGGATTGATTTTCTTGATTTTTAAATGGGAACAAAAGCTTGGGGGGAAATGTAGAGGAGGCAGCTAATTGGCAATTGGATACAATAGTGAAAAGCTTCTGGAAGGACAATAAAAGCCCAAGATTGAGAATTTTAAAATGTGTTTATTGGATTACTGAACTATTTTTATGAATTTTAGCAGATTGGTTTTAATCAGCTGAGAAAAGTAAGTTTTTATTATATAAATAAGTTTAAAATATTTTTTGTGGAATTAATAAGTTTGCCACCTGCTGGTTGGAGGAGAAGACAGGGGAAGATTTGTTGGACATACAATCTGTTTTTCGACCTGGGCTCCGGGAACACTTTATCTATGCTGATTGTGACTGTGAATTTTCTTAATTATTTCCATCTGGAGGCTACAACATCTTGAAGAGGAAAATTTATATTGTTCTACAAAAATTATTTTATAGAACTGCAGAAACGTGGATGTTACAGATTTCATTTGCAGCACAGAAATTAAATTGAGAAAGGGGACTAAACATTTTAAAATAATAATAAAAATAAAAGCAAAAAGTCATATGGAGAGAGAACTAAGAAATGTGCTGGAGCGAGAGGAACTGAGTTAAGAATGGTGCTGGTGAGTGAATCGGCCGATAGGAGTTTGGGTTGATTTTCTTGATTTTTAAATGGGAATTGAAATAAGGAGCAGATGAGAGAAGATTTGGACAATGATAAAACTACAAATTTACAAGACTGATAAATGGTCATTTGATTATTAATTGAACTACTAATTGAAATGTGAGATAGCTTATATTTGTAATATTGAAAGGAGAAGGAGCAGGTAGAAGACTTAGATAATGATAAATTTATAACTGTATAAGGTTCTTAAATGGATTTGTAGAGACAATTTTGAACTTATTGATTATCTGAATTATAACATTATTATGTGAATTATAATGGTAAAGAAAAACGGGGAAAGGGAAAAGGGATATAATAAAGCTATGATTATTAAAAGAGGATTAATATGGGAAAAATAAATAGTACTGATTATGATTAATATATTTTTTTTGAAGTATCTGGGATTTCAACTGAATAGAAGATTATTATTTTCAGTCATGTGGTGAAAACAAATAGATGAAAGATTATTTTACTGAGACGATTTGTGAAAATCAGATTAGGGATTATTATTATATTGGGCATGATAGCGAAAGATAGAGTAAGAAGAGTATTACATTGGGAATGACAGTGAAATTAAATAGATTAGGGAAGATTTACACTCATTTTTACAGTGGAAGATATATAGAATAGGGAAGATACATAGATTAGGGAAAATATATAGATTAGGGAAGATTATCACATTGCGAATGGCAGTGAAACCAAATAGTGGGTGTCAACAGGCTCAAACTCAACCCTGACAAGATGGAGTGGCTGTGGGTCTTGCCTCACAAGGACAATTCCATCTGTCCGTCCATTACCCAGGGGGGAATTATTGACTCCCTCGGAGAGGGTCCGCAACTTGGGCGTCCTCCTTGATCCACAGATAACATTAGAGCACCATCTTTCAGCCATGGTGAGGAGGGCGTTTGCCCAGGTTTGCCTGGTGCACCAGTTGCGGCCCTATTTGGACCAGGAGTCATTGCTCACAGTCACTCACACCGTCATCACCTCGAGGTTCGACTACTGCAATGCTCTCTACATGGGAGTTTCTTTGAAAAGTGTTCAGAAACTTCAGATCATGCAGAATGCGGCCACGAGAGCTATCGTGGGGATTCTAAGATCTGTCCACGTTTCGGCAACACTCCGCAGCCTGTACTGGTTGCTGATCAGTTTCCGGTCACAATTCAAAGTGTTGGTAATGATCTATAAAGCCGTACATGGCATTGGACCAGAATACCTCCGGGACCGCCTTCTGCCACACGAATCCCTGTGGCCAATCAGGTCCCACAGAGTTGGCCTTCTCCGTGTCCCGTCAACTAAACAATTCTGTTTGGCGGGACCCAGGGGAAGAGCCTTCTCTGTGGCGGCCCCGGCCCTCTGGAATCAACTCCCCTTGGAGATTCGAATTGCCCCTACCCTTCCCGCCTTCCGCAAGATGCTGAAGACCTATCTCTTCCTCTACCACCACCTTTTTTCCTGACTGTAATATATGAGAATGGTGTGATTGTGCAATAATTATTGCTTTTAATATTTATGAGTTTTAAATCTCATCTTTTAACTCTATTGGATTTGTATTCTATGTATTGTATTGTTGTTGTGAGCCACCCTGAGTCTTCGGAGAGGGGCGGCATACAAATCTAATAAATAAATAAATAGATTAGGGAAGAAAATTACACTGGGAATGACAGTGATATATAGACTAGGGAAGATTATTGCACTGGGTTTGACAGTGGAATTTATAGATTAGCGAAGATTATTACACTGGGAATGACAGTGAAAAATATATAGATGAGGAAAAATTATTATTGTACTGGGATTGATAGTGGAAGATACTTTCAGTGAAAAATAAATAGAAAAATACACTATACACTATATTACACTATAATTATGATTTGCTAAATTAGAAATTATATATTTGTAAAATGAAAGGAATGATATAATGTTTAAGCACAGAAAGAAGATAATATAATTTAAATTCTTAATAATAACCTTTCCTCCCCCCTGTATTGCTATTGTTATAATTAGATCAAAGGCATGATATAAACCAATTTTTTTTCTTCTATGAAGAGAAGTAAATTTTGAACTTTTCTTATAAATGGCAGTCATGTTAAAATGAGGGTTTAAAAACCTTAAATGAGATAAGTAAGAATATAAGAAATGGATTGAAGCACTATGGCATAGTTTTAGTAGAAAAAAGAAAATAACCAAAAGAAATTTGATAGCTAATAGCATTTTGAACCCGAATGAGAACAGAAAACAATATTTGAAATCCGGATGACAAAATTAGAAAATGAGGTAGCACAAGATAAATGATGTATACCAAAACAAAACAGATAAATAATTAAGAATTTTGGTTAAGAGTTTGGCAATTGATACTATATTGTATTGTATTCAAATTTGAAGGTATGTGAATTTGTATTTCTGTAAGGTGTGGAGGAAAAAATAAATAAAAACCCAAAACAAACAAACAAACCCAAGCTGACTGCTGGTTATTACTTTGCTTGTTTCTAGATGTTGGAAGATTTGAATGTTTATTATCATTTGTAGTATCTTCCTGGGTATTGATGATATGGTCTCTAGTTTCCTAGGTCTAGTTTTTTTTTCCTTTTTGAAGATGGGAATCACATTAAACTCTTCTCCAGTCCTCTGATACATACCTGGTACTCCAGGATTTTTGAAAGTTGAGGTACAGTGGTTCTGAGATAAAATTTGCCAGCTCCTGTAGAACTCTGGGATGTAGTCCATAGATCCCAATGATTTGCATTTGTGAAGCTCAGACTCCCCCCCCCCCCCATTTTAACTTTTATTTCTTCCCTGTCTTTTACAGTTATTTTTTTTTTTGTAGGTTGGGCTATAGTTTCTTTTTGTGTGAAGACCAATACAAAGAATGAGTTAATCAGCTCTGCTTTCTCTCTGTTGATTGTTACTTTCTTGCCATCTTCTCTCTTTAGTGGACTGACTGTTTCCTTAATTTTTTTTCTTTTATAATTTTTAATTTTTTTTACATATATACCGTAGTTACATATTTCTAGCTAATCTCTTTTGTATTCATATCAACACCTATATTAATAGGTTATCAGTCTCTATTCATGTTTCTCTTTCTTACTCCCCTCCTATTCTCTCCATCTCTCCTATACCTTCCTTTCCTTCTCTCCATCCTTCCTTCCTCTCTCCACCCCATCTCTACCTTTTTTCACCCACTTTCTCTCTTTCCCTCTTAACCTTTGCTTGAATGATTTCGGTTCTAATACATTTTATATTAAACAAACTATTACAAGCTAATTATATTATTTTTGTATCCCTTCTCTTATAGTATTTTTAAAATATTTATAACTGTTATCCTTTAGTTATCGCTATTATTTAAAACTAATATTACCATTTCCTTACATTCTAGTTTGTCATTAAATCAGTCCTAATCTTTTAATTTTCTGCTCATTTTACTTCTAACTATATTCATTTTCTATCCAATTATAAAACTTCATCCAAACATTATAATATTCAGATTCTTCTCTATCTTTAAGTTTCATTGTCATTCTGTTCATCTGGCACAGTCCAAATTTTTTAAGTACATCTTCTTCCTTTGGGATCTCAGATCCTCTCCATTTTTGTGCAAATGCAATCCTTGCTGCTGTTATCACGTATACAATTAAATATATATCTTATTTATCAAAATTATTTGGCAAAATGCCTAACAGGAAAACCTCTGGTTTTAATTGTAACTTCTGTTTTAACATTTTTTCAATCCATATCGGTGTTTTAGTCCAAACTTTTTTTTGCTTCTGCACATGTCCACCACATGTGATAAAAGGATCCTGGTATTTGTTGACATTTCCAATATTTAATCGTCTTGTCCTTAAACATTTTAGCAAATCTTTCTGGTGACCTATGCCATCTATAAAATATTTTGTATAAATTTTCTTTATAGGCATTGCCATAGTCAATTTATAATTCCTTTCCCAAAGTTGTTTCCATATTGTGTACCATAGTATCTTTTACTTGTTCAAATTCTAACTCAACACGTAACAAATAGTTATATTATTTCTTAATCAGATTTCATCTAGAAACATAGAAGACTGACGGCAGAAAAAGACCTCATGATCCATCTAGTCTGCCCTTACACTGTTTTTGTATTTTATCTTAGGATGGATATATGTTTATCCCAGGCATGTTTAAATTCAGTTACTGTGGATTGATCTAGTGGGATCACAATCTCCTTCTTCCTGCTTGTTATACCTCTAGCTATGCAGCCAAGCATCCTACTTGCTTTTCCTACCACCCGACCACACTGCTCACCCATTTTGAGACTGTCAGAAATCACTACCCCTAAATCCTTCTCTTCTGAAGTTTTTGCTAACACAGAACTGCCAATACAATACTCAGATTGAGGATTCCTTATCTACATCTAGTAATATTTTATCTAATTCAGTCTTTTTCACCATAATATTCTCCGCCTTAGTATCTTTTTCATATCTCTTCTAGATTTGTAATCTCATAAAAGGCAATGAAATATTGGAAGACTGAGCTTTTCGTTGGGAATGAAAGCTATGGAGTGATCAACATCAGAAAGGGCATCTTCCAGGGGGACTCTTTGTCCCCATTGCTATTCATCATCGCTATAATCCCGCTGTCACTCATCCTACAGAAAACAAACCTAGGCTACCAAACTGCTAGGAATTCACCAAAAATTTCACACCTGCTGTATATGGATGTCCTGAAGTTGTACGGAAAATCAGAAACTGAGATACAGTCACTAACCAACACTGTGCGAATCTTCAACAATGACATCAGCATGGAGTTTGGCCTGGATAAATGTGTCATAGTGGCACTGAAAAAGGGGAAAATCTCTGAAAGTGAGGGCATTGAAATGCCAAATGGTCAAGCCATCAAGTGCCACCAGCCAGAAGCCTACAGATACTTGGGTATCTTTCAACTGGATAATATCAAGCATGGCCATGTGAAAACTGTGATCAGCAAAGAGTACATCCAAAGGACTAGAAAATTTTTGAAGAGCAAACTGAATGGTGGAAACACTATCAAGGCTATAAATATGTGGGCCATACCTGTAATTAGATACACAGCTAGCATAGTGAACTGGACTCAAGCAGAGCTGGACAACCTGGACAGGAAAACCAGAAAATTAATGACGATCCATCATGCACTACACCACTGCAGTGATGTTGACAGGCTGTATTTACCAAGGAAAATAGGCGGCAGAGGACTTTTGCAAGTGAAGCAGACAGTGGAAGAAGAGAAGCATGGTTTAGCTGACTATGTGAAGGAGAGCAAAGAGTCAGCATTGATGGAGGTCAACAATAGGAAGCTTCTCAAGGTGAAGCAAACTAAGGACCACTACAGAAAAACTAACTCGATGTCGTATGGACAGTTTGCGGAACAAAGCATTGCATGGCCAGTTCTCTGAGAAGATTGAAGGTAAAGTGGATAAAGAAAAGACCTGGTCATGGCTTACAAGTGGAACACTCAAAAAGGACTAATACTGGCGGCACAAGAACAGGCCATTAGAACAAATGCTGTCAAAGCCAGAATTAAAAAATCAACAGACGATCCAAAGTGCAGTCTCTGTAAAGAAACAGATGAAACAATCGATCACATACTCAGCTGCTGCAAAAAGATCGCACAGACTGACTACAAGCGTAGACATGATGCTGTGGCACAGATGATCCACTGGAACTTGTGCCGGAACTACCATTTACCAGTGGCAAAGAACTGGTGGGATCATAAGCCCGAAAAAGTGGTCGAAAATGAACAAGCAAAACTACTGTGGGACTTCCGACTTCAGACTGACCGAATTCTGAAGCATAACACACCAGACATCCTGATTGTGGAGAAAAAGAAAGTATGGATCATCGACATCGCAATCCCAGGGGACAGCAGAATTGAGGAGAAGCAGCTAGAGAAATTAGTAAAATACGAAGATCTAAAAATCGAGCTGCAGCAACTCTGGCATAAGCCAGTGAAAGTGATCTCAGTGGTACTTGGCATGCTGGGCGCAGTGCCAAAGGATCTCAGCGGACATTTGAAAACCATTGGAATTGACAAAATCTCCATCTGTCAATTGCAAAAGGCCGCTTTACTGGGATTGGCAAACAAAATTCGCCGCTACATCATGCAGTCCTAGGTGCTTGGGAAGTGCCCGACTGGTGATGAAATATGAAATCCCGCATAGTGAACTCGTCTGCTGTGTTGTATTGACATAATAATAATAATAATAATAATAATAATAATAATAATAATAATAATAATAATAATAATAATAATAATAATTCTTGTCCAGCAGATTTTATTCATGATGAGATGGAAGTTGATTTTATCTTGAGCTTGTTAATTGTCCCAGCAGCTGAGTGGTCATCCCCCTTGTTGGAAAATCAAGACCAATGTTCCCTAATGTTCAAGACCAATGTTCTAATTTTTTTTTCGGTGTGGGTGGAAAAGTATAATGTCTGAGCGGCACATTTTCATGCCTGAGCACAGATGTCACCCAAGACAACTTGTTGCGTAATTATTTGGGGTTCGGTGCTGGGTCAGAATAAGGTCCCTTCCCACTATGTTATTCTGTTATTTTATATTTCAATTAATATCATTATCCTCTTATAAATCCAGATAGGCCATCATGCCTACTCCTCCTTCTTATATATTCTTCTTAAATAAAACAAATAAAACAAAACCAAAATCTTTTACTATTAAAACTAAAAAAATCAACAAAACCAAAAGCACAACTATTAATAAATCCATGCTTTAAAATCTTCATTTCTTAAATATTGATCATAGTATTATAGTAATCTAATGCATCAATTAATATATTTCCATATTTACTTTTCTATAATTTCAATATTTCCAAGATCAATTAATTTTCAGGCACTTAGCATTTACTATTATTAACTTTAATCAATCTTCTACATTTCCAAGTATATTTTAAATTCATAATGCAAAATCATAAAATCATACAGTACATATCATAAACCCCTTATTTATCATATATATCTTCCATTACTTTTACCTATGTAATTCCATATAGTTCTAAAATTCTAATCCAATTTTACAAATTAATACAGTAATACTTCATCTTATGAACTTAATTGGTTCCAGGACAAGGTTCGTAAGGTGAAAAGTTCGTAAGATGAAACATTGTATCCCATAGGAATCAAAGGAAAAGCGAATAATGCGTGCAAGCCAATAGGAAAATAGAAAATTTTAGAAGCGAGGCGAACAGAGGATGGGAAGGGGCAGCGAAAGGGGGTGGGTTGAGGAAGAAATGACGGGGGGGGGATTCCTGGAAACGTGAGGAATGAAGGTGTCTGAAAGAATAAATGGCAGGGGATCCTGGAACGTGAGGAATAATGGTGGCTGAAAGAATAAAAGGCAAGGGATCCTTATTATGCATAGAGGAGGGGGGAGAAGTTTTCGGTGACGGCAAAGGAGAATCCCAGCTCTTCAGCTTCAGACAAAGCTCCCTTGACAATATTCCCCCTTCCTTCTCCTCCTCTGGAACCCGCGGGGACACCCACATGCTCCCCTTTTTCTCCCCGGATAAAGAAGTGGCGCCCAATTGAAGTAATGATCCAGAGTCCTAATCCGGCCGCTGCTTATCCTCCCTCTAATCCAGGAGAAACCGCTGAGTCCTCTTCGCCCCTCCTGCCCATCGGAAAGAGAAAGAGAAGGAGAAAAAGAGGAAGGAAAAGAGAGAGGGGGGAGTGTGTGTGTGTGTGTGTGTGTGAGAGAGAGAGAGAGAGAGAGGCTGACTGCCTCCTTTGCAATGATACCAGAAGCTGCCTGTCTGCTGTGCTGGGCTCGCCCCCTGGACATGCCCAGCGGCTTTGCCTGACGACGAGAGAACAGTGGAGGGACTGGGGAACACGGGTTTCTTTCTTTATTTCTCCACCCTTCAACCTTCTCCTCAGAGGCTTCCTCCCATGTGTGCCTCATGCAGTTTTGCAGCCTCGTGTTTCCCTGGAGGGGTTTGTGTGTGGATGGGGGGGGGGCTTCCCTGTCTTTCCCGGAGCTATTCCCCTCCCTCCGACTGAGTGTGTTTTCGTGGTGTGCTGGGCCAGTAATGGGCTGGCGCTCACGAAACCCGGGTGGGGGCTTTCTTTCTATCTATCCATCCATCCATCCATCCATTCTCTCTCTTTCTCTCTCTCTCTCTCTCTCTCTCTCTATCTATCTATCCATCCATTATCTATCCATCCATCCATCCATTATCTATCAATGTATCTTTCTATCAATCTATCTATCTATCTATATCTATCTATCCATCCATCTATCCATTATCTTTCACTCTATCTTTCTATCTATCTATCTAACTATATCCATCCATCCATTATCTGTCTATCTATCTATCCATCCATCCATCCATCCATCCATCCATCCAATGAATGAATCCATCGAACAGGCTGCCACCAGAAGTTGTGAATGCTCCAACACTGGAAGTTTATAAGAAGATGTTGGATACCCCTTTGTCTGAAGTAGTGTAGGGTTTCCTGCCTAAGCAGGGGGTTGGACTAGTAGACCTCCAAGGTCCTTTCCAACTTTGTTATTATTATACAAGGCAGTTAGAAAATGTTTCACATTTTAAAATATCTGTACAAGCCACAAGAGACATCTCTTTAGAGCAGGGGTCTCAAACTCAATTTACCCAGGGGCCGCTGGAGGTAGAGGTAGAGGTGAGGCTGGGCCGCATCAGGTTTTCCACAAGAAAAGCTCTTACAAAAACATTCCAATGTTATCAAATGTCTTTATTTTTTCATCTTATTTTGTGTTAAAAAATGATTCATAAGAAAAATTCCTAAGAAAAAAAACAGTAATAAATTAAAAAAATGAAAATGATAATAATAATAATAATACAGCAGATATAGACTGAAGAAACCACATATAGTTGCTGACTAGAGAAATGTAATTATTATTATTCAGATTCTGTAATAATAATTAGTGTTGGGCAAACCCAATGAAGTTCGGGTTCGGCGGGTTCGGCCGAACTTGGCGGCGGAGTTCAGGTAAGTTCATCGAACCCGAACCCGAACCCGATCTGCCTGGTGCAAAGTATTTCAGCTTTTCCCAAGGTGACAACCCTTGGAAGGAACATGCATTTAGGCTCTCAGAAACCATATGGGCCAAAAATAATTGTTTTCGTGGCCAGCTGCGCAGTTATACCATTGATAGGATTCGAAAACAGAACACACACAAATATTTCCATAAAAATAAACCTGGATATCTCAGCTTTTCCCAAGGTGACACCCCTTGGAAGGAACATGCATTTAGGCTCTCAGAAACCATATGTGCCAAAAATAATTTTATTCATGGGCACCTCCAGTTATACCATTGACAGGATTCGAATACAAACTATACACAAATATTTCCATAAAAATATACCTGAATATATACATACATACATGAATTTTATAGCTGTCGGTGGGGAGGTGGTGATGGTAGTGGTAGCAAACATTCTAACCACTCAGTCAGGTGGTGGCACAGCCAAGTCCTGTGGGATACACGTCTGGTTCATTTTAAGGAATGTTAAATATGTCCACAGATAGTCGGATCCTTTTGTCAGTGATGACCCCTCCTGCGGTGCTGAACACACGCTCGGATAGGACACTTGCCATAGAGCAGGCCAGCACTTCCAGGGCATAGAGGGCAAGCTCTGGCCACATGTCCAATTTATCTACCCCAAAATTGAAGGGGATGGAAGCATCTCTCAGTACCATAAGATGCGTGATCAGGTAGTTGTCCACCATGAGTGTCACATTCTGCCTTCTGGTATTGTGGGCTATCACATCCGATGGTGGGGGATGTGTGGGACGATGGAATAGGTTTTCTCACATTGGGGCCATGTTCACCCTCCCCTGTGAAGTGCTGCCAGGGCCCTTCTGCATTGGCGACTGCGTCCTCCTCCTCTGTGTGCCACCACTGAGCCCTCCAATTCCTGTGGTAATTCTGCCACTAGTGCATCCATGAGCACACACTTGTACTCTCTCTTTTTGCGCTCCTGTTCGAGTGCTGGGATCAAGGAGGTGATGTTGTCCTTATAATGGGGATCCACCATGGTGGCCACCCAGTAACTGCCAGAGGTGATGATGCGGGCTGCCCTGGTGTCATTGCGCAGGCACTGGAGCATATAGTGGCTCCTGCGAGCCAGATTGCTCTGAGTCAAGGAGAGGTTGTCAGTAACAGGTCTCCTCTTCTTCCTCCTGCTTCTCCTTCTAGCCATGCTCCATTGATGCCCATGAGCTGCACTGGGGGCCGCCCTGCTGCAAGTCCTCCTCCTTCCCCAAAACTCTACTCTGGCTGGACAGCGGAGTACCTGACTGCTGTCGGCCCAGCCACCCACCCTGCGAGCCATGGATGCGCCCCCCTGCTGCCTGGGGAAATGGGCCTTCCTCGTCGTCATCCTCCTCCTCTGCGTCCTCCTGTGCCACATCCTCCATCATGGCCTGAAGGGTTTTTTCCAGTAGGCAAAGGATGGGGATGGTAGCACTGACAATGGCATTATCAGTGCTGACCATATCACTGGCATACTGGAAGCACTACAGCACAGCACAAATATCCCTCATCAAGGCCTAGTTATTGGTGGTAAAGTGCTGTTGGTCTGCACTTCTACTCACCCGGGCGTTTTGAAGCTGGAACTCCACTATTGCCTTCTGCTGCTCACACATACTTTCAAGCATATGCAGCGAGGAATTCCACCTGGTTGGCAAATCGCAGATGAGGCAGTGGGTGGGAAAGCCAGAGTTCCTCTGCAGGAAAGATAGGCGAGCAGCAGCAGGGTGGGAACAGCGAAAGTGTGCGCAGACCGCACGCACTTTATTCAGCAGTGCTGACATGTCTAGATAATGGGCCAGGAACTTCTTCACCAGCAAGTTGAGCACATGCACCAGACAAGGGATGTGCGTCAACCGCGCTCGGCCCAAGGCTACCACAAGGTTCCACCCGTTGTCGCACACCACCTTCCCAGGCTTTAGGTGCAGCGGCAGCAACCACTCATCTGTCTGCCCCTTGATGCCGGTCCACAGCTCCTGGGCTGTGTGTGGTCTCTCGCCCAAGCAGATGAGTTTTAGCACTGCCTGCTGCCGTTTCCCCATGGCCGTGCTCAAGTCTGAGGTTGCTGCACTGCGTTTACTGGATGTGGAGGGTGAAGAGGAGGAAGCTGCATAGGAGGAAGAGGCAACAGGAGGCACCGACTAATGTCCAGCAATCCTGGGAGGTGGAAGGATATGCATCAAATTGCTTCCAGCCTCATTCCCAGCCGCCACTACATTCACCCAGTGGGCAGTGAGAGAGATGTACCGGCCCTGGTCATGTTTACTGGTCCATGTATCGGTGGTGATGTGGACGCGGGAACTGACAGCATTGCACAGTGCACACCTAACTTTCTCCACTACCTGTTAGTGCAGGGCAGGGATGGCCTGGCATGAAAAGCAGTAGCGGCTGGGAACAACGTATTGTGGGACAGCCACTTCCATAAAATTTTTGAAACTTTCTCCACCAGGCGGTAGGGGAGCATTGCAAATGCCAGCAGCTTTGAAATGCTGGCATTCAGGGCCTGGGCTCATGGGTGAGATGGGCCGAACGTCTGCTTTCTCTCCAAAGTTTGATGGACAGCTGAAAGCTTCCCTGGGACGGTATAGACAAGCTTGGCGATGGTGGTGGTGCTGCTGCTGCTGCTGCTGTTGGTGGAGGTGGTGTTGGTGGTGATCCTACATTGTCCCTTTGGGGAGAAACAGGTGGCCTTGTTGTTGGGGAGGCGGTGGCAGGGGCCAAGGCAGCTTGGGCAGAAGAGGAAGACCCAGGCATTTGAATACTTTGAAGGTATTGCTGCCAATGAAGCTCATGTTTTGTATTCAGGTGCCTGGTCATGCAGGTGGTGTTGAGATTATTAACACCTCTCCCTTGCTTCAGGGACTGGTGGCAGAGTGTGCAAATGACCTTTGATCTGTAAACTGCTTGAAAAAATGCCACGCTGGTGAGATTCTTTGTGGCACATGTGGCGTGCTCGGTCCCTGGCCACAGTGGGCAGTAGAACCAGCAGACTGAGCGCTGAGGGTTTGCACCCTTCTCCCTCTTCTGCTGGCTGCCTGGGACTGTGGGACCACCACAGCCTCTTCCTCCTCTGAACTCTGCCGGCCTTTGGTCCATGTGGGATCTAGCACCTCGTCATCACCCCTGGCATCTTCTTCCACCCACTCCTCCCTGCTAACCTCCCTCTCAGCCTCAACATTGCAGTAAGCGGAAGGAGCAGGGATTTGGGTCTCATCATACTCCATCATGGTTTTCCCTGATGATGCCCTGGACACCTCCTCGTTCTCCAGCAGAAGCTCTTGGCTATCCGGAAGCCCAAGGTCTGCAACTGGGGATGGGGCAGGTGGATGGCCCATGGCATCGAAGAGCATTAAAGACTCCACTGCTTCTGGCTGAGATGGCCTTGCTGCTTTGAAGGGGGGTGATGACAAGGGCTCTGAACTTGCAGCTTAGGTGTAGTGTGTAGAAGGCAATACCATGGAACTGGTAGCGCTGCATCTTCAACTTCTTCTTGCCTTGCCACTCTGGAAGCAGTTTTGGGGTCTGCCAGTATAGGTCCAAACCCAGGCGCCTGCTTGCACCACAGATAGGGGTTTGAGGTGCAGATGTTACACACTCTCTCCCTGCCCCTGCAGCACCAGCTCCATCACCACCACCACCACCAGTATCATGGCCACGGCCCTTTTTCGCGGCTTTCTTCATGGTTGAAGCCCTGCAGTGACACTGGCCCAAGAAAATTGGAAACAGAAGAAGGTGCAGCGTTCAGGTGGACCTAGAATTGAAAAATTAAATGCCCTGTAAAAATTAAATGCCCAGACAGCAGTAGAGCCCTTGTATTAGGCAGAAAAACAGTAAATTCACAGATACAGGAAGTGGCCCCGTGTTTTACCCAAAATTAAATGCCCAGACAGTAGTAGACGCCTTGTATTAGATAGAAAAAGGAAGAGAAAGAGAAGTAGGAAGTAGAGAAAGGAAGTAGCCCCATGTTTGACCCAAAATTAAACTGACAGAGAGCACTAGTGGCTCTTTATTAGGCAGAAAAAGGAGATGCAGAGAAAGAAATTAGCCCCGTTTTTGACCCAAAATTAAATTGACAGATGGCACTAGTGGCTTTTTATTAGATAGAAAAAGGAAATGTAGAGAAAGAAAGTGGCCCTGTGGTTGACCCAAAATTACAAGTGCCAGAGGTCAGTAGCAGCAATATAAGACTGATCCCCCCCCCCATTTTAATTACTGGAATGGCTTGATTTATCCCTTCTACATGAACTTTTCAAACCCAATCTGCACATAGGACAAGTCTATCGTTGACCCAGAGGTCAGTAGCAGCAATGCAAGACTGACCGCCCATTTTAATTACTTGAAAGCCCTGATTTCTTTTTTCCACCCAATCTGCAACTGGGATAAGTCTATCATTGAGAAATCTACCAATATCCCAGAGCTCAAAACAAGGTGCTACTGCCTTGGAATCACATTAGGTTTAACAAGTAGATTCATTAATGTAGTCTCATGTTTCTCAACCATGACATATTTAAGATGAATGGACTTCAACTCCCAGAATAGCGGCCCCGTGTTTGACCCAAAATTAAATTGACAGAGAGCACTAGTGGCTTTTTATTAGATAGAAAAAGGAGATGCAGAGAAAAGAAGTGGGCCTGTGTTTGACCCAAAATTAAATTGACAAAGAGCTCTAGTGGCTTTTTATTAGATAGAAAAAGAAAATGCAGAGAAAGAAAGTGGCCCTGTGGTTGACCCAAAATTACAAGTGCCAGAGATCAGTAGCAGCAATATAAGACTGACAACCCCTCTCCCCCCACTCCGTTTTAATTACTGGGAAGCCCTGATTTATCACTTCTACAGTAACTTTTTCAACCCAATCTGCACGTAGGACAAGTCTACCATTGACCCAGAGGTCAGTAGCAGCAATGAAAGACTGATCGGCCCCTTTTAAACTCTGGACTCCCTAGATCTATCACTGCTACGTGAATTTTCAAACAAAATTCCGCACATACCAGAACTTTGCAAGTTTGGTTCCCCTTTCAGTGGCAGCCAGCAGATGCAGCGAGACAGGCCCTCAAAAAGTCTTTTCCTTAGTTTGCCTTGGATGGATGGCTAGGCTGCTATGCCCAGAGAAACAAAATGGCACACTTGAGAAATGCAGAAACCCCAAGATTCAAGGAAACTGCAAAAAAAGACTTTTTCTTTCATTGGCTTTGATGGATGGCTAGGCTGCTATGCTCACAGGAACAAAATGGCACACTTGAGAAATGCAGAAACCCCAAGATTCAGGGAAACTGCAAAAAAAGTCTTCTTCTTTGTTTGTCTTGGCTGGATGGCTAGGTGGCTTTGCCCACAGGAACAAATTGGCACACTGGAGAACTGCAACTTGGGCACAGAAGAACTGCCCCCTGCCCACACAAGTCTTGTACTTTCTTTGCCTTGGATGGATGGATAGGTGGCTGTGCCCGCAGGAACAAAATGGCACACTTGAGAACTGCTCCTTGGGAACAGAAGAACTGCCCCCTGCCCACACAAGTCTTTTACTTTCTTCGCCTTGGATGAATGGACAGCTGTATGTGCCCATAAGAACAAAATGGCACACTTGAGAACTGCCCCTTGGGAACAGAAGAACTACCCCCTGCCCACACAAGTCTTGTACTTTCTTTGCCTTGGATGGATGGGTAGGTGGTTGTGCCCGCAGAAACAAAATGGCACACATGAGAACTGCCCCTTAGGAAAGAAGAACTGCCCCCTGCCCAGTCTTGTACTTTCTTTGCCTTGAATGCCAAGATGATCTGACCTTTTGAAGACAATGGCACAGTTGAGAAATCTCTCTTTCAGTGGCAGCAGCCACCAGATGCAGCCTAGGTGATCTTAGAAATGTCCCCAACCTATCTCTCCCTGTCAGCAGCAGCAACAGCACTGTCCCTAACTAACAAATCGCTCTTTTAATGGTGATGGACCGCATGGTCCTGATGTTTATACAGACAGGGTCAGGTGTCCCTCTGGACCAATCACAACCATGTGTCCGGCTGGCCAATCACTGGTCAGCAGGACGCGTGGCCAATCACAGCCAGTCCTTGTGTTTCCTGCCCGGATACAGCATGGCTTCAGCTTACAACAAGGCTGTTGATTGGGGCATCGCAGAGTTCATTCGAACCCTGAACCTGAACACAGATTTTTTTTAAAGTTCAGGTTTGGCATGCCGAACAATACAAAGTTTGACACGGACCAGAACTATGCAAGTTCGGTTTGCCCAATACTACTTACGAACGCCTCTACTAACGAACTTTTTGAGATATGACCCCAGTGTTTAAGATATGTTTGCCTCTTCTTAAGAACCATTTTCACCTTACGAACCCGAGCCCAGGTATGTACGCTCTCTTACTTGCATGTGCACTCTCTTATGGCCGCAGGGATTCCCCTGCCTTGTGACTGCTGACGGGATTTCCCATTTGCTTGCCGTCCTCACCGGGATTCCCCTCCTCTGGGCTGCCAACATTGACTGTTCCCCCCGAAGCACCTGGGATTTTCCCTTAGCTTTCCAGCGGCTGAAAAACAGTGGTGGATATTTGAGGAGGGGGCTCAAGACGCTAAGTGGGAAGGCAGACCCTCCTTCTCCCGGTTGGGAACGATGGGTGTCAGTATCTATCCACGCCAGCTCTTAAAAGTCCCCAAAACATTTCTTTTAAACTTTTGGCAGCATCCCAGCCAATTCCTCGCTGGGGAAGCCAAGGCGGCCCCTTCTGTTAAGGGCGGTCAAAAGACTGCTGGGGCCCCTTTGGCTCTCACTTGTCTGCATTTCAGGAAGCCACATCACTCGTCCATGGGTCCCTCTGAGTGGGCAGGGAGAGCCTGGCTTGTCCGCCCGATTTCAGCCAAGGAGTGTGTCGTGGGAGGAACTCACTGAGAGAATCAGCCCGCGTGAGCTGAAATGAGACTACCACGGAGGTCGATGGATTTGAGCAATGAGGAGACCTTCATAACGAAGTTAACTTTATTAGAAAAGTAAAAAATGATTATAATGCCTGGAGCGGCAGAAAGTATGTCTTCACATCTTAAAGACTATGAAAGAAAGATGTCTGCTATCTTATCTTCCTGTGTAAGGGAGGAAGTGAGGAAAGCAGGGTTACATCATAGAAAGGGAGGAGCTACATTAACAAACAAGAGTTAACCATTTAACTACAAGATGTTTCTTAATGCCTTTGGAGGCTGTCAACCCACAGCGTGACACCCCTTCTTTGGCAGTCATCAGAGACATGAGGGACATCAAGACATCAGTTCACTTAAGGCACATTTTCTTGGAGAGGTATTTGTGTTGGTCAGCTGGCAACGGCTTATTCAGCAAGTCAGCGATCTGTTCAGTAGTAGGCACATACTGTATTTTCAAGAATCCTTCTTTCACACACTCTCTGGTATTTCTATACCGGATATCAATGTGCCGTGAACAAGCTCCAACATATTCAGCTTCAGCAATGTATGTAACTGAAATATTATCTTCCATGATAACAATTGGTTTCTTTGGACATTCCCAAATACTATCAATGAGAGCAGAAACAGAGGTTAATGTATTGCAACAATCAGAAACACATCCATATTCAGCCTCAGTTGAAGAACAAGAAATAAACTTCTGTTTCCTAACTTTCCAAAAGATAGGACAACCATTTAAAAACAGTATGTAACCAGAAGTACTTTTTCGTGTTTCTACATCACCTGCCCAGTCAGCATCTGCGTAGCAAATCACTTCAGGGTACTTATCATGTTTCGGCTCCAGGAACAACTTCGTGTCCTTTGTAAGCTTCATGTATCTCAACAGTCTCTTTATGCAAGACCAATGAAACGTAGTCACTTTGCCAACGTATCTGGACAGTAGATTCACACTCAGTGAAATGTCAGGTCTTGTCCAACTGCTGATGTACAATAGGGATCCAATCACTGACCGATACAGCGTTTGGTTCTCAAACTCAGGATGTTCTTCTTCGGCTAACCTGTAAAAATCAGTCTGCATAGGAGAACGACAAGTGTTCGCATCATACATATTACAATTCTGCAAAAGCTGGTCAACCTTACTTTCTTGCGAAAGGGAGAACCCCTTCTCAGTTTTTTCAATCTGAACACCTAGATAATCATTAATATGCCCTAGGCTTTTTAAAGTGAAATGTTTCTCATGACCCCTAGCAAAAGTTTCACTCATGTGTTTGTTGGGACCAATGTAAACAATATCATCAACATAAACAAGAACAATTTCATAAACCTTACCTTGCCCTTTTGTGAACACGCATTCATCAGAGACGGACTTAATAAAGCCCATTAAATTTAGCTTTTGAATGAGGCAGCGGTACCACATGAGGGCGCTCTGTTTCAGGCCGTAAAGACTTTTGTGCAGGTACCAGACATCACCTTCTCGGTCCTGGAACCCGGGAGCACTCTTGACGTAGATCTCTTCATTTAGATCAGCGTTCAGGTAGGCAGTCTCTACATCGAACTGAAAAACCTCTAAGTTCAAAGCAATAGCTGTGGTCAGGGCAATTTTGACACTTTCATTTCTGACAGTGGGTGAAAATGTATCAGTGTAGTCATCTGGATAAATCTGTGAAAATCCTTGAGCTACGAGTCTAGCTTTGTATAGCTTTCCTTCATTAGGTTTTTGTTTGACTCTGTACACCCAACGTGTGCCAATAACTTTCTTGTCTGTTGGAGGCTCTACTTGTTGGAACACCTTAAGTTTCTTTCCAGTTCATGTTCCATGGCCTCATACCATTTCTCTTGTTCAGATTCAGGCAAAAGTCTTATCTGATGAAAATGTTCTGGTGGAAGTGTAAGATTGTTACACAAGAAAGAAAAAGGAGATTGAGATACTTTCTGTGCATATCTGTTTGGAGGAGTTCCTTTGGTGGTTCTCTTTGAACGCCTGGGAACCTTGGTCCATTGTTCATCATCTCCGTCTCCAAGTTCATCGTCAGGGATTTCCTCTGCGACTGTTGAAGACTGTCCATCATCTGGAACATCAGGATCATCTGGAACAGCTGCCTGGGAATCAGGTTTCGCCGCACCATCTATATCATCCTTAGGAAAATAAACTGAAGTGTCATTACTATGTATGCTGGACCAATTAGTGTCTTCCTCAAATTTGGCTGAATTAGAAATAAGAGCTCTATGGTAAGTGTCAGCAAATTTGTAGTACTTAGAGCTTTCATCAAAGTCGATGAACCTCATTCTTTCTGACACTGGACCTCCTTTTCTTCTTTGGTCAAGTGGAATGTTAATAGTGGCGTAACAACCAAAAGTGTGGATGTTTTGAACATCAGGCTTCTTTGCATGAAGCAAGTAATAAGGAGTCTCTTGTATAACGCTACTCCATGTTCTGTTAACAATGTAATTAGCATACCTTAATGCTTCGCCCCAGTATGAAAAGTCCATGCCTGCATCCTCTAGAAGACAACGAAACATTGTCTGCAAAACGCCATTTCTTCTCTCTGAAATTCCATTCTGAGGAGGCGAATGAGGAGGAGACGTCTGTTGACGGATTCCATTTCTTTTCATCCATCCTTGGAACTGCTGGGACATGAATTCTCCACCATGGTCACTTTGAATTCGCTTGATCCAGACATCGTATTGCGTAAGTACCTCTGCAGCAAAGTCTTTAAAGACCTGAAAAGCCTCAGATTTTTGTTTCATTAGAAACACAAAACCATATCATGAGTAACTGTCAACAATAGTTAAGAAATACTTACCGTTACCTTTTGTAGGCTGAAATGGACCAACAACGTCGGTATGGACCAATTCAAAAATGCGTGTGGACAATCTAAGGGCAAACTTTGCGACCGGAGCTGCCCGAGATTTTGCCCTGTTGCACACCTTACAATCAAGATGAACTTTGCAATCACCATCAATTTTAAAACCATTCACAAACTCAGGCATCTTTGCTAAAACGGGATAAGATGCATGGCCCAAGCGATGGTGCCATCTGTGAATACACCTGGAATGAAAAGATTTGTTTGTTAATACAGGTTTAACATTAGAAATAGTATTAGGAACCTCGGAGACTTCATTGGCTTTATGAGCCTCTGGATCTATAGTGGCACCAGGTTTTCTCTCTGGACCTGTGCTTTCGCCCTTTGGAACTTTTATACTTACATCACCCTTAGGTGGAGGTTTAGGTTTTAAATAGTAAACACCTCGGATAGGGATACCAGTGGCAAGGATTTTGCCATCCCTCATAATGTAAGTTTCTGACAGTTCATGGGTTACTGTAGTTCCTAATTCTTCATTCAGGCGGTACACGCTGAGAATGTTGTTCTTGACACTTGGAACGTAGAAAACATGTGAGATGTGTCTGTCCAGTTCTTTGACATAGACAGTTCCTTCTCCTTCAACTTTGCAGAGATATGCTGCTACTCCAATCACCTCTTTGACATCTGTCTTGTGGAGGTCGGTGAAGAATCCCTTCTGGTATGCGATGTGCACGGCTGCTCCGCTGTCCAATGTCCATAAGTGACGAATGTCATACTGTGGACTCTTTGTCAGGAACAGTGTTGAGGAGGAGAGTGTTAACATAAACACGTTTCTCACCTTTTGAGTCTTTTGGAGTTGACTTGGCACCTCCGGAGGCTCTTCCTCTGGATCCTTTCTTTTGCGCCCCCTTGGGTTGAGTTGGATATGAAGGAGATTCAGACTCGCCAGATTGAACACTTTGCAAATCACTGGATTGGGATTTTTGAGTGTCATCTTTCTTGGATTGCTTCTGGCGTGTGTATCTCGATGTGTAACCTTTGTGTTGACTGCTCTTGGCCAAGGTAGGTTTGTATGCAGCTGACATTGGTCTGAGCCTAGTGTGCAGAAAACCTTCTTCTTCAATTAACATGTTACAGAGTCTCTGTGTAGTTCTTTGGCCAAGTGGGAAGCTGTTAAATTTGAAAACTGCCTCCTTCCATTCAGGGCCAAGGGAATTTATGATGGCTGCATTGACTTGCAAAAAGTCCATATTATAGCCCCGCTCCGTTAAGTCCTTGTGCATTGATAACATCTTGGACAGATATGGAGCAATTTCATCCCCAGACTTAAATTTGGCATTATGGAATTGAGATAGCAGAAGGAAGTTGCCTTCTTCTGAAATAGGCCTGAACAATTCTTCAAGTGACTCAAGAAGTTCTGCAGAAGTAATGTCAGGAGAGTACCTCACTGAGAGGTCAGAGTCTATTGACATAAGAATGAGGAACGTCGCTTTTATGTCCGCTTCCCTTTCTTCTTCAGTCCACTGCCTTACTGGTGGATTTAAAGCCATATGATCGATTTGATGTGTGAGTAAGAGCAGTCTCATCTTATGAAGCCATATCCTATAGTTGTGCCCATTCCCTTTCAACATTGACTCACCTTTCAGGACTGATGAAGTGATAGCTTGCCTTGTAGATGCAGCTGGCATGGCTGCTGGTGGCTGTTGCACTTGAGGCACAATAGCCTGTGGCAAGATAGGAGGTTGAGGAGCTGGCTGTGGCAGATGAGGAGTGAGGACTGGTGGTCTCTGTTGCGGTACAGAGCTTGCTGGAACTTGTGGAGGTCTGTTCCGTTGCATCTGGGCAGCCTGGGATGCCTGTGAGAGTTTTGGCTTAACAACAGGTTGATTAAGCATCTCAGTTTTAAAAGATTGAGTAAAATCTTTAACATCAGGAATTGGCTTAGATTTGTAGCCATACCATCCACTAGAGGCCGCTGCTGCACTGTAAGTTTCTGCAGCTGCTTGGGTGAGGGGGATTGCCCCCCTTCTCTCATATTCCAGCATGGAGTTATCTTGCTGAGGTGCAGCGGGGAAATAATGAGAGATGGACGCATGCTCAGTTTGGATTGGATCAGACAAAGGCATTTCTGAGCTAGCATACGTGGCAAAATTCTGATCAGACTGCACATGATCGCTTTGAACTACAGAGGACAAAGGCATTCCAATGCTATCAGCTTTCTTGGTTTGCGCATGCTCTGAGTTTGAAATAGAAACAAATCCCATTTGATCAGTTAAAAGCTTAAATTGCAATTTTCTTAAGTCTCTCAATTCCTTTCTAGAAGTTGTAATCTCTTCTAAATAGCATTCATAAGAAGCTTGCTGCTGCACAGTTTTTCCTCCAGCTAAATTATCCATGTGAATACAAAATGACTCCAAGTCATGGATTTCATTCTGAAGCTTAGCAATTATTCCCTCTACCCTTTCGAGATCTGAGAGATTCTGCCTGCTTTTGTTAGAAGTTTGAGACACATCATCATCAAGGTGCTTTGTTTTAGCAGTTGCCTTTAATGGATGATTGATGATTGAAAGCTCAGGGATTGTGAGCCAACAAGGGTGAGGACACTTTGGTGGCCAGAAGAACTTTCTATGGGGATTCCCATGATAGTTTTTCCTTCTTTTCCCCCCTTCTCAATCATGTAAGATATTTGACTTACGGTTTGATGAGAAACAGCCACTTCCAGAGCTTCCAGCAATTGATGCTCAGACATGATGAGGTTTCTTTTCTCTTCCGAAGTGTGGATGAGAAGTTTGAGGTCAGCTAGCTGATCTTCAGAAATTTCATCAATAAAGATCTGGGAGAAGAGTTTAGTCTTCTTCCTTTTAGCCGGCATTGGGGTGGGCCCAATAGCTCATGGGAGTATAAAACTGCCTTTTGCTTACCATGTCGTGGGAGGAAGTCACTGAGAGAATCAGCCCGCGTGAGCTGAAATGAGACTACCACAGAGGTCGATGGATTTGAGCAATGAGGAGACCTTCATAACGAAGTTAACTTTATTAGAAAAGTAAAAAATCATTGTAATGCCTGGAGCGGCAGAAAGCATGTCTTCACATCTTAAAGACTATGAAAGAAAGATGTCTGCTACCTTCTCTTCCTGTGTAAGGGAGGAAGTGAGGAAAGCAGGGTTACATCATAGAAAGGGAGGAGCTACATTAACAAACAAGAGTTAACCATTTAACTACAGGATGTTTCTTAATGTCTTTGGAGGCTTTCAACCTACAGCGTGACAGAGTGTTGGGAAGCTGGTCATATGCCAGCCAGCGGAAGACGCCGAAGCGGGGATGGAGCAGCTGGGCGAGATGCCCCCCTTCCTCTCCCTCCCCCTCCTCCAGAGCTCACGGGGACAGCCATGCGCTCCTCTTTGTCTCCCCGGCCAAAAAAGCGGCGACCAGTTGAAGTTGCGGCCCAGAGTCCTAATCTGGCCGTTGCTTCGCCTCCCTCCGGCGAGCCTGCACAGCTTATTCATATAGGAGAAACTGCTCCGAGTACTCCTTGCCCCTCCTGCCCATCGGCCAGTTGGATTGCAACTGCTGCCTGTCAGGATCCTCCAAAGACGGCCCGGCCGCGCCTGCCTTCCCCCACCACCCCGTCTTGCCCAGCAGGTGACGAAGCGCTTGAGGGGATGTCAGGCTCGGTGTCTGGAGTTGCCTCCTCTTGGTGCCCCCAAGCTGAGTCAGCAGCTCCCCGCTTCTCTGAGCCTCCCCCCCAGAAACCCCAAAGCCGGGATACCGCAACTGTAGATCCTTTCCCTCTAGATAGATATATGGATGGATGAAGGGCTAGATAGATGATAGATGGATAGATGATTGATAGATGATTGATAGATGGATAGATGGATAGATAGATAATTATAAATAGATAATTATCTCTCATCTATCCATCTATCAATCATCTATCCATCCATCATCTATACATTCATTCATCCATCCATCTTTCTATCTATCTAGAAGGAACAGAGCTACGGCGATGGCTAAATAGATAGATAGATATACATCCACCTATCCATCAGTCATCTATCTATCTATCTATCTATCTATCTATCTATCTCCCTATCTATCTATCTATCTATCTATCTATCTATTTATCAGGAATGGAGCTACGGCGGCGGCATCCCAGCTTCGGGATTTTTGAGGGCAGCCTCAGAAAAGCGGGGAGCCCCAACTCAGCTTAGGGGCGCCAGGGAAGGTGACTCCGAACCCCGAGTCAGACATCCCCCCAAGCGCTTCATCGCCCACCAGGCAAGAGGGGGGGAGGCATGCACGGCCGGGCTGGCTTTGGAAGGTCCTGGCATGCAGCAGTTGCAGTTCAATCGGCCGATGGGGAGGAGGGGTGATGAGAACTTGGATTGGTTTTTCCCATACGGAGAAGCCACGCAGACTCACCGGAGTGAGGGAGGCGAAGCAGCGGCCGCCTCAGGAAGGATGCCATGGTCAATGGTATCGAAAGCCGCTGAGAGGTCAAGAAGCACCAGTGCAGAGGACAAGCCCCTGTCCTGAGACTGCCAGAGAGTATCCTTCTGCACCAGCTGGGGGGATGCGAGTAGTAGGCACCATTTTACAGTGTTTCTCCTACCTCTCCAGTTGGTCGGAGTCGGTGTTAGTAGGGGGTCAGAGATCGACCTCTAGGTTTCTCCCTTGTGGAGTTCCTCAGGGGTCGGTCCTCTCCTCCCTGCTATTTAATATTTACATGAAACCTTTGGGTGAGATCATCCAAGGACATGGGGTGAGGTGTCATCGGTATGCCGATGACACCCAGTTATACATCTCCATCTCGTGCTCACTCAGTGAAGCAGTGGAAGTGATGTGCTGGTGCCTGGAGGCTCTTAGGGTCTGGATGGGTGCCAACAGGCTCAAACTCAACCCTGGCAAGAAGGAGTGCTGGGGTTTTGCCTCCCAAGGGCAATTCCATCTGTCCGTCCATTAGTCTGGGGTGGGGATAATTATTGACCCCCTCAGAGAGAGTCTGCAACTTGGGCGTCCTCGATCCAGAGCTGATTTTAGAACACCATCTTTCGGCTATGGCGAGGGGGGCGTTTGCCCAGGTTTGCCTGGTGCACCAGTTACGGCCCTATTTGGACAGGGAGTCTCTGCTCACGGTCACTCATGCCCTTATCACCTCGAGGTTCGACTACTGCAATGCTCTCTACATGGGGCTACCTCTGAAGAGTGCTCGAAACTTCAAATCATGCAAAATGTGGCCGCACGAGCAGTCATGGGTCTTCCCAGATACACCCATTTCTCCAACACTCCGCAGCTTTCATTGGCTGCGGATTGGTTTCTGGACACAATTCAAAGTGTTGTTGATGACCTATAAAGCCCTACATGGCATTGGACCAGATTACTTATGGAACTGCCTTCTGCCACATAAATCCCAGTGTCTGAACAGGTCCCACAGAGTTGGCCTTGTCCAGGTCCTGTCAACTGTTGTGGTTGACTCTGGGCTAGCTCCTGCAATGAGGACTGTGGACATTGGTTTGGGAGAATCCTCAGGTTCCCAGAGACTTGTCTTACTGCCAACAGCTTCGGACAGTGAAGATTCTTTGTCAAGTGCAGATGCTGGGAGTGAAGCAGAATCGGAAGGTGAGGTAGATGCAGGCAGCCCATTAGCTAATGACCCCATTAGTGAGTCATCAGACTCAGAGGAAGATAGGTTAATAGATGCAGGTTTATGACGAGAAGGGAACAACTGCATAGGTATCATAGACAATAAGGGAGAACACCTTTGGCTGGGACAGTTAGGCTAATAGGGCTGCTGATAAATTGCCAGCATTGCAGAGAGCGCATGTGGGAGATTATCCGTTTGGAGAAGGAGACCTTGTGATTGCATTTTGTTCCTGGCTTTTCACAGACTCTTGGGGATATTTCACAGCTAAGTAAAAACTTGTGGACTGATTGTAAGAGGTTTGACTGTGACGCTTCTACAGCTGCTCTTATCTGTTTTGTTTGTTTTTGTTCTTGCAGCTTGGAAGGACTGCTGTGTATGAACTCATTTGCTCAGTTTCAAGTGTGTGTGCGCCGTATTATTTTTGAATAAACGTTTATCGATCTCTGACCCCCCAATAACACCGACTATGACCGACTGGAGAGGTAGGAGAAGAACCATTGTAAAACGGTGCCACCTATTCGCAACCCTTCCAGCCAGTGCAGAAGGATACTCTCTGACGGGCTCGGGACAGGGGCTTGTCCTATGTCCTGGTGCTTCTTGACCTCAGCGGCTTTCGATACCATCAACTATGGTATCCTTCCTAATGTGGCCGCCGCTTCGCCTCCCTCCCTCCAGAGAGCCTGCGCAGCTTCTCCGTATGGGAGAAACCACTCCAAGTCCTCCTTACCCCTCCTGCCCATTGGCTAGTTGAACTGCAACTGCTGCATGTCAGGACCCTCCGAAGCCAGCCCGGCCGCGCCTGCCTCCTCCCCTCTTGCCTGGCGGGTGACGAAGCGCTTGGGGGGATGTCCGACTTAGTCCGGAGTCGCCTTCCTTTGGCGCCCCCAAGCCAGCCAAGTCAGGGCTCCCCGCTTCTCTGAGCCTCCCTTCCATCTCTATCAGAGACAGGTTAGATGGTCTCTGATGCCCCCTCCATCTCTATCATTCTGTATTAGTTTCCTGCTTCAATAGGGGGTCAGATTAGAGGGCCTCTGAGGTCCCATCCATCTCTATCATTCTGTATCAATCTCCTGCTTGAGCAGGGGGTTGGACTAGATGGCTTCTGAGGTCCCATCCATCTCTATGATTCTGTCCTGCTTGAGAAGAGGGTTGGACTAGATGGCCTCTGAGGTACCTTCCATCTCTATGATTCTGTATCAATTTCCTGCTTGGGGAGGGGTTCTGAGTAGAACTGGTATGTGTGTGTGTGTTTTTTTTGTGTGTGAAAGAGCTCCTAAAGTCCTCTCCCCACCGCACTTCTCAAGACGAATGAGGGAGGGGGTGAAAAGAGGCATGGGATCATCTAGATGCCCAGACTGTGTCCAGACCTCTCTATCTGTGGGAATGGGCAAGATCATTAGACCTCCTCCTCTTTCTCCCCCAAAGCCCTCTCCGCAACTTACTTCTGGGGACCCTCAAGACGAAGTGGTGTGTGTGGGGTGTGTGTGTGTGAAAGAGGCTCATCTAGATGCCCCAGAGGGTCTCTGGATCTCTCTTGGAATCAGACCTCTATTTCCAAATTAGCGTTTTAAGGATTTAGCATCGCTCAAGAGGAGGCGAACTGTCCCATTTTTTCCTTCCCAAGGTAGCATTTTGTTAGGACTGTTCTGATTGGATGGCGGCAAAGTGTCCCATGTGGCCAAAAGACTGAGGCTGAAAGTGGTTTTTTGTGACAAAAGGGCTGGGGCAAACAGCTAGGGGATTTTGGGTAAGGGAGAAAAGGCAGTGGCCTATCATCAGAGATCAAAGGCTGAAAAGAAAGAGCTTCGCCCAACTGGCTGAGGCAAAATGTACCAGACCCCTTCCCAGAGAGGGGCAGCATACAAGTCTTAATTATTATCCTCTCCTATTATTATTGTTGTTATTGTTAATAATAATAATAATAATAATAATAGAGGAGAGGCTTTTGTGACGCAAGACTGAGTAGAGAAGGGGAGAGGAGAGGTCGATTGTAACTACTCATTAATTTCAAGCTGTGTTGATTTATCAAGCCCAATCACATAGTTTGGTAGAGGTGCATGGTTATTCAGCTAGTCTCTTATATAATCTGTGTTTAATAGTATATTTTTATAGCAAATCCAGTGGAACTTAAAAATGTTAAGAATTGATGTTTCTAGAACTGAAGTCAGCTACGTAATTATAGATTAACAGAGGAATAGAATAGAATAGAATAGAATTCTTTATTGGCCAAGTGTGATTGCACACACAAAGAATTTGTCTTTGGTGCATATGCTCTCAATGTACATAAAAGAAAAAGATACATTTGTCAAGAATCATGAGGTACAACGCTTAATGATTGTCCTAGGGGTCAGATAAGCAATGAGAACACAATCAATATTAATAAAAAATCTTGGAGGGACTTCCGGTGGTGACTTGGGGTGTAGCAGCTGGAAAAGAGCGATCTCCGCTCTCTAAGTCTGCTTTATTTTCCATTTTTTGGAGACCCTTTGAGGCATGGAGAGTGAAGGTTGAAGTGGGGAAAGAGGAGCAACCCAGGTGACAGCGGGGACGAAGGCATTCGCCCGCTAGAGCGTAGGGCATCCTTCCTATCCAAGATGGAAACATCTGCCTGATTCGTCATGGTGGTCTGAAGCTGCACAGATCTGCTCAAGAATGGAGCTTTTATAAACCCAGGTGAATTACATTGGAGAATGTCTTCAAAAACACTTTAATCAACTGCTGGGGAGACCGATCTGTAGCAGCGAGAGAAAACTCCAAATTTTGGAATAGAGGCAGCGATCGTGAGGGGAAGGCGAGAGGACGCGTTGGAGTGTTGAAAGCCCGAGACCAAAAGGGAAAGGCGAGTGAAAGTTACTTTAAGGAACCCGGGATCTCGGACAGAGAAGCTGCTTTGCAAATGATTTTAGCACTTTAAATTGCTGCAGAAGGTACAGTTTTGTTCAGATTTGTTTAAATTTAAATACCAAAGACTCCAATAATGTGGTATTTTGAAGAAATAATTCTATGAGAGAAAGAAGAAGTGACTGAACAGAAAGAAAGACAGTGAACATCTTAGTGGGAGAAGTAAATGCTGAATAATTTGTAATTTGTAAGACTTGAGGAATACGATCCCTATTTTTATTTTTATAAATTCAAGACATTTTAATTTCCATTAACTACCATTGATATTACCATATATCTAAAACATTACTGTATATCTTAGATCTTTATTAATCTTAAGAGACAGTAAAGAGGATATTTGACACCTGTCAGATTTTAAGTAAAGAAACAACTGTAAGAGATTTCAGCCCACATGCTGATTTAACTGTTATTACCGTATATACTCGAGTATAAGCCGAGTTTTTCAGCCCAAAAAATGGGCTGAAAAACACAGCCTCGGCTTATACTCGGGTCATTGACAAAGTCACCACACGAGGGCGCCATTGCTTGAGCCAGAGCGAGGAGGCACCAGCTTTTGTCCCCTCTCGCACGCCGTAGTTCCTCTCCCTAGCTCAAGCAGAGGCAGCCATTTGCTCCAACCGAGAGGGGAAAAAAGCAATGGTGAGTAACTATTCCTTGCTCTCTCTGCATTGGTATTTTGTGGTAGTTGCTGTCCTTGCTTGGATAGGATCTAATAATGTGTTATGAGGCAGAGCTAGACAGGAATTCTTTTTCTATCTGTCTATCTTTCTATCTATCTATTTTTCTATCTAACTATTTTTCTATCTATCTATCTATCTATCTGTATCTATATCTATCTATCTATCTATTTTTCTATCTGTCTGTCTGTCTATGTATCTTTCTATCTATATCTATCTGTATCTATCTATCATCTATCTATCTGTATCTATTTCTATCTATCTATTTTTCTATCTTTCTATCTATCTATTTTTCTATCTATCTATTTTTCTTTCTATCTATCTATCTATCTATCTATCTATTTTTCTGTCTGTCTGTCTATCTATCTTTCTATCTCTATCTATCTATCTATCTATCTATCTATCTATCTATCTATCTATTTGGTTTTCTATGCTGATAACCTCACAGCAGCTAATGCTGAAGCTCTTCTTTGGATACACTTATTTATTGTTTGTTTGTTTGTTTATTTATTTAATTGGATTTGTATGCAATCCCTCTCCAAGGACTCAGGGTGGCTCACAGCATATATAAAAACAGAACAATAATGTAAATCCAATTAATGATGAGAAGGAATCCAGTTTTGAAGGATTTTAACTCTTAGGTTTTAGCTTTGTTCCTGATCGAGCTACTTTTTTTACTTTTTAATTTATTGTTAATATTGTTAATTTGTTTACCCTCTTTTAAATTTACACAGCTAGTTTACTGGTTTTCTTTAAAATAAATATTCTAAAACATGTCTCAATTAATGTAATTTTATTGTTTTCCATTTTTATAAGTTACCAGTAGCCACTGCATTTTCTAACCTCGGCTTATACTCGGGTCAATACGTTTTCCCAGTTTTTGTGGCAAAAATTGGTGCCTCGGCTTATACTCGGGTCGGCTTATACTCGAGTATATACGGTATATAATGGATTGCCTATTTACACAGATACTTTGATACTTACTTAGATACTCACTATTGTACATTGTAACCTTAACTGTAAACTATACCATATATAGATAAGAATTTAGATATTACTATTACTATTATTATTAATTTAAGTTAATTTAATATTAATATAGTATTGATATAGTATTGATTTTATATATTTTTTTCTCTTTGAGTTTCTTTTTTCTACATAGACTCCATATATACTCTCTAGAAATTTATTTTTCTGTTCTCCTTCCTCTTCACTCTTTCCTTCTATCTTCTGGCTTTTAAGGTAAAACATATCTATAGAACCATATAAGTATTAAGTTCATTATTCTGTTATATTATTTACCAAATATACTTACTTCTTACAACTCAAAAATATAGTTTAGATAGTTTAAAATTATAATGTATAGGTTATTAGAGATTTAATAATATTTAATAGATTTACTAGATTGAAACGAATATTATTGTTTATCGCGTATTGAATATTATTGTTTATGCATATTTAATATTAATAGAATAAGAATCTCTGTTATAAATTGTTTAGTTATAAGTATATGTAGATTTCTAGATATAAAACTATTGATAGCTATAAGTTGAAAAATAGCAGAATATTGAAGTGGAAGACTTGGTGAATGGTGACTTGGGATAGAATTTTTGATATATTTATATTAGAAAAACAAAACAAAATATTAAAAGAAATGTCAAACACCAGCTACAATGACCATAAAGGGAGGTAAAAAACAACATATTACAGGGGCAACTGGGGGTGCTTCCCCAGCAAGCCAATGATCTATTGAAGATCTATTTACACTAGAGAAAGCAGGGAAAACAGAGAATACAACATTGCTACAAACCATGAACTTAACATTAAATACGGTCCAAGAAACGATGGCTAAATTACAGGAAATGATGATGCAGAACCATGCTGAGTTAAAGTCCGATATCTTAAAATTAAATAATAGCATGGAATTGATGAGAGGGGATATTAAGAAACATGAAGATCAAATCAAAACAGTAGAACTCAAGACAGAATGCAATGAGAAAAAAAATAGAAAAAGTAGAACAAAAAACAAACAAATAGCACAAACAACTCAAACACCAATTAACAAATTAGGAAATGGACAGGGCATCGTACTTCCTAAGGTCCCAAAACACTATAGAAATAAAAGAGGAAGACTTCCGGTGGTGACGTGGAGCATAGCAGCTGGCAAGAGCGATCTCCGCTCCCCAAGGCTGCTCTATTTTTCCGTTTCTTGGAGACCCTTCGAGGCATGGAGACCGTAGATTGAAGTGGGGAAAGAGGAGCAACCCGAGCCACAGCGGGGGCGAAGGCATTTGCCCGTTGGAGCACAGGGTATCCTTTCTATGCAGGACAGAACATCTGCCAGACTTGTCATGGCGGCCTGAAGCCTGTTCAGATCCGCATAAGAAGGAAGCTTTTATAATCCAGATGAATTGCATCGAGGAATGCCTTTAAAAGCACTTTAGTCAATTGCTGAGGAGACCGATCTGCAGCAGCAAGAAAAAACACCACATTTTGAAACAAAAGCGGCGATTGCAAGGAAGAGGTGAGAAGACGCGACGGGGTATTGAAAGTCCGAGGTCGAAAGGGAAAAAGAAGGCAAGTGAAAGTTGTTTTAAAGAGCCCGAGATCTCGGACGGAGAAACCACTTTGTAAATGATTTAAACGCTTTAAATTGCTGCAGAAGGTATTGAAGATACAGTTTTTGTTCAGGTTTGCTTAAATTTATAAACTAAAGACTTTAACAACGTTGTATTTTGAAGAAATATTCTTTTAAGAAAAAGAGGAAGTGACTTGACAGAAAGAAGACAGCGGACATTTTAACAAGGGAAATAAACGCTGAACAACAATAATTAATAGCTTCTCAGACGCGAGGAATTCGATCCTTGTCCTTATCTTATAAGACTAAAATAAGACATTAAATTCTATTAATTTATCCTATTAAGAAACAGTGAAAAAAGATATTTGACACCTGTCAGATTAAAAAAAAAAATCTGCAAGAACTTTCAACTCATATGCTGAAGCAACTTTCATGGTATAACAAACTATCTGTTCACACAAACAAGTAGAAACATTTGATACTTATTTAGATACTTAGATACTGGTTATTATTTATTGTAACTTTAACTTTAAATGTGATTCCAAAATTTACTATAACTATATCAAATAGAAAAATATAATTGTTACTGATATCATTATTATAATCAATTCAATTTAGATCATTATAATGTTATAAGCTAATTCAACTTAATAATAATATATTCTGAGATATAGTGCAGATAGAGTATTGATTTTATAAAGATATATGTATTTTTTCTTTTGAATCTCCATCTATCCTTTCTTCTATTTAGTAGAAACTCCATATACACTTCATATATATTTTTGTTCTGTTGCTTTTTTCTATCTTCCTTTTTTACTTTTCCTATCTTTTACCTAAAGATTAATTTAGTTACATTGAATAAATATATTGTGTTCTTAAAACTGAAATATATAGCTTAAATAATTTAGATGGTTTAGATAGTTCAGATAGTTTTGGATATAAAAATATAAGATTAAATTTATAGGCTATTAGAGATTGAATAATATTTAACAATAGTTGACAAATATAATAGATTTAATAGTATTAATAGTTGTTGACATATTTACAAATAGTGCTTGAATTTAAGAAATTACAACTTGTAACAGTTTATTAATTACAAATTTATTTATATATTCACAGCCATTAGACTAAAACAGTTATTATTATATATATTACTTATGGGTACATTGAATATTATTGTTTATATTTAGTTGATATTGATATAAGAAGAAATTATATTAGAAATTATTTCAGAAATTGTTTAGTTATAAATAGATATAGATTTCCAAATACAAAATATTAATAGCTATAAGCTGAAAAAATAATAGAATATTGTGTAGAGGATTTGGTGAATGGTGGTTTGGGATAGAATATTTGATATATTAGAAAAGCAAAATAAAATATTGAAAGAAATGTCAACCACCAATACAACCACAATGACTATAAAAGGAGGCAAAAAACAGCAAATAACAGGGGCCACTGGAGGTACATCTCCAGCAAGTCAAAAATCTATTGAGGATCTATTTAAACTAGAGAAAGCAGGGGAAACAGAGAATACAACATTATTACAAACTATCAACTTAACATTAAATACAGTACAAGAAACAATGGTTAAATTACAGGAAATGATGCAGAACCATACTGACCTAAAATCAGATATTTTGAAGTTAAATACCAGTATGGAATTGATGAGAGGGGGTATTGAGAAACGTGAGGATCAAATCAAAACGGTAGAATTCAAGACAGAATGCAATGGAAAAAAAATAGAAAAAGTAAAACAAAGAACAATTAAAGCTCAAAAAGATCTTGAATATCAATTAATAAATTTAGAAATGGACAGGGCATCGTTTTTCCTGAGGCTCCAAAACATTATAGAAACAAGAGAGGAAGATATAGAGGATAAAATAGCGGAATTGATAGGAGAAATACTCCAAAAGGATAAAAACAAGGTTAAAAACGAAATAGATGAAGCTTTCAGGATACAGACAAATTATGCCCGACGTCTCCATCTGCCCAGGGAAATACATGTTAGATTTGCAAGGAAAAAGATAAGGGATAGCACTCTTATGGCCACAAGAGGGAAGATTTGGCCATACAAAGACAGGAGATCAACATATTAAAACAGATACCTAGAAGAGTTAGGGAGCAAAGAATTACTACAAATTTTTGGCATCAACTCTAAACAGAAAACACTTAAACTTCAGATGGATCAATCCTGAAGGAATGATAATAACCTGGGAGGGAAAGGGGATCAAGGTAGATACATTAGAAAGAGCACATGAAATAAATGAACAACTGCAAGGTATAGAGGAAATAACCAAGACAGAGAGGATAGATTAGAAGGAATAAGTCAAGAAGACAGACAGGAAGAGAGGGAAGAGGAAGGAAAGGAAAGATCCAAAGAAGGTAGAGACCAAATCCAAAAAGAGGAGGGAGTAAAAACTAGAAAGCAGACGGCAGTTAAAACTAACAAGTAAAAACAAAAGGAAGGAAAACAACTAAAAGAAACAACAAACTAAACAAATGAATAAAGAAATTAAATTGATTTCGATAAACATTAAAGGATTAAATTCCCCAGAGAAAAGAAGGAAAATATATACAAAATTAATTAAAGAAAAAGCGGACATTATATGTCTCCAAGAGACACATATAAAAGAAACAGGAAAAAAATACTTAGAGAATACAAAACTGGGAGTATTATATACATCACTAGGAAATTAAAAAAAGAAAGGAGTAGTAACATATATTAAAAAAGAAATAACAGCGAAAGAAATCTATTCAGATCCGAAAAGAAGACTCTTAATTACAGAAATCAAATTAAGTTAAAGGAAAATAAATTTAATAAATATATATACCCCAAATAAAAAACAAAAATAATTTTATAAGAAACTGGAAACTGAAACTGAAACTGAAAAGATACTAACACTAGAAAATAAAATATTTGCATAATAGGAGACTATAATGGAATTATAGATGAAGATGAAGATTATAGGAAAAGTAAAAATAAAAATACAAATAGGACTACGCTGCCCAACACATTTAAAGATATGATAGAAGAACTAAACATGACAGACTTATGGAGGTTAACGCACCCCCCCAAAAAACAATATACATTCTATTCAGCACCACATGGATCCTATTCAAGGATAGATATGATATGGGCAAATAGTGAAATGCTACGAGACATTGAAACGGTCGAAATAGATATAAATGTTTGGGCAGACCACAACCCACTAGTTGTGACCTGGAAAGGGACCAAAAATCATAATATTATTAGAAGAAGAATATAGTGAAAGAATTATAAAAGAGTTTGAACTTTTTATAGATGAAAACCAAAAACAACCAACAACCACCCAAAACTTGTGGGATACTCTCAAGGCCTACGTAAGAAGTATCACTATAGCATATAACATAGAAAGAAACAAAAAAAGGAGAAAGGAATATAATATGATAATAGAAAACATTAAAAAACTAGAAAAGCAACATCAAGAATTACCAGAGAAAAAGGAAATATATGAATCTTTATTGGGTTATAAACATGAACTAAACCTAATAGACCAACAAGAATATAGCCAGAACATCAAGCTAGCCAGGCAAACATTCTTTGAAAATGCAAACAAACCAGGTAGATGGCTGGCACACAAAATTAAAAAAGAAAAAGAAAATAGGATGATACATCAATAAACTGATGTAGAAGGGAGATTACAACATAATGAACAAAAACTAGAAGAAATTATTCTACAATATTATGAGAAATTATATTCACAAGAGGAAATAGATACAACTAAAATAGATAAATACTTGCAACAAAATAATGTGATGGAAATAAACGAAAAAGATAGGGAAATGTTAAATAGAGAGATTACCCCAATAGAGATTCAAGATGCAATTAAAAGACAGAAAGGTAACAAATTGCCAGGTCCGGATGGTTATCTGGGAGAGTATTACAAGCACTTTGGAAAGACTATAGAACATCTACAGTTAAAAGTTTACAACGAAGCACTGTTGGAAGCTAAAATACCTGAAACATGGAAAAAGACATATATCACCACGATACCGAAAGAAGGTGCCAGTACAAACCAAGTCAGTGACTATAGACCAATTGGTCTTCTAAACACTGATTATAAAATCTTCACTTCAATATTATCCGAAAGATTAAAGAAAATACTAAATAAAACTATACATATTGATCAGAATGGTTTTCTACCATCGAGACAAATCAGGAATAATACAAGAATTGTATTAGATATAATTAAATATTATGAAGCACATCCTGATAAACAAACCGCAATGATCTTTCTGGATGCACAGAAAGCTTTCGATAATGTGAATTGGCAATATATAAAAAAGTTAATAAAGCAAATGAAATTTGGTTCTAAATTTGAATTACTATTAGATAATATATACACTACTCAGAAGGCCAAGGTAATAGTCAATAATGGAATAACAAAAATGTTCCAAATAAACAAAGGAGTTAGACAAGGATGCCTGCTATCTCCCCTACTTTTTATACTGGTACTCGAAACTTTGTTAAATGAAATCCGTAAAGACAACAATATTAAAGGAACAAAGATAAAAAAAGAGGAATACAAATTGCAGGCCTTTGTGGATGACTTAGTTTTCTTTTTAGAAGAACCATTAGAGTCAGGGCAGCATTTAATTGGGAAAATAGAACAATATGGAGAAATAGCAGGCCTAAAAATCAACAAACAAAAAACAAAATTCACGACCAAAAATATGACAAATAAGCAAACCAAGGAACTAGAAACTAAATTAGGATTCACTAGCACGAAAAAAATTAAATATTTAGGAATAAATTAAATCAATAGATGCTCAACAGTAAAAGAAGATAATTATATAAAACTAGTAAATCAAACCAAAGTAGAATTAGGAAAATGGAGTAACCTACAACTGTCATTGATGGGAAGAATAGCATCAATTAAAATGAGCATACTTCTGAAATTTCTATACCTATTTCAAACCATACCAATAAAATTGAACTCTAAATTTTTTACGGAATTAAATAAAATAATATCCAAATTCATATGACAAGGTAAAAAATCGAGAATAAAGATAGTAGATTTACAAGACATAAAAAACAGAGGGGGATTTGGAATGCCAGATTGGAAAATGTATTATAAAGCAGCTTCATTGATGTGGATAAAAGAATGGATCAATCTTGATAATAAACGAATCTTACAATTGGAAGGCCATGATTTGGAGAAAGGTTGGCATGACTACTTATGGGACATAGGAGATAAAATACCAAAATATTTTAATAGACATCTAATCAGACAATCTTTACTTAAAACATGGAAAGAGATAAGACATAAACATTATATAAAAATACCAAATTGGCTATCCACAATGGAAGCTCTAATATACCCAAATACAATAGAAACAACCAAAAAAATCAAATATAAAGAAATATTAGATACTAACTGTAGACTCAAAAGCAGGGAAGAATTAATAATACAAAATATAAATATAGATTGGTGGACATATCTACAAATCAAATCTAGATATAAAAAGGATATGGAACAATCAGGTATAGAAAGAACTACCCAACCACTAGACAAACTATTGACAGGCCCAGAAGAAAAAGCAATATCTAAAATATATAAATATCTGATGGAATATGAAAAACCAGAGGAGATAGTCAAAGGTACAATGATTGTGTGGGTGAAAAACGTTGGCCATAATATATATAGAGAGGAATGGGAACAGATTTGGAAGAGAAATATCAAATTAACAAAATCTACAATATACAAAGAAAACCAATATAAAATGCTATACCGTTAGCATCTTCCACCCAAAAGATTAGCCAAAATGCACAAAAATTACAGTCCAATGTGTTGGAAATGTAATAACACTCAAGGCACCTTCTTTCATCTATGGTGGTTATGTCCAGAGACAAGAAAATATTGGAAAAAAATAAATAATTGGTTGTGTCAAATAACAAATACAAAAATAGAATATATGCCAGAGGTTTTTTTTACTGGGTATTATGAGAGGTACCTATTCTAAAAATGTAAAATATTTAAGTTTGCATATTACAACATCTGCAAGGATTGTATTTGCACAGAACTGGAAAAATCTGCAAATACCTGAAGACAATGAAATCATCAAGAAAATATACGAATGTGCAGAGATGGACAGTTTGACAATGGAGCTTAATAATCGAAAAGAATCGGATTATTATGAAACCTGGACAAAATGGTACCAATGGACAAAAAAAAAAGAAACTTAAAAGAAGCATTGAAATAAAATATTAATTTAAAAGCAATTAAAAGACAATATCGATGGGAATGTATATATGATGTAGATTCATCTGTAAATATGATATATTTTTTTAAAAAGAAATAAAAGAGGAAGATATAGAAGACAGAATGGCGGAGTTGATAGGACAAATACTTCAAAAAGATAAAAACTAAATTAAAAGTGAAATATACAAAGCATACAGGATACAAACGAATTATGCCAGGCGCTATCATTTGCCCAGGGAAATACACGTTAGATTTGCAAGAAAAAAGATAAGGGATAGCATTTTTATGGCCACGCGAGGGAAGATTTGGTCATACAAAGGAAGGGATATTAACATACTTAAGCAAGTACCTAGAAGAGTTAGCAAAGGAACGATTACATTTAAATTTCAGATGGATCATTCCAGAAGGAATGGTAATAACCTGGGAGGGAAGGAAGATTAAAGTAGACACTATAGAAGGGGCGCAAGAAGTAAACAAACAACTACAAGGCATAGAGGAAATAACGGAGAGAGAAAGTGAAGACAGATTAGAAGGAATGAGCCAAGATGATAGACAGGAAGAGAGGGAGGAAGTAGAAAAGGAAAGACCCAAAGAAGTGGAAGACCAAGTTCAGAGAGAGGAGGGAGTAAGGGCTAGAACACAAACAGCAGCAAAAACTAACAAGTAAAAATAAAAAGAAGGAAAATAAGTAAAAGAAACAACAAACCAAACAAATGAATAAAGAAATTAAATTAATTTCGATAAATACTAAAGGATTAAATTCCCCGGAGAAAGGGAGAAAAATATGTACAAAATCAATTAAAGAAAAAGCAGGAGACACATATAAAAGAAACAGAAAAAAAATACTTAGAGAATCCAAAATTGGGGGTATTATACACATCATTGGGAAACAAAAAGAAGAAGGGAGTAGCAACGTATATTTAAAAAGAAATAACAGCAAAAGAAACTTATTCAGACCCAAAAGGAAGATTTTTGATTACAGAAATTAAATTAAAAAAAATAAATTTAATAAATATATATGCCCCAAACAAAAAACAAAAAGAATTCTATAAGAAACTACACGATAAAATATTAACTTTGGAGAACAAAAATAATTGCATAATAGGAGATTATAATGGAATTATAGATAAAAATAAAGATTACACTACAGGTAAAAATAAAAATACAAATAGAACTACACTGCCAAACACATTTAAAGATATGGTAGAAGAACTGAATCTGGCAGACTTATGGAGGCTAATACACCCGGAAAAAAAGCAATACACATTCTACTCAACACCACATGGATCTTATTCAAGGATAGACATGGTCTGGACAAGTAGTGAAATGCTACAAGATATTGGAACAGTTGAAATAGATACAAATATTTGGGCGGATCATAACCCATTAGTTGTGACCTGGAACAGGACTAAAAACAATAATAAAAGATGGAAATTAAATCCACACATGCTACTAGAGGAATACTAAAAGAATTACAAAAGAGATTAAACTCTTTTTGGAAGAAAATCAGAAACAACCAACAACTACTCAAAACTTATGGGACACTCTCAAAGCCTATATAAGAGGTATTGCCATAGCATACAACATAGGAAGGAATAAAAAGAGAAGACAGAAATACAACATGTTAATAGAGAACATTAAAAAATTAGAAAAACAACACCAGGAATCACCAGAAAAAAGGAAGTATATGAATCTCTAATGGGCTATAAACATGAGCTAAACCAACTAGATCAACAAGAGTATAGCCAGAATATTAAACTTGCTAGGCAAACATTTTTTGAAAATGCAAATAAACCGAGCAGATGGCTGGCATATAAAATTAAAAAGGAAAAGGAAAATAGAATCATAGATCAATTAACTGATGCAGAAGGGAGATTACAACATAATGAACAAAAATTAAAAGAAATTATCTTAGAATATTATGAGAAATTATATACACAAGAGGAAATCAATACAACTAAAATAAATACTTGCTACAAAACAATGTGATGGAAATAAATGAAGAAGATAGGGAAATGTTAAATAGAGAGATCACTCCAATAGAGCTTCAAAATGCAATTTAAAAACAAAAAAGTAACAAATCATTACCCGGGGGAATATTATAAGTGCTTTGTAGAGACCTTAGAACAATTACAATTAGAAATTTATAACGAAGCATTGTTGAAAGCTAAAATACCTGAAACATGGAAAGAGACATATATCACTATGATACCGAAAGAAGATGCCAATACAAACCAAGTCAGTGACTATAGACCAATTGCCTTCCTAAACACAGATCACAAAATTTTCACCTCAATACTAGCGGAAAGGTTAAAAAAAATACTAAACAAAACCATACACATAGATCAGAATGGTTTTCTACCAACAAGACAAATTAGGAATAACACAAGAATTGTATTAGACATAATAGAATACTACAAAGCACATCCAGAAAAACAAATAGCATTGATCTTTTTGGACGCGCAGAAAGCCTTCGACAACGTGAATTGGCAATACAACAAATGAGATTTGGCCCCAAATTTGAACAACTAATAGATAATATATATACCACTCAGAAAGCCAAAGTAATTGTTAACAATGAAACGACCAAAACATTTCAAATAAATAAAGGAGTTTAGCAAGGATGCCTGCTATCTCCTTTGCTCTTCATATTAGTACTTGCAACATTTGTTAAATGATATTCACAAGGATAACAACATCAAAGGAACAAAAATAAAAAAGAGTATAAATTACAGGCTTTCGCGGACGATTTAGTATTTTTCTTAGAAGAACCGTTAGAGACACGGCAACATTTAATTGGAAAAATAGAAGAATATGGAGAGGCAGCAGGCCTATAAATTAATAAACAGAAAACAAAATTCATGACCAAAAATATGACAAATAAGCAAAATAAGGAATTAGAAATTAAATTAGGATTCACTAACACAAAAAAATTAAACATTTAGGAATAAATTTAACTAATAGATGCTCATCAATAAAAGAAGATAACTACCGTATTTTCCGGCGTATAAGACGACTGGGCGTATAAGACGACCCCCTAACTTTTCCAGTTAAAATATAGAATTTGAGATATACTCGCCGTATAAGACTACCCCTCTTCTGTACATCATAGACCTGACTGAGTCTAGGTCTATGATGTACTTGCATTGAGAAAAAAATCATTTCTGAACATGATAACACAATATTTTAATTACTAATGATGAAGATCTTATTGTTAAAATTATGAATGAATTATTTAGAGAGAGAGAGCCAAGTGGGAGCACTCTTCTGTCTCTCTCTCCATATGTCTCTGTCTATCTGTCTTGTCTGCCTCTCATATTTCTCCTCACCACAATTAAGTTTATTATTATAACTCATCATAATTTGTCAACACAAAAAGGTGAACCTGGCTATTTTTCTTTCTCCTACCATCTATTCTGCAGGTATCTTTCAGTCTAACATGCAGCATGCTGACACCTATGTGAGAATCTATTATGGAATGAGAATCTGTATGTGATATCATGATATGGCAATCCAAACAGCCCATCCATTTTTTCCTCTTTCCGCACTTTCTGTCTTTATCCTCTTGCAATGTCACTTAAACAGATTTTAACTTGTCGGGTTTAATTAGTGACCCTGCCAATTTTCAGTACTGTGCAGTGTGCTATGATACAGAGCAGGATGAATAATATGACCTCAGCTTTTAAAGTTATTTTAAAATGTTGCCTAAGAAATATGGAAAGATGATTCTTTTTGGAGGAAAAGTACATTTTCAATGGTTAAACATAAGAACAAATACAAACAGGCAGAAATAAATGCATCCAGTTTAACATTCAATTTTGCAACCACTAATAATGTTGGTCAAGTAGGTACAAAAATACCTGGAGAAATGATCAAAGTCTGGGAAATGGGACCCTTGTCAGTTAAAAGGAGTGCTGATTTACCACCTGCTAGAGCAGTGATTTTCAACCTTTTTTGAGCCGCAGCACATTTTTTACATTTACAAAATCCTGGGGCACACCACCAACCAAAATTACACAAATCTAATAAATAAATACATACATACATACACACACACACACACACACACACACACACACACACATAAATAACCCCCTCATATATACAATCCCATGTAACATCCCCTTATAAATACAGTCAATCATCAATCATCCCTCCTCAAATTTATACCACTGTCTCATTTCTGGGTTCTTCTCCTGTCTTTCCCCCTTTTCTCTCTTATGTTTCTCATTTCTCTCTCTTCCTCCCTTTTTCCCTCATTCCTTCTCCCTCTCACTTCTCTTTTTCCATCCCTGTCTCTCTTCCCCCCTTACACGTGTGTGTGTGTGTGTGTGTGTGTGTGTATACACACTCGAATCATTTCCAAAACCAGTTGAGGGCTGGGGTTTTTTTCTCTTTTATTCTTTTCAAACACAGGTGTGTGCTGGGGGGGGGGTGTTTCTTATTATTTGGGTGCTTTTTACCATATGCTTCAAGAATCACCTCTCTCCCTCTCTCTTGTTCTCCGCCTTCATTGCTTATTTGATCCCTATGACAATCATTAAGTGTTGTACACATGATTCTTGACAAATGTATCTTTTTCTTTTATGTACGCTGAGAGCATATGCACCAATGCAAATTCCTTGTGTGTCTAATCACACTTGGCCAATAAACTATTCTATTATATTCTATTCACGAGCGGGCGGCTGTCTGGTTTCAATGCAAAAGCGCCTCTCGGAGAAAACGACCACGAAGCGCGCAGGGGAGACTAAGATTGTCCCCGGTTTTGGTACGCGTTCCTTCAGCTACGCTACACATAGACGGGCGAACACCTTTCTAAAGCGCAGGTTGAGAGGCGACGAGGACCAGTGGGGGCGAAACTTCAAGCAGTTCAGAGACAGGCGGAGGAAGAGAGAGTGAGAGGAAGAGTGGGAGAGAGGGAGGGAGAGAAAGAGATGCTCCTCCGTTCCTTTGGGGATCCAGCTAAAGTCGTCCTTGGATTTCCGGCAGGCAGCTCTGCCCTTCCCCCCCCCCCCCCCTTCCCCGGGAGAAGCCGCAGGCGAAGCGCGGGATAGCGCGGGGCTTACAGGTAGGCGGTGAAGGGCCTGAGGCCGGCGGGCACGGAGCCCAGCACCCCTTCGGAGCAGTCAGCGGAGAGCGCCACGCCGTCCTCCTCGCAGTGGAAGAGCGGTGGGCAGAGGAGCATCACCCGCGGCGGCGGCGCCCAAGCCAGAGTGCCGGAGAGCGCCAGGACCAGCCAGCCAGGCAAAAGGCCGCCCGGCCGACCACCCGCAGCCGGCATGCTGGCCGCCGCTTGGCCCTCTCCCTCGGCCCGGGCGGTGTGCGGGAAGGCTCCCCCAGGGCTCTGGCGGCCGGCTACACCTTCCGAAGCTCCCGTGCGCGTCTTGGTCGGCGCCGGCGGGAAGAGGAGGCATGGCTGGATGGTCGCGGTTATTGGGTTTCAGGCGGGCTGGGCTGGGCTGGGCTGGGCGGTGAAGGCACGCGGGGAGGAGCGCGCAGGGGAGACTAAGATTGTCCCCAGTTTTGGTACGTGTTCCTTCAGCTCTCTCCCCGCCGGGCAAGAGGCAAAGGCGGCGGCGGGAGTAGCGGAGGCGAGGCGGAGAAGAAGCGGCGGATAGCTGCGGCAAGGGCTCGTTACGCCGGCTACCCCCCGCAGTTCCTGCCGCCGGGCGTGGCGCTCAACCCCAGCAAAGCCGGCGGCGGGAGCGGCGGCAAAGCGGCGCGGTCCAGCCCTCTAGCCGGCGCCTCGCCAGCTATCCGCCGCTTCTTTCTTCTCCGCCTCGCCTCCACTACTCCCGCCGCCGCCTTTGCCTCTTGCCCGGCGGGGAGAGCAAAGGCGGCGGCGGGAGTAGCGGAGGCGAGGCGGAGAAGAAAGAAGCGGCGGATAGCTGGCGAGGCGCCGGCTAGAGGGCTGGACTTCGCCGCTTTGCTGCCGCTCCCACCGCCGGCTTTGCTGGGGTTGAGCGCCACGCCCGGCGGCAGGAACTGCGGGGGGTAGCCGGCATACGCTCCGGCTAACAAGCCCTTGCCGCGGCTATCCGCCACTTCTTTCTTCTCCGCCTCGCCTCCGCTACTCCCGCCGCCACCTTTGCTCTCCCTGCCGGGCAAGAGGCAAAGGCGGCGGCGGGAGTAGCGGAGGCGAGGCGGAGAAGAAAGAAGCGGCGGATAGCTGCGGCAAGGGCTCGTTATGCCGGCTACCCCCCGCAGTTCCTGCCGCCGGGCGTGGCGCTCAACCCCAGCAAAGCCGGCGGTGGGAGCGGCAGGAAAGCGGTGAAGTCCAGCCCTCTAGCCAGTGCCTCGCCAGCTATCCGCCGCTTCTTTCTTCTCCGCCTCGCCTCCGCTACTCCCGGCGCCGCCTTTGCTCTCCCCACCGGGCAAGAGGCCGGGCGAGCAGGCCGAGGCGCTGGAACGGCGGGCAGGTGGCGCTCGGCACCCGGAATCCCGTCTTCTCGCCACCGCCCGAGCTCCCTCCGGAGCCTGGAATCAGTATCCGGCGTATAAGACGACCCCCCACTGTGGAAAAGATTTTCAGGGGTTAAAAAGTCGTCTTATACGCCGGAAAATACGGTATATAAAATTAGTAAATCAAACCAAAGTAGAATTAGGAAAATGGGGGAACCTACAACTATCATTGATAGGAAGAATAGCATCTATTAAAATGAGTATACTTCCTAAATTTCTATACCTATGTCAAACCATTCCAATAAAACTGAACTCCAAATTTGTTTCTGAATTAAATAAAATAATATCTAAATTTATATGGCAAGGTAAAAAACCAACAATAAAGATAGTAGATTTACAAGATATAAAGAGTAGAGGGGGATTTGGAATGCCAGACTGGAAAATGTACTATAAAGCAGCTTCATTGATGTGGATAAATGAATGGTTCAATCTAGATAATAAATGAATTTTACAATTGGAAGGCCATGATTTAGAGAAAGGTTGGCACGCTTATTTATGGGACACAGGAGATAAAATACCGAAATATTTTAATAGACATTTAATTAGACAATCTTTATTGAAAACATGGAAAGAGATCAGACAGAAACATTATATAAAAATACCAAATTGGATATCCACAATGGAAGCCCTCATCTATTATGGATTGGTGGACTTACCTTCAAATCCAATCAAGGTATAAAAAAGATATGGAACAAACAGGTATAGAAAGAGTTACCCAACCAGTAGACAAATTACAGACAGGCCCGGAAGAAAAAGCAATATCAAAGATTTATAAATATTTGATGGAACATGAGAGACCAGAGGAGATAGTCAAAGGTACAATGATTGCTTGGGTGAAAAACTTTGGCACAATATATATCTAGAGGAATGGGAACAAATCTGGAAGAGAAATATCAAATTGACCAAATCCACAACGTACAAAGAAAATCAATAAAAAATGCTACATCGTTGGCATCTCCCGTCCAAAAGACTAGCTAAAATGCATAAAAATAATAGTTCAATGTGCTGGAAATGCAATAAGACACAAGGCACCTTCTTTCATCTATGGTGGTTATGTCCAGAGACAAAAAACCTTTTAAAACAGCCTGGGGGCTTCTCGGCGGCCTCCCAAACGCCGAACCCGGAAGTTCGGGTTCGGCGTTCGGGAGGTCGCTGAGAAGCCCCCAGGCTGTTTTAAAAGGTGATAGCTGGGCGGCAGCGTTTTTTGCGGGGGGGGGTTTTTTGGTTGCACGGATTAATTGATTTTACATTGTTTCCTATGGGAAACAATGTTTCGTCTTACGAACCTTTCGTCTTACGAACCTCCCCCTGGAACCAATTAGGTTCGTAAGACGAGGTATGACTGTATATGGAAAAAAGGTAGCACAGGATGAATGATATATAACAGAATAAATTGGATAAATAATTAGAAAAATTTGATTAATTTGACTAAGAATTTGGCATCTGATATTATATTGTATTATATTTTAATTTGAGGTATGTAAATTGGAATCTCTATAAGGTGTGATAAACAATAAAAAAATTATACCCCCCCAATATTAATAAAAAATCTTAAGGATACAAGCAACAAGTTACAGTTATACAGTCATAAGTTGGAGGAAATGGGTGATAGGAATGATGAGAAAAAACTAGTAGTAATAGTAGTGCAGACTTATTAAATAGTTTGGCAAGTGTTGAGGGAATTATTTGTTTAGCAGAGTAATGGCATTCGGGAAAAAACTGTTCTTGTGTCTAGTTGTGTTGGTATTATTCTGTCTCTGTCTCTTTCTTTCTTTCTTTCTTTCTTCTCTCTCTCTCTCTCATACACACACCATAGCAGATATAGGTAATGGCCTTAAAGAGCAAGAGAATAGCTGCTACTAAGGCACCAGTCTATCAGCACTCCCGATAGATCAGATGGGAAACACAACCAGATGAGCTAATTCTACCTATAAGGATACATTAATAGAATCTTGGAAGTTTGATAACAGAAACCTTCATCTCCTGAGAAGATGAAGGTTCCTTTCTGAGTTTCTTTCTGTTCTCATTATGCATTCTTTTTTTAAAAATATTTTTTAATTGATTTTTAACAATTTAACATCACACAACATAAAACAGTGCGTAGTGAATTGTGCCCACCACCCCGACATACACACATTCCCCACCACCAAATTGGGGGTATTTCTTGTATAGTCCACTTAACCCAAGAGCAATATATCTGTTTACATATTATAGAGTGATTCCAATTTATTTCTTGTAGCTTGGTCTCGGATTCTGCTCGTCATATATCGTCTTACCTTGTCCCACCGTCCCATCAGCTGTCCCAACTCAGTTTCATTATCCAAATTTATCCTTTTTTCCATAATTTCAAATTGAATATGGTCCACCATGTACCTATACCAATTTTGCATTGTCCATTTTGTCGCATCCTTCCAACCCAGAAGTATTACTGCCTGAGCGCTTTCTATTGCTGCTTTTTTTATTTCTCTAAATTCTCCCATCGCATTACTTTTTACTAGTACTGCCATTTCCTTAGTGATTGTCCATTGTATATTTAACATTCTATTGATATCCTCTTTCACTTTTTGCCAAAATTCCTGCACTATCGGGCATTCCCAAAACATATGCATAAACACTCCTTTGTCTTGACAACCATGCCAACAATTCCCCCTGACATTCTGCTGAAAATGTGTGAGTTGAACGGGAGTGAAATACCACTTATGTAATATTTTCCTTCTCATTTCCCTGATTCTTGTATTTTTAATTTTCCTTATATCTTCTACTATATTTTCCATTTCTTGTACCTCTACTAATATCTCATTTTGCCACCATTTAGTCAATCCATCGATTGTGTCCCCGTCTGACTGCACTAGCAATTTGTATATATTAGTTGCTTGCGCCTTTATCCCCTCACTTTTTTCTCTTATTATTTTCTCTAACCCTGTCTCCTCCCTCCATAATACTTCTTTATTCTCCCTTTCATTTAGATATTTACATATTGCATTTATTTGTAGCCACCTTCCCTTACCGAACCACCATTCTATAGGATTTCTACTTGGCCTGCCATCTTTCTCGTATAACTGTTCTATCTTAGTTCCCTTCAACTCTCCTATAACCCTATTTAAATTAATTTCATTTTCTCTATTTATTACATAAGGCGATGACAGTTTAGATTTATATAATCCTATTTTCCCCTGCCATTTTTTCCAAATTTCCATAGTCCCTTTCACTGGGCCTATTAATTTACCTATATCACTCCTATTCCACTTTCTAAAAATTAATTCTCTATTGTTCATCCCGTTTATCTGTTTTTCCAATTTTGCCCATTTATTTTCACCTAATTGCAACTCCATTAACCTTTCCATTTGAAAAGCTTCCCTATACAGCTCCAAACATGGAACTCCCCATCCCCCCTCTTTTTCATTCGCAATTAACCACTTTTTTCTTATTCTTGGTCTCTTGTCTTCTTCAATCCAATAATTTAGTTTTTTGTCCCACTCTTTAACCTTACATACCGATAGCCCCCTCGACAGCACCTGAAATAGGTACATCATCTTGGGAGCTATCATCATTTTTAAAGCTCTTATTTTAGAGAGTCTCCTTAGCTTTTTATCTTTCCAGCTCCTCATCTGTTTCAACATTTTCCTCCATATTAATCTATAATTAATCTCTTCAATTTTTGCTGGGTTTTTCAATAACCAAATTCCCAAATATTTTATTTTTTTAAGTCCTAATTTCAACCCTGATTCTTTCCTAATTTCTATCTGTTCTCTTGGATCTATATTTAAACACATAATCTCTGATTTTTCCATATTAACCGACAGTCCCCATTCCTGCTTAAACTCTTGTAAAATATTTATTATACCTTTAATCATCTCCATCGGGGTCTGGGTCAATATAATTGCATCATCTGCAAATAAATTTATTTTCATTTCTAATTCCCCTATTCTATATCCTGCCCAATGTTATCTTGTCTTATCTTATTAGCTAAGATCTCTATTGCTATTACGAATAATTTTGGAGATAAAGGGCATCCCTGCTTGGTGCCGTTTAATATTTTAATACTCTGCGTTCTTTGTCCATTCACTCTTATGTATGCTTCATTTCCTTTATAAATCTCTTTTATAGTTTCACAAAATTTCCCCCCCCCCATATTTAGTTCATTACATAATTTATATAAATAGCTATGGTTAACTTTATCGAACGCTTTATAAACATCTAATTTCAAAATTCCCAATTTCCTTTTAGTAGCGGTAGCATGGTGCATCACATTCATTGCATTTCTAATTGGTTCACTTATTTTCCTTCCTTTCACGAATCCATATTGATCCTCTTCAATTATTTTTGGTAAAATATTTTCTAATCTATTTGCCAGTATTTTCATAAATATTTTATAATCCTGATTTGCCAAACTGATCGGACGGTAAGACCCAGGCTCTCTTAAATCTCGACCCATCTTCGGAATGGTAACAATTTCTGAAAGCTTCCATGTTTGCGGGATATCACGATTTAACAATATATTATTAAACAATTTCCCCAAATGCGGCAACAACACATTCACATAAGTTTTATAGAATTCCCCTGTAAACCCATCTGGGCCCGGTGCTTTGGCTTGTTTTAACCCTTTAATTACTCTAGCAATTTCATCTTGTGTAATTTCTGCATTCAAAATTTGTTTATCTTCTTCACTTACTATTTTCCCAACCTTGAGGACTCCTATCTTCACTTGCTCCTCTTTATACAAATCTTCATAATATTTCCTCATTATCTCCTCTAACTGGTCATTACCATATCTAACCACTCCACTAGTATCCCTCAATGCTAAAATACATGATTTTTCTTTCCTCTTCTTCAGATATCTCACCATTTGCTGCATTGATCTTGTCCCCCAGCTCTGTATTTTTTTGTCGCATCGTCATTCTCATCTTGTTCCATTTAATCTCATCATACACCATCAACTGTTTCTTTTTCAATTTCAATAAACTATTCCAATCTCTACTTTTTGTTAATCTTAACTGCTCTTGTATCAAATCTATTTCCCTTATCTTCCTTTCCCTCTCTCTACCCCACCTCTTCCTAATATCTGCTTCCATACATATACATTGTCCCCTCATGAAGGCCTTACATGCATCCCATACAATTGATTGTTTAATACCACCCACATCATTAATTCTAAAATATTCTGATAACTCTGTTTGCAATTTCTCTTTATCTTGTTCCCTAGCAGTTACAACTGCATTATATCTCCAAATTCTTTGATTACGTTCCTGACCTATTTCCAATTCTGCCAATAGTGGGGCATGATCTGATATCCATATACTTTTAATGTCTACTTTTTTAACTTGTATATTGCCTCCCCTATTCATTAATATGTAGTCTATGCAGCTAAATGTATGATATCTTGCTGAATAATATGTAGCTCTGTTTAAAATATCTGCATGTAGATCCACCATATTAAGTCTGTTTAAATGTAACATCCTGCTATTTGCAGTCCCATTTGTTAATTGCATATTAAAATCTCCTGCCAAAAAAGTTGAGCCCTCCGTAAAGTTGTCTAACTTCTTCTTAGTATTTATTATAAATTGTTTTGTTTTCACATTTGGGGCATAAATTGCTGCTAATGTCAGCTTCTTTTGATTTATTTTCCCTTTAACAAATATCCACCTTCCTTCTCTGTCTTTCTGAATTCCCACCTCTTCAAAATTAACCCTCTGATGAATCAGAATCGCTGTGCCTCGGCTTTTTTGTGTTCCTCTCGACTCAAACACCCATTTCCAATTTCTATCATTAATCAAGTTATCCCTTCTTCCCCTTCTTTTATGTGTTTCTGTCAAAATCATAATATCCACCTTGTATTGCTTAGCCATCCTTAATATCCTAAAACGTTTCAAATCCGATCCCAAACCATTCACATTTAAAACCATTATCTTACACTCCGTCATAATATACCAAAATCACCCTTTTCCCCTCTTGTTTTGCCCTTGGTTTATTTTTTCCCCCTTTCTTTACCCCTATTACCCCCCGAACGTGCCTCCCCCTGTGCTCCCCCCACTGAGAGGGGAGAAGACAAGAAAAAAACTTGCCCATACATGAGGCACATTATCTGGATTGCGTTCCCACTCAACTAGCTCCTCTTTCAACCCTTTTTAATTTTAATAAAGAGAAAATTTCTCCCCCCCCCTCCTTTCCCTTTAAATAATTCCTTTTTTAATTTTAAATTCTTAAACCACCTTTTTCTCCCCCTTAGACTTCCCCCACTGAATGACAGATATACAGGAATCCGAATGCATCTCCAAGAAAAATAATAATAATAATAATAATAATAATAATAATAATAATAATAATAATAATAATAATAATAATAATAACAACAACAATAATAGTAATAGTAATAATTCTTTTCCTTTTTTTTTTCCCCACAACAAGACAAGGGACCAAACACCATCACTTTCTGGCTCTCTTCTCACGCAGAGCCCGTGTTTTTCTCTGCTCCTTTCTGATGGCCTCCACCTGCCCGCTTAACTCCTTCAGCTGCTCTTCCCTTCATCTTTCCTCCTCGTCTGGGGTACTCCGACCGTCAAAAGCCTTCATATGCTAGTGCTCCAGTTTCATCAAACTTAATCCCCAGTTGATCCAATAAAGCCTTTCCCTCCTCCAATGAACGTGCTCTGTACATTTTATTGTCCTGGAACACCAAGATGGCCACTGGGTAGCCCCAGCTAAATCTGGTTCCACTTTGATATAACCGGCTTGCAATTGATTTCAAAACAGCTCTCGTTCTCAAGGTTTCCCAGGAAAGATCCCTCAGAACCCTTATCTCATTTCCGTCTTGTTTAAGGCTCGTAGAAGTCTTCAAAGTTTTATACATCATCTCTGCTTTTTTTTCACTGAGGAAAGCGACGATTATATCCCTCTGCCTCCCGTCTCTTCTGGGGGCCGCCCAGTGAACTCGCAACAATTCTTCCAAGCTGACATGTACGCCTGTCTGTTTATTTAACCAAGCACAGACAGCTTCTGTTAACTTTAAATCAGAGGCTGAATCCATTCTGAACCCACGTAAACGCAAATTCCTCCTTCTCTGTCGGTCCTCTAAATTTGCGATTCTATCATTTATTTGTTTTATTTTTCCATTGTAATCCATCACTTGTTTCTCAACTTTCAGTATCTTTCCAGCAGAGGATTCCTCCTCCTTTTTAATTTGCTTTACTTCTGAATCCAGCTGTTCCATTTTAGTTTCTACTTTATTAAATCTCTGTTCAAATCCAGTGCAAATGTCCAGCAATTTATCCAGTTTTTTTTCAATGTTCGCTAAGCTGGAAACGTCTTCTTTTTTCCCTCCCTCCGCCATTTTAAGATTTATTGTACTCACTTATCACTTCCTTGTTACAGCGAAAGCACCTCCGTCTTTGCTTGAAATCGTAAATCTTCAAATTCTCTTTGATGCCCACAGATTCCTGTACCTCCTATTTTTTTCTAAGAAGGATTTATAGTATTTTTAAGGGAGAGAAAACTCTTTACATTATATATTTATTCGGAGCCAGAGGTGAAATGCCTAGAAACCAATTCGGCACATGCGCAATCCCCTCATTATGCATTCTGAAGGCTATGTCCTCTTATCCGATTATTTGCTATCCAGCATATTTTTCTCTCCCATCTCCCAAGCTCATTTTTACACACAGTTACAGAGTTGGAAAGGAAGAAAAATTGACAAAACATATGAGGCAAGCATATCAATGTCACAGAAAGATAAAATAAAATGGGAAGTACATTCAGACTTGCAAGGTTCTATTACTATGTTTATTACAGTAAAAGTAGTACTAACCTGTATGACATCTACTGTATCTTGTTGGTCTCCCCCCCACACACACACACACACACTGAACATACAGGTTAAAATTGTACCTGATAGATTATTTTCTTATAGTTAATAATTGTAAATAATAAATGTAGAGTTTGCATATTTCTTTTATTAATTTTCCAGTTATTCAGTAATGATCAAAATTGTTTATTCATTCATTTAAGTGCTTGACTGGTGGAAAAAATGGAGGTATTCATTGCACTGATGTAACCAATGCCAGTAGGACAATGTTGTTTAACATTCATTCATTAGAGTGGGATGATGAGCTCTGCAAGTAAGTAACTTACTTCTACATATTTTCAATAATATGTTTTAATGTATGCCTCCCAGACTCACTTGGTATGAGGTGGGCAGTCATATAAATTTGACAAATAAATAAAAATTGTATTTAACATGTCAGATTAAAACTTTAATCTGATTTTCTTAGAAATAAGAATTTTTACAGCAGAATAATTAATTTTAACAGCTGTTAAAATTAACATCTTATTGTCCCCTCAGAACTTTCTGTGGAGAGAATCATAAGGACAACTTTGCAAAGATGATTCACTAGAGTCACTGAGCCATCTGATCTTTTATTGTTCCCTTTAGAACAGGGGTGTCAAACTGGTGGGCTGTAGACCGGATATGTCACACATAGGCCATGCCCACCCCAGCTCTGCAAAAGGAAAAAACATTGCAAAACATCATGTAATGGCAACGTGACGCTGTGAGTTTTGGCAGCGGGCTCCGGAATCACTAGCATTCGCCGGCTCTGGTGCTTTCTGAACTGTGGGGGTTGGAAGAAGGCGCAAATGAAGTGCTTTAGCAAGCAGGCAATTTTTTTTTGTCCCCGTGGTGATGTCATGATATGGTGACCCGGGAGCAGCAAGGCCCTTCAAATTTACGTATTCAAAGCTCAAATCGAGTTTTAGTGTAGCTGGCTGTGCTACAGGCTTGGGGGGAATCAGGCGAGAGAGCATTAGAGCGAAATGGAGGAAGATCCCAACTTACACCGAAATTTGGCTTACGATCCACCGTAGGAACGGATCGACGTTGTAAGTCGGGGACCCCTGTATCTTGATTCTGGCTCCTTTGATTATGTAACACGAATTTTGTTCCCAGCTTTTAAATGTTATATTCCAATTGCTTATGTCTAAAACAAATTAAAAATTGCTTACATTCATCATAAACTTCGCTTTTGTGACCACGGCAACGAAAATTATGCATTTTTAGTATAGAAACAGATGGTTTTGCATCTTCTCATTTATACAGTCAGACTAAGAACACTATATGCATATACCAAAAACTGTTCAGAAGTGTGCGGATTTCCGAGATTTATGACTCTACTGCAAATCAGTTTCACAAATCAATCCTCAAATATAGTCGCCCATCATGTTTTTGTTATATTGTCCTTGGTAACGGTGTTCAAAGTTCATAATGTCCTGGTGAAAGCACTCGCCTTGCTCCTCTGAATAAGCTTCCCTGTTCTCTTTGAACTTATCAAGATGAGCATCAAGGATATGGATTTTGACTGACATCCTGCTGTCCATTGCAGCATAGTTCTTTATCAGAGTCTGAACTTCCTCTGATCTGTGACATGGACGTTTTCATCTAACAAGTTCCATTGCTTGAGCCTTGATGTCAGAAGCTCAGCGTTGGACTTGGTGAGACCAAGGTCTCTGATCAGATCGTTGAGGACTTTTTGGTTAGGGTAGTATGGCTTCCGCTCCTCATCTGCAAATGAAGAGAAATCGTGAACTTCAATGTCTTCCATGGTGTCTGACCTGCTGCTTTCTTTTGAAGGTGGTGTAGCTCTGTCTGGAGATGTTGGTACAGGAAGTTCAGGGCAGTGTGGTACTGGGGCAATAGATGATGTCAGGATATGTTACAGGCGGTGCATTTTTGCCAGTGCAACGTTTGGAAGGGTCCACCATGCAGAAGTAGCAATTGGTTGAGTGATCAGTCGGTTCACGCCAAATTCTTGGAATAGCAAAATGCATGGCTCTCTTCTCTCCTCTGAACCAACCTATAAGCAAACAAAATAATATTTGGATTGAGAATTTGATTTAGGCCTATTTCACACTAATGACTAGTGACATTTACAATATTAACACAGTTAATCTGCTATTTAAGAGAGTAGCATTTATCCACTTACCTTCAAAAGTTTTCTTGCAGTGCTCACATTTGAAATGAGAAGCCCATGGTTTGTCTCCGTCACCAACAGGCATGCCGAAGTATGCTTTGTAGGCCTCACACATCTTAGCAGATGCTTCCACAGAGTACTTTTTCGCTCTTGTCTTTATAAACTGGCCACGTGCGTAGCAAAATGCGTCTGCTGGATGTATGCAACCTCTTGATGCCATCTAAATTGACTAAGTTGCTGTGTAAAGGATGTCTCTCCAGACTTCATAAAAATGGTATTTATTCCATGCAGTATTAAAGTACAAGAGTGTACTGAGGATTCAACAGAGCAAGATTGATCACCCGGTACCAGAGTAACACACAATATATACATTTACATTCCTAAGCTCCTCCTGTAATGGGTGTGGGGTGAAGTGTGAATACTGTTGTTATCAGAACCTGAATAGATATTGAATTCACACCTGTCTGTCTAGGTCAGAGGTCCCCAACCTTTTTAGCACCAGGGACCGGCTTTAAGTTAGACGAGTTTTCTACGGCCCGGTGGGGGGGGGGCTTTGGTCATATGGGGGTGGGGTTATGGAGGGGTGGAGCTTAGTGACGCAGCCCTCCACACTTCTCCACAGGGCAGGGAGAATGAGGAGGCTCCTTTGGCGGCTGGGGGCTGCCTGGCTTTGTGATTTTGACTGGGGGGGGAACTTAGGAAGGTCCTACTTCTCCCCCCCCAGCCAAAAACTCAAAGCCTATCTGCTCCAGAAACTTGGCGATCGCGCCCCACCGCCGCCGCCTCCTCCGTTTCCCCCAACGGCAAGCAATCTAAACGCGGGAAGGGCATTCCGGCGCTTCCCTTCAGCCTCAGAAGCCCCCTCGACGCTGGAGGGATGGTTATGAGGGGAGCGAGCGAGGAGAAGAAGACGTCCCACTCATCGCTCCTGAGGGAACGGGCGAGGGCGTCGGAGACCCAAAGCCCATCCTGTGTGGAGGGAGACGGAGCCAAGCGGGGCCACCCGGAGACCTTTTCCCGTCTTCTTCTCCTCGCTCGCTCCCCTCACAGCCAGCAGCCCCGCTCGCGGGGGGATGCCCGTTCGTAGCTACCAGCCCGCCAAGCGTCGAGGGGGCTTCCGAGGCTGAAGGGAAGAGCCGGAATGCCCTTCCCGGGTTTAGATTGCTTGCTGTTGGGGAAAACGGAGGAGGCGGCGGTTCTTTTCTCCTCGCTCCAGAAAGTAGGCGATCGCGCCCCACCGCCGCCGCCGCCTCCTCCGTTTTCCCCAACAGCAAGCAATCTAAACCCGGGAAGGGCATTCCGGCTCTTCCCTTCAGCCTCGGAAGCCCCCTCGACGCTTGGCGGGCTGGTAGCTACGAACGGGCATCCCCCCGCGAGCGGGGCTGCTGGCTATGAGGGGAGCGAGCGAGGAGAAGAAGACGGGAAAAGGTCTCCGGGTGGCCCCGCTTGGCTCCGTCTTCCTCCACGCAGGATGGGCTTTGGGTCTCCGACGCCCTCGCCCGTTCCCTCAGGAGCGATGAGTGGGACGTCTTCTTCTCCTCGCTCGCTCCCCTCATAACCATCCCTCCAGCGTCGAGGGGGCTTCCGAGGCTGAAGGGAAGAGCCGGAATGCCCTTCCCGGGTTTAGATTGCTTGCTGTTGGGGAAAACGGAGGAGGCGGCGGTTCTTTTCTCCTCGCTCCAGAAAGTAGGCGATCGCGCCCCACCGCCGCCGCCGCCTCCTCCGTTTTCCCCAACAGCAAGCAATCTAAACCCGGGAAGGGCATTCCGGCTCTTCCCTTCAGCCTCGGAAGCCCCCTCGACGCTGGAGGGATGGTTATGAGGGGAGCGAGCGAGGAGAAGAAGACGTCCCACTCATCGCTCCTGAGGGAACGGGCGAGGGCGTCGGAGACCCAAAGCCCATCCTGCGTGGAGGAAGACGGAGCCAAGCGGGGCCACCCGGAGACCTTTTCCCGTCTTCTTCTCCTCGCTCGCTCCCCTCACAGCCAGCAGCCCCGCTCGCGGGGGGATGCCCGTTCGTAGCTACCAGCCCGCCAAGCGTCGAGGGGGCTTCCGAGGCTGAAGGGAAGAGCCGGAATGCCCTTCCCGGGTTTAGATTGCTTGCTGTTGGGGAAAACGGAGGAGGCGGCGGTTCTTTTCTCCTCGCTCCAGAAAGTAGGCGATCGCGCCCCACCGCCGCCGCCGCCTCCTCCGTTTCCCCCAACAGCAAGCAATCTAAACCCGGGAAGGGCATTCCGGCTCTTCCCTTCAGCCTCGGAAGCCCCCTCGACGCTTGGCGGGCTGGTAGCTACGAACGGGCATCCCCCCGCGAGCGGGGCTGCTGGCTATGAGGGGAGCGAGCGAGGAGAAGAAGACGGGAAAAGGTCTCCGGGTGGCCCCGCTTGGCTCCGTCTTCCTCCACATGGGCTTTGGGTCTCCGACGCCGCGGACCGGCTGGAAAACCCCAACGGCCCGGTCCCGGTCCGCGGACCGGCGGTTGGGGACCTCTGGTCTAGGTCAATTCCCCTTTGTCTGTGATAGCCATTGCCCACTTAGTGTGCAATTCTAATCAATTAGATCCTGTCTCTCAGGAAGGGCTATAGTGGCCCTATATAACTGTAGTTATATAGCTACCTACAATTCTGTACAGTCCCAGAAAGTTCTATATAATTCTGGACAGTTCTAGAAACTTCTTGATAGTTCTCACAATTCCAGAAGCTTCTTAAGTATCTTGAAATATTGCGAATATCCTTAAAAATAGATCAATTTCAAAATATCATTGTGCTGACCACAAAAGCAAAGTTTACAGGGAATAATAACTTTTTTCTATTCATTTAAGGTACAAACAATCAGGAAAACACACTTAACAACTGGGAACAAAAATGTTTTTGAAAATAGTTACATGGTGAACAGTTTCCAAAGATCCTGGAGCCAAGCAGCTGCTGCTAAATTGCAACTTTATATCTTTTCCTGGCTACCCAATATTTTGATGGGCTATGAATGTGCACTAGTTGATCCCAAACAGCAGACCATCAATTTAGATGTGCAAGAGAACTTTCCAGCTTTACCCAGGAACACTTATTTAGCTTTTTTGCATATATCCAGCCAGCTGGATATCTCAGTGGCATAACAATCCCAAAATTCAGAAGGACCTTTTCCTTAGCCAGATTTAATGTTCTCTCAACAGCAATTACTGAAGGAAGTTATCAAAATATCCCCTTGAAGCAGAAGCTATTATGTCCATATGGTGGAGAAATAATTGAATCAATGGAATACTGTATTGTCTCTCTATGCAGGTGCTAGCCAGGAATTATTATTACTACTCTTTACAAAACATATGCCCATTCCAATTTGTTTTTCCTCAAGATAAATCTGATTTTATTTCCTTGACGACAGCTACGTACTGTGCTATAGTCTGCAAAATGCATCATAGTGTTAACTTTAGCCTTTAAAATACATTTTAAATAACTATATTTTTCCTTTTATCTTAAATGACTCTTCTGTTTTATTCTATGATCAAATAAAGATTCCTTATACATTTTTATATTTTAAATAGATGTGTGTGTGTGTGTGTGTGTGTATATATATATCACATGTTTGTTGCTGAAATTTTAAAATTAAGGGAGACTAGGATGGCACCATTTCGACCTTGTTTCGGCCTTATATTATATTTTATATATATATTTATATATACATATACATATACCAAGGTAAATTTTGTATTGGTGTTTTCTATAAATATAGAATTTCAAATAATAAATGATTTGATTTAATTTGAAATGTTTTCAAATGTATCAGAAATATAAAAATGAAAAGAAGTGAAAACTTTTTATTTTTACCAGCAAGGAAGAATTCACACTAACTTTTAAAAAATACTTCTAGTTTTTTTGAAATTCCCATGGAAATGCTTCCCAAAGTGCGAAGTTCCTCAGAAATCTATGGATTACTGGTATGTATTTAAATGTTAAGTAAATAGATTTATGTTAAGTAAATAGATTTACTTAATCGATGTTGCACATGTGGTTTGTACTTAGCAGCTCATGTAAATTGAAATATATTTTATGAAACAAGTTTTATCTAACAGGAAGGATGTTATTACCATTATTATTTATTTATTTGAATTTATAAGTCACCGAACTATAATGAAATCTGGATAATATACAAAACTGGATGAGCCATTAAAAAAAATTAAATCAGTCAGATAGCCCAGACTAAAATAATCTTATATAGCCACACAGACAGGAACCCCACACAAAGAATTATACATCAAAGCTAGGTTTTCCAACCTGTTGTGAGCTGTCAGAATCATTGAGAGTGATACCTCATCTTGCGAACCCCTCGTCATATGAACTTTTCAAGATTCAAACCCAGGGTTTAAGATTTTTTTGCCTCTTCTTCTGAACTATTTTCACCTTATAAACCCAAGCCGCCACTGCTGGGATGCCCCGCCTCTGGACTTCTGTTGCCAGCCGAAAGCTCCCCTCACTGGGAAACCCCACCTCCGGACTTCCGTTGCCAGCGAAGTGCCTGTTTTTGTACTGCTGGGATTCCCCTGAGGCTCCCCTCCATGGGAAACCCCACCTCTGGACTTCTGTGTTTTTGCGATGCTGCAGAGGAATCCCAGCCGGGGAATCCCAGCAGCGCAAAAACAGGCACTTCGCTGGCAACGGAAGTCCGGAGGTGGGGTTTCCCAGTGAGGGGAGCTTCAGCGAAATCGCAGCATCGCAAAAACACAGAAGTCATTGAAAACCCACTGCAATTTTGCTGAGGCTCCCCTTGCTGGGAAAACCCACCTCTGGACTTCCGTTGCCAGCAAAGTTCCCGTTTTTGCGCTGCTGGGATTCCCCTGCAGCATCGCAACAATATAGAAGTCCGGAGATGGGGTTTCCCATGGAGGGGAGTCTCGGGAATCTCAGCAGCGCAAAAACGAGCACTTCGGCTGGCAAAAGGGGTGAGTTTTGGGCGTGCACACATTAAATGCTTTTCCATTGATTCCTATGGGAAACATTGTTTCGTCTTACGAACTTTTCACTTTACGAACCTCGTCCCGGAACCAATTAAGTTCATAAGACAAGGTATCACTGTATTATTATTGTAAAAATTCTTAAGAGATTTACAGAATAGTTTTTGTTTTTTTGTCTTATGAAAGCTTTTTTCTGTCTTATGAAGTTACTGCTTTCTCTGAATTGTATATATTTATTTTTAAAAAGATAATAAGGATTTAGATGTGCTATTGTCGCTTACTTAAATTAATTCCAAAGGATCTATGTATATACTGATAAACACTGTAAGGATTATGTAAATTGCCTAGGTATAAGGTTTTCAGTTCCAATGTTTGCTATATCATCTCTAATATCTCAGTGTAAATGTGAGACTTTCAAATTGTATGTCACTAGTTAAATCCAGAAAAGTATATCACACAATGAAAATCGTTTTTGTCAAATCAGTCTGGGAAGCTCATAACAAAATTGAGTGCAGATGTTTCCAGTAACATGATCTTCTTTTATGAATCAGTACAGCTATTTGAAACTTACATGTCATGGATTATGATTTTTGAACTTATTTTTAAAGTGAAATAACAACAAACTAATAACATTTACTTGATTAAGCAATGTTTGCTTTATTTAAAGATAAGTTTTAACTTTTATTTTTGTTGAGTACATCTTCTTGGCTCAATTAATATGCAAATGTTGGACATTTGCCTGTTTTTTTTACAGTTACTTTTAACTATTTAAAGCATTCAAATTGCTGTGCATAAAGAGTTTGGTTACCTACTCAGTTACTTAAGCAGTGTTTAAACCATTCTTATCTCACATGTTTCATTGCAAGGTGTTTAGGGGAAGATGGATAATATAATTTTGCAACTGAAATGCTGAGCAAAAGTAGTGATTGCTTGGATAATGTTTTCAGCTTTTAAAGGAACAGAAAATATTCTTTTTAAAACCCCTTTAATACAAATTGTTCTACAAGTAACTAAAAATTTCATACTAAAACTTCCAAAACTTAATATTTGGCTACAGGAGGAATTATTGAACACACATCCTATTCATAGAGTTGTTGGGATTGGAAAAACACAGTCTCTACTATGACCTTCCTCTTTTAGTCATAATTGCTGAAAACTGAAAGTCAAGTTTTCAATATTTTATAGAAGAAAGATAACATGATGATCTCTGGCGGGCCCGGGACAGGGGTTTATCCTCTGTCCTGGTGCTCCTCGACCTCTCAGCGGCTTTCGATACCATCGACCATGGTATCCTTCTGCACCGGCTGGAGGGGTTGGGAGTGGGAGGCACTGTCCTTCAGTGGTTCTCTTCCTACCTCTCTGGCCGGTCGCAGTCGGTGTTAGTGGGGGGCCAGAGGTCGACTCCTAGGTTTCTCCCTTGTGGGGTACCTCAGGGGTCGGTCCTCTCCCCCCTGCTATTCAACATCTACATGAAACCGCTGGGCGAGATCATCCAAGGACATGGGGTGAGGTATCATCAATATGCGGATGATACCCAGCTTTACATCTCCACCCCATGCCCAGTCAACGAAGCGGTGGAAGTGATGTGCCGGTGCCTGGAGGCTGTTGGGGCCTGGATGGGTGTCAACAGACTCAAGCTCAACCCGGATAAGACGGAGTGGCTGTGGGTTCTGCCTCCCAAGGACAATCCCATCTGTCCGTCCATCACCCTGGGGGGGGAATTATTGACCCCCTCGGAGAGGGTCCGCAACTTGGGCGTCCTCCTCGATCCACAGCTCACATTAGAACAACATCTTTCAGCTGTGGCGAGGGGGGCGTTTGCCCAGGTTCGCCTGGTGCACCAGTTGCGGCCCTATCTGGACCGGGACTCATTGCTCACAGTCACTCATGCCCTCATCACCTCGAGGTTCGACTACTGTAATGCTCTCTACATGGGGCTACCTTTGAAAAGTGTTCGGAAACTTCAGATCGTGCAAAATGCAGCTGCGAGAGCAGTCATGGGCCTACCTAGGTATGCCCATGTTTCACCATCACTCCGCAGTCTGCATTGGTTGCCGATCAATTTCCGGTCACAATTCAAAGTGTTGGTTATGACCTTTAAAGCCCTTCATGGCATCGGACCAGAATATCTCCGAGACCGCCTCCTGCCGCACGAATCCCAGCGACCGATTAGGTCCCACAGAGTGGGCCTTCTCCGGGTCCCGTCAACTAAACAATGTCGGTTGGCGGGCCCCAGGGGAAGAGCCTTCTCTGTGGCGGCCCCGGCCCTCTGGAACCAACTCCCCCCGGAGATTAGGACTGCCCCTACTCTTCCTGCCTTCCGTAAACTCCTTAAAACCCACCTTTGCCGTCAGGCATGGGGGAACTGAAACATCTCCCCCTGGGCACGTTTAATTTATGCATGGTATGTCTGTGTGTGTGACTGTTAGCATATGGGGTTTTTTAAATATTTAAATATTTTAAATTTATCTGATTGCTTATGATTTGTTTTTTACATGTTGTGAGCCGCCCCGAGTCTTCGGAGAGGGGCGGCATACAAATCTAAGTAATAAATAATAAATAAATAAATGAATATTATAGTGTAAACAATAAAATATATTTGTAACACTTTTTAAAAAAGTAAAATAACTCCCTCTAAAACCTTACCCCAGCCACACAGATCCATCTATTCTGCCTTTAAAAATATCAAATGGAGTTCTAGGTATTTAAAATGTTATGCACACACACACAACACATATCCATTCTAATCAAAGAGGATCCCTAGCATTGAAAAATATCTGATGATATCTTACGTAAATGTATTTCTTAAAGGAGTATATGCTTAACAATCTTAAGTGCGATTTGAATTTCCATAACTAAACAAAACATATACTGTTTAGTGACAGCAATTACAGTCGTCCCAGTTGTAAGCATTAAGTGAAGACCTCACTCTTCTGTCTAAGGAGATTCTCAGTCATCTATGTCATGGTTGTCCCAAAAGTGCTTTTTCAAAAGGCAACTCTTTTTTTTCTTAACAGATGAAAAGCAAAATGTTTTCAAGGAAAAACAAAGTTCATTTCCTTTTGAGAAAGCACCTTTGGAACCTCACTCTTCTGGTTGGCAAAAACTGTCAGCTCTGTCTTTCAGCAAATAAGCATCCCATTCAGCTCCCCCATCCGTCTATCAGTTCTCCACTGCTGCTACCTATCCCTGTTGCCACCACTGCAGGTGTATCTCATCAGCAGTCAGAGGAAGAAACAGTGACATTCAGCTGGGTACAGTAGGGGTGGACAGCAGTGGCAGAGTGCAAGGTAGCCAAACTCAGAGGTTGTTGGGAAGATTTGCAATTGAAGGGCTTATTGCTGTCATAAATGCAGGTGGGCTGCCAAGCACTCAAATTTTGATCATGTGAGTACCATGATGCAGGTTTTAAAATTATGAACTTGTTTATGTCTCTTCCTCTCTCTCATTACCTATTTTGCTGGCAATAGAAAATCTCTCCTACCCTGGTGAGTAGGATTTTGTTAGGATACAGTCAATTTACATCTTCATTCATATACAGTGCATTTCTTCAGGGAAAGTCCCACTGTTGTAATGAAATCTCCTTCTCAATATTTAATTACAATTGAAGTTCAGTTGATCACTTTGCAGATTAGAAAAATGAGAGTAACAATTATGTAGTTTCTGGCTAAAAATAGATTTAAATTAGATAAAGTTTTTGTTTTTTAAAAAAATCAGTGGTAGCTTAAAAAATAAAAATATCCTTGAATGGAAATGCACCGGCTACATCTTATGCATGGCTCACTAAGCTGATCACTGCTGTTGAGAGTGCATGTGCACATATAATATTTGAAAAGAAAAGCTGTTTTTGTCTCAGTGATGTAGCTATTGTATTTTTCGGAATATAAGATGCACCCCACCCCACCCCAAAATGGGTGGAAATGTTAGTGTGCCTTATACACTGCATAAAGCATTTTTGGTCTCAAAAAGCCCCGCCCAAGCATCCAATTTTTGAGAAAAATGGGCCCGTTTTTCACATAAATGGAGTGCACAAAGGTTTTTGGAGCCCTGCAGAGTGCTTCTGGGGACGGGGGGAAAGCAAAAACACCTAAATTTTTGTGAAAAAATGAGCACAAAAGGGTCAATTTATGCAAAAATGGGGGTGTTTTTGCCTTCCTCCTAGGAGAACTAGGAGAACTCTGTAGGCCTCCCAAACAGTCTACACACCCAATTTTTGCAAAAAAAATCCCAAACCCCAGTTGAAAAGCGGGCTATAATTCACAAAAATTGGCATTTTTGCCTTCCCCCAGCCCCAGGAGCAGTCTGCAGGCTTCCCAAACCCTCTACGCACCACATTTTTGCAAACAACGGGTAAAAAAAGGGGGGGGCGTACACTTAGTATTTCTCTCGGTGCAGTAGGAAAATGATCTGGTTTTAAGGGGTATAGTCATAACACCCTTGTCATGGTCAGATCCTTTCTGAGGCTGGATTTTGACCAACCAATCCCCCATTGCAGGGAGGCAGAATTGACTAGGTGATTCCACCCCAGGCGCCTAATGGACCTGGATAGGTTTCAGAGGGAGCTTGGGGTAATTCCTGACTCATTTGTCTATAGTTTGGCCGAGTCCCTGGTGACGGCATGGAATAAGCCTGCACTGGGGGTTCTGGACCAGATTGCACCTTTGCGGCCTCTCCAAGGTAGTAGACCCTGGAGATATCCTTGATTTACTGAGAAACTCCGGGGGATGAAACGCCAAAAGAGACGCTTAGAGGCATGGAGGGCCAGTAACTCTGAGTCAGACTGAACACAGGTAAGAGTCTACATTAGGACTTACCATAGAGGCGGCAAAGTTGGCATACATTATTTCCCTTATTGTGTCTGCAGATTTTTGCCCAGCCGCCCTGTTTTGGGTGACCCATTCCCTCTTGAATAGGGAGGAAGCGGTGGAGATCTTGCAGGGTAGAGCTGAGGAATTTGTTCAGTTTATTGAAGATAAAGTCGCTCATATTCAGAATGATCGGGACTCCAATTGGGCAATGCAGACTGAGGCAACAGGTTCAGGTCCTAGTCCTGTTATTTGGGATGAGTTTGACCTGGTAACTCCTGATGAAGTGGACAAGGCCATGGGAGCTGTCAGTTCCTCCACCTGTTTACTGGACCCGTGCCCCTCCTGGCTGGTTTCAGCCAGCCGAGAGGTGACACATGGCTGGATTCAAGTGTTAATTAACATTTCCTTGAGTGAGAGATCATCTGTGCAACCACTGAAAGAAACAGCAGTGCGACCCCTCCTCAAAACACCATCCCTGGTCCAGCCAAATTGAAGAACTTCAGACCAGTCTCCAACCTGCCCTTTTTGGGTAAGGTTGTTGACAAGGTGGTGGCACTCCAACTCCGGCGGTCCTTGGATGAAGCCGATTATCTGGACCCTTTTCAGTCTGGCTTCAGAAACAGCTTTAGCTGGTGGGCCCGGGATAGGGGTCATTTCTCTATCTTGGTGCTTCTTGACCTCTCAGCAGCCTTCAATAGCATTGACCATGGTGTATCCTTCTGCGACGGCTGGGGGAGTTAGGAGTGGAAGGCACCATTTTACAGTGGTTCTATCCCTTTGGTTATTCACAGTCAGTGTTAGTGGGGGGACAGAGGTCCATCCCTCGGCCCTTACTTTGTGGGGTGCTGCAGGGATTGGTCCTCTCCCCCCTACTATTTAACATTTACATGAAGCCGCTGGGTGAGAATATCTGATGGCATGGGGTGAGGTATCATCAGTACGCTGATGATACCCAGCTATACATCTCTACCCCATGCCAATTCAGTGAAGTGGTGGGTGTGATGTGCCGGTGCCTGTAAGCTGTAAGGGTCTGGATGGGAGCCAACAGGCTTAAGCTCAACCCAGACAAGACCGAGTGGCTATGGGCATTTTCTCCTAAGAACTATTATATCTGTCCATCCGGGAAGACTTTGATCCCCTCAGACAAGGTCCGCAGCTTGGGTGTTCTCCTAGATCCACAGCTGAGCCTTGATCACCATTTCTAGGATGTGGCCAGGGGGACCTTTGCCCAGGTTCACCTGGTATGCCAGTTTCTGGAAAAGGAGGCTTTACGCACAGACACTCAGGCCCACATCACCTCTACATGGGGCTACCTTAAAGAGTGTTCAGAGACTACAGTCCAGAATGCAGCTGCGTGAGCTGTCATGGATATACCTATGCTCCACGAGCTGCACTGGCTATCAGTTAGTCTCTGGCCACAATTCAAAGTGTTGGTTATTACCTATAAAGACCTACATGGCTTAGGGCCAGACTATTTATAGGACTATCTCCTGCCGTATACCTCCCAGAAACCAATAATATCACACAGGGTTAGCCTTCTCCAGGTCCCATCAACTAAGCAATGCAGGTTGGCAGGGCTGCGGGGGGAAGGCCACCTCTGTGGACGCCCCGGCTATATGGAACCAATCCCCCTCCCCAATGTCCGTACTGCTCCCACCCTGCTGGCCTTCCGAAAGGCTATGAAGACCTGGCTTGCCAACAGGCCTGGGGCCATGAATTGTACATCTTTCATGGCCAAATCGTATTGAATAGTATGTGCTGCTTGGATTGCTGAGTTGTGGGTTTTAACTGGGGTTATTATTTTAATTTATATTTGACTTTTTATTGTTAATTGTATTTTTATATTGTAAGCCGCCCTGAGTCTTTCGGGATCTGGTGGCACAGAAGTTAAATTAATAAAATAAAATAAATTTAATTAAATGGGCCATTTTCTGTAAAGATAGGGGCATTTTTGTCTTCCCCAGCCCCCAGGAGCACTCTGCAAATCCTCTGGGTGCACCATTTTTTGCAAAAATAGGTGAAAATGGGTCTGCTTTTGTGAAAAACAGGGTGCGCAGAGAGTTTGGGAGGCTTGCAGAGTGATCCTGGAGGCTGGGGGAATGCAAAAATGCCCCCAGCTTTTGTGAAAAATGGGCCAATTTTTGTAAAAAACTTAGTTGGGTGGCTTGCAGACTGTTCCTGGGGGCTGGGGGAAGGCAGTTTTGTGAAAAATGGGCATATTTTGCAAAAAATGGTCCACACAGAGGGTTTGAGAGGTCTGCAGCCTGCTGCTGGGAGAAGGCAAAAATACCTCGCTTTTGGTGAAAAATGGGCCCATTTTTGTGAAAAATTGGGTACACAGAGAGTTTGACTGGCTTGCAGAGTGCTCCTGGGGGCCGGGGAAGACAAAAGCATTTTTTTTAACTTACCTCTTTGAATTCTTGGTGCGTCTTATTACATTGGTGCGTCTTATAGTCTGAAAAATATGGTATTTGCTAAATGTCCATATATTTTCACTTAGAATATAAGTCCTCCAATTCTTCCACTTCTATATTAATAGGCACTGGTTTGTGAAGCATGTTATTGATCTTTTTTTACTATAGCCTCAAGGAATTCAACTGATGTCTGATTTTGGGTTGGGTAGGCTCCAGGCTGCTTCCTAGATGCCATTTGTGGATTTCCAGTATCTTGAGAACATGACACTAAGATTTAATGGCAAAAATCTTTTATCATGATGTAATCTGAAGCTGTGAGTAGTGTAAAAATGGGAATAGCTGCAAATTTGCCCCCCAGAACCCAAACTTCACACTTGTTTTTCCTGGTGATATTCAGGATTTTCGATCCATTTCTGCACCCCCAAAAGATTTTCTCTTTCCTCCCTGCACACAGGGGAAATCTTTTGGCAGGCTGAGGAAGGGAGCTGAAAACTGAAGATACTTTCACTTGCAACATCCCCTGCTGCTTTCCCCATTTCTAGGAAAGATAGCATAGAAGATTACAGTTGGTGATCACATGATCATAGGGTGCTTGGCAACTGGGTATGCAAAAGCATTCTTTCCTATCAATTTGAATGCTCATTAAATGACCAATCATTAAGGAAGGACTAAGTCCATGATTCAGTTTTTTCCCCATCATTCCTGGTTGTTTATCATACTTAATGAAGCTACAGGGAACTATACTTCAGCAGCATTTGTAGGAAGAGATGTGTCCCTCATCATTGTGCCACATAAGAGGGATTCTCAGGACAGCTCCAATGCAGTGGAGAACCTAATATGCAGTGGTGAAATTCTACCACCTCCACCCACCTTGGCGGAGTTGGTAGGGACGATTGAAAAAGTTCAGTGAACTGAACTGATTCAAAGTTCATTGACACAGAGGGTTCTGTGCATGCACAGAAGAGGCACATGTGAGTGCGCTCACATCTCCCAGCAGGTAGTGAAGGTAAGTGCATTTTACCTCCGCTAATATGCCTTTTATTTTATTAGCTTGCCAGATGATAGTTTTCTCTGTTCCCCTTATTATTTTTATTTGCAATTTGCTAACAATTTTACATTTTTTATTTTAATTTGCTTATGAGCTACAAACAATCATATTATACATTATTTTCCTTATTTGAAAACTAGTTGAAAATAGCTGCATAATTTTTTTTAATGTCTTTTTTGGCAGAGTTCTGGAGCTTTGACTGGTGTGCCAATTTCTGGGGTGAGTTTCTTAAATAAAGCTAGGATATTTTAATATAATTTTTGCCAAGTATTAGAATCTTCAACCATATTTATTTGATATAACTTGTTTTATTAAATTTAATAAGAAAATAAAAAAGTAATGTGTGACAAAAATATAGTAATTATTTTTGTTATGTTTCCAAGTACGGATGTGGAACAGATGAATTTATTTAAAATGATCACAAATTCATAAAGCTAATCAAAGTAATCATATTCCTTAAGAACATAATGCAAAATCTTGTCATATAAATTGGATGTCCACTAAACAATTACCGCACTTTTTGGAGATGCACCAGAGCATAAGACATTAGTTTTGGGGGAGGAAAATTTTTGGGGGGGATCTGCCTAACAAGTATTCATCTGGCTAGCATCCTTAGTCTGGTCAGCTTCAACACATTTTATCCCCTGATTAGGGCTTTAAAAAAAACCTTATTCGGAGAGAATAATAACGAAAGAGCCTGCAAGCAGGCAAGAGCTGGGAACATCATTAGCACCTCGTTAAGGCTGGAAAGAAACTTATTCGGAGCAAGTAGAACAATGGGGAAAAAAGCCTGCAAAGACTTAAGGCTGGAAAAACATTCTTTGGAGAAAGTAACAATGAAAAAAGCCTGCTAAGTGAAAGCTGGGAAGATTGTTAGCATCTAGTTAAGGCTAAAAAAAAGCTTTGAAAAAAGCTACATTCAGAGTATAAGATGCACCCAAATTTTCAGCATCATTTAGGGAGGAAAAAGGTGTACTGTATCTTATACTCTGAAAAACACGGTATGTTTGCAAAGTGACTAAATATAATGATCTAAACTTTTGTCTATGGAGATTCTTAGTTATCCAGGTCATAGTTATCCCAAAAGTGCTTTTTCAAGAGGCAATTGGACTTTCTGTTTTTTCTTTGAAAACATTTCCCCTCCCCTTGGTCTGATGGTTTGAAAAGAGGGGTCAAAATTGAACATTTCTCTCTCAACAAAGGGGGAGGAATATGATATAATCTATGTCCAGTCTACAACACAGTTCTTACAACAGTTCCAAGAAGGCTCCACCCCCATTTGCACCATTCAGGTGATACTGAGGACACAGATAAACCTCCAGATGGCCTTAACAACTTGCTAAAAGAATGCAAATGATCATCTGTCTGCAAGGAGTATAAATCCTTCCATTCCCCACCATCCAGTCAGAGCTGAAGAAGTTTCTTGGATGAGAAGTGAAAGGTCTTGAAAGAAAAATCAGAAAGTCCAGCTGCCTCTTGAGAAAGTTCTAAACATTTCTTGATAGTATATGTAAAGAAAATCAGCCACAATTATTCCTCTAAAAAGAACCTAATTTGATTATATAAATAAATTAATTAATAAATTTTTTTGGTTAAATATTATTGAATTATTTATTTTTCCAGTGTTTAGGTGATCAGTCTGCTGCATTAGTAGGACAAATGTGCTTCAAGGATGGCCAAGCAAAGAATACGTAAGATTAATATGAAATATCATATTATAGACTTATTGCAGAAAGGAAAATCAATACAATTTTAGCTGACCTTAGATATGTGCAGATAAAGCTATCTTTTTTTTCTGTTTTTTGGTTAATTTCAGTGTTACAAAATTTTGGATCTTTAATAAAATATCCATAGGAATAAAAGTGGTGATCCATTTATTCAGCATGTAAACATTGGACATTTGTCTTTTAACAACCAAAACTACACAGTGTGCACATTTGTTAGGCAAATTGTATTTTTGAGAATTTTATTATTGAACAACCACGGTGTTCTTGGTCAATCCAAAATGTTACTAAATCTCAAATCTGAATATTTAAGAAAATAAAAATGAGGTTTTGACTTTCCCAGAATGTGTGCAAAATTATTGGGAATTATTATGCAACTAAATAAATCAAAATTTGCCCATCTCAGTTGTTTATTTTCCTCTCTTAAAATGAGAATAATAAACAAACAACTCAAAATGTACAAATAAACATTTTTGACATTTCAAAAAATAAAGTCCGGTGACCAGTATAGCCAACCATCTTTTCAATAATAGTCATAAACCTTCAATTCATGGAGTCTGTCGGTTTCTTGATCTGTTGACAATTAACTTTTTGTGTAGCAGCAACCAGCCTCAGCAACCAGACACTGTTCAGAGTGGTGTTCTTTACCGGCTAGCTTTGAAGTAGAATACTTTGATGCATGCAATGGAACATTGTCCTGCATAAACATCATGGTCTTCTTGAAAGATGCAGACTTTTTCTTGGACCACTGCTTGAAGAAAGTGTCTTCTAAAAACTGGCAGTAGGTTTGGGAGTTGATTGTGAGTCCATCTTCAACCCAAAAAGGTCCACTAGCTCATCTTTAATAATAGCAGCCCATGCCAGTACCCTACCCCCACCTTGCTGCCGTCTTGAGTCAAAGTGGAGCTCTGTACTCATTAACTATTTGTAAAGGGTTTTGATTATATATGAAAACTGATATGGAAGCGATTAGGAGAGATTTGAAACATTTCAGCCTATTCAATGTGAAATACAGTGATCCCCCGTTTATTGCGTCCCCAACCATTGCGAACAGGGTACTTCGCTATTTTTCAACCCGGAAGTCAAAAATACCATCTACGCATGCGTGCCGGGCACGCATGCGTAGATGGCAGCGGCTTCCCTGGGTCTTCCCCCTTTTGCTGGCGTCAGCGAGGAGTTTCCCCACCGCCCACGCAAACTCCTCGCTGCCGCTCGCCCGCCCTTCGCCTGCCCACGCCGTTCGCTCCCCCCTCTTGCTGTCGGGAGGGCGAGAAGCCCTCCCCAGCACCCGCTCGCCCGCCCTTCGCCCTGGCGGAGAAATTCCAGCCCCCACCTGGTCCCGCCCGATCCTCCTCCCTGAGGCAGCTCGCCCTCCCATGGCCGCTTCCTCCACCCTCTATTGCAAGCCTCTCTTCTCCCATATTCTGCCCCCCTCCCAGCTTCCAAGCCGCATTCGCCTTCCTCCGCCACCACCAGCATCCAGCTCCCGGCCAAGCAGCCAGGAAAGCCGAGCCGGGCGTGGCGGGGAACATCGGCGCGGGAGGCAGGAGACGGCCGCCGTCACCGCCATACGCGGCTCGGCTTCCCTGGCTGCTGCTCCGGTCGCCCGATCGTCTCCTGCCTCCCGTGCCGATGTTCCCTGCCAAGCCTGGCTCGGATTCCCTGGCTGCTTGGCCGGGGGGGGGGGGGGCTCGGCCGAAAGGAGCTGGAGACGCAGAGCTGAACACACCCCTTCATCCCCAAAGGCCGGCCTTTTTGTCTGGGAGGGAAGATGATGTGCCGGTGGCACAGGGGCGAGGGGCGGGAGGCAAATCGCTGCGTCTCCAGCCCCTTTTGGCCGAGCCCCCCCCCCTCCGGCCAAGCAGCCAGGGAAGCCGAACTGGGCTTGGCGGGGAACATCGGCACGGGAGGCAGCTTCTGCCGGACATGGGCAATGGGCGGGACAGAGAAGCGGGGAGAATCAGGAGGCTCCTTTGGCAGCTGGGGGCTGCCTGGCTTTGTTGTTTTGGCTGCAGCGGGTGCCAGGCAGCCTCCAGCCGCCAAAGGAACCTCCTGATTCTTCCCGCTTCTCTGTCCCGCCCATTGCCCGTGTCCGGCAGAAGCTGCTGCCTTATTGCTCTTTGCCGGCGGGATGCAAAGTGCTGGGGTGGGAGGGTGTCCTGACAGCCCCCCCACCCATATGCTTCGCCTCCCGCCGGGCAAGAGCGCTCGGGTGGCAACTTCTTCTAGATACGGGCGATGTCCACGCTCTCTCTCGGCGCTTTCGAGCCGAGTCCGTGAGCGAGTTCGCTCCCGGACTCGGCTCGAAGGCGGCGAGAGACAGCGACAAGGAACGGGCCTGTCCACGCTCTCTCTCGGCGCTTTCGAGCCGAGTCCGTGAGCGAGTTCGCTCCCGGACTCGGCTCGAAGGCGGCGAGAGACAGCGCCAAGGAACGGGCCTGTCCACGCTCTCTCTCGGCGCTTTCGAGCCGAGTCCGTGAGCGAGTTCGCTCCCGGACTCGGCTCGAAGGCGGTGAGAGACAGCGCCAAGGAACGGGCCTGTCCACGCTCTCTCTCGGCGCTTTCGAGCCGAGTCCGTGAGCGAGTTCGCTCCCGGACTCGGCTCGAAGGTGGCGAGAGACAGCGCCAAGGAACGGGCCTGTCCACGCTCTCTCTCGGCGCTTTCGAGCCGAGTCCGTGAGCGAGTTCGCTCCCGGACTCGGCTCGAAGGCGGCGAGAGACAGCGCCAAGGAACGGGCCTGTCCACGCTCTCTCTCGGCGCTTTCGAGCCGAGTCCGTGAGCGAGTTCGCTCACGGACTCGGCTCGAAGGCGGCGAGAGACAGCGCCAAGGAACGGGCCTGTCCACGCTCTCTCTCGGCGCTTTCGAGCCGAGTCCGTGAGCGAGTTCGCTCCCGGACTCGGCTCGAAGGCGGCGAGAGACAGCGCCAAGGAACGGGCCTGTCCACGCTCTCTCTCGGCGCTTTCGAGCCGAGTCCGTGAGCGAGTTCGCTCCCGGACTCGGCTCGAAGGCGGCGAGAGACAGCGCCAAGGAACGGGCCTGTCCACGCTCTCTCTCGGCGCTTTCGAGCCGAGTCCGTGAGCGAGTTCGCTCCCGGACTCGGCTCGAAGGCGGCGAGAGACAGCGCCAAGGAACGGGCCTGTCCACGCTCTCTCTCGGCGCTTTCGAGCCGAGTCCGTGAGCGAGTTCGCTCCCGGACTCGGCTCGAAGGCGGCGAGAGACAGCGCCAAGGAACGGGCCTGTCCACGCTCTCTCTCGGCGCTTTCGAGCCGAGTCCGTGAGCGAGTTCGCTCCCGGAATCGGCTCGAAGGCGGCGAGAGACAGCGCCAAGGAACGGGCCTGTCCACGCTCTCTCTCGGCGCTTTCGAGCCGAGTCCGTGAGCGAGTTCGCTCCCGGACTCGGCTCGAAGGCGGCGAGAGACAGCGCCAAGGAACGGGCCTGTCCACGCTCTCTCTCGGCGCTTTCGAGCCGAGTCCGTGAGCGAGTTCGCTCCCGGACTCGGCTCGAAGGCGGCGAGAGACAGCGCCAAGGAACGGGCCTGTCCACGCTCTCTCTCGGCGCTTTCGAGCCGAGTCCGTGAGCGAGTTCGCTCCCGGACTCGGCTCGAAGGCGGCGAGAGACAGCGCCAAGGAACGGGCCTGTCCACGCTCTCTCTCGGCGCTTTCGAGCCGAGTCCGTGAGCGAGTTCGCTCCCGGACTCGGCTCGAAGGCGGCGAGAGACAGCGCCAAGGAACGGGCCTGTCCACGCTCTCTCTCGGCGCTTTCGAGCCGAGTCCGTGAGCGAGTTCGCTCCCGGACTCGGCTCGAAGGCGGCGAGAGACAGCGCCAAGGAACGGGCCTGTCCACGCTCTCTCTCGGCGCTTTCGAGCCGAGTCCGTGAGCGAGTTCGCTCCCGGACTCGGCTCGAAGGCGGCGAGAGACAGCGCCAAGGAACGGGCCTGTCCACGCTCTCTCTCGGCGCTTTCGAGCCGAGTCCGTGAGCGAGTTCGCTCCCGGACTCGGCTCGAAGGCGGCGAGAGACAGCGCCAAGGAACGGGCCTGTCCACGCTCTCTCTCGGCGCTTTCGAGCCGAGTCCGTGAGCGAGTTCGCTCCCGGACTCGGCTCGAAAGCGCCGAGAGAGAGCGTGGACAGGCCCGTTCCTTGGCGCTGTCTCTCGCCGCTTTCGAGCCGAGTCCGTGAGCGAGTTCGCTCACGGACTCGGCTCGAAAGCGCCGAGAGACAGCGCCCCCCGGACCCCCAACCCGGGTTTGGGGGGCTGCTAGGAAGCCCTCCATGCCGGCGGCAAACAGCCGCGCCGCCCCCAATCTTCGGCTCCTCGCTAGCGCTGTGGGAGTAAAAACACCATCTGCACATGCGCAGACGGTGTTTTTACTTCCGCATCGCTACTTCGCGAAAACCCGCTCGTTGCGGGGGCTCCTGGAACGGAACCCTCGCAACGAGCGGGGGATCACTGTACTAGAATTCGGAACAGCTTAAATGGGGTTTTAGCTAATAGTATATTTCTATAGCATTAAAAAATTGGGCAGCTATTTTTATTCAGATGTCAAAAGTGAAGGTGGTAGCATTGTATTCTATAACTTCCTGAAAATGATTTATTGTAAAACAATTTGATGTTGTTGTTATAATTTTTATTGTACTGTGATTGGAGAGGGAAAAAAATTCTTTGCCAATACATTTATTGCAATCCTGTTGACTGTTGGCAAAAAATGCTTAATTGGTTTATTTATTTATTTTATTTATTGTTAGAGTTGAAAGGGACCATGCAGGTCATCAAGTCCAACCCCCTGCCTGAGCAGGAATCCTAAAGCACCCCAGCCAAGTGGCAGTCCAATCTCCTCTTGAAGGTGGTTTGGCATGATTTGTTTCTGACAAACCGGTGCTGGCTATTGGATATAATGTTGTTTGTTTCTAGGTAGTGGCAAAGTTTTTTTAAAAATTATTTTCTTCAGTATTTTTCCAGGTATAGAAGTCAGACTGATTGGTCTGTAGTTGCCTGGGTCAGTCTTTTTACCTTTTTTGTGGATAGGGACTACGTCAGCTCGTTTCCAATCTTCCGTAAGGACTCCAGTGGTCCAGGATTTTTGATAGGAGAATTGGTTCCGCAATGGTGTCTGCCAGTTCTTTTAGGACTCTGGGGTGAACTCTGTCTGGCCCTGGTGATTTGTACTCATTGAGCTCCCACAAGTAGTCCCTTTGTTCTGCCGGGCTCTATGGTATAAGTCTTCCGAAAATTCAAGGATACAAATTTCAGACACACACACGTTTGAAAATTCAAAAACAAAGTTCTTTATCACAAAATTCAAAAGAAACAAAGCACCCTTTTTGTATTGCAAAGAGCTCTCGTGCCAAAACAACCTTGTAGGCTGTAATCAGCCCTTAAGTACTTAGCTAGCAGCTGTGAAGGAACGTTACAGCCCTCCTTCTCCCACGAAGTGAGACACACACACACTTTGCTCTGCTTTGGTTTCAAAGTCGTGAAAAATCAACAAAGTCTGGAAACAGCAAGGCACGATCCTGAAGAAACAATCATCAGATACACAATGGCCAAACTAGCACGCTGCTATTTATATCAGCAGCTCTAATTGCTGGAGCTCTACCCAAACACAGGTGGCCTCTCTTATCTCCTGTAATATTTCCTCAATTGGTCTCTGATGCATAATTCTGCGCCTGCGTGGGTCTAACACTTTGTCATCCGAATCGACTGAAGATAATGGAGATTGGCTTCCTGGGCTGTGTGCCAAGCCCCCCTCTTCCAAATCACCCCCACCTTCTTCGTCCGAGGAAACTGCACTACCTGACTCTGCCGGCAACAAAACAGGCCTATGATATGTTGACATTTCCCCTGCATCCACCTCCACATTCCCTGGGGCAGGAGCTGGGCCAGAGCCAACCACAACACCCTTATTGTGTTTTTCTCTATGTTGAGTTCGGTTACGGGGCTATTTGTTGCAGACTTGCAGGTTGGTTGGTAGGTGGTCTCACTGATGCAAAGTAGGTGTTGAGCAGCTGTGCTTTGTCTCTGTTGTCTGTGATTTCATTAACGTCTTCATTTTTTAGTGTAGTGACTGTTTCCTTGATATTCTTCTTGTTGTTTATGTGCTGGAAGAAACTTTTGTTGTTGTCTTTGACTTTTGTTGCAAGGTATTGTTCGTGTTGGGCCTTTGGTGTTTTTATTTTTTGTTTGCAGGTTTTGGCTGTTTGCTGATATTCCACTTTGGTTATGAGTCCTTCTTACCATTTTTTGTATTTGGCTTTTTTTTCTTTTATGTTGTCTGCGAGTTCTTTGTTTAGCCAAGCTGGATTCATTTTGGTTTTCCTGTTTTTCTTTTTCATGGGGATTGTATTGTTTTGGGCATCTATGATACTGTTTTTTAGACCCTCCCAGGCTTCCTGTGTGGTTTTACCCTTTAGAAGTTCCTTCCAGCTTTTTTTCCCCAGGTTCGCTCTGAGGGTCTGGGACTCTAGTGGTGTTGGGTACAGCAGTTGGTGATTATAATATGTTGAATTTAAGGATGACATGGTCACTCTCACCCAGTGTCCCTTCTTCTTCAATTCCCTCTATCATCTCTTCCCTGTTTGTTAATATTAGGTCAAGTATTGCAGTCCCTCTGGTTCCTGTTTCCACTTTTTGGGTTAGAAAGTTATCAGCGAGACTGGTGAGAAATCTATCAGACTTTCCACTTGGTGCTGAGTTTGTTTTCCAGTTAATGTCAGGGTAGTTAAAGTCTCCCATTATTGTTGTGCTATGCTTGTTGCATATTTCTGTTAGTTGGCTTGTAAAGAGATTGTCCATTGTACCTGTTTGGTTTGGTGGTCTGTAGTATACTCCAATTGTAGTGTTGCACTTCTTTTCTTTTATACTAACCCATATGATTTCTAGGGGGTTATCTTCTTTGGTTGGATATAGTTCTTTGGCAGTGTAGTGGTCTTTTATGTAAAGTGCAACTCCACCTCCTTTCTTGTTTGACCTGCTTTTCTTGAAGAGGTTGTAACTCTTTATCTACGTGTTCCAGTTGTGTGTTTCGTTCCACCAGGTTTCTGTAATTCCAATTAGATCGTGTTGCCCCTCGTGTATTAGTAATTCCAATTCGTCCTGTTTGTTCCCCAGGCTTTGTGCGTTTGTGTACAGGCATTTGTGTCTGATTCTGGATGGGCATTTTTTATCCTCTGATTTATTTGTGGGCTTGACTTGTTCCCCTTCCTTGTTTTGTTTGTTGTTCAATCTTTTAGTTTGGTCACCCTCCCCTCTTGGGTCTAGTTTAAAGCCCTCCTGATGAGTTGGCCTAATCGATTTCCTAGGAGGTTCTTCCCAGCCCTAGTGAGCTGTAGCCCATCTCTTGCTAGAAACCCTTCTTGTATGCCATGGTCGAGGAAACCAAAGTTCTTTTGGTGACACCATCTCCTTAGCCAATAGTTTATTTGTGGGATTTTGTGTTCCCTGGCCGGGTGTCATCCTCTTATGGGTAGAATGGAAGAAAAAACAACCTGTGCACCTATCCTTTTGGCTGTATTGCCCAAATGGTCATAGTCTTTCATTATTTGATTCATGTCTTTTCCTGTGTCACTTGTTCCTGCATGAATCACCAGTAGAGGGTAGTAGTCCTAGGGTTTTAATATTTTGGTAAGGTTTTGTGTTATGTCAGAGATTTTGGCTTCAGGAAGGCAGCATACCTCTCTGGATTGATTGTCTGGTCTGCACATGGCAGGTTCATTTCACCTGAGAATTGAGTCTCCAATTACCAGCACTCTTCTTTTTTTTTTGGTTGGGTTGGGGAGGGCGGGGTTAGCTTTCGTTGTGGAGGCATTTGGTGGTGTTGTGTTGTGCTTGGTTCTTGGTGGTTCCTTGTCAGGTTATTGCTGATTTCCTTCTGCCAGGAGTACTGAATACTTGTTGCTTGTAGGCAGTGGGGTTGGGAGGAAGTGGGTTGGAATTGGTAGAGGTTTTGTATTTGGTTTGTTTTTTCTTCTTTGGGTTATGTGTATCCAGTCATTTACTATCTCGGGGGAGTTGATTTGGCTTTGCTCGACTGGGGTGTTGATTTTGTTGGGAGTGTGTTGGTCTTTCTCATTTTGATGTTGGTGTTTCAGGGTTCTTAGATTTTTCTCTAAGTTTTCAATTTTTTCTTCAAGTAATTGGATTAGTATGCACTTGTTGCAAGTAATGTTTTGGAAGTTTGAGGGGAGGAGTGTGTACATAGAGCACAGTCTACAGCTCACTATGGAGTCAGTTCCATCTTCATCTTTGCTTATGGGGGGTATGTCTCCCATGTGCATGGTTGGTATGTCTTCTCCGTGTGTGTGTGTGGATCGTTCTTCGTGTGTGTGGAAAGTTGCAGGGTGGGTGAGGGAGAATGCAGTGATGGCAGTTCTGCTTTTAGTGTACTAGGCATGATTGGGGTTCAGTGTCCAGTTGTGTCTGGTGGTGTTCAGATGGGTGCTGTTAATGTGTTATTATTGTGCTTTTTGTTGTGTTTATGTTTTTGTTGATATATTTGCTGTTAGTTGTTTTGAATTTGTTGTTATTTGTTGCTTGTTTCTTTTCTTTCTGGTGAGTTCAGAATACGTTTATGTAGGGTTGGGGTTTTTTTGTTGGTTCTACCAGGTTCTGGTCACTGATCTCTTTTGTTCTTGTTGTTTTGTTGGCCATGTGGTCTGTTGGCCCTTAATGGCGACCAGTCAGCTCCCTGGGGTCCGTAGAAGTCGGGTTGGGGATTGAGGGGAATCCCTTGGTGCTTTGAGAGGGGTAATTGGCTGGGCGTTGGGGCTCTGAGAAGGGCTTGATCCGGAGGCTCAGGGGGAATCCAAATGCCCTTGCTACTCTTTAGAGGGATCAGCTGGACATCAGGGCTCTGCTGGGCTCGATCCGGAGGTTCTGGGGGAAGCCGCCTGGTCTCGCTGTTCTTGGGGGGGGGAATCAGCTGGGCATAGGGACTCTGGAGAGCTTGCGGAAGAGCTCCAAAGGCTCAGGAGGTCTTGCCGCTCTTGGGGGGGGGATCAGCTGGACGTCGGCGCTCTGTGGGGCTCGATCCGAGGGTTCCAGGGTAGCCACCTGGAAGAGATATTTCTCGGTCTTGCAATAACAATGTTACGATTTCTTTTCTACATTAAAATGGATTTGTTCTTGTTCCCACTTCTTGTCCCTGAAAAAAAACCCAAAGATTTTGAACTTGGAAGCGTGGAACAAGACTCAATGAGGCAATTAAATCAGTATTGGTTGTATATTTGAAAACTTCAATCTTCAGATACATCTCAAGCCTGCGAGGTCAATCAAGTCTCCGACTCCTCTTGCTCGAGCTGCCGCCGGCGCTGACCTTTGCTTTGTAAGGTTCTGTGATCATGCCCCAATATCATAGCAATTTCAAGAGTGCTACATTTAAAAGACTTTTTAAATAAATTTTGACTTTTCAGAGTTTAGTTAAATCTCTTTTTTATCAGTTAAATCTCCATTTTGCTTGAGGAAAAGAAGCTGCTTAATAATTATACACACCTTGATATAGGGTTTGGATCTTCTTATGCCACATCTTCCCTCATTATACAAATACACATCGCCTGATATGCTTATAGCCTGTGGAAGATGTGTATAAAAATGAAGATATGGTCAAAATACTCACTTGCCTAATAACTGTGCACACAAACTATAGAGCAGTGATGGCAAACCTTTTTGTTGTTGCCTGCCAAAAATGGCAGTGCAAGCACCATTACCCATAATGCAACATGCCACCTACATGTGCACGCAACTCCACCGCTACCTTCACTGTGGATGTGCAAAATGAGCTGCAGCCAGATCGATGCCCCTGCATAGTCCTCACCATGTCTTCAGCCAGATGATCTAAGCCAGGGAAGGAACAGAGGGTGGGGCAGATGGCCATCCAGTCAGCAGATGCTAGCCCTTATGCCTGAGCTGGCTCCCAGTATTCCTTCTGTGCATCCCCACCACCCCAGAAAACCACTGGCAGCTACGGGGGAAAGGGCAAGAGCTACTAGCCACCTCATACACACCTTGCTCTCCTCCCGGGATTCCCTTGCACCCAGTGAAGGGCTACCAAAATTTTTACTACCTCACTGTGGGTGTGGCTTATGCAGGACACCCTGCATTTCCTTTCAACATCTTTCAGTGTAAATTGGGTGTTCAGGGATGGAACTCCATTTGCACCACCCTACTGTGTCCCCCCCCTGTCCAGGCAGTAGCCCACCCCTGCTCACACCCCCATCTTCTTATCAGCCTTTGCCACTACTGCTGCTTCTACGAGCACACACACCTGACAGATTTATTTTTTTTTAAAAACCAAAATACAAGGGGGAGAGGGCGGTCAAGCCAGCATTCTCAAAACCTGGAGCAGGTGAGTGGGCAGGCCACCTGGGGTGCTCTCCTCACTTTAATGGCCATGGTGGGCTTTGGCAGCATGTTTCCCCACTTTGGGAGGGAGGCTAACTTGCGAACTTGACTTTTAGGCTCCCTCCTACTGGGCGGCAATGGCGCTGGGGGGAGAAGGAAGGCAGTAGCGGCGGCACAGCTCTGGCTCCATTTTCAGGCCAGTCGCCGCCTCCCCTTCCCTTCCTGTCAGACTTCCAACCACTGAGAAGGTGAATATCAGAATCCGGGCTGCCAAGCACTGCCTGTGTTTTCTGTCACCTCCTGCTTCTTCCTGGTTGCTTCACCCTTAGCCAGGGACAGGGTTTCCTTGAAGATGTTCCAAAATCCAAGCAGGAAAAGGGAGAAAAGGAACCAAGTCTCCCAGCAAGGAGAGCAAGATCTGGAAGGCAGGCAAGCCTGGCCGTAGCCTTCCCTTCCTCTATCGGCACCAGGTGATCACTGGAGCTTTTCAGGTCTCAATTTCCTTGCAACAACTGTGGTGCTGGCAGGAAAATGAACTGGCCAGTGGCTCCATAGGGAAAGATCTCATGCCAACCGTTTCTCAGGAGCAATCAAAGGGGTGCTGGGATCAGGGCCCTGGTTTGGTGGGTGGGGGAAAAGTGGCTGGGAGCAGGGTGTGCATGGCAGGAGTGTTGAAGGGGCCGGTGGAACTTATGGTTGGCAAAGCAGCCAAGAGTGAAGCACAGAAGAGCTGCCTTCCAAAGGAATCCGGCCAGGCCCTTTGGGCAGGGTGGCTGAGACCTCCCTGCCTCTGCCAGCCTCTATTTTTAGCAATTCCAGAGGTGGCCAGCAATGAGACTGGAGGCTTCGCCCAGTTGGTGGCCACTCTGGTCTCATGAATGTAGCCAGGGCACCTTAAGGTGCGGCTGAGACAGCCGCCAATTCTCAGTGCTTTTTGCTGGGAAGGGGCTAGCCAGCCAGCCCAGATGAATCTCAGATGATGGGTCCAACTGCAATCCATGCAGCACCTCCTCCCAGTCCCTGCTATGCCTGCTGCCAGCTGAGCTGAGGAAGGAGCAAAGGCAGGGCAGGTAGCCACTCAGCTAGCAAATGCTGCCCCATGCATTTAAGCTGGCTCCCAATATTTCTCATGTGCAGCCCCGCCACGCCAGAAAAGAACCAGCAACTGCAGGGGGGAAGGGCAAGAGCTACGCACTCCCTTGCGCACCCTGTATTCTCTGCCTTCACTGCTGCTGCTGTGAAATAGAGGGTGGCAGAGGCAGGGAGGGTTTCAGCCACCCTGCCCAAAGGGCCTGGCTGGATTCCTTTGGAGGATGGCCCCTCTGTGCTGCACTCTGGGTTGCTTTGCCAGCCATCGGCCCTACCATCCCTTGATGAGCTCCTGCTACATACGCCTTGCTCCCATGATCTTTCCCTATGAAGCCACTGGCCAGCTCACTTGCCTGCCTGCCTGCACTACAGTTGTTGCAGAGCGAGATCCGAAAGGGTTTGGTGAGCACCTGATGCCAACGGAAGAAGGGGAGACGACGGCGAGGCCCGCCTGCCTTTCGGATCTTGCTCTCCTTGCTGAGAGACTCAACAGTTTTTATTCTTTTCCTGGTTCCAGACCCCAACGAACACCCATTCTTTCAGGCAAAATGGAGTTTGCCTGTCACACACTTGCAGACTGATTCCAACCCTGTTGGCATCCCTTACTTTTTGTGTGCCTTCATAGCTGATCTGCCAGACCCTTTTGGCTCTGACACCAGGAAATGACTGACATTGCCTGACTTCATCCCATTGGCGGGACAGCTTGGCTCTGACACACGCACAGCTTTTGGAGGAGGCTTTTCTGAAGCCTGGGAAGGGCAAAAATGGCTTTCCACCTCCAGAAGGCTGAAAATCAGCTCGTCAGCATGTGCATGCACACTGGAGCTGATATAACGCCTCGCATCAACTCGGATATGGCTCCGCATGCCACCTGTGGCATGCGTGCCAAAGGCTTACCATCATGGATATAGGGAGTATAGGAATAGGAAATGTGGACATTTAGATTGTTGCTCTTCATGAATAGCTTTAGAGTGATTTTTAATTGTAAGGTTTTTTTATATGTATCTGCGGCAGGTTCATCTTAAGCAACTTAGCTGAAGAATTACATTCTGTTTTCAGATGTACTTCAGTAACTTGTTTTCCCCCCCATTGTAGGTATGGAACAGGCTGCTTCTTACTCTGCAATACAGGCCATAAGGTTGGTGCTATGAGTGAAACAAGTTGCTGTTTTTCAAAGAAATAGACCTTAATTGTATATTTTTTTAAAACACGGTTCAGGTATGTTCTCTTTGTCTTTAATGTCTTCTATATAATTTTTAAATAATTTCAAATTCATGTAGCCATTCATCTCACAAAAGGCAAGTCAGAATTACGTTGTAATAGGACTCCTGGTTCAGGCTTTAGCTGCATAATATTTTTGAGAAAATGATTAGTATGAAACCCTTAAAAGTGATACCCATATTAGAAAATTAATATATTAGTCAATGTTTAAGGCAACAGAAGAAGAATTATTTTAGTATTTTGGCAATGCCCATCTTTAACAGTTGAAATAGCCAATTAGAGTTCTAGATAAGTAATTTAATATAACTAAAAAATATTGTTTATTAAGTTGTCAAAAATCATAATTCTCCCATGAAATATTTATTGGTTAGTAATTAATACTTTAAACTTTCCACTTCAATTTCAAAATTGTACATGACTATTATACTATTTCCTATAAAGCAAAAATAAGTAATAAGTAATATTTTCTTTTTCTGTTTTTCTCAGCCTGCACTCTCTGAGCACGGCCTCTTAACCACTGTGGCTTACAAATTGGGCAGAGACAAGGCTGTATGTTATGCATTAGAAGTAAGTCTATTTATTCATTGCAGGCATTTTGGTATTTCAATTTCAGTGAGTGCACAGCAGCCACTTATTTATAGGTAAACACTCTCATGTTGCTATAGTATATTTATCAGAGATTGTTGCATAAAATTAAATCCAGAAGCACATACAGATAACTGATTCAGTTGGATTCGTTAACTTCTATATATATATATATATATATATATATATATATATATATATATATATATATATATATATATGTTTTCGTAAATTTTCACGGGTATATGTATGTAGATTGTTCTGAGTTCGGGTTTTGCCCTATGTAATGTTTTGCATGTCTATGCGACGTTTCGGTGAAATCACATTCACCATCTTCAGGCTGGAGTTCCAATCTTTGTGTTGTTGTAAATGGAATATTATATTTTTATATATTTTTATATATTTATATATATTTTTATATATATATATATATATATATAAATAAATACCACAAGTAGTGTGCTTCTTCAATATAGTAGCAGTTATAAGAAAAATACAAGCAACTTTTAATTTAGTGTTCAGAGAGTACAGAGTGGCTTGAGCCACACCTAGCCTTTTGGTTTCAGTTTTGATTCTCTGCCCAGACTCAGATGTGTTTAGCTCCCATTGGCTGACTTAGTTCGTATGCCTATTCATTGGCTGACCTTGTTATCCCAGTTCATGAATATCTTCACGTCTTTGATGTCAGCATCATTTTATGTGGCTCTGAGAAAAAATGTCTACTTTGAGTAGTTCATATATATATAAATCTAATTGATTACAAGTAATGTGGACGCAGTGAAAAGATACAGTATTTGAAGGGGTAGAAATCCTTTATGTACTGGTAATTTCAGAATCATTTCACGTGTGCAAGTCAAACAGGTTTTCAACTAGACTGAGTTTCCATTTTAATTATGAATTAAAAGACTATTTAAGACTGCTTTAAAAATAGTTATAAGAGCTGCAAAAATTTATGACTAGGACATGGGCAGCATATACATTTAATTAAGTAAATAAATAAATAAATAGACCTGCATCAATTTTAATATATATTTAGATGCTATATAGTAAGAACAATCATGAAGTAATACATGAAACAATTTTAGTCTGTCTTTTTGTTTTAGGGCTCTGTTGCTATTGCAGGAGCTGTTGTTCGTTGGTTGAGGGATAATCTTGGTATTGCAAAATCTTCAGAAGAAGTAGGTGAGTATAGCTTTTTAATTTATTGTAAATCTGTAAGAATGCAGGGACTCAGCCGCTGCTCGTCCACCGCCCACTCAGCTGTGTGGCTTGCAACAACTCTGCTGTGGGCGGCCTGTCCGCTTTCCTGCCCCCCCACTTTCCCATGCCCCTCGTGGCAGCTCTGCCAGAAGTGGCCTACCTGCTCCGCTGTACCACGAGCAACAGCTGTGCCACAAGCGGCTCACCCGCCGCTCCGCCCATTGTGGCTCCGCCAGGAGCAGCCTGCCCGTTTTGTGCCATAAGCAGCAGCTTTGCCATGAGCGGCCCATCTGCTCACCCACCCCACCACTCTGCCGCTTCACCTGTGGCGGCTCCACCACGAGCGACCTGCCCACTCTGCCACAAGCAGCAGCTCCACTTTGCCAAGAGCAGCAGCTCCGCTATGAGCAGCATGCCTCTTCTGCCCCCAGCCCTTATATTGTGCCTTGCTCCGGTGCTTGCATGATCTCCTGCAGGGTGCCGAGAAGATGGGGATGGCATGGGGAGCAGGCCAGGTGGCCCCAAGCTCCGTCCGCGCAGCCTGCTCTGTGCTCTCCTGTGCCACAGGCATTTCTTGGCATGGTGATGGTGCCCCGAGCAAGTTGTGGCCTTCAGGAGCATAGCACCGGTCTCAAAGTTCACGACTCGCTCGGGGCACCATCGCTGCGTGTGCTGAGATATACCTGCGGTGTGGGAGAGTAGGCCGTGCAGCCTGAACTCAGGCAGGTCGCTGTTGCTGTTGGCCCCAGCTGCTGCTCTAGGCACCGCAGCAAGATTCAGTTGCTGTGCATGCGCAGTAGCCAAAATCTTGTGTGAAGCAAGACTTGGGCAAAAATTGCTGATTTCTTTGCTTCCGCGCATGCAGTAATTTTTGCTAGAATTGCACCAGTTGCACATGCACAGCACATGCATGCCTGGTGGTAATGGAGCTGCATGTGCAGCTCCATTTCTGCTACCAGAGCGGCGTTACACACACACTCACACCACCCATTCTGGACAGAGCCCATCCCTGTTTAGATCCCTCTCTAAGCAGTTTACAATCTGAGTCCTCATTTTACCAACCTTGGAAGGATGGAAGGATGAGTCAACCTTGAGCCTACTGAGATTTGATCTGCCAAACTGCTGGCAGCCAGTGATCAGCAGAAGTAGCTTGCAGTACTGCACTGTAACCACTGTGCCACTGAGGCTTATGCCATTTTTAACCCTAGGTACCTAATTTTTGGGCTTGGGGACCCTGTATTTCTTCTGAAAATATAATAGTGAAATATGACTATTGCTAGTAGGAGTAGGAGTAATAATCACACAAACGAGTCTTCGGAGAGGGGCAGCATACAAGTCTAATAAATATTATTATTATTATTGTTGTTGTTATTATTATTATTATTATTGTTATTATTATTATTATTAAACTGTCAATTATTATAATTAATTAAAACTTCAATTCTACACAATTTTACTTGGGGGGGGGGAGAAGAAAGCTTAGTAAGATTTATTTTTGTTCAAGTCAGGCCATAAGCTTTTGTTTATGGATATTAATGATCTGTGAGAGCTATATTGTAGTTCAGCATATCCAGAAAATACCAACTTGTTGAAGATTATAGCATATATAAAATTTATAATTCTGCTTTCTGGTGCTATGTTTGTTATATAGATTAATGCACTCAACAGTTATTTATTCTAGAAATTACTTACATTATTTTTTGCAATTCCTTGTTTTTAAGTGACTATTTCTTGCAGAGATAAGTTTTCTATTTTGTATTTATCTTAGAGAAACTTGCTGCTGAAGTAGGCACATCTTACGGCTGCTACTTTGTTCCTGCATTTTCAGGATTATATGCACCATATTGGGAACCCAGTGCAAGAGGGTAAATATTATCTGATTGAATGTTAAATAGTATTTTTCTGGTATTCTGATAATAAAACAGAATTTATGAATGACCAACAACAAGATTGTTATGAAAGATTGAGTGTATATCCAGCTTTATGCCAAAGGAAAGTATCATTGCTGACATCTATATTCACTTCATTTGATATTCCCCAGCCCTGTACTCAGTTTTCCTTTAAAAATTAAACCAGATGTAAAAGAAGCTGACCTAATTGTTTTAGCTGACATAAATAATGATGCTTCAAAAGCATCTTTATTCCTGAGAATACTTTCTTGTCCACATTTATTTGAGAAATGGTAAAACTCCTTATGGCAGCTATTTAAAGGCATCTGCTGACCTTTATTCCATATTATAGATAACAATATATTGTTCAAATGCAGATCTACCAAAATCATACAAACAGTAGGGCAAAAATAATTTTAAAGAGTGAATGTTTTGTTTGAATTAAAGGTGTGTTAACCTGATTATGATTTATTGGATTCTTTCCCCAAATATCATTTTCCTTGACAAGGCCTGTACAAATTATATCAGAAGCAGCAGCGTATATGAACAAGAATTAAATGTCCAATTTTACTCTCTCGTTCAATTGGTGTGATTGCCGCATATGTAATGCCATACTATTAATCCGTAGTTGGATTCTATAGATCGGGGCTGTTAAAATCACAGCTTCCATGCCAGATCCATCACACGCTGACCACCCCTGCTTTAGTGAAGGGGGAAAAAGTCCCAATACATCATGTGATGCCGCTTTAACGATATATGTTTGACATCCTGTTAAGCTTCCAGGTAACATGTCCTATGAAATAAATCTTGTTTCATAGGACATGTTACCTGGAAGTTTAACAGGCATCCATTTTCCATTAGAGCAGTGGTTCTCAACCTGGGCGGTCAGGACACCTTTGGGGGTGGAATGACCATTTCCCTAAGACCATGGGAAAAGAAAAATTTTGGTATTTTTACAATCCGACCAATCAGGTGTTGACAGTGGGGTTGTCCCTCTGACCTTCCTGTCAATCAGCTTAAAGCTCTGTTGGGAGAATTGGTGGTAGACTTATGCTTGGGGCTAACCACAACATGAGGAACTGTATTAAGGGTTCACCGCATTAGAAAGATTGAGAACCACTGCATTAGAGTCTATATATTAGGAACATATCAAATTGGTAAGGGTGTAATTCTGACTCTGACCCAGATCCGAAATTACAGCCAATAAAAACCAAAAGACAAAAACATCCCCTGAGTCACAATCTCCAATCAATTCTCAGGCCATCATTCCAGTGTCTCCAAACTCCATCTTCCTCTAGCTGCAGCCATCTTCTCTGTTCCCACGGGAAAGAATGCCACCTAGACATAACATTCCCCCTTTATTTCTATAATCTTCCTTTAAACAATTAGAGGCTAGCCTAAATTCCTTTATTAGTGAACCTAAAAACTAAGAAAAGAATAGACAATAAAAAATGTCTACACAAATGTCATTTTCAGGGCTGACAGGCTGTCCCCATGAAGTGAAAAGAACTTCTTTCAAAGAAATAACCATAATAGATTATTTAAATTCTAATCTCCCTTGCCACCTCCAGGAATTCTCTTTGGCTTATAAACATTCCTCTCATGAAAACTATTTATTGATTTGTCAGCATTTATCTTGCAGCTTTTTAGCCATGTTACTTTTGAAATAGGGTATCCTTTCCAATGTATTAAATCCTATAATTGACCCTAATAGATTCTGGAATCTAAATAATAATAATAATAATAATAATAATAATGACAATAACAACAATAATAACAAACAACAGTAGTAGTAGTAATAATAATAATAATAATAATAATAATAATAATAATAATAATAATTATTATTATTATTATTAATTAGATGTGTATGCCATCCCTCTCCAAAGACTCGGGGCGGCTCACAACAACAATAATAACAATGTTACAATGGAAACAAATCTAATATTAAAAAACATCTTTAAAAAACATTTTTAAAAAATTTGTTTAACCTCTTAATGGGGTTTATTTTGCAAACAGTTTTTTCATTTTTTTTCCCAACACTCCATACATAAATCAATATACCCTAAATACAGCAACATTACAATAAAGTACATAGTTATACATTTTAATCAATCATTCATAAATTCTTTATATATAACACATTATTCCAGATCTATTTTACTAAAATGGTACTGCTTCTATAAAAAAGGGGGGGGGGGTCTAATTTTTTCTTCTGGGATCCTCACCAATTAATTTCCCCCAAAAAAATTCTTCCCCAATTGACCGCTATTAGCTTAATTTATTAAAATAGTTCTTTCTCTTGCCTTTTTATTTTAAGCCATATTGTCTACTGACTTTTCTTAATCTTTTTATTCATTCTTTATTTTCCTTATTCCATTTTATCATAATTGTTCTGGATTCTGGTAGAACTTCAGTTACATTGGGAATAACACTTTCTGAATGCAGGATTTCATAAACAAAAACTCAATTTTTATTCTCCTCTCCTCTGTATTCAAAGTGCATTACAGACAGTCACATTCCTCTGTCTATTATCTTTAGCAATTAGACCACACAAACATTCCTCCATGCCTCCTCCTTAAGATTTATGTCTATACAGAGTAGTTCAAAAGCACCAGGAATAGCTGTGAAATAACAAAGAATAAGCTAACTCACTCCGGAGCCAAAACAACACACATCCATGATGGATTTACAACATTGAAAAACTCTGCCCTTCTTCCCCGCTGGCACCCTGACGTGACGAATACATCACTCCAGTAATTAACCCATTCCTCCCTTTAATATCTTTTCCCTAACACTTGCTCCTTGCGTTTTTGAACTCTTCTGAAGTGAGGGTTTAACCAGCGATTGTCTGTCTCTTCCTCACTGGAGTCTGGACTCATAGCAACATCCTGTGGCTGGCCTCCCACCTGTTCTGATACCTGTAACCCAGGGCCTGGCACTAATTCATAAGCACTATCTGTATCAGAGTCATCTAACTCTTCACCATCCTCCAACTGACCAGGAGTACAGTAGTCCCTCACCTATCGCTGGTGTTACGTTCCAGACCTGGCCGTGATAGGTGAAATCCGTGATGGGGAATTTATCGACTGATAGTACTTATTTAAGTATTTATATTGTAATTGTTTGGTAAGTTTTCATTGTTTTAAGTGTTTATAAACCCTTCCCACACAGTATTTATTTTAAATACAGTATTTAAATACAGTATTTACAATTTTAGATATATATATATATATATTTTTAAACCTGCCGATCGAGTTCGGCGGGCTGTTTAAATCTGCCGATCGACTTCCTCAGAAACCCGCGATGAAGTGAAGCCGCAGTAGGTGAAGCGCGGTATAGCGAGGGACTACTGTATATACAGCAATAACTAAATGCTCCATAAGAATCAAAATTTATATAATTTTCTTAAGTTCTCATAATGCTTCTCACATCATTATTTTATCTATGTTATTCCAAGTCATTTAATTCTTCAAATCTCCACATAATGGATTTTTAAAATATATTTAAATCGATCTCCTATATAAAATATAAAATATAAAAATATCTTTGTTTTTCCATTTAATCTATTTCCACTTTCTCTAATTCTTAGTTTTCCACATTTATATTAATAATTAATTAATTATACAAAATCAACCTATATAAACAAAGCAGGAAATTCTTAACTATTAAATACATATATCAAATTCTAAATAGTTAACATTCTTATCACAATTAAATCTAAGGTAGTAATTGTAATAAAGGGAAAAATAAGAAGAGGGAAAAAACATTTCTATAACATTCCGACACCACTCATCTGCTTCCTTTTAATTTTTCAACTATTTCCTGTATAAATATTGTATAAATATTGTCTTCATCTCCATAACTTCTTCCCTTTCTTTCTTTTACCTTTATACAAAAAAGTTTTTTTCCCCACAATCCTTTTCTCTTCCTTAAATCTATCTTCTGTAAACTTCTCTTTCCCAAAACTATTTTTCTCCTTCTTAAGTCTGTTTCTGTATATCTGAAGTTTTGGGCCCAATGTACTTGCTTAGGAGAAAGCCTCCGAGGGTTCTTTAATGCTTCAAGGTTCTTATGATCAGTCCACACAAAGGGAATTGTTCCGCCTTCTAAGAAATGCCTCCATGTCACCAGTGCTACACATACAGCAAACACTTCCTTCTCTAAATGGCCCATCTCTTTTCGGTGGAGGTCAGGTTTTTTGGAAAGATATGCACATGGTAGCAGCTGTCCCTTTCCATTGTCTTGTAACAACACAGTTGCTATTGCCACATCACTGGCATCTGACTGAATCACAAACTTTCTCTCTGGGTTAGGGTATTGCAGGATTGGTTCCCTTGCAAAAAGTCTTTTGAGGGGGATGGGACTTTTTGGATGAAGCCAGTTGGATGAAGCATTATCTTCCACAGCAGCTGATAGGCCGCTGCATTCTCTCCCTCACCCAAAGGCCCCTAGCTCTTCGCCCCAGCCCTTTCGTCACAAAAATCCACATTCAGCCACAGCCTTTTGGCCACATGGGACACTTCGCTGCCATCCAATCAGAACGGTTGTTACAAAATGCTACTTTTGGAAGGAAAGAATGGGACAGTTTGCTCTTTCATACACACACACACCAGTTGAATGATAGAGAGGGAAGGGACCTCGGTGGTCATCTAGTCTGACCCCCCTTCTCATTCAGGAGTCTTACAGAATGATAGAGAGGGAAGGGACCTCAGTGGCCATCTAGTCTGACTCCCCTTCTCATTCAGGAGACTTACAGAATGATAGAGAGGGAAGGGTCCTCAGTGGCCATCTAGTCTGACCCCCCTTCTCATTCAGGAGACTTGCAGAATGATAGCGAGGGAAGGGACCTCAGAGGCCATGTAGTCTGACCCCCCCCCCCCCGTCTCATTCAGGAGACTTACAGAATGATAGAGAGGGAAGGGACCTCAGTGGCCATCTAGTCTGACCCCTCTTCTCATTCAGGAGACTTACAGAATGATAGAGAGGGAAGGGACCTCGGTGGCCATCTAGTCTGACCCTCCTTCTCATTCAGGAGACTTACAGAATGATAGAGAAGGAAGGGACCTCAGTGGCCATCTAGTCTGACCCCTTTTCTCATTCAGGAGACTTACAGAATGATAGAGATGGAGGGGACCTCAGAGGCCATCTAGTCTGACCCCCAGCTCAAGCAGGAGAATGGAGGGGACCACAGAGGCCATTTAGTCTGACCCCCAGCTCAAGCAGGAGAATGAAACAGAATGATAGAGATGGAGGGGACCTCAGAGGCCATCTAGTCTGACCCCCAGCTCAAGCAGCAGAATGATAGAGTGGGAGGAGACCTCAGAGACCATCTAGTCCAACCCTCTTCGCAAGCAGGAGAATTGGTCTTCCAGTCAAATTCATGGGCTGCTAAATTGGCTGGTGGAACTCCCTCTAGTTTGTTTTGTCATAACCGCTTGTTCCCTTTGCATCTGCCTCGAGGCATAGTAAAAATTCCACAGACAATGACGAGCAGGTCATAAAGGGGCCCCAGACAGCAACCAGCCTTCACTTCTGTCCTTTGCTAAGAGAATGCTACTTAGTCCATTGCCCCAACTAAATGTGACCAGATTTGCCAATTTGTAGAATGATAACTCCTATATTTTTCTCATTTTTTGGTAATTCCTGTTTCTTTGACGATGAGGAGCTTTTTGGTGATTTTAATTCTATATCTATTGATGGGATAACTATCAGAGTTTAACTTTGTTGAAAACAAAAGTTCATCGCTGCTGATAATATGTGTGTGTGTGTGTGTGTGTGTGTGTGTGTGTGTGTGTGTGTAAGAGCTCCCAAAGCCTCCACGCACTTTGGGGACTCTCCACATGAATGCAGAAGAAGGCATGGCATCGTCTAGATGCCCAGAGTATGAACAGACCTCTCTCTCTCTGCAAACAGAAAAGGATCATTAGCCTCCCCAAGTTTTTTCCCACAAAGCCCCCTGCCCCCCACTTTGGGGACCCAGGCCTCTTTTCACCCCTCCTTCATTCCTCTTGAGGGTTCCCAGAAGTGGGAGGGGGAGAGGGCTTTGGGAGCTCTTTCACACACACAAACAGCCACACATACCGATTCTACTCAGAACCCCTCTTCAAGCAGGAAACTGATACAGAGTCATACAGATGGATGGCACCTCAGAGACCATCGAGTCCAGCCCTCTTCACAAGCAGGAGAATTGGTCACCCAGTCAAATTTCTGGGCTGCTAAATTAGCCCCTGCCTCACAAAAAGCTCATCGTTAAAAAGCTAATTTGGGAAGCCAATCAGATTGGTTCTCACAAAAGAGGGGTGAGAGAAAGAACTAGGTAGCATTCTCTTAGCAAAGGACAGAAGTGAAGGCTGGTTGCTGTCTGGGGCCCCTTTATGACCTGCTCGTCATGATTATCTGTGGAATATGCCTCCAGGCAGATGCAAGAGGAACAAGCGGTTATGACAAAACAAACTAGAGGGCATCTAGTCCAACCCCCTTCTCAAGCAGGTGACCCTTACAGAATTGGATGGGACCTTAAGGAGGTCATCTAGAATCATAGAGATCATCTAGTCCAACCCCCTCCTCAAGCAGATTTCTACAGAATCAGACAGATGGAAGGGACCACAGAGGTCATGTAGTCCAACCCCCTTCTCAGGCAGGTGACCCTTACAGAATTGGAATGGGACATTAAGGAGGTCATCTAGAATCATAGAGATCATCTAGTCCAACCCCCTTCTCAAGCAGATTTCTACAGAATCAGACAGATAGAAGGGACTACAGAGGTCATGTAGTCCAACCCCCTTCTCAACCAGGTGACCCTTACAGAATTGGAATGGGACCTTAAGGAGGTCATCTAGAATCATAGAGATCATCTAGTCCAACCCCTTTCTCATAGAAACATAGAAACATAGAAGTCTGACGGCAGAAAAAGACCTCCTGGTCCATCTAGTCTGCCCTTATACTATTTTCTGTATTTTATCTTAGGATGGATGTATGTTTATCCCAAGCATGTTTAAATTCAGTTACTGTGGATTTATCTACCACGTCTGCTGGAAGTTTGTTCCAAGGATCTACTACTCTTTCAGTAAAATAATATTTTCTCATGTTGCTTTTGATCTTTCCCCCAACTAACTTCAGATTGTGTCCCCTTGTTCTTGTGTTCACTTTCCTATTAAAAACACTTCCCTCCTGGACCTTATTTAACCCTTTGACATATTTAAATGTTTCGATCATGTCCCCCCTTTTCCTTCTGTCCTCCAGACTATACAGATTGAGTTCATTAAGTCTTTCCTGATACGTTTTATGCTTAAGACCTTCCACCATTCTTGTAGCCCGTCTTTGGACCCGTTCAATTTTGTCAATCTGCTTTCTCAAGCAGATTTCTACAGAATCAGACAGATGGAAGGGACCACAGAGGTCATATAGTCCAACCCCCTTCCCAAGCAGGCGACCCTTACAGAATTGGAATGGGACCTTAAGGAGGTCATCTAGAATCATAGAGATCATCTACTCCAACCCCCTTCTCAAGCAGATTTCTACAGAATCAGAGAGATGGAAGGGACCACAGAGGTCTAGTCCAACCCCCTTCTCAAGTCAGTGATATCTACAGATTCCCAAAAAAATTAACAAGTGTTGGAAGGGACCCTGGAGAGAGACAGAGAGAGAGATGCAAAGGGAGTTTGAGAGAGGACCATGTAGCAGTGTGTTCCCCCGGCCAATTTAGCAGGTCAGAATTTGTCAAATGTGTATGGGTGGAAGGACAGGGTGGGACTGGATGACCACCAAGGTCCCTTCCAACTCTTGTTAAATGTGTATGGGTGGAGGCCGTGGGTGGCCCCCTACCGCCACGTCTGGGGCCTCCGAGATTTTGCCTCTCTAGACACTTTCTTTTGTCATAAGTGCCCCACGCATTATAAAAATTCCAAAGATTACCATGAAGAGCAGGTCATAAAGGGGCCCCAGACAGTAACCAGTAACTTCACATCTGTCCTTTGCTAAGAGAATGCTACCTAGCACTCTCTCCCACTCCTCTTTTGAGAGGACTGCTCTGATTGGGTTCCAAAATTAGCTTTTAAAGAATTAGCTTGTTGTGAGGCAAAGAATTCCACCAGCCAATTTAGCAGCCCAAGAATTTGACCGGAAGACCAATTCTCCTGCTTGCAAAGAGGGTTGGACTAGATGGTCTCTGATGTCCCCTCCATCTCTATCATTCTATTTCATTCTCCTGCTTGAGCTGGGAGTCAGACTAGATGGCCTCTGAGGTCCCTTCCCTCTCTATCATTCTGTAAGTCTCCTGAATGAGAATGGGGATCAGACTAGATGGCCTCTGAGATCCCCTCCATCTCTATCATTCTGTTTCATTCTCCTGCTTGAGCTGGGGGTCAGACTAGATGGCCTCTGCGGTCCCCTCCATTCTCCTGCTTGAGCTGGGGGTCAGACTAGATAGCCACTGAGGTCCCTTCCCTCTCTATCATTCTGTAAGTCTCCTGAATGAGAAGGGGGTCAGACTAGATGGCCACTGAGGTCCCTTCCCTCTCTATCATTCTGTAAGTCTCCTGAATGAGAAGGGGGGTCAGACTAGATGGCCACCGAGGTCCCTTCCCTCTCTATCATTCTGCAAGTCTCCTGAATGAGAAGAGGGGTCAGACTAGATGGCCACTGAGGCCCCTTCCCTCTCTATCATTCTGTAAGTCTCCTGAATGAGAAGAGGGGTCAGACTAGATGGCCACTTAGGCCCCTTCCATCTCTATCATTCAACTGGTGTGTGTGTGTATGAAAGAGCAAACTGTCCCATTCTTTCCTTCCAAAAGTAGCATTTTGTAACAACCGTTCTGATTGGATGGCGGCGAAGTGTCCCATGTGGCCAAAAGGCTGTGGCTGAATGTGGATTTTTGTGACGAAAGGGCTGGGGCGAAGAGCTAGGGGCCTTTGGGCGAGGGAGAGAATGCAGCGGCCGATCAGCTGCTGCAGAAGAAAGAGTTTCGTCCAACTGGCAGAGGCAAAATGTCCTAAACCCCTTTTGAGCCCTTCAAAGCCTTTTAGCATTCCATTGTCCACCTAATAGGCTGAAATGGTTTGGTCTTAGCAGGGGTTGACCCAGTTAGGGGCAAAGCAACTTCAGTGAAAGCTGGAATGAACTGTCGGTAGAAATTTGCAAATCCTAAGAAATTCTGCAATTGTTTGTGTGTTCCTTTACAGATTGCCCTGTTTGTTTTAGTAGGCCAGTCTGTTTCTCTGCATCTACCTGGCTTGCAACATCTAGAAATCTCATTCTCATCAGTTCAATAAAATCAGCCACATCATTTAGCTCAGGAACTGCTTCATCATCTGCTTCAGCCTCCTATTCTGATGCTTCTTCTTCATTTAATCCCTCGGAAATGCTATCAATAAACTGTCAATATCTTGGGAACAAATGGCCATATTGTCTTACATATGCCCCAATTCTGTAGAGAAAATAGACAAGTTTCTTGGCTTCAAAGGAAGGCGGGCCTGGCAGGTTGGGACGGTCTGTGGCAAGCACAGCAGCAGGCATGGGGGGGACAAATAGAGGATGAAACCCCCCACCCCCCACTGGTGAACCCCCCTGCTGAGGGGGAGGGCTTCATCTCAGTCCCATTCTGCTGGAACAGGAGTGGCTGGGTAGAGAAGGAGGTGGCAGTCATTCCCATGGTTGCAGTGTAGAGAAATGGCTGCTGGAATTCCGGGGCAGGGGGAAGACAGGGGGTCCACTAGTACTGAGCCCATTCCATCCCTGGGATATACACAGCCCCAGGCCTCTTCATGTCAGGGCATTCCTCAGGCTCTTATCTCCCACGGTGGGGGACTCCTCAACTGGATCTTGGGGCCAACCTGGGCTCAGAAGGAAGGGTCACCCAGGTGATTTTCAATTCAGTGAACCTTTAGTGGATTTACTCACAGCCGTATAGCACAAAGGGGTTTCTTTGCGTCGCAGGGACCCCTTCGTTAACCCAGTATAAGGATCCCCTTCAATGCCCATTCGTGGGCTGGGAGCCTTGTTTAGGGGATGTTCACTTACAGTTAGGCATCCAAAATAATCGGGAAGTTCTGCCAATGACTGGCTCCTGGACACGAATTGGGAGCTCCCCAATTCTGACAATTTGGCTTCTCAGAGATCTCCAATCAGAGTAAGGTGACCAGATGGCCCTATTTGGGCCTCAGTTCCTTTGGTCAGAGGCTCCTGTCCTCCCATGGCTCCAAGAAGAGAGAGATTCTGAGGAGGGGTTGTTTCATAAGCAGCTCTTTTCCGCTGCCACCCCCACCCCTCGTGCTTTCAATTCTTTTTGCTCCATCTGGGGGGAGGGGTTCTCAAAACTCCAAGCCTTTCCACCTTAGCCTTTTTGGTTAACCCCTTCTCTTCCAAGAGTTTCCTTTCTGCTTGTGGCTGGGAGCAGAGGGAAGGGAGCTCAAGTCCTCAAAGAAAAAGGAGTATCAGAATTAGTTATCATCACCCTGAATAGCAGCTAAGAAATAAATCAGATTCCAGTCCAATTCTCTCACCCAAGGTTCGATTTATTATCAGAGCCATGTTGGTCACACCATCTCCATTCTGATACTAACTTTCTTCCAGTACCCCACCCAGTTTAAGGTTCATCCCACATCCCCACAACCACAAGTTCATCACGAGGACCAGTCTGAATGCGGGGATTCCACCGACTTCCTCTTTTCTTCAGTTGATGCAGAACAAAAGATGACCTTGGACTCTAAGAAAGGAATTTGTTGTGATTAATAACTTTCCTTGTCATTCAACTACCTCTCCCAATTCCCCTAATACTGTGCTACTGTGGCAGGCCAAAGTCGCTAACTCCACATGATGGCTTCAGCCTGACATCCATACTCTTTCCCAATCATCTAATTCGATCGTGTGTTCTATATTTTGGGCCTAGGTAACCATAACTTCTTTGATTCCTTTTCCATTTTGTAATTTGAGATAGTTATAAAATCTCAAGATTACTTTTTCTTCCGGGCCCAATAGTATCTTGTCCATTTCCTGATAATTTGTCTGAAAACCAAATTGTGCCAAATCAGATTTATATTTGTTAGGTACAGGAGGTGGACAACAAAATGGAAACACCTTGAAAAAACATCAATATATCTTTTAATGTGGTGTTTATCCACCTTTTGCAGCAAATATAGCCTCAATTCTCCAATTCATACAAATTGTGAATTGTTTCCAAAGGAATTTTAGCCCATTCTTCAGTTAAAGCACCCTCCAGTTCTTTTAGAGATGATGGTGGTGGAAATCGTCTTCTTGCTTGAATCTCTAAAATCAACCATAAATGCTCAATAATGTTGAGGTCTGGTGATTGTGGTGGCCAGATGAGATGCTGAACTTCATTACAATGTTCCTCGTACCATTCTTTAACAATTCTTGCTCTATGGATTGGTGCATTATCATCTTGAAAGATGGCATCCCCTCTGGAAACAGTTCTTGAACCATAGGATGAATTTGGTTGGCCAAAATTCCTGAATAGGGATGGCTGTTAATTCTTCCATGAAGGGAAATCATTGGCCAGGTGGATTTCCAAGAAATAGCACCCCAGATCATCACTGAACCCCCGCCATGTTTGATGGTTGGGAGAAGACTGTCTGGATGAAATGATTCTTTTGGCTGTCTCCAGACGTAAACAAGGCCAGAGGTTGGAAAAAGGGTAAATGATTCGTCAGAGAAAATCACATTTTGCCACTCGAGGGACCATTTCTGGTGGTTTCTACACCACTCTAAACACTTTGAAACATTTGTCTTTGAGAGCAGAGGTTTTCTAATTGCAGCTCTTCCGTGGAATCCAGATTTGTGAAGCTCCTTTCAAACAGTTTTTGTGGAAACTGGGTTCTGTACGTGTCTATTAAACTCTGCAGTGATTTTAGGAGCTGTGGTCTTGCGATCCGCTCTAACAATTCGCTTTAGAGTCCGACGGTCTCTCTCAGACAACTTTGACTTTCGACCATACCTGTGCTTGGCTGAGGATGTTTTCCCTTCTCTTTCAAAAGCAGTCATTACTTTTGAGACATTTTGAGACTTTTAAGACATTACCTCTTGAAATGCCAAACATTCAGGCACTCTCTGTTACACTAGCACCTGCCATTCAAGCATCAACAATTTGGCCTCTTTGAAAGTCTGAGAGGTCTGCCATTTCTAGAAGGCTATAACCAATTTCCTTAAATTTCTATTAAAAAAGGTAGTTTAAAAAACATATCAAATAATAGAATTTTTTAAAAACATTAAAATATGTCAAGTTTTGATTGATTTGAACATGTTGAAACATTATGATGCCAAAAAGTCAAGTGTTTCCATTTTTCTGTCCACCCCGTAGTTGATAGTATGGCCACCAATCAATGTTTATACCCTCCAATGCTAGATCTTCTCTCGTTTTAAGTTTATCAAGTTCAGCCAATAATATTTTATATACAATTCTATTGTTTAAGTTTACTAAAATAGGATGGGTCACAGCTTCCAAAGGTGATATCCACTTTTGACATTTGAATATAGATTTTTTTTCCTGATATATAACCAGCTTTTAAATACCCCCCCACCCTAATATGATGGTTACTAAAGTATTTGTGAATTTTGTTTTCATCATTCCATAAATATTTGTGCCACCCATACTGCAAATCGTGTCCTTCAATAGTTAAGACTTTTTTGTTTATTAACAAGACCCACTCTTTCAGTCAGGTCATGGTTGCTGCTTGCTGGTACACCTTCCAGTTGGGTATCCTCCCTGACCCCTTTTATCTTGCATTAATTTGTATTTAATTATGGGCTTTTTCCCTTTCCATACCAAGTTCCTAATTTGTCTAATTCTTTGTAAAAAAAATTGTCTAACTTAACCGGAGCTGTTTGAAACAGATAGAGCAGTTTAGGTAAAATATTCATTTTTATAATAATGAAATTTTTAGTTTCGTCCAGATTATTTAGTCCTTTTGAATGTTTTTTAACAATTTCAAATAATTATCCTCTTTTATTGGCACACATTTTGCTGTCATCCAAATTCCTAGATTTTTTATTTTTTATTTTTTTTATTCCCAATATTTTTTCTAATACTTCTTTTTTTTTTTAAATTTTTTTTTTATTAAATTGCAAAGACAGACAAAACATACATTACATGTAACATTTAGTGGAGCAACAATCGCTCCTCTCAAAGTAGAAGTCATCTTTCTATTTTTAATAAGTAAAAAAGAAAAAAAAACTAACTTTAAACCTAATTTTAAAATACTTGAAAATATCAATTGTAAGATAATAAGTAAAAAACACATCTAAAACATTTAATAATATATAGAAATTTTAAAATTATAACTTGAAATAAACTATGAAGAAAGAAAGAAAAAAGAGAAATGGTAGAAGAGGAAAGAAGGAGTTTATCTTTATATTGTTAATAATCACTATCTAATACAATATAACTACTAAGTACAAATATGTTTAAAATAATGTAAAAATAAGGTTATCTCTGTTTCTTTGTATCCCACCTTTTACCAAACCTCATAAAATTCTGATTCTTCTTGATTTTTCAACCTTCTTGTCATCATGTCAAGCTCAGCACATTCTAAGACTTTCTTTAATATATCAGTTTCTTTTGGGGTCTCAAGGTCTTTCCATTTTTGAGCAAAAGCTATCCTAGCTGCTACTAAAATGTGGATTATTAAATAATATACAGTAGTCCCTCACCTATCGCTGGTGTTACATTCCAGACCTGGCCGCGATAGGTGAAATCCGCTATGGGGAATTTATCGACTGATAGTACTTATTTAAGTATTTATATTGTAATTGTTTGGTAAGTTTTCATTGTTTTAAGTGTTTATAAACCCTTCCCACACAGTATTTATTTTAGATACAGTATTTAAATACAGTATTTACAATTTTAGATTTTTTTTTTTTTTGAAAAACCTGCCGATCGAGTTCGGCGGGGTGTTTAAATCTGCCGATCGACTTCCTCAGAAACCCGCGATGAAGTGAAGCCGCAGTAGGTGAAGCGCGGTATAGCGAGGGACTACTGTATGTCTTTTTTGTATTTCTTATTTGAAATGCCTAATAAAAAGAATTCTGGTGTTTTCTTAATTTCTTGCTGGGTTATTTCTTTTAGCCATTTTTCTATTAAATTCCAGTATTCTTTCGCTTTTGGGCATGTCCACCAAGCATGGTAGTATGTACCTATTTCTTCCTTACATTTCCAACAATTGGGTGACGCTGTTTGGAACATTTTTGAAATTCTATTAGGCGGCAGATGCCATCTATAAAACATTTTGATTTGATTTTCTTTAAAAGAAGTTGACCTTGTTATTCTCCAGTTATGTGTCCATACCTTTTCCCAAGTATTTAAGTCTATCCCTTTGTTTAAGTTTCTACACCAGCTTATCATATTGTCCTTTAATGTCCATTCTGTATTTTTACAATTAATTAAAAATTTATATATTTTTCCAATTAACTTCTTTTGATTTGTTGTTAATAATTTACCTAAAATGTTATTGTCCTTTCTAAGTATGTATGTTGTTTTATCTTTCTGAAACCTAGACTTTATCTGTGTATATTGCCACCAATCTATAATGATACCTGTCTCCAGCAATTCCTGTTTCGCTTTTAAATTCCACTAATTATCTACTAAGTCCTTATATTTCCAGATCTTGCCTTCTTGTATTAAGTTTGGATAGGTTATGGCCTCTAAGGGAGATATCCATTCTGGTAAAACTAAGAAATAGTCTTTCTTTATATTAATCCAAACATCAATAAGTGCCTTCCTAATTATATGTCTTTTAAAATAAGAATGTGTTTTATACTTTTCGTACCATACAAAAGCATGCCATCCTAACATTAAATCGTGGCCTTCTAAGTTCAATAATCTTCTGTTTTGTAAAGTAAGCCATTCTTTAATCCAAGTTAAAGAGGCAGCTTGGTAGTATGTCTTCCAATTCGGGAAGACAAGACCACCTCTTTCTTTTATATCCTCTATTCCAGTGGTCCCCAACCGCCGGTCCGCGGACCGGGACCGGGCCGTTGGAGCTTTTCAGCCGGTCCGCGGCGCCAGGGCCCCCTCGGCCTTTCCGCATCACCAGCGGCGCTCCCCCCGCCAGCCAGCCAAGCCCCGCGCCCGCCGGAACCGGCTCCTCGCTCTCCCCCCGCCGCCCGCCGCGTTTGCAGGAGGTGGGGAGGGTTGGGCGGCCCGCCAAGGCCAGGAGGGACGCCGCTGCCCCCCCCCCCTCCTTCCCTCTCTCCGCCCGCCGCTGCGCCTCCTTGACAACGAGAGGAAATGCCGGCGAAGGCTTTTCTTATTTTGAATATTCCGAGTGGGCTAGCAGGGGGATAGGGAGCGCGTGCAAATACCCGTTCTCCCCCGACATTCAATATCACCTTCGCCGGCCCCGCCTCTCCTCCAAACCCCCTTGCTGAGAGCCCGGGGCGAAAGTGCTCTCGCAAAGGTGAGGCGGGCAGGGCGTGCGCGCGTCATCGCTGAGAAGAATGGAGAGAGAACGAGAGTGAGTGAGAGCAACAGACAGCAAGATAGAGAGAAAGTGAGAAAGAGAGAGTGAGAAAGGGGGGGGAGAGAAAGAGATAGCAAGAGAGAGAACAAGAGAGAGAAAGAGCGTGAGAAAGAAAACAAGAAAGAGTGAGAGAGAGAGAAAGCAAAAGAGACAGAAAGAAAACAAGAGAGAGAAAGTGAGAAGAAGAGAGAGAAAGAGGGGGAGAGAGAGAGAAAGAGAGAGGGGGGAGAGAGAGAAAGAGAGGGAGAGGGAGAAAGAGAGAGGGAGAGGGGGGAGAGATAGCAAGAGAGGGAGAGAGGGAAAGGGGGAGAGAGGGGGAGAGAAAGAGAGAGGGAGAGAGAGAGGAGATAAAGGAAGAGGAGAGAGAGAAAGGAAGAGAAAGAAAGAAAGAGGGATAGAAAGAGAGAGAGAGTGAGAGATGCTCAGTGAGCCTTTCTTTGAAGTTGCCTTTCTTTCTTTCTCTTTCTTGCTTTCTTTCTTGCTCTTTTTCTTTCTCTCTTTTACCTTCCCTTCCTCTATTTCTTCTTTTCTTTCTCCTTCCTACCTTCTTCCCTTACTCTCCCCTTTCATAAGTTTCCTTGCTTCCTTCCTCTGTTCCTGTCCCTTCCCCCTTTCTTTCTTTCTTTCTTTCCTTCCTTTCCTCCCTCCATTTCTTGCTTTCCTTTTCCTTCCTCCCTTCCTTCCTCCCTCATTCCCTTCTTTCACTCCTTCCTCTCTTATTGTCCCCTTTCACACCTTTCCTTGCTTCCTTTGCACCCTTCTTTTGTTCCTGTCCCTTCCCTCTTTCCTTCCTTCCTTCCCACCCTCCGTCCATTCATTCACCCATTCCTCTCTTGATCGCCCCTTTTACGGCGCCGCTGACAGCTAGCTCTCCCCCCCCCCCCCCCCCCCCCCCACCGGGCCATGGAAAACTGGTCTAGCTTAAAGCCGGTCCCTGGTGCAAAAAAGGTTGGGGACCTCTGCTCTATTGCACACTGTTTTATTTTAGTTTTTTTATCTTGCCATATGAATTTTTTGTTATTCTCATTAATTCTGCGAAAAATTCTTTTCCAGGGTTTATTGGAATTACTTGAAATAAAAACAAAACTTTAGCCAAAATATTCATCTTAATTGTAGAGATTCTACCTAAAAATGATCATTGTAAATTCTTCCAAGTTGCTAAATCTTTTTTGATTTGCTTTAAGAGTTTATTATAATTATCTTCTTTTAAGGACATGGATTTTCCTGATATCCAAATACCTAAATATTTTACTTTCTTAGACTCATTGCTCCGGAAATTGCGGGTTGCGAGTCTCTCTTGATGAAGTTGGACTTAGGGGTTCAGGTGGGCTTATTTCTCACGTACCTGCCTCCCAGCTGCATGTCAGAAGCCCTGCCTGTGCTACTCGAGGAGGTAGCCGGGTTGGCGGTGGAGTTCCCCGGACTCATTGTCCTGGGGGACTTCAACCTGCCGTCACTCGGCGAAACCTCTGGGTTGGCACAGGAGTTCATGGCCACCATGACAGCCATGGACCTGACTCAAGTAGTACAGGGTCCGACTCACGAGGGAGGGCACGCACCTGACATGGTATTCTTTTCCGAGCAACTGAGTAATGGTCTGAGACTAAGGGGCTTAGAAGCATTGCCTTTGTCATGGTCAGACCATTTTCTACTACGGCTCGACTTCCTGGCTCCAATCCTTCCCCGCAGGGAGGCGGAACCAATGAAGATGTTCCGCCCCAGACGCCTGATGGACCCAGAGGGCTTTCAGACGGCGCTTGGGGTTATTCCAGAGGCACTCGTCCACAGTTCGGCGGAGTCTCTCGCGGAGGCCTGGAACAGGGCTGCGGCGGAGGCTCTTGACCGGATTGCGCCTTTGCGACCTCTCCGTGGCGTTAGACCCCGTAGAGCCCCATGGTTCAACGAGGAGCTCCGGGAGTTGAAACGCCAAAAGAGACGTCTAGAGAAGCGATGGAGGAAGAGTAGGTCTGAATCTGATCGAACACTTGTAAGAGCTTTTATTAATACTTACAAAGTGGCGCTCAAGGCAGCAAGATGCGCGTACCATGCTGCCTTGATTGCATCAGCGGAATCCCACCCGGCCGCTCTGTTTAGGGTGACCCGCTCCCTTCTCAACCAGGGGGGAGTTGGGGAGCCCTTGCAGAGTAGTGCTGAGGATTTCAACACGTTTTTCGCTGATAAAGTCGCTCAGATCCGGGCCGACCTCGACTCCAATTGTAAAACAGAGTCGACTGACAACGAGTCAGTCGAGGTGACTGGGGCACGTAATTGTCCACCTGTCTGGGAAGAGTTTGATCTGGTGACACCTGATGAAGTGGACAAGGCCATTGGAGCTGTGAGTTCCGCCACCTGTTTACTGGATCCGTGTCCCTCCTGGTTGGTTTCGGCCAGCAGGGAGGTGACACGGAGCTGGGCCCAGGAGATTACCAACGCTTCCTTGGGGAGGGGAGTTTTTCCAACACTCTATAAAGAAGCGCTCGTGCGCCCCCTCGTCAAGAAGCCCTCCCTGGACCCAGCGGTACTTAATAACTATCGTCCAGTCTCCAACCTTCCCTTTATGGGGAAGGTTGTTGAGAAGGTGGTGGCACTCCAGCTCCAGCGGTCCTTGGAAGAAGCCGATTATCTAGCTCCCCAGCAGTCGGGCTTCAGGCCCGGTTACAGCACGGAAACCACTTTGGTCGCGTTGATGGATGATCTCTGGCGGGCCCGGGACAGGGGTTTATCCTCTGTCCTGGTGCTTCTTGACCTCTCAGCGGCTTTCGATACCATCGACCATGGTATCCTGCACCGGCTGGAGGGGTTGGGAGTGGGAGGCACTGTTCTTCAGTGGTTCTCCTCCTACCTCTCTGGCCGGTCGCAGTCGGTGTTAGTGGGGGGTCAGAGGTCGGCTCCGAGGTCTCTCCCTTGTGGGGTGCCTCAGGGGTCGGTCCTCTCCCCCCTGCTATTCAACATCTACATGAAACCGCTGGGTGAGATCATCCAAGGACATGGGGTGAGGTATCATCAATACGCCGATGATACCCAGCTTTACATCTCCACCCCATGCCCAGTCAACGAAGCGGTGGAAGTGATGTGCCGGTGCCTGGAGGCTGTTGGGGCCTGGATGGGTGTCAACAGACTCAAGCTCAACCCGGATAAGACGGAGTGGCTGTGGGTTATGCCTCCCAAGGACAATCCCATCTGTCCGTCCATCACCCTGGAGGGGGGGGAATCATTGCCCCCCTCAAAGAGGGTCCGCAACTTGGGCATCCTCCTCGATCCACAGCTCACATTAGAAAACCATCTCTCAGCTGTGGCGAGGGGGGCGTTTGCCCAGGTTTGCCTGGTGCACCAGTTGCGGCCCTATCTGGACCGGGACTCATTGCTCACAGTCACTCATGCCCTCATCACCTCGAGGTTCGACTACTGTAATGCTCTCTACATGGGGCTACCTCTGAAAAGTGTTCGGAAACTTCAGATCGTGCAGAATGCAGCTGCGAGAGCAGTCATGGGCTTACCTAGGTATGCCCATGTTTCGCCATCACTCCGCAGTCTGCATTGGCTGCCGATCAATTTCCGGTCACAATTCAAAGTGTTGGTTATGACCTTTAAACCCCTTCATGGCATCGGACCAGAATACCTCCGAGACCGCCTCCTGCCGCACGAATCCCAGCGACCGATTAGGTCCTACAGAGTGGGCCTTCTCCGGGTCCCGTCAACTAAACAGTGTCGGTTGGCGAGCCCCAGGGGAAGAGCCTTCTCTGTGGCGGCACCGGCTCTCTGGAACCAACTCCCCCCGGAGATTAGAACTGCCCCTACTCTTCCTGCCTTCCGTAAACTCCTTAAAACCCACCTTTGCCGTCAGGCATGGGGGAATTAAGACATCTCCCCCTGGGCATGTTTAAATTGTGTATGGTATGCTTGTGAGTGTGTCTGTTAGTATATGGGGTTTTCTTTTAAATCTTAAATGTTTTAAACTTGCTCGGATTATTTATGATTTGTTTTCTCTGCTGTGAGCCGCCCCAAGTCCTCGGAGAGGGGCGGCATACAAATCTAAATAATAAATAAATAAATATTTTCATTTTTTATTTGTTTTCTAATTGTTTTGTATGACAGTCTGTCATATTTTTAGTTAATATTTGTGTTTTATCTTTATTAATTTTCAAACCAGCTACTTTCCCATATTCTTCTATTACACCTATTAACTTTTATTACAACAAGCAAACAAACAAAAAATCTTAAAGAAAAAGTGCCCAACACCAATAAACCCCACCACCATTTAGGGGGTTAAATTATTTACAATAAATTTCAATTTGTTCCTTGGCTCCGGTTTACATTTCTTTACATACAAAAAGTGATTGGAATTTATTTTTCACATTGTCGTCATAAATTCTACTTAAGATATAATTTTTCACCTTATTCCATCGTGCCATCAGCTTCTCCAATTTATTTTCATCAAAGTTATTTAATCTTATTTCCATAATTTCGAAGTGGATGTGGCCAACCATATACCAGTACCAATTCTGGATTGTCCATTTATTACTATCCTTCCACCCTAGTACCACTACTGCTTGAGCACTTTCCAAAGCTGCTGTTTTGATTTCTTTAAATTCTCGTAATTTCCCATGTTTAACTAGTGTTGCTAATTCTTTCGTGATTATCCAATTAATGTTTAGCATATTGTTAATTTCATTCTGTACTTCCTTCCAAAATTTTTGAACTGCAACACATTCCCAGAGCATATGCATAAAAACTCCTTTTATTTGGCAACCATGCCAGCAATTTCTTTTTCCTTTCCTCTGGAAGTGTGCTAGTTTTACTGGCGTAAAGTACCATTTATGTAAAATTTTCCTTCCCATCTTTCTAATTCTTGTGTTCTTTATCTTATATATATTTTCTACTACTTCTTCCATCTCGTTTTCATTAATCTGTAATTCATTTTGCCAGTATCTTGTTAGGCCTTTAATCACTTCCTCTTCCACTTGTAGTAACATGTTATAGATCTTACTAGCCTGTCCTTTTGAATCATTAATCTTTTCTTTCAATATTTTCTCTAGACAGTTTTCTTCTCTCAAAAATGCTTCTTTAATCTCACTTTTATTCAAATATTTGCATATTGCATTAATCTGCAACCATTTTTGTTGGCCTAACCACCATTCGAAGTGAGTTCTATTAACTCTTCCATCTGTCTCATATAATTGTTCTATTCTCATTATGCCTTTATCATTTAATTCCTTTATAACTCTACCTAGGTTAACAAATTTATTTATATTCAAAACATGCAACGTTGATAATTTTGAATTCCTATTTGCTAATTTCCCTTGCCATTTTGACCAAATATCTAGAGCTGCTTTCAAAGGATCGGCTAATCTATTGATTTATATTTTACTCAATTTTTTAAATAAAATCTCTTTATTTTTAATATTGTTAATCTCCCTTTCAACTTTCACCCACTTCTTTTCTGTCAATGATTGTAATTCCATTAATCTTTCTATTTGAAATGCTTCTCTATATAATTCTAAATTTGGGCACCCCCATCCTCCATCTTTTTCTCTGGCAATCAGCCATCGTTTCTTTGTTCTAGGTTTTTTATTTCCTTCAATCCAAAAGTTCATTTTATTGTCCCATTCCCTTAGTTTTACTCCTGGGAAGGTACCTGGTAAAACTTGGAATAAGTACATCATTTTTGGAATAATCATCATTTTAAGAGCTCTTATTTTGGCCATTTTTCTCAAACTTTTATCTTTCCACTTTTTAATTTGCTTTTGCATTTTTTTCCATATTAAATTGTAATTTGCCTCAGCAATTTTGTTTGGATTTTTGAATAACCAAATTTGTAAATATTTCATTTTTTTACATCCTAATTTCAATCCTGAAATTTTTCGTATCTCGATTTGCTCTTTGGAGCCTGTATTCAAACAAAATATTTCTGATTTCTCAATATTAATTGAGAGACCTGATTGGTCTTTAAATTCCTGAAGTACAACCATTAATTTTTCCATCATTTCAATGGGGGTTTCAGACAATATTATGGCATTGTCTGCAAAAAGATTTAATTTCAATTCAAGTTTTCCAATTCGGTAACCCTTCCAGTCCTTATCATTTTCCTTCCTTTAACAAATCCATATTGGTCTTCACCAATTATTTTTGGTAAGATACTCTCTATCCTATTTGCTATAATTTTCATAAATATTTTATAATCCTGGTTTAGTAAACTGATGGGGCGATAGGATTATTTCTACCTCTCAGTCCACTTTCACGTAGTTTGAGAGGGCTGTTAAGGGTTAAGATTTGTTTTCTCTAATCACATCTGGAGAGCGTTCCGTGGGAGCGTCTACTCTCGACGCATGCGCAAAGACCTTATCCTCATTTATGTCTTCTTTGTGGTATAAGTTTTTATAAAATTCTAGCGCTCTCTTTTTTCTCGACAGTTTGATGTCTACATATACCTTTACTGTCTTCTAGTTTTTTTTATTATTCTGGACTCTTTTTGATTCCTTAATTTATATGCTAACCATTGGCCTGGTTTATTAGCGTGTTCAAAATGTTCCTGTTTAACCTGCTTAATTTTTTCTGCCAATTGTTCTTGTTCTATTAAATTTATTTTATGTCTAATTAGTTCCCTTTTTTTTTATTTTTGTCTTCACTCTGACTGCTCTGTGATGGTGCTTCTAGATTTTTTAGTTCTGTTTGTAGTTTTTGGAATTGATTTTTCTTCTCTTTGTTCTTTTTTGCGATATAAGATATGGTCAGTCCGCGAATATATGCTTTAGTTGTGTCCCATAAGTTTTGTGGGGAAGTATCTGTACTGTTATTTAAATTAAAAAAAAATTCTAATTCTTTTTCCATCCATTCTTTGTATTGAAGATCATGCAAAATATTTCTATTCATTCGCCAATACCTCTGTTTTTTGTTTCCCTTCCAAGTAATTGCTAGTGGATTGTGGTCAGCCCAATTGTTTGTTTCAATTTCAATGTTTGCAATGTTATCGGAAATCTGAGTTGAAATCCATGCCATGTCTATTCTAGTCCAAATTTTATGTGGATTTGAGTAAAAGGTATATTGCTTATTTGTAGGGTGGCGATCTCGCCATGTGTCCTGTAAGGCTAGTTCTGAGGTCAAGTTCCAAAATGTTGTTGGTAAAATTGTTTTCTTTTTCTTATCTTTCTTTTTACCAGAATAATCCATTTGACTATCAGCTATAGCGTTAAAGTCTCCTATTATAATCATATTTTCAATAGACAATTCTACTATTTTTTCATGTAATTCTTTATAAAATATTTTTTTGTTTGAGCTTCTTCGTGTGCATCATTTCTATTAGCATTCATGGAGATCTGGAGCAGGGCCAGAGTGTCCTGGATGGTCTGCAAAGTTGGCTGTGCTGGAGTCTTTTCTTTTTCTTTCTCCTTGCCCAACATACTTGTTATTGTTCTTTGTGGTAAAGGAGATGGTGATGGTGAAGGAGATCCTTGTGGTGTAGCAGTCGGAGTTGTAGTCTGTTTTTAGAGGTTTTTATGATAGTAGATGTGGTAGACATTTTAGATGATTTTCTGGGTCTTCCAAAGCCTGTAAAATTTAACTGTTTCCAAAATGGCATCAATTCAAGAAATCTACAATATCTAAAATTGGAAAGAGAAGGGCTTACATATATAGAATGGCTTGTATATGTAAAAGATATCTCCAAAACTATGCAATTTAATTCTTTCAATATAGAAATGTGATATCAAACCTTAAAATCAATTAATATAGTTGTTAATTATTATTAATAAAATATTCAAAAATATCAGTTCATTAAAAGATCTAACATACAATTTAATAAGAATTTAATAAAGAGGAAAAGAGAAAAAAATTCAATACTTAGACTTTAACTTCATTCATTTAAAATTCATTTTAAAACAAAGAAAAAAAGGCACACATGAAAAAGGAAGGGAAGGAAAAGAAAAGATTTTTTTAAAATTCAGTCTAAATTAGCTCCAGATCTATTTATATTTTAAAAATAAAGAAAATCATAAAAGGAAAGAGTCATAAAAAGGAAAGCAAAGAGTAAAAATATGTTTACGGTTTCTGTATATCCAAAACAATCCTAATATAACAGAGAAAACTTAATATCCAACTAAATATAAAAGAAGTTATAGGGAGGAGTGGGGGGCACCAGACAAAGGGGAGAGAGGAAAGAGTTTAGCAATTCATTTGTATTAGATAAAAATAAAAGAAGCTAAAGGATAGGAAGGAAAAAAGAGTACTTAAAGTCAGTTTTCAATAATATCCAAAAGGGACTTAAATTGTTCTTCTTGTAATTGGGGGAAAACAATTTAGTCTTATTTTTTGTCTTGTTAAGTCAATGTCCAAATTAAGTAGGTTGGAAGTAAATCAATACCCAAATTTCATGTAGTATTCCAAATCCAAAGTTAAAATGACTGATGTGTCCTTATTGTTCCAAACAGAAGGGGGAAAAAAGGAGTTGGAAAAAGACAGGTTTTAATCCAATTGAGTCAATTAAAAAAAATCCAGGTGGTTCAAATAGTAATCCAAATGCAAAAGAGCAGGTAAAATCCACAAAAAGAAAAGAAAAAAAATCCCAAAAAGTTCTAGGCAAGTTTTATTTAATTTGACAAAGTTTTTCAACAGGAAAAGAGAACAATAAAATAATCCAGGAAAAATAGAGTTATAATCCAAACTGAAGTTGTATTAAGATAGGGGGGGAGGGGGGATTTTTATTTTAAAAAACCGAAACCAAATATAGCATCTTTGTCTTTAAGAAATGCTAATCCTCCATCTTGAGTGTTTTTTAGCTGCTCCTAGGTCTGCAAGCACACCATGTAAGCTCTGTTCCAAAAGTAAGTAAAGAAAACAAAAACCCCAGTTGTTTTAGGCTTAGGAAATAATGATCAATTTAAAAGAAATCTTATCCCCTCGGTTCCAGTATGTTAGGTGACCTTCCAGGAATGAAATTAAAGAGTAGATTTTAAGTAAATTCGAGCTGACGCTCTATTACAAAACTCTATGGTTATGTGAGCTGAGAAAGATAAAGTCCACTTTCTAATATTTCTATTTGGTTTTTGGGGATGTTCTTAGTTATTGTCTTTGTTTTACATTTGTTATTTTTTTTTTTGCTATTTTTCCAAAATTTTCCATATCTGTCAATAGGATAGGTGTCAGCCTCGCTATGTTTCATCTTTCCACTGCGCTTCGGCTGTCATAAGTAACGGGGGGAGGTGGTAGCATTTGGGGGAATTTGGGAGGGGAAGGTTTCTGGAGGGGCCCTGATAACTTTGGTTTCTCTGACGAAGGCCAGGATGAGTTTCAATTTTCTTTGAGACGAGGTGAGAAGAAAATCCGTTAGAAGCTGCATTCCATAAGCATGACGCAAGGGTGAAGATGTGTCCACCTGACAAAGACGGACAACGGGGATTGGCTATTTCCCAAAGGGGGGCAAGTGGGATTCTTTGATATCGGTAACTATCGAGCCTTTTTCTTCAGACTTTGCTTTGCTTCTGATGCATTCATTTCTGATTTGAGTAAATTTCACTTTTGAAGTTCAAAATGGACTCTGAGTTTTATTTTTCTTAAATTCTGAGTGAAGCCAGACTGACAATAGGTCCTGAATTCAGGGGGTCTTCAGTTATGTATACCGTGTCATCTGCAAAAGCTTGAGTTTTGTATTGCTCATTTTTTATGTGCAAACCTTTAATCTCTCATTTTGTTTAATAGTACTTCTAATGACATTATAAATAATAATGGAGAAAATGGTCATCCTTGTCTCACACCTTTTCTAATATAGATCTTCTCTGTTGTCTCCCCGTTAACTAGAATATTTGCTATTTGTTGTGAATACATACCTTCTATCAATTTAACAATTTATCGCCAAATTGCATTATTTTAATTTGTGTTTTTATAAAATTCCAATTTCAATTGTTGAACGCTTTTTGGGCATCAACAAATATCAGCGCCAATTGTTTTTCATAGTATTCCAGTAAGTTCATTATAATTCTGGTGTTATTTCTTATTTGGTGTATAATTGGGTTTAGAACTATCTTTAGTCTTTCTGCCATGATAGAAACTAATATTTTGTAGTCTGTATTAAGAAGTGAGATAGGTCTATAATTTTGTATGTAGCCCTTATCCTTTTATTCTTTATGTATTAGTGTAATATATGCCTCCCCCCATGAATTTGGCATCTTGCTATTCACTAATATTTCATTGTAGAGTTCCAATAGTCTGTTTTCAAATACAGTGGTACCTCTACTTACGAACGCCTCCATTGATGAACTGTCAACCTTCGCTTATGCTGCTGCAACTCTCTTGCTTGGTTGTCAATAGTAACGGGGTGGGTTAGAGATAAGGTGTTGTGGGAGGGAAGCGCACAGGAGGCCCTATGGAGGAGATAAGTTTTGTTTTCCCGGGTGCCAGGAGGAGACCGTTAGAAGAACATTCCAGAAAGGTGTGAAGATGGACCCACCTGACGGTCATGGACATTAGGGATTGGGCATCTACCCAAGGGGGGTGGTAAAAGGGGTTTTGATATATGCTTGTATCATGCCATTTTCTTCAGACTTTGCTTTTCTTTCAATGCATCTAGTTCTGATTTTGATAAATTTACTTTTGAACTTTTTAAAAAAGGACTCTGAGTTTTATTTATCTTACATTCTGAATGGCAGCTTGACACCTCGCCTCTTCCCTTTCCTCCTCCTCCTTTTCCTCCACGACCACAACTGACAGGAGAAAAGAAAAGAGGAGAAGGGGAAGCAGCTGACAGCAAAAGAGGAGAGTGAATTCTCCTCTTTCCTTTCCTCTTCCTCCACGGTTGCAGGTTACTCTGGCTCTCCTCCTCCTTCTCCTCCTTTCCCTGCTGTCATCCCAAGTGGATCTCTTTAGCAAATCTGCTTCTCTCTTTGGCTGGGGGCTGGAGAAAGTTCATGTCGATTGCCCCCCCCCCTTTAGCTGGCTCGTTGGCTGGATCTCCCTCCCACTCCTGATCTCCTCTGTCTCCCTTTATCACCCCATGTGTTGTGCAGGGCAGCAGATTTGCTAAAGAGATCCACTTGGGACGGCAGCAGGGAAAGGAGGAGGCTCGTGCGCACCAGCCGGGCTACTGCTCCTCCCCTTGGAGCTCCAAACGCACAGCTGGAGAAGGCGGCGGGCTATGGATGACCAGGGCTCCCACAGACACATTTTGGCAGCGAGATGGTCTCGCCCTCTCCTGCAAGAAGCCTGCGAGGGGCCAAAGCCGGGTGTGGGGAAGGGCAGAACTTTGGGCTTCTGGATGGATAGGAGAGCCTGGAGCCACCACATTCCCACCCACCCGCCTTGCCGGTTGCCCCCCCCCCTCGCCAAACATTTCCATCATCCTAAGGTTGGGGTTGGAGAAGAACGGAAGCCTAGTCACTGGCGAGAGATTTGTATTACAAAATAGCTGGACGGGGGTTTGCATCAGGAACTTTCCCCCCTTTTTGTACATCCAGTTCTATTTTCTAAGCACAATTAAAATCTCTCCAATTTGGAATAGGAACGCTGGTCTATCAGCCTTGTTGCCGAGCTGATAGACCTTGTTTCTTTGTTCCTTCAAAGATCCTAATGCCCCCCTCTGCTCCCCCGCCCCCACTTCACTTTACTTGCTGGAGATTGATTTAAACTCCCCTAAAGCGGCTACGGGATCTAATAGCGGATCGGCTTGGGGGAAGTAGGCAAGCCGATCCACTATCACATGCATTAGCACGGGGCAGGGTGACAAAGAACGGGCTGACCTTGCGCTCTCTCTTGGGACCCGCATCCTTAACCGGGGATCTCCTTATTTCCCACCCACCCTCCAGTTCCCCTCTGCTGCAAACTCACATGGGGAGGAGTTGGGGGTGTCTCCCTGCCTGCCTTTCTGGCCGCTGCAGGTGTGGAGAAGGAGGGAGTGGGAGACGGTGGAAGGCGCCCTATCGTTCCAAGCTGACTAAGTTTCCCCTTTCGTTTGCACGGCGCGATCACCTTATTTGACAAAGGAGGCGAAGATGCAAAGAGTTGGGAGGGCTCAGGTATCTAGGGAGGGGTCCTATCGAGAGAACGGTGGTGGTGATGATGCTGGGAGGGTGGGAGAGAAATGCTTTTTCACGTCCCCACACACACACACACACAAACCCGCCTCGCCAAAAGGGGATCATGAGGTGCAAGGGAAATGGGAAACTTGGCCAGCCTTGGGCACAAAATGCGGCTGGACCAAGAGCACCTTCCACCATCTCACCCTTCCTCCTTCTCCACACCTGCAGTGGCCAGAAAGGCAGGCAGGGCGACCCCCCCATCCCCTCCCCATGTGAGTCTGCATCAGAGGGTGACTGGGGTGGGTGGGTGGAAGATGAGGAGAGCCCCGATTAAGGACGTGGTCCCAAGAGAGAGTGCAAGGTCAGCCCGTTCTTATTACCATCACAAAGCTGAGGAATCCCTGCGGCGGCAGCAGGCGGGGAATCCCGGCGGGGGCCACAAGCAAGGGGGAAAACCCGGCGGGGGCAGTCACGAAGCAAGGGAATCCCTGCAGACATAAGAGTGCACGCGTAGTGAGAGAGCTCGGGTTCGTAAGGTGAAAATAGTTTTTGAGATGAGGCAAACAAATCTTAAACACCGGGTTCGTATCATGAAAAGTACATATGAAGAGGCGTTCCTAAGACAAGGTACCACTGTATTTCCTCTCAGCTGTCTCTTCAACAATTATAATCTGACGTGTATCTCCCTCATCATCTTAATCATCTTGCGAAGGTCGTATTTATCCTGTATACTTCGTTGATTCTCTTGCCATTTCTTGTTTTGTTCTGTCTAATGCCAGTCCTAGATCCGGTAGGTTTTCATCTCTGAATTCTTCAATATTTTGAATCTGCAAGTAAAATGCAGATCTTTCTAACTCTAAATGAAGCATGGCCTCTTATTTATTTTTGATTTGATTTGATTTGATTTGATGGTTTGGTTTGGTTTGGTTTGGTTTGGTTTGGTTTGGATGGATGCTGCCCCTCTCTGGAGACTTGGAGCGGCTCACAACTCTTTCAAATTCTTGTTTACAAATTCCAACTTACCATCTGTTTTCTCTATTCTTTTTTTGGTCACTTCCGTTCTCTTCTTGACATCCTATTTTTTGTTTGTTCTTTCATAAGCTGTTTGTATAGCTCCTACTCTTTCATCAAGCTCCCTCATGTTATACTTCATTTCACTTATTTTGTTTTTAACCCCCTTTTGGCTATCTTGCATTTTTAGAAGTGTCTCTTGTAAAGTATTCATTTTTTTTGTCTTCTGCTAGCATGCTTTCCAATTAACATTGTCTCATGGTGTTGTGGTTGGCTCTGGCCCAGCTCCTGCTCCAACGACTGTGGGGGTTGATGTGGGAGAATCCTCACATTATTAGAGGCCGGTTTTACTGCCAACAGCTTCCAACAGTGAAGCGTCTGTGTCAGGGGAAGATTCTGGAAGTGAAGTAGGATCAATAGAGGAGGTAATTACAGGCAGCCCATTAGCTAATTAGCCCATTAGTGAATCATCATCATTATCATCGTTAGAGTCAGAAGAGAAGGCATTCATAGATGTTCGCAGACGCAGGTTGATGTCAAGGAAGGAACAACTGCACAAGTATTATAGGAAATGAGAACACCTGTGGCTGGGGCAATTAGGCTAATGGGACTGCTGATAAATTGCCAGCGTTGTTGCCTCTCAGCGTGGGAGTTTATCCGTTTGGAGAGAGAGAGAACTGTGTTTTACATCAGGATTTTTCAAGGATTCTTTGAACTGTTTCAGGATTTTACAGGACTCTTCGACTAATTCACAGTTAAGTTTGGCTTGAGGACTCTTGACGTCTCCACAGCTGCCTTTATCTGTTTTGCTTTTGTTTTGGCTTATCACAGCCTTCAAAGTTTGTGGTTTGTGGGAGAGCACTTTGGCTGATAAAAATGCGTTGGGACAGTATTTTTCCGTTGTGACAAACTGCCTTTGTTTACTTGGCAAGAGAGTGTGTGTTTCCACTTCAGACTTAATTGGGGCTTGTACCATGACACCCGGCATAATACATGGGGTAGTTAGTTGCATTATTTGTCTTCCTCCTCCTTTGTTTTGTATTATTCTTGAAGCCATTGTTATTAGTTTAATAGTAATAATAATAATAATAATAATAATAATAATAATAATTTGCAAAATAGAAACACCAAAATCTGATCTGGCACCAGTAGAAGCTCCAATAAGATCTGGAGCCACTGCACAACTAGAACCTGATGAAAACTTGGAAAGACAGCAAGAAGCTGCAGATGAGACACTTGACACTATGACTCAAAGGCAGCAAGAACTTAAGGACCAAATACTTGCTCATGCAGGGTCCAATGCAGAGCGAAAGAGACTGCCAGCCTTAAAAAACATAAGCAAGAAACAACTTGTCTCACTGATGGAAGATATTAACTCTGCACTTGTAACTGTCAATGTAACTTCAATTGAAGAATTGAATCAGCTTGCCTACAGTACAGCTGTGATAATAACTGAAGAACTAGGGTTACTGCAACAGAAACCAATTGGAAAACCAACTGGAAAACCAAAATGGAAAATCCAACTAGAACTGAAAATCAAAAGCTTGAGATCAGATGCAAGTAACTTGAAGAACATTAAGGAGCAGAAACTGAACAATCAGAAGATCAAAGACTATTTGATAAAAAAGTACAGGCTTCGTACAAGAAAGATCGAGGAAGCTCTGGAAATTGTAAAACAGCAGATAACAGTGACAGCCAGGAAAATTGAGCGATATGAAGCTAGGATCACCCAGTACAGGCAGAATCAAACATTTCAATCCAACCAGAGACAGTTCTACCAGAATCTGCATCAGCAAACAGATAAGAAAATTGAAAAGCCAGAGGTGAAAATAACAACAAAGTTCTGGGAAGATCTCTGGGAAGTCGAAAAGGACTATAACAGGACTGCTGGGTGGATAATAGAGTTTGAGAAGGAATTCTCAGGGAGCAATATGCAGCAGCTGGAGATAACACCTGAAATGATTACAGAAAGAGTGAAGAGGGTAAAGAACTGGACATCTCCTGGCACTGATCAAGTGCATGGTTTTTGGCTGAAATACCTGACCAGCCTGCATGCAAAAATGGCCGAATTGTTCAACAAAATGCTGCAGACAGGAAATATTAGTGAATGGCTTACAACTGACAGAACGTATTTAATACAGAAAGACGCAGCGAAAGGAGCCATACCAGGAAACTACAGGCCAATAACATGTTTGCCGACCATGCTCAAACTGCTGACAGGTATCATAGCTGACAGAATTCAGGACTACCTAGAAGAAAATGACATCATGCCAGTGGAGCAAAAGGGCAATAAAAGACGAAGTAGAGGTACGAAAGACCAGCTCCTAATTGATAAAATGATTTTGGAGAACTGTAAGAACAGGAAAACAAACCTATACATGACCTGGATTGACTACAAGAATTCCTTTGACTCATTGCCACACAGCTGGATCATAAAATGCCTGGAAGTCATTGGAGTCAATGAAAACATCAGGAAATTCATAGAAAAGACGATGAAATATTGGAAGACTGAGCTTTTCGTTTGGAATGAAAGCTATGGACTGATCAACATCAGAAGGGGCATCTTCCAGGGGGACTCTTTGTCCCCATTGCTATTCATCATCGCTATAATCCCGCTGTCACTCATCCTACAGAAAACAAACCTAGGCTACCAAACTGCTAGGAATTCACCAAAAATTTCACACCTGCTCTATATGGATGACCTGAAGTTGTACGGAAAATCAGATAGATTAGGTATGCAGCCAAGGCTCAGAACTCTGGATAGTGATCCTCAGTGATGAATCAAAGGAAAAACTTTTCATTTTGTAAAGTCAGAATAATGTCAAGCTTCCAAGTAATATGTGGCCTGAAATAAAACCCAAGGCATCCATTTTCCATTAGAGTCTATTTATTAGGAACATATCAAATTGACAAGGACTAGGTGTAATTTCGACTCTGACCCATATCCAGAATTACACCCAATAAAAAACGGAAGAAAGAAACATCCCCCCTGAGTCATAATCTACAATCAGTTCTCAGACCATCAGCCCAGTGTCTCCAAACTCCACATTCCTCCAGCTGCAGGCATCTTCTCTGTTCCCATGGGAAATAATGCCACCTAGACATAACATTATCTCTATAACCCCCATTTAAACAGTTAGAGAGTGGTGAGCCTGAAGTAATACTAAATCCCTTTACTAGCAAACCTAAAAACTAAGAAAAAAATAGACAATTAAAAATGCCTACACATATGTCATCTTTGATATACGCTTGCTATAGATATTGCCAATATACCATTCCTGGCAGGAACAGTGAGACAGTATATTTTATTTAATATTATTTTTATTCCTAACTGTAGTGTCGTTTCTCTTCTTTTTTAGAATTATCTGCGGCCTTACTCAGTTTACAAATAAAAACCATATTGCCTTTGCTGCATTAGAAGCCGTCTGCTTTCAAACACGGGAGGTATAGATTTATTTATTTATTTAGTCAGTTAGTTAATTAGTTCAATTTGTATGCCACCCAACTCCTAAGAACAATTATACTGTATTATTAGGATTTTTAGTTAGGTTTTTTTTAATGTTACTGTAGTTTTTATTTCTATAGGCAACCATGTCTAAATGTGTTTAAATTGTAGCTAATTTCACCTTATGGTAAATTTGTTTAAAAATCTAAAATAAAATGTTCAACTAATTGTTTCTCGTACTTTATGTTTTGTTTGCTCTCACTTATTTTTTATAATGCCACAAAGTCAAATGTTTCAACTAAATATTTTTGCTGTATAATTTATTATTTGGAAAAAAATTATATAAATTGTTTGTTTTAGATATTGGATGCAATGAATAAAGACTGTGGGATACCGCTTAGTCAGTTACAAGTTGATGGAGGAATGACCAACAACAAGATCCTTATGCAACTCCAAGCTGATATTCTTTGTATTCCAGTAGGTAAGGTAAAATTCTTCTTGCATTTTATTTTGGATTGCTATGTATAAGACCCACCATGATTTTTGAAAAAAATATTTCAATTTATTTACATTAAAATGTCAGGCTGAAGCCATTGTTTACTTGGAGACTTTGGCTTGCCACACTTATGCTGTACAATGTGTTCCTGCTGTAGGAATTTGGGAGGGGGTGTTGCATTAGGGATGTAGAGATTCCTTTTAGATTCTCAAGTTCATCCTTTGTTCAGTACCTGCCCAGATGCTGATGAGAGTAACGGACACATTGGCAGAATAAGACTGGTGATGAGCTTGTGAGTGTGGGAACAAGGGAATGAACTTTAAACTGGGTGGAGAAACCCTCCTTGCTTTAAATTCGGGTTTCTCCCAGATGTGCCAACATGACTCTGCTAATAAATTGGAGCTTTGAGGAATACTTTGCCTTGGACTCTGATTTAAGTTTTAATGCTAAGAAAATTGCAGTTCATAATTTTTGTTTCGTTTTTGCCAATTTAGTGTTCTTCCTTTATTTTGAGTAATTGTTAGTCAGTTAAACAGATATTCAGTAACTATCGTATTTTTCGGACTATAAGACACACCTTTTTCATCCCTAAGAGGGTAAAAATTTGGGTGCGTCTTATACTTCGAATGTAGCTTTTTTGAAGCTTTTTTTCCAGTCCTAACTAGATGCTAACAATCTTCCCAGCTTCCTAATCCCTTCAAAGAAGGTTTTTTCCCCAGCCCTAAGACTTTGCAGGCTTGTTTTCATTCGTACTCCCTCTGAAAACTGCCTAAGGAGCTGCTGATACAGTTCTAAAGAGGAATCATTGGGTCTGTCATTTACACTTTTATAACTCTCTGATTTGGTTCTGCAACCCAACAAGACTGACACAGACTTCGGAGGATAATCTGAACTGCAGAAAAAATAATTGCAGCCAACCTGCCTTCCATTGAGGATCTGTATGCTGCCCGAGTCAAAAAGAGGGCTGTGAAAATATTTACTGACCCCTCACATTCTGGACATAAATTGTTTCAACTCCTACCCTCAAAAGATCGCTATAGAGCACCTCAAGACAACTAGACACACTACTATTACTACTAATTTTTTCTCATCATTCCTTTCACCCATCTCCTCCCAGTTATGTAACTTGTTGCTTGTATCCTTAATTTTTTTATTAATATTGATTGTTTTCTGATTGCTTATTTGACCCCTATGACAATCATTAAGTGTTGTACCTCATGATTCTTGACAAATATATATTTTCTTTTATGGGTACTGAGAGCATATGCACCAAAGACAAATTCCTTGTGTGTCCAATCACACTTGGCCAATAAATTTTTTTATTCCATTGCATTTTTTAAATTCCTACTTCCTCCGAAGCTATTTTTCCTGCCCTAAGTCTTTGCTAGCTTGTTTTCATTCCTACTCCCTCTGAAAAAGTCTTTTTCAACCCAAACCAAGGGATAAAATAATGTGCTGAAGCTGAACAGACTAAGGACACTAGCCAAATGAATACCTGTAGGTAGATTTTCCCCCTATTTTGCTTCCCCAAGCTGCGTCTTAAGCTCTGGTGCATCTTATACTCCGAAAAATACAGTACAAATAATAGGAACCCTCATTTAGGAACCTTGCCGTGACTTGTTTATTTAAAGATTTATATTTCTCTTCCTGTCACTGACAGTGCAGTCATGGAAACACAATTCTCTGCTAGCACCTTCCTTTAAAAATGCTGCAATCTGATTGAAGGGTAAGGAAGTTTACTGCGGACTGAGTTCTAAATCTTTAAATTTAAGAAAGCATTTGAACAATATTGTCATAGTATTATACTATGAATATTGAGGGAAGGAAGCATATAGGCATGTCCTATACCATGTTTCCCTGAAAATAAGTCCTAATCTTATTTCTTTTAGGTTCAAAATAAGCACTAGGACTTATTTTTGTGGAAACATGATTTCAGAGCGATCTGCCTTGCTCGGTGCCCCCCCTACCCTGGCATACACACAAAAGATCATGAACATGTGGGGGCCAACAACTGGCAGCCGCTGCAGGTGACCAGATCCTTGGTCAGTGCCCTCTGGGGTTGCATACACTGGGCAGCAGAGGTGAGTTGATTACCTATCCAAGCAGCAGATGGCTGGCCGTGGGAGGCTCATCTTCCTATGGCAACACTGGCAGATGTGTCACATGGGCCACAGACAAAAAATAGTGGGCCAGCTATGGGAGGCTTGTCTTCGCATCTCCCATGCAGTGCATCAGGATCACCTGCCTTCCCCCATGCTCCACCATCTGCTGCCAGTTACACTGCATGAAGATGAGCCTCCCATGTTGCCACTTGCTCCGGCCCATGGACTTTCAGGTTTCCTGCGGCCATGCAGTGCATCCGTATCCCCTTCCTCCCCACTTCTGCTTCCACCTGCTGCTTGGACAAATCAGTTCAACTTTACTACACAGGCTGTGCCTGCTGTAGGACACACATTGTCTCCAATGCTGGCCATGCCCACCACCACCCCAGGCTGATGATGACCTTCACTAGGACTTATTTTGGCGCTTATATTAGGCGCACACTTAAAAATCAGGCTACGTCTTATTTTCAGGAAAATGGTATTAGCAACAGTGCTGAAATATGATTTAAGAAACCAAAGTTCCAGTATCCACTGAATTCCAAAATTAAATGGGCAGTGAGTATCCTTACCAATTTATTAGATAGTTTGGATATAAAAATAAAATTGTAGGCAAACCTCTTTTGCATCACTTTTAAGCTTTTGAGGAAAGACAAGATATGCACTTAATATTAACTAAATGAAACTTTTAATGATTCCTTTACAAACACAGATATACCTGCAAGAACACCTGTCCATATGTCAGATGCAGTTTCACTGCAATGCAGTTTTGGTTTGATGCCTTCTGTGAATGGATTCACAACACAAATACAATACTAGATAACACAGTATCAACAGTAGAGAATTTCACATTTCTAAGTTCTATCATATCTCAAAGACCTAAAATGATTACCTAACATCAAAAATGTCATAAAAAAGCACAACAAAGAATGTGTTTTCTGCACCATCTCAGGAAGCTCAAACTGCCCAAGGAGCTGCTGATACAGTTTTACAGATGAATTATTGAGCCTGCCATCTGCACCTCTATAAGAATCTTGTTTGATTCTGCAACACAACAAGACAGACACAAATTTCAGAGGGTAATCAGAACTGCAAACAAAACCCAATTACTGCCTCCTTGTCTTCCATTGAAGACCTGTATACTGCACAAGTCAAAAAAGAGGGTCATCCTGTACATAAATTGTTTCAACTCCTACCCTGAAAACAATGCCATTGAGCACTGCACACCAAGACAACTAGACAAGAACAGTTGTTTTCCTGAATGCCACCACTCTGCTAAACAAATAATTCCCTCACCACTGTCAAACTATTCACTAAGGCTGCATTACTATTACTATTAGTCTTCTTATAGTTCCTATCACCCATCTTCTCCCACTTATGACTGTATGACTAACCTATTCCTTGTATCTTTACAATTTATAGTAAGATTGTTTCCTGATTGTTTATTTGTACCCTATGACAATCCTTAAGTGTTGTACCTCATGGTTCTTGACACGTGTATCTTATTCTTTCGTATACACTGAGAACATATGCACCAAAGACAAATTCCTTGTGTGTCCAATAACACTTGGCCAGTAAAGAATTCTGTTCCGTTCCATTCCACTCCATTTTAAAAGCAGTACTTAATGAATAAAATACATGGTGGATGTAATTAACCACATTTGGCAATTGAAATTTGAAAAATATTGCCTCTAGGTTTTTTATTTTGGTATGGGGGTTTTTTGGTCAAAGGATACTGTCTTTTTAAATTAGTTGTAATTTAATAATCTACAGCTCATTTTGAATATATAGGGTGATATTTCTTTGTGATATCAATTAACCCTGGAATCCCCGTCGGGTCTAAAAGGACCCGAAATGAAGTTTGAGACCCTGTAAAAATATTTCCCTCATATCTGAAACTTGAAATTCCATGACTTTTTCTCATTTGAGGGGTTCTTTCTAAGGGTGGTGGGGTTTTTTGGTGTGTGTGTGTGTGTGTATAGTATTTGCTGGGCAAAAAAGTTACCAATGTTACCCTCCGGGTCCTTTTAGACCCAGAGTATAAAAGGGTTGGTTCTAGCTAATGGAATGGTCTTTTTGAATACTTTTTCACTAGTATATTAATTTGAACATTTCTGAACACAATGATATGAAAATTGAAATGAAAAAATTAATGCTTATTTGTTTATTTTGCTCAGAAAAGGGCCTCCCCCCCACGGCTGTGTGCCCTTTTTTCAATTTATAGATAGAATAGATAGAATATGACCCAGCGAACTTCAAGTGTTCAAAACATTTTTTTCCATTTCATTATGTTCAGAAATGTTCAAATTAGTATGCTAATGCCAAAGATGGTCATAAAATTCTGATTTGGCAGACTATTCTATCTATAAATTGAAAAAAGTGCACACAGCCATGGGGGGGGAGGCCCTTTTCTGAGCAAAATAAACAAATAAGCATCAATTTTTTCATTTCAATTTTCATATCATTGTGTTCAGAAATGTTCAAATTAGTTTCCCAAATTAGTATACTAGTGAAAAAAGTATTCAAAAAGACCAATCCAGTAGCTAGAACCAACCTTTTTATACTCCAGTTCTAAAAGGACCCGGAGGGTAACAAGTGTATAGTAAATGTCTCTGGGGAGGGGCGGCATACAAATCCAATAAATAAAAAATAAATAAATAAATAAGTAAGTAAGTAAGTAAGTAAGTAAGTAAGTAAGTAAGTAAGTAAGTAAGTAAGTAAATGGGAGGAGAATACCAGGGTTAAGATAGGTTTGCACTGGTTATTAGTTCCCTATATTACAGCTGATTAGCAAACTGTTTTTCATTAAATGATCCTTCTTCGTAAAAGCATATTTGTCCTTAATTCATTAGCTACTAATACTTTTCAGTCAGTTGAATGAAAAGTAAAATAAAGAAAGGTATGAAAGTAGGGAAAAAATCAATACCTAATTAAATACTTAAAATGTTCACATTTTGTCTATATACATTTTGTTCCATTAGTAAAGCCATCCATGCCTGAAACAACAGCACTTGGAGCAGCAATGGCAGCTGGAGCTGCAGAAGGGGTGGGAGTGTGGAGCCTACATCCTGATGACTTCACAGCAGTAACATGTGAACGTTTTGAGCCACAGATCAATCCAGAGGGTAAGAAGGATTTTAAGATCTGCTATGTAAGGTTGCTCAGCCCATGCCAATTAGTTTATTCATATTGTGATAAGATTAGCATAGTTTGTTCTGTCAGGATAGTTGTGCTACCTCTGTGAATAGTAAACTATCTTGGAAAAATTATATTGGAGGAAGGAGGTTGAAACTTCCCTTATCTTTATTTAAATTTTGAAGTTTTCAGACAGCTTATGAAATTCCTATGCATTTTAGAAGACTTCTCCATATATTACAAAGTGCTTGTACATTAAATAAAGATAATTGCTTGAATTTTTGATAAAGATGTTGTTTATGATTTCAGAAAGTGAATATCGTTATACCAGATGGAAGAAAGCTGTTAAGAAATCAATGGGGTGGGAAACATCAGAACCTCAAGGAAACAGTGAGTTATCATTCATGCATTACTTGTAAAAGTCAAATTGCTTTTCCATACACAATAGATTATAGCAAATTTTTAAAAGGTTTTTGTATTGATAGTAGTAGTATTTACAATCCAAATGTTTTAGTAAGTGCCTAGAAATTGAAAATATAGAACAATGTGTAGACTTACTTTTGAATAATTTATGTTGAGATGTACAAGCAGATAGTAGCAAGATAGAAATATACTCTCAAATTAATTGAGGAATACATTTCTACTGGCAACTTGTCACTGAGTTGTATGAAAATTTCTGAAATCTTGAATACAGCAAGTAATATACTCAAATGAGGACCCGGATTGTGGGGGCAATATGCTGGCTCTGTTAAAAAGTGCCCTGAGTCTAAGGAGAAGGGTGACATAAAATTGAATGAATGAATGAATGAATGAATGAATAAATAAATCCTGCCACTAGGTTTTAAAATTTAATTTAATTTTAAATTTACAAACAGTTTAAACTGTTCGTAAATTCAGAAATTAATCATACTAAATATATAAATTCATATAGTCACATTAATTTGATTTTTCCTGGCCTTAATTTCCTACTTAATCGCCAGTCACAGTGATTGGCCTGAAAACAAAATGCAGATCTAACCAGTAAACAGAAACAGTTGAAATGGTTTATAAATTACATCAAGAGCTTAAGACAATTGTATATCAGTTTTGCTTAAAAATTGCATTCTAAAGCAATTTTTAAAATTTTGAAAGTGTCTCCAGACAAAAGTTGTAATAAAAAGCTATTTCAGTTTTGTTCCAAACTACTGAAATAAATATTGTATAATACTTTATTTTCACATGAAAATGAAGGATTAATTTATTTTTACATTAATCCATGGAAGCTATTATCCATCAAGATTAATTCTGAATATAAATTGCTTTATGTATTACATGAACTAGCTAAATAAATATTCAACCCCCCATTATTGACAGCTGACATACTAAAAATAGAAAAAACAAGGTGGTAAAATTTATTTGCCTTGATAGCTGCATTTTATTAAAATGCAATTAAAAATATATCTGAATTTGTATGAAACATATTTGTTTTTATTCATTAATGCTATTTTACAACTTTTAGGTTTCATGAGTATTTCTTTTTAGAAATATATTCTAATAAATTCAGTTAGAATTCGTATAAAATATATTTGTTTTAATTCATTAATGCTATTTTACAACTTTTAGGTTTCATGAATATTTCTTTTTAGAAATATATTCTAATAAATTCAGTTAGACTATTGTCCTTTTAAGCATGCTTAAACTGTAGCTCAGTAGGTTTGATTTGATTATTATTATTTTTCAGTATAATTAAGTACAGTCAGAAAGTTTAAAGTATAAATTCACTGTAATTTAAAAAATTGAAAATAACTGTAAAATATTAACTCCTCCAGCCAGGAGCATGAAGATGCATCAGTTAGACCAAAAGTTATTTGTGGCAATAGATTCTGGTTTTAGACAGAAGAACAAATCAAGACCTTATTAGACACTGCAGAAAGAAAGGGGGGGGGGGTCTTGTTGTTGGAAAGATATGGGCAGGTTAGTAAAGGCAATGATATATAATGTTTAGTTTTATAAGTCCCGCTTATTATCTAATTGACTTGTTGACTGAGTCAAAATTACAGCTTCACTGGTTTCAAGAAACTACCATATTTTTCGGAGTATAAGATGCCCCCCCCCCAAAAAAATATATGGTTAAAAGTGGGTGTGTCTTATTTAGCCCCACCCAGCCACCTCCACCCTTTGGTCTCTGCCTTGCAGCAATTTACCTCCTTGCAGCAAACAGCCCAGAACCTGATTAGCACAAGCCTCTCATTATATGCCTACTGATCCTGCAGACAAGCCCGTGTGCTAAAATGAAAGTGAAACTAAAGCTACATGGAGGCAAATTGCTGGCAGGGGGAGGCAAGGCAGAATTGTATTTTCTTGTGCTAATCAGACTGTGCTGAAAGTGACTGTTTTCTTGTTTGCTGCAAGGAGGTAAGTCAATAACTATAAATGCCTATAGCATGGCATTGGCATCCTTCAGTCTCAGAAGACCATGGTGTCATGCTCTGGATTCCCCAGAGCATGAAGCCTGGGTAGGTTAGTATGGAGGATGCTTATAGAATGTTCAAATTATTAGACTTACTTTTTAAAGACTGCTTTATTATTGTTCTAGAAAACTTAACAAAATGAAGAAGCTTTTTAAAATAAATGCTTGATCTGAAGAGACCCAGTGCTACTGTATCTTATTTTAAATAGTAGGAAATAAGTATACTTCCAGAAAGTCACATCAATTTTAACAGGATTTGTAAAATCAGAAATGTAGCAGTGGTCCTGATAAGGCAGCTGGGTTAAACCCTGACTTAGTCATGTTTGTAGAAGATCTATTTAAATAATTGGGAGGAGTTAGTGTGACTACAGTACATTTAAGAAAACTTGCTGGCATTAATATACTGCCGTAATGTATATTTCTCCAATTCTTTGCTATTTCTATGGGTCATACCTCTGGAATGCCTCGAGCAATTTCAACCAAACTTGGTACGCAGATAACTTATTATCTGGAGAAAAATACTGTGCGGATTAGACAACCCTAGGGATGTGTGTGTGTGTGTGTGTGTGTGTGAATTAATATGTAAAAACTTGAGAATATTTTAATTAGATGCAATACTGAGGGCAGTTTAAATGCTTGTTGCTACTTGAAAGTATTGTGCTACTTGCTGCAGAATACTATACACAACTGCTCAGAAATGATTGGTAATTAATTCAGCGAACCTTGATAAATGATACAACATTGCAGCTTTGCAATCTTTCTATATATGAGTGTCATAAATGTCTTTAGTACTGTACTTGCTCATTTATAATTAATAATAACAATTTTATGCTTTCAATCCAAGTCTGGAGACAGTTGGTACATGTATATTTCACTTGCTGATAGTATAATGTGTATGATGGAGCAGGCACAATGCATGATTGAACTTAAGAATATGTGCCCACATTACATGATACTTCATACACAGTCAATATTTTTGAAAAACAAAGATAGTTTGAGATAGTTTGTATGTGTATAATTGGACACACATGAATTCACTCTTCTATTTTCTATGGTACATTCTTTTTCCTTGCAGTACTTGGAATGCTTAATGTCAGTTTTATTTGAAATTCTGTACTATCTACTTTATTAGTAGTGAATAGTTTCTGTCTAAATCAGTGGTTCTCAACCTTTCTAATGCCGCGACCCCTTAATACAGTTTCTCTTGTTGTGGCGACCCCCAACCATAAATCTAGCGCCAATTCTCCCAACAGAGCTTTAAGCTGATTGGCAGGAAGGTCAGAGGGACACCCCCAATGTAAACGCCTGATTGGTCGGATTGTAAAAATATGTTCCAAGGTGCCAGAATAGAAGCTTTAGTTCCTAACCCCATGGGAAATTTGTCTTTTCCCAGGGTCTTAGGCGACGCCTGTGAAATGGTGGTTCGACCCCCAAAGGGGTCCCGACCCCCAGGTTGAGAACCACTGTCTAAATAATCTTAAATATTGACACTGGACGCAAGACTGAAATATATCTAAGCATCAGTGTTTGTCCTATTTCTAATTATTACGTGCTAAACTATCTGTAGCATTTTGTAAAATTTCTGTCACTTCTAATTTTCTTCATATAATTCTTAAATAGTGCAATTTACACGTATCTCTCTCTTGATTTGTTTGACTGGAACCTCTCTTCTGGATGACATCAGGTGAAAGTAGTATCTTCTGTAGTCTGCCTTTGGGCTTTTTTATAATGAGTAGCCTGTTAATATTAATCGGAGCAAAGTATATCTCAGGTTAGTTTATATTTTGAAATGTCTTGTTTTTACAAGATAATCACTGCTAAATGATTTAAATATTTTCAGTTTGAAAAAAGTGTTTAGTATGTTGTATATGAAGAAATATTAATGATACTGGCTCTAAACCATTTTAATTTAAAAGTTCATATAGAAAATTTAGAAAATATTCAGAAAACTGCCATTAATTTTTTCTACTTATTATTTCTTTTTTGAGGTTTTATACCTACTGAAAAAGCCCACATATCTGAAAAAATCAGAATGTGTGATTTTATAAGTAAAATTTTTAAACATTTCTAGATTAGAAAAATATATTGTAAAATCTTATATCTGAAGTTGATTGTTATCCCTTTCAACTTAGTTTCCTTTAGATATCACAAAACTCATAACTTAAAGCAAAATTAGCTTCCCTAAAATATTGCTTATTTTGATTTAAAAATAAGTTTCATAATTTTTCTATTTTAAAAAACACTAGTTAATATTTCATCAGAGTTTCTTTTCCTATTCAACTGTTGAGAAATGTGAATAGCTAAATTAATTTGATCATATTTTGATTAGCAAAATGAAGGATCTCTTCATAGCTTAAATCATATACAGAAAATATAAATTATCTTGGACAGATAATACAGATACTATTGGAGAGGAAATTCAAGAAACATTTATTCAGGTGATATTTACTGGAAGTAATGAACTCCATCCCCCACCCCCCAAGCTCTGTACAAATGGGTTGTTACATATAAAATATAATTTTATTTTCATTCTTTAATAAACTTAAACAATAGGTAATTTGTTCTTTAAATTACCAGTATTTACAATTTACAAAAACATTACTTGCTTGATTAATTATATGGTATATTATTCTCTCATGTGATCAGTTACTTACTACAGATTCTTCTTTTTTAGGCAGAAATCATTCATATAAAATACACGTATATGAAAGACAAATCATAGATGGAGAAAGAATTATGTAAAAGACTTAAATAATGAGACTTAAATAATGTTTGCTTATACTAGATTTACGTGGATTATAACAAGCTATATTTATTAATTAGCACAATTCAGATTTAAATATGAATTTTTAAAACTTGTTTAAACTCCAAAAATACTAGATACTTATCATGTAAGGTATAATACTTATTTAATGAATACAGGTAGTCCTCTACCTATGACCACAATTGAGCCCAAAATTTAAATTATTGAGACATTATTATTATTGAGTTGTGTCCCATTTTATGACCTTTCTTACCACAGTTGTTAATTGAATCACTGCAGTTGATAAATTATAACATGGTTGTTAAGTGAATCTGGCTTCCCCATTGACTTTGCTTGTCAGAAGGTCTCAAAAGGAGATCACATGACCTTGGAACACAGATATGGCCATAAATATAAATATTCAGCTGCCCTGAGTCCTACAGGATTGGGCAGCATATAAGTCAAATTAATCAAATTAAATTATTCAGGCCAAGCATCTGAATTTTGATCACATGATCAGGGGAATGCTGCAAAGTTCATAACTGAAAAATGGTATCACATTTTTCAGTGAAGATGTAACTTTGAACAGTCATTAAATGAACTGTTGAAAGTTGAGGATTGCCTGTATACAAAAGGAAGGAATGCGTGAAACACTATATATGGTCCAAAGTAGGTCTCTATATAAAAATCTACTAGTAAGATGCTTCCAAGTTTGAACTTGCTGTGTCATGCTCTCCTTCCTCAAATGTTGCATCCCCCAAATCTCGCAAAATCTTTTACAAGCTGCTTCTCTGGAAGCCCCTGTATGATTCCATAGTAACTTATAGCAGGAGTCACTTTCTGCATATAATTACATTATTATTTTTCACTTTTTCATCATAATATTCAATGTGGCATAATATTCAAGACGGAGTTTTCTGGCAACTTATTCAAAACTAGACTTCTTGATTTCAAGACAGTTCTGCTGAGACCATACCTTGGTGCAGTAATGTAAGACTGCAACTGAGTTATATTTTCAATAGAACATTTGAATGTAGAAAAAGAAATGTTTTATGAGCCACAGAGGTGGTCTGCCGAGTATAGAAGTATTTCTAGTATAAAGTGGGAAGTTTAGAGTATATATCAAAGGACAGCTTCCTTACACAAGGCAAGCATATATAATTCCATTTTATTTTGGATTAAATGCATAAATAACATTTGATGTTTAAACTACTCCATTTTTAATATTTATTAATTCTTTTAAAAACATATTATATAAAAGCAATTTCTGACTTGATAATTCTTGCTTAAATTTTGAAAGCAGTTTTGTATGCAGCTTTCTTGAGTACTGCTGCTACATGTGTTCATTTGCAGTTCATATATGTAAATACGGTGGTTCTCAAAAGTTTGTGAAATCTTTTGAATTTCAGTATTTCTATATAAATATGACCTAAATTCTGGATAATTTCCCTAATAAATCAACAATCAAGTACAGTGTATTTGATTCATTTGTTTTCATTGGGTTTTTTAAAATCAAATTTTAGGATTCTGTGAAGAAAGTTCATATTTACGTCATATTTCTGCAGAAATTTTGAAAATTCAAAAGAATTCGCAAACATTTAAACACTGTGTATTTAGAGCACATGTAATGTTTTTTAGTGAACATATGTTCTCTGGGCAGATATATTTATACATTTTCTGGATAGATATAATTTCTGAATAGAAAACTATTTTTTTTGCTTTTAAGTTGCATACAATGGTATTTTGTGAAGTTGTAAACCATTTTTGAATGAATGTTGCTTTATAGTTGAGATGCAAGCTGTTCCATTTAGTTTTTAAAAAAATCATTTCAGCACTTGACTATTTATATTTATAAAGTTTTTCTCTTCTGTTCCTATTCCAGTAGATGAAGATCTTGTTACATTGAAATGGGAAATGGGGGAAAAGGCAATTAGAGTAGCACTTTAAAATTCTCTAGGGCTGTTGTTACTCAATAAAGCAATTGCCATTGAATATGTTTTCTACAATGCAATTTCATGCTTCTATAGGCTAGATCAGTGATGGCGAACTTATGGTACGGGTGCCAAAGGTGGCATGCGGAACCATATCTGCCATTGCCCTAGTCCAGCTCCAGTGTGCATGTGTGTGCCGGCCAGCTGATTTTTGGCTTGCACAGAGGCTCTGGGAGGGCGTTTTGGCTTCCAGAGAGCCTCTGGGAGGATGGGGGAGGGCCTTTTTACCCTCCCTTGACTCCAGGAAAGCCTTTGGAGACTGGGGAGGGTGAAACATGAGCTTACTTGGCCCACCAGAAGTTGGGAAACAGGCCATTTTCATCCTCCAGAGGGCCTCCAGGGGATGGGGGAAGCTGTTTTCACTCTCCCCAGGCATTAAATTATGGGTGTGGGCACTTGCTGCTCTTTTGGCACCTGAGGAAAAAAAGATTCACCATCACTGGGCTAGATAATATAATCCATGCCTCAGGTTGGCACTGTTAGAATTTGATAGGTGATTTAGTTTCAGTTAATGATTTCCCCAGAAGATATTATAAGCAGTGCATTATATTTATCCTCTTAATAAAAATTATTTGATTACTGATCCTTTTTTTCCCTTTCAGGTAAATTCAGATGAGACATTTTAATGGATTTCAGGAGACTAACATCTCAAGAATGTGGTGCTTTCTTAACAATTTTAATGGCATTATTTTGACACAGTTCATTATCAAAATAACTATTTTGGAAAAAGATTTAATTAGGAATGAGCAAATTATAGTTTCTACTACTTACCTGCTTTAAAAGTAAAGTGGAAAAAAACTCTTGGTTAACTTCTGTAACTGCCATCACTTGTTTTGTCCACTTTGAAAAGAAACATGAAATAAAAAAAGTTAACGGTTTAAGAAAAATCCAAATGGTACACTTCAAGAACTTCATTATATACACTTACATAAAGTTGTGGTGATTTATTTTTAGAAATTGCTTAAAGCAATATTTTCCAAAATCATTTTTCTTATCCATTCATAGGAAACTCACTGAGAATTGAAGATACAATAATATATTTTGTAACAAAGAGAGAACAATTATTTACTCCTCCTTTTCATATGCATTGGTTAGATTCTAAACTACTAAGTAAAACAGGTAGACTTCAGAAAACGTATTTAAAATTAATATTTAAAATATACTGCGTATGTATAGCAAGAAAGCTATATATTTAAAATATTGTACTATAAATTGAATTGCCAAGTGTATGGATATGAGCTTAAATGGTTCAGGTAACATTTTAGTAAATAATTATAATATTTATGGGCTGTAGTTGAAAACCACAAACATTTTGCAATCTTTCATTTTACTTAAAAGTCTGGACCAAACTTGCTTCTCAGTGGAATACATTATAAGCAGTGGCAATCATGATTTCTGGATATAATATTTTAGATAGCTAAAGAAAATAAATTTTATAGGTCTCAAAGGTTAACACTAATGTATGTCAGAACAATATGATATTCATTCTTTCATTAAGAATTAAAACAAAATTGGTGGTTCCCTGATTCATGCTCTCTTTTCTTTCAAACTGAGGAAATATCTGTAAATTTTTGACAAACAGCCCATAGAAAGTTCCATGTTCCTTGAAATTTATCTTCAATGCATTCTTTTCATAGTTAAAGACTTCTCTAGGATAGGGCTCAGAATTTGCTTTGTCCACTACTGGAATGAGATGGAGTTGAAAATACAGTGAATCTAGACTTTTCTAGTATAATGATAAAATGCATGTGGAGAGAGATTAGTATAGCTTCTTTCCTGCATTAAAAAATATATGAATATCATTAAAAGTTAGTAGAAAATTGATCTGCTCTTTTTAAATAAAAATCACCTGATTCAAAGTGTGTAAACATATTGAAAGTAGCACTATTATAATGTAAACACGCTAGCACTGTGCATGATGAAATGGTTTCTGGGTCTCTCATTTCCTATATTTTTATAGAATATATATGTTATCAGTAAGGAAATAAGAATTGAAAATTCAAATAATGTTAAACTAAGGCTTTTCATAATTGTAAAAATGATTTTTTGCTTTGCTTTGAAATGTAAAACACTTAGAGCAATTGTTGAACATTTTAACTGAAAACTAGTCTTCATAATCAATATTTCAGCTTTTTTATAAGCTGAATCTAAGACTACTTGTTCTTTCTTTTGTATCACAATTTATTGGTATATGTCACCATAAATGAGCATAAGCTTCCAAATGTCAATTTAACTGTACTAGACAGGGTTGTTAACTGTACTTCTGGACAAGCTTTATATATTTTAAGGCCCTATTTGTCAAGCCAACATTTCCCCTGCTTTTAACAATGTAAAAGATTCCCCCTTCAAAAAAAAGTGTAAAGCTCAGAGGAGAAAATACTTTTCTTAATATTTCTTCGGCAAGCTTGGCATAGATATCTTTGACTATGGCAAGCTTGGTATAGCCATACTTGTTCACAATATGTTACATAGGAATTTATACTGGGGCTGAAGATATAAATTTTTAAAGTTCTATTTTATAAACCTTGAAGTTAAACTGAAAAATGGCTTGTTTTATTATACTCCCAGTTTAATTTTCCTGTTTTGTATAGTGTTTTGAGATATGATTCATGGAGGTATACAGGATATTAAACTAAGTTGATAAGATTATAATTCTAGTTGGAATTTTGCACAATATATTACCACTTTTTCTATAAAATTAAATTGTTGGAATTGCTCACTCTTTGTGAATGGAATTTTTTTTCTATACAATTTGAATTATTAAAATGGATACAATAAAAATGTGAAAAAGAAAAGTTGTCAATATTGCACTTGTAGAAATATATGTAATTAAAATGTCTTTAGTCTTATTCCCAATTATGTTTGTGATGGAGTCCATTAATAAAATGCTAATGAAATCTTCACTTCTGGAATTATTTTACTGAAGCTTGTGATAAATAATGTAATATCAACTTTAAAAATCACAATCTTGAATATATATATATAGCCCTAAAATAAAAACTTTACATTTTAAAGTTAAACTGAATATTTTTTACCCAACCTTTCAACAGTTAGAAAACCAATGCAATATAATAATCCTGTATTATCTGTAGCAAGAAACCTGAGAAACTTCATCTGCTTATGGTTAATCAAGTTTACTTGAACTACTACATTCTAAGCAGTTATCAGCTCTCCAATCAGTTCAATGTAATGCTACTAGCACCAGCCAATGATAGATCATAAAACTGAACTCCACTGAAATTAACAATAAGCATGCATTAAATTATTTAATGGATAACATTTTTGAAACAAGTCTGTGTACTACAGAAGTACACTGCAATGCACTTTTTTTTCTAATTGAAGAATGGAAAGATTAAAGTCATTTTTAAGTAAACCAAACTATAAGATTGAACCATGGATAACCAATATCAGGATTATTACACCACATTTATAACAAATTGTAGTACTGTATTTTTCCAAGTATAGGACGCACCGTTTTACTCCCCAAAACAGGGTGAAAACTTGGGTGCGTCTTATACACCGAATGTAGCCCCCCCCCCCAACCCTTTGGTCTCTTTACCTCCTTGCAGCAAATAGCCCAGAGCCTGATTAGCATAACTAATTGAGTATCAGTCTCCTGACACACAGCTGATTCAGAAACAGGCAAGCCACTGCTAGAATTGAAAATGAAATTAGCTGCAAGGAGTCAGATTGCTGCGAGGTGGACTGCTGGCAATATTGGATGACTGAAACTGCAAGGTGGTAAGTCAATAACTATAAATGTCTATTGAATGTTCAAATTATTAGACTTATTTTTTAAAGAGTGCTTTATTATTGTTCTAGACAACTTAACAAAATGAAGGTTATCTTCTTTTAAATAGCAGAGTATGCCTATACTCCCAGAAAGCCATATCAAATGTAAAGATCTGTAAAAGTCTAATCTGAAGTGTAACAGTATCCTGTTTAGTATTAAGATAAGACAGCTGAGTTAAATTCTGAGTTAGTCATATTTGGAATAGACCTATTTAAATAATAGGGAGGAGTTAGTGTGACTATATTTAAGATAGCTTTCTGGCATCAGAATATTGCCATAATGTACATTTCTCCAATTCTTCATCTGGGGTACCTCTGCCACTAGAATCAGAGGTTGCTTCTCCTCCTCCTGCTTCTCGTAACTCTCCAACTGGTTCAGCTTCTCCAAACTCGATACCCAACTGTTGCAATAATGCTTTCCCTTCCTCCAATGAACATGCTTTAAGCATCTCATTTCCTTGAAACACCAAAGTAGCTGCAGGAAAGGTCCAGGTGAACTTTACTCCACTTTGAAACAGGCGCCTTATAATTGGGCATAAAGCAGCCCTCTCTTTCAAGGTTTCCCAGGAGAGATCTCTGAGAACTCTTATCTCATTTCCATCTTGACTGAGGCCAGCGCAGCCTTTCAAATATTTGTACATCAATTCAGCTTTCCTTTCACTTGCCAGCGCCATAACAATATCTCTTTGCCTCTCCGGATTTCTGCGTGGGACACTCAAGTGAACCCGTCCCATATCCTCCAAATCAATTTGAACTCCATTCACCTTTAACCAATCATGGAGTGCCTCAGCCAACTTCAATCCTGCACCAAAACCTTATTTAAAACCACGTAAACGCAGATTTTGTCTCCTTTGATGATCCTCTAAATTAGTAAGCCTGCAATTATGCTGTCTGTATGCTTCAGTTTGGCCTTTCACCTGTGTCTCTATTTTTTAATTTTTTTTCTGCTTGCTCTTCTGAACCCTTTTTAACTATTTGGACATCCTTGGCGAGGCTTCCCAGCACCTCCACCACAGATTTAAATATTTCTTCCAGAGATGCAAATATATGAAGCAATTTATCTAATTTCGCTTCAGCACTTCCCCCAGGGCTTAGAGCTCCTCCCTCCACCTTTGTTGTAATATTTCTACTCACTTTTGCAGATTACAAAAGCTAGAAAGCGTCCTCCCCTTTCAACATTTATCTCCAGCTCTCTTTGATCTGCTTTAATTACTTTTCAGCTCTATATGTCTTTTAAGGAGTTGGGGGATGGGTGGGGTTATTTTCCAACTTTTCAAACCCACATTTGGGAGCTCTTTGTAGGAGTGTCTACAGCTGTCTGTGATGCATGCGTAATCTGGATGAATGTGTTTGTTTAACTTTTTAACTATGGGGATTTTTTAGATTGTAATTTTATTGAAATTTCTAACGTGTTTATATTACCTTTGTTGTAAGCTGCCCTGAGTCTCAGGAAAAGGGCAGCATAGAAATCGAATAAGTAAGTAAGTAATTAAGTACGTAAGTGTTCTGCCGGGGTGTCCCAACCGCCCGTAATTACAGGGTAATTAGTCCAGAAAGACACACACCACACGATAGAAAGAAAACCAAAAGTCTTTATTTATTTATTATTTATTTATTTTTATTTATTATTTGGATTTGTATGCCGCCCCTCTCCGAAGACTCGGGGCGGCTCACAACAAGTGAAAAACAATCCAATACAATCCAATTAATTAAAATATTATAAGTTTAAGAAAATCCCCTATACTAACATACACACATACAGGCATACCATATATAACTTCAACGTGCCCAGGGTGAGATGTTTAGTTTCCCCATGCCTGACGGCAAAGGTGGGTTTTGAGGAGTTTACGGAAGGCAGGAAGAGTAGGGGCAGTTCTGATCTCCGGGGGGAGTTGGTTCCAGAGGGCCGGTGCCGCCACAGAGAAGGCTCTCCCCCTGGGACCCGCCAACCGGCATTGTTTAGTTGACGGGACCCGGAGGAGGCCCACTCTGTGGGACCGAATCGGTCGCTGGGATTCGTGCGGCAGAAGGCGGTCTCGGAGATATTCTGGTCCAGTGCCATGAAGGGCTTTAAAGGTCATAACCAACACTTTGAATTGTGACCGGAAACTGATCGGCAGCCAATGCAGACTGCGGAGTGATGGTGAAACATGGGCATACCTGGGTAAGCCCATGACTGCTCTCGCAGCTGCATTCTGCACGATCTGAAGTTTCCGAACACTTTTCAAAGGTAGCCCCATGTAGAGAGCATTACAGTAGTCGAACCTCGAGGTGATGAGGGCATGAGTGACTGTGAGTAATGAGTCCCGGTCCAGATAGGGCCGCAACTGGTGCACCAGGCGAACCTGGGCAAACGCCCCCCTCGCCACAGCTGAAAGGTGGTTCTCTAATGTGAGCTGTGGATCGAGGAGGACGCCCAAGTTGCGGACCCTCTTTTCAACAGAAAAGCAGAAAAAACTCCCTTTTTAAATGTCAAAGAGATTTTCTGGTACACACAAGGCACAGGTTAAATGCAATCCAATTTCTCACCCAGTAACTCGGAAAATTGAGTCCAATTCTAAAGTCCAGAAAGTCCACACACAGTCTTGAACCGGGAAACAGCAAAAAAAACGATCTTGACGAAACTATGAATCAGATAAACTTCCACAAGGCTAAACCAGCACGCTGTTCTTTTTATCTGTAGCACTAATTACAGCAGCCCCACCCAACCACAGGTGGCCTCGCTTATCTCCTGGAATAATCCTACAGTTGTTCTCTCCTATGCATCACTCTACAGACGCCTGGATCTGTCATAACTTCTTGTTCAGAATCCAGGGATGATAAGGATGATTGATCTTCTTCTGGGCTGTCTGCCAAACTCCCCCCTTCCCTGCTACTCACGCTTCCTTCATCAGAGGAGCCTTCGTCGGGAGATTCTATCGGGAGCAAAACAGGCCTGTGGCATGTGGATGTTTTCCCCACATCCACCTCCACATTCCTTGGGGCAGGAGCTGGGCCAGAGCCAACCACAACAGTAAGTAAGTAAGTAAGTTAGTAAATAAATAAATTTCATCTGTGCTGTTTGCTGTTTGGCAAATTGCTGAGGGACTTTTTTCCTTGTTTTCCTCTCCCAAAACTAAGGTGCATCTTATACTCCAAAAAATACAGTAATTTCATACATGAATAAACTCTATTCCTATTTGCTGTTTCACCCAAGACCTACACTGTACCTACTGCACTTTTTGAATGCATCATTAATATATTACTTGGGAATCAAGCAAGTACCATAGATCAAAATAATGTATGTATTTATACACTAGGTAGCAGTCTAGTTAAGCATTCACATGGTACGCTGGTCATTTTCAGTCCTATGCAGGATATTCTACCTTTACTTTTTTACAATATTTTCAGAGAGTATGAGATCATCTGTCAAAGTATATGTCAATAATTTATGAATCCAAGCACTTTAAAGTTTGTCACGGTGCATATCTTTATCAAATTATCAAATAGGTCTTAAGACAGTGGAGGTGAAACTTCAACATTTTAATTAAAAATTAGCTCAGTTCAGAAAATAAAAAGAATATAATGGTATAAAATGTGCTTATTTTAATTTTCATTTTATTTTAAAATAAAGTAGTACCTCTAGATACGAGGTGCTCCACATGCGAGTATTTCAAGATACGAGCCACAAGGGGAGAGAAATTTCTGTTCCAGTCCCGAGCTCAAATTCGGGATACGAGACGAGCGTCCACTAGGTGGTGCAAGAATCCTTGCTTTTGGTTATCTCAGAGGGGAAAAACAAAGTCTAAAGTTATTTGTTCCAGATACGAGTTGCTCGACATACAAGTTCCCTTCTGGAACGAATTATGCTCGTATCTAGGGGTACTACTGTACTTTTAAAAGTATATAATTAAATCATGACATAGTGATTATAACAAAAAGGCCAATATATTTATTATTTACTTATTTCATTCACTTAACTTATATGGCTGGGCAGCAATTACTGAACAAAAATACAAAATAGATAATTGGCAGCCAAGATAACAAAAATTAAAAAACCAGTACAAATACAATTCAATGTATTTCAATGGAACTAATTGACAAGTTGCAACAGAAAATACAAAGCATTCAATGCAAGCATATCATCTGAGCCTTGGAAAAGGCCAACAAATTTGGGGCCAATTTTATTTCCTTGGAGGATATTCTGAAGGACACACTGCTTTTCTAATACCCTTTTTACAATTCCAGGCTGTTTTCATCATTTATATTTATTTATTTATTTATTTATTTATTTATTTATTTATTTATTTATTTATTTTGTCCAATACAAATTGAAAGTTAAAGAGAATAAAAACGTGTAGTAGTAAATATCAGGAAAGGGATAGAAGAAGAGATGAGAATAGAATACATCAATGAAGAGTAGAGGAAGGATATATGGATGGGAGAAAAGATATATAAAATATAGGAGAGACAATTGGACAGGGGACGGAAGGCACACTACTGCACTTATGCTCGCCCCTTACTGACCTCTAAGGAATCTGGAGAAGTCAACCGTGGAAAGTGTAAGGGAAAAATGTTGGGGGTTGGGGGTTGATACCACGGAGTCTGGTAATGAGTTCCATGCTTCAACAACTCAATTGCTAAAGTCATATTTTTTACAGTCAAGTTTTGAGCGGTTGATATTAAGTTTTTACCTGTTGCGTGCTCTTGTGTTATTGCGGTTGAAGTTGAAGTACGGTAGTTGTTGACAGGCAGGATGTTGCAGCATATGATCTTGTTGGCAATACTTTGATCATGTTTAAGGCGTCGTAGTTCTAAGCTTTCTAGACCCAGGATTGTAAGTCTAGTTTCATAGGGTATTCTGTTTCGAGTGGTGGAGTGAAGAGCTCTTCTGGTGAAGTATCGTTAGACCTTTTCTAGGGTCTTGATGTCCGAAATTTGGTGTGGGTTCCAGACAGGTGAGCTGTATTCGAGGATGGGTCTGGCGAAAGTTTTGTAAGCTCTGGTGAGTAGTGTGAGATTGCCAGAGCAGAAGCTACATAAGATCAGGTTGACAATTTTAGAAGCCTTTTTGGCGATATTGTTGCAGTGGGCTTTGGCACTTAGGTCATTTGATATTAGTATTCCAAGGTCTTTTACTGCGTGGGGGTTGTTTGTCAGATTTTGTTTATTTAGTTTGTATACGAAGTTCGGATTATTTTTGCCGATGTGGAGAACAGAGCATTTGCTAGATGATATTTGAAGTTGCCAAGTGTTAGACCAATCTGAGATGAAGTCAAGGTCTTTTTGGAGAATAGTTGTGTTGTCTGTGGTATTGAAAAGTTTTACATTGTCGACAAAAAGAACACAGTTGCTTATGATATGATCGCAGAGGTCGTTGATGTAGAGAATGAAAAGAATAGGTCCTACTATGCTGCCTTGGGGAACACCACTTTTAACAGGAACGGGGGTGGAAATGGTGCTTCCAATTTTGACAACTTGTTGTCTGTTTGACAGGAATGCTGTAATCCAGCTGTGGAGGAATCCTGAGATGCCATAGGATTTAAGTTTTAGGAGTAGTTTGTCATGGACCACTGAATCAAAGGCTTTGCAGAAGTCGATATAAATTGCATCAATAGATTTTCCTTGATCTAGGTGGGTAGTCCATATGTTTATGCAGTGAAGTAGTTGTAGGTTGCAGGATAATTTCCTTATGAATCCAAATTGTTTGTTAGAGAGTAGATTATTAGATTCTAAGTGAAGAGTAATTGATTGATTAATAATTGATTCCATGACTTTACATGAGATGCAGCATAGTGATATTGGTCTGTCGTTATCAACGAGAGAAGGATCCCCTTTTTTGAAGATGGGGATAACTAGTGCTATTAACCATAGTTTGGGCTGGTCCTGAAGGATTTTTGGAATATAATGCTTAGAGGTTCGGCTATAGCAGAGGAAAGCTGTTTTAGGAAGTATGCACAAAGACCGTCAGGTCCGACTGATAGAGAAGTTTTGAGATCTCGTATTGCTTTTTCAACATGGTCTACAGTGAAGTCGATTTGGGTTTGGTCGTTGAGTGGGTTAGAGGTGCGATTTGTGAATCTGGGGGATGAGGCATTACTGTTAACAAAGACAGAGTCAAAGAAAGAGTTGAAGAAGTTGGCTTTGGATGGACCATCATGGTATTCTTTATTGTTGGGTCCAATGAGAGGTGGGATAGGTCTAGAGTCTTTGAGTTTGTTGTTGACGAAGTTGTAGAAGGCACGGTTAGATTTAGTGCGAAGGAGGTTTTCCTCTTGTTTGCTATGATAGTTGAGACATTCTGCTTTTATTCGCTGGCATATGCTTTTGTAGCGGCTTTTGAAGTTGGTTACTATATCTATTCGTCATATCTATTCATCATATCTTTCTTGATGAATACCATATTTCAACTTGTATATGTGTAAGTGGTTTCCAAAATTCACAACACTTTTTTGTGGAGCCATATTGGCTTTTGCTATACTGTCATTTTAAAAACAAAATTACAGTATATCACACGAGTACACCCCCTCACATTTTGTAAATATTTTCATGTGACAATACTGAATAAATGACACTTGGCTACAATGTATAATAATGAATATACAGCTTGTCTTCGGAGAGGGTCGGCATACAAATCTAATAAATAATAATAATAACAATAATAATAACAACAACAACAACAATAACAACAGTGTTAATGTGCTGTGCCCTCAAAATAATGCAACACATTGCCATTAATGTCTAAACTGGTGGCAACAAATGTGAGTTACACTCCTAAATGATAATGTCCAAATGAAGCTCAAGTAGCTGTTTTCCCTGCTTGGTATCTTTTGACTCATTAGTGGTATAAGGTCTCAGGTGTTAAATTTGGTGTTATTGCTCTCACTCTCATACTGGTCACTGTAAGTTCAACATGGCACCTCATGACAATGAGCTCTCTGAGAATCTGAAAAAATGAATTGTTGCTCTACATAATGGCCTAGGCCAGTGATGGCGAACCTTTTTGAGAAACTGCAACCCAACACCCACATATTTATCTCCAAGTGCCAATAAGGCAAGTTACCATATTTTTCAGACACCAAGATTGTGAAGAGGTAAGTAAGAAAAAAAACTTTTGTCCCGCCTGCTTCCCCCAGGAGTCTTTTGCAGGCCTCTCAAACCCTCTGCACACCCCGCTTTTTACAAAAATGGGTGAAAAACAGGCACATTTTTGCAAAAAATGTGGCACACAGAGGGTTTGGGATATCTCAGAGTGCTTCTGTGGGCTTGGGTAAGGCACAAACACCCCAGTTTTCATGAAAACTGGGTGCCATAAGTTCACCATCACAGAGCTATAGGATGAGGTATCATCTTCACTGTCCATGTGGCTTAAAGGTATCCTTGGCTTCTGCTTAGGAAACGCACAACTAGCAGCAGCTGTAGCACTCCACCAGTAGTAAGGGCTGGAAGGGACCTTGGAGGTCTCTGTAACCTTAAAACACTCCAAGAGCCCTTTAGACCTGTCCTTTCCCACAGTAAAGGAAACACTGGGAGCCCCAGAACCTGAATGAGCATTGCCAATATCTCCCCCTTGAGTCACATGAACCTCTCCAGCCACAAGTGGGTGAATGTCTTCCTCCCTTCTTTCCTGCCTTCCTTCCTTCCCTCCCTCATTCCTTCCTCTTCACTTATTTCCCTCCTTCTCTTTTTCCCTTTTCTTTCTTTCTTTCTTTCTTTCTTTCTCTCCACTTCTCTTTTCCCCCTCTCTCATTCTCTCCCTCCAGGTTTTTCTCATTTCTGTGTACCTCTCCCTTTCTCTCTCCCTTCTTTCTCTCATTTGTTTCTGCCCCCTTTTTGCTCTCATTTCTCTCTTTCGTTTGTTTTTCTCTTTCTTCTCTCTCTCTCCACCCTTTTCTTTCTCTCCCCTTCTCTCTCTCATTTGTTTCCCTTTTCTTCCTATCTCATTCTCTCTCTTTCAATCATTCCCTCATTTATCTCTCCCTTCTATATACAATTCTTCTTTTCTCTCATTTGACTCTATTTCCTCTACCTCATTTTTCCCTCAATCATTTCCTCATTTCTCTTTCTCCCTTCTAACCACCTCATTTCCCCCCTCTTTTTTCGATCCCTGTCTCCCCCCCCCCCGTGTGTATGTGTATTCAGTAAAGGACAGCCATTCGCAGCCCTACTGGAACGCTCCAGTGGGGGGGGGGGGGAGTGTGGATTGGAAAGCATGGGCTTCTCCATGTGCTTCTGTAAGCCTCAATTCCGAGTGAACCACCTTCCCTCCTTTCCCAATGGAGCGGTGTTGCAAAAACCATCTTATCTCTCCCCTTCCCCCAACTCCCCAACCCTATCTCTTTCACATAACCTGACCTCTTTCCTTTTCCTTCAGGGCCGGTGTTATTTGCCTGCCCCACTGCAGAGAAAAAAAAAGTTCAAAAAAAGTCCTGAGCCAGAAGAGTCACATTTCCTGTGGGGAACCCAGGCTGGCTACTGAGCATGGATGTCAGCCACCTGTCCTGCTCCCCCTTTCGTGTCCCGATCTCAGCTGGCAGAAGGCTGGCAGCTGTGTGACTTCCCCAACAAAGGAGAAACTTCTGCAAATTGTGTGCTGCTGGCAAAGCAGGTGCAGAGCACGAGCAACTGGCTGGGGGCCGCCCAAGGCTCGTGCTCTGCGCCAATGGGAAAGTTGGGTTTGTACAGGAAATGCAGCTGCCGGTGCTGCCGCTGACCTTGCCTGATTGGAGTGGAAGCTGCTCCTACTGACCGACCACTGGCAGCAGCAACCCGGAACTGTGTGGTGTGACTCCCAGGCGGGCAGGGGAGGCAAGGAGTACCTTTGCACTGGGACAGAAGGGGAGGGCTGCTGCCTCCACCACACCTTGTCCACCACACAGCACAAGAGCGCGGAGAGAGCTGGAGACACGTCCTCCTTCCCCTTCCCAGGTATAAATCTGGAAGAGTGAAGGAAGGGAGGCTGATGAGCTGCCGGAGGGTTACTTTCCTTGGGCAGCTCCCAGCTCTCAGGACCATCAGTGAGAACAAAGGGGTTGCTTTGGGGCATGTCAAAAGCGCTTTTCCATTTAGGGAAAGCGGCACTCTAGCTCTTGGAGGTTTCCCCCCCCCCTCTCTTCCCTTAACCCTTCTGTGATGGTTTCACCTGCGAAGCCCTCCTTGCCTCACTGCTGCTGCACTTTCCCCCTCTACCTCTTGTCTCTCTTCCTCCATCTGCAGCAGAGGCTATCTTCACGTGGAAAGCTGGATCAGGAGTGGCGGCTGAAATGTCTGCACTCCACCAATCCCGGTGGAATCGGCCGCAACGCCAAGCAAGCTGCCACTCACATGGTTTCCCCCCCTGGCCCCCACTGACTCACAGCTATAGTGCGGTTGCCGCAGGCAAGTGGGGGCCAGGGGATGCAAGCTGGGCGGGTGGCAGCTTGTTCAGCACTGCAGCCGATTCCACCAGGATTAACAGCACACAGGGCACAGAGGTTTCAGACACTGCTGGTATAGGTGGGTCTTGAGTAGCTTACGAAAGACAAGGAGGGTGGGGGCAGTTCTAATCTCCAGGGGGAGTTGATTCCAGAGGGCTGGGGCTGCCACAGAGAAGGCTCTTCCCCTGGGGCCCACCAAACGATGTTGTTTAGTCAACGGGACCCAAAGAAGGCCAACTCTGTGGGATCTTATCGGTCGCTGGGATTCGTGCGGGACCGGAATATTCTGACCCTCTGTCACCCCAGAGATAGATACCCCCATCCCTCTTGTCTCTCTACTGCCAGGTAGGCTAAATTCTACATTCATATTATCCCCATTGGTCCCATACATACCATCCTACCCACCCCACTCATTCATATCATAAAAATCACACCACCAATCATTCATTCCATTCATTTCATACATACCTTCCATCCGATCCCAAACATCCATCACTAAAATTACCTCCCAATAAATTAGTTAAATATATATAAAAATTTAAAAATTAATTTAAAAAAGTCAACTGGTCAATACGAATCAAACTGAGACAATCATATAATTAAAATCAATTAGTATGTAAATCAGTTCTTAAATCAATAGTTCAAAATTCATCAGTCAATCAGTCAATCCAGTTCAGGATGATAATAGTGACTTCTATAAATCCTTCTTTAAGTCTATTGTGTTATAGGATCTTCCACTAGGGGCGCAGTTCTCCAATGGTATTCAATAGGGAATAGGGAGTAAGGAAGATGGAAGTGGGGGGGAGGAGGGGGGAAGATGACAAAGCAAAGATCTTAACATTTGGCTGGCCTTGATGGTTTTCGGCAATTCAGTTTCCATAGTTCACTCTCCCCCAACTCTGGCCACACTGTTCTTTCAGTCCAATCCCAGCCAACGCTCCGCTCCACAGGGCAGCTCCAACTCGCCTCAGCCTCCTTCCTGCATGTTCCGGCCATCCATCTCCCATGTCCCCCTCAGTACCAGTAGCTCCCACTCACTTGCGTCGTACAGGGGACTGTGCTGCCATTCCTCGCCCACCAGCCGGGATCCCCAGCTCCTCTGTTCTCCGCAAACGACCTCCGGTGCCAAGAGCTGACCACTGCGACCAGCCTGCACCCTCGGTGTCCTCAGTCTCACAAAGTAGGTAGATTCGTCCCAGCCTCGGTGATTGCCTCCGCTCCGTCATAACAGCACCTCTGTCGCTTTGGCACCAGTCACTCTCACTTCCTGGTGCCTCGCTAAGAGAGTCGGTTTCTTCCCTGGGTTGTTCTCCGCTCACTTCTCCCCAGCTCACCTCTCTCCACCTCAGCGTTTGGCATCTGGGAGCTGCCACCATCTTCCGCTCCCCAGCTGATCACCAAGGCAATTTCTCGGGGCTATCCTCCCTGGCGCCACACAAAGCAACACGGCAGCATTTAATTTTAATCTCCCAAACACGGGGGGTTGCAAAGCCAGAAAGAATCAGACAATGTCTGATCTGGATTGACTCATTTCCGATGAACTTTGCCGTTGTCTCAGAGGAGCGGCAAATCCTCCATTTCCTCACCGCTCACACCGGAACCGGAAAACACAGAGAGCCACAAAATCTGAATAGGTGTGGCGGGAGAGGGTGTCATGACATCGAGATGGCCATGCCCAACCAGGTTTTGTGGATCCTGGTGCTTTGTTTTCTGGGGGAACTTGGTTCAAATGGCTCTTTGAGTTTTTAAGGTTATAGACCCTTGGCCTAGGCTGTAACATTGCCAAGACCCCGAAACTGAGCTGCAGCGCAGTGGCCAAAACCAAAAATGGCTTAACAGGACAGGTTCCACTCAGAACAGGCTTCACCATGATCGAACAAAGAAGTTGAGTGCCCATGCTCAGCATCATATCCAGAGGTTGGCTTTGGGAAGTAAACCAATAAGTGCTGCCAGCATTTCTGCAGATTGAAGGGGTGGAGGAGAGGTCAGCCTGTCACTGGGCAGACTATACGCCACATGCTGCATCAAATTGGTTTGCAGGGTTGTCATCCCAGAAGGAAGCTTCTAAAAATGATGCACAAGAAAGCCCACAAAGTTTGCTCCCAATAGGTAATAGGAAAAGGTTCCCCTTCTTCGATCCATATTTTGGATAGTTTTAAGTCAATAAAGTAAATAACATATTTTCATTAGAAGATAGCTTAAACCAAAAATCAGTTCATTTCTTATCTAAGTAAATTCATTCCATTATTTCATTATTAATTCCATTTTCAATACTTGTTTCTTATATTCTTGCCACCAAATCCATATATTTCCATATACAGTAATCCCTCACCTATCGCGGGAGTTACGTTCCAGACCTTGCCGCGATAGGTGAAATCCGCGATGGGGAATTTATCCTCCTTCCCACCAGCTCCGGATGCCTGGAGGCGAGCAACGGCCGGCTAACCTTTCCCCCCCCACTACTACTTACTCTGTTCTTTGCAGCAGTTCGGCCAAATGTTGTGTTTTTTGCCTTGCCCCGGCTGTAAAGTCCCTGGTGAGCTGCCCCGGCTGTTTCTTTTTTTTCTCTCTCTCTCTTCTGCCCTCGAGCACTTCCTCTTCCGCCCTCGAGCCCAGTCTGGAAATCCCCACCGCGTCGCGTTCCTTTCTTTTTTTTTCCTTTCAGCACTGGCGAGGGGGATTGAACGAGGGGACGGGCCTCCGCCGGAGCTCAGTCCCCGCCCCGCTCATCATTTGGGAGTCCCGCTGGGGGATTCTAGCGCTTGTTTGTGTGGTAAAATCATTCAAATGAAGCTGACTTCAAAACCCGCGATGAAGTCAATCCGCGGCAGGTGAAGCGCGATATAGCAAGGGACTACTGTACACATGTGATTAAGATAAATCCTAAGTTCTAGATTTAATTTTAAATTTTCCCAAATATTAAATTTTTCTTCATGAAACATTTTCAATTTTTGCAAACTTTTAAAATTGCTTTGTATATAAAGAAAAAACATTTTCCTTAGAAAATAGCTCATTCCAAGAATCAGTTCATTTCTTATCTAGATAAATTCATTCCATTCTTAATTCATTGTTAATACTTATTTCATACACATTATATCTTATATCTTATAAAAATCTTATAGAATCAATTAGCTGTTTCTAAAGTTTAAAATCATTTTCTTATATTCTTGCCATCGCTTAGCATACTTCACTCCTCCATTCAGATCGCGTATTTCCATATAAACATGTGTTTCTTTTATATACCAAGTTCTAGATTTAAATTTAAATTTTCCCAAATAGTAATTTTTTTTTAAAGAAAAAGGTCTAATAAAAAATTTATAAAAAGAAAAAAATACAAAGAGTCTGTCAAAGCCTCATTATAACCAGTATCTGTTGTGATTCCGTCTGAGGCCCCTCAGGGAATGGCTGATCCTCTGCCGGCTTCCTGCTCAGAGGGGGAGGATGAGGAACGGGAGGTTCAGGCAGACGGGGAGGAGGAATCTCAGGCTGAGGGAGAGGGAGGACAGCCAGAGTCCCCCGAGAGGGAGCTCTCCCCAGCAAGCAGCCTGGATTCCTTAGATGAAAATGCACAAGCAATAATCGATCTCCGGCAGAGAAGAGCAACACAACGAAGGGGACAATTAGCCAGGTACTTTCAGCACTAAAGAGGCAACAGCTGGGTTTGGGTGTGGTGCTCTCTGGAAAGGCTGAAAAGGCAGACCCACCCTTCCTGGCTTGTGGAGTATTATCTTTGGGAGTCCTGGGACCTGGCTGTGATCTTTGGCGTCTTGGAATTCTGGTTTGTGACTTTGAATACTGAAACCTTGGGGGGGAAAGGTGTGGGTCTTATTCTCTACAGTGGTGGGTGTGTCAGCAAGAAGTCTGCTGTATTGTCTGGCCATCAGGACTCTGCTGTGAAGTCTCATAGCCTGCCTGTTGGGAAGAACAGGTTTTTCTCTGTGTTTATTTTTCAAACTATAAAGTGCTTTTGCTTTTACCAGCGTGTCTGGCTGCTTTTTCCAGTTGGTGTTGAAGTCTGGGGGCACCCAGACAGAACAGTATCACATAAAACATAAAAATCTTTTTACTTATTAAATAATTCCCCTTTCCTCAAACCAGATACTCTCCAAAACAAAATACATTCCCTCTAAAATTATACCCCCCCCTTTTTTTGGTTGTCCTTAACGAATTTCATATAATAACCATCTTATCCTAATTTTTAAAAAAGATATAAAAACATAGAATCCTTTCAAAATACTATTTTCCCTCCTGATGTTAATACTATCAAATCCATATTATTATCAAGTAGATTGCATATCCAGAGTCCCCCCCCATATATAAGCCTGTTAATAAATTCAATAATTTTAATATAGTTAAACATTTAAGAATATAATGGCTCTTATCAAGTAATATGTCCACGATTCTAACATTAAGGGAACTATGAATGCCAACATGTACTGTGACATACTGAAGCAGAGCATGATCCCCCACCTTCAGAGACTAGGTCTAGGGCAGCCCCACAGGTCAGATCTAAGGCTGACATGTTCCAGCCCAGATGACCGCCACCGGGTTGTAGATAGTGCCCAGCAGGCCTGTGTCGTGTAGACACCACAGGCCAGGCCATTACTATTTCCAGGACAATCTCATGGGCCAAATGGAGAGATTGCAGCGCCAATGTCCATGCCACCAGTGGCTATGGCTTTCTCAGGTGGGGGTAGGAATGGTCCCTATTGTGGTTAGCTCTGGCCCAGCTCCTGCCCCAAGGAATGTGGAGGTGGATGTGGGAGAAACATCCACATGCCACAGGCCTGTTTTGCTCCCGATAGAATCTGCCGACGAAGTCTCCTCTGACGAAGGAAGTGTGAGTGATAGGGAAGGGGGGAGTTTGGCAGACAGCCCAGGCGATCAATCTTCCTTATCATCCCTGGATTCTGAACTTATGACAGACCCACACATGCGGAGAGTGATGCATAGAAGAGAACAACTGAATAATTATTACAGGAGATAAGTGAGGCCACCTATGGTTGGGTGAGGCTGCTGTAATTAGTGCTACAGATAAAAAGAGCAGCGTGCTGATTTAGCCTTGTGGAAGTTTATCTGATTCATAGTTTCATCAATATCGTGGTTTTGCTGTTTCCCTGTTCAAGATTGCATGTGGACTTTCTGGATTTTGGAATTTGGACTCAATTTCCCAGTTACTGGGTGAGAAATTGGATTGCATTTAACCTGTGCCTTGTGTGTACCAGAAAATCCCTTTGACATTTAAAAAAGGGAGTTTTTTCTGCTTTTCTGTTGATAAAGACTTTTGGTTTTCCTTCTATCGTGTGGTGTGTGTCTTTCTGGACTAATTACCCTGTAATTATGGGCGGTTGGAACATGCCGGCGGTACAAGTCCCAATGAAAGGGAAGCCTTGCAGGTGCAAGGCCAGATCAGTGAGTGGGGCATGAAGGTTCTGGTGTGGGTCTGATCTATTCTACAACCTGGTGGTGGACATTGGTTTGGAAAGTGGTCAGTCTTAGATCCATAGCGGCACCTGGAGGCTTATTGCATTCTGAGCACCCTTTAACCTAGGATGTCAGTTGTAGCGTGCATGGTACTTCCTGAGTGCATGCCCAGGAGATAGCCTCTTACTGATTCCTGGGCAGCCCTGTGAGTCAGATGTAAGGCTGACCACATTCTGACCCAGATGTCCACTACCAGATTGTACAATAGATCAGACCTGCACCAGTCCCCATGCGCCACTCACTGATTTGGCCTTGCAGCCAGCAAGGCTTTCCTTTCACTGGGACTGCCCCCACAGTGGAAATCCACAGCCAGTGTCTCCCCATACCCTCACTCCTTCTTGAGTACAGAGGAAGGTGATGGGAATGAGAGGGAGGGAGGGAGGAAGGAAGGAAAGGAGGGAAGGACGCAGGGAGGGAGGGAGGGAAAGGAGATGCCCCAGTTCACGCAGGAATCCTCAATCCATTGACACTTGGGCTCAAAGGAGAAAACAATGTTGTATTCTGTTTTGTCAGAGATAGGACTTTGTTGGCAATCCAAGTATTCTTGAATTATGAGCTCTTAGGAAAGTACAGGGGGTGGACAAAAAACCAGAAACACCTTGAAAAATCATCAAAATATCTTTTAATGGGGTGTTGGTCCACCTTTTGCGGCAAATATAGCCTCAATTCTTCAAGGTATTGATTTATACAAATTGTGAATTGTTTCCAAAAGGAATTTTAGCCCATTCTTCAGTTAAAGCACCCTTCAGTTCTTTTAGAGAGGATGGTGGTGAAAATCAACTTCTTACTTGAATCTCTAAAATCAACCATAAATGCTCAATAATGTTGAGGTCTGATGATTGTGGTGGCCAGATGAGATGCTGAACTTCATTAGAATGTTCCTCGTGCCATTATTTAACACTTCTTGATCTATGGATTGGTGCATTATCATCTTGAAAGATGGCATCCCCCTCTGGAAACAGTTCTTGAACCATAGGATGAATTTGGTTGGCCAAAATTCCTAAATAGTGATGTTAATTTTTCCTTTAAGGGAAATCATTGGCCCGGCAGATTTCCAAAAAATACCACCTCAGATCATCACTGAACCCCCGCCATGTTTGACAGTTAGGAGAAGGCAGTCTGGATGAAATGATTCTTTTGGCTGTCTCCAGATGTAAACATGGCCGGAGGTCGGAAAAAGGGTAAACAATGATTCATCAGAGAAAATCACATTTTGCCACTGCTCGAAGGACCATTTCTGGTGGTTTCTACACCAATCTAAATGCTTTAAAACGTTTGTCTTTGAGATCAGAGGTTTTCTAATTGCAGCTCTTCCGTGGAATCCAGATTTGTGAAGCTCTCTTCAAACAGTTTTTGTGGAAACTGGGTTCTGTACATGTCTATTGAGCTCTGCAGTGATTTTAGGAGCTGCGGTCTTGCGATCCGCTCTAACAATTCACTTTAGAGTCCAACAGTCTCTCTCAGACAACTTTTGACCAGACCTGTGCTTGGCTGAGGACATATTCCCTTCTCATTACTTTTGAGACATTACCTCTTGAAATGACAAACATTCAGGCACCTTCTGTTACACTGGCACCTGCCATTTGAGCATCAACAATTTGACCTCTTTGAAAGTATGAGAGGTCTGCCATTTCTAGAAGGTTATAATCAATTTCCTTAAATTTCCATTTTAAAAAGGTAGTTTAAAAAAACAAATCAAATAACAGAATAAAAAAAGAAAAAAACATTAAAATATGTCAGTTTTTGATTGATTTGAACATGTTCAAACATGATGCCAAAAAGTGTTTCCATTTTTTTGTCCACCCCCGGAATCTCCTCCCTATATGTTGCGAACAGCCATTTCTAATAAGGAAAAAGAACAAAGCAAAGAGTGGGGAAAATATTTTCCTTTGCTATATTTCCAGTCTGAATTAGACTGGATTATGTATTAATAGAAAAACAATTAACACCTCTGTTCCTAAACACATATAATTGCATATAAAAACAGAGGAGCTTTGATCAATTTATCATAGCCACCATTTTCACAGTTTTGTTGTACTGTTGTCTGGATGCCCCCGCTAAATGCAAGCATGGAATAAACTGAGCCTGGTTTGTTCTGTCTTTTCAGTGGCCACAAACTACTAGCAAAAGTGGCATTTGTTCACAAGGCAAGGAGTTATCAAGAAATGGTTCGCCTTGTGCATTTGAGCATCTAAGAAGGGGCAGGAAAGGAGAAAGAGAAAGAGAAAGAGAAAGAGGAAAGACAAAAAAAGGAAAGAAGGAAAGAAAAAGAAGGAAAGGGGAGGGGGGCAAGGAAGGAAAAAGAAAGAAAGAGAAGGAAGAAGGAAGACATGAGAATGAAGGAAAGGAAAAAGAAAAGGAAAAAAAAGAAGATTATGAGAACAAGGGAAGGTCTGAGGGAAGTCCTGGCCACTAGCAGCCCTGCTGCCCTTTCACCATCCCCTTGTCCCCTCCTCTCCTGGTGGTCTCCATCCTAGAGTTGAGGATCTTTGGTTACAAAGCCAGGTTTTCTCATAAAGGAGAGGGAGTGAGCCTCCCTCTGACCCACACTTGGCCTTCCTGCACATACCATGAGCAGCCTGTTCAAGGAGAGCAAGCATAGTGGCAACAGTCTCAAGGAGGTAAGCACAGCCGGGTACCCTCTCAGGGATGTGGATCTGTGCTGTACAGGGCTGTGGGTTGCTGATGCCCTAGGAGCTTGAGGACCAGGCTGGGCCCTTGCCTTCTACTGCCCAGGACTTCAGGCAGCCTGCAAGCATGGGGAAAAGGTCAGGGGTCCTCCGCATGACTGACATGGATAGCCGGCTCCTCTGGTGGACAAAGGTTTCACCTTCTTCTGCTGGAGACAATGGATTTCCCCCCAGCCCTGCCCGGGCCACCACAAGCATCCCTGATGTGAGAGACTTTGAGCTGGCCATGCCCACACAATTAGTTGCAATCACCCCACCATGCCTGCCCCCCCCTAACCCGCCCCCCCCCAAGGTCAACCACAACCCTGATGTGGTCCCCATCAATTATTTGAAATGGTGAAAAAGTTTCATAATTTTGCAGAGTATACAATTTTGCATTTTCGCTTTCTGTTGTGGCCTATCGGCCATCAGTCCCTCCAGCAGCCAAGTCAGATGAGGTGGCATGGGAGTCAGTGTCGGCATCAAGGCAAGCTTACAGCTCTAAGGGGAGAGAGGAAATGGAGCCATTAGAGAGAGAGAGACAGAGGCAGAGCCTGGGCCACGTCAACCCTCAATAGTCCTAAAGTCTGGAGGTGGAAGAGGAGGAACAGCTGGTTCCAGTGCCTGATGCGTGGATGCGCAGAAGGCAGAGGAGATGACATCAGTGGAAATATGTGGGCTTACCCTTGGGACAGAAGAGCCACTGCTGCTACTGAAGCCCCACCCTAGCCCTAGGGATAAAAGGCAGGGGGTAGAGATGAATAGATGTGGAAGACAACTATTCATCTCCCAGCAGGACAGTCTTGTTAGCCTGCTGTGTAAGATAATTTTTTTGCCAGGGCTGATAGCGCTCCTAATAAAGGAATCATTACTTTAAGTACAGAGAGTTTATTGTATTTAGGGAGCTGGATCAGAACACTCATCTGCTCTGGTGATGACTCTTGCACAAACCGTATTACTGGTATTACTGCTTTATTTGTTTGTTTGTTTGACTTCTATGCCGTCCTTCTCCATAGACTCAGGGCGGCTCACAACAAGGATCAATACAAAAATACAAAAGTAGAACATATAAGAAATCCAAATCTAAAATGTAGACTAAAAACTCTAATTCTTAAAAAACATTCATCCACATCCATATCATCAGCCGGAGCAAAGTGTTATCACTCAACAGCGCCAGACCTGCCAGCAAAGGTGGGTTTTTAAAAACTTGCAAAAGGCCTAGAGGGTGGGGGCAGTATGAATCTCTGGGGGGAATTGATTCCAAAGGGCTGGGGCAACCACAGAGAAGGCTCTTTCCTTGGCCCCGCCAGATGGCTGATAAAACCTGGAGAAGGCCAACTCTGTGAGACTTAACTAGCTGCTGTGATCCGTGAGCTAGAAGACGGTCCCATAGGTAATCTGGTCCTAAGCCATGTAGAGCTTTATAGGTTATAACTGTTGTGTGTACTCCCTTGCAGTGTGAGGAGTTTTCAGATTCCGATGATAAGTGGGATTTTGAGATCATAAATCTTCCTGCTCTACCAACAGTTAGCAATGTTAGTGAAGACCACGGAGCTAATGACATAGACATGAGTTTGAGTGACTCAAATGGGGGAGATCACAGATGGAGGGATGCTCATTTCAGAAGGTTTAAAAAATGCTTGGAAGAAAGGGGGAGGAGATATTAGAGAGTAATTAATTAATGAATTACTTCACATCTGGATGTAAAACAGAAGAGACGCTGAATTCGTTCAATCTTGCAAAATAAGACTGGCCGCATCCCGAACTTGGTCCAAAGTGTGATTTATTACTTGTTAGCTATCGTGTGATTTATTACTTGTTTCTTTATGACTCTTGGCTAGCCCTAATTAGCCATAAATTTTAGAATGACTTGTGGAATGTCTTTTATGTTACTGCCAAGCTTATCTACTTAGTTGATGAGATAATAATGATGAAGGAAGAAAACTGCATGCAGAGTTGAAGTGTTAAAGGAGAAATTAAAGATATGTTTTACAATGAGATGCATTGAGAATTCCTTTATTCCAAGTATTATATGAATCAGCCTGAAATCAGAACAATAACCAACACTTTAAATTGCACTTGGAGACCAACCAGCAGCAAATTCAGCTTGTGGAGTGATGGTAAGACATGGCCATATCATGGGAGGCGCATGACAGCTCACGTGATTGTATTTTGCACTGCCTGCAGTCTCTGAACATTCATGCAGAGGGCGTTGCAGTAATGAAAACTCGAGGTGATGAGGGTGTGAGTGACTGTGAGAAGAGACTCATGTAGATATTTAACAGCAAAGAGGAGAGGACTGACTGCTGATGGACCCTACAAAGGAGGGACCTAGGAGCCAACTTCTGACCCCCTGCCATCACTGACTGTGACTGACCAGAGGTAGGAGGAGAACCACCGTAATATGGTGCCTCCCACTCCCAACCTCTCTAGTCAGTGCAGGATACCATGGTTGATGGGATCAAAAGCCACTGTGAGATCCAAGAAGCACCAGGATAGAGGAATGACCCCCTATCCTGGACCCACCAGAGATCATCAGTGTGACCAAACCAGTTTCCATGCTGTAGCTGGATTTGAAACCAGACCGTTGAGGGCCCAGATAATCAGTTTCATCCAAGGACCATCGGAGCTTGAGCGACACCACCTTCTCAACAACCTTCCCTAAAAATGAGCCGGGTGGCACAGCAGGTAGAGTGCTGTACTGCAGGCTACTGAAGCTGACTGTAGGTCAGCAGTTCAAATCTCATCACCGGCTCAAGGTTGACTCAGCCTTCCATCCTTCCAAGGTGGGTAAAATGAGGACCCGGATTGTGGGGGCAATATGCTGGCTCTGTTAAAAAGTGCTATTACTAACATGTAAGCCACCCTGAGTCTAAGGAGAAGGGTGGCATAAAAATCAAATAAACAAACAAACAAATAAATAAAGTTGGAGACTGGATGATAGTTGTTTAAAATAGCCAGATCCAGGGAAGGCTTCTTGAGGGGGGGTTACACCACCACCTCCTTTAATGAATACAGGAAGAACCCCTCCATCAATGAAGCGTTGCAACCTGGTATCATAAGGGAGGTGCTCCATTTCCTTTATTATTCTTGTTGCCCTTTTTTGCACGTTTTCCAGTTCCATTATATCCTTCTTGAGGTGCGGTGACCAGAACTGTACACTGTACTGCAAGTGTGGTCTCACCATTGATTTGTACAGAGGCAATACAACACTTACCAACTTATTTTCGATTCCCTTCCTAATTATGTCAAGCATGGAATTTACTTTTTTTACTGCTGCTATGCACTGGGTTGACATCTTCATTGAGCTGTCCACCAAAACCCCAAGATCCCTTTCTTGGGTTGTCTCAGAAAGTTTGGTCCCCATCAGTTGGTAGATATAATTGGAGTTACTTGCCCCAAGCCTTTTGAAAGCCCCCTCCTCAAGAAGCCTTCCCTGGACCCAGCCGTGCTTAATAACTACCATCCAGTCTCCAACCTTCCCTTTATGGGGAAGGTTGTTGAGAAGGTGGTGGTGCTCCAACTCCAGTGGTCCTTGGAGGAAGCTGATTATCTAGGTCCCCAGCAGTCTGGATTCAGGCCCGGCTACAGCACGGAAACTGCTTTGGCCGCGTTGATGGATGATCTCTGGTGGGCCCAGGACAGAGGCTTGTCCTCTGTCCTGGTGCTTCTTGACCTCTCAGCGGCTTTCGATACCATCGACCATGGTATCCTGCGCCGGCTGGAGGGGCTGGGAGTGGGAGGCACTGTTCTCCAGTGGTTCTCCTCCTACCTATCTGTTCTGTCTGGGTCCCCCCAGACGCCAACACCAACTAAAAAGAGTATCCAGACACACTGGTAAAAAGCAAAGGCAGTTTATATATTTGAAAGCAAACACAGGTAACAAAAACTGTTCTTACAGACCGGAACGTTATGAAGCTTCACAGAGGTTTCACGACGGCCAGGCAATAAAACAGGATTCTTGCTGGCAAAAACAACACTGGAGGTAATAAAACCCACGCCTCCCCCAAGTCTTCAGCCTTCGAAGCCACAAGCCAGGATCAGAGACGCCAAGAATCGAAGCAAGGTCACAGGACTCCCAATTGATAACTCTCCACAATACAGTAAGGGCGGGCCTGCCTTTTCAACCCTGCTGAGGAGAACCACACCCAAACCCAGCTGTTACCAATTCAGGGATGGAAATACCTTGCTAATTGGCCCCTTCTTTGGGCTGCCCGTCTCTGCCTCATATCTATGATAGCCTGGGCGTCTTCATCTAATGAATCCAGGCTACTCGCTGGGGAGAGCCCCCCCCCCGGGGGTCTCAGGCTGCTCTCCCTCCTCCTCTTCCTCTTCTGCCTGGTCCTCCCCCTCCTGTTCATCGTCCTCCCCCTCTGAGCATGGATCCGGCAGAGTTCCAGCCGTTCCCTGAGGAGCCTCAGGCTGAATCACAACACTATCCGGTCGGTCACAGTTGGTGTTAGTGGGGGGTCAGAGGTCGATCTCGAGGTTACTCCCTTGTGGGGTGCCTCAGGGGGTCAGTCCTCTCCCCCCTACTATTCAATATCTACATGAAACTGCTGGGTGAGATCATCCAGGGCATGGGGTGAGGTATCAGTATGTGGATGATACCCAGTTATACATCTCCACCCCATGTCCAGTCACCGAAGCAGTGGAAGTGATGTGCCGGTGCCTGTTGGGGTCTGGATGGGTGTCAACAGACTCAAACTCAACCTGGATAAGATGGAGTGGCTGTGGGTTCTGCCTCCCAAGGACAATTCCATCTGTCTGTCCATAACCCTGAGGGGGGAATTATTGACCCCCTCAGAGAGGGTCCGCAACTTGGGCGTCCTCCTCGATCCACAGCTCACAGCTCACATTAGAGAAACACCTTTCATCTGTGGCAAGGGGGGTGTTTGCCCAGGTTCGCCTGGTGCACCAGTTGCGGACCTATCTGGACCAGGACTCACTGCTCACAGTCACTCATGCCCTCGAGGTTCGACTACTGTAATGCTCTTTACATGGGGCTACCTTTGAAAAGTGTTTGGAAACTTCAGATCGTGCAGAATGCAGCTGCAAGAGCAATCATGGGCTTCCCAAGGTATGCCCATGTTACACCAACACTCCGCAGTCTGCATTGGTTGCCGATCAATTTCCAGTCACAATTCAAAGTGTTGATTATGACCTATAAAGCCCTTCATGGCATCGGGCCAGAATATCTCCGGGACCGCCTTCTGCCGCACGAATCCCAGCAACCAGTTAGGTCCCACAGAGTTAGCCTTCTTCGGGTCCCGTCGACTAAACAATATCGTTTGGCGGGACCCAGGAGAATAGCCTTCTCTGTGGCGGCCCCGACCCTCTGGAACCAGGTCCCCCCAGATATCAGAGTTGCCCCCACCCTCCTTGCCTTTCGCAAGCTCCTTAAAACCCACCTCTGTCGTCAGGCATAGGGGAATTGAAATTTTCCCTTCCCCCTAGGCTTATAGAATTTATACATGGTATGCTTGTATGTATGATTGGTTCTTTAAATTGGGGTTTTTAAGATTATTTTTAATATTAGATTTGTTTACATTGTCTTTTTTATTGTTAGCCGCCCCAAGTCTTCGGAGAGGGGCGGCATACAAATTTAATAAATACTAATACAAATACAAATATACAATATCAACTGGGTCCCCTTCATCTATGTGTTTATTTACACCCTCAAAGAATTCTAACAAGTTAGTAAGACATGATTTGCCTTTGCAGAAACCATGTTGATTTTCTTTCAGCAATGCCTGTTCTTCTATGTGACCAGTAATTTTATCTTTAATAATGGTTTCCATCACTTTACCTGGAACTGAGGTTAAACTGACTGGTCTATAGTTTCCTGGATCACCTCTGGATCTTTTCTTGAAGATCGGGGTTACATTTGCCTCCCTCCAATCCTCAGGTACAGTGCCTGATCTTAGAGAAAGCTTATATATTTTAGCTAGAAGTTCAGCTATTTCATATGAGTTCCTTGAGAACTCTAGGGTGGACGCCAACTGGACTTGGCGATTTGTTGACATTTAGTTTAGAGAGGCATGCAAGAACATCTTACTTGTTTATCTCTATCTGGTTTAATTCTTCTAATTCCCTCCCTGGGAAAACTAATTTAGTGGCAAGCAAATGCTCTCTATCCTCCTCTGTGAAAATGGAGGCAAAAAGTCATTTAGTCTCTCAGCAATCTCGTCTTCTCTGACCATTGTTATCAAGTGGCCCAACTGTTTTTCTGGTTGGGTTCCTGCTTCTGATGTACTTAAAAAAGGTTTTGTTATTATTTTTAATATTCTTTGCTATATGCTCCTCAAAATCTCTCTTGCCTTTCCTGACTATCCCCTTGCATTTGGTCTGCCAGAGTTTGTGGTCCTTCCTGTTCTCCTCAGTAGGAAGAGCCTTCCATTTTTTAAATGAGTTTTTATTCTTTCCAATAACCTCCTTTACCTCATTCATAAGCCATACTTGTCTCTCTTTCATGTGTAGAACAAGAATTTACCCAATCTATTTGGGGATAGTTGAAGTCCCCCATTATGACTACCCTATTTCTTTTTGAGCCCACCTTAAATTCATTTTCCAAATAGCAATCTGCCTCTGGAGTTTGGTTGGGAGGGTGATAGCAGATCCCTAATGTCAGATTAGTTTCCTATCCTGGGATTTTTTATCCACAATGTTTCTGTGGGTGAGTTTGAATTTTCTTGAATTTCAAGTTCATGAGATTCTAACTCATTTATGTACAAGGCCACACCATCACAATTTCTCCCTCTACTGTCCATCCTATACAGTTTGTAACCTGGAATACTTGGGTCCCATTGGTTTTCATCTGTCCACCAGGTTTCTGTTATGCCAATAATATCAATATTATTTTCTTTCGCCAAGCATTCCAATTCCCCTATTTTTACTTGAAGGTTTCTAGCATTCATGTACAGACATTTTTATATGTAATTTTCTGGTGCACTTACAACTTTGTAGATTTTGGCTAGAATTTGACTGTAGAATTTGTAGATGGTCTACCATGTCCTTCTGCTTGACTATTAAAATTTAGCTTTCTTGTTGACTCACCAATGTGTGCATAACTTCCACCCTCCATATTTGGCAGTGCGCCTTCTTGAACCGGAAGACCCGTTGTACATACCTGAACGGTCTTCTCGATGCACTGGAAGAAGAGTCCAACATGGGTACTTTACCAATCCTATTGGTAGAGACTGAGTTAGAAATTTACATATTAATTAAGCACCGCCTCCTTGCGGTCCCCATGAGCCCAGTTTTAAAAACAAAGACAATGTAAGAGAATAACCAAATTTTATTGTTACAACCAAATAATTAAACAGAATCCCAGTCTCTGGCGTCCCTGAACTTCAACAATGCCAGGTGGGTTTGGACTCTCCTTCCAGTGCATCGAGAAGACTGTTCAGGTATGTACAATGGGTCTTTTCCACTGCATCTGGAAGGAGAGTCTAACATGGGATATACCAAAGATTCAAGGCCCATGGGAGGGAGAAGGTCTTGTTAGGGACGTTGGAGATGAACACACTCTTTGTAGAACACTTCTACCAAATGCTGCCTCCACTGAAGCGAAGGAGTCCAACTTGTAATGTCGAATAAATGTTGAAGGTGCTGCCCAGGTTGCAGCTCTGCAAATGTCTTCTATAGATGCTTGTGTTGACCAAGCAGCTGACGTGGCCGCACTCCTGGTTGAGTGGGCAGTCAAGCTCACCGGTGGAGTTTGGCCTCCTGCTCTGTAGGCTTCCATAATACAGTCCTTAGGCCAGCGGCTGATGGATTTAGAAGACAGTCCAAGTCCCATTTTATGTTGTGAAAAGGAGATAAACAAGGTCTCAGACTTCCTGAACATCTCAGTCCTTCTGATATAGATCTTCAGAGCTCGTCTGATGTCAATCTTGTGCCATCTTAGCTCCGATGGATGGCTACCATGTGTGCAAAAATCAGGCAGTATTAGTTCCTGTTTCCTGTGGAGTGACGTGTTGTCTGGGTGCTCCCAGACTTCAACACCAACTGGAAAAAACAGCCAGACACGCTGGTAAAAGCAAAGGCACTTTATAGTTTGAAAAATAAACACAGAGAAAAACCTGTTCTTCCCAACAGGCAGGCTATGAGGCTTCACAGCAGAGTCCTGACGGCCAGACAATACAGCAGACTTCTTGCTGGCACACACACCACTGTAGAGAATAAGACCCACGCCTTTCCCCCCAAGGTTTCAGTCTTCAAGGCCACAAGCCAGAATCAGAGACGCCAAAGATCACAGCCAGGTCCCAGGACTCCCAAAGATAATACTCCACAATACAGGAAGGGTGGGTCTGCCTTTTCAGCCTTTCTGGGGAGAACCACACCCAAACCCAGCTGTTGCCTATTTAGGGCTGGAAATAACTGGCTAATTGTCCCCTTCGTTGTGCTGCTCTTCTCTGCCTGAGATCGATGATGGCTTGTGCATTTTCATCTAAGGACTCCAGGCTGCTTGCTGGGGAGAGCTCCACCCCGGGGGACTCAGGCTGTTCTCCCTCTCCCTCGGCCTGATATTCCTCCTCCCCGTCTGCCTGAGCTTCCTCCTCCTCCTGCTGTTCCTCCTCCTCCCCCTCTGAGCATGGAGCCGGCAGAGGGTCAGCCGTTCCCTGAGGAGCCTCAGACGGAATCACAACAATGACGTATTCACCTTTGGTATGAAGGTGGGGTCTAAACGAAGTACCACTCTAACCGAATAAAAGATGCAAAGATCTGGTCTCACGGAGAGAGCCGATAGCTCTGACACTCTGCGTGCAGAGGTTATCACCACCAAGAAGGCTGTCTTAAGGGAAAGTAACCTAAGCGAGATAGATCTTAGAGGCTCAAATGGAGGTTTTGTCAGTGCTCTAAGAACTAACGTAAGATCCCACGACGGGAACCTTCGAACTGGTGGGGAATGTTTGTTCAAGGCTCCTCATATAAAGTCTCTTACTCAGGGGTGCTGGGCCAACAAGCGAGTCTCTGATGCCTGTATCATGGTAGAAAGAGCCGCCACCTGTCTTTTTAGGGTATTAGGGGCCAGACCCCGTTCCATCCCTGTTTGTAAAAACTCTAAGACGGTAATCACCGATGCCTCTCTAGGATTTCGGTGGTGTTTGTCACAAAATTCACAAAAGGCTGTCCATGTCGCTTGGTATATTCTAGAGGTTGATGGGCGTCGTGCAGCTTGCATTGTATCGATGACCTTCTCTGGTAATTCTAGGTGTCTTAGTCTGTGCCTCTCAAGTGCCATACGGTCAGTTGTAGCCATTGGGGATCTGGATGTTGTAGATTCCCCTGGCTGAGAGAAATGGCTTGATTCGGGATTCTCCATTGAGGAGACACCGATAGCGCCATCAGGTCGGCGAACCATGGACAGCATGGTCAATTCAATGTGGGGCCACAATTAGTACTTCTGCTCTCTCTCGGAGAATCTTCTCCACTACTATGAGGTTCACGGGAGGGAATGCATACAGAGGCCCGGGGGGCCAAGGGGATAGTAGGGCGTTGACGCCTTCTGCCCCCAGTTCTGGGAAGCATGAGTAGAACCTTGGAAGCTGAGCATTCTGGTGACTTGCAAATAGGTCTACTGAAGGAGTTCCGAATCTGTGGGTCATTTGCTGGAAAAGTGTTGGGTCCAGCCTCCACTCTGATGGGTCCAGGGTGGTTCTGCTGAGCCAATCTGCCTGGGTGTTGCTGGTTCCGGCAATGTGCTCTGCAGACAATGATGCTAGGTGGAGTTCGGCCCAATCGAAGAGATTGGTTGTCTCCTCCATGAGTCGCTGCGACCTCGTGCTCCCCTGGTGATTCAAGTGGGCCCTGGTCGCCACGTTGTCCGTCAACACCAGCACATGTCTGCCCTGGACAATTGGAGAGAAGGCTTGTAGGGCCAAGAAAACCGCCCTTAGTTCGAGAAAATTTATATTGATTGGTGATAGGTCTTCTGTTGACCATAAACCCTGTGCCATGTGGTGCCCAATGTGGGGCCCCCATCCGTAGAGACTGGCGTCTGTTGTAAGGATGATTCGATCTCGTAATTGGAAGGGAGAGCCCTTGTGTATTGCTTGAGATGTCCACCACCTCAAGGACTCTTTGACCTTCCTTGGTATCTGGACCCACCTGTGAGAGTGGCTCACCTTGGTTCTTTGCGCTGGGAGTAAGAACCACTGTAGGGTCCGGATGTGGTGTCTGGCCCAGGGTACGATACCTATAGCCGACACCAAGGTTCCCAGTATCTTTGATAACAATGATAGCGGCGTCCGCCTGTGTTGTTTGAGGCTGGCAATCAATCGTTGTATATTTTCCTGTCTCTCCGGGGAAAGCGATACTGTGCTTGACAGTGTGTCTATGATGCAGTAGTCTGGTCTTGGGGGACAACTGGCTTTTCTCTACATTGATGGTGAAGCCATGGACTTCTAATGTTTGTATAGTCCAGCTCAAGTCCTTCCTTGCCTGTGTTGGGGACCTAGACAGTATAATTATGTCGTCCAGGTAAGCCATCAACCTGATGGATTGAGAGTGAAGGTTGGCAGTCAAAGCATCCAAATGTTTTGTAAAAGTTAGTGGGGCCGACGAAAGGCCAAATGGCATGGCCTTGTATTGGTAATGCATTCCCTCGGAGCAAAAGCGGAGATACTTCCAATGCGCCGGGTGTATGGGAACATGTAGGTATGCTTCTTTTAAATCGATAGATGTTAACAGATCTCGAGACCGGATTGCAGCTAGGATTGTTTGCAGGGAGTGCATACGGAATCTCCTGTATTTTATAAAGATGTTCAGCTGCTTTAAATTGAGGATTAGTCTGCATCCCCCTGAGGCCTTGGGAACGATGAAAATCACAGAATAGAACCCTTTGCCCTCCTCCTGTGGGGGGGGGGGACCGGTTCTATGGCCTGGATGTCCAGTAGATGCACAATTTCCTTGTGTAATTGCTGTCTGTTTTGGGAACCCCAAACTATTGGACATTGTACAAACCGATTGGGAGGATGTCCTACGAACTCCAAGTGGAGACCTCGCGACACCATGGCTAGGACCCATTTGTTGGAGGATGTGAGTTGCCAGGAGGTACTGAAGTGTTGAAGTTTCCCACCTATCGGCTGTAGGGTGGCCGAGTCATTTGGAGCATCGAAACCCTCTGGTTGTTCCCCCGAAAGGGCCGTCTTGATTGTTGTTAGCCCCTTGGTCTGTCCTGGAACGATCCTTGATCACTTCTGAAGGGCTGTTGGGTATATTGACCCTGCGTGAATGGCCTTTGGTTCTGACCTGCTCCTGTGGAGGATTCCCAGCGGGAAGGTTTGCGCCTCGTGTACGGAGTAGACCTGCAGTCCTGGCGTCTATTGGCCTTGGGGAGCACCTTCCTTTTGTCTTTGTCCTCTATGAGGACCTTGTCTAGTATATCCCCAAACAGCATAGAGCCCTGAAGGGGGGCCGAGGCCAGACGCCACTTAGATTTTAACTCTGCCGGCCAGTTCCTTAACCACAGGAGACGACGTGAGGATAACGTGGTTGCCATACTCCTGCTCGAGAACTTCGCCGCGTGGAGAGTGGCATCCGTGGAAAATTCTGCCGCTGCCAGCAGCTTGCTCAGGTCTTGGCGTAGTCGGCCATCTTCAGGTCCAAGTCGCAATTGCATCTCCTGCAACCACATTATTGAGGCTCTGTTAAAGAACGATGCTGCGGCAGCTGCCCTGAACCCCCAGCTGGACATCTGATGCGCTTTTCGTAGAAGCGCCTCCGCCTTCCTATCCTCCGGTTTCAGGCTTTCCCCTGTTTCCAAAGGTACCAGGGCACTGGAAACTAGTGTCACTACCGGTTGGTCTATGGGAGGGAACTAGAGAAGTTTCTCCACCTCCACATCGAACGTGTAAAATTTTCTCTCCAGGTTCAATGGGCCTTGAGCCGCCGCAGGGTGTTGCCAAGGACGCTTGACCCCCTCTACAAATATTTCTGAGGACGGGATATGGTCGGACTCGGGTTGAGGTTCCTTTAGTAGGGTAGCCGATGTTTTGCCGGTTTCGTCAACCACCTTAGTTGTTCCTGGTAGGTCCATTACTTGCTTCTCTTTGAAAAGCAGAGTCCTGAACAGTGTTGGTTTAAACAGACCCACCGCTGGTGGTTGTTCAAGCATTGTTTCGTCCTCTGATAGATCATACTCTCTATCACATGGAACTGGTTCCTCCATCAAGGATCCCAATCCCGAAGGGGGCGGTACCAACCAGAGGTTCCTTGTCTGTACTTGTGGGGGTTGCTGGGTATACTGGTGCACCCCCACCGCCATGCCTTGTGAGTATGCACTAGCAATAATGTCTTGTAAGTCAGATGGCATGTGTTGCCATGTGCCCGACTGTGCCCTTAGTCCCGCTGCTGTGGGGGTGAATGTGGCTGAAGGGCCCTGGGGACTTCGCCTGGGATGACCTGCTGATCCAGGCCTGGTCCAAGATGTGCCCGGCGAGGGCATGACTTGAGGCAATGATGGAAATTGTCTGTCCGGTGACCAGTCCCCTTCATTAAGGGCCTCAGTAGGCCCAAATGCAGATTGTGGGGTCATCGGTTCGGGAGTCGATGATTGCCTCTGTGTCAGCGGTAGCGCTGAAGAAGAGGTATGTAGAGCTGCCTCCAGTCTCTTTTCCAGGGCTTTAATACGCTTCTCGTCTTCCTTAAATGAGGAGGCCGAGGCAGGGGATTGTGAAGCCTTTCATTTCTCCTTAGATTTCCCCTTGCTTTTGTCTTTGGGCATAGCAGGGGAACCGGCTTTCTCACTCCCTGGGTGATCCTCCATCATTACTCACTATGACCTTTATGGATTTCTGGTGGTCTAGAGGAACCTCCGACAGCAAGGGCACCTCCGATCTGCCTCGTCAGTCTCGCAAAATGGCGCCCAGTCCCCACTTGTTATTGTGCCGGCGTACTAGGGCTTGTTGCCCTTTTGCGCCTACCAGCTGTAGGAAGTATATCCGTTTTGCGCCCTCATGATATTGTGAGGGTAGCAACCCAAAATGGGGGCGCCCATGCCGTTCACGGCTTTTTTCGGGCTTACTTCTGTTTCCAGCTGATTCCCGCCTGCTGGTATCTCTCCTGCCGCCTCCTTACGATTTATGCCTGCGGCCCTTGTTAACGCCGAGCCGTTGGTGTTTTCGATGTCGTCGTCAGCGGCATCAGCAGCGGCTGCGGCTTGTCCGGCAGCCACCAAACAGCTGAGAGGTGCTGCTCCGCTACCTTCACGGAGTCTTTGGGGGTGATAACGCCTTTGAGCCTCCCAGTGGAGGGGGGCAGACCCCCCACCTTCGACTCGCAGCCCTAGTTTGGCCTTGGAGGCCAGGGACCCTGGGCTGAGGTGCTCCTCTTCAGGGAAGTTCCCTCGGAGGGAAGCAAACCCCTAAGGAGTAACGTCGGGGGTGGTGTCCGCGGAGGACAGAGACCCCATTGCCAACGATATTCAGTAACCTGTAAGGAGACAAAAAGAAAAACATAAACAGGTAATTTACTCATACAATTTTACTTAGAGCAAAACTCAGTACGTCTCTACACTGGGACTGAGTTTTTAAAACTGGGCTCATGGGGACCGCAAGGGGGTGGTGCTTAATTAACATGTAAATTTCTATCTCAGTCTCTACCAATAGGATTGGTAAACTACCCATGTTGGACTCTCCTTCCAGAGGCAGTGGAGAAGTTGCCCAGCTCCTGTCGACTTGCCCCTATGGATCAATTTAAAAGCTGCTCTGAAATCTTTTAAATATTAATCACCAGCAGTCTGGTTCCATTATGATTCAAGTGTAACCTGTCCCTTTTGTACAGGTGTGGCTTGTCTAAAAATGTTTCCCAGTTCCTAATGAATCTAAAACCTTCCTCTCAATACCACTGCCTCATCCATGCATTGAAGCTCCTGAGCTCTGCCTGCCTAGCTGGCCCTGTGCATGGAACAGGTAGCATTTCTGAGAATGCAACCATGGGGGTCCTGGACTTTAATCTTCTACCTAGCAACCTAAATTTGGCTTCCAGAACCTTCCACTTAGCTTTCCCAATGTCATTGGTACCAACATGTACCACAACTGTTGGCTCCACCACAGCACTATCTATCAACCTGTCTAGATGCCTCATGATGTCTGCAACCTTTGCACCTGACAGGCAGTTTACCATGCGGTCAATACTTCCATCGCAAACCCATCTCTCTATATTTCTAATAATCGAATCGCCCACTACAAGAAGCCCCCCTCCTACTACCTGTGGAGAAATATCCTTGGTGCAAGAGGATATGGGCACATCCTCCAAGGAAGGGGTCCCAACTAAAGGAGCCTGTCCCTCTTCCACAGATTGATTGTCCTCCCTGCCCAAGATCCCCATTCTCCAAAGCTGCTGGAGAGCTGCTCAGCATGGAGTGGGATGCTCCTACTGCATCCCTGAAGAGCTTCTCCTGCCTCACTCTCTCTCTGCTTCTCCAGGTCTGCTATCTTGGCTTCAAGGGAAAGAACCTGTTCCCTGAGAGCTAGGAGCTCATTGCACCAATCAAACACCCAAGACTTCTGTCCAGCAGTCAGTCATACATGTGACACTCAATGCAAAACACTGGGATGCTTCCCTCCGTCTGCCAGCTATCTACCTCCATTTCTTATTAGTATGTGTTTACTGTTATCAGTGTACAAATTACTTTAGAAAAAAGATATTTAACTTCCTATTCTACATATAGATGATATTTTGATAGTTTTGATAAGGTTAATAATTTTATTCTATTGATTTTTTTAAAATAAACCACAGCTTTTTAGGTTGTTCAAATTTTTGTTTTGGTCTTAGTTTATTTTTAGGATTATATCAAACTCACCCCACAAACTTACCAGGGCTCAGCAGGTATTCTTCCCAAGGTTTCTGCCAAGTTCCTTCCCCCCTTTTTATTTTCTGTTTTATTTCTTTTTGAAAATGCTCTGCTTAAATAACAAGCAGTTACCTCCCTGCTTCCCAAGGAAGAATTACAATACCTAATTCATTGGATGTGTTACCCTTTGTCGGAGGCTGGGTTAAGAGTTGGGATGTCAAAGGTGATAGGTTGATTAAGATTCCATGAAAGATAGCCAACAAAGCAAAAGAGCCTCCCTGGTGTGGGGAGAGAAGGTTAAAAGTGATATTAACCCGTGTGTTTTATTCTATTATTTCAGGAGTTGTTTTCTCTTTGCGAAGGAGGACCACCTGTCAGGACAAAGCCATTATTTGGAGTTAGAGACTTTGGTCTGCCACAGTAGAATAGTATCAGGGTTATTGGGAGGGGTAGTTACTTGAGAGGGAAAGTTACTAGCCACAAAAAAATTCCTTCCTTAGAGTCCAAGGTCACCCATTGCTCTGTACCAGTGGAAGTAAGGAGGTGGTCAGTGAAATCCCTGCAACCGAACTGGTCCTCGCGATGAACTTGTGGGTGTGGGGCAGCACTCCCCAAGAGTATTTAAGTGGAGGGGTTTTGAGAGTGCTCTTTGCAAGCAGTCAACGTTTGAGACTTTGGAAGAGAAACAGCCTGTGAAGAGTATTTTGTTTGACAATTAATTACTGATCAGTGATAGGATTAAATTCTTGTGAGTGACTCTCGGCTGAGAAGCAAGAGTGTGGGAGTCATTCTCTTATCAATTTGGCCTCATGCCTGGACTTTGGCAAAGGCAGAGACTTTGTTTAATGCAGTGTTTGTGAAGCAACAGAGGTCTCATAAAAATAACTTTGTTTTGCGTAAAAGAAGTGTGTGTGTTTGAGTTTACATTTTTGGGGATAATTATCAGCTGCTGCTGTGCAGGACAGAACAGGGGGGAGGGATGAAACTTGACCTGGGTGGGGTACTGGAAGGAAGTTTATATCGGGATGGCTACACTGTAATCAACATGGCTCTGTTAATAAATCAAACCTTGGATGAGAAGTGGACTGGAACTGATTTATTTCTCAGATGCTAACCTCAACTGACTCATTGTCAGTCAACACTGCATTCCAGTCGGAGTCTAGGTCTGCGAAAAACTTATTAGAATCCTCAGCACTGCCCTAGAATGGTTTGTCAGTCCTCCTCCAATGTTAAAGAGGGAGCAAGTCACCCTAAACAGGGCAGGTGGGTGAGATTCCATTGATGCAATCAAGGCAGAATGATACGCACATCTTGCTGCCTTGAACACCACTAAATAATACAGTGATACCTCGTCTTATGAATGCCTCTTCATATGAACTTTTCGAGATAAAAACCCGGTATTTAAGATTTGGTTGTCTCTTCATAAGAACTATTTTCACCTTACTAACCCGAGCCCGGGTGCGTGGGCTCTCTTACTGCCTGTGCGCTCTTACTGCTGCAGGGATTACCCTACCTTGTGACTGCCACCACTGGGATTTCCCATTTGCTTGCCGCCCCCACCGGGATTCCCTGCCTCCTTTTGCTTGCACCTGCAGTCCCGAGGCCGGGAACGCCAGAGCTGCCCCATTTCCCTGCCACTTTCCCCTCTAGCCCTCTGCTTCCTCTGCTCCCCACAGGTGCCCCATCCACTGCCAAAATCCCCCCTCCAGATGCTACCTATGCCACCCCAAATCGCCTCCAAAATCGCTCCTCCAAAAGCTTCCTACACTGCTCCAAATCGCTCCCAAAATCACCCCTCCAAAAGCTTCCTACACTGCCCCAAATTGCCTCCAAAATCGCTCCCCCAAAGCTTCCTACACTGCTCCAAATTGCTCCCTATGCCACCCCTCCAAATGCTCCCTATGCCACCCCAAATCACTTCCAAAATCACCTTTCCTTTCAAAATGCCTTGTTTCTCCTTGCTGCCTTTCTTCACTCCATTTGCCTTTGTTAGGACCTTGATTTGGGGTGGCATAGGAAGCGGTTGGAGAGGTGATTTTAGGAGCGATTTGAGGCAATGTAGGAAGCTTTCGGAGGGGTGATTTTGGGAGCAATTTGGGGCAATGTAGGAAGCTATGGGAGGGGTGATTTTGGGAGAGATTTGGGGTGGCGTAGGAACATCTGGAGGGGTGATTTTGGGAGTGATTTGGGGCGGCCTAGGAAGCGTCTGGAGGGGTGGTTTTGGGAGCAATTTGGGGTGGCGTTAGCCTTTGTTAGGACCTCCATTCCTTGCTTCTCCTCGCTGTCTGTCTCCATTCTGTTAGCCTTCACTTTGTCCACCCCTCTGCTTTTTTTTAAGCCTTAGTTTGGATTTTCCTAATGGGTTTGCACACATTATTTGCTTTTACATTGATTCCAATGGAAACATTGTTTCATCTTATGAACTTTTCTACTTACAAACCTGGTCACGGAACGAATTAAGTTTGTAAGATGAGGTTTCACTGGGTAAGAATTTAATAGTGTTCGGTCAGATCCAGATTTACTGCGCCTCCAACGCTCCTCTAGATGTCTCTTCTGGTATTTCATCCCCCTGAGATCTCCCAGGTCTACTGCCACAGAGAAGTCACAAAGACGCAATCCACTTTAGAGGCCCCGTTGCAGCCATATTCCAGGCTGTTACTAGGGACTCTGCCGAATTGTATATAAGCAAATCCGGCATTTCCCCAAGAGCCCTCTGTAAGCCCACTGGGTCCATTAGGTGCCTGGGGCGGAACCACCTAATGAGTTCTAGCTCCCTGCAGGGAAGAATTGGAGCCCTAAAGTCAAGCCATACCAGAAAATGATCTAACCATGACAAAGGCAAGATATCTAAGCCCCTTAAATTCAGATCATTGCTCAACTGCCCCGAGAGAAATGCCATGTCGGGAGTGTGTCCCCTACTCGTGAGTCAGACTCTGTATTAACTAGGTCAGGTCCATGGTTGCCATGGACTCCTGCACCAACTCAGAGTTTTCTGTGAGTGATGGTAAACCTGTCTGGGCACATTTTCAAGAAGGGAAACACCCGCTTTGAGTCCCAGCCAGGTCTCAGTCACACATACCACATTGGTCTTCTCATCTGAGAGTAAATCCTGCATAAGGGGAGCATTTATTTATAACCAACCTGGCATTGAGTATCAGCACTCTGAGCCCTGGGTCTGGATTTTGCTTGTCACCAGTAACACGGGTTGAGCTAGATGATACTGAGGGGCTGGAACCCCTCCCCCTCCTGGTTTCCACCATACCTGCCTCTCCCCATCATGACCGGTATGCTCTGGCCCTCTACCACTACAGAGACAAAAACTATGGAATCTCTTATAAAGATGAAGCATTTCTTAATATGGTATAGATGGCAAGCAGTTCTAATAGGGTTATAAATACAGAAATGGTATCAGCCCTGGAAATAAAAGCTGCAGCCTTGGCGAGAATATTTCAGTAACCCCAAATTGGTCATATCTGCTCAAAGACCAATCTGTAGATTCCTATAGGAATTTAAGCACTCTAGTTTGCATGATCAGTGGGAATGAAAGAGAGCCTTACTATATATTTGCTACATGTTATGCTGGGATTCACGTTACAAGCCCCAATTAAGTCAGGAATGTAAATTCAAACACACACGCTGTTGTAAACTAAACAGAAAAGCAATTTATCCAAAATAAAGCTGTGCACATGCACTTTAAACTGAGCAAATTAGCACACACACAGATAACAGTCCTTGAAAGCTGTGAGAGACAAAAACAAAGAGGAGACAAGAGCAGCTGTGAGAGCGTCACAGCCAAACCTCTTCAAGTGAGTCCACAAGATTTACTTAGCTGTGAAATATCCCCACAAGTCTTTGAAAGTCCAGGAACAATGCAAACACGACATATCCTTCTCCAGACTGATAAACTCCCACATGTGCTCTCTACAATGCTGGTAATTTATTAGCAACCTCATTAGCCTAATTGCCTCAGCCACAGGTGTTCTCCCTTATCTCCCATGATACCTGCACTGTTGGTCCCTTCTAGCCATGAGCCTGCGCATTCTGGCATCTATCCACCGATCCTCCACCTCCAAGTCTGATGACCCGCTAATGGGGTCATTAACTAATGGGCTGGCTGCACCCATCTCTCTATCTGATTCTTCTCCCCCAGCATCTGACCTTGGCAATGAATCTTCATTGTCAGAAGCTGATAGCAGTAAGACAAGTCTCTAGGAACCTAAGGATTCTCCTAAACCAACATCCAAATTCCCCATTGCAGGAGTTGGCCCAGAGCCAACCATAACTCTACAGTTACCAAGAAATAGCAGAAAAGAGACAGAAGAAAGTTTGATCCTTTGTTGATATCCAATGACAACTAAGCTTCATTTATTGTTGTTCTATTTGGTGATCAGTCTGTTCTACTATACTTCTTGAGCTCTACACTTCAGAAAAGAACCAATGGGTGAAAGATGAACAAGAAGAGAAGCAACTTAGAACTAAGGAGAAATTTCTTGACAGTTAGAACAATTAAACAGTGAGCAGCTTACCCCCAGAAGTTGTGAATGCTCCAGCACTGGAAGTTTTTAAGAAGATGTTGTATAACCATCTGCCTGAAGTAATGTAGGGTTTCCTGCCTAAGTAGGGGTTGGACTAGAAGACCTCAAAGGTCCCTTCCAACTCGTTGTTGTTATTATTAAAGTCTTTACAAAGATACATCCATATACTTTGGATCAACTTTCTATAGACTGGGCTCTAGAACCAATTTGCGGTCAATTTTAATTTGGATTTTTCCACAGCAACTAGCAGTTTCATTAAATTGTTTGTAATAAATAGCTCCAGATGCTTTTAAATTAAAAGCAGTTTAGTAAATAAGTAAAACATTCTTAACAATTACATTTTATTTATTTCTGCTGTCAATGGTACTTCCGGATAGGATAGCCTCATCAACATCAGCTGCAATTGAGGCATTTTATTGCAATAAAATGTTTGCAGCTGTGTTGAATAGCCATTTGTCAAAGGTTCGGGAGTTCTGTCTCTAGAAAGCATGATTTGCCATTTGAAATACAGTGTAATTGTTGAAAGTAAAACGTTTTGTGTGCAGCAATTGCCCACTCCTTTTTCCAACAACCAGTTTATAATATATAAAGCTGAAATTGGTGCAATTCCCATAATACTCTTACTAACACTTGCCTTTTAAAACAGACAGAAAACATAGAACTACTTAATGAGTTTTCTTACTTGCATTTCATTATCTGAATGTGTATCATGTTGCTCAGTTTACCCAACAGGAACTTCTGTCCCTGGTCCTAGGCTGTGATTTTTACATATACTGTACTAACTTAAGAGAAAACCCAATTCTTTTGAATTATTTTTTATGGTTTAATTGTAAAAATAAGATTTTATTGTTTGGGCCACAACTCTAATTCACTAATTTTCTTCCCTCCTTTTCAACCCCCACATCTAGTTATTAAAAAAAATGTTGATTTAAAACAAACCTGCAAATGTAGCAACTGGGATCCTGTCATTCTGAAGTTCACCATTTATTCAGCTTAACATCTAACACTATAATATAAAGCCCTGTATGGCTTGGGACCAGATTATTTGAAGGACTGTCTTTTCCAGTCACATCTACCCAATCCACCAGAATAGGAGATGGGTCTCCTCTCTTAAGGAAATATATCTAGTGCAGGGCTGTCAAACCTCTGTTGCATGGGCCAGATACGTGCTGGCCATGCCCATGCCTGGTTTAGCAAAGGAGAAAAAAGCCCTGATACATCACATGACACTGTGATGATGTGAGTTTGATACCCCTGATCTAGTGGGAACAAATAGAAGACCTTTTCCATGGAACATCATCATCCCCAAAAATAAAATTGCTCCCACTTTGACTCTCTTTTGCAAGGCCCTGAAGACCTTGTTTTGTCAAGTGTCAGGGGAATCCAGAGTTGAAATGGAGTCCCATCAAGTGGCTTATTTGATTAACTTGTTGTTGAAAAGAGTGTGGGAGTATTGTCTTTTATATTGAATTAACATTCAAGGTGACATTCTCCGGAGTCACTGAGAATGAATTGGGTGGCCATATATATATACAGTATATATTTAAATAAATATACTGCAGTTTTTTTGTTGCTGCTGTTTCTTTTCCTATCTTTTTCTGATGTTTGGCTTAGCTTTTCCATATGCTGTCAGTCTCTATCATCTTTAGAGATTGAAAAATTCTCACTAACAATCCATAGGATTTCATACCTTTTCCCTTTTCTTGCCTTTGCAAGTTCCTTTGAGTTTTTACTTCACATCTATTACTCACCATTCAGATGTTCTCTCTAATAATAGTTCACTTCAAATATGCCAATGCCTCTATTCCACCCAGTAAGAAATATTGCTGAAAATTTTGCAATCCTATACAATAACAAAAATATCTATACAGAGCTATCAGAAATTTCCCTTATATAAATACTGTACATTTTAAACCTCCTAATGAATTGGCTTTCCTTTCTCTTTCTATATATAGCTCCAAACCAGATAGCCTCCCAACTCAGCCCCTCAACCTAGGCCACTGTTTGGGGGAAGAGTCATATCTTTATGGAAGGCCTGACTCAAAACGATTGACCTGAGGGGCTGCTTTGGTCTGGTGTCTGAAGAGAGGTTAATTCTATATTTTTATTTTTATGGATTTTTGCAAAATGTATAAAATAATAATGTGGCCATATACACCCTGAAAGTAAGTAACTAAATAGTTGTCTCTCAGATTACCAGATTAATTATTTTGAGTATTTATTACACTAATTATTTCAGCGCTTGTTCCAGAAAACAGTGAAGTTAAACGGTTTAATTTTTACCAATTGGCTCTCCATGGAAATGAATGGGAGCCATGGATCTCGATCATCTTGTGGGGATAGCAGCATGGTTTGCTGTGCTGCCTTGCCATGTGGTGGCCATTCTGAGTAAGGGGGCCACCATTTTGGATCCAGTTGGCTGCCATGTGGGAACGATACAGGAGGGGGTGCAACTATTCTTGCCCCCTAAGATTTTGGGACAGGGTTCCGAGTGCTGCAGCATTCCAAATTTGATCTGGACTGTTATTAAGGTGCAGTGGGCCTGGCTGCTGCAGAAAGAATCAGGCCCAAATCTTGAACTCACTGCTCCTCATTGAGGAAGGGGAAAAGGCGGAGACAAAGAGCTTTGGAGAAGGGAGTTGCCAGAATAGGAGATTTTTCTGTTAGGCACAGTTGTTTAACCAGCAGTGAGATGGCTGCGCCCTTGGCACAATGCTCCCTGAGCGGGTGGCTCAGGCACTGCAGGCCACTGGCACAATACACTCCCCTGAAATCCTAGAGGACCTCTTGGGTTCCAGCCTTCCAGCTTGAGCTCTGGGAGTCTGACTTCTTGTCCCTAGACCTCTTGGCCCCACACAGTTCTAGTCCAGGGTCCAGTATTCCAAGTTCGCAGAACCCCCAGAGGCCACCTTTACACTGACTGTGGCTGGGCTCCTGCCTGAAACTTGGCACAAAGAGGATATGCCTTCCTTTATGAAGCACAGGATAGCCATCAAAGAAGGTATTGCAGAGGAGTTGCAGTAGAAGCTGCTAGCTGGACCTACCTGCCCACCCAGGAGAACCTCTAGGATTATGCGGCCACCTATCAGGACTTTCAGGATCAGATTTCCTGTGCCCCTTTGAGAATTAGCCATCAATATCTCTTTGAAGGAGAGCTGTTGGAGGAGGGGGGATTCTCTGATAGAGTGCAGGAGGCACTTGGCAGGCTTTCATTCATGGAGCTTTTCAATCTAGTTCTTTTCCATCAGCTGCTTGCTAAGGCCAGCCAAGTTGGGCAAGGACTCTGAGTTTCAGGAGCGAGCTTCTGAGGTAGGGGGCCAGGAGGACTATCTGTTGACTGAATGTATCACGACTCTGGATTGCATCCCTATTCCAAGAATGTTTCTGGACCTTATTAAAAACATAGAAACATAGAAGATTGACGGCAGAAAAAGACCTCGTGGTCCATCTAGTCTGCCCTTATACTATTTCCTGTATTTTATCTTAGGATGGATATATGTTTATCCCAGGCATGTTTAAATTCAGTTACTGTGGATTTACCAACCACGTCTGCTGGAAGTTTGTTCCAAGGATATACTACTCTTTCAGTAAAATAATATTTTCTCATGTTGCTTTTGATCTTTCCCCCAACTAACTTCAGATTGTGTCCCCTTGTTCTTATGTTCACTTTCCTATTAAAAACACTTCCCTCCTGAACCTTATTTAACTCTTTAACATATTTAAATGTTTTGATCATGTCCCCCCTTCTGTCCTCCAGACTATGCAGATTCATTAAGTTCATTAAGTCTTTCCTGATACGTTTTATACTTAAGACCTTCCACCATTCTTGTAGACCGTCTTTGGACCCGCTGAATTTTGTCAATATCTTTTTGTAGGTGAGGTCTCCAGAACTGAACACAGTATTCCAAATGTGGTCTCACCAGCTAGTACAGGTGCCTAAGGTGGACCCTTTAGTAGCAGCTCTGACCTTGTCTTCCATCCTTTCACCTGATGTGGAGGATGCCCTTAAGGCAGAGAAAAAGGAGATGGCTCTGCGTAGGGCCACTTGGCCGATTCTTGGGCCATTACAGCAAAGACGGTTGCTTCCTTTTTCACTAGAGCTTCTGTCTGCTGGCTTCATCAGCTGCAAGGCAGGGTCTCCCCTGAAGAACTTAGGGTCCATCAGGATTTGGGTAAAATCATTGCAGCAGCAGAATATACAGCATCTCTGGCAGCTGCAAAATTTTCAGCTAGAGCCATGGTGATTTCAGAGACAATCTGTTGCCTACTGTGGCTCTGTCACTCGCACATGGATGCCAAAAACAAATGGAAACTTGCTTCCATCCCCTTTCAGGGTGACAATCTGTTTGACCTGTCCCTTTTTCCCTTTTAGTTGAGACTAGGGACAAGAGGAAGGTGCTTCCCGCGCAGGGTTGCTGGGCAGCTTTCCTCCCGTCACCATATTTTGGGTAGCCTTCCTTGAGGCAGAGGTGAACCAGGCAGGCTTTCCTCATAAGCAGAGGCCCTTTCCCCCGAGATCTGAGTATCAGCCTGCAAGACCCAGCTTTGGTGGCAGAGACAGCTCCAGAGCAATTATTCTTCATGTGGATCATCCTTCTGACTATTCAAGTGTCAAAAGTGACTGCCAGCCTCTTCCTCCCATAGGGGGTTACCTTGGTCTCTTCTATCTGTAATGGGAGGTGACCACATTGGACGCCTGGGTCAGGGAGACCATAAGATATGGCCTGTCCTTGGAGTTCCTTTCTCCTCCTCCAAGGTTCTTCCTTTGCTGCCCTGTGTTCAAGGACCCATCCAGATGTCATCTTATGGAGGAGGCCAACAAGCATCTGTTGTACATCCGGGCAATCCAGCCAGTGCTTCAGGACCAATGGGGGTTGGGATTCTTATTGCCGATGCATAAGACAAAGCACTTATTGGGTGAGAGTTGTTTGCCCATCTGATACATAGTCAAGGTCTTTTTGAAGGGTAGCAATATTGTCAATGGTATTAAATAATTTAACATTGTTAAATTAAAGTGATGCCATTAATTCCCTTAAAATCACCTAAGGTTTTGAAGCAACAGTAAATGGTCTTGACTGAATGAAGTTCCATGCCTGTTTAAGTGGCCACATAAAAGCAAACTATCCTTTCCCTATATAAATTCTTGCTGAAATTTTTAAAAAAATATTATACATATCTTTGGACAACTAAAAACTAAAAACATGTATGATGTGATGTATAAACATTGAAGACAATAAAATAGAACATTATATTTATTTTATTTTATTTAACATACAAACATTTAAACATCGAACAAAATGACATTAAACATTTACGATTTATATATATACAAAATTTATCTTTTACAATTCTATTTGCTATACCTTTTTCTTAATTTCCACCCAGTTGTATATTTTCTCCCACACTCTGCAATAGTCCTTATTTTGTTGGTTTTGTATCTCGTATGTTAATTTGCTAATATTTTTTTAATCACCATTTCTTCGTTTGGAGTCTTTTCTTGTTTCCATACTTGTGCATATGCTAATCTTGCAGCTATAAGTATATAATTTATTAAGTAATAATTTTCTTTACTATGTTTGCTTCTAATTATTCCTAATAAGTACATTTCTGGTTTTATCTCAAGTTTATAATCCAATATTTCTTCCATCCATGTCTGGATTTGGATCCAATTTTTTTTTGCTTCCTTACATCGCCACCAAATGTGGTAGTATGTTCCTACCTCTTTTTTGCACTTCCAACATTTGTTGCTTACATTCACATTTATTTTGGCTAAGCGCGCTGGCGCATAGTGCCATTGGAAAAACATTTTATCAATGGATTGTGGTCTGCCCAATCATTTAATTCAATTTCGACATTTGAAACACACTCAGAAATCTGAGTAGAGATCCATGCCACGTCTATTCTAGTCCATATTTTGTGCAGATTCGGAAAAAAAAGTATATTGTTTATCTGTAGGATGGCGCTCTCGCCATAAGTCATGTAATATTAATTCTGAGGTGAGTTTCCAAAAGATTATGGGTAGAATCGTTTTCTTTTTTTAATTTTTCTTATTACCTGAATAATCCATTTTGCTATCGGCTATTGCATTAAAGTCTCCAATTATGATCATATTATCAATAGATAATTCGGTTATTTTCTCATGTAGTTCTTTATAGAATAATTTTTTATTTTCGTTTGGAGCATAAATCGATATAATGACGAGAGGTCTTGTTTCTAAATTTATTTGCAAAATTAAAATTCTACCATCATTGTCGCTGTAAAGTTGTTTGACCTCAATCATGTTGTCAATATAGACCGCTATACCTCTCCTTTTTTTGCAGCTAAACTAGTAAACAAATTACCTAATTTAGAGTTGCATAATAAATCTCTACTCGTATCTTTAATGTGAACTTCTTGTAAAATCATAATTTGAGCTCTTAATTTTTTAAGTTTTGAAAATATTTGTTTTCTTTTTCTTGGGTGATTCAATCCATTTACGTTTAGAGAAAATTTTTAAATCTGAGTACATTTCTATTAATAGTACTTTTGGTTTCTCTAGGTTCTGAGTCTCGTGCTTAGTACCAATTCTATCTATCATATCATATTAGGTTTAACTATTTCTTCAATATTTTCGTAGTTTAGTAGATAGTTATACATTTTGGTTATGAATTTTTTGTCAGAGCCTGTTAATATTTTGTCTATTTCATTTTGTTTTTTACATATTCTGAATTTCACCAGGTCCTTTTTGTATCTACTTTGAATTTGGTAAAATGGTAGCCAGTCTATTACTATGCCTTCATCTTTAAGTCTTTCTCTAGTTTTTAGACTTCCTTTGGTATTTAGGAGGACTTCATAGGTTATTATTTGTTCTTGGCTAATTATATTTGGATGGATTTGGGCTTCTAATGTAGATAGCCATCTGGGTATTTCATTATAATGTTTTTTCCTAACTTTTCGCCAGTATTTCAACAATGTATTCCAAATTTGATGTTGTTTAAAATGTGAGTGTTTTGTATGTTCTTTTTCCCATAAATGTGCGTGCCAACCTTCATTTATATCGTGACCTTCTATTGTTAAAATTCTAGAATTTTCTAGGTTGACCCATTCTTTAATCCATAGTAGTTTAGTGGCTTGGTGGTATATTTCTAAGTTGGGCAAACCAACTCCTCCTCTTGTTCTTAGATCTTGTAAGGCTTTCATATTTATTCTTGCTTTTTATTGCACCAGATAAATTTGGAAATTATTTTATTTATTTTAGTAAAGAACGATTTGTCTAATTGTATTGGTGCTGTTTGGAAGAGGTAGAGCCACCTTGGGAGTATATTAGATTTTATGGTATTGATCCTTCCCATTAAGGATAAGTTTAAATTTGTTCATTTTTCTAAGTCTTCTTTTGTTTTATTTAATAGTTTCATATAATTTAATTCTTTTAGTGAGGAGTACCTTGCCGTAAACCAAATTCCTAAGTATTTAATTTTTTTTTCTATTTGAAAACCTGTTTCCTTTATTAGTAATTTATTTAAATCTTGATTACAATTCTTGGTTAATATTTTAGTTTTATTCCTATTTATTTTTAATCCGGCCACTTTTCCATAATTCTCTAATTCTTTTACTAAATGTATCATTGAGCTGACTGGATTTTCTAAAAAGAAGACCAGATCATCGGCAAAAGCCTGTGCTTTATATATTTGCTGTTTAATTTTGGTGCCTTGTATTAGTGATTTCCCTCTAATTTGGTTTAATAGGATTTCTATAGACATTATGTATATTAAGGGAGATAATAGACAGCCTTGTCTCACTCCTTTTTTAATATCGAATGAATTTGTTAGATCTCCGTTTATAATTATCTTTGCCTTTTGTTTGGAATATATTTTATTTATCGTATTTTCAAAATTCCCTCCTAAATCCATATTTATTAATTTTTTAAAGAAATTCCAATTGAAGTTATCGAAGGCTTTCTCAGCATCTAGAAATAGCATTGCAAACTCCTTATCGTTATGACTTTCATAGTATTCTAACATATTTAATGTAATTCTTATGTTATTTCTAATTTGTCTATTAGGCAGAAAACCGTTCTGATCAGGATGTATCATTTTGCTTAATATTTTTTTAATCTATCTGCTATGATTGACATATAAATTTTGTAGTCTACGTTTAATAGAGATATTGGTCTATAGTTCTTAATATATTTTGCATCTGTTTCTTCTTTGTGTATCAATGTTATATTAGCTTCTTGCCATGATGCCGGACATTCACTGTTTATTAACATTTTATTATAGATTTCTAATAATAATTCTCCCGTTATGTGGAATGTTGCTTTATATAATTCAATTGGGAAACCATCTGGGCCTGGTGTTTTGTTATTATTCTGTTTCATAGTTATTTTTTCCAGTTCTTCTTTAGTTATTTCTTTGTTCAACATTTTTCTTCTTTACTTATTGGTTTAATTTGGCATGTCTCTAAATATTTTAATATATCTCCTTCTTTAATATTTTCTTCACTATACAGTTCTTTATAGTATTCTAGTGCTATTTCCTTCTTCTTTTCTAATTGGTAATGTGTTATTTCTTTTTTATCTATTAATTGTTAGATTAGTTTTTTTTCTCTTTCTTTCCTCAATTTATAAGATAGCCATCTACCAGGTTTGTTCGCGTGTTCAAATTGGTTTTGTTTTACTTCTCTTAATTTCCTTGTTACTTCTTCTATCTCTATTAATTCTAATTTATGCTTTATCAGCATAATTTGTTGCCTTCTATTTAGATTTCCTGGGTCCTTTGGGGATTCTTTTTCTAATTTTCTTAATTTAAGTGTCCACTCTTTTTGATTCTGTCTTTTTTCCTTATTTTTTCTTGATTTATAGGCTATTGTTAGACCTCTTTGGTAGGCTTTGGCTGTGTCCCATAAGTTCTGAAGAGAGGTATCTAAATTATTATTTTCTTTTAAGAATAATTTCATTTCTCTTTCAATCCAATCTATATATTCTTGTTCTTTTGATATTTGTAAATCTAATCTCCAACTCCTGTTTTTCTTATCCTCCCCATTCCATATAATTTTTATTGGGTTATGGTCAGCCCAGTCATTTTTATCAATTTGAATTTGTTTTATTAAATTTCCTATTTTATTGTTGGCCCACGCCATGTCAATCCTAGACCAACTTTGGTGTGCATTTGAACAGAATGTATATTCTTTTTTATTTTGGTTTCTTGTTCTCCAACAATCTCTCAGGTTTAATTCTTCACACATTTGGTGGAATGTTTTCGGAAGTACTTTTCTTTTTTTATATCGATTTTTATTAGCACTTTTATAGTCCTTAATGGGATCGATTATACCATTAAAGTCACCTATCATGCAAATATCTTCTACCTCTAATTCAATCAGTTTCTGGTGCAAGTTGTGAAATAATTTTTTGATATTTTTATTCGGTGCATATATGGCTACTAATGATACATATACATGAACAATTTTTACTGTCATAATTAAAATTCTTCCTTTTTTGTCTGCATATATTTTTCTTGGGTCTAATTCTTTTTTAACATAAACTGCAATCCCTCTTTTTTTTATTGTGTGATAAAGACGTAAATACTTTCCCAATTTTCTCATTTTCTAATTGCTTTTCATTTTTTTCTGGGATATGTACTTCCTGTAGACAAACAATATCTAAATTTTGTTTTTGTAATTTATTGAATATACTATTTCTTTTAATAAATGAATTTAAATCATTTACATTGATTGAAATTAACTTAATTTCTGTTCCCATCCCCCTTTATTTTCTTATTTGTCTTCTGTTTGTCCTGTTTTCTTTCTGCACTCTTGTTAATATTCTTTCTTCCTCCTGTTTTTTATCTTTAGAGGTTCCTTCTTTCCCGCTATCTAAATCTATCAGTGGTTTTTCTGCCTCTTTTTGACTTTCTATTTCTACCTTCTCTTCCGCTATCAATTCTTCGTACAATTCCTGTGCCTTAAGTTCATTATCTACTTTTATTTTTTGTTCCTTTCCATGTAATAAGCATTCCCTCCGGGATTAACCATCTGAAGGAAGTTTTCCTTTTATTCAACAAGTCTGCTAACGGTCAATATCCACTTCGGTTGTCCCTTAGTTTTTTGGGTACTTGCTTAAGAACTCTAATTTCCTTCCCATTATGAATTATTGCTTCGTCTTTTGTAATTTTTAATATTTCATTTCTAATTTCCTTTTTTACACATCTCACGTGTACTTCCCTAGGAAGCTTGTGTTTTCAGGCGTAGTTAGTATGCACCCTATAAATCTCATCTATTCCGTTGGCAGTTTCTTGCTTATCTTTTTGTAGTATATTAGCAATCATTTCTGTCATTGTCTCTACTAGATTTTCATTTTTCTCCTCTTCTACATTTTGGAATCTAACATAAAACTCTGCTCTGTCAATCTCAAAATTAATTATCGATTCCTCTAACTCTTTGTTTTGAAGCAACAGTAAATGGTCTTGACTGAATGAAGTTCCATACCTGTTTAAGTGGCCACATAAAAGCAAACTATCCTTTCCCTATATAAATTCTTGCTGAAAATTTTTTAAAAATATTATACATATCTTTGGACAACTAAAAACTAAAAGCATGTATGATGTGATGTATAAACATTGAAGACAATAAAATAGAACATTCTAATTTTCCATTGCACAACACCATTATTTCTGGCTTAGCATGCAAGAAAGGCTGACAATAAGTTCAATAAAGAGATAAAATAAAATAATCTATATTTTTTAAAAACAACATGCGATAAGCCTATAAGATGAAAGATGATATAAAACCAAAAGCAGAATGTTATATTTTCTTAGTTTATTGGGTTTAGGCAACTGCAGCACTCAGTGTATGTTATTTGGAAAATCATGCATGCATAGCCTCTTAATGCCTTATACATTTTATCTTGCAATGATACTTTTCATTCACAGCATACACAAATCCATATGATAGGAAAACATTCTATTTACAATTAGAAAGAACATGGTTTTGTTTTATAGTGAACAAAGTTAACAGGATTTCAACAGAGCAGAAGATACAGGTGAGATATACAGGCTTTAAAGAATATATGGTATTTTTAAAAAAACTTTTTAAAAGATTAAGCTATTATATTAATTCAACTAACCTACCAATAAAGGATTTCCTTTCTCGCACAGGTGATAAGCTTTAAAAGTTATTCATAAAAACAAATATAACACATGGACACAATGTTAACTATAATAAGCATTTATTTCTCTGCATTTTTTCAATCTTCAGTTGACTGACAGCCTATCTTCTATTCCATGCTATATTGTGAATTTATTTCACATTTAGGACACACTACACACTTTCTCAAATTAGATGATTGTAAATTCAAGAATAAAAAGCAATAATGAAATATTTAATTTTTTCATATACTCTTAAAAAATTAAAATAGTTTATCCTAATTTCCTAAAGTCTGTAAAATCCAAGAGATTTTAAAGAAATTTACAATAAAAAGGATGGGAAATAAGTGTACAGAACTGAAACATACAATAACCAAGACTTAATAATATGACTGAGACCAGCTCTTTAAAAATTATATTTTCTTCACTCATTTGCCATAAGGAAAAATACATACATATCACAGAGAAATAGGCGTCTCCATTTAATTTTACAAAACGGTGTCTCTTTTCTTCTTAGCACTCTCTTCCTACACAACATGCTAGCTTGATAAATAATCAAATAATCAAGTACAGGATTTAATTTTGGCTTGCTATAAACTATTCTATCAATTAAAATTGGGACATGTGCATTTAATAATATTAAATACAAAAGAGGCATATACAAAGAAAAGGTTTTAGAGAATTAGAAGGTATTCTTGAATTTTCTAGTAAACAAATTCATCCAAGACTTATGGACAAGGGCAAATCAGTTATTAAAAAGTAGTGCATTTTAAAAATTCATGATGGTCTCAGAATCCCACCACTCAGACATGCACATTCTGAATGTATATGCATTGCAGTGCATTTTGTGTATTATAAGGAATAAGGAATCCAGACATGAAACCTTATCAGCAATTAATGAAACCTATCAGCAATTATTTTGGCAAAACCTAAATACATTTTGATTGAATTTACTTATTTCTGGATACTTTCCACATAGGCATGAATAGATTCACATGAACTTACATATTAAAATTAATTTCATTGCTATCATCTATATTAGTGTGAAAAGACATTTACAACTAAACCAGTAAAATGTTTATTTTGTGCATTGAAATTTCACTATTACCTTCCCCACTACAAACTGTGTTTTGACTTTTACTTCAGTAGTGGAAGTATGAATAACTCATTGAACAATATTTTAGTTCCACAATATAGCCTGGGCATTATGCAAATATAATGAATTTACCCAGTATGGCATGTCCAAATCTCCCTGCTCATGACATAAGATAAGGAAACCTTAAGTTCTATGTATTCGTTTAACAGAATTTTGATGGTGCTTTCTAAATCTAGGGGGGGGGGAATCCCTTAAGATAAACTCAGCCTAACTTTCATACTATAGCTGTAAGTATCCCTTGCCAACTGAAATCATGTATACCACGAAACATGTTATTTGAGTTTTGAACTTAATGAGTACAATTCCCTTCCCTATAGTAGTTGACTAAATGCGAAGCAGAAGGTTGTTTAAAAAAAAATTACGATGTTATGACCAATACTAAGGAGCAATACTAAAGTGATTTAATAGATAACTTTAAAAATAATACTTTATGTGAAAGTCTTTGTATCTTTACTTCTTAATTTTTTCTCTAGGTAAAAGAAAAAAATCTCATAATTTTACTCTTAAATTAGGGATACAGAATTTTAGCAAGTTCCCTTTTAACCTCTTAAAGTCATATTTGTTATATTGCAAAAGTCAATTTAATAAATCTTAATATGAGCACTAATATAATTGTTCTATTTGATTGACTGATTGAATCAAGTTTGATTCCATATAACTTCTGTAAGAATTTTATGGACTAATATCTATTGCATTCAAAACATTTCAATTTGAACAGAAATTACATCATATAATACCAAAAGATAAGAGCAAGATATTCATAAGTAAAATATGATTCTCCATTTTGTAATACCTGTAAAATCTAGAGTAATGTAAGAAATAAAGATTCACTGTCATAGTGATTCATCAGTATGAAAAAGGAATTCTGATTATTCATAAACAATTTTATTTTTGACTCAACTTCCAACTCAGAAGACTGCTTTATTTCAGTTATCCTGAAGCACTCACAAATAAAATATCCTATTCTTGATTAGCATATTTATACAGGTACTAGTACAATTCAATTTCTAAATTTCTGGATAACCTTTAACTGACTAAAGATCACACCAAAACGCAATGTGCAACATTTCAAAAATCACCACTCATACTAATTAATACAAGTTAGTTTACTGACAATGTGCAAATAAAGTTTATTGGGAGCTCATATTGATTAGTGGTTTTCAACTAAATAAGAATGGGGACACAAAGTACCTTCTGTGCTGTAAACATCATGAATTCTTCACATGTGGAAGCTGAAAGGCCTAAGAAAGAGGGTGCAAACATTTCTTATACTATTAATGGCTGAACTCAAGTTTTTCAAAAAATAATTTGGAACAATTCTGCATTTGGTATATGTTTGCTCCACTGTCAAGGAACATACCAGTAATTTATAAAAGCATACTTTTACTTTTTAGCTGTAAAACACAAATGCTTAATGAAAGCATGCAGTACTATTTTTCCTGTGTAATATGGTATAATTATTTAACTACCAGTGTTAGCATTACTTAATGAGTGTTGTATAAGCAAAAGGACTATAAAATAACTTCTGATTGTATTCTATAAATAAGATTGTACAGTACTTTCCCCTCCTCACCGTGATTCACAATATCAAAACCGCAATTGTGTAGACTTAATTTACCCTGAAAAAAAGCAGCATTTCAGATTATCCTTTTCTGTTCTTTGATTCCCCCTTTTTCAGTAGTTTACAATCTGAAAACATAGGGAGCTCTTGTTTTGCAGCTTGCTCTGGCCAGATCAGCTCTGGTTCTTCACAGTTTGCATATCTGTAACACCTTACAAAGTTCAATGCTTATAAAAATATATGTAAGGACTACTAAGCAAATGTAATTATGAGGGCTAAAACAACAGTAATAAATTGTTTTCCATCATACATTCTTCAAGGAAAATCCATGTTGGATTCAGAATATCCTTTCAAACTTTCTTACTACCATGGGATAAGAGTATGTTTCCATAAGCTAATATTTAGTGCAGCATCAATGAAAAGGAAATTTTTCTCTCAAAAATTGAAAATGACCTGGTACAGAACTAAAAGATGCCCCAAATTTTCATCTATGGCCAAGATCTCAAAGCCCATCTTAATATAAAGTAGACTAATAAATTCAGGCATATCGCGGCATTTCACATTGCTCACAACGATTCAGTGCTGGGTGATTCAAGAAAGTACAACTGTCACAATTCCATGGAGCTCCTTCAAAGTCCTCATCTCTTGGCTGTGATTGCAGAACTTGCTTGGAACTATTTTGATGGTCTACAAAGAATAATTTTTTCTTATAAAACATAATACTTTTAAGTATATAAACATCATATGTCAATAACAACATTAGTATTAATATTTTATCTGGCATTCACTTATAAGCAGACTGTAAGGCCTGTTTGTTTTCTCTACAATAATCATTGATTGAGAGTGACTGATTTTATTTATTTATTGCCAAGAACTCGGAGCGGCTTACAGCATATTAAAAAAACAATATAAGCTTCCTAATCCAATTAATTTAACTAATTTGTCTAAAAATCCAATAGCATTAAAAATCAATTATTCTCATTCACACAACATACATTACATTTCATCAGCCAGGGAGCTAGGGTCTAATCGCACCAAGGCTGGTGACATAAATGAGTCTTAAGACTCTAGCGAAAGGCGAGGAGGGTGGGGAAAGTACGAATCTCCGGGGGGAGCTGATTCCAGAGGGCCAGAGCCCCCACAGAAAAAGCTCTTCCCCTAGGCCCCAGAAGCTGAACTACAACCTGGATCTCCACCACTACACTTTAACTACATGTAACAGGGTGAGAGGGAATAAAAAGGAGGTTGGGAGGAAGGGGTAAAGATACAGGGAGTTCAGGGGAAGGAAAGAGGGGCTTGGATGGAAAAAGAAGGGAGTCGAGCTGAGGGAAATAAGGGGATAGGATAGCAGAGGTTTTGTGGGCCAAGCCTAAGAGAAGTAAGGGGATAGGATAGCAGAGGCTTCTGTGGGCCAAGCCTGAGGAAGAGAAGAGTTTGAGTGAAAGGAGGCAAGTAGAAGAAACAACAAAGGAGGCGGCCATGGAAGGAGAGCCCAGCAAGCAGTTCAAAACAGAATTAAGAAAGAGGAAGAGAAAAAAGCTCCAACCAGCCACCTGTACATCATCGCACTACATGACCTGCCTACTTAGAGGAGACTGTCCATCATCCCACAACTCATGACCCTGGCAAGTAATGGTGCAGCAAAGAGGGACAAGAGGATACCAGTATGGCTTACGAATGAGGTAAAGGAGGTTAATGGAAAGAAGAAAAACTAATTTAAGAAATGGAAGGTGCTTACTACCAAGGATCACAGGAAGGACCACAAAATTTGGCAGACCAAATGCAAGGTGATAGTCAGGAAAGCCAAGGGAGATTTTGAGGAGCATATAGCAAAGAATATTAAAAATAATAACAAAACCTTTTTTAAGTACATCAGAAGCAGGAGTTGGGCCACTTGATGACAATGGTCAGAAGGGGATAATCAGAAAAGACAAGGAGATTGCTGAGAGATTAAATGACTTCTTGCCTCTGTTTTCACAGAGGAGGATAGAGAACATTTGCCTGCCACTGAATTAGTTTTCCCAGGAAGGGAATTAGAAGAATTAAACCAGATAAAGATAAACAAGTAAGATGTTCTTGCATGCCTCTCTAAACTAAATGTCAACAAATCGCCGAGTCCAGATGGCATCCACCCTAGAGTTCTCAAGGAACTCAACTGTGAAATTGCTGAACTTCTAGCTAAAATATATAAGCTTTCTCTAAGATCAGGCACTGTACCTGAGAATTGGAGGGAGGCAAATGTAACCCCGATCTTCAAGAAAGGATCCAGAGGTGATCCAGGAAACTATAGACCAGTCAGTTTAACTTCAGTTCCAGGTAAAGTGATGGAAACCATTATTAAAGATAAAATTACTGGGCACATAGAAAAACAAGCATTGCTGAAAGAAAATCAACATGGTTTCTGCAAAGGCAAATCATGTCTTATTAACTTGTTAGAATTCTTTGAGGGTGTAAATAAACAGATAAAGGGAACCCAGTTGATATTGTATATCTTGACTTTCAAAAGGCTTTTGACAAAGTCCCTCACCAAAGGCTTCTAAAAAAGATCTTCAGCCACAGAATTAGAGGACAGGCCTTGTCCTGGATTGGTAACTGGCTAAATTGTAGGAAGCAAAGGGTGGCAATAAATGGACAATTCTCTGAATGGAAAGAAGTGAGAAGTGGTGTACCCCAAGGTTCAGTTTTGGGACCTTTACTTTTTAATTTATTCATTAATGATCTGGATGTAAAAGTAAATAGTGAGGTAGCAAAGTTTGCTGACACCTCTAATTTGTTCTGGGTAGTGAAAAGTTAAACTGATTGTCGAGCGCTCCAGAAGGATCTCTCGAAATTGAGTGAGTGGGCAACAAAGTGGCAAATGCATTTTAACCTAAACAAGTGCAAAGTTATGCACATTGTGGCAAAGAACCCCAATTATACCTACCAACTGATGGGGACCAAACTTTCTGAGACAACCCAAAAAAGGGATCTTGGGGTTTTGATGGACAGCTCAATAAAGATGTCAACCCAGTGTGCAGCAGCAGTAAAAAAAAGGAAATTCCATGCTTGGCAAGATTAGGAAGGGAATCGAAAATAAGTCGGTAAGTGTTGTATTGCCTCTGTACAAATCGATGGTGAGACCACACTTGCAGTACTGTGTACAGTTCTGGTCACCGCACCTCAAGAAGGATATAATGGAACTGGAAAAGGTGCAAAAAAGGGCAACAAGAATGATAAAGAAAATGGAGCACCTTCCTTATGATACCAGGTTGCAGCGTCTTGGTCTCTTCAGCCTTGAAAGACGGCATTTAAGGGGTGACTTGATCGAAGTGTATAAGATCATGCATGGGGTAGAAAAGGTGGATAGAGAAAAAATATTTTCTCTATCACACAATACTAGGACAAGGGGGCATTCCCTAAAGCTCATAGGTAAGAAAGTGAGGACAAATCAAAGGAAATATTTCTTCACCCAGAGGTCATTGATTTATGGAATTCACTTCCAGAAGAGGTTGTGACAGCTGTCAGCCTTGATAGCTTCAAGGCAGGATTAGACAGATTCATGGATGCCAAGTATATCGGTGGTTACTGAAACGGATGTCCATGTGCTGCTTCTATGTTGGTTGAGGCAGGCAGGATTCCCTTGAGTACCATTTGTTGGGGGTCAGGGGAAAGGGAGGGTCTTGCCTTCTCTTTCTGCTCAAGACCCACAAGGACAATTGGTAGGCCACTGTGTGACACAGAATGCTGGACTTGATGGGCTTTGGCCTGATTCAGCATGGCTCTTCTTATGTTCTTATGACTAGGGTAGACTGACAGCCAAAGAGGGTCAGGAGAACCTAGACTCCAGCGACCCTTACAAGGGTAAGCGCTACATGCATACCAAGTGCAATATTCTGAAAATAAATTTTGTTGTCCACATGATTTTGGTCTCCAGTAAAAATATAGTACATTGTATGAACTAGGTATATTCTTTACTGCCAAATTTTGTCATTTGAGATAGATAGTATGAGATCTACCAGACTAAATTTCAAAATCATTCTAATAAGGGAAAGTTACTAAGATCTATTTTAATATCCCATACTAGATCTGTTTTTAAGAAATACAATGGTACTTCGTCTTATGAACATAATTCGTTCCGTGACCAGGTTCATAACTAGAAAAGTTTGTAAGATGAAACAATGTTTCTCATAGTAATCAATGTAAAAGTGAATAATGCGTGAAAACCAATTAGGAAAATCCAAAACTTTAAGGCTTTAAAAAAAGAAAGCGGTGACCTGAGGAAGCAGCGGGTGTCAGCCATAGGCAGCGAGATCGGGCGGAGAACGTAGCGGCAGGCAACGGACATTTTGGAAGAGAGATCAGGCAAAGAACATAGCAGCAGGCAAGGGACAAGTGCCCGAACTCTCTTCAATATGCCTCTAGATTCTTGCTACGTTCTGTGCCCAAACTCTCTTCAATATGGCCCTGGCTTCCTGCTACGTTCTGTGCCCAAACTCTCTTCATTATGGCCCTGACTTCCTGCTATGTTCTGTGCCCAAACTCTCTTCAATATGCCACTGGCTTGCTGCTACGTTCTGTGCCCAAACTCTCTTCATTATGGCCCTGACTTCCTGCAACGTTTTGTGCCCGAACTCTCTTCAATATGCCTCTGGCTTGCTGCAACGTTCTGTGCTCAAACTCTCTTCAATATGCCTCTGGCTTCTTGCTACGTTCTGTGCCCAAACTCTCTTCAATATGCCTCTGGCTTCTTGCTACGTTCTGTGGCGGAACTCTCTTCAATATGTCCCTGGCTTGCTGCTACGTTCTGTGCCCGAACTCTCTTTAATATGCCTCTGGCTTGCTGCAACGTTCTGTGCCCAAACTCTCTTCAATATGCCTCTGGCTTCTTGCTATGTTCTGTGCCCAAATTCTCTTCAATATGGCCCTGGCTTCCTGCTACGTTCTGTGCCTGAACTCTTCAATATGCCTCTGACCTTGCTACGTTCTGTGCCCAAACTCTCGTCAATATGGCCCTGGCTTGCTGCTATGTTCTATGCCCGAACTCTCTTCAATATGCCCCTGGCTTCCTGCTACGTTCTATGCCAGAACTCTCTTCCAAAATGCCCCGCACCCGCTGCTACCTTCACCGCCTGTTCTCTCTCTTCTCCAATGCCTTGGTGCTGTGCCATGACGGTAGCAGAAGGGACGGGTGGTGGTGGTGGAGACTCTGCACTGCAAAGCCTGGCTCCAGTTCCCTTGCGATCATCAGAGCCTACAAACTTAAAAGCGCTTGTTTTGGCCGCTGCTCGCAGCAGCAGCAGCCGGGAGAGAAGCGAGGGTTCATAAAATGAAAGTGGTTCATGAGAAGGGGCAAAAAAATCCTGAATGCCCGGTTTGAAAAGTTTGTATGAAGAGGCATTTGTAAGACGAGGTACCACTGTACTTGTCGTTTGAGTACAAACAATTAATGTGGGTATGACACAGTCTTACTTTAGCCACTTATAACTATTGGGGGCATAGTTATTTACCTATCAAGAATGGTCCAGAACATTACTCTGACATGTTACTGAATTATATTAATTACCATGTCTTTAGGCTGATTTTGATTAAACAGTTATTTTACAGACCAACAAATAATTTCATATATTTTACCCTAATTAATTAAAGATTTTGAAAATACTACATAAAATAATGCATCAAAAATCATGTATAAATGCCTATATCTTCTACAGAAGGGTGAACTATTCAACATTTATATATGCTCAATTACATTAGATTGTATATAATGTATAGTCTCCATTCATTTGAACATAATCAGCAAACTGATTATGAGAATCCAAGTAAGAGAACATTCTAACTGTAAACTGCAAATTCATAATGTATTTGGCGAAATATTATTTTATGCACAGCTTCTGCAGAATATAAATAATGGAAAGCACAATATGTTTCTTGATAATAATGCCTTTCTTTATGAAAATAGTTGTGCATAAGAAACAGATACATCTGATTTTCTTCCTTCTAATATAAGAATCCATCTGGAAAAAAACCAGTAGTGACTGACCTTTTTTACATGGCTTTGGCGGCACAACAGGTCCAGGCTCTATATTATCATAAAAATTATTCATGGCTTTCAGGTCAAAGTTTCCTATTAATAAAAAGCAGAAAATAATTTATTTTGAACAGAAAATAGGCATTGGACACTTACCTGAATGCCTCTTTTCATACGCAGAGGGGGGACAATAGTCACCTGGGTATGCTTGGTGTCCTATTCAATCAGGACTGATCCTTCAGACTTTTAAAAGAGTGCTGGATCTGTCCCTTCCTCAGAATTCGTAAATCCGTAGACTTGGCTTGATAGTGGTGGCTCACAATTAATCAACTCTCGGCCTGAAGGTGAGATAAAGTAGGAAAAGAATAGAGTAGGGAGGGAGGTGACTACTGTCCCCACTCTGCATATGAGAAGAGGCATTCAGGTAAGTGTCCAATGCCTATTCTCCATACTGTGAGTGGTGCCAGTAGTCACATGGGATATACCCAAGAGATGTGTCCCAATAGGAAGGGACAAGGATTAAATATCGTGAGAGATAACACTCTGGAGGACTCTCCGGCCAAAGGCTGCATCAGCAGAGGTGTATGAGTCTATCTTGTAGTGACAAATGAATTAATTAGTAGAGGACCAGGTGGCAACCTTACAGATTTCCTCCAGTGGAGCTTGAGTAATCCATGCCACTGAGGTTGCTGCACTTCTAGTCAAATGGGCAGTAATGCATCCATCTACCGAGGATGGTAGAAGGACCATTGTACCTACCTGAACGGTCTTCTTGAGGCACTGGAAGGAGAGTCCAATGTTGGTAATTTACCAATCCTATTGGCAGAAACTGAGTTTAATTGACAAATTAGCTAGGCACTGCCCCCAGCTGTCCCCATGAGCTCAGTTTTTAAAAATGAAGACAATATAAGGAAAAATAACTAGAATTTATTTCCAACCATAACTAATAACGTATAACTTAAACAAACCTAAATACTTCGGTGTCCCTGACGGTGGGTTTGGACTCTCCTTCCAGTGAATCGAGAAGACCGTTCAGGTAGGTACAACAGTCCTTCTCCACTGCACTTGGAAGGAGAGTCCAACGTGGGATATACCAAAGATCAAGTCCCATGGGTGGGAGAAGTCTGCGTTAGGGTTGCTGGAGTGTGACACACTTATTGCACGACGCGTCTCCCAAAAGCTGCTTCCACCGATGCAAAGGAGTCCAGCTTGTAGTGGCGAGTAAACGTGGATGGGGCCGACCAGGTCGCCGCTCAACAGATGTCTTCAATGGACACCTGTATTGACCATGCTGACGAAGTGGCCGCACTCCGGGTTGAATGGGCTGTTATCCCCAGTGGAGGGGAGCGAGCACTTGCTTTGTAAGCCTCATTAATGCATTCTCGGAGCCAACGTCTGATGAAGTGTGGTGACACTTTAAGTCCCATCTTTTGTTGTGAAAAGGAGATGAACAAGGTTTCAGTTTTTCTAAACGGTTCAGTCCTTCGATCTTCAGAGCCCGTCTGATGTCTATCTTGTGCCACCTAAGTTCTGTGGGATGGTTGCCATGAGCACAAAAATCTGGAAGTATGAGTTCTTGTTTCCTATGAAAGGTAGTATTCGCTTTTGGTATAAAGGAAGGGTCCAATCTAAGAATGACCCTATCCGGATGGAAAATACAGAGGTCCAGGTGAACAGATAATGCTGAAGGTTCGGACACTCGACAAGCAGATGTTATTGCTATGAGGAAAGCCATCTTAATAGACAGGAATGTGAGACTGATCTCACGGGCTCAAACGGGGGTCCCGTGAGCGCCCGTAATATGAGTGAAAGGTCCCACGTTGGAAATCTATGGATCGGTGGGGAATGCTGATTAGAAGCTCCGTGGAGGAAATCCTTCACCCATGGATGGTGAGACAACGATCGGGCCTCTGCTACTCGAATAATTGTCAAGAGGGCTGCAAACTGTCTTCTTAGGGTATTAGGGGCCAAACCCCGTTCATTCCCCACCTGTAAGAATTCCAGAACTGGAATCACTGATGCTTCTCTAGAGTTGATCTGTTGTTTGGAACAAAACTTACAGAAGGCCGACCACATTGCTTGGTAAATTCTGGTAGTCGATGGACGGCGGGCGGCTTGCATGGTGGCTATAACTGTTTCCGATATTTGGTGGTTCTTTAGTCTGTTCCTCTCAAGTGCCAGGCAGTCAGCTGGAGCCATTGGGGATCTGGGTGGTAAATGCTCCCCTGGCTGAGAGATATCACCTGATCCGGAATCCTCCACAGGGGGGGGGGGGATACCGATAGTACCACTAGGTCTGAGAACCATGGGCGGTGTGGCCAATGAGGTGCCACCATTAACACTTCTGCTCGTTCCTCTATTATTTTGTCCACTACTCTCTGGATGATATTTGTTGGAAGAAATGCGTATAGTAGGTCCTGAGGCCATGGGGATAGTAGGACGTTGATTCCTTCTGCCTGCGGTGCAGGAAACTGGGAGTAAAATCTCGAGAGCTGGGCATTGATGTGGGTGGCAAAGAGATCCACTTACGGGGTCCCGAATTGACGAACTATTCTCTGAAATAGTTCCGGGTCCAGCTGCCATTCCGAAGGGTCCAGGGTAGCCTGCTCAGCCAGTCTGCCTGGATATTGCTGGTTCCAGCAATGTGCTTTGCTGTCAATGACGCTAAATGAGTCTTGGCCCAGTTGAAGAGGGCCGTCGTTTCAGCCATGAGACGGTGCAATTTCGTGCCCCCTTGATGGTTAAGGTGGACCCTGGTCGTGACATTGTCTGTTAGCACTAGTAGCACAAGTCTGCCTTGAACCAATGCGGTGAAAGTTTGTAGAGCAAGAAAAACTGCTTTGTGCTCTAGGAAGTTGATATTGATGGGGGTCAAATCCTCTGCTGACCAAAGCCCTTGAGCCAATGTGAGCTCCCCAGCCCGATAGGCTGGTGTCTGTTAAGAGTAACGCGATCTTGAATGAGAAAGGAGGAGCCTCGAAGTAAGGCTGGAGATGTCCACCACCTTAGTGATTCCCTGACCTCTCGAGGCAACCGGACCCGTCTGTGAGAGTGGCTCATTTTGGCTCTCTGAGCGGGAAGAAGGAACCACTGCAGAGCTCGAATGTGATGATGGGCCCACGGTACGATGCCTATGGCTGACACCAATGTCCCGAGTATCTTGGAGAGGAGGGAGAGGGAGACCTGTCGTTGATGCTGAAGACTGGTGCCCAATTGATGGATGTTGGCTTGTCTCTCCCGAGACAGGGATACGGTTTCCTGAAGTTGTATCTATGTTAGAACCCAGGTGCAACAGTCTTGTTGTGGGGAGAAGTGGTTCTTTGTCTTGTTGACTTGTACCTCCAGCGACTGAACTGTGAGGGCCAGATCTTCCCTCGCCTTTGCTGGGGACTTATTTATTAATTATTTATTAATTATGTCATCCAAGTATGCCATCAAGCGGATTGACTTGGAGCGAAGGTTGGCTGTCAGAACATCTAACAGCTTCGTGAATGTCCGAGGAGCCGATGAAAGGCCAAATGGCATGGCTCGGTATTGATAGTGGTTCCCTTCCAGGCAGAAGTGAAGAAATGTCCAAGGAGCCGGAAGGATTAGGACATGCAGGTAAGCTTCCTTCAAGTCTATGGACGTAAGGAAGTCTCGAGGACGAATTGATGCCAGAATGGCCTGGAGGGAATGCATCCTGAACCTCCTGCAGCGTATGAAAAAAATTAGTTGTTTTTGATTGAGGATCATTCTGCATCCTCCAGGCCCTTTGGGGACAATGAGGACTACCGAGTAGAAGCCTGTACATTCTGCATGGCGGGGCACCTTCTCTATAGCCTGGATGTCCAAGAGGTGAGCAATTTCCTGTAGCAATTGTGCTTTCTTTTGTGGTTCTCGAAGTATTGGGCAATGAAGGAAATGGTTAGGTGGGGGCTGGAGAAACTCCAACCGTAGTCCTTGGATCACCCTGGCTAAAGCCCATTTGTCGGAGGATGTAGTCTGCCAGGAAGTACTGAAGCATTGAAGCTTGCCTCCTATGGGCTGAAGGGTAGCTGATGCGTTTGAAGCCTTTTTGGTTGTTGCCTCTGAAGGGATGTCTCATCTGTTGGTAACCTCGTGACCTGTCTTGGAACGATGTTCGGTCATCTCTGAATGAGGACTGGCTATATAGGCCCTGAGGGTACAAACTCGGGTTCTGGCTGGCACCCGAGGAAGAATCCCAACGAAAGGGCTGACGGCGTGCATAGGGGACAGGTCAGCAATCCTGATGCCTATAGGACTTAGGGAGCACCTTTCTCTTATCTTTGTTCTCTATGAGGACCAAATCTAGTGACTCCCTGAACAGTTTAGAGCCCTGAAAGGGCGTTGAGGCCAAACGCCATTTAGACTTTAAGTCAGCTTGCCAGTTTCTCAGCCAAATAAGCCGTCGTGATGAGAGGGTAGACGCCATGCCCCTTGCTGAGAATTTCGCCGCATGGAAGGTGGCGTCGGCCAAGAACTCCGCTGCCGCCAGCAGCTTGCTCAGGTTCTGCCACAGATGGCCATCCTCAGGCCTGAGATGAGATTGCATCTCTTGCAACCACATTATTGATGCCCTATTGAAGAATAATGCAGCAGTTGCTGCCCGAAAACCCCAGCTGGCCATCTGATGTGTTTTTTGGAGTAATGTCTCTGTCTTCCTGTCTTCCGGTTTGAAACTATCACCCGTCTCCGAAGGCACCAAGGTGTTGGAGACCAGAGTCAACACCGGTTGATCAATAGGTGGGAATTCCAGCAGTTTCTCGACCTCCTCGTCGAAGGTATAAAACTTCCTCTCAGTATTAGAGGGGCCCTGGGCTGCCACAGGATGTTGCCAGGGCCGCTTCATGCTCTCAAGAAAGATATCTGAGGATGGTATATGGTCTGATTCAGGTTGAGGTTCCTTAAACAGAGTAGTAGAAGGTTTTGAAGTGGTTTCAGCATTCTTGGTGGTGCCTGGCAAGTACACTATTTGCTTTGCTTTATGGAGAAGTATTCTGAAAAGTGATGGTTTAAAAAGCCCGGCAGGTGTAGGTTGCTTGGGGGTTGTTTCGTCTTCAGATAGGTCATACTCCTTATCACTGTCATCTAGCAGGGCAGGTTCTTCTGCTAAGGACTCTAAACCCGACTGGGGCGGTTCCTTGATTGACCTTGGCGGAAGTGTTGGATATATTGTTGCACCCCTGCTGCCATCCCCTGAGAGTATGTGTTTGTAATCATGTCCTGTAGAGCTGGGGACATGTGCTGCCACGTCTCAGGTTGCGCCCGAAGCCCTGCAGCTGTGGGTGTAAATGTAGCTGAGGGCCCTGCATGCTCCTTGTGGGGTGGCTTGCAGACCCTGGCCTGATCAACACTGGACCTGGAGATGTGGCAGGGATGGGAGCTGCCTTTCTGGGGACCAATCTCCTTCTGTAGCCAGTCCCATAGGCCCCAGGGTGAACAGAGGGGTTGATGGTTCCAGACCCTGGGGTAGCTGTTGTATGGATGGCGGTGGTGTAGGCATGGGGGTGTGGAGGGCTGCCTCCAACATCTGTTCTAGGGCCTTAATGCGCCTCTCTGCTTCCTTGAGGGAAGTTGATGATGATGAGGTGTGTGAGGACTTTGCTTTGGCTTTACCCTTGTCCTTCCCTTTGGGGTCAGCGGTAGGGGAGGTCACTTTATTTCCCCCTGGGTGTTCCTCCATCGTACTCACGTTTCTTGCCAACTCAATCGCAGTTGTAAATGCACAAGCACTCTGAGGAACGCAGTTCCAGCTCAACCGGTGTTGTTGCAAACAACAAAATGGCGACCCCACCTTGCCTCGGCCTGTGCAGGCGCGACTGATCGGATTTCTTCTTTCACACGAGTCAGCTGGGCCGATAAGGCATTTCCCGCCTTCCAGTTAAAAAATGGCGTCTGCGGGAAAGTTAAGGTGTTCCAAGATGGCGGCTGAGGCATTTAGCCTTTGGCCAACCGCTTGGAAACCAGCCATTTCTCTGTCTTCGGAGCCGCTTATCGGCTGCCGATCTGTTTCGCCATTTTTTCTCTCGGCAGCCATGGCAACGGAGGACACTCAGCGGCTGCCTCTCAGTTGAGAGGCGCTGGCAGCCGCTTCTTGCCGGAGCGCTCTTCAAGGAATCCCGGAGATTCCCCCGAGTCTCCCAGCAGTGGGGGGGGCGGACCCCCCACCTTCGGCTCGCAGCAGGGTTTGGCCACGGACGCCAGGGACCCCAAGGCTGGGATGCTCCTCTTCAGAGCAGTTCCCTCAGAGGGAAGAGGCCCCATGAGGAGGACAAGTTGGGGATGGTGCCCACGGATGGCAGAGACCCCATCCGAGCGTCTTCAATTCTCTGAAAGACAAAAAAAGGGAAAGGAAACATCATTAATAACCAGGTATAAACGTTTCTTTATTCAAAGCTAAACTCAGCAGTCTTTACACTAGGGACTGAGTTTTTAAAAACTGAGCTCATGGGGGCAGCTGGGGGCGGTGCCTAGCTAGTATGTCAATTAAACTCAGTCTCTACCAATAGGATTGGTAAATTACCCAGGTTGGACTCTCCTTCCAAGTGCAGTGGAGAAGATGCTTTGGCACCCAACAATCTGGGATGGAAGGCCACAAATAGAGCTTCCGATTTTTGGAATGTCTTGGTGCAGTGGATGTAAATTCGCAAGGCTCTGGTGACGTCAAGAGTGTACTATCTAATGCTGAGATGGTGATCCAGTTTTGCACAAAAGGATGGAAGTGTGATGTTCTGGGTTCTATGGTAAATGGAACTCACCTTCGGAAGGAAGGTTGGATCTAGTCTGAGGGTTACCTTGTCCGGATGGAAGAAGCATAAGTCCTGGCGGATGGACAGGGCTGCCAATTCTGATATCCTCCTTGTGGAGGTGAGTGCGACCAAAAAGGCCACTTTGCAGGACAGGTGTTGAAGGGATGCCGTGCTGAGGGGCTCGTAAGGAGCACCAGTAAGAGAGGACAGGACACAGGGTAAGTCCCAGGTGGAGTATCTATAGATGGTTGGGGGGTCTAAGGTTGGACATCCCTTTTAGTAGTTCTTGTATTTCAGGAAGACTGCATGGTTCTCGTTTGGGACCTGCAAAAACTGAGGACAAGGCAGCAACTTATCTGCGGAGTATGCTTACCGATAGGCCCTGGTGAAATACCTTCATGAGGAAGGAGATGATTCTTGGGATAGGAACATGAATTGGAGAGATTTCTTCTTGAAGGCACCATCCTCAGAACTTGTTCCAGGCATGATTATATATATATATGGTTGGTAGATAGTTTCTTGGAGATTTGGATGATTTTTATAGCGTCCGAGTCATACCCTTGAAGCTCTAGATCTCGCTGAATAATTGCCAAGCAGTCAGGTGGAACCATTCTGGATCCCAATGATAGGATGTGCCTTGCTGAAGCATATCCTCCAAAGGGGGGAGTCACCATGGGGACTCGATTGAGAAGGCTTGGAGGTCTGAGAACCAGGTGTGTCTTGGCCAGTGAGGTGCCACCACGATCGTCTGTGTTTTCTCCACTAAGATCTTGTGGGTGAGATCCGAGATGATCGGGATTGGAGGGAAAGCGTAGAGCAGTCCTTGAGGCCAAGGGCTCCTTAAGGCGTTGACTGACACTCCCAGTGATGGGAACAGGGAGAAAAAGTGGGGTAATTGTATGTTGTCAGTGGCTGCGAAGAGGTTGACCAATGGGAGACTGAACCTGAGGTATATCTGTTGAAATAGTGATGGGAGAAGCATCCGTTCTCCTGGGTCCAGGGCTTGGTGAGATAGCCAGTCCCTTGCAGATTGAGGTCTCCTGATATGTGTTCTGCTGATATGGATTGAAGATGCCTCTCCACCCAGTGGCCAGGTTTCAAGGTTTCCTGCATTAGGGCTCTGGATGTGGCTCTTGGTAGCCTTGGCAATAGATGTGGCTCTTGGTAGCCATGTTTTCCGTTAGAATCAGGACATGATGGTGTCTGATTTGGTGACGGAACTGTTTAAGTGCTAGGCAGACAACTCTCAGCTCCAGCCAGTTGATGGGTTGACAAGCCTTCTTCGGGAACCACGAGCCCTGGCATATCATACCTGTTGAGTGGGCTTCCCACCCCGATAGGCTGGCGTCCATTGTGATGACGGTCTGTGTCGGGATTCTGAAGATGGTGCCCTTGGTCAGAGCTGAGAAGAGCCACCATGAGAGAGACCGTATGACTGATGGCAGGATCAAAATGATGCGTGGAGAGATGCTGAGCCCGGATCTCTGAAATGGTAACAGGAGACAGTGAAGGTCTCTAGCATGGAGTCTACCCAGGGGGTGCTATCTATGCAGGAGACCATTTTTCCTTAGAGGGATGAGAGAAGGGCAATAGAAGCCCTCTTCTTTTGTTTGATCTGGTAGGTAAGCTCCCTGATGCTCGATTGTCTTTCTGAGGACAGAGTGGATTGGGCGGAGTCTATGAGGGCTCCCAGGTGTTGGATGGTGGTAGAGGGAACCAACTGGCCTTTCTTCTAACACATTTGTGCATAAATTCCCGTTCCGGTGGAAGCAAAGAAGGAAGTTTATGAGCGCCTTCCACTGGCTACAACGGCAAATTTTTCCATCTGTATCGAGCTTGACCTATCCTTTCCCCACCTAAACAGCCCAGGGTCTCTATTTATCTGTGGACTGGATACTGGCGTCAAAGCTGCCAGAAGCAACTGATATCAGACTAACTCCCCCAAGAAGGCTGATATGAGGGAAGCAGAAAGACATGAAAATGGTGGCTGCAGGCGGCAGGGAATAGCAGCAATAAGAAACAGTGAGCACCTTCCTCTCACTTTATTAAACCGCTTTTAAATAGCAAATTTTCTAGGGAATATCAGCTGAAATACTAGTGGCTGACACAACTTTTAAAAGTGACTGAAGTGATTTTTAAGGTGATTGGAGTTGGTGAGTAAGAAATAAGCATTGTAAGAACTGGCTGCAAAAAATCTGATATTTGAGACGAGAGCAGTAACAGCAACAGCCAAGTACCGAAGTGACTCCGAAGGTGATATATGAAGTGTGGAGGGAGAGGCTGGTGTGGACAACCATTGGAGAGGAATAAATTAACCATCTTTTGAACAACGATATCAGGTTGAACTTGACTCCAAGAGGTTAACTAAACAATGATTGAATATGGAGAGAGGAGGATTGAATTTAGGCCCTTGGATAATGAGAACTTACACCCAACTCTCAAAACTAGGATCATTCCAGACGCTGACTATCATACTAGTGAACTTTTGCTTATTTGGAATTTCAGCCTTTATTGCTACAGAGACTTCAGACATAGGGGGCAGGAATTTTGGCAGAGGACTCTTTTATTTTTTCAGGCTTGTATCTAGCATTGGTAAGATTATTATCACAGGAACAAAACTGATTGATTTAGCATCAACTCAGGGAACTATTTGATTTTGACAACCTTTTCAGATGATGCAACCTGGACTAGAGTCTACCTTGGAAGAGGCCAGATTATCCTTGGGACATATTCCTTTTTAGGAATATGCTTTTGTGTTTATATCAATTATTAGATCATGAAAAAGGACAATGCAGATTATGTTTATTGACCTTGGTGGGCATGGGAAACTATTTTTAACATTTTAATGTTTTATACTTTCTTTTTAAAAAAAAATAATTTTTATTAAATTTACAAAAATATATACAAAGGAAGGAAGAGTGGCTACATCTTGTTTTACATCATTATATCGACATATAATCACATGCTCTTATTATATTATATGCTCGGTAGCCGAGTTGGCGGTAGAGTTCCCTAGACTGGGGGACTTTAATCTGCCGTTGCTCAGTGAATCCTCAGAGGCAGCACAGGAGTTAGTGGCTTCCATGACAATCATGGACTTGACCCAAGTAATTGAGGGCCCGATTCATGATGGGGGACACACAGTCAACCTAGTTTTTCTTTCGGGGCAGTGGACACATGATCTGAGTTTAAGGGTATAGATATTTTTCCCTTGTCATGGTCAGATTATTTCCTGGTGAGGCTTGACTTCAAAATGCCAATCCTTCACCATAGGGAGGTGGTTCTGTCCCAGCTGCCTAATGGACCGGCTTGGATTCCAGAGGGAGTTTGGGGAGATACCTGATTCCCTTGTCCGCAACCCGGCAGAGTCCCTAGTGTCTGCCTGGAATAGGTCGGCATCTGGGGCTCTAGATCAGATTGCGCCTGCTGAACCTCTCCGCAGCAGTGGATCCCAAAGAGCCCCTTGGTTTACCGAGAAACTTCATTAGATGAAATGCCAGAAGAGACGTCTATAGCGACGCTGAAGGGCCAGTAAATCCGAGTCCAACCGAACACTACTAGGAACCCATATTATGGCTTATTGGCTTAGTGGCGATAATGGCGGCAAAATGTGTGTATTTTTCCGCTCTCATTGCGTCCACTGATTCTCGCCCGTCTGCCCTGGTTAGGGTGACCTGTCTCTTTTTAATGTGGAGAGAGTAGAAGATCCCTTGCAGGGTAGAGCTGAGGAATTTGTTCAGTTTCTGACGGACAAAATCACTCAACTTCAGGTAGACTTGGATTCCAATTGGACAATGTCAAGTGAGGTGACTGGGGTTAGTCTTGGTTCCATGGTATGGGATGAGGTTTATTTATTTATTTATTTATTTATTAGATTTGTATGCCGCCCTTCTCCCTAGACTCCGGGCGGCTAACAACAATAATAACACAACATATGACAAATCTAAGTTTGATCTTGTGACCCCTGATGTTTGATCCTGTGACCCCTGATGAAGTGGACAAGGCCATAGGAGCGATGAGCGCTCCACTTGTTTATTGGACCCGTGCCCTCCTGGCTGATTTCGGCCTGTAGGGAGGTGACACGATGCTGGATCCAGGTGTTAGTCAATGCTTCATTGAGTGAGGGGTCCTTCTCGCAACCTTTGTAGGAAGCGGTTGTGAGATCCCTCCTCCAGAAGCCTTCCCTGGATCCAGCCTCATTGAACAACTATTATCCTGTCTCCAATCTTCCCTTTGTTAGGTAGGTTGTTGAGAAAGTGGTGGCGCTCAAACTCCTGCAGACCTTGGAAGAAGCGGATTACCTAGTCCACTGATGGTGAACCTATGGCACGGGTGCAACAGGTGGCATGCAGAGCCATATCTGCTGGCATGCAAACTATTGCCCTAGCTCAGTTGCAACGTGCATGTGTGTGCCAGCCAACTGATTTTTGGCTCACACAGAGGCTCTGAGGGGATGAGGGAGGGCATTTTTACCCTCCTCAGGCTCCAGGGAAGCCTTTGGAGCCCAGGGAGGGTGAAACACGAGCCTACTGGGCCCACCAGAAATTGGAAACAGGATGCTTCTAGCCTCCAGAGGGCCTCTGGGGGAATGGGGGAAGTGGTTTTTGCCTTCCCCAGGCATTGAATTATGGGTGTAGGCACTCACGCTTGTGTGATAGTGCACACACATGCTCTTTCGGCACCCCAGGAAAAAAAGGTTTGCCATCACTGACCTAGACCCATTTCAATCTGGTTTCAGACCTGATTACAGCATGGAAACCGCTTTGGTCACAGTGATGGATGATTTCTGGCAGGTCCGGGATAGAGGTCACTCCTCTATCCTGGTGCTACTTGATCCCTCAGCGGCTTTTGATACCATCAACCATTATATCCTTCTGCAATGGATAGCGGTGTGGGGAGTGGGAGGCACTGTTTTAGAGTGGTTCTCCTCCTACCTCTCTGGCCAATCGCAGTCAGTATTAGTGAGAGGAGAGAGGTCGACAAGTAGGCCCCTCCTATGTGGGACACCTCAGGGGTTGGTCCTCTCTTCTCTCTTATTTAATATCTACATGAAAATGCTGGGCGAGACCATCCAACAACAGGGGGTGAGTTATCAACAATACATTAATGATACTCAGCTGTATATCTCTACCCCATGTCAGTTCAGTGAAGCGGTGGAAGTGATGTGCCGGTGTCTTGCCGGTCTGGATAGGGGTCAACAGGTTAAAACTGAACCCTGACAAGACTGAGTGGCTGTGGGTCTTTCCTCCTAAAGGCGATACCATCTGCCCGTCTTTGGTACTGGGAGGGGAAGAAATTTCCCCCTTGGATAAAGCAAACAACTTGGGTTTCTTCCTAGATCCACAGTTGAGGCTAGAACAACATCTCTCAACTGTGGCTAGGGGGGCTTTAGCACAAGTCCAACTTGTCTACCTTGACCAGGAGGCGCTTCGCAGTCAGTTACGCCCTCATCACCTCCCGTCTTGACTATTGCAATGTGCTCTACATGGGGTTACCTTTGAAGAGCGTTTGGAGACTTGAGCTGGTGCAGAATGCAGCAGCATGTGCAATAACGTGTGTACCAAGATAAACCTGTAGTACTCCAAATTTACGTGCGCTGCATTGGTTGCCATTGGGTCTCCGAATGCAATTCAAGGTGTTGGCTATCACCTTTAAAACCCTAAATGGCTCAGGGCCAGACTTTTTACCAGAACGCCTCCTCCCCCATACCTCGCTGCAGCCAGTAAGAGCTCAGAGTTGGCCTTCTCCAGCTCATGTCCGCCAAACAATGTCAGCTGGCAAGACCCCAGGGAAGAGCCTTCTCTGCAGTGGCTCTGACCCTTTGGAACCAACTGCCTCCAGAGATCCGCATTACCTCCACCTTACTGGTCTTCCAGAAAGCTGTTAAGACTTGGCTTTTTCAGTAGACCCGGAATTAGGCTGATTGTAAGTTTTTATGTTTTTATATTATTGTTATTATTGATTTTTATTATTAGATTTTAACTGTTTTTATTGTTGTTCTATTTATTCCAATTGTTAGCCACTCAGAGTTCTTTTGGAGTGAGCGGCATATAAATACAATCAATCAATCAATCAATCAATCAATCAATCAATAAATAAATAAACTGGCTTTTGTCTAGGTTGATCAAGAAACCATGGCTTTGTAACAAGACCATGGTGGAATGGAGGTCCGAGAGGGCTGCCTCCCTGGAAGGTGCATGGATTAAAATGTCATCAAGGTAACATTAGATATGGATGGGAACCAAATGGATATGAGGCTCCTAGCAGTTTGGTGGAAACCCTGGGAGCTGAAGATAGGCCAAAAGGCAAATGCCCTATATTGGAAATGACGTCCTTGATAGGCAAATCTGAAGAATTGTCTGTGGTCCTTGAGGATGGGAATGTGGAGATAGGCCTTTGTGAGATCCAGAGAGGCCATGAAATCCCCTGGATGCAGGGAAGCTATGATAGAGGATAGAGAGTGCACTTTAAATTGCCTGTATCTGATAAACTGATTTAGCTTTTTGAGGTCTAGGATGGCTCTCCATCCTCCTAATGTTTTAGAAACTACAGAGGATGGAATAAAACCCTAAACCCCTCTGGAAAGAGGGCACTGGTTTAATGGCCCTGATAAACAGGTGTTGGATAGCATCCTCCATTAGGAGCCTGGATTCTAGGTTCCTTGGGATGGACAGGAAATAAACTATTTGGGAGGGGTGGAGAGAAATTCCAGTTGGACGGTGGATAAAACCCAAGGGTCCTTAGAGGACTAGTGCCAGGCTGATGAAAACCAGACCAGGTGCCCCCCTATGGGAATGTGAGAAAAATTACCATCTGGGTCTCTTGGAAGATCTGAAGGAAGAACTGCCTCTCTGACCTCGGGTGGATCTACTCTAGAGGACCTATCTGACTGGTTCCGGCCTTGAGGGGTGTACTGACCTTGAGATCATTGAAAGGAAAATTGTTATCTGGTTGGCAAAAAGAACACCGAAAGGAGGATTGAGCTTTGGCCAGTTTCTTGATGGTCAGTCCTAGGACTTTTCTCTTGTCCGTAGTCTCTGTGAGAAGAGGTTCAAAGAGGTCTCCGAAGAGGTTGTTACATTTGAGGGGACCAATGGCTAGTTACCATTTTGTCTGACTCCAGCCTGCCAAGGGCGAAGCCACAGGAGTCTTCTGGCCGCAGTGGAGGCTGCTACAGATTTTGCTGAAAATCTGGATTCTTGAAGGATGGCATCCGTCACATATTGTTCAGAGGCAAAGATTTTATTGAGGTCTTGTTGACCTCGCAGGTCATCTGGGGAAATGTGCTACTGAATCTGCTGAAGCCACAGGAGCATGGCTCTGGCAAAGAAGGATGCTGAGGCAGCCGATCTGATGGCTCAGCTGTCGGACATGAAGCTTTTCTTTAGCATCTGTTTGAGGCGACAATCCTTGGGTTTCATAACCTCTTCGGCTTCTCCTGGCAGCTGAGTGGAGAGCCTTACTAGGTTCATCCACTTTGGGGAAAAGTAGAAGCTCTTCGTAAGAAGGGGTGACCTTGTAGAACTTTTTGTCTCTGGATGATGGATTGAGCCCCACTGATGGGGAATTCCACTGTTTTTATAAGGGCTTCTTTAAATAGCTTGGGCATTGGAAAAACATCAGTATCTTGTTCTTCTGTGAAGAAGGGGCAGGTTTCCTCAGGATTGGCTGGAGTAGATGGTGTGCATTTTGATCCTGAGCATCCAGACCTGTGGCAACCCGAGCTTTGTGGAGGAGTGACTTGAATAAAGGAAGAGGGAATATAGTGGTGGAGACGGGCCTTGGTTTGTGTCCCCTCTTTATCAGAAAGACCCTGAAATGGATCCTCTCTGGGGCCATCTTGATCATCGTCTTCCTCGTTGTCCTCCTCTGATGAGGAGGAAATGGGAGTGGTCTGAATAATTTTCTTGTTGGAGGTATAAGAGGCAGGAGGCCTGTGCCTGATAGGAGGAGCAGCAGAAGTAGAAGCCACATCGAGAGCCAGAATTCTGGAGTCAATAGCCTGAGACAGAGCAATTAGCATAGCTAGAAAGTCAGGAGGAAGGTTAGGGGGAACCTGAGAGTTTGAAAGTTCTACCCCGGGTGCCTGGTCTGGGCCTGGCTGAGAAATTGGGAGTCATCTATGGCCTCTATACCTGAGCCCCATAGGTCAGCTTGTGGTCTGTTTAGATTAGGCTCATCTAAAGCTGAGCTTGAATCCCCTGTCATAGGTAGATCTGAAGGATCTGTAGTAATAGGAAGACAAAATGATGTTTAACATTGACAAGAGCAAAGTCCTTCACCTAAGCAGAAAAAACCCTGGACACACATACAACCTGGGAGAAACCCGTCTTAGCAGTAGCGACTACGAAAGAGACCTCGGAGTCTTGGTGGACAATCAACTAAACATGAGCCAACAATGTGCAGCAGCAGCTAAAAAAGCCAACACAATCCTAAGCTGCATCAACAGGGGAATACACTCCAAGACCAGGGAAGTCTTAATTCCACTCTACTACGCCCTGGTCCGACCACACCTGGAGTACTGTATGCAGTTCTGGTCACATTTCAAAAGAGACATTGAAACTCTGGAGAAGGTGCAAAAAAGAGCAACCAAGATGATTAAGGGATTGGAAACCAAGACTTACGAAGAGAGACTGAGGGAACTGGGCATGGATAGCCTAGAGAAAAGGAGGGCCAGAGCGGACATGATAGCAGTCTACAAGTATACGAGGGGATGTCACAGAGAGGAGGGGATCACTTTATTTTTCAGGGCACCAAAGGGCCGGACGAGGAACAACGGCTGGAAGCTGACCAAGGAGAGATTCAACATGGAGATAAGGAGGAACTTCCTGAAGGTCAGAGCGATCAACCAATGGAACAACCTACCAGCAGACGTTGTGAACTCCAACACTCTGGACATTTTAAAGAGAAAATTGAACTGCCACTTGACTGGTGTACTATAGGGTTCCTGCTTAGGCAGGGGGTTGAACTTGATGGCCTTCATGGTCCCTTCCAACTCTAACAATAAATAAATAAATAATAGGGGCATTGACATGGACCTGGGCTTGAACCCTGAGATGTTTGGCAGCTTGCTGATGTAGAGATTGCAAGGTCTAGTCCCTGCGCTTTTCTGCACGAATGGGTTTGGAAACGGATGATTCCTTGACTAGAGAAGTAGAGGCCTGAGGAATTGATTCAATCTCATCCCTGGTGGCCTATTGCCTTTTGGGAACCTTTATTGCTTGTGGGATTCCTTTTGGAATTTTTGGAAGCCATGGGACAACTCTGCTGCAAGAGAACAATATTTTTAAATATTAGTCTAATAAGATTGAATCATGAATCCCAATGGCAAGGTGAGGATGCCCCAGCCCCTTGGACCTCTATGACTCTCCACTCCTCCGGAGATACTCCAGGAGGCCTTAGTGAGAGAGTGCAGGAGCTAGGCCCTCTTGAGGAAATGGTAAACAGCTAATTACTTTTCCTCCTAATAAGGACTTCCAGATTGAGGACCTAGAATAGTAGAGCGTGGCGTCGGGGTGGAACACGATCGGCTCAGGGCTTGCGGCAGGGCTTTTGGCACTAACAGCTAAGCGTGGGCAGGCTAATGGTGTTAGAATTTAACAACCGCTTGGACCTGTGTGCTAAAATGAATGCTTTAGAGCAGATTCAATAAGTAGACTAAGTCCCGAGGATGACACAAAGTGACTTTGAGTCAGATATCCTGCGCCGCTTTGGAGAAACTGGACAGTTTAAATTATAGAGAAGCGGCCGATAACAGCAAGGCAAAGGCTAACCAGTGACTGGCTATGGTTAAAGTGCCTCACCGTAAGAAAAACTCCTCCCCCTTGATAGGAGCCTAGATAACAAGGCTCTGTGACTCCTGCGTCGTTGGAGGGGGTGGAGGGAAGGGAATCAGGAAGGCTAGAGACTTTTCTGGTGATTTCAACTTCTACTGCAAATCAGAGAGGAAGAAGTGCCACCTGGTGGAAGAATGAAGAGGAATGGGACAGATTAGAAAGCCTTGCAGAGAGTTGAGCCACTACACATCCTGCTATGCAGAGGACTGAGCGAATTCTGGGGAAGGGGCAGATCCAGCACTCTTTTAAAAGATGAAGGCTCGGTTCTGATTTGTTAGGACAGCGAGCATACCCATGTGACTACTGGCCCCACTTACAGCAGTGATTTTCAACCTTTTTTGAGCCGTGGCACATTTTTTTACATTTACAAAATCCTGGGGCACACCACCAACCAAAATAACATTTACCTCTAGTCCTGACCAGGATTAGAAATCGGGACCATGGGGAGGAGTAGCAGTTTCAACTACTCGTCACAGCCATACAATGACAAGTGTGCGGCAGCCCGAGCGAGGACCTTCCTGGGTATGGCTGAGAGGCGGCCTGCTATTGGTTCATCACTAGTGGTCAGAATGAATCCTAGAAGGTGATTGGTCAGTGAGCGTTCCCTCTGCCTCCACTCTTCCTGTCGCTGATAGCTGGAGCGATTGTGAGGGGGATGTTTATGTTCGGATGGAAGCGGCTGGCAGCAGGGCGGATAAATGGTCTCCACGGGCCGTATCTGGCACATGGGCCGTAGTTTGAGGACCCATGTTTAATTTCTCCATAGCACACCTGACCATGTCTCACGGCACACTAGTGTGCCATGGCACACTGGTTGAAAAACACTGGCTTACAGTATAGAGAACATATGTTTAAAAGGTAAAAGTCTTTGGAGAGGGGCGGAAAATGAAATGAAATGAAATCAAAATCAAATCAAATCAAATCAACAAATGAAGTTACCGGTTAAGTGAGCTTTTGACATGAAACGATACTGAAATGAAGCAAACAAGTGTCTTAAAGTCATATAGCCTTGCTATTCTGGAAACTGCCCATATATAATAAAGAATGCTTGCAAATTTTGTCACTCAAATGATACAGAATCATAGTTCCAAATACATTTTCACCAAAGTATCAAAACAATACATCCAGTAAAAAGAAAATATGACTGTTATAAGAAAAGACAATAATATTAATAAAACCTCTTAAATTCTTACATAAAACTCCAAATTAATGCATTTCAGAAACAGAAAATCATTGCAAACATCTACCTCTAGACTGAAGAAGGTCAATTTCTTTCTGAGTACAGTCTACATTTATCTGGAGCTGCCTATTCATGCTTCTCAATCTTGTCATCTCCTCGGGCTAGCAGAGAGAACAAAGAACAGAAAGTAAGTAAGCTGGCAAATTCATTTAATGAAAGACATATAGGTAAATGCAGCCAATCAGAAGCCCATTCACAATTTTTTAAAATTCTCCACTTTCCATACCTTACCTTTATCCAAGGTGCATTTATAAATTACGAAAAAGATGAGTTTAAAGTATAGTCTACAGTTCCTCCTTACTGATAGTATAACCTAGTAAGATAATGTGTAAGCCCTTTAGAAAGACAGCTTTTGTCTCCACATTAAAAAAAAATGATGCTCAATATAGAAGCAAAGAATTCCAAGAGCCACAAACTGGAAAGAACAGATTAATTAATAGTTTCATCAAATTGAAAATGACTATTTTCAATATTTTGTCTATCAATTTATATGTTAAACTGTATGCCTTCTTCCCATCTTATTAATACCTATAGAGACAATCCTCAAGTTACAATAGCAATTGGGTCTTGAATTTCCATTGCTAAACAATGTGGTGCAACCTCAAGTCCACATGGGCAGAGAAGCCGGCCTGGGCTGTGGATAGTGCAAATAGTTTGATGGAGGCAGTATAAGAAGATTGGCAGAGGTCATGTATAGTCCATTGGGGGTCATGGACAGATACTATGGATAATGGGGACTGCAGGCAGGTTAACAGGGTTGTGAATGATTCCTACAAAGGACAAGCAGGATAATTTGGGGAAAGTGCTTGATACTGGACTCTCTAGGAGGCTCCTTGGGAGAAAAAGCAACAGATGTAACTTACTAGAATAACTTGCAACTTTCCCTTCCAGCTTGCCCATTTACTTTGCTTGTGAGAGGCTGACAAGGAATGGTGCAAATGACAATCATGGGAGGCCGCAATGGCCCTAAGTGAGAACCCAAACATGATGATGTGACTGTATGCCCTGCCTCCACCTGCCCTGCCTCACTTCTTGGGCATGGCAGGCTGTCTGCAGCTGCTCATGCTGCTGCTGCCCTTGCTGGGACTTTTTGCCTTCCTAGTAGTGCTGCTCTTGGCTGCTCCTGACTGGCATCAGGTGAGAAATCCCAGATCAAAAGGGACCTGACACGTTGTTAAGTGTTAAAGAGTAAATTGTGCTATTCCTAAGACACAGGATGCAGAGGTAAAATATGGATGTAGCAGATATCCAGGTAATATTCCAGAGACACGAGCAGTACTTCAAAAAACAAATGTAAAAATATTATTTACATTAGGCAAATCCGTAGTCAGTAACAATCCTAGTCATTCACAAATGCAGCAATCAATATTCTCAATGCATATACAATGCAAACCTTACTCAATACATATACAGTGATCCCTTGAGTTTCGCGATCTCGATCTTCGCGAAACGCTATATCGCAATTTTTAAAAAAAATTAATTTAAAAAAAAAACCACTTCCGGGTTTGGCTTCGGGAGTCAGCTGGGAAGCGGCGCGGCTGTTTTAAAAGGTCGCAGCCGGCCTGGGGGGCTTCCCAGCACCCCCCCGAACCCCCAACCCGGGTTCGGGGGGGTGCTGGGAAGTCCCCCAGGCCGGCTGCGACCTTTTAAAACAGCCGCGCCGCTTCCCAGCTGAGTCCTGAAGCCAAATGCCAAAGGCGAACTTCCGCGTTTGGCTTCAGGACTCAGCTGGGAAGCGGCGCGGCTGTTTTAAAAGGTCGCAGCCGACCTGGGGGGCTTCCCAGCACCCCCACGAACCCCCAACCCGGGTCTTCCCGGCCGCCCACGCAAAGGGGAAACCCCGGCTCCTCGCTGATGCCCGCCGCTCGCCCGCCCGCCAGCAAGAGGGGGAAGACCCAGGGAAGGTTCCTTCAGCCGCCCAGCAGCTGATCTGCTCGGTAGCGCAGCAGCAGCGAGGAGCCGAATCGGGGTTTCCCCTTTGCGTGGGCGGCGGGGAACGCAAACTCCACCATCTATGCATGTGCGGCCATAGAAAAAAGGGCGCGCATGCGCAGATGGTGTTTTTACTTCCGCAACCCTACATCGCGAAAAATCAATTATCGCGAGGGGTCTTGGAACGGAACCCTCGCGATAATAGAGGGATCACTGTACATAGTTAGAATACATAGTTCTTATTACACACAGTAGTCCAGTAGTCCACAGACAAACCAGAATAGAATCAAAGAGTCTCATTAGGCTCTGAGCTCTGAGAGAGAGAGATAGGGCCACCATTTTAAAACTACTGCCCCCCAAATCCTGTGCCATGCCACACACCCTAGGCAAGCCCTCCTCCTGGCCCTCTGAGGTCAAACACAGCCCTGATGTGGCCCCCAATGAAATTGAGTTTGACACCTCTGGCTAGAGGCTAAATCCTATGACCAAGGGCTAAGAGAACGAGTATGTTTAGCTCAACAAATAGAAAACTGAGGGGGAATATAATAGTAGTTTCCCAATCTTTAAAGGGCTGCCACAGAGCAGATGGCATCTATTTATTCTCCATGCCACCTGAAGGTAGTACAAGAAGCAATGGGCGGAACCTCACCAAGAGGAAATGCAATCTGGAAATAAGGAAAAACTTGGGACTGGGCGGCAAACAAACAAACAAACAAATAAATAAAATAAATAAATCCCTTCTTTTTTTACTAAAATAAATTAATAATTAAAAAGAAAACCAAAATTCATTACTATTAAAACTAAAACAACCAGCAAAACTATTAATAAAAACAGGTGAGGGCTGGGTTCTTTTCCTGTTATTATTTAAGTGCTTTTACCATATGCTTTAAATCAAGACTCACTTCTCTCTCTGTTTCTCTCTCTTTCCTGTCATTCTCTGCCTCAATCATTTTCGCATTTCTCTTTTTTCCTCCCCTTTTTTCTATCATTTCTCTCTCTTCCTTCCACTCCTCTCTCTCTCTTTCTTCCTCTCTCTCTCCTCCTTCCTCTCTCATCTCTCTCTCTCTTTCTTTCTCTCTCTTTCTCTATCTTGCTTTCTTCCTCTCTCTCTCTTCCTTCCTCTCTCATCTCTTTCTTTCTTTCTTTCTCTTTCTCTTTCTCTATCTTGCTTTCTTCCTCTCTCTCTCTTCCTTCCTCTCTCATCTCTCTCTCTCTTTCTCTCTCTTTCTCTCATTTTCCCTGTTTTCTTTCTCTCTCTCTCTTGCTTTCTCTCTCACTTTCTCTCTTGTTTTCTTTCTCTCACTCTTCCTCTCTCTCGTCCTCTCTCTTGCTATCTCTTTCTCTCCCCCCTCTTTCTCTCTGTCTCTCTTTCTCACTTTCTCTCTATTTTGCTCTGTCGCTCTCACTCTCTCGTTCTCCAGAGGCTGGCGAAAGTGATTTTCAATGTCGGGCACGCGGGCCGGCGCGCGCTCTCCCCATTACCCTGCCAGCCCGCCCAGAACATTCAAAGTAAGAAAAACCTTCGCCGGCTGCAGGAGAGGTGGGGCAGGCGTTCTCACAGTGGGGGCCGGTGAAGGTTTTTCTTACTTTAAATGTTCTGGCAGGCTGGCAGGGGGATGGGGAGAGCGCGTGCCGGCCCACGCGCCCGACATTGAAAATCACCTTCGCTGGCCCCTGCTGTGAGAATGCCTGCCCCACCTCTCCTGCAGCCCCGTCGCTGAGAGCCTGGGACAAAAGCGCTCTCGGCGAAGGTGGGAAACGGAGGAGAAAAAGAGGCGGATCGGGCGGGCAGGGGCAGCGGCGAGTAGCCAGGGGCGCGAGTGGGGGGGGGCGGGGGCGGCCACGGCTCCATGTGCGCTCTTGGAAAAGGGTGCTCAGGGGGGTGTTTTGGGGTGCGCTGGCGCAGGCGTGCGCAGCCTACAGCAGGGAACGGTGCTGGGCACAATTACTGCTGCGGGCGCCAGGGGGCCGGCACATGATGGCGGGCCAAAACCGCCCCCCCCATTTTTCAATTTGGCCGGGCCCCTGATGCCTGTACCAGTAATACTGGCCTATCGGCGGCCCTGGAGAGAGACGCTGCTGGCTCCCTCTTATAGCTGACTGCAACTCCAGCTCTTAAACTCTTATACTCAAGTATATAAGGTAAATCAACTTCCAGTCCAATTCTGCCACTCAAGGTTCGATTTATTAACAGAGCCATATTAGTTTACGCCATCGTCATTCTGATACTAGCGTCTTCTCAGTAACCACTAAGTTTAAGGCTCATCCTACACACTCACTACCACAAGTCCATCACAACACCCGAACCAGGGCAAGGATTTCACCAACTTCCTCTTTTCTTTTAGTTGATACAGAACAAAAGGCGCATAAATTATTTCTCAAAGGGACCTTTTTTCCTCCCCCCGCCAGAGGAAGTGCGGGAAGAGGGAGGCAAACAGGAGAGGGAGGCCCCCTGGCCAGGGACTGGGCAAAGGGGAAGAGATAGAGAAGCCTGGCTGCTGTTACCGATATTGCCGCTTAGCATTCCCCCACCCCCAAACTCTACCCCCTCTCACACACCTCCACCGAGCCATTCTCGGATTCGAGGCTAAGAGAGGCTCCTCGGCACAAGCGAGACAGGCGAGTGGCGAGCGCACAAACTTTCCGTGGAGCTTCTTCTTCTCTCCTCAAGGCAAAGCAGCTGGATGCTGCACAGCAGAAGCTGTCTGGGCGGAGCAGCCATGGACGATGCAGCTGCCTTGGGGAAGCAGGAGGTGGGGAAAAGGGGTGGCGGGAGGCAGTTTCTGGATGAGAGACAGAGAAGCCCAGCAGTTGTTGCTGATTCTGGCACTTAGCATTCCCCCCCACACACTGAGCTCTACCCCTACACACACACACACACACACCTCCACCGAGTCATTTTGGGATTTGAGCCTAAGAGTTCCAGGTGCCCCGACCAGAAGCCACCTCCTGTCAACCGTCTCGCCTGACCTGTCGGTGGAGGTGTGTGTATGTGAGGAGTAGAGCTCAGTGGGGTGGAATGCTAAGTGGCAGAATCGGCAACAGCAGCCGGTCTTCTCTGTTCAGCCGGGCTCTATGGTATGAACCTCCTGAAAATTCAAAGGTAAAAAATTCAGACACACACACACACTTGAAAATTCAAACACAATGTTTTTTATAACAAAATTCAAAAGAAACAAAGCACCCTTTTTGTATTGCAAAGAGCACTCTTCCCAAAACAAACTTGTAGGCTGTAAAAACTCCTTAAACAGTCCTTAAGTACTTAGCTAGCAGCTGTGAAGAAACGTCACAGCCCTCCTTCTTCCACGAATTGAAACACACACGCTTTGCTCTGCCTTGGTTTCAAAGTCTTGAAGAATCAACAGAGTCCTGAAACAGCAAGTCACAGTCCAAACCAGTACGATCAGATAATCTCCACACTGCAAGGCCAGCATGCTGCCAATTTAACAGCAGACCTAATTACTTGAACCCTACCCAACCATAGGTGGACTCAATTATCTCCTATAATAGTTTTGAAGCTGTTCACTCCTATGCATAGTTCTACGCATGCGTGGATCTATCATTATTTCCTCATCCGAATCTAAGGAAGATAAGGATGATTGACTTCTTCCTAGGCTGTCTTCCAAGCCCCCTTCCTCCATCTCACTACCTTCTGCAGAGGACAATTCACTGTCTGACTCTGTCGGCAGCAAAACAGGCCTATGACATGTTGATGTTTCCCCGGCATCCACCTCCTCAGTCCTTGAGGCAGGAGCTGGGCCAGAGCTAACCACAACATTCTCTCTCTCTCTCTCTCTCCCAGAAGCCGCCTACCACCCACCTCGCCCGCTGCCTCCCTCCCCAAGGTGGCTGCATCGTCCATGGCTGCTCTCCCTGGCCAGGGATTGCGGTGGCTTGCTTTTTGGCTGGGCACGATGGGGAAAAAGGGGTCTGGCCAGTTTATTTTATTTTATTTGTTTAGCTATATCTGTCTGTCTGCTATCTATCTATCTATCTATCTATCTATCTATCTATCTATCTATCTATCTATCTATCTATCTATCTATCTCAGACCATTTTCTACTACGGCTTGACTTCCTGGCTCCAATCCTCCCCCGCAGGGAGGCGGAACCGATTAAGTTGTTCCGCCCCAGATGCCTGATGGACCCAGAGGGCTTTCAGAAGGCCTTTGGGGTTATTCCAGATACACTCGTCCACAGTTCGGCAGAGTCTCTGGCTGAGGCCTGGAACAAGGCGGCAGCGGAGGCCGTTGACCGAATTGCGCCACTGCGACCTCTCCGCGGCACTAGACCCCATAGAGCTCCATGGTTCAACAAAGAGCTCCAGGAGTTGAAACGCCAGAAGAGACGTCTAGAGAAGCGATGGAGGAAGAGTAAGTCCGAATCCGATCAAACACTTGTAAGAGCTCATATTAAGACTTACAAAGTGGCGCTCAAGGCGGCAAGATGCGCGTATCATGCCACTTTGATTGCATCAGCGGAATCCCGCCCAGCCGCTCTGTTTAGGGTAACCCGCTCCCTCCTTAATCAGAGGGGAGTTGGGGAGCCCTTGCAGAGTAGTGCTGAGGATTTTAACATGTTTTTTGATGATAAAATCGCTTGGATCCGAGCGGACCTCGACTCCAATTGTAAAACAGAGTCGACTGACAACTAGTCAGTCGAGGTGACTGGGGCTAAACGTCTTTGTCCATCTGTCTGGGAGGAGTTTGACTTGGTGACACCTGATGAAGTGGACAAGGCCATTGGAGCTGTGAATTCCGCCACCTGTTTACTGGATCCGTGTCCCTCTTGGTTGGTTTCGGCCAGTCAAGAGGTGACACGGAGCTGGGTCCAGGAGATTGTCAACGTCTCCTTGGGGAGGGGGTCCTTTCCGGCCCTTTACAAGGAGGCACTTGTGCGCCCCCTCCTCAAGAAGCCTTCCCTGGACCCAGCCGTGCTTAATAACTGCTGTCCAGTCTCCAACCTTCCCTTTATGGGGAAGGTTGTTGAGAAGGTGGTGGCACTTCAACTCCAGTGGTCCTTGGAAGAAGCCGATTATCTAGGTCCTCAACAGTCTGGATTCAGGCCCGACTACAGCATGGAAACTGCTTTGGTCGCGTTGATGGATGATCTCTGGCGGGCCCGGGACAGGGGCTTGTCCTCTATCCTGGTGCTCCTTGACCTCTCAGCGGCTTTCGATACCATCGACCATGGTATCCTTCTGTGCCGGCTGGAGGGTTTGGGAGTGGGAGGCACTGTCCTCCAGTGGTTTTCCTCCTACCTCTCCGGTCGGTCGCAGTCGGTGTTAGTGGGGGGTCAGAGGTCGACCTCGAGGTCTCTCCCTTGTGGGGTGCCTCAAGGGTCGGTCCTCCCCCGCCTGCTATTTAATATCTACATGAAACCGCTGGGTGAGATCATCCAAGGGCATGGGGTGAGGTATCATTAATATGCCGATGATACCCAGTTATACATCTCGTCAACGAAGCAGTGGAAGTGATGTGCCTGTGCATGGAGGCTGTTGGGGTGTGGATGGGTGTCAACAAACTCAAACTCAACCCAGACAAGACGGAGTGACTGTGGGTCTTGCCTCCCAAGGACAATTGCATCTGTCCATCCATAACCCTGGGGGGGGAATTATTGACCCCCTCAGAGAGGATTCGCAACTTGGGCGTTCTCCTCGATCCACAGCTCACATTAGAGAAACATCTTTCAGCTGTGGTGAGGGGGGCATTCACCCAGGTTCGCCTGGTGCACCAGTTGCGACCCTATTTCGACCGGGAGTCACTGCTCACAGTCACTCATGCCCTCATCACCTCGAGGCTCGACTACTGTAACGCTCTCTACATGGGGCTACCTTTGAAAAGTGTTCGGAAACTTCAGATCGTGCAGAATGCAGCTGCGAGAGCAATCATGGGCTTTCCCAAATATGCCCATGTTACACCAACACTCCGCAGTCTGCATTGGTTGCCGATCAGTTTCCGGTCACAATTCAAAGTGTTGGTTATGACCTATAAAGCCCTTCATGGCACCGGACCAGACTATCTCAGGGACCGCCTTCTGCTGCATGAATCCCAGCGACCGGTTAGGTCCCACAGAGTGGGTCTTCTCCGGGTCTCGTCAACTAAACCAGCGTTTCCCAACCGGTGTGCCGCGGCATCGTCAGGTGTGCCGCGGCGAGAGGCGGCGGAGAGTGGGCGGATCGGGCGGGCAATGGGGCAGGGCGGAGAAGCCAGGGGCGCGTTTGGCCGGAGGCACCTACTGCCGCACCTCCCTGCCCCTGCCTCCCCACGGTGCCTCCGGCCAAACGCGCCCCTGGCTTTTCCGCCCTGCCCCATTGCCCGCCCGATCCACCCACTCTCCTCCGCCGCCGCCTCCTGCCTTGGGGCGAGCAATCCGGGAGTCCGGGACTGTGTGGCTTTGCGCCATGAAGAGAAAACGGACGACTTTTCCCTGCTGCCGTTTTCTCTTCATGGCGCAAAGCCACACAGTCCCAGACTCCCGGATCGCTCGCTTCTCCGGTCAGCAAAGCCATCTGCCCAGGAAAGCGCCGCGCTGGCCGGAGAAGCGAGCGATCCGGGAGTCCGGGACTGTGTGGCTTTGCGCCATGAAGAGAAAACGGCAGCAGGGAAAAGTCGGCCGTTTTCTCTTCATGGCGCAAAGCCACACAGTCCCGGACTCCCGGATCGCTCGCTTCTCCGGTCAGCAAAGCCATCTGCCCAGGAAAGCGCCGTGCTGGCCGGAGAAGCGAGCGATCCGGGAGTCCGAGACTGTGTGGCTTTGCGCCATGAAGAGAAAACGGCCGACTTTTCCCTGCTGCCGTTTTCTCTTCATGGCGCAAAGCCACACAGTCCTGGACTCCCGGATCGCTCGCTTCTCCAGTCAGCAAAACCATCTGCCCAGGAAAGCGCCGCGCTGGCCGGAGAAGCAAGCGATCCGGGAGTCCGGGACTGTGTGGCTTTCGGCCGGGCTAACGGGAGACGGCGTGAGGCCGGGCGCTGGGGACGTCTGGGAGGGCGAGGAGGCTGATGGCTGCTGCGCACTCCACTCTCTCTCCGGCTCTCTCTCGCTCTTTCTTTTTCTCTCTGTTGCTGGCGTGGTGAACGAGAGAGAAAGAGAGAGAGAGAAAAAGGAGGGGAGAGAGAATGAGAGAAAGAAAGCAAGAGAAAGAGAGGGAAAGAAAGCAAAAGAGAGAGAGAAAGAAAGGGGGGAAGGAGGGAGAGGGAAAGACATAGAGGGAGGGAAGGAGGGAGAGAGAAAGAGAGCAAAAAAGAGAGGAAGAAAGAAAGAAAGAGGGATGGAGAGAAAGAAGGGAAGGAAGGAAGAGAGAGAAAGAGGGAGGGAGAAATAGAGTGAAATGGAGGAAGATATTTTTTTTGTCCAAACTTTTCTTTAGCCCCCCCCGCCCCCCCTTCAGTGTTCCCCAGAATTTTGAAAACATGAATAATGTGCCGCAGCTCAAAAAAGGTTGGGAAACACTGAACTAAACAATGCCGCAGGGGAAGAGCCTTCTCTGTGGCGGCCCCGGCCCTCTGGAACGAACTCCCCCCAGAGATTAGAATTGCCCCCACTCTCCTGGCCTTTCGTAAGCTACTTAAAACCCACCTCTGCCACCAGGCATGGAGGAATTGAGATGCTCTTTCCCCCTGGGCCTTTACAATTTCATGTATGGTATGTCTGTATGTATGTTTGGTTTTTTATATTAATGGGTTTTTAAATAATTTTTAGTATTTATTGGATTATTATTGTACATTGTTTTATTACGGTTGTTAGCCGCCCGAGTCTCCGGAGAGGGGCGGCATACAAATCCAATAAACAAACAAACAAACATCTTATATCTATCTCTATCTATCTATCTATCTATCTATCTATCTATCTATCTATCATCTGTTGTGGTTGGCTCTGGGCCAGCTCCTGCAATGGGGAATTTGGATGTTGGCTTAGGAGAATCCTCAGGTTCCCAGAGACTTGTTTTACTGCCATCAGCTTCTGACAGCGAAGAGTCATTGCCTATATCAGACGCGGGGGGAGATGAAGAGAAATGGATGCAGTCAGCCCATTAGTGAATGATCCCATTAGTGGGTCATAGGACTCAGAGGTGGAGGATCAGTGGAGTGATGCCAGAATGGGCAGGCTCATGGCTAGAAGGGACCAAGTGCGTAGGTATCGCCGGACATAAGAGAGAACACCTATAGCTGAGGCAATTAGGCTAATGGGGTTGCTGATAAATGACCAGCATTACAGACAGCACATGTGGGAGTTTGTCAATTTGGAGTGGGATATATCGTGTTTGCCTTGTTCCTGAACTTTTACAGACTTTTTGGAATATTTCACAGCTAAGTAAATCTTGTGAACTCACTTGAAGAGGTTTGCCTGTGACTGTTAGCAAACCAAATAGCATTCTGAGAAATAAATCATTTCCACGCCTGTGCTTCTCTCAGGGTACGATTTATTAACAGTCATGTCTGGATTTGACTTGGATCATTCCAACTCTGAGTCCCTTAGATTATATCCGGGTCAAAACCCCATATCACATCCCCACACCCACAAGTGCAGTCATGTGGACCAATCCTATGCAAGATTCCTGATTCCTTCCTGTGTTCGTTACTATGGCATCTGCAGAAAGGAATGTGTGGTCACATATCTCTCTCTCTCTCTCCCACTCCCAAACTGTGTCAGGCGAACCTTTGACTTCACATAATTACTTTTGGCCTAATAGGCGGCCTCCCTTTCCGCAAAACCTGTCTCCTGGAATGATAGAATAAGTATAGGGGTTAGTACCGTTCCAGACCATCGTACCTTTCCCCTCCGGGACCCTTTGGCTTGTTCGGATAATTCTCATGGAACTGCTTGACTAACCTATCAGCACTGACATCCCGACGCTTTACCCAGGTAGCCTCCGACAGAGGGTACCCCTTCCAATGAATTAGGTACTGCAAATTTCCCCAGAAAATGCGGGAATCCAATTTTTTTTTTCATTTCATAGTAGGGTTCCCCCTGAATTACTACAGGGGAAGGGGGTGGCTGTGCGTGTGGTCTAATGTCGGACCCGATCACCGGCTTAAGCAGGCTGCAGTGAAATACAGGGCAGATCCTCCCTAAGATTCTGGGCAGCACAAGCTGCACCGTGTCCGGGTTGATTACTTTCACTATTGGGAAAGGGTCCAGGAATTTTGGGCCTAGCATTTTGCAAGGCAGCCTTAACCGAATGCATTTGGTAGACAGGAAAACTTTATCTCCCACTCGAAAAGGGGTTGGGGAGATCGATGATTATCTGCTTGTTTCTTATAGTCTTGCACTGCCTCCGTCAGCGCCTTCTTGGTATCCTCCCATCCTCTCTCCATCCACTCTACCAACGTGATAGACGAGGGAGGTTCTGTAGGTAGTTCCAGCATGGGAATGAAATCTTGACCACTGGTAACCTGGAAAGGGGTTAGTCTCGTGCTGCTGTGTATAGAATTATTGTACGCTACTTCTGCAAAAGGCAGCAATTCAGCCCAATTGTTCTGCTGGTAACTCACATAACATCTAAGGTACTGTTCCCCTAAGGCGTTAGCTCTTTCTACTGCTCCATTTGTGGAAGGATGGAACACAGAACAGAGTCCTTGGGTGGAACCAATGGTGTGGATGAATCCTCTCCAGAATTTGGCTGTGAATTGGACCCCCTGATCTGATATGATTCTATGGGGGGACTCCATGCAATCTGTAAGTGTGTTTTAAGAATAACTTAGCCAAGTGTCTGGCTGTGGGTAGCCCCGAACATGCGATGAAATGGACTTGTTTGGAGAACAAATCTATGACAGTCCAAATAACAGTGTTTCCCTTGCTCTCAGGGAGCTCCACTATGAAATCCATTGCTATTTCTTCCCAGGGTCTAGTAGGGTTGGCTACTTGCTGCAGCAATCCGGGGGGGGGGGGGGGTTCCGCGCCTATGCTTTCTGGTGGCAGAGGTGGCACAACTTTTCACATAATCTTCAACTTCCACTCTCATTCTGGGCCACCAGAACTGCCTCTGCCAGATGCAATGTTTTCAGGAACCCAAAGTGGCCCCCTAGTCTGGAGTCATGACTCCATTGGAGAATATCTAGGCACAGGCTGGCAGGCACATAGAGCTTGGTTCCCTTCCAAGCCAACTCTTCCCTCAGGGTTAGGATTTCCTTATGATTGTTGAACCACGGGTCAGTGGGCAAAGCTGACTTCAAGTTGTTTTCCCCTTCCCCCTTCCCTGGTGTAACCTGTCTCCTGGTCTGGTTTCGGATGAGAAAAGGTGCAGCTTTCTCCTTACTTTCAGGATGCGGGGAAATACATTGGATGATCGGATGTACTTCTTCCTCTCTCTTGCTATTGTACTGTGGTTTTCATGACAAAGCGTCAGCAATGAGGTTCTTCCCAGCTGAGATATGTTTCAGTGTAAAATTGAACTGTCTGAAATATTGGGCCCATCGTACTTGCTTAGGGGAAAGCCTCCGAGGGGTCTTTAATGCTTCAAGGTTCTTATGGTCAGTCCACATTTCGAAAGGAATGGCTCCGCCTTCCAGAAAATGCCTCCATGTCCCCAGTGCTACACATACAGCAAATGCTTCCTTCTCCCAAATAGCCTACCTCCTCTCAGTGGGGGTCAGCTTCTTGGAAAGGTATGCACAAGGCAGCAACTGTCCCCTTCCATTGTCTTGTAATAGCATCGCAGCTATTGCCACATCGCTGGCGTCGGACTGGATCACAAACTTCCGCTCGGGGTCAGGATGTTGCAGGATGGGCTCCTTTGCAAAAAGTCTTTTGAGCCTTTCGAAAGCCTTTTGGCATTCCATCGTCCACCTGATTGGTTAGTAGGGGCTGACCAAGTCTTTAGTAACTCAGTTAAGGGCAAGACAACTTCTGCAAAACCTGGAATTAACTGCCGATAGAAATTTGCAAATCCTAAGAAACTCTGTAATTGCTTGCGTGTGCGGGGAACTTGCCAATCAAGCACTGCCTTCACCTTGGTTGGGTCCATCTCTATGCCTTCACTAGATATGCGGTATCCCAAATAGTCTACTGACATCTGGTGAAATTCACACTTGGAAAGTTTCACATAGAGCTTAGCAGACAAAAGTTTCTTCAAGACTTGCCTCACCAATTTGATGTGGCCAGGGAGGTTCTGGCTGTAGATAAGGATGTCATCTAAGTACACAAGAACCCCGTTGTAGAGGTGGGCATGTAGAACTTCATTTATGTACTGCATGAACACGGCAGGGGCCCCTTTCAGACCAAATGGCATCACTCGAAATTGGAAACTCCCTAATGAGCAGTTGAAAGCAGTTTCCCACTCATCCCCTTCCTTTATTCTGATGCAGTAATAAGCCTCCCTTAAGTCCAACTTGGTAAAGTATTTCCCCTTGGCTAGATGATTTAGTAAGTCCTTCATGAGGGAAAGGGGATAAGTGTTCTGCACACACACACCGCATTTAGGTTCCGGTGGTCCACAACTAAGCGAACGCCTCCGTCCTTCTCCTTAAAGAGAACGGGGGCTGCTGTCCTGGAATTTGCAGGCTGGGTGAATCCCCTCTTTAAATTGGTGTCTATGTAATTTCTCAGCTCTCCCAATTCTTTCGGTGACATTGCGTACATTCTAGGTTTTGGGAGAGTTGCCCCTGGTTCAAATTCTATCGCACAGTCTATAGGTCTGTGAGGGGGCAGTTCATTGCAATCTTCCTCACTGAAAACCTTTCCCAAGTCTTTGTATTCCAAGGGCACCTTCAGGATATCTGGAAGTGTTCCTTCCTTCATTGCAACCACTGGTAAGGACCCCTCTGGCTCCTCCCGGGGAGGAGGTTTTCCTCTGTCAGTCTCTAGAAAAAGGTTAGAACCCAAGAGGATAAAAAGCTTACGATGCCCACCCTCCCAACGAAAGGTGGGAATCCATTTGTCCATCCAGGCCAGACCAAATATAACTATTTCTGACATCTTGGGGCTGACTATGAATCTCAAGAGTTCACGGTGCCGGCCTATCCTCAGCTCCACTAACTCAGTCAGGAGTGTAGGGGGAACTCCATCCACTAGAGAGCCATCCACCTGCTGGAACTGGATGGGTTTCGCTAAAGGCCTGGTCTGGATTTTTAACTTCTCCACTACGGTTTTGCTAATAAGGCATCTTGAGCACATTGTATCTATCAGAGTCCGTATTTCTTCCTCCTCCCCTGTGCTCATTACTTTAATCCTTGCTTTAATGATGAATGGATGGATGGGCTCACTCACCATTGGGTCGTCCTCTCTACCAGGCTCCTCATTCCAACTGGGGCCAGTTCCTGAAGGAATAGGTTTTCACCTTTAGCAAAATCCTCAGGAGGTCACAGCTCTGTAGTTTAAAAGGCCCAGAGACCCTGCAGAGGGGCTTCTTCAGATCCTCTTTCTGCTACTGGGCATGGCTCGGGTTTTGGGGGAGAGAGGGGTGTCAAGCAGTCTGTCCCCTTATGGCCAGTCTGGTCACATCTGTACCAATTTGTTCCCCTCATAACCCCTGAGCAAAGGGAGCCCAGCTGACAAGGGAAAAGGCGGCGTCTTAAAAGATCCTTTGTTGTATGAGGTGGGGGAGGTCCCGTCTCAGCAAGAATACCGCACCCAAAGCGACTGCCTGGCATACCATTCCTGAATGGCCCAGCTGCCTCCCACCTGCAGTTCACATGCCTCTCAACTTTGGATCAAGGGCACTTTTGAAAATATGGACCAAACCGTTTTCTGGCCAACCCTTCAGGTTATAGGCAATCATTTGAAATTCTTCCATAAAATTCTTCACAGGCTTGCCTGCCTGTTTCAATTGGAAAATCAGAGTCTCAGCTTCTAACTGTTTTGCTACAGTATTCGGCTCAGGAGCCCTCTCATTTTGCAATTTAGGAAGCAGTCTGCCATTTGCAATCAGAGGAGCAGGAGAAGGGGGGCCGAGCAGGTTTTGAAATTCCCCCACAAAGGAATCCCTTTGATATAACAGCAGCTTGCCTCTATTTTGCAATTCACTTAGGGAGTCAATGACTGGGATGGAAGGGAAGGCTACATTATTCATTGTTGCCTTGTAGAGAGGTAACTTCAGGGGGCCATGGGGAAGGGGATCTTCAGAAACCCATGGGCATCTGAGCCACCTCCATTCAGGAAGATAGATTGTTTCTGCCTTGTTCATCTCAGCCCCAAGCCTATTCCTTCCCTCTTTACCTTCGCAATGTTGAACACTACCTGACTCCTACTGCAGAGGGGGGTAGGAAATTCCAAGCCCTTCCACCTCCAGATTCTTGGTTAACTCCCTCTGTTCCATTCTTCGGATTGGGAAGAGTTGGAATTGATGTTAGCGAACCAAATAGCATTCTGAGAAATAAATCATTTCCATGCCTGTGCTTTAGGGTACGATTTATCAATAGCCATGTCTGGATTTGACTTGGATAATTCCAACTCTGAGACCCTCAGATTACATCCGGGTCAAAACCCCATATCGCATCCCCACACCCACAAGTGCAGTCATGAGCACCAATCCTATGCAGGATTCCTGATTCCTTCGTGTGTTTGTTACTATGGCATCTGCAGAAAGGAATGTGTGGTGGCATATCTCTCTCTCTCTCTCCCACTCCCAAACTGTGTCAGGCCAACCTTTGACTTCATATAATTACTTTGGGCCTGACAGTGACGCTCTCATAGCTGTTTTTTCCTTTTTTCCCCATTTTCTTTGGAATGTGTATGCAGTATTAAAGTTTTGGGTATTCTTTTTATTTATCCAATCATACCACCTGTCCCAAACACTGCAGAATTCTCTACTATCTCTATTCTGTAGCTCCTGTGTTAATTTGCTCATCTCTGCCGGGGCGGCTCACAACAACAATAAAATAATGTCCAACAAATCTAATAATTTCAAAACACTAAAAACCCCTTATTAAAAGCAAACATACATACAAACATACCATGTATAGGCCCGGGGGAAATGTCCCAATTCCCCCATGCCTGGCGGCAGAGGTGGGTTTTAAGGAGTTTATGAAAGGCAAGGAGGGTGGGGGCAGTTCTAATCTCCGGGGGGGAGCTGGTGCCAGAGGGTCGGGGCCGCCACAGAGAAGGCTCTTCCCCTGAATCCCGCCAAACGACATTGTTTAGTCGACAGGACCCGAGGAAGGCCAACTCTCTGGGACCTTACCGGTCACTGGGATTCGTGCGGCAGAAGGCAGTCCTGGAGATATTCTGGTCCGATGCCATGAAGGGCTTTATAGGTCATAACCAACACTTTGAATTGTGCCCGGAAACTGATCGGCAACCAATGCAGACTACGGAGTGTTGGTGTAACATGGGCATATCTAGGGAAGCCCATGATTGCTCTCGCAGCTGCATTCTGCACGATCTGAAGTTTCTGAACACTTTTCAAAGGTAGCCCCATGTAGAGAGCATTACAGTAGTCGAAACTCGAGGTGATGAGGGCATGAGTGACTGTGAGCAGTGAGTCCCAGTCCAGATAGGGCCGCAACTGGTGTATCAGGCGAACCTGGGCAAATGTCCCCCTCGCCACAGCTGAAAGATGGTTCTCTAATGTGAGCTGTGGATCGAGGAGGATGCCCAAATTGCGGACCCTCTCTGAGGGGGTCAATAATTCCCCCCCCAGGGTTATGAACGGACAAATGGAATTGTCCTTGGGAGGCAGAACCCACAGCCACTCAATCTTATCAGGGTTGAGTTTGAGTCTGTTGACATCCATCCAGACCCTAACAGCCTCCAGGCACCGGCACATCACTTCCACTGCTTCGTTGACTGGACATGGGGTGGAGATGTCCAGCTGGGTATCATCGGCAATACTGATGATACCTCACCCCATACCCCTGAATGATCTCACCCAGCGGTTTCCTGTAGATATTGAATAGCAGGAGGGAGAGGACCGACCCGAGGCATCCCACAAGGGAGTAATCTAGAAGTCAACCTCTGACCCCCCACTAACACCAACTGCGACCGACCGGAGAGGTAGGAGGAGAACCACTGAAGAACAGTGCCTCCCACTCCCAACCCCTCCAGCCGGTGCAAAAAGGATACCATGGTCGATGGTATTGAAAGACGCTGATATGTCAAGAAGCACCAGGACAGAGGATAAACACCTGTCCCAGGCCCGCCAGAGATCATCCATCAGCGCAACCAAAGCAGTTTCCGTGCTGTAGCCGGGCCTGAATCCTGACTGTTGAGGGCCTAGATAATCGGCTTCTTCCAAGGACAGCTGGAGTTGGAGTGCTACCACATTCTGAACAACCTTCCCCATAAAGGGAAGGTTGGAGACTGGCCGATAGTTGTTAAGAATGACAGGGAAGGCTTTTGAGGAGGGGGCGCACAAGTGCCTCCTTGTAGGGATCCGGAAAGGACCCCCTCCCCAAAGAAACATTAACAATCTACTGGACCCAGCTCCTTTTCACCTCCCTACTGGCCGAGACCAGCCAGGAGGGACACGGATCCAGTAAACAGGTGGCGGAACTCACAGCTCCAATGGCCTTGTCCACTTCATCAGGTGTCACCAGATAAAACTCTTCCCAGACAGGTGGACAAGTATGGGCCCCAGTCACCTCGATTGTTATCCAATTGGAGTTGAGGTCCACCCGGATCCAAGCGATTTTATCAGCGAAAAACGTGTTAAAATCCTCGGCACTACTGTGTAAGAGCTCCCCAACTCCCCCCTGGTTACGAAGGGAGTGGGTCACCTTAAACAGATACATGCTGATACGTGCATCTTGCCGTCTTGAGCGCCACTTTGTAAGTCTTAATAAAAGCTCTTACCAGTGTTCAATCGGATTTGGACTTACTCTTCCTCCATCGCTTCTCTAGATGTCTCTTCTGGCATTTCAACTCCCGGAGCTCCTCATTGAACCATGGAGCTCTACAGGGTCTAGTGCCGCGGAGAGGTCGCAACGGCGCAATCCGGTCAAGAGGCTCCACTGCAGCCTTGTTCCAGGCCTCAGCAAGAGACTCCACCGAACTGTGGACAAGTGCATCTGGAATATCCCCAAGCGCCCTCTGAAAGCCCTCTGGGTCCATCAGGTGTCTGGGGCGGATCTGCCTAATTGGTTCCGCCTCCCTGCAGGGAAGGATTGGAGCCAGGAAGTCCAGCCACAATAGAAAATGGTCTGACCATGACAAAGGCAACACTTAAGCCCCTTAGTCTCAGACCATTACTCAATTGCTCAGAGAGGAATACCATGTCGGGTGCGCGTCCCCCCCTCGTGAGTCAGACTCTGTACTACTTGAGTCAGCTCCATGGCTGTCATGGTGGCCATGAACTCCTGCGCTAGCCCAGAGGTTTCGCCGAGCGATGGCAGGTTAAAGTCCCCCAAGACAATAAGTCTGGGGAATCCTACTGCCAGCCTGGCTACCTCCTCGAGCAGCACAGGCAGGGCTGTTGACACGCAGCTGGGAGGCAGGTACGTGAGCAACAAGCCCACCTGAACCCCTAAGTCCAACTTCACTAGGAGGGACTCACAGCCCGCAATCTCTGGAGCAACAAGTCTACGTAGGCAAAGGCTCTCCCTGGCGATAATAACCACTCCTCCCCCCCTTCCCTGGGGTCGAGGCTGATGCCATATCTGAAACCTGGCTGGGCAGATTTCAGAGAGAGGAACTCCTCCCTCTGGGCCCAGCCACATTTCAGTCACACATGCCAGGTCGGCCTCCTCATCCAGGATCAAATCCCGGATGAGGAGAGCTTTATTTACCACCGACCTGGCATTGAGTAGCAGCAACCTGAGTCCAGGGCTAGGATTACACTCGTCACCAGTACCCAGGGTTGAGCTCACAGACCCGGAAGACGGGATTGCTATTAAGCAGTGATCTCTCCTCCGCCTGGAATGGTTAGCTCCGTGGCTCCCGCCATATCTGCCTCTCCCCAGCAGCACCGGAATTTTCTGACCCTCTGCCACCCCAGAGATAGGTGCTCCCTCCCCTCCTGCCTCTCTATCATCAGGTGGGCTAAATGTATCATTCATATCATTTCCATTCACCTCATCCATACCATAACCCCACCCACCCCAACCATCCCACTCATCCCAATCATCCTATACACATTATTACATCCACCCCAGTTATCCATTACTTAACACCCCCCCCAAATAATTTAATTTAAAAAGGATTAAATTAGCAATATAGTGTTCCCTCGATTTTCGCGGGTTCAAACTTCGTGAATGGCCTATACCACGGTTTTTCAAAAAATATTAATTAAAAAATACTTCATGGGTTTTTTTCTATACCACGGTTTTTCCCACCTGATGACGTCATACGTTATCGCCAAACTAATAATTTTTGCAAATAAATAACAAAAAAAAAATTGTTAATAAATAATTATGTTTATAAATGTCAGGAACACTAAGTGTCTTATTCAATGGTGAGTACCAGTAATAATGGTGAGTAAATGGTTGTTAAGGGAATGGGAAATGGTAATTTAGGGGTTTAAAGTGTTAACGAATGGCTTGTGATATTGTTCATAGCCAAAAATGGTGTTTTTACTTCCGCATCTCTACTTCGCGGAAATTGGACTTTCGCGGACGGTCTGAGAATGCATCCCCCGTGGAAATCGAGGGAATGCTAATTAAAATACTAATAAAATACGTAACAAATATATAAAATATGCAATCTAAAATTCAAAATAATTAATATTGATAGATATAAAATCAGATCTTAGTCACTGGTCAATCATCAGTCAATCAATCAATCCAGGTATAATGTCCTCTATAGATCTTCCATACAGTCTTAGAGTCTTAAAGTCTGCTGTCTTCTACAATCTTCCCCCTAGGGGGCGCAGGTCTTCTATGATCTTATGTAGTAATTAAGAATTGGAATAAGATGGGGGGGGGGATATTTAGTTGTTCTAATGTCAGCCAGCACCTACTCTACGGGGCACTCATACTGGTCGTCTGTCTCCTTCATCCCACTCATATACTTTAATTATCAGATTTAGTGTCAAAAGGAGGGGGGGTTCAGGCTTCCAATTTTGAGCATATATAAGTCTAGCTGTCATTTTTAGGTATAGTATCAGGTGTCTGTTATCCTTGGTGATTTTGTGCCTAATAATCCGCAATAAAAAAAGTTCTGGTCTTAGTGGGATTTTCCCTCCCCCTATAATTTGTTCAAGGTTATCCCTCACTTTCCTCCAAAATTTCTTAACCACTGGGCACTTCCACCACATATGGAAATATGTTCCTGGCTTCTCCTTACATTTCCAACATTTCGGTGAAAGTCTAGGGTACATTTTAGCTAATCAGGCCAGCGGTAGATGCCACGTGTAAAACATTTTATATACATTTTCCTTGTATGGTACTGAAAATATTAGTTTATAATTGGACGTCCATAACTTTCCCCACTCATCTAAATTTATAGTGTATCCAGAATTTTGGGCCCATGCTACAATGGTGCCCTTAACTTCTTCCTCCATTAATTTCTGTTGTACGAGATATTTATATATTTTGGAGATTAATTTTTCATCGGATCCTAAGTATTTTATCTAAGTTATTTATTTTTCAAAATCCCTGTTTATTTCTGTCTTCATTGTACCTTGATTTAATCTGAAAATAATGAATCCAATCTATGATAACCCCTTTTTGTTGTAATTACTGGCTGTAAGGGACAATTTTATTGGCAGTTTGAGTTCAAGCTGTGAGGGACAATGTTATTGGCAGTTTCTGTTCAAGCACAGACCACTCAGAGATTAGGCTGGGATGGGACTAGACTGGGAAGGATAAAAAGGAGAGAAAAGCCATTTTAAATTGCACTTTCAGATCACAGAGAAGGAGGAGAGAAATGTAGTGCTTTTTAAGAAATTTTCCATTTTTTGAATTCACAGAGCTTGGGCAGATATTGCTGGCTGTAAGGGACAATTTTATTGGCAGTTTGAGTTCAAGCTGTAAAGGACAATTTTATTGGCAGTTTGTGTTCAAGCACAGACCAGTCACAGATTAGGCTGGGGTGGGACTAGACTGGGAAGGATAAAAAGGAGGGAAAAGCCATTTTTTAATATAATAAACTTTATTAATTTTTCATTAAAAAGATAAAACTGACAAACATACATTTAACATAAAATTGGCGTTGCAATTCCCCCACTTATTCTAGAAGTCAAATTTCCATACAGAAAAAAGAATACCTTATTACTACTTTAAATCAACTTATTACTTTAAATGAAAAGAAGAAATTGTGTTTAACCTTGTGTAAAAAACCCTTCATATATAAACTAAGTAGAACACAAAATTTAAGTCATAACCATACTTCTATGTTTCTCATATAAGTTTTACATTTACTTCTTCTTCTTATCTATCCATATATACACTTTATTCCAAATCACATAAAATTCTGATTCCTCTTGGTCTTTTAACCGTCTTGTTATCATATCCATTTCAGCGCAATCTAATATTTTCTTAATAACCTCTTCCTATTTGGGAATATTTTCCCCTTTCCAATTTTGCGCATATACTATCCTGGCCACTGTCAAAATATGAATGACTAAATGTAGAATTTCTTTTTTATATTTCTGTTTGATTATACCCAATAAGTAAAATTCCAGGGTTTTTTCTATCTCTTGCATTACTATTTCTTTTATTATTTTCTATCATTTTCCAGTAAAGCTTAACCTTACTACACATCCACCATTGATGATAATAGGAACCTATTTCTTTCTTACATTTCCAACATAATGGAGATGTGTTAGGGAACATTTTTGCTATTCTACTCAGTGGGAGATACCACCTATAGAACATCTTAATTTGATTTTCCAATTTGAGATCCAGACATTTTCCCATGTATCTATATCAATTTCTCTACCTATGTTTTTACACCAGCTTATCATATTGTCCTTTAAGGTTAAGTCTATCTTTTTATGTCCAATCATATATTTATATGCTTTCCCTATTAATTTAGTCTGGTTTGTGATTAATAAATTACCTAATTTTTTTTTACTCTTATTAAAGACGTATACCTTACTGTCTCTTTGGAATCTAGACTGGATCTGGATATATTGCCACCAATCAATTCTAATCCCTTCTTCCTGTAATTTTTTTCTTGATTTTAATTTCATTTGATCATCTAATAATTCTTTGTATCTTATTATTTTCATTTCCTGTATCGAATTGTGATGAGTTATTGCTTCTAATGGGGAAAAATCCAATCAGGGATAGTTAAAAAATGATTTTTTTTTACATCTTTCCAAACTTTCAATAAATACTTTCTTATTGTATGTCTTTTAAAATATGTATGTATTTATCCTTATACCATATGAAGGCATGCCAAACAAGCAAAAGGTCATGTCCTTCCAATTTTAATGTTCTTTTATCTTCTAATGCTATCCAATCTCTAATCCATATTAGGGCGGCCACCTGACAATATAACTTCCAATTTGGTAAAGCGAATCCTCCCTGTTCCTTGATATCTTCTAAAATATTTATCTTTATTCTTGCTTTTTTCCCTTGCCATAGAAATTTTCTAACTATCATTGTTAAATTTTTTTAAAATTCCCCCCCTGGATTTATTGGTATCACCTGAAACAAAAATAAAATCTTAGATAAAATGTTCATCTTAATAGAGGCAATTCTCCCCATAAAAGATATTTTTAAATTGTTCCATATTTCTAAGTGTTTTTTAATTTCTTCAATTAGTTTCATATAATTATCATTTTTTAAAGATATGGTTTTTGATGTTATCCATATTCCCAAGTACTTAACTTTCTTGACTATTTTCATACCTGTGATGTTTTCAAGTTTGCTTTCTTGAAATTCTGTCATGTTTTTAACTATAAATTGTGTTTTGCTCTTATTTATTTTTAACCCTGCGACTTTTCCATACTGTTCTATCGTCTGTATCAACTTTGGAACTGCTGTTATCAGATCCACTGTAATAAAAGTCAAGTCATCTCAAATGCTTGAACTTTATATATTTCCTTCCCAATGGTCAAACTGTTTATTTTTGGATCTGCTCTTATTTTTATCAATAAAACTTCCAAAGATAAAATAAACAGTAAAGGCGAAATCGGACAGCCTTGTCGAACTCCTTTGAATATTTCAAATGTTTCTAGTTGCTCATTATTTAATATAATTTTTGTCGATTGTTTTGAATATATTGCATCAATCAAATTTACAAATTTTGTACCAAATGTCATTTTGTTTAGTTGCATTTTTATAAAAATCCAATTTACATTGTCAAACGTTTTTTTGGCATCGAGGAACATTAACGACACTGCCTTTCCAAAGTGTTGTTCATAATATTCTAATGTATTAATAATCGTTCTAAGATTATTTTTAATTTGTCTACCTGGTAAGAACCCGTTTTGATCTTGATGTATTTTCTCATTCAAAACCTTTTAAGTCTGTCTGCATAAATAGAAGTAAATATTTTATAATCTACATTTAATAATTATATAGGTCTAGAATTCTTTATCTTTTCCTTAGCTGTTCCTGATTTATGGATTAAGGTTATTAAAGATTCTGACCATGATTTAGGAATTTTGCCATCCATTCTACTTTCATTAAAAATTTCTAACATGTTATTTGTTATTACTTCACTATCTATTTTATACCATTCTGCCGGTATGGCATCAGGCCCAGTTGCTTTATTGTTTTTTTGCTTTTTAATAGTTCTTTGTAGTTCCTCGATTGCTATTGGACTATCCAAGCTTTCCTGTTCTTCCGTCAATTGTGGTAGTTTTAAAAGTTCTAAGTAATTAAAAATTTCTTCTTCATTAATGTCCTCTTTTTTATATAGTTCTTTATAAAATTCTTGTACTATTTTTGCTTTCTCATCTATGTTGTATTTTATCATTCCATTTTCATCTTCTAACTCTTTAATTATTTTTGATTGTCTATGTTTCCTTAATGTATGCGCGAGCCATCTTCCTGGCTTATTGGAACAAACTTCCAGCAGACGTGGTAGATAAATCCACAGTAACTGAATTTAAACATGCCTGGGATAAACATATATCCATCCTAAGATAAAATACAGAAAATAGTATAAGGGCAGACTAGATGGACCATGAGGTCTTTTTCTGCCGTCAGACTTTTATGTTTCTATGTTTCTATTAGCATGTTCAAAATAATGTTGTTTAGCTCTTTTTATCTTTTCCGCTATTTGACTTTGCTCTATAATTTTAATTTTATGTCTAACCATTTCTCTCTTTCCCTTAATCTCCTTATTCTTGGCATTATGTTGCGATAAAATCTCTAATTGTTTTAATTCAATAATTAATTGTTCATATTTTATCTTTTTCTCTTTATTTACCTTCGCTGTATAAGAGATTGTTAATCCTCTAATATACGCCTTTGCAGTGTCCCATAGATTTTGAGGGGAAGTTTCTGAATTTTTATTTATTTCAAAAAAATCCTTAATTCTTTTTGTATCCATTCCTTATATTGTAGATCTCTTATAATATTTATATTCATCTGCCAATTTAAATATTTCTTATTGCTTTTCAAATATACCACTAAAGGATTGTGATCAATCCATGTATTTGTTTCTATCCCGATCTCTTTCATTTGTTCTAAAGTTATTTTTGAAGCCCACGCCATATCTATTCTTGTCCAAATTTTATAGGGGTTTGAATAAAAAGTATACTGTCTAGTTTGGGGATGTCTTTCCCTCCAAATATCATTTAATAATAGCTCAGATTTCATTCTATGAAAGGTAGTTGGTAATATATTTTTCTTTTTTTTCTTCCCCCCCCCCAATGGTCTAATGATCTGTTAGAAATTGCATTGAAATCACCAATTATAATCATATTTTCAATATTTAGTTCATTTATTTTTTTGATGCAATTGCTTATAAAATGTCATTTGGTTTTCATTGGGAGCATAAATAGAGACAATGACAAGTGGTTTGGGCTCTATATTTATCTGCACAATTAATATTCTACCCTCTTGATCGGCATACAATTGTTTAGAGTTTATGGAGTTTTCAACATATACAGCTATACCTCTTTTTCTTTGGTTTGCCAATGCAGCATACATGTTTCCTTTTTCTCGGTTCATTTAAACCATTTTCATTTACAGAAAAGATTTTCAAATCTTTTGACATAGTTATTTGTAGTATTTTTTGGTGTCTTTAGATTCACGCTGTGGTTGTTTTCTTCTCGCACCTGATTCCTCCTCTCCCCCGGGCAATGTTGCCTAGGTCATCTTCCTTTTTTTTCTAGCACTTTTTTCATTGGTTGTTCAAATTTGCGTATTCCACTGGTTTCATAAAAATGTCTTGCATCTTCCAAATTTTCTATTTTATATCTTTGTGATTGCCAGTAAAGTGAGAGTCCTTCTGGGATAAGCCAGCAAAAGGTTATATTTTCTTTGATCAAAATTTTAGTCAAAAAATAGTAGTCCCTTCTGCTTTCTCTTACTCTTCTTGGAACTTGTTTCAATATTGTAATTTCTTTTCCTTTATCTTGTAGTTTTTCATTTCTTATCCATTTCAAAATATCATCTCTTATGGTTCTCCTAACAAATTTGATATGAACTTCTCTTGGTAGATTATGCCTGCGTACATAGCTAGTTTGTACTCTGAAAACTTCATTGATTTCTTTTGTTAGTTCCGTAGGATCCATCTGAAGGATTCCTCCAATTAATTCTGCCATTTTTGCTTGCAGATCTTCGTCTTTTTCTTCTGTTATGTTCTGGAATCTTAGGCCGTAAGATGCTTGTTGTATTTCAAGATGTGTAATTGATTCGTCGTATCTTTTATTCACAGAGTCCGATCTGTCTTCAAAGTAGTCCATTCTTTGTTCTAGTTTTCCAGTTTTTTCTTCTACTGCCTTTATTCTTGGTTCACTTTCTTTCAAGGTCTGTTGTATTTCTTTCATCTGCTCCTTCATCTCTCTAGTATCAGCTTTTAGTTCTCCTATTTCAGCCTTCAGTCCTTCGCGTTGTTGATTTGCATCATCTTGGGATTTTAGCATAAAGTCTTTCATTGCATTCAGTGTCTCCTGTATTGTTTGTAGAGTAGGTTGCATTTGTGTTTTTTCTTTCTCTTTTTCTTTAGCTGACATAGTTGCAGAGATACTTTGGTGTACAGGAGATGGCTGAGGTGATACTTGAGGTGATGTAGCTGAGGTTAAAGTTTGTTTTTTGATGGTTTTTGTGTATGTGGATGTACTGGACATCCTAATTAATTCTTGAGTGATAATCTTCTGCAGTCGCCCTTTGCTTTTCTATTAATTAGTTTTTTTGTTTTATTGACTTATTTTATGCTTTTGTACTTTTCTCTTCTTTTTTTTCTTCCCCTCTCCTTTTCTCCCCCCCTCTTTTTTTAAAAAAAGGAATAAAACTCCAATAAACTTCAATACTCTCCAACTTTGCTACTTATATTTACTGTTTATATTTAATATGAAAAGTACCCAAATTTCTAAGTATCACAAGTATATGTGTATATTGCCTCCTTTACTTCTACTCAGTCCACTTAATATTCCTTATACTTTATCAATGCAAAAATATATATACTTAACCCTATTTCAAAAATTTTCAATCTATTTTAAAATAACAATATATCATATACAATTTCAAATCAATATATCAATGTATCTAAGAAAAAACAAACTTAATTTTAATTGTAATTTTCACACTTACATAAAAATTCTTTAATCAATTAATTAAATAAAAAATCTTATTTATCAATATAAAAATTACAATAGTGAAATTACTAAATATCAGAAAAATAGACCGGGAGAGAAGGAGAAAATAACCAAAAATATGAAAGAAAGAGAATATTTTATCAACAACTTATCAAAAAGAAAGGCAAAAGTTGCTTATACTGTATTGCTATTTCATATATATAAAAAAAAAGAAAAGAAAAATTCTTATATCTTTGCAAACCTAATTACTTACTAATGATTTCTTATTGTTATTTTTACACTTAAAAACACCACACCAGGGGAGGGAGGGGAGGAGCAGGAAAGGTTTAACAGTTCATTATTTCAATTAATTGTGTTTAAAATATCTGTTAATATTTCAATTTCTAAGGAAGAAAAAGGAGAGAAGAAAAGGAACAACAACAAAAAAGGAAAAGAAAAAGAAAACAAAGAAATACACAAGGGGAAGACAAATAATATACTTATATTGCTCAGTCAAATACGTAGATCCTTTGTTGATTGGAGTTCTAAAAACGTCCTAATTTTTAATGGTTCTTTTGTAATTATTTCTCAAGGTTGCAAATAGTTCTAAAGGTAAAATTAATCCAAATTTATGTTTAATTCAGTGTTCCAATAATAAGTCCAAATCTAATTCAAACACGATGCCGAGATCCAAAATCCAAGGTTCAATATTTAATCCAAAGGTGTCGAGAGAAGAAAATTAATTTTAATTCAGTTCAGTTCCAAACGTAATTCTTAGAGTAAATCCTCAAAACGACAAAGGAAAGGACCAAGTAAAAGTTCCTCTTTGCAGCAGGTTTAGCAAACAAAGCCAAGAATCCAGAAAACAGCAAATCCAATCAAAGTCACTCCAGCAGTACAAATCTTCTTATTTTAAATCACCAGTCGCAGATATCACGTAATTCATTCAAATGTTGGATTATTTGTTAATTTATTTCATTTTTTAAAAATAAATGTCGACAACAAAGCAAAAAATAATCCCTCTGCAGATAGAAAATAGTGCCCAGGATTTGACGTTATTTTGAACTTAATAAAATCCAATTCTTCATTAAAGTCTTTGTTAAATAATATTGCCTAATATCTTCTTCCAAATTATACTTTTATATCCAATCTCATTCAACTCAAGTCTAATTTTAAAAATTTAATTCAAAACAGAAAGAGAGAGAAAGTAGTTCCGGCCGTCTATTCTTTTCAAGCCCCTGGATATGAATTTTCCCCTCAAACTTTCTTTTTCGCCTTATTATTTTAAAAAGTTCAATTTACGCTGGTCTTCCAAGTTTGTCAAATAGTAATAAAGTTATACCTTGAAATCTTCTTTTCTCTTTTGTATTCTCCTTCTGCTTTCGCTGTTCTTTCACAGTTTTTGGTTCTTCTTCTTGTTATTTTCTTACTTCCCACTGGTTTGGGTGGATCACAAATGGCCGAGCCCTTTGTGGATTGAGGGTCGGTTCACCTTTTCCAGAGCTGCTTTGGCGACAGCTCCTCGGGTGCAGGGAAGCCCCCTGTTCTAGGAACAGGCCATCCGGACCCGAACCGACTGCAAAAAGCGACCTCTAGAGAGGTTAAAGAGGTCTCGGGGACAGAGCCCTGCCCCGGAGCCTCCGCTGTGATCCCGGACCAGACCGGAAGTCGGGAAAAGCCATTTTAAATTGCACTTTCAGATCACAGAGAAGGAGGAGAGAAAGGTAGTGCTTTTTAAGACATCATATAACTATAAACCAAAATCAGCAAAGTTTGGTAGCAATAGGGGTTGTTGATTTTCTTGCTAAGTACTTGTATTTCAATACATTGTTAAGATGACTGGCTTGGTGCAGTTTTTGGCTGTTGTGTTCCGTAGTACCTTGTGGAACTTGGGGTGCTGCCCTCTTTGCATAAGGACATCTAGTTTATATGGTGAGATCTCTAGATTGCAGTCCTAAGTTTGTAGCTTGCAGTCAGAAGTGGAAAGATTGTCCCAGCCATGTGCTGTAATGCAGCCATGTGTGCAGCCTCTACTTCCACAGCTCCCCCCGAGGAGGGCTGTGTGGACAACTGTTGGTTCAGGAAGATTACGTGCAGTGGAGCAAAAACATAGCAATTTTGGTCTCTCTGTATCAAATTCCTATAATGTTCTTGCGGATTTAAATAGTAAGGATGTTGTGGATATTAGCAAGGCCCCTCAGGCAAAGAATGAGGGGATGTTCAAAGGGGAAGTTGTTGTAAGTGAGGTGCATAGTGTCACCAAACTGCCAAGTGCAGTTAGTAGAAATAAAAAGAGGACACATTTTGTTGTAGGTGACTCGACTGTTAAGAGGTGTTGATTTGGGACAGAGTAAGGATGTGGTGAAGCTGATGAGGTGTCTCCCAGGGGCCACTGCCAGCAGGGACAGGAGGCGGATTACAAACATTGTCAAGGCTGTGAGTAAAGGTAATAACGTTGATGTGGTGGTGCATCTTGGCACAAATGATTTGTCCCAGATAAATGTTAATGTAGTAAAAAGAGATTTTCAATGTCTAAATGTGGAGCTGGGTAAAATAACTGATTCAGTGACTTTCTCAGAGGTGTACCGGTTTGTGGCCAGGAGGATAAAACAACTTGTATCAGAGAGTTTAATGTGTGGTTAAAGCAGTGGTGTAAAGCTGAAGGTTTTGGCTATGTAAGTCATGATGTCAGTAGGTGGTCTAATAGGGAGTTGTTTAAGAGGGATGGTTTGCATCCATCATACAGAGGTACCCAGGTGCTTGGTAAGAAGTTCAGAACTTTTTTGGGCAGGCATTTAAACTAGGTAAAGGGGACAGAGATGTAACTGATGTGGATGATTTCTGTCCCCGACTAATAAGGATAAATCAATTTGTTGAAGTTTACAGGCAGCTGTAAATGAAATAGATGTAGTTGTTGATTATAAGGGGCAGACAAATACAGTGGTACCTCAGTTTTCGAACGCTTCTCAGTTTGAACAAATCAGTTTTCGACCAGGAAATTCGAAAAAATTTTGCCCTGAAATTCAAACAAAGATTTGCAATTCGAACATCTGAGTTGAGCCGAACGGCTTTCGTTCGGCATGGAACGGCACGTCTTGCCTGCATCATCATTAGGAGTCAATCTGTGCTTGGAAGGAGTGTGATCTGAAGGTGTGTGATCGGAGGGTGTGTTGGAGGAAGTGTTTTGCCTATTTTTCAATTACATTACTGTATTTTGCTTATTATACTTATTGGACTACTACTGTATACTTATTGGACTCTTAGACATCTGTGATCAGAGGGAGTGTGATTGGAGGGAGTGTCAGATGAAGCCTTTTTGCCTATTTTTGTATATTTTTCACTTACTGTATTTTGCCTATTATACTTATTGGACCCTTAGACATGGGTCCAAAAAACCCCAGCAGTGATAGTGCACATCAAGGAAAGAGAAAATCTGTGAAGACCACTATTGAACTCAAGAAAGAAATTATTGCCAAATATGAAAAGGGCACACGTGTCTCGGATCTTGCTGTCAAGTATGGCATGCCAAACTCAACTATCACCTGAAGAACAAAGGTGCTTTAAAGGCTGCTGATGTTGCAAAAGGTGTTACATTGATAAGTAAACAAAAGCCTTGGGTAATGGAGGAAATGGAGAAGCTGCTCCTTATATACATTAAAGAAAAAGAGTTAGCAGGTGACAGTATCAGAGAAGTTTTTATTTGTGAGAAAGCACTACAAATATACAGTGATCTTGAGAAAGAAAGGCCTGGTACAAGTAGTGAAGGTGCTTTTACCTTTAAAGCTAGCAGGGGTTGGTTTGAGAAATTTCAAATCAAAGTGGCATACATCGTGTAACTGAGCATGGAGAAGTGGCTAGTTCAAACCAGAAGGCAGCTGATAGGTTCGTCAAAAAATTTAGAGATTATGTAAGGGCAGAAGGGTTTGCTCCTCAAGCAAGTGTTCAACTGTGATGAAACTGGATTATTTTGTTGTGCATGTGCCAAAGCAAATTCTAGGTGCTCCACCTCGAGCTCTGGAGTAATTTATTATGTAAAGGGAAATCTCTCCCTTAAAAATACTATAAATCCTTCTTGAAGAACAGAAGGAAAAAGAACCCACAGACATCAAAGAGTATCTAAAGATTTACAGTTTTAAGCAGACGGAGATTCTTTCGCTAAAACGAGGGAGTGATAAAGTGAGTACAATAAATCTTAAAATGGCGGAGGGAGGGGCAGACTCAAGCCTAGTGAAAATTGAAAAAAAGCTGGATAGATTGTTGGACATTTGTTCAGGATTTGAGCAAAGATTTATTACAGTGGAGTTAACAATTGGAAATCTGGCTTCAGATGTTAAATTGATTAAAAAGGAGGTGGATTTTTCTGCTGAAAAGATTCAGAAAGTTGAAAAACAAGCGAAGGATCATGATGAATTAATTAAACGAATGAATTATAGAATCGCAAATCTGGAGGATCGTAAAAGGAGAAGAAATTTACATCTGTGTGGGTTTAGATCAGATTTTGCTTCAGGCTCAAACTTAAATGAAGCAGTAATTGATTGGATTAATAAGCAAGTCGGCTCTGATGATATAATACATGTCCATTGGGCTGCCCCACACAGAAATAGGGAGAGGCAAAGAGACATTGTTATGGCTTTGGTGAGTGAAAAAAAGCGGAGATTATTTACAAAAATACTTTGAAGAAATGAAGAAATGAAAAATGAGATGGGAGCTCAGAAAGCTGATATCAAGACGGAGATTGGTGATCTTAAAACTGAAATTGGTGAAGTTAAAGGGAGCATGAAGGAGATGGATGGAAATATGAAAGTTATACAACAGAATCTACAAGAAAATGAAAAAAGAATAAAAGTAACGGAAGATAAAGTCCACGATATAGGACAAAAGGTGGAAGAATACGAAGAATATAATTATGCAATCAACAGAGGCTTCGATGAAGCAATAACCAACCTTGAACTTCAATCCGAATCACATGGCTTGAGATTTCAAAATTTAAATGAAGAGAAGGATGAAGATTTATCTGCAAAGATGACAGAGATAATAGGAGAAATTCTACAAATGGACCCTCAAGAACTTATAAGAGAGATAGATGAAATTTATAGAGTTCAAACTGGCTACGCATGGTGACATAACTTACCAAGAGAAGTCCACATCAAGTTTTCAAGAAGAGTAATTAAAGCTGACATTTTAAAACAGGTGAGAAATCATACTTGGAAACACAAAGGGAAAGATATTACAGTTCTGAAACAAGTCCCAAAAAGGGTAAGAGAAAGCAGAAGAGAGTACTATTTTCTCACAAATGTTTTAATCAAAAAGAACATAATTTTAGATGGTTAGTACCAGAAGGACTTTCTCTGACCTGGCAAGCAATGAAAATTAAGATAGAGAGTGTGGACGAGGCAAGAGCTTTTTTTGCACAAAGTGGATTGAATAAAACTGACCAACTACAGTAAATAATTGGTCTATGAATAGAAACATATTACGAGACCCTGAATATAAAGAATGGATAGGGAAAGAATTGGAGGCCTTCTTTAAAATAAATAAAAATACTGATACTACCCTACAAAATCTCTGGGACACAACAAAGGCATATATATGTGGGCTAACAATTTCTTACATGGCAAAAAAGAATAAAGAGAAGAAGTGCAATACCAAGGGTTAGAGGATGAATTTAAAAAATTAGAATTAGAAATGCAAAAAAATGAATATGATGATAAAATTAAAAATCAGAGAGATGTATTAAAACACAAAATAAGGTTGATAGAATAAGAATCAATGGTAGAACAAATAAAAAGAGCAAAACAAGAATATTTTGAACATGCAAAGAAACCAGGAAGATGGCTGGCATATAAACTCAGGAAAGAAAGAGAAAATAAAATTATTAAAAAATTAATAGATAGTAAAGGTGTAATAAGACATAGAATAGAGGGAAAAAAGGAAATAGCATTAGAATTTTATAGGAAATTATATGAAAAAGAAGAAATAAAAAAGGCTTCATTTTCGATTATTTAAGCTCTATAGATCTACCAGCATTAATGGAAGACCAACAACAAAAATTAAACAAACCTTTTACAGAAACAGAATTACAGCAATCCATTAAAAATCAGAAAAACAACAAAGCTACTGGTCCAGATGCGATACCAACAGAATTTTATAAGTTAGATATTGAAATACCTTCCTCAAATATGTTAGAGATATTCAATCAAATAATAGTAGATGGTAAATTACCAAAAACATGGACAGAAACTTTAATAACATTAATACATAAAGCGGGAACTGAGAAGGAAAAAATTGAAAATTACAGACCAATTTCAATATAGATTACAAAATTTTTGTATCAATATTCGCCACTAGGTTTAAAAACATTATAAATGAAATAATACATGAAGACCAGAATGGATTTTTACCAGGTAGACAAATTAAAAATAATCTAAGAACAATAATAAATACCCTAGAATATTATGAACAACATCCTGAAAAACAAATGTCACTTATATTCTTAGATGCCAAAAAAGCATTTGATAATGTAGATTGGACCTTTATGAAAATACAATTAAATAAGATGAATGTGGGAACTAAATTTTTCAATATAATTGATGCCATTTATTCTAATCAATCAGCAAGAATTATAATAAATAATGAGCAATCAGAAAAATTAGAAATACAAAGAGGAGTGAGACAAGGTTGTCCAATATCCTATACCAATGTAAATAGATTTGTTTACATTGTCTTTTTATATTGTTGTTAGCCACCCTGAGTCTTCGGAGAGGGGCGGCATACAAATCTAATACAAATACAAATATCGTCATTACTATTTATTTTAACATTAGAGGTATTACTCAAAAATAAGAGCAGAAAAGGAAATAAAAGGGTTGAAGATTAAAAAAGAAACATATAAAGCTCAAGCCTTCGCTGATGACGTAGTTTTTACAATAGAGGATCCCTTAACATCAATTTTAAAGTTAATAGATTTAATAGAAGAATATGGGAAAGTTGCAGGTTTGAAAATCAACAAGGAAAAGACGCAAATACTTACAAAAAATATGACAGTTACAGACAAAGTATCTCGAAAATTTAATAAATATGAAAATAACAAAAAAGGTGAAATACCTGGGTATATGGATTACCTCTAAAGCCATATCTTTAAAAAATGATAGCTATATAAAATTGTTAGGACAAATTAAAAGGGATTTGGAAATATGGAATAATTTACAGTTATCTCTAGTTGGAAGAATCTCTACAATTAAAATGAATATCCTTCCTAAACTATTATTTCTTTTCCAAGTTATCCCAATCAATCCTGGACCAAATTTCTTTAAAGAATTAAATAGAATTAGAAAAAAAATTATATGGCAGGGTAAGAAACCAAGAATAAAACAAAGTTCATTAAAAGACCGCAAAGAGAGAGGAGGACTTGGCCTCCCTAATTGGAAGCTGTATTACCAAGCGACGGCCTTAACGTGGATAAAAGAATGGTTAACTCTTGAAAATTGAAGATTACTTAATTTAGAGGGTCATGATTTAATGCTAGGCTGGCATGCCTTCCTATGGTCTGAAAAGCTTAAAGCTCTCTCATACTTTAAAAGTAACATTATTAGGAAAGCACTAATAGATGTTTGGAACAAGATAAGGAAAAATCATTTTTTAGTAATGCCAGAGTGGATCTCATTGATAGAAGCTATTTCACATCCAAATCTTTTAAAAGATGGTAAAATATGGAAATATAGAGACCTATTGGATAATCAATTAAAATTAAGAACTAAACAAGAATTGCATGAGATAGGCGTCGACATTGACTGGTAGCAGTATGCACAGATTAATTCTAGATACCAAAAAGACGTCAGAACTTTTATTTTAAAAAAAGATAATAACATTTATTATTACTTGGATTTGTATGCCGCCCCTCTCCGGAAATTATTAATTCAAAACCAAGGGAAATTAATTGGGAAGTTATATAAATACTTAATAAACTATAAAATGATAGCCTGGATATTGAAAGATAACATGATTAGCTGGAGTAAAAATTTTGGAAAAGAATTACATTTGGAAACATGGGAAAAGGTATGGATATATAATTGGAAAATAACTAAATCAATTTCTTTTAAAGAAAACCAAATTAAGATGTTTTACAGATGGCACCTTCCAACATACAGGATTTCAAAGATGTTCCCAAATACTTCTCCTATTTGTTGGAAATGTAAAAAAGAAATTGGTACATACTTTCACACATGGTGGATCTGCCCTAAAGCTAAGATCTATTGGAACAAGGTAGAAAAATGATTAAAGGAAATAACGAATAAGGAGATTAAAAAGACCCCAGAATTCTTCCTACTAGGCATCAGTGATACCAAATACAAAAAAGAAATATATCATTTAATAATTCATATATTAGTAGCGGCAAGAATTACATTTGCGCAAAAATGGAAAGAAAAGGAAATACCAAAAGACAAAGATGTTTTTAAGAAAATTATGGAATGTGCAGAATTAGATATGATGATGAGACGGTTAAATAATCAAATGGAAACAGAGTTTTATAAAACTTGGGAGAAAGTGTATAATTGGGGGAATGTAGAAAAAGATTATTAACAATATACAAATAAATTATACAAAATTTAAATTTATTAAATTGTACAAGTCTTTGAAAAGTTCTGCCAGCCTTAAACAAGATGGGAATGAGATAACAGTTCTGAGGGATCTCTCTTGGGAAACCTTGAGAGTAAGAGCTGCCTTACGCCCAATTTCAAGCCATTTATATCAAAGTGGAAAAAGGTTTACTTGGGGGTTTCCAGCTGCTATTTTGGTGTTGCAAGAAAATAAAATGTACACGGCTTGCACATTGGAGGAGGGAAAGGCATTATTGGATCAACTGGGGATCAGGTTTGAAGAAGCTGGAGCACAAGGAACTATGGGTGAGACAAAAGAAGCAGAAGAAGGAGAATATTTTTTTGATGGTCGTAGTACCCCAGATAAGGAGGAAAGACAAAGAAAAGATCAGCTGAAGGAGTTAACCGGACAGGTAGAAGCCATTAGAAGAGAGCAGAGAAAAACACGAGCTCAGCGTGAGAAGAAAGCTAAAAAGTGACCTTGTTGGTTCTGCTTGTCTTTTTGTATTTTTTCTTGGAGATGTTTTGGATTCTTGTGTATCTGTTATTCTGTGGGGGAGGTTTAAGGGAGAAGAAAGGGTTAAAGAAGTTAAAGAAGGAATTATCTAAAGGAGAAAGGAGGGTGGGAGGGGAATATTTCTCTTTTATTACAATTAAAAGTGGTTGAAAATGGAGCTCAGTAGTGTGGGAACTCAATCAAGAGAATGTGCCTCATAACTGGACAAGGGTTTTTCTTGTCCTCCCCCCTCTTGGTGGGGGGAGCACGGGGGGAGGCACATTGGGGGGGTGATAGGGGTAAGGAAGGGGGGGGAATTAAACCAAGGGCAAAACAAGAGGGGAAAAGGATTATCTTGGTATATTATGATGGAGTGTAAGATAATAGTTTTAAATGTGAATGGTTTAGGATCAGATTTGAAACGTTTTAGGATATTAAGGATGGCTAAGCAACATAAGGTGGATATTATGATTTTGACAGAAACATATAAAAGACGGGGAGGAAGGGATAAATTGATTAATGATGGAAATTGGAAATGGGTATATATGAATCTAGACGAACGCAAAATAGTAAAGGTATGGCGATTCTTATTCCTCAGAGGGTTCCTTTCGAAGAGGTTGGAGTTCAGAAAGATAGAGAAGGAAGGTGGATATTTGTTAAAGGGAAAATTAATCAAAAGATTAGATTAGATTACATTAGATTAGATTTATTGGATTTATATGCCGCCCCTCTCCGCAAACTCAGGGCGGCTCACAACAATAGTAAAAACAGTACATAGTGACAAAATCCAATACCCACCAATCCAATTACAATTTTAAGTTAAGAAATTCATAAAACAATCCCAATATATATAAAAACAAGCACACAATCAATCAAATGACAAAACAACATGGACAAGGGGGAGTTGTTTTAGTTCCCCCAAGCCTGACGGCAGAGGTGGGTTTTAACAAGTTTACGAAAGGCAGTGAGGGTGGGGGCAATCCTAATCTCAGGGGGGAGCTGGTTCCAGAGGGTCGGAGCCACCACAGAGAAGGCTCTTCCTCTGGGTCCCGCCAGACAACATTGTTTAGTCGACGGGACCCGAAGAAGGCCGACTCTGTGGGACCTAACCGGTCGCTGGAATTCGTGCAGCAGAAGGCGGTCCCGAAGATATTCTGGTCCGGTGCCATGAAGGGCTTTTATAGGTCATAAACAACACTTTGAATTGTGACCAGAAACTGATCAGGAACCAATGCAGACTGCGGAGTGTTGGAGTAATATGGGCATACTTAGAGAAGCCCATAATTGCTCTCGCAGCTGCATTCTGCACGATCTGAAGTTTCCGAACACTTTTCAAAGGTAGCCCCATGTAGAGAGCGTTACAGTAGTCGAGCCTCGAGGTGATGAGGGCATGAGTGACTGTGAGTAATGACTCCCGGTCCAAATAGGGCCGCAACTGGCGCACCAGGCGAACCTGGGCAAACGCCCCCCTCGCCACAGCTGAAAGGTGTTTGTCTAATGTGAGCTGTGGATCGAGGAGGACGCCCAAGTTGCGGACCCTCTCTGAGAGGGTCAATAATTCCCCCCCCAGGGTAATGGACGGACAGATAGAATTGTCTTTGGGAGGCAAAACCCACAGCCACTCCGTCTTGTCTGGGTTGAGTCTTAGTTTGTTGACACCCATCCAGGCCCCAACAGCCTTCAGGCACCGGCTGGAGTTGACATTAGCAGCAATTTATGCCCAAATGCGAAAACAAAACAATTTATAATAACTACTAAGAGGAAGTTAGACAACTTTATGGAGGGCTCAACTTTTTTGGCAGGAGATTTTAATATGCAATTAACAAATGGGACTGGAAACAGTAGGATGTTACATTTAAACAGACTTAATATGGTGAGTCTTCATGCAGATATTTCAAACTGAAGTACATATTATTCAGCAAGATATACATTTAGCTGCATAGATTATATATTAATGAATAGGGGGGGGCAGTATACAAGTTAAAAAAGTAAATATTAAAAGTATTTGGTTATCAAATCATGCCCCATTCTTGGCAGAATTGAAAATAGGTCAGTAACGCAATCAAAGAATTTGGAGATATAATGCAGTCGTAACTGTTGGTGAACAAGATAAAGATAAATTGCAAACAGAGTTATGTGAATATTTTAGAATTAATGATGTGGGTGGTATTAAACAATCGATTGTGTGGGATGCATGTAAGGCCTTTATAAGGGGACAATGTATATGTATGGAAGCCAATATTAGGAAGAGGTGGTGTAGAGAAAAGGAAATGAAGATAAGGGAAATAGATTTGATACAAGAGCAGTTAAGATTAACTAAAAGTAGAGATTGGAATAGTTTATTGAAATTGAAAAAGAAACAATTGATGGTGTATTATGAGATCCAATGGAACAAGATGAGAATGACGATGCGACAAAAAATACTGAGCTGTGGGACAAAATCAGTGCAGCAAATGGCCAGATATTTGAAGAAGAGGAAAGAAAAATCATGTATTTTAGCATTGAGAGACTCTAGTGGATATGGCAAAGAGCAGCTAGATATGGTAAAGAGCAGCTAGAGAAGATAATGGGGAAATATTATGAAGATTTGTATAAAGAGGAGCAGGTTAATATAGGAGTCCTCAATGTTGGGAAAATAGTAAGTGAAGAAGATAAACAAATATTGAATGCAGAAATTACACAAGATGAAATTGCTAGAGTAATTAAAGGGTTAAAGCAAGCCAAAGCACCACGCCCGGATGGGTTTACAGGGGAATTTTATAAAACTTATAGGAATGTATTGCTGCCACATTTGGGGAAACTGTTTAATAATATATTGTTAAATCGTGATATCCCACAGCCATGGAAGCTTTCAGAGATTGTTACTATAACAAAGATGGGTCGAGATTTAAGACAGCCTGGGTCCTACCTCCTACCAGTTTGGCAAATCAAGATTATAAAATATTTATGAAAATATTGGCAAATGGACTAGAAAATATTTTACCAAAAATAATTGAAGAGGATCAATATGGATTTGTGAAGGGAAGGAAAATAAACGAACCAATTAGAAATGTAATGAATGTGATGCACCATGCTACCGTCACTAAAAGGAAATTTGGAGTTTTGAAATTAGATGTGTATAAAGCTTTTGATAAAGTTAACTATAGCTATTTATATAAATTATGTAAGGAACTAAATATGGCAGATAAATTTTGTGAAACTATAAAAGAGATTTATAAAGGGAATGAAGCGTATATAAGAGTGAATGGACAAAGAACACAGAGAATTAAAATATTAAACGGCACCAAGCAGGGATGTCCTTTATCTCCAAAATTATTTGTAATAGCAATAGAGATCTTAGCTAAAAAGATAAGACAAGATAACACCTGGGCAGGATATAGAATAGGGGAATTAGAAATGAAAATAAATTTATTTTCAGGTGATGCAATTATATTGACCCAGACCCCGATGGAGATGATTAAAGATATAAGAAATATTTTACAAGAATTTAAACAGGAATCGGGACTGTCGGTTAATATGGAAAAATCAGAGATTATGTGTTTAAATACAGGTCCAAGAGAGCAGATAGAAATTAGGAAAAAATCAGGGTTGAAATTAGGACTAAACAAAATCAAATATTTGGGAATTTGGTTATTGAGAAACCCAGTGAAAACTGAGGAGGCGAATTATAGATTAATATGGAGGAAAATGTTGAAACAGATGAGGAGCTGGAAAGAGAAAAAGTTAAGGAGAATCTCTAAAATAAGAGCTTTAAAAATGATGATAGTTCCCAAAATGATGTACCTATTTCAGGTGCTGTCAGGGGGGCTATCAACATTTAAGTTGAAAGAGTGGGACAAAAAACTTAATTACTGGATTGAAGAAGAGACCAAGAGTAAGGAAAAAGTGGTTAATTGCAAATGAAAAAGAGGGGGGATGGGGAGTTCCTTGTTTGAAGCTGTATAGGGAAACTTTTCAAATGGAAAGATTCATGGAGTTGCAACTATGTGAAAACAAATGGGTGAAATTGGAAAAACAGATAAACGGGATGAAGAATAGAGAATTAATTTTTATAAAGTGGAATAGGAGCAACTTAGGTAAATTAATAGGTCCCATGAAAGGGTCTATGGAAATTTGGGGAAAATGGCAGGGGAAAATAGGATTATATAAATCTAAACTGTCATCGCTTTATGTAATAAATAGAGATAATGAAACAAATTTGAATTATAACAGAGTTGAAGGGAATAGGGATAACCAAGATAGAACAGTTATACGAGAAGGACGGCAGGCCAAGTAGAAATTGTATAGAATGGTGGTTAGGTAAGGAAAGATGGCTACAAATAAATGCAATACGTAAATATCTTAATGAAAGGGAGAATAAAGAAGTAGTATTGAGGGAGAATACAGGGTTGGAGAAAATAATAAGAGAAAAAAGTGAGGATATAAAGGTGCAAGCAACCAATATATATAAGCTGTTAGTGCAATCAGACGGGGACACGATTCAAGGATTGACTAAATGGTGGCAAAATGAGATACAAGTAGAGGTACAAGAGATGCAAGATATAGTAGAAAATATAAGGAAAATTAAGAATACAAGAATGAGGGAAATGAGAAGGAAAATATTACATAAGTGGTATTATACTCCCGTTCAACTCGCACACTTTCAGCAGAAGGTTAGGGGTAATTGTTGGCATGGCTGTCAATATAAAGGAGTGTTTATACATATGATTTGGGAATGCCCCATAGTGCAGGAATTTTGGCAAAAAGTGCAAGAGGACATTAATAGAATTTTAAATATACAATGGACAATCACTAAGGAAATGGCAGTATTAGTTAAAAGCAATGCGATGGGAGAATTTAGAGAAATAAAACAAGCAGCAATAGAAAGCACTCAGGCGGTAATAGTTTTGGGTTGGAAGGATGCGACAAAACGGACAATGCAAAATTGGTACAGGTACATGGTGGACCATATTCAATTTGAAATGATGAATAAAAGGATAAATTTGGATAATGAAACTGAATTGAAGCAACTGATGGGACGGTGGGACAAAGTAAGAAGATATATGATGAGTAGAATCCGAGACCAAGCTACAAGAAATAAATTGGAATCACTCTATAATATGTAAATAGATAATTTGCTCTTGGCTTACAATGGGTTATATAAGAAGCACCCCCGATACGGTGGTGGGTTATGTGTGTGTGTCAGGGTGGTGGGCATTTTTCACCATGCACTGTTTTATGTTGTGTGAATATTAAACTTGTTAAAAATCAATAAAAATATTTTTTTAAAAAAAACTGGATTATTCTGGGGGAAAAATGCCAGCCAATACATACATAACAAAAGAGGAAAAATCACTGCCAGGGCACAAGCCTATGAAAGGCAGGCTCGTTCTTTGGTTGTGTGCAAATGCAAGTAGTGATTGCAAGGTAACCCTTGCTTGTTTATCATTCCGACAATCCCCGGCCCTTCAAAAGGCACAATGTAATGAAAAGTAAATTGGGTGTGATGTGGCGGTCAAACACAAAAGCTTGGGTTATCCAACAATTTTTCACAGAGTGGGTGCGTGAAGTTTTTGCCCCTCGAGTGAAAGAATACCTAACAGAAAAAAAATGCCTTTGAAATGCTTTTTGCTCATGGACAATGCCCCTGCTCTCTCTCTCTCACAAACACACACCAGCTTTAGAGGAAGACCTAGTTGATGACTATAGCTTCATCAAAGTAAATTTTTTACCTCCGAACACAACGCCTATTCTTCAGCCCATGGGCCAACAGGTCATATGTAATTTTAAGAAACTGCACTCTTCTGGAAGTGCTTTGAAGTGACAAATGACACACAGCTAACTCTGACGGAATTTTGGAAAGAACACTTCAACATCCTGAATTGTGTGAATTTAATTGACACGGCTTGGAGTAATGTCACTTATCGCACATTGAATTCAGCATGGCGAAAACTTTGGCCAGAATGTGTACTGGAAAGGAACTTTGAGGGTTTGGAACCTGAGTCAGCTCTTGTCATTGATGATGATGTTGCTGTGATATTGTGCCTATAGGAAAGGGCATGGGGCTTGAGATTCAACAAGAGGACGTCAACAAACTTGTGGAAGATCACACTACCAAATTAACCACTGAGGAATTGATGCACCTACAACAACAGCAGCAGAAGGATATGGTCGAAGAAATATCTTCTGAAGAGAAGGGAAAATATTTCAAGTGGCTTAATTCATTAAATGTGTGCTAAATGGGCACTAATAGCAAATTTTGCTGAAAAACATTACCCTGATAAAGTCGTAGCAAATAGAGCAGTGAACATTTTTAATGATAGTGTTATGTCCACTTTCAGAAAAATTTTACTAACAAGACAAAAACAACTAACAATTGACATGTTCTTCCATAACGAAAAGAGACAGGCAACTGCAGAGCAAGATTGTCCTGAGCAAAAGAGAGAGAGAGAACAGAAAAAACACCCGAAGAGAAGTTACTCCGTTTTTATGGAAGGGGACTCCCCTTCAAAACAATAACAATCCCCTCCTCCCTCCACATCCATTCCCGTATGCCATCACAACGCAGTCACAATGGTATGTAAATTGTATTTGTGGATGCCTGTCTGCCTCTTTGGGAGTCGCAAACAAAGAGGGAGGGTGGATCGCCTGTGCGTTTCGGTTCTCGACCACATTTCCGGAACGAATTGTGTTCGAGAACCGAGGTACCACTGTAATAATAATAATGTTCTTCGTGTAATGTGCATGAATGCTAGAAGTTTGAGCAACAAGCTCTGTGAGTTAATGGCCATATCTAGAAATGATTTGAATCTGGTTGCCATAACTGAGACATGGTTTAAAGACTCCAATCCATACCAGGATATACATTGTATAGGAAGGATAGAGTAAAGAGAAGGGGACGTGGAGTAGCCATTTATGTTAAGGAAAGTCTAAAAGGAACACTAATTCAAACTACATGTAAAGAGCTGGAGCTGCATGCAAACTAAAGAGGGTTCTCTCATTAGAATTGGAGTGATTTATAGGCCTCAAAGGCAATCTGATGGTGGATGAAATTACCCAAATGGCAGTAAAGAGAGATATTGTGGTTATGGGTGATTTCAACATGTCTGAAATTAACTGGAATATCCCTAGTGCCCCTACATGCAAAAGTAAGAATATAGTAGAAGCCCTTACAGGAGCAGCTTGGGAATAGCTGGTTAAGACACCGACTAGAGGGGAGAATATTCTAGATTTAGTTTTTACGGGTTTCAGAGGTTAAGGTGGGAGAAAATGTAGGTTGCAGTGATCACCTATGTTTGTGATTTGATGTAAAAACTGATTGTGAGCAATCCTATACTAAAACCAAAGTACAGTATTGGATTTCAGAAAAACAAATTTCAATGAAATGGGAGAATATTTAAATAATGAATTAAAGGGGAGGGATACAATGGCAGGAGTGAGCGCCCAGTGGACTGTATTAAAAAAGGCCATCTTAAAAGCCACTGGACTGTATGTAAGGCAAATAACTAAATGTAAAAGGGAAATTCCAGTTGTGACGTTGCACTGGTGCCAGGCGTTTCTTGATTGCTCCAAGATAGTTTTGGCTTTTTGAGTGCTTTTTGGCCACCTTACAGGCTATCGCGGACCTGTAGAGCTCACAATCCGACAGGGGAACCTTCAGCGCGTCTGGGGGGTGGCCACGGGCCCCTCAGACAGCAGGGAAACCCCCTTAGCCGACATTCAAAGAGATCGGCCTTTTGACTGATCTGGAAGCACGACGTTCCTGAGTGTTTCATGGAAGCTGCGAGAAAAACCTTAAGCAAATTTGGATTGACAGTACGAGAGAGACTGTGAGTGATCGATATTTCTGGAGGGTTAAAGAACGCAGCCCTTTTGTAGAACTGACTAATTGAGTATTTTGGGATGGTGCCAGCTTGATTAAACGGCGGCGACTGAGATCTCCTTAACTGGCAAATGGCAGCCGTGATCAAGCAATAATCTGCTGGGATAAGTGAAAGTGCAGACAAAAAATCCAACTGATGGGTTTTCGCTGGACCCCAGCTTAAGAAATTGCTGTAAGGAAGGAAACAGCATTGGACATTTAGTACAAAAGGTGAAAAGGTATTTGGAGCGTGTAGAAGGAAAGTGAAAGGTGATTGACTAACTCTGCTGGTGTCGTTTTGATTATATTTTGAAGTGGATCGAGTCGGAGGTGATTGAGATTACAAACCAAAACTCCTTTTTATTTTCCCTTCTTTCGCCTTGAAACCTCCAGCATTTACCTCTTTTTTTCCTGGAGTTTGTGGACCCCTGTGTTACTCTTTTTTCCCTTTTTTGTTTTTCTTTGGCTTTTCTTACTCTACCTGTGGATTTACCCTTTATTTTAAAAAATATATTTTTATTGATTTTTATAATATAAGAAACACACACACACAAATATAACAAGTGCTCAGTGATTGTGCCCACCACTAGACAAACGTTCGTACCCCACCACCAATCGGGAGTGTTTCTTATATAAATCGTTTTAACCCAAGAGCGAAATATTTATTTACATATTATAAAGTGATTCCAACTTGTTTCTTATAGCTTGGTCTCGGATCCTACTTGCCATATATCGTCTTACCTTGTCCCATTGCCCAATCAGTTGTCGCAATTCAGTTTCAATAGTCAAATTCATCCTTTTGTCCATAATCTCAAACTGAATGTGATCCACCATGTACCTATACCAATTTTGCATTGTCCATTTTGTCGCATCATTCCAACCTAAGACTATTACCGCCTGAGCACTTTCTATCGCTACTTGTTTTATTTCTCTGCACTCTCCCATCTAACTACTTTTAACTAATACTGCCATTTCCTTAGTAATTATCCATCTTATATTTAATATCCTATTAATATCTTCTTGCACTTTTTGCCAAAAATTCTACACTACTGGGCATTCCCATAGCATATGCATGAACACTCCTTTATCTTGGCACACATGCCAACAAATACCTTTAACATTCTGCTGAAAATGTGCAAGTTGAACGGGTGTGTAATACCACTTATGTAATATTTTCCTTCTCATTTCCCTAACTCTTGTATTCTTAGTTTTCCTTATATTCTCTACTATATTTTTCATCTCTTGCATCTCTACTTGTATCTCATTTTGCCACCGTTTAGTCAATCCCTGGATCACATCCCCGTCTGACTGCACTAACATCTTATATATATTGCTTGCTTGTGCCTTTGTACCCTCACTTTTTTCTCTTATTATGTTCTCTAACTCTATCTCCTCCTTAAATAGTGCTTCGTTATTCTCCCTTTCATTCAGATATTTACATATTGCATTTGTTTGTAGCCATCTTCCCTTACCCGATCACCATTCTATATGATTTCTACTTGGCTTCCCATCCTTCTCATATAGCTGTTCTATCTTAGTTATCTCTCTTCCCTTCAACTCTCTTATAACCCTATTTAAATTTGTTTCGTTATCTCTATTCATTACATAAAGCGATGATAGTTTTGATTTATGTAATATTTTCTCCTGCCATTTTTTCCAAATTTCCATAGTCCCTTTCATGGGACCCATTAATTTATCTAAGTAGCTCATATTCCACTTTATAAAAATTAATTCTCTATTATTAATCCTGTTTATCTGCTTTTCCAGTTTCACCCATTTATTTTCGAATAATTGCAGCTCCATTAATCTTTCAATTTGAAATGCTTTCCTATACAGCTCCAAACAAGGAACTCCCCATCCACCCTCTTCTTCATTCACTATTAACCACTTGTTCCTTATTCTTGGTCTCTTATCTTCTTCAATCCAAAAATTATTCCACTCTCTAAACCTGGATGCTGATAACCCCCCTGACAGTACCTGAAATAGGTATATGATTTTGGGAACTATCATCATTTTCAGAGCTCTTATTTTAGAGATTCTCCTTAGCTTTTTCTCTTTCAAGCTCCTCATTTATTTCAGCATTTTCATCATATTGATCTATAATTCACCTCCTCGATTTTCGCTGGGTTTCTCAATAACCAGATTCCCAGATATTTAAATTTCTTTAATCCTAACTTCAACTCTGATTCTTTCCTAATTTCTATCTGCTCTCTCGGACCTGTATTTAAACACATAATCTCTGATTTTTTTCATATTGACCGACAGTCCTGATTCCTGTTTAAACTCTTGTAAAATATTTCTTATATCTTTGATCATCTCCATCGGGGTCTGGGTCAATATAATTGCATCATCTGCAAATAAGTTTAGTTCCATTTCTAATTCCCCTATTTTATATCCTGCCCAAGTGTTATCTTGTCTTATCTTATTAGCTAATGTCTCTATTGCTATTACAAATAACATTGGAGATAAAGGACATCCCTGCTTGGTGCCATTTAGTATTTTAATTTTCTGCGTTCTTTGTCCATTCACCCTTATATATGCTTCATTCCCTTTATAAATCTCATTTATACTTTCACAAAATTTGTCCCCCCTATTTCATTCCTTACAGTTTGTATAAATAGCTATGGTTAACTTTATCAAAAGCTTTATAAACATCTAATTTCAAAATTCCCAATTTCCTTTTACTAATGGTAGCATGGTGCATCACATTTATTACATTTCTAATTGGTTCACATTTTCCTTCCCTTCACAAATCCATATTGATCCTCTTCAATTATTTTTGGTAAAATATTTTCAAGTCTATTTGCCAATATCTTCATAAATATTTTATAATCTTGATTTGCCAAGCTGATAGGATGGTAGGACCCAAGCTCTCTTAAATCTCTATCAATCTTCGGGATAGTAACAATCTCTGAAAGCTTCCATATTTGCGGGATATCATGATTTAACAATATATTATTAAACGGTTTCCACAAATGTGGCAACAATACATTCATATAAGTTTTATAAAATTCCCCTGTATACCCATCCGGGGCCGGGGCTTTGGCTTGTTTTAACCCTTTCATTACTCTAGCAATTTCATCTTGTGTAATTTCTGCTTTCAATATTTGTTCATCTTCTTCATTTACTATTATCCTAACATTGAGGACTCCTATATTAACCGGCTCCTCTTTATACAAATCCTCATAATATTTTCTCATTATCTTCTACAGCTGCTCTTTACCATATCTAACTTCTCCACTAAAGTCTCTCAGTGCTAATATACATGATTTTTCTTTCCTCTTCTTCAAATATCTTGCCATTTACTGCATTGATTTTGTCCCCCAGCTCAATGTTTTTTGTTGCATCGTCATTCTCATTGTACACCATCAGTTGTTTCCTTTTCAATTTCAATAAACTATTCCAATCCCTACTTTTAGTTAATTTTAGCTGCTCTTGTATCAAGTCTATTTCCCTTATCTTAATTTCTCTCTCTCTACCCCACCTCTTTCTAATATCTGCTTCTGTACATATATATTGTCCCCTCATATAGGCCTTACATGCATCCCACACAATTGTTTAATATCACCCACATCATTAATTCTAAAATATTCCCATAGCTGTCTGCAGTTTATCTTTATCTTGTTCACTACCAGTTACAACTGCATTATATCTCCAAATTCTTTGATTGTATTCCTGACCTATTTCCAATTTTGCCAATAGTGGGGCATGATCTGATAACCAAATACTTTTAATATCTACTTTTTAAATTTGTATATTGCCCACCCTGTTCATTAATATATAGTCAATACAACTAAATATTAAGTCTACCGTATATACTTGAGTATAAGTCGAGTTTTTTAGCCCAAAAAATGGGCTGAAAAACCTGACCTCGAGTTATACTCGGGTGACTGACAAGTCACCACAAGAGGGCGCCCACGGGAGCCTGCATCGCCTCTTCCCGGCTGAGGTAGCTTGCGCGCGAGGGGAAAAACAGCCAGTGAGGTGGGGGGAGGGATTCTTGCTTCTGTATTCACACCCCCACCACCCCCACCTCACCGGCTTTTTTCCCCTCTTGCGCACAAGCAAAGGAGCCAGCCAACCACTCGAACGCCGCGCTAGAGAGGAAAAAAGCCGGTGGGGTGGCGAGAATACAGAAGCAAGAATCCACCCCCACCCCACCTTACCGGCTTTATTCCTCTCTAGCGTGGCGTTCAAGTGGTTGGCTGGCTCCTTTGCTTGCGCGCAAGAGGGGAAAAAAGTCGCTGAGGTGGGGGGTGGATTCTTGCTTCTTAAACCGGGAGCAGTTGCCCCCTCTCCCAAAGCAATGTCCCAAAGCGGACTCCAGGAAGTGGCTGAGGGAAAGGCAGTCGTCTGCCTTTCCTTCAGCTCGAAAGAAGCGGCAACTACCCCGCCTTCCCCCAGCCACTTAACTGAGCGCTTCAAGTTAACCGGCTGGGGGAAGGTGGGGCAGTTGCCGCTTCTTTCGAGCTGAAGGAAAGGCAGACCACTGCCTTTCACTCGGCCGCTTTCTGGAGACTGCTTTGGGACATCGCTTTGGTTGCGCCTGCCTCTCCTACAGCGGAGAGAGGCGGCAAATGGCCAGCCCTTCCCCCAGCCGCTTCCTCGCATGCTTCGGATGCGCCTGCCTTTCCTACATCGAAGACAGGCGGCACCTTCTCGAAGCGCTCGGCAAAGCGGCTGGGGGAAGGGCTGGCCATTTGCCACCTCTCTCCGCTTTGGGACATCGCTTTGGTTGCACCTGTCTCTCCTACAGCGGAGACAGGCAGCAAATGGCCAGTCCTTCCCCCAGCCGCTTAGCCAAGCGCTTCGGGAAGGTGCCGCCTGTCTTCGCTGTAGGAAAGGCAGGCGCATCCGAAGCATGCGGGAAAGCGGCTGGGGGAAGGGCTGGCCATTTGCCGCCTCTCTCCGCTGTAGGATAGGCAGGCGCAACCAAAGCAATGTTCCAAAGCGGTCTCCGGGAAGCGACCGAAGGAAAGGCAGTCGTCTGCCTTTCCTTCAGCCCGAAAGAGGAGACAACTGCCCCGCCTTCCCCCAGCCGGTTAACTTGAAGCGCTCGGTTAACCGGCTGGGGGAAGGTGGGGCATTTGCCTCCTCTTTCGAGCTGAAGGAAAGGCAGACAACTGCCTTTCCCTTGGTTGCTTCCCGGAGACCGCTTTGGGACATTGCTTTGGTTGCGCCTGCCTCTCCTACAGCGGAGAGAGGCGGCAAATGGCCAGCCCTTCCCCCAGCTGCTTAGCTGAGCGCTTCGGGAAGGTGCTGCCTGTCTTCGCTGTAGGAAAGGCAGGCACATCCGAAGCGCGTGGGGAAGTGGCTGTGGGAAGCAACGATGTTCCTAAGCCGGTGAGGTGGGGGGGGTTGGCGAGAAAATAGAAGCAAGAATCCACACACACCCCTGCCTCACCAGCTTTTTCCCCCTCTCCCCGTAAGCAAAGGAGCCAGCCAACCACTCCAATGCCGCGCTAGAGGGGGAAAAAGCCGGTGAGGTGGGGGGGTGGATTCTTGCTTCTGTCTTCTCAACACCCCCCCCACACCCCACCTCTCGGGAAGAGAGCGACAGGAAAGGACGCGGTTTTCTTCTGCCGGGTCGAGGACAAAGCGGGCATTGAGGGCGGCAGGCGAGCAACTTGTCAATGGCGAGAGAAACATTTCAGCGGGGAGAAAACCCCAAGCTGAGAGTGCCTTTTAAAATCACTCTCCTCTCAGCCTCGGCAAGCTACCGAGAAGTGGGGTTTTCGGAGTGGGGAGGCAAAAATACTCAGAATGTCACCACCGAAGCATTTCTCCAAGGAGCGGGGGTCCCTAAACTTTCCTTTAACCCCAGCGGACACAAACATGGGAGTGGGTGGTCCTCGCCAGCCACCCATCTGCGGGGGCTGCCCCGCGCCAAGGCAGAATTAAATTCAACAACCAAAATATTATATTTTTAAAAAACATACTTTTTTGACAGTTTGTTTGCCTTTTAAGAGATCTGTCTGGCTGTGCCTAATGTTAACAATAAAAAGTTTTGCCAGGTGAAAAATCTTTTGCCAGATAAGCTATGGATCCCACTGAAGAAATTTTAAAGAATACTCAAAATGATTCTTCATTTGCTTTGTAACCTTAAATAAAAAAACAATACAGTATTGACTCTGTAATTTACCCGGGGAGGGGAGAGGAGGGGGCCACAGACAGAAAGGAAAGGAAGACAGACAGACAGACAGAGACCTATGACCACAATTGAGCTCAAAATTTGTTGTTAAGCAAAAGCATTGTTAAGTGAGAATCACCACATTTTACTCAATCCATGACATTTCCTACCTCTAACAGTGATGTGCAAGCTAGGGAAGTACCGGTACATCTGAAGTCATGTGTAATGTTCTAGTTATGGTTAACTGTGTGGCAGAAAGTGGACTCTGGGTTTGTTTTTCCTATTACAGTAAGTGAGGTTGAATGTACCATATATAATTTTACAAGAGCTCTATCTCTCTCTCTCTGTATATACACATACAGTTTATATAGTAGATAATGTACAGTATATTTTTGTGTGCCTGTGTGTAATATTTATTTACACATATGGCATATATACATAGAATTAAGTATATTTTGGATGTTCAGTAATAGTAAATACAGAGGGAAATTGAATCTCTTTGAGACAAGGAGAGGTCAAGTATCCTAACCCTAACCCAAACCAGCAGGAGCAGGGGATCGAGGTAAGTGCCTAGGTACTTGCATTTTTTTGCCTATACCTGCCTTGGGGGGATATATACCTGTTTACCCTCTTTTAAACTTACAGAGCTAGTTTACTGGCTTTCTTTGAAATAAATATTCTAAAACATTTAATCTACTGATGCCTCAATTGATGTAATTTTATTGGTTTCCATTTTTATAAGTTACCAGTAGCCGCTGCAATTTCCACCCTCGAGTTATACTGGGGTTTATAAATTTTCCCAGTTTTTGTGGCAAAAGTAGGCGCCTCGACTTATAGTCGGAGCGACTTATACTCAAGTATATACGGGTATTTAAATGTAACATCCTACTATTTCCAATCCCATTTGTTAATTGCATATTAAAATCTCCTGCCAAAAACGTTGTGCCCTCCATAAAGTTATCCAACTTCCTCTTTGTATTTATTATAAATTGTTTTGTTTTTGTATTCGGGGCATAAATTGCTGCCAATGTCAACTTCTTTTGATTAATTTTCCCTTTAACAAATAACCACTTTCTGAGGAGACTTCCAGGTGAGCTCAGCGGTGCCGGACACGCGAAGACATTGCTCCGTCTTCGTGGCGTCTTTTTCTTCGCCGTAGGGTGCTGATTGCCCGGCGTGGAACAGGGGGTCTCCTGGAGCCCCCAGGGTGGATCCCCGCTACCCCAGGGGGCTAGGGACTACTCCACTGCTACGACGATGAAGAATCGCATCTGGACGGCTGTCTGGGTGCGGCTATAGCAGCTGTCACGAAGGGAAGTCTGCAAGCTATAAAGAAGTCTTCAAAGAGCCAGATCGATCAAAAAGAATAAAAAGCACTACAAGGTAATTTTTTGGTATTGTCTTTAAACTGTATAAAAGATTTTAAAGTTAACGGCGAAATATAAATAAAGTGAATAACTGAAAGTGAGATCCATCCGCGTAAGAAGAGGACAGCCGGAACTACTTGCTTTTGTTAAGCCTGACTGACTTTCAAAAAAAAAAAGAGTTACAGTGATTTTTTATATTTTTCTTGATACTACTTTATTATATCTATTAGGTTTTGGCTATTATATTAATAAATAATTTGGAAGAATATATAGATTGGACTATTTTGAATGAACTGAATAAACTCCAGAATGAATAATGAATATGAACTGAACAAATAAATGAACTGAACAATTAAATTGAATAACGATCTACAAATTGTTTTTTATGAATTTTTGATAACCTGGATTTTTTGCATTTTAATCCTACTATATCCTTTTGCTAATTTTATCTGGACTTAATTTTAAGGGATTTTTTAAAAAGAAAACAATTAGGACTATTTTATCTCTTTGACATCAGAGGCGTAAGGATTTGTATCTCTATTTTTGAAGAAGAAATAGACCTATTTTACTAAAATTTGAATTTTATAAACGCTATATTAAATATTGATTTGGAGTTCTCATTTTTGGACATTGATATTAAAATAACATTGTTCTTTTTCTCTTTTAAAAGAAATTTTTTCATCTTTTACTGGTATTTTAACAATTTTGGTTTGCTTCCTTACATATATTCTCTCTGCCTTTTTTTCAGCAATATTGTTTGAAATATATTTTTATATTTTTTACTTTTTGAAAATGTTTACATATATATTTTTGAGATTAAATAACTTCATAGTTTTTTCCTTTTCCTTCTTTCTTTATAACGTTTGAATTCTCTCTTTACTTTTCCCCCTTTTTTCTTTATTAATTAATTTGAAACATAATATGTGCTAGAAATGTTATTTTTCCCCCTTCTTTACCTGTGTAGGATTTGGAAATTTCTGGCGATGTTTCGACGAGGGACCTCATCGAAACGTCGCCAGAAATTTCCAAATCCTACACGAGAAGAAACTCGAATATACCAAGACAGTCATCTATCTATCTATCTATCTATCTATCTATCTATCTATCTATCTATCTATCTATCTATCTATCTATCTATCTATACACACAGTGGTACCTCAAGATACGAACCCCTCGTCTTACGAACAACTCGAGATACGAACCCGGGGTACAGAAAAAATTTGCCTCTTCTTACGAACTTTTTTCGTGTTACGAACGCCAAACCCGAACTTCCGGGTTCGGCGTTCGGGAGGCTGCTGGGAAGCCCCCCGGCTGTTTTAAAAGGTGACAGCCGGGCGGCGGGGCTTCCCAGCAGCCTCCGAACGCAGAACCCGGAAGTTTGGGTTTGGTTCGTAACACGAAAAAAGTTCGTAAGAAGAGGCCATTTTTTTCTAAACCGTTCGGAGGCTGCTGGGAAGCCGCGCGGCTGTTTTAAAAGGTGACAGCCGGGCGGCGGGGCTTTCCAGCAGCCTCCGAACGCCAAAGGCAGAAGTTCGGGTTTGGCGTTCGGCTTCGGGAGACGGCTGGGAAGCCGCCCGGCTGTTTTAAAAGGTCACAGCCGGGCTGGGGGGCCTCCCCAGCAACCTCCCGAACCCCGAACTTTTGCCGAACTCCGGGTTCAGGGTTCGGGAGGTTGCTGCGAAGCCCCCCAGCCCGGCTGTGACCTTTTAAAACAGCCGCGTGGCTTTCCAGCAGCCTCCGAACGCCGAACGCGGAAGTTCGGGTTTGGCGTTCGGCTTCGGGAAGCTGCTGGGAAGCCGCCCGGCTGTTTTAAATGGTCACAGCCGGGCTGGGGGGCTTCTCAGCAACCTCCCAAACCTCGAACCCGGAAGTTCGGCAAAAGCTCGGGGTTCGTGAGGTTGCTGGGGAGCCCCCCAGCCCGGCTGTGACCTTTTAAAACAGCCGGGCGGCTTCCCAGCCATCTCCTGAAGCTGAACGCCAAACCCAAACTTCCGCGTTCGGAGGCTGTTGGGAAGCCCCGCCACCCGGCTGTCACCTTTTAAAACAGCCTGGGGGCTTCTCGGCGGCCTCCCGAATACCGAACCCGGAAGTTCGGGTTTGGCGTTCGGGAGGTCGCTGAGAAGCCCCCAGGCTGTTTTAAAAGGTGACAGCCGGGCGGCAGCGTTTTTTTGCGGGGGGTTTTTTTGGGTTGCACGGATTAATTGACTTTACATTGTTTCCTATGGGAAACAATGTTTCGGCTTACGAACCTTTCGGCTTACGAACCTCCCCCTGGAACCAATTAGGTTTGTAAGACGAGGTATGACTATATATATATATATGTATGTATGTATGTGTGTGTGTGTGTGTGTGTGTGTGTGTGTATATATATATATATATACATACATACATATATATATATATATATATATATATATATATATATATATATATATAAAGAATAGTCCTAAAAATGCGAGTTCCAGGTATGTGTGTGAATGATGAGGCAGCAGCCATCTCGATCACCGGAACATAGAAACTTTAATAAAACCACTTAGCTTTCGTTAGCGTGCTGCTAACTTCGTCAGAGTATTAATGGCATTTTAATACTCTGACGAAGTTAGCAGCACGCTAACGAAAGCGAAGTGGTTTTATTAAAGTTTCTATGTTCCGGTGATCGAGATGGCTGCTGCCTCATCATTCATATATATATATATATGTAGATTGTTCTGAGTTCGGGTTTTGCCCTGTGTAATATTTTGCATGTCTATGCGACGTTTCGGTGAAATCACATTCACCATCATCAGGCTGAAATTTTAAGCTTCGTGTTGCTGTAAATATGGAATTGAATAATAAGTTTTAAGAATTTTGAGATATGAAAGGTTCATACAGGGCAGAAAGCGTGACTTTGGTGACAATAACAACTCGAAAACAAACAGTTACTCCAACTCCAACGCCTACACCTAAAGTTTCTCCAACATCATCTCCATTACAACAAAGAACAATAACTACAATGTTGGCCAAGGAGAAAGAAAAAGAGAAAGAAAAGTTGCCTACAGACTCAAATTTCCAGTCCATCCAAGGTATCCAAGATTTTATGCTGAAGACACAAACTCAGACAAAAACTCAACTTGAAACCAACAAAGAGGAAATGAAAATGTACCTGGAAGAAATGAAGCAAGAAATGAGGCAAGAGATGAAAAAGATGAAAAACGAGATCAAAAAAGAAATTGGTGAACTCAAAACTGAAATAACAGAAGTAAAAGGAAACGTAGCTGAAATGGATGGGAACATAAAAGTCATACAACAAAATTTACAAGAAAGTGAAAAAAGAATAAAAGTAACAGAAGAAAAGATTCAAGCTATGGGACAAAAAGTGGAAGAATATGAAGATCACAATTATGATGCCCGTAGAGGCTTGACATAGCAATAACCAACCTCGAACTCCAATCCACATCACATGGCCTGAGATTTCAAAACATTGAAGAAGAAAGAGACGAAGACCTAGCTGCAAAAATGGCGGAAGTAATAGGAGGAATTATGCAAGTGGATCCAGCAGAACTTATAAGAGAAATTGACAAAGTTTACAGAGTCCAAACTGGAAATGCAAGATGCCATAACCTACCAAGAGAAGTACACATTAAGTTTTCAAGAAGAATAATCAAAGATGAGATACTGAGACTGACAAGAAACGAAAGTTTCCAATGCAAAGGAAAAGAAATCACGATCTTGAAACAAGTTCCGAAAAGGGTGAGAGAAAGCAGAAGAGAATATTATTTTCTTACAAGTATCTTAATTAAAAAGAATATTGTTTTTAGATGGTTGGTACCAGAAGGCCTGACTCTAACTTGGCAATCAACGAAAGTGAAAATTGAGAGTGTGGAGCAAGCAAGATCTTTTCTAGCACGCAGCAGATTGGACAGGATTGACCCACTCCGGATAGAACCAAAGAGTAGTGAAGACACGATGGGGGCCACAGGTGGAGGAGGGGAAGAAATACAGGAAGTGAAGAAGAAATAATCACAGATTTCACAAGAATTAGTTCTAGAAACGAGACTCCGAGAACCAAAAGAAGCTAAAAAAATACTACAAATAAAGATGACACATGACCTGAAATTTTTTTCAGTCAATGTAAACGGATTGAATAATCCAAAGAAAAGAAATCAAATATTAACCAAACTCACGAAACAAAAAGCGCAGATAAATATTTTACAAGAAGTCCATATTAAAATATCAAAACGAAGTTTTCTCAACAATTCAAAATTGGGGAAATTATATACTAGCCTGTCAAATCAAAAGAAAAGAGGAGTGGCAATGTATATAGATGAATTAATTGAATCTAAAGAAATATATAATGATAGGGATGGAAGGATTTTGATGGTACAATTAGAATTAGAAACAAAACCTCTTGTAATTGTCTCAATTTATGCACCAAATGATAACCAAAAACAATTGTATAAAAGATTTTCACGAAAAAATAAGCGAATTATCAATTGAAAATATGATAATAATAGGAGATTTTAATGCAATCCCAGATGATCAAATGGACTACACTGGGAAAAGAAAAGAAAAGAAAAAAAAGGTGATACTACCTGTGACATTTTGGAAAATGAGTACAGAACTATCATTAAAACATATATGGCGAGAACGCCACTTAAAAGATAAACAATATACTTTTTATTCTAACCCACATAAGACCTGGTCCAGGAGTGACATGGCTTGGGCACCAGCCCACATAATGGAACAAATCAGTAAAATAGAAATAGAAACAAACACCTGGGCAGATCATAATCCATTATCTATATACTGGAAAGGTAAAAGGAAAATAAATAATTGGTCAATGAATAGAAATATAATAAAAGATCCAGATTATAAAAAATGGATAGAAAAAGAACTAGAGATTTTTTTCAAAATAAACAAAAATAGTGACACTACTCCTCAGAATTTATGGGACAGAGCAAAGGGATATATACGCGGGCTAACAATATCTTTCATAGCAAAAAAAATAAAGAAAAGAAAATACGCTATTAAAAATTGGTGGAAGAACTCAAAAAATTATAATTATTAATGCAAAAAGAGGATAATGACGACAAAGTTAAAAATCAGAGGGAGCTAATAAGACATAGATTGATATTAATAAAACAAGAACCAATAGTAGAAAAGATAAAGAGAGCAAAACAAGAATACTTTGAACATGCGAACAAACCAGGTAGATGGTTGTCATATAAACTAAGAAAAGAGAGAGAAAATAAAATCATAAAAAACTTGATAGATTCTAAAGGTAAAATAAAACATAGAACAGAAGAGAAAAGGAAATAGCACTAGAATTTTATAGACAATTATATAAGAGAGAAGAAATAAACGAGGACTTAATTTTTGAATATTTGAAAAATATAGATCTACCAGGAATTAACCAAAACACAACAACAAAGATTAAATAAACCTATCACAAAAATGGAATTAAAGCAATCTATAAAAAACCAGAAAAACAACAAAGCGACAAGCCCAGATGCGATACCAGCAGAATTTTATAAGTTAGATATAGAAATACTTGTCTTCAAATATGTTTGAGATATATAACCAAATAATGACAGAAGGTAAATTACCCAAAACATGGTCAGAAACGTTAATAACCTTAATATATAAAGCCTTCTCTGTGGTGGCTCCGACCCTCTGGAATCAACTCCCCCCAGAGATTAGGACTGCCCCCACCCTCCTTGCCTTTCGTAAGCTCCTTTAAACCCACCTCTGTCGTCATGAGCTGGGGTGGCGCAGCAGGTAGAGTGCTGTACTGCAGGCCACTGAAGCTGACTTGTAGATCTGAAGGTCAGCGGTTCAAATCTCATTACCGGCTAAAGGTTGACTCAGCCTTCCATCCTTCCGAGGTAGGTAAAATGAGGACCCGGATTGTGGGGGCAATAGCTTAGCTCTGTTTTAAAAAGTGCTATTGCTAACATGTTGTAAACTGCCCTGAGTCTAAGAAGGGCGGCATAAAAATCAAATCAAATCAAATCAAATCAAATCAAATCAATAAATAAATAAATAAATAAATAAATAAATAAACTGAGACATTCCCCCCTTGCCTATGTAATTTTGTGCATGATATGACTGTGTGTATGTATTTTATCTATTGGGGTTTTTTTGTTTGTTTTTTTAGACTTTTTAATGTAAAACTGTTATTATAGATTTTAATTTTTAGATTTGTTACCATATATTGTTTTTATCACTGTTGTGAGCCGCCCCGAGTCTACGGAGAGGGGCGGCATACAAGTCTAATAAATAATAATAATAATTAATAATTAATAGGATGTTAAATACACGATGGAGAATTATAAAGGAAATGGCAGTATTAGTTAAAAGCAACGAGATGGGAGAATTTAGAGAAATAAAACATTGATAGGTTAGGCCTTCTCCGGGTCCGGTCGACAAAACAATGTCGTCTGGCGGGACCCATGGGATGAGCCTTCTCTGTGGTGGCCCTGACCCTCTGGAACCAACTCCCCCCGGAGATTAGGATTGCTCGCACACTCCTTGCCTTCTGCAAACTCCTTAAAACCCATCTCTGTCATCAGGCATGGGAAAATTGATTCCCCTGGACCGTTTTTGTTTTATGTATGGTTTGTATGAGATGTATGATTGCTTTTTATATTAAGGGTTTTAAACTGCTTTTACTATTGGATTTATACTGTTTTATTGTTGTGAGCCACTCCGAGTCTCTGGAGAGGGGCGGCATACAAATTTAATAAATAATAAATGATAATAACAACAACAAAGGCTTAATGCACCATTTACTATGGCAGAATTACAACAGATACTTAAAAATCAAAAAAATAAGCTACTGGCCCAGATGCTATACCTGCAGAATTTTATAAATTAGATAGGCATGTATTAACATTGAACATGTTAGAGATCTTTAATAAGATAATTGCAGACGGCAAAATCCCAATATCATTGTAAGAATCCTTAATAACGCTAATACATAAACCAGGAACAGAGAAGGATAAAATACAAAACTATAGGCCAATATCCCTGTTAAATGTAGATTACAAAATATTTGTTTATATTTATGCATTCAGACTTTAAAAAATTCTTATACAAATTGCTAGTGCAGTCCGAAGGGGATACGATTGATGGATTGACTAAATCAGTGTTTCCCAACCTTTTTTGAGCCGCGGCACATTATTCATATTTTCAAAATCCTGGGGAACATTGAAAGGGGGGGCGGGGGGGGGGCGGGCTAAAGAAAAATTTGGACAAAAAAACCCTCTCTCTTCCTCCCTTTCGCTCTATTTCTCCCTCTTTCTCTCTTTTCCTTCCTTCCCTTCTTTCTCTCTCTCCATCCCTCTTTCTTTCTTCCTTCCTCTCTTTTTTGCTCTTTCTCTCTCCCTCTTTCCCTTCCTCTATGTCTTTCTCTCTCCCTTGCTATCTCTTTCTTGCTTTTTTCTCTTTCTTGCTCTCTCTCTCTCTTTCACTGTCTCTTGCTATATGTCTCTTTCTTTCTCTTTGCCTCTCTTGCTATCTCTTTCTTTCTCTCTCTTTCTCTCTTTCTCTCTCTCTGTCTCTCTTGCTATTTCTCTTTCTTTCTCTTTCTCTCTCTCTCTACCTCTCTTGCTAAGTCTCTCTTTTTCTCTTGCTATGTCTCTCTTTCTTTTTCTCTCTCTCTGCCTCTCTTGCTATGTCTCTCTTTCTCTCTCTCTTTCTCTATCTCTCTTTCTCTGCCTCTCTTGCTGTCTCTCTTTCTCGTTGTCTCTCTTTCTCTGCCTCTCTTGCTATGTCTCTCTTTCTCTCTCTCTCTGCCTCTCTTATATGTCTCTCTTTCCTTCTCTCTCTCTCTCAGCTGACTGCAAGCGGGAGCCCTGACGGTGGCAGCTGGACATGCTGCTGGACACCGTATATGCCAGGCCTGCAGCGCCAGCATGTACGACGCCCAGCAGCACATCCAACCGCCACCGTCAGGGCTCCCACTTGCAGTCAGCTGAGAGAGAGAGAGAGAGAGAGAGTTCCCTCTCGCCGCCGCCATCTCCCCGCGACTGCCTGCGGCCGCTGCAGCCACACACCCCCACTCCCACCGCCAGTGCCCTCCCACCGGGCCACAAAGGACACTTGCCGCCGACGCCAGGGAAGCTCCAGCTGGGCGGGGCGCTGCCGGTGCCTCCGTCCTGGGGCTCCCACTCGCAGCTGTCCCCCGGCTCCTGCCTGATGCCGTGGTTTCTGGCGCTCTCCTGCTGGGCCCCAAAGAAGGAAGGCGGGAAAAAGGCGCGAAGAATGAAGCTCTCCTTCTTCCTGCCTTCCTTCTTTGGGGCCCAGCAGGAGAGCGCCGAAAACCACGGCATCGAGCAGGAGCCAGGGGACAGCTGCGAGCGGGAGCTCCAGGTCAGCACCGGCAGCGCCCCGCCCAGCTGGAGCTTCCCTAGGCGCTTCGCGGCACACCTGACTGTGTCTCGCGGCACACTAGTGTGCCGCGGCACACCGGTTGCGAAACGCTGGACTAAATGGTGGCAAAATGACATACCAGTAGAGGTACAAGAAATGGAAAATATAGTAGAAGATATAAGGAAAATTAAAAATACAAGAATCAAGGAAATGAGAAGGAAAATATTACATAAGTGGTATTTTACTCCCGTTCAATTCGCACATTTTCAGCAGAATGTCAGAGGGAATTGTTGGCATGGGTGTCAAGACAAAGGAGTGTTTATGCATGTTTTGGGAATGCCCGATAGTGCAGGAATTTTGGCAAAAAGTGAAAGAGGATATCAATAGAATGCTAAATCTACAATGGACAATCACTAAGGAAATGGCAGTACTAGTAAAAAGCAATGTGATGGGAGAATTTAGAGAAATAAAAAAAGCAGCAATAGAAAGTGCTCAGGCAGTAATAGTTTTGGGTTGGAAGGATGCGATAAAATGGACAATGCAAAATTGGTATAGGTACATGGTGGACTATATTCAATTAGAATTTATGGAAAAAAGGATAAATTCGGATAATGAAACTGAGTTGGAACAGCTGATGGGACGGTGGGACAGGGTAAGACGATATATGAGGAGCAGAATCCTAGACCAAGCTACAAGAAATAAATTGGAATCACTCTATAATATGTAAACAGATATATTGCTCTTGGGTTAAGTGGACTATACAAGAAACACCCCCAATTTGGTGGTGGGGAATGTGTGTGTGTCGGGGTGGTGGGCACAATTCACTATGTACTGTTTTATGTTGTGTGATATAAAAATTGTTAAAAATCAATAAAAATGTTTTTTTTTTAAAAGACTTTAAAAAATTCTAAATGAAATAATACATGAAGATCAGAATGGTTTTTTATTGGGTAGACAAATTAAAAATAATTTGAGGACCATTATTAATACATTGGAATTATACGAATACTATCCAGAAAAACAAATGGTGTTGGTATTTTTGGACGCAAAGAAAGCTTTTGATAATGCCGACTGGACATTTATGAAAATACAGTTAACCAAAATGCAATTTGGCACCAAATTTATTAACATGATATATGCTATATACTCGAGTCAAACAGCCAAAATTATAATAAATAATGATCAAACAGAAAGATTAGAGATACAAAGAGGTGTCAGACAAGGTTGTCCTCTCTCGCCCTTGTTATTCATCTTAACATTAGAAACACTGTTAATTAAAATAAGAACAAATAAGAATATTAAGGGATTAGAGATCAAAGTTCAAGCGTTTGCAGATGATGCTGTTTTTATTACAGAAAACCCTTTAACATCAATACCAAAATTACAGTGATGCCCCGCTCGTTGCGAGGGTTCCGTTCAGGACCCCCCGCAACGAGCGGGTTTTCGCGAAGTAGCGCTGCGGAAGTAAAAACACCATCTGCGCATGTGCAGATGGTGTTTTAAACTTCCGCAGCGCTAGCGAGGAGCCGAAGATTGGGGGGCGGCGCGGCTCTTTTAAAACATCGCCGCCGACATGGGGGGGCTCGCTAGCACCCCCCGAGCCCCCAACCCGGGTTTGGGGGGGTGCTAGCAAGCCCCCCATGTCGGCGGCGATGTTTTAAAAGAGCCGCGCCGCCCCCAATCTTCGGCTCCTCAGCGGCGAGCGAGCGAGCGAAGCCAAGCCGGCAGCAATGTCGCCGCCGCTGCAGCCAACGCGCGCTACGATCTTCCGGGCCAGCCAGGCTCAGTCACGGAAGGCAGCCGCTAGGCCCGGGATGCTGGGCCGAGAGGAGCCGGGCTTGATCCGCTGAGCCTGGCTGGCCCGGAAGATCGTAGCGCGCGTTGGCTGCAGCGGCGGCGACATTGCTGCCGGCTTGGCTTCGCTCGCCGCTGCAGCCAACGCGCGCTACGATCTTCCGGGCCGGCCAGGCTCAGTCACGGAAGGCAGCTGCTTGGCCCGGGATGCTGGGCCGAAAGGAGCCGGGCTTGAAGATCGCAGCGCGCGTTGGCTGCGGTGGCGAGGGCTTGTGATGGAGGGTGGAGGAAGCGGCCATGGGAGGGCGAGCTGCCTCAGGGAGGAGGATCGGGCGGGACCAGGTGGGGGCTGGAATTTCTCCGCCAGGGCGAAGGGCGGGCGAGCGGCGAAGGGCGGGCGAGCGGGTGCTGGGGAGGGCTTCTCGCCCTCCCGCCAGCAAGAGGGGGAGCGAACGGCGTGGGCAGGCGAAGGGCGGGCGAGCGGTAGCGAGGAGTTTGCGTGGGCGGTGGGGAAACTCCTCGCTGATGCCAGCAAGAGGGGGAAGACCCAGGGAAGCCGCCCAGCAGCTGATCTCCCGGTTGCCATCTACGCATGCGTGCCCATAGAAAAAAAAGGGCACGCATGCGTAGATGGTATTTTGACTTCCGGGTTGAAAAATCGCAAATTACCCTGTTCGCAATGGTCGGGGACGCAATAACCGGGGGATCACTGTAATAGACTTAGTAGAAGAATTTGGGAGTGTAGCAGGCTTGAAAATCAATAAAAGTAAGATGCAAGTGCTAATCAAAAATATGACGGAATTACAGATAAAATAACTGGGAAATTTGACAATGATGAAAATAATAAGGAAAGTATTTAGGTATCTGGATCACTGCTAAATCTCTGTCGTTAAAAAATTACAATTATATAAAACTTTTAGGCCAAATTAAAAAGTACTAGGAAATATGGAATAATCTACATTTATCTTTCCTTGGGAGAATTTCCACAATTAAGATGAATATCCTGCCTAAATTATTGTTTTTATTTCAGGTAATCCCAATAAATCCTGGGGGAATTTTTTTAAAAGAATTAATAAAGATTATTAAAAAATTTATCTGGCAAGGGAAAAAAGCGAGAATAAAACTGAGTGCATTAGAAGATGTAAAAGAGAGAGGCGGGTTTGCCCTCACAAATTAATAATAATAATAATAATAATAATAATAATAATTATTATTATTATTATTATTATTATTAATTAGATTTGTATGCCACCCCTCTTCGAAGACTCGGGGCGGCTCACAACAATAATGAAAACAATATAACAGCAAACAAATCTAATATTAAAAGAAAAATATATAAAACCCCAGCAATTAAAACCATACAACACATACATACCAAACATAAAATATAAAAGCCTGGGGGAGGTGTCTCAGTTCCCCCATGCCTGGCGTTATAGGTGGGTCTTGAGTAATTTGCGAAATCTCCGGGGGAGTTGATTCCACAGGGTAGGGGCCGCCACAGAGAAGGCTCTTCCCCTGGGGCCCGCCAAATGACATTGTTTAGTCGACAGGACCTGGAGAAAGCCAACTCTGTGGTACCTTATCAGTCGCTGGGATTCATGCGGTAGCAGGCGGTTCCGGAGGTACTCTGGTCCATTGCCATGTAGTGCTTTAAAGGTCATAACCAACACTTTGAATTGTGACAGGAAACTGATCGGCAGCTAGTGCAGGCCACAGAGTGTTGTAGAAACGTGGGTGAATCTGGGAAGCCCCACGATGGCTCTCGCAGCCGCATTCTGCACAATCTGAAGTTTCTGAACACTTTTCAAAGATAGCCCCATGTAGAGAGCGTTGCAGTAATCGAAACTCGAGGTGATGAGGGCATGAGCAACTGTGAGCATTGACTCCCTGTCCAAATACGGCCGCAACTGGTGCACCAGGCGAATCTGGGCAAACATCCTCCTCATCACAGCCGAAAGATGATGTTCCAATGTCAGCTGTGGATCGAGGAGGATGCCCAAGTTGCGAACCCTCTCTGAGGGGGTCAATAATTCCCCCCCAGGGTGATGGACGGACAGATGGAATTGTCCTTGGGAGGCAAAACCCACAGCTACTCCATCTTGACTGGGTTGATTTTGAGCTTGTTGACACCCATCCAGACCCCAACAGCCTCCAGGCACCGGCACATCACTTCCATTGCTTCATTGACTGGACATGGGGTGGAGATGTATAACTGGGTATCATCGGTATATTGATGATACCTCATCCCATGCCTTTGGATGATCTCACCCAGCAGTTTCATGTAGATATTAAATAGTAGGGGGGAGAGGACCGACCCCTGAGGCACCCCACAAGGGAGAAGCCTAGAGGTCGACCTGACCCCCCACTAACACCGACTGCGACTGACTGGATAGGTAGGAGGAGAAGCACTGGAGAACAGTGCCTCCCACTCCCAACCCCTCCAGCCGGCCCAGAAGGATATCATGGTCAATGGTATCGAAAGCCGCTGAGAGGTCAAGAAGCACCAGGACAGAGGACAAGCCCCTGTCCCGGGCCCGCCAGAGATCATCCATGAATGCGACCAAAGCAGTTTTCATGCTGTAGCCGGGCCTGAAACCCAACTTTTGAGGGCCTAGATAATCGGCTTCTTCCAAGGACCGCTGGAGCAGGAGCGCCACCACCTTCTCAACAACCTTCCCCCTAAAGGGAAGGTTGGAGACTGGGCAATAGTTGTTAAGAATGGCTGGGTCCAGGGAAGGCTTCTTGAGGAGGGGGCACACAAGTGCCTCCTTATAGGGAGCCGGGAAGGACCCCCTCCCCAAAGAAACGTTGACAATCTCCTGGACCCAGCTCTGTATCACCTCCCTGCTGGCCGAAACCAGCCAAGAGGGACACAGATCCAGTAAGCAGGTGGTGGAACTGATAGCTCCAATGACCTTGTCCACTTCATCAGGTGTCACCAGATCAAACTCTTCCCAGACAGATGGACAAGTACAGGCCCCAGTCACCTCAACTGACTCGTAGTCAGTCTGTTATCCAATCGGAGTCGAGGTCCGTCCAGATCTGAGCGACTTTATCAGCGAAAAATGTGTTAAAGTCCTCAGCAGTGCTCTGCAAGAGCTCCCCAACTCTCCCCTGGTTAAGAAGGGAACGGGTCACCCTAAACAGAGCAACTGGGTGAGATTCCACTGATGCAATCAAGGCAGTATGATACGCGCATCTTGCTGCCTTGAGCGCCACTTTGTAAATCTTAATATGAGCTCTTAACAAGTGTTTGGTCGGATTCGGACTTATTCTTCCTCCATCGCTTCTCTAGACGTCTCTTCTGGTGTTCAACTCCCAGAGCTCCTCGGTAAACCAAGGAGCTCTCCGGGGTCTAGTGCCATAGAGAAGTCGCAAAGGCGTAATCTGGTCAAGAGCCTCCGTTGCAGCCTTATTCCAGGCTACAACAAGAGACTCTGCCGAACTGTGGACGAGTGCATCTGGAATAACCTCAAGCCCCTTTGAAAGCCCTCTGGGTCCATCAGGCGTCTGGGGCGGAACCATCTAGTTGGTTCCGCTTCCCTGCGGGGAAGGATTGGAGCCAGGAAGTCAAACCGCAGTAGAAAATGGTCTCACCATGTCAAAGGCAGCACTTCTAAGCCCCTTAGTCTCAGACCATTACTCAATTGCTCAGAGAGGAATACCATGTGGGGTGAGTGCCCCTCCTCGTGGGTCGGACCCTGTACTACTTGAGTCAGGTCCATGGCTGTCATGGTGGCCATGAACTTCTGTACTAGCCCAGAGGTTTCACCGAGCGACGGTAGGTTGAAGTCCCCCAAGACAATAAGCCTGGGGAACCCTACCGCCAGCCTGGCTAACTTCTCGAGCAGCACAGGCAGGTCTTTTGACACGCAGCTGGGAGGCAGGTACATCAGCAACAAGCCCACCTGAACCCCTAAGTCCAACTTCACCAGGAGGGACTCACAACTTGCAATCTCTGGAGCAACGAGTCTACATAGGCAAAGGCTCTCCCTGGTTATAATAGCCATTCCTCCCCCCCTTCCCTGGGGTCGAGGCTGATGCCATACCTTAAACCCAGCTGGGCATATTTCCGAGAGAGGAACTCGTCCCTCCGGGCCCAGCCAGGTTTCCACCTGATAGTGGTGGTAAATCTGTGGATTCTAGAAATTTGAAAAATCTCTTCTTCTTTGATTTCTTCTTTTTGATATAATTTTTTATAAAATTCCACTGCTATTGCCTTCCTTTCTTCTGTTTTGTATCTTAGTGCACCAGTACTATCTTCTAATTTATTTATCATTTTAGATTATCTCTGTTTTCTCAGTTTAAAAGCTAACCAGCGGCCCGGTTTGTTTGCATGTTCAAAATACTCCTGTTTTGCTCTTTTTATTTTTTCAGCTATTTGTTCTTGTTCAATCAAGTTTATTTTGTATTTTATGAAATCCATTTTCCCTTTGACCTTATTATCATGTGGATCACTTTGTAATAGTTTCTAAAGCTTTTAATTCTTTCTCTAATTGTTGGTATTGTTTCTATTTCTCTTTATTATTTTTTTTCCATATAGGAAATTGTCAGGCCCTGAATATAGGCCTTAGTCGTATCCCATAAATTTTGTGGGGTTGTTTCTGGGTTTTTATTTATTCTAAAAAAGATTTCTAATTGTCTTTCCATCCATTCTACATATTGGGGATCTCATAAAATATTATGATTCATTTGCCAATTAGTTTGTTTCTTGTTTCCTTTCCAGAAAATTACTAATGGATTATGGTCTGCCCAGCTATTTGTTTCTATTTCAATGTCTTTAATATATTTGGAAGTACAGTGATCCCCCGCTCGTTGCGAGGGTTCCGTTCCAGGACCCCCGCAACGAGCGGGTTTTCGCGAAGTAGCGCTGCGGAAGTAAAAACACCATCTGCGCATGTGCAGATGGTGTTTTTACTCCCGCAGCGCTAGCGAGGAGCCGAAGATTGGGGGCGGCGCGACTGTTTTAAAATGTCGCCGCCGGCATGGGGGGCTTCCTAGCAGCCCCCCAAACCCGGGTTGGGGGTCCGGGGGGTGCTGGCAAGCCCCCCATGCCGGCGGCGACATTTTAAAACAGCCGCGCCGCGCTGGCTGTCGGCGCTTTCGAGCTGAGTCCCAGAGCGAATTCGCTCCGGGACTCAGCTCAAAAGCGCCGACAGCCAGCGCCAGCGAACGGCTTCTCCGCGCTGGCTGTCGCGCTTTCGAGCTGAGTCCCGGAGCGAATTCGCTCCGGGACTCAGCTCCAAAGCGCCGACAGCCAGCGCCAGCGAACGGCTTCTCCGCGCTGGCTGTCGCCGCTTTCGAGCTGATTCCCGGAGCGAATTCGCTCCGGGATTCAGCTCAAAAGCGCCGACAGCCAGAGCCAGCGAACGGCTTCTCCGCGCTGGCTGTCGCCGCTTTCGAGCTGAGTCCCGGAGCGAATTCGCTCCGGGACTCAGCTCGAAAGCGCCGACAGCCAGCACCAGCGAACGGCTTCTTCGCGCTGGCTGTCGCCGCTTTCGAGCTGAGTCCCGGAGCGAATTCGCTCCGGGACTCAGCTCAAAAGCGCCGACAGCCAGCGCCAGCGAACGGCTTCTCCGCGCTGGCTGTCGCCGCTTTCGAGCTGAGTCCCGGAGCGAATTCGCTTCAGGACTCAGCTCGAAAGCGGCGAGAATGAACGGCGTGGGCGGGCGAAGGGCGGGCGGCAGCGAGGAGTTTGCGTGGGCGGTGGGGAAACTCCTTGCTGATGCCCGCTGCTCGCCCTCCCGCCAGCAAGAGGGGGAAGACCCAGGGAAGCCGCCCAGCAGCTGATCTGCCGGGCCCCATCTACGCATGCGTGCCCATAGAAAAAAAGGGCACACATGCGCAGATGGTGTTTTGACTTCCGGGTTGAAAAATCGCAAATTACCCTGTTCGCAATGGTCGGGGACGCAATAACCGGGGGATCACTGTATATGCTGATGCCCAGGCCATACCTATTCTAGTCCAAAATTTATGTGGGTTTGAATAAAAAGTATACTGTTTAGTTAATGGGTGTCATTCCCGCCAAATATCTTTTACTGATAATTCTGAACTCGTTTTCCAAAATGACATTGGCAGAATTGTTTTCTTTTTCTTATCTTTCCTCTTACCTGAATAATCCAGTATACTATTGGAAATGGCATTGAAGTCACCTACTAAGATCATATTCTCAATCGCTAGTTCAGTTATTTTATCATGTAATTTTCTGTAAAATTCTTTTTGGTTTTCATTCTGTGCATATATGGACACAATGATGAGAGGTTCTAAATCTAATTTCAATTGTACTATTAGAATTCTGCTATCTTGGTCACTGTATAATTGTTTTGTATCTATTGTTTCATCTATATACACTGCAATACGTTTTTTCCTGATCTGCTAAGCTAGTATAAATTTTTCCTAATTTTGGATTCATTAATAGTTTTCTGTTAGATTTTTTGATATGTATTTCTTGTAAAATAATTATTTTCGCTCTTTGTTTTTTAAGTTTGGCAAATATTTGATTTCTCTTTCTTGGATTGTTTAATCCATTCACGTTGACAGAAAATATTTTCATATCACCCGACATAACTATTTATAATATTTCTTGGTATTTTTGTGTTCTCGCAATCTACTACTTAAAATCAATTCTTCTTGTATTTGTGATTGTTTTCTCCTTGCTCCTAAAGTATCCTCCTTCTCCTGGCTGATGGCCCCCAGCTCATCTCCACTTCCTTTTACGTCATTGCACTTTTGTTCAATTCTATTCAAACCACTTTCTTCGAAAAAATCCTTGGTATCGTTAACGTTCTCAATCTTTACTCTTGATCCTTGCCAGTACAGTGAGAAACCTTCTGGGATAAGCCAGCGGAAAGTTATGCTTCCTTTAATTAGTATTCTGGTTAAAAAGTAATACTCCCTCCTGCTTTCCCGAACTATTTTTGGAACCTGTTTTAAGATTATAATTTCTTTACCTTTGTAATTTAGGCTTTTATTTCTTGTCCATTTTAAAATGTCATCTCTAATTGTCTTTCTTGTAAATTTATTATGGACCTCCCTCGGTAAGTTATGTTTTCTAGCAAAGCTTGTCTGTACTCTATAAAGTTCATTGATTTCTTGGGGATCAACCTGCAGAATCTCTCCTAGTATTTCCACCATTTTCGTACCTAGGTCTTCATCCTTTTCTTCTATCATATTTTGAAATCTCAGCCCGTACGAAAATCAAATCAAATATCTTGAATACTTGAAGGCTTAAGTATATGAATATTTAACACTATTTATCACTTAGTCAAATCAAATATCTAGGCAAAAGAAGTTAATAATAACAACAATACGTTATTTGAATACTTAAAAATACGATTTTTATCTTAACTTACAAGTAATTTCTTACTGTTCAACAACTAATTACTTATTAATGATTACTTAATAACTAAGAATAATATAATTACTTAATTATTTGAATACATAAAAATACTTAAAATTACTAAAAAATACTTAAAAAGAAAATTACTTGATTATTTAAATACTTTAAAAAACTTTAATATATGAATATTTAACACTTCATTAATTAATCAGACTTAGTTAAATCAGATATCTAGGCCGAGAAAATTAATGGTTACAACAACAATGCAAGAAAAATGTAATAAAAGTTGGTGGAACACCAGGCCAGGAGAGGGGGGGTCAAATTTAGCAATTCATTCTATTCTTAAAAATAAACAAAGGAAAAAGAGAAAAGAAAATACAATAATAAAAAGAGAAAAAAGAAAGACAACCAAATATACTTAAACCTCTATTTTCTGTCCAATTCTGTCCAATTCTTCTTGAGTTCAGAAATTTCTGTCAGTCTTTTTCTGTTCAGTCTTTTTTAGTCCATAAATTTCAGACTTGTTTCGAATAAACAAAGAGTCAATTAGTCTTGAAAAATCCAACTGAAGTTCCACTGGCAAAGAAAGTCCTCAATTATAGTCCAATTTTAACAAAAGTGTTCCAAGAGTTATATTTTAGTCCAGTCCAAAATGCATTTCAAATTCACACCAATTAATCATCTTCAGTCCAATTTTCACCAATTACTCCAAAATCGTAAATCCAATCATATTATCCAGTTAAAATCTTAAAAAATATATATTCTCAAAATCAAATATTCTGTTCCACTGTTTTTATTTTAGCCCTTCCTTCTCAATATTCTTCCACGTTACAAACTTCTTTCACTCTGTCTCTTTAAACCCAAATTAACATCAACTTCAAATATCCAAGAAAAAAACCAATCCAAAATTTCTTCAGTTTTCTAAAATCAAATCCTAATCCCCCAAATATTGTATGAAGTAATGTTCTTTCCGGGAATAGGATCACACAAAAGAAAATTAGGGCAATTAGATAGTTTCTTTGTTCTTATAATCAAGAAAAGAAAAAAAGCGAGTTCCGGTTTGTAACTTTCCACTCGCTCAGGCAATTGAATCTGGCAACTTTCTCTCTTTCGCCTTACTTTCAATTGCTTTTGCAAAACTTATCTCGTGGAATCTTTTACTTTATTTATTTTATTCTTTTACCTTCTCTCCCCTCTGGTGATCTGTTTTCTCTGATGGACTTCTTTTGAAATGTTTTTCCCTTCTTTCTTCGTGGTCGTGCTGCTATGGCCGGACGCCCGCCATTGCTGGAGTCCGGTTCTTCTTCCCTGGAGCTGCGGGGCAATCCCTTCCCTTTGGGGCAGTGGTGATCTGCCCCTCGGGTTCCAGGAGACCCCTATTCTCAGATCAGACCCTCTGAGTCCGATCAGACCGCAAAATTGCGACCTCCAGGTAGAAAAAGAAAGAAAGTTCGGGGACGGAGCTCCGTCCTCTGCCTCCCGTCGCAGCACCGCTGCCACCCGGAAGCAAAAGAAGAGGAAGTAATCAGAAAAATTATATGTGCGGAGCTGGACATGATCACGAGGCGGTTGAATAACCAAGAAGAATCAGAATTTTACAAAATTTGGGATAGGGTCTATACCTGGTTGAACAAAAGAAATTCTCAATGAATTTAAAAATATTTAGATTTGCCATTTTGAAATGTGTATAAATAGAGATATGTAATAGAAGTTTTTATTCCTCTGAATTGATCTAATCAACAAAAGTTTTTTCCTTATTGTATTAATGGTGACTTCTATTTTGAGCAGAGCGATTGTAGCTCCTCTTTGTGTTATGTGTTTTGTCTGGTTTCTTTATGTTTATATGTGATGCATTGTCTTTTTTGAAAATAATAAAATATTTTTTTTAAAAAAACTTCCAGTGTTGGAACATTCACAACTTCTGGAGGCAAGCTGTTCCATTGATTAACTGTCAAGAAATTTCTCCTTAGTTACTTCTCTGCTTGTTTAGTTTCAACCCATTGCTTCTTGTTCTACCCTCAGGTGCTTTGGGGAGTAGGTTTACTCCCTCTTCTTTGTGGAAACCCCTGAGATATCAGAACACTGCTATCAGTGTTATAGCAAGATAGCTTTCAAGAATGGAACTCTTTTCCACATGTATAGTCTCTAAGATCAACTGAATCAAAAGTTTGGGATGATGGCAGAGGAGGCGTTACGTCTATTCATTGCTGCAGGGTCTCTTTGGGCCCTGGCAGGTGCTGCAGCATTCCTGCTAGCTGTGTGAGGAAAACAGGGGGCTACCCCTGGTCATCTTCGCTGTCTGGCTCACCTGTGGTGACTGTACCTTGCCTTTTGCCTAGGCCAACCCACCACCAAGCCCCAGCTGCTACCCAGCAGCCTCCAGTATCTCCCACTGGAGCTACCCCACAGAGCTGGCAAGAGAGTTGCAGCCTCTTCCTAAGGCCCAAAGAGCACTAGGCTCAGTGTAGCTGAGAAGGCATGCAGGCCAGTGTTCAGCAGCTCAAAGGCGGAGACAGGCAAAAGAGCACAAGTGGCATGACTCCACTGGTGCCCGCTCATGAAGAAGCTCTGGTAGACTGGTGGCACCCCAAAGATTTTGATCTGAGATGACTCATTCTGCACCAGGCAGGAGCAGTCCTGCAGGATAGCTGAGAGTTGTGCTATTGGGAATGCAAAGAGCCTGAGGAAGGCCAGCAGCAGCATGGGCAGCCATTTGGCCACTTTAAGACTTGTGGATTTCAACTCCCAGGGTTCCCCAAGGAAAGGACAATTGGCAGGAAATCTCTCCCCCCCCCCATTTTCAAGCCAATCATCCTTTCCTTCAGGAACCCTGCACAAAAGCACATCCCAAAAATGCTCCCTCCAAAGCCTCCAGCCTTGCAATTCTGCACAAGGAAGGCAGAGGTTTTCTGTGAAGCTGCAGCAGAGCATTGCAGTAAGAGGCCTCAGCATCAATAACATCAATTTGCACATCTTGCTTCAGCAAGAGAGGTGCATGCTGGGGTTCAATAATCAAAGAAGATGGGGTTAGGGGTGCAAAAGAGAAAAGAGTGATCTCCCCCTTCCTCCTCATCTCACTGCAGGGCCACCCCGGAGCTCGTACGGGGCAGCATAATTGTTGCCAAAGGGTGCCCTGGCAGGCCGGTGGCAGGGCAGATACTCTGGAGATCTGGCTTGAGTTCCACACAGGCAGGAGCATTCCAGCAGGACAACTGAGAGCAGTGCAGACAGGAATGGGAGTCAACAGCAGCAGGTACACTAAGTTTAAGTTAAGTTTAAGTTTTATTAGATTTGTATGCCGCCCCTCTCCGAATAGGCCCAGCAGCTGAGCAAAGGTGGTGGTGGTGGGGAGCCTATTCCTTCTGATGCGCCACATGGCTTTCTGCCATGTCAAAGTATCAGTCTGAGCAAAACCCGTGCTCCAGGCCTGGCAGAGGACAAAACATGGTCACTGCCTGCTCCAGAGCCACTAGATGAGCTGCAGAAGAGAGGAGCCCTTGGAAGCAAGGTTGCCCAGTACTGCAGACAGAACTAGAAAGTGTGCACCAGAAACACCACCAGGCACCTAGAGAGACAGAATGAGAGGTAGCTCCTGGCCCCGCTGGCTCAGCTTATCTGCAGGGCCGCAATTAAGGGGCCCAACCTCCATGAGGTAACCAGGGAAGGGAAGGGCTGCCTCCTGTGCTGGTCATATTATCCCCTTCACTAGGGCTTATTTTGGGATAGGGCTTAAATTAGGCCCATCCCAAAACAATCAAGCTAGGGCTTGTTTTCGGGGTAGGTAGTAATTTCAGGGAAACATGGTACCTGTATTCTCTCAGGACTTTAAACTAATACTTAAACTGCTAGATTAAATTACCCTAATTTTATAACAATCCATGCCAATGTTTATTTATTTATTTATTTATTTATTCAATTTTTATGCCGCCCTTCTCCTTAGACTCAGGGCGGCTTACAACATGTTAGCAATAGCACTTTTTAACAGAGCCAGCATATTGCCCCCACAATCCGGGTCCTCATTTAACCCACCTCAGAAGGATGGAAGGCTGAGTCAACCTTGAGCCGGTGATGAGATTTGAACTGCTGACCTACAGATCTACAGTCGGCTTTAGTGGCCTGTATTACAGCACTCTACCTGCTGCGCCACCCCGGCTCTATATTATCACTGATGGGAGTCTACATTATGGCTGGCATGGTGTTGCAGGAGGTGTCCGTCCGTTCCCCCCGGGGCCAGACTGAAGAAATCCAGTTTGACCCCACTGCATTAGAGACACCATGGCAGAATCTCAATCTCAATAATGATGTAAAGATATTGAAGATAATATAACTTCTATGTATATAGTTCCTTATAATATATAATTATTATTATTACAACAATTTGGGCATAGAATGCAACCAGCAATTTCCCACTACCAAAATGGCAGAGCCTATCTTTCTACTCACAAACAATGCTATTCAAACTGATAGGTTGGCAGGAGCTGGGGATAAAAGACAGGAGCTCACTATGTCCTGCGGAGCTGGACTTGAATTGCCAGAGTGCTGGCAATTGTTCAGCACATCCAGTGTTATTTTTTAAAATAATATTTTATTAAATTTTCATAAAAAGACAAACAAAACAAACAAACATCGAACATATACAGGGGCTACAATTGCCCCACTCAAAATAGAAGTCTTAAAGTCTTACAGAATTAAAGTACTAGCACATGCAAGCATATAATTATTGAAAGACAAGATGCAGAAGATCACAGGCATGATTTTTCAGAACAACTTCAAATCAACACCAAACAATTGAATTACAAACAAGTAAGGCAAATAAGAGGACATGTTGTAACTAGCTGCTGAAACAATTCAACTGAGACTTACATATTGAATGAAAAATTATGAATTTAAAATATAGTGAATTATGCATAATATCAATAGAGTAAAGAACAATTTTTATAAACATTATTGAAGAAAAAAATGCTCACTGTTAGGATTGAGGTTGTACAGCTCACTCTTCTCAGACGCCTTTGCATAAGATCATGTTCCATATTATTTACGTCACCTTTAAGTTTCTCAAGTTCCTCATTCTCAAAGGTTAGCTCCTTTGCTAACCTCTCCATCCTTGCACGTTGATGTAATAGCAAAGCTAGTGCATTACAGAAAATAATATGCATAAAATTAAGAAATCCAACTTCTAACTATAGAAGTACAAACAAATGACCTTTTGAAAAACAGAAGCAAACATAAACATGCAATCAAATGCTGAGGTACAAATATTATGAGAAAGAAACAAGAGCTATAGATGTAATATTCCTCCATAAGGAAATTAATCATTTTACAGTCATGAAGATCAGGTAAAGTTCACAATGCTAATTGGGACCTGAATTTTGATCACTAAGCAATGCAGTTGTAAAGTGTAACATCACATGACTATGCTGCTTACTGATAGCTGTTCCAAAAGTCACCAGTTAAGCAAATCACTGTGGATCATTAAGTGACTGTGAATTCAGATTTCCTGGTGGTTTTATCATTGTCTTTGCTTGTGGAAAACCATAAAGGAAAATTGCAAATCACAACCACATGATTGAAGGGTGCTGCAATGGTCAGAAATGTGGTTAGTTGCCAAGCACTCGTATCACAACCACATGAACGCACAAGCATGGCAATAGCTGGAACTTGGAGGACTTGTCCTAAGTACTAACTTGGAGGATTTATTTGCTTACTTACGTATGTATTTACTGGAAGAAAAAGATAAGTAAGCCTGAATAGGGAAGGAAGTGACTACTGTCTCCATTTTACGCATGAGAAGAGGTGTTCAGGTGAGTATCCAATGGCTATTCTCCATGCTAACGATGGAAACCAAAGAGACATGTCCCATAGAGAGGGTGAACTTATAGGTTGTGAGATACAACATTTTGAAGGACCCTCCTCCCAAAAGCCATGTCAGCGGAGACATAAGAGTCAATTTTATAATGCTTAATAAATGAATTTGGAGAAGACCAGGTGGCTGCCTTGCAAACTTCTTCTAACAGTGCTTGGGTTGCCCAGGCCACTGAAGTTGCTGCGCTTCAAGTGGAGTGCGCTGTAATTCTTCTAGGAATTGGCACGGCCGCTATTTCGTATACCTTGGCTATGATACACCTAATCCATCTACCCAAGGTCATAGAGGAAACCTTAGTACCCAGTGAATGGGGATGATAAGCAACAAAGAGTGCTTCCGACTTGCAAAATGATTTAGTCCGTTCGATGTAAATGTAATGCTCTAGTAATATCCAATGTGTGTTTGGAACAGAATGAAGGAAGGATATCCTGAATTCTGTGGAATATGGTGTTAACCTTAGGTAGGAATGTAAGAGCGAGTCTAAGGACTACTTTTTCTGGATGGAATTTCAGAGATCATGTCAGATAGACAGTGCTGTTATCTCTGATATTCGTCGAGCTGCCGTGATAATTACAAGCTATCTTGCATGAAAGATGTCTCAGAGACGAACCTCTGAGAGGTTCGTATGAATGAGGAGCGAGAGACAACAAAAGTAAGTCTCAGGTTGGGTAACGGTGGATGACTGGAGGTCGGATGTTAGCTATTTCTTTAATTAATTCTTGAATTGTAGGGAAACTCCAGAGGGGGTCACCTCTCAGGCCCGCGATTACAGAAGTGCTGCAACTTGATGGCGTAGCATGTTAGCTGAGAGGCCCATGTGGAATCCTCACATTAGAAAGCTGATTATTCGGGAAGAGGAACATACACAGGTGAGATACCTTCCTTTTGACACCATTCACAGAACTTGGTCCAGGTGTGACCATAGATGTGATTAGTTGATGACCTCATAAAGGCCTGCATCACCACAATAGTGTCTGGGTCGTAGCCCTGCGACTCTAGGTCCTTCCTGATAAGCTCCAAGCAGTTAGATGAAACCAGTCGAAGTCTGGATGAAAGGGTGCAGCATGTCCGCTGAAATGGGGAGCTGCCATGGGGGGTGCGATGAAAACCACTTGCAAATCTGCGAACCAGGCACGTCTGAGTCAGTGATGAGTGATTACGATGACTTGTACTCTTGGACAGAATTTACTTGGGGCCAAGTATTCCTCAGATCATTGGTTGCTTCTGCTCCTGTCTCTGGGTACCAGGAGAAGAATCAAGGAAGTTGAGAATTGATTACGGTCACAAAGAGGTTGACTGCAGGGAGTCCGAATCAGAGGCAAATTTGGCTGAACAGGGCCGGGAGGATCCAGAGTGTGGCGCGAGAGCCAATATGCACGTAAATTGAGTTTTCCCGATATGTGGTTTGCTGAGAGGGATTGTAGATGTCTCTCTGCCCACAGATCTAACCTCATGGACTTGAGCATCAAGGCTTTGGATCGAGTTCTGCCCTGGTGGCATATATGAGTCTTGGTTGCTATGTTGTCTGTCAAAATCAATATCTGTTTCCTCTGAATTAGTTGGTGGAAGTGTTTCAGGGCCAGCTGCATTACCCTGAGTTCTAGCCAATTGATTGGACATTGAGCCTCTGTTGGGGACCAGGTCCCCTGGGCTACCATGCCTGAGGTATGAGCTTCACCAGCCTGATAGATTGGCATCTGTTGTGATGGTTATTTGGTTTGTGACCTTGAAATTGGAGCCCTTGGAAATGGCTGAAGAGAGCCACCAGGAGAGGGATCTCATCACCAGCTAGGGAATCGGAATGGAGCAATATGATGTGCTTTGTCTGGCTTTCTGAAATGGCAACAGTAACCACTGTAGTTCCCTAGCATGTAATCTAGCCCAGGGAGCAATGCCTATGCAAAATATCATTTTGCCTAAAAGGGAGGAAAGAAGAGCTATAGGTGCCCTGCTAGATCTGATTAATTAGCTCCTCAGTACTAGTTTGTCTGTCCTGAGACAGGGACACTAAGGTTTGAACTGAGTCTATGCAGTCCCCAAATGTTGAAGAACTGTGGAGGGTATGAGAGAACGTTTTGTGGGTTGGCATATCCCATGGCAGGAAGGCTTTCGACCTCGACCAGCAGCGATGAAACAACCTCAGTATCCATAGCCGTGGCGACTACATACTGGAAAGGTAGGATTTAAAGCGTCGGAAGTTATCTGGAAGGAGAAGAAACATACGTTTTTGTGCTGGATGTTGAGAAGAGGAAAGTTTGGAAGAAAGGGTGAGCTAATTTTGCCAGGATACCTTGACAAGGATTTTTTTTAATTGTTTGTTTTAGAAGTTGAACTAAAGCGGAAGTGGCCATGCTATTAGTGGACTGTTTAATTAGCATTAAATGAACTTAAAAATTAATTAAAATCCAAGAATTTTATAATTTGCTTTGCTCTGGGAAGTTGGGAGTTAAATTTAGACTTTTTGAGACAATTAGAATTTAAATTTAAAAGTTTTTACAGAAGCCAAAGAATCTAAAGTAATTGTGAGATTGTATACTGGGGACATCTGCTGGTGAGTTTGAGGTGATATTTGGTTGGATTTACAATTCACTGAATATGTCCTTGATGCAATGAAACTGGGCAGATTTTTTTTACAAGAAGTGATAAAGAGGAGCTTAGAACTTAAAAAGAAAGAAAACATTCTGGATTTGAACTTTAGCTGAGCCTGAAAGGGAGAGAAAAAAGACAGATTGATTCCTTTGAACAAATTTGGCTTCTGGATGATATGAAGATTAACTGGACACTCAGACAAAACTTTTTGATATATTAATTCTGGATGAGATGGAAGACATAAGAGATTTATTTAAGGACATACTTAAACATTTTAAAGAGTGGAAAGAAGAAAATAGAAATAACAACACTGTTTCTTTTACTCAAAGCTTTAATCAGGATTACAGAGAAAGCGGGAAAGAAGAAAAGAGTGCTGAACAGCTGGAACAGACTGATCAACAGCGAAACAAGGATGGAAATATTAGATGGGCACTTTCAGAAGGGACAGATCAAAGGATATAATATTGATAAAACAGATGATTTCATATTTAATGAGTTGAAAGAGGGCAAGGGATGCAGAAAGACAAATGAATCAGAAAATGCTTTGATTGAAGAGGGAGTTGAGAGTCACATCCTTGATGATGATTATAAAAAAATAAGCACTAATAAAATTGAGAACAGATGTGACCCGACATCCTGGAATAGGCAGAGGAAAAAACTGAGATTAAAAAGTCTGGAAAGATTTTATATTTGAGCAGAAAGAGAGGAAAAAAGAAAACAATGGGTTGCAAAAAGATAAGAAAGAAATTCCTTGGGGACTGGCAAAGATGGCACTGTGAGGAGGGATGATAGATTACTAAATATGTATTGATTATGGATTGATGTAATTAGATTCATTTGGGTGTTGTTTTAAGATATGTATGACTCTATGAAATCTTAATAAAATATAGAACTATATAGAAATAGATGGACCGTTGTACCTACCTGAACGGTCTTCTCGCTGCACTGGAAGGAGAGTCCAACATGGGTAGTTAACCAATCTTATTGGTAGAGACTGAGTTAATTATTTACATATTAATTAGGTACCGCCCCCTTGTATCCCCCATGAGCTCAGTTTTAAAAACGAAGACAATGTAAGAGGATAACCAATTTTTATTGTCAACTATCCAACGAAACAATGTCTTCCCAACTCTGGCGTCCCTGAACTTAAACAGTGCCGGGTGGGTTTGGACTCTCCTTCCAGTGCAGCGAGAAGACCGTTCAGGTAGGTACAACGGTCCTTCTCCACTGCAGCTGGAAGGAGAGTCCAACATGGGATATGCCAAAGATTAAGGCCCATGGGAGGGAGAAGGTCTTGTCAGGGACGTCGTGGAGGCACAAACTCGTTGCAAAACACGCCTTCCAAACGCTGCGTCCGCTGAAGCAAACGAATCCAACTTATAATGTTTAACAAATGTGGAAGGAGCCGCCCAGGTTGCGGCCTTACAGATATCCTCTATGGATGCTTGCGTGGCCCAGGCAGCTGATGTGGCCGCGCTACGTGTTGAATGACCCGTCAGTCCTGATGGTGGGGTCTGGTCCCTAGCCTTGTAAGCTTCCAAGATACACTCCTTGAGCCATCGGCTAATGGATTTAGAAGACAGGCCTAAACCCATCCTATGTGGCGAAAATGATATGAACAACTGTTCAGATTTCCTGAACGTTTCTGTACGTCTGATGTAGATTTTCAGAGCTCGTCTGACGTCAATTTTGTGCCATCGCAATTCAGATGGATGATTTCCATGAGTACAAAAGTCAGGTAGTATCAATTCTTGTTTTCTATGAAACACAGAATTCACCTTTGGTATGAAGGTGGGATCCAATCTTAGCACAACTCTGTCTGGATAAAATATACAGAGGTCTGATCTGACTGATAAGGCCGCTATTTCAGACACTCTACGTGCCGACGTGATTGCGACCAGGAAGGCCGTTTTAATAGATAATAGTCGTAGGGAAATGGACCTCAAAGGTTCAAACGGTGGTTTTGTCAGTGCTTTGAGTACCAGTGTGAGATCCCATGACGGAAACCTCCGGACTGGCGGGCTGTGTTTGTTTGTAGCTCCTCGTAGAAAGTCCCTCACCCACGGGTGGAAGGCCAAGGAGCGTGCCTCTGGAACTTGTATCATAGTGGCAAGGGCTGCCACCTGTCTTTTTAGGGTGTTAGGGGCTAACCCCCGGTCTATCCCATTCTGCAGAAATTCCAACACCGGAATTACCGATGTCTCCTTCGGATTCAGATGACGTTGTTCACAAAACTTACAGAACACTTGCCAGGTTGCCTGGTAAATTCTTGATGTCGACGGACGTCGTGCTGCCTGCATTGTATCAATGACCTTCTCTGGTAACATTTGTTGCCTCAGCCTGCTCCTCTCAAGTGCCACACGGTTAGATGTAGCCACTGGGGATCCGGGTGTTGCAGGTTCCCTTGACTGAGGGCGATGATCCGGTCCGGAATCCTCCACGGTGGTGACACCGATAGTGCCACCAGGTCGGAGAACCATGGGCGTCGAGGCCAATGAGGCGCCACCAATAGCACCTCCGCTCTCTCTGCTAGGATCTTCTCCACCACCCTGGGAATGAGACTGGTGGGGGGAAAGGCATACATCAGACCGGGTGGCCAAGGAGAAAGAAGGGCGTTGGTCCCTTCCGCCCTTGGATCCGGAAAACGCGTGTAAAACCTGGGCAGTTGAGCATTCTGCTGACTGGCAAACAGATCCACTGAGGGAGTGCCGAATCTTTGGGTCATCTGCTGGAAGATGGCGGGATCCAAACTCCATTCCGATGGATCCAGAATGGTCCTGCTCAGCCAGTCCGCCTGAGTATTGCTGACGCCGGCAATATGCTCGGCCGTCAAGGATGCCAAGTGGATCTCGGCCCAATCGAAAAGATGGTTGGCTTCCTCCATGAGGCGCTGTGACCTCGTGCCCCCCTGATGATTGAGATGGGCCCTGGTTGCAACATTGTCTGTCAGGACCCGCACGTGTCTGTCCTGCACTAGCGGGGTAAACGCTTGGAGGGCCAAAAACACCGCCCTCAATTCGAGGAAATTGATGTTGACTGGCTCCAAGTCCTTGTCTGACCAGAGGCCTTGGGCCATGTGATGTCCAATGTGTGCGCCCCATCCTAAAAGACTGGCGTCTGTCGTGAGTGTTACTGGACTTTGGAGCCAAAATGGAGAGCCTTTGCTTAAGGCTAGCGAAGTCCACCAGCGCAAGGACTCTCTGACTGCCCGCGGGACACGAACCTTTGTGTTGCAATGGCTCCTCCTGGTTCTCTGAGCTGGGAGCAAGAACCACTGTAGATCCCGGATGTGATGTCTTGCCCAGGGAACGATGCCTATGGCTGACACCAATGTCCCCAGGATTTTGGATAGCAATGCCAGGGGAACTCTCCTGTTGTGCTGAATGCTGGAGATCAGTTGCCGAATGGTACGTTGCCTTTCTGGAGAAAGAGATACCGTGTTTGATAAGGTATCTATGACTGCTCCGAGATGAAGCAACCTGGTGGTGGGAGACAGGTGACTTTTCTCCATATTGATCGTGAAACCGTGAGACTCCAGTGTCTGCATTGTCCTGGCCAAGTCGTTCCTGGCTCCCGATGGCGACCTGGACAAAACGATTATGTCGTCCAGGTAAGCCATCAGTCGGACTGACCTCTGTCGCAGATCTGCTGTCAAAATGTCCAACAGTTTGGTGAAGGTTCGAGGGGCCGAGGAGAGGCCGAATGGCATGGCCCTGTACTGAAAATGCTTCCCCTCGGTGCAGAAGCGAAGGAACCGGCGATGACTGGGATGTATGGGCACTTGGAGGTATGCCTCCTTGAGGTCTATTGAGGTTAATAGATCGTGGGAGCGTATGGAAGATATGATTGTCTGCAAGGAGTGCATTCGAAACCTCCTGTACTTTATGAAAACATTCAGTTGTTTCAAGTTTAATATGAGCCGGCAGCCTCCTGAGGCCTTGGGTACTATAAAGATCACGGAATAGAACCCCTTGCCCTCTTCCTGTCGGGGTACCGGCTCGATAGCATGAATGTCCAATAAATGCTTTATCTCCTCTCGGAGTTGTAGTCTCTTTTGTGAGTCCCGTATTACGGGACAATGAAGGAAACGAGGTGGAGGAGACTGGACAAACTCCAGTCGAAGTCCATGTGAAACGGTGGCTAAGGCCCATTTGTCGGATGATGTGTGTTGCCAGGAGAGACTGTAATGTTGAAGTTTCCCTCCTATCGGCATCCCGGCTGAGTCACTTGGAGCGACGAAAGCCTCTCTGGTTACCTCCTCGAAAGGGCCGTCTCGATTGTTGGTAACCTCGGGGTCTGTCATGGAAGGATCCCCGGTCAGAACGAAAGGCCGGTTGGTTGTATTGGCTGTATTGACCCTGAGCAAAAGGTCGTTGGGCCTGACCCGTACCTGTATTGGCTTCCCATCGGGGGTTCTGGCGCCTTGCGTATGGGGCGGACCTGCAGTCCTGTCTCCTATTGGCCCTGGGGAGCACTTTCTTTTTGTCCCTGTCCTCGATGAGGACCTTCTCCAAACTCTCCCCGAAGAGCATGGATCCCTGGAATGGACTTGAGGCCAGCCGCCACTTAGATTTTAAGTCCGCTGGCCAATTTCTCAGCCAGAGAAGTCGTCGGGACGACATAGTGGTTGCCATGCTCCTAGCCGAGAACTTCGCCGCATGGAGGGTGGCATCTGCCGAGAATTCCGCTGCCGCTCGCAGCTTGCTCAGGTCCTGCCGGAGACGTCCGTCCTCTGGCCCGAGCCTGGCCTGCATTTCCTGCAACCACATAATGGATGCCCTATTGATGAACGATGCCGCGGCAGCCGCTCTGAATCCCCAGCCCGACACCTGATGCGCCTTCCTCAACAATATCTCCGCCTTCCTATCTTCTGGCCTCAGGCTGTCGCCAGTCTCTGAGGGCACCAGCGCACTGGAAACCAGAGTCACTACTGGCTGGTCAATTGGCGGAAACTCTAGGAGTTTTTCGACCTCCTCGTCAAAGGTGTAAAACTTCCGTTCAATGTTCGAAGGCCCCTGCGCGGCCGCTGGGTGCTGCCAAGGGCGCTTAACTCCCTCTACAAATATGTGGGAGGCTGGGAAGTGTTCAGTCTCGGGCTGAGCTTCTTTAAGAAGTGCCTCAGAAGTCTTTGTCGTGTCAGTAGGGTCAGTTGTCTTAGGAGCGGCTGCAAGGTTCATCACCTGCTTGGCTTTACAAAGCAAGGTCCTGAATAGTGCCGGTTTAAACAGTCCTACCGTTGGTGGCGGATCTGGCACTGTCTCGTCCTCTGACCAATCATATTCTCTGTCACTTTCCTCAAACTGTGGTTCCTCCATTAGCGACCCCACGCCAGAAGGGGGCGGTACAGTCCAAGGATTCCTTTCTGGAGCCTGTTGTGGGGGCCTAACGCTTTGTTGCGCCCCCGTAGCAATGCCCTGTGAGTAAACGTTGGCGATGATTTCCTGAAGGTCAGGTGTCATCTGCTGCCAAGAGCCAGAGGGACCTCTTAAGCCTGCTGCCGTGGGTGTAAACGTAGCTGAAGGCCCCTGTAGGCTTCTGACCGAGTGTCCTGCAGACCCCGGTCTGTTCCACGAAGTGCCAGGTGATGGCATGGCCTGAGGTATAGGTACAAATTGTCTATCAGGCGACCAGTCCCCTGTTAGCATGGCCCCAGTGGTCCCCAGGGGAGATTGGGAGGTCAGCTGTTCAGGGGTCATTTGCTGCCGCTGTGTAAGGGGCAGTCCGGAAGGAGAGGGCTGCAGGGCCGCTTCCAGTTTTTTTTCAAGGGCCTTAATGCGCTTCTCTGCTTCCTTCAATGAGGAACTGGAAGATTGGGAGGCTTTAGACTTATCCTTTGCCTTCCCTTTGCCCTTATCCTTGGCTGCTGGGGAACTGCTTTTGTCAGTCCCTGCCTTCTCTTCCATTGTACTCACAGTTAGTAGTTCAGAAAAGTAATATTTGGCTCCACGCTCTTGCAAGTCACAGTAAAAATGGCGCCTCGGCACTTTGGCCTCTTGCGCATGCGCACTGGGGTCTCATAGCCCACTCTCGCGCCTTTTCCGCCAGAATTGCCGGTTTCCGCGCCGAATTGGCCAAGATGGCGGCGCCCGTGCCTTTCGCGGTCTTTTCGGGCTCGCCGCTCCGCGCCCTGCCACCAATGGCGGTCCCCGCCAGGGTGGTCGCCCTGGCTCTCGCCTCCGCTGTCCTGAACAGCCTGGTGGTCCTAGCGGTCGCGCTGTTGCAGCGGCGGCGACGGCAGCGTTATCCGCGGCTTTTTTCTCCCCGGCGGCGGCGGCTTCGGCGGCGGCTCATTTCCCAGCCGCCGAACAGCTGATCGCTCTTTCGGCTCGCCTCGCCGATCTCGGAGAGCGATTCCAAGCCTCCCAGTGGGGGGGGCGGACCCCCCCACCTTCGGCTCGCAGCCTTAGTGTGGCCTCGGGGGCCAGGGACCTCCAGGCTGGATGCTCCTCTGCGGGGTGTTCCCTCGGAGGGAATACAAAACCCCTGAGGAGAATCGTTGGGGGTGCTGCCCGCGGAGGGCAGGGACCCCTTGTTGTCTGTTCCACTGTTGTCAGCTATGCCTGAAAAACAAAGCAGAACATTAAACAGGTTACAACATTTTTTAAACATCTTTAACATTTTTTAAATATTTTTTAATATTTTTTTAAACAATTTATTAGCTTTAATTAGCTTAGCTCAAACTCAGTAAGTCTCTACTCTTAGACTGAGTTTTTAAAACTGAGCTCATGGGGGATACAAGGGGGCGGTACCTAATTAATATGTAAATAATTAACTCAGTCTCTACCAATAAGATTGGTTAACTACCCATGTTGGACTCTCCTTCCAGCTGCAGTGGAGAATATTTAGATTATTCAAATTGCAAAAGATTGGTGAAAGTTAACTACAATGAAATGATACGTTTTTGAATATTAACTGATTATTATATTGAATGAAATAATACAAAAGCAAACATGGAAAGCTATTACTTACATATTGAAATTTTGATTGATTTTTATAATAATATCACATGATTATAATATTGTCATAAATGTCTAAGAATTGAGGATTTAAAATAGTGGATTGACTAATATAGAAACATAGAAGTAGAAACATAGAAGTCTGACGGCAGAAAAAGACCCCATGGTCCATCTAGTCTGCCCTTATACTATTTTCTGTATTTTATCTTAGGATGGATATATGTTTATCCCAGGCATGTTTAAATTCAGTTACTGTGGATTTATCTACCACGTCTGCTGGAAGTTTGTTCCAAGGATCTACTACTCTTTCAGTAAAATAATATTTTCTCATGTTGCTTTTGATCTTTCCCCCAACTAACCTCAGATTGTGTCCCCTTGTTCTTGTGTTCACTTTCCTATTAAAAACACTTCCCTCCTGGACCTTATTTAACCCTTTAATATATTTAAATGTTTCGATCATGTCCCCCCTTTTCCTTCTGTCCTCCAGACTATACAGATTGAGTTCATTAAGTCTTTCCTGATACGTTTTATACTTAAGACCTTCCACCATTCTTGTAGCCCGTCTTTGGACCCGTTCAATTTTGTCAATATCTTTTTGTAGGTGAGGTCTCCAGAACTGAACACAGTATTCCAAATGTGGTCTCACCAGCATTCTATATAGCGGGATCATAATCTCCCTCTTCCTGCTTGTTATACCTCTAGCTATGCAGCCAAGCATCCTACTTGCTTTCCCTACTGCCTGACTGCACTGTTCACCCATTTTGAGACTGTCAGAAATCACTACGCCTAAATCCTTTTCTTTTGAAGTATTTGCTAACACAGAACTGCCAATACAATAGTCAGATTGAGGATTCCTTTTCCCCAAGTGCATTATTTTACATTTGGAAACATTAAACTGCAGTTTCCATTGCTTTGACCATTTATCTAGTAAAGCTAAATCATTTACCATATTGCCGACGCCTCCAGGAATATCAACCCTATTGCACACTTTAGAGTCATCGGCAAATAGGCAAACCTTCCCTACCAGACCTTCCCCTATGTCACTCACAAACATATTAAAAAGAATAGGACCCAGAACAGACCCTTGTGGCACACCGCTTGTAACCTGACTCTGCTCAGAATACTCGCCATTCACAACAACCCTCTGGTGTCTATGCTTCAGCCAGCTGCAAATCCATTGAACTATCCAGGGATTAAGTCCAATCTTCACTAATTTATCTATCAGCTCTTTATGTGGAACCGTATCAAAGGCTTTGCTGAAGTCCAGGTAGGCAATATCCACGGCACCACCTTCATCCAACACCTTTGTGACATAGTCAAAGAAATCAATGAGATTAGTCTGACATGATTTGCCTTCAGTAAAGCCATGCTGATTTGGGTCCAATAATTTATTGTTTTTTAGGTGCTGATTTATCCTCTTTTTCAGTAGAGTCTCCATCATTTTAACTACAACTGATGTCAAGCTAACTGGCCTGTAGTTACCAGCTTCTTCTCTACTGCTCTTCTTGTGGATAGGCACAACACTTGCCATTCTCCAATCCTCAGGAACATCTCCTGTTAACAAGGATTGGTTAAACAAATCAGTCAGGGGGGTAGCAATGACAGATCTGAGTTCTTTAAGAACTCTGGGGTGGATGCCATCTGGACCCATTGCCTTATTTATCTTTAATCGTTCAAGTTCTTCTAAGACATCGGCTTCTAAGATCACTGGAGCTGAATCCGTACAGTTGGAGGCAATGCTATATCCCTCTATAGTATTATTTTGTAAGGTGTCTTTTGAGAAAACTGAACAGAAGTAGCTATTGAAATGGTCAGCGATCTCCTTATTCCCATTAATGCATGTATTTTTCCCAGTACTAAGCTTCGTGATGCCGCAGTTTTTCTTCTTCTTATCACTAATATATCTGAAGAAGGTTTTATCCCCCTTCTTTAGAGATTTGGCAATTTCTTCCTCTTTTGAGGCTTTAGCAGCATATATTATCTGTTTCGCCTCCTTCTGTCTCATTTTATACACCTCCCTATCAGCTATACTTCCAGACTCTTTATACCTCCTATAGGCAGCCTTTTTTTCATTGACTATAGTCCTTACATCATTGCTAAACCATAGCGGTTTCTTCTTCCTTTTACCTTTAGTTATTTGTCTTACATACAGTCCAGTGGCTTTTAAGATGGCCTTTTTAAATACAGTCCACTGGGTGCTCGCTCCTGCCATTTTATCCCTCCCCTTTAATTCATTATCTAAATATTCCCCCATTGCATTAAAATTTGTTTTTCTGAAATCCAATACTTTGGTTGCATTATAGAATTGCTCACAATGAGTTTTTACATCAAACCACAAACATAGATGGTCACTGCAACCTAAATTTTCTCCCACCTTGACATCTGAAACCCAATTCCCATTCGTAAAAACTAAATCTAGAATATTCTCCCCTCTAGTTGGTGTCTTAACCAGCTGTGCCAGAGCTGCTCCTGTAAAGGCCTCTACTATATTCTTACTTTTGCATGTAAGGGCACTGGGGATATTCCAGTCAACATCAGGCATGTTGAAATCACCCATAACCACAATATCTCCCTTTACTGCCATTTGGGTAATTTCATCCACCATCTTGTTGTCATATTCCTCAGATTGCCCTGGAGGCCTATAGATCACCCCAATTCTAATGACAGAACCGTCTTTATTTTGCATGCAAATCCAGAGGGTCTCTAGATCTTGACATGTATTTTGAATTAGTGTTGTTTTTAGAGTTTCTTTAACATAAATGGCTACTCCACCTCCCCTTCTCTCTATTCTATCCTTCCTATACAGTGTATATCCTGGTATGGATATTTCCCATTCATTAGAATCCTTAAACCATGTCTCAGTTATGGCAACCAGGTCCAAATTATCTCTAGATATTATGGCCATTAATTCACAGAGCTTGTTGCTCAAGCTTTGAGCATTCGTGCACATTACACGAAGAACATTATTTTCATTATTAGTTTGCCCCTTATCATCAACAACTACATCTATTTTATTTGCAGCTCCCTTTTCATAAGCTTCCAAAAACTGCTTTATCCTCATTGGTCGGGGACAGAAATCACCCACATCAGTTACATCTCTGTCCCCTTTACCTAGTTTAAATGCCTGTCCAAAAAAGTTCTGAATTCCTCACCGAGTACCTGGGTACCTCTGTATGATGGATGCAAACCATCCCTCTTAAACAACTCCCTATTAGACCACCTACTGACATCATGACTTACATAGCCAAAACCTTCAGCTTTACACCACTGCTTTAACCACACATTAAACTCTATGATACACGTTGTTTTATCCTCTTGGCCACAAACCGGTAACACCTCTGAGAAAGTCACTGAATCTGCTATTTTACCCAGCTCCACACTTAGACATTGAAAATCTCTTTTTACTACATTGACATTTCTCTGGGACAAATCATTTGTGCTAAGATGCACCACCACATCAATGTTATTACCTTTACTCACAGCCTTGACAATGTTTGTAATCCTCCTCCTGTCCCTGCTGGCAGTGGCCCCTGGGAGACACCTCAGCACCTTCACCACGTCCTTACTCTGTCCCAAATCAACACCTCTAACAGTCGAATCACCCACAAGAAAATGTGTCCTCTTTATATTTCTACTAACTGCACTTGATGGTTTGGTGACATTTACAACAACTTCCCCTTTGAATATCCCCTCATTCTCTGCCTGAGGGGCCTTGCTAATATCTCCAACATCCTTACTATTTAAATCCGCAAGAACAGTATAGGAATTCGATAAAGAGAGACCAAAATTACTATGTTTTTGCTCAACTGCACGCAATCTTCCTGAACCGACAGTTGTCCACACAGCCCTCCTCCTCGGGTGGCGCTGTGGAAGTGGAGGCTGGACACATGGCTGCATTACAGCACGTGGCTGGGACAATCTTTCCACTTCTGACTGCAAGCTACAAACTAAGGACTGCAATCTAGAGATCTCGCCATCTAACCTAGATGTCCTAATGCAAAGAGGGCAGTACCCCAAGTTCCACAAGGTACTACGGAAGACAACAGCCAAACAAGTGTTACACTGCACCAAGCCAATATCTATTTTTTTTGTATATTCTTTGTTCTGTTGATTTTTTTTTAGTTTTAATAGTAATAGAGTCTGGCTTCTTTTCTTCTTTTATAACTCTATAATCTTTTTTTTTTCTTTATAATTGATAAGTTATTTTTTGCAAGGGTTTTGGAGAATGTTTAAGGAGGAGTACGCATGATGGCGTACCTGAATTTGCAAGAGGATAATGATATTAAATGAATAAGGTTAAAAGGAAATTAATGTTGAATTCAATTAGAAGAAAATTAGATATCTAGATGACAAAATCAGTGGTCAAGGTTGGGAGGACTGATAAATGCGGAAGTAATTAATTTGGAACTAATAATTTGGGGAGGCAATTATATTTGTTTTATTCATTGATACTGTTTTTTATTGTAATATGAAGTTCTTTTGAAATGTATTGAAAAAGTTTGTATGGAGAAAAAAATAATAAAAAATTACCTAAAAAAATTCTAGGGAAAGGTCCCACTGGATTGTAGATAAGATCCAAGGGTCTGTACAAGTTGACTGCCAGGCTGGAAAGAACCAGGCAAGACGACCCCCAATAAGAATGCTTGGGTGTTTACCACCTAGATTGTTTAAACGATTTGAAATATTGGTTTCCTCTCTGACCTTGTTATTTCTTCCCCTGGTTGCCCTATCTGATTGGATTCGGGAACGAGGGGTATACTATACCTGTGGTCCTTGGCATGGTGTAGTTCTGATCAGGTTGGCGAAAGCAGCACCGAAAAGAAGAGTTGAATTTTGAAGCTGCCTTTTTTTCCTTTTATGGGTGGTTTCCGTAAACAGAGGGTCTAAGAGCTCTGCAAAGAGACCTTTGCATTGAAGCGGCCCTATTGCTAATTGCCACTTTTGATGTACGCCAGTGTTTCCCAAATTTTCGTAATGCTTAGTACCCCTTGTAAAAAAAATGATATATTTTAATAACAATCAAAATATTTTTATTTTTTATTTTTTTTGTACATACACAAAATAATAATAAACAAAAAATAAAATTATTCATAATAAAATATAAATAAAAGTTATATTATAAATAACTTTTATTTGGATCAATGAGAAGGATGAAATTGTTTGTGCTGAGATGACAGATCGTCATAATTTGGTTCCCTGGTTGTTAATTTTAATCTGAGATGCAGTTCCATGTCCAATAGTCTGTTCCTTTTTGTCGACTTAATATCTACAAATGCTGAAAAAGCAACTTCACATAAATATGAAGTTGGAAAAAGCAAGAACTTTTTCTGTTAAAACCAGATACACATTTTGCATTTGTAACCAGAATGATGTTAAAGTACACTCCTTATGTTTATTTTTTAAGAATTCGTCTGAAGCCGATTCCAACAATTGCTCTTCTTCCGTATGCAATAAACCTTCTGGCATGGATTTTGTGTTAATGTTAAACAGATATCTTCTCCATTCAATATTTTTGTTTAAATCAGGGAAATAGGTTTTCAAGCCCACTTTCAAACACTCCAAATGCTGTGTTATGCATTTCAGAGTACAGTGGTAACTCGACATACAAGTTTAATTCGTTCCAGACCTGAGCTCGTAAGTCGATCAACTCGCATCTCGAACAAATGCCTTTAGACTTTGTTTTTTGTGCCGAGATAACCGGAAGCAAGGAGATTCTTACGCCACCTAGCGGAAGCTCAGCTCGTATCCCGAATTTGAGTTCGGGTGTCGAACAGAAATTTCGCTTGCATCGCGGCTCGTAACTTGGAATACTCGCATGTGGAGCAGCTCGTATCTAGAGATACCACTGTATCAGCATCAATTTTAGTAGCTGAACTTGCTATAAACTCATGAGTCTACTTCTCCATTATTCACTCTCTTTTGCCATAAATTTAGTTTTGCAATGGCAATGTTCACTTTATCTTGAACGTGAAACAATGAAATTTCTTTGCCTTGTAATGATAAGTTGAGGCAATTTAAAACAGAGAATATATCTGCTAAGTATGATAGTTTACTAAGCCATTTCCAGTCAGGTAAACAATTTCTCAACTCAAATCTATCATTAAGAAAACATTGAAGTTCACGTCTAAATTCAAACAATCAATTTAGAATTTTTCCTCAAGATAGCCAATGAACATTGGTATGAAAAAGAAGCTGGGTATGACTACTTCCCATTTCTTCAAATATTTGTGAAAAAAGTCGTGCATTCAAAGGACGGTTTTTAATGTAGTTAACGATTTTCAGGCTTTCATCCAGAACTTTCTGTAGATCAGCGGGCATCTTATATGTTGCCAAAGCCTCTCTGTGCATGCAACAATGTGTGGATATGTCATTTAGGGCAACATTTTGAATTCTTGCAACAAGTCCTTTATTAATTCCAAACATACTTTTTGTTTCATCCAACACATCTATTCCAATTAATTTTGTTCTCTTGCATAAATTTATTCATCACATTAAAAGTATCTTCTTCTGTTGTGTGACCTAATAAAGGCTGGCAAAATAAAAAGTTGTCATGAATTTCTTGATTTTTTCATATCTAACAAACGCCATAAGATTTGCAAAATTCGCAGTATCAGTGATATTGAGAAATATCAGATAATAACATCTGTTTCACATTCTTAGACATATCAATGATTCGTCAATGAACTGTATTATTTGAGGGGAATGTGATCAAAAGGTTTTTTTGCTCTATCTCCTATCATTACTTCTGCCATTATCTTGGCTGCAGACTTGATTAAAATTTCACCAATGGTTTCTGCTGCACTACATTGCGCAATTAAAAGTAACACACGATACAAAGCTTCTAGTATTTTTTGTTTGTCACCTCCTGTCAAACCCTGCATTACTTTTCGAGACTGATTTAAACCCTTAAGTTTATTTTCAAAATAAACTGATTATGGTTTGTCTCAAAATGGCGCTTTAAGTTGGATGGTTTCATGCTTTCGTTTGTTAGATTTTCAAAACAAATGATGCAAAGTGGAATAGGCTTATTTTCATCTCCAGTCCATGAGAATCCAAATTTAAGATATTCTTTGTCGTACTTGCGAATTTTCCTTGCTTTTTTCTTAACCGGTTCTTTCAGAATTGAAGTTGATTTGTTGTTAATTTCATTATTTTCTGTTTGTTGATTGCTACTATAACCATTACAGTGGTACCTTACTTAAGAACTCCTCCACTTAAGAACTTTTCTAGATAAGAACCGGGTATTTAAGATTTTTTTTGCCTCTTCTTAAGAACCATTTTCTACTTAAGAACCCGAGCCCGGAAAAATTTCCCAGGAAATTTGAGAACGGCATGAAGGCCCGGACAGTTTCCTGCCATTCGCCCTTTAATCCCGGGTATCTCAGGCTTTTCTGGGCTGCCAGAAGAGCCTTTCGGTGGTGCTTAAGGAGGCTTTGGCAGTCCAGAGCGAACAAAGCGTTTTCCTTTCTCTGGGCGCATGGAGAGGTAATAAACCTCTGCCAGCGCTGAGAAATGAAATGCTCCCTTCGCTCCGGGCAGCAACTGTCCTCCTCCTCTTCCTCCTCCTCCTCTTCCCACCCAAATTCCAAGCTTTTATTTCTTTCCTAATAGGTTTGCACGCATTATTTGCTTTTACATTGATTCCTATGGGGAAAATTGCTTCTACTTACAAACTTTTCTACTTAAGAACCTGGTCACGGAACGAATTCAGTTCTTAAGTAGAGGTACCACTGTACTTTCTTTCGGTGTAGTAGTTCCACATTTTAACCAGTGATCCATAATCTATGTTAGGGATAAAAATTATATTTTATAAAAATAATCAAAATCAGTGGCACTTACTAAAGCACATAACAAACCTTTCCTATAAGAAAAATCGCACAAAAGCTAAAAATACACAGCCACCTGGAGAAACTACTAACTGTTAACGAAGTAAGTTGTCTCTGTAAGGATGTGTGGTATATTCACACTGTGTCACACCGGACAATCTCACACCTCACAAGACTGTTTTGACTCGACTCATGAGAATGTAGAATTAGGCGCAGCTAACCTCGGTGCAGTGCATATCCCCACCTAACTCCGGTGCAACATGTACCCCAACCAAACTCTTTCCGTATCCCTGGTCGTACCACACTTTGGGAAACACTGATGTATGCCTGCTTGCCAGGGCTTGAGCCAGTGAAGTTTTCTGGCCACAGTTGAGGCAGCAATAGATTTTGCCGAAAAGTGTGATAGCTTGAAATGTGGCATTCGCCCCGTATTGGGCCGAAGCAAATAGCTTATTGGCCTCTGAGGTCATCCGGTAGTATTCGATGCTGAATCTGTTGAAGCCAGATTCACATGGCTCTGGCAAAAAAGTTGGCTGAGGAGGTCGCTTTGATTTTCTTCAACATCTGCTCTAGCCTGCGATCCTCAGCCTTCATCAGTTCCTCAATCTCCAAGGGCATGGCAGCAGCCAAATGAAGTGATTTGATTGGCTCATCTACTTTGGCTCATCCTATCTTCATAGGATGGAACCACCTTGAAAATTTTTTTGTCTTTGGACAAAGGGGTGGGCCCGCAGCTGGAAAGGACCACTGTTTCAGGAGAGCCTCTCGAAAAAGACAAGGCATGGGGATCACATCTATATCTTGTTGTTCTTCCAAAAAGAATGGGCAGGTGTCTTGCTCTTGTCAGTGGAAGTGGGGTCTTTGGCCTCTTCCGAGTCTAGCCTAGTGGTGATTCGGGCTTTGTGGAGGAGAGACTTGAATAGGTGTGGTGGGAATATAGAAGAGGAAACTGGTGACTTTGGAGGGGCATCCTCGTCCTCTGAGGGACCTTGAAATGGGTCATCTTTGGGAAATGAGTAATCTCTGCCCTCCTCCTCCATATTGTCTGAAGAGGAGTCCTCAAGAGATTGGAGCTCTGGTACACTCCTTCTGACTGAAGACACTAGAGGAGGTCTGTGAGCTCTAGAAGTGGTAGTAGAAGAGGTAGATGGTAAATTTACAAATTGTAATCTGGCCTCCATTATTTGTGACAGGGCAGCCGCTATCATGGCCTGAAACTCAGGGGACACCTGCGGAAAGGACTTAGATGGAGGAGGTTCCTGAGCTGAGTCTTAAACTGTTAGGGGAACCTGACTCTCCTCCTGTTCTTCAGTTGATGAATCCCAAAGACGAGGTTGGACTCTGACTAGGTTGGGTTCATCTAGGGCCAGAGTGGAATCCCCTGTTCTAAGCTGATCGGAACTAGCTGTGTTGTCAGGGGATTGTTCTTTTATCTGTACCCTCAATCTCTTTGCAGATTTGTCACATAGTTTTTGGAGAGCCTTATCCTTCTTTTTCTCAGCCCTGGTAGGATGAGAGGATCTATCCTTATTGGGCCTAGAGAAGGATTGACCTATGGAGCGAGGATCAGATTCCTCCTCAGAAGGTCTATTAGTTTTTTGGGTACACTTCCTTCCCGTGGGATTTTGTTTGGTGTTCTTGGATGCCATGGACTTGTTTTAATAAGTTCCAATAGGATAGAGCAAGAACCAAGGGGTACAGACTAATATCCCAAGCCTCAAGTCCAAGAGGTCTCTGCACCTCCTATTTCCCCAGAGGCTCTCAAGGGAGAAGGTGTTTAGGAAGTGCAGATGTCCTAGGCCCTTACAAGCTGGAAAGCTCCTACATTTAAACTTAGAATATTAAAGAAATTTGTGAATACCCACTGGGAGAGGCTAAATGGTGAGTGTGGTGCTAGAATAAAGTGTGGCTGCGGCTGTTAGCGTTGAAATTTTTAAAATTTGGTTGCGATAGGACCAGATCGATCAAGAAACCCAATAAACAAGAGGAAGCTTTAGCCCTCTGATGTGGGCAGCAGCAGGCTAGAATTACGAACACTTGTTGCTGGTTAATTAAACAGAAAGGGAACCGATGTGGAGCTTGCCGCTAGAATGCAGTGCAAAAAAACGACCACTGGGAACAAAAGCCGCTTGCCAGCTGATTAAAAGCGTAGCAAAGCCACCAGTTAAATTAATGTTGAAAACACTGTAGAAGTCTCTATGGTGCTGCAGACTCTATGGAGTCTCCCAGCGCCAATTCCCATCCCGGGAGAGCGGAGGGGGGAGACTGGAAGGATACGGAAGGGATGATTCAGACTAATGCAAATTTATTGGTTGTTGTATTGCAATTCCAATGCTGAATGGAGCCACCTGGTGAGAAGAGGGTCTGGAGGAAAGTAGAAGGAAGAGAAGCATGAGCAAAAGGATTTTAAAGCCTTGTGAGAGAAGCCAACAAATTGTCTTTCTCATTCAGGATCGAGCAAATAACTGGGGGAGGGGCGGATTCATCAGTGTCTTTAAAGACTTGTCGCTCGGTCCCAATTGACTAGGACAGTTAGCTAAGCCAACGTAACTACTGTCTCCGTCGTTAGCATGGATAATCTAATTTAACTTTAAAATTAACTACTCTAAAATCCAGGTTTATTACAAATCAATCACTCCTGTTCACACAGAAAACCTAGATTTTATTCATCAGCCAGGGGGCAAATAATTAATAGCCCCAAGCCTGATGGCACAAATGAGTCTTCAGACTCTTGAGAAAGGTCAGGAGGGTGGGGCCAGTGTGAATCCCTAGTGAGAACTAGTTCCAGAACCCCCTCTTCCCCCAGGCACCCGCCAAGCGATATTGTCTAGTTGACAGGACCTGGAGAAGGCTGGCTCTGTGGGACCTGACCGGTCGCTAGAATTCATACAGCAGGAAGCGGTTGCGTAAGAAATTTGGTCCAATGCCATATAGGTCATGACCAACACTTGTATAAGTACTTATGGTGGTTCTGAAAACTGTTCAGAACCATACGTTTGATTGGTTGTTAACCAAGGGCCAACTCTATTATCAGTTCAGGGACCTGGCTCATTTTTGTACATTAGCCCTTCACTAATAAAGAACTAGATGTACATGAAGAAACCTTATTCGATGAACTGTAATGAGTCTGAAGTACTCTTGACTGATAAATAACCACCTATTAAGGGAATGTTACAGTATGTTCTTTAGAAAAACAGTTTTCTTTTCAGATCACAAAATCAGTGCTCAGGATAAATCCAAGGAATTCCAATAACCAGTAACTGAAGCAACATAAATTAATAAAAACAACCAATTGTGCATCCCATTTGATGGCTTTATCTTTTGTTTTAGAGTAAAGGTTCAACATTGAATCTTAACCATTTTCTTCATTCAAGAACCTTTAATTTTTCCCTTTGGAGAAAGAAGGAGGTGCCTAAAAATATAAGGTAGTTGTTGCAAGAAAGCTACAAAGTGGAACGTAAACATTTCTGAGATTTTCTTATTTGGTTTTTTTCCAATTTGGCTTACATTTATATAGCCTACTATATAAACAATAATATATATACTGTACTTTATAGCAGAAACTATCCTATTCTTCCACTTTCTACTTCAATGAATTAATGTCTGCTTTACCATAGCCATAATTCTTTTTGTACCTTCAGGTCAGTGTTGACTGCTGGTAATGTCCTGGACTAGACCCTCAAAATGGGTTTAGGACATTTTGCCTCTGCCAGTTGGATGAAGCTCTTTCTTCCACAGCAGCTGATCTGCTGCTGCATTATCTCCCTCACCCAAAGGCCCCTAGCTATTTGTCCCAGCCCTTTCATCACAAAAATCCACATTCAGCCACAGCCTTTTGGCCACATGGGACATTTTGCCACCATTCAATCAGAACGGTCCTAACAAAATGCTACTTTGGGAAGAAAAGAATGGGACAGTTCCCATCCCATGCCTTTTTCACCCCCTTTTCTGTTCATGTGGAGAGTACCCAAAAGTGGGGTGAGAGGGGGATTTGGGGGAGAGTTGGAGGGCTAATTATCCCACCCTTTTTGCAGAGAGAGATATTATATATTATGCTATTGTTATGCTATGGCTATGGCTATCATACTTTTATCACCCTTTCACACCGATCAAGCAGGCCCACCCCATCACCATTTTTACTGCTGCAGAATTCAAAGTGATAAATGAAATAAGTGTGTTCCTTTCACCTTTAGAGAAAATCACAAGCATGATTTTGTTAACCTATCCTTATTAACTTATACATTTGGAGGAATATTTATATTTGGGGAGACAGCTATTTAAGATGAACCACAGTCCAAATTATTTGATTCTTAGGAAGCATTTTGACAATTATTAAGCAAAAAATTTATCAACCTTACCTTGTGTGTAAGCATAGTCATCTGATCCAGAGCTGGAACTTCTCTGGTACTTATGCCTTCCTCTTTCACCTCCAGATCCTGGTACAACTGAAATTGGTTGAATAGGCTCTGGTGCTGCAGAATGTTCTTCTTGGTCCACTAAATTTAGAAGATTCTCAGCAGGAGCTCGACCTACTGTGATTTTAAAAACTGCTGGATTTGGCTGAGATACCATTACACGGGGGGACTGTGTAAGAACACCTGAAGGTCCAACTGGTTGTGTATATGTTATATATACAGGATTAACACTATAAGCTGGTTTAGGCTGACCTGCTATACTTCTAGAAGGGGAACTTGAAGGAGTTGCAGGTGTATATAGTGGGTGCTGATTCCATTGGGATGGCTGATTACTTATAGGTGAAGGGCTCCTATTAAGTGTAGTCCCAGGTCTTTGTGGTGATTCAACAGTAATTTCTATCTTGTTCATGGAGCCTTTAGATAAAGTAGATCCACCATATGGGAGATAAGATACTGAGTGTCCACTTGTTTTTTGATATGTCTGTGATGTTTGTTGATATGGATGGGGTAACACAGTTGAAGGACTAGGAGGTATAAATACATGGGAACTTTGGTGTCCTAATTGGCCAGGTTGAACTTGCCGTTGAGGTGATCCAAAAGGAGAAGGACACTGGGAAGCAGGTGGTGATTGAAAAGGAGACTGAGGAATCTGGGGCTGTTTGGGAGAATATTGAGAAGGCTGATAGCTCTGTTGGTGTGGATAGACAGGTAATGGATGTGGACTATAATGTGAAACTGGACCTGGTGGTGACGAATGCCACTGTGTACTTTGAGTAGGAGTCTGTCGTCCTGAAGAACCTTGAGTTGTCTGCCTAATATAGAGTGACCCAGGACTTCCATAAGGAGTACTTTGAATTTGAGGAAGAATTTGTAAAGCTCTGGGTAAAGGCTGCCCAGAAGGGAGGTTTTGTGAAACTGTAACAGTTATAGGATTTGTGCTGTACCGAGGTATATGCATGTATGGAGGAGGAGGACCTTGCATAGTAGATGTATTCATTCCAGGCTGCATGGGAGAAGATTGCTGAGGTGGCTGTGGAGGAGGAGTAGCTGCATTTCTATTCTGATCATTCATAAAAAAAGGATTGTAGTTTGGAGAAGCTGCTACAACAGCAGGAGCAGAATGCGGTTCCTGGACTAAACAGATCAGCTGTTTGCCTGGTGTGCACTGTGGATCAATATGTCCATCACTTGAACTATGTACCAGTGTACGGCCACCATTAAGTTGAGGTCCATCCCTTCCATAGTTAGTATGAGGATGGATGCCAAGGTTAATATGCAGAAGATGATTCCTGTTCACTCGGGTGTCATCTGGGCTGTGATACTCCATATATAAGTATTTGTTGCTCTCTTGTGCAAGAATGCGACAACAAGCATCAAGATTGTTGTTATTCTAAAAGAAATAATATTCTATGGAGCAAATTTTAGAAACTACAGTACAACCTGTTTTACTCTTCAGTATTATATTTATCTGCTATAGGTTATAACCTAAGCTTATAATTTTGACTAAGTTAAATTTGCTGATGAAGAGTCATATATAAACAAATCTTTCAAGATGTAAGAAACCTTCTACAAAGATTAAAAACATTACAGTATCTGTCAGCCACCATCTACATCAGAGATGTCAAACTCAATTCCATTGAGGGCCACACAAGCATTATGGTTGCCCTCAAAGGGCCAGTTGTAAAACTATGGTGACTCACAGCAGCTAGGTGGGCATAGCTGGGTCGCCCCAACAGGTTGGGCGTGACTGGGTTGGCATGGCCGGCTCAATGGGCATGGCTGATTCAGGAGGCTAGGTTAGGATGGAACAAGTTGCACCGGCTAACTCAACATGGGAACAATTCAGCACCCCATAAGCTCTTTGTCTTCTCAAACTGCTGACAGCCAAGAGTGTGCATGCACATGCACACATACACATACACACTGTATTCAAACTTTTGGGTCTTTTATCCACAGAGGAAGAAGAGGGCCTTCTCCCCAAGCCCAGGCATGATTGCCAGTCTGCAAGTCAGCTGGGGGCTGTCCTGGTAAAAAGGAAATGCTTGCGGGCTGTGGGGCCATAGAGGAGCTAGAGGCACTAGTGGCATGTGTGACACTGTTGCTGGGGCTCTAGGCGCTGCTCTACAATAACTTTGTGACAGCCACCCGGACCAGAACACGGTCAGGAAAAGCTTATAGCTTTTGTGCGTAGCTCCCACAAAGTTGTTTGGATTACCATTATCTACTACTTCAAAGATAAGCTACTGTTGGGGCAACCAATACCTACCTGGAGCATGCATTGAGACACCACACTTTCAGGAATCTCAGGAAAACGTTGCCGGAGGTCATGGAGTACCTGCATATCTAACTGCTGGCTTCCCTGTGCCATGCTAGATTGATGTTTAAGTTTCAGGACTTTCAGGGAATAGCAGTCAACAAACTTTCCAGCAATTATGATCTTTGGATGCTTCACACATCTTCTACAAAAAGAAATGAGAAAATTAACAGAATAAAAATGATGCTGAATAGCATACTAACACTTCAATATGAGCATTTCAATCTAGTTTACGAAATCTTATGCATCTTGAATGCCACAATACTCACAAATACACATATCTAAAGTGAATATTTATAATTCTCACAAAATTACATCTAAAGATTTCCCCCCACTTTTAGTCTCAAAAACAGGCTACTCTTCCTTTCTATGTCCCTTCATTCAGAATCAGAACATTTAGATGGATATTACATCCTCATATTATACTTCTTTTAGTAAGAACATTTGAACCAGACTTCTCTTTATGAAGTCCATAATCCAAAACTAATAAGGATAAAAGAGGTGGGTTTTTTTGAAGATGCCAGTCATAGTTCTTGGTGTAACATTAGAGAATCTGTTTTCTAGATCGCGGTCTCTAAAACCTGAAGCCCAACACTACCCACAACTATATAATAGTTAGTCACTTATTCTCAGACAATTATCCATGTCTCATATCAATGTGCAATTTTTTTACTATCAGAAAGATAAACATCAATAGGTAATTCTTGAATTAAACTTTGTGTCAGGGTTCAAAGTAACACTCCTAACTAAAGAAAATTCCAAGGTTTTAGTTTCCTCAAAATTCCATTTTATTAGAGATATTGGCACATATGGGAAAACCAGAATCTGAAGCTTCTGGTTTTCCACACCCCAAAAGAAAGTTCAAGATCCTGCCACAGCACCCATATGACCATTACATTGTCCAATCAATTCACTATCCCCACTAGAGATGCTCCCCAAACATATCTCTCTAGATGCAGGGCATTATGGCCTAGACTCTCAGAGAAAGGAATGTTAGTTTGATTACAGTTCCCCACTCATACAATCCCCCCTCCCAGTTTCCCACAACACTAAATGTGGCAGGTCTGAAGATCCAATGCCCAAGATGGTTTCCAGGCCTGACATGCCACCCCCACCCCTTCATCCGATGATCTAATCCTGAAATGAGATCAAGAGAACAACAGAAGGGTTAACCAATATCAGTTAACCATCCCTCCCCCTGAGGGAGACCCTTTGGCTTATCAGGATACTTATGGAACTGCTTTACCAATCTATCAGCTTTTACCTTCCAGATTTTCACCCAAGTAGCTTCAGACAAAGGGTACTCCTTCCAATCAACTAAGTACAGTGATCCCCCGGTTATTGCGTCCCCGACCATTGCGAACAGGGTAATTTGCGATTTTTGAACCCGGAAGTCAGAACACCATCTGCGCATGCGTGCCCTTTTTTTCTATGGGCACGCATGCGTAGATGGCGCCAGGCAGATCAGCTGCTGGGCGGCTTCCCTGGGTCTTCCCCCTCTTGGCCGGCATCAGCGAGGAGTTTCCCCACCACCGCCCACGCAAACTCCTCGCTGCTGCCGCTTCGCTCGGGCCACTTCCCAGCTGAGTAGTCAGCTGGGAAGCGGCCCGAGCGAACGGCTTGTCCGCAGCCTGCCTGCCCGCACGCCCGCAGCTCGCGCGCCCTTCTCCCGCCCACGCTGTTCGCTCGGGCCGCTTCCCAACTGAGCCCTCAAGCCAAGCGCAGAAGTTCGCCTTTGGCGCTTGGCTTGAGGGCTCAGTTGGGAAGGCGCGCGGGTGTTTTAAAACGTCCCCGCCGACAGGGGGGCTCGCTAGCACACCCCCAAACCCGGGTTGGGGGTTCGGGGGGGTGCTAGCGAGCCCCCCATGTCGGCGGGGACGTTTTAAAACACCCGCGCGGCTTTCCAATGAGTCCCGAAGACAAACGTCAAACTTCCGCGTTTGTCTTCGGGACTCATTGGAAAGCCGCGCGGGTGTTTTAAAATGTCCCCGCCGACATGGGGGGCTCGCTAGCACACCCCCAAACCCGGGTTGGGGGTTCGGGGGGGTGCTAGCGAGCCCCCCATGTCGGCGGGGACGTTTTAAAACACCCGTGCGGCTTTCCAATGAGTCCCGAAGACAAACGCGGAAGTTTGACGTTTGTCTTCGGGACTCATTGGAAAGCCGCGCGGGTGTTTTAAAACATCCCCGCCGACATGGGGGGCTCGCTAGCACCCCCCCTGAACCCCCAACCTGGGTTAGGGGGGTGCTAGCGAGCCCATGTCGGCGGCGACGTTTTAAAACAGTCGCGCCGCCCCCAATCTTCGGCTCCTCGCTAGCGCTGCGGAAGTAAAAACACCATCTGCACATGCGCAGATGGTGTTTTTACTTCCGCAGCGCTACTTCGCGAAAACCCGCTCGTTGCGGGGGGTCCTGGAACGGAACCCTCGCAACGAGCGGGGGATCACTGTATAGTAATCTGCCTCTAAATAATCTAGAGCAGGGGTCTCAAACTCACGGTCCGCAGGCCAACTGCGACCCTCAGGACAATAGTTTGCGGCCCCCACCTCAAGATAAAAGTTTAATGTTAGTGAGGCCTGAGTTTGATACAAATGGCACTTTTCGGTGTTGTGTGCGGAGCTGAATGGACCTGCTAATCACAATGGGGTATATTGCTCTCGGAGGAGGGACATCAGCCGGGCTATATTGCGAACTTGCACCATTACCCCGGGCTCAGAAGCGGAGGTGACCACAGAAATTGCTACTCAGCAAGACAGGAAAAAAAGCAAAAAAGACACATTGGCTAAAGTTTAGCCGCTAAACACTGAAACAATGACACCAAGCAGAATTATATATTACACAGCCCCAAACATGTCTTTTTCAAAGCCTGCAGTGAAGAGAAAGGTTGGTGATGAGCACAGACAATTTTAGGAGAAGTGGTGTTCTGTCGGGCTCTCTGGTAGGAACCTCCCGAAAATTCAAGGGTACAAATTGCAGACACACACACGTTTGAAAATTCAAAACAATGTTCTTTATCACAAAATTAAAAATAAACTAAGCACTCTTTTTGTATTGCAAAGAGCACTCGTCTCAAAACAATCGGGTAGTCTGTACAATTTCCCTTAAGCAGTCATTAAGTACTTAGCTAGCAGCTGTGAAGAAACTTCACACCCCTTCTTCTTCCAACGAAGTGACACACACACACACGTTGCTCTGCTTTGGTTTCAAAGGTGTGAAAAATCAACAAAGTCCAGAAAACAGCAACACACAATTCCTGAAGAACTGTCATCAGATACTCTTTCACAACAGCCAAACCCATACGCTGCTATTTATAGCAGCAGCCCTAATTACTGGACCCCCACCCAACCACAGGTGGCCTCATTTTCTCTTGTAATAATCCTTCAGTTGTTGTCTCCTATGCATCACTCTACGCATGCGTGGATGTGTCATTAATTCTTGTTCAGAATCCAAGGATGATACAGATGATTTATCTCCTCCTGGGCTGTCTGCCAAACTCCCCTCTTCCCTGTCACTCATGCTTCCTTGGTCAGAGGAGGCTTCATCAGCAGATTCCATCGGGAGCAAAACAGGCCTGCGGCATGTGGATGTCTCCCTCACATCCACCTGCACATTCCTTGGGGCAGGAACTGGGCCAGAGCTAACCACAACAAGTGGGAAGTGCAATATTTCTTTGTTGAGCACAGGGGCATCCCAACGTGTCTTATTTGCACAGACAAAGTTGCGGTGCACAAAGAATACAATTTGAAACGTCATTACACAACTAGACATGTTGAGAAGGTTTCGTGCTTTTTTAGAGGAAATGGAGTCAGAATATGGGGATGTGCTCTACTTCACCGAGGTAAGGTGGCTCAGCAGGGGAAACATATTGAAGAGATTTTTTGAGTTGAGAGCGAAAGTGAAAACCTTCATGGCTTTTTTTTGTTGATATCAATACATGAGCTTAATGTACAACAAAAAGTTACAAGGCCAGGGGCAACTTGTCAGTGCTGCCTATGACAACATGAGAGCATTCTCTACAAAACCTATGTTATGGAAAGCCCAGCTTTCTCAGACAAACCATTGCCATTTCCCAGCATGCAAGGCACTCATGGATGCAGGCACACCATTCAGTGGTGTGGAGTACGTGGATATCATTTTGAAGCTACAAGAGGAATTTGATCACAGATTTGCAGACTTCAAGACGCAGAGCCACATTTCAAAGTTTTGCGGACCCCTTCTCCTTTGATGTGCAAGATGTCCCTCCTGTGCTTCAAATGGTGCTCACTGACCTGCAGTGCAACTCTGAACTCAAAGCCAAATTCAGGGAGGTGAGTGGAAAAGCAGATAAGCTCGGGCAATTTTTGAGAGAATTGCCCCCCAGCTTCCCTGAGCTTTCCTGAATGTTCAAGCAGACCATGTGTCTTTTTAGGAGCACATACTTGTGCGAAAAGCTCTTCTCTACCTTGAACTTCAATAAGTCCAAATACAGATACAGACTTACTGATGAGCATTTTCAAGCCCTACTGAGGGTCTCAACTGCTTCCTCCCTTAAGCCAAAGGTGGCTCGGCTATGTGAGAGTAAGCGCTGCTAGATCTCTAGCAGCAAGAAGTAGGCAGAAGAAGCCATGTTCAAAACAGTTTATGTTCAATGTTCCATTCATGTTCAGAAAGTTAAATGGTAAAGAACTGTTAATACAGACACTTGAATCTGAATAATAATAATTACATTTCTCTAGTCAGCAACTATATGTGGTTTCTTCAGTTTTCTACATCTGCTGTATTATTATTATTATTATTATTATTATTATTATTATTCATTTTCATTTTATTTATTACTGATTTATTTATTTATTTCTTATGAATTTGCTAATTTTTTTTATTTTTTTAACACAAAATAAGATGAAAAAATAAAAACATTTGATAAATGTAAAAGGGCAGACTAGATGGACCATGGGGTCTTTTTCTGCCGTCAGTCTTCTATGTTTCTATGTTTCTATAACATTGGAATGTTTTTGTAAGAGCTTTTCTTGTGGAAAACCTGATGCGGACCAGCCTCACCCAGACTCTACCTCCAGCAGTCCCCGGGTAAATTGAGTTTGAGACCCCTGATCTAGAGTCTAGAATTCTTTTTACTTCATAATATGTTTCCTCTTGTACCACTATGGGTTTAGGAGCTGCTTGGGTCTTAACTTTGACCTGACTGCTGGTTTCAGCAAGCTGCAATGAAAGACAGGATGTATTTTTCCCAGTATACAGGTGAAACTCTAAAAATTAGAATATTGTGCAAAAGTTCATTTATTTCAGTAATGCAACTTAAAGGTGAAACGTAATATATGAGAGAGACTCATTACATGCAAAATAAAATAGTTTAGGCCGTGATTTTATTTATTTATTTTATTAATTAGATTTCTATGCCGCCCTTCTTCTGAGACTCGGGGTGGCTCACAACAAAACAGCTCAGAAATGTAATATTAAAACATATTAAAAACTACAATGCTAAAAAAATGTAATTTAAATTCCAAAACCCCAATATATTTAAAACCATTCATTCACATTCATCCTATCATTCAATCATAGGCTGGGGGAGATGTTAAGTCCATTTATATTTATCAAAATCAATCTAATTTCTTCATCCATGTTTGTTTTATTTCTCCAAAACAGGAGAAATAAAACAAACATGGATGAAGAAATTAGATTGATTTTGATAAATATAAATGGACTTAACTCACCAAATAAAAGAAACAGAATATTTAACAATCTTAAAAAATTGAATATGGACATAATTTGTTTACAGGGAGTACATATTAAAAAAACATTAGAAATTGCTAGAGAATAAAAGATTGGGAGAACTGCATATGACTTTAATATATCAAAGTAAAAGCGGAGTGGTCTTATACATTCAAAAGAAAATAGATTCAAAAAATATATATTCTGATGAAGAAGGGAGAATATTGATGGTAGAGATAACGATGAATAATCAAAGGATTTTATTGATTGAAATATATGCTCCAAATGAAAACCAATGTTTATTCTATTCAATTACACAAGAGAATGAGTTAGATTATGAGAATATGTTTATTAGGAGATTTCAACGTGATTGTAAGATAGGACTTCAATTATAAAATAAGTAAGGAAAATAAAAGACAAAAGAAAACTACCCAAATCATTTTTATTTTATTTTTTGTAAAATATTTTATTGATTTTCAAAAGAAAGACAAACACTACGTGTAACATTTAGTGGAGCTACAGTCGCTCCGCTCAAAATAGAAGTCATAATTGTAATAAGAGAGAAAAAAAAAATATTAAAATCCTTTTGTTATACTACATCATCTATATGGTATGCATAACTATCAGTTTTGATATAATGAATATAGACATAAGTAAAAATTTGTAAACATCTATGTAAAAATTTTCAAGAGAGAATAGAGAAAGAAAATAAAAAAGGAAAGAATTTGATATTTATGTTACGTATAATATATATTGTAAATAATCACTAACTATTACAGTTTATTTACTAACTTCAGATATTCAAAATAATACCTTTATTTCTTTTTCTTTATTTCCCACCAAATATAAACCTTCTGCCAGACATCATAAAATTCTGATTCTTCTTGATTATTTAACCTTCTCGTCATCATATCTAGCTCAGCACAGTCTAAAATTTTCTTAAGAATATCTATTTCTTTTGGAATCTCAGTGTCTTTCCATTTTTGTGCAAAGGCTATCCTAGCTGCTACCAATATATGAACCATTAAATAATATAAGTCTTTTTTGTATTTATTATTGGGTATACCCAATTAAAAAAACTCTGGCGTTTTCTTAATTTCCTGCTGTATTATTTCTCTCATCCATTTTTCCATTAAATTCCAGTATTCTTTTGCTTTTGGGTGTGGTAATAAGTACCAATTTCTGTTTTACACTTCCAACAATTAGGTGAATTGGTTTGAAACATTTTTGAAATTCTGTTTGGTGGTAAGTGCCATCTATAAAACATCTTAATCTGGTTTTCTTTGAAAGAAATTGACTTTGTTATTTTCCAGTTATATGTCCATACTTTTTCCCAAGTATTTAAATCTATCTCTTTATTTAAGTTTCTACACCAGCTAATCATATTATCCTTTAAAATCCATTCTATATTTTTACAATTAATTAAATATTTATACGTTTTTACAATCAGTTTTCTTTGATTAGTTGTTAATAATTTACCTAAAATATTATTGTCTTTTGTAAGAATGTATGTGTTTTTATCTTTATAGAACCTAGACGTAATTTGTATATATTGCCACCAATCTATGACAATACCCGCATCTAGCAAATCCTGATTTGTTTTTAAATTCCATTGATTATCTACTAAGTCTTTGTACAGTAATACCTCATGATACGAACTTAATTGGTGCAAGGAGGTTCGTAAGACGAAAGGTTCGTAAGACGAAACATTGTTTCCCATAGGAAACAATGTAAAGTCAATTAATCCGTGCAACCAAAACCCCCCCCGCAAAAAACCGGCTTTCGGCGACTGCTGGGAAGCCGCGCGGCTGTTTTAAAAGGTGACAGCCGGCCTGGGGGGCTTCCCAGCACCCCCCCGGACCCGGGTTCGGGGTGTGCTGGGAGGCCCCCCAGGCCGGCTGCGGCCTTTTAAAAGAGCCGCACCGCTTCCCATCTGTCTCCTGAAGCCGAACGGCAAAGCCGAACTTCCGCGTTCGGCGTTCGGAGACAGCTGGGAAGCCACGTGACTGTTTTAAAAGGTCGCAGCCAGCCTGGGGGGCTTCCCAGCACCCCCCCGTTCGGGGGGTGCTGGGAAGCCCCCCAGGCCGGCTGCAACCTTTTAAAACAGCCGCGCCGCTTCAGAAAAATTTTGCCTCTTCTTACGAACTTTGTTCGAGTTACGAACCGGCGTTCGGGAGGCTTCTGGGAAGCCCCGCCGCCCAGCTGTCACCTTTTAAAACAGCCGCGCGGCTTCCCAGCAGTCTCTGAACGCCGGTTCGTAACTCGAAAAAAGTTTGTAAGAAGAGGCAAAATTTTTCTGAACCCCGGGTTCGTATCACAAGTTGTTCGTAAGACGAGGGGTTCGTATCTTGAGGTACCACTGTATTTCCAAATCTTGCCTTCTTGCAAAAAGCTTGGGAGGCTTATAGCTTCAATCGGAGATATCCATTCAGGCAATACTAAAAAGTGATCATTCTTTATATCATTCCAAACTTCTATAAGTGCCTTTCTTATTATGTGTGTCTTAAAATAAGAATGTGTTTTATATTTTTCATACCATATAAAGGCGTGCCATTCCAACATTAAATCATGTCCTTCTAAGTTCAATAATCTTCTATTTTGTAAAGTAAGCCATTCCTTAGTCCAAGTTAGGGTTGCAGCTTGATAATATAATTTCCAGTTTGGACAGGCAAGACCTCCTCTTTCTTTTATGTCTTCTAAGGTGCATTGTTTAATTCTAGGTTTTTTATTTTGCCATATAATTTTTTTTGTTATCTTTGTTAATTCTTTAAAAAAATCTTTCCCTGGGTTTATCAGAATTACTTGAAATAGAAACAAAACCTTGGGTAAAATATTCATTTTAATTGTGGATATCCTACCTAATAGTGATAATTTCAAATTATTCCAGGTTTCTAGATCTTTTTTAATTTGCTTTAAAAGTTTGGTATAGTTATCTTCTTCTAATGTCATGGATTTTGCTGATAGCCAAATCCCTAAGTATTTTGTAAAGGCCTAGGGGGAAAGAGTATCTCAGTTCCCCCATGCCTGGCGGCAGAGGTGGGTTTTAAGAAGCTTACGAAAGGCAAGGAGGGTGGGGGCAATTCTAATCTCTGGGGGGAGTTGGTTCCAGAGGGCCAGGGCCGCCACAGAGAAGGCTCTTCCCCTGGGTCCCGCCAAGCGACATTGTTTAGTTGACAGGACCCCGAGAAGACCCACTCTGTGGGGCCTAACTGGTCGCTGGGATTTGTGCAGCAGGAGCACTTTGCCACTTTGTTGCCTACTCACTCAATTTCGAGAGATCTTTCTGGAGCTCCCGACAATCAGTTTCACATTTCACTATCCAGAACAATTTAGTGTCGTCAGCAAACTTTGCGACCTCACTATTTACTTCTACATCCAGATTGTTAATGAATAAATTAAAAAGTAAAGGTCCCAAAATTGAACCTTGGGGTATACCACTTCTCACTTCTTTCCGAATTTATTGATTGAAGAGATTGTGGATTGCCTAGGTGTCAAGATCTAAATAGGTAAAGAAGTGCTGTAGCTGGTGAGCGTTTGGCTAATTTAATGATTTAAGGAAAAAAATTAAAACTTAAAGGAAACTTAGAGGTTTCAAAATGGAGTGTATGCTATCTATCAATTGGAAAAATCAGAGAGACTTAAAGGAGCAGGATTAAAAGCCCAATTTTGAAGATGTTCTTATAACTGACATCGTGGAAGTCAAAGTAACTGGAATAAATAAGAATTTGAAGAAAACACTTTATAAGTGTTAAATGGATTAATGCAGAAATACAGAGAAATACAGAAACTTTTTTAAAAAGCTGTTTTGTTATATTGAGAATTGACAATGCAATCTACTGGTTAAAAGAAAATACTACAACAGTTTGTGAAACATGTTTATGCTAACAGCTGGAGACTGACCTTGTCTGAAATGGGTTTTTTATTTTTCTACACTTATATGAAAATATAAGTCCCTATCTTATTTGGGGGGAAACACAGGTAATTTTCTATTAGTTTCTTCTCTGATGGACTGAATTAAATTAAAATTTGAATTCATTGAATTAAATATTGATTTTGATAGGAAAAAAAGAATAAAGAAAAGAAGGGAAATAAATTAAACTATAGTAGGTCAATTGTTGGAAGGATGTATAATTTAGAAAAGTACTACCCTCTGTTATAAGACTTGTTTTATATAAGTTTGTATAACTTACAAACCTGATTTAATAGAAAGGATTCAGATGATTATTGATATTGTTGGAATGATATAAGATCTTTATAATTAATACTTTTAAAGGTCTTTATATAAAGATTGTATAATCTATAAATTGTATTTTTTGTTATGGGAATTTAAAATGTTATTTATATGAGAACGATGGAAGAGTTAGTAGAAGTCGAATAGAATGGTGGTTGGGGCAACAGACATGGTTGCAGATAAACGGAATATAGGCATATTTGAATGAAAGAGACAATAAAGAAGCACTACTAAGGGAAGAGACAGAATTAGAGAAAATTTTAAGAGATAAAGCTGCTCCTAGTCCTCGGAGAGGGGCGGCATACAAATCTAATAAATTATTATTATTAAAAATGACAACATCAAAGGTCAAAGGCAGGTAATATATATAGGATGTTAACGCAGGCAGACTGGTGTGTAATCCAAAGATTAACCAGATGGTAGCAAAATGAACTTCAAATAGATGTAGAAGAGATGAAGAATATAGTGGAGAATATAAGGAAAACCAAGAATACAAGGGTTAGAGAAATGAAAAGGAAAATATTACATAAGTGGTACCATACACCTGCACAACTTACACATTTTTTTCAGAATGTTAAGGTAGCCTGTTGGCCTGGATATCAGGAGAGAGGGGTGTTCATGCATATGTTTTGGGACTGTTTGGTAGTGCAGAAATTTTGGAAAGAGGTGCAAGATGAGATTAATAGGATGTTAAATATAAAATGGGTGATTACAAAGGAGATGGCAGTAATAGTAATGAGGAGGGATATGAGTGATTTCAGAGAAATTAAGGAAGCAGCTATAGGAAGTGCCCAGGCAGTTTTTAGTTGGAAGGATGCAACAAAATGGACAATACAAAATCGGTACAGGTACATGGTGGAACACATTCAATTTGAAATTATGGATACTAAAATGAATACAAACAATGAAAATAAAGTGATAAAGAAAATAGACAGGAGAGAGGGGGATAGAGGGAGGGACAGTGATGGGCTATCAAAATTTTTACTACCACTGTGGGCGTGGCTTATGCATTTTGTTTCAACATCTTTCAGTGCAAATTGGGTGTTCTGGGGTGGAGCTCCATTTTCGCTACCCCACTGCATTCCCCCCCCCCCCCCCAAATCTGGGCAGTAGCTCACCCGATTATCTATTATATAAAGTAAGTGTACACACACACACACATACAGCTTTTCTAAAATTATACACATTCAACATCATTTACCGTGATAGGAAAAATATACCCAGAGCCCAGAAGGGAAAAAAGGGGGGGGGGAATCAAAATTTTGCTACCAGTACTGTATACTGACCAAACGTTTGCTACCAGTACTGCGTACCTGACCATACCTGTAGGAGCCCACCACTGGGGAGGGAGTAGTATGAAATATAGAAGGAAAGCAGACTGGAGATAAAAGTATAAAAGGAGCAAACCATGGATCATGATATCATGAATAGAAATACAGTATATAACTATAGATGTCTTGGTAATATGGTATATATATGGATTTCTGTAAGTTTAGTGAAATATATATATATATAGTGAGGGGATTAGTATGAAATATAGAAGGAAAACAGACAAGAGATAAAAATACAAATGGTGCAAATTTAGGATATTTTTTAATGGCATTTTAAACAAAATAGATATGCATAATAACATATTGTACATGCAGGGTGCAATTTCTTTAAAAAAAGTAATTTATTGCAGGGCTTTCCCTAGGGAAAGCACCGCAGCTGTATCAGTGGAGAGCTGAGTCCAGGCGGCTGCGTGGGCGCAGCCATAGCGGTTGCCAAAAGAAGAAAGTCAAAAAATAGAATAAAGAAGTCTACGAAGAAGCTGATCAACAGATAAAGAAGATTGGCAGCACCACGAGATAATCCTTTGGTATTTCAACGATTAAGCTCGAAAAGAGAAGATCCCAGATTGAAAGGCGAACATAAACAAAGTAAAAAAACTGTAAGTGATATCCATACGCTCAGAAGAAAAACGGCCGGAACTACTTGTCTTTGTTAACTCTAATAATATACTTTTCTCTTTTGAATTTTAAGACTATAGTGTGGTTTTTCCCCCCCTTGCTACCAGACATCGGTGGCGTAAGGATTCCTTTTTTCCTTTTCTTGTATTTTTCTCTTTTTATACAATAAGAAGACGTGGATTTTATTTTTATTTTTATTTGGATATTATAGATATTACATTGGATATTGGTTTTGGAGTTTTTCTTTTTGGACACTTGCATTAAAGCATAACTCATATCTGGTTTATTTGGATTTATTAGGGTTTTTTGGACCTCTTTTTTTGGATTTTGATATTCTTTTTCCTTCTTTTTTAATTTTTATTGTTATTATTACTTTTTCACTTTTTTACTCTTTTAAAACATTATAAATAATTCTCTAATAATTTTTCTTAATTTTTTAAAAATAATTCTTAATAGTTTTTTCTCTTCTTTCTTTACCCATCCCCACTAGAATGATAGTTTTCCTTTCTTTTTTAATTATTAATTAACTATGTGCTAGACGTTTTGTTTCCTTCCCTTCTCCACCTGGTCCCTCCCCCCATAAGATTTGGATTTTAAAAGATTGAACTGTTTTTCTCTCTTTTCTTTTTCTTTAATTAATTACTGTATTAATAGAATAGAATTGATATCTTTTCTCCCTCTTTTAAATATTATTTTTTGTTATCAGTATTATAGATTTAAAACTTTTCTCTTCTTTAATTGAGAATAAATAGTAGATCGATTTAAGTAATTGTTAAACAAAGTAGAAATTTTGGAATATGAAAGGTTCTTACAGTGTGACTTCAGTGACAACAACAACAATGTGAAAACAAACAGCTACTCCAACTTTGACTTCAACTCCCACACCTAAAGTCTCCCAACATCATCTCCATTACAACAAATGACTATAACCACAATGTTGGCCAAGGAGAAAGAAAAAGAAAAGCCACATATGGATTCAAATTTCCAGACTATCCAAGATGCATTAGCAGGTATCCAAGATCTTATGCAGAAAACACAAACTCAGACAAAAACTCAACTTGATATTAATAAAGAGGAAATGAAAATGTATCTGCAAGAAATGAAGCAAGAGATGAGGCAAGAGATGAAAGAGATGAAAGATGAGATTAAAAATGAAATTGGTGAACTCAAAATTGAAATAACAGAAGTGAAAGGAAACGTCGCCGAAATGGATGGGAATATAAAAGTTATGCAACAAAACCTACAAGACAGCGAAAAAAGAATACAAGTGACAGAAGAAGAAATTCAAGCTATGGGAAAGAAAGTGGAAGAATATGAAGACTACAATTATGCGGCCCGTAGAGGCTTCGACATAGCAATAACTAACCTTGAACTCCAATCTGCATCACATGGTGTGAGATTTCAAAATATCGAAGAAGAAAGAGATGAAGATCTATCCCCAAAAATGGCAGAAGTTATAGGAGGAATTATGCAGGTGGATCCAGCAGAATTGATAAGAGAAATTGACGAAGTTTAGAGTCCAGACTGGGTATGTAAGATGCCTTAATCTACCAAGAGAAGTCCATATTAAGTTTTCAAGAAGAATAATCAAAGATGAGATACTGAGATTGACAAGAAACGAGACTTTCCAACGTAACGGAAAAGAAATACACGATTTTGAAACAAGTCCTGAAGAGAGTGCGAGAAAGTAGAAGAGAATATTATTTTCTCGCAAGCATTTTAATTAAAAAGAACATCATTTTTAGATGGCTGGTACCAGAAGGTTTGACTCTAACTTGGCAATCAACGAAAGTGAAAATAGAAAGTGTGGAACAAGCAAGATCCTTCCTAGCACACAGCGGATTGGACAGAACTGAACAAATCCGGATTGAACCAAAGAGTAGTGAAGACATGATGGAGCCACAGGCGGAGGAGGAGAAGAAATACAGGTAGTGAAGCAGAAACAACCACAGGCTTCACAAGAATTAATTTTGGAAACGAGACTTCAAGAACCAAAGGAAGCTAAAAGGTACTACAAATAAAGATGTCAATGTAAACGAATTGAATAATCCAAGGAAAAGGAACCAAATATTAACTAAACTCACGAAACAAAAAGCGCAGATAAATATTTTACAAGAAGTTCATATCAAAAAATCAAAACGAAGTCTTCTTAACAACTCAAAATTGGGAAAATTATATACTAGTTTGGCCAATCAAAAGAAAAGAGGAGTGGCAATGTATATAGATGAATTAATTGATTCTAAAGAAATATATAATGATAGTGACGGAAGGATTTTGATAGTACAATTAGATTTAGAAACAAAACCTCTTGTAATTGTTTCAATTTATGCACCAAATGACAACCAAAAACAATTTTATAAAAATTTGCATGAAAAAATAAACGAATTATCAATTGAAAATATGATAATAATACCGTAGGAGATTTTAATGCAATCTCAGATGATCAAATGGACTACACTGGGAAAAGAAAAGAAAAAAAAGGTGATACTACTTGTGACATTTTGGAAAATGAGTACAGAACTATCATTAAAAGATGTATGGCGAGAATACCATTTAAAAGATAAACAATATAGAGTGGTACCTCGGCTCTCGACCACAATTCGTTCTGGAAGTGTGGTTGAGAACCGATTTGGTTGAGAACCGAAACAATTTAAGATAAATTCCCCTCCTCAGTTGTCTCTCCCTCTAGCTTGCCTGTTTCTGTCCCTGTGTCTCTCTCTCTCTCTCTGTAACTTGCCGGCTTCGTCTTCAGTTCTCTTGCTCACCCCTGGCTCTCTCTCTCTCTCTCTCTCTCTGTAGCTTGCCGGCTTCCGGCTTCAGTTCTCTTGCTCGCCCCTGGCTCTCTCTCTCTCTGTAGCTTGCCGGCTTCCGTCTTCAGTTCTCTTGCTCGCCCCTGGCTCTCTCTCTCTCTCTGTGTAGCTTGCCGGCTTCTGTCTTCAGCTCTCTAGTGTTCGAGTTCCAAATATTTGTTCGGATTCCAGGACAAAAGTTTCTTGAATTTCCTGGTTGAATACCGATTTGTTCGAACTGAGAAGCGTTCGAAAACCGAGGTACCACTGTACTTTTTATTCTAACCCATGTAAGACCTGGTCCAGAATTGATATGACCTGGGTGCCAACCCATACAATGGAACAAATCAGTAAGATAGAAATAGAGACAAATACTTGGGCAGATCATAATCCTTTATGTATATATTGGAAAGGCAAAAGGAAAATAAACAATTGGTCAATGAATAGAAACAAAATAAAAGATCCAGAGCATAAAAAATGGATAGAGAAAGAATTAGAGATTTTTTTTTCAAATAAACAAAAATAGTGATACTATTCCTCAAAACTTATGGGACACAACAAAGGCATATATACACGGATTAACAATATCTTTTATAGCAAAAATAAATAAATAAAGAAAAGGAAATACGCTATGAAAAATTAGTAGAACTTAAAAAATTAGAAATATTAATGCAAAAAGAGGATAATGATGATAAAGTTAAAAATCAGAGAGAATTAATAAGACACAGACTGAGATTAATAGAACAAGAACCAATTGTAGAAAAGACAAAGAGAGCAAAACAAGAATATTTTGAACATGCGAATAAACCAGGAAGATGGTTGTCATATAAACTAAGAAAAGAGAAAGAAAAGAAAATAATAAACAATTTGATAGATTCAAAAGGTATAATAAAACATAGAACAGAAGACAAAAAGGAAATAGTATTAGAATTTTATAGACAATTATATAAGAAAGAAGAAATAAATGAGGATTTAATTTTTGAATATTTGGGGAAAATAGATTTACCAGTATTAACTGAAACACAACAGCAAAGATTAAATAAACCTATTACAGAAATGGAATTAAAGCAATCTATAAAGAATCAGAAAAACAACAAAGTGACGGGCCCACATGTGATACCAGTAGAATTTTATAAGTTGGATGTAGAAATACTTTTCTCAAATATGTTCGAGATATATAACCAAATAATGACAGAAGGTAAATTACCTAAAACATGGTCAGAAACCTTAATAACCTTAATACATAAGGCGGACACGGAAAAAGAAAAAAATTGAGAATTATAGACCAATTTCACTGTTAAATGTAGATTATAAAATTTTTATATCAATATTTGCTAATAGGCTTAAAAGTATTATAAACGATATGGTACATAGTGACCAAAATGGATTCCTGCCAGGAAGACAAATTAAAAACAATTTAAGAATAGTAAATACATTAGAATACTATGAACAGCACTCAGAAAAGCAAATGTCACTTATATTCCTAGATGCGAAAAAAGCATTTGATAATGTAGATTGGAATTTTATGAAAATACAACTAAACAAGATGGAGGTAGGAACAATTTTTTTTAACATAATAGGCGCTATATATTCTGAACAATCAGCCAAAATTATAATAAACAGTGAACAGACTAAAAAAGTAGCAATACAATGAGGAGTATGACAAGGTTGTCCAATATCACCACTATTATTTATTCTAACACTGGAAGCATTGCTGATAGAAATAAGAGCAGATAAGGAAATAAAAGGACTGAAGATTAAAAAAGAAATTTATAAAACACAAACATTTGCTGATGACGTGGTATTTATTTTAGAAGACCCAACAGAATCTATCTTAAAGCTAATAAATTTAATTGAAGAATATGGGAACGTCGCAGGATTGAAAATAAATAAAGAAAAGACACAGATATTAACAAAAAACATGACAGAGAAAATATTTAGGAGACTTATCAAATATGAAAATTACAAAAAAGGTGAAATACTTAGGGATATGGATGACTTCCAAAGCCATATCTTTAAAAAATGATAATTATTTAAAATTATTAAGTCAGATTAAAAAAGATTTAGAAGTATGGAGCAATTTGCAATTATCATTGGTAGGAAGAATTTCTACAATTAAAATGAATATTCTTCCCAAAATTTTGTTCCTCTGCCAAGTCATCCCAATAAACCCAGGATTGAATTTTTTTGCAGAATTAAATAAGATAATAAAAAAGTTTATATGGCAAGGTAAAAAACCAAGAATAAAACAAAATTCATTAGAAGACCGTAAAGAAAGAGGAGGCCTCGGTCTCCCAAACTGGAAACTATATTATCACGCCACTGCCTTAACATGGATAAAAGAATGGTTGACCTTAGAAAATCAAAGGTTACTTAATCTAGAGGGTCATGACTTGATGGTGGGTTTTATATGGTATGAAAAGTTAAAAACACATTCATATTTTAAAAATAATATCATTAGAAAAGCATTGATTGATGTATGGAATGAAATAAAGAAAAACCATTTCTTAGTAATGCCAGAATGGATTTCACCTATTGAAGCTATCACACATCTGAATCTTTAAAAAAAAGCTAAGATTTGGAAATACAGCGATTTATTGGATAACCAATTAAAACTAAGAACAAAACAAGAGTTACAAGAACTAGGTATCAACCTAGATTGGTGGTTATATACACAGATTAGTTTTAGATATCAAACGGATGTAAAAACCTACATTTTTAGAAAAGAAAAAATTATTACCCCAAAATCAAGTAAAGTTACTTGGAAATGTATACAAATATTTAATAAATCATAGAACGATAGGTTGGATATTGAAAGACAACATGATCCGTTGGTGCAAAAATTTTGGCAAAGAGATAAATTTAGAAACATGGGAAAAGATATGGGTGTATAACTGGAAAATAACAAAATCAATTTCTTTTAAAGAAAACCAAATCAAGATGTTTTATAGATGGCACCTCCCACCATATAGAATTTCCAAAATGTTTCCGTCAGTGTCACCTATTTGTTGGAAATGTAAAAAAGAAACTGGCACATATTACCATACATGGTGGACATGTCCTGAGGCTAAAATATTTTGGAACAAAGTAGAGAAATGGATAAATGAAATAACAAAGGAGAAGATTAAAAAATCTCCTGAATTCTTCCTATTGGGCATTTCAAATACAAAGTACAAAAAAGAAATTTATTATTTAATAATACATATATTGTTTGCGGTGCGAATTTTATTTGCGCAGAAATGGAAAGAAAAGACAATACCAAAAGATGTTGAAGTATTTAAAAAAATTATAGAATGTGCAGAATTAGATATGATGACAAAACGTTTGAATAATCAAACTGAAACAGAATTTTATAAAATATGGGATAAAGTATATGATTGGTGGAATTTTAAAAATAGCATTAAAAATTAAATAAGTGAGAATGTATAACTATTTGAAGATTTATAAGATAGAGTGAAATAGTTTATAGTATGATAAAGTTAGAAGTGTTATTTTTTCCTACATTATTAATATTTTGCTTTTTCAAATAAGTATACAATATTTTATAGATAAAGAAATTTAATTAGCATGGTTAATATAAAAAATATAGAGTTAAATTTAATAAAAATGTAATGTAAACGTGTGATATCTCTGTATTGATCTGACAACAGTTAGGGTTTTATATTTTTGTATTAGTTAGACTTCTACAACAAGCGGAGCAATGGTAGCTCCTTAAATGTTTAATGTTGTTTGTCTTTGTTTGTCTTTTTGAAAAATAATAAAAATATTTTTTTTAAAAATAAAAAATAAAAAAAGTAATTTATTGAACAGATTTGCACAAAGTTAAAATTCTTCAAAGTTCTCTCCTTGGGCCTCTACACATTTTTTCCAGTGATTCTGCCATAACTGATATGCGCCTGGAAGGCGTCTTCGGGGACCTCTCACAAGGTCTTCATCATGGCTGATTGGATCTCTTCTATGGACGAAAAATGCACCTTGCCACAACACGCTACGAGTCTGCGAGTTCCTGGCCAAAGACCAGATGCCAACACTGCTCCACCCCCAACCCTGCCCCAGCAGACTTCTTTTTGTTCCCTCAAATTGAGGCAGCCCTGAAAGGAACCCGTTTTTCATCCATAGAATTTATATATTTTTTATTTATTTATTAGATTTGTATATGCCGCCCCTCTCCATAGACTCGGGGCGGTTAACAACAATAACAAAACAACACACGACAAATCCAATATTTAAAATAACTAAAAACCCTTATTAAAAGCCAAACATACCATGCATAAATTGGATAGGCCTGGGGGGGAAAGTAATATCTCAATTCCACCATGCCTGACAACAGAGATGGGTTTTAAGGAGCTTATGAAAGGCAAGGAGGGTGGAGGCAATTTTGATCTCTGGGGGGAGCTGGTTCGAGATGGTCGGGGCCGCCACAGAGAAGGCTCTTCCCCTGGGGCCCGCCAAACGACACTGTTTAGTCGATGGGACTCGGAGAAGGCCAACTCTGTGGGACCTAATCAGTCACTGGGATTCCTGCGGCAGAAGGCGGTCTCGGAGATATTCTGGTCCGAGGCCATGAAAGGCTTTATAGGTCATAATCAACAATTTGAATTGTGACCGGAAACTGATCGGCAACCAATGCAGACTGCGGAGTGTTGGTGTAACATGGGCATACTTAGGGAAGCCCATGATTGCTCTCACAACTGCATTCTGCACAATCTGAAGTTTCCAAACACTTTTCAAAGGTAGCCCCATGTAGAAAGCATTACAGTAGTCGAGCTTCGAGGTGATGAGGCATGAGTGACTGTGAGCAGTGACTCCCGGTCCAAATAGGGCCGCAACTGGTGGCACCAGGTGAACCTAGGCAAATGCCCCCCTCGCCACAGGTGAAAGATGTTTCCCTAATGTAAGCTGTGGATCGAGGAGGATGCCCAAGTTGCGGACCCTCTCTGAGGGGGTCAATGATTCCCCCTCCAGGGTGATGGATGGACAGATGCAATTGTCCCTGGGAGGCAAAACCCACAACCACTCCATCTTATCAGGGTTGAGTTTGAGTCTGTTGACACCCACCCAGACCCCAACAGCCTCCAGGCAGTGGCACATCACATCCACTGCTTCGCTGACTGGACATGGGGTGGAGATGTACAACTGGGTATCATCCGCGTACTGATGATACCTCACCCCATGTCCTTGGATGATCTCACCCAGCAGTTTCATGTAGATATTAAATAGCAGGGGGGAGAGGACCGACCCCTGAGGCACTCCACAAGGGAGAAGCCTAGAGGTCAACCTCTAACCTCCCACTAACACCGCCTGCGACCAACTGGAGAGGTAGGAGGAGAACCAGTGAAGAACAGTGCCTCCCACTCCCAACCCCTCCAGCCAGCACAGAAGGATACCATGGTCGATGGTATTGAAAGCCGTTGAGAGGTCAAGAAGCACCAAGACAGAGGATAAATCCCTGTCCCAGGCTCACCAGAGATCATCCATCAACGCGACCAAAGCAGTTTCCGTGCTATAGCCAGGCCTGAATCCTGACTGAATCCTGACAGATGAGGGCCTAGATAATTGGCTTCTTCCAAGGACCACTGGAGCTGGAGTGCCACCACCTTCTCAACAACTTTCCCCATAAAGGGAAGGTTGGAGACTGGCTGATAGTTGTTAAGAATGGCTGGGTCCAGGGAAGGCTTCTTGAGGAGGGGGTGCACAAGTGCCTCCTTGTAGTGATCCGGAAAGGATCCCCTCCCCAAACAAGCGAGACCAGCCAGGAGGGACACGGATCCAGTAAACAGGTGGTGGACTTCACAGCTCAAATGGCCCTGTCCACTTTATCAGGTGTCACCAGATCAAACTCTTCCCAGACAGATGGACAAGTACAGGCCCCAGTCACCTCGACTGACTTGTTCTCAGCCGACTCTGTTATCCAATCGGAGTCGTGGTCCGTCCAGATCCAAGCGATTTTATCAGCGAAAAATGTGTTAAAATCCTTGGCACTACTCTGTAACGACTCCCCAACACCCACCTGGTTAAGAAGGGAGCGGGTCACCCTAAACAGAGCGGCCTGGCGGGATTCCGCTGATGCAATCAAGGCGGCATGATATGCGCATCTTGCCGCCTTGATCGCCACTTTGTAAGTCTTAATGTGAGCTCTTACAAGTGTTCAATCGGATTCAGACTTACTCTTCCTCCATCGCTACTCTAGACATCTCTTCTGGCATTTCAACTCCCGGAGCTCCTCATTGAACCATGGAGCTCTACGGGGTCTAGTGCCATGGAGAGATCACAACAGCGCAATCCAGTCAAAAGGGCACTCGGGGTTTTACCACATTTGCTTACACAGTTTGGCAGAGTCCCTGGTATTGGCCTGGAATATGGCCGCAAGGGGGGCTCTAGACTGAATTGCGCCTTTGCACTTCTTTGTGGCAATAGACCCGAGAGCTCCTTGGTTTACTGAGGAACTCCGAGGGATGAAATGCCAGAAGAGATGTCTAGAGATGTGTTGGAGGAAAAGTAAATCTGAGCTCATGTGGCGCTCAAGGCGGCAAGATGCACATAACATGCTGCCTTGATTACATCAGTGGAATCTTGGCCAGCCGCCCTCTTTAGGATTACTTGCTCCCTCCATAACAGGAGGTAGTTGAAGAACCCTTGCAGGTGTCACGCTGAGAATTGCCAGCCAACAGAGACATTCAGTAATTAAAGAGTTAATGTGTGTTTTCCCTCTGATCACACCCCCTCATACATCACTCCCACAATTCTTATCCTTTCCCACATGTCACATCTGCCTGCTTACGTAGTAGCAAGCATTCCAATCTATCTCTCCACTCTGTTCAGCCATGTTCCGGCTGCTTATAAAGTGCCGCTCCTGGCACAATGTATTTTTACTCTCTAAATAAAGTTTGTTTTGTTTTGATTCCTGCCTGCCAAGTACTAATTAAAATCCGTCCCTCAACAGCAGGATAGTGCTGAGGATTTTATTGAGTTTTTCACAAATAAAATCGCTCAGATCCTCTTTTCTTTTATTGCTGTGAATCTCAGCATCTTCATCCATCTGATTTTCTTCTTCTAATTTCTACTCCTCTCTGTTACCTTCTTGTTCTTCTTTCTTTCCACTTTCATTTCTTACCATCTTATTTTCAAAATCTTTATTGTCATCTAGTTCCTTCTCTTTCCTTTTCCAGCTCCAACTCCAAGCCCCCGAAAGTGCCTCTTTAAATCTTCACATCAGTCTTTAAAAAATGCTACAAACAAAGACAATTGGAAACGTTTATAAATATTTATTAAATCATAGAACGATAGGTTGGATATTGAAGGACAATATGATCAGTTGGTGCAAAAATTTTGGTAAAGAGATTGATTTAGATACTTGGGAAAAGATATGGATGTATAATTGGAAAATAACAAAATCAATCTCTTTCAAAGAAAATCAAATTAAGATGTTTTATAGATGGCACCTTCCACCATATAGAATCTCTAAAATGTTTCCTTCGGTATCGCCCATTTGTTGGAAATGCAAAAAAGAAGTTGGCACATATTACCATGCATGGTGGACCTGTCCGGAGACAAAAATATTTTGGAATAAAGTAGAGAATTGGATAAATGAAATAACAAAGGAGAAGATTAAAAAATCTCCTGAATTTTTTCTACTGGGTATTTCAAACATAAAGTATAAAAAAGAAATTTACTATTTAATAATACATATATTGACAGCGGCACGAATAACATTCGCGCAGAAATGGAAAGAAAAGACGATACCGAATGATACTGAGGTGTTTAAAAAAATTATAGAGTGTGCAGAACTAGATATGATGACTAAACGTTTGAACAATCAAACCGAAACAGAATTTTATAAAATTTGGGATAAAGTATATGATTGGTGGAATGTTAAAAACAGTATAAAAAATTAAATATATAAGAATAAATGACTATTTTAAAATCATAAGATAGAACTATATAGTTTATATTATAACTAACTTAGAAGTGTTTATATTATCTCCTTCTTGTATTACTAATAATTTGTTTATTGCTTTTATATATATATATATATATATATATATATATATATATATATATAAGTATATTATTTTTCATGATTTTTCTTTAAAAAAAACACATAAAGAAACTTAATTAATAATTTTAATTTTAAAAATTTATAACTAAACTTAACGATAATGTAATCTTCAAGTGTGGTTTTCTGCTTAGATCTGATAATAGTTAGAGTTTTTTATATTTTGTATTAGTTAGACTTCTATGATAAGCGGAGCAATGGTAGCTCCTTAAATGTTCAATGTTGTATGTCTTTGTTTGTTTTCTTTTGAAAATAATAAAAAATATTTAAAAAAAAAACTCTTCATAGTAATTGACCTCCATGTCCTCAAAGTCACAATTACCAAATCTTTACAATCAATCCAGTTGTTTACATATGTTTCACAGCCTTTCTTGAGTATCTTCTTTTGAATGAAAAATCAGTTTGTTTACTTTATTTTATTTTATTTTTTTATTTTATTCTTATGCCTCCCTTCTCCTTAGACTCAGGGTGGCTTACAACATGTTAGCAATAGCACTTTTTAACAGAGCCAGCACATTGCCCCCACAATCCGGGTCCTCATTTTACTCACCTCGGAAGGATGGAAGGCTGAGTGAACCTTGAGCTGGTGATGAGATTTGAACCACTGACCTATAGTTCTAGTCAGCTTCAATGGCCTGCAGTACAGCATTCTACCTGCTGCACCACCCCGGCTCTTGCACTTAGCATTTTAGCATTTAGTTGTCCATATTCTCATTGAGATTCCAAGTCCAAGACTGAGTATTTGTGTGTTTTGCCTCCCAAGGACTGTTCCACTTGTTCATCCATAATTTAGGGGGGGGTAGGATTTTAACCCCCTCAGAAAGGATCTGCAATCTGAGAGTCGTCCTAGACCCGCAGCTGAAATTAGAATATCTCTTAGCTGTGGCTAGGGGGATTTTACAACAGGTTTGCCTAGTGCACCAGTTGTAGCCCTATTTGGATAGGGAGTCTCTTCTCACAGTCATTCATACCCTTATTACCTCGCGGTTTGACTACTGCAATGTGCACTATAGGGCGCTACCCTTAAAGAACATTTGGAGAGTACAATTAGTCCAGAACGCAGCTGTGAGAACTGTTGTGAGTGTGACACTACTGTACCAATTACACATTTCTCTGTCTATTGGTACCCAAATCCTGTCTAAAAGTGTGAGGGAACCCAACAATGGGACCCTCTTTGTAAATTGCGGTGAGCTTCAAGCACAGAAGTTGCCAGCTGTGAAGGAAGGCATTACCGAGTGAATGATTAACATTGAACACGATTGTATCTGACCGGCAATGAACTGAAAAAACATCCAGACATGAGACGTTTACCCGACGTCACTGGAGTCGTTCAGTGAGAGGCGCTAACTCCAAGAAAATGGTAACCAGAATGCTGGTGAGAGAGAGGTAGCCTGAAAGTCGGTGTCATTGAGGCGACTCACATACCAACTGTTACTGACGGGTCCGTGGGCATCCGGACGGTGAAAAATACCGACGTCAAGATAACAGAGTAGCAGCTGGGAGAAAGTGGAGAGAGAGCAGAGAACAGAATTCTCAAGCGAGACTCATTAGTGTGGATGAAACTCGGGCATTGGCTGGTGAGAGCAGCCCACATGGGAGCAGTTAGAGAACAGGCTGAGAGGTAATGCCAAGAGAGGGAATCCAGAACAACTGGATGGCTCACAGAACAGATTCAAATGACGTCAGGAGTAAGCCAGAAGTGCTGGAATGAACTGAGCCAAAGGCGCTGGCTGGTGAAAGCAGCCAATGCTGAAGAATGAGCAGAGCTGAAGAAGCTGGCTGGTGGGAGTAGCCAACGCTGAGGATGAAGGTTTGGGGCAGCTGCTCCCTTCTCACTCTGCACTGAGAGCACTTTGGAATTTTATTATCATGCCAACTATCCCCTGGCAGAGCTTTAAAACTGGAGGGAGGTTGTTGTTTTGGGAAGCAGATGACTTATTGATTGCAGCTAATGGAGGGAGAAAATAGGAGCCGATGGAAAGGAGAACAATTGGGGGCATGTCAACTTTTTAAGCCCCCCAAGGTTCTCACCCTACCTCTCCAATTGATCACAGTTGGTGTTGGCAGGTCAGAGGTCGGCTCTTGGGTCCCTACCTTGTGGGGTTCCCCAGGGATCGGTCCCCCCTGCTGTTTAATGTCTACATGAAACCGCTGGGTGAAATCATCCAATGACATGCGGTGAGTTACCATCAGTATTCTGATGACATCAGCTATACATCTCCAGCGAAGCAGTGGAAGTGATGTGCATGTTGGAAGTGAGGTGCATGTCTGGAGCATGTTGGGGTTTGGATGGGTGTCAACAGGCTGAAGCTCAACCCCGACAAGATGGTGTGGCTGTGGATCCTGCCTCCCAAGGACAATCCTACCTGTCTGTCCATTACCCTGGAGGGCAGCTTCTGCCCCCCTCAGAGAGGGTTTGCAACTTGGGCATCCTTACTATCTCTCAGCTGTGGTGAGGGGGACAGTGCCCAGGTGCAGTTGGTGCACCAGTTACAGCCCTATTTGGACTGGGAGTCACTTCTCCCAGTCACTCATGCCCTTATCATCTTGAAGTTCAACTACTGCAACGCTCTCTACATGGAGCAACCGCTGAAGAGCATTTGTAAGTGGTACAGAATGCAGCCATGCTCGCAGTCATAGGCATGCGAAAATATGCCCATGTTTCTCAAACACTCTGTGAGCTGCATTGGTTGCCCATTGGTCTCCAAAGGCAATTCAAAGTGTTGGTTACGACCTATAAAACATGGCATGGGATCAGATTACCTATGGGACTGTCTTCTGTCTGATGCATCCCAGTGACCAATTAAGTCCCACAAAGCCGGCCTTCTCCAAGTCCCATCAGTCAGGCAGTGCCGTCTGGGGGGCATAGGGGAAGAGCCTTCTCTGTGGAGCCCTCTGGAATCAACTTTTCCTGGAGATTCATACTGTCACCACACTCCCAGCCTTTCACAAAGCTCTGAAAAAATATCTCAATCGACAGGCTTGGGGACACTAAGAAGTTCTGATGTCCCTGGCCCATGAATGAAGAATGATGAAGATGAATGTGAATGTCTGCTTCTTAAATGTATAGGGGTTTTATAGAATTGATGTAAATTAGATTTTTATGTTTTAGTAATGAGTTTTAGTACATTTAAATATTAGATTTCTTCATGTATTGTATTTTTTGTTGTGAGCCGCCCTGTGTCCCAGGAGAAGGGGGCATAGAAATCTGATTAATAAATAAATAAATAAATCATAAATCATAAACCACAAGTTAGCTGTCTGACTATGAAACTGAATATTCACACAAACTCTCAATATCTCTCTGGGCCCAACCAATGTTAATGCATGTGCAGAGTATTCCTTGTTTACCAAGGTTGTGCACACAGAAATATTTATATTAAGATCAGTTGTGAATAATTACTCAGCAACACACAGTTACACTAACTTGAATTAAAATTTACCTTGAGAAGAACCGTTGAAACTTACCTGAATGGTCTTCTCGATGCACTGCAAGGAGAGTCCAATGTGGGTGATTCTTCAGCCTCATTGGAAGGGACTGAGTTAAAAATTAACATAATTAAGCAGGCCCCACCCCTTAGCTGCCCCCAGCCAGTCAGTCAATAAAAACGAAGGAATAGTGCAAATAATTCAACTTTATTAACCATATGTCAATTATAACTAAACTTAAACTAATCCTTAACCCAAACTTAAAAGTTCACCCAGGCATCTCTGGGCTCCATCTTGGGTGGGTTTGGACCCTTCTTGCAGTGCATCGAGAAGGCCGTTCAGGTAAGTTTCAACGGTTCTTTTCCACTGCACTGCTACGGAGAGTCCAATGTGGGATATGCCCAAGCTTAAAACTAGGGGGGGGGGGTTTTGCAACCTGGCCCAGGGTCGCCGATGCTTCACATACTCTTTGTAACAAAGGCCGCTTCTGCTGAGGCATAAGAGTCTAAGTGGTAGTGTTTGATGAAAGTCGTAGGTGTGGACCAGGTTGCTGCACAGTAAATGTCCTCTACGAATGCTTGAGTTGCCCAAGCTGCCGAGGTGGCTGCGCTCCTGGTGGAGTGGACCATGATGCCAGCAATGAGCAGCGTGGAACTTGAGTTGTATGCTGTTATTATACAGGCTCGTATCCACCTGCTAAGAGTCCTAGACAATACCTTGGTTCCCATGGAAGTTGGGAAATAAGATACAAAAAAAGACTGTCTTTCTAAAGGATTGTGTGCGCCGGACATAGATTCTCATTGCCCTGCACACGTCTAACTTGTGCCACTGTAACTCCGATGGGTGGTTGCCGTGCACGCAAAAGTCCGGTAGAATGAGTTCTTGTGAGCGATGAAAAACCGTATTACTCTTGGTTAGGAAGGCAGGGTCAAGATGGAGTATTACTCTGTCAGGATGGAAAATGCACAAGTCTGGTCTAACTGATAGTGCTGACAGTTCTGAAACTCGCCTGGCTGAGGTAATTGCTACCAAAAAGATGGTCTTGAGAGATAGAAGATGCAGTGGAACCTCACGTAGTGGTTTGAACGGTGGGCTTGTAAGCGCCTGCAATACAATTGGTAGCTCCCAGGAAGGAAAGCAGTGGTATTGTGTGGGGTGCAGGTTAGGTCCCACAGAGTGGGTCTTCTCCGGGTCCCATCAACCAAACAATGTCGCTTGGCGGGACCCGGAGGAAGAGCCTTCTCTGTGGCAGCCCCGACCCTCTGGAACCAACTCCCCCCAGAGATTAGAATTGCCCCCACTCTCCTTGCCTTTCGTAAGCTGCTTAAAACCCACCTCTGCCGCCAGGCATGGGGGAACTAAGATACACTTTCCCCCTAGGCCTTCACAATTTTATGTATGGTATGTTTGTATGTATGATTGGTTTTTATATAATGGGTTTTTAACTGTTTTTTAGTATTGGATTTTGTTGTACTGTTTTACTGCTGTTGTTAGCCGCCCTGAGTCTGCGGAGAGGGGCGGCATACAAATCCAATAAATAATAATAATAGTAGTAATAATAACAATAACAATAACAATAACAATAATAATAGATGCCCCTCTTAGAAAATCCCTGATCCAAGGATGGTGGGAAATGGATCAAAAACAGTCCACTTTTAATATAGTGGCTATGGCCGCCACATGCCTGCGAAGAGTGTTTGGAGCAAGTCCTTTGTCCAGACCCGACTGTAGGAAGGATAGGATGTTAACTACTTCGGGGGACTGAGGATCTAAGTTCTGGTCCTTGCAGAAATTGCAGTATGCCACCCAAGTGGCTTAGTAGATCCTTGTTGTTGAGGGTCTGCGTGACATCTGAATGGTGTTGATGACTCTGTTTGGTAGCAGCACTTTCCTCATGCGTTCCCCCTCAAGTGCCACACAGCAAGTTTCCACCACTGTGGATCTGGGTGTGACACTGACCCCTGCCACAGAGAGACTCGATGTTGTGGTATGCGCCGGGGGGTGGTGGTTTACTGACAGTTGCAATAGGTCTGCAAACCATGGACGTCTAGGCCAGTATGGGGCTATCATGAGGACTTTTGCTTCTTCTTGTATAACCTTGGCTACTACCTTTGGAATAAGTCAAATTGGAGGAAAGGCGTAGAGTAGTCCCTCCGGCCAAGGGGAGAGTAGCATACTGATTTGTTCCGCTCCCGGTGAGGGGAAACAGGAAAAGAATCTCTGAATTTGGTTGTTCCGGTGAGTCATGAACAGGTCGACCTCCGGGGTTCCGTATCTGGAGACCACTTCTCGGAACAGCGAGGGGCTCAAACTCCATTCGGTAGGGTCGATTGTTGTTCGACTTAACCAGTCCGCCTGGGTATTCAGGACACCTGAAATGTGTTCAGCTCGGATGGAAGCTAGATGTGATTCTGCCCAGTTGAAAAGGACTTGGGCCTCTCGCATGAGCCGGCCCGATCTTGTCCCACCCTGGTGGTTGATGTGGGCACGAGTGGCTACATTGTCCGTTAATATGAGAACATGGTGCCCTTGAACTAGTTGAGAGAAACTCTGTAGAACTAGGAAGACCGCTCGTAATTCCAAGAAGTTGATGTTGATTTTCAGGAGGTCCTCCACTGACCAAAGGTCTTGCGCTACGAGAGAGCTGGAATGTTTTCCCCAGCCCGACAAACTAGCGTCTGTAGTAATGGTCACTTCCCAATGTGTCAGGAAGGGAGAACCCGGCTGCAAGGCTGCTGACTTCCACCAAGGGAGGGAGGGAGCGGCGAACCTCTGCACTGATGTGTACTAGATTCCGTGAGTGGCTGGAACGAGCTCTCTGGAAGGGTATGAGGAACCATTGGAGGGGCCTGACTTGTAGTCGAGCCCATGATATGATTTTGATGCAGGAAATGAACATCTCTTTGGCCAGTTGGTGATGAATCTGTTTGGGGGCAGATGGGTAAAGTCTATCTTCAAACATTGGGCTATTGTGTTTAAAGCCCAGGTGTCTGAAGAGGTAGTTTCCCAGGAGTCTATGAAGGCCTGTAGGCATCCTCCAATGGAATGTCCTGTTGGACATCACTTGTTTTTGCGGTAGCCGCCATGGTTGGAGCCTCTGAAAGGTCTCCTGGCCTGTTGAAACTGTCTGTTCCTATCTCCATATCCTCCTCTATTAGATCTCTAGGAGGGTTGGTTATAATTTCCCTGCGTGTACGGTCTTGTGGTATGAGAGGCTGTTGCAGAGGTGTCCGCCTGAAAGGGCTGCCTCCTGAAATATGGGGTTGACCGTCTGTCTTGTCTTCTGTATGTCTTTGGTAAGATCTACTTTTCGCCTTTGTCCTCAATGAAGACCTTATCTAGAGATTCACCGAAGAGTTTTGATCTGTTAAACGGAGCTGAGACTAAGCGCCACTTGGACTTGGCGTCCGCCTGCCAAGAACAGAGCCAAACTAAGCAGTGAGATGAAAGGCTCACTGCTAGACCTCTCAAGGAAAATCTAGCTGCAGACAGGGTAGCGTCAGCTGAGAATTCTACTGCTGCTAGTAGTTTGTTGATGTCTTGTCTGAGACGGCCCTCATTAGGGCCTAACTTTGTGAGCATCTCCTGCAGCCATAAAATCGATGCTCTGTTAAAGAATGATCCGGCTGAGGTGGCCCTAAGCGACCAAGCCGCCATTTGGTGAGATTTTTTAATCAGCGACTCAGCCCTTCTATCATCTGGCTTCAGTCTATCAGCTAGTTTGGACAGTACTAAAGCATTTGACACCAGACTTGCAACTGGTGCATCAATAGCCGGGAACTGAAGTGCTGTTTCTATCTCTGGATCGAAGGTATAAAACCTGCGTTCAGATGCTGTCGGGCCCATTGCCGCTGTTGGGTGTTCCCACGGGCGTTTGACATTATCCAGGAACAGTGGCAGGGACGGAATGTGGTCTCAGTCTTTTTGATGCTCAGTGAACAAGCGGGTAGCTGCTTGAACATCAGTTGTTGGGTCAGATGATGTATCAGCTGCCCCCAAGGCTACTGTCTGCTTAGCTTTATTAAGCAGGATGCAAAAAAGTGATGGCCTGAATAGGCCTGTGAAAGTTGGAGGCTCTGGAGGAAGGGTCTCATCCTCTGATAGCTCCTCCTCTGGTTCTGAGGCTGGGTCACACAGTTCAAGATCCTCATGGAAAGAATCCTGTCTTGGGGACGGTGGACCTGGTGATGACCAGATGTCCCTGCATGGTTGGACAGGAGCGGGGCCTGCTTAATTTTTAACTCAGTCCCTTCCAATGAGGCTGAAGAATCACCCACATTGGACTCTCTATAGCAGTGCAGTAGAGAAATAGCATATTCCTATAAACCAAGGGTCCCCAAACTTTTTACACAGGAGGCCAGTTCACTGTCCCTCAGACTGTTGGAGGGCCAGACTATAAAAAAAAACTATGAACACTGCACATACCTTATTTTAACGTAAAAAAACAAAATGGGAATGTACTATTTAGAGGGGGGGGAAGAAGTCTGAAATTCATACGTTTGTTTTGTTTTTAATTTTCTTTTGTTAACATCTGATTGGATATACAAGGTTTTCTTGGTTTATAGAAAAATGTATAAAAATATTTATAGAAAAATATATAAAGAAAGAAGGAAGCACTTTGGCATAATGGTTAATAAGTTAGAAGTATAATTGGTGTTGTACTTTTTGAAGGAACATTAAGAAGGGAACTTAATTAAAAGAAAAGTATATACCTGGATGACAACATTAGGGAAAAAAACTTTTGCAACTTTTTTGATGATTTATATTAGTTACTGACAAAATACCGCATTTTATTCAGGGAAAATTAGATGGTACATTGTATTGTTTGAATGTATGTTGAGAGAAAAATGTAAAAAAATTTACACCCCCCTCCAAAAAAGTCCTTCCTTCCTCCGCCCCTCCATTCATTTCATTCTTCCTTCCTTCCTTGTTCCCTCCATTTCTTCTTCCTTCCTTCCTTCTTCATTTCCTTCCTTTCTTTTCCTTCCATTTCTCCTTCTTTCCCTCCCTCCCTCCTTCCCACTTCTCTTCCCTCTCCCTTTTTTCCTTCGTTCTCATTTGTTTTTTTCCCTCTCCCTCCTTCTTTCCCTCCATCATTTTCTCATTTTTCTCTTTTTCTCTCTCACATTCCTTCCCCCTCACTTGTTTTCTCTCCCTCTCTCTCTTGCTTTCTTTCTCTCTCTCTGAAATGAATCAGACCAGTCAGGAATGGTACAGACGGTTCCGTTTATTCAGCTCGAACAAGTGACTTCAGCCAGGAAACGCGTCTGAGCTGTCAGTGTCAAAAGCAGCTCTATTTATACTTTAAAGGCTCGCGCCTAAAAGAAACGGCCGTGCGTCTTAACCAATCAGACGCGACCTTGATTTATTCACATTTTAAAATTTACAGAGACAGTATTTTACAGAATTTCTTTTTACAGACTTAACACCCCTCCCTCATTGGTTGAGCGCAACTGTCAATCAGTGAGCCATGTGATGTAATCCTCCAGTCTGCTTGGCCTGCGTGAAAGTCGCTCAGACCTGCGCAGATCATTTGCGTCTGTGAACTCAACGGAGGAGGATGGCTCGTTGCAGTCTCTTGTCCGCGGCTGGGCCCGAGTTGGGGCTCCGGCCTGCGGCTGAGGATTTGATGGCGTTGCACCGGTTCCTGACGAGGAGGACGGCTCGGAGTCGTTGTTGGAGAATCCTGGCCGTGGTGAGTCCATTAAACAATCAAAAAGTTCAGGCTCTGTGTGAGAGTCTGCTTGGGGGGAAGAATGTTGGTTAGCGGTTTGATCATTGTCAGGTGTTAAACGCCCCCGCAAGTGATCTATGTGCCGCTTCCATGTGCGGCCATCCTCTAGTAGAACAAAATATGTTTTAGGAGCTGTTTGCTGGAGTATTTTTCCTTTGAGCCAGTTTAAACCCCCATCAAATTTTTTAGCAAATACATTTTGCCCTAGGTACATACTTCTTTCAGGTATTCTACCTGTTACATCATTATAATTTGTTGTACAATAATGGGGGTGCAACCTGTCCAGAGGGGACCTTATTTTTCGACCCAATAGAATTTCTGCAGGGCTTTTATTAGTGATGGAATTTGGGGTGATATGTTGCATTAATAGGAATTTATCCAAATTGTGTTGTAATTCCCCTGGGCCTGCCCTGCGCAGTGCCTCTTTGGCCACCCGAACATAACGTTCTGCCAGACCATTAACCCATGGCGAATAAGGAGATGTGAGGGCGTGTCTGACCCCCAAATTACTGAGAAAACATTCAAATTGTCTGGCAGTCAATTGTGGCCCATTATCAGAAACCAGGATGTCTGGACACCCATGCATGGCAAACAAGTGATACAAAGCCTTTATGGTGGCACAAGTAGTGATGTTTTGCATGGCTATTATTTCTACCCATCTGGAGAAAGCATCTACTACAATCAAAAAGTTTTGGGATCCAATAGGGCCTGCAAAATCGATGTGTATGCGTGACCATGGCCCAGTGGGTTTCTCCCATTCAATTGGTGTTGTTTTGGGGGGATTGGGACGTGACTCCTGGCAAGGGTCACAGTTTGCTACCCATTGCTCGATGTCTGAGTCTAGGCCTGGCCACCACAAGTGTCCTCTGGCCAAGCCCTTCATTCTAACAATACCTGGGTGGCCCTCATGTAGCATACATAGCACTTTTTGTTTTAAACTGTTAGGGATGACTACCCTGTCACCCCATAAAATACAACCCTTCATATAAGACAATTCCAACCTTTTTGCTTTAAATTCTGTTAGTCCTGCTTCCTCATGATCTCCTATCCAACCCTTTTGAATACAGTTAATAACTTTTAACAATATTGGGTCCTTTTTGGTGTGTTCAGCTACCTCTTTGGCTGTGGTCAGAGGATTTTCCTCAAAGTCTAGTAGCAATATGTCTTCTGCTGGGGTTGGGTCTTTAACTAATTCAGGCATGGGGCATCTGCTTAGGCCATCTGCATGGTTAATTGCTTTTCCCCCTTTGTGGTTTAACTCATATTGGTATCCAGATAAAAATAGCGCCCACCTAATCAATCTGGGGGACATGAAAGGAGGAGTTGGTTTGTTGGAAGCCAATAGACCTAATAGGGGTTTGTGATCTGTAATAAGTTCAAAACTCCTCCCACACAGGTAGTTGTGAAATTTCTTCACGCTGGAAACTAGGGCCAATGCCTCTTTGTCCAGTTGGCTATAATTCCTTTCGGCCATGGACAATGTCCTGGAGAAAAAAGCGATTGGGGCTTCTGTTTTGTTGGGCATTATATGAGCTAATACCCCGCCTACCCCATAAGCCGAAGCGTCACATGTAAGCCTTATGGGCAAAATTGAGCTGTATTGAACCACTACGCTTTTAGATGTCAATAATTGTTTTATTTTGCAAAAAGCTTCGCGCTCAGGTGTGCCCCAGGTCCAGGGAATTCCCTTCTGCAGCAGTCTGTGTAGCGGTTCTGCTGCCGTTGCCTTCTGTTTTAGAAAGATAGAATAAAAATTAAGAAGGCCCAGGAATGCTTGGAGTTCCGTCTTATTATTTGGCTCGGGTGCTTCTGTTATGGCTTTTAATTTTTCTGTTGTGGGGTGGATTCCCTCACCGTCTATTCTGTAACCCAGAAATTCGATGCTTTTGGCTCCCCATACACATTTGTCTGCTTTTACTCTCAAACCCCTGGATTGTAGCCTGGACAATACTTCTCTAATTCTGTCATTTAATTGTGACTGGTTGTCCCCTGAGATAAGTATATCATCAAAATATGGGGTGGTTCCTTTTATACCTGCCAGTAACCGCTCCATTAGGCTTTGGAAAATGCCTGGGGCTATGCTGACCCCAAATTGTAAGCGGGTGCACCTGAAAGCACCCCTGTGAGTAACTATGGTCTGTGCCAGGGATGTGGCCTCATCGACCGGGAGCTGTTGGTATGCCTGTGCGAGGTCGATTTTAGAGAAGACCCTTCCCTCCCCCAGTGAGTGCAGGAGCTGTTGGACTACCGGAATTGGATATGGGTGGTGTTGGAGGGCTTTGTTTATCGTTGCTTTGTAATCTGCACAGACCCTTAAGGAGCCATCAGGTTTAAGCGGTGTGACTATAGGGGTTTCCCATGGCCCTTGTTCCACCGGGACTAGAATGCCCTGAGCTATAAGTTTATCCAGTTGGATGTCCAATTTGGGGAGGAGTGGTAAAGGGACCCTGCGAGGCTTAAGTCTGACAGGGGGAACCTTTGGGTCTAGAGAAAAAGAAATAGGCGGCCCATTATATGTGCCCAAAGTAGGGCTGAAAACCTCAGGGAACTCTTGAACAAAGTTAGGAACATCATTATCAGCATTAATATTACAAATTCCCGATATTTCAATGCCTAGAGGAGACATCCATGTTAACCCAAGGAGGGAGTGTTTAGCTCCCTCAACCACAACCAATGGAAGAGAACATTTACATTTCTTAAATTGAACAGGCACATCTACTTTACCCAATACAGGTATAACATTTCCCTGAAAATCCCTTATAACCAGAGTTGATTGCATTAAATCGGATTTAAGAAAATTTGGCATGTACATTTTAAATTTGTCTCAAGGCATAATAGAGTACTTTGACCCTGTGTCTAATTCCAAATTACAGGGTTTGCCATTTAAATGTAAGGAGATAACAATTTTGCTCCCCTTTTTTGTATTTGCGCAATTTACGTAAGTTTGTGCGTTACCTCGTGAGTAGTCACGGTTAGCGGTGGAGTAGTTTCTGCGGTTGAAGCCTCTGGAAAATTTGTTGTCTCGCGGTTGTTGTGCCTGATTGTTGAATCTCGGTTGGCGGGGTGCAGAGAAGGACTCCTCGGGAAGGGGCGCTCTGCATGCCTCTGCGATGTGTCCGCGCCGGTTGCAGCGGCGGCAAATGGCGTCGCGGAAAGGGCAGCGTTGTCTTGCGTGGTTCCCTCGGCATCCAGGGCAAGGGTTGGATGGTCGTTGGTATCTGGGCTGTCTGGCTTGGTCAGATGGCAGCAGAAGACAGGTGTCGTCGTCCGTGGCAGCTGGGCTGAGGTCATCTGGTGCCTCGGCGTGGGAGCCAGCAACGGAGATCTTTGAAACGGTTTCTTTTTTCTCGTGTTCCTTTAGTTCTTTTGCGGCCGCGTCAGCTACTTCGGCAGTTTGAGCCAGCTTGATGACAGATTGAAGCGTTGGCTCATCTTCTGTTAGTATTTTATTTCGGACCGCGGCGTTTTTCATCCCGAAAATAAGAGCGTCGGTGAGGCGAGCTTCCAGGTTGTCAAATTTGCACTTTGACAGTACCGTGCGAAGTCGCGTGGCGAATTGGTTTATGGATTCCGACTCACGTTGTGTCATTCTGGAAAATTGATGTCTGTAGACTACGGCAGGTTTCGTTGGTTTGAAATGATTGGCGAGTCTCGTTTGGAGGTCGTCCCAAGGAACGTTCTTAGCCGGGAGCGGGTCGGTCAGTGTTTGAACGAGGTCGAAGATTTCAGTCCCGCAATAATTTAGAAATATCGCCCGCTTCCTGTCGGCTTCTGCTTCTCCCATTCCTGCCGCTTCGAGGAAAATCTCGAATTTTGCCATGTAGGCGTCCCATGATGACTTTTCGGGGTCGAAGAAGTCGGGAGCCCGGCCGATCTGGAGGTTGTTCATTCTTGACACGTGGATTCTTCGTTCTCTCGTCGCCAGTGAAATGAATCAGACCAGTCAGGAATGGTACAGACGGTTCCGTTTATTCAGCTCGAACAAGTGACTTCAGCCAGGAAACGCGTCTGAGCTGTCAGTGTCAAAAGCAGCTCTATTTATACTTTAAAGGCTCGCGCCTAAAAGAAACGGCCGTGCGTCTTAACCAATCAGACGCGACCTTGATTTATTCACATTTTAAAATTTACAGAGACAGTATTTTACAGAATTTCTTTTTACAGACTTAACACTCTCTCTCTCCTTTTCTTCTCTCTTCCTTCCTCTCTTCTTTTTTTTTCTGCCCTGCAACACGCTGCAGGGCAGTCGGCTGCAAGCAGAAGCTCCAAGATGGGACCAAGAGCCAGTCTTTCTTGGGGCTGAATTGTTGCAGCCTCTGAGGCCGCTTTCGCCTCCGGGTCTCCTCGGTGGGCGGCCTCGGAGGCTGCAGCAACGCAGCTCCGAAAAGGCCTGGCTGTTGGTCCCTTGAAGCTGCCGCCGCCGCTGCCACCCACTGCAGAGATCCCTTCGCCCGAACGGAGGCGGCAGTGGCAGCGGGCTCAAGGGACCAAGAGCCGGTCTTTCTCGGGGCTGAATTGTTGCAGCCTCTGAGGCCGCCTCCGCCTCCGGGCAAAGGGATCTCCTTGGTGGGCAGCCTCAGAGGCTGCAGCAACGAAGCCCCCAAAAGGACTGGCTGTTGGTCCCTTGAAGCTGTCGCTGCCGCCGCCCACTGCGGAGATCCATTCGCCCGAACGGAGGCGAAGGTGGCGGTGGGTTCAAGGGACCAACAGCCGGTCCTTTTCGGGGCTGCGTTGCTGCAGCCTCCAAGGCCGCCCAACGAGGAGATCCTTTCACCCGGAGGCGGCCTCAGAGGCTGCAACAATTCAGCCCTGAGAAAGACTGGCTCTTGGTCCCTTGAGCCCGCCGCCCCGCCTCCATTTGGGCGAAGGGATCACCACAGTGGGCGGCGGCGGCGGCGGCAGCTTCAAGGGACCAACAGCCGGTCCTCATTGAGCTGAGCTTCCTTTGGCTTCCTTCGAGGCGGCAGGTGAGCTTTGCAGCTTTGCCTCAAAGGAAGCTCAGCTCGGGGGCGGGTCTGAAGCAGCTGCCGCCGCATACTCCCATGCTTCGGCCGTGCGGGGGCCAAGTAAGCAGCAGAGTGGAGGGGAGATTCGGGAACTTAGCACTGTATATAGATGGTAAAATCTCGTACGCTGCCACGGGCCGGGCAAATGGCCTCAGCGGGCCGCATCCGGCCCACGGGCCGTAGTTTGGGGACCACTGCTATAAACAGTCTAAAGTCAGAATAGCAATCCAAATATTATCAAGTACAAAACCTTGTCTTTGTCATAACAGTAAACAAAGATATCAAGCCTATAAACACATTTTAGCTATAGCGCATAACTACAAAACAGCAAGATTGCAGAGAGAATGCAGTAGCAAAGAGAAACAGAGAATGACTCAGAGAAATAAGCTATGATCTCTTACTCCCTCTTGTGGCAGTCTGCAGTACCTTCAGCCAATCAGTCATAGCTCAGTTTAAGTTATAAGAACCGGATGTTCACAATTTTATGCCTCTTCTTAAGAACCATTTTCTACTTAAGAACCTGAGCCCGGAAAAAATTCCCAGGAAATTTGAGAGCGGCATGAAGGCCCAGCCAGTTTCTTGCCATTCCCCCTTTAATCCCAGCCATCTTGGGTTTCTCTGGGCTACCAGAGGAGCCTTTCAGTGGCACTTAAGGAGGATTTGGCAGTCCAGAACGAACAAAGCATTTTCCTTTGTTAATAAACCTCTATCAGCACCCAGAGAAAAGAAACGCTCCCTTCACTCTGGGCGCTTGGAGAGGGAATAAACCACTTCACTGTGGTGACTCCTTCGCGCTGCCTTCCACACACCCAGTGTGTGTGTGGGGGGGGTTGCCTCTGGGTGCAGAAAGGCAAAAAGGGGCGCTTTGCCTGGGCCGAATCAACTCATCTTCAGCCAGACCGAGGAGTGACTTACAGTGAAGGAAAGGCGCCAGCTACAAAACGAGCAAACGAGAGAAGAGGGGAGCCATTCAGCATGGGAAGGAAGAAAAAGGCAGCAGCAGCAGCCGCCTTTCGGTCAAAGGAGCGGGAGGTCCCCCCCTTTCGCCTGCCTGGGTTTCTCTCTCTGGTGCAATGTATGGAAGGCAGCCTCGCGCCGGGTGTATGGGAGGCACATGCTCCTCCTCACTACCTCAGTCCCTCTTTTTTTTAAAAAAAGCCTTAAAGTTTTGGATTTTTTTTATTCTCCTCATCTCATCTTCTTCCTTCGGCAGCAACTGTCCTCCTCTTCTTCCTCCCCCTCCTGCCACCCAAATTCTGAGCTTTTATTTCTTTCATAATGGGTTTGCACACATTATTTGCTTTTACATTGATTCCTATGGGAAAAATTGCATACAATTTTTACAAACTTAAGAAACTGGTCACGGAATGAATTAAGTCCTTAAGTAGGGGTACCACTGTACATGAACACAGTTCACACATTGTTGGTTTATACTGTATATTGCCAACCCAATTGTTTTGAACAGAGTCCTAATACAGTACAAATAAGAAGGTACTATTAAATTTCCCTAATGTCCCCCCTCTGCTCCCCCGCCCCACTTCACTTTACTTGCTGGAGGTTGATTTAAACCCCTCCCACAAAGTGGCTACAGGATCTGATAGCGGATCGGCTTGCTTGCCGATGTTGAAGCATTTTTAAATAAGCCCTTGGAAAGCCTCCTGTCTGAGCGTTGCGAAGGAAAAGAGAGAGAGAGAGAAAAGACATTTTGAAGCTGCGAGGATCTGTTTGGTGAAAACAACCAACTTGTTGTTCCTAAAACAGAAAAGGTGTCCTTTTAAGAGCCGGTGGACCATTAGTTAACATCTCAGTTAAAACCCCACAGTGGGTTTGGGTTTTTTTATACCGACAAGAAGAGAGAAATAGAAAAAAGATTGGACTGCTTCCTGAAGCTGGCATCTCCATGGCCAGCCACTTCACTTCTTTCCAATCTTCTTTCTTTTTCTTCCCTTCCCTTCCTCCAGGCACGTCTCTATGGGTTCTTGGAGGGAGAGAAGGAATGCACACATGTGGGGGGGGGGAGGCAAAGAAAGTGGGGGGCGGGGAACTGATGAGACTCAGCCCTCTTTCAAAGCTGTTTAAAACTCAGGTGCCCCTTCGTTGATGGAACGGCAAACAGCTCACAAAGTGTTGCTCCAAGCACATCTCTATGGGTCCTAGGAGGGAGAGAAGGAAGGAGTGCACACACGGGGGTGGGGGGAGTGCTTGGAGGGAGGGAAGGAAAAGGCAAAAAGCAAAAGTGCTTGGAGGGTGGGAAGCAGTCAATATGAGCCTGCTTTGCCCACTGGGAATGTGCTCCGTTAGAAGCAGAGACCCCAGCCATTGGGACTATCAAAGAAAAGTGGGGGGAAAGTCCTCAGCAGGCAAGACATGCTTGGAGGGAGGGGAGGAGGGAGGGAGGGAGCAGCGAAGTAAAGTTGGTGAGAGAAGGCAGGCAGGTTCACTTTGAGGGAGACTTACTTTCTCCAATTTTGCACTTCATTTTCAGGAGCGAGCCTCATCCTGTCAGTGTTACTAGAAATATAGAAAACACTCTCCTTGCTGGCTTGGAAATGAGTCTCTCTGCTATCAGTGGGACCCGCTATTCTTCAAGAAAGTACCAATCTAACACCAAGGACTTTTATTTATTATTTTGATTTTTAGGCTTTCCTGCTACCTCCCTCCCCCCTTTTCTTCCTCTAAGCACGTCTCTACGGGTCAAAGGAAGGAGAGAAGGAAGGAGCGCACACACATGGGGGGAAGAAAAGGCAAAGAAAGGAGAGGAGAGGGAGAGAGCAGAGAGCAGAGCAGAGGCAGCTCCTTGCCTTCCTTTTCTTTCTTTCTTTTTAAAAGTAATTTTATTGAATATAAATATTTTAAAAACATTTTCGATCAACATTTCTGGGAGAGCAGAGTAGAACAGAGCAGAGCAGAGAAGAGAAAGTTCCACGAGGAAACAAGGCAAGACAAAGGAAAGACATCCACGAGGAAACAAGGCAAGACAAAGGAAAGACATCAAACCGTAAGTGATTGATCCCTACTGCCCATTGAACATCACAAAGCCTCAATCTGCCCTGTACCCCAGGACCTCCAGCACCCTAGCACCATCAAACATCTTGCCATTGCCCGAACCCCCTGCAGAACCAAGCTTACCCTGCCATCAGCCGAGCTATCAACCAAGGCTTGGAGCCATCTGAAGATTGTAAGCCAAGTGAATAACCAAGAGAGAAACACTTAGTTTGAACAAGCGCTAAGAGTCCTGTTAACAACAAAAGGACCTGTAAACGCACCATTCAAAGGGAGACTGAAAAATCTTCTAAATCACCTTCTCAAACACCATTTGGGCTAATAAGGCAAGCTTAAACTACTAGGTGCTGGCTGCGAAGGAAGAGGGGGACTTACTGGGCATTTGAAAGCCACTGTTCTTGCCTGTTTCAACTATTTGCCTCTCTCTTAAAGTTACAAACTCCTAATTGCCTCTCCCTCAACACGCTATAAAGTCATAAAGAGGCCCACTGAGCAGGAAGCCAGAAACTCAGGCAGGGCAACCGAAAGACTTTCCTGAAGCACTAACACCCCCCACCCCACCCTGGTAGACAGACGCTGGCACAGAACAGCTCAAATCAAAGCAGAAATGCCAATCAAAAAGAATATACAACAACAAGATCAAAAAGAACAACAAGCAACAATTGATAATCACAGCTATCAATGCTTCAAATGCAAAGACATTATCAATGATCATGATGGTTTCATAAAATGCGAGACTTGCAATCAGTCTGCTCACAAAAGCTGCTTCAATATTTCTAAACATATTGATACCTTCCTAAAAGCAAACTCTTCATTTTTTTATATGTGCTCATCCTGCGCCCCCAAGCTAAATATACTTAGCAGCTTGTCTGATGAGATTAATACCTTAAAAGAAGCCATCAAAACCCAAAAAACATTAATAGAAAGTATTGAAAAATAGAATTCTCAAAACACAACAAGAATTCAAAGAAAGTATTGAATCAAGACTCTCATCCATGGAGAAAAATATCCAAACACTGAATCCACCTGACAAAATACCACTCACCACTCCACCACCCCAACCTCAACCTCAACCACTTCCAATACTCCAAAAACCCACTAATTCTACCACTGATATCTCTACCCTAGTCAAGGATGCCATGGAACGTGAACAAAAATGCCAGAATGCTATCCTCTTTGGTCTTGATGAAAGTCATGAATCAGATATAACAAGAATAAGAAATATCATCCACCAACATCACTCACATGCACAAACATTCGCCCAAGAAGACATTTTGGAAGTTACCAGAATTAGACCTGAGCACAAGTATAACGATGGCTCAATAGCTCCCCGCTTCTGCAAAGTAGTATGCAAAACTGAACAAATAAAACAGCAATTCATCAAGACCATTAACCACATTGCCAGAAATAACAAGTCCTTCAACAAACTCAGATCCAGACCAGATCTTTCTCTCCTCCAACGTATTCACTCTCGCGAACTACGGGCAGAACTCAAGAGACGCTATGAACTTGGTGAAACAAACCTTTACATAGATTACCGCACAGAAAGCATCAAACCCAAAACCCATAATTCTCCCCACATCTTCCGGTCTAACTTTCAACCTACCATCTCACAACATCACACTGACACCTGCCAGACCACCATCCCACAACAACAAATGGACAACCCTACCACCTCAAACCAAGAATAGGAAAGCGTGCCCCTTACTTCCTCTGACCACCCCAAAACCAATCCCCAATACAAGACCAATCTCAAATGTAAACTATTAAATGCTAGAAGTTTAGTCAACAAGATATCTGAATTCCTCCTTCTACTTGACACCTCCAATTTTGATATAATTTTTATATGCGAAACATGGCTAAATGCTTCCTACCCAGACTCCATTATCACATCAAAAAACTACCATGTTTTCCGCTCAGACCGTGAATCCCGCAGAGGAGGCGGAGTAGCTATATTTTACAAAAAATTGCTGAAACTAAAAATCCTCAAAGTTGCACAGGATTTATTGGTACCTGAAACTATTGTCTGTGATTTATCCGTAAATACCACAATTCGCTTCTTACTCTGCTACAGAGCCCCGGACTACGACATCGAACATGCTAACAAATTATCCACATAACTAACGTGGGCAACCAACTGCCCATACCCCATTATCTTCCTCGGAGACCTCAACCTACCCCACATCAACTGGTCCTTAAATGAATGCAGCACGGAAACCATCCATTCTACTATATATAATACCGTCACCCATCTGGGACTCGACCAACTAGTAACTAAAAATACCAGACTTGATAACTGTCTGGATCTCATCTTCTGTAACAGCAAAAGTACAATATATGGCTTACAAATAACAGAACCATTTTCCAACAGCGACCACAGCATGATAAACTTCAGTCTCAACACCAAAATTCAATTTCAAAAAAGTGAACTACGAACTCATTGAAGCCCACCTCTCAACATTAAACTGGAAAACTCTATTCTCTGAATGCTACACTACTGATGAGCTCTACAACACATTCCTACTCGAAATGAAAATTATTATCAGACTTCATGTACCTCTAAAATGTACCATAAACAAAAAAAATAACCTCCCCATCTCAATAAGAAAATTACAAACAAGAAAAAAATCTCTCTGGAGGAAAAACAAAAAAGGACAGGTTTCCAACTTCAAAAGCCGATATAAAAGCATTTGCAATCAAATAAAAGCAGAATGCCTTAACTACTACAGCAAACAAGAGGAAAACCTCCTACGCACCAAATCTAATAGAGCTTTCTACAACTTTGTCAACAATAAACTCAAAGACTCTAGACCAATCCCACCTCTCAAAGGACCCAACAACAAAGAATACCATGATGATTCATCCAAAGCCAACCTCTTCAACTCTTTCTTTGGCTCTGTCTTTGTTAACAGCAATGGCTCATCCCCCAATTTCATCAATCGCACCTCAAATTCCCTCAACGACTTAACCCAAGTAGACTTCACTGAAGACCAAGTTCAAAAAGCATTACGTGACCTTAAACCTTCTCTATGAGTCGGACCAGATGGTCTATGTGCATACTTCCTAAAAAAGCTCTCTTCTGCCATAGCTGAACCACTAAGCATAATTTTTGAAAAATCCTTCAGAACCAGCACACTTCCTAAGCTATGGTCAAAAGCAATGGTCATCCCCATCTTCAAAAAAGGAGACCCCTCTCTTGTAGATAACTACAGACCAATTTCACTATGCTGCGTCCCATGCAAAATCATGGAATCAATTATAAACAAATCAATTACTCTCCATTTAGAAACTAATAATTTGCTCTCTAACAAACAATTTGGTTTCAGAAAAAAACTATCCTGCAACCTGCAGCTCCTCCACTGCAAAAATATATGGACAACTCATCTAGATCTAGGGAAATCTACAGATGCAATTTACAGTATATTGACTTCTGCAAAGCCTTTGATTCAGTGGTCCACGACAAACTACTCCTAAAACTCAAATCCTATGGCATCTCAGGATCCCTCCACAGATGGATTACAGCATTCCTGTCAAACAGACAACAAGTGGTCAAAATAGGAAGCACCATATCCACCCCGTCCCAGTTAAAAGCGGTGTTCCCCAAGGTAGTGTACTGGGACCAACGCTCTTCATTCTCTACATCAATGACCTTTGCAATTACATCACAAGCAACTGTGTCCTCTTCGCCGCTGATGTAAAACTCTTCAACACCACCGATAACATAACTACTCTCCAAAAAGACCTTGACGCTGTTTCTGAGTGGCCTAACACATGGTAACTCCAAACCTCTACTAGCAAATGCTCTGTCCTACACATTGGGAAGAAGAATCTGAACTCCAAATACGAACTGAATAATCAAATTATCACAGATAATCCCCACTCGGTTAAAGATCTTGGTATACTAATAACAAAAGATTTAAGTGCCAAAGCCCACTGCAACAATATAGCCAAGAAGGCTTCAAGAGTTGTAAACCTAATCCTACGTAGCTTCTGCTCTGGCAATCTCAGACTACTTACTAGAGCTTACAAAACTTTTGCCAGACCCATCCTCGAATACAGCTCATCTGTTTGGAACCCATATCGTATCTCAGACATTAACACCCTTGAAAATGTTCAAAGATACTTCACCAGAAGAGCCCTTCACTCCTCCACTCGAAATAGAATACCCTATGAGACTAGACTTTCAATCCTGGGCCTAGAAAGTTTAGAACTAAGACGCCTTAAACAAGATCTAAGTATTGCCCACAAGATCATATGCTGCAACGTCCTGCCTGTCGGCGACTACTTCAGCTTCAACCACAACAACACAAGAGCACACAACAGATTTAAACTTAATATTAACCGCTCCAAACTTGACTGTAAGAAATATGACTTCAGTAACCGAATTGTCGAAACATGGAACTCATTACCGGACTCCATAGTGTCATCCCCAAACCCCCAACACTTTACCCTTAGATTATCTACGGTTGACCTATCCAGATTCCTAAGAGGTCAGTAAGGGGCGAGTACAAGTGCACTAGAGTGCCTTCCGTCCCCTGTCCTATTACTCTCCTATATCTCCTATATCTCTTCTTCTTTTCTTTCATTGATATATTCTATTCCTATATCTTCTTTTCTATTATTTCTTAGATATATTTTACTATGAGTATCTCCTCTATAACCTTAATCATGTATTTTACTATGTGTATATTGATATATACTCACTAAAACCCTCATTGTGTATTGGACAAAACAAACAAACAAACAAATAAATAAAATAAATGAGGCTCAGCCCTCTTTCAAAGCTGATTAAAACTCAGCTGCCTTTCCATTGCAAGAAACAGAAAAAAGCACACAAAGTATTCCGGAGGGCTGGAAAGTGGGGGGGGGGGGGAGTGCCCGGTTTGCTAATGGCCAACTTGATAGAATTCTTTCCTCCAGTCTCATTTCTCTTATGGCACCACCTCCCCACCCGCAATGACATGGACAGCTAAGGGACAGCAGGAGAGTGAGGATAGAAAAGGGCCAAGACATTTGATGCGTGGAAAGCAACGTCTGTTGCAGGCTGGGCTAGAATTCCCTCCCCCCCCATGTGTGTACATTCCTTCCTTCTCTCCCTCCATTAACCCATAGAGACTTGGAGGAAGGAAAGTGGGGAGGGAGGTAGCAGGAAAACCTAAAAATTGAAATAATAAATAAAAGCCCCTGGTGCTGGACTGCATTGCCACTTCAGGCACTTTTTTGAAGAATAGCAGGTCCCACTGATACCAGTGGGACTCGTTTCCAAGCCAACGCACTGGAGCTGAAAGTTGTCAAAGTCTGTCATGCCCTCCGATATGGCTTCGCATGCCACCTGTGGCATGCGTGCCATAGGTTCGCCATCACAGCCCTATACCTAACCTGCTTTGCAAGTCGGTTGGTGTGGTTGTATGTTTGTGTCTTTGTATAAGAGATATAAAAGAATAAATTTCTTTAATCTACATCAGGGGTGTCAAAGTGATTTGTGGACCCATTTCACACTTACAATTGTTGCAATATCCCCATGGTCACAGGTTCAAAATTCAGGTGCTTGGCAACTGACTCATGATGGTTGCAGGTATTCCAGGGTCAGTCATGTGATTACTTTTTGAATCTTTTTGACAAGCAAAGTCAATGGGGAAGCCAAATTCAACAACCGTGATACTAACAATGATAGCAGTGATTCGCTTAACAAATGTGACCAGGTCATAAAATGGGGCAAAATTCACTTAACAAATGAATTCAATTAGCAACAGAAATTCTTACCTCAATTGTGGTTGTAAGTCAAGAACTACCTATAGTACTAATGCCAATGTTGGATCCAATTATAAAACCTAGCACTATAGTCACAATCAACGAACAGCTCCAAAAACACTTTAAGTTGATAGCAGTCACTCCTTTTATCCCAGCATCTGAATACTTGAGATATACTATTTCTGAACATAAGGGGTCTATTATTTGATTTTAATAGTCATTGATAAATCTATTGAATTTACATAATATCAATATGGTATTTACTGAAAATTCTTTTTTAAAACTGCGTTATTTTATATCATTACATCTGCTGAAGGAATAACATTACCCTGTCAATTAATACATTCCCTCTATAAAATAAAATTATCATTCCAGCTATCGTTTGCTAAATCCTTGCAGTTTTCATGGTAATATTTTGGAAGTGGTTCAGGGTTGTTTTATTGGAGCTAAAAAAAAGTGACTGTCCCCAAATGTTTCATGCCTAAAGCAACTCATATTTTCCTGGTTTTATAGCCAGATACCTTACTGATATAACCACTAATTCTCAAATGTTAAATACACACATTTTAATCTTATGATACCGTATTTTTCACAGTATAAGAGGTACCTTTTTTCTCCCTAAAAGAGGATGAAAATTCAGGTGCATCTTATACTCTGAACGTTGCCTCTTTTTTTTTCCAGCCCTAACTAGCTGCTAATGATCTTCCCAGCTCTTACCTTGCAGGCTCTTTGTTTCTCTGAGAATATTTTCCAAGCCTTAAGTCTTTGCAGGATTTTTTTCATTGCTCTACTTGCTCTGAATAAGTTTCTTTCTAGCCCTAACCAGGTGCTAATGATATTCCCAGCCCTTAGCAGCTTGCAAGCTCTTTCATAAGATTTTTTTAAAGCCCTAACCAGTCCTTCTGTTTTAATTATGAGATAACAGAATGCATAATTAGGAATAGAACCCATACTACCACAAATATAAAGGCATTACAAAAAGCATTTGTTTAGTTTTCAGTCTAATCTACTCTGAATTGGCATGCTCTAGCAAATAATAAAGGAATAAAATAATCAACATTATTTAGAATTCAGCAAAAATATATTCAGCAAACCTTGATTTCACTTGATATCTCTATTTCCAAAGCTACCAAATCAAAGTAGCAGCATCATACTGCAGTGACTGCTGAGAGCACATTCCGAAAGAAGCAGCAACAATTAAACTTGCAAATACTTACAACAATTTCATGGTTTTAGTAGTGGCATTAGCACATCTCTATTATAAAAATGCATAAATAGATGTGCCCTATTCTAAACAGCCCAATCACAAACTCCAAAACAGACCAAAGGTTTGGAAATGTATACAGCTATGGAAAGAGGTTTTGCCTTTTATCCAATTGAAATACTGTAATGGGCTGAGAACTAGATTACAAAAGATCCAGTTCAAGAAAATTATCTAAAGTGAGGGTGGTCTTAAGCAGGTTAAATCATAGGACTCTTAGTAATGACTCTTAATTATAAGCCTCAAGAAGTATTTCTCTACAATCATCTGGCTTGGTTAAAGCTTATCCTTCTTATACAACCATGCCTCTCTAGAAACACCAGTATTGGAATCATTTGTAAAACTAGTAGATGAAATTGGTCATTTCATTTTGTTTATTCCAGTTGCTTCCAAGCCTCATGCTACCTTTAGTATATTCTCCATGCAAGATTTTAATGCAGGGTATTACTTTTGTGCTACAGTTGCCTTTTCTTGCGTGTATGCTTTTGTGCATAGAAGTGTGCAACTTCCGCCTTCAAAATATAACCCCACCCTCACTCCTAACACAACATACAAATCCAATTAATAAACAACCCCACCCTAAAACCACTTTGACCTCTCCTGGACACTTTCCACTTAACAGGCGCCAAATTAGGTAGCCAACACACACACACCCTTCTTCCTTCGCCTCCGCTTGTCAGGCTTTACTAACAACCAGCTCTTTATGCGCGCACGCCGCACAGGTGGACAGACCCACGCCGAGCTCTCTCCAGGCCTTTCGTTTTCTCACCGCTCGCGGTAGGACCGCTTCCAGCACAAACATCTCACGATTCCCACCCAGTCGGCCCCCTTGCACGGGAGCAGCTGAGGCGGCCAGGCCCCCCGGGCTCGGTGGGGGCGGGATGGGGCCTTCTTTCCTATCTGCGTGCGGCGAGGGGGCGTCTCCGAGTGGTAACTGCGGGGCCAGAGAGAAGAGGTGGGCCACAGCGCCGGGCACGGTGGAGAACCGTTTCTGGGATCCAACCTGGCCCCACCCGGTCCGGTCCGCGCGAGCCACAGTAATACACCCTCAGCCTCCCGGCTGAGGACCAGGAGGAGGAGCCTAGTCGAGTGTCTCAGCCTCCTTTTCCGGGACTTAAAATAAAATCTCCAAGAACTCCCCACAGCCGTCATATATGATACCGTGGCTAGCGATTGCTGGTGTGTGAGGAATGAGTCCTGGAACTCGGTGGTGCTAGACAAAGGGTTGTATTGAGGCTTTCTCCCTGCTTGGAGCGAATGGCAGTCGAGAAAAGAAGCCAATTTTCTGCCGAAATTCTCTTTTCTTTCTCCCAAAAGTCCTCTGTGTGTTTGTGTTTGTGTGTGTGTGTGTTAAAAAATTGTAAACGCAATTTGGATAGGTGAGTTAGTCTGCCGCATCAAATAGAAACATGTTTTGCAGATTAAACGAATACAAGGGAATTCTTTAGAATTTCTAGGCATTCTAACATTCTGAGTGACAAGAAAAATATATATTAAAGGTATTGCTCATACTTTAAAAAGTAAACCTGTGCATTTAAAACTTTACGGCAAACAGCAATCAAATCGGCACAATCTTCTTTTTCACACAACTTTAGGGAGTCACTCCACCTCCCAAAGTACGAACTCTGCAGGAGAAGAAGCAAAGTAAACTTTCCTTTTTAATTTTGATATAATTTAAATTGCTTTGCTCTAATATTCATGTTTCTTCGTGTACTCAGAGTTTGTGAGCAGCGCTGTTATAGGTATTCCTAAAAGAAAACAAATCCACTAAGAAACTCGAAAGTCAATGCGACTGTAGACTCTTCTATTGCTCACTTTCAATACGGCACAATTGCATTGGAAAAAGTATCGCGAGAATGAAATTATAGGCGGGAGTGACTACAGTTCAAAATAGATTAGTGAGACTGGTGTGGATGACGGTGTTCCTAATCCTATTTTTAGTCTCTCTTTTTCCGAAACATTCAGTATGGAACAAAAAGAAACCACTGAGGGAATCGTAGTCGCATATTCGAATATATAACGAGATTTTTCAACCTGGCGACTTTAAGATGTGTGAATTTCAATTCTCGGGAATTCTGGGATTTGAAGTCCACATTGCCAAGCCAGACACTGGTCTCTGGTACTGGTCGAACAGGAACAGTCAGGAAAGGGGAGAGGTTGATAAGTTATTGAAAGGCTACCACATCAGGGCAAAAATTCAATTGCCACCTGAAATATTGCAGTTTAGATTATTAAATTTGTAGTAAATATTTTGTCTTATGCAGATTATGATATTTTGTACTGCATTTGATAAGAAGGTTTCTTCTACTTGGCGTTCCAAATTGTCTCTATAATAATGCTTTCTTCTGAAGACATGTTTGATATAAGACAAACTCTTGTACTAGATATTTATGAGTCATTTGGGTCTAATGAAACTTAATTGATCTTCTGTTTTGTTGTATTTATTTTTAACATTTTTTCTACATAGAATTAAATATGCATTTTTCCAACTGAAAATTACTGCTTAGTGGCACATCATTTTATAATATAGATTTTTTGTATTAGCAAATTCATCTTTTGTTTTTAGATAAAAATGTGCAAAGATGGGCATGGCCAAAAATCATGGCAATACGTGATATCCACGTCTCTAGGGGACCTGATTCAGTCAGAATCACATCGGAATTGCCCTCGAGGGGTAGTGAAAAAGAGAGGCACCTGTAGGTAAACTGGGGAAGGGGGCAGCAAACCTCCTCGGGGGCCTGTAAAGCCCTCTTTACTTGCGGCGGTGGAAAATGACTTATAAAAGTCATCCTAACTACAGCACCCACAAACAGTTTAATTGACTGAAGATTGGATGTCATCTGGGAAGAAAATTAAAAGCTATGTGTTGTAGAGAGAGTAAGAAAAATGAAGCTGATGAGTTACATTGCTGATGGAAATCTAGTATCTTTTTAAGCTTAGAAGGGAAAATAAAAGTACTGAAAATTGATTAAATTGTGATTTAGCAAGGAGAAGATCATAGAGTAAGCAAGTTAAATCTGAAGCCCAATTTTGAACTGAAGTCCAATTCTGAAAACTTTTGGCAAATAATTTTTTTTCTCTCTCCAATCACAGTACAATAAAAATTATAACAACAACATTAAATTGTTTTACAATAAATCAATTTCAAGAAGTTATAGAATACAATGCTACCACCTTAACTTTTGATATCTGAATTAAAATAGCTGCCCAATTTTTAATGTTATAGAAATATACCATTAGCTAAGACCCCATTTAAGTTGTTCCAAATTCTAGTATCTCACATTGAATAGGCTGAAATGTTTCAAATCTCTCCTAATCGCTTCCATATCAATTTTCATATATAATCGATACCCTTTACAAATAGTTAGCGCCTATTAATAAAATACCCTTAAAAAACATTTGAAAATTTCTTACAGTAGCATAGTCAAAGGGGGAAAAATAAAGCCAATAATATCACCAAATATTGCCTAATTAATCCAATTACCAACCTAATTACTAATAGCTTTATATAAAAAATTAAAAATGAAAAGGATAGAATCAAAATTAAATTTAATCTATAAAAAATAAAATGAATTTAAGTCTCTAAAGAAATTAAGAAATTAAAAAAATGTAAGACAGAATAGAAAATTACACTAAATAGATAAGATAAATATAGGTGTAAAGACGCAGCAGGATAAAAAAAAAGGCTAGAAAAAAATTTTAAAAAGAAAAGTGCAAAACCAAAAAAGAAAGAAGAGGAGGATTTCTCCACCTATCTCCTTATAGCATTTTCCAAAATTTCCAAAGTTTTAAAATTGCTTTATAAAAAAGAACATATCCAACAGAATCTTCCAACCCAAACAAAGAAAAGAAAAGAAAGAAATTTCCTTGATAGCCCACTGGGGTCAACTTTTATATATAAAGCTGCATACCGAGCGGAATCATCATGCCCTACTCTAAGTTGTTTGTCCCAGTGAATAAAAAAGAAAATTACCCTTCCCTAATCCTGACCTAACTTATAACCTTTCAAAAATTAATAATATGCTCTTCCAAATTTGTGATCCAGATTGTCTGAAATTTAAATATCTAAGGTAATTTCTCCATCATTGTTCATAAAAAAAAATTTAAAGGGAAGGAAGAAAGCCCTCCAGTATCCAACCAGGATCTAATTATAAGTATAGCGCTCTATGTCCAGCTACATTTTTTATTCCCAACTCTAACTTTATCGCTGCAAGCCCAGCGGAATTCTCATGCCCTATTCTATTTAAATTGATCCCAATAGGTAATAGGAAAATCTTCCCCTTCTTCGATCCATATTTTGGATAGTTTTAAATCAATAAAGTAAATAACATATTTTCACTATAAGCTAGCTTAAACCAAAGATCAGTTCATTTCTTATCTAAGTAAATTCATTCCATTATTTCATTATTAATTCCATTTTCAATACTTTTTTCTTATATTCTTGAAATCAAATCCATATATTTCCATATACACATGTGATTCTGATAAATCCTTTCTAGATTTAATTTTAAAATTTCCCAAATATTAAATTTTTCTCCATGAAACATTTTCAATTTTTGCAAACTTTTAAAATGGCTTTGTATATAAAGAAAAAAAAATCCTTAGAAAATAACTTATTCCATGAATCAGTTCATTTCATATCTAGATAAATTCATTTCATTATTAATTCATTTTTAATACTTATTTCTTATATCTTATAAAAATCTTTTAGAATCAATTAGCTGTTCCTAAAGTTTAAGATCATTTTCTTATATTCTTACCATCGCTTAGCATACTTCACTCCTCTTCTCCATTCAGATCATGTATTTTCATATAAACACATGTTTCTTTTATATCCTAAGTTCTAGATTTAAATTTAAATTTTCCCAAATAGTAAAAAAAAAAAAATTAAGAAAAAGGTCTAATAAAAAATTTATAAATAGAAACAAATACAAAGAGTCTGTCAAAGCCTCATTATAACCAGTATCATATAACACATAGAAAGCATTTTACTTATTAAATAATTCCCCTTTCCTCAAACCAGACATTCTCCAAAACAAAATACATTCCTTCTAAAATTATACCCCCCACTTTTTTAGGCTGTGCATAACGAATTTCATATAATCACCATCTTATCCTAATTATACATATATATATAATTGTAATAAATATATATGTGTCACATGTTTTTTGCTGAATTTGAAAATTAAGGGAGACTAGGATAGATCTATTTCGGCCTTATTTTGGCCTCATCAGCTAGCCATACCCCACTGGGACTTGAACCTGCAACCTTTGCCTTGTAAGCAGAGAATTATCCTCTAGGCTACAGTATCTAATCCCATTTTACAACAGCACGAAGCTTGAAACTTCAGCCTGATGATGGTGAATGTGATTTCACCGAAACGTCGCATAGACATGCAAAATATTACACAGGGCAAAACCCGAACTCAGAACAATCTACATACATACATATATATGTATGTATGTATGTATGTATGTATGTATATTGTTCTGAGTTCGGGTTTTGCCCCGTGTATATATATATGTATATATAAAAAACATAGAATCCTTTCAAAACATTATTTTCCCTCCTGATGTTAATACTATGAAATACATATTATCAAGTAAATTACATATCCAGAGTTTTTTCCCCATATATAAGCCTGTTAATAAATTCAATAATTTTAATATAGTTAAACATTTAAGAATATAATGCCTCTTATCAAGTAATATGCCCATGATTCTAACAGATTCCTTTCTTCTAAAAATAGCATCTTTTCTTCTTCTTTGCTTAAGATGATACTGTAAAAATTAAATTAAATGTAAAATGTCCATGTCCTGCTCCAGATCTTCTCCGTTTGTATCTCAAAAGTATATGCTAACTTATTCTGTTAGAAAAGCTAGAAAAGTTAGAAAAAGTTCTTGCTTAGTTGCTCTGCAGATCTTTCCCATTCCTCTCCGTGATGATGTTATTCAAATCTTCCCATTGTTATTCAAATCTTATTCAAATCTTCACATTGCATTTACTTCCCAAATCCAAAATTGCAATTCCAAGATGGAAAATCAGCTCCCAAAGCCACACGACATCCACACAACAGCCCCATGATGACACGTCATTTCCTCAAAGGGAAAAGGGACAATTTCGAAGGGAAAGCAAAAATACACTATAATCCAAATAAACACCAAATCTGATCTGGTCCAAGCTCCATCTGGTCCAAGCTTTAAAGGCTCCAAGAAGAACGTCGATTAGGCACTTTTGCTAATCCATGCTCTCGCAGTATACCCCCAGTCACAAGCAGCTGCTGTGATCTATTTCCGGCTTCTCTAATCATGATCATAACAGATTCTCAAACAGATCCGCCTTCCTTAACACTCCAACCTCACCAGCACACCGCTTAAAGTCTCTTCACCATGCCAATGCTTGCTTTTTATTCCCTTTCCAGATGTTACCCATCTTCTTCAATCGCCTGCATTCGGTTGTCTCCCATGGCTGCTGCCGGCATAGACATGGCTGTATGGCCGGCCTCATACCACCGCCGGTGCAAAACCAGGTCGGTTCACCTGGAGGGGGTTTGCCGATCCCCTACCAGGCCTCTGATAGCATCCACTATGTCACCTCCCCTCCAGGGAGGATCGGTTCTGGTTCATCAAAACCTAGACCCCCGGATGGTGGGGATTCGGAGCTACACTCTAGAGACCAAGCGCAGCTCTGTGTTAATTACCAAGCAACATAAGTATATCTGGAGTCCTCGGAGAGGGGCAGCATTCAAATCTCATAAATTATTATTATTGTTATTGTTATTATTATCTATAGTTTCACTTAAACAAAAGTTAGACACATTAACTTGTTTTTTAGACATGTCCATAAATTGTATGTAAGATTTTGATGTAAATCATGGGTTACAACAAACAATGCGAAGTGAATTTACAATGATGATTGCAAAGAAGGCACAGCATAAATTCTTGGCAGTTTCTGGCTTGTTTCCATAAGATCTACTGGGTTTTTCCTGTTGTCTTCTTCACTGCTCTCCATGTCATATTGTGTGCTTGAGGGCATCATACTTGATCAGGGAGGCAATGTGTTTCCTGGATTGCTGGAACTCTGATACCACACCACCATGTGTGGTATCAGCTGAGACCCACACCAGACATGTAGGAGTAAACACAACTACAAAAACCCCTTTCCCAGCTTATTAATGATACAGGCACTAACCAAGTTTTATCCAGTAGAGTTTGATAATAAACTAATGGTCTAGGCCAGTGATGGTGAACCTATGGCACTGGTGCCACAGGTGACACGCGAGCCATATCTGCTTGCACACGAGTCGTTGGTCAGCTCCAATGTGCATGTGTGTGCCACCCAGCTGATTTTTGGTTTGCACAAAGGTTCTGGGAGGACATTTTTGGCTTCCAAAGGGCCTCTGAGGGGATTGGGGAGAGTGTTTTTACCCTTCCCCGGCTCCCAAGAAGCCTTTGGAGCCTGGAAAGAGCAGAACCCAAGCCTACTGGGCCCACCAGAAGTTGGGAAACAGGCCGTTTCCGGTCTCCAGAGGGCTTCTGGAGGGCAGGGAAGCTGTTTTCATCCTCCTTGGGCAATGAATTATGGGTGTGAGCACTCGTGTATGCCCAATAGCACGCATGCACACTCTTTCGGCACCCAAGTGAAAAAAGGTTTGCCATCACTGGTCTAGGCAATGGTTCTTGGTGCCAAACATTATGCTCAAAAGCAATTAAATTTTGAAAAGAAATATTTTTGATCTATTTGAAAAGAAAAGAATTTTAACAGGCTGTGCCAAGGCTGTGTGAAGGCTGTGCGGTGCTGCTGAGAGCGCGGAGAGCTGGAAATGTCACCCGGTGAGAATGGTGGGCAGTGGAGGGCGACCAGGGCAATCAACGAGAGTCGGGGGTGCCATGAAGATGGAGGAGTCGGAGGTGGCAGTTGAGATATACAGAAAGGAACTGGCAGTGCTGGCCGGTGGCAGCGGCCAGCACTAAAGAGCCTGGCCAGAGACTTGGACATTCCCACTGGACAATTTTAGAACTCAGTCGATTTAGAACTTGGCACCATTTTGTTGCTGACTTGATTATGAACTATTGACTACTTTTTATATACACAATAATTGATATTTATAGATTTATAGTACTTAGTTTTATAGCAAGTTGAATTACCTATATTCTGTATATTTTTTACATTTTTCATATTTTATATATATTTTATTTAGTGTTTTAATTATTATTAATTTAATATATTTTTAATTAAATTATTGGGTTTTTTTAATTGATGGATAATTGGGGTGGGTGTAGTAATATATATGGAATGAATGAGTGGTACGGGTGGTATGGGTGGAGTGGATGGGATTATGGTATGGATGAGGAAAATGGAAATGGTATGAATAACATATTTGGCCCAGCTGGTGTTAGAGAGGCAGGAGGAGAGGGGGCACCGATCTCTGGGGTGGCAGAGGGTCAGAATATCTCGGTGCTGCTGGGGAGTGGCAGATATGGCAGGAGCACGGAGCTAGCCATTCCAGGGGAAGGAGAGATCGCTGCTTAATAGCGATCTCTTGTTCCAGGGTACTGGTGATGAGTGTAATCTTGGCCCTGGGCACAGGCTGCTGCTACTCAATGCCAGGTCGGTGGTAAATAAAGCTCTTCTCATCCAGGATTTGATCCTGGATAAGGAGGCCGACCTGGCATGTGTGACTGAAACCTGGCTGGGCCCGGAGGGAGGAGTTCCTCTCTCTGAAATTTGCCCAGCAGGGTTTCAGGTATGGCATCAGCCTCGACCTCAGGGAAGGAGGGGGAGTGGCTCTCATAGCCAGGGAGAGCCTTTGCCTGCATAGACTTGTTGCTCCAGAGATTGTGGGTTGTGAGTCCCTCCTGGTGAAGTTGGACTTAGGGGTTCAGGTGGGCTTGTTGCTCACATCTCTGCCTCCCAGCTGTGTGTCAACAGCCCTGCCTGTGCTGCTCGAGGAGGTAGCCGGGCTGGCGGTAGGGTTCTCCAGACTTATTGTCTTGGAGGACTTTAACCTACCGTCGCTCAGTGAAACCTCTGGACTGGCACAGGAGTTCATGGCCACCACGACAGCCATAGACCTGACTCAAGTAGTACATGGTCCGACTCACGAGGGGGGGCACGCACCCGACATGGTATTCCTCTCTGAGCAACTGGGTGATGGTCTGAGACTAAGGAGCTTAGAAGTGTTGCCTTTGTCATGGTCAGACCATTTTCTACTACGGCTTAACTTCCTGGCTCCTTTCCTGCAGGGAGGCAGAACCGACTAGGTGGTCCGCCCCAGATGCCTGATGGATCCAGAGGGCTTTAAGAGGGTGCTTGGGTTTATTCCAGATGCACTCATCCACAGTTCGGCAGAGTCTCTTGCTGTAGTCTGGAACAAGGCTGCAGCTGAGGCTCTTGACCAGATTGTGCCGTTGCGACCTCTCCATGGCACTAGACCCTGGAGAGCTCCTTGGTTTACCGAGGAGCTCCAGGAGTTGAAACGCCAGAAGAGACGACTAGAGAAGCGATGGAGGAAGAGTAAGTCCAAATCCGATCGAACACTTGTAAGAGCTCATATTAAGACTTACAAAGTGGCGCTCAAGGCGGCAAGATGAGTGTATCATGCAGCATTGATTGCATCAGCGGAATCTTGCCCAGCTGCTCTGTTTAGGGTGACCTGCTCCCTTCTTAACCAGGGGAGAGTTGAGGAGCCCTTGCAGAGTAGTGCCAAAGATTTTAACACATTTTTCGCTGATAAAGTCGCTCGGATCTGGGCGGACCTCAACTCCGATTGGATAACAGAGTTAACTGACAATGAGTCAGTTTAGGTGACTGGGGCCCGTACTTGTCCATCTGTCTGGGGAGAGTTTGATCTGGTGACACCTGATGAAGTGAACAAGGCCATTGGAGCTGTGAGTTCCGCCACCTGCTTACTGGATCCGTGTCCCTCCTATCTGGTTTCGGCCAGCAGGGAGGTGACATGGAGCTGGGTCCAGGAGATTATCTTTTTTTAAAAAATAATTTTTTATTGATTTTTTGAAATTTTTAGAAAAAGAAAAAAAACATAAATTCAAAAACATAAATGTGTATACCATCACCAAACAAAATAATATTTCCCTCCACCGGGGAAGATTCAATTCTATATCTTTCATTTACCTCAACTCCGGGTTACATTGCTCATTCTTTATAGAGTGATTGAATTTTATTTTTTATATTTGCATCGCTTACTAATGTTAATATATGATTTTTAACCTTTTCCCACCACATCATTGTTGCTGCCAATTTCTCTTCATTATAATTATGTAATCTAATTTCCATTATTTCATAGTGAATGTGATCCACCATGTACCTGCACCAATATTTTATCGTCCATTTATTAGCATCTTTCATAGAAACATAGAAACATAGAAAACTGACGGCAGAAAAAGATCTCATGGTCCATCTAGTCTGCCCTTATACTATTTTCTGTATTTTATCTTAGGATGGATATATGTTTATCCCAGGCATGTTTAAATTCAGTTACTGTGGATTTACCAACCACGTCTGCTGGAAGTTTGTTCCAAGGATCTACTACTCTTTCAGTAAAATAATATTTTCTCATGTTGCCTTTGATCTTTCCCCTAACTAACTTCAGATTGTGTCCCCTTGTTCTTGTGTTCACTTTCCTATTAAAAACACTTCCCTCCTGAACCCTATTTAACCCTTTAACATATTTAAATGTTTCGATCATGTCCCCCCTTTTCCTTCTATCTTCCAGACTATACAGATTGAGTTCATTAAGTCTTTCCTGATACGTTTTATACTTAAGACCTTCCACCATTCTTGTAGCCCATCTTTGGACCTGTTCAATTTTGTCAATATCTTTTTGTAGGTGAGGTCTCCAGAACTGAACACAGTACTCCAAATGTGGTCTCACCAGCGCTCTATATAAGGGGATCACAATCTCCCTCTTCCTGCTTGTTATACCTCTAGCTACGCAGCCAAGCATCCTACTTGCTTTTCCTACCGCCCGACCACACTGCTCACCCATTTTGAGACTGTCAGAAATCACTACCCCTAAATCCTTCTCTTCTGAAGTTTTTGCTAACACAGAACTGCCAATGCAATACTCAGATTGAGGATTCCTTTTCCCCAAGTGCATTATTTTACATTTGGAAACATTAAACTGCAGTTTCCATTGCTTTGACCATTTATCTAGTAAAGCTAAATCATTTACCATATTACAGACCCCTCCAGGAATATCAACCCTATTGCACACTTTAGAGTCATCGGCAAATAGGCAAACCTTCCCTACCAGACCTTCCCCTATGTCACTCACAAACATATTTCCACCCAAGCACTATAGTTGCTTGGGCACTTTCTATTGCTGCAATTTTAATTTCTTCATATTCTTTTACTTCACTACTTTTTATCAATAATGCTGCTTCCTTAGTTAGTTTCCAGTCACTGTTCATAATTTTATTCACTTCCGTTTGTATTTGCTTCCAAAATTTTTGGACTTTACTACATTCCCAAAACATATGCATAAATACTCCTTTTTCCTTACATCCATGCCAACAATTTCCTTTCATTGTCGTTTGAAAGCATGCTATTTTTACTGGTGTATAATATCATTTATGTACAATTTTTCTTCTCATCTCTCTTATCCTTGTATTTTTTATTCTTTTAATGTTTTCAATTATGCCTTCCATATCCCATTCATCAATTTCTAACTCATCCTGCCAATATTTTGTCAGTCCTTTTATTACTTGCTCCTCTGCTTGTAATAATTCTCTCTCTATATTACCTGCTTGTCCTTTTATATTCTTACTCTTTTCCCTTAATATCTTCTCTAAATTTGTTTCTTGTTTGAGGAATATTTCTTTATTTTCCCTTTTACTGAGATACGTACTTATTGCGCTAACTTGTAACCAATTTTGTTGTCCAAGGTATCTCTCTATTTCATTTCTATTGATCCTTTCATCCTTTTCATATAACTGTTCAATTCTCTGTATACCTTTTTCCCTTAATTTCCATATTATCTTTGTGAGGTTACTTTCTTTCTTTATATTTATCACATGCAGCGTCGCTAATTTAGAATTTATCATTTTTAATTTACCTTGCCATTTCATCCAACTTTCTATAATCGCTTTAGTTGGGTCTATTAATCTATTTATTTCTATCTTATCCATTTCCTAAATAATAATTATTGATTCTTAATGTCATTAATTTCTTTCTCTAAATCTACCCATGGTTTCTCTTCTAATAATTATAATTCCATTAATCTATCTATTTGATATGCATCCCTGAAATACTCCAAACTTGGGTTTCCCCAACCTCCCTCGCCTTCCGTGGCTATCAACCATTTTTTAAAATTCTTGATCTTTTATTACCTTCTATCCAAGCATTTAATTTAGTATCCCATTCTTTTAATTTCCTTATTGGGAAGGTTCCATACATTACCTGTAAAATATACAGCATTTTTGGGATAATCATCATTTTTAATGCTCTTACTCTAGCCAGTCTTCTCAAATTTTTATTTCCCCAATTCTTAATTTGTTTCTGAATTTTTTCCCATATTAAATTATAATTAAATTCCACCATTTTTTCCGGGTTCTTTAATAACCATACTCCTAAATATTTCATTTTCTTATTCCCCAGTTTTAAACCTGATACCTTCCATATTTCGATTTGTTCTTTAGGCCCGGTATTTAAACAAATGATTTCTGATTTTTCAATATTTACTCTTAACCCTGATTGGTCTTTGAACTCCTGAAGTATTATAATCATTCTCTTAATCATATCTACTGGTGTTTCTGTAATTATTATAGCATCATCTGCAAATAGATTTAATTTTAATTCCATATTCCCTATTTGATATCCCTTCCATTGTTTGTCTTTTCTAATTTTATTAGCTAATGTTTCAATTGCCATTGCAAAAAGCATCGGGGATAGGGGGCATCCTTGCTTGGTTCCATTATTTATTCCTATCTTCTCCGTTCTATTTCCATTCACTCTAACGTAGGCTATATTTTCCTTATATATTTCTTTTATTACTTGACAAAATCTTTTCCCCATATTCAGACTATTACATAATTGGAATAAATAATCATGATTTATTTTATCAAAAGCTTTATAAACATCTAACTTTAATAGTCCCATTTTCCTTTTAGTTCCAGTAGCATGGTGCAGCACATGCACTATATTTCTAATAGGTTCATATATTCTTCTTCCTTTTATAAATCCATACTGATCCTTTCCAATTATTCTTGGTATTATATTTTCCAATCTGTTTGCTAAAATTTTCATAAAAATTTTATAATCTTGATTTAGCAGACTAATTGGGCGGTAGGAACCGGGTTCTTTTAAATCTCGATCTGGTTTAGGAATTGTTACAATTTCAGAATTCTTCCATGTTTGTGGAACATCTAATGTTATGATGACATTATTATACAATCTCTCCAAATGCGGTAGCAAAATTTCTATATACGTTTTATAATATTCTCCTGTAAATCCATCAGGGCCTGGTGCTTTACCAGATTTTAACCCTTTTACCACTTTAATTATTTCATCCCTTGTTATGTTTGCATTTAACATTTGTCTTTCTTCTTCATTCAGCCCTTCTTTAACCTCTATATCTTGTAGCATAACATGTTCTTTTTCATACAATTTTGCATAAAATTCTTTTTTTAAAAAAAATATTTTTATTGATTTTGTAAATATGGTTACATAAAAACAAACTTAAAACAGTGCACAGTGCATGTGCCCATCACCTGACCAACAAAAGAACCCCCATCACCACCACCACCCATTGCGGGGGGTTCAAAAATGTACTAGTTTATATATATATATATTTCCTTGGCTCTACTTTGCATTTGTTATTACTGAAAGAGTGATTGGAGTTTATTTTTCACATTTGCATCACAGATTCTACTCAACATATAACCTTTCACCTTATTCCATTGTGCCATCAGCTTCTCCAGTTTGTTTTCATCAAAGTTGTTTAATCTTATTTCCATGATTTCAAAATGTATGTGATCCACCATGTACCAGTACCAGTTCTGTAATGTCCATTTTATAGACTCTTTCCAACCCAATACCACTACCGCTTGAGCACTTTCCAATGCTGCAGTTTTTATTTCTTTAAAATCTCTTAGTTCTCTTTGTTTAATTAAAATCGCTATTTATTTTGTAATTGTCCAATTAATATTTAACATTTTATTTATTTCATTCTGCACTTCCTTCCAAAATTTCTGAATTTCTACACACTCCCAGAACATATGCATGAAAATTCCTTTCTTTTAGCAACCATGCCAACAATGACCTTTCTCTTTCCCCTGGAAGTGTGCAAGTTGTGCTGGTGTATAATACCATTTGTGTAAGATTTTTCTTCTCATCTCTTTAACTCTTGTGTTTTTAATCTTATGTATATTTTCTACTATTTCTTTCATTTCACTTTCATCTATTTGTAAATCATTTTGCCAGCATCTTGTCAAACCTTTTATTACTTCCTCTTCTGCTTGCAATAACATTCTATATATATTGCTAGCTTGAGCTTTTGTATTATTAATCTTTTCTTTTATTATTTTCTCTAAACAATTTTCTTCTCTCAAGAAAGCTTCTTTATTCTCACTTTTATTTAAATATTTACTTATTGCATTAATCTGCAGCCATTTCTGTTGACCCAGCCACCATTCCAGCCGAGTTCTGCTAACTCTCCCGTCCTTCTCATATAATTGTTCAATTCTCATTATCCCTTTGCTATTTAACTCTTTTATAATTCTGCTTAAGTTAACGTCATTACCTGTATTCAATACATGTAACGTTGATAATTTTGAGTTTCTAGTTCCCCATTTCCCCTGCCATTTAAACCATATTTCTAAACCTGCTTTCAGAGGGTCGGTTAAATTATTAATTTCTATTTTATTCCATTTTTTAAATAATAACTCCTTATTATTTATATTATTAATTTCCTTTTCCAATTTCACCCACTTCTTTCCCCCCCATAACTGTAGTTCCATTAATCTTTCTATTTGAAATGCTTCTCTATATAATTCTAAGCTCGGGCTTCCCCACCCCCCCTCTTTCTCGTGGGCAAACAGACATTTTTTCCTTATTCTAGGCCTTTTGTTTCCTTCAGTCCAAAAATTTAGTTTACTATCCCATTCTCTCAATTTTGCACCAGGAAAGGTACCTGGTAAAACCTGAAATAAATACATCATTTTTGGTATAATCATCATTTTAAGGGCTCTAATCTTAGCAATTCTTCTCAACCTTTTTTTCCTCCAGTTTTTTATCTGCTTTTGAAGTCTCTTCCATATTGAATTATAATTAACCGTCGCAATTTTGTTGGGATTCTTTAACAACCAAACTCCCTAAGTATTTCATTTTTTTACATCCTAGTTTCAATCCTGACACTTTTTGTATCTCAATTTGCTCTTTAGGGCCTGTATTTAAACAAACTATCTATGATTTCTCTATATTAACTGTAAGACCTGACTGGTCTTTAAATTCCTGGAGTAAGATCTTTATTCTTTTCATCATTTCAATTGGGTTTTCAGTCACTACTATAGCATCATCTGCAAAAAGATTTAATTTTAATTCAGGTTTTCCTATTTGGTAACCTCTCCACTCCTTGTCATTTCTAATTTTATTTGCTAAGACCTCAATTGCCAATGCAAATAACATTGGGGATAGTGGGCAACCCTGCTTAGTTCCATTCTGAATTTTAACCTTCTCTGTTCTGTTACCATTTACCCTAATATAAGCTATATTATCTTTATAAATTGCTTTTATAATTTTACAGAAGCTATCTCCCATATTTAAATCTTTACACAATTGAAACAAGTAATCATGGTTAACTTTATCGAAAGCTTTGTACACATCTAACTTTAAAATACCTAGTTTTCTTTTGGTAGTGGTAGCATGATGTATCACATTAACAACGTTTCTAATTGGTTCATAAATCTTTCTTCCTTTAACAAATCCATATTGGTCTTCTCCAATTATCTTTGGTAAAATATTCTCTATCCTGTTTGCCAATATTTTCATAAATATTTTGTAATCCTGGTTAAGTAAGCTGATAGGGCGATAGGAACCTGGATCCATTAAATCACGATCCGGCTTTGGGATAGTTATAATCTCTGAAATTTTCCATGACTGTGGAATTTCAAAGGTCTGAAAAACATTATTAAACAATTTTTCCAAATGCGGTAATAATTCATTCTTATAAGTCTTATAATATTTACCAGTAAAACCATCTGGGCCTGGGGCTTTAGCAGGTTTCAACCCTTTAATAACTCTAGATATCTCATCATTTGTTATTTTTGCATTTAAGATTTGTCTATCTTCTTCCGTTAATTTCTCATTAACTTCTATAGTTTGCATTGTGATATGTTCTTTTTTATATAAATTCCCATAAAAGTCTCTCATTATTTTTTCCATTTCAATATTACTACATTTTATTGCACCTTCCTTAGCCTTTAAAGCAGGGATATGGGATTTCTCCTTTCTTTTTTTTCAGATAGTGTACCATTTGTTTCATTGATTTGTTCCCCCATCCCATAATTCTCTGTTTTACAATCATCTTCATTTTATTCCATCTCTCTTCCTCAAGAGATTGTAGTTTCTTTTTCTTAAATAATAATAATGTATTCCAGGCTCTATTTCTTGTAATTTTCAGACTCTCTTGGATTAGGTCTATCTCTTTTAATAATCTTTCTCTTTCAACTTCCCAAGATTTCTTAATAAAAGCTTCAGTGCTAATACAATTACCTCTCATAACAGCCTTATGTGTATCCCAAACTATTGTTTGCTTAATTTCTCCTGTTTCGTTAATACTAAAGAATTCACACAATTCCTTTTGTAATTTGAGTCTATTTTTTTCACTGGCCGAAACCACAGGGTTATATCTCCAGATCCTTTGTTGTCTACTAGCATCCATTTCAATCACTGCTAACAATGGAGCATGATCTGATAACCAAATACTTTTAACTTCTGCTCTCTTGAGGTGTTCCTCCCCGTTTTATTCATTAATATATAGTCAATGCAGCTAAATTTATTATGTCTTGCTGAATAAAATGTATCCCTGTTTTCTGCGCTTACGTGGAGGTCCAACATATTAATTTTATTTAAGTGTAACTTTTTCTTTTCTCCCCTCCCTGCTGTTAATTCCAAATTAAAATCACCTGCTAAGATCACTATGCCTTCCGCAAAATTGTCTAATTTACGCTTTACATTTATTATAAATTGCTTTGTATTTGCATTGGGAGCATAGATTACTGCTAAAGTTGCTACCTTATTATTTATTTTCCCCTTAATGAATAACATTCTGCCGTCTTTATCTCTTTTAATATTAATTAATTGAAATGGTACTGTTTGATTTATCAGAATTGCCACGCCCCTGCTTTTTGCGGTCCCTCTGGACTCATAGACCCGTTGCCAATCACTATTGGTAACTAATTTGTCTGATCTTTTCCTCCCTTTATGAGTTTCTGATAGAAATAAAAAATCAGCTCTACTATCCCTGGCCAGCTTCATGATTCTATAACGTTTTTTCTGCGATGAAAGTCCGTTCACATTTAATGACAATAGAACTCTTTCACCCATTTTACATACTTTTTAAGTGTGTTTCCCCCTCCTGCAAAACAGAGCCTGTTGGAAAAGTATTTGTTAATTGTCTTGAACCCCCACCCTAGTGTCCCTTCCCTTGCACCCCCCCAAAGGGGAGGCAACGAAAAGAATTTTCGTTATCCAAGAGGCACTCCTGGATTTGCGTTCCACTGGAGAACTCCCCCACCTTTCCCCTTTAAAAGCAATAAAGGAAATCCCCCCCTCCTTCCCTCTTTATCCCTTGTTAGTTAGCATAAGATACACAAAGAAGCTAGTTAGTTGAGAACAATAATACCATGTTAACAGATCAGTTCAGTTCATTATTTCTTCTTTTGACGCGTAATTCTAGATTCTTCTTTTTTTTCTCTTTCCTGGAGTAATGCAAGCTCCTTTTGTAAGGCTGCAATTTTTTCATCTTTTTCTTGATCTGCTGTGCGAGTTGGCTGAGCTGTAAACAAATCATCTTCTCCTCTTCCATCTTCTGCTGCTGGTTTCTCCTTCCCTGCTGATGCCTGGAGATTTACATCCGAATCAATCCCCAGCTGTTGGAGCAGTTTCTTCCCCTCATCCAAGGATCTTGCCTGGAGCACTTTGGAATCTTTAAAAACAATTATTATAGCAGGAAATTTCCAGGTGAAACGGACTCCGTTTTGATATAATTGACTCATGATAAGTCTCATTTGATTTTTCGCCTGGAGCGTCTCTGCAGACAAGTCTTTTAAAACGCGTATTGGAGTGGCTTTATAATGTAAGTTTGGAATTTGCTTTAATTCTCTGTAAATTTCTGCTGCCCTCCTTTCCGAAATGAATCTTACGATAACATCCTTTTGATTTCCTTGACTCCGAGGGCCAAATACCCAGTGTGCTCTCTCATATTCACCTAGGTCACATTTAATGTTATTTTCACCAAACCATTGATGGATTGCTTGGATGAGACATTTACCCTCAACAAAATCTTGCTTAAAGCCCCTCAAACGCAGATTAGATCTCCTTTGTCTGTCTTCTAAACTATTTATGCATGACTCCTGGCGAACTTTCCCGTCCTCCAGTTTCACAATTCTCAGATCTTGTGCTTTTGACTGCGCTTTTAAATCTGTTACACCAGCACTGACGGCAGCTATTGCCTTTTGCATCTCTTTGAGTTGCTGCCCCATATTTGCAAATGCTGTTAACAGTGAGTCCATTTTCCCCCCCAAATCCGGAGTAGTCGCCATTTTTCCTTTGTTCTCTATTTTTCCCCTACTCACGTTTAAAACAGCAGCTTGCTTCTTTTTTGTAATGTTTTCAAAAACTCCGTTTAGTTCACTTCCTCTCAATCCGCTTTCCACCAAGCCAGAGAGGGTTGTCAGGGGTTAACTTTCACTTTTCCTAATTCACATTAGGGAGTTCTCTGTAGAGGCGTCTATCTCTTTCAACGCATGTGCAAATCATCGCATAAAATTCTCTCATTACACTTTCTAACTCTCTATTACTATGTTTCATTACTCAATTTTTGTTTCTTAGACCATTTATTATTAATTTTTCTTTTCTTTTTTTAAGGTAATTCGCCATTTGTTTTGCTGATTCCCCCCCCATATTTCTATTCTCTGTTTTACCGTCATCCTCATATTATTCCATTGTTGTTCCTCTATATCTTTTAATTGTCTTTGTTTAAGTTTTAACAAATCATTCCATTTTTTATTTCTTGTTATTCTTAAATTTTCTCTTATTAATTCTATTTCTTATTCTTTTTTCCCTTTCCATTCCCCAACTTTTTTTAATATAAGACTCCATACTGATTAAATTACGCCTAATAACTGCTTTCTTCGTGTCCCAAATAACTGATTGCCTCATTTCACCATTTTCATTTATATCATAAAATTCCTGAATATCTCTCTGAATTTTTTCCTTATTTTTTTCACTTACTGAAACAATTGTGCTATATCTCCAAATTCTTTGTCTACTAATGGAGTCTATTGTTTTTTTTTAAATATATATTTATTAATTTTTTCCTTTAAAAAAAAATACATAGTCATATTTACAGATGAGTCTACATCGTATATACATTCCTATCAACATTGTCTTCTAATTACTTTTAGATTTCTTGATGCTTTATTCCAATGCTTCTTTTAAGTTTCTTTTTTTTTTGTGCATTGATACCATTTTGTCCAGGTTTCATAATAGTCCGATTCTTTTCGATTATTAAGTTCCATTGTCAATCTGTCCATCTCTGCACAGTCGTATATTTTCTTGATAATCTCATTGTCTTCAGGTATTTGCGGATTTTTCCAATTCTGTGCAAATACAATCCTTGCAGCTGTTGTAATATGCAAGCTTAAATATTTTACATTTTTAGAATAGTTACCTCTCATAGTACCCAATTAAAAAAATTCTGGTGTATATTCTATTTTTGTATTTGTTATTTGATACAACCAATTATTTATTTTTTTCCAGTATTTTCTTGTCTCTGGACATAACCACCATTTTTTATGACTGCTGTTATGGGTGCATGGTCAGATATGCAATTACTTTTAATTTCTGCTTTTTTGATTTGGATATTTCCTGTTTTATTCATAAATATATAGTCAATATAACTAAACTTATTGTGTCTTACAGAATAATATGTTCCTCTATTTAAATTATCAGCATGTAAGTCTGTCATATTTAACCTATTTAAATTTAATTGTTTCTTTTCTTTGTTATTAGCCATTATTTCTACATTGAAATCTTCAACAAATATCACTGTCCCCTCTGAAAATAAATCCAATTTACATCCAGGAGATTATCAATGCTTCTTTGGGGAGGGGTTCCTTCCTGGCTCCCTACAAGAAGGCACTCATGCATCCCCTCCTCAAGAAGCCTTCTCTGGACCCAGCCATTCTCAACAACTATCATCCAGTTTCCAACATTCCCTTTATAGGGAAGGTTGTTGAGAAGGTGGTGGCACTCCAGCTCCAGCAGTCCTTGGAAGAAGCTGATTATCTAGGCCCTCAACAGTCAAGATTCAGGCCTGGCTACAGGATGGAAACTGCTTTGGTCGCGTTGATGGATGATCTCTGGCGGGCCCGGGACAGGGGTTTATCCTCTGTCCTGGTGCTTCTTGATCTCTCAGGGGCTGGTATCCTTCTGCGCCGGCTGGAGGGGTTGGGAGCATAGTTCCCTCTGGTATCCTTCTGCGCCGGCTGGAGGGGTTGGGAGCATAGTTCCCTCTAAGCTGAGCAGTGAGCAATCGCTCACTTAAAAATCATCATCAACTCAGAGTTTTTCAAACCTGCCCAGAAGCCGAGAGGGAAAGAGTGAGAGGGAAGGAGAGAGAGGAAGAGAGGAAGAGAGAGAAACAGATAGAAAAAAGAGAGGAAGGAAAAGAGAAAGAAAAAGAATGAGAGTAAGGAAGAGAGAAAGAAAATCAAAATCTAGTTTGAAACTAGCTCAACTATTTAAGTGGCATTTATGATATTGATAGAGTTGCCCTATTATGAGCTCACTGTTATAGACACACAGTACAGTATTTTATTTTGAAATTCTCTGAGGCAAAACAGGGTGTGTTATTTATTTGTTTGTTTGTTTATTTATTTATTTATTTATTATTTCTTTCTGTGCTGCCCAGTCCCGAAGGGACTGCCGCTCAGAGACTATACTTTTCCGCCCCCCCCCAAAAAAAAATTAGAGGGAACACTGGTTGGGAGTGGGAGGCACTGTTCTTCAGTGGTTCTCCTCCTACCTCTCCGGTCGATCGCAGTTGGTGTTAGTGGGCAGGCAGAGGTCGACCTCTAGGTTCCTCCTTTGTGGGGTGCCTCAGGGGTCGGTCCTCTCCCCCCTGCTATTTAATATCTACATGAAACCATTGGGCAAGATCATCCAGGGGCATGGGGTGAGGTATCATCAGTACGCTGATTATACCCAGCTGTACATCTCCACCCATGTTCAGTCAACAAAGCAATGTAAGTGATGTGCTGGTGCTGTTAGGGTCTGGATGCTGTTAGGGTTTGGATGGGTGTCAACAGACTGAAACTCAACCCTGATAAGATGGAGTGGCTGTGGGTTTTGCCTCCCAAGGACAATTCCATTTGTCCGTCCATCACCCTGGGGGGGAAACTACTGACCCTCTCAGAGAAGGTCCACAACTTGGGCATCCTCCTCGATCCACAGCTTACATTAGAGAACCATTTTTAAGCTGTGGCGAGGGGGGCATTTGTGTAGGTTCGCCTGGTGCACCAGTTGCGGGCCTACCTGGACCGGGAGTCACTGCTCACAGTCACTCATGCCCTCATCACCTCGAGGTTCGACTACTGTAACACTCTCTACATGAGGCTACCTTTGAAGGGTGTTCGGAAACTTCAGATCATGCAAAATGCAGCTGCAAGAGCAATCATGGGCTTCCCTAGATATGCCCATGTCACACCAACACTCTGCAGTCTGCATTGGTTGCCAATTAGTTTCCGGTCACAATTGAAAGTTTTGGTTATGACCTATATAGCCCTTCATGGCATCGGACCAGAATATCTCCGAGACCACCTTCTGCCGCACGAATCCCAGCGACCAGTTAGGTCCCGCAGAGTTGGCCTTCTCCAGGTCCCGTCGACGAAAAAATATCATCTGGCGAGACCCAGGGGAAGAGCCTTCTCTGTGGTGGCCCCAACCCTCTGGAACCAACTTCCTCCAGAGATTAGGATTTCCACCACCCTCCTTGCCTTTTGCAAACTCCTTAAAACTCACCTCTGCCGTCAGGCATGGGGAAATTGATTCCCTTGGGCCCTTCCCGCTTTAGGTATGGTTTGTATGACATATATGATTGTTTTTATATTAAGGGTTTTAAATTGTTTTTTAACTATTGGATTTGTATTGTTTTGTTGCTGTGAGCCGCCCTGAGTCTTCGGAGAGGGACGGCATACAAATCTAATAAATGAATGAATGAATGAATGAATGAATGAATAAATAAATAAATAAATTTTATCTAAGAAAAAAAATAATTTGATTAAGAGTGAATAAAACTTTATACTTACTTCTTGTTGAATATTTGCAAGGCATAGAATAGGGAATTTCACTCCTTTTAATTGTTTGAAAATGCCATGAGATCATTCCACAATTGCTTGATTATTAAAATTATAAAAAATACCATGAATAACAACAATGTTCCATGTAGAACAAATATCAAGAAAAGAAGGTAGAAATGTAAGCAGATGCATTATCATTTTTGTTAAAAACGTGGTCTTCCGAGAGCAGTAATGGAGAAGTGAGATAATATGAGAAGAGGTTTCTCCATGCTGAGAAGTTTGGCCAAATAATACCAGAATAAATATTTCACAAAAATATTAATATACTTCCAAGGAGATAATTGAGAGATATGAGTCACATCCATTTGCCATAAATCATTAGATTGTAAAAAATTATCCTTGAGGATTTAATACTAGAATGATTAATATTGGTATAGAGTCCAAAAGTGGTTGAAAGAAATATTAGAAAGGAAAAGAGAAGGGGAAAAAAACTGATTTTTTTTAAAAATTGGGAATAACACATGAAAAATATGAAAAATGTGAAACATATTTAATCTTACATATAATAACAGAAGTGATGTTTACCTTTGCACAACAATGGAGAAGTAAAAGTATAGCAACTGAAGAAGACTTAATAGAAAAAAATAATGTCTTGTGAAGAAATGGATAAATTAACAATGAGGGTAAAAGATAAAGATGAGTCAGAATATTACAAATGTTGGAATAGGTTTTATTGTTGGTTGAGAAAAAATACACACATACATAGTCAACCAAAATAAATTATTGACTCTAAAAGAAAAGAGAATCAGTTAAAAATGTAACATGAGAGATAACTAAGTGTTGTGATTAGCTCTGGCCCAGCTCCTGCCCCAAGGAATGTGGAGGGGGATGTGGGGGAAATATCCACATGCCATAGGCCTGTTTTGCTCCCGATAGAATCTGCTGACGAAGTCTCCTCTGACCAAGGAAGTGTGAGTGACAGGGAAGAGGGGAGTTTGGCAGACAGCCCAGGAGGAGATCAAGCTTCCTTATCATTCCTGGATTCTGAACAAGAACCTATGACAGACCCACGCATGTGGAGAGTGATGCACAGGAGAGAACAACTGAAGGATTATTACAGGATATAAGTGAGGCCACCTGTGGTTGGGTGGGGCTGCTGTAATTAGTGCTACAGATAAAAAGAGCAGCATGCTGATTTAGCCTTGTGGAAGTTTATCTGATTCACAGTTCGTCAAGATCGTGGTTTTGCTGTTTCCCTATTCAAGACTGTGTGTGGACTTTCTGGACTTTGGAATTTGGACTCAATTTCCCAGTTACTGGGTAAGAAATTGGATTGCATTTAACCTGTGCCTTGTGTGTACCAGAAAATCCCTTTGACATTTAAAAAGGGATTTTTTTCTCCTGTTGATAAAGACTTTTGGTTTTCCTTCTATCGTGTGGTGTATGTCTTTCTGGATTAATTACCCTGTAATTATGGGTGGTTGGGGCATACCGGCAGAACAGAATAAACTTCCACCAACCCCCAAACACACACCATTCCAGAGTGAAGTGTTTTGAATTGTTTGCTTCTCTTTTTTCTGGCATTTATCTGATCATGACTGCTGGTATGACAGAAATGCAAGCAGTCTTCCATGCTTTGAGGGTGGAAATCCAAGTGTTAATGCAGACAGTGCTGCAATTACAGAATCAGGTGGATATATTATCTCAGCAGCCTGTCATTCCACAGGTGCAGCCAGCAGCTCCTGCCCCACAGCCACTACCAAGGAGGAAATGCTTTGTGGCTCTGCCTGAAAAAATCTGGGGCGACAGATACATGTTTGCAGCTTTCCTCAGTCAAGTGCAGTTGTTTATTAATGCACAACTGCCCCATTTTCCAAGAGATGCAGAGAAGGTGGTGTTCCTCTGCAGTTTGTTGGCCAGTCCTGCTGCTTCCTGGGTGTCTCAATTTCTGGACAGAGATGATCCGATACTGCAGGATTATACTGCCTTTTGCACCCAGTTGTGACAGCAGTTTTTGGATCCGGTGCGGGAGCAGACGGCCACGAGGGTGTTGAAACAGCTGAAACAAGGTTCGCGCCCATTAGTGGAATATTTAAGTGACTTTTGTAGCCTCGGTGGACAGGTGCAGTAGAATGAGGCCGCCTTGATGGAGGCATTTCAGGATGGCTTGTCAGAGACTATGCTTGATGAACTGGTGCATGAGGCCCTGCCAAGCACCCTAGATGAGCTGGATTAGCATTGTTTGGCCATTGAGGCTCGGCTGCTGGCTCGAGAGGTGCACCGGGCTGGGCGGTCCTCCTCTTGCGTTTCAGGCATCACGCCAGTGCCTGCTTCATGGCGGGGGGTGTCTGCTATGCCCATGCCGACCCCGGTTCCTGTAACCAGTCGCTTCTTGCCTCCCTGCCTCCTTGTCTAGCAGATTGTGCCCCTGCCGGGGAGCCCATGGAGGTGAATTTCGTGCGATCCCGTGTGTCCCCGGAGGAGAGAGCGCAGCGACTTGCGACAAGCCGGTGCTTCTATTACGGGGGGGGGAGGTCATTTCGCGAATGCCTGTCCTTGCAAACAAAGGAGCACGGTTGCTGCCACGGGTTTGAATCATCCTGGTCCTCCTACTGCCACGCCAACTCTTTCAAGACAGCTCCCAGAGTCATCAACTCATGTTCCCACCATAGTTCCAGATTCCTCGATGTCTGTCCCCATGCCCCTGGTTTCCCCGCCTGATGTGCAGTGGGGGAATGAGGGCAGCCCAGCTTGGTGGCAATGCTAGGTCAGGCTGGCATTTAATCGGTTAAGGATTCTTCAGATAACGACCTCGGAATGTACCGTCACCTCACGATTAATGTCAAACTCCTGGTGGATTGGCGTACTCAATCGATTTCTGCTCTTGCCCTCGTGGATTCGGGGGCCACCACGAATTTCCTGGATGAGGAGTTTGCACAGAGACATTCATTGCCCTTGTGTCCTGTAAACCCTCCGTTGACTGTAGAAACCATCGATGGGCAGGTGTTGTTGTCTGGGCCCATCCATTTTCAGACCTTGCCGATGTGGATCAGCATCGGGTTTCATGAGGAGGCTTTACAATTTTATGTCACGCGGGGCCTCCATTTCCCTCTTGTCTTGGGGTTGTCATGGTTAAGGGCACATGATCCTCAGGTGGTGTGGTTGCAGAACATCATCACGTTTCCCAGTTTACAATGTATAGACCATCGTCACGTTTGTGCCTCGCAAGGGCCCGTTATCCCCACAGCAGTGTTACCAGAGGGCCTCACTGTGTTTGCGGATGTCTTTAATGAAAAAGAGGCGGAACACATGCCGCCACATCGTCCTTATGATTGTGCCATAGAACTGTTACCCGATGCCAAGTTGCCAGCTGGTCGTTTGTACTCTATGTTGGAACCTGAATTAGTGGCCCTCAAGGACTTCTTAAATAAAAATCTGGCCAAAGGGTTCATCAAGCCATCAACCTCCCCGTTATCAGCGCCCGTCTTGTTTGTTTAAAAAACCTGGGGACTTACATCTGTGTTATGACTACCAGCGCCTGAACGCCATTACAGTGCGCAATCACTATCCCTTGCCTGATTCCGGAATTAATGAAACGGTTACGAGCGGCCAGTGTTTTTTCCAAGATAGACCTACGCAGTGCTTATAATTTGGTTCGTATAAAGCCAGGGGATGAGTGGAAAACAGCGTATGGCACCCGGTACGGGCATTTTGAGTATACAGTGATGCCTTTCGGCCTCACAAATGCCTCGGCTGTTTTCCAGCATTTGATGAACGATGTATTCAGGGACATGTTAGACCATTTTGTGGTCATATATCTGGATGACATTTTAGTGTACTCCCCCTCCAAATCTAGTCATTTGGGACATTTGCACCGGGTTCTGCTCCGGTTGAGAGAGCATCATTTATATGCTAAGCTGGAGAAGTGTCAGTTTCTACAGACCACCGTAGAATTTTTAGGTCATGTCATTTCTCCAGGGGGTATAGCCATGGACCCGGGCAAGGTGTCAGCACTAAAAACCTGGCAACCCCCAAGGAGAGTCAAGGAAGTGCAGAGGTTGTTGGGGTATGCAAACTACTATTGCGCCTTCATACCAGGGTTTGCCCAGTTGACCGCGCCTCTCACCCGGTTGTTGCAAAAACAGGTCTCATTTCATTGGGGTGAGGAGGAGCAGCGGGCTTTTGTAGCTCTTAAGGACAGTTTTAATGAAAGAGTCCTTGTTGCAGCATCCAGATTCATGTCGGCTGTTTGTCGTTGAGACCGACGCCTCTGATGTTGCCATCGGCGCTGTACTTCTACAGGCCCATCACAAAGGTGGCACCTTGTTTCCGTGTGCTTACCACTCCAGAAAACTCACGTCCTCGGAAAGAAACTACACGATCTGGGAAAAGGAACTTTTGGCAGTCAAGTCAGCGATCGAGACGTGGAGGCATCATCTTGAGGGTGCCCGGCATCAGGTAGAAGTCAGGACCAACCATAAAAATTTGGAGTATCTGCAAACGGTCCGAAAGTTGAACCAACGACAGATACATTGGTCGTTCTTTTTCACAAGATTCAACTTTCAGATCCGGTACACACCCAGCTTCCAGAATTTATCTATCTATCTATCTATCTATCTATCTATCTATCTATCTATCTATCTATCTATCTATCTATCTATCTATCTATCTATCTATTGTATTTGTATGCCACCCCTCTCCACAGACTTGGGGTGGCTAACAGCAGCAATAAAACTACATATAACAATAATCCAATACTAAAAGCAGTTAAAAACCCATTATTATAAAAACCAATCATACATACAGACATACCATGCATAAAATTGTAAAGGCCTAGGGGGAAAGCGTATCTCAATTCCCCCATGCCTGGCGGCAGAGGTGGTTTTTAAGCAGCTTACAAAAGGCAAGGAGGGTGGGGGCAATTCTAATCTCTGGGGGGAGTTGGTTCCAGAGGGCTGGGGCCGCCACAGAGAAGGCTCTTCCCCTGGGCCCCACCAAGTGACATTGTTTAGTTGACGGGACCCGGAGAAGACCCACTCTGTGGGACCTAACTGGTCGCTGGGATTTGTGCAGCAGAAGGCTGTCCCTGAGGTAATCTGGTCCGGTGCCATGAAGGGCTTTATAGGTCATAACCAACACTTTGAATTGTGACCGGAAACTGTTCGGCAGCCAATGCAGACTGCGGAATGTTGGTGTGACATGGGCATATTTGGGAAAGCCCATGATTGCTCTTGCAGCTGCATTCTGCACGATCTGAAGTTTCCGAACACTTTTCAAAGGTAGCCCCATGTAGAGAGCATTACAGTATTCGAGCCTCGAGGTGATGAGGGCATGAGTGATTGTGAGCAGTAACTCCCGGTCCAAATAGGGTCGCAACTGGTGCACCAGGCAAACCTGGACGAACGCCCCCCTCGCCACAGCTGAAAGATGTTTCTCTAATGTAAGCTGTGGATCAAGGAGGACAATTAAGTTGCAAACCCTCTCTGAGGGGGTCAATGATTCTCCCCCCAGGGTAATGGATGGACAGATGGAATTGTCCTTGGGAGGCAAGACCCACAGCCACTCCGTCTTGTCTGGATTGAGTTTGAGTTTGTTGACACCCATCCAGGCCCCAACAGCCTCCAGGCACCGGCACATCACTTCCACTGCTTCGTTGACTGGACATGGGTTGGAGATGTATAATTGGGTATCATCGGCATATTGATGATACCTCACCCCATGCCCTTGGATGATCTCACCCAGCGGTTTCATGTAGATATTAAATAGCAGGGGGAGAGGACCGACCCCTGAGGCACCCCACAAGGGAGAGACCTAGAGGTCGACCTCTGGCCCCCCAACACTGACTGCGACCGACCGGAGAGGTAGGAGGAGAACCACTGAAGAACAGTGCCTCCTACTCCCAACCCCTCCAGCCGGCACAGAAGGATACCATGGTCGATGGTATTGAAAGCCGCTGAGAGGTCAAGAAGCACCAGAACAGAGGACAAGCCCCTGTCCCGGGCCCGCCAGAGATCATCCATCAGTGCGACCAAAGCAGTTTCCATGCTGTAACCGGGCCTGAATCCAGACTGTTGAGGACCTAGATAATCGGCTTCTTCCAAGGACCATTGGAGTTGAAGCACCACCACCTTCTCAACAACCTTCCCCATAAAGGGAAGGTTGGAGACTAGATAGTAGTTATTGAGCACGGCTGGGTCCAGGGAAGGCTTCTTGAGGAGGGTGCGCACAAGTGCCTCCTCATAAGGAGCTGGAAAGGACCCCCTCCCCAAGGAGGCATTGACAATCTCCTGGACCCAGCTCCGTGTCACCTCTCGACTGCCCGAAACCAACCAAGAGGGAGATGGATCCAGTAGACAGGTGGTGGAACTCAAAGCTCCAATGACCTTGTCCACTTCATCAGGTGTCACCAAGTCCCCCCAGACAGATGGACAAAGACGTTTAGCCCCAGTCACCTTGACTGACTCATTGTCAGTCGATTCTGTTTTACAATTGGAGTCGAGGTCCGCTCAGATTCGAGTGATATTATCAGTGAAAAACATGTTAAAATCCTCGGCACTACTCTGCAAGGGCTCCCCAACTCCCCCCTGGTTAAGAAGGGAGCAGGTCACCCTAAACAGAGCGGCCGGGCGGGAGTCTGCTGATGCAATCAAGGCGGCATGATACGCGGATCTTGCCACCTTGAGCACCACTTTGTAAGTCTTAATATGAGCTCTTACAAGTGTTCGATCGGATTCGGACTTACTCTTCCTCCATCGCTTCTCTAGACGTCTCTTCTGGCGTTTCAACTCCCAGAGCTCCTCGTTGAACCATGGAGCTCTACGGGGTTTAGTGCCACGGAGAGGCCGCAGCGGCGCAGTTTGGTCAAGAGCCTCCGCTGCAGTCTTGTTCCAGGCCTCAGCCAGAGACTCTGCCAAACTGTGGATGAGTATATCTGGAAGAACCCCAAGTGCCTTCTGAAAACCTTCTGGATCCATCAGGCGCCTGGGGCGGAACAACTTAATTGGTTCCGCCTCCCTGCGGGAGAGGATTGGAGCCAGGAAGTCAAGCTGCAGCAGAAAATGGTCTGACCATGACAAAGGCAACACTTCTAAGCCCCTTAGTCTCAGACCATTACTCAATTGCTCAGAGAGGAATACCATGTCAGGTGCGTGCCCCCCCTCATGAGTCGGACCCTGTACTACTTGGATCAGGTCCATGGCTGTCATGGTGGCAATGAACTCCTGTGCCAGTCCAGAGGATTCACCGAGCGACGGCAGGTTGAAATCCCCCAAGACAATAAGTCTGGGGAACCCCACCGCCAGCCGGGCTACCTCCTCCAATAGCACCGGCAGGGCTTGTGCCACGCAGCTGGGAGGCAGGTACGTGAGCAACAAGCCCACCTGAACCCCTAAGTCCAACTTCACCTGGAGGGACTCGCAACCCGCAATCTCTGGAGCAACAAGTCTACGTAGGCACAGGCGCTCCCTGGCTATAATAGCCACTCCTCCCCCCCTTCCCTGGGTTCAAGTTTGATGCTATATTGGAAACTTGGCTGGGCAGATTTCAGAGAGAGGAACTCCTCCCTCTGGGCTCAACCAGGTTTCAGTTACACATGCCAGGTCAGCCTCCTCATCCAGGATCAGATCCCGGATGAGGAGAGCTTTATTTACCACCGACCTGGCATTGAGTAGCAGCAATCTGAGCCCAGGGCCAGAATTACACTCATCACCAGTGCCCAAGGTTGAGCTCACGGAGCCAGAACAAGGGATCATTATTAAGCAACAATCCTTCATTCCCCTGGAATGGCTAGCTCCGTGACTCCTGCCATATCTGTCTCTCCCTAGCAACACCGGGATATTCTGAATCCCAGAGCGGATGCTTTGTCTAGAAAACCAGAGTTTCTGCATCCGAAAGAGCCGGCCCCATTACAGACAATCTTGCCAGCGGAAGCGCTGGCTGCTACCCAGGACCCCATCGACTTGCAGAGGCATATCCGTGAGATGCAGCGGGGGGATGGGTTTGTGGCACAGCAGGTGACGGAGATGGTGCCCAATTCTCCCTGGACATTTAATCAGGGACTGCTCCAGTACTGGGGGCAGTAGTAAGCCCCAGCAGGGCTGCTTCATGGATTGATTCTGTCCCAATGCGGCGGGTCATTTTGGCTTGTTAGACTTAGTGAGTCGAACATTTTGGTGGCCGCAAATGCAAGATGACTTTCACTCGTATGTTGCCAAATGTGAACAGTGTCGTGAGGCCAAGTCAGCCACAGGGGCTCCACCAGGATTATTACAGCCATTGCCAACGCCCACGAGGCTGTGTGGAGCTGTGTCCATGGACTTTGTCACACACTTGCCCCCCTCGTCGCGATTCACCAGTCATGGTGGTGATGGACATGTTGACAAAAATGGTCCATTTCATCCCCTGTCGCCAGGTACCCACATCCCACGCGGTGTCAAGTTGTTTTTGCCACATGTATTCCGGATCCATGGACTTCCAGATCGAGTTGTGTCGGACTGAGGAACTCAGTTCACGGCACGGTTCTGGAAAGAGCTTATGTCTGCTTTACAGGTCCAAGTTTGTCTTGCTTAGACCCAGCACCCTCAGACTGATGGGGGGACAGAAAAAACCATTGGAATTTTGGAACAATACCTGTGGTGCTTTGTGTCAGACCGGCAGGCTGATTGGTCACATTTCCTCCCGGTAGCGGAGTTTGCTTTAATAACTCCCAGCATACCTCCATAAGACTCACGCCATTTTATGCAAACTATGGCTTCCATCCCCGTTTTTTCCTGTTACCCCTGTTAGATTCCCCAGTCCCCGCAGCAGTTCATGAAATGGTGAAGCGATATTTGATTAAGGTCAAAGAGGACTACAAACGGGTGGTGGACTGGTCCCGGCGAGACGTCCCCCCGTTGGCTGTTGGTGACCAGGTATGGTTATCCAGCAAACACATCGCTTCAGAATTACCTCGACATAAACTGGATCCACGCTTCTTGGGTTCTTTCCCGATTGAGAAGGTCAACAATCCGGTGGCCTATCGGCTTACTTTGCCTGCCAACCTGCGTGTTCACCCTGTTTTCCACCGTTCCCTTTTGGTACCTGTTTCTCCCGAGTGCCCACTTCGTTCTAGTGTCCCTTTGTTGCCTGCCCCCTGTGTTCGGGATCATCTGCCCGAGGTCATGATCCATGCCATCCGGGACTCCCGTTGGGTGGGCGATTGTTTTCAATATCTTGTGCAATGGGTGGCGGGTGAGCCTAATGATTGTTCGTGGGCGGAGGCTGCCCTGGTGGATGCTCCCGTCCTTGTCTGGGTGTTTCATGACCAATTTCTACAGCAGCCTCATTGCTATGCAAATGGTGAGGAAATGTATACATTGCATTCGCATTAACAGAAAAATAATGTGACAACAATAAAGAAGAGGCTGAGATTTGGCTATATGGCCTTTCCAAAGAATCCAGGTGGATTACACCAAAATGCCCCAGGTAGGAAAATTAAAGTATTTATTAGTAATTGTAGATCACCTGACTGGTTGGGTGGAAGCCTTTCCATGTGCCTGGGCCAATGCACAGACAACAGTGAAAATACTTTTGGAACAGATAATTCCTAGATATGGGTTGGTGGAATCTATAGACAGTGGTAGAGGTACGCATTTCATAGCCCAGGTAGTAAAACAGGTAATGGAGCATTTAGGCATTACCTGGGAATATCATCTGGCATTTTGCCCAAGTTCTTCTGGATGGACAGAGAGGAAGAATCAAATGATTAAAAACTACCTTAAAAAAAATTAATGTTAGAGTTAAAACTACCATGAATGAAATGTTTGCCTTTAGCACTACTATGTATACGCACAAGTCCAAGGAAGGATGTCAGTATTTCCCCATAAGAAATGATGTACCTTATACAGGGAGTGTGGGGATGCCTAGAATAGAATTCAAGGATGTAATTTTAAGACAATATATACAAGGATTGTCGCAGTGTTTTTCTCATTTAAGGTCTAAAGCAGAGGTCCCCAACCGCCGGTCTGCGGACCGGGACCGGGCCGTTGGGGTTTTCCAGCCGGTCCGCGGCGGCGCTGCCCTCCCGGCAGAGGACATTATGCAGGACAGGGTGGGGTGTCGGGCAGGGCGGGGAGAATCAGGAGGCTCCTTTGGCGGCTGGGGGCTGCCTGGCTTTGTGATTTTGGCTGGGGGGGAGTTAGGAAGGTCCTACTTCTCCCCCCCAGCCAAAAACTCAAAGCCTATCTGCTGGATACGGGCGATGAGCGGGACGAGCGGCGCCGAAGCCGGTGGCTGTGGCAGCTGCTGCAAGAGGCTTCCGCGCTGCTCTGTCCCATTCATCGTCCGTATCCAGCAGATAGGCTTTGAATTTTTGGCTGGGGGGGAGAAGTAGGATCTTCCTAACTCCCCCCCCCAGCCAAAATCGCAAAGCCAGGCAGCCCCCAGCCACGAGGTGCCCCCTCCCCTCCCATGGAGCCCTGCCCTGTTTGGTGCCCGCTGGCCGGGCAACGGCCTCCCTCCCTCCCTGCCTCGTGTTTGCAGAGCTCCGTCGGGCAAAGTTCGGACGCCTTCCGGGCGCACGCACACATCCACACCTCCACCCCCCCGGGAGGAATTCGCCCCCTGCCCAGAATTGGCCAGCCCAGCAACGCTGCCCTGCTCCCTTCGGAGGTGCGGAGAGGGCGCGGAGAGGAATTTAACCCCGAAAGTGGCCGGGGTTGCGCAGAAATTCCCCCAACCTTCGCTGGTTTCGGTCCAGGGAAGAGGGGGCCGTGTTTACCTGGCTGATTCGGGGATGAGAGACCACCAGGAGCTCCGCAAGGCTGCGTGACTTGGATTGGGAAGTCCGAAAAAGACCCCCGGGATGGGTGAGTGGAGGGAGAGGGAGAAAGAGAGAGGGAGAGAGGGGGGAGAAAGAGAGAGAAAGAGATAGCAAGAGAGGGAGAGAGAGAAAGAGATAGGGAGAGAGGGGGGAGAAAGAGAGAGAAAGAGATAGCAAGAGAGGGAGAGAGAGAAAGAGATAGGGAGAGGGGGAGAGAAAGAGATAGCAAGAGAGGGAGAGAGAGAAAGAGAGAGGGAGAGAGGGGGGAGAGAGAGAAAGATAGGGAGAGGGAGAAAGAGAGAGGGAGAGAGGGGGGAGAAAGAGAAAGATAGCAAGAGAGGGAGAGAGAGAAAGAGAGGGGGGGGGAGAAAGAGATAGCAAGAGAGGGAGAGAGAGAAAGAGAGAGGGAGAGAGGGGGGAGAGAGGGGGGGAGAGAGAGAGAGGGAGAGGGAGAAAGAGAGAGGGAGAGAGGGGGAGAAAGAGAGAGAGAGATAGCAAGAGAGGGAGAGAGAGAAAGAGAGAGGGAGAGAGGGGGAGAGAAAGAGATAGCAAGAGAGGGAGAGGAAGAAAGAGAGATGGAGAGAGGGGGGGAGAGAGAGAAAGATAGGGAGAGGGAGAAAGAGAGAGAGAGGGAGAGATAGAAAGAGAGAGGGAGAGGGGGGGAGAGAGCAAGAGAGGGAGAGAGGGAAAGAGGGGGGAGAGAAAGAGAGAGGGAGAGAGAGAGAGGAGATAAAGGAAGAGGAGAGATAGAAAGGAAGAGAGAGAAAGAGGGATAGAAAGAGAGTGAGAGATGCTCAGTGAGCCTTTCTTTGAAGTTGCCTTTCTTTCTTTCTCTCTTTCTTTTGCTCTCTTGCTCTCTTGCTCTTTCATTCTTTTTTCTCTCTCTTGCTTTCTTTCTTTCTCTTGCTTTCTCTCCTTCCTTCCCTCCTTCCATTTCTTTCATTCCCCCTCTCTATTTTTATTTCTCTTTCATTCTTTCTTTCTTTCTTTCTTGCTTTCTTTCTTGCTCTTTTTCTTTCTCTCTTTTACCTTCCCTTCCTCTATTTCTTCTTTTCTTTCTCCTTCCTACCTTCTTCCCTCCCTCCCTCCCTTCTTTCCTCTCTTACTCTCCCCTTTCATAAGTTTCCTTGCTTCCTTCCTCTGTTCCTGTCCCTTCCCCCTTTCTTTCTTTCTTTCCTTTCCTCCCTCCATTTCTTGCTTTCCTTTTCCTTCCTCCCTTCTTTCCTCCCTCATTCCCTTCTTTCACTCCTTCCTCTCTTACTCTCCCCTTTCACCCCTCCCCAAAGAAGGTAAATTTCATACATAATTGGTATGTCGCAAAATAAAGTAGTTTTAAAATGGCGGGGAGGGGGCCCCCCAGACACTTAGGCTGTATGGGGCCCCAAAATTCCTGATGGCGGCCCTGGCTCCACCCCTCCATAACCCCACCCCCATATGACCAAAGCCCCCCCCCACCGGGCCATGGAAAACTGGTCTAGCTTAAAGCCGGTCCCTGGTGCAAAAAAGGTTGGGGACCTCTGGTCTAAAGGACTTGATTTCAAGGTGCATGATCTAAAGAGTGGCGACTGGGTCCTGGTTAAAGCCCTGAAGGAACATAAGCTGCAACCTGTCTGGGAGGGGCCTTTTAATGTCCTGATTTCAACAGAGACGGCAATCTGAACTAGGGAAAGCGGTTGGGTTCATCATTCTCGAATAAAGGAACCAGTACCTGCGCCAGATGATTGAGTGAACTTTGACAACCCAGCAACATCTTTCTATCCATCCATCTATCACCCTAGGTGCGAGCCTTTGACTGCTCAGAGAGGGTCTGCAACTTGGGCGTCCTCCTTGATCCACAGCTGGCCCTGGAACATCATCTGTCGGCTGTGGCGAGAGGGGCATTTGCCCAGGTTCGCCTGGTGCACCAATTTCGGCCCTATCTGGTCAGGGAGTCTTTACTCACAGTCACTCATGCACAGTCACCTTGAGGTTCAACTAGTGCAATGATCTCTACGTGGGGCTTCCTTTGAAGAGTGTTCAGAAACTGCAACTTGTCCAGCCTCACTAGCGGTCATGGGCCTGCCTAAGCATGCCCAATTTTTGTCCAACACTCCGTGGTCTGCACTGGCTGCCAATTGGTTTCCGGACTTAATTCAAAGAGTTGGTTATGACCTATAAAGCCCTACATGGCATCGGACCAGATTACTTGTGGGATCGCCTCTTGCCACATGAATCCCAGTGACCAGTTAAGTCCCACAGAGTCGGCCTTCTCCAGGTCCCATCAAATAGACATTGTCATTTGACGGGAACTAGGGAAGGGCCTTCTCTGAGGGGGCCCGGCCCTCTGGAATCAGATTCCCCCAGAGATTCGTACTGCCCTCCTCCTTGCCTTTTGTAAGAGTCTTAAGACTCATTTATGTAACAAGGCTTGGGCTGATTTGATCTTAGCCCCTGACCAACGAATGATTGTATGGTTGCTGTACAAATGGGTGTGATTGATTTTAATATAACTAGGGATTTTAGATAGCTATGAAATTTTAAGTTAATTTGCTTTAATCTTATTGTAACCTACTGTTTTTATATGTTGTAAGCCACCCCGAGTCTTCTGAGAGGGGCAGCATAGAAATCAATCAATCAATCAATCAATCAATCAATCAATTAAAATATATACAATGTAGGGACACAGCACTTTTAGAAACAGCCTACCATGTTTTAACCATTAAAGAAATGTATAGTATATGCAAGAAAATTGTTCACAATACTAATATGTAGCATTTCCTTTTGTGATATATGTTAAGAAACATACACATAATCTATTTTGTGAATTAACTCATTTTGAGGTTTTAATCTAAATTATCATAGGATATTTTTAATCTGCCTTGACATTACTATCATTTGCCTTGGTAATCATGACAACTGTCTTTAAGACAACTACTTACTCTTTTACAAAATAAAGTTTAAGTTTCAATCTTCTGCTCTGAAGTATGATCTGAAACTTTCTAGACATTAGATAAGGCAAAATAATTTTTACACTCTTATGGAATATATTGAAGACTAAGATAAATAATATTCTTTTTAAGCCTCCTACTTTATCCAATTAAATGCAAAAATGAAGTAATTAAACATAATGAACTTTTTTTTTTTTTGCTGGGAATATTGATTTCCTTTATGGTATGGGTCCAGGATATCTGGTGTGCTTACTCCAGCATAAAGAGCTTGCTATGGCTCCCATCCATGAAAGGTTTTTGGCTGGTGGCCTTTTTGTTGTGGCCTCTTTGGAACATTCTGCCACCAAAAATCTGCCTCCACTCTCTTGGGCTTCCAGAAGGACCTTAAAACCTGGCTGTGTCAGCTGGCTTGGGGCTTTATGGAAGCCCTCTATGCTAGAGGTAATTGATGTGATGAGAATATCATGTGATCCTTTCAATGCTATTATATTTTCAAACGAGATGAAGAAATGTATAGCTATATACATCTTCTCTGCACCCATTTTTCATGCTCTTTTCATACATAGAGATGTTTATATCAAGCATCTCTTCTTTCTTGTCAGTTGGAAGATCATTTACCTGCACTGCACACTTCTGGTGTAAATTTAAATTTATTCTGAAGAAATATTCTTAGCTGTGATACATTTGAATATTTTTTTCTTTCTTATTGAACTTGATTCTAAGTGTGGAATGATAAAGATTAGATAAATCATTTTGGCCAGTTTTTATGTAGATTTTAGTTTTGCTTTCAGCCTGCCTTGCTTTGTCATTATAGCTTCACTTTTTATTGTGCCTCAGTTACTTCCTTCTGTTTTGTAGACTGTATGGATTTTATTGTCTTTTGTAGGGTTGATAAATGTATTTCAGCAAGTTTCTTAAAACCTCTTTTAATATCTTACATGTGTAGTTCATTGTTTTATTTATTGCAACTTGACATGTGTAGGTAGTCCCCATTTAGTTACCACAACTGAGGCCAGCAACTCTGTCCTTAAGCAAAGCAGTTTCAGCTTTATTTGCTTTATACTCCTATGAAATTCATAAATGCAAGAACTTGTCATAGTTACTTTTCCTTTCTATTGTAACTTAAAACTGTTGCTAAATGAGGCAGTTGTTAAATAAGATATATAATTCATCACAGGTCCCATAAGTAGTTTGTTATATAATTGTGCTTCATTTAACAGCAACTTTATAAAGTAGGTCATAATCACAATACTATCTCTGGAATACCCGATTAAGAAATTGCTGGCAGATGTTATATGCAAACCTAGATGTACAACTGCTCTATGCAGTTATAATTGTATGTTTTGGGTGTCCACTAAATGATTGATAATTTTCTTAGATAAAATAAACTTTTATTTATCATTCTATAACTTCTTTGAGTGGGAGAATAGTCTCCCTCTCAAATGCCACTTAATAGCAGTGTTGACTCTGAAGTGCAAGTTAAAATAAATATATGTGCAAGTATACATCGCAGATGTAATCTTGCAGCTTCTCTCCCTCCTATTCTGTTCCTATGGACACCGCCCCGAGTCTTCGGAGAAGGGCGGCATACAAATCTAATAAATACTATGCTGAAGAAGAATCCAGTGGTGCTATCGTAGTAAAAATGACACGCTTTATAACATAATTATGTGCTTTATTGATATACACAGTAAAGCAGTATATAATACAGTAAGTAAGGCATATATTTGGTAAAATTCAATATGTTGTGAAAAATGCAGCAAAACTGAAATTTGTAAAAATAATTAGCAAATGTTACAGTGTTGATGTTAGAACACAATAATTGATACCCCTTTAATAAATCAGTACTGCATGAAAAATGGTATAACATGCCAGAAAATATTTGGTTATGTTGAAAATGTTTTATAGTTTAGTAATGTATGGATATAAGAAACATGAAATATTTCCAAAGAAACTCTTCAAAAACACTAATAAAGCTCCTAAACTGTTTTAAATATTTTCGACAGACTCACTTCAAAACTAATGTCTACAAAAGAAATAATCCTGATTAAAGTAGTTGTGCACTCTATTAATCTCAAATCTTTTAAAATTTAAGAAAACTTAAGGCATAAAAAGAAAAAAAAATTCCATCCTATAATTGAATTGGTAAAATCTTACATAAAGTGTATGAAATATATAGGATATTCATTTGTAAATGAAGCCTATGATTCAGTCTAGCATTACATCAGTGCGGTCCTTTACCAAGAGTAGGATTTGTGTAGGACATAACAGAGCCCCTTTAATGCTCATTTTAGTGTGCATCTCCAGAAGGGAAGAAAACACTCCTGAATGAAAGAGAAAGCTTGTTGCTTCAGCACACGAGACTCACTAAAGAAAGAGCAGGAAAGAGCTTTTTAAAACTGAAGACTAATTTATTTGTGGGTAATCACTGTGCTCATGCTAGACTGAATTGTGCCCAAAGTCTTTAAAAAAAGCATGAAAATGTATGGACTTTCTTTGCAAGTTGTTAAATTTTAATTGTTTTATACCATATTGGTATTAAAAGAACACTAGTTTACACAATATTACACAGCGGTTAGCAATGCATACCTTCTCTACATAATTGTCAGGAACACCACAGAATGAAAGTGAGGTAGAAATACCATGACTATCCATGTTGAATGTTAACTAGCATTTATAATAAAATATATTTTTCACCTGTGTTTTAATTATACCATACAAGATTTAACTTTTGCAAAGTACAAAATTTATTAGATGGTAAAAATCTGTCTTTAGACAATGGAATTAAAGGCTGGTGGGGGAAAAAGAAATGATGAAGCTTTTGTTAACAGCCCCTCAACATTTTATAATAGTAACTTTGAGGAACTGTTTTCTAACATCTGTTTTTTTTAATCATCCCTATCCTGAGTCATTGTTAATTGTGCGGCATTACTTGCAGACTAGAATTGCTGGATTTCATTTTGGGCAACCAGCTTCTCATGAAGCACTGTGACTACTTTAAGCAACTGATAAAGTTGGTGTTTACCATTTTGCCACACTATTCAGTTTTATTACTGTTGGTGTGAAATTGGTGTGGCTCCTTGGAATTAGTTACAAGATAAAAACTAGTGCTATGTGTTTTTTAAAGAGTTTAGGCAATTTTCAATACAATACCTTTTCTATAAAAATGAAATATTAAATAATAATATGAATAATCTTAAGATTATACAGATCACAGATACAGACTGGTATCTATAATCAAGTTTTCATCCCAATACACACAGAGATGCAGAATATCTGATAAAAAGTGGCATCACAGGGCATGAAAGCAAATCATATTTTTATTTTGAAGCATTAAGGTGCTGGCCAGTGCCAGAGGCAGGATAAGGACAACTAAGTTCACTGGTATAATTCAATAAGGCAATTTCTATTTTGTGTTCACTTTTAACATTCAGATCCAAAGTATAGAGGAAATAAGAGCTTAGAATATGAGTTCAATTTGTCTTACTTTAGCAAATTCTGATAATGTGCTCTTTCATATTATTGCCAACTACCTGGATAATTCTAGTAAGACTTGCTCAGGATATGGAAAGCTATCTCAACTGAAAGTTTTGGAAAATAATAATTTTAAAGCAAGAGGTAATCAGATACAAGAAATGTAGGCTGATTAGCATTGCAGAAATTCTGTTTGATTTTAAGGAAAAGAACATAGAACATGAATACCTGTTGGATATAATTACCAAGTTGAAGTGATGCTAAACAAATGCACTGCCTCATTTTTTTTCCTTTGTGTTTATAGGGATTTATATAAACATTTTTATAAAGTACACTTGTTTACAACCTTTCTTTATAATAGCTATAAATTCTTTTTAAACAACTCAAAATTCCATATAAAGAAGTGGCAAGTTATTAGCTGTCAAGATTTTACATTTAGGGGTTTTGTTATCTTTTGTACAATTGCATAGATGTGTAAAACCTGCCATTGTTAACAATAACAGACTTAAGAAACTACTGAAATCTACAGCATAGTACCACTATTCTTCACAAAAATATATATTTGTTTTCATGTAAACTCTTACAGTCTAATCCTGTCATATGAATATTATAAAAACCATGCAGATTATGCCTGAAGTTGTAAAATAGAACTTGTTATTCTACTAATTTGTTGTCAGTCATCACTGTCACTAAGGTTTCCATTGCTCGGCCCAAGTCATCTGCCACGTGGAAAAGGCTAACTACATTGTTGCCTGTAAGAAAAAAAAGAGAAAGGCATAAATTGACCTGTCTTGTGAATATCTGTAAATATAATAATTACAGGTAATCCCTGGGTTACAAGCGTTCCCTTAGCAAACATTCAAAGTTATGCAATAGTGTTTATAACCAAGTCCCAAAACTACAGATGTTGCAGAACCACGGCAGTTGTTCGCCCTTATGAACAATCACAGAGGCTCTGCAACATGTCTATTCCCCACCCACTCCACACTTTTCAAGTCAAAATGGTGGGTCAGAAGGGTGCGGCCCCCGTGTATCCAATACTTTGTTTTGGCCTGCAAAGTGCTGGGCAAGGCCTGAGCATAGCAAAGAGTGTCAGAGGGGCCTGCGTGGCTGAGAGACCTTTGCACGGTAAGTGACCCGGCATGACAAATCGGGGGAAGCAATTGTGAGGAGCATGTCGTGGAGGCCTTGGATGGTCTTAAGCAGATGGCCTGTTTCATCACTAGGCTCCCCTTGGCCTTATCCACCTTGAAATACCTCATGTGCACTTAACAAAGCATTTGATTAGTGAATGCATGTGTGAAAGGAAAGAGTGATTGTGTTAAAGGTATGAGATTTATTCCCATGAATTCTTGAGTTACAAATGGAATGTGAAGGTTCCAGTAGTGTGTTGCATCCTGTATGGCTGGGATCGGGATTCTGGTAGCGGAAATTAAGAAGTGTATGCATCTCTGCACCTCTGCACGCCCTCATGAGATTTGGCTTCTGCACATATGCAGCAAGCAAAATCTCATGTGAGGATGCTTTCGAGGGTTGCACTTACTGGCTGTTACTGGTACACCCTCCGGGATTATCGTGGGCACATGCATGTCTAGCGGGGGCATGCACACATAGGCACAAGATGCATGCACATCCATAGGCATAAGATTTGGCTCCTGTGAATGCGCAGCAAGTGAAATCTTGTGTGTGTGAGATTTTGCCAACAAAGGGATCACTGAAAATCGGCGAAATCTCCTGTGCAAGAGCATCCTTGTGTGAGACTTTGCTTGCTGTGCATTTGCAAAAGCCAAATCTCATGCCTACAGGCACGCACGCACCTGCTGGACAAGGGTGTGGATCATTTGTAATTAATAGCATAGCTAGAATGTTTAAATCACACCCTTGTTTTTGTTTTATAATATTTTTATTGGTTTTGCACATTTGTATATAACATAAAACAAACATTAAAACAGTGCACAGTGCATGTGTCCATCACCCGACTGACAATACCCACCACCACCACCACCACCAATTGGGGGGGTCAAATATTTACTAGTTTATGTTCTTTTATTTCCTTAGCTCTAGTTTGCATTTGTTTACTATTCAAAGAGTGGTTGGAGTTTATTTTTCGCATTTCGTCACAAATTCTACTCAACATATAATCTTTCACCTTATTCCATCGTACCATCAGCTTCTCCAATTTGTTTTCATCAAAATTGTTTAATCTTATTTCCATGTTTTCAAAATGAATGTGATCCACCATGTACCAGTACCAATTCTGTAATGTCCAATTTTTTAGACTCTATCCAACCCAATACCACTACCGCTTGAGCGCTTTCCAATGCTGCAGTTTTTATTTCTTTGAAGTCTCTTAATTCTCTTTGTTTAACTAATATCGCCATTTCTTTTGTAATTATCCACTTAATATTTAACATTTTATTTATTTCATTCTGCACTTCCTTCCAAAATTTCTGAACTTTGACACACTCCCAGAACATATGCATAAAGATTCCTTTCTTTTGGCAACCATGCCAACAATTACCTTTCCCTTTCCTCTGGAAGTGTGAAAGTTGTGCTGGTGTGTAGTACCATTTATGTAAAATTTTCCTTCTCATCTCTCTAACTCTTGTATTCTTAGTTTTATGTATGTTTTCTACTATTTCTTTCATTTCTCTTTCATCGATTTGTAAATCGTTTTGCCAGCATCTTGTCAAACCTTTTATTACTCCCTCTTCCGCTTGCAATAACATTCTATATATATTACTTGCCTGTGCTTTTGTATCATTAATCTTTTCTTTTAATGTTTTCTCTAAGCAATTTTCTTCTCTCAAAAAGGCTTCTTTATTCTCGCTTTTGTTTAAATATTTACATATTGCATTAATCTGCAGCCATTTCTGTTGACCCAACTACCATTCCAACCGAGTTCTGTTAACTCTTCTATCCTTCTCATATAATTGTTCTATTCTCATTATCCCTTTATTATTTAATTCTTTTATAATTCTGCTTAAGTTAACGTCATTATTTGTATTCAATACGTGCAATGTTGATAAATTTGAGTTTCTAATTCCCAATTTCCCCTGCCATTTTAACCATATTTCTAAAACTGCTTTCAGAGGGTCGGTTAAACTATTAATTTCTATTTTACTCCATTTTTTAAATAATAACTCCTTATTATTTATACTGTTGATCTCCTTTTCCAATTCCACCCACTTTCCCCCCCCTAATAACTGTAGTTCCATTAATCTTTCTATTTGAAATGCTTCCCTATATAACTCTAAGCTCGGGCTCCCCCACCCCCTCTTTCTTATTGGCAAACAGCCATCTTTTCCTTATTCTAGGTGTTTTATTTCCTTCAATCCAGAAATTTAGTTTGCTATCCCATTCTCTCAATTTTGCCCCTGGAAAGGTACCTCGCAAGACCTGAAATAAGTACATCATTTTTGGAATAATCATCATTTTAAGAGCTCTAATCTTTGCCATTCTTCTCAATCTTTTTTCCTTCCAGTTTTTTATCTGCTTTTGAATTCTCTTCCATATTTAATTATAATTAACTGTCGCAATTCTATTAGGATTTTTAAATAACCAAACTCCTAAATATTTCATTTTTTTACATCCTAATTTCAATCCTGAAACTTTTCGTATCTCGATTTGCTCTTTAGGACCTGTATTTAAACAAATTATCTCTGATTTCTCTATATTAACTGAAAGACCCGATTGATCTTTAAATTCCTGAAGTAAAACCATTATTCTTTTCATCATTTCAATTGGGGTTTCAGTCAATACTATAGCATCATCTGCAAAAAGATTTAATTTTAATTCAAGTTTTCCTATTTGGTAACCTCTCCAGTCCTTGTCGTTTCTAATTTTATTTGCTAAGACCTCAATTGCCAATGCAAATAGCATTGGGGATAGTGGACAGCCCTGCTTAGTTCCATTTTGGATTTTAACCTTCTCTGTTCTATTTCCATTTACCCTAATATAAGCTGTGTTATCCTTATAAATTGCTCTTATAATTTGACAAAAATTATCTCCCATATTTAAGTCCTTATACAACTGAAACAAATAATTATGGTTAACTTTATCGAAAGCTTTATACACATCTAACTTTAAAATACTTAATTTTCTTTTGGTGGTAGTAGTAGCATGGTGTAATGCATTAACAACGTTTCTAATTGGTTCATAAATCTTTTTTCCTTTAACAAATCCATATTGATCTTCTCCAATTATTTTTGGTAAAATACTCTCTAACCTATTTGCCAAAATTTTCATAAATATTTTGTAATCCTGATTAAGTAGACTGATGGGATGATAGGAACCTGGATCCATTAAATCGCGATCCGGCTTTGGGATAGTTATGATCTCCGAGGTCTTCCATGACTGTGGAATACCAAAGGTTTGGAAAACATTATTAAACAATTTCTCCAGATGCGGTAACAATTCATTCATATAAGTCTTATAATATTCACCAGTAAAATCATCCGGACCTGGAGCCTTAGCAGGTTTTAGCCTTTAATAACTCTAGATATTTCATCGTTTGTTATTTTTGCATTTAATATTTGTCTATCTTCTTCTGTTAGTTTCTCCTTAACCTCTATAGTTTGCATTATGATTTGTTCTTTTTTATATAAATTTTCATAAAAATATTTCATTATTTTTTCCAGCTCAATATTGCTATGTTTTATTACACCATCCTTATCTTTTAAAGCAGGGATACAAGATTTCTCCTTTCTTTTTTCAAGTAATGTACCATTTGTTTCATTGATTTGTTCCCCATCCCATAATTCTGTGTTTTACAATCGTCTTCATTTTATTCCATTGCTGCTCATCAAGAAATTTCAATTTCTTTTTCTTAATTTTTAATAGGTTGTTCCATTCTCTAATTCTCAGACTCTCTTGGATTAAATCTATTTCTTTAATTATTTTTTCTCTTTCTACCTCCCATCTTTTTAAAATATAAATTTCAGTACTAATACAATTGCCTCTCATGAAAGTCTTATGTGTATCCCAAATTATTGTTTGCTTGATTTCTCCTGTATCATTTAGATTAAAAAATTCACACAATTCTTTTTGCAATTTGAGTCTATCTTTTTCATTAACCGAAACAACAGGGTTATATCTCCAGATCCTTTGTTGTTTGCTTAGATCCATTTCTATCACTGCTAATAATGGAGCATGATCTGATAACCAGATACTTTTAACTTCAGCTCTCTTTAGATGTGTATTCCCCGTTTTATTCATTAGTATATAATCAATACAACTAAATTTATTATGTCTTGCTGAATAGAACGTATCCCTATTTGCCACGTTTGCGTGGAGGTCCAACATATTAATTTTATTTAAGTGTAACTTTTTCTTTTCCCCCTTTCCTGCTGTTAATTCCTGTTGTGATTCAGTCTGAGGCTCCTCAGGGAACGGCTGGAAATCTGCCGGCTCCATGCTCAGAGGGGGAGGATGAGGAACAGGAGGAGGAGGAGGACCAGGCAGGTGGGGAAGAGGAATGCCAGGACGAAGAGGAGGGAGAACAGCCTGAGACCCCCGGGGGGGAGCTCTCCCCAGCGAGTAGCCTGGAATCCTTAGATTCCCCTTAATGAATAACATTCTTCCATCTTTATCACTTTTAATATGGGTTAACTCAAAAGGAACTCTTTGATGAATAAGTATTGCTACCCCTCTGCTTTTTGTATTCCCCCGAGACTCATAAATCCATTTCCAATCACTATTGTTAACTAATTTATCTGATCTTTTCCTTCCTTTGTGAGCTTCATAATTCTGTAACGTATTTTTTGTGACGCCATTCCGTTCACGTTTAGTGACATCAAAATCCTTTCACCCATTATACATACTTAAATATATTTCCCCCTCCTGCAAAACAGAGCCTAATGGAAAATTCTTTGTTAATTATCTTAAACCCCCACCCTAGTGCCCCTTCCACTGCACCCCCCCAAAAGGGGGTCAACAAAAAGAAATTCCGTTGATCCGAAGTGGCACCCATGGATTTGCTAACCCACTAAGGATGCTCCCAACATTTCCCCTTTAAGAACAGTAAAGGAACCCCCCCCTTCCCTCTTTTCCCCCTGTTAATTAGAAGAGAATACACAAAGAAGCAAATCAACTGAGAACAATAATACCACTTTAACAATTCAGTTCTTATTTCTTCTTTTGACATGTGGTTCTGGGTTCTTCTTTCTTCTCTTTCTCCTGGAGTAAAGCCGCGATCTTTTCATCTTTCTCATGTTGGTCTGTGATGCAAATTGGTTCAGCTGTAAACAAGTCCCGAATCAGATCTTCAGTTTCTCTCCCCCCTTCCGCTCCAACTATCTCCTTCGCTGATGATGCCTGCTGGTTTAAATTCGGTTCAATCCCCAGTTGCTGGAGCATTTTTTCCCCCTCCTCCAAAGATCTTGCGTGAAAAACTTTTGTATCTTTGAAAACCATTATCGTAGCCAGGTGCTTCCAGGGAAAGCGAACTCCATTTTGAAATAGAAGATTCGCGATAGGTCTCAATTGGTTTCTTGCCTGCAGTGTCTGAGCAGAGAGATCCTTTAGAACGCATATCGGAGTGCCTTTATAATGTAGATTTGAAATTTGCTTCAATTCTCTGTAGATCTCAGCAGCCCTCCTTTCCGAAATAAATCTCACAATGATATCTCTCTGGTTGCCTGGATTCCGAGGGCTGAAAACCCAATGAGCTCTTTCAAATTCATTTAAATCAACTTTGATCTTATTTTCCTGAAGCCAGTGATTTGCTTTCAGCAAAGTCTTGTTTAAAACCTCTTAGACGTAAGTTAGATCTTCTTTGTCTGTCTTCTAAATTGTTTATGCGTAACTCATGACGGCTTTTCCCCTCCTCCAGTTTCACAATCCTCCCATCCTGTGATTTAGATTGGTCTTTTAACTCCTTAACTCCTGCACTCATTGCAGCTATAGCCATTTGCATCTCTTTAAGTTGTTGTCCCATATTTGCAAATGCCATTAAAAGTGAATCCATTTTTTCCCCCAGATCAGGAGTAGTTGCCATTTTCTCCCTGTTCTCTTTTTTACTCACAGTTTAAAGCGATAATTTTCTAGTTGCTTCTCTTTTGAGATGATCCAAATACGTTTTCAAGATCTCGATTTGATTCTCTTCCTCTCAATCCACTTTTCGCCAAGTCTGAGAGGGTTAGCAGGGGATAATATTTACTTTTCTAATTCACATTTAAGAGTGTCCCCTGGAGGTGTCTAACTCAGGCGACGCATGCGCAAATCCCTAAAAAAAAATCACACCCTTGTTATGGTCAGATCACTCTCTGCTGAGGCTGGACTTTGATGGGCCAATCCCCCATCGCAGGGAGGTGGAACCGATTAGGTGGTTCCTCCCCAGATGCCTAATGGACCTAGATGGGGAAATTCCCGACCGCTTGTCCATAGCCTGGCCAAATCTCTGGTGACGGCATGAAATAAGGCCACAGCAGAGGCTTTGGACTGGATTGCGCTTTTGTGGCCTCTCCGAAGCTGTAAACTGTGGAGATATCCTTGGTTTTCTGAGGAACTCCGGGGGATGAAATGCCGAAAGAGATGCCTAGAATGATTATGGAGGGACAGTAACTCTAAGTCTGACCGAACACTGGTAAAAGCTGAACTTGTGGCGAGAGAGGCGGCAAAGTTGGCGTACATTACTGCTTTTATTGCATCTGCAGATTCTTGTCCAGCCACCCTGTTTAGGGTGACCCGCTCCCTCTTGAATAAGGAGCAGCGGAGGAGTCCTTACAGGGTTGAGTTGAGGAATTTGTATAGTTTCTTGCAGATAGTCACTCAAATTCAGAACAACCTGGATTTCAACTGGAGAATTCAGACCGAGGTGGCAGGGTCAGGCCTTAATCCTGTTGTTTGGGATGAGTTTGACCTGGTAACTCTTGATGAAGTGGACAAGACCATGGGAGCTGTGAGTTCCTCCACCTGTTTACTGACCCCATGCCCCTCCTGGCTGGTTTCGACCACCTGTGAGGTGACATGTGGCTGGATCCAGGCGATGATTAATGCTTCCTTGAGTGATGGGTCCTTTCCACAGCTGCTGAAGGAGGTGGTTGTGCAAGCCCTCGTCAAGAAATATCTCTGGATCCAGCCGAGTTGAAGAACTTTAGGCCAGTCTCAAACCTGCCTTCCTTTGTTGAGAAGGCGGTGGCACTCCAGCTCCGACAGTCCTTAGATGAAGCCGATTATCTAGACCCTTTTCAGTCTGGTTTCAGGACCAATCACAGCACAGAAACCACTTTGGTCACACTGATGGATGATCTCTGGTGGGCCCCAGATAAGGGTTATTCCTCTATCCTGGTGCTTCTTGACCTCTCAGTGGCCTTTGATACCATTGACCATGGCATCCTTCTGCAGCAGCTGGAGGGGTTGGAAGTGGGATGCACCATTTTATGGTGATTCTCCTCCTACCTCGCCGGTCATTCGCAGTCAGTGCTAGTGGAGGGGCAGAGGTCTACCCCTCAGCCCCTACTTTGTGAGGTGCCCCAGGAGTCAGTCCTCTCTCCTCTACTATTTAATATTTACATGAAGCCACTGGGTGAGATCATCCAATGATATGGGGTGAGGTATCATCAATACATGGGGTGAGGTATCATATATCTCCCCCCCATGTCAATTCAGTGAAGTTGTTGATGTTATGTGCTGGTGCCTGCAGGCTGTAAGGGTCTAGATTATAGCCAATAGGCTCAAGCTCAGCCCAGACAAGTCCAAGTGGCTTTGGGCATTTCCACCAAATGACTGTTCCATCTATCTGTCCATTGTCCTGGGGGAAGGGAATCTCTGACCCCCTCAGACAAGGTCCACAACTTGGGTGTCCTCCTGGACCCACAGCTGAGCCTCAATTACCATCTCTTGGCTGTGGCCAGGGATACTTTTGCCCAGATTTGCATGCCCGCAAAAGGCAGCAGTTCTGCCCAATTGTCTTGCTGGTATCTCACTAAGGCATTAGTGGAACAATATGCTCCATTTGTGGAAGAGTGGAACACAGAGCTAAGTCCTTGGGTGGAACCAATGGCACAGACGAATTCTCTCCAGAATCTGGTGGTGAATTGGACCCCCTGATCTTATATGATTCTACGTAGGACTCCATGCAACCTGTAAATGTGTTTTAGGAATAACTTAGCCAGATGTCTGGCTGTGGGTAGTCCTGAACAAGTGATAAAATGAGCTTGGAAAATAAATTGATGACAGTCCAAATAACAGTGTTACCCTTGCTCTCGGGGAGTTGCACAGTGAAATCCATCACTATTTCTTCTCAGAATCTACTAGGGTTGGTGACTTGCTGTAGCAACCTTGGGGTTTTTCCAGGTGTATGTTTTCTGGTGGCACAAGTAATACAACTTCTCACATAATCTTTGACTTCTGCACACATCCTAGAACTGCCTAGAACTGCTACCAGAACTGCCTCCGCACCAGCAGGTGCAATGTTTTCAGGAACCCGAAGTTACCCCCTAGACTGGAGTCATGATTCCGCTGGAGAATCTCTAATCGCAGGCTGGCAGGCACATATAATTTGGTTCCCTTCCAAGACAATCCTTCCCTCAGTTTTAGGATTTTCTTGAGGTTGTTGAACCACTAGTCAGTTGGCAAAGCAGACTTCAATTTGTTCTCCCACTCCTTTTCTCTTGGTGAGGGTTGTCTCCTAGTCTGGTCTGGTGTGGACAGGTGCAACTTTCTCTTTATTTTCCAGAGGTGGGGGAAGGCACAGGATGATTGAATGGATTTCTTCTTCTGTTTGGCTGTTATACTGGGGGTTTTGTGACAAAGCCATCAGCAAGGAGATTCTTCCCAGCTAGGATATGTTTCAGTGTGAAGTTAAAACATCTGAAGTATTGGACCCAATGTACTTGTTTAGGAGAAAGCCTCCGAGGGGGTCTTTGATGCCTTGAGGTTCTTATGATCAGTCCACACATCAAAAGGAATTGTTCCACCTTCTAAGAAATGCCTCCAGGTTACCAGTGCTACAAATACAGCAAACGCTTCCTTCTCCCAAATGGCCCATCTCCTTTTGGTGGGGGTCAGCTTTTTGGAAAGGTATGCACACAGTAACAGCTGTCCCTTTCCGTTGTCTTGTAACAACACACTTGCTATTGCCACATCGCTGGCATCTGACTGAATCACAAACTGTGTTGTAGGATTGACTCCTTTGCAAACAATTTTTTGAGCCCTTCAAAAGCCTTTTGGTATCCGATTGTCCACCTAACAGGCTGAGATGGTTTGGGCCTAGTACGGGTTGCTTCATCAAGCTGTAAGGGACAATTTTATTGGCAGTTTGTGTTCAAGCACAGACCACTCACAGATTAGGCTGGGGCAGGACTAGACTGGGAAGGATAAAAAGGAGGGGAAAGCTATTTTAAATTGCACTTTCACATCACAGAGAAGGAGAGAGAAAGGTAGTGCTTTTTACATTTTGTATTTTTTGAATTCAAGGAGGTGGGGCAGATATTACTGGCTGTACGGGACAATTTTATTGGCAGTTTGAGTTCAAGCTGTAAGGGACAATTTTATTGGCAGTTTGTGTTCAAGCTGTAAGGGACAATTTTATTGGCAGTTTGTGTTCAAGCTGTAAGGGGCAATTTTATTGGCAGTTTGTGTTCAAGCACAGACCACTCACAGATTAGGCTAGGGCAGGACTAGACTGGTAAGGATAAAAAGGAGGGGAAAGCCATTTTAAATGGCACTTTCAAATCAGAGAGAAGGAGAAAGAAAGGTAGTGGCCTGCACGCATGACGGCGCGCAAATCATATAACTATAAACCAAAACCAGCAAAGTTTGTTAGCAATAGGGGTTGTTCATTTTCTTGCTAAGTACTTGTATTTCAATACATTATTAAGATGACTGGCTTGGTGTAGTGTAATACTTGTTTGGCTATTGTGTTCTGTAGTACCTTGTGGAACTTGGTGTGCTGCCCTCTTTGCATAAGGACATCTAGTTTATATGGCGAGATCTCTAGATTGCAGTCCTTAGTTTGTAGCTTGCAGTCAGAAGTGGAAAGATTGTCCCAGCCATGTGCTGTTATGCAGCCATGTGTGCAGCCTCCACTTCCACAGCGCCCCCCCGAGGAGGAGGGCTGTGTGGACAACTGTTGGTTCAGGAAGATTACGTGCAGTGGAGCAAAAACATAGCAATTTTGGTCTCTCTGTATCGAATTCCTATAATGTTCTTGCGGATTTAAATAGTAAGGATGTTGTAGATATTAGCAAGGCCCCTCAGGCGAAGAATGAGGGGATGTTCAAAGGGGAAGTTGTTGTAAGTGAGATGCATAGTGTCACCAAACTGTCAAGTGCAGTTAGTAGAAATAAAAAGAGGACACATTTTCTTGTGGGTGACCCGACTGTTAGAGGTGTTGATTTGAGACAGAGTAAGGATGTGGTGAAGCTGATGAGGTGTCTCCCAGGGGTCACTGCCAGCAGGGACAGGAGGCAGATTACAAACATTGTCAAGGTAATAACGTTGATATGGTGGTGCATCTTGGCACAAATGATTTGTCCCAGAGAAATGTTAATGTAGTAAAAAGAGATTTTCAATGTCTAAGTGTGGAGCTGGGTAAAATAACTGATTCAGTAACTTTCTCAGAGGTGTTACTGGTTTGTGGCCAGGAGGATAAAACAACTTGTATCAGAGAGTTTAATGTGTGGTTAAGGCAGTGGTATAAAGGTGAAGGTTTTGGCTATGTAAGTCATGATATCAGTAGGTGGTCTAATAGGGAGTTGTTTAAGAGGGATGGTTTACATCCATCATACAGAGGTACCCAGGTGCTCAGTGAGGAATTCAGAACTTTTTTGGACAGGCATTTAAACTAGGTAAAGGGGACAGAGATGTAACTGATGTGGATGATTTCTGTCCCCGACCAATGAGGATAAATCAGTTTCTGGAAGCTTATGAAAAGGGAGCTGCAAATAAAATAGATGTAGTTGTTGATGATAAGGGGCAAACTAATAATGACAATAATGTTCTTCGGGTAATGTGCACAAATGCTCGAAGCTTGAGCAACAGGTTCTGTGAGTTAATGGCCATAATATCTAGAGATAATTTGGATCTGGTTGCCATAACTGAGACATGGTTTAAGGATTCTAATGAATGGGAAATATCCATACCAGGATATACACTGTATAGGAAGGATAGAATAGAGAGAAGGGGAGGTGGAGTAGCCATTTATGTTAAAGAAAGTCTAAAAACAACACTAATTTAAAATACATGTAAAGATCTGGAGACTCTCTGGATTTGCATGCAAAATGAAGAAGGTTCTGTCATGAGAATTGGCCTCCAGGGCAATCTGAGGAATATGACAAGATGGTGGATGAAATTACCCAAATGGCAGTAAAGGGAGATATTGTGGTTATGGGTGATTTCAACATGCCTGATGTTGACTGGAATATCCCCAGTGCCCTTACATGCAAAAGTAAGAATATAGTAGAGGCCTTTACAGGAGCAGCTTTGGCACAGCTGGTTAAGACACCAACTAGAGGGGAGAATATTCTAGATTTAGTTTTTACGAATGGGAATTGGGTTTCAGAGGTCAAGGTGGGAGAAAATTTAGGTTGCAGTGACCATCTATGTTTGTGGTTTGATGTAAAAACTGATTGTGAGCAATCCTATACTGCAACCAAAGTATTGGATTTCAGAAAAACAAATTTTAATGCAATGGGGGAATATTTAAATAATGAATTAAAGGGGAGGGATAAAATGGCAGGAGCGAGCACCCAGTGGACTGTATTAAAAAAGGCCATCTTAAAAGCCACTGGACTGTATGTAAGACAAATAACTAAAGATAAAAGGAAGAAGAAACCGCTATGGTTTAGCAATGATGTAAGGGCTATAGTCAATGAAAAAAAGGCTGCCTATAGGAGGTATAAAGAGTCTGGAAGTATAGCTGATAGAGAGGTGTATAAAATGAGACAGAAGGAGGCAAAACAGATAATATATACTGCTAAAGCCTCAAAAGAGGAAGAAATTGCCAAATCTGTAAAGAAGGTGGATAAAACCTTCTTCAGATATATTAGTGATAGGAAGAAGAAAAACTGCAGCATCACGAAGCTTAGTACCGGGAATAATACATGCATTGATGGGAATAAGGAGATCGCTGACCATTTCAATAGCTTCTTCTGTTCAATTTTCTCAAAAGACACTTTACAAAATAGTACTATAGAGGGAAATAGCATTGCTTCCAGCTGTATGGATTCATCTCCAGTGATCTTAGAAGCCAATGTTTTAGAGGAACTTGAATGATTAAAGATAAATAAGGCAATGGGTCCAGATGGCATCCACCCCAGAGTTCTTAAAGAACTCAGATCTGTCATTGCTACCCCCCTGACTGATTTGTTTAACCAATCCCTGTTAACAGGAGATGTTCCTGAGGATTGGAGAATGGCCAGTGTTGTGCCTATCCACAAGAAGGGCAGTAGAGAAGAAGCTGGTAACTACAGGCCAGTTAGCTTGATATCAGTTGTAGTTAAAATGATGGAGACTCTACTCAAAAAGAGGATAAATCAGCACCTAAAAAACAATAACTTATTGGACCCAAATCAGCATGGCTTTACTGAAGGCAAATCATGTCAGACTAATCTCATTGATTTCTTTGACTATGTCACAAAGGTGTTAGATCAAGGTGGTGCCGTGGATATTGCCTATCTGTCAAAGCCTTTAATACAGTTCCACATAAAGAGCTGATAGATAAATTAGTGAAGATTGGACTTAATCCCTGGATAGTTCAATCGATTTGCAGCTGGCTGAAGCGTAGACATCAGAGAGTTATTGTTAATGGCGAGTATTCTGAGCAGAGACAGGTTACAAGCGGTGTGCCACAAGGGTCTGTTCTGGGTCCTATTCTTTTTAATATGTTTGTGAGTGACATAGGGGAAGGTTTGCCTATTTGCTGATGACTCTAAAGTGTGCAATAGGGTTGATATTCCTGGAGGCGTCTGTGATATGGTAAATGATTTATCTTTACTAGATAAATGGTCAAAGCAATGGAAACTGCAGTTTAATGTTTCCAAATGTAAAATAATGCACTTGGGGAAAAGGAATCCCCAATCTAAGTATTGTATTGGCAGTTCTGTGTAAGCAAAAACTTCAGAAGAAAAGGATTTAGGGGTAGTGATTTCTGACAGTCTCAAAATGGGTGAACAGTGCAGTCAGGCGGTAGGGAAAACAAGTATTTATTTATTTATTTTATTTATTTATTAGATTTGTATGCCGCCCCTCTCCGTAGACTCGGGGCAGCTAACAACAGTAAAAAGACAATATAAACAAATCTAATATTAAAAGTAATTTTAAAAAACCCAATTTAAAGAACCAATCATACATATAGACATACCATCCATAAATTTTATAAGCCTAGGGGGAAGGGAATATCTCAATTCCCCCATGCCTGACGACAGAGGTGGGTTTTAAGGCAAGGAGGGTGGGGGCAACTCTGATATCCGGGGGGAGTTGGTTCTAGAGGGGCGGGGCCGCCACAGAGAAGGCTCTTCCCCTGGGTCCTGCCAAACGGCATTGTTTAGTCGACGGGACCCGGAGAAGGCCAACTCTGTGGGACCTAACTGGTCGCTGGGATTTGTGCAGCAGAAGACGGTCCCAGAGATATTCTGGTCCGATGCCATGAAGGGCTTTATAGGTCATAACCAACACTTTGAATTGTGACTGGAAATCGATCGGCAACCAATGCAGACTGCAGAGTGTTGGTGTGACATGGGCATATTTAGGAAAGCCCATGATAGCTCTCGCAGCTGCATTCTGCACGATCTGGAGTTTCCGAACATTTTTCAAAGGTAGCCCCATGTAGAGAGCGTTACAGTAGTCAAGCCTCGAGGTGATGAGGGCATGAATGACTGTGAGCAGCGACTCCCGGTCCAAATAGGGCCGCAATTGGTGCACCAGGCGGACCTGGGCAAACGCCCCCCTCGCCACAGCTGAAAGATGTTTCTCTAATGTGAGCTGTGGATCGAGGAGGACACCCAAGTTGCGGACCCTCTCTGAGGGGGTTAATGATTCCCCTCCCAGGGCAATGGATGGACAGATGGAATTGTCCTTGGGATGCAAAACCCACAACCACTCCGTCTTATCAGGGTTGAGTTTGAGTCTGTTGACACCCATCCAGAACCCAACAGCTTCCAGACACCGGCACATCACTTCCACTGCTTCACTGACTGGGCAAGGGGTGGAGATATAAAGCTGGGTATCATCTGCATACTGATGATACCTCACCCCATGCCCTTGGATGAACTCACCCAGCAGTTTCATGTAGATATTAAATAGTAAGGAGGAAAAGGACCGACCCCTGAGGTACCCCACAAGGGAGCGACCTTGAGGTCGACCTCTGACCCCCCACTAACACCAACTGCGACCGACCAGAGAGGTAGGAGGAGAACCACTGGAGAACAGTGCCTCCCACTCCCAACCCCTCCAGCCGGCGCAGGATACCATGGTCAATGGTATCGAAAGCCGCTGAGAGGTCAAGAAGCACCAGGACAGAGGATAAACCCCTGTCCCGGGCCTGCCAGAGATCATCCATCAGAGCGACCAAAGCAGTTTCCGTGCTGTAGCCAGGCCTGAATCCTGACTGCTGGGAGCCTAGATAATCGGCTTCTTCCAAGGACCGCTGGAGCTGGAGCACCACCACCTTCTCAACAACCTTACCCATAAAGGGAAGGTTGGAGACTGGGCGATAGTTATTGAGAATGGCTGGGTCCAGGGAAGGCTTCTTGAAGAGCGGGCGCACAAGTGCCTCCTTGTAGGGATCCGGAAAGGACCCCCTCACCAAAGAAGCATTGACAATATCCTGGACCCAGCTCCGTGTCACCTCCCTGGTGGCCGAAACCAGCCAGGAGGGACACGGATCCAGTAAACAGGTGGCAGAACTCACAGCCCCAATGGCCTTGTTCACTTCATCAGGTGTCACCAGATCAAAACCTTCCCAGATAGATGGACAAGTACGGGCCCCAGTCACCTTGACTGACTCGTTGTCAGTTGACTCTGTTTTCCAATTGGAGTCGAGGTCCGCTCGGATCCGAGCGATTTTATCAGTGAAAAACGTGTTAAAATCCTCGGCACTACTCTGCAAGAGCTCCCCAACTCCCCCCTGGTTAAGAAGGGAGTGGGTCACCCTAAACAGAGCGGCTGGGCGGGATTATGCTGATGCAGTCAAGGTGGCATGATAAGCGCATCTTGCCGCCTTGAGCGCTACTGTGTAAGTCTTAATGTGAGCTCTTACAAGTGTTCGATCGGATTCAGACTTACTCTTCCTCCATCGCTTCTCTAGACGTCTCTTCTGGCGTTTCAACTCCCGGAGCTCTTCGTTGAACCATGGAGCTCTACGGGTTCTACTGCCACGGAGATTTCGCAACGGTACAATTTGGTCAAGAGCCTCCACTGCAGCCTTGTTCCAGGCCTCAGCCAGAGACTCTGCCGAGCTGTGGACGAGTGTATCTGGAATAACCCCAAGCATCTTCTGAAAACCTTCTGGATCCATCAGGCGTCTGGGGCGGAACAACCTAATCTGTTCTGCCTCCCTGCAGGAAGTCGAGCCGCAGTAGAAAATAGTCCGACCATGACAAAGGCAACACTTCTAAGCCCCTTAGTCTCAGACCATTACTCAGCTGCTCAGAGAGGAATACCATGTTGGGTGCGTGCCCCCCCTCGTGAGTCAGACCCTGTACTACTTGGGTGGTCTATGGCTGTCATGGTGGCTGTGAACTCCTGTGCCAGTCCAGAGGTTTCGCCGAGTGACGGCAGGTTAAAGTCCCCCAAGACAATAAGTCTGGGGAACCCCACCGCCAACCTGGCTACCTCCTCGAGTAGCACAGGCAGGTCTTGTGACACGCAGCTGGGAGGCAGCTCTTGGGGGGGGAAAACCCACCTGAACCCCTAAGTCCAACTTCAGCAGGAGGGACTCGCAACCCGCAATCTCTGGAGCAATCTCTACGTAGGCCAAGGCTCTCCCTGGCTATAATAGCCACTCCTCCCCTCCTTCCCTGGGGTCGAGGCTAATGCCATATCTGAAACCTGGCTAGGCAAATTTCAGAGAGAGGAACTCCTCCCTCTGGGCCCAGGCAGGTTTCAGTCACACATGCCAGGTCGGCCTCCTCATCCAGGATCAGATCCCGGATGAGAGCTTTATTTACCACCGACCTGGCATTGAGTAGCAGCAGCTTGAGCCCAGGGCCAGAATTACACTCATCACCAGTGCCCAGGGTTGGGTTCACAGAGCTGGAACAAGGTATCGTTATTAAGCAGCGATCCCTCATTTCCCTGGAACAGCCAGCTCTGTGGCCCCCGCCATATCTGCGTCTCCCTAGCAGGACCGGAATATTTTGACCCTCCGCCACCCCAGACATCGGTGTCCCCTTACCTCCTGCCTCTCCTGTGTCAGGTAGGCTAATTAGATCATTCATACCATTTTCATTTATTTCATCCATACCAAAATCCCACCCAGCCCACCCATAACAATCATTCCTTTCATACATATTATCACAACCACTCCAATAATCCATCTAAATTAAGTCCCCCTTCCAATAAATTAGCTAAAATATTAATAACTAAAAAACTCCTTATAAAATCCTATTAATAATTAATATAAACATTAAATTAGTCTAAAACTAGAATACCAAATTACACTAAGTTACCCTTAAGGTCATAAAATTATTATTATTATTATTAAAAATTGGTAAAATTTTAAAGTGCTAAGATTATAAAGTGCTAAAAATATAGGAAATAATTAAAGGCAATTTTCTATCAAGTCAGCAATACAGCACCAGTTCTAAAAGGTGAGTTCTGGGAAAAAGGTTCAATGTTCAGGGAGAAGTCCTAGTATAGTTCTTCATAACCACTGACCAGCACTGTAAGAGTTCTGACTCTTTACCTCGGTTTCAGTTGTCCCAGGTTCTTCTCTCTCTATGGAAACTCCAATTCTCGCCAAACACCCCAGTCACCCTCTGACAGCCATCAGACCCGCTGGGTAACATCTCCGTCTCGCCTCCTCCTCCGTGGTTCTGCACAGCTTGCAAAACGCCCCTTGGCAGCCCCCACATGGTCCCGGCACAAATGGCATGAAAAGCACGAACAGTTGCAAACTCTTTGACCTCTCCTTTTACGGCAGCTCCACTCTCCACTTTAGTCATGTTCGTCGGCAATGCGAATTTCGATAACAGGTGACGGTCCCTCCGATGCCAGATGCCCCCACCATTTGGCAATCTGACATCCCAGGCCCGTCTAGACCGATAAGCCAGGGTTAGCGAAGCGGCAGATGACAGGCGGTTCAATCAGGCAGTCGCCATTTTCCGAGCCCCAGCTGATCGTGCTGGTCGACTCTCCGATGTCTCCAGGATCTCTCAGAAGCAAACGAACAAATCTTCCGAAGCAGAGGCTTCTCCCTTCTTGGATGGAACCCAAAATTGAGTTGCTGCATATGCTAATTGTTTCTATACAGCCGATGTTATCGCCGTAGTCCAGCAGAGCAGCAGACGTAAATGTGTAAATACAGGAGGCAGCAGATGACAGGCAGCGGCGGCTCCATTTAGCTAGTGGCCGCCATTTTCCGGGCCCCAGCTGATAACCTGTGATAGTTCTGTGGTGAAAGGAAGAGCAAAAACACCATAGAACAGGAGGGTCTCGGGATCTTCCTGAGTGGAGGGTGCTCACCTTTCCAGACTGCAAAAAGACCACTGAGTTAGGTACAAATTTCCTATATTTTTGATGTTTTTTCACAGGATGCTTGGCTGCATAGCTGCAGGTATAACAAGCACGAAGAGGGAGATTATGATCCCGTTATATAAAGTGCTGGTGAAACCACATTTGGAACACTGTGTTCAGTTCTGCGAAAAGACCGCTGAGTTAGGTACAAATTTTCTATATTTTTGATGTTTTTTCGTACGATGCTTGGCTGCATAGCTAGAGGTATAACAAGCAGGAAGAGGGAGATTATGATCCCGCTATGTAGAGTGCTGGTGAGACCACATTTGGAATACTGTGTTCAGTTCTGGAGACCTCACCTACAAAAAGATATTGACAACATTGAACGGATCCAAAGACGGGCTACAAGAATGGTGGAAGGTCTTAAGCATAAAATGTATCAGGAAAGACTTAATGAACTCAATCTGTATAGTCTGAAGGACAGAAGGAAAAGGGGGGACATGATCGAAACATTTAAATATGTTAAAGGGTTAAATAAGATCCAGGAGGGAAGTGTTTTTAATAGGAAAGTGAACACAAGAACAAGGGGACACAATCTGAAGTTAGTTGGGGGAAAGATCAAAAGCAACATGAGAAAATATTATTTTACTGAAAGAGTAGTAGATCCTTGGAACAAACTTCCAGCAGACATGGTAGATAAATCCACAGTAACTGAATTTAAACATGCCTGGGATAAACATATATCCATCCTAAGTTAAAATAGCACTGATAGCAATCTATTCCCCTCATGGCCTCTGAGCAAAAGGCCCCAGATGGCAAGGGAAAGGGCTGCGTCCTGAAGGTCTGTGTGAGGCCCACAATCTCCTGTGTTCTTCTTATCTTTGGACTATGAGGTAGGGTGGCAAGATGGGAGCTTTTTGTTACAAAAGAACCTCCCATCCAAGCCTAGTTATATTTTTTAAAAAACCTACACCAAGTCTGAAAAAAGCATGCGGGAAAATGTGTTACGTTCTGATAAGACCAAGCTTGAACATTTGAAATTTCATAATCTATGTTTGGTACATCACCATAATATCCCAAACTCACAAGGAAGAATGGTGGTGGTGGTGGTACAGGTAGTCTTCGAACTACAAATGCAATGGAAACTGCCTATTCCATTTGTAACTCAAGGATTTATGGGAGTGAATTGCATACCTTGAACGAGATCACTCCCTTTCACCCATGCATTTGCTAATTAAATGTGAGGCTGGTTAAGTGCACATGAGATATTTCAGAGCGGGGAAGGCCCTGGGAGACGTACCAATGGAACAGGTCCCCTGCTTAAGACCATCCCAGTCTCTCTGAGCCACTGAAATGCTCCCCACATTTCAGTGGCTTCATGCTTCCCAGAAGTCCTCCCCCCCCACAACCTGGCATGTCAGATCAATTACCATGCGAAGATCTAGCAAGTGGTGTCCTCTTCAGCCTCATTCACCCCGTTTGGGCCTCTCATGGCCTGTTGCAGGCTGAAATGGAACCTCTGGAGGATGGATCTCAACATCTAGGATCTTGAGACTCAGTTCAGCCCTATTGCATTTCATTCCATTTCAGCCTACAACAGGGCTTCTGAGGGATAGATGTGCCCCTCAGAAGCTCCATTTCGTCCGGCAAGTTCCCAGGTGAAGCTTCTGGATGGCCAAACCTGGCTGGCAACGTACAAGACGAATGTTGCAGAGCCCTACGGTTGTTCATAAGATTCAAGAGTTGTAGTTTCAGGCATTGTTCAGAAATACTATGGGCGATAGTCGCGTAACTTTGAACATTCGCTAAGGGAATGTCGCAACTTGGGGATTACCTGTATTATGCTTTGGAGCTGCTGTTCTTCAGCTGGCACAAGGCTTTTTAGTCAGGGTGACTCCAATTATGAACAGAACAAAATAACATAGTAACTGGAAAGGGACTTCAGAGGTATTCTAGTCCAACTGTCTTCTCAACCAGGAAACTCCATAACATTTCAGATAAATTATGGTTCAATCTCTTCTAAAAAGCCTCCAATGTTGGAGCACCCGTACCTTTTGGTTGCAAGTTGTTCCACTGAATAATTGTTCGGTGAGAAATTTCTCCTTAGTTCTAGATTGGTTCTCTATTTGATTTCCACCCACTGCTTTTTATTCTGCCTTAAAGTGCTTTGCAAATTAGGTTGACACCCCTCCCCCCCACATACTTCTTTGTCACATTGTCTTAGATATCATATCACCCCTAGTTTTTCTTTTCATTAAACCAGACATATCAAACAGTTCCAAATATCAGTTAATTTTGGCACAAAATCTTTGGGCTTCTGCTAAAATACTGTAGATAAAAAGTAATTTCATCTATCAATACAATAATTATCCAAAGCATACCTCCAAATCAAGCAAAAAATGATTTCACCAGAACACTTAACTTTTTTGGTGCTGAGTGCTCAAAGCATGCACGCATGCTCTAATCCCCAAAATGAAATGAGCATGCCTTCCCTGTGCATGTTTTCACATTCCTTGTGCATTTGTACACACACACACACACAGAGGCCACATTTTGGCTTCAAGATGGTGCAGGCTTTCCAGGCTCAAAATGGGGCATGGGGGAAGGCTAGTGCGGCACCCTGTGCCCTATTTTGCCTTCCCCAATCTCCGCAGTTTCTCCCTCCCAGCGTACTCTACCTTTCTCCTCCATTTCTGCCACCTATGCCTTTCCTAATCTCTGCAGTTTCTCCCTCCAGCACGCCCTACCTTTTTCCTTCATTTCTGCTGCCTTTGCCTTTGTCCCCCCATATATGCACATCCCTGCCCCCTGAGCATGCATGGCAGAGACCCAAAGATCAGCTGGTTGGCAGGAGGTGCACATGCATGCACAGTGGAACTGGGCTGGTGCAATGGGTGGTGTGCCATCACAACATTCAGTTTTGGAATGACCTGACCAAAGCAGAACTGAAAACAATTGAAAATCTGTGGGGTGAGCTGCGGAAGTCTGGACATAGAAGATGACTTTGCCATCTAACAGATTTGGAGTGCTTTTGCAAGAAAGAGTGGATAAAGATTTCCAAGTCAAATTGTGCCATGCTAATAGACTCCTACCCCAAAAGACAGAATGTGTCATAAAATCAAAAGATGCTTCAAATTATTCTAGTTATTGTTATTTTCCCCCAAAAGCTTTCAATTTGCTTTTCAATTAAATGATATAGCTTATGATAGTTCACCAATTTTAACAAGCAATTTATGAGCAGTGAATTTTTCAATAGTGGATTAGTTTAATTTTACTCTACCTATTTGCTATACCAATTACATGCTTTATTTATGGATAGTTAAGTCTAATATGATTTACAAAATTCTGCCTGCTACATATAAACCTACAGGATGATATATACCATTTTATTTTTTCTAATTTCCCTTTCTTGCCTCTAAGGCACAATCTAAATGCTTTCTCATGTTTGGGATGTGGCAGTGATTTGGGAGGATTCTTGCCCTTTAAATTAAAGGTAAACAAAATGAGGATATTTTATTATCAAAAACTGTGTGAAAAGCTGACAGACAGCTTAGATTATCTCCATAGGCTGTATATAGTGGTATCTCTACTTAAGAACTTAATTCATTCCATGACCAGGTTCTTAAGTAGAAGCAATTTTTCCCATAGGAATCAATGTAAAAGCAAATAATGCATGCAAAACCATTAGGAAAGAAATAAAAGCTCGGAATTTGGGTGGGAGGAGGAGGAAGAAGAAGAGGAGGAGGAGGAGAGTCGCTGCTGAAGGAAGAAGGCGAGGTGAGGGGAATCAAAAATATCAAAAACTTTAAGGCTTTAAAAAAAAGAGTGACTCAGAGGCGGCAAGGAGGAGCAATTGTCTCCCATACAACCAGCACAAGGCAGACTTCCATACACTGTGCCAGAGAGAGAAACCCAGGCGAGTGAGAGGGGGGAACCTCCCACTCCTTTGACTGAAAGGTGGCTGCTGCTGCTACCTGCTGCCTCTTCCTTCCCATGCTGAAGGGCTCCCCTCTCCTCTTGCTCACTTGCTCTGTAACCGGCGCCTTTCCTTCCCTGTGGTAATTCCTCAGTTTGGCTGAAGCTGAGTTGATCTGGCTGGGGCGAAGCACCCACTTTTGCCTTTCCACGCCCAGATGCTCCAGGAGGCAACCTCATGCCAGGTGTATGGGAGGTAGTGTGAGGGAGTCACCATAGCGAAGTGATTTATTCCCTCTCCAAGCACCCAGAGAAAGGAAAATGCTTTGTTTGCTCTGGGCTGCCAAAGTCTCCTTAAGTGCCACCAAAAAGCTCCTCTGGCAGCCCAGAAAAGCCCAAGATGGCCAGAATTAAAGGGGGAATGGCAGTAAACTGGCCGGGCCTTCATGCCGCTCTCAAATTTCCTGGGAAATTTTTTCAGGCTCGCGTTCTTAAGTAGAAAATGGTTCTTAAGTAGAGGCAAAAAAATCTTGAACACCCAGTTCTTATCTAGAAAAGTTCTTAAGTAGAGCTGTTCTTAAGTAGAGGTACCACTGTATCTTGGAAACTGCTATGTGTGTGAGGGCATGACCCTGTAACATTGAAATTGTAGTGGAAATTGTAATTGTACTAATATGATTTTTAATCTGAAAAAATTCATATGAGATTTAGAATAATACAAAATTAGAAGATATGGCAACCCTGCCCCCCCGCTCCCCAATTATGCAACATACACTAACACACATATCATATAAAAATAATGTAAATTAAATGTTTGGGACAAATTTTCATGTACATTCTGCAGTTAGGATTGTCCAATTGAAATGTCTCTGCTTCTGTTCAGTCTAAAGAGGGAAGTCTATCTACCTCCTAATATTGATGTCTGTTCATACAAGAAATTGTAATCCTTACAAGTAAAATGATTTAGATGTATATCCAAATGCTGCTCTTGTGAAAACACCCTTAAATGCAGTCAGTTTAAATGTGTCTACATGATAGATGGTGTTGAAACTGTTTTCTTCAGATCTTTCAGGTAATCATTTTTAGTCAGTTTTACTTTACTTAACTGATCATTTACTCATGACACTCTATGGACTTTTGTCAGGATGCTCTGCTTCATGGGAATTTTGACTAAAATAGTGGTTGGAAGCAAAGCATGATCCTGCTACTATTCATTGTTATCATTTTACAAAGGTACAAGCCTTCGCAGAGGATGTAGCATTTATAACCGAAGACCCAATAGAAACAATTCCAAAATTAATTAAAAATAAATAAGAGCAAACCGCAAATTATAACAAGAATTTGATCAAGAGACAAATAGAACAATTAGAAGCAATGACAAACATAAAGGTGATTAAAAATATAAAGTATATAGGAATATGAATTACAGCAAAAAGTATAACACTAAAAAATGATAATTACTGTATTTTTCAGAGTACAAGACCCACCGGAGTATAAGATGCACCTTAGTTTTGGGGCAGGAAAATAGGGGAAAGAATCTGCTTACCAGATATTCACCTGGCTAGCATCCTTAGTCTGGTCAGTTGCAGCACATTATTTTATCCCCTGGTTAGGGCTTTAAAAAAACCTTATTTGGAGAGAGTAACAATGAAAGAGCTTCCAAGCTGCTAAGAGCTGGGAATATTGTTAGCACTTGGCTAGGGCTGGAAAAAAAACATTTGGAGCAAGTTAGAGCAATGAAAAAAACCCTGCAAAGACGTAGGGCTTGGAAAACATTCTTAGCAGAGAGTAACAATGGAAGATCTTGCAAGTTGGTAAGAGCTGGGAACATTGTTAGCACCTGGTTAGGGCTGGAACGAAACTTACTTGGAGAAAGTTAGAGCAATGAAAAAAACTCTGCAAATACTTAGGGCTTGGTAAACATTCTTTACAGAGAGTAACAATGAAAGAACCTACAAGATAACAACTGGGAAGATCGTTAGCACCTAGTTAGGGCTGGGGGGGAAGCATCGAAAGAAAGCTGCATTCAGACTATAAGATGCACCTGAATTTTCAACCTCTTTTAGGGAGGAAAAAGGTGCATCTTATACTCTGAAAAATATGGTATACTAAACTATTAGCTCAGATTAGGAAAGAATTAGAAATATGGAAGAACCTAAAATTATCATTATTAGGGAGAATTGCTTCAATAAAAATGAATATATTACCTAAGCTTCTATTTTTATTTCAGGGGAAGGTTTGGTAGGGAAGGTTTGCCTATTTGCCGATGACTCTAAAGTGTGCAATAGGGTTGATATTCCTGGAGGGGTCTGTAATATGGTAAATGATTTAGCGTTACTAGATAAATGGTCAAAGCAATGGAAACTGCAGTTTAATGTTTCCAAATGTAAAATAATGCACTTGGGGAAAAGGAATCCTAAATCTGAGTATTGCATTGGCAGTTCTGTGTTAGCAAAAACTTCAGAAGAGAAGGATTTAGGGGTAGTGATTTCTGACAGTCTCAAAATGGGTGAGCAGTGTGGTCGGGCAGTAGGAAAGGCAAGTAGGATGCTTGGCTGCATAGCTAGAGGTATAACAAGCAGGAAGAGGGAGATTGTGATCCCCTTATATAGAGCGCTGGTGAGACCACATTTGGAGTACTGTGTTCAGTTCTGGAGACCTCACCTACAAAAAGATATTGACAAAATTGAACGGGTCCAAAGACGGGCTACAAGAATGGTGGAAGGTCTGAAGTATAAAACGTATCAGGAAAGACTTAATGAACTCAATCTGTATAGTCTGGAAGACAGAAGGAAAAGGGGGGACATGATCGAAACATTTAAATATGTTAAAGGGTTAAATAGGGTTCAGGAGGGAAGTGTTTTTAACAGGAAAGTGAACACAAGAACAAGGGGACACAATCTGAAGTTAGTTGGGGGAAAGATCAAAGGCAACATGAGAAAGTATTATTTTACTGAAAGAGTAGTAGATCCTTGGAACAAACTTCCAGCAGACGTGGTTGGTAAATCCACAGTAACCGAATTTAAACATGCCTGGGATAAACATATATCCATTGTAAGATAAAATACAGGAAATAGTAAAAGGGCAGACTAGATGGACCATGGGGTCTTTTTCTGCCGTCAGTCTTCTATGTTTCTATGTTTCTAAGTGATTCCAATCAATCCCAGGAAAAAATTCTTCTTGGAATTAACAAAAATAACAATAAAGTATGTATGGCAAGGTAAGAAACCAAGAATAAGACAGAATTCTCTACAAGATGTAAAATAAAGAGGTCTAAGATTACCTAATTGGAAAATGTATTACCAAGCTACTGCCCTATCCTGAATTAAAAAGTGGTTAGTACTACAAAATAAGAGAATTCTAATGTTGGAAAGTCATCATTTACTATTAGGATGGCAAGGATACATATGGTATAATAAGTACAAGACCTATTCATACTTTGAAAAACATTTAAGAGATCCTGCTACTATTCATTAGAATCATTTTACAAGAAAGTTTCTGTGCAAACACAATGATCATTTAACAAATTTAATTGGTTTGCCTTGATTCGTCCTTAGGGAAGAGAAACTCATCTTTTCAGGTCCAGTACCTTAACCATGTGGATTAAAGCACATAAGTTTTGTAAGTCAGTCTTAATAATGTTTATGGATAAATGAGTATGAATAAGGATGACATTTATTATCTGCAGGTTTTTTTGTATAATTACATAATTCAAGGACTTTTTATTACATTTATTATATCATCATCATTATTTAATGTAATTGTATTTAATTTAATGTAATTATATTTTTACGTTTTACAATAAAAAAGAAAAAAGAAAGAAAAAAAGAAAATTCATGGTGCCAGGGTATCTTGAATGAAAGGTGGAATATAAATCAAATGAATGCTAATGCGACTTTTAAAGCACCTGCAATTTGAATGATATGAAAATATTTTTCAATCCCTTTTAAAAAAAATCAAGAAACTGTTAATTTCCATTTTCATTGCAACAAATGTATATACATAGTACTGTGATATTTTCTATTATAAAAAACTATTAAATATTTTATAAATATAGACAAATTATAATTTATTTAAATATTCTTTAATTTATACTACCTTACATTTTAAATTCATGATAGTATTTTTAATTGTATTCCCTAGAATTCTTTGATTAATATAATACATCAAATTATTGAAATTTCTATGATTTTCCCTACAGTAACTATGAAACATTTAGATTGAAAAATAAGCAAGATTTATATAAGAAAATAAGCAAGATTCAATGCAAAACCTGCTTCCATTTACATCTTTTCTTTATGAACTAGTCTTTGACTGTAATAATAAAAAAACTTCATTCCCACCACATTAAAATTTGATTTTGTAACAGCCAAATAGCTGAGTTTTCACACATACCTGTATTTTTCAGAGTATGAGATGAACCTTTTTTCCTCCCTAAAAGAGGCTGAAAAGAACCGTTGAACTTACCTGAACGGTCTTCTCGCTGCACTGCGAAGAGAGTCCAAGGTGGGTTATTATTCAGCCTGATTGGCAGGGACTGAGTTAAAAGTTAGCATAAATGTTATGTCCCGCCCACCACTACCCTCCTTAGGTCAGTCAATAAAAAACGAAGGAATAGTGAAAAAAGGACAAATTTATTCAACAAACTTCAACTGTATAACTAAAACTGAACTGTGCACCTGGGCAAAAGCCGGGCGGGTTTGGACTCTCTTCGCAGTGCAGCGAGAAGACCGTTCAGGTAAGTTCAACGGTTCTTCTCCACTGCACTGCTCAGAGAGTCCAAGGTGGGATATACCCAAGCAACACCTTAGGGAGGGTTAGGCTGGCCCAGGGGTACTGGAACACAAACTCTTTGCAATACTCTTCTCCCGAAGGCTGCCTCAGCAGAAGCAAACGAGTCCAAACGATAATGTCTGATAAAGGTTGTGGGTGCAGTGGCTGCTCTACAGATGTCCTCAATTGGAGCTTGTGTGGTCCAAGCCGCTGAGGTAGCTGCACTCCTGGTCGAGTGGGCTGTAATCCTGTCCGGTAATGGAGTTGATTTAGCCTTATATGCCTCAATGATACAGGCACGAATCCATCTGCTGATAGTCCTAGACGAAACTTTCTTCCCCATTGATGCGGGAATAAAGGAGACAAAGAGAGCTTCTGATCTCCTGAATGCGGTTGTACGGCGACCTTATATTTTTACTGCTCTGCGAACATCCACTTTATGCCAACGAAGCTCCGATGGATGGGAGCCGTGGGTGCAAAAGTCCGGTAGAACTATATCCTGTGACCTATGAAACCTAGTGTTGATTTTAGGCATGAAACTAGGGTCCAAGCGGAGGGTCACTCTGTCCAGGTGGAAAACGCATAAGTCTGAACGCACTGATAGAGCTGCTAGTTCGGAAACTCTGCGTGCGGAGGTTATGGCCACTAAGAAGGCCACCTTAATAGAAAGAATGCGAAGGGAAACCTCCCTCAAAGGTTCGAAAGGAGGAGCCGTGAGGGCTTGGAGGACCAAGGGCAGGTCCCAGGATGGAAAATTGTGAATTACAGGTGGGGACAGGTTTGCTGCTCCTCGGTGAAAATCCTTAACCCAAGGATGGTGAGAGACCGGGCAGAGTGGGTCTGGCCGGAGGATAGTTGCGATGGCAGCTACCTGTCTGCGAAGGGTGTTAGGAGTTAACCCTTTGTCGAGGCCCCTCTGCAAGAACTCCAGGAGGTTAAGGACCGAGGAGGCAGAAGGTAAGATGCCTTGTGTCCTACAAAAGGTGCAGTACGCTGCCCAGGTCGCCTGGTATATGCGGGTGGTTGAGGGACGTCGTGCCGCTTGTATGGTGTGGATGACATTATCCGGAACCTGTTTTTCCCTCAAGCGGTTCCCCTCAATCGCCACACGGCAAGCTTCCACCACTGCGGGTCTGGGTGAATTATTGAGCCTTGTGACAGAATTAGATGATGACACGGAATCCTCCATGGGGGCGACAGCGATAAGTCCATCAGGTCGGCAAACCAGGGGCGCCTGGGCCAGAAAGGAGCTACCAAATGTATGTCCGCTCCTTCCGCGATGATCTTGGCTACTACTCTGTGTATCAGACTGACCGGAGGGAAGGCGTATAGGAGACCGGTCGGCCATGGCGATAGGAGTGCGTTGGTCTGTTCGGCTCCCGGAGCTGGGAACCGGGAGAAGAACCGTGGAACCTGGTGATTGTGTTGTGAAGCAAACAGGTCCACTACTGGAGTGCCGTAATGGTGGGCTATCAGTTGAAAGGTCTCTGGATCCAGGGACCATTCCCCAGGGTCTATTGTTGTGCGGCTGAGCCAGTCCGCCTGCGTATTGTCCACTCCTGAAATATGTTCTGCACGGATGGAGGCGAGATGAACCTCTGCCCATGACATCAGGGCGTGCGCCTCCTGCATTAGGCGGCCCGACCGTGTGCCCCCCTGGTGATTTATGTGGGCTCTTGTTGCCACATTGTCTGTTAGTATGAGGACGTGGTGGTCCGTTACAGTCTCTGAAAAGGTCTGCAGTGCTCTGAAAACTGCCCGTAGTTCCAGGAGGTTGATGTTGGGGTCTGCCAGATCCAATGCTGACCATCTGCCCTGACCAACTTGGGGTCCGGAATGAGCTCTCCATCCGGATAGACTTGCGTCTGTAGTGATTGTCACCTCCTGATGGAACAAAAAGGGAGAGCCCCTGGCTATTGCAGGTGAGGTCCACCAGGGAAGGGAAAGCCGAACTGCTGTGGTCAGGTGCACTTGATGCTTGGAATTGCTTAGCCGAGCCCTTTGGAATGGAAGAAGAAGCCACTGTAGAGGTCGGGCGTGTAGCCAAGCCCATGGCACGATGTTGATGCATGAAATGAAGACTCCCAGCAATTGGGAGAGCAGTGTCAGGGGAATCCTGGTGCGGCGTGATATCGAGTGTATCAGTGTCCGTATTTTCTGCTGTCTCTCTGATGACAGAAAGACCATGCCTGATGAAGAATCTATTGTCGTACCCAGGTGAAGCAGACACCTGGTTGGGTGCAAGTGGCTCTTGTCGTGGTTGATAGTAAAACCTGCTCTTTGAAGACAGTCCATTGTTTGGGCCAAATCCCGGTTGGCCTGTTGAGGGCTGCTGGAAAGAACGATTATGTCGTCTAAATAAGCAAGGAGCCTTATGGAGTGTGATCTGAGACTGGCTGTTAATGCGTCTAGGAGCTTGGTGAAGGCCCTGGGTGCTGAAGACAGGCCAAAGGGCATGGCCTTGTACTGAAAGTGCCGGTCCTGGAGGCAAAAGCGTAGAAACTGACGGTGTTACTGATGAACCGGGACATGTAAATACGCCTCTTTGAGATCGATGGAGGTCATCCAATCCTGATGACGGATGGATGCCAGGATGGTTTGTAATGAATGCATCTTGAACCTCTGATACCGGATGTACATGTTCAGTTGTTTGAGGTTCAAGATCAGGCGGCATCCGCCGGAGGATTTGGGGACCACGAACACTATGGAGTAGAACCCCTTGCCTCTTTGTTCTGCCGGAACTGGTTCTATTGCCCCAATGTCCAAGAGATGTTGGACCTCCTGAAGAATAAGAGATCTCTTTTGTGGATGAAGCAAGGTGGGGCATTGTATAAATCTGACTGGAGGGGTCCGCCAAAAGTTTATCCGCAGACCCTGACTCGCAGTCTCTAAGGCCCATGCGTCGGCGGAGATGGATTCCCAAAATTCGGTGAAGAATTGCAGGCGTCCACCTATGGGCAGGTCGTGGCAGGAGTCACTTCTGCTTGCGGAATCCCCCTCTGTTGCCGCCTCTGTAAGATCTTCGAGATTGCTGAAACTGACGGTTCCTATCTCCGTAGCCGCCTCTGTCAGATAGGACGGTTGGGTATAGGTCCCCTGTCCATAGGTCCGAGCAACTGGGGATGAGGTTGAGGATGTTTCCAGCCGAAAGGGCTGCCTGCGAAAATATGGAGCCCCTCGCCTATCTTGTCTCCTCGCTGACCTCGGCAACACCTTTCTTTTATCTCTGTCTTCGATCAAGACAGAGTCTAAAGACTCACCAAAGAGCTTAGCACCCTGATATGGTGCAGTGGCCAAGCGCCATTTTGACTTCACATCTGCCTGCCATGACCTAAGCCAAATCAAGCGTCTGGCAGAGAGATTAGTTGCCAGTGCCCGAGATGAAAATCTTGCAAACGCTAGGGTGGCATCTGCAGAGAACTTAGCAGTGGCAATGAGTTTATTAATATCCTGGCGTAGCCGGGTGTCCTCTGGACCCAGTCTTGAGAGCATATCCTGGAGCCACAGAATGGAGGCCCTATTGAAGAAAGAAGCCGCCGAGGCAGCCCTCAGGGACCAGGCAGAAAGTTGGTGCACTCTTTTGACCAAGTTCTCAGCCCTCCTGTCCTCTGGATGCAGGCCATCTGCCATCTCTGAAGGTACTACTGCGTTAGACATCAGTGATGTGACAGGAGTGTCCACTGCAGGGTACTGGAGCAAGTCCTCCACTTCTGGATCAAAGGAGTAAAATCTTTTATCAATAGCTGATGGGCCCAAATATTCTCTGCAAAGATAGGAACTGCAGGAATATTCTCTGATTCCCTCTGGGGTTCATTAATGAGCCTGGCTGCTGGCATGATGCCCACCTCTTGACCAGCTGGTTTTGATGAATTCTCTGGTAACAGTGTGGTCTTAGCCTTGTTCAGGAGGATTCTAAATAAGGAGTGCCGAAACAGTCCTGTCAGAGGGGCCTCTTCAGGTAGGTTGGCCTCATCCTCCGAGAGCTCATCCTCTGCATCTGAGGCCATGTCCCTTGGGTCCAAGTCCTCCTGAAATGAATCACGCAAGGAGGGGGCAGGAGCAGGAACTGTCCAAGGATCTGTTCTACTGACCCGGGCTGGCATAGGAGATGGGCGTTGCTGGGCACCCACTGCGATGCCCTGGGAATATGCAGATGCTATCATGTCCTGTAGTGAGGGAGACATCGTCTGCCAGTTGTCCATGGGGCCCCTGAGACCTGCTGCAGTCGGGGTAAAGGTGGCTGCAGGTGGTTGTGCAGATTGAGACCATGATTGGGAAGGTCTGGGCCATTCTGCTCTTTGAATCCCCTCTGATGGAGGTGGAGCACTCAATGGACGGTCAGGGGACAATTCCCCAGCTGCAGAGAAATGAGGTCCCTCAAAGGCAGCAGCAGAGGCTAAGGGGCTCTGTTGATGTTGTGGAATAGAAGAGGAGGAAGGACTAGGGCCTTGCCGTGGTCTATTCATTTCTAACTGGGCCTCCAGGGCCTTAATTTTCTTTTCAGCCTCCCTTAAAGCCTGTGAAGATTGGGAAGATTTTCCTTTAGATTTAGAGCCGTGGCTCTTGTCTTTCCCTTTGCTAGTGGAGGGAGCAGCTGAGTCAGTAGGATTACTCTGTTGCTGAGACATTGTTTAAGGGGTAACACTCACTGTACCGGTAACAATAAACACTTGGAAAGTAGCAGGAACTCAAATGCGCAATCAGTAGCAGAGTGCTGAATCAGTTCTGGGAGGAACTAGTCACCAACTTCCTGTCAGGTGGTTGGATTTGACTAGGCTCCTAATTGTCATGGTAACGCCCCCTCTTTTGCAAAAGAAAATGGCTGCCCTCGAGTCCAAGCATTGCTGACTCACTGGCTCATAGCCCCCACTACTGCCTCAAGATGGCGTCTTCCGAAGGGGGCGTGGTTAACCTTCCAAAGGATCCACATTGCCCTGCTGCCGGCAGCTCAGTGGTTTGCCCCCACAAAAATGGTGATTGTGCCTCGGTCAGCCAGGTGACCTTAATGGCAGCCCCCACAGCGAGGTCCGGAATTGCTCAGCTCCTCGCGCCGCTGGGAAGGATCGGCGGCCGATTGCCACGCCACCGAACAGCTGATCCCAAAAGCTCCGTTCGCCGCTGCTCTCCTGCCGCTTCCCAATAGCCTGGGGATCCCGCGGCTGCTCTCGCCGCTTGGGGAGATCGGCGGCCGAATGCAGCGCCGCCAAACAGCTGATCTCCTGATTCAAGCTGGTAATTGGGCCGGTGGCGGTGGCGGCGGTGGGGGGGGTCTGAGCGCGGATGTCAGGGACCCCTTAAATGTCCTCCCTGTCTTCGAGGCAGTGCTCCGGAGAGCAGTGGCCTCTCAGGGGCGAAGAGTTGGAGAGCAGTACCCCAGAGGGAAGAGGCTCTCAGAAGGATCCTTGTTCTCTTCCTCCTGCAAGAGAAAAACAAAGAGATCATTAGAAATTAACAAACTGTTTATAAGAAAAATTCACTCCTTTTGGAGAGAAGAAACTCATAGTCCCTACACTATGACTGAGTTTTTTAGACTGACCTAAGGAGGGTAGTGGTGGGCGGGACATAACATTTATGCTAATTTTTAACTCAGTCCCTGCCAATCAGGCTGAATAATAACCCACCTTGGACTCTCTTCGCAGTGCAGTGGAGAATTTGGGTACATCTTATCCAAGCTTTTTTCCCAGCCTTAACTAGGTGCTAATGATCTCCATGGCTTCCTACTTTTTCCAGCCCCAAGTCTTTGCAGGTTTGTTTTCTTTCCTACTTCCTCTGAAAAAAGCTTTTTCAGCCCTGACACAGTGCTAAATGCTGGCTTGCAACATTTTTTTTAATTCCTACTCCCTCCGAAGCAGTTTTTCCTGCCCTAAGTTTTTGCTGGCTTGTTTTCATTCCTACTCCCTCTGAAAAAGGCTAACCAGGGGATAAAATAATGTGCTGAAGCTGACCAGACTAAGGATGCTAGCCAGATGAATATGTAGATTTTTCCTCCTATTTTCCTCTCCCAAAAGTAAGGTGTGCCTTATAATCCCATGTATCTTATACTCTCAAAAATATGGTACTTTAAGAAGAGACATTTTAGTTTGTGAATGTTAGTGACAATTTAGCTGACACAAACATTAAACTAGTAAGCTGAAAGATTTTTCTGTTTATACTTCTCAACTCTTGCTTTGAAAAGAACTTTCTATGTAACTATTTATGTATGTTCTATGTAACTCTACTTCTACGTAAGGTATAAACCTGCTATAGTCTCAAAATGCAAATCAAATTATGATTGACTATGAAAGATTCATTTGAAAAATTTTAGAGAAAGTTTCACTTTTATATTCACCTGCCCATTTTTGGAGGTAGCCTAATGAAAAAATATGCATTTCTTCTGTTTCTAGTAATTTCATATCCATTGACAGTTTAAGGGTATTACATATTACAGTATACCTGTAACAAGTACTGAAAAACACACATGCTATGCCACAAGTGCCATACACACCCCTCCAAAAAGAATGAAGCAGTGAGAAGCTCTTGCAGTGGGCATTATATGTACTAACCTCACTCACTGGCTTTCCAGAGCCATTTCTTCCTTTATATTAGATGTATCAAAAAGAAAATGAAAAAAAAACACAGACATAAAATACATAAATTATAATTACAAACATAGATTTAAAACAACATTTTGAAAAAGGCTGCAAAATATTTAAATTCACACAATTTTGTTTTTAAGTAAACCTCCCCTTTGCAAATTTCCTTCAGTGTCAGCCTTTGAAATAAGGAGACGGATATACACATCTTCAGATCAGTGTTTTGAAAAACCCCAAATAAATATTACGCTTTATTTCATACTAAAAAGGCACAGTGAAAAATAAAAGGACAAAATTACATAAGTTATTTTAAATAATTTTGGAAAAATAACATATAAAATGTAAAAGTAGAAATTGTAAGTCTTTATAAAGATCACAAGATACTTAATTAATCCAAATAATTTTCCATGAGAATGCAAGTACCTGTTTCATTAAAAAAGCATAAGGGAATACTTACCTTCTAATGAATTCCAAATTTAATTAAATTATAATCATTGGGCAATATATGGTTGGTTAAATAATGTCATTTATTTCAAAAGTACTTTGGATTAGGGCCAATATATGGTGAATTCATCCAAGCTTACCATAATATTAATTGTGCATATAATTTATAATAAAAAAACATACTTTCAAATTAATGAAAGTTAATTTGAGCCTCGGTGGCACAGTGGTTAGAGTGCAGGCTACTTCTGTTGATCACCGGCTTCCAGCAGTTTGGCAGATCGAATCTCAGTAGGGGATCCAGCTTGTTGGGGGAAATATGCTTTCTCTCTGTAAACCACTTAGAGAGGGGCTGTAAAGCACTGCGAAGAGTCTAAATGCTATTGCTAATGCTAATATTTATGAGAAAGATCCATATTGAATATACACAAAAAATCACATAAGTTAAACACACTGTCTTAAAATTTAAAATAATTTGCTCTAACCTATCATCTTAAAATGCTCATAAACCTCTACACTAGCATTTAGTATTTTTATTTTCAAATATCAAACCTTTTACTTTGAGAACTGTGAGTTGTCATTAAACTGTGAAAACTGGCAGTCGCTACGAATATGCTCTGAGTTGCACAATAAAGAGTATATATGGACAGAAATTGTATATTACAGTATATGTATATATTTGTATGATTACTGTATAGCAATCATTTTATTCATAGACAGAGTAGCTATATTGATTTGACAGAAAAATATAAAATGGAGCAATTGTTACTTATTGAAACTACTAGCTTCAGCTAACTATAGAATGATGGGAATTTTCTAATCTTTCAAAGAGCAACTTTCTTTCTACCAAATACAATATGTAACAGAAGTGAGCATGCCTTCTCACATTTCTTTTGATGTGGCTACACTGAAGAAATTACACTTGGCTACAATGTAATGAGTATACAAGTTACATAACTGTAAATGTGCTGTCCCCTCAAAATAACGCAGCACACAGTCATTAATGTCTACACTGGTGACCACAAAAGTGAGTACAGTCCTAAATTTTAATGTCCAAATGGGGTTCAAGTAGCAATTTTACCTCTTGGGAGTCATGTAACTCGTTAGTGGTACAACATCTCAGGTGTGAAGGGGGAGCAGGTGTGCTAAATTTGATGTTATCACTCTCATTCTCTTATACTGGTCACTGGAAGTTCACCATGGCATCTCATGGCAATGAACTCTCTGAGGATCTGAAAAAATTAATTGCTGCTCTACATAAAGATGACGAACCTATGGGAGCCATATGGGAAGGCATGCAAGACTTTTCTATGTATTAGCTTGCCAACCGAATGTTGGCCTTTGGAAAAGCCGCTTCCCTAAAGCTCCAGAGGCAAAAAAAAATCCCCCAACAGACAAACCGGAAGTTCAGAAAAACACAATTTGGGCATTTAAAAAAATCTAACAACAGTGGTGGGCGGGGTAGAGTCATATTTTTGGCAATTTTATTCATGATGAGATGAAAATTGCTTTTATCTTGAGTTTGGCCCTGCAGCTGAGTGGTCTTGCTGGATCGTCAAGACCCAATTCTACAAAATTATGCAGGGTTCTGTCAGCTGATGCAAAGTGAATTCGCTGACCCCTTTTGCATCCAGAATGCCACCACGCAACTACACCAGATAAGATTAGATTAGATTTATTGGATTTATATGCCGCCCCTCTCTGTAGACTCGGGGTGGCTCACAACAATGGTAAAAAACAATACTGTACATAGTAACAAATCTAATATTTAGCAATCTAAATTACAGTTTTAGGTTTAAAAATCCAAAAGAAACCACAATATATAAAAAACAAGCACAAAGTCGAATCATACACAGAAACTACATGGGCAAGGGGGAGATGTTTCAATTCCCCCATGCCTGATGGCAGAGGTGGGTTTTAAGGAGTTTCCGAAAGGCAAGGAGGGTGGGGGAAATCCTAATCTCTGGGGGGAGCTGGTTCCAGAGGGTCGGAGCCACCACAGAGAAGGCTCTTCCCCTTGGTCCCGCCAGACAACATTGTTTAGTCGACAGGACCCGGAAAAAGCCCACTCTGTGGGACCCAACCAGTCGCTGGGATTCGTGCGGCAGAAGGCGGTCCTGGAGATATTCTGGTCCGATGCCATGTAGGGCTTTATAGGTCATAACCAATACTTTGAATTGTGACCGGAAACTGATCGGCAACCAATGCAGACTGTGGAGTGTTGGAATAACATGGGCATACTTAGAGAAGCCCATGATTGCTCTCGCAGCTGCATTCTGCACGATCTGAAGTTTCCGAACATTCTTCAAAGGTAGCCCCATGTAGCGAACATTACAGCCTCGAGGTGATGAGGGCATGAGTGACTGTGAGCAGTGAGTCCCGCTACAGATAGGGGCGCGACTGGTGCACCAGGCGAACCTGGGCAAACGCCCCCCTCGCCACAGCTGAAAGATGTTTCTCTAATGTGAGCTGTGCATCGAGGAGGACGCCCAAGTTGCGGACCCTCTCTGAGGGGGTCAATACTTCCCCCCAGTGTTCCCTCTAATTTTTTTTGGGGGTGGGTGGAAAAGTATAGTGTCTGAGCGGCAGTCCCTTCGGGACTGGACGGAACAGAAATAATAAATAAATAAACAAACAAACAAACAAACAAATAAATAACCACCCTGTTTTGCCTCAGATAATTTCAAAATAAAATACTGTACTGTGTGTCTATAACAGTGAGCTCATAATAGGGCAACTCTATCAATATCAAAATACCACTTAAACAGTTGAGCTAGTTTCAAACTAGATTTTGATTTTCTTTCTCTATTCCTTACTCCCATTCTTTTTCTTTCTCTTTTCCTTCCTTTCTTTTTTCTATCTGTTTCTCTCTCTTCCTCTCTTCTTCTCTCTCTCCTTCCCTCTCACTCTTTCCCTCTCGGCTTCTGGGCAGGTTTGGAAAACTCTGAGTTGATGATGATTTTTAAGTGAGCGATTGCTCACTGCTCAGCTTAGAGGGAACTATGCTTCCCCCCCCCCAGGGTAATGGAAGGACAGATGGGGTTGTCATTGGGAGGCAAAACCCACAGCCACTCCATCTTATCTGGGTTGAGTTTGAGTCTGTTGACACCCATCCAGGCCCCAGCAGACTCCAGGCACCGGCACATCACTTCCACTGCTTCATTGACTGGACATGGGGTGGAGATGTACAGCTGGGTATCATCAGCATACTGATGATACCTCACCCCATGCCCTTGGATGATCTCCCCCAGCGGTTTCATGTAGATATTAAATAGCAGGGGGGAGAGGACCGACCCCTGAGGCACCCCACAAGGGAGAGACCTCGAGGTCGACCTCTGACCCCCCCTAACACCGACTGCGACCGGCCAGAGAGGTAGGAGGAGAACCACTGAACAACAGTGCCTCCCACTCCCAACCCCTCCAGCCGGCGCAGAAGGATACCATGGTTGATGGTATCGAAAGACAAGGTACCTTATCTGCAGCTGATTATATAGCCGAGTTTCATTGTTTAAATGCTCCCTTGAATTGGAATGAGGGGGCGCTGATGGAGATGTTCCAAGATGCATTGTCTGCCAAAATACTCTGAGCTCATGCACACTGCTACTCCTCATACACTAGATGCTTTATACCAGCTGTGTTTTGAAATTGAACCAAAATGCGATCCAGCCAGACCCGTCTGACTAGACAACAGATACCATTTTTTGAAAACAACATACCAGTTCTTGCTCCTTGCCAGGGAATCCAGGCCATACTTCCCAACTCACCCATCCCTGCACCAAGACATGTCTTCAGATGCCATCAGCAGACCCTGGGAATCGCCCAGCCGCCATAGCCACAGATGAGCTGATGGACCTCAGCACTGCCAGATGTCGCCTGACTGAAGCTGAGAAAGCCAAGCTGAAGGTTTATGCCTGTACTGTGGAGAAGCTGGACATCTTGCCATCGCCTGCCTTCAGAAAAGACATGGTGCCACAATTCCTGCTCCAGTTCCAGCTCGTGGCCCAGCTCAACAGTTCCAAGCCACCCTACTGGAAAACGACCAGAGCCCAGCCTAGTGTAAACATTAGGTCGGGCAGGCACCAAACCGAATTCCAGTTCTACAGATGAGAACTTTGGACTCTCGAGACATTTGATCCTAGCAACCAAGGTAATACTCAAGAACCCTGACCAAGTCCTCCCAGCCCATGTCTTGGTGGATTCCAGAGCCACTACCAATTTCATGAATGAAGCTTTTCCTCGCTCCCATGCTATACCCTTGTGCTCAGTCAAACCTCCCATGATAGTCGAGACAATCAACTATCTTGTTTTATTGTCCAGACCTATTAAGTTCATTACCCAACCCATATGCCTAGCCATTGGACAATATGAAGAGGCCATCCAATTCTATGTTACCAAAGGCCTTCATTTCCCCATAGTCCTTGGCTTAGCCTGGCTGAGAACTCATGATCCTCACATCTTGTGGTCCCAGAACTAACTCCCTAACTCAGGGATCAGCTTGGAAAATAATAAAATTCTTAGATTGCCATAGGATTTTTTTCTTCTTCCCTGCTGATTTTTGGCCCTCTTATCCATAATCTAGCAAGGAAAACCAACTAAAGGCCAAGAGAGCATCCACTTCATTCCCCTCCCCAACTGGGCTGTTTTCTCTCTGTTTTCTGACATAGAGATATGATGAGAGTTTTATTACAGAGAAGCAATGCTAGTCTGTGCTGCATTTGTTTCATAGTTCAGGGATCAGCTTGGAAAATAATAAAATTCTTGGATTGCCATATGTTTTCTTTCCTTCTTCCCTGCTGATTTTTTGGCCCTTTTATCCATAATCTAGCAAGGAAAACCAACTAAGGGCCAATAGAGCATCCACTTCATTCCCTTCCCCAACTGGGCTGTTTTTTCTCTGCTCTATTGGCCTTTAGATGGTTTTCCTTGCTAGATAATGGATAAGAGGGCCAAAAAAACAGCAGGGAAGAAGAAAAAAAACCCCTATGGCAATCTAAGAATTTTATTATTCTCCAAGCTGATCCCTGAAGTAAGAAACAAATGCAGCACAGACTAGCATTGCTTCTCTGCATAAAACTCACAGTATCTCTATGTCAGGAGTAGGCAAACTTGGCTCTTCTATGACTTGTGGACTTCAACTCCCAGAATTCCTGAGCCAATCATGCTAGCTCAGTAATTCTGGGAGTTGAAGTCCACATGTCATAGAAAAGACCATTTTGCCTACCCCTGCTCTATGTGAACCTAGCAGAGGAATGATTGGGCACAATTAAAACCACAAGCTCAGAATGGCAACTAACACACCCAAAAGCTGTCTGAAAAGTAACAAAAACCATACACCCTAATATCAAGTTAAACCCAAAGGGATAGATCAGAGGCCAGCAACAAAAAGCTATGGAAAAAAGGAGCAGAAGGGTGAGGAAAAGAGGAAGGGAAAGGAAGGTTGTTGAATAGATGTTCTGCCGGCGTATCCCAACCGCCCGTAATTACAGGGTAATTAGTCCAGAAAGACACACACCACACGATAGAAGAAAAAACAAAAGTCTTTATCAACAGAAAAGCAGAAAAAACTCCCTTTTTAAACGTTAAAGGGATTTTCTGGTACACACAAGGCACAGGTTAAATGCAATCCAATTTCTCACCCAGTAACTGGGAAATTGAGTCCAAATTCTAAAGTCCAGAAAGTACACACACATTCTTGAACAGGGAAACAGCAAAACCACAATCTTGACAAACTATGAATCAGATAAACTTCCACAAGGTTAAATCAGCACACTGCTCTTGGTATCTGTAGCACTAATTACAGCAGCCCCACCCAACCACAGGTGGCCTCACTTATCTCCTGTAATAATCCTTCAGTTGTCTCTCTCCGCATGCATGGGTCTGTCATAAGTTCTTGTTCAGAATCCAGGGATGATAAGGAAGCTTGATCTCCTCCTGGGCTGTCTGCCAAACTCCCCTCTTCCCTGTCACTCACAATTCCTTGGTCAGAGGAGACTTCGTCAGCAGATTCTATCTGGAGCAAAACAGGCTTGTGGCATGTGGATGTTTTCCCCACCTCCACCTCCACATTCCTTGGGGCATGAGCGGGGCCAGAGCTAACCACAACAATAGAAAACTCAAGGGAGCTAGGAAAGCAAGGAGCCAGGGAGGAAGCTCAGATGCCCCCCCTCCAGGCATTGCTGCATCACCCACCCCACTCCAGGCAAAGAGCCAGCCCCAAGCGTTCTATAAAGCCCCCTCCCCAAACAGATGGAATGTTTATAGCAGAGGGAGAGGCGAGGAGAGGAGGAAGTCAAGTTTGCAGCTGCACCCATCGGGCTTCCTTAACAGGAAAAAATGCCAGTAAGCCCCAAAGCCAGCTGACGAAGCATTTGCTCCTCTCCCCCCACCACTGAGTCAGCCCTCGCTCTTTCCTTCCCCCACCCACCCCAAGAGATAGAAGCCACTCCTTCTGTAGTTGGAGCTGCAATTCATACCTGCTATTTGCAGTCCTATTTTTTTATGAACATAGAAAAATAGTTTTTGGTTCAGACTAACTTATTCCTACCCCAAAGTTACACTTTTCTGCCATTTCACTAGCTCTGTATTAGGAAAGAAAAGATGCCATTTGATGCCAAATACCCTGAAAGGACTTTTGTGAGTGGAAGGAACGTCCTCAAAATGCATTAGACAAAATACTCACGGCTCTGCCCTTTTTTCCCCAACTCCCCCTTTGCTCTTTCCTCTTGGCACGAAGCTTCTTCTCCTCCCAGCTGTCCCACTCCTGTGTCGTTGGGGGGGGGAGGAAAAAGTTCGCTCACCCTGGCCATCCCCAGGGCCAAGATGCCTGCCTCCCGCCAAGGGCTGCTGGGGGTGGGGTGGGGGCCTCATCAGCATTCGATATATACGATGCACCCGGTTTTTAAAGCATTTTTTTGCAGTAAAAAGGTGCATCTTATACACTCAAAAATACGGTAGATCTTTTATTTGATTATACCCATTTATTTCTAACTCTTTTGCACCCCTCCCTATTAGACTTCTTATACATGCCTATTTCGATATTCTTTGCTTTCAATCTTTCTGCCATCTACTCCATACCTTCAATGCTACTTTCCTGGGTCCTATAGTTTTCTTACTTCATTTAAATTTAAATCATGTATACCTTCTTTGCCTATTCCATTGTTCACCTCATTTTCTAATTTCACCCATTTCTCCTCTCTTTGGTCCATTTCTAGTAATTGTTTTATTTGAAAGACTTCATAATAATATTGTATATTTGGTAGTCCCCATCCCAATTGGCTCATATTTATATATACTGTCTTCAATGTTAATCTTACTCTTTTCCCTCCAAAGATCCATTCTCTCAATTCTCTATCCCATCCCTTTAATTGTTCTGTGTGGATCTCCACTGGCAGCGCTTGTATAAGGTTCATTAATTTTGGTAGGATGTGCAATCTGTCTCTCCTTTATGAAACCATACTGGTCCCTTTCAATTATTTTAGGTAAGATTACATCTAACCTCTTTGCTAAAAATTTTGAAAATATTTTGTAATCTTGAATAAGTAATGAGATTGGTCTAAATGAGCTAACATCTTTAGGGTCCTTATTTGGTTTTAAGATTGTTATAATTTCCGCTTCCTTCCATGACTCTGGTATCTTACCTCCCTTCAGTATGTTATTAAACAATCTGTACATATATGGTACTAATATCTCTTTCAATTCTTTATAATATTCTTGCTGTTAGTCCATCTGTACCTGGTGGTTTTTTTACATTTTAAACCTTATATTACTTCAATTATTTCCTTCTCTGATATCTCTTCTCCCATCTTATTTGTCTCATTCTTATTTAATCGAGTAGAGGTCTGTTCTTCCCATTCCTGGACTCTTCTCTTCTTATATAAATCTTGATAAAATTCTACAAAAACCTCTGAGATTTTCTCTGTATTATATCTATCTTCCCTCTTTTATTTTTAATTTCATACACTCCATGTTTCCCCTGTCTCTTTTTTAAATAATTAGCTAATTTTTTCATTGTGTTTATATTAGTTCTTTGAAAATCCCTTTTCACTAAAATTTATTTTCTCCATAATTCTAATCCTCTATTTGATTCAGCTCCTGTTTTAGTTGCTCCAACTTTTGTTTTATTTCTATCCTATAGTTTTCCTGCATACCTCTATTTCTTTAATCTTTTTATCCTTCATTTCTTTTCTTTTCCTATTATACATAATTTCTATAGCATGGACACGCAGGACAGTGATCCTTGTCAGCCTCACGAAATGTCTGATTCTGAAGACGAAGAGCTGAGTCCCTTAGTTTATCCTGGGTTAGGGAGGTTATCAGATGGTAGGGGAGATGGGAGTGAAGTGGACAGTGATTTGGAGGGGACTCAGGGGGCTGAAGTTACTATGTAAAGTGGTTCCCTGTCAGATAGTGATGAGTTATCACACAGTGAGTGGTTAGATACAAAATATAGAAGAATAAGCAAAAGAACAGAAGAAGTCAGAGGAAAGAGGTATTAATCTGTAGTTTTGTAGCTCTGTACATTGAAACATCACTTCCAGGAGAAACTGGAAAAGAAGGCTGTGTTCTGACAAGCTGATTGACAAAGTATGGCATGTGTTTTCATTAACTCCTTGAAATGAAAATCGTAGATAATCATGAGAGATTGTTCCGAATGACTCAGAAGCAATTTGCAGCATACCCTGTCTTGGGCCGTTAAGAATGTTTACTTATGTAGAGATTTGACTTCAAGGCTCCAATCCTCCCTTGCAGGGAGCCGGAACCGATTAGGTGGTTCCGCCACAGATGCCTAATGGATCCAGAGGGCTTTCAGAGGGCACTTGGGGTTTTACCGGATTCTCTCGTACACAGCTCGGCAGAGTTCCTCGCTGTGGTCTGGAACAAGGCTGCGATGGAGGCTCTTGACCAGATTGCGCCATTGCAACCTCTCTGTGGCACTACACCCCAGAGAACTCATTGGTTTACCGAGGAACTACAGGTGTTGAAATGCCAGAAGAGACATCTGGAGGAAAAGTAAATCTGAGTCTGATCGAACACTGGTAAGAACTCATATTAAGACTTACAAAGTAGCACTCAAGGTGGCAAGATGTGCATATCATGCCACCTTGATTGCATCAGCGGAATCCCACCCAGCCGCCCAGTTTAGGGTCAACCACTCCCTTCTAAATCAGAGGGGAGTTGGGGAGCCCTTGCAGGGTAGTGCCAAGGATTTTAACACGTTTTTCGCTGATAAAATCACTCAGATTCAGACAGGCCTTGACTCCGATTGGACTGTAGTGTTGGCTGACAATGAGTCAGTTGAGGCGACAGGGGTCTGTCTTTGTCCATCTATCTGGGAGGAGTTTGACCTGGTGACACCTGATGAAGTGGACAAGGCCATTGGAGCTGTCAGTTCCACCACCTGTTTGCTGGACCCGTGTCCCTTTTGGCTGGTTTCGGCCCGTAGAGACTTGACACAGAGCTGGGTCCAGGAGATTGTCAATGCTTCTTTGGGGGGGGGGGGGGGTGTTCCTTCCCGGCTTCCTACAAGGAGGCACTTGTATACCCCCTCCTCAAGAAGCCTTCCCTGGACTCAGCCGTACTTAATAACTACTGTCCAGTCTCCAACCTTCCCTTTATAGGGAAGGTTGTTGAGAAGGTGGTGTCGCTCCAACTCCAACGGTCCTTGGAAGAAGCCAATTATCTAGGCCCTCAGCAGTCAGGATTCAGGCCCGGCTACAGCACAGAAACTGCTTTAGTCATGCTGATGGATGATCTCTGGTGGGCCTGGGATAGGGCTTCATCTTCTATCCTGGTGCTCCTTGACTTCTCAGTGGCTTTCGATACCATCAACCATGGTGTCCTTCTGTGCTGGCTGAAGGGGTTGTGAGTGGGAGGCACCATTTTACGGTGGTTCTTCTCCTACCTCTCCAGTCAGTCGCAGTCAGTGTTAGTGGGGGTACAGAGGTCGACCTCTAGGTTTCTCCCTTGTGGGGTTCCTCAGGGGTAGGTCCTCTCCCCCCTGCTATTTAATATCTACATGAAACCGCTGGGTGAGATCATCCAAGGGCATGGGGTGAGGTGTCATCAGTATGTGGATGACACCCAGTTGTACATCTCCACCCCATGTCCAGTTGGTGAAGCAGTGGAAGTGATGTGCTGGTGCCTGGAGGCTGTTAGGGTCTGGATGGGAGTCAATAGGCTCAAACTCAACCCTGACAAGATGGAGTGGCTGTGGGTTTTGCCTCCCAAGGACAATCCCATCTGTCCGTCCATTATCCACGGGGGAATTATTGACCCCCTCGGAGAGGGTCCGCAACTTGGGCATCCTCCTTGATCCACAGCTGACTTTAGTACATTATCTTTTGGCTGTGGCGAGGAAGGCGTTTGCCCAGGTTCGCCTGGTGCACCAGTTGCGGCCCTATTTGGACGGGGAGTCCCTGATCACAGTCACTCAAGCCCTTATCACCTCGAGGTTTGACTACTGCAATGCTCTCTACATGGGGCTACCTCTGAAGAGTGTTCGGAAACTTCAGATCATGCAGAATACGGCCGCGCAAACAGTCATAAGTCATCCCAGATACGCCCATGTTTCGTCAACACTCCACGGCCTTCACTGGTTGCCGATTAGTTTCCAGACACAATTTAAAGTGTTGGTGATGACCTATAAAGCCCTACATGGCATCGGAACAGAATACTTACAGGACCGCCTTCTGCCGCATGAATCCCAGCGGCTGATTAGGTCCCACTGAGTTGGGCTTCTCCGGGTCCCGTCGACTAAACAATGTTGTATGGCGGGGCCTAGTGGAAGAGCCTTCTCTGTGGCAGCCCCGGCCCTCTGGAATCAATTCCCCCTGGAGGTTCGAACTGCCCCCACCCTCCTTGCCTTCCACAAGACCTCAAAGACCTATCTATGCTGCCAGGCATGGGACAATTAATGTATCTCCTTCTCTGACAATTAAGAGTTATGTGTGGTTTTGATTGTATAGTATTAATAGTTTTTTTAATATAGTGGGTTTTTAGTCATAGTTTTAACTATTAGATTTGTATTGTACTATTTTATTGCTGTTGTAAGCCGCCCCGAGTCTTTGGAGAGGGGTGGCATACAAGTCTAATAAATTATTATTATTATTTATAGCCATTATCTTCTAGTTACTCAGAATGAAAGGTTAATTGCATCATAAAGCAATTAACTCTCTGCCGATAGAGAAAACCCAATCCTGCTGCCTGTACAATACCAGAATATATTCTCTTGGTATTTGAACTGTCAAAGAGAAAATAAAGAGTTTACTTGTTTGAAGATTGAGAGTTTGAAGGATTTATGGGATCAGTGGTCGTGCCCAGAACAGAGATGGTCAAGCATTCCCTGAATAAAGCCAAAGAAGACTACAAGAGATTTGCAGACCATTCCTGCAAGGACAACCCACCATTGACTGTTGGAGATCGAATTTAGCTTTCAACAAAGTATCTATCCTCAGAGAAATCCAGTCGCAAGCTTGGCCAAAATTTCTTGGGATCTTTCCCTATTGAAAAGTGACCTTTTGCCTGACTTTTAACAACTCTCTTCATGTACATCCCATGTTTCATTGCTCCATCCTTGTTCCAGTAAGTTCTGCTTCTATACTAATTTAACCCTGTGTTTGCATTCATGTATTCTGTTTGAGTGAAAAAAGAGTGAGTTTTATTATTAAGGAATGATTTTCCAGAGATTGGAATTTATCGGAAGCCTGTGAACAGAACAAATGCTAACACACCCACACACTCCATTTTGGCAAATGAACCAAAAAAAAGGTTCACCATCACTGGCCTAAGCAATAAGAAAGTTGCTAAGACTCTGAAACTGATCTGTAGCACAGTGGCCAAGACCACACAGCGATTTAACAGGACAGGTTCAACTTAGAACAGGCCTCACTATAGTCGACCGAAGAAGTTGAGTGACTGTGCTCAGCATCATATCCAGAGGTTGGCTTTGGAAATAAGACATATGAGTGCTTCCAGCATTGTTGCAGAGATTGAAGGGGTGTGGGGGTGGGGGTAAGATGATGCACCAGAAAGCTGGCAAATGGTTTGCTGCAAACAAGCAGACTAAGGACATGGTCTAGAACCATGTCCTGTGGTGCAATGAGACCATGATAAACTTATTTGAACCATGTCCTGTGGTCCAATGAGACCAAGGTAAACTTATTTGGTTCTGATTGTGTCATGTGTGAGTGACAATAACCAGATGAGGTGTACAAAGACAAGTGTTTCTTGCCTACAGCCAAGCATGGTGGTGGGAATGTCATGGTCTGGAGCTGCATGAGTACTGCCAGCACAGGGGAGCTACAGTTCATTGAGGGAACCATGAATGCCAACATGTACTGTGACATACTGAAGCAGAGCATGATCCCCTCTCTTTGGAGACTGGGCCGCAGTGCAGTATTCCAACATGATGATGACCCCAAATACACCACCAAAATGACCACTACTTTGCTAAAGAAGCTGCGGGTAAAGGTGATGGACTGGCCAAGATGTCTCCAGACCTCAACCCTATTGAGCATCTGTAGGGCATTCTGAAATGGAACGTGTAGCTGCGCAAGGCTTGTAACACCCACCACCTCCATGATGTCATTATAAAGGAGTAGAAGAAGATTCAATGGCAACCTGTGAATCTCTAGTGAAAGCTCAGTGCCCAAGAGGGTTAAGGCAGTGCTGAAAAATAATGGTGGCCACACAAAATATTGACACTTTGGGCCCTATTTGGTCATTATCATTTAGGGGCGTCCTCACTTTTTGTTGCCAGCAGTTTACATAGAAACATAGAAGATTGACGGCAGAAAAAGACCTCAGGGTCCATCTACTCTGCCCTTATACTATTTTCTGTATTTTATCTTAGGATGGATATATGTTTATCCCAGGCATGTTTAAATTCAGTTACTGTGGATTTACCAACCACGTCTGCTGGAAGTTTGTTCCAAGCATCTACTACGCTTTCAGTAAAATAATATTTTCTCACGTTGCTTCTGATCTTTCCCCCAACTAACCTCAGATTGTGCCACCTTGTTCTTGTGTTCAGTTTCCTATTAAAAACACTTCCCTCCTGAACCTTATTTAACCCTTTACATATTTAAATGTTTCGATCATGTTCCCCCTTTCCCTTCTGTCCTCCAGACTTTAGACATTAATGGCTGCTGTGTTGTGCTATTTTGAGGGGATAGCACATTTACACTGTTATACACACTGTATACTCACCACTTTACATTGTAGCCAAGTGTCATTTGTTCAGTATTTTGTCACATCAAGTTATACTTAAAAATTTACAAAATGTGAGGGGGTGTACTCACTTTTGGGACATACTGTATATAAATAATAGATTTTAACTTTTGCATTATGTAATTAATGTACTAATTTATTATTGTACCATTACATAAATTTATTAAATACGAAAGATTAAAAGAACACAAAGACTGAATTATACATTTTATAATTATTTCTAGCTAATCGTATTTTTTATGGAGGTAAAATTGCGGTCTTCTCTTTTAGACTTCCATCTTTTACTTATACAGTATTTCTGAGTACAATATCAATTTGAAATAAAAAGCCACTGTCTGTAATATACTTGCATCATGCCCTACTGAATAATGATCCTTACCTCTTGTACTTGGAAAGGAACTGTTAAGCTGTTCCAGGACTTCTTCTAACCCTGTGATTGTGGTCCGGGGAGGACTTAGTAGATCATCCTCACCTAATAAAAAGAAAAGCAGAAGTATACTTCAATTATTCTACCACAGCATTCATCTTTCTCTCAGTGTGGGCAATACTGTAGTTTTCGAAGTATAAGACACACCTTTTTTCTCCCTAAAAGAGGCTAAAAATTCACATGCATCTTATAATCTAAATGCAGCTTTTTTTGAAGCTTCCCCCCCCCCGCCAAGCCCTAACTAGGTGCTAACAATCTTCCCAGCTCTTATCTTGCAGGTTCTTTCGTTGTTACTCTCTGCAAAGAATGTTTCCAAACTCTAAGTCTTTGCAGAGTTTTTTTCATTACTCTAATTTGCTCTACCTAGGTTTCTTTCCAGCCCTAACCAGAAGCTAACGATGTTCCCAGCTTTTACTGCTTGCAAGCTCTTTCATTATTACTCTCTTCTAGGAATGACTTCTAAGTCCTGTCTTTGCAGGTTTTTTTCATTGCTCTAACTTGCTCCAAATGTTTTTTTTTTCAGCCCTAACCAGGTGCTAATAATGTTCCCAGCTCTTATCCGCTTGCAAGCTCTTTCACTGTTACCTTCTGTGAATAATGTTTTCCAAACCTGCCTTTGTAGGTTTTTTTAATTGTTCTGCTTGCTCCGAATGTTTCTTTCCAGCCCTAACCAGGTGCTAACAATGTTCCCAACTCTTACCGGCTTTAAAGATCTTTCACTGTTACTCTCTGTTAAGAATATTTTCCAAGCCCCAAGACTTTGCAGGGTTTTTTTTCATTGCTCTAACTTGCTCCAAATGTTTCTTGCCAGCCCTAACCAGGTGCTAACAATGTTCCCAGCTCTTTCATTGTTACTGTCTCCAAATAAGGTTTTTTTAAAGCCCTAACAAGGGGATAACCGTAACCATGGTATCCTTCTGCGCCGGCTGGAGGGGTTGGGAGTGGGAGGCACTGTCCTCCAGTGGTTCTCCTCCTACCTCTCCAGTTGGTCGCAGTCGGTGTTAGTGGGGGGGTCAGAGGTCGACCTCTATGTTTCTCCCTTGCGGGGTGCCTGAGGGGTCGGTCCTCTCCCTCCTACTATTTAATATCTACATGAAACCGCTGGGTGAGATCATCCAAGGGCATGGGGTGAGGTGTCATCAGTATGCGGATGACACCCAGTTGTACATCTCCACCCCATGTCCAGTTGGTGAAGCAGTGGAAGTGATGTGCCGGTGCCTGGAGGCTGTTAGGGTCTGGATGGGAGTCAATAGGCTCAAACTCAACCCTGACAAGATGGAGTGGCTGTGGGTTTTGCCTCCCAAGGACAATCCCATCTGTCCGTCCATTACCCACCTGTGTGGGAAGAGTTTGATCTGGTGACACCTGATGAAGTGGACAAGGCCATTGGAGCTGTGAGTTCTGCCACCTGTTTACTGGATCCGTGTCCCTCCTGGCTGGTCTCGGCCAGCAGGGAGGTGACACGGAGCTGGGTCCAGGAGATTACCAGCTTCCTTGGGGAGGGGAGTTTTTCCAACACTCTATAAAGAGGCGCTCGTGCGCCCCCTCCTAAAGAAGCCTTCCCTGGACCCAGCCGTACTTAATAACTATCGTCCAGTCTCCAACCTTCCCTTTATGGGGAAGGTTGTTGAGAAGGTGGTGGCACTCCAGCTCCAACGGTCCTTGGAAGAAGCCGATTATCTAGGTCCCCAGCAGTCGGGTTTCAGGCCCGGTTACAGCACGGAAACTGCTTTGGTCGCATTGATGGATGATCTCTGGCAGGCCTGGGACAGGGGTTTATCCTGTGTCCTGGTGCTTCTTGACCTCTCAGCGGCTTTCGATACCATCGACCATGGTATCCTTCTGCACCGGCTGGAGGGGTTGGGGGTGGGAGGCACTGTTCTCCAGTGGTTCTGCTCCTACCTCTCCAGTCGGTCGCAGTCGGTGTTAGTGGGGGGTCAGAGGTCGACTCCGAGGTCTCTCCCTTGTGGGGTGCCTCAAGGGTCGGTCCTCTCCCCCCTGCTATTTAATATCTACATGAAACCGCTGGGTGAGATCATCCAAGGGCATGGGGTGAGGTATCATCAGTATGCTGATGATACCCAGCTGTACATCTCCACCCCATGTCCAGTCAACGAAGCAGTGGAAGTGATGTGCCGGTGCCTGGAGGCTGTTAGGGTCTGGATGGGTGTCAACAGACTCAAACTCAACCCGGATAAGATGGAGTGGCTGTGGGTTTTGCCTCCCAAGGACAATTCCATCTGTCCATCCACTATCCTGGGGGGGGATTATTGACCCCCTCAGAGAGGGTCCACAACTTGGGCGTCCTCGTCGACCCACAGCTTACATTAGAGAACCATCTTGGTAGATAAATCCACCATTTATCTACCAACCATCCACAGTAACTGAATTTAAACATGCCTGGGATAAACATATATCCATCCTAAGATAAAATACAGAAAATAGTATAAGGGCAGACTAGATGGACCATGAGGTCTTTTTCTGCCGTCAGACTTCTATGTTTCTATGTTTCTATCTTTCAGGTGTGGCGAGGGGGGCATTTGCCCAGATTCGCCTGGTGCACCAGTTGTGGCCCTATCTGGACCGGGACTCACTGCTCACAGTCATTCATGCCCTCATCACCTCGAGGTTCGACTACTGCAATGCTTTCTACATGGGGCTACCTTTGAAGAGTGTTCGGAAACTTCAGATCGTGCAGAATGCAGCTGCAAGAGCAATCATGGGCTTCCCTGTTCTGCTGGCTCTCTGCACGAGCCTCTAATTAAATGCAAAGGTAGCCAAACCAGACACACACACGTGAAAAGTCAAGAATACTTTCTTTATCCACAGAAAAATAGAAGCAAAACCCCCTTTTTGTAGTCAAAGGGCTCACTTTCAAAGCAACCAGACTTGAATGCAGTGAAATAACAAAAAAGCCAAAACAAAACTCAAAGCAATTAACAAGTAGCTGTGAAGTCAGACGTCCAAACTCACACGTTTAACTATGATTTATGCTCAGAGTCCTGATATCAAAGCACATAGTCCTTGGAGAATCCGGAGAGTCAAGCCACATCCACTATCATGAACAGATAATCTTCCACACTGAGAGGCCAGTACGCTGCCCATTTAACAGCAGCCCTAATTAATTGAACCACACCCAACAGGTGAACTCTCTTATCTCTTGTAATACCTATGTAGCTGCTCTCTTCTATTCATGGCCCTTGTCATGCGTGCGTCTATAACTGCTTCTTCATCAGAGTCCAGTGAAGATAAGGATGATGATGAATTGCTTCCTAATCGGCTGTCTGCCATGACCCCCTCTGAGGGTCCCATTTCACAGTCACTCCCTGCTTTCAACCATACTTCGCTGTCCAAAGCAGTTGGCAGTAAAACAGGCCTTTGACACTGGGAGGATTCACCCATATCCACCCCCACAGTCCTTGGGGCAGGAGCTGGCCCAGAGCCAACCACAACATTCCCTAGGTATGCCCATGTTACACCAACACTCCGCAGTCTGCATTGGTTGCCGGTTGGTTTCTGGTCACAATTCAAAGTGTTGGTTATGACCTATAAAGCCCTTCAGGGCATCGGACCAGAATATCTCCGGGATCTCCTTCTGCCGCACGAATCCCAGCCACCCCCCATTGAAATCTTAAGAGTCCCCTACTTCCAGTTCACTCAACCAGATGAGCCCTGGTTGCCACATTCTGGGTGCCACAATGAAAATGAATCTCCCATCATGGCCAGTTCTCTCCCTGCAACTGCCATCTAACTGGCAGAACCTGATGGAGTTTTTTAGCTTCTGCAAGTGTATGCCCAATTTTCCCATCAAGGTTGGGCTAATCAAACACTGGGTGTAACCTGAGTCCAAGAGGGCTGAGATTTTCACCCTTTTCCTCTGACTGAGGATGTACAATCTTAGGGGCAGGGTGAGTGGCTCAATCGGTTCACCTACCAGTGGGTCGTCTTTAGGGTTGCTCTCAGATGGGTCCCCAGGTGATGCTGGAGTTCCTTCTCTCTGATTTTGTGACGGTGCCCTCTCCACTTCTCAGTGTGGTATCTTTTCCTCTGGAATATGTGTGTTATTTTCACAGGCTTTATTTGGGACAGGCATTCTGGCTTTTGAGCAGGAGCTTTTGAATGACACTCAGCTGCACGGTGCTCCTCCTTCCCACATTTGAAGCAGGCAGATGATCTCGGTACCAGGGGAGTTTGTGGCTTAAATAGCTCTCACTTCTCCTGGGGTGGGGATCTTTTCCAGACTCTTCCTCCAAGGTACTGGTTTCTGCCATGTCAACCTCCACCGTTTCGGCAGGATGTACTAGTCGTGCAGGTGGTCTGGGGTTCCTCGAGCCAGGCAGGCATGGTAAAGGTTGTCATTCAGGCAGTCTTTGAACCAGCTCATTAGGATGTCTTCCAGCCAGTCCACTCTGTAGGTGAGGTCTCAGAACTGTTCAGTGTAGTCAGCTACTGGCCAGCACCTGTTTTGCAATTCTGATGCAATTGTGAACTTTGCAATCTGCCAAGAGGTATTCAAATCAGCGGCGGACAGCCATCATGAAGGTTTGAGATTCCGTAGTTCAGGGGCATCTGCGTTGTGGAGGGTCACCATCCAATGGGCACCTGCCCCTTCCAGGGCCAAGGCAATGACTCAGACCTGAGCGCCCTGGGTCTGGAAATCCTTTCCATACTCCTACATGTACATGAGGACATATGCCAGAAAAAATCTCAGTTGCTGCAGATTGCCATTGTACTTCACTCCCGGGGAGGGTTGTCTTCCTCTCCAGTTGTGATGATTTGGGGGCTGGTGAGGAACAATTGAAAGGGCTGGTTGACCTGGATGGCTGCTGCTTCCCCTGTCATATCTGCTTGGCCTTCAGCTGCTGTATCCGGCTTCAATAAATAATAAATAAAATGAATTGAATTGAATTGAATTCAGCCTTGTTGCTGCCTTTCCCCCTCTCTGATTTCCCCCTGGTTCTGAGGTTTTCAAAAGCCATCATGACTCGCATAAACTTTATCCTGAGGCAGTTATCTCCAATTGGCTGTTTCTTGTCAGACAGGGCTTCCAGCTCACTTTTCCAGTCTGGTTATCTATTGCTCCAGGTGAGGGTGACTCCTTGGGTCTTCTATCTTTCTTCCCCACTCCGATTGACCATCTGTGCTTTATAAGCGCCTCCAAACTGGCTTCAGTGAGACAGAAGGAGGTGGCTTCTGGCTAGGTGGTGGTAGAGATCTCACCCCAGCTCCTTGCTTGCTGCTTTGTTCGGACATTGTATGTAAGGTCCCCTTGGTAAAGTGAGTTTGTTTCTCCGGATTGACCACTTTTGCTGACCCTGTTTTATGTAAAGTCCTGCCTCTCCCTCCTGTTCAAGAAAGCATGGACTCTCAAAACTTTAGCAGTTCAAAAGGAAACTTTTATTGAAAGGAAATGAATAATGCAAAGCAGGGTCTGAGTCCCCCCCCAGGCAATTCCGTTAGGATAAAGTGGTTAAACCCCTCCTCTCATTGGCTTGAATGAGCCAATCCACATGTGCGAAAATGTTATCCACATGTGCGAAAATGTCATCTTAATAAACAACTAAGGAGTCATTCCCATGGGCTTCTTCTGTGAGGCTTCCAAGCTGAGAGATGGCCTCCCCCCTTATACATTCCCCAAGATGAATAAAAGCACAGGGCAGAATAGGTGACAGGGTAAAAGTTATAAACTAAGGAATTGCAGGATACATAGGAAAAAGGATGAGCGCAATAAGTGTGTACAAGAATCCAGGGTCCCCTCCTCACTTGAATGGCTGGAATAGGGATGTGACATTTTAATTCATTTCCATACTCAATTAAATGTAATACAACTGAAAGCAAATCCTCGCAGAAACCATCTGCTGCATACCTCCCAAAGACCAATTAGATCACACAGAGCTGGCCTTCTCCAGGTCCCGTCAACTCAGCAATGCAGGTTGACAGGTCTGTGGGAGAGGGCCTTCTCTGTGGCTGCCCCAGCCCTATGGAACCAATTATCCCCGATATCCATACTGCTCCCACCCTACTGGCCTTTCAGAAGGCCGTGAAGATCTGGCTTTGCCGGCAGGTCTGAGAGCCATGAATGTTAACATCTAGGCATGGCTGGACAGTGATTGACTGGTATGTATGTGTGTTTGATTAGATAATGTGTTAGGGGTTTTATAATAGGCTTTTTATTGTTTTTATTATCTATATTTGATTTCTGTATTATTGTATTATTCACTGTTGTAAGCTGCCCTGAGTCCCATGGGACTGGGCTGTATAGAGCACTGGTGAGACCACATTTACGGAGAGGGGCAGCATACAAATATAATAAATAATAATAATAATAATAATAATAATAATTTGGAATACTGTGTTCAGCTCTGGAGACCTCACTTACAAAAAGATATTAATAAAATTGAATGGGTCCAAAGATGGGCTACAAAAATGGTGAAAGGTCTTAAGCATAAAACTTATCAGGAAAGACTTAATGAACTCAATCTGTATAGTCTGGAGGATAGAAGGGAAAGGGTGGACATGATCAAAACATTTAAATATGTTAAAGGGTTAAATAAGGTTCAGGAGGGAAGCATTTTTAATAGGAAAATGAACACAAGAACAAGGGGGCACAATCTGAGGTTAGTTGGGGGAAAGATCAGAAACAACGTGAGAAAATATTATTTTACTGAAAGAGTAGTAGATGCTTGGAACAAACTTCCAGCAGACGTGGTTGGTAAATCCACAGTAACTGAATTTAAATATGCCTGGGATAAAATACAGGAAATAGTATAAGGGCAGACTAGATGGATTATGAGGTCTTTTTCTGATGTCAATCTTTATGTTTCTATGTTTCTATAGAAGTCTAATAAATTAAAATAAATTTAATTATTTTTAATTTTGACCCCCAGAACTTTAATAACTGTCACACATTGCAAACAACCGTTTTTGTTATCTGCTTCAGCATAATTTGAAGCTCAACATTCAAATTAAGTTTTTATGGTAAGCTATTTTGCTGGCATAGCAATTGCTTTCTTAGGAGTTTTCAGATTCGGAGGATGATGAGTGGGATTTAGAGATCATAAATCTCCCTGCTCTACCGACAATTAGCAATGTTAGTGTAGACCACGGAGCTAATGACATACAGATGAGTTCAAGTGACGCAAAAGGGGGAGACCACAGATGGAGGGACACTTGTTTTCGAAGGTGGCGAAAACGCAAGGAAGAAAGAGAGTGGAGATAGTAGAGAGTAATTAATGAATGAATTATGTCACATCCGGTAGTGAAACGGAAAAGACGATAAATCTGTTTCAATCTTGCAAAAAAGAATGGCTGCATTCCGAACTTACTCCAAAACGTAAGCATAATGTGTGATTTATTATTTGTTTCTTTATGATTCCTGGCTAGCCCTAATTAGCCATAAATTTTAGAATGACTTGTGGAATGTCTTTCATGTTACTTCCAAAGCTTATCTACTTATCAATTGCTACATGCTAAAAATAGCTAAAAACAAATTAGGTAGTAATAGTTTTGCCAAAAATTATTTGCTTGTTTCTCCTTGGCACTATTATGAACTTAAATATAATAATAATTCAGTTAGAGATTAGAAACTCATCTCAGGCTTTTTGATTTGCTCCAGGGCAGTAATTTATAGAACAAAATAAAAATTATTAGAACTCTTCTTGCATTTTGTATTTGTTTTAAATCTACAGATGTTAAAGCACCATTTTCCTTCCCAAATATAAAAGGAACTAAAAAAGTAATTCTGAGGAAAGTATGTAATTGCTAGGCTTGTGGTTGCTCACTTCTTCTTTTTTAAATATTTTATTATTATTTTTCATTAGACATACAAAGGCAAACAACATTCAACATTCAAGGAGCTACCATTGCTCCGCTTATCTTAAAAGTCTAACTAATACAAAAAAGAAATGTCTAACTATAATCAGATCAATTCAGAAATATAACACTCTCACTCTATGTTCTTATTAAATTTAACTCTACTGTTTATAGTTTATGGTTTCTATAACTTTGATTAATTTTCTTATCTATAAATTATAAAATACTTAAACTCATAATACTATATAAAAAAGTAATACTTAATATTAGTAACATTATAAAAATACTCTGTGCTTTTATTATTTTTAAACTATTACATTCTGTCTATTACTATATTATTTAATTAATTAATTAATATTCACTTATTTAATATAACTAAAAAAATATTCTTTCATCTAAACATACAATTAACTTTCTAGTTGATAAATTCAAATAATTATAAGTTCTTACTTATATAATTTTAGCACTATTTTAAAGATTCCACTATTTATATACTTTATCCCATATTTTATAAAATTCTGTTTCAGCTTGGTTATTCAAACGTTTTGTCATCATGTCTAGTTCTGCACATTCTATAATTTTTTAAAATACTTCTACATCTTTTGGTATTTCCTTTTCTTTCCATTTCTGTGCAAATGTAATTCTTGCCGCAACTAATATATGTATTATTAAATAATAAATTTCTTTTTTAAGCTTCGTATTTAAGATACCCAGGAGGAAAAATTCAGGAGATTTTTTGATCTTCTCCTTTGTTATTTCATTTATCCATTTCTCTACTTTATTCCAATATTTCTTGGCTTCAGAACATGTCCACCATGCGTGGAAATATGTGCCAGTTTCTTTTTTACATTTCCAACAGACGGGTGAAACAGTAGGAAACATTTTGGAAATCCTATATGGTGGGAGGTGCCATCTATAAAACATCTTGATTTGATTTTCTTTGAAAGAAATTGATTTTGTTATTTTCCAATTATACACCCGTATCTTTTCCCAAGTTTCTAAATTTATCTCTTTGCCAAAATTTTTGCACCAGCTGATCATATTGTCTTTCAGTATCCAACCTATCGTTCTATGATTTATTAAATATTTATATGTTTCCAATTAACTTCACTTGATTTTGAAGTAATAATTTACTTAATACATTTTCTTTTCTAAAAATATAAATTTTAATATCCATTTGATATCTGGACCTAATCTGTATATATTGCCACCAATCCAAATCAATACCTAATTCTTGTAATTCTTGTTTTGTTCTTAGTTTTAATTGATTATCCAATAAGTCCCTGTATTTCCAAATCTTTCCTTCTTTTATGAAATTCGGATGGGAAATGGCTTCAATAGGTGAAATCCATTCTGGCATTACTAGAAAATGATTTTTCTTTATTTCATTCCATACATCAATCAATGCTTTCCTAATAATATTGTTTTTAAAATATGAGTGTGTTTTTAACTTTTCATACCATATAAAAGCATGCCAGCCTAACATTAAGTTATGACCTTCTAAGTTAAGCAACCTTTGATTTTCTAAAGTTAACCACTCTTTTATCCATGTTAGGGCGGTGGCTTGGTAATATAATTTCCAATTTGGGAGGCCAAGGCCTCCTCTTTCTTTGGGATCTTCTAGTGAATTTTGTTTTATTCTTGGTTTCTTACCTTGCCATATAATTTTTTTTGTTATCCTATTTAATTCTACAAAAAATTTCGGTCCAAGGTTAATTGGGATAACTTGAAAGAGAAATAAAATTTTGGGGAGAATATTCATTTTAATTGTAGAAATTCTTCCCACTAGTGATAATTGTAAATTACTCCAGACTTCCAAATCTTTTTTTTTTTTTTTTTTTTTTTTTTTTTAAATATTTTTTTATTATTTTCATAAAACAAACATACAGACGTACAAACATTAAACATAAAATGGGGATGTATTTCCCCGCTTCTTTTGAAAGTATACATTCAAATAGAAAAAAGAATACATAATCAAACATTTGTTACATGTTAAAAAGTCTAGTAAAAAATTTTCAAATCTTAAATGCAATATTAGTACGGTATAAGTAAAAATGCATAATATGTTATTTATGTGTAATATATTCATCTAATCAAACATTCAAACAAATCTCAATTGCTAAACATACATAAAACAAAATTTTTAATATATCGCTTGTGAGTAAACTACTATATCAAAATCATCAACAAATACCTCTAATATTGTTATTACCTAAATAAAAACAGATCTATCTCTTATTTTTTCTTATCTAACCATTTATATATGTTGTTCCATGTTTCATAAAATTTTGTATCTTCTTGATCGTTTAATCGTCTTGTCATCATATCCATTTCGGCGCAATCTAATATTTTAGCTATAACTTCTTCTTTCTTGGGGATTTCCTCCCCCTTCCAGTTTTGCGCATATATTATTCTAGCCGCAGTTAATATGTGTATGATTAAGTAAAGAGTTTCCTTCTTATAAGTCTGATTAGTAATTCCTAATAAGTAAAATTCCGGGGTGTTATCTATGTCATATTTTAATATTTCTTTTAATATCTTCTCAATCATCTTCCAGTAAGTTTTAGCTTTGCTACATGTCCACCATTGATGGTAATAAGTTCCTATATCTTTCTTGCATTTCCAACACAGTGGGGATGTTTTAGGAAACATTTTAGCTATCCTGTTTGGTGGAAGGTGCCATCTATAAAACATTTTAATTTGGTTTTCTTTTAATGAAACTGACTTGGTCATTTTCCAATTATTAATCCAGACTTTTTCCCAAGTATCTATATCTATTTCCTTACCTATATTTCTGCACCATCTTATCATGGTATCTTTTAGAGTCAACTCTATATTTTTGTGAGCGATAAGAAATTTATATATTTTCCCTATCATTTTTACTGAATTATTAATAATTAAATGACTTAGCAAATTCTTACTTTTATTAAAAGTGTAAAGAGTTATATCCTTCTGGTATCTGGATCGAATCTGGGCATAATGCCACCAATCTATTATTATCCCTTCTTCTTGTAGTTTATTCCTAGGCTTTAGCTTCATCTGATCATTTAATAATTCTTTATATCTATAAAATATTTTCGTGTCTTTTATAGATTTTGGGTGTGTTATTGCTTCTAGGGGGGCTATCCATTCTGGAACATTTAAGAAGTGATTTTTCTTTATGTCCTTCCAAACCTCTAGTAAATACTTCCTTAATGTGTGTCTTTTAAAATATGAGTGATTTTTTTCCTTGTCATACCATATAAATGCATGCCAACCCAGCATAAGATCATGTCCTTCTAAATTTAATATTATTTTATTCTCTAAGGTTATCCAATCTTTAATCCATGTTAAGGCGGCGGCCTGATAATATAATTTCCAGTTTGGAAGACCAAATCCTCCTCTTTCTTTAATGTCTTCCAAACAATTTATTTTTATCCTTGCTTTTTTCCCTTGCCATATAAATTTTTTAACTAAGTTTGTCAAAGTTTTAAAGAAAGTTCCCCCTGGGTTTATTGGAATTACCTGAAAGAGAAATAAAACCTTAGGCAGAATATTCATCTTGATTGTGGCAATTCTTCCTAAAAATGATATTTTCAGGTTATTCCATGTTTCTAAATCTTTTTTAATTTCTGATAATAATTTTATGTAATTATCATTTTTTAAAGTTATTGTTTTCGCTGTTAAATTTATTCCTAAATATTTTACTTTCTTTACGGTTTTTATTCCAGAAATATTTTCTAATTTAGTTTCTTGTATTTTATTCATATTTTTGGTTAAGAAAGAAGTTTTGCTTTTATTTATCTTTAAACCTGCTACCTTTCCGTATTGTTCAATAGTTTGCAATAAGGAAGGAACAGTTGTTATCGGTTCTTCAATTATAAACGTTAAGTCATCTGCAAAAGCTTGGAGTTTGTAAGTTTCGTCTCCTATAGTTAAACCTTTTATTTCGGAATCCGCTCTTATTTTAATTAATAAAGTTTCAAGTGTCATAATAAATAACAATGGTGATATAGGACATCCTTGACGAACTCCCTTGTTTATATCAAGTGCTTGTAGTTGGTTATTATTTAATATTATTTTAGTCGTTTGTTTCGAGTATATAGTATCTATTAAATTAACAAATTTTGAGCCAAATCTCATTTTATTTAATTGCATTTTTATAAATGTCCAGTTAACGTTGTCAAAGGCCTTTTGAGCATCTAAGAACATTAAGGATGCTGTCTTATCTGGGTGTTGTTCATAGTATTCTAATGTGTTTATTACTGTTCTAAGGTTATTTTTAATTTGTCGTCCTGGTAGAAATCCATTTTGGTCTTGATGTATTATTCCATTTATAATTCTTTTAAGTCTATCTGCATAAATGGCAATAAATATTTTATAATCTACATTTAATAAAGATATGGGTCTATAATTTTTGATTTTTAGTGGGTCAGTGCCGGATTTATGTATTAAAGTTGTCAGCGATTCTGACCAAGATTTCGGAATTTTACCCTCAAGTCTACATAAATTAAAAATTTCTAACATATAGTTTCTTATTATTTCATTGTCTATCTTATACCATTCTGCCGGTATAGCATCCGGACCAGTGGCCTTATTGTTTTTCTGTTTTTTAATTATAGTTAGGAGTTCTTCCATTGTTATTGGACTATCCAACATAGTCTGTTGATCTTCTGTTATTTGTGGTAATTTTGAGGCCTGTAAGTAATTAAAAACCTCATCTTCACTAACATTGTCTTTGGCATAAAGATCTTTATAAAAATTATAAACAATGTCCGCCTTTCCTTCTGTATCATATTTTATTGTACCATCTTTGTCTTCTAATTTTTTTATCAATTTGGATTGACTCTGCTTTCTAAGTTTATATGCTAACCATCTGCCTGGTTTATTTGCATGTTCAAAATAATGTTGTTTTGCTCTTTTAATTTTTTCAGTTATTTGATTTTGTTCTATAATTCTAATTTTATGTTTAATTACATTTATTTCTGTTTTAAAGTCTCTGTTCTTAGTGTGTTGCTGCGATGCAAATTCCAATTGTTTTAATTCATTTATTAGTTGTACGTACTTTAATTTATTTTCCTTGTTGTATTTTGCTGTATAAGATATTGTTAACCCTCTTATATAAGCTTTGAGTGTATCCCATATATTCTGTGGAGTGGTGTCTGGGGTTTTATTAATTTCAAGAAATATTTTTAATTCCTTTTCAATCCAATCTTTATATTTCTTATCATTTAGTATATTTCTATTCATCCTCCAAATATTCTGTTTGTTGTTCCTTCTTATATAAACCACTATTGGGTTGTGGTCAGCCCATGTATTAACATCTATCTCTACTTCCCTTATTTCTTCTGCGACCATTTTTGATGTCCATACCATGTCTATTCTTGTCCAGATTTTGTGGGGATTAGAATAAAACGTAAATTGTCTTTTATGGGGGTGTCTTTCCCTCCATATATCATTTAGCAATAATTCTGTTTTCATTTTTTGGAAAGTACTAGGTAGTAGATTTCTTTTTGTTTTTTTCCTTTTATTATGACTCCCTCCCCCTGAATGGTCTAATTGCCTATTAACAATAGCATTAAAATCACCTATTATTAATACATTCTCAATAGCTAAATCTATTATTATTTGATGTAAATTTTTATAAAATGTCATTTGGTCTTCATTGGGAGCATAGATAGAAACAACCACTATAGGTCTAGGTTCAATATCAACTTGTACAATCAATATTCTACCATCATTATCCTTATATATCTGTTTGGAATTTATAGAATTCTCTACATACATCACCACACCTCTCTTTTTTTGATCTGCTAATGCAGCATACATTTTTCCAATTTTGGGATTCAACAATAATTTTTGGTTATCTTTTTTGATATGTACTTCTTGTAATATTGCAATTTGAGCATTTTGATTTCTGATTTTAGAGAAGATTTGTTTCCTTTTCCTTGGTTCATTAAGTCCGTTAACGTTTACCGAAAAGATCTTTAGATCTTTAGTTGTTGTCATTTAGTGGGTTTTTTGGTTTCTCGCTGAGGCTGAACTCTTCTTATAGCACCTTGGTCCTGCTCTATTACTTGAGCTGTGGCCCCCAATAGTTCCTCTTGTTGGATTGCTAGTATCTCCCCTGGTTGGTGTTGTGCTGGTTGTTGTTGAGCCTCTTGTTGTTTATCTGAAAAGTCCATGTGGCTGATGCCACTATTTTCAAAGAAATACCTAGCTTGTTCTACATTTTCCAGCTTGTATCTTGTAGAACGCCATGTCAGAGAGAGACCTTGTGGGATTAACCAACGATAGGTTATATTTTCTTTGATCAAAATTCTGGTAAGAAACTGGTAATCTCTTCTGCTCTCTCTGACACTTCTTGGAACTTGTTTTAATATTTTTATTTCCACTCCTTGATGTTGGAGTTTGGAGTTTCTTGCCCAATGGAGTATGTCATCTCGCAAAGTTTTCCTGGTGAATTTGATATGAATCTCTCTTGGAAGATTGTGGCGACGGATGTAACTATTCGAAGTCCTGTAAACTTCATCGATTTCTTTCACTAGCGCAGCAGGATCCTCCTGGAGTATTCCTCCAATCGTTTCCGCCATAGTCATTTTTAAATCTTCATCTTTTTCCTCTTTCATGTTCTGAAATCGTAGTCCATACGAAGCACGTTGCATCTCCAGCTGGATAATTGATTCATCATGTCTTCTGTGTCTTGCATCAGCTCTTCCTTCGAGATAATCAATTCTTTTTGCATTTTTGTCGGATTTCTCTTCAACCTTTTTCACTCGATCATCACTTTCTTGTAGTGCTTGTTGGATCACCTTTATCTGGTCTTTCACCTCGCCCATATCAGCTTTCAGTTGGGCCATCTCCTTTTTAAATTCTGCCAAGTCTGCTTTTATAGCTTCCCTTTGTTGTGTTGCATCCTCTTTTATAGCCTCTCTTTGTTGGGTGGCACTCTCTAGAGATTTAAAGATAGAGTCCTGCATATTGTTTAAAGTTTCTTGTAATGTTGCAAAGTTGGGCTGCGTTGTTTTGTCTTTTTCTTTATCCTTGGAAGACATAGCTGAGGCCTGGTGCGTCGGGGAAGGACGTGGGGACACTTGTGGAGAAGAGATTGTTGCAGTAGGTTGTTTTTTGACTGTTTTAACAACGGTGGAAGAAGTTGACATTATCAATTTTGGGTCCGCTGTTTAGAATTTGAATTAATTTAAATCAATCTAAATTTATTTATAGTGAAAAGGAGAAAATTTCTATAAATTCCAAATCTATTCAATCTGTTTTATTAGCGGTTACGCTTAAATTATAACTATTCAATTATCAAGAAAATTCAAAATTCAAAATCCAATATATATTGTTATTAATTATTTTAAAAATTTAAAAATTTAAAGATATAATAACTCAGGAAACAAATATAAAACTTTTAGGAATAGAAAACCAATAAAAGTTAAAAATAAATGGTCTAATAAAAAGACAAAATAAATGACAGCAAAGAAAGAGTAATAACTATTTTAAAAAGGGAGACTTTGAAAAAGTACAGAGAAAAAAAAGGAAGAGAAAAAAGACTTAATAAGGCGGCAAGAAGAGGGGGAAAAAGGGAGAGAGAAAAAAGAAATGGGGAGTATTTCAATTCAAATAATTAGAATAGAGTAGGAAACCAAGGTTTGCTAACAATGCATAGTCTTCAATTCAAACTTCTTTTAAAAATAGGAATAAAAAGAAGGAAAATCAGAAGGAGAACAAAAAAAGAGTTAATTAATCAAAAAGAAAACACAATATGTATAGTTATGTTCTTCTTATAAATCAGGAAATTATATTAGATGAATAAAGAGTGTGAATCCCAATGTCAGAAAATACAATTGTACTTAATCCCAGTTGCAGGTCTCACGAAAAGAAAAAAAAAGTCAAATTAATAATTTTCTTGTAGTTAAAATGGAGTCTATGTTCTTTTCCAAATTCTAGACAAAGGCAAAAAAAAATAGATCCCAAGATGGAGTCAGGTTAGAAGTCAGAAGTTCATATGATCAGACTTCCAAATCTTTTTTAATCTGGCCTAATAATTTTAAATAATTATCATTTTTTAAAGATATGGCTTTGGAAGTCATCCATATACCTAAATATTTCACCTTTTTTGTAATTTTCATATTTGATAGATCTTCTAAATGTTTTCTCTGTATCTCTGTCATATTTTTTCTTAGTATCTTTGTCTTTTCTTTGTTTATTTTCAATCCTGCGATGTTCCCGTATTCTTCAATTAAATTTATTAACCTTGAGATTGATACTGTAGGGTCTTCTAAAATAAAGACCACATCATCAGCAAACGCTTGTACTTTATAGGTCTCTTTTTTCATCTTCAATCCTTTTTTAAAAAAATATATAAATTTTATTGATTTTTTATAGTTTTTACAAAAAGAAAAAACATAAATTCAAAAACATAAATGTGTGTACCATCACCAAACAAAATAATATGTCCCTCCACCGGGGAAGATTCAATTCTATATCTTTCATTTGCCTCAGCTCCGGGTTACATTGCTCATTCTTTATAGAGTGATTAAATTTTATTTTTTACATTTGCATCGCTTATTAATATTAATATATGATTTTTAACCTTTTCCCACCGCCTCATTGTTGCTGCCAATTTTTCTTCATTATAATTATGTAATCTAATTTCCATAATTTCGTAGTGAATATGATCCACCATGTACCTGCACCAATATTTTATCGTCCATTTATTAGCATCTTTCCACCCAAGCACTATAGTTGCTTGGGCACTTTCTATTGCTGCAATTTTAATTTCTTCATATTCTTTTACCTCACTATTTTTTATCAATAATGCTGCTTCCTTAATTAGTTTCCAGTCACTGTTCGTAATTTTATTCACTTCCGTTTGTATTTGCTTCCAAAATTTTTGGACTTTACTACATTCCCAAAACATATGCATAAATACTCCTTTTTCCTTACATCCATGCCAACAATTTCCTTTCATCTATTGGGTCTATTAATCTTTCATCATCGTTTGAAAGCGTGCTAGTTTTACTGGTGTATAATAAATACCATTTATGTAAAAATTTTCTTCTCATCTCTCTTATCCCTGTATTTTTAATTCTTTTAATGTTTTCAATTATGCCTTCCATATCCCATTCATTTCTAACTCATCCTGCCAATATTTCGTCAGTCCTTTTATTACTTGCTCCTCTGCTTGTATTAATTCCCTATATATATTACCTGCTTGTGCTTTTATATTCTTACTCTTTTCCCTTAATATCTTCTCTAAATTTATTTCTTGTTTGAGGAATATTTCTTTACTTTCCCTTTTACTTAAATATGTACTTATTGCGTTAACTTGTAACCAATTTTGTTGTCCAAGGCATCTCTCTATTTCGTTTCTATTAATCCTTCCATCCTTTTCATATAACCGTTCAATTCTCTGTATACCTTTTTCCTTTAATTTCCATATTATCTTTGTGAGGTTACTTTCTTTCTTTATATTTATTACATGCAGTGTCGCTAATTTAGAATTTATCATTTTTAATTTACCTTGCCATTTCATCCAACTTTCTATAATCGCTTTAGTTGGGTCTATTAATCTATTTATTTCTATCTTATTCCATTTCCTAAATAATAATTCTTGATTCTTAATGTCATTAATTTGTTTCTCTAATTTTACCCATGGTTTCTCTTCTAATAATTGTAATTCCATTAATCTATCTATTTGATATGCATCCCTTTAATACTCCAAACTTGGGTTTCCCCAACCTCCCTCGCCTTCCGTAGCTGTCAACCAGGTTTTTTTAATTCTTGATCTTTTATTACCTTCTATCCAAGCATTTAATTTAATATCCCATTCTTTTAATTTTCTTATTGGGAAGGTTCCATGCATTACCTGTAAAATGTATAACATTTTGGGGATAATCATCATTTTTAATGCTCTTACTCTAGTCAATCTTCTCAAATTTTTATTTCCCCAATTCTTAATTTGTTTCTGAATTTTTTTCCATATTAAGTTATAATTAAATTCCACAATTTTTTCCGAGTTCTTTAATAACCATACTCCTAAATATTTCATTTTCTTATTCCCCAGTTTTAAACCTGATACCTTCTGTATTTCAATTTGTTCTTTAGGCCCGGTATTTAAACAAATAATTTCTGATTTTTCCATATTTATTTTTAACCCTGATTGGTCTTTAAATTCCTGAAGTATTATAATCATTCTCTTAATCATATCTACTGGTGTCTCTGTAATTATTATAGCATCATCTGCAAATAGATTTAATTTTAATTCCATATTCCCTATTTGATATCCCTTCCATTGTTTATCTTTTCTAATTTTATTAGCTAATGTTTCGATTGCCATTGCGAAAAGCATCGGGGATAGGGGGCATCCTTACTTGGTTCCATTATTTATTTCTATCTTCTCCGTTCTATTTCCATTCACTCTAACGTAGGCTATATTTTCCTTATATATTTCTTTTATTACTTGACAAAATCTTTTCCCCATATTCAGACTATTACATAATTGGAATAAATAGTCATGATTTATTTTATCAAAAGCTTTATAAACATCTAACTTTAATAGTCCCATTTTCCTTTTCGTTCTAGTAGCATGGTGCAGCACATTCACTATATTTCTAATAGGTTGATATATTCTTCTTCCTTTTATAAATCCATACTGATCCTTTCCAATTATTCTTGGTAGTATATTTTCCAATCTGTTTGCTAAAATTTTCATAAAAATTTTATAATCTTGATTTAGCAGACTAATTGGGCGGTAGGAACCGGGTTCTTTTAAATCTCGATCTGGTTTAGGAATTGTTACAATTTCGGAGTTCTTTCATGTTTGTGGAACATCTAATGTTTTGAGGACATTATTATACAATCTCTCCAAATGCGGTAGCAAAATTGCTATATACGTTTTATAATATTCTCCTGTAAATCCATCAGGGCCTGGTGCTTTACCAGGTTTTAACCCTTTTACCACTTTAATTATTTCATCCCTTGTTATGTTTGCATTTAACATTTGTCTTTCTTCTTCATTCAACCTTTCTTTAACCTCTATATCTTGTAGCATAACATGTTCTTTTTCATACAATTTTGCATAAAATTCTCTCATTACACTTTCTAACTCTCTATTACTATATTTCATTACTCCATTTTTGTCTCTTAGACCATTTATTATTAATTTTTCCTTTCTTTTTTTGAGGTAATTCACCATTTGTTTTGCTGATCCCCCCCCATATTTCTATTCTCTGTTTTACCGTCATCCTCATATTATTCCATTGTTGTTCCTCTATATCCTTTAATTGTCTTTGTTTAAGTTTTAACAAATCATTCCATTCTTTATTTCCCTATCAGCTCTTATTTTTATCAACAGTGCTTCTAATGTTAAAATAAATAATAATGGCGATATTGGACAACCTTGACTTACTCCTCGTTGTATCTACTTTTTCCGTCTGTTCACTATTTATTATAATTCTAGCTGATTGTTCAGAGTATATGGCATCTATTATATTAAAAAATTTATTCCAACCTCCATCTTATTTAGTTGTATTTTCATAAAATTCCAATCTACATTATCGAATGCTTTTTTCGCATCTAAAATATAAGTGACATTTGTTTTTCTGGGTGCTGTTCATAGTATTCTAATGTATTTACTATTGTTCTTAAATTATTTTTAATTTGTCTTCCTGGTAAAAATCCATTTTGGTCACTATGTATGATATCATTTATAATACTTTTAAACCTATTAGCAAAAATTGATATAAAAATTTTATAATCTACATTTAACAATGAAATTGGTCTGTAATTCTCAATTTTTTCTTTTTCCATGCCCGCTTTATGTATTAAAGTTATTAAAGTTTCTGACTATGTTATAGGTAATTTACCTTCTGCCATTATTTGATTATATATCTCCAAAATGTTCGAAAAAAGTATTTCTATATCTAACTTATAGAATTCTGCTGGTATCGCATCTGGGCCCGTCGCTTTATTGTTTTTCTGATTCTTTATAGATTGTCTTAATTCCATTTCTGTAATAGGTTTATTTAATCTTTGCTGTTGTGTTTCAGTTAACGCTGGTAAGTCTATATCTCTCAAATATTCAAAAATTAAATCCTCGTTTATTTCTTCTCTCTTATATAATTGTTTATAAAATTCTACTACTATTCCCTTTTTTCCTCTGTTTTGTGTTTTATTTTACCTTTAGAATCCATCAAATTTTTAATAATCTTATTTTCCCTCTCTTTTCTAAGTTTATATGACAATCATCTTCCTGGTTTGTTCGCGTATTCAAAATATTCTTGTTTTGCTCTCTTTATCTTTTCTACTATTGGTTCTTGTTCTATCAATCTCAATTTATGTTTTATTAATTCTCTCTGATTTTTAGCTTTATCGTCATTATCCTCTTTTTGCATTACCAATTCTAATTTGTTTAGTTATTCTTTTAATTTTTGATAATATATTTTCTTTTCTTTATTTATTTTTGCTATGAAGGAAATTGTTAACCCACGTATATATGCCTTTGTTGTGTCCCATGGGTTTTGGGGTTTAGTGTCACTGTTTTCGTTTATTTTAAAAAATATCTCTAATTCTTTCTCTATCCATTTTTTATACTCTAGGTCTTTTGTTATATTTCTATTCATTGACCAATTATTTATTTTCCTTTTACATTTACAATGTATAATTAAAGGATTATGGTCCGCCCAGGTATTTGTCTCTATTTCTATTTCACTGATTTGTTCCGATATATGTGCTGGGGCCCAAGCCATGTCAATCCTGGACCAAGTCTTGTGTGGGTTAGAATAAAAAGTATATTGTTTATCTTTTAAATGGTATTCTTGCCATATATCTTTTAATAATAATTCTGTATGCATTTTCCAAAATGTCACGGGTAAAATTACCTTTTTTTCTTTTCTTTTCTTTTCCCGGTATAATCCATTTGGTCATCTGATATTGCATTAAAATCTCCTATTATCATATTTTCAATTTATAATTCATTTATTTTTTCATGTAAATCTTTATAAAATTGTTTTTGGTTGTCATTTGGTGCATAAATTGAGACAATTACAAGAGGTTTTGTTTCTAAGTCTAGTTGTACCATTAAAATCCTTCCCTCACTATCATTGTATATTTGTTTAGATTCAATTAATTCATCTATGTACATTGCTACTCCCCTTTTCTTTTGATTTGCCAAACTAGTATATAATTTGCCTAGTTTTGAATTGTTGAGAAGACTTCTTTTTGATTTTTTAATGTGAACTTCTTGTAAAATATTTATCTGTGCCCTTTGCTTCTTAAGTTTGGTTAATATTTGATTTCTTTTCTTTGGATTGTTCAATCCGTTTATGTTAACTGAAAATTTTTTCAAATCATGTGTCATCTTTATTTGTAGTATCTTTTAGTTTCTTTTGGTTCTCGAAGTCTCGTTTCTAAGATCAGTTCTTGTGAAGCCTGTAGTTGTTTCTTCTTCACTTCCTGAATTTCTTCCCCCTCTCCACCAGTGGCCCCCATCAAGTCATCTGTACTCTTGAGTTCAATCTGGAGTTGATCAGCCCTGTCTAATCCGCTTTGTGCGAGGAAAGATCTTGCTTGTTCCACACTTTCTATCTTCACTTTCGTTGCTTGCCAGGTTAGAGTAAAGCCTTCTGGTACTAACCATCTGAAAACAATATTCTTTTTGATTAAAACACTTGTAAGAAAGTAATATTCTCTTCTGCTTTCTCTTACCCTTTTAGGAACTTGTTTCTTTTCCATTACGTTGAAAAATCTGATTTCTTGTCTGTCTCAGTATGTCATCTTTGATTATTCTTCTTGCAGACTTAATGTGTACTTCTCTTGGTAAATTGTGGCATCTTACATATCCAGTTTGGACTCTGTAAACTTCGTCTATTTCTCTTATCAGTTCTGCTGGATCTGCTTGTAAGATTTCTCCTATTACTTCCACCGTTTTTGCTGATAAATCTTAATCTCTTCTTCAATATTTTGAAATCTCAGGCCATGTGATGCGGATTGGAGTTCAAGGTTGGTTATTGTTATGTTGAAACCTCTGCAGGCTTCGTAGTTGTGATCTTCATATTCTTCTACCTTTTGTCCCATAACTTGAATTTTTTCTTCTGTTGCTTTTATTCTTTTTTCACTCTCTTGCAAATTTTGTTGTATAACTTTCATATTCCCAACCATTTCAGTCATGCTCCCTTTTACTTCTGCTATTTCAGTTTTGAGTTCGCCGATTTCTTTTTTGATCTCGTTTTTCATTTCCTTCATCTCTTGCTTCATTTCTTCCAGGTACTTTTTCACTTCTTCTTTGTTAGTTTCAAGTTGAGTTTTTTGTCTGAGTTTGTGTCTTCTGCATAAAATCTTGGATGCCTGCTAATGTATCTTGAATAGACTGAAGATTTAATTCTGCAGGTGACTTTTCTTTCTCTTTTTCTTTCTCCTTAGCCAACATTGTAGTTATTGTCCTTTGTTGTAATGGAGATGATGTTGGAGAAACTTTAGGTGTGGGGGTTGGAGTTGGAGTAGCTGTTTGTTTTCGGGTTGTTGTTGTTGTCACCGAAGTCACACTTTGTGCCCTGTATGAACCTTTCATATCTCAAAATTTCTACCTTTTTTTACAATTTCTTAAAACAATCTCTTATTATTCACAGTTAAGAAAAAAAAAGATTTAAAATTTATAATGCTGACAATAGAAAGTAAAATTAAAAAGGGAAAAGGAATATAGAAAATATCAATTCAATTTTATGAATAATTAAAAAGGAGGGGACAAAAGAGAAAGCAAACGTAATTGATTAAAAAAGAAACCAGGATAAAAAAAAATAGGGGAAAACCAATCTCTTGAAATCCAAAGGTTATGAGGGGAGACCAGGTAGGAAAGGGGAGAGAATAAAACTTCAAGTCCAAATATAAAAATTGAAACTTGAAACTGTTATGCCTTAATATCAATATCCAAAAATGAAAACTCCAAAGCCAATATCAAATATAATGTTTATAAAATCCAAATTAAAATAAAAATAAGTCTATTTCTTCTTATTGTCTTAAAAGAAAAAGAAAAAAGAGATCCTTGCGCCTCTGATGTCTAGTTGGAAAAATAGTCCCTTATATATTTCTTAAACACGAATTCCAAATGAAGATAAAAGATAAAATAAAAATTCCAAAATTTATTCCAAGTAATTAAAAGTTCATTGAAAGTTCATTCAAATAAAACGATTTGTAAATCAATCCATTTAATTCAGTTCATTTGTTCATGTGTTCAATTCATTTTAAATAGTCCAATCTCAACGTTCTTCCAATTTGTCTAATTACCAATCCAATCGTTTATTACAGTTTAAAAAATAAAAATAATTATAAAAATATAAGTATCAAAAAACACAATATGGTTTTAAAGTTTTAGAAAAAAGATTTTAAAAATACGAGATTGTTATACTGTCAAATTTAACAAAGACAAGTAGTTCCGGCCGTTTTTCTTCTTAGCGTATGGATATCACTTACAGTTAGTTTGCTTTGTTTATGTTTTGCCTTTCGATCTGGGATCTTCTCTTTTCAGGTTATAGACGTTGGAATACCAAAGGATTATCTTGAGGTGCTATCGGTCTTCTTTTTCTGCTGATCTGATTCTCCGTAGACTTCTTGATTCTATTTTTTAATTTCCTTCTTGTGGCAGCCGCTATGGCCACGCCCGGGCAGCTGCCTGGGCGCAGTTCTCCACGGACATAGCTGCGGGGCTTTCCCTACCCTCCGGGGCAGTGGTGATCCATCACGGGGGATCCGGGAGACCCCCTGTCCTGGGTTGACCCCTCCGGGTGTCAACGAAGCACAAATCGAGCCCTACGATCATGGAAAAAGGTGGTGCGAAGACGGAGCTGAGTCTTCGCACCCCCGATGCGGTCGAGCTCAAACCGGAAGTCGTGGTTGCTCACTTCTGACCTATAGTATCTCACAAGCGTATATAAAATTTCTCACAATAACAGAACAAAATAAAACAAAATAAGCTTCCATGCTATTTTCTATAATGCAGATTGTGTGTATAGACAACTAATAACACTGTAGCTTGCCTCTCCTCCAGCAAATTGACTCTGCAAATAAATTAATCCAGAAAAGAACCCCAGCAAAGGAAACAAGAGAAACTTTAAACCAAGAAATAAATATCATGTTCCCAGGTATGAAATTATCATTAATGAGAATATGAATAAAATTATTTTATTACAATTATTTTTAAAAGTGCTTCGTTGTTAGCTTACCCATAGATTCTGTAGTTTGACTACCAACAACACAGAGAAGCATTGGCTGATTACTTTCCGACCTCTGTGCTGAGGTAAGAGAAGACTTAGTTGTACCATTCACCTTTGCATCTTGAGGCTGAAATACCAGAAATTATAATTAAGTTTTATGAGTAGCAGCATAATCAATAGCACACCCATTACACAGATGTCCTGAGAAGTAGATTTGGAAAGGTTTCCAAAAGTGTTTGGAAACTTCAGATCATGCAGAATGCAGCTGCGAGAGCAGTCATGGGCTTCCCTAGGTATGCCCATGTTACACCAACACTCCGCAGTCTGCATTGGTTGCCGATCAATTTCCGGTCACAATTCAAAGTGTTGGTTATGACCTTTAAAGCCCTTCATGGCATCGGACCAGAATATCTCCGAGACCGCCTTCTGCCGCACGAATCCCAGTGACCGATTAGGTCCCACAGAGTGGGCCTTCTCCGGGTCCCGTCAACTAAACAATGTCGGTTGGTGGGCCCCAGGGGAAGAGCCTTCTCTGTGGCGGCCCCGACTCTCTGGAACCAGCTCCCCCCAGAGATTAGAACTGCCCCTACCCTCCTCGCCTTTCGCAAACTCCTTAAAACCCACCTTTGTCGTCAGGCATGGGGCAACTGAGATATCTCCCCCAGGCCTATACAATTTATGTATGGTATGCTTGTGTGTATGTCTGTTTAATAATGGGGTTTTTTAATATTTTAAATTGTAAATTATTAGATTTGTTATAAACTGTTTTTATTGTGTTGTGAGCCGCCCCGAGTCTACGGAAAGGGGCGGCATACAAATCTAATAAATAAATAAATACATAAATAATGAATAAATTACAGAGCATTTCAGTTTGCATATTTATATTCTGTACAATCCTACATTTTTATTTTGTGATACAATAAGTACAAGAAAATTAAATTTAAAAGCCGCATTATTTCCTATCAAATAAAAGAGAAAAGCATATGTCTTGCCTGTTCCAATAGCTGTCTTAGCCTATGTAGCTGTGATTCTAGCTGTTTGTTGTGATCCTCCAGGATCTGCATCCTGGCTTCTAGGCGGCCTTTGTGTTGACGAAGCAACTTGGCTTCTGCAATGAGTTCAGCATCTCGTGGACTCTGTGGTGAAATGGGCATCCTCTCAGGTGGGGATGGCAGTGGAGATAGTCCTTTGTGATCATGTTGCTGCTTCAACTGGTCATATTCTGCCTGCAGGTTTCTATTGAAAGAATAAAAATAAATACATTTACGAATATGCATGCTTTCCCATCTTATAGCTCAAAGTAACCTTTTAATTTCTACTAAATTAAGGGCTTTAGTCCATGAAAACACTTATCATCATCACTTTCTGCACCAGTTTTTTTTAAAAAAAATATTTCATTGCTATATTATTGATATATTTTCAGTGCAAATGTCACCAGATTTGCATGGATTTCTTCCATAGAGACATTAATTAATTAATTAGAGTTGAAAAGGACCTTGCAGGTCATCAAGTCCAACCCCCTGCTCAGGCAGGAAATCCTACAGCACCCCAGCCAAATGACAGTCCAATTTCCTCTTGAAAATGTCCAGAGTTGGGGAATTCACAATCTCCGCTGGCAGGGCATTCCATTGGTTGATCGCTATGACCGTCAGGAAGTTCTTCCTTATTTCTAGTTTGAATCTCTCCTTGGTCAACTTCCAACCGTTGTTCCTCGTCTGGCCCACTAGTGCCCTGGAAAAGAATGTAACCCCTCCTCTCTGTGGCAACCGCTCAAGTTCCAGCAATCTCTGTTCATAAATCTTGGTTTCTAGTCTCCTAATCATTTTGATTGCTCTTTTTGCACTTTCTCCAGAGTTTCTATGTCTCTTTTGAAGTGTGGCGACCAGAACTGCATGCACTACTCCAGATGTGGTCTGACCAGGGTGTTATAGAGTGGTATTAATACCTCCCTGGTCTTGAAGTGTATTCCCCTGTTAATGCAGCTTAGGATTGTGTTGGACATTTTAGCTGCTGCTGCACATTGCTGGCTCATGTTTAGTTGATTATCCACCAAGACTCCGAGATCCCTTTCACAGTCACTACTACTGCTAAGTGGGGTTACTCCCAGACTGTATGCGTGTCTAGGTTTTTTTTTTACCTAGGTGAAGGACTTTGCTCTTCTCGACGTTGAACATCATTTTGTTAATTTGGGCCCACAGCATTAATCTATTTAGGCCAGTGGTTCTCAACCTTGGGGTCGGCAATTTCACAGGGGTCACCTAAGACCATGGGAAAAGACAAATTTCCAATAATGTTAGCAACCAAAGGTTCTATTCTGGCATCTCGGAACATATTTTTACAATCCAACCAATCAGGTGTTTATAGGGGGGTGTCCCTCTGTCCTCTTGCCAATCAGCTTAAAGATCTGTTGGAAGAATTGGTGCTAAACTTATAGTTGGGGGTCACCACAAGATGAGGAACTGTATTAAGGGGTCGCGGCATTAGAAAGGTTGAGAACCACTGATTTAGGCCATTCTGTATTTTGAGCCTATCCTCTAGGGTGTTGGCTATCCCTGCCAGCTTGGTGTCATCTGAAAATTTGATTAGTTCCCCCTGTATTCTCTACGGAGTCTACGGAGAGGGGTGGCATACAAATCTAATAAATAGTAATAATAATAATAATAATATTGCTCATTGAAGAAAAACCCTGTGGTACCCCACTGACTACCTTCTTCCATGTGGATTTAGAGCTGTTGAGGACAACTCATTGGGTGCGGTTGGTCAGCCAACTGTTTATCCATCTGCAAGTGTTGTAGCCTACCTTGTTATTTTTCTAATTTGTGGATTAGGAGATTGTGATCCACTTTATCAAAAGCTTTACTGAAGTCCAAGCATATTAGGTCTACAGCATTGCGTTGGTCTACTGATTCGGTTATGGTGTTGAAATGAGATTGGTTTGGCATTGTTAGTACATTGATACTCACCTGTTTTGGGGTTGCCATGTAGTTGTCATGTAGTAAATTACCAATGGTAATTTGTGACTCTAAAGATGTAATATGTCTTTAAGACCTTTCACTGGGTTGGCCACAAGAGGGCGCCAGTACTGTTCCCTGTGGGGGGAGTTATCTTTGAGAGTAGCTGTGTGCGGTTTGTACTCTGGTGTTAATATTTGCATATATTTGTAAATAATACTTTGTTAAATACTAAGTCTGTGTCTTTTACTGGCTGGACCACATTCCTACACCACTGCTATAACTCTGCTGAGTTTATGTCTAAGGTTTCACACAGAGCTGCATCGAGACATACTAACATTGCTTATGGGACCAGTGGCAGAGGGCTGTAGTTTGTGATTTAACTTGGCCAGCATTGTATTACAGTTAGTATTGTTGTAACAGTATTATTAAGATGGCAACGTTCCAGTCCAGTAAGCTTTCTCTATTGCTCAGTTGGATGGAAGCAATTACAACACATGGTCTACTGCCTTGGATCCTGATGTGGAGGAGGATGCCAAGAAGAAAAGAGACTTTGATCAGGACAATGATAAGGCTCATAGCTTTATTGGCCTTACACTGGATGACATGCAACTAACTCACATTCGTGGTGAGAGTTCAGCTGCCAAGTGTTGGGACATTTTGCGAAGGATATATGTGTGGGACAGTGTTGAAGCACATATACAGATAACAAGGAAACTTTTTCGTACCCGCTTAACTCAGAATGGAGACATACTAGCTCATTTGACTATGATTAAGGAGATTTTGGTAGAGCTGCATGAAAAAGAGCTTATTTTCTCAGAGATTCATCAAGTGTACATTATTTTATCTTTGCTTGATGACAGTTACGACACCTATGTATCATCGTTAAAAGTGTTGACCAGAGATGAACTTACTTTGACTGAGGTTACTGGTCGTCTGCTTGAGGAAGCAAGTATGTGGAAAGACCGTTTGCTTTTTAAGAGATAAGCCTCAAGAAAAACCTCAACAAGACAAGCCGAGAAGGAACTTTGTATCTAGAAATGTTTCTGTAAAAAAATGCTATAACTGTAAAAGGCCAGGACATTTAGCAAAGTTTTGTCAACAGAAAGAAGTGTCTGGTGATTCTTTTGTTGCTACTAGGAATGTAAAACAAACCAGGAATGTGAAATATGGTCTGTGGGTTGTTGATAGTGGGTCGACACATTGTTTAATTAATGATAAGAAACGTTTTGAAAAGCTAAATGCCAGTAAGGAAAGTATCTGTTTAGCTAACAGTTGAAAAATTAATGCAGCTGGGGAGGGGAATGCAAACTATTTGTTTCTTAAAGAGACAATGTTTCTTAAAGAAACAATTCCTCAGGCGAAGTATAACTTGCTATCTGTCAATGTATTAACTAAGATGGGTTATACAGTATGGTTTAAGAATGACAATTGCATTATTGATAAAGAGGGGTATAAAATTGTTGCAGAGCTTAAAGATGTTTCATATGTAATTAATGTAGAGAAACAATCAAAAACATATGCCGTGTTTAGCAATGTAAAACCTCGTGATAATTGTATCCATTGTATCTCTGCATAGGAGAATGGGGCATTTGAATTTTCAATTGGTGAAAAAGACAATTGGGCTTGTTAATGGCATAAACCTTAAACCATGTTCTAGATTTGTAGATTGCAACATTTGCCATGAGTAGAAAAGCAAGGTTACCCCTGAAAACCATTATGAAGGTTTTAAAACTAAGGATATATTGGAGCTAGTGTTTATGGATGTGATAGGTCCAATGAGGAAACCTGTTCTTATGATGAACTTATGATGGTTCACGACATATTCTGAGCATTGTGGATCATTTTTTCCAGGTTTGGCTTTGTTAATGCGATGAAGACGAAGGCAGATACTCATAGGTTATTTTGTAACTGGCTAAGGTTTGTAGAGAGAAAGATGAATAAGAAGGCTGTTAGTGTGGTCACTAACAATGGTACAGAATTTACAAACAAGAGGTTTGTTGACTTGTTAAAGAATTGTGGTATAGAGCATAGGCTGTCTGCGCCTTATAGGCCACAATATAATGCATTTGTTGAAAGAAGAGGCCAAATGCTACAAGCCATGATGAGAACAATGATAAGAAATTCTGGATTATCGGTGTAGTTATGGGCTGAGGCATTGCTGTATGAAAATGTGGTCTTAAATAATGTTGTTGACTCAGCTACTGGAGAGATACAATTCATGAGGTGGTATGGTAGGAAGCCTGACTTGAGCTATCTTCATGTGTTTGGAGCACCAGCACGGGTGCATATTCCATCACAGGTAAGGAGAAAAGGTCAGCATAGAGCAAGGTTATTGTATTTTGTTGGCTATCACAATAACCACAGATATTTTAAGTTTTGGGATAAGAACACTGGTGCATGTTGCTATAGCGCAAGCACCAAGTTTCTGGAAAACCCTGGATGGAATAGGGTAGAACAGTGATGGCGAACCTTTTTTTCCTTGGGTGCCGAAAGAGCATGGGCGTGTGCTATCATGCATGCCTGAGTGCCCACGCCCATAAATCGATGCCTGGGGAAGGCGATAACAGCTTCCCCCCTGGAGGCCCTCTGGAGGCCGGAAATGACCTGTTTTCCAACTTCTGGTGGGCCCCGTAGGCTCGTGGTTCACCCTCCCCAGGCTCCAAAGGCTTCCCTCGAGCCGGGGGAAGACAAAAATGTCTCCCCCATTCCTCAGGTGGCTCTCTGGAAGACAAAAATGCTCTCACAGAACCTTTGTACGAGCCAAAAATAAGCTGGCTGGCATACACATGCACGTTGGAACTCAGCTAGGGCAATGGCTCATGTGCCAGAAGATATGGCGCTGTGTGCCACCTGTGGCACCCATGTCATAGGTTCGTCATCACTGGTGTAGAACATCTTGAAGGGACAAGTAAGGAAGTTGTGATTCCATTATTTAAGGAGAAGAAGGATAGCTGTCAGAGACTGTGTAGCAGTGTGAGTAGTGAATCAGAAGTTTCAGGTGATGAGGAGTTGTCAAATGAGGAAACTCCAGGTACTAGTGAGAGTGCTCCAGTAGTAGATGTAAAGAGTGAAGTGAAGGAAGAGGCAATGCCGAGTGTTAGCAATGTAGTTGTTCCAGAAGAGGTACTCGGATTAGGAGGGAACCTTATAGGTATCAAGCTAATGTAGCTTGTAAAGCAGTTGTGGAACCATCATATTATGGTGAAATTAAGATGTATTCAGTTAGAGAGAAGAAGCATTGGCATGATGCTATGAAAAAAGAATTGGCTGCAATGAAAGAGTTGGGTGTTTATGAGGAAGTTCAGTTGCCCCCTGGAAAGCATTTAGTAGGATCTCGCTGGGTCTATAAGATTAAGACTGGATCCGATGGTGCTATAAAGTACAAGGCTAGATTGGTAGCACAGGGTTTCTCCCAGATGGAGGGTGACTATAATGAAGTACAGTGATACCTCGTCTTACAAATGCCTCATCATACAAACTTTTCGAGATACAAACCCAGGGTTTAAGGTTTTTTTGCCTCTTCTTACAAACTATTTTCATCTTACAAACCCACTGCTGCTGCTGGGATGCCCCACCTCCGGACTTCCGTTGCCCGCTAAGCACCCGTTTTGGCACTGCTGGGTTTACCCTGAGGATCCCCTCCATGGGAAACCCCACCTCCGGACTTCTGTTTTTGCGATGCTTCAGGGGAATCCCAGCATCGCAAAAACAGGCGCTTCGCTGGCAATGGAAGTCCGGAGGTGGGGGTTTCCCAACGAGGGGAGCCTCAGTGAAATTGCAGCATCACAGAAACACAGAGGTCCGGAGGTGGGGTTTCGAGGACTTGCATGTTTTTGCGATGCTGCAATTTCGCTGAGGCTCCCCTCGCTGGGAAATCCCACCTCCAGACTTCTGTTCCCAGCAAAACGCTCATTTTTGCGATGCTGGGATTCCCCTGCAGTATCGCAAAAACACAGAAGTCCGGAGGTGGGGTTTCCTATGGAGGAGAGCCTCAGGGGAATCCCAACAGAGCAAAAACGGTTGCTTCGGCTGGCAAAAGGGGTGAATTTTGTGCTTGCACGCATTAATCGCTTTTCCATTGATTCCTATGGGAAACATTGTTTCGTCTTACAAACTTTTCACCTTAAGAACCTCATCCTGGAACCAATTAAGTTTGTAAGACAAGGTATCACTGTATTTGTGTCAACCTTCGCTATGCTGCTGCTATCCTTCGCTTGGTTGTCATAGAGTACGGGGTGGGTTAGAGAAGAGGGGGGGGGTTGGGAAGAGCGCAGGAGGAGAGTTAAGTTTCGTTTTCCTAGGTACCAGGAGGAGACCGTTAGAGGGAAAATTCCTGAAGAGTGACGTGTGGGGCAACTTGTGCCATCTGATGATTATGGACAATGAGGATTGGGCAAAATCCCAAAAGGGGTGGAAAAGGGGTTTTGATATATGCTTGTATTGCGCCATTTTCTCAGACTTTGCTTTTCTTTTGATGCTACAAGTTCTGATTTTGATAAATTCACTTTTGAGCCTTTATAAAAGTACTCTGAGTTTTATTTGTCTGAATTTTGACTGGCAGCTTGACAATTTGCTCCAAGTTTGAGGGCTGCAACTCTGAGGACAGCATTGGTTTGGGCTGCGAAGCACAAGTGTTGTGTCCACCACTTTGACATGGAAACTGTGTATTTGCATGCGCCATTGCAACATAGGATATTTATGAAGGATTCCACCTGGTATTACGCACAACAAAGGTAGATGTTGGAAGTTAAGGAAAAGCTTGTATGGATTGAAGCAATCAGGATTCGAGTGGAATTTATTGATTGTCAAAGAGTTGCAGAACGTGGGTTTTCATGCAAGTAAGGCTGATCCCTGTATGTTTGTTAGAGAGAGGAAAGATTCCAAAGAGATATTGTTGCTTTTCACAGATGACATAGCAATTATTGCTTGGTCTGTAGAGTCTGTGAACAAGATAGCGAACGACTTAGAAAAGAAGTTTAGAATACAGAATCTGGGTGAGATTAGTCAATATTTGGGTACTGATATTGTGAAGACTAAGAAAGGCTATAGATTGTCGCAAGCTGGTAAGATTACCAGTCTATTAAAGAAGTACAATATGGGAAATTGTAAGATTTCTAGAACTCTGCTGGAGAGTTGCTTCATGCATGGCAATAAGGATGGAAAGGCTGTTGATAAGGGACTGTATATAGAAAGCTTGTCATATTTGGGGAATTGGTCACAGCCGGATATAGCGTATAGCGTTAATCAGTTGGCACGATACAATAAGGAGCCGACTGAGTATCATTGGAAGGCGACAAATAGGATATTGCGGTATTTAAAAGGTACCATGCATCATGGTTTATATTTGAAACCTGATGATAGTTTGAAATTGAAGAGATATGTGGATGCCAGTTTTGCCTCTGATAATGTGACCAGGAACTCTACGACTGGTTTAGCTATTCTATTTGGTGGAGCCTTGGTAGGATGAAAGTCAATGAGACAGCAACACTGTCTGTCTATGATGGAGGCTGAATTTGCTAGTCTGTAACAGTTATGTACAGATTTAGTGATATATCGGCAGTTGCTGCTTGACTTAGGTATAGAGTGCCATAAGCCTATTATGGTATATGAAGACAATCAGTCAGCTATAAGTATGGCAAAAGGGAAATCTGTCAAGACAAGATTGAAACACACAGACTTAAAGTACCTGAATGCAAGAGAGTATGTAAAAGATGGGACGATCAAGCTTGAATACTATGAGAGTACAGATAATGTAGATGACAATTTCACCAAGGCACAAGGAGCTAAACTACATGTTGAGAATTGTACTAGGTACAATGTGAAACAGTAAATGTGAAACTGTATTAAATGGAAACTACTGTATATTGTCAACCCCAGGTAGTACATTGGTACTCACCTGTTTTGGGGTTGCCATGTAGTAAACTACCAATGGTAGTTTGTGACTGTAAAGATGTAATATATCTTTAAGATCTTTGACTGGTTTGGCCATAAGAGGGCGCCAGTACTGTTCCCTGTGGGGGGAGTTATCTTTGAAAGTAGCTGTGTGCAGTTTGTACTCTGTTGTTGATATTTGTATATATTTGTAAATAATACTTTGTTAAATACTAAGTCTGTGTCTTTTACTGCCTCGACCACATTCCTACACCACTGCTATAACCCTGCTGAGTATATGTCTAAGGTTTCACACAGAATTGCACCGAGACATACTAACAGGCATGATTTGTTTCGGTCAAACCATGTTAGCTGTTAGTTATTATCTTGTTTGTTTTTAGGTAGTGGCAAAGCTGTTTTTTGATTATTTTCTCAAGTATTTTTCCAGGTCAGACTGATTGGTCTGTAGTTGCCTGGGTCAGTTTTTTTACCTTTTTTGTGGATGGGGACTACATCAGCTCATTTCCAGTCTTCCAGTAGATCTCCTGTGGTCCAGGATTTTTGGTAGATGAGAAGTGGTTCCACGATGGTGTCTGCCACTTCTTTTAGGACTGGGGTGTAGTCAATCTGGTCCTGGCAATTTGTACTCGTTGAGTTCCCACAAGTGGTCCCTTATTGTGTTTTTATTTATGTTGAGTCCTGTTCCAGGGCTGTTTATTGCAGTTGAATTGCAGGTTGGTGGTTCCTTTTTTGGTGAAGACTGATGCAAAATAGGTGTTGAGTAGCTGGGCTTTATCTCTGTTGTCTGTGATTTCTGTACCGTCTTCATGTTTTAGTGTGGTGACTGTTTCTTTGATTTTCTTCTTGTTGTTTATGTGCTGGAAGAAGCTTTTTTTTTTTGTCACTGATTTTCATTGCAAGGTATTGTTCATGTTGGGCCTTAGCTGTTCTTATTTTTTGTTTGCAGAATCTTGCTGTTTGTTGAAATTCTGTCTTGGTTATGTGTCCCTTTTTCCATTTTTTGTATTTGGCTTTTTTCCTTTCAGGGTGTCTATGAGGTCTTTGTTTAGCCCTGCTGGTGTCTTTTTAGTTTTCCTGTTTTTCTTTTTCGTAGGGAATGGAAGGAGTGAGAGGGAGATTTATTTTTTTTTGCAAAAGCAAAACTGATATCCTTTAGAAGCAATTACAAATGCCTTCAATGAGAATTAAAAAAATACAATATCCAATTAGAAAAAGCCATACTTTTCTCTCCTTCTTTCTTCCCCGCTCCTTCCCCATGGTGGAAATCCAATCCAGTCAGTTTTAAAGTCACGCCGCATTTTGGAGTTGGAGGGAGGAGGGAAATTAGCCGGCTGGGCTTTTCTCTCTTTCTCTAGAGGGTGTAAATCCAATCCAGTCAGTTTTAAAGTCACGCCGCATTTTGGAGTTGGAGGGAGGGGGAAAATTAGTCAGCTGGGCTTTTCTCTCTTTCTCTAGAGGGTGGAAATCCAATCCAGTCAGTTTTAAAGTCACGCTGCATTTTGCAGTCGGGACAAATGATCAAGGTCTGGTAACCTTATTCTAATTGCCAATTCCAGCGTAGAGGTCAGACTTCCGCGCTGGAATTGGAAACTCGTGGGCAGACATCTCAAATTTCCTGCGCTATAGCGCACAACTCACTTTAGAGGAAACACTGGTTGGAACTACAGCACATTCTTTGTGCAGAGTCATAGATCCACTGTACAAGGTGAAGCTAGCATTCCTTTCCCCTGATTGGTACATGTGATGCACTTGTGGGGATGGGAATGAACTTCAACCTAAAAATAAATCACGGAAGTGAAATTCAGTGCTGACATTATCACAGCAGAATCCAGACATGGCTCTGATAATAAATGGAACTTTCTGTGTTTACACAGCAGTGGAATTGAATTTATTTTTTCAGATGCTAGCTGGTTCACTGACATTACCCTTTAGAACTTCCTTCCAGGAGATTTTTTTCTGAGCTTGTTGAAGTCTGCTTTTCTGAAGTCTGGGACTATAGTGGTGTTGGGTTCAGCAATTTGTGATTGTATTATATTGAATTTGAGGATGGCGTGATCAGTCTCACCCAATGTCCCTTCTACTTTGATTCCCTCTATCATTTCTTCCCTGTTTGTTAGTATTAGGTCTAGTATTGCAGTCCCTCTAGTTCCTGTTTCCACTTTTTGGGCTAGAAAGTTATCTGCAAGACTGGTGAGAAATCTACTAGACTTTCTGCTTGGTGCTGAGTTGGTTTACCAGTTGATGTCGGAGTAGTTAAAGTCCCCCATTATTGTTGTGTTGTGCTTATTGCATATTTCTGCCATTTGGCTTGTAAAGAGGTTGTCCATTGTATCAGTTTGGTTTGGTGGCCTGTAGTATACTCCTATTGTTGTGCTGCACTTTTGTGTTAACCCATATGCTTTCTAGGGGGTTATCTTCTATGGTTGGATATAGTTCATTGACAGTAAAGTGGTCTTTTATGTATAGTGCAACCCTACCACCTTTCTTGTTTGACCTGTTTTTCTTGAAGACTGGTGAACCCTATTATTTTTGGGATCTTGCTGGAGAGTTCTTTCTAATCGTTTAATCTTGTTTAAAATACTATTATATTCCTCTTTCTCCCCTTTATTTCTCTTTGCTGTGTAAGATACTGTTAACTCTCTGATGAATGCCTTAAATGTATCCCACAAACCTTCTGTCATTGTTGGTTGTTTTTTATTTTCACTTATTTATCTATTTATTTTCACTTGGATCGTATGTTGGGATGGCGCCAACAAAGGCTGCCTCGGTGAAATGCTCTCATTTTCTACTATTCTCTGCGATTCTCAACGGATTTCCTACTCAAGAGACCATTTACTAAGAATTAAGGAACATTTCATTAAGGAGCAGCTATCTGCAACTTCACCCCCACCTGTCTTTACAAACACGGAGGAGATTTTAGCACAGGATGAAGTCATTTCCCAGCAATAATGGATCACCAAAAACAAGCGCAGATGGCAGAGACAAAGAGGTAAAAGGGCAGGAATTTTAAATAGACTAAGGACAAGGGAATTAAAAAAAACCCGCTCCCTTCCATCTTTCTTACCAATTTACGTTCACTTGCCAACAAGATGGATGAAATACTGCTTTTAAATACAGTGATACCTCGTCTTACGAACCCCTCTTCATATGAACTTTTCGTGAAATGAACCCAGTGTTTAAGATTTTTTTGCCTCTTCTTCCAAACTATTTTCACTTTACGAACCCGAGCCACCGCCGCTGGGATGTCCCGAAGCGCTGGGATTTCCCTGGGAATCCCCGCCTCCAAACTTCCGTTGCCAGCCCCGTTCTTGCACTGCTGAGATTCCCTTCATTTTTGCCAGCGCTGCTTTGAATCCCAGCGACAAACTCCCCCCTTCCAAATTGCATGGGGAAAATGAGCAGAGGGAGGTGGACAAAAACAGGAGGCAAAACTCATGGAGCTCAAGAGAGGAGAAAGGTGTGGGGGAGATGAGCAGAGGGGGGGGGACAAAAACGGGAGGGAAAGATTCATGGAGCTCAAAAGAGGAGAAAGTTGTGGGGGAGATGAGCAGAGTGGGCTGGACAAAAATGGGAGGGAAAAACTCATGGAGCTCAAGAGAGGAGAAAGTTGTGGGGGAGATGAGCAGAGGGGGGGACAAAAATGGGAGGCAAAACTCATGGAGCTCAAGAGAGGAGAAAGGTGTGGGGGAGATGAGCAGAGGGGGGGACAAAAACGGGAGGGAAAGATTCATGGAGCTCAAGAGAGGAGAAAGTTGTGGGGGAGATGAGCAGAGTGGGATGGACAAAAACAGGAGGGAAAGTCTCATGGAACTCAAGAGAGGAGAAAGGTGTGGGGGAGATGTGCAGAGGGGGGGACAAAAATGGGAGGGAAAGACTCACGGAGCTCAAGAGAGGAGAAAGGTGTGGGAGAGATGAGCGGGGGGACAAAAACGGGAGGCAAAGACACATGGAGCTCAAGAGAGGAGAAAGGTTTTGGGGAGATGAGCAGAGTGGGGGGGACAAAAACGGGAGGCAAAGACACATGGAGCTCAAAAGTGGCTTTTTTCACAGTTACATCATGCCAAAGAGGAAGCCTACAGAAAAGGTGACAGAATACTGTACAATCAGACCAGAAATATTTTAACAAGGGAGATCAGAGAAGCAAAAAGGAACTACTATGAAAAACTAAAGAATCAATTCTCAACAAATGAACCAGCAAACATGTGAAAAACTCTCAAAAACATCACCGGTTACAGCAAACCACCTTCCCAAGCTGAAGGAGATCAGCAATTGGCAGATGACCTGAATGTGTTGTACTGCAGGTTTGAAAAGAAACCACAACCACTTATCTGTATGACATCCATCCCAGACACACCAACAACAGCCAAATCTTCTACAACTGAACCCATCCCGTTGGGTTTACAACACCTAATGATCACAATAAAGGAAGTGAAAGATCTATTTCACAGACAGAAGCCTGGAAAAGCACCAGGCCCATACAAGATAACTCCTGCTTGCTTAAAAGTCTGTGCTGACCAATTGGCCCCCATCTTCACCCAAATCTTCAACAAATCACTAAAGTTGTGCTATGTTTCTTCCTGCTTCAAATGCTCTACTATCATCCCAGTTGCTCTAACATCTGTAGTTATGAAAACCTTTGAAAGGCTAGTGATGTTCCACTTGAAAACTATCACGATTTTTTTTTGTATCAGTTAGACTTCTATGACTAGCGGAGCAATGGTAGCTCCTTTAAATGTTAAATGTTGTCTATCTTGTCTGTTTAAAGAAAAACAATAAAATATTTTTTTTAAAAAAACCATCACGGATCCACTGTTAGACCCTCTGTAATTTGCATACCGAGCAAATAGATTGACAGATGATGCTGTTAATATGGCTCTACACAACATCCTTCGACATCTTGAATCCCCAATGACCTATGCTAGGGCCCTCTTTGTAGACTTCAGTTCAGCATTCAATATCATCATACAGGACATTCTCTTAACCAAACTAAATCAGCTAGCAGTACCTGAACACACTTGTAAGTGGATCACAAGCTTTCTAACAGACAGGAAGCAGCAGATGAAGCTAGGAAAAATCACATCAGATACATGTACAATTAGCACAGGTGCCCCCCAAGGCTGTGTACTCTCACCACTTCTCTGACTGCATCTCAAATGATCCATCTTTTAAACTACTGAGGTTTACAAACGATACAACAGTGATCGGACTCATTCGAGACAATTATGAATCTGCATACAGACAGGAGGTTGAACAACTATTCTTGTGATGTGACCAGAACAATCTAGAACTGGACACACTGAAAACTGTAGAAATGATGGTAGACTTTAGGAGAAACCCTTCCACCCCTCACAATACTAGACAACACAGTATCAACAGTAGAGACCTTCAAATTTCTAGGTTCTATCATATCTCAAGACCTAAAATGATCACCTAACATCAAAAACATAATCAAAAAAGCACAACAAAGAATGTTCTTTCTGCGCCAGCTCAGGAAGCTCAAACTGCCCAAGGAGCTGCTGATACAGTTCTACAGAAGAATCATTGAGTCTGTCATCCGCACCTCTATAACTGTCTGGTTTGGTGCTGCAACCCAACAGGAGCGACACAGACTTCAGAGGATAATCAGAACTACAGAAAAAACAATTGCTGCCAACCTGCCTTCCATTGAGGACCAATATACTGCACGAGTCAAAAAGAGGGTGGGCAAAATATTTACTGACCCCTCGCATCCTGGACACAAACTGTTTCAACTCCTACCCTCAAAACATTGCTACAGAGCATTGCACACCAAGACAACTAGACAAAAGAACAGTTTTTTCCCAAATGCCATCACTCCACTAAACAAATAATTCCCTCAACACTGTCAGACTTTTTACTAAATCTGCACTTCTATTTCTACTAGTTTTTCTCATCATTCCTATCATCCTTTTCCTCCCACTTAGGACTGTATGACTGTAACTTCCTGCTTGTATCCTAAGATTTTTATTAATTTGATTGTTTCTTCATTGCTTATTTGACCCCTATGACAATCATTAAGTGTTGTACCACATGATTCTTGACAAATGTACCTTTTTCTTTTATGTACTCTGAGAGCCTATGCACCAAGGCAAATTCCTTGTGTGTCCAATCACACTTGGCCAATAAAATTCTATTATATTCTATTTTTAGAAATAATTCGGTTTCTTTGATAATCATATTAATATAGTTTTCATCTTGAAATAACTTTGTATTAAAAGTCCACCTCCTAAATTATTTCCTTTCTCCCTGCCATATTATCATGAGTGGATTATGGTCTGCCCACGTATTTTGGTTCTATTTTGACTGATTTAATTTTTTAATGCATTTCTTTATTTATCCAGACCATATCTATTCTTGAGAATGAGTTATGGAGTGAAATGTAAATTGTTTTTGTTTGGGATATTGTAATCTCCAGATATCTGTTAAATCTAGTCCCTCTACCATGTTATTCAATATATCTAGTAGAGTTGGTTGTTTTAGTTTGCTTTTCCACCCTCCCTATAATCTATTTTTGGGTCTATTATTCCATTGTAATCTCCAATTATACAAATATTTTTTCAGTTTATGAGAAGTAAAGTTTCCTGCATTTTTTTTAATAAAATTGCTTTTGTTTTTAGTTTGGAGCATAGATGTTCACTAGTGTTATTTTCTCCCCAGTGATTTCTACTTCAATTATTATATATCTATCTTTAGGATCTATACAGATTTCTTTCAGTTTTACTTCCTTCTTGGCATAGGTGGCCACCCCGCTTTTCTTTCTTTCATTTAATGCCACATATAATATAATTTCCACCTAATGTTTTTCCCTTTCTTTGTCTCTATTTGCTCGCCGCCGCTGCTCTTTGTGATCTGGTTTTGTTTCCTTCTTCTTTTTCCTTGTCTCTGTCTTCTGTGCCTTTTTTGTCTTCTTTCTTCTCTTTATTTGCCCTTTCTGGTACTAGTTCTTTTTCTTTACTAGATTCAAATCTTTTCCCGCTTTCGAGTTCTACCTCTAGACCCACCAACTTACTCATAAATTTCACTCTTCTTCCCTCCAGGTTTATCACCATTCCATCCAGTACGATCCATCTAGATGTAATATCCTTTTTATTTAGCACTGAAGCTACAGATCTATACTCTCTCCTCAGTTATGGGACCCTTCTTGGAATTTGTTTTTAAATATTCAACTTTCTGCCTTTGTACGTTAACTTGCCATCTCTGGAGGGGGGCAGTAGTGGCTATTATAGCCAGGGAGAACCTTTGCCTACGTAGACTCGTTCCTCCAGAGATTGTGGGCTGTGAGTCCCTCTTGGTGAAGTTGGACTTAGAGGTTCAGGTGTGCTTGTTTCTTACGTACCTGCCTCCCGGCTGTGTGTCAAAAGCCCTGCCTGCCCTGCTCGAAGAGGTAGCCGGGTTGGCGGTGGGGTTCCCCCAGAATTATTGTCTTGGGGGACTTTAACCTGCCATCACTCGGCGAAACCTCTGGACTGGCACAGGAATTCATGGCCACCATGACAGCCATGGACCTGACTCAAGTAATACATACCCGACGTGGTATTCCTCTCTGAGCAATTGAGTAATGGTCTGAGACTAAGGGGCTTAGAAGCATTGCCTTTGTCATGGTCAGACCATTTTCTACTACGGCTTGACTTCCTGGCTTCAATGCTTCCCCGCAGGGAGGCGGAACTGATTAAGTTGTTCCACCCCAGATGCCTGATGGACCCAGAGGGCTTTCAGAAGGCGCTTGGGGGTATTCCAGATGCACTCATCCACAGTTCAGTGGAGTCTTTTGCTGAGGCCTGGGACAAGGCTGCAGTGGAGGCTCTTGACCCGATTGCGCCGTTGCGACATCTCCGCGGTACTAGACCCAGTAGAGCTCCTTGATTCAACGAGGAGCTACGGGAGTTAAAACGCCAGAAGAGACATCTAGAGAAGCGATGGAGGAAGAGTAAGTCCGAATCCGATCGAACACTTATAAGAGCTTTTATTAAGAATTACAAAGTGGCGCTCAAGGCAGCACGATGTGCGTATCATGCTGCCTTGATTGCATCAGTGGAATCCTGCCTGGCCACTCTGTTTAGGGTGACCCACTATCTTCTTAACCAGGCGGGAGTTGGGGAGCCCTTACAGAGTAGTACCAAGGATTTTAACACGTTTTTCGCTGATAAAATCGCTCGGATCAGGGCGGACTTCGACTCCAATTGGATAACAGTCAGTCGAGATGACTGGAGCCCGTACTTGTCCACCTGTGTGGGAAGAGTTTGATCTGGTGACATCTGATGAAGTGGACAAGGCCATTGGAGCTGTGAGTTCCGCCACCTGCTTACAGGATCTGTGTCCCTCCTGGCTGGTCTCTGCCAGTAGGGAGGTGACACGGAGCTGGGTCCAGGAGATTGTCAATGCTTTTTGGGGAGGGGGTCCTTTCCGGATCCCTACAAAGAGGCACTTAGGTGCCTCCTCCTCAAATAGCCTTCTCTGGACCCACCCATTCTTAACAACTATCGGCCAGGCTCCAACCTTCCCTTTATGGGGAAGGTTGTTAAGAAGGTGGTGGTGCTCCAACTCCAATGGTCTTGGAAAAAGTCGATTATCTAGGCCCTCAACAGTCAGGATTCAGGCCCGGCTACAGCACGGAAACTGCTTTGGTCGTGTTGATGGATGATCTCTGGCGGGCCCGGGACAGGGGTTTATCCTCTGTCCTGGTGCTTCTTGACCTCTCAGCGGCTTTCGATACCATCGACCATGGTATCCCTCTGCGCCGGCTGGAGGGGTTGGGAGTGGAAGGCACTGTTCTTCAGTGGTTCTCCTCCTACCTCTCCGGTTGGTCGCAGTCGGTGTTAGTGGGAGGTCAGAGGTCGACCTCAAGGTTACTCCCTTGCGGGGTGCCTCAGGGGTCGGCCCTCTCCCCCCTGCTATTCAATATCTACATGAAACCACTGGGTGAGATCATCCAGAGGCATGGGGTGAGGTATCATCAGTACGCAGATGATACCCAGGTGTACATCTCCACCCCATGTCCAGTCAACGAAGCAGTGGAAGTGATGTGCCGGTGCCTGGAGGCTGTTGGGGTCTGGATGGGTGTCAACTGACTCAAACTCAACCCGGATAAGATGGAATGGCTGTGGGTTCTGTCTCCCAAGGACAATTCCATCTGTCCACCCATAACCCTGGGGTGGGGAAATTATTGACCCCCTCAGAGAGGGTACTCAACTTGGGCGTCCTCCTCGATCCAAAGCTCACATTAGAGAACCATCTTTCAGCTGTGGCGAGGGTGACGTTTGCCTGGTGCACCAGTTGCGGCCCTATCTGGATTGGGATTCACTGCTCACAGTCACTCATGCCCTCATCACCTCAAGATTCGACTACTGTAATGCTCTCTACATGGGGCTACCTTTGAAAAGTGTTCGGAAACTTCAGATCGTGCAGAATGCAACTGTGAGAGCAATCATGGGCTTCCCAAAGTATGCCCATGTTACACCAACACTCCGCAGTCTGCATTGGTTGCCGATCAATTTCCGGTCACAATTTAGTGTTGGTTATGACTTATAAAGCCCTTCATGGCATTGGACCAGAATATCTCCGGGACCGCCTTCTGTCGCACAAATCCCAGCGACCGATTAGGTCCCACAGAGTTGGCCTTCTCCGGGTCCCATCGACTAAACAATGTCGTTTGGCGGGACCCAGGGGAAGAGCCTTCTCTGTGGCGGCCCCGACCCTCTGGAACCAGCTCCCCTCCTGAGATTAGAACTGTCCCCACCCTCCTTGCCTTTGGTAAACTCCTTAAAACCCACCTCTGCCGTCAGGCATGGGGGAACTGAGATAACTTCCCCAGGCCTATATTGTTTATATATGGTATGTTGTGTGTATGTTTTTTAAATTATGGGTTTTTAGTTTTAATTATTAGATTTGTATTGTATATTGTTTTTCTATTACTGCTGTGAGCCGCCCCGAGTCTACGGAGAGGGGCGGCATACAAATTTAATAAACAATTAATAATAATAATAATAATAATAATAATAATAATAATAATGATGTTGTTCCGTCTAAGGTGCACGGCTGCAAAAACAACCCACCGCGCAGCCTTTTCCAAGGCCGCACAACGGAACTGGGTGCTGGAGTTGGGGGCCGGGAGTGACGAAAGTGCGAAGGCCGGCAAACGTTTTTCTTATTTTGAATGTCGCACGTGCAAATGCTCCCCATCACCCTGCCAGCCCGCCGGGGGAGCGGGGAGACCACAACCAAGAGGCTTGGCACCGGCCCATCCATAGTGGGTGGGGGTGGGGTGGCTGTAGCTCCCTTTCTTTCTCCCACCACCTATGCCTACCGCCGGCGGCCATTACCGCGGGTTCCTTGGGTGGGAACTTCCACTTCCCTTTGGGCAGCCCAGCCAGGCAGCCGTAGAAAGTTCAGAGATTATTGGTGCCGCCTGTGCCTACACTCAGAGAGCCAACATGGTTGAGGAGAGCAAGAGGAAAAGGCACGGCGACCACGGTGGCAGCTCCCACATGAGGAACCCGTGGCGATGGCCGCCGGCTTGGCGGGAGGCACTGGTGGTAGACATAGGCGGTGGGAGAAGGAAAGGGAGCTGTGGCCGTCCCTGCCCCCACCCATCACGGATCTGCCAGTGCTCCTCCTTGCCGCCTCAGAGTCCCTCTTTTTTTTTAAAGCCTTAAAGTTTTGGATTTTTTCCCCCTCATCTCACCTTCTTCCTTCAGCAGCGACTGTCCTCCTCCTCTTCTTCCTCCTCCTCCTCCCACCCAAATTCCGAGCTTTTATTTCTTTCATAATGGGATTGCACGCATTATTTGCTTTTACATTGATTCCTATGGGAAAAATTGCTTCTACTTAAGAACGTTTCTACTTAAGAACCTGGTCACGGCACAAATTAAGTTCTTAAGTAAAGGTACCACTTTATATAGATAATTGTTAAGTAGTTCATACATCTGTTAAAGCTATTACAATGTTCTTTCATGGATTTTACCTTATAATATCAACCAAAATAATTTATACAATTTTTATATAGTTCCTAGGATAACCCTCAAAAATCTTCTGTGGTTTTGTAGATCTGTGGTTTCTGTTTTTTTTATATAAGTCCATCCAGGTTTGCTGGTTGTATTAATTAATCAACTTTTATATTAATGCTTGGAATTAATTTAAGCTGCAGATAGGACTCAGTAGACTTCTGTAGTTCTTGTAAGTTTATAGACTTTGCTTTGTTTCTATAGATCTGTCTGTCCCAGGTTGCTAGAACATATTGATCAAAGTCACAGGTCTCTGATCAAATATTCTTAGTTAGTTGATTTATGGTGAATTTATTAGAGTTAATAGAATTTCATTAGGTTTATTGAAAGAGTGAGAAGTTGAGATGAAGCGTCTCACAGTAGTCCTGTTTCTGAACTCTGGGCTCCTTCCGAGAGTTCTGTACTTTTTGCTGTTGAATCTCTCTCTAGTCGCTAGTACAGTGGTACCTCAGTTTTCGAACACTTCTCAGTTCGAACAAATCGGTATTCGACCAGGAAATTCGAGAAACTTTTGCCCTGAAATCTGAACAAACATTTGGAACTCAAACACTCGAGAGAGCTGAAGCCAGAAAGCTACACAGAAAGAGAGAGAGAGCTGGGGACAGGAGTGGGCGAATGAGAGAGCTGAAGCCGGAGGCCGGCAAGCTACAGAGAGATAGAGAGCCGGGGACAGGAATGGGCGAGCGAGTGAGCTAAAGACGGAAGACGGCAAGCTACAGAGAGAGAGAACCGGGGACAGGAGCGGGCAAGCAAGAGAGCTGAAGCCAGAAGCCAGCAAGCTACAGAGAGAGAGAGAGAGAGCCAGGGATAGAAGCAGGCAAGCTAGAGGAGGGGAATTTATCTTAAATTGTTTAGGTTCTTGACCAAATAGGTTCTTGGCCACACTTCCAGAACGAATTGTGGTTGAGAACCAAGGTACCACTGTATGTCATTTTCAGTTTATTTTCTCATCTACCATTCTCTGAATACTGCTGGAAATCAACCAGGCAACAATTTTTTTAGAAAAGGAAATCAGGCTATGTTTTTATACAATTTTGCCTGCGCTCCGCTCGTACCTCACCTTTGATTTCAGATTCTGTCTCCCGTTTGTCTCTCTTGGCTCTGATCTTGTGCTGTCACCAGTATAATCATTCCCCTCAATCCGTCTCTTGGATCCTCAGTGTTTGGTTTAAATTTAAATTTCTCAGCAACCCCCACAAAGTCCACAGACTCAGACAGAGCTGTAAATCCATATCAATTCAGCAATTGTTCCATCCCAGCTCCAAGTCAGCTGCCAAGTTCTCCCTTTTGCTTCTAGATCTCTGTGCTTCTGTTTCTCTGCCAACCCATTCTCTCTGCTCCACTCAGCTCGTTCCACTTTGCAGCTGCCTGTCAAATCTCCAGTGTCAGGTGAAATCAGGCCAAATCGTACCAAATCCAACTTGATCAGACTGGATCAGTTTTTAAGTTGCAAATGACAAGACTATATTAATATGACAAAACAGTTCCAAAGTTTGTAGGGATATATATCAACCCAAATTAGGAGTTAAAATGATTCTTTAAATAGATGTCGATCTCAGCAAGAAACAGTCCTCTTCTCATCCTCGCTATCATTGCCTTAGTTATTCGTGAGTTCTTTTCTCCTTGATCCCCTTCTTATTTGAAGTATATGATTGTTGTTATAAAAGTCTGTCCACATTGTGTAGTGTAAACTTACTATTATTGGGGATGATCTGTTCGTATCACTTGCTTCCTTCTTGTGTGGCTTCAGGCCCACCATACTGAAATCAGCAGAAATGGGCACTTTTGCTCCCTGATAGGGAGGGTTCCCTTTGCACCAGCTGGTGAATGCCTCCTACCCAGTGTTCCCTCTAATTTTTTTTTTTGGGGGGGGACGGAAAAGCAGTGTCTGAGCAGCAGTCCCTTTGGGACTGGGCGGCACAGAAATAATAAATAAATAAATAAATAAATAAATAAATAAATAAACAAACAAACAAAAAACGCACCCTGTTTTGCTTCAGAGAATTTCAAAATAAAATACTGTACTGTGTGTCTATAACAGTGAGCTCATAATAGGGCAATTCTATCAATATCAAAATGCCACTTAAATAGTTGAGCTAGTTTCAAACTAGATTTTGATTTTATTTCTCTCTTCCTTACTCCCATTCTTTTTCTTTCTCTTTTCCTTCCTCTCTTTTTTCTATCTGTTTCTCTCTCTTCCTCTCTTCCTCTCTCTCTCCTTCCCTCTCACTCTTTCCCTCTCGGCTTCTGGGCAGGTTTGGAAAACTCTGAGTTGATGATGATTTTTAAGTGAGCGATTGCTCACTGCTCAGCTTAGAGGGAACTATGCTCCTACCAACTGATGCCTGGTTAATTCCTCTTCATCCACACCATCTTCCAAACAATCTATGTCTCAAAAGATCTCTAGGATCAAAAGAAAAAGCAGACTCCAGAGGAAGAGATCTCCTCCTTACAGCTGCTACATCCCATGTCGTCACCGGAAGTCAAGATTTCAAATTTTATATTTTGGGGAAAGAATAATGGAATTACATCATCTGGGCATTTAACATGACAAATTAAATTCATAAGTAGAAAAGAAACATCTGGTAAATTACATATAAGCTAACTTCTTTTCTAGCTGTTTTGCTTTCTGCTTTAAAAATTATTTAATATGTCAATGCATGGAAGTGATATTGTAGTAAGCTTACCTATTTTCTTCCTCCAAATCTGCAAGTATTCTCTCCAGCTCACTTCTTTCTTCACTTTCTAAAGAAATTAAAATCTGAGCAGGACTTCGAGGTTGACTGAGTGGTGATTCCTGGTTCAAACTTTGGCAGTAGTGCTGGATTAGCAAATGTTCATCATCTCTTTAAGGAAAAAAGAAAGAAAAGAAGATAAAATATAAATGCATTTATATATTTTTTCTTCTTTTTCCTTCCTTCTCTTTCTTCTCTTTTCTTTTAGTTTCTTTTTGCTTTAAGTCCATATTGTTTTATTCTGTTAAAATTATTTAATTAATTAATTAAATTTAATTTAAAAAATTAGAATGAGGCAAAAGTATAAAATACATACATACAGACAAAACAACACATACACCCACACATGGTGTATGTGTGCACGCACAGGTATATCCTGGTGGCTCATAGAAACACAAGGTTTTAAGATAAATGGGCTTATTTTTTGATACCATATCTAAAGAAAAAGACAGGTAAAGAATTATGAATAAGTTGGATTCAATAGCAAAAAGATATTTGTATGCCGGCCCGAGTCTCCGGAGAGGGGGGGGCATACAAATCTAAATAATAATAATAATAATAATAATAATAATAATAATAATAATAATAATAATAATTGCACAGGAAATTGTGTAAGCTAAACTGAGCTCTCAGAAATAGTCTTCTTTGCTAAAGCTCAAGATTGCTAACTCCAGCAATAAATTAATGTCACGCTAGCTTGTTTTCTATGGAAGGATGTAGCCACTGAATATGCAGCCATCACCTTCACCCCCACCCCACCCCCAGCCCCTCTCTCATGTTATAACAATTCCCAATGTTCCCTATCAGAGAACTCAGTCAACAAAAATTTGGAAATTGTGATAGCATGAGGACCTTGCTTAATGATCTGCATGGTACTTGTTTAACAATGGCAATCAGATCTGCTGGAAGAGCTGTTGCTAAACTGCATCTAGTATTGTACTTCATGACACATTGCTTGTCTTTCTCTTTATAGAAATAAATACATAAGTAAACAAACAAAAAAATAAACTAGACTATTCCACCATTAAAGTTAAATGATAAAAGTCATGAATTAATGTTCAGCTAAAGACTACTTAACCTTAAGTTAAACTTTCTCTCCTTATATCGTGCAACTTTTAAAAATAGATATTTAACCAACAATGCTTTCCACAAATTAATTCATTTTAATGAAATGAAAATTAAAACAGATTCAAAAATGAAATCCTTCAAGAAATTTTTCACTTTGTAGAAGAACTTAGTGTGATCATAAACACTAAATTCCTGATCCTTTGTTAAAAAAAATTGGAAGCAATAGAGTTCAGCAAAAAAACTTATTTATGTACCGTATATACTCGAGCATAAGCTGAGATTTTCAGCACAAAAAAATGTGCTGAAAAATCCAACCTCGACTTAAACTCGAGTCACTGACCTTCACTGACCTGAAAACTCCCGTGCAGCATTTTCCAAAGCTGCACAGTTCGGATGTGAATGGCAGGGAGGAAGGAAACCTCATGGTTCTGGCAACACGAGGTTTTTTTCTTTCCACAGCTGCTTCTGCTCTTGCTACAGTCCAGACGGCAACACCCGTCAGCTGCCTGATTGGCAGCAGGCTAAACCAATCACAATTCCTCCTCTACACAGAAAGGAGGCACTGAGAGAGCTGTCTGATTGGCAGCAGGCTGAACCAATCACAGCTCCTCCTCTACAGGAAGCACTGGGGGAAGGGGCGGGAGGGTTGAAGAGACTTTCAGAAGAGGAAACCATGGTTTTCTCTTCTGATCAAGCTCACCGTTCCCCGTAAGCTGCGCCCATGAGCAGGCGCGCCCCCCCAAATACCCCCACGCGCGCGCCCTTTTCCATGGGTGCGCGCTCCCCATCCCCCTGCCAGCCCGTGGGGGGGTGGGGGCGGGGAGGTGCGGCAATAGGAGGAAAGAGAGCCACGGCCGCCCCTGCCTCCCCACGGTGTCTCCGGCCAAATGCGCCCCTGGTTTCTCCGCCCTGCCCCTTGCCCGCCCGATCCACCCCCTCTCCTCCTCCTCCACCTCCTGCCTTGGGGCGCGATCCACCCCCTCTCCTCCTCCGCCACCTCCTGTCTTGGGGCGGGATCTGCCCCCTCTCCTCCACCACCGCCTTCTGCCTTGGGGCGCGATCCGCCCCCTCTCCTCCGCCGCCTCCTGCCTTGGGGCGAGCAATCCGGGAGTCCGGGACTGTGTGGCTTTGCACCATGAAGAGAAAACGACCGACTTTTCCCTGCTGCCGGAGCCATTTTCTCTTCATGGCGCAAAGCAACACAGTCCCGGACTCCCGGATCGCTCGCTGCTCCGGTCAGCAAAGCCATCTGCCCAGGAAAGCGCCACGCATTGAAAAAGCGATCCGGGAGTCCAGGACTGTGTGGCTTTGCGCCATTAAGAGAAAACAGCTTCGGCAGCAGGGAAAAGTCAGCCGGGCTAACGGGAGGCGGCGTGGGGCCGGGCGCTGGGGACGCCTGGGAGGGCGAGGGGGTTGATGGCTGCTGCCTCTTAGCTGCAGAGCCGGCGGGCGGAGGCGAAGACAATGGCGCCTTCCACTCTCTCTCCGGCTCTCTCTCTCTCTTTCTCTCTGTTGCTGGCGTGGTGAACAAGAGAAAGAGAGAGAGAAAAAGGAGGGGAGAGAGAATGAGAGAGAAAGAAAGCAAGAGAGAAAGAGAGGGAAAGAAAGCAAGAGAGAGAGAAATAGAGGGGGGAAGGAGGGAGAGGGAAAGACATAGAGGGAGGGAAGGAGGGAGAGAGAAAGAACAAAAAAGAGAGGAAGGAAGGAAGAGAAAAAGGAAGAGGGATGGAGAGAGAGAGAGAAAGAAAGATGAAGGAAAGGAGAGAGAAAGGGGGAGGGAGAGATAGAAAGGAGGGAGAGGGGGGTAGTAGGATAGGGAGAGGGAAAAGGAAGGGCTTGGAGAAAGGCAGGGGGAGAGAAAGATAGAAAGGAAAGAGGGAGGGGAGATAGAAAGAAAAGAGGGAGGGAGGAAAGGGAGGGAGAGATAGAAAGGAAAGAGGGAGGGAGGAAAGAGGGAGGGAGACACAGAAAGGATAGAATTATGGATGCAAGAACTCATTCATGTGTGATAGCGCACGCCCACACTTACTTGCTTACTTTATTTCTTTATTTCTTTCTTTCTTTAATTATACTTATATGCTGCCCAGTCCCAAAGGGACTGCCGCTCAGACACTATACTTTTCCGCTCACCCAGAAAAAAAATTAGAGGGAACACTGATCAAGCTAGCAACAATATTTTACAAGTAAATAAAATGTACAAGTAAAATGTAAGTTACCCATTTAAATTTGGTTAATTTCTAGTAATAGAAGAGGTTATTTTATAAGAAAATATTGCTTCAATTGGGGATAACTCTGTGTAATTAAACTTTTTCTTCCAACTATACTTATCATACCTAAGAGGATTGTTAATGCTGACTTGTTTAAAACAAATACAAAGGTTAGGATAATATAAAAGTATGAATTTTGTCATTAATCATTTGTTCTACATAATTAATATGAATAGATTTACTTTTTTTTAGAGTATGGTTTCTCCTTACGCAGGATAAATATAAAGTAGAAGAAAGATTTTACAATTAATGATTGAGTAACCCCCAATTGTTATTTACTGATCTATTGAGATAGTAATGATTTTAACTTATGAAATATGTTTTAAATGGAAAAATCTGAATATTTATCATATGGAAGTTTGATTTAAGCAATTGTTTAGAAATAATATATGAAATCCCAATTATTAAGAAAATTATAATGATATTGTAATGAAGATTAAGATAACAGGTTTGATTACATTCCTAAAGATATTTTAAGAGGTTTTTGGTTATGATAAAAGAAGGAATTAAAAAAAGAGATTTTGGAAGGGGAGGAAGAAAGGTGCAAGAAATAAAAAACATTTTGGAAGGAAAAGTTACATAATAATAATAACAACAGAATTGGAAGGGACCTTGGAGATCTTCTAGTCTAACCCCTTGCCTAGGCAGGAAGCCCTACACTACTTCAGACAAGTGGGTATCCAACATCATCTTTAAAACTTCCAGTGTTGGAGCATTCACAACTTCTAGTGACAAGCTGTTCCACAGATTCATTGTTCTAAATGTCAGAAATTTTCTCCTTAGTTGCTTCTCTCCTTGTTTAGTTTCCACCCATTGCTTCTTGTTCTACCTTCAGCTACTTTGGAGAATAGGTTGACTCTCTCTTCTTTGTGGCAAACCCTGAGATAGTGGAAGAATGCTACCATGTCTCCCCTGGTCCTTTTTTCCATTAAACTAGATATACCCTGTTCCTGCAACTGTTCTTCATATGTTTTTTTTTAAATTCTCTTATGAAAACAATTTTAAAAAGCTACAATAGAAGAATATTCCATTTTTAAAAGTTACCAGTAGCCACTGTATTTTCCACCCTAGGCTTATATTCGAGTCAATAAGTTTTCCCAGTTTTTGTGGCAAAAGTAGGTGCCTCGGCTTATAATTGGGTCAACCTATACTCAAGTATATATGGTACTTCTCCTCTTCATTCTATACAGAAAATATCTATTACATAAGTACCATAACATGGTAATAGTTATGCGGAGAGTCTGCGGAGAGGAGCGGCATACAAATCCAATTAATAATAATAATAATAATAATAATAATAATAATAATAATAATAATAGGTAACTGATAGAAACTCTACATCAGGAGTCCCCAAACCTTTTACACAGGGGGCCAGTTCACTGTTGGAGGGCCGGACTATAAAAAAAACATATGAACAAATCCCTATGCACACTGCACATACCTTATTTAAAGTAAAAAACAAAATGGGAACAAATACAGTATTTAAAATAAAGAAGTAATAAATTAATTTATACTTCTTTATTAACAAGTAAATTTAAACTTAAATCAACAAACTCCCTCCATTTCTCCTTTCTTCCTTCTCTCTCTCTCCACATCTCTCTTCCCTCTCCCTTTTTTCCTTCTTTCTCATTTGTTTCATTTTCCTCTCCCTTGTTCTTTCCCTCCATCATTTTCTCATTTTTCTATTTCTCTTTTTCTCTCTCTCACTCTCTTTCCATCTCTCCATCTTCCTTTCTCTCTTCCTCTCTATCTCTCCCTCTTTCTCTCTTTCTTTCTTTAACTCTTTCTTTCTCTCTTCTCTCTCTTTCTCTCACTCACTCTCTTTCTCTCTCCCTTTGTATCTCTCACTCCTTCCCTCTCTCCCTCTTTCTCTCCCTGTCTTTCTCTCTGTCACTTTCTCTCTCCTCTTCCTTTCTCTCTTCCTCTTTCTCTCCTTGTCTTTCTCTCTGTCACTCTCTCTCTCTCTCTCTCTTTCTTTCTTTCTCTCTCCTCTCTCTTTCACTCACTCTTTTTCTATCTCTCCCTCTTTGTATCTCTCCCTCTTTCTCTCCCTCTTTCTCTCTCTCCCTTTCCATCTCTCCTCTTCCTTTCTCTCCTCCTCTCTATCTCTCCCTCCCTCTTTCTCTCTCCTTCTATCTCTCCCTCTCTTTCTCCCCCTTTCTCTCTTCCTCCTTTCCCTCCCTCCCTCCCCTCCCTCCTTCCTTCCTCTCCACTTCTCTTTCCCTCCCTCTTTTTCCCTTTTCTTTCTTTCGGTCCACTTCTCTCTCTCTCCACTTCTCCAATGGGCACCGCCTCCGCGCCCTCCCATGCAACGACAGCGGCAGCTCCTCTCGGACCCAGCCCCACCAGGGGGTGCTGCTTTCTGTGCAACTCCAGCCTTCTCCTGCCCCGGCTGGCGCGGCCACCAAGCTACTGACATAGGTGGCGGGGACTGCCCTGTCCCCCTTCAGGGCCTTTTTGATAGCCCTTCCCTGCAGAGGCGCCGTGTCTGCCTCCCCGCCGGCTTCCGCCGCTGGTGCACAGCTCTGCTCACCTGAAGCCTGGTATTGACGCTTGAGATCGGGCTTGGGGCTTTTGGCATCAGTGGCCGCCACGGTGCCATTGTTGTCGCCGCCGCGGCTGCCCTGCACCAGCCAGCAAAGCCGGCTGCCCGGGAAAGCAGTGCGCTTTTCAAACACGCAGCTTTCCTGCGCTGCTTCCCAGCTGCCGTGACAACAACAGCAACGGCGCCGTGGCGGCCACTGATGCCAAAAACCCCAAGCCCGCTCTCAAGCGTCAACACCAGGCTTCGGGTGAGAAGAACTGCGCGCCAGCAGCGGAAGCCGGCGGGGAGGCAGACGTGGCGCCTCTGCCAGGAAGGGCTATCAAAAAGGCCCTGAAGGGGGGACAGGGTGGTCCCCGCCGCCTGTGTCAGCGGCGAGGTGTGCTCTCCTTGTGCCGCAGGGGGGAGGCGGTGGAGGTCAGGGGTTTGCAAGTGGCCCCCTCCCCCCCCACACTTAGCCATGGCGCACTTAGCTGTGACTTTCAGTGCACGGTTTTGGAATCGCCAATCACCTTTTCCTGAATCTCCCGTCCACTCACTGCGGAGGAGGAGGTGGAGAGGAGGAAAATGAGGTGAAGAGCCAAGGGGCGGGGAGGAAAGCGGGCCTGCAATTGGATCCTTTCTTTCTCGTGTTTAGGGAGAGGAACTGTTGCTGCTCTGCCATAGGACAGCAACAATTTCTCTCCCTAAAGGCGAGAAAGAAAGGGGTCAATTGCAGGCCCGCTTTCCTCCCCGCCTCTTGGCTCTCCACCTCCTCCTCGCTCAGCAGCCGACCGCGGTGAGTGGACAGGAGATTCGGGAGCTTATTATATCGATCGGTAAAATCTCGTGTGCTGCTACAGGCTGGATAAATGGCCTCAGTGGGCTGCATCCATCCCACGGGCCGTAGTTTGGGGACTGCCGCTCTTCATATTGTGGTAAATGATAGAAACTCTATGGATAATTCTTGATGTGATTAAAAGTGTTAATAATTGTATAGCGCAGGGGATTTCACTAGGAATAGAACCATAAATATCCCACTTCTGAGCAAATCAATACATTAAAGATTGATCAGTACTTAGAATTTTGTTTTGTACTGAACTTTGGAGCAGCTTTGATGAAGGACCTTAATCAGCAGCTACTCCAGGCTTATTTGTGGCTTCATGAAAATCATCAGAATTTCTACATTTGATCAAAGACTATGTCTTTTTAATGTCTGTTTAACTTTAAAAGGGAAACAAAATACATATTAAGATAGTTACAAACTAACATTTTTGTTTCTCTTAAAGGATTTTTACATAAGACGGTGATGTTAAATTTCAAATATTACCTTCAATAGAGTCTGGCAACTAGTAGCCTAAAGCAGAATTCTATGTAACTTTCTAGATACATACTGTGGATAATTTTTAGATAATTTGAGGATAATCTGAAAGCATGCATACAAATTAAATTTCCTATAATTTCTCAGTGGCATACTCACATGCTCTCATTAGGAGAAATACTATCGTTCATATATGTTCCATTGGTGTTCTCCATTTCCGCTAGTCTATGAAGAAAGGAAAATATCTTAAAATTAACTGTATCGTCTCCGAATTAAAAACTGAAAACAAAAATATAATTATGATGAGATCCTGGAATATTGTCTACCGACAGACAAACACTCATTATTGTGTCAAAAGATGTCAAGTATAAATTATCTTCTGCTCAATGCATATGAAATGTGAAAATTGTAATTCTTTTCTTGGCATTAAAACAAAGTATTATTTCTGTTCTATCTATCTATCCTTAATTTCCTAGGAGTGTACAAAAATAGTGATATGACTGTTATCTTTTAATATTTATACTAGTTTTCTAAAAACAAGTGAATGTAGCATTGTTTTATATTTTTTTAAATAGCAATTCAATGTCCTATTTATTTATTTATTGGATTTGTATGCCGCCCCTCGCCGTGGACTCGAGGCGGCTCTTTAACAAAAGATGAAATTAAAGTTAAAATTTATGACCTATATATTGAGGATTAGATACTGGGGGTAAATTATTATTCTGCACTACTATAGTGTAGAAGTATACGCCCAGTAGTATATGCCAAAGTATATTTCCAGAAAGAAAACTGCATAGTATGTTTTGAACAAAAGTAGATTAGTTGTAAATAAACTATGTGTTTTAAGAGCCGGGGTGGCGCAGTGATTAGAGTGCATCATTGCAGGCTACCTCAGCTAACTGTTAGTTATAGTTCAGCGGTTCATATCTCACCACTGGCTCAAGGTTGACTCATCCTTCCATGCTTCCGAAGTGGGTAAAATGAGGACCCAGATTGTTGGGGGCAGTATGCTGATTATGTAAATCGCTTGAGAGGACTGTAAAAGCACTATTATTTATTAGATTACTATGAAGCAGTACCGTATATACTCGAGTATAAGTTGAGTTTTTCAGCAACAAAATGTGCTGAAAAAATGTGACCTCGACTTATACTCGAGTCACTGCCGGTGCTCGGGCGCTACGATGGCCCAAGCGCCGGCAGGGACACTTATACTGTTATATGCGACTCCACAGGCAGCAGTGGTGGCGTTAGCCAGTCCAGGAAGGACATTTCTGCGAAGGGAGTATTTTTGAGGAAAAAGCTTGAATTTCAATGGACGGAGGAGATGAGGTGGCTCTTAACGCCGCTTGCCTTTCCCGCAGTTCCAAAAGCGACGAGCCTGGTCCGTTTGGAGCCGGCTATTGAGCCTCCTTCTCAGCTGTCTATTGGGTAAGCTGAACTGAGAGGGCGCGTGGTGGCAGGGGCAGGAGGGAGGGAGGGGGGATGATTTGCCTGATGTCTTGCTGTCAACTGCATGGGCCCCCTCTCCCTTCCCCTCCGTCCTTTTTTGCACCGTGCACAGCGACAGCGGCGCAGACAGTGAGAGAGAGAGAGCCTGGATGACAAGCGGCTGGCTACCTTCTTCTTGTGTCCCCTTTCAGTTGTATTTAAAATCCAGAGCTTGAAGTTCCCCCTCAGTTGGGAGGAGAGGAAAACATGCTATTTGGCAACTGATTGACTGCACTTGCATGGCTGGGTGAGGAGAGCCCTACACAGCCTTAGGCCACTGGGAAAGTGGGAGGGTGGGAGTCAAGGGAACAAAAAAAAGGGGAGAATGAATTTTGGAGGGCGAGCATGTGTGTGTTTGTGTGTGCGCCCGTCTGCCCCGCGAAGAATACCAGCTATTTCTTTGAAGGAGCGGGTGTGTAGCCAAGGTGCCTCCTTTTTCCCTCACTGAAACCGGGAGGGTTTTTTTTTAAACAAGTTTTGCTTGTCTTGCTACTCTATCTATCTATCTATCTATCTATCTATCTATCTATCTATCTATCTATCTATCTATCTATCTATCTATCTATCATCTCTCTCTCTCTTTTCTCTCTCTCTGTCTCTCTACCTATCTACCTACCTACCTATCTACCTATTTGATTTTCTATGCTGATAACCTCACAGCAGCTAATGCTGAAACTCTGTTTGGACATACAGATGATGAGAAGGAATAATAAATAATAATAATAATAATTTATTAGATTTGTATGCCGCCCCTCTCTGAAGACTCGGAGTGGCTCACAACAATAATAAACAATATAGAGTAAACAAATCTAATATTTAAAAAGAGATATCTAAAAAACCCATTATATAAAACCATACAACACAAACGTACCATACAAAAAACTATATAAGCCTGGGGGGAAATTTTCAATTCCCCCATGCCTGGCGGTATAGGTGGGTCTTAAGCAATTTACGAAAGACAAGGAGGGTGGGGGCAGTTCTAATCTCTGGGGGGAGTTGATTCCAGAGGGCCGGGGCCGCCACAGAGAAGGCTCTTCCCCTGAGGCCCGCCAGACGACATTGTTTAGTCGACAGGACCCAGAGAAGACCAACTCTGTGGACCTTATCGGCCGCTGGGATTCATGCGGCAGAAGGTGATCTTGGAGGTATTCTGGTCTGATGCCACGTAGGGCTTTATAGGTCATTACCAACACTTTGAATTGTGACCGGAAACTGATCGGCAGCCAATGCAGGCCACAGAGTGTTGGAGAAACGTGGGCAAACCTAGGTAAGCCCACAATAGCTCTCGCGGCGGCATTCTGCACGATCTGAAGTTTCCAAACACTTTTCAGAGGTAGCCCCATGTAGAGAGTGTTACAGTAGTCGAACCTCGAGGTGATGAGGACATGAGTGACTGTGAGCAATGACTCCCTGTCCAAATAGGGCCGCAACTGGTGCGCCAGGCAAACCTGTGCGAACGCCCTCCCCACCACAGCTGAAAGATGATGTACCAATGTCAGCTGTGAATCGAGGAGGACGCTCAAGTTGTGGATTTTAACTCTTAGGTTTTAGCTTGATTGCTGATTGAGCTACTTTTTTTTACTTTTTAAGTTATTGTTAATACCAGATTGTTTTTGTTTAGCCTCTTTTAAACTTACAGAGCTAGTTTCCTGGTTTTCTTTGGAATAAATATTCTAAAACATTTAATCTACTGATGCCTCAATTAATGTAATTTTATTGGTTTCCATTCTTATAAGTTACCAGTAGCCACTGCATTTTCCACCCTCAATTTATACTCGAATCAATAAATTTTCCCAGTTTTTGTGGCAAAAGTAGGTAAATCGAGGGCTTATAATCAGGTCGACTTATACTAGAGTATATACGGTATATAAGTCTAAATGCTATTGCTATCTTCTATTTTCAATTACATAACATACATGCTAAATATCATGCAGTAATTCTACATGCAGATTAGTTAGCAAGATGATTAGCAGAAATTAGTAAACATGCATAGTTAGTAAACATGTACACCATAAATCTTAGTAATTTAAAATGAGCATAGCTTCATTTCTTACTATCTGAGCGATGGTGGTTGCAATAATGATTTACTTTTTAAAAAAATGTTTCAAGGAAAATTTCCCTAACAAATCACCTGATCTCATACCTGCTAGCATAATGCTCAATGCGTAAATGCGTATCATCATGTGAAAGCTGAGGGGACGAAGCAGGCCTACAAGGCAGAAAACACTGATTAGTAATTGATTCATAAACACTAGTTTTTTAGAAAGGAAAAAATGCTGTGAAATGTTACTGGCCTTATACTGGCAAGCTTTACTGATTCTAAGAACATGATTTATTTGCAACCTGTGTTGTTTTTCAAGCTAGGGCAAGAAATTACTTGAGGAAATAGACAAAATTTTGTTTGGCAGCAGAGGTATGCTAAGGTTTTTTAATTTTTCTAAATTTTATGCCAGGCCTGTTTCCCATGAAATATTTTATACAAGTTATCTTTTTCCCAGTTCCCGAGATAATTCTTTTTTCAATCTCTGTTAAGCAAAGATATTATGTTGTTCGCTTGATCTAAAGTCATAAGCTATAGTTGTTTTTATAATTCTTTTCTAATTTGTATCAATTACCCCATGAAGAAACCCTTTAGACAAAATGAAAAGAAATAACATTAACAACTAAGCATTGCCTTCCTAGAAATGTGAAGGAAAAGCACTTTATGAGATTAAAGAAGTCAGTTTACAAATCTTTGAACTGCAGCTAATCTGTACACAACCTTTAGGAGAAAGGAAAAAAAGAAATGTATCCATTTATTCCATTTCATAAAAAGTCAATCTAAAGTAGCTTGCTTTTGCAGTTCACCATTGATATTTAGAAACAAACAATGGAAAATATTTTTTTCTATCTAGTAAGGGAATTTAGATTATGAATTTAAAATGGAAGAACCTTTGTACATACCTGAACGGTCTTCTCGATGCACCGGAAGGAGAGTCCAACATGGGTAATTCTACAATCTTATTGGCAGAGACTGAGCTATTAATTTGAATAATTAATTAGGCACCGCCCCCCTGTAGCCCCCATGAGCTCAGTTTTAAAAACGAAGACAGTGTAAGAATAACTAGAAACTTTATTTCTCCAGGAACAACAACTACGAACTTTAGAACAACCCAACTCCGGTGTCCCTGAACTGGGAACAAAGAACAAGCCGGGTGGGTTTGGATTCTCCTTCCAGTGCATTGAGAAGACCGTTCAGGTATGTACAATGGTTCTTCTCCACTGCACTTGGAAGGAGAGTCCAACATGGGATATACCAAAGATCAGTTCCTCTGGGTGGGACAAGACTGTTCCAGGGTCGCTGGAGTGACACACACCCGTTGTAGCACCTGCCTTCCGAATGATGCTTCTGATTATGCAAAAGAGTCCAACTTATAATGGCGGATAAAGGTGGACGGAGCCGACTAGGTCGCTGCTCGGCAAATATCCTCAATGGAGGCTTGCGTTGTCCATGTTGTTGACGTGGCTGCACTCCGGGTCGAGTGAGCTGTCACCCCTTCTGGTGGAGACCGAGAGCTTGACTTATAGGCGTCGTAAATGCAGTCTCGGAGCCATCTACTGATAATTTGCGGGGACACTCTAAGTCCCAACCTTTGCTGTGCAAAGGCGACAAACAATGACTCTGACTTTCTGAAAGATTCTGTCCTCCTAATATAAATTTTTAAGGCACGTCTGACGTCTAATTTGTGCCACGAGAGCTCAGAGGGATGGTTGCCATGTGTGCAAAAGTCTGGTAGTATCAACTCTTGTTTCTTATGGAAGGTAGTGTTGATTTTTGGCACAAATGGCGGGTCTAATCTCAGGACCACTCTATCCGGGTGGAAAATGCAAAGGTCCAGACGGATAGAAAGTGCTGAAAGTTCTGACACTCACCGAGCTGCTGTTATGGCTACGAGGAAGGCCGTCTTAATGGAAAGAACCCTCAGCAGAACCGTTCTTAGGGGTTCAAACGGAGGTCTCGTAAGTGCCCATAGAGCTAAGGAGAGGTCCCATGTCGCGAATCTATGGACCAGTGGAGAGTGTATATTGGAGGCTCCCTTAAGGAAATCCTTCACCCATAGATGGTGAGTTAAAGAGCGAGCCCCAGACACTCTTATGATGGCTGCGAGAGCTGCCACTTGTCTCCTTAAGGCAGTGTTTTTCAACCAGTGTGCCGTGGCACACTAGTGTGCCGCGAGACATTGTCAGGTGTGCCGCGAAGAAGGAAGTTCAGGTTCCAGTTTTGCAACTTTTTGTTGAGAGAGTGAGAGAGAGAGAAAGAAAGAGAGAAAGAAAGCAAGAGAGAGAGAAAGAGAGTGTGTGTGAGAGAAAGCAAGAGAAAGAAAAGAGAGAAAGAGAGATAAAGTAAGAGTGAGAGAAAGAAGGTAAGAGAGAAAGAGAGAGAAAGAAAGCAAGAGAGAGAGAGAAAAGGATAGGAGGGGAGAGAGAGAAATGAGCAAAAAGGGGAGGAAAAAAGAGAAATGAGAAAATGATTGAGACAGAGAATGAGACGAAAGAGAGAGAAACAAAAGAGAGAGAGAAGTGACTCTTGATTTAAAGCATATGATAAAAAGCACCCAAAGAATAAGAGAGAGAAAAACCCAGCCCTCCCCTGTTTTTGGAAATGGTTCAAAAGTGTGTATACACACACACACACACAAGGGTGGGGAGGAGACAGGGATGGAAAAAGAGAGGAGAGTGTCTTAGGGTGTCATTTTGTGTCATTTTGGTTGGTGGTGTGCCGCAGGATTTTGTAAATATAAAAAATGTGCCGCGGCTCAAAAAAAGGTTGAAAATCACTGACATATGGCATATATACATGGGGTTAAATAGTGTATTTTGAATGTTCAATAGTAGTAAATAAATAGGGGAAATAAATTGTATCCCATTGAGGCCTTTGAGGAGAGCCCAGGTGAGGTACCCCTTGATGTGAGTGAGGTCAAGTTGGCCATGCCCACTCAGTCAAATACAATTTTAATACAATAAAAGTACAATTATTTTTATTGTATTAAAAAAGAAGGTATTTTGTATTGTACATTAAAGTAGAGAATAGTTTTTAAAAATTATACAAAAAAACTCACAATAAAATTCCATTTTCCATTTTAGCAGCAGTATCAACTTGTTTACGTTGAATAGCAATCCATACTACTATTCCATAACTATTCCAAAACAGTTTTCACAATATTATTACAAATCCTAGGTATTGTCCATCTTCTACCTGTAGACTTTGCACTCGTTTTAATTAAATATTATTGTTAGTTTCAATCATCTAATATTTTTTTAACATCTCAGAATTTTATTTCTATCTTCTAAGGTATTAACTATCCCATTTAAAGCTGTAAATTGTACAATCTGCCAAACTTTCCCCCTACCACTCAATCGAAATCCTTAATGAAAATACTTAGGACTACGCATAATCATCTTCTTGATCATGATTCCTATTGTAGACAGACTTCATTATATATTTCAACAACACTTGGAAATTGTTCTAATTTCTTTTCAGGATTCTCTTTGTGCCTGTTTATTGCAAATCAATATTTCTTGGGGAAAGTTGTTTCCCTTTCCTCTCTTGAACCATTTGTCTGTGGCATACTTAAAAGCAATTCATTGCCTCTGTATCTAGTTTTATTGACAGTGAATTGTCCATTGCAATTTTCTAGTCACCTGCTTTATAAGTAACTATACAATCAATCTTTATATTTAAAGCAATCAGAGGTCCTCATTTTGGATATGCAACTACATATTTGTTGTAGATAACTTTTGGAGATTTGGAGGCAGGGGACAAGTTCAGTTATTCAAGCAATCAGGACACTGCCTATGAATTGGAGTATGGATTTCAGTTTGGGCCCTTGCAAAGGTGCGTCAGAGGAAGATGCTATGATATTATTCTCCATGCACTTGGAAGGAGAGTCCAACATGGGTAATTCTGCAATCTTATTGGCAGAGACTGAGTTATTAATTTGAATAATTAATTAGGCACCGCCCCCCTGTAGCCCCCATGAGCTCAGTTTTAAAAACTCACTCTTAGAGTAGATACTATTTTTTCTGTTAGTGCTAAATAAAATTGTTAAGTAAAACTGTTTAATAAATATTGTTACCTGTTTAATGGTTTTTCTTTGTTTTCACAGATGCTGAAGAAAACGGCGATGGGGTCTCTGCCCTCCACGGGCACCACCCCCACCATTCCTCCTCAGGGGCCTTTTCCCTCCGAGGGAACTGCCCTGCACGAGAGCAATGCAGCCTGGGGTCCCTGGCCTCCGTGGCCACACTCGGCTGGAAGCTGAAGGTGGGGGGGGTCCGCCCCCCCCACTGGGAGGCTTCAAGACGGCCCTAAAGCCCCGTAATAGGAGAGACCGAGGGGTGGATCCTTGCCAGGGTCTCTCAGCTGTTAAGTGGCTAAATTGCCGCTGCGGCCGCCGCCACCGCAAGCTCTGAGGAACAGAGCGGCTCGACTTAGCGGGATGCCAGTGCCTCTCAGCTGAGAGGCGGCTGAGGACACGCCGCCCCCGCCCTTCGCTGGCGGAACGCGAAATGGCTCAGTAAAAACCGGCAAAAGGGCAAAACGACGGAACGCTCCGGGGTTGGGCTGAACGCCGCCATTTTCTCTCCGCCCGTTCTTTTTCCCGGGCCTGCCATTTTAGAGGCGGAAGGCGGGAAAGTTCCTCATATCATAAGGGGCGTGGCTATAAAAACGTTGGCCTCAGTAAGGCCTTTATCACCATTTTGCGATTGGCAAGCATCGTGTGAGCAATTACTACAGCCTGGTTCCTGAAGGCCCGAGCCTCAAATCTAAAGGAAACCTATCTCATACTCGGTACAACCATGAGTATTATGGAGGATCACCAATCAGGGGACAAAGTGACTTCCCCATCTACTGCTCCCCAAATCAAGGACAAGGATAAAAGCAAGGCTAAAGCCAAGTCTTCACAGGCCATACCATCTTCCTCTCTTAAAGAGGCAGAAAAGCGCATACAAGCCTTGGAGCAAACCCTGGAGGCAGCCCTCCAGAACCCTATTCCAATGCCTCCTATGCCCACACGTTACTTACCTCAGGCATGGGAATCTTCCCCATCCCAATCCACCTTTGGGGCCACAGGAATTCCCACAGAAGGAGACTGGTCCCCTGAGAGGCAAGTATCCTTCCAACCACAAGTCTTGCCTTCTCCTGAGCCTAACTTGGCGAGGTCGAGACCTCCAAGTCATCCAACAAGAGACTTAGCAGCCACTCCAGCCACCTTTACCCCCACAGCTATGGGGCTTCAGGGGCCTTCTGATGCGTGGCAACATATGTCTCCTGTGATGCAAGACATAATTAATAACGCATATTCTCAAGAAATGGCTGTGGCAGCAAAGCAATATGGTCAGCAACCTCGACATGGCCTTACAAGAGATATCTGGTCGGCACCGCCCCCTTCAGGGTATGGCTCCTTAGCAGAGGAAACACCATTAGATGACAATGATAGAGAGTATGACCTCTCTGAAGATGAAACGATGCCTGAGCCTCTGTCAGTTGCGGGCCTATTCAAACCGGCCTTATTCATAGTCCTGCTCCACAAGGCAAAGCAGGTGGTTGATCTACCAGGCAGCACCAAGACCACTGAGGTCACTGATGCAGCCAGACCAGCAACTACCCTTTTTAAGGAGCCTTGCCCTGAGTCTGACCATATTCCGGCTTCAGAAATTTTTCTTGAGAGTGTTAAACATCCCTGGCAACATCCGGCTGCAGCGCAAGGTCCCTCAAATATGGAGAGGAGATTCTATACTTTCAATGAAGAAGTGGAGAAGCTACTAGAGTTCCCACCCATCGATCAACCAGTGATGACCCTAGTATCCAATGCATTGGTCCCCACCGAAACCGGAGACAGCCTTAGACCAGAGGACCGGAAGGCTGAGATTCTGCTATGAAAGACTCACCAGTTGGCCAGTTGGGCCTTTCGAGCGGTGGCTACAGCGTCCTTTTTTTAATAGGGCGTCTATAATATGGATACAAGAAATGCAGGCTAGACTCAACCCGGAGGAGGGTCGCCTGCGCCAGGACTTGAGCAAATTGCTGGCGACTGCCGAGTTCTCAGCTGATGCAACACTTCATGCAGCAAAATTTGCAGCAAGGGACATAGCAACTACACACGCACTAAATCCAGTCTTTATAGAAGATAAGGACAAAAGGAAGGTGCTTCCCAAGGCCTACAAACGCCAAGAGCACAGACAAGCACCCTACATGCGACGCCAGTCCTTTCGTTGGGACTCCTCCCAAAACACCAACCAGACTCAGAGGCCTTACCAACAAGGCCAATATAACCAGGCCTCCTTTAGATCAGACCATACGTCATTCCAGGACAGGTCACGAGGATACCAGCAAGCAAGACGCCCCTTCAGAGGTAACAACCAAAGGGGCTTTAAGCGCATCAAGTGACTCGGTCGAGTCACAACCCTTAGGAGGAAAACTCCAGCGCTTCAACACTTTCTGGCAGACAATGACATCAGACAAATGGGTCATTGCCACAATGCCCCAAGGATTGCGATTGGAGTTTATCCAGCCCCTGCCCAACCGCTTCATCCATTGTCCAGGACACCAAAAAGAGATCACAGTTGATGGAAGAAATCACCCACCTCCTGGACATTCAGGCCATAGAGCGGGTGCCTCGACATGCGGAAGGCACAGGCTTCTACTTTGTGGTCTTCATCGTCCCAAAGGCCTCGGGGGGATGCAGAATGATCCTGAATCTAAAAAATCTGAACGTATTCATACATTACAGGAGGTTCAGAATGCATTCCCTCCAAACTATTATAACAGCAATTCGGTCAAAGGACTTTCTCACTTCTATAGACTTAAAAGAAGCATACTTCCATGTCCCTATCTATCCAGCTCATTGGAGATTGCTTCATTTCTGCTTAGAAGGGAACCATTATCAATATTGGGCCATGCCGTTCGGCCTGTCATCGGCCCCTCGGACGTTCACCAAATTGCTAGACGTCATATCAGCTGGCCTCTGCTCTCAGTCCATCCATTTGAGGGCGTACTTGGACGACATTATCATTCTGTCCAAGTCCCCGTCGAGAGCGAGAGAAGATTTGGCCCTCACTATGCAGACGTTGGAGTCCCATGGCTTCACCGTCAACCAGAAAAAGAGTCAATTGTTCCCCACAACCAGACTATTACATCTAGGGTCTGTTATCGATACAGTCTCCGGGACAGTGTCACTGTCGCCAGAGGGACAGACCAACATTTATCAACTGATTCACAAATTACAAAATCAACGACATGCTTCCCTCACCTTTCTGTCCAGACTTTTGGGGACATTAGTGTCAGCCATAGGTATTGTACCTTGGGCCCGACACCACATACGGGCCTTACAATGGTTCCTACTCCCGGTCCAGAAGGCCAGAGTGAGTCATACCAATCGGCGGATCCGTCTTTCTCAAAGACTCAAGAAATCCCTATGCTGGTGGAGGTCGCCAGCGTTACAGCAAGGGACTCCCATCCACATCCAAGATCATGTGGTCCTCACAACAGATGCCAGCCTATCCGGCTGGGGAGCACACATCAGAGCTCACATGGCACAGGGACTTTTGTCCACACAGGATCTGTCCCCTGTCAACATCAATTTCCTGGAGCTCAGGGCAGTGTTACTTGCCCTTCAGACTTTTACCCCACTGGTTCACGACAAACATGTCCTGGTCCTAACGGACAATGTAGCAACTAGGGCCCACCTGAACCACCAGGGGGGCACGAGGTCTCGTCGGCTCTTGATGGAGACCACAGTCTTGTTTCGATGGGCCGAAACCCACTTAGTGTCATTAGCAGTGGAACATATTGCCAGGACAAGCAACGTTCAAGCAGACTGGCTCAGCAGGGCGACTTTAGACCCCTCAGAATGGCAAGTGGACCCGGAACTTTTCCAGAGGATTGTTTGTCGGTTCAGGGAACCGAAGGTGGATCTCTTTGCTTCCCACCTCAACGCCCAACTTCCGAGGTTTTACACCCAGTTTCCAGCTCCAGGCGCAGAGAAGGTCAATGCCCTGCTATCGCCTTGGCCGCAAGGCCTACTGTATGCCTTTCCTCCAACGAGCCTCATCCAAAAGGCTGTGGACAAAATTCTGACGGAACAGGCGGAGATTTTAATGGTGGCTACCCATTGGCCACATCACCCGTGGTTTTCAGACCTGGTCGCCCTATCGATCTCCCCCCCATGGAGGATTCTGGATCGGGACATTGTTCTCAGCCAGGGTGTCATGACTCACCCAGACCCTCAATGGCTCCAATTGACCGTCTGGCATTTGAGAGGGACAGACTAAAGAATCACCAAAACCAGCAGACGTTATTGATACCATGCAAGCAGCCTGTCACCAGTCTACAGCCAGAATATACCAAGCGACATGGGCAGCCTTCTATGAGTTCTGTACCAAACACCAGGTCAACCCCACAGAGGCGTCGGTGATTTCAGTTCTCCAATTCCTACAGGCAGGAATTGAGCGGGGCCTGGATTCTAATACCTTAAGGCAGTGATTTTCAACCTTTTTTGAGCCGCGGCACATTTTTTACATTTACAAAATCCTGGGGCACACCACCAACCAAAATGACACAAATCAAATAAATAAATAAATAAATAAATACATACATACATACATACATACATACATAACCCCCTCGTATATACAATCCCATGTAACATCCCCTTATAAATACAGTCAATCATCAATCATCCCTACTCAAATTTATATCTCATTTCTGGGTACTTCTCCTGTCTTTCCCCCTTTTCTCTCTCATGTTTGTCATTTCTCTCTCTTCCTCCCTTTTTCCCTCATTCCTTTTCCCTCTCACTTCTCCTCTTTTTCCATCCCTGTCTCTCTCCCCCCCTTATGTGTGTGTGTGTATACACACTGGAACCATTTCCAAAACCAGTTGAGGGCTGGGGTTTTTTCTCTTTTATTCTTTTCAAAAAGAGGTGTGGGTTGGGGGGCATTTCTTATTATTTGGGTGCTTTTTACCATATGCTTCAAGAATCACCCCTCTCTCTCTCTTTTGTTTTTCTCTCCTCTCATTCTCTGCCTCAATCATTTCTCCTTTTTTCTCCCCTTTTTGTTCTCATTTCTCTCTCTCCTTTCCTCTCCCTATCTGTCTCTCTTGCTTTCTCTCTCTCTTGCTATCTCTTTTTCTCTTATTTTCTTTCTCTCTCTCTCTTGTTCTCTCTTATTTTCTTTCTCTCTCTTTCTTTCTTTCTTTCTCTTTCTCTCTCTTTCCCCCTCTTGATCTCTTTCTTTTTCTCACTTTCTCCCTCTCTTGCTTTCTCTCTCTCTCACTCTTTCTTGTTTTCTTTCTCACACTCTTTCTCTCTCTTGTTCTCTCTCTTGCTATCTCTTTCTCTCCCCCCTTTCTCTCTCTCTCTTTCTCACTTTCTCTCTATCTTGCTGTCTGTTGCTCTCACTCACTCTCGTTCTCTCTTCGTTCTTCTCAGCGGAGGCTGGCGAAGGTGATATTCAATGTCGGGAGCGCGCGAGCGGTTGCGCGCGCTCCCTACCCCCTGCTAGCCGCTCGGAATATTCAAAATAAGAAAAGCCTTCACCGGCGAAGGTTTTTCTTATTTTGAATATTCCGAGCGGCTAGCAGGGGGGTAGGGAGCGCGCGCAACCGCCCGCGCGCTCCCGACATTGAATATCACCTTCGCCAGCCTCCGCTGAGAACGGAGAGATAACGAGAGTTGGGCCATTTTTTGTCTCCTGCATTCCGGGTGCGGGAGGAGCCATGCCGAAAGGCAGGAGACAGCGGAGGAGGAGAGGGGGCGGGCGGGGGGCAGCGCCGAAAGGCCGAGGGGGCCGGAGGCACCGTGGGGAGGCAGGGGCGGCCGCGGCTCCCTTCCCTTCTGCTGCCGGCGCCTCCCCGCCCCCCCGCGGGCTGGCAGGGAGATGAGGAAGATGAGGAGCGCGCGGCCGTGAAAAAGGGTGCACGCGGGGGTATTTTGGGGTGCTTTCGGGGAAGCGACAAGAAGCCATGGGCGCGAGGGGGCCGACTTTCAAAGCAACCTTTGCCGGCCTCCCACGGGAGGGCGCCAATAGCGGCGGCGGGGGGGCAATAGCGGGGGGGGAACCGCCTCGCGGCACAGCAGACCATGTCTCACGGCACACTAGTGTGCCGCGGCACACCGGTTGAAAAACACTGGTTTAGCATATATGGAATCTATCAATTTACTGAATTTGGTCCCAAAATTCATCCTTGCCAGTTGTGCTTTTAGAAATCTCCACTTGACATTATCGGAAGCTTTTTTAGCACCTAAAAAAATTAAGGACATTTGTTTTTCAGGGTGTTGTTCGTAGTACTCTAATGTATTTATAATCGTCCTAATATTATTTTTCACCTGGCTGCCTGGAAGAAACCCATTTTGGTCATTGTGAATTATAACATTTAATATTTTTTAAAGTCTGGTTGAGAGTATGGAAACAAATACAGTAATACCTCGTCTTACGAACCTAATTGGTTCCTGGAGGAGGTTCGTAAGTCGAAAAGTTCCTAAGGCAAAACATTGTTTCCCATAGGAAACAATGTAAAATGAATTAATCCATGCAGGGGGGAAAAAACGCAAAAAAACACCGCCGCCTGGCTGTCACCTTTTGAAACAGCTGGGGGGCTTCTCGGCAGCCTCCCGAACGCCAAACCCGGAAGTTCGGGTTTGGTGTTCGGGTTCAGGAGGCCGCTGAGAAGCCCCCCGGCTGTTTCAAAAGGTGACAGCCGGGCGGCTTCTCGGCGGCCTCCTGAACGCCGTACCCGGAAGTTCGGGTTTGGCGTTCGGGTTCAGGACGATACTGAGAAGCCCCCCCGGCTGTTTCAAAAAGCGACAGCCGGGTGGCGGGGCTTCTCAGCGGCGGCAGCGGCGGGTTCATAAGACGGAAAATGTTCGTAAGAAGAGGCAAAATTTTTTTGAATCCCGGGTTCCTATCTTGGGTTGTTCGTATGGCGAGGGGTTTGTATCATGAGGTACCACTGTATTTTATAAACGACATTAAGGAGGGATATTGGTCTATAATTTTATGTTTTTTCTTTTGCCGTTCCTGTTTTTGGAATTAATAATACTAATTAATATAATTTATTAGACTTGTATGCCGCCCCTCTCCGAAGATTTGGAGCAGCTCACAACACATTACAAAGCACAAATCTAATTAGAGTAATCAGGGCTTCAGACCAGGATATTGGAGTTTTTATTTCTGAGATTATTTTATTAAAAATCTCGAGCATATTCACCGCGATGGAATTACAGTCTAATTTATAGAATTCTGCTGGGATTGCGTCTGGCCAGTTGCTTTGTTATTTTTCTATCTATTTATTGTTTGTTGGAGTTCTGCCATTGTGATTTGGGAATTCAGTTTTTGCGATTGTTCATCTGTTAAAGTAGGTTGTTTTAGGGAGTCTAGAAAATTTTTAACTTATGTTTCATTAACTTCTTCATATTGGTATAGCCGTTTGTAAAATTCCAATGCTATTACCTTCTTTTCCTCCATACTATATTTTATCTTTCCCTCTTTGTCTTCTAATTTATTAATTATTTTTGATTCTTTTTGCTTCCTTAATTTATAGGCCAGCCAACATCCGGGTTTGTTTGCTTTTTCAAAATAATCCTGTTTTGCCCTTTTTAATTTTTGCACTGTACTTCTTGTTCAATTAAGCTAACTTTGGGTTTTATTAGATTCACTTTCCCATTATTATTATTATTATTATTATTATTATTATTATTATTATTATTATTATTAATTAGATTTGTATGCCGCCCCTCTCCGTAGTCTCGGGGCGGCTCACAGCAATCATTAAAAAAATGTACAATAACAAATCTAATATATTTAGATATTGCACCTTTTTCTCTTTATTCCTTCTTGCTATGTAGGAGATTGTTAAACCACGAATATAAGCCTTTGCTGTGTCCCATATGTTTTGTGGTGAAGTTTCCATGTTTTTATTTTTTATTTTTTTAAAAAATCCATTTCTTTTTTTTCTATCCATTCCCTATATTAGTTCTCACTCAGTATGTTATGGTTTATTTTTCAGTCGTTTTGTTGTTTGTCGCCCTTACCACCAATGGACTATGATCTGCCCAGGTATTAGTTTCAATTTCAATACTTTTAATTTTGTCTCGTATATGTGCTGATACCCAGGCCATGTCTCTCCTAGTCCAAATCTTATGAGGATTGGAATAAAAAGTATTTTTTTTCCTAAAGGGTGCCTCTCCTGCCAAATGTCTTTCAATGTTAGTTCCTCACTCATCTTCCAAAAGGTTGTAGGGAGAATTGTTTTCTTTTTCTTGTCTTTTTTTTTTTACAGAGTAGTCATTTTTAGAATTTGCAATAGTTTAGTCTCCAATTAAGATTATATTTTCAATTTCTAATTTGATTATCTTTGATGTATTTTTTCATAAAACTTCTTTTGATTTTCATTAGGGGCATAAATAGATATGATGACAAGGGGCTTCTTATTTATCTTTATCTTTAATATTAGTATCCTTTCGTCTTGATCATGATATAATTGCTTAGATTCTATTGATTTGTCTACATATATAGCTAGGCCTCTTTTCTTTTGGTCTGCGAGACAAGTATATAATTTACCTAATCTAGGATTCTGTAAATACTTTTTATTGGCCTTCTTAATATGGACCTCTTGTAGAATAATCACCTTGGCTTTTTGTTTCCTAATTTTTGAGAAATTTTGATTTCTTTTTTGGGGGGAGGTTATTTAGGCTGTTAACATTAATTGAAATTATTTTAAAATCTTTTGACATTGTTATTTGTAATATCTCTTGGTGTCTCTATGTTCTCTCAATCTGCAAGTTTGAATTGCTTCTTGTTGACCTTGTTGCTTTTTGTTTGATTTGCATAGTATCCTCCTCCTCCTGGCTATTTGTTTCCAAGTCCTCTTTGCTTCCTCTGCTACCCTTATTTAATGCTTCTATTTTGTTTAGACCGCTTTCTCTATAAAATTCCCTAGCTTGTTCAACGTTTTCCAATTTAATCTTTTTGCCTTGCCATGTTAGAGATAGTCCCTTGGGGATGAGCCATCTAAAAGTAATGTTTCCCTTTATCAATTTTTGTGTTAGAAAATGGTAGTCCCTTCTACTTTCTCGAACTCTTTTAGGGACTTGCTTCAAAATTATGATTTCTTTGTCCTTAAATGCTATATTTTGATTTCTTGCCCATCTCAGAACTTCATCTCTTATTAGTTTCCAGGTAAATTTTATATGAACCTCCCTAGGAAGGTTATGTCTATGGGCGTAGCTGGTTTGAACCCGGTAAATCTCATCAACTTCTTTAATTATATCTTGTGGATCCTTCTGAAGAATCTCCGCCAATATTTCTGTCACTTTAGCTCCTAGATCTTCATCTTTTTCTTCTTGAATGTTCTGGAATCTTAGTTCAAAGGTGGTGTGTTCTAGTTCTAGATATATTATGGTCTTGCCCAGACCTCTTGTGGTTATCTCGTTGCGGTCCTCAATATCCTCCTGCTTTTGCTCTACCTTTTCTATTTTTCCTTCCACTGTTTTTAGTCTATGTTCATTTTCCTGTAGTGTCTGTTGGATATATTCAATTATCTTGTCCATGTCCTTCATTTTTGTTTTTATCTCCCCTATTTCCGCTTTCAAATCTTCATGTTGAGATCTTGCTTCATCTCTGTTGAAATCTATTGAAGATTGTGTTTCTTGCATAGCTTCTTGCATAGCTAGTAAAGTTTCTTGGATAGTTTGTAAGGTTGGTTGTGACATGGATTTTTCTTTTGATAGCATGCCTGATATCAATCTTTGGTGTGTTGGTGTCTTGTGAGGAGGATAAGGATAAGGTAGATGTCTGTTTTTTATTTGTTTTTAAGGTTGTTGTTGTATTAGACATAGTAAGAGACCCTTTGGAGTTGGGGGCAGGGAGCGACAAGGTTTTTCTTCATTTGAAAAACTGTGCGCTCCCGATTCCACTTTGGCCCCGCCCGTTTGGAAAAAGATGGTGGTGCCGATCAGGCACTTCTGCCTTTTCCCTAAGTTATAGAGGCTTGGCCTGCGCTGGGGCGGAAGAGGGAAGGTGGGGCTTTGAGCTGATGTCAAGGCCTGCGCCCAGGGAAGCAGCGCACTTTTCAAATGTGCCGCTTCCCTGGGCAGACAGCTTCGCCTCCTCCCCTGCCACCGCACTGGGGCTGCCCCTTGGAGCCAGGAGCGACAGGCCTGGCGGAGAGGGGCGGCATACAAATCGAATAAATACAAATACAAATTGTTCAAAAAATACTTAAAAGTCTATTTGATTTACTCCAATTTGTTCGTCTTTTCTAATTGATTTGGAAAAAAAAAAAAGCAAAAGTAAAAACAAAGAAAGTTCTGGTTCTTGATTGAAGCCCAGAATCGCTGTAATGAAATTTAACGATTTATCAATTCTCTCTCACTAATCAGTGGTATTATAATCCAAACTTTAATCTTTTTGATCTCTTAAACTTTTATTTTTACTTTAACACGAAGCTGAGATAGCGTAGTCACACCGGAAGTTCGTCTGCTTCTATCCAACACATCCCACTGTCATCCACACCATCAAAAAGGTCTTCACCATGAAGAAAGAAAAAATTAATCCATGAGGGGGAAACGGTCAAGCAGTCCAGGGAGAAAATTAGATTTTAGTCTCTAGTCCAAAATAATTAATCTGAGTTTTATGAGGGTATTTCCAGGATACTTAAGTGATGTACAAAATCTATAGTTGACAACCAATAGCCGATTCCACAAAGAAAAAATAAAATAAAAAGTGGTGGTAAAAATACAAGAAGGAAAAAGAAGATACTTAAATCTTAAAAAAGAGAGAAGAAGAAAAAGACAAAATCCAGACTTGCGATCTTTTCTTTCTTTTTCACTTAATTTTTTTGGTGGTGACGTCAGCCAAATTCATGTCTTCCTGTAACATCAAAAAATTCGGTCTCTCAGTCACTGAAGCTTTCTTTTTAATTTCTCTTATTAAACGCTCAGAAGAAGTCCAAAAAAGTTTCCCCCCTTTTTTTTAGTTCTTTAGCCAAAGAAAAACAGTCTGGGTAGATCAAAGTTGCAAATTGTGATGTTCTTGATACGCTGATTTTTAAGGTCCTAAACGCTTCTGCTGCTTAGCCTGGCACCACTATTCTGCCGCCTTTTCAGTCCAATTTCAGCAAGCCTAGAGGGGGTAGGATCGCTCTTTTATCTCTTTTATCTTGAGAAAAAAATTATATACCTTTACTTTTGTAGATCTGTTCAAGCCAATCGACTTCTGGTGAACTTTTAAGCTTCCTCTTATGGTCTCTCTGTTATGGCCAGACAGCCAAGATGATTGCTACCCGGTTCTTCTTCCAAGGAGCTGCAGGGCAATCCCTGCCCTACAAGACAGTGGTGATCTGTTTCTAGGGCTCCAGGAGACCCCCTTTTCCATGGTCAGATCCTCCGGGTCCAATCAGACCGCCAAAAGGCAGCCTCCAAGGAAGAAAAGAAAGGTCCGGGTACGGAGCTCCGTTCCCTGCCTCCCTTCACAGAGTCATCCCAAACCGGAAGCCCCTAAACGCTATTTTTCAATCTGTTACCTTTTTGAAAAGAAAAAAATATTCATATACTTAAATATTTTTAACTTCCATCCATTCATAAAATCTCCCCCAGATTCTATAATATTCTGAATCTTCTTTATCTTTAAGTTTTAAAGTAAGTCTACTCATTTCAGCACAGTCCATAATCTTCTTTATTATTCCTCTTTCTGTTGGTATCCTATTCAATTTCCAATTTTGTGCATAAGTAATTCTAGCCACCCTTACTATATGTACAATTAAGTAAATTTCTTCTCTATTGAAATTATCTGGTAAATTCCCAACAAAAATGTCTCTGTTTTTAATTCTGTTCTGTCAGGCTCTCTGGTAGACTCCTCCCAAAAAGTCACAGGTACAAATTTCAGACACACACACACACGTTTGAAAATTCAAAACAATGTTCTTTATAATGAAAATTCACTTAAACCAAGCCCTGGTAATTTGTACAAGTCCCTTATCAGTTCTGTGATACTTAGCTTGCAGCTGTGAGGCAATTCACAGTCCTTCTTCTTTCACAAAGTGAAATACACTTTGCCCTGGTTTAGTTTCAAAGTGGGGGAAAATCAGCACACAAAAGGTCAAAGTCAGTAAAGCAGTCACAAAACACAAAAATCAGATAATCCTCCACAATGGCCAAACCCACAGGCTGCTATTTATAGCAGCCTCACTAATTACCACAGCCCCACGCAACCACAGGTGGCCTCATTTTCTTTGATAATCTCTCAGTTGTTGTTGCCTATGCATCGCTCTCCACATGCGTGGCTGTATCATTAACTCTTGTTCTGAATCCAAGGAGGAGCTAGATAATTGATCTCCTTCTGAGCTGTCTGCCACACTCTCCTCCTCCCTGTCACTCATGTCTTCTTGGTCAGAGGAGCTTTCATCATCAGATTCCACCGGGGGGCAAAACAGGCCTGCAGCATGTGGATGTCTCCCCCACATCCACAGTCCTTGGGGCAGGAGCTGGGCCAGAGCTAACCACAACAAATTCAATAGTCCTTTTCAGTATCGTCTCGATCCAGTGCTGAATTTCTTTCTAAAATCTTTGTGCTTCCGTACAAGTCCACCACATTTGATAAAATGAATGAGGTACACAACCACATTTCCAACATTTCATCGAACATTTTAAACATTTTTGCTAATCTCTCTGGTAATGTGTGCCATCTATAAAACATCTTATACATATTTATTTAAATGCTTTTGACATTGTCATTTTAAAATGTCTCTCTCATAATTGCTGCCATGTATCTGTTCTGCCGGCATGTTTCAACCACCCGTAATTACAGGAATTAATTAATTAGTCCACATTCCTTGGGGCAGGAGCTGAGGCAGAGCTAACCACAACACGTATCTATATCTATTGTATAACCTATATTTCTCATCCACATTGTATCTTTAACTTTTTCACAATCTAATTCAAGCGTTAACAGATTATAAATTTTTTAAATCAAATTTTTATCTGGACCAAAAATATTTTCATCCAATTTTGTTTTTAGAGAATTAATACCTTTTGTTTTCAAATTTTTGTCGTATACAACTTGTAACTGAATATATCTATACCAATCTATCTTTATGCCCTTTTATCTAATTCTTCCATTGATTTTAGATTTTTTAGATTTTTTGCCTGTGCTATTATATAATATAATTATATTATATGAAGTAGACAAGGCCATTGGAGTTGTGAGTTCCACCACTTGTTTACTGGATCCGTGTCCCTCTTGGTTGGTTTCGGACAGCCGAAAGGTGACACGGAGCTGGGTCCAGGAGATTGTCAACGCCTCCTTGGGGAGGGAGTCTTTTCCAGCTCCTTATAAGGAGGCACTTGTGCGCCCCCTCCTCAAGAAGCCTTCCCTGGATTCAGCCATGCTTAACAACTATTGGCCAGTCGTCAACCTTCCCTTTATGGAGAAGGTTGTTGAGAAGGTGGTGGCGCTCCAACTCCAGTGGTCCTTGGAAGAAGCCGATTATCTAGGCCCTCAGCAGTCTGGATTCAGGCCCGGCTACAGCACAGAAACTGCTTTGGTCGCGTTGATGGATGATTTCTGGTGGGCCCAGGACAGGGGCTTGTCCTCTGTCCTGGTGCTTCTTGACCTCTCAGCAGCTTTCGATACCATTGACCATGGTATCCTTCTGTGCCGGCTGGAGGGGTTGGGAGTGGGAGGCACTGTTGGCCAGTGGTTCTCCTCCTACCTCTCCAGTCGGTCGCTGTCGGTGTTAGTGGGGGGTCAAAGGTTGACTTCCAGGTCTCTCCCTGCTATTTTATATCTACGTGGATCATCCAAAGGCATGGGGTGAGGTATCATCAATATGCCGATGATACCCAGTTATATATCTCCACCCCATGTCCAGTCAACGAAGCAGTGGAAGTGATGTACCAGTGCCTGGAGGCTGTTGGGGGTCTGGATGGGTGTCAACAAGCTCAAACTCAACCCATACAAGATGGATTGGCTGTGGGTTTTGCCTCCCAAGGACAATTCCATCTGTCCGTCCATTACCCTGGGGGGGAATTATTGACCTCTCAGAGAGGGTTCGCAACTTGGGCATTCTCCTCGATCCACTGCTAACATTGGAACACCATCTTTCGGCTGTGGTGAGGAGGGCATTTGCCCAGGTTCGCCTGGTGCACCAGTTGTGGCCCTATTTGGACAGGGAGTCATTGCTCACAGTCGCTCATGCCCTCATTACCTCGAGGTTCGATTACAGCAACATTCTCTACATGGGGCTACCTTTGAAAAGTGTTCGGAAACTTCAGATCGTGCAGAATGCGGCTGCGAGAGCCATCATGGGGCTTTCCGGATTCACCCACGTTTCTACAACACTCCGTTGTCTGCACTCATTGCCGATCAGTTTCCAGTCACAATTCAAAGTGTTGGTTATGCCCTTTAAAGCCCTACATGGCACTGGACCAGAGTACCTCCGGAACCGCCTGCTACCGCACGAATCCCAGTGACCGATAAGGTCCCACAGAGTTGGCCTTCTCTGGGTCCCGTCAACTAAACAATGTCGTTTGGCGGGCCCCAGGGGAAGAGCCTTCTCTGTGGTGGCCCCGGCCCTCTGGAATCAACTCCCCTCGGAGATTAGAACTGCCCCCACCCACCTATACCGCCTGGCATGGGGGAACTAAGACATCTCCCCGTTGCCTATGTAGTTTTATGGATGATATGTTTGTGTCTATGTTTTTTATATACTGGGGTTTTTAGGCTTTTTAATGTAAAAATTGTTATTTTAGATTTTAATATTAGATTTGTTACTATATATTGTTTTTTATCATTGCTGTGAGCTGCCCCGAGTCTGCGGAGAAGGGCGTTATACAAATCTAATTAATAATAATAATAACAACAACAACAACAACAATAATAAATTAGTGCAATTGTAACCATCAAAGATAGCTGTAGTTTGTCCAAGTCCCTTTCAATCTATTTCTTCACTTTTATATAATTATCTTCCTTTAATGAGAAACATTATTGATGACATCTGGTTCCTGAAGTATCTTACTTTTTTCACAATCTATATATTCAAAAGTCCTTTAAATTCCATTTTATTTGAGTTTCTGTCATGTTTTTTATAATCAAATTTGTCTTAAGCCCAGCAACTTCCCCATAATTTTCAATTTGTGATAAAAGTTATGAGCCCGATGTAATTGGGTCCTCAAGTATGAAGACAAAATAATCTGCAAATGCTTGTAGTTTATATTCTTCCTCTCGTATTTTAAATCGTATAATCACCTTGTCTGCTCTTACATTTCTATCTAATACTTCTAATGTCAAAATAAATAACAGAGGTGACAATTGACACCCTTGTCTTGTTCCTTTGGTAATATTCACTTTTGCAGTCATTTCTCCATTTATCAATATCCTTCCCATTTGTTACCATATATTGCTTCTACAACATGAAGAAATCTTGTCCCAAAGTTCATATATTGTAGCTGTCATTTCTCTCTCTCTCTCTTCCTTCCACTCTTCTCTCTCTCTTGCTTTCTCTCTCTCTCTCTCTCCCGTCCTCTCTCATCTTTCTCTCCCCCTCCCCCTCTTGCTCTCTTTTTCTCACTTTCTCTCTCTTGTTTTCTTTCTCTCTCTCTTGCTTTCTCTCTCTCTCACTCTTTCTCTCTTGTTTTCTTTCTCTCTCACTCTTTCTCTCTCTTGTTCTCTCTCTCTTGCTATCTCTCTTTCTCTCCCCCCCCTCTCTCTCTCACTTTCTTTCTATCTTGCTCTGTCTGTTGCTCTCACTCTCTCTCATTCTCTCTCCGTTCTTCTCACAGCAGAGACCGGCGAAGGTGATTTTCAATGTCGGGTGCGCGGGCACGCGCGCTCTCCATCCCCCTGCCAGCCCACCCGAAACATTCAAAATAAGAAAAACCTTCACCGACGACATTGAAAATCACCTTCGTGGGCCTCCGCTGTGAGAACGCCTGCCTCGCCTCTCCTGCAGCCCCCTCGCTGACAGCCTGGGAGGAAAGTGCTCTCGGCGAAGGGACTGTGAAAGGGGCGGAGTGGACGTTCCTGCTGCAGGAGTCGCGCTCCAAGGCGGGAAGCGGAGGAAAGAGGCGGATCGGGTGAGCGGGCGGGGGGCAGTGGCGAGAAGCCAGGGGCATGAGGGGGCCGGAGGTGCTGGAGGGGCGGGGGCGGCCATGGCTCCTTGTGCGCCCTTGGAAAAGGGTGCGCGGGGGATGTTTTGGGGTGCGCACACGCGCACGCGTGCAGCTTAGAGGGTACAGTGGCTGCTATTGTAACAAATATTTTATAGTCAACATTTAGAAGTGATATTGGTCTTCTTCACTGATATTGGTCTTCTTCACTTTCAAAATATCTGTTCCTTATTTTGGTATCAAAAATATATAGGGGTCTGGAATTTTAGCTTCTGACATAACTTTGGCACTCTTCTTTATTTTAAAGTAATTTTGGAAGGACGCTCTCCCCAAAAGCTTTCCCCACTGCCATTAGAAAAATGGAAGCAGCCTTTTCCGCTGCCTCCGTGCCTCTCTTCCAAGCCAGTTCTTCTTAAAGAATAATATCAGGAACTCCCATTTCTTCCAGAGTCCAAATTTCAAATTTAATCCCCCCCCCCCAAAAAAGATTCTTCTCACCCAGATGACGTCACTTTTGCTGTTTTTCTTCATGTTCCTGCTTCGCTACCCGGAGCTATGGGTAACAAATTACATTCCAATGGCTGCTGGTCAGGGGAACTGGCTTCCAACAGGGTTTTGTACTAACCCTGTAGTAAGCCAGAACCTCCCCTCTCCCCCTTGACCCTCCAGGTCAAGATTGACCCCCTAAATGGGTCTCAAAACTGCTGTGGAACAGCTGGCTATCTTGGACTTCAGGAAAGCTGCTGCTTTCGCTCTGGTGTGCAGCTTCACCCCCCAGGTCCCTCCTTTGTGGGGTTCCTCAGGGGTCGGTCCTCTCCCCCGTTGTTTAATATCTACATGAGTCTCTTCTCACGGTCACTCATGCCCTCATCACCTCAAGGTTTGACTACTGCAACACCCTCTATATGGGATTACCTTTAAACAATGTTCAGAGACTGCAGGTAGTGCAAAATGCAGCAGTGCGAGCTATCAGGAGCCTCCCAAGATATGGCCATGTCTTACCATCACTCCGTAAACCGCTGGGTGAAATCATCTGAGGGCACGGAGTGAGTTACCATCAGTATGCTGATGATACAGCTATACATCTCCTCCCCGTGTCCACAGTGAAGCAGTGGAACTGCAAACTACCAGTAACTCTTTTTTTTTTTTTTGCAATGCTTGCTTTTCTCTTGATGTCTTCCTCTCTAATGTCATAGCACCAGGCTACAAAAGGGGAGACCTTAGGCACGTGGGTGCATGTGCCCACACATTACACACATACACACTCAAAAAGACTTCTGCCAGGCTGCCAAGTACAAACTAACTTCTTTTTTTGCAATGCTTGTTTTTCCGTAGCTTGTATTTCTCAGTCCGAAGTCTCTCCCGATGTCTCCATTGTCACAGCGCTTGGCTGCAAGTGGGGAGACCATAAGTAAACACACATATACACAGATCAATCGAGATTTAAGAGAGCCTGGGTCCTACCATCCTATTAGTTTGGCAAATCAAGATGATAAAATATTTATGGAGATATTGGCAAATAGACTCGAAAATATCTTACAAAAAATAATTGAAAAGGATCAATATGGGTTTGTGAAGGGTAGGAAGATAAGCGAACCAATTAGAAATGTAATAAATGTGATGCACCATGCTACTGTTACTAAAAGGAAATTGGAAATTTTGAAATTAGATGTCTATAAAGCTTTTGATAAAGTTAACCATAGCTATTTATATAAATTATGTAAGGAATTAAATATGGGGGACAAATTTTATGGAATTATAAAATAGATTTATAAAGGGAATGAAACATATATAAGGGTAAACGGACAAAGAATGCAGAAAATTAAAATTCAAAATGGTACCAAGCAGGGATGCCCTTTATCTCCAATTTTATTTGTAATAGCAATAGAGACATTAGCTAATAAGATAAAACAAGATAATACTTGGGTAGGATATAAAATAGGGGGATTAGAAATGAAATTAAACCTATTTACAGATGATGCAATTATATTGACCCAGACCCCAATGGAGATTATTAAAGGTATAAGAAATATTTTGCAAGAGTTTAAACAGGAATTGGGATTATTGGTCAATATAGAAAAATCAGAGATTATGTGTTTAAATACAGGTCTGAGAGAGCAGATAGAAATTAGGAAAGAATCAGGGTTGAAGTTAGGACTAAAGAAAATGAAATACTTGGTAATTTGGTTATTGAGAAATCCAGCAAAAATCGAGGTGGTGAATTATAGACAAATGGAGGAAAATGGTGAAACAGATGATGAGCTTGAAAGGGAAAAAGTTAAGGAGAATGGCTAAAATAAGAGCATTAAAATAATGATAGTTCCCAAGATGATGTACCTGTTTCAGGTATTGCAGGGGTTTTATTAGCATCAAAGTTTAGGGAGTGGGATAAAAAACTTAATTATTGGGTTGAAGAAGATAAGAGACCGAGAGTAAGGAAAAAGTGGTTAATAGCTAATGAAAAAGAGGGTGGATGAGGAATTCCATGTTTGGAGTTGTATAGAGAAGCATTTCAAATCGAAAGATTAATGGAGTTGTAATTATTTGAAAATAAATGGGTGAAATTCAAAAAAGAGATAAATGGGATGAAGAATAGATAATTAATTTTCATAAGGTGGAATAGGAGCGATCTAGATAAATTAATAGGTCCCATGAAAGGGACTATGGAAATCTGGAAAAAATGGCAGGGGAAAATAGGATTAAATAAATCAAAACTGTCATCGTTATAAGTAATAAATAGAGATAATGAAACAAATCTAAATAGGGTTCTAGGAGAGTTGAAGGGAAGAGGGATAGCTAAGATAGAACAGTTATATGAGAAGGAAGGGAGGCCAAGCAGAAATCATATTTATTTATTTATTTATTCGATTTTTTTATGCTGCCCTTCTCCTTAGACTCAGGGCGGCTTACATGTTAGCAATAGCACTTTTTAACAGAGCCACATATTGCCCCCACAGTCCGGGTCCTCATTTTACCCACCTCGGAAGGATGGAAGGTTGAGTGAACCTTGAGCTGGTGATGAGATTTGAACCACTGATCTTCAGATCTACAGTGAGCTTCAGTGGCCTGCAGTACAGAACTCTACCTGCTGCGCCATCCCGGTTCATATAGAATGCTGGTTGGGTAAGGGAAGATGGCTACAAATAAATGCAATATGTAAATATCTAAATGAAAAGGAGAATAAAGAAGCACTATTTAGGGAGGAGATAGAGTTAGAGAAAATAATAAGAGGAAAAAGTTAGGGTACCAAGGCGTAAGCAAGTAATATATATAAGATGTTAGTGCAGTCAGGGGATCAATGTTCCCTCTATTTCCCCCCGGTGTGGGCGGAAAAGTATAGCATCTGAGCGGCAGTCCCTTTGGGACTGGGCGGCATAGAAGTATAAATAAATAAATAAATAAATAAATAAATAAATAAATAAATGGGAAAAATTGCCTTCTTTTTTATTAAAAGAAATTAATAATAAAACAAAACCAAAATCTATTACTGTTAAAACTAAAACAACCAGCAAAACCAAAAACAAAACTATTAATAAATCTATGCTTTAAAATATTCATTTCTTAAATATTTATCATAGTATTATAGTAATCTAGTAATACTATGAAAATCTACCTGAACACCAATGCATCAATTAATATATTTCCATAAATTATACTTTTCTATAATTTCATTCAATATTTCCAAGCTCAATTAATTTTCAGGCACTTAGCGCTTACTATTATTAACTTTCATCAATCTTATACATTTCCAAGTACATTTTAAATTCATAATGCAAACTCATAAAGTCATACAGTACATATCATAAACCCCTTATTTATCACATGCATCTTCTGTCACGCTGAATATTTGCCAGTCCCCAGAGACATTCAGTAATGAAAGAGTTAACTATGTGTGCCTTACTAAGATCTTCCTATTATGATGTAATAGTGCCAAATCTCACATCACTTCCTTCTTCATTGTTCTCCATCTCTTCTTTCTATCCTCCATCATGTAAAGATGTATTTTTGAGTTGTCCCTCGAGACTTGTTTTATTTTCTGTTTTTATAATAAAGAAATCTTGTTTTGAACAAATGACTATGGCTTTTATCCATCGGCTCCGTGGGATTAAGGTTCTAACGGACTTTAATTACTCACAAACCGTGACATGGTAGCAGAGGATGGTTCTCTTAATTAAGCCTGAAAAATAAATCTTTTCTAAAGGCTTGATATGCCTGGCAAGAAGCGTAAGTTTTATTTATCAGACTCCCTATTAATCACAATGTCTGACAGAGATATAAAAGATACAATGTCAAAGTTGGCAAGAACACAAGAAATTAGGAACGCTAAGATGCAGACACAACCTTCTGATAGAAGAGAGATCTCAGTGGAACAAGCAGCCTTGCCTCATGCAGAGAAGGAAGAAATCCAAGCCGGAGTAAATCAACTTCTCCTATAAACCTTGATGTTGAACAGTTAGCTAATCTTACAGAATCTATAAAATTGTCAGAAAAAGCTTCTCAGCCAATTTATACCTTCAGCCAGATAGAAGAATTTTCTTTGTACTCTTCTAAGGCTCATACTGAAGTCATTACTAAGTGTGACATAGAAAAATGTGGTGCTGGTCTCGGAGCAAGACCAAAAGTTAGACATTTTGATGAACAACAGGAGTTTTTAAAAGACTCTGAAATGCCCTCAAAAGGTGATGGAAACTCCCCCTCACCAAGTGTAACTTCAGATACTGATATATTCACTTTAAATTCCCTTGTTGCAAATCTGCAACAGGAGCAACAACCGTGGGTTCCAACTCAACAAGTACAACAACCGTGGGTTCCACCTTCTCAGGGACAACAACCGTGGGTTCCAGTTTCTCAAATACAATAACCGTGGGTTCCAGTTCCTCAAATGCAACAACCAGTAGCAGTACAAGCTGCAGTTCAAATGCAAGTTCCTGTTTCATTACCTTTGCAAGGTGAGTCAAAATTAAAGAATAATGGACAAAATTATATGGCTTGGTTACATGAAATTAGAATAAGATTACACAGTGAAGGCGCTCATCACATGGCATTCAATCCACCAAATAGACCGTGGACTGAAGAGCAAAGGGCTTTAAACACAAGAGCTAGTAATTTAATGTTAATGTCAATGGAAACAGATTTATCAGTTAGATTTTCACATGATATCACTGCAAATGCCTTGATCACAGCTCTAGATGAACTTTATAGACCAATTTCAGCTGAAGGGACATGCTTATTGTTCTCTGAATTTTTCACTACAAAATTAAAGCCTGGAGAGAAAATTGCTGCACATTTGTCTAAACTTTTAGCAATGCAAAAATAATTGATTGAAAGAGGTTATAATATAGATAATATTCAAATGAACAGCATCATCATTAGTTCATTAAATGATGATTGGAAAGATGCTATTTCAAAGTATAACAACATACCTTTAGCTCAACGCACCACATCCAGAGTGTGCAAACTTTTAACAGAAGAAGTTATTATGCTAGGAAGACTTAGATCCAGAGCAACTGCCTCCAGAGCTCCAATGAGTTGCAGTTACCAACCAAGGGGCTACGCTCCTAGATATCCAGTGTATAACCAGCCCAGAAGAACAGATGTTCAACGCACTCAATATCCTGATTCGCAATGTTCTCAATATGCTGAATTTCAATGCTCTCAATATCCTGTCCAGCCCAGAGGAACAGATCCTAGGGGCAGCAGACGCAGAAGCTCCAGCAACTACAGATCACCTCGACAAGGTTCCAGAGGAGAACCACGTCCTTCCATCGGTTCTTTGGTCCTGAACAATGTTCCACAATTAGATCCGGAGCACGACATTCGATGTTTATGGACTTTAGATAGCGGAGCAGCTTTTCACATTACTTACAAAAGAGAACTTTTTACAGAACTATATAAGACTGACATAAAAGAACTATATTCACTGTCAAATCACTTATGCAAAGTGGAAGAAGGAATGGTTTACGTAAAAGAATTAGACCAGATGATTCCACGTGTTCTATACCTTCCAGAAGCTACAAGCAACTTACTCAGTATGTATTACCTAAACCAAGACATAGGCTATAAACGTATGCTTTTAGAAAAGGAAGTTCACATTATCAAGAATGGAACAGTTGTTGCTCATGCTTTTCTAATTGGAGGTGTTTACTACTTAAAGCCTAAACCCCAAATGAAAATTGAAGTAAGTATAAAAGTTCTAAAGAATGAAAACACAGGCTCAGAGAGAAAACCTGTTGCTACTGTAGAAACAAAGGCTCCTAAAGCCAATGAAGTTCAAAAGGTTAATCAAAACAAATCTGAGATTCCGCATAATGTTGCAAATGTTAAATCTAACAAACAAATCTTTTCATTCCAGGTGTGTTCACCGTTGGCACCGTCGTTTGGGCCATGCATCCTTTGCAGTTTTATCCAAGATGCCAGATTTTGTTAATGGGTTTGTTGTTAATAGTAATTGCAAAATTTACTTAGATTGTTCTGTTTGTAACAAATCAAAATCCAACGCAGCACCTATTGCTAAACATGCCAAATGCTTGTCTACACACATTTTTGATTTGGTTCATACTGACATTGTCGGTCCATTTCAGCCTACTAAAGGTAATTGTAAGTACTTCTTAACTATTGTTGATAATTATTCTAGATATTTTGTGTACCTAATGAAACAAAAATCAGAGACCTTTCAGATCTTTAAAGACTTTGCTGCACACATCTACAATCAACATGGTGTCCACATAAGAAGAATACAAAGTGATCGTGGTGGAGAATTCATGTCCCAGCAATTCCAAGGATGGATGAGACAAAATGGAATCCATCACCAAACTTCAGCGCCTTACACACCAGCTCAAAATGGAGTGGTAGAACGACGACAAGGTGTTTTACAGACTATGTTTTGTTGTCTTCTAGAAGATGCTAATCTCAACAACTTCTATTGGGGTGAAGCACTAAGGTATGCCAATTACATTGTTAACCGTATTTGGAGCAGTGTTATAAATCAAACTCCTTTTTACATGATGTACGGAAAGAAGCCTGATATCCAAAACCTCCACATTTTTGGCTCATATGCCATGGTTAATATTCCACTGGTCCAGAGAAAGAAAGGAGGTCCAATAGCAGAAAGACTGAGATTTATAGGTTTTGATCAAAGTTCTAAGTATTATAAATTTGCTGACTCTAATCACACACTTGGTATTTCTAATTCAGCTAAATTTGAAGAAGATACAGATTGGTCCAGAATACACAGTAGTGATATTTCAGTTTATTTCCCCAAAGATGATGTTGAAGGTACAGCGCAACCTGATCCTCAGGCAGCTGTTCCAGATGTTGTTTCTCCAAAAGATGATGCAGTCTTCACAAGTCGCAGATGATGTTCCTAGCGATGAAGTTGGAGACGGAGATGACCAAGATGAAGGATGGACTACAGTTCTAAGACGTTCCAAGAGAACCACACAAGGAATTCCTCCAAAGAGATACCAACAGCAAGTATTACAAAAATCTTTTCCTTTTCTTTGTAACAATGTTACACTTCCTCCTGAGAATTTTTATCAAATAAGACATTTACCTGAGTCTGAACAAGAAAACTGGTATGAGGCAATGGAAATTGAACTGGACAGTTTAAAGAAACTTAAAATGTTTAAATATGTTGAGCATCCAACGAACAAGATTATTGGTACATGATGGGTCTACAGAATTAAACAAAAACCAAATGGTGAGAAAATATACAAAGCAAGATTAGTAGCACAAGGCTACTCCCAAGTTTATCCTGAAGATTACACAGATACATTTTCACCTACAGTTAAAAACGAAAGTGTCAAAATTGCTTTAACCACAGCTATTGCCTTGAATTTAGAAGTTTTCCAATTTGATGTTGAAACTGCTTATCTGAATGCTGATTTAAATGAAGAGATCTACGTGAAGGGTGCACTCGGTTTTCAAGATCGAGAAGGAGATGTCTGGTACCTGCAAAAGAGTCTTTACGGTTTGAAACAATCTGCTTTAATGTGGCACAGGTGTCTAATTGACAAGCTAAATTCAATGGGCTTTATTAAGTCCGATTCTGATGAAGGTGTGTTTACAAAAGGGCAAGGTAATGTTTATGAAATTATACTTGTTTATGTTGATGACATTGGTTACATTGGTCCAAACAAACATATGAGTGAAGTTTTTGCAAAAGGTTTAGAAAAACATTTTACATTGAAAAGCTTAGGGCACATTCATGATTATCTAGGTGTTCAGATTGAAAAAACTCAGAAGGGGTTTAGCCTCTCACAAGAAAACAAAATTGATCAACTTTTGCAAAATTGCAACATGACTGACGCACATCCATGTCGCTCTCCAATGCAAACAGATTTTTACAAGTTGACATAACAGACTAGTCCTGAATTTAAAGATCAAACTCTTTATCGTTCAGTCATTGGGTCACTGTTATACATTAGCAGTTGGACAAGACCCGATATTTTACTTAGTGTCAATCTTTTGTCACGGTACATTGGCAAAGCAACTACATTTCATTGGACATGCATAAAGAGACTGCTGAGATACATGAAGCACACAAAAGACATGAAGTTGTTCTTAGAACCAAAACACAACAAGTTTCCTGAGTTAGTTTGCTATGCAGATTCTGATTGGGCAGGTGACAAAGAAACATGAAAAAGTACTTCTGGTTATATAATGTTTTTAAATGGTTGTCCAATATATTGGAAAGTTAGAAAGCAGAACTTTATTTCTTGTTCTTCTACTGAGTCAGAATATGCTTGTGTTTCTGACTGTTGCAATGCTTTAACCTGTGTTTCTGCTCTCGTTGATAGTATTTGGGGTGATCCTATGAAACCAATTGTTATTATGGAGGACAATGTTTCAGTTACCTTTATATCTGAAACTGAATAAGTTGGAGCGCATTCACGGCGCATCGACATAAGATGTGTGCCTTACTAAGATCCTCCTATTATGATGTAATATCCTGCCAAATCTCACATCACTTTCTTCTTCATTGTTCTCCATCTCTTCTTTCTATCCTCCAGCATGTAAAGACGTATTTTTGAGTTGTCCCTCGAGACATGTTTTATTTTCTATTTTTATAATAAAGAAATCTTATTTTGAACAAATGACTAAGGCTTTTATCCATCGGCTCTGCGGGATTAAGGTTCTGTTCTGGGTCCTATTCTTTTTAATATATTTGTGAGTAACATAGGGGAAGGTTTGGTAGGGAAGGTTTGGTAGGGAAGGTTTGCCTATTTGCCGATGACTCTAAAGTGTGCAATAGGGTTGATATTCCTGGAGGCGTCTGTAATATGGTAAATGATTTAGCTTTACTAGATAAATGGTCAAAGCAATGGAAACTGCAGTTTAATGTTTCCAAATGTAAAATAATGCACTTGGGGAAAAGGAATCCTCAATCTGAGTATTGTATTGGCAGTTCTGTGTTAGCAAATACTACAGAAGAAAATGATTTAGGGGTAGTGATTTCTGACAGTCTCAAAATGGGTGAACAGTGCAGTCAGGCGGTAGGGAAAGCAAGTAGGATGCTTGGCTGCATAGCTAGAGGTATAACAAGCAGGAAGAGGGAGATTATGATCCCGCTATATAGAATGCTGGTGAGACCACATTTGGAATACTGTGTTCAGTTCTGGAGACCTCACCTACAAAAAGATATTGACAAAATTGAACGGGTTCAAAGACGGGCTACAAGAATGGTGGAAGGTCTTAAGCATAAAACGTTTCAGGAAAGACTTAATGAACTCAATCTGTATAGTCTGGAGGACAGAAGGAAAAGGGGGGACATGATCGAAACATTTAAATATATTAAAGGGTTAAATAAGGTCCAGGAGGGAAGTGTTTTTAAAAGGAAAGTGAACACAAGAACAAGGGGACACAATCTGAAGTTAGTTGGGGGAAAGATCAAAAGCAACGTGAGAAAATATTATTTTACTGAAAGAGTAGTAGATCCATGGAACAAACTTCCAGCAGACGTGGTAGATAAATCCACAGCAACTGAATTTAAACATGCCTGGGATAAACATATATCCATCCTAAGATAAAATACAGAAAATAGTATAAGGGCAGACTAGATGGACCAAGAGGTCTTTTTCTGCCATCAGACTTCTATGTTTCTAATGGACTTTAATTACTCACAAACTGCGACATCTTCCATTAATTTTACCTATGTAATTCTGTATAGTTCTAAAATTCTAATCCAATTTTTTAAAAAATTAATACATCCTAATATTAAACACCTAAATATATCTTTTACTAATATTCCATAGTCAATCCATATTTAATAATCAATCATCCCTCCTCAAATTTCTACCACTGTTCTCATTTCTGGGTAACTCTCCTGTCTCTCCCCTTTTCTGTCTCATTTGTTCCTCATTTCTCCCTCTCTTTTTCTCTCATTCCTTCGCCCTCTCATTTCTCCTTTTTCCATTTTTGTCTCCTCCCCCCTTATGTGTGTGTGTGTGTCTGTATGTCTGTCTGTGTGCACAAACTCTTGAACCATTTCCCAAAACAGGTGAGGGCTGGGGTTTTTTCTCTCTGTTATTATTTGGGTGCTTTAAATCAAGAGTCACTTCTCTCTCTGTTTCTCTTTCCTCTCATTCTCTGCCTCAATCATTTTCTAATTTCTCTTTTTTCTCCCCTTTTTTCTATCATTTCTCTTTCTCTCTTGCTTTCTTCCTCTCTCTCTCTCGCTTTCTCTCTCACACACTCTTTCTGTGTTTTCTCTCTCTTTCTTTCTCTCTCTTATTCTCTCTCTCTTGCTATCTCTCTCTCTTTTTCTCACTCTCTTTCTCTGTCAGTGAAGCGGCTGCGAGAGTGCTTTCTCCAAGTGCTTCTGGAACGCCTGCCCTGCCTCTCCTGCAGCCCCTTTGCTGACAACTTGGGATGAAAGTGCTCCCAGCAAAGGGGCTGCAGGGGAGGCGTTCCCGAAGAGCTCGGAGAAAACCCTCTCGCAGCCCCCTTGCTAGGAGCATGGATGATGATGAGAAGCCGCCACCACCGCTGCGAGAGGAGCTGCATCCCAAGGCAGGAGGCGGAGGAGGAGAAAGCCGGAGAGGGGCGGATCGGGCGGGCAAGGGGCAGCAACAAGAAGCCAGGGGCGCAAGGGGGCCGGAGGCACCTGGGGGGGCGGGGGCAGCCACGGCTCCCTTTACTTCTCCCACTGCAGTAGACATAGACGGTGGGAAAAGGAAAGGGATCTGCGGCTGCCCGGCCCGCCACAGATGGGCTGGTGTCAAGCCTCTCAGTTGTGGCCTCCCTACCGCCCCCCCGCAGGCTGACAGGGGGATGGGGAGCACGTGTGCACGCCTGACATTCAAAATTTTAAAAACCCTTCAACAGCCTCCACACTTGCATCGCTCCCTGCCCTCAACTCCAATGCGCTGTTGCGTGGCCTTGGAAAAGGGTGCACGAGAGGTTATTTTTGGGCATGTGACCATGCATCTTAGAAGGAACATTGACAGGGATGTGATCCAAGGATTGACTAAATGCTGGCAGAGTGAAATACAAGTAGATGTGCAAAAGATGAAAAATATAGTGGAGAATATAAGAAAAACTAAGAATACAAGGGTTAGGGAAATGAGAAGGAAAATATTACATAAGTGGTATTACACACCCGTTCAACTTGCATATTTGCAGCAGAATGTTAAAAGTATCTGTTGGCATGGGTGTCAAGATAAAGGAGTGTTCATGCATATGCTTTGGGAATGCCCGGTAGTGCAGAACTTTTGGGAAAAAGTGCAAGAGGATATTAATAGGATGTTAAATATATGATGGATAATTACTAAGGAAATGGCAGTATTAGCTAAAAGCAATGTGATGGGAGAATTTAAAGAAATAAAACAAGCAGCGATAGAAAGCGCTCAGGCGGTAATAGTCTTGGGTTGGAAGGATGCGACAAAATGGACAATGCAAAATTGGTATAGGTACATGGTGGATCATATTCAATTTGAGATTATGGATAAAAGGATGAATTCGGTTAATGAAACTGACTTGCGACAACTGTTGGGATGATGGGACAAGGTAAAACTATATATGGTGAGTAGAATCCAAGACCAAGCTACAAGGAATAAATTGGAATCACTCTATAATATGTAAACAAATATTTTGCTCTTGAGTTAAAATGGTATATACAAGAAACACCCCCGATTTGGTGGTGGGGTGTGAATGTTTGTCTGGTGATGGGCACTACTCACAGAGCATCTGTTTTATGTTGTGTGTGTGTTCATATTTTGAAAAAATCAATAACAAATTAAATAAAAGAATACATATATACACTCAAACAAACCTCTGTGATGCTGCTAGGCTGCAAAGTGCAAAATAACTTTCTTTTTTGCAATGCTTGTTTTTCTCAGCCAGAAGCCTCACCTTCTCCATTGTCACAGTGCCAGGCTGCAAGGGGGGAGACCTTAGGCATACGTGCACGCACACATACACATCCCCCACACGTGAGAGGAACATAAGGGGTTAATACCATATTCCCTAACCACTTCTTCTCTCGCCCATGGGGGACCCTCTGGCTTATCAGGGAATTGTTTTACTAATCTCTCTGTATTCACATCCCTACTCTTGACCCAAGTAGCTTCAGACAAAGGGTACCCTTTCCAATGAACTAAATATTGTAATTGACCTCTATACAATCTAGAGTGTAGGATTCTCTTAATCTCATAATGAGTCTCCCCTTGCACCACTATAGGCTTTTGTGCCAATCGGTCCTGTGGCCTCAATCTCGACCTGACTGCCAGTTTTAATAAACTGCTGTGAAAGAAAGGATGCACTTTCCCTAGTATGTGTGGGAAGTTAAGCTGAACTGTTACTGAATTGATTAATTTCACTATTGGGAAAGGTCTTAAAATTTTTGGTCTTTTTACTAGGCAAATTCAATTTTATATACAGTGGTACCTCTACTTAAGAATTTAATTCGTTCTGTGACCAGGTTCTTAAGTAGAAAAGTTTGTAAGTAGAAGCAATTTTTCCCATAGGAATCAATGTAAGAGCAAATAATGTGTGCAAAATAAAATCTTGGAATTTGGGTGGGAGGAGGAGGAAAAAGAGGAGGACAGTCACTGCCCAGAGCGAAGGGAGTATTTCTTTTCTCTGGGCGTTGGCAGAGGTTTATTCCCTTTCCAAGTGCCCAGAGAAAGGAAAATGCTTTGTTTGCTCGGGACTGCCAAAGCCTCCTTAAGTGCCACTGAAAGGCTCATCTGGCAGCCCAGAAAAGCCCAAGATGGTTGGGATTAAAGGGGGAATGGCAGGAAACTCATCGGGCCTTCGTGCCATTCTCAAAATTTCCTGGGAAATTGTTCCAGGCTTGGGTTCTTAAGTAGAAAATAGTTCTTAAGAAGAGACAAAAAAATGAGGGAGAAGGCGGGGTCATTCACCAAGGCAACACAGCATTTTTCTGTTCTTGCAGGAAATTGCTGAACCCCCACTGTCTGGGGGGTGCTGATTCTTTTGAATCAGCCCAGAACCTCCCTGAAGGGGACAGGAAGAAGGGGACCCAATCTGGTGCCTGTTTGGGGGCTTTTGCATACCACATAGACGTCGTCCAAGAGCCTCCACCAGCAGTGGAGTGGAAGCAGCTTGCTGCCTTCGGCCTTGGGAGACTGCCAACGGAAAATTGAATTGATTAATGAATGTCATCCGGAATGAAAAGGAAAGTAAATTTTGTGCTGGAGGAAGAGAGACAGAATTATTGACTGTGACTTGCACTTTGATCGGAGGAGAAATTTTGTTAAAGAACTGTGTTATGATAAAGGAACTTTCTGACTAATTGGAGTAAGCAGCTAAACTGAAACCACTACTTTCTAACTTGCAAATTAAGGAGAATAAGGAAGCAATTCTAAAACCCATTTGGATAAAAATTGGATGGTTTGAGGCTCTGAAATTGGATTTAAAGGGGAAAAAAGAACTTTAAGAGTTTAAATAGTTAAATGGAATCATTTTGGTTTAAATGATCTTTAATTACTGTTTAATAACAAATTGGTGGAACCATCTGTTAGTCAAAGATTATGACAACTTTCATTTATTTAGAGAATTTGTCATTTTAGCACTGGCCTTGGGAAAGAGAAACTAACTGAATTATTGACATTTTGTCTGCAAAGGAGGGCTCGCAAAACTTGTGGGGGGCTGAACTTTATTTGAACTGTTCTGCAAAATATAATTAGGCTGCTATGAAGAGCTTGGAACAACTAGAGACCTGAGAAAATGGAAATTCAAGAGATAAGAGAATTGTGTAAACATTTATTTGATGAGCTCAAAGAATTGAGAAGGATTTTTTCAAACTACTAAGGAACTTACAATTGAAGCTAATAGAAAATTACACCATGTGGTAGAATTAAAGGAGACATTTGAAGATGAAAATATTATAATTATGGATTTGCAAATAGAGGAAACAACAAGAAACTATGGCAAACTAAGCAATGATAAGAATGAAATTCTACTAGTTAGTGGACATAATATTAAATATTCTGATTATCAAATTTTGAGTGATGATATAACAAAATTTTTGAAAATTGAATAAATAAATAAATAATTGCCTGTATATGGAAAGGGCTGATGAGCACAGATTTTACTATGAGCACATTGAGATAAGCACAAATATAAATGGGGAAAGATGTGATCAAAAGCATTGGAATTTCCAGAATAAAAGAAGAGTTAAAAATAAAATTGATTGGTTAGGATTTGTAAGCAAGCAAAGGAGACAGAATAAAAAATGAAAGGAAATGGGGATTTAAAATGACTAGAAAGAAGTTTAAATTTGGATTTATACAAGAGATTTGGGATTATGAGAAGGGTTGTGATTATGAAAATGGTTGATCAGATTTAGATTAATTTCTAATTATTAGCTTCTATTAGATGTCTTATTTAGGATTTGATGTGTGGATTTTATGGAAATTTTAGGTGTATTGATTGTTCTGTCTGGGTCCCCCCAGACGCCAACACCAACCAAAAAGAGTAGCCAGACACACTGGTAAAAAGCAAAGGCAGTTTATATACTGGAAAGCAAACACAGGTAACAAAAACTGTTCTTACAGACAGGAACACGATGCAGTTTCACAGAGGTTTCACGAAGGCCAGGCAATAAAACAGGATTCTTGCTGGCAAAAACAACTCTGGAGATAATAAAACCCACGCCTCCCCCAAGTCTTCCAGGCTTCTAGGCCACAAGCCAAGATCAGAGGCGCCAAGAATCGAAGCAACGTCACAGGACTCCCAGTTGATAACTCTCCACGAGACTGTAAGGGCGGGCCTGCCTTTTCAACCCTGCTGAGGAGAACCACACCCAAACCCAGCTGTTGCCAATTCAGGGATGGAAATATCTTTCTAATTGGCCCCTTCTTTGAGCTGCACGTCTCTGCCTCATGTCTATTATAGCCTGTGCGTCTTCATCCAAGGAATCCTGGCTACTAGCTGGGGAGAGGCCCCCCCGGGGGTCTCAGGCTGCTCTCCCTCCTCCTCCTCCTGACGTTCCTCTCCCCCGTCTGCCTGGTCCTCCCCCTCCTGGTCACTGTCCTCCTCCTCTGGGCATGGATCCGGCAGAGCTCCAGCCGGTCCCTGAGGAGCCTCAGGCTGAATCACAACAATTGATTATATTAAAATAGGTTTAACTGAATTTAATAAAATGTATTAAGTATGCTCAGAATTTTGGGAAATAATTGATTTTTCAAATATTTTAAAATAGCTTCAAACAATTTTAATGAATATATTAAGGAAATATTAGGTTGGTTCATTATATTAAAATCAGTTTTATTGAAATGCACAAATAAAGCAAATTGAACTTGATAAGTAAAATTGGCATATAAGAACAGAGATGATTTTGAAAGATTCATAAAAATTGAATTAATGAACAATAGATGATTTATGGTCTACTGAAAAAAATATATGAAATTGATTATATTTTCTTTTCTTTCCTATTTTAGTATTTTCAATGTTTGTGATTTGATAGACTATAAAGGGGTTTTTAGATTTAAATAAAATGTGTAAATAGAAATAGGATGCACTGTGGCCTACCAGTTAATTAGAATGTTAGAAATATTGTTTATTTGTCAGTATATATTTGAGGGAACATTAATGAAAAGAGGTAATACATGATGATTGTGATTGCTGGATGACAAGATTAGGACTTAGTGACCTGAATGTTTTGGTGGCCGCGGCTCCAGGATTATGTTCACTCTTATGTCTCTACTTAAGAACCTCTACTTAAGAATGCCTCTACTTAAGAACTGTCAACCAAATACAGTGGTACCTCTACTTAAGAATGCCTCTACTTAAGAGTTCTTAAGTAGAGGCATTCTTAAGTAGAGGTACCACTGTATTTGGTTGACAGGAAAAGATGATCACGCACACAGAAGGAGGGGCTAAAGAGATCAGTGTTTATCCACTTTCTTTTTATATGCCTTGGTGGCTTCGATAGCTCTTTTTTGGTGTTTTCCCACTTCTTTCTTAATTATTTTATCCACTTGGTCAAAGTCATGGAGAAAGGTAGCTCGCGCTTGTGGATAACATCCATGCTGCTGGAGACTTGGAAGGGGGTCAGGCTGGTACTGCTAGGTACAGCATTGTTGAAAGCAGCTTCTGCAAAGGGCAGCAGGTCCATCCAGTTCTCCTGCTGGTAATCCACATAACATCTTATAGATTGTTCCACCATTGTGTTCAGTTGTTCTGAGGTTCCATTCATAATTGGATAAAAAGCCACGCTAAGCCCTTGTGTGGACTCAACCAATTTCAGAAACTCCCTCCAGAACTTAGTAGTGAATTGGATGCTTCAGTCTGAGATTACCCACTAGGGTACTCTGTGCAGCGAGTAAATCTGCTTGATAAACATCTTGTCCGTTTCTTAGCTGAGGGCAATTCTGAACAGGCAATTAAATGGGCTTTCTTGAAAAATAAGTTGAACACTGTCCCAAATCATTGTATTTCCTTCACTCTCTGGGAGCTCAACTATAAAATCCATTGCTATTTCCTCCAAGGTCAGCTGGAGTTGGCCACTTGTTGAAGGAGCCCCAGAGGTTTCCCTGGTCTCAATTTCATGATAGCACATGTGGCACAGCTTTTTACATAATCTTCCCTGTTGGATTTCACCTTTGGCCAACAAAACTGTCTTCTGGCCAGATGCAATGTTTTCAAAAAGTCAAAAGTCCTGCCAGTTGTTAGTCGTAGCTGAGGTATAAGACATCCAGCCTCAAGCTGGTAGGGACATACAGTTTGGAGCCCTTCCAAACTAGTCCATCTCTCATGGTCAAGGCATCTTTATTATCTGTGAACCACTGGTTGCCTGGGAGTGCTGCCTCCAATGCGGCTGTCATTTTGTCCTGAACAGAGTCGGATTGGCATCTGGCTTGACCTCTAGTGGTGACTTGTGCTGCAGGTTGTGAGGAGGGGATGATAGCGTAGACTTCTTCGCTCTGACTATCAAACTGTGATTTTCTTGATAATACATTGGCTGGTAGGTTCTTCCCCACTGGAACGTATTTTAGTTCAAAATTAAAACACCTAAAGTATTATGCCCAATGGAGAGAGTTTTCTGGGTTTTTTAAAAGAGCTTCAAGGTTTTTGTGATCAGTCCAAACCTCGAAAGGCACTTTAACCCTCTCAAGAAAATGTCAACAGGAGACACCAGCGGACTGCGTAGGCTTCCTTCTCCCAAATTGCCCATCTGCTCTTGGTTGCAGTGAGCTTCTTGGATACCTATGAAGCTGGCCCTGTGGGCTCCTCTGTAAGAACATAAGCTGCCATTGCCATATTGCTAGCATCAGCCTGGACAATGAACTGTTGCTCTGGGTCAGGGCGTTGAAGGGTTGGCTCCTCGGAAAAGAGCCATTTTAATTTTTCAAAAGCCCTTTGGCAGTCCACTCAACAGGCAAGAAGTTGATTCGGCCTCAGCAGTCCCAGTGGTGGTGTTTGTAGTGCAGGACTGGATTGCCCTAACGGGCCTTGTTGCTGCACTGTTCCAACTCCAGCAGAAGTTGTCATCCTGGTAGGTCAGACCCAACGGAGAAGACTAATGTGTGATCTGTTTCGTGCTGTGTGAAATGAGGCTCAAGCTCCACTTGGTGCCACTGCAGTCCCCTGGCCCAAGAAGGTGAACATGGGCTGGTATTAGAGGTTATGTGATGCTGCCCACGCTGAGTGGGCCAAACCGCTCCAGTAGACTCGTCAATGACTGGCTTTGCACTGCTGGCAGAAAGCCCCACTCTCTGGGATCACTGAGATCAACAGGTCCCGATGCTCTCCATTAGAGGGCTTGGGTCTCAAACCGTCATCTGCTGGTCCCACAGCATTGCCCTGGTCAGCAACTCTTGGGGTGGCATGGCTCCTGCAGCCTTACCTCACAGAGAGGGATCTGGTTGAACAGTCTGCCAGGCAAATGGCCTTTTGGCCCGGGCACCCTGTTGACATTCCACTTCAGCGGCCTCCACTGCCTTCACCACAGATTCGGAGGGAGAGTAGCGGGTTTCAACTTGAAGCATCGAACTAGTCCCAGTGGTTCCCTCTGTGGTTGCAATTCTTTCCATCTTCCCTGAGTCTTCACACTACCTGGTGCCAAGTCGACGCTTGGTGCTTGGACCCCGGACAGCACTCTGGAAGTCAGGGAGATGGTTAAAGTTTTAAATGAGATTCAGGTTAATGTTAGGGTTCCAACTAGCACTCCCCAATGCAAGAGGGCTCCAACACTAGAAGTTCCTTAAAGTTCAATTTTATTAGAGATGACATATTGGCACATCTGGGAAAACCCGAATCTGAAAGCTTCCAGGTTTTTCTACCCAAAAGAAAGTCCAAAACCCTTCCCCTACACCCACATCGTCCAATCAATGCAATATCCCAACTGGAGATACCTCCCAGTTAGGCCACTCCAGATGCAGGCAGAATGTCCTTGAAAGGAATGTGAAAGGAATGAAAGGAAAGGAATGGCTAGATATCCCTGCAACTCCATGTGATCCCATCTCAAACTTTCCCACAGCACGAAGTGTTGCAACCCTGAAGATCCAAAGCAAAGGATGGCCTCCAGGGCTGACAAAAGGACCAAATAAAAAACAGACCAGCAAAAGCCTTCATAAAAATAGTGTTCATGGCAAAATTAGGATGGGATCACAATAGAGTAAAGGATGAAGGCAATATGGTTACATTAAGAATTTCACTTATGACAATTAAATAAGAAAAGGCATGGGGGGGGGAGAGAGCGCTGAAGTGATACAATAGATTCCCCGTTTCTCCAGGGTAGCCTGTTGAACCGTGACTGATTGGGGACCAACTATGTGGTCTATCCTGACCTGGAGGGTCAGATGACAGAGAAGAACATCTGGGGAACCACAGGATACCACAAAATCCTGCAGGTAGCTAGTCCCTTGACCATCAGTTTGCTGGAGGTGACCAAGTGCCCATAGCTTCAGAGGTAATCCAGCGGCAGAGAGGCTCTGGAAGCAAAATGGATGCTATCTGGTGAGAAAAATTATTGTGGGTTTAAAATCTGGACTTTGTGAGAAGAGATATGTTGGAAATTTCTAAAAATTTGACTTTGGACTGAATTTTGGCGAGAGATGAAACTGGAACTTTGATTTCTGGCTCAGCGGCAGGGAAAGCTTTGGGTATTGTTGTCTCTCCTGATTCCTGCATTTGAAGTATCAGAACAATACATCAGCAGTATTTTTATAAAGTGCTACAACTCTAAAGAAGCTGATATTTTAAAGAGAAAAGTATTTCTGCTGGCCTTGGCTGGATTTTTTACTTTTCATTACTTTCTTCTTATTTTTTAAGATGATGATGATGATGATGATGATGATGATGATTATTATTATTATTATTATTATTGTTGTAGTTATTATTATTATTATTATTATTATTATTTATTAGATTTGTATGCCGCCCCTCTCCGTAGATTTCAAAAAAAATTTCTTTCTATTTTTTTTAAAGAAGGCTTTTCTTATACTGCCATATAGTGGCAAGAAATAAAAAGAAAAGAACAGGCTGTAGCATGGGAAAGTTATTTGAACTGACCTTGAGATTTTGCTACATTTAACACATTTTGAAAAGTACATCAACTCTGTTTCTTTGTTTGAAGCTTCTGCATGACAATTCAGACAAAAGGCCCTTTTAAAGGTTATAGGTTATAACTCTATAATATGTGTTGTTTATATATATTTTGGACACTACAACTTTTATACTGCTGCAATCAAGAGCGCACTTCAGGGTTTAAGAGAAGAGGTAAAATTGAGTAGAGAAAGCGCTAATCAACAATTCAACTTAGTTAAAGAAAACTTGAACCAAATGATTAAATTTTAAACCATGTTAATGTTGAAATAAAAGGAATGAAGGAAATTATTGCTAAAAATGAGCAATGAATACAAAAGGTCGAAGAAAAGTCACAGACCCATGACACAAAGATAGAAGAATTGAAAACAGAACAGAAAAGACAAGAGAGGATCTAAAAAATCCTTGAAGTGGACTGTGCAGAATTTTATTTGCACTTTCAAAACATTCCAGAAGATGAAGGTAAGAATTTACAAGAGATACTGTTGTGGTTGGCTCCAGGCCAGCTCCTGCAACTGGGGATTTTGATGTGGAACAATGGGAGTCATCTGTTTATAGAAGACCAGTGTGGGTGCAACAAGATGTCTCAGACAGTGAAGCTGAATCACAGGCAGAGGAAGGCAGTGAGTGGAAGAGACAGGGGAATGGATGCAGCCAGCCCCGCAGCTAGAGGGTCCTCAGACTCAGAAGGGGAAGACATCATGAATAACCCTATCTTGAATCCCCACATGCACAGGATCTTAGGAAGGCAGGAACAGCTGTGCAGGCGTAAAAACAGATAATGGAGTCCAGCTGTTCAGAGTGTAATTATGCTGCTGAAAGCCTGATAAAAAATGGAGGGGTGGAATGCTTGGCCCTGGCGTTTATCGTTAGCGTTTTGAAAGAAGAAAGAAGATTGAGCAGCGTGGTTTGCTTTCTGGTTTGGGATTTCTGTGAACTCTGTGACACTCAAGCAGGAAAAGGCTATGCGGAATTGGAGTGTGGAACTCTGGCTTTATTGATTCATGAATCACTCCTCTACTCTAGCACAAGCTTAAAGGTGTCAAGTGAACGTTTGGTGTGAGCAACTCCAATCTTTTGGGACTCGTAAAACAGTAATTGGTCTTGCATTTCAAGCAGGCATTTTAGCCTCTGTACATAAAATGTGTTTGACTTAATTCTGGACTTGTGGGTGGCTAATTGCAATTAGCCAGACAGAACAGATACTAGGTGGTATTTTGGCAGAAACAATGGAAGAAGACAAAGAAAAAATAATGATTGATATTGATGAAACTTATTGAGTGAGTACCAGATATGTGCTGAGACACAATCTACCAAGAGAAGTTCATACTAGATTTACTAAAAAGAGGTATAGAACACAAATACTCCAAAAGCGGAGAACTGTGACTCTCAAGTATAGACAGAAGGGAATTCAGTCCTAAAGCAGGTGCCAAGAAAGTTAAGAGATTTATTTATTCATTTTTATTCATTCAGTTTTTATGCCGCCCTTCTCCTTAGACTCAGGGCGGCTTACAACATGTTAGCAATAGCACTTTTTAACAATGCCAGCGTATTAGGAAAGATAAAGAACAAAAATGGATAAAACAATTGAAAGATGGGAAACGTGAACCGCAATAAAAAAGGAGGGGAAAAGCCATTTTAAATTTCACTTTCAGTTCACAGAGGCCAGAGCAACTGCTCCTGGCTGGGATCTGAGACCTAGTGAGAGAAGGAGGAGAGAAAGGTAGTGCTTTTCAGACATTTTCTATTTCATGTATTCAAGGAGCTTGGGCAGATATTATTGGCTGGGAAGAAGGAGAAAGGCAAAAAAGGGACAATTTTATTGGCAGTTTGAATTCAAGCACAGACCATTTACAGATTAGACTGGGGAGGGACTAGACTGGGAAGGATAAAAAAGGAGGGGAAAAGCCATTTTAAATTGCACTTTCAGTTCACAGAGGCCAGAATAACTACTCCTGGCTGGGACCTGAGACCTAGTGAGAGAAGGAGGAGAGAGATATATTGTATAACTACAAACCAAAACCGGCAGAGGTTTGATAGTGACAGGGGTTGTTGATTTTCTTGCTAAGTACTTGTTTTTCAATAAATTGTTAAGATGTCTGGCTTGGTGCAGTGTAACACTTGTTTGGCTGTTGTATTCCGTAGTTCCTTGTGGAACTTGGGGTGCTGCCCTCTTTGCATAAGGACATCTAGTTTATATGGCGAGATCTCTAGATTGCAGTCCTTAGTTTGTAGCTTGCAGTCAGAAGTGGAAAGATTGTCCCAGTCACATGCTGTAATGCAGCCATGTGTGCAGCCTCCATGTCCTCAGCGCCCCCCCTCCCAAGGAGGAGGGCTGTGTTGACAACTGTTGGTTCAGGAAGATTACGTGAAGTGGAGCACAAACAGCAATTTTGGTCTGTCTGTATCTAATTCCTATAATGTTCTTGCGGATTTAAATGATAAGGATATTGCAGATATTAGTGAGGCCCCTCAGGTGGAGGATGAGGGGATGTTCCAAGGGAAAGTTGTTGTAAGTGAGGTGCATAGTGTTACCAAACCATCAGGTGCAGTTGGTAGAAATAAAAAGAGGACACATTTTCTTGTGGGTGACTCGACTGTTAGAGGTGTTGATTTGTGGTGAAGCTGATGAGGTGTCTCCCAGGGGCCACTGCCAGCAGGGACAGGAGGCGGATTGCAAATATTGTCAAGGATGTGAGTAAAGGTAATAATGTTGATGTGGTGGTGCATCTTGGCACAAATAATTTGTCCCAGAGAAATGTTAATCTAGTAAAAAGAGATTTCTAATGTCTTAGTGCGGAATAACTGATTCAGTGACCTTCTCAGAGGTGTTACTGGTTTGTGGTCAGGAGGATAAAACAACTTGTATCGCAGAGTTTAATGTGTGGTTAAGGCAGAGGTGTAAAGTTGAAGGTTTTGGCTATGTAAGTCATGATGTCAGTAGGTGGTCTAATAGGGAGTTGTTTAAGAGGGATGGTTTACATCCATCATACAGTGGTATCCAGGTGCTCGGTGAGGAGGGGAAAGAGATGTAACTGATGTGGATAATTTCTGTCCCCGACCAATGAGGATAAATCAGTTTGTTGAAGTTTATGAAAAGGGAGCTGTAAATAAAATAGAAGTAGTTGTTGATGATAAGGGGCAAATAAATAATGATAATAATGTTCTTCGGGTAATATGCACGAATGCTCGAAGCTTGAGCAAAACGGTCTGTGAGTTAATGGCCATAATATCTAGAGATAATTTGGATCTGGTTGCCATAACTGAGACATGATTTAAGAACTCCAATGAATGGGAAATATCCATACAGGATATACATTGTATAGGAAGGATAGAGTAGAGAGAAGGGGAGGTGGAGTAGCCATTTATGTTAAGGAAAGTCTAAAAGCAACACTAATTCAAAATACATGTAAAGAACTGGAGACTCTCTGGTTTTGCATGCAAACTAAAGAGGGTTCTGTCATTAGAATTGGGGTGATCTATAGGCCTCCAGGACAATCTGAGGAATAAATGTAACAAGATGGTGGATGAAATTACCCAAATGGCAGTAAAGGGAGATATTGTGGTTATGGGTGATTTCAACATGCCTGATGTTGGAAAATCCCCAGTTCCCTTACATGCAAAAGTAAGAATATAGTAGAGGCCTTTACAGGAGCAGCTCTGGCTGGTTAAGACACCAATTAGAGGGGAGAATATTCTAGATTTTGGTTTTACGAATGGGAATTGGGTTTCAGAGGTTAATGTGGGAGAAAATGTATGTTGCAGTGACCACCTATGTTTGTGCTTTGATGTAAAATTGATTGTAAGCAATCCTATACTGCAACCAAAGTATTGGATTTCAGAAAAACAAATTTTAATGCAATGGGGGAATATTTAAATAAGGAATTATTATTATTATTATTTTTTTCAATTTTTTTTATTATTTTTCATAAAACAGACATACAGACATACAAACATTAAACATAGAGTGGGGATGTATTTCCCCGCTTCTTTTGAAAGTATACATTCAAATAGAAAAAAGAATACATAATCAAACATTTGTTAAATATTAAAAAGTCTAGTGAAAAATTTTCAAATCTTAAATGCAATGTTAGTACAGTATAAGTAAAAATTCTTAATATGTTGTTTGTGTGTAATATATTCATCTAATCAAACATTTAAACAAGTCTCAGTTACTAAACATACATAAAACAAAATTCTTAATATGTTGCTTGTGAATAAACTATTATATCATAATCATCAACAAATACATTTGAACTAATATTAATATTGTTATTACCTAAATAAAAACAGATCTATCTCTTATTTTTTCTTATCTAACCATTTATATATATTATTCCATGTTTCATAAAATTTAGTATCTTCTTGATCGTAAATAAGGAATTAAAGGGGAGGAATAAAAGGGCAGGAGCGAGCACCCAGTGGAATGTATTAAAAAAAGCCATCTTAAAAGCCACTGGACTGTATGTAAGGCAAATAATTAAAGGTAAAAGGAAGAAGAAACCACTATGGTTTAGCAATGATGTAAGGTGGTGCTGTGGATATTGCCTATCTGGACTTCAGCAGCACCTTTGATATGGTTTCACATAAAGAGCTGATAGATAAATTAGTGAAGATTGGACTTAATCCCTGGATTGTTCAGTGGATTTGCAGATGGCTGAAGCGTAGACATCAGAGGGTTGTTGTTAATGTTGAGTATTCTGAGCAGAGATTGGTTACAAGTGGTGTGCCACAAGGGTCTGTTCTGGGCCCTATTCTTTTTAATATGTTTGTGAGTAACATAGGGGAAGAATTGGTACAGAAGGTTTGCCTATTTGCCTATGACTCTAAAGTGTGCAATAGGGTTGATATTCTTGGAGGTGTCTGTAATATGGCAAAAAATTTAGCTTTACTAGATAAATGGTCAAAGCAATGGAAACTGCAGTTTAATGTTTCCAAATGTAAAATAATGCACTTGGGGAAAGGGAATCCTCAATCTGTGTTAGAAAAAACTTCAGAAGAGAAGGATTTAGGGGTAGTGATTTCTGACAGTCTCAAAATGGGTGAACAGTGTGGTCAGGTGGTAGGGAAAGCAAGTAGAATACTTGCCTGCATAGCTAGGAGTATAACAAGCAGGAAGAGGGAGATTGTAATTCTGCTATATAGAGCACTAGTGAGACCACATTTGGAATACTGTGTTCAGTTCTGGAGATCTACAAAAAGATATTGACAAAATTGAACGGGTCCAAAGACTGGCTACAAAAATGGTGGAAGGTTCTAAGCATAAAACCTATCAGGAAAAGACTTAATGAACTCAATCTATATAGTCTGGAGGACAGAAGGAAAAGGTGGGACATGATCAAAACATTTAAATATGTTAAAGGGTTAAATAAGGTTCAGGAGGGAAGTGTTTTAATAGAAAAGTGAACACAAGAACAAGGGGGCACAATCTGAGGTGACTTGGGGGAAAGATCAGAAGGAACATGAGAAAAAATTATTTTACTGAAAGAGTAGTAGATGCTTGGAACAAACTTCCAGCAGACGTGATTAGTAAATCCACAGTAACTGAATTTAAACATGTCTGGGATAAACACATATCCATCCTAAGATAAAATACAGAAAATAGTATAAGGGCAGACTAGATGAACCATGGGGTGTTTTTCTGCCATCAATCTTCTATGTTTCTATGTTTCTAATATAGAGAGGAGGAGAAAAAACAAATTGTTTGGACCTATTATAGAGACTTTATAGATTTATTGATGATGGAAAAATTTGTCATACTTGGAAGACACAAATTTACCTAAAATACCAGAAATATTTAGGGAAAATCTCGATGCTAGAATAACTATGATGGAACTTTCAGAAGCTATAAAAGAACAAAAGAATGAAAAAGCCCCAGGAACAGATGACCTACCAGCGGCAGTCTATAAAACTTTTGAGGAGGTCTTTGGGCTTCTAATGTTGGACATATTTAATGAAGTTATGTGGGATGCTAAAATACCAGATTCCTGGACAGAGGCTTTTATTTCATTGATACCAAAAGAGGGAACCGATACTTTGAAAGTGAAAAACTACAGACCTACATTGCTTTTAAATGTGGATTATAAAATATTTGCATCTACATAATAGCAAATAGGCTCAAAAGATTCTTAAATGAATTTGGTCATACCGATCAGAATGGATTTCTTCCTAAAAGACAAATAAAAGATGATATGCGTATAATTTTAAATACTATTGAACATTATGAACAACATCCTGAGAAATAGATGGCACTGATGTTTTTAGATACTGAAAAAGCATTTGATAGTACAAATTGGCAATTCTTGAATAAACAATTACAGTATATGAACTTTGGCACAAGATTCCTTCATGTCATTGAGGCAATATATAAAAAACAATTGGCTAAGATACTGATTAATGGTGAAATGACACAAAAGGTTGAAATTTTCAAAGGTATGAGGCGGCAAGGATGTCCCTTGTCTCCATTGTTATTTATTTTGTTGTTGAAAGTTTTAAATAGAAATATCAGATCTGACTCTCAGATCTCAGGACTTATGATTAGAGATCAAGAATATAAGTTACAAGCCTTTGCTGATGATTTGGTCTTCGTACTCGAAAATCCAATAATGTCAGGCTTGAATGTCTTACAACAAATTGAAAGATTCGGAGAGGGAGCAGGACTAAAGATTAATAAAGACAAAACTAAATTGATCACAAAGAATATGACTGAAAAGCAGAAATTACAGCTTAAAAGATGTATGGATGCTCAAATAGTGAAAGATTGCGCATGTGCCGACTTGATTTCTAGGGGCTTCACCTCTGGCTCCGAACTAATATGTAATGTAAAGGGATTTCTTTCCCTTAAAAATATTATAAATCCTTCTTAGAAAAAAAATAAGAGGTACAGGAATCTATGGACATCAAAGAGAATTTAAAGATTTACCATTTTAAGCAAAGACGGAGGTTCTTTCGCTATAACAAGGAAGTGATAAGTGAGTACAATAAATCTTAAAATGGCAGAGGGAGGGAAAAAAGAAAAAGAAGAAGCTTCCAGCTTAGCGAACATTGAAAAAAAACTGGATAAATTGCTGGACATTTGTTCTGAATTTGAGCAGAGATTTATTAAAGTAGAAACAACAATGGAAGATTTGGCTTCAGAAGTTAAGTTAATTAAAAAGGAGGAGGAATCTTCTGCTGGAAAGATACAGAAAGTTGAAAAACAAGTGAAGGATCATGATGAATTAATTAAACAAATGAATGATAGAATTGCTAATCTGGAGGACCGTTATAGAAGAAGAAATTTGCGTCTGCGTGGGTTCAGAATGGACTTCGCCTCTGATTCAAACTTAATGGAAGCAGTCTTTGCTTGGATAAATAAGCAAGCAGGTGTTCAAGTCAGCTTGGAAGATTTATTGCGAGTCCACTGGGTGGTAGCACAAAGAGATAGGGAGAGGCAGAGAGACATTGTTGTCGCTTTCCTCAGTGAAAAAAAAGCAGAGATGGTTTACAAATCCTTGAAGACTTCTACTTGCCTTAAACAAGACGGAAATGAGATAAGAGTTAAGAGAGATCTCTCTTGGGAAACCTTGAGAGCGAGAGCTGCTTCAAAACCAATTTCAAGCCGTTTATATCAAAGTGGAAAAAAGTTCACTTGGGGGTTCCCAGCTGCTATTTTGGTGTTCCAAGAAAATAAAATGTACAGAGCACATACATTGGAGGAGGGAAAGGCTTTATTGGATCAACTGGGGATTAAGTTTGAAGAAGCTGGAGCACAAGCACAAGAAGGAGAGGATTTTTTTGACAGTCGTAGTACCCCAGACAATGAGGAAAGAGGAAGGGAAGAGCATCTGAAGGAGTTAACCGGGCAGGTGGAGGCCATTAGAAAAGAGCAGAGGAAAACATGAGCTCAGCATGAGAAGAGAGCTAGAAAGTGATGTTGTTTGGGTCTCCTTGACTTCTTGTACTTTTTTTTTTTGGAGATGTCTTTGGGATTCTTGTATATTTGTTATTCGGTGGGGGAAGTCTAAGGGGGAAAATGGGGGTTAAAGAAGTTAAAGTTAAAGAAGGAATTATTTAAAAGACAAAGGAGGGGGGAAGGGGAAGATTTCTCTTTTATTACAATTAAAAAGGGTTGAAAGAGGAGCTAGTTGACTGAGAACGCAATCAAGAGAATGTGCCTCATGAATGGACAAGGGCTTTTCTTGTCCTCCCCCCACTTGGTGGGGGGGAGCATGGGGGGAGGCACGTGGGGGGGGGTAACAGGGGTAAAGAAAGGGGGGGAAATTAAAGCAAGGGCAAAACAAGAGGGGAAAAGGGTGATTTTGGTATATTATGACGGAGTGTAAGATAATGATTTTAAATGTGAATAGTTTGGGATTGGATTTGAAACGTTTTAGGATATTAAGGATGGCTAAGCAATATGAGGTGGATATTATGATTTTGACAGAAACACATAAAAGACGTGGAGGAAGGGATAAATTGATTAATGATAGAAATTGGAAATGGGTGTTTGAATCTAGAGCAACGCAAAATAGTAGAGGTACAGCGATTCTTATTCATCAGAGGGTTAATTTTGAAGAGGTTGGAATTCAGAAAGACAGAGAAGGAAGGTGGATATTTGTTAAGGGGAAAATAAATCAAAAGAAGCTGACATTAGCAGCAATTTATGCCCCAAATGTGAAAACAAAACAATTTATAATAAATACTAAGAGGAAGTTAGACAACTTTATGGAGGGCTCAACTTTTTTGGCAGGAGATTTTAATATACAATTAACAAATGGGATTGCAAACAGCAGGATGTTACATTTAAACAGACTTAATATGGTGGATCTTCATGCAGATATTTCAAACAGAACTACATATTATTCAGCAAGATATCATACATTTAGCTGCATAGACTATATATTAATGAATAGGGGGGGCAATATACAAGTTAAAAAAGTAGATATTAAAAGTATTTGGTTATCAGATCATGCCCCACTATTGGCAGAATTGGAAATAGGTCAGGAACGCAATCAAAGAATTTGGAATTTGTAACTGCTAGTGAACAAGATAAAGAGAAATTGCAAACAGAGTTATCTGAATATTTTAGAATTAATGATGTGGATGGTATTAAACAATCAATTGTGTGGGATGCATATAAGGCTCTTATGAGGGGACAATGTATATGTATGGAAGCAGATATTAGGAAGAGGTGGGGTAGAGAGAGGGAAAGGAAGATAAGGGAAATAGATTTGATACAACAGCAGTTAAGATTAACTAAAAGTAGAGATTGGAATAGTTTATTGAAATTGAAAAAGAAACAATTGATGGTGTATGATGAGATCAAATGGAACAAGATGAGAATGATGATGTGACAAAAAATACAGAGCTGGGGGACAAGATCAATGCAGCAAATGGTGAGATATCTGAAGAAGAGGAAAGAAAAATCATGTATTTTAGCATTGAGAGATACTAGTGGAGTGGTTAGATATGGTAATGAGCAGTTAGAGAACATAATGGGGAAATATTATGAAGATTTGTATAAAGAGGAGCAAGTGAAGATAGGAGTCCTAAAGGTTGGGAAAATAGTAAGTGAAGAAGATAAACAAATTTTGAATGCAGAAATTACACAAGATGAAATTGCTAGAGTAATTAAAGGGTTAAAACAAGCTAAAGCACCGGGCCCGGATGGGTTTACAGGGGAATTTTATAAAACTTACGTGAATGTATTGTTGCCGCATTTGGGGAAACTGTTCAATAATATATTGTTAAACCATGATATCCCACAGACATGGAAGCTTTCAGAAATGGTTACTAGTTCGAAGATGGGTCGAGATTTAAGAGAGCCTGGGTCTTACCGTCTGATCAGTTTGGCAAATCAGGATTATAAAATATTTATGAAAATATTGGCAAATAGATTAGAAAATATTTTACCAAAAATAATTGAAGAGGGTCAATATGGATTCATGAAGGGAAGGAAAATAAGCGAACCAATTAGAAATACAGTAGAACCTCGACATACGAGCTGCTCTATATATGAGCATTTCGAGATGCGAGCTAGGAGGGGAGAGATATTTTTATTCTACTTACGAGCCCAAATTCGGGGTACGAGTGTTTCTTCCGCCGCCGCCAGGCTCCGCCCGGCTGTCATTTTGTAGAGAAGCAAGAAGCAGAGGAAGAGCTGGATGCTGGCGGCGGCGGAGGAAGGCAAATGCGGCTTGGAAGCTGGGAGGGGGGCGGAATATGGGAGGAGAGAGGCAGCCTCCACGCTTTCCTTTCGGAGGAAGAGCTAAGTGGCCAAAGACGTTCCGCCCCCCTCCCAGCTTCCAAGCCGCATTCGCCTTCCTCCGCCGCCGCCAACCGGAGCGAGCTGCTGGGCTGCGCGTGGCGGGAGAAGCCCGGACAACGCCGGAGCGCTGGGCAGCACTACCGCCGCCGCGGGAAGAGGCGGGCATGTGGGCTGGCGGCATTGGGCTTCGTGGAAAGTCCGGGGGCAGCTCCAGCGACTCCCCTCCCGTGGCTGCTGTTGAGGCGGCAGCGGCGTCCGCCTCCGGTGCGCAGCTCTCTCTCCATTCTTCTCTTTCCCCCTCTCGGGCTCCGAATGCGGCGGCGGGAAGAGGAAACGAGGCGCAAGGCAGCGCGTCTGCAGGAACGGGTGGTGGGGCGCCGTTGTTGTCCTCACGGCGCAAAGCCACACAGTCCCGGATTGCTTGCTTCCCCGGCCAGCAAGCCGGCTGCCTGGGAAAGCGTTTTTCAAATGCGCTGCTTTCCTAGGCAGCCGGCTTGCTGGCCGGGGAAGCAAGCGATCCGGGACTGTGTGGCATTGCGCCGTGAGGACAAGAACGGCGCCCCACCACCTGTTCCTGCAGATGCGCTGCCTTGCGCCTCGTTTCCTCTTCCCGCCGCCACATTTGGAGCCCAAGAGGGGGAAAGAGAAGAATGGAGAGAGCCGCGCGTCGGAGGCGGATGCCGCTACCGCCTCAACAGCAGCCATGGGAGGGGAGTCGCAATCACACCGACACGCGTCTCTAGCTAGTCAGAGAATGTGAGTGCGGGGAGGGGGGTTCCTCTCTTCTTATGCCTCCCCGCCACCCCCACCCCCTCCGCTTTCTCCTTGCATCGGCTTTTGCCCCCCCTCCTCCTCGCGCCCTCTGCCTTCCACCGAGCGCGCACGCGCCCACATTTTGTCTAGTGCTGCGCGCGGGGCACCTGCTCGTCTGGTTTGCCGGCTGCTGCTTGTTTGCTGCTGTCGCCAGCGCCACCCATTGCTGCCGAGGCTAAAAAGTCTGCTTGCTGCCGCTGCTGAGCGGTTCTAAGCCCTTCTTCCAGCCGCCGAGCTTGTGGCGAGCGAGTCCGGGCTCCTCCGGTGGGGTTTGCCCCCTTTCCTCCGCCCGCTCCTTTCCCCCCTTTGCTTGGAAGCTGGCTGCTGGGAAGCCCACCCCTGCCCGGCTGTCACCTTTTAAAACAGCCCCCGGGGGGGTTTTTTTGTTGCACGGATTAATTGACTTTACATTGTTTCCTATGGGAAACAATGTTTCGTCATATGAGCTTTCCGACTTACGAGCCTCCTTCCCGCACCAATTAAATTCGTAAGTCGGGGTTCTACTGTATAATAAATGTGATGCACCATGGTACCGTTACTAAAAGGAATTTGGGAATTTTGAAATTAGATGTGTATAAAGCATTCAATAAAGTTAACCATAGCTATTTATATAAATTATGTAATGAACTAAATATGGGGGAAAAATTTTGTGAAATTATAAAAGAGATTTATAAAGGGAATGAAGCGTATATAAGAGTGAATGGACAAAGAAAGCAGAGTATTAAAATATTAAACGGCACCAAGCAGGGATGTCCTTTATCTCCAAAATTATTTGTAATAGCAATAGAGATCTTAGCTAATAAGATAAGACAAGATAACAACTGGGCAGGATATAAAATAGGTGAATTAGAAATGGAAATAAATTTATTTGCAGATGATGCAATTATATTGACCCAGTCCCTGATGGAGATGATTAAAGGTATAACAAATATTTCATAAGAGTTTAAACAGGAATCGGGACTGTCGGTTAATATGGAAAAATCAGAGATTATGTGTTTAAATACAGGTCCGAGAGAGCAGATAGAAATCAGGAAAGAATCAGGGTTGAAATTAGGACTTAAAAAAATAAAATATTTGGGAACTTGGTTATTGAAAAGCCCAGTGAAAATTGAAGAGATTAATTAAAGATTAATATGGAGGAAAATGTTGAAACAGATGAGGAGCTGGAAAGAGAAAAAGCTAAGGAGACTCTCTAAAATAAGAGCTTTAAAAATGATGATAGCTCCCAAACTGATGTACCTATTTCAGGTGCTGTTGGGGGGGGGGGGCTATCGGCATGTAAGTTTAAAGAGTGGGACAAAAAACTTAATTATTGGATTGAAGAAGAGAAGAGACCAAGAATAAGGAAAAAGTGGTTAATTACGAACGAAAAAGTGGGGGGATGGGGAGTTCCTTGTTTGGAGCTGTATAGGGAAGCTTTTCAAATGGAAAGGTTAATGGAGTTGCAATTATGTGAAAACAAAAGGGTGAAATTGAAAAAACAGATAAACGGGATGAAGAATAGAGAATTAATCTTTACAAAGTGGAACAGGAGTGACTTAGGTAAATTAATAGGCCCCTATGGGCCTATGGAAATTTGGAAAAAATGGCAGGGGAAAATAGGATTATATAAATCTAAACTGTCATTGCTTTATGTAATAAATAGAGATAATGAAACAAATTTAAATAGGGTTATAGGAGAGTTGAATGGAAGAGGGATAACTAAGATAAAACAGTTATATGAGAAGGATGGCAGGCCAAGTAGAAACCGTACAGAATGGTGGTTAGGTAAGGGAAGGTGGCTACAAATAAATGCAATATGTAAATATCTTAACGAACAGGAGAATAAAGAAGTACTATGGAGGGAGGAGACAGGGTTAGAGAAAATAATAAGAGAAAAAAGTGAGGGTATAAAGGCGCAAGCAACCAATATATATAAATTGCTAGTGCAGTCAGACGGGGACAGGATTGAAGGATTGACTAAATGGTGGCAAAATGAGATACAAGTAGAGGTACAAGAGATGGAAAATATAGTAGAAAATATAAGGAAAATTAAAAATACAAGAATCAGGGAAATGAGAAGGAAAATATTACATAAGTGGTATTTTACTCCCGTTCAACTCCCACACTTTCAGCAGAATGTCAGGGGAAATTGTTGGCATGGGTGTCAAGATAAAGGAGTGTTTATTTATTTATTTATTATTTAGATTTGTATGCCGCCCCTCTGCAGTGTTTATGCATATGTTTTGGGAATGCCCGATAGTGCAAGAATTTTGGCAAAAAGTGAAAGAGGATATGAATAGAATGCTAAATGTACAATGGACAATCACTGAGGAAATGGCAGGACTAGTTAAAAGCAATGCGATGGGAGAATTTAGAGAAATAAAAAAAGCAGCAATAGAAAGCGCTCAGGCAGTAATAGTTTTGGGTTGGAAGGATGCGACAAAATGGACAATGCAAAATTGGTATAAGTACATGGTGGACCATATTCAATTTGAAATTATGGATAAAAGGATAAATTCGGATAATGAAACTGAGTTGGGACAACTGATGGGACGGTGGGACAAGGTAAGACGATAAATGATGAGCAGAATCCGAGACCAAGCTACAAGAAATAAATTGGAATCATTCTATAATATGTAAATAGATATTTTGAAGGTCTTTCTCTATCTGCTTTTTAAGCTTTACATAATTATCTTCTTTGAATGATGAACAGTGGACTATACAAGAAACACCCCCAATTTGGTAGTCAAGTGGACTCTACAAGAAACACCACCAAATGGGGAATGTGTGTGTGTGTCTGGGTGGTGGGCACATTTCACTATGCACTGTTTTATGTTGTGTGTATATAAATTTGTTAAAAATTAATTTTAAAAAAAGATGTTCTAATAGTGAAAGAAGTAAAGTATTTGGGAATCCATTTATCAGCTAGATGTTCATCATTCAAAGAAGATAATTATGTAAAGCTTAAAAAGCAGATAGAGAAAGACCTTCAAAAATGGAACAATCTTCAGATATCATTGTTGGGCAGAATTGCTCTAATTAAGACGAATATTTTACCAAGATTATTGTTCCTATTTTCTACTATTCCAATTAAAATTGAAAATACTTTTTTAATGAGTTAAATAAAATGACAACAAAATTTATATGCCAAGGGAAAAGACCAAGGATCAGTTAAAAAAAATTACAAGATGTGAGAGAAAGACGAGGATTTGGGCTTCCACATTGGGAGTTCTACTACCAAGCTGTGGCAATGACATGGGTAAAGGGATGGATTTTACTTAGTAATAAAAGACTACTTGTGTTAGAAGGACATAATTTGCAAATAGGTTGGCATGCATTTATGTGGTATGAGAAGAAGAATATAGATAGTTACTTTCAGAGACAGATTATAAGGAGTTTGTTGATGGCAATTTGGGAAAAGATGAAAGTGAAATACTACTGAAAAGTACCATTTTGGATATCGATAATAGAAATACTTATGCACCCCATTAGATTAGATTGGACTAATATTTTAAGATATAAGGATATAATGACAGAGTCATTGAAGTTAAAACTAATTCAAGACTTAGAAAAACAAGGCGTAAAATTAGATTGGTTTATGTATTTACAGTTACAATCAAATTGGAAAAAGACATCAGAACAGAAGGTATTAATTTACAAAAACCAGAATTAGATCAAATCCTATTGGGTCAGGATGTTAACTTGATCAAAAAAAATTACAAATACTTTTTATCAATTGAACTAGAATTTGAGCAGGTTAAGGATACAATGATAAAATGGATGAGAATTGGCAGCAATTATGGGTGAGAAATTATAAAATGACAACGTCAACTACTTTTACAAAAAAATTGTATAAGATGTTTTATAGATGGCATACTTCACCACAAAAGCTAGCTAAAATGTTTCAGAATTTGTTGATAAACTGTTGGAAATGCAGTGAGTCATCTGGCTCATTTTACCACATGTGGTAGATTTGCCTGGAAGTACATAAATGTTGGATGCAAATTTATTTATTTATTTATTACCACATGTGGTGGACTTGCCTGGAAATACATAAATGTTGGACGCAAATTTATTTATTTATTTATTGGATTTGTATGCCGCCCGTCAGCAAACCAAATAGCATCTGAGAAAATAAATCAACTTCCACATCTATGCTTTTTAGAGCAGGGTCCGATTTATTAACAAAGCCAATTTGGATTCTGCATGATTCATTCCAACTTAAGGTCCCTTAAGATTACATCCAGGTCAAAAGCTCATCTCCCATTCCCACAAGTGCAATCATGAGGACCAATCCGATGCAGGGATTTCTAATTCCTTCCTATGTTCAGTTTACTTTGGATTCTGCGTAAAGGAATTTGTGCTGCGTGGCGTAAATCTCTCACTCTCTCTCCCCTCCATTCTTTTCTCACTACCAAACTGTGTCAGGCCAACCTTTGACTTCACATATTACTTTGGGCCTGACTTTGCCTTCCCTTCCGCAAAGACCCGTCTCCTGGAATGATAGAATAAACATAGGGGTTAGCACAGTTCCAGACCATCTTACCTCCCCTCTTCAGGACCCTTGTTTGGATAATTTTCATTGAACTGCTTGACTAACCTATCAGCACCGATGTCCGACTCTTTACCCAGGTAGCCTCTGACAGAGGGTACCCCTTCCAATAAATTAGGTACTGCAAGGTTCCCCGGAAAATGCGGGAATCCCAAATTTTTTTCACTTTGTAATAGGGTTCCCCTTGAATTACTACAGGGGAAGGGGGCAGTTATGCATGTGGCCTAATGTTGGACCCGATCACTGGCTTAAGCAGGCTGCAGTGAAATACAGGGTGGATCCTCCCTAGGATTCTAGACAACGCAAGCTGCACCGTGACCAGGTTGATTACTTTCACTATTGGAAAAGGGCCCAGGAATTTTGGACCTAGCTTTTTGCTAGGCAGCCTTAACTGAATGTATTTGGTAGACAGAAAAACTTTATCTCCCACTCGAAAAGGGGGTTGGAGATATTGGTGCTTGTTTCTTGTAGGCTTGCGCTGCCTCCATCAGCGCCTTCTTGGTGTCCTCCCATCCTCTCTTCAGCTTCTCCATCTACTCCACCAACGTGATGGACGAGGGAGGTTATGTAGGTAGTTTTGGCATGGGAACGAACTCTTGACCACTGGTAACCTGAAAAGGAGTTAGTCTCATGCTACTGTGTACAGAATTATTGTATGCTACTTCTGCAAACAGCAACAATTCAGCCCAATTGTTCTGCTGGTAACTCACATAACATCTAAGGTACTGTTCCACTAGGGTGTTAGCTCTTTCTGCTGCTCCATTTGTGGAAGGGTGGAACGCAGAACTGAGTCCTTGGGTGGAGCCAATAGTGCGGACGAATTCTCTCCAGAATGTGGCTGTGAATTGGATCCCCCGATCCAATATGATTCTGCGAGGGGCTTCATGCAACCTGTAAATGTGTTTTAGGAACAACTTAGCCAGATGTCTGGCTGTGGGTAGCCCTGAACAAGTGATGAAATGGGCTTGTTTGGAGAACAAATTGATGACAGTCCAAATAACAGTGTTTCTTTGGCTCTCGGGGAGCTCTACTATGAAATCCATCGCTATTTCTTCCCAGGGCCTGCTAGATTGGCTACTTGCTGCAGCAATCCTTTTCCAGGCCTATGCTTTGTTATGGCACAGGTGGCACAACTTCTCACATAACCTTCGACTTCCGCTCTCATTCTGGGCCAACAGAACTGTCTCCACGCCAGATGCAATGTTTTCAGGAACCCAAAGTGGCCCTCTAGTCTGGAGTCATGACTCCGTTGGAGAATATCTAGTCGCGGGTTGGCAGCACATATAGCTTGGTTCCTTTCCAAGCCAACCCTTCCCTCAGTGTTAGGATTTTCTTATGATTGTTGAACCACGGGTTAGTGGGAAAAGCTGACTTCAATTTTTTCTCCCAATCCCCCTTTCCTGGTGGAACCTGCCTCCTGGTTTGGTCTCGGGTGAGAACAGGTGCAGCTTTCTCCTTACTTTCAGGATGCGGGGAAAGAAATGGAATGATTGGATTTACTTCTTACTCTCTCTTGCTATTGTACTGTGGTTTTCGTGACAGAGCATCAGCAATGAGGTTCTTCCCAGCTGGGATATGTTTCAGTGTAAAATTGAACTGTCTGAAATATTGGGCCCATCGTACTTGCTTAGGAGAAAGCCTCCATGGTGTCTTTAATGCTTCAAGGTTCTTATGGTCAGTCCACACTTCAAAAGGAATGGCTCCGCCTTCCAGAAAATGCCTCCATGCACGTACAGCAAATGCTTCTTTCTCCCAAATAGCCCACCTCCTCTCAGTGGGGGTCAGCTTCTTGGAAAGGTATGCACAAGGCAGCAATTGTCCCCTTCCATTGTCTTGTAATAGCACCGCATCATTTAAATTTAAGAAACAAAATGTGGTCCAGGGTATGCAACAAATTGCTGTTGGTCTAATTTAGTGATTATGGGAATGAATCTTTTACATGAATTACATAAAATGGGCCTTCAGTTCAAACTAACAGAATACAGAGAAACAGTGAAAAGATATGAATTATCCAATTTCTAAACAAAAAAAGGTACAGTATTTCTCAGGACTTTTGTTGAAGGTTTGTTATACAAATATGTGTTTTATGTTATCCTCAGCATAATTTTGTATCTATTACAGCCAGACAGTAAAGACAATGTAGGAAAATGTCTTCTTTGTGTTTATTAAACCTTGCAGAAGTGGTTTCCTAAGACTGCCCCTATATTGGTTTTAGGAACGCACTCTAGCAAGAATGATATGTTTTCCTTGACTTTGGGTGATTGAATTTCTTCTCGGTCTTGCTCTTTTGTATGTGTATTGGAAGTTGATTTTAAGTTTTATCTCTGCTTTTAGTTTATCTTTGATTATGTATATGGAATAGATTTTTATGGTATTAGATTACATAAATAAACAAAATAGTGTGATTTTTTAAAAACTATAATGAAATACCGAACCTTTCAATTTGATTAGGATACAAAATTAAGAACCATACTTGATAAGAACTGCAAGAAAAATCCTATTATTAAACAAAAGTCAGCCCCTGGTCCCTCAAACTAATCAGGAATGGATAATTATAACTTCTTTGAAGGATTTTATATGCTGGATTAAAAGTAAAAGAAAAAATAAAATAAAAAAACCCAAAGGCAAATAATAGTTCTGCCAAAAAAACTTACATACATGTGTTCATATGATAATCAGAATTCAAGGAATGGAACTGTAAAGTGTTTTTTTTAAATAATTAAGATAACAACATAGTCTTAAAAAGTTACTCTGAATAGCAATTAAAATATTAATAGGTGCACAATTCAATGCTGAAACTGGATCTTTTTATTAATTTCAATCTGGAACAAGCACACCATCTTAGGCAAAAATTATTTATTTATTTATTGCATTTTTGCTCATTTATTGCATTATTGCTCATTCCGAAACGAACTCTGAGCGGCTAACTACGGTTATAAATACAAGTAAAAAACAGTAAAAACATCACTAAAATCACGTATATAATAAAAAATTATATACGTTAAATACATACTAACAATTAATCTTAATTCCAGGCCTGCCAGAAAAGCCAGGTTTTAATAGCTTTCCGGAAAACCGGTAAGGAGGAGAACCTCTGGGGGCAATTGATTCCATAGGGTCAGAGCTGCCACAGAGAAGGCTCTTCCCCGAGGTCCCGCCAACCAACATTGTTTGGCAGACAGAACCTGGAGAAGGCTGACTCTGTGGGCCCTTACTGGCTGCAGCGATGTATGAGGAAATATAAATCTTCAAGCAGGATATAAATCTAACAAATAAAAATAAAACGGTAATTTAATAGGAATAGATCAAGATCAGTGGGATGGTGATACGAATTACAAAATTTGCTTTAATGCCTAGTTTTCTTACCAGAGTAATATTCCATGAAAATGAATCCACCTGTAATTCATGCATCTGAGAAAATTCCAGCGCCACTAAGGGATAAAATAAAATAAAGAATATAACATGAGAGTCAAGGTAGATGAATCTACAGCAGAGATGAGGAACCAGTAGCCCTCCATATGTTGCTGAACTACAGCTCTCACATTCCCAGCCAGTATAGTACCGATTGGTAAGATTACTGCTAAAGAAGTGAACAAAGGAGATGATCCAACAGATGAAATTTACAGATATGATGAAGGCTACAACCAGACATAAAAGAATGATTGACTAGAATGAGATCTGGATGAAACTGAAAAATAAATAAAGAAAATGCAAATTTGTTCTAAGACATATTGTAGCTGTTTAGCGGGTAAAAACAATTCCTCCTAAAAAGAAGTTCAAATCCCTTCTCTAAATATTTTGGACTAGCCACATCTAGCAAAGACATGAAGAGATAAACTTTCCTAAGTATGGAACTACTATACTGTATCTCTGTTAAATCAACTATTAGCTCAAGACATGAATACTAAATAGATGAAACCAAAATTTAAAAAACATGAATCTGGAAGAACTTCAATGTGAAAGAACCAGTCACTATATCAGATGTTCTGTTGCTTCAAGATTAAGAACTATATTTCTGCAAGAAGGCTTGTTCTTACATGTATTTCTAAAATATTAATGTGTATTGAGCAAAAATACTAGCAATAGAATTTGGAGCACAAGATTCCATGTACTAATTTATAGAAAAACAGTGAAAACAAGTTCAAAAAACAACCCAGAGCTACAGATTTTTATATACTGCTTCAGAATAATCCAAAAAGGACTAGTAACTTTATAGAAACATTGATTATAATTGATGTATAGACTGAGCAAATAATTACCATTTCCTGATATTCTTTCTAGGATATATATATCAAGAGAAAATAATAATTCTTATGGACTTTGTTTTATTAGCCAAATTTTAAGAATGCTGTTAATCCATAAAATAATTCTACAAAGGTCACAGAAAGCAAAGGAGAAACTGTGGAAAATATCTCTAGCTGCTGAAACTCTATTGAGGTTATAAATGAAAACGAAGTCCTGTTCTAAAATAATAAATCCTAATTAGGTAAAAAGGATGGCAAGCATGACAAACACCTATGTATGAAGATGTCATACAGTTGTCAGAAGGAATTCACACCAATTTATGAAATTCCAAAAGGATTCTGGCAATAATATTATTTGATATTTAAAACCCTTTGATTATGCAGAGACTGAATAATTAACCTATTGTTTAATATATTAAAGAGAAATGTGATTGTAATAACATGACCCAAACATGCCATTATTGGCTAGTTGATGAAAACAGTTTTGACAAGTGATATAAGCCATTGTACTAAGAGATGCAATATTACGTTTATTTTACTGCATGCCTCATGTTTATATAAGATTTGCTTTTTTCACCTATTATAATGCTGTACTCATAAAAAGTTTTGCTTTTTAATTTTCTCTGATGATAATTGTTTTCTCAATTCATGTATTCCAGTTTGTCTCTAGGTTTTGCTATATGAATCTTATTACCTTTACTGACTTCCAGGGATATAGCAGCATATGCCTAACTCTCAATTAAACAGAATAATATTTTGAAGTTTAGCACACTTTTGAATTTCATGCTCAATTTACTATTACTGACTCTAAAACTGTATAGCTTCTAGATTAAAAACCATGTTAAAATAGTATAAATTATTACATACAATAATCAAAATTATCTACCTATCAATCGAAACCAGGCTGCAATAATGAATTTATGGTGTTAATTTTAAAAGGTGTTTTCAGATTATTAGGTTTTGGGTTATCATGGAAATATGGCACAGGGTAAACTTGACAGACAACCTTCCTTAGATCTAACGGAATGGATGGGAATTATTATGCAATTTCAGGGTAATTCATATCCCTTTACTAAGGTCAAAATTGAGAAGCTATGCTGTGGGGTGTGTGTTATATCATTCACTACTGAAATTCTTGTAAAGAAATATTGTGAAATACTGTTGAATAGGGTGAACCCAATCCTAAGCCCTACCGTTTACATCTGATTTACTAAGGTCTATTTTTAATGTCCCTTATATTGTTGATCATACATCAAGAAATCTATTACAGACACAATAACATAGATGTAGATAACAACATTCATTCATTCATTCATTCATTCATTCATTCAATCAATCCAATACTTCAGATACAAAACAGCAAATAGGCTATTAGCCTCTTAATCAGGTGGAGTTAGTCTTTACAATAAGCTAAGTTATACTGTAACACTTTTTAGTATATTTAACATAATTCAATAAATTATACTAAACAGTATAAATTTAATGCTATTCATTTTAATTATTACTTGCAAACCAAATATCAGAAGTTATACAAATTTTAGTAGTATTTGTGGATTAATAATTTGGCTTTCTTTTGGCCAATATTTGACAGACTTTATGAATTAATTAGCACAAATATTTTAAAGTAATAGATACTTATTCCTGTCACATTTTCTCATCTCCTCCAATACTTACTTCATAAAGATTAAAAAGAAAAATAGCCATTTACTTCTGAAAGTCAACAATTGAAGTGAAAATAAGCCATTTTAATCTACTGGTATCAACACAAGAGGTTTACATATGACAAAATTATTTTCTGAAAAATACAGATCTTGTAATCGTTTGACAGAAAACAGCTAATAATAACATCTGTTTTCAGTAATGGCTATTTGCTGTTATTTAGTAAAACCGGTAACATCTTAGAGGATAAAAAAGTAAGCCTGAACAAATATTGTTCAGTTTAGTGGGGGGCAGGGTCTCATGACCGTAGCACCGGGATATTTCCTTCTCTCCTGGGAAATGTCCCCAAGTCCCATTGCCTGAGGGTTCTGGTCCCCTTGGACCAGACCGGATCTCTCCTGCAGGGAGAGTGACGCATGGGATGCTGCCAGAGGCCTGGCAGGGGCCGGCATGCCCCGCTGGATGAACTGGCTTGTCTCGCACTGGCTGTGGTGAAGCCGGACAGGCAGCCATACCTGTTCCAACACAGCTGCATAGAGTACGCAATGCTGTGAGGATAGCCGAATGATTCCAACTGGAAACAGAATTGGAGGACTTACTTGCAGAGGGGAAGAAGATATTTTTCTATCGATGGTGGTAAGCGGAGAGTGCCTGAATGGGATTTTAGACTTTTGTTACTCGTTTGGTTGCTGGATGGAGTTAAAATGGCCTGGAATTGAAGAAGGCAACGTGCAATGTGGCATTTCAGCAAAAGCTTCTAAAGTAGTGAAATTGCCCATCATTTGGATTATTTTTAACTCCCTAATTGGTTTTCTTCGAAATTTGCACTTTGGAATTTGGAATTTTTAACTTTTGTTGTGGAATCCTTATCTTTCCTTTCTTCTATAAACAAAGAACAACGTAAATCCGGAAGTAGCAGCAAAATCAGAAGTAGCAGCAAAAGAGTTATTCAGAGCTATTCAGAGAAGAGCTATCCAGAGAAGATTTGGAAAATTGACCACCCAGAGACATCATGTGGCCAGAGGAAATATAGCAGTCTGCTTTTGGTTTAAAGATAGTCCTCTTCCTGTTCCTCCTATCCCTCCTCCTCCTGCTCCCGCCCTTCCTCTCTCACAGACTTACTTTCAAACTGCTGCTGTTCCTGCCATGACCCATTAGATGTTTCCAGTTAATCAAGGGCTACAAGAGCCTGCTAACATTCAGGCCATAATTTCGGCGGCGGTCTCCCAGAGCATGTCTCAATGCATGCAATTGATGAGAGGGCCCCAAACTACTGCCCTGAGTGTGGCCCAACCCACTGTCTCAGGAGTTTTCTCTGGCCTGCCACTAGCCCAGATAGGTCAGCTACCACCGCAGATGTCTTGTGCAGCAGAGTTTCGTAGCACAGTAGAGGAGGATGACAGGGGCCGGATTTGGAGTTATCCGATGACGAGGGTATTCGCCGAGAACCTCCCATCACTGCAGGTATCTTTCACCCTTCTTTATTCCGTTCCTTGTTATTCAAGGCTAGGAGTGCAGACAATTTAACTGCCACAGCTTCTTCGAGCACTCCTGGATCAGACATTAACCCCCTCTTTTCTTTAAATACACTAGAGGCTCAAGTGATTCCTTGCCCTCCTCTATTTGTAGAATCAGTTCAACAACAGTGACTCTTTCCCTCAGCAGGGCCTATGCTCTCTGCTAATGACAGAAAGTTCTTTAATGTTGGCCCAGAACTGGCTCCTTGTCTTGAGCCACCTAAGGTGGACAAGCCACCCCGAGTCTGCGGAGAGGGGCGGCATATAAATCCAATAAATCTAATCTAATCTAATCTAATCACTCCCATTACCGCCCTCCTGTCTCCCACAAATCTGCCGGGCGAGTCAGCAGAATTGATGAAATTAGAGGACAAAAGGGTTGAACAGACACTCATCAAAACGGTGGTCTAATAGGGAGCTGTTTAAGAGGGATGGTTTGCATCCATCATACAGAGGTACCCAGGTGCTCGGTGAGGAATTCAGAACTTTTTTGGACAGGCATTTAAACTAGGTAAAGGGGACAGAGATGTAACTGATGTGGATGATTTCTGTCCCCGACCAATGAGGATAAATCAGTTTCTGGAAGCTTATGAAAAGGGAGCTGTAAATAGAATAGATGTAATTGTTGATGATAAGGGGCAAACTAATAATGAAAATAATGTTCTTCGGGTAATGTGCACGAATGCTCGAAGCTTGAGCAACAAGCTCTGTGAATTAATGGCCATAATATCTAGAGATAATTTGGATCTGGTTGCCATAACTGAGACATGGTTTAAGGATTCTAATGAATGGGAAATATCCATACCAGGATATACACTGTATAGGAAGGATAGAATAGAGAGAAAGGGAGGTGGAGTAGCCATTTATGTTAAAGAAAGTCTAAAAACAACACTAATTCAAAATATGTGTAAAGATCTGGAGACTCTCTGGATTTGCATGCAAAATAAAGACGGTTCTGTCATTAGAATTGGGGTGATCTATAGGCCTCCAGGGCAATCTGAGGAATATGACAACAAGATGGTGGATGAAATTACCCAAATGGCAGTAAAGGGAGATATTGTGGTTATGGGTGATTTCAACATGCCTGATGTTGACTGGAATATCCCCAGTGCCCTTACATGCAAAAGTAAGAATATAGTAGAGGCCTTTACAGGAGCAGCTCTGGCACAGCTGGTTAAGACACCAACTAGAGGGGAGAATATTCTAGATTTAGTTTTTACGAATGGGAATTGGGTTTCAGAGGTCAAGGTGGGAGAAAATTTACTTTGCAGTGACCATCTATGTTTGTGGTTTGATGTAAAAACTGATTGTGAACAATCCTATACTGCAACCAAAGTATTGGATTTCAGAAAAACAAATTTTAATGCAATGGGGGAATATTTAAATAATGAATTAAAGGGGAGGGATAAAATGGCAGGAGCGAGCACCCAGTGGACTGTATTAAAAAAGGCCATCTTAAAAGCCACAGGACTGTATGTAAGGCAAATAACTAAAGGTAAAAGGAAGAAGAAACCACTATGGTTTAGCAATGATGTAAGGGCTATAGTCAATGAAAAAAAGGCTGCCTATAGGAGGTATAAAGAGTCTGGAAGTATAGCTGATAGAGAGGTGTATAAAATGAGACAGAAGGAGGCGAAACAGATAATACATGCTGCTAAAGCCTCAAAAGAGGAAGAAATTGCCAAATCTGTAAAGAAGGGGGATAAAACCTTCTTCAGATATATTAGTGATAGGAAGAAGAAAAACTGCAGCATCACGAAGCTTAGTACAGTAGTACCTCTAGATACGAGCTGCTCCACATGCGAATATTTCAAGTTACGAGCTGCGACACGAGCAAAATTTCTGTTCAACACCCGAGCTCAAATTCAGGATACGAGCCGAGCGTCCACTAGGTGGCGCAAGAATTCCATTTTTTATTTATTTATTTATTTATTTATTACTTGGATTTGTATGCCGCCCCTCTCCGAAGACTCGGGGCGGCTCACAACATGTAAAAAGACAAATCATAAGTAATCAACAATTTAAAATTTTAAAGATTTAAAAAACCCCACAAACTAACAGACTCACACACAAGCATACCATATATAAATTCAACGTGCCCAGGGGGGGGGATGTTTCAATTCCCCCATGCCTGACGGCAAAGGTGGGTTTTAAGAAGTTTACGGAAGGCAGGAAGAGTAGGGGCAGTTCTAATCTCCGGGGGGAGTTGGTTCCAGAGGGCCGGTGCCGCCACAGAGAAGGCTCTTCCCCTGGGGCCCGCCAACCGACATTGCTTAGTTGACGGGACCCGGAGAAGGCCCACTCTGTGGGACCTAATTGGTCGCTGGGATTCGTGCGGCAGGAGGCGGTCTCGGAGATATTCTGGTCCAGTGCCATGAAGGGCTTTAAAGGTCATAACCAACACTTTGAATTGTGACCGGAAACTGATCGGCAGCCAGTGCAGACTGCGGAGTGATGGTGAAACATGGGCATACCTGGGTAAGCCCATGACTGCTCTCGCAGCTGCATTCTGCACGATCTGGAGCTTCCGAACACTTTTCAAAGGTAGCCCCATGTAGAGAGCATTACAGTAGTCGAACCTCGAGGTGATGAGGGCATGAGTGACTGTGAGCAGTGAGTCCTGGTCCAGATAGGGCCGCAACTGGTGCACCAGGCGAACCTGGGCAAACGTCCCCCTCGCCACAGCTGCGAGATGTTGTTCTAATGTGAGCTGTGGATCGAGGAGGACGCCCAAGTTGCGGACCCTCTCTGAGGGGGTCAATAATTCCCCCCCCAGGGTAATGGACGGACAGATGGAGTTGTCCTTGGGAGGCAAAACCCACAGCCACTTCGTCTTATCCGGGTTGAGTTTGAGTTATCACGGCGCGAAAAGCCAAATCTAAATGCATTTGTTTGAGATACGAGATGATCAACATACGAGGTCAGCTCTGGCACAAATTAAACTCGTATGTCGAGGTACCACTGTACCGGGAATAATACATGCATTGATGGGAATAAGGAGATCGCTGACCATTTCAATAGTTACTTCTGTTCAGTTTTCTCAAAAGACACCTTACAAAATAATACTATAGAGGGATATAGCATTGCTTCCAGCTGTACGGATTCAGCTCCAGTGATCTTAGAAGCCGATGTTTTAGAAGAACTTGAACGATTAAAGATAAATAAGGCAATGGGTCCAGATGGCATCCACCCCAGAGTTCTTAAAGAACTCAGATCTGTCATTGCTACCCCCCTGACTGATTTGTTTAACCAATCCCTGTTAACAGGAGATGTTCCTGAGGATTGGAGAATGGCCAGTGTTGTGCCTATCCACAAGAAGGGCAGTAGAGAAGAAGCTGGTAACTACAGGCCAGTTAGCTTGACATCAGTTATAGTTAAAATGATGGAGACTCTACTCAAAAAGAGGATAAATCAGTACCTAAAAAACAATAACTTATTGGACCCAAATCAGCATGGCTTTACTGAAGGCAAATCATGTCAGACTAATCTCATTGATTTCTTTGACTATGTCACAAAGGTGTTGGATCAAGGTGGTGCCGTGGATATTGCCTACCTGGACTTCAGCAAAGCCTTTGATACGGTTCCACATAAAGAGCTGATAGATAAATTAGTGAAGATTGGACTTAATCCCTGGATAGTTCGGTGTATTTCAAGCTGGCTGAAGCATAGACATCAGAGAGTTATTGTTAATGGCGAGTATTCTGAGCAGAGACAAGTTACAAGCGGTGTGCCACAAGGGTCTGTTCTGGGTCCTATTCTTTTTAATATGTTTGTGAGTGACATAGGGGAAGGTTTGGTAGGGAAGGTTTGCCTATTTGCCGATGACTCTAAAGTGTGCAATAGGGTTGATATTCCTGGAGGGGTCTGTAATATGGTAAATGATTTAGCTTTACTAGATAAATGGTCAAAGTAATGGAAACTGCAGTTTAATGTTTCCAAATGTAAAATAATGCACTTGGGGAAAAGGAATCCTCAATCTGAGTATTGCATTGGCAGTTCTGTGTTAGCAAAAACTTCAGAAGAGAAGGATTTAGGGGTAGTGATTTCTGACAGTCTCAAAATGGGTGAGCAGTGTGGTCGGGCGGTAGGAAAAGCAAGTAGGATGCTTGGCTGCATAGCTAGAGGTATAACAAGCAGGAAGAGGGAAATTATATAGAGCGCTGGTGAGACCACATTTGGAATACTGTGTTCAGTTCTGGAGACCTCACCTACAAAAAGATATTGACAAAATTGAACGGGTCAAAAGACGGGCTACAAGAATGGTGGAAGGTCTTAAGCATAAAACGTATCAGGAAAGACTTAATGAACTCAATCTGTATAGTCTGGAGGACAGAAGGAAAAGGGGGGACATGATCGAAACATTTAAATATATTAAAGGGTTAAATAACGTTCAGGAGGGAAGTGTTTTTAATAGGAAAGTGAACACAAGAACAAGGGGACACAATCTGAAGTTAGTTGGGGGAAAGATCAAAAGCAACGTGAGGAAATATTATTTCACTGAAAGAGTAGTAGATCCTTGGAACAAACTCCCAGCAGACGTGGTCGGTAAATCCACAGTAACTGAATTTAAACATGCCTGGGATAAACATATATCCATCCTAAGATAAAACACAGGAAATAGTATAAGGGCAGACTAGATGGACCATGAGGTCTTTTTCTGCCGTCAGTCTTCTATGTTTCTATGTTTCTAAAACCCACCAAATTGGCGCTTGGGCGGTAAGAGTGGCCACTTCAGCTTCCCTTTTTGCCCAGGAAAATTTGACCTGGTTGTGTGATCTACAAGATAGAATTGCACCTGATGATACCAGTTCTCAGCAGAACATTGCCAAGATGTTCGCAGCGCTCGCTTTACTGCGGATGCTTCACTCCAAGCAGCCAGATTTGCCTCATGCACCATGGCAACTTCCACTGTGGCCCGTAGGATGCTCTGGCTTCGTTCCCAGAATGCGGATGCCAAACACAAGTGGAAGCTCGCCACATCTCCATTCGATGGACAACATCTCTTTGGACCAGCCTTGGACCCTCTGCTAACCGAGGACAAGGACAAACGTAAGTTCTTGCCTCCTGCTAATCACAGAGGTAACTCAAAATTTGTCTCTAACCAAGAAGGTATTTTCACTCTCCCGCCCAACCTTCTTTTTCCTTTAGGCAACTGCACTCGTACAGGCAACATAATTCCTACGGGGGGTGCCAGCGACCCTTCCAGAACCAATCCTTTCAAGGCAGAGGTTCCAAACGGCCCTTTCGAGGAGGAGGTAGTTCATTCCACCGTACCAAGTGAGTCACCGGAGGATCTGGGTCCTCCCATTGGTGGTCACCTGTCTCTTTTCGCAGACCAATGGGAGGAAATCACATCTGACGCATGGGTCAGGGAGACGGTAAAATTTGGCTTCTTCCTACAGTTCGTCTCCACTCCCCCACAATTCTTTATCCGGTGCCCTGTGTCTAACAATTTGGCCAAAAAGCGCCTCATGAAAGAGGCCATTGACCATCACTTTAGGATTAAGGCCATTCATCAGGTGCCCGATCTTGAAGCTGGATCAGGATTTTATTCCATCCTTTTTCTGGTCCCCAAGGCTTCGGGAGGGTGGAGAGCCATTCTGGACCTGAAAAGATTGAACCGTCATATTTGATACAGGCGGTTCAAGATGCATTCACTTCAGTCCATCTTGGCATGTATACAGAAGGGCGATCTCCTATCCTCTATTGACCTTACGGAGGCCTACCTCCATATCTCTATCCATCCTGACTTTCAGCAGTTCCTTATATTCTGTTATGGGGGCATTCATTACCAATACGTGGCACTCCCCTTTGGCCTTTCCTCAGCCCCCAGAGTATTCACTAAGATTCTGGTGGCCTTAGTGTCCCACCTGAGGTTACTCCCTGTGCGTATTCATTGTTACCTTGATGACATTTTGTTACTGGCTTCCTCTAGATCTCAAGCCTTCCACGACATCCAGGTAACATTATCAGCATTAGCTGACCACGGGTTTTCTATCAACAAGAGCAAGAGTTCCCACTTCGTCCATTATCTACCTAGGCGCCATTACTGACTCCCTGGAGTGTAGGGTGTTCCTTTCCCAGGAGCGTCAGGCTAGCATTGCAGATCTAAATTCTGCCATTCTGCGCCAGCGCAGGGTTCCACTATGCCTGTTTTCCACGCTTCTGGGAAAATCCATTTCGACCATCCTATTGTTCCTTGGGCATGCCTACATTCCAGGGACTTGCAATGGTTCCTTCTCCCTTTCCAAAAGCAAGGCCGAGGTTCGTCTCCACTAAGGGTCTTCCTCCCTCCAAATGTCCGCAACTCTCTATTATGGTCTCCAGAGAATTTGAGCTGAGGTTCCTGTTTCATCGAGCCATCCCATCTGGTGCTGACCACGGATGCCAGTCTCTCGGGATGGGGGGCCCACATTCATTCCTCTGTGGCCCAGGGACTCTGGTCGAAGCAGGAGTCCTCTCTGCCCATCAACATCCTGGAGTTGCGTGCAGTTTACCTGGCCCTCCAAGAGCTGAGCCGGCTAACGGTGGGTAAGCATATTCTGGTCCTCCAACACCACAGCCAAGGCTCATATCAACAGGCAGGGGGGCATCCGGTCCCCCGCCCTAATGGAGAAGGTCAGAGTACTTTGCACTGGAGCTGAGAACCACCTGCTCTCCATCACGGCGGACTATATCGCAGGGGAGGACAACACCACAGCAGACTGGCTCAGCCACTCCACAATAGCTCAGACGGAGTGGAGGCTGCATCCCAGCATCTTCAGGCAGATCTGTGTCCGGTTCGGTCGGTCTCAAGTGGACCTTTTCGCTACCAGTATGAACACTCACCTGCCTCGGTTCTTCACCAGGTTCCGCTGTTGGGGGGCAGAGGGCACGGATGCTTTCCGTTCCCCATGGCCGGAGGGACTCCTCTATGCGTTCCCTCCCCTTGCCCTAATCCCCAGAGTGATACGCAAGCTATTGACGGAGGGAGCGGAACTGGTCCTGGTGGCCCCATACTGGCCACGCAGACCCTGGTTTGCAGACCTTGCGACCTTGTCTGTATCCCCTCCTTGGCGTCTTCCAATGTTAATCAACATATTGAAGCAGGAGTCAGTATGCCATCCAGACCCCCACTGGATGAAACTGACCATCTGGAACTTGAATGGCTCACATTAGTCAACCGCCAGGCAATGTTCCCTCTAATTTTTTTTCAGTGTGGGCGGAAAAGTATAGTGTCTGAGCGGCAGTCCCCTTGGAACTGGGCGGCATAGAAGTATAAATAAGTAAGTAAGTAAGTAAGTAAGTAAGTAAATAAGTAAATAAGAAAAAAATCCCTTCTTTTTTATTAAAAGAAATTAATAATAAAAACAAAAACAAAATCCATTACTATTAAAACTAAAACAACCAGAAAAAACACACATAACTATTAATAAAAACAGTGAGGGCTGGGTTTTTTTTTCTCTGTTATGATTTAAGTGCTTTTACCATATGCTTTAAATCAAGAGTCACTTCTCTCTCTGTTTCTCTCTTTCCTGTCATCCTCAATCATTTTCTCATTTCTCTTTTTTTCTCCCCTTTTTCTATCATTTCTCTCTCTCTTCCTTCCACTCTTCTCTCTCTCTCTTGCTTTCTTTCTCTCTCTCACTCTCTTCCTTCCTCTCTCATCTCTCTCTCTCTCTTTCTTTCTTGTTTTCTTTCTCACTCTCTCTCTTCCTTCCTCTCTCTCTCTTGTTTTCTTTCTCTCTCTATCACGCTTTCTCAGGGAAATATATAGATTAGGGCAGATTATGGCATTGCATTTAGCAGTGAAAATAATTAGAATAGTGAAGATTATTGCACTGATATGACAGTGACACACAGATTAGGGAAGATTATTATGCTGGGATTGGCAGCAGGGTTTATAGATTACGGAAGTTTATCACACTAAGAACGACAGTGGAAAATATCTAGATTAGGGAAGAATATTAATATTTTGGTCTTTTTTAATGGAAGATACTTTTCGCATAAAATAATGGAATAATAATGATTTATATTTATTCTGATCTGCTAAAGTAGAAATGTTATACTGAAATAATGAAAGAAGTGAAATAAATGAATTGAGTAGGAAATGTATTTTAAAATTTCTAACAGCAGCCCTTCCTCCTATGTATAGATTAAGATACGATATGAATAGTGGTTTTCTTTTTTTTCCCTTTTCCGCTCTTCTTTTTTATTTACTTTTTTCTTAATTTCTTAATTAAGTTAACTTAATTTTTTTTCTCTCTTTCCTTCCTGGGTTTTTAGAGATGTAAATTTGGATATTTTCTATTGTTAAGGGCGGTTACGATAAAATGAGGGTTTCTTTTTAAATGAAAGTAGGAATGTGTTTTCTAAGAATGCTAGAAAGGGAATGAAACACGATGGCATAGTTAGGAAAAATAGCAAATAGCCAAGAGAAATTTAGATAGCTATAGCACTTTAAATATAAATGAAAGTGAAGAACATTATCTAAAATCTGGATGATAGCACTTGGAAAGGAGGTAGCACAGGATGAATGATATATACCAGAAATAATTGGATAAATAATTAGAAAAATTTGATTAATTTGACTAAGAATTTGGCATTTGATATTGTATTATATTTTGATTTGAGGTATGTAAATTGGAATCTCTGTAAGGTGTGAAAAACAATTAAAAATGTATACCTCTCCCAATAAATATCGTTCAGTTTAAACTGCTTTAAACAGAAGAACCGTTGCACTTACCTGAACGATCTTCTCGATGCACTGCAAGGAGAGTCCAAGGTGGGTGATACTTCAGCCTTATTGGAAGGGACTGAGTTAAATATTAGCATAAATAACGGGTCCCGCCCCCATACTGCCTTTACTGGGTCAGTCTATAATAAAAACGAAGTCATAGTGTTAATCAACCATGAATTTTATTAACTACTGTTAACTGAGAACAAATGAGAATTTAAAATCAACTGTAGCCATAAGACCTGTGCTCCTGGGCCAAATAGCTGGGTTGGGTTTGGACTCTCCTTGCAGTGCATCGAGAAGACCGTTCAGGTAAGTGCAACGGTTCTTCTCCATTGCACTGCTACGGAGAGTCCAAGGTGGGATATACCCAAGCTTAATTATCCGGGGCAGGAAGAGGCTGGACCAGGTGCGCAGGGGTATTGCACACACTTTGCAGCACTCTACGTCCGAAGGCTGCTTCAGCTGAAGCATATGTAACTAGGTGGTAATGTTTGAAAAATGTATTTGGGGCAGCCCAAATGTCCTCAATTGGTGCTTGAGTTGCCTATGCCGCTGATGTGGCCGCACTCCGCATGGAATGCGCCGTGATGCCCTTAGGTATTGGAGTGGGGCTTAGCTTGTACGCTGTAATTATGCAAGAACTTATCCAGCGACTAATAGTCTTAGGTGAGACCCTGGAGCCCATGGAGGCAGGAAAGTAGGACACAAATAGGGATTCCGTCTGATGTAAATTTTCAATGCACATCTTACGTCAATTTTATGCCATTTAAGTTCCAGTGGGTGTGACCCATGGGTGCAGAAGTCTAATCTCCTGTGCTTGATGGAAAACCGTGTTTACCTTAGGCAAGAAGGAGGGGTCTAATCGTAGGACTATTCTGTCTGGGTGGAAGATACATAAGTCCTGTCTGACTGAGAGTGCTGACATTTCTGAGACCCTTCTCGCTGATGTAATAGCTGTCAAGAAGGCTGTCTTAACAGATAATAGTCGTAGTGGAATGTCCCGTATTAGTTCAAAAGGAGGCTTAGTGAGGGCCTGCAGCACTAGGGGTAGGTCCCAAGTTGGGAAGTGGTGGACTGGTGGGGGTCAAATGTTAGCTGCTCCTCTAATGAAATCACATACCTATGGATGTTGTGAAATTGGTTGTGCAAATTCTGTTTTGAGAATGGTGGCTATGGCTGCTACCTGTCTGTGTAAGGTGTTTGGTGCTAGTCCTCTGTCTAGACCGGTTTGCAGAAAGGCTAGAAGTTGAATCACAGAGGGGGACTGTGGGTCCAGGTTCTGTTTCCTGCAGAAAGTGGAGTATGCTGTCCATGTGGTTTGGTAAATCTGAGTGGTAGATGGACAGCGTGATGCCTGAATGGTGTTAATGACTTTTTCCGGCACTTGGAGTCTCCTTAATCTGCCCCCCTCAAGTGCCACATGGCAAGTTTCCACCAATGTGGTTCTGGGTGAATCACGGATCCCTGTGTTAATACTATCCTGTGATGTGGTATGCGCCAAGGAGGGGAGATCGATAACTCCTTCAAATCCGCGAACCACGGGCGTCTGGGCCAGTATGGTGCAATTAAGAGTATTTCTGCTCTTTCCCGTAGGAGCTTGTTTATCACTCTCGGGATCAGGCATACTGGTGGGAAGGCGTATAGGAGGCCTTCCGGCCAGGGACAAAGCAGTGCATTGACCTGTTCTGCTCCCGGTGTCGGGAAGCGGGAGAAGAATCTCGGGAGCTGATTGTTGAGGTGGGTGGTGAATAGATCCACCTCTGGTCTCCCGTATCTGTGGGTTATTTCCTGGAAAAGTGATGGTTGCAGACTCCATTCTGCTGGACCGATGGTCGTCCGGCTCAGCTAATCTGCTTTGACGAGTTCGAGATGCCGGAGATATGTTCGGCTCTCAGGGATGCAAGGTGTTTTTCTGCCCATCTGAATAGGAATGTGCCTCCAGCATGAGACGGTCTGATCTCGTGCCCCCTTGGTGGTTGATATGTGCTTGTGTAGCCACATTGTCCGTCAGCATCAGCATATGTTGGTGTCTGACTTGTGGTGCGAAGTGTCGAAGTGCCAGGTGAATCGCTTTGAGTTCCAGGAGATTGATGTTCGGGTTTGTGAGGTCCTCTGTGCTCCACAACCCTTGGGCTACCCCTGATGTTGAATGGGTACCCAAGCCTGAAAGGCTCGCATCTGTTGTTATCGTTACCTCCTGATGTGGCAGGAAGGGGGACCCCTGTTGGAGAGCTGGAGATCTTCACCATGAAAGGGATCGATGCACTTTTGCTGAAATTGTTACCTTTCTGGAGGAGTGGCTGATCCAGTTCCTCTGGAAGGGGAGTAGAAACCACTGTAGTGGTCTGGTGTGTAGTCTGGCCCAAGGAACAATGTCTATGCAAGAGATGAATAATCCCAGCAGTTGGGATAGAAAGGCTAGCGGAACTGTTTTTCTTCTTTGTAGTTCTGCTACCATGTCTCTGATCCTGTTTTGACGCTCGGAAGACAGGTAGACCCTGCCTGTCGCGATGTTTATGTTGGTCCCCAAATGAGTTAGTTGTCTGGTTGGGGTCAGGTGGCTTTTCTGGTAGTTGACTGAGAAACCATGATTCTCTAGTGTTCTGATGGTTTCCGTCAGGTCCTCTCATGCTCAGCTGGGACTGCTGGACAATATTATGATATCGTCCAGGTAAGCCATGATTCGCAGAGGTCGGGTTCTGAGTCCTGCGGTCAATATGTCCAGTATCTTTGTGAACGTTCGTGGGGCTGACGTTAGGCCGAAGGGCATGGCCTTGTACTGAAAATGGTGATCCTCGAAGCAAAAATTTATTTATTACTTTATTTATTACAAAAATTTATTTATTACTTAGATTTGTATTTATTATTACTTAGATTTGTATGCCGCCCCTCTCCGAAGACTCCGAAGACTCCGAAGAAGGAACTTCCTGTATTCCGGATGTACCGGTATGTGCAGGTACGCCTCTTTTAGATCTATCGATGTCAGCCAATCGTTCTGATGTATTGCTCCAAGGATTGTCTTTAATGAATGCATTTTGAATCTGCGGTATCTCACAAATATGTTCAACTGTTTTAGGTTGAGTATGAGCCGGCAACCGCCAGAAGCCTTGGGTACTATGAATACTACTGAGTAGTACCTTGACCTTCTTGATGTAGGGGAACCTTCTCGATTGCACCTATCTCGAGGAGATGGTAGATTTCCTGGTGCAGAAGTTCTCTTTTGTGCTGGTTGAGAATCACTGGACATTGGAGAAAACGGTTTGGAGGTCGCTGTAGGAATTCTATAGTGAGCCCCTGGGTAAGTGTATTTAACGCCCAGGTGTCTGCAGAGATAGCCTCCCAGGAGTCGGTGAAATGTTGAAGCTGGCCTCCTATGGGGAAAAGGTCTCTGGAGTCACTTACTTCTACGGTAGCCACCCCTGTTGGAGCCTCTAAAGGGCTTTCTGGGTTGCTGAAATTGTCTATTTCTGTCTCCGTAGTTGTTCCTGTCTATTCTATAGGCAGGTTGTGTGAATGACCCTTGGGTGTATGACCTGTTGACTGTGGGTGTAGCCAAAAAAGTCTCTGCTCGAAAGGGCTGGCGTCTAAAATAAGGGGTGGGACGTCTTTCCTGACATCTATAGGTTCTGGGCAAAATCTTCTTTTTGTCCTTGTCCTCTATAAGGACTTTGTCAAGGGACTCCCCGAACAATTTTGCCCCATCGAAAGGTGCTGAAGCTAGACGCCATTTGGACTTGCCGTCTGCTTGCCAAGTGCGGAGCCAAAGCAGCCGACAGGATGATAGGTTTGCTGTCAAAGTTCGTGAGGAAAATCTTACTGATGATGATGTGGCATCAGCCGAGAATTCGGCTGCTGCCAACAATTTGTTGATATCTTGCCTCAATTGGCCATCCTCCGGGCCTAGTTTTGTGAGCACCTCTTGAAATCACAAGATTGAGACTCTGTTGAAGAATGACGTGGCTGTCGATGCCTTGAGTGCCCATGCCGCCATTTGGTGTGATTTTTTAATTACTGGAATCTCTGTAGTTTGGGCTGGCTCCCCAAACCTATCTGGGGACCAGTCTCTGTCCATGGCTGATCCAGTTCCCTCTGGGAGTCTAGGGGGTGTAACAGTGGTCATTAACCCCGAATTCTGACCTGGTGTTGGAATTGTGAGAGCTTGAGGCACTGGTGCCTGTTTTTTTGCTGCTTCAAGTTGGTCTTCTAAGGCCTTGATGCGTTTTTCTGCTGCTTTCAAGGCAGAAGATGATTGCAAACTTTCAGGTTTGGACCTGGAGGAGTGTGATTTCTCCTTGGTCTTTGTTGGGGGTTCCGTTGTCCCCTGTTGTGGTACCTCAGCCATTATTGAAAAGTTATAATTTGCTGAGAAATGCGAAGGGATCTGTTTTCTAGCCACGATTAGATATAGAATGACTCATTCAAAATGGTGGCCGCCTTTTAGGAATGCCCCTTCCTGTGTTGTAACAGGATATCCGGGCTACTTGTAGGTTTGATTGGACTCACGAAGTGTCAATCATGCCGTTCCAAAATGGCGGGCAGAGGTTACTGTGCCCAAAATGGCGACTGCCTGTGAGGTGCTGCATGCCCCTTAGCTAGGACCGTTGGCTTTCTATATTTGGCGCGTGTTATTTCTGTCGCACCTAGCCTGTGGGGTTCTCGGCACTCAGAAAGAGACTCCTGGTTAGTTCTTTCGCCCCCTCGTCACTCTGATCGTTGGGGCGTAGTTTTGGCGGGAGATTTGAAAACCGTGGTTTTTCTGAGTCTCCGTTTTCGCCGCCGAGCCTCTTGTCTTCCACCTCCTGGTCTGGAAGGTCTCGGTGGTTGCCGAGTCTGGGGTGTGGCCACGTAGGCCGGGTCTCCCCCTGCCCGTTTGCGACTCCCAGTCTTTGGAGCTGTACCCTCGCAGGGAAGAGGCTCCGACTGGGGCAAATGTTGCAGGCAATACTCCTCAGAGCAGGGGCCTGTTCCAGCGATGGTAAGTCTCTCAGCTCTGTATCCTATAGAGAGAAAACAAACAATATATTAAAGGCAGATTTAACCTAAATAATAATTAACAATTGAATCTTTAAAACGTTTAATAATATTATCAGAAAACTCCTAAGGAGTCATAGGAGGAAGAACTCATGCGTCCCTTCACTATGACTGAGTTTTTTAGACTGACCCAATAAGGGCAGCATGGGGGCGGGACCCGTTATTTATGCTAATATTTAACTCAGTCCCTTTCAATAAGGCTGAAGTATCACCCACCTTGGACTCTCCGTAGCAGTGCAGTGGAGAAGGTGAAATTTGCGCATAAATGGAGTTGCTCTTATATTCATCAGTCAAAGTTAAGATAATAACCTTTGTATTTGTATAGGCCTACTATGTTACAATATATACTGAATAAAACCTCTGTATGGTTTTTCAAAATGTATAAGTGCATCTCAAAATTATCAGTTTAGGAACCAAAAGTTTGAATTGGTTTGAATAACCAAAAGTGGTTATTCCTATTCCAATTAAATATTTCTCATTTGCAGATAAAAAAGAAAGTTTGTTGAACTAAAATCTTAAATGACTTAAATCTGCAAAGTAAAAATAACATATAAAGAAATATTGTCTACACAATTTGTGAAATACATTCATATCTGTTGTTTCTACTAACTTGATATGGGCTTGTCTTTTCTATCAGAAACATTAATAAAAGGGGAATGAATGATGAAAATGGACACATGGAAAAAAATGAACAGAAACTAAAAAGAAAAGTGAGGGAATGCAACAGCAAGCAGCAATAGCAGTACACTTTGGCAAAAGTACTCACGCAGAATCTACTGGCCAGAAGTTGATCAGAGTAACAGGACTGCAAGACAAAAAATGAGGAGGTGAAGAGAGAGACAGAAAAAACTTAGCAGCAAAATAATTACGGAAGGTTAAAAAAACAAAACAAAACCCAAAATCAAGAAAATCCAGTAGACTAATGTGAATGTCCATGAAAGCAGCCAAAACATGAGAAAGGAAATATTGAGAAAAATGGAAAGATAGCAAGCTGCAGTGCAATTTCCATTAAAGCAAGTTTTAATAACCAGCAGATTTTTTCTATTAATCTTACAGGATTACAAGTGATTATAACCAAGACCACAGCTTGCCTTTTTCTTTCTATAAAAATAAAGAAATATGAAAGAAACGAAAAAGAAATTATGTAGTCAGGAAATATAGGGAGAAGTGCCAATTGGCCACTGAAGCTGACTGTAGATCTGAAGGTCAGCGGTTCAAATCTCATCACCGGCTTAAGGTTGACTCAGTCTTCCACCCTTCCAAGGTGGGTAAAATGAGGACCCGGATTGTGGGGGCAATATGCTGGCTGTTAAAAAGTGCTATTGCTAACATGTTGTAAGCCGCCCTGAGTCTAAGGAAAAGGGCAGCATAAAAATTGAACAAATAAATAAATAAATAATTTTCAAATGAGATATTATTAATATTCTTTACTCACGTTTCCATGTTGTCTCCTTCCAATACTGTTTGTACAGGCAAATAACCCATTCTCGGATGTTTTGCAAAATATCTTTTTGTTCGGAATTTATTTTTTAATACCTTGCCAAAGTCGCGGACATCTTCTCCTGAAGTAGTCTGAAAGCAATATTTCAGCAATAAAATTTTATTAGGGTGTTTTGTTTTGTTTTTTGAAAACTTTTTACATCAGTTGTTTGTTTTGCGACTTTTTAAGTAAACTATGTTGTAGTCATTTTAAAAGGCCACAAATTTAATTATATATCCATACTGGAAGTATCTCACAATCTGGTGATTTACAATTTACTATCAAATATACTTTTAGAATTTGCAAAATATATTCCTGAACATGATGGATGCAAAGAAACATCTAGTTGAATATTAAGATTTTCCTCTATACTTTTAGCCATTTAGCCACAAGACAGAACTCTGAGATTGCAAGATTAAAATAGATCAAATGATAAAATACAAGTATGTCAAAACCATGATATTATGTAATTTTTTTACATGATAAACATATTGAGAGTAAACTGGCAAACAACTTTGCAACCAAGCAAGCAAAATATCTGTAAAGCATATAGCTTGAAGAAAATGTAGGAATAAAAGTATCCATTTTAACTGTTATCATGTGCAACAGACTTCTATTATGCTTATTAGACTTAAAATAGATATTTTTAACAGATGGAAAGAAACAAAACTTTCTCTCTTTCCATTCAGAATAGTTCTAATCCCAATAAAATACAGTAATTATTTTCCTTTTTTTTTTTTAAGTAAGACTCAGTGTCTTTTGGACACCTCATTAATATTTCAAGTTCCTTTGTGAAGACTAAACTGAGCAAATCTTTCAATTAAAGTATCAAATCCAAAGCTTCAGCTCTATTCTGACATATCAATCATGGTCCCAAAGCAATGGTCCATTCATGGTGGACTGTTACCCCCCCCCTCCCGACTTGGGAAGCACACTTTGGGGGAAAGTACATGGACATATCCAGGGCCGCCATCAGGAATTTTGGGGCCCCATACAGCCTAAGTGTCTGCCCCCCCCCCCGCCATTTTAAAACTACTGCCCCCAAATCCTGTGCCATGCCCACCATGGCCACACACCCTGGGCAAGCCCTGCCCCGGCCCTCTGAGGTCAAACATAGCCCTGATGTGGCCCTCAATGAAATTGAGTTTGACACCCCTGGCCTAGAGGCTAAATCCTATGAACAAGGGCTAAGAGAATGAGTATGTTTAGCTCAACAAATAGAAAACTGAGGGGGAATATAATAGTAGTTTCCCAATCCTTAAAGAGCTGCCACAGAGCAGATGGCATCTATTTATTCTCCATGCCACCTGAAGGTAGTACAAGAAGCAATGGGCGGAACCTCACCAAGAGGAAAGGCAATCTGGAAATAAGGAAAAACTTGGGACTGGGCGGCATATATATATAAATACATAAATACATAAATACATAAATACATACATACATACATACATACATACATACATACATACATACATACATACATAAATAAATAAATAAATAAATAAATCCCTTCTTTTTTATTAAAAGAAATTAATAATTTAAAAAAGCCAAAATCCATTACTATTTAAACTAAAACAACCAGCAAAACTATTAATAAAAACAGGGGAGGGTGGGGGGGGGGTTCTGTTATTATTTAAGTGCTTTTACCATACGCTTAAAATCAAGAGTCACCTCTCTCTTTCCTGTCATTCTCTGCCTCGATCATTTTCTCATTTCTCTTTTTTCTCCCCTTTATTCTATCATTTCTGTCTCTCTCTTCCTTCCACTCTTCTCTCTCTCTCTCTTTCTTCTTCTCTCTCTCTTCCTTCCTTTCATCTCTCTCTTTCTCTTTCTCTATCTCGCTTTCTTCCTCTCACTCTCTTCCTTCCTCTCTCATCTTTCTTTCTTTCTTTCTTTCTCTCTTTCTTTCTCTATCTTGCTTTCTTCCTCTCTCTCACTCTTCCTTCCTCTCTCATCTCTCTCTCTTTTTCTTTCTTTCTTTCTCTCTCTCCCCCGCTTTCTCTATCTCTCCCCCTCTTGCTCTCTCTCTTTTTCTCACTTTCTCTCTTGTTTTCTTTCTCTCACTCTTTCTCTCTCTTGTTCTCTCTCTCTTGCTATCTCTTTCTCTCCCCCCTCTTTCTCTCTCTCTCTCTCACTTTCTCTCTATCTTGCTCTGTCGCTCTCACTCTCTCTCATTCTCCGGACGCTGGCGAAAGTGATTTTCAATGTCCCTGCCAGCCCGCCCGGAAAATTCAAATTAAGGGGGGAAAAAAGCCGGCAAAGGTTTTCTTTCTTTTTCGGCAAGAAAAACCTTGGCTGGCGGAGGAGAAAGAGAGGCGGATCGGGTGGGCAGGCGAGCATGCGGGGGGCAGCGGCGAGTAGCCAGGGGCGCGAGGGGGCTAGAGGCGGGGGGGCTGGGGGCGGCCGCAGCGTGCGCGCCCTTGGAAAAGGGTATGTGGGGCTGGGGGGCGTTTTGGGGTGCGCTGGCTAAGGCGTGCGCAGCCTACAGCTACAGGGAACGCCCCGGCCGCCCAAGCCTCGTTCCCCAACGCCGCCACCCCAAAGGGGCTCCTACCTTCGCTGCACGCTTCAAGAGAGGACCGGTACTGCGCCTGTGCGAGCGAGGAGCTGGAGCTCGGCGTCGGCGCTGCTCACTGGGTACAAATTACTGCGGGCGCCAGGGGGCCGGCAAAACCGTCCGGGCCCCCCCCATTTGTCAATTTGGCCGGGCCCCTGACGCCACTACCAGTAGCACCGGCCTATCGGCGGCCCTGGACACATCTACAAAAAGTGAATGTCTAACTAAACTATAGAAAATCTGACAATATGGACACAGTGACCAAGAATCTCGCTGCTCAACTAAGATTAGGAAAAGCCCCAGGAGACGACCTTATCCCTCCAAGAATCATTAAAAACAACTTTCATTGATGGACCACACTCTGGCCTCAGTCTTTATCTACATACCCATGACTGAGCCCCAAAAGGCCAGGGATCTGCAATCAATGTCCTGATATAAAAAAGGGAAAAAGGATGATCCTACCAGCTATAAACCAATCAGCCTTCTCAACAAAACCTATAAACTCTTCACTAGACACTTACAACAGAAACCCCAAACTTGCTGGAACAAGAAAATATCCTTGCAGAGAAGCAAAATGGTTTGGAAAAAAGCTGGTTCTCATTGATCTGTGTCTTGTACAGAGAATGCATATTGGCCCCATTCCTTTTTTAATTTTTATATCAATTCAACAGATGTTCCACTCCTCAAACTTGCTGCAAGACGAATCTGTTTTACTTTATAATGCAACATTATGTTCAAAAACACCTACTGGCCTTAAAAGAGCTCCAGAGCGTTAGGAGTTACCACAATAGAGAAGACCTTCTAGTACTCAAACTTCAAAAATCAAAACCATGGCATTTGCTAAAAGATCCAAGAGCTACTCCTGGAGGATAAATTGAGTAAATTCCTGTTTCAAATATCTGGGGATATATCTCCACTCTGCTAACAGATGGAAACATTGCTGAAAACACAGAGAAGCTGAACTGCCAACCTCAATTGCCACTATATACTTGCAACACTGAAACTATTCTTCGGGACCGCCTTCTGCCGCACGAATCCCAGCGACCGGTTAGGTCCCACAGAGTCGGCCTTCTTCGGGTCCCGTCAACTAAACAATGTCGTCTGGCGGGACCCAGAGGAAGAGCCTTCTCTGTGGTGGCTCCGACCCTTTGGAACCAGCTCCCCCCTGAGATTAGGATTGCCCCACCCTCCTTGCCTTTCGTAAACTCCTTAAAACCTACCTCTGCCGTCAGGCATGGGGGAACTAAAACATCTCCCCCTTGCCCATGTTGTTTGCTGTCTGATTGATTGTGTGCTTGTTTTTTATATATATTGGGATTGTTTTATGAATTTCTCAACTTAAAATTGTAATTGGATTGGTGGGCATTGGATTTGTCACTATGTACTGTTTTTTACTATTGTTGTGAGCCGCCCCGAGTCTGCGGAGAGGGGCGGCATATAAATCCAATAAATCTAATCTAATCTAATCTAATCTATTCAAAACACAACTTCTTTATTGTGCCCAAACGAGGCCCCTTTTTCAACTTTCCACAATTAGAATTTGCTAGGTCCAAATTTCTAAGATTGATCTTTCAAGTTCCAAAATGTGTTCTAATTCTACCCTGAGGTTGGAGTGTGGATGGACATATTCAGCTATTGGCTCAAACAATATCTTTTCCACCTTGGTTGAGACCCATTATGAGGGATGGTTTTCAAACTATGTGGAAAAAAAGCAGAGGCAATTACTTTAAATATTTTAGGCTTCTCTCCCAGTTTTCTAGTCAGCATTGGATATGACCAGATCAAAGCTCTTCTTAAACGGTGTACAGCAAACATAGGACCAATTGGCTCTAATCAAGACCCAACCTTTATTGTCAGTGAAACGAAAAGGTACTTTTTTATGACATACCACTCAACCTCAAAGTACCTATATGCTAGAAAGCCTTCACAAGCATTATGTCTTGATCTCCCTCAGTTGTCATTGATGGTTGATACAGGAAAATTTTCTACCCGTCTGGACACTGTAATAGTTTATATTTAATTCTCGGTTTCTTACCATTCTTGATTAAATTCTGGACTGTTTTATCTAATTCTGTGTAAAAATTCTTCCCAATTCTTATTATTTTTATTATATTTATTTATACATTTTATTTTTATTAAAGAGGTAGAGGATTTGGGGCAAAATGTTCATCTTAATCACCAATATTCTGCCAATTAATGATATTTGTAATTTGAACCAATTTATCAAATCTTTTTTATATTTTTATAGAAATTTTATGTAATAATCTTCCTTTAATGAGGAGCATTTGACTGTCACCCAAATTCCCAGCAAGAATTCTAGCAATTCTTTCAATGTCCTTCTGCTTTAGTATCCATTCTGAAAATTTTTAATTAGCCAACAATACAAGTATTTCAGAAAGCATGCACTTCAGAAAGGGCTAGAATATGGATCTTCCTACTCTGAGACTAGTAACTTAACCCAGTGTTTTTCAACCGGTGTGCCACGGCACACTAGTGTGCCAAGAGACACGGTCAGGTGAGACCGGAAGCTGAGTGTCCTTCTTCCCGGCTTTCTTCTTCGCGTTTTCCTTTTCGCGTCTTCCTTCTTTGCAGCAGGTGAGCTTGGGGCTCGGCAGGAGGGCAATAGCGGAGGGGGGGCTGAGGCTTCCATTTGTGGCGTTGTGAGCTGCCGCAGGAGGGTGGCAATAGCAGCAGCGGCGGCGGGCAATAGCCAGGGTGCGGCTTCTGCAAGTGAGAGCTCCAGCCCTGGGGTGCGGCTTCTGCAAGTGGGAGCTCCAGGGCTGAGGCTTCAGCCCTGGAGTTCCCACTTGCAGAAGCTGCCCCCCCGGCTATTGCCCGCCGCCGCCGCTGCTATTGGCATCCTCCCGCACGAGGCCGGCAAAGGTTGCTTTCAAAGTCGGCCCCCTCGCGCCCATGGCTTCTCGTCGCTAATAGCGGCGGCGGGGGCGGCGGGCAATAGCCGGGGGAGGGGCGGCTCCTGCAAGTGGGAGCTCCAGGACTGAGACTTCCACTTGTGGCTGTCCCCGCCCGCCCGATCCATCCTTCTCTCCGGCTTTCTTGGGGCGCGGCTCCTCCCACAGCGGTGGCTGCAGCGACGCTGGTGATCCAGCCGCTAGCCGCTCCAAGCGCTGTGGGAACGCCCGCCCCTCTCACAGTCCCGTCCCGGGCTGTCTGTAAAGGGGCTGCTTCCCACCCCCCTGCCAGCTTGATCGGAACATTCAAACTAAGGAAAACCTTCGCCGGCCTCCACAGAGAAGAAAGGAAGAGAGAGAACGAGAGAGAGCAACAGAGAGAGAAAGAACAAGAGAAAGCATGAGAGAGAAAGAACAAGAGAGAAAGAAAATTAGAGAGAGAACAAGAGAGAGAGAGAACAAGAGAGAGAGAAAGAAAGAAAATAAGAGAGAACGAGAGAGCAACAGAGAGAGAGAAAGAACAAGAGAGAGAAAGCATGAGAGAGAGAGAGAGAACAAGAGAGAGAGAGAAATAAAATAAGAGAGAGAACAAGAGAGAGAACAAGAGAGAAAGAAAATAAGAGAGGACAAGAGAGCAACAGAGAGAGAGAAACAACAAGAGTGAGAAAGCATGAGAGAGAGAGAGAAAATAAGAGAACGAGAGAGAAACAGAGAGAGAGAAAGAACAAGAGAGAGAAAGCATGAGAGAGAAAGAAAATAAGAGAGAGAATAAGAGAGAGAGAACAAGAGAGAGAGAGAGAAAATAAGAGAACGAGAGAGCAACAGAGAGAGAGAAAGAACAAGAGAGAGAAAGCATGAGAGAGAGAGAGAAAGAAAATAAGAGAGAGAACGAGAGAAAGAGCAACAGAGAGAGAGAGAAAGAACAAGAGAAAGCATGAGAGAGAAAGAACGAGAGAAAGAAAATAAGAGAGAACAAGAGAGAGAGAAAGAAAATAAGAGAGAATGAGAGAGCAACAGAGAGAGAAAGAACAAGAGAGAGAAAGCATGAGAGAGAGAGAGAGAGAGAATAAGAGAGAGAGAGAACAAGAGAGAGAAAATAAGAGAACGAGAGAGCAACAGAGAGAGAAAGAACAAGAGAGAGAAAGCATGAGAGAGAGAAAGAAAATAAGAGAGAACGAGAGAGAGAGAGCAACAGAGAGAGAGAGAAAGAACAAGAGAGAGAAAGCATGAGAGAAAGAACAAGAGAGAAAGAAAATAAGAGAGAACAAGAGAGAGAGAGAGAACAAGAGAGAGAGAGAAAGAAAATAAGAGAGAATGAGAGAGCAACAGAGAGAAAGAATAAGAGAGAGAAAGCATGAGAGAGAGAGAGAAAATAAGAGAGAACGAGAGAGAGAGAGCAACAGAGAGAGAAAGAAAGAACAAGAGAGAGAGAAGAAAATAAGAGAAAGAACAAGAGATAGAGAGAGAGAACAAGAGAGAGAAAGAAAATAAGAGAGAACGAGAGAAAGCAACAGAGAGAGAGAAAGAACAAGAGAGAGAAAGCATGAGAGAAAGAGAGAGAAAAAGAAAATAAGAGAGAGAACGAGAGAGAAGGAAAGCAAGAGAGAAAAAGAGAGATAGCAAGAGAGAGAGAAAGCAAGAGAGACAGATAGGGAGAGGAAAGGAGAGAGAGAGAAATGAGAACAAAAAGGGGAGAAAAAAGGAGAAATGAGAAAATGATTGAGGCAGAGAATGAGAGGAGAGAGAAACAAAAGAGAGAGAGAGAGGTGATTCTTGAAGCATATGGTAAAAAGCACCCAAATAAGACAAACCCCCCAACCCTCACCTGTTTTTGAAAAGAATAAAAGAGAAAAAAAACCCAGCCCTCACCTGGTTTTGGAAATGGTTCGAGTGTGTATACACACACACATACATAAGGGGGGGGGAGAGAGACAGGGATGGAAAAAGAGAAGTGAGAGGGAGAAGGAATGTGGGAAAAAGGGAGGAAGAGAGAGAAATGAGAAACATGAGAGAGAAAAGGGGGAAAGACAGGAGAAGTACCCAGAAATGAGACAGTGGTATAAATTTAAGGAGGGATGATTGATGATTGACTGTATTTATAAGGGGATGTTACATGGGATTGTATATATGAGGGGGTTATTTATTTATTCATTCACTCATTCATTCATTTATTAGATTTGTGTCATTTTGGTTGGTGGTGTGCCCCAGGATTTTGTAAATGTAAAAAATGTGCCGTGGCTCAAAAAAGGTTGAAAATCACTGACTTAACCAATATGCCACACTGTTCTTATATTCATGATTGCACACACATGCACACACACAAGCAGAATAAACGCCATATTGATTTTTAATACCATATTTTCTTACTAGGCAAGTAGAAATAACATCTAATTATAGAATGGAAGAAAGTGGAACTACACATTAACATTAGGAGAATTAACAATTTTTTCTGCCAGATTGTGTTCTGTCGGGCTCTCTGGTAGACTTCTCCCAAAAATTCACAGATACAAATTTCAGACACACATCCGTTTGAAAATTCAAAACAATGTTCTTTATAATGAAAAGTAACTTAAACTAAGCCCTCTTTTGGTATAGCAAAAACGTGACGATGTTTTGCGACCACACCACCTGAGGATCATGCGCCCGTAACCATTACAAACCCCAAGACAAGAGGGAAATGGAGGCCCTGTGTGACATAAAATTGTAATGCCTCCACGTGAATCCTGATGCTGATCCGCACCGGCAAGGTCTGAAAATGGATGGGCCCAGACAACAACACCCGCCCATCAATGGTTTCTACAGTCAATGGAGGGTCCACAGGACACAAGGGCAACAAATGTCTCTGTGAAAACTCCTCATCCAGGAAATTCGTGGTGGCCCCCGAATCCACGAGGGCAAGAGCAGAAATCGATTGAGTACGCCGATCCACCAGGAGCTTGACATTAATCGTGAGATGACGGTACGTTCCGGGGTCGTTAGCCAAAGAATCTTTAACCAATGAAATGCCAGCCCAATCTAGCGTTGCCACCAAGCCGGACCGCCCTCGTTTCCCGACTGCACCTCCGGCGGGGAAACCAGGGGCATGGGGACAGCCAACGAGGGATCCGGAGCCATGGTGGAAACATGGGTTGAGGACTCTGAGAGCTGTCCTGCAAGAGTCTGCGTGGCAACAGGAGGACTGGGAGGAGTTGACACTGTGGCAGCAACCGTGCTCCTTCATCTGTTGGGACAGGCATGTGCGAAATGTCCTGCCCCCCCCCCGAAATAGAAACACTGGCCTGTCGCACGTCTCTGCTCTCTCTCCTCTGGGGACAAACGGGGTCGCACGAAGTTCACCTCCATGGGCTCTCCGGTAGGGGCACGATCCACTAGACGAGGAGGCAGGGCAGACAGGAAGCGACGGGGTACAGGAACCGGGGTTGGTACAGGCATAGCAGACACCCCACTGGCGTGATGCCCGAAACACAGGGGGAGGACTGCCCAGCCCGGCGCACCTCTCGAGCCAGCAGCCGAGCCTCAATGGCCAAACAATGTTGCTCCAGCTCCTCCAGGGTGCCCAGCAGGGCTTCGTGCACCAGCTCATCAAGCATAGTCTCTGACAAGCCATCCTGAAACGCCTCCATCAAGGTGGCCTCATTCCACTGCACCTGTCCACTGAGGCTACAAAAGTCACTTAAATACTCCACTAGTGGGCGTCAACCTTGTTTCAGCTGTTTCAATGCCCTCGTGGCCGTCTGCTCCCGCACCGGATCCGAAAACTGCCGGCGCAACTGGGTGCAAAAGGCGATGTAATCCTGCAGTATCTCTGTCCAGCAATGGAGACGCCCAGGAAGCAGCAGGGCCGGCCAACAAACTGCAGAGGAACGCCACCTTCTCTGCATCTCTTGCAAAATGGGGCAGTTGTGCATTTATAAACAACTGCACCTGACTGAGGAAAGCTGCAAACATGCGTCTGTCACCCCAGAATTTTTCAGGCAGAGCCACAAAGCATTTCCTCCTTGGCAGGGGCTGTGGGGCAGGAGCTGCTAGCTGCACCGGTGGAATGACAGGCTGCTGAGATAATGCCTCCACCTGGTTCTGTAATTGTTGCACTATCTGAGTCAGCCCTTGGATCTCCAACCGCAAAGCGTTGAAGACAGCTTGGATATCTGCCATACCAGCAGCCAGGATCAGATAAATGCCAGAAAAAAGAGAAGCAAACAATCCCAAACACTTCCCTCTGGAACGGTGTGTGTCTAAGGTGGAGGATTATACTGTTCTGTCGGGCTCTCTGGTAGACTTCTCCCAAAAATTCACAGGTACAAATTTCATACACACACACATTTGAAAATTCAAAACAATGTTCTTTATAATGAAAAGTCACTTAAACTAAGCCCTCTTTTGGTATAGCAAAGAGCACTAGTCTCCAAACAAACTGGTAATTTGTACAAGTCCCTTATCAGTTCTGTGATACTTAGCTTGCAGCTATGAGGCAATGCACAGTCCTTCTTCTTTCACAAAGTGAAACACACTTTGCTCTGGTTTAGTTTCAAAGCGGGGAAAAATCAGCACACAAAAGGTCAAAGTCAGTAAAGCAGTCACGAAACACAACGATCAGATAATCCTCCACAATGGCCAAACCCACAGGCTGCTATTTATAGCAGCCTCACTAATTACCACAGCCTCACCCAACCACAGGTGGCCTCATTTTCTTTGATAAGAATCTCTCAGTTGTTGTTGCCTATGCATCGCTCTCTGCATGCGTGGCTGTATCATTAACTCTTGTTCTGAATCCAAGGAGGAGCTAGGTAATTGATCTCCTTCTGAGCTGTCTGTCACACTCTCCTCCTCCCTGTCACTCATGTCTTCTTGGTCAGAGGAGCCTTCATCAGCAGATTCCACCGGGGGCAAAACAGGCCTGCAGCATGTGGATGTCTCCCCCACACCCACAATCCTTGGGGCAGGAGCTGGGCCAGAGCTAACCACAACAGATTGTAAGTATGGATACTTGTTCAAACATGTCTATTTCATGTTCTTCTTTTGGATATGCTTAATTATTATGTAAGCTTCATTGGAGAAGACAACATAAAAGGATACACCCTTTGTTCCATTCTACTTATTTTTATGCTTATGCTATATTTGAAAGATTATAGCTAAAGTTAATCAGATGAGATACATAATACAGATGTTATCTGTATAAACTGGAATGTTTAAAATGCTTTTTAACTTCTTCTTTTCATCTGAAGCATGTCTTAAATTATCAGCTTTCAAACAGCTTATGACCATAAGCCATTTTTAAAAATACAGAATCCATGTTGCCAATGTTTGACATACATATCAAACATTGAAATCATTCTAAACAATGATATCTCCTAAAACCAGCATATTCAACCAATTATTACAACCATTATATGATGGATTAATTATACCAATTGCATGCAGAATTAGATAATAATTTTGTCATAATACAATGAGGATTCTTTTATGGTACAAATATGGAAATATTCAGATCTTACTAAACAATAACTAAAATCAATTTTAGCAATGAATTTTAATTTTACCAATATATAATTTCAAACAATATATGGTATATGAAAAGCAATATATGAACAATGAACTATTATGACTTTCACTTGATTGTAAAAAAGCCATACCATATTTCCGGAGTATAAGACGCACTGGAGTATAAGATGCACCTTAATTTTGGGGGAGAAAAACAAGGGAAAAAAATTCTGCGTTTGCTTGCTGCAATTTGCCTCCCAGCAAACAGTACAGATGATTTGTGGTGTGTTTCTGTGTATGTGTGCCTGACCCTTAGAAATAGCAATAATAATAATAATATAATAATGCCAGAAAGTTATTTATTTATTTATTTATTTGCTTGTTTGTTTGTTTGAGTTGAAAGGGACCTTGCAGGTCATCAAGTCCAACCCCCTGCTTAAGCAGGAAATCCTAGAGCACCCCAGCCAAATGACAATCCAATTTCCTCTTGAAAATGTCCAAAGTTGGGGAGTTCACAACCTTCACTGGCAGGCCGTTCCACTGGTTGATCGCTCTGACCATCAGGAAGGTCTTCTTTATTTCTAGGTTGAACCTCTCCTTGGTCAGCTTCCAACCGTTGTTCCTCGTCTGGCCCTCTGTTGCCCTGGAAAACAGTGTGGCCCCTCCTCTCTGTGGCAACCCCTCAAGTATCTGTAGACTGCTATCATGTCCCCACTGGCCGTTCTTTTCTCTAGGCTATCCATGTCCAGTTCCAGCAATCACTCTTCATAAGTCTTGGTTTCTAGTCCCCTAATCATTTTGGTTGTTCTTTTCTGCACCTTCTCCAGAGTTTCTATGTCTTTTTTATAGAGTGGTATTAATATCTCTCTGGTCTTGGAGTTTATCCCCCTGTTGATACAGCTTAGGATTGTGTTGGCCTTTTTAGCTGCTGCTGCACATTGCTGGCTCATATTTAGTTGATTATCCACCAAGACTCCAAGATCCCTTTCACAGTCACTACTGCTAAGTAGGGTTCCTCCCAGAATGTATGCATGTCTAGATTTTTTTTTAAACCTAGGTGAAGGACTTTACTCTTCTCGGCGTTAACATCATTTTGTTAGTTTGGGTCCACAGTGTTAATCTATCTAGGTCTTTCAGTACTTTGAGCCCATCCTCTAGGATGTTGGTTATCCCCACCAGTTTGGTGTCATCTGCAAATTTGATAAGTTCCCCCTCTATTCCCTCATCTAGGTCATTGATGAAAATGTTGAAGAGCACAGGGCCCAGGACAGAACCCTGTGGTACCCCACTGCCTACCTTCTTACGTAATCACACCAACTCCTCCCAATTATTTAAATAGATCTACTTCAAACATAACTAAGTCAGACTGCTGCTGCTGAATGCCAGGTCAGTCGTGAATAAAGCTCCTCTTGTTAAATATGCAGAGAGAGTTGCTAGGGTTCAATATTTGAATGTTGCCTTCTAATTGGTTGTTTGTTCTGGCGGGAGGCTTGTTACCATGTCAAATGGAGTTTGTTACTTTGCGAAGCATATAAATAGTTAGAGATGGGCCACTTTCCCTCAGAGAGATTTTGTTGCCTTCACTCTATCCGATCTGTTTAACCTGACGGTTCTGTCTATGGAAAATAGACTGCTAATTCACCAGTTGACTTTCCCTGAGTATTTTTCACCCCTCATCTGGGATTTACTGGTATGTGTAACTGAGATCTGGCTGGGTCCCAGGGGAGGTGTTCTCCTCTCAGAGATGTGCCCAGTCACTTTTCAGGTGTGGCATTAGCCACGACCCCAAGGAAAGGGGGCAATTATAGACTGTGAGACCTTTGGCCCACGCAGACTCGCTGCACTTAAGTTAGCCAGTTGTGAGTCTTCTCCTTGTGAAGTTGGACCTAGAGGTTCAGGTGGGCTTGTTGCTCCCAGCCTCCCAGCTGTGTGACAACAGCCCTGCCTGTGCTGCTCAAGGAGGTAACCGAATTTAAGTCGAGTTCCCCAGACTTATAGTCTTGGGGGACCTCAATGTACCATCACTCAGCAAATCCTCTGAGTTGGCGCAGGAGTTCATGGCTTTCATGGCAACCATGGACCTGACCCAGGCAATTCAGCCTTCCATCCTTCCAAGGTGGGTAAAATGAGGACCCAGATAGTGGGGGCAATATGCTAGCTCTCTTAAAAAGTGCTATTGCTAACATGAAAGCTACCCTGAATATAAGGAGAAGGGCAGAATGAATGAATGAATGAATGAATGAATAAATTAATTCAGGGCCCAACTCATGAGGGGAGGGCACTCGGGTTTTCCTCTTGGGACAGTTGAGAAATGATCTAAATTTAAGGGGCTTAGACATCATGCCTTTGTCATGGTCAGATCATTTCCTGCTATGACTTGATTTTAGGGTGCCAATCTTTCCCACAGGAAGGCAGAAGCGATTAGGTGGTTCTGCCCCAGACAGCTAATGGATCCACCAGGTTTTCAGAGGGCGTTTAGGGATTTTCCACATTCACTTGTACACAGTTCAGCAGAGTCCCTGGTAATGCCTTGGAATACAGGTATGAAGGGGGTTCTCGACCAAATTGGGCCTAAACAACCTCTCTGTGGCAGTAGACCCAGGAGTTCCCCTTGGTTTACCAAGGAACTCTGGGGGATGAAATGCCAGAAAAGATGTCTAGAGAAACAGTGGAAGGACAGTAAATCTGGATTTGACCGAGCACTAATAAGTTCTTATATTAAGTGGTGCTCAAGGCAGCAAGATGTGCATATCATTCTGCCTTGATTGCATCAGCAAAATCTCACCCAGCCACCCTGTTTAGGGTGACTCGCTCTCTCCTTAACATGCAGAGTGTGTATGGGGGGGGGGGGAGGTGTTGATGAACCCTTGCAGGGTAGTGTGGAGAATCTCAATGTGTTTTTTGCAGATAAAGTCGCTCAGATCCGGGCAGACCTGGACTCCGATTGAAATGCAGTTTCAACTGACAACAAGTCAGTGGAGGTGACAGAGTCCTGTATTAGTCCAGATGTGTGGGAGGAATTTGACCTGGTGACATCTGATGAAGTGAACAAGGCCATAGGAGCTGTGAATTCCGCCACCTGCTTATTGGACCCGTGTCCCTCCTGACTGGTTTTGACCAGCAGGGAGGTGACACAAGGCTGGATCCAAGCAGTTGTCAATGCTTCTCTGAGGGAGGGGTCCTTTCTGGCTCTCTTAAAAGAGGCAATTGTGTGCTCCCTCTTCACAAAGCCTTCCCTGGATCTGGCTGTTTTAAACAACTATCATCCTGTCTCCAACCTTCCCTTCTTAGGGAAGGTTGTTGAGAAAGTGGTGGCGCTCCAATTCCAGCAGTCCTTGGATGAAGCTGATTACCTAGGCCCTCTGCAGTCTGGTTTCAGACCTGGCTACAGCACTGAGACTGTTTTGGTTGCACTGATGGATGATCTCTGGCAGGCACGGGATAGGGGTCTCTCTTCTATCCTAGTGCTTCTTGATCTCTCAGCAGTTTTCGATACTATTGGCTATGGCATCTTCTGCACCAGCTGGAGGGGTTGTGAGTGGGAGGCAGTGTTTTACAGTGGTTCTCCTCCTACCTATCTGCTCAGTCACAGTTGGGGGGGGGGGGGTCAGATGTCGACTCCTAGGCCCCTCCTTTGTGGGGTGCCTCAGGAGTCTGTCCTCTCCCCCCTGCTGTTCAATATCTACATGAAACCACTGGGTGAGATCATCTATCAACACGGGCTGAGTTACCATCAGTACCTGGATGATACTCAGCTGTACATTTCCACCCTGTGCCAATTTGGTGAAGCAGTTCAGGTGATGTGCCAGTGTTTGGAAACTGTGAGGGTCTGGATGGGTGCCAACAGGCTCAAGCTCAACCCTGACAAGACAGATTGACTGTGGGCATTGCCTCCCAAGGACCCTACTATCTGTCTGCCATTACCCTGGGGGGGGGGGAGATCTTTGACTCAGTCAAAGAAGTTCCGGAACTTGGGAGTCCTCCTTAATCCACAGCTGAGTTTGGAACAACATCTCTCAGCTGTGGCAAGGGGGACATTTGCACAGATTTGTGGCCTTATTTGGACAGGGAGTCTCTCCTTACAGTCATTCACACCCTCATTACCTCAAGGTTTGATTATTGCCATGCTCTCTACATGGAGCTACCTTTAAAGAACTTTGGGAGACTGCAGCTAGTCCAAAACACAGCTGTGCTTCCCAGGTATGCCCATGTCTCGTCAACACTCTGTGAGCTGCACTGGCTTCTGATTAGTCTCCGAATGCAATTTAAAGTGTGGTTATCTATAAGGCCTTAGATGGCTTAGGACCAGATTACCTATGGGACTATCTCTTGCCTCATGTATTCCAGCGGCCGGTCAGGGTTCATACAGTTGGCCTTCTCCAAGTCCTATCATCCAAACAATGCCAGAGGAAGAGCCTTCTCTATGGCAGCTTCAGTCCTTTGGAATCAACTCCCCTCCAGAGTTTCCCACTGCTCCCACTCTCTTGGCCTTTCGGAAGATGCTGAAAACACATCTTTGCCGGCAGGCTTGGGGCTGTTGAACATAGATATTCTGCTCCAGCCCACGTTATGACAGAGATATGGATGAATGTGGCTGAATGGCTTTAAGACATGGGTTTTTAGGCTTCCTTAAATTGGACTTTAATATGTTTAATAGATTTTAATTTTTAAATTGGTATGGTTTTATCTTTGATTTTTACTATGCCGTGTTTGTGTATTTATTCTTTATGTTGTAAGTCGCCCTGAGTCTCCAAAGAAGGGCAGCTTAGAAATCGAAATAATAAAATAAAATAAATAAAAATAAGTCAACATTTAACTCAGCTGTCTTATCTTAATACTAAACAGGACACTGTTACATTTCAGATTATACTTTTACAGATCTTTAAAGTTGATGTGGCTTTTTGAAAGTATAGTTATTCTCTGCTTTTTAAAAGAAGATACAATAGATACAATAGCACTGGGCTTCTTCAGATCAAGCATTTATTTTAAAAAGCTTCTTCATTTTGTTGCCTAGAACAATAATAAAAAAGTGTTTCAAAATAAGTCCAATAATTTGAATAGCCTCAAATCAGCTGAGGGTCGGGAAGCTGATATTGAGTTGCTTGACTTAACAGGCTCTGTTCTTTGCTGCAAGGAGGTAAATTGCTGGGAGGCAGAGGCCAAAGGATGGGAGTGGCTGGGTGGAGATATATTTGATGTATAAGAAGCACCCAAATTTGCACCCTCTTTTGGGGGGGTAAAAAAGTGTGTCTTATACTCCAAAAATATGGCAATATTTTCCATCCAAATATGCATAGATGTTTACTTTTCCTCAACAATTCATTACTCAATCTTACAAATTTATCTACACAAATACAAATACTGTGCTTTTACTTACTGGTGTACAATATTCCACCATTGGGTAGTGCATCTTATGACCTTTTGCAACTCGGCCAGAAAAGAAGCAGCTTTGGCAGATATCATAGTTAAAATGTTTTAAGCTTCTGTATCTAAAAGAAAATGCAATTTACAAATTTAAGAGTAAGTTGTGTCTAGGGTATAAGTCTGAAGAATATCATATTAGTGCTTCATGATACAATTTTAATCAGCAACACAAAATTAACTATAAGAGATCCATTTACAAAAACTGAGAACACTGGAAAAATAACTGAAATCTCTTAAACCATTTTTGTTTTTTTAATTATGCATGGCCTATAAACATATATTTCATTCAATTATTAAAGAACTTGGGTTGCCTGAAAGCAGTAATAGATTGGTTATCAATTAATCAGATATGCTATTTGTCATAGCAGGACAAATAGCAGCAGGATTTCAGTGTAAGAGGGATTCAATACATTGAAATAATCAAAATGATTAACACTGTAGTTTTAAAAAGTCAGAAGTTGCAGCTGATTTCATAATCAGTCAAAATTTTACTGGATGCACTCTTATGAGAGCATGTTGTATCTATTCTACAAACCCTAGACTGGTAATAAATTGGGCATCATTTAAAATAATGGAGCTAGTATCATTGTACATTTACTATTCAAAGGTAGCTTAATTGTGCATAGAGGTAGTCCTTTACTGTAAGAAAAATTAGGGGCCTATACATTAATTAGGAGAATTCTGTAGCATAATATGTAGCAACTATTTATTTAAGGACTGTTTAAAGTTGCAACCACACTGAAAAAAGTGACTTACAAGAGTTTTTCCACACTTATTATTGTTGCAGATCCCTATGGTCATCTGATCAAAATTTAGCCACTTGGCAACTGACTCATATTTATGATGGTTGCCATATCCTGGGCTCATATAACTAGCTTTTGAGACTTTCTGGAAAGCAAAGTTAATATTAAAGCCAGATTCTCTTACCAACAGTTTTACTAATTTAACATTTGCAGCGATTCACTTAACTAAAGGTCATAAAATGGGGCAAAACTCACATATCGTATTTTTCGGTGTATATGACGACCCTTTTTGTCTCAAAAAAAGTGTGCCAAAAACTGGGTGCATCTTATACACCCAATGCAGTTGGGTGGCAGTCAGCAGCAGCAGCGGCAGCCTTCTCGTAGTCCAGTGGCGGCGGCCTTTTACACAGTTTGGTGGCTGGCACCGGCCGCCGCTCCCAAATTGCGTGAGAAGTCGTTATTGCTGGATTACTAGAAGGCTGCTGCTGCTGCTGCCGACCGCAACTGCTGAAGCCGCCACCGCCGGACTACGGGACTATACAGCAAGTTTCAAGGCATGGGGGAAAGCCGAGCTTCTGATCTCTGTCACATGGGCGCTTCTCTCATTTTGTAGGTTCATTTCATGCGGAGAGATTGAGAGCGCCCACCTTTCCTTCCCTCTTCTGGCCACTGAGGAGAGCAGCTCGGCGCTTGCAACTCTTTTCCCCAGTCTTGAAGCAACAGCGGCTGTAGCTGCTGCTACTGCTTCCTCCTTGGCCTTGACGTCGTTTCCTTCCAACATAGCGAGGATGGGAGGCTGCTACTTTTGCTGCTGCCACTGATTCTAATGGAGGCTGAGGCAAACCGGCAGCGCTGCATTCTCGTGTGGACCTGCTTCGTCCTTCCTCCACAGTGACAAGCAGGTGCTGCCATAAGCCGCCGCATACACTTTCCTTTGCTGCCATCCCCACCCGGATCTGAAACCCTCCATTAGAAGCAGCCGCAGTGGTGAGAGGAGCAGCCTCCCATCCTCGCTATGTTGGAAGGAAACAATGTCAAGGCCGAGGAGGAATTGGTAGCAGCGGCTACAGCCACTGTTGCTACAAGGCCAGGGAAAAGAGTTGCAAGTGCCGCGCTGCTCTCCTCAGTGGCTGGGAGGAGGAAGGAAAGGTGGTTGCTCTCAGTCTCTCCACACAAGATGAACCTAAGACAAATCTACAAAGTGAGAGAGGAGAACAGGGTACTGCGGCAGGCAAGGCTGGGGCTTACAATTGAACCGGGCGGTTATCATTGTAGGGACAGAGGCCAGCCTGGAAAAAGAAAAGGCAACAGAGGTGGTGGAGGGGGGGGGGTAATTGAGGCTCGTTTAGGGTGAAAGTTGCGCGGAGTGGCGGGTGACAGAGAAGCGCCGCAGTCAGGTTTTCTGCTGCAGCTGGGAGAAGGGGATGAGGAGGAGCTGCCTTGGCCCCTTGGAGACGTGGAACCAGGCCTTTGTGATTTGGCAATGCAGCGAGTCACTCTCGGAGGTGGATCCTGGCAGCGTAGGAATTTTGGGAGTTGAAGTCTTAAAGCTGTCAAGTTTGAAAACACTGGGTTAGGGGTGCAAGGGTCTTCAAACCTGGCACGTTTAAGACTTGTGGACTTCAACTCCCATTTCTGAGCTAGCATGACTGGTGGAGGAATTCTGGGAGTTGGAATCCACAAGTCTTGAAGCTGTCAAGTTTGAAGTTTGTAAAAAGTGTACATGCTTTTAAAAAGTATACATGGTTGTAAAAAGTATTCTGCTACACTGGCATTTTATTAAACAATATAATACTACACCATTTAGTTCAGAATACTTTTTTCCTTGTTTTCCCCCTCTAAAATCTAGGTGCGTCTTATACACTGGTACGTCTGGTAACTGTCTCATTTAGCAACAAAAATTTTGGGTTTAATATTATGGTTGTAAGTTGAGGACTAACTTCGTATATTTTTGTGTCCAAACACAATTTTAAAACGAAGAAGGAATTTACTTTTTCATAAAACTCATTTGTTCAATTTCTGAATATTTAATTTGAAAAAAGACAAAATTGAGATTTTAAATGGTGAAGAAATTTGCAAATTGTTTCCTGCATTAGTTCACTTAAAAAAGATAAATATATTTGATAAAAAACCAATTTCTTCTTTAAAGAGATGCTCTATGCTACCACTGGTCATTTAACTTATAAGGTTTTATGCTGAATAACATTTCATGATTATAGTTCCATCAAAAGTATCAAAGTGTTAATTAATTTAGCATTTTACCTGAATCCAATAATTGGACATTCTTTACAGATGTTGCACTTGGCCTGATGTTTGGCAGTTTCGGCAGCTGCCACTCTATGTAAAACTGGAAGCCATACCATTGATTGTGGTTCAAGTCTCATCCAATCCAGAAAAAGAGCTGCCTCAATTTCAGATTTGTTATTTGCCTGTGAGAGAAAAGTAATGCTATCAACTTTGAACCGAACTTGGCAGCAGCCATATTTCTGTTCCTCATTAAAGCAGACCTTTGAGAAGGAACCAAGTCTCATTGTGATTTGCTTGAGTTTTAGTCAGAGTATTGACATTAAACCAACTCATATAAACCTATCCAGGGTCCTGAGCCCCGATCGCCCTTCCGACAACACTGGAGTGGTGGAAAAGACTCAGGGAAGATCGGAGATGGAGAAGATGGGGGAAGTGACCGCTAAACCTAATGCTGCCCCAGCTGGGGTTAGATGGGAATCACTGGCGATCTGTGTGGAAAGGACTGATAAGTCAGTGATATGGGAGGAAGCCCTAGCCACTGATGCCCTTTACTGAACAGGGGTGGGAGCCAATCGCAAGTGCATGCCAAATTTCTCAAGGTCCCCTTAATCCCTGGCCACTCTTATCTTGAGATGGAAAGCGAAGAGAACCGCCAAGTGGGATGAGCACAGGGAATGAAAATACCTGACCGTCTTTCACTGTACAGCAGCTGAGAGGGAGATTTGACTATGTGGAGAGTGGAACTGATGGACTGAATTGGGTCATCCATGCTGACATCAGCTTGACAACTCAGCCACTGCTGACCCACTGAAGCCAGCTGGGGTAGCGAATCCAAGCTGAAGGCAGAGCCCCCAAGGCAGCAACCAGCAGCAGGTTTGATGGGCAACCTCAGACTCGTCCTGGATGGCATGGGTACCTGCCATGGCTTTATTATCAGGGACCCAGTTGGTTCCCTGGCCCGTGGGCATCCCCTCCTTCACCGTCAGCAGACCCACCACCTATGAAGGACACTTTTGACGGAGACCAAGAGAAATTGGTGTTCTTGCTCAACCAGATGTGGACCTACCTGGACTGCTATGCCCCAGTCTACACATTGGACACGGCAATGGTGAATGCATGACTGCCAACCTAGAGGGAGAAGCTGCAGAGTGGGTGATGAAACTTCATGATGAAGATGAACCAGAGTTAGGGAATATGGGGGAGCTGAGAGCCAGATTTGAGTTAGAGCCTCAAGCCAAAATCAAATAGAAGCCGAAATCCGAGACTTAACCCTGCTGTTCTGTTCGGGTCTATTTGACCCGAAACGAAGTTTGAGACCCTGTAAAAAATTTTCCCTGCATATCTGAAACTTGAAATTACATGACTTTGTCTCAGTTGAGAGGTTCTTTCTATGAGTATTTTTTTTGGTTGCTTAGTTTTTGCTGGGTGCAATGACTATACTCTTGTTCTGTTCCTGGGTCTATTTGACCCGGACTAAAAAAATGTTGATTTTAGCTACTGTGGTTTTTTAAAATATCTATTGCATTAGTAAACTATATGTGAACGTGCTTGATTATAAACAAATGAAAAATGAAATTAAAAATGAAATTTTATTTTTATTTTTTCAGAAAAAAAGTAATGATTATACACATATACTGTTTCGGGTCTATTTGACTCGAAGAGTTTACAGGCCTGAAACTTGTGATTAATTGACTTTTACAGGTCTGAAACTTGTGATTGATTTACTTTTCCTCATTTGAGGGGTTCTTACTATGAGTTTGGGGGTGGGGTGGGGGGGTGTTACCTGATGCTACGTGCTGTTTGTTATACTTGTCCTGTTCAGGTCAATATTGACTTTTACAGGTCTGAAACTTGTGATTGATTTACTTTTCCTCATTTGAGGGGTTCTTACTATGAGTGTAGGGGTTTTTTTTGGGGGGGGGGTTGGAGGGGTTTTTTTTGTTTATCTGTTGCTACATGCTGATTCAATATTGATCTGAACAGTACAAGTTTAACAATCAGCACGTAGTAACAGCTAAACCAATCCCCCTCCAAAAAACACACTCATAGTAAAAACCCCTCAAACCAGGAAAAGTAAATAAAAAATATATTACTATAATGGAATGGAATTATAATGGAAAGGTATATTTGTTAACGATATGATAATCTGCAAAAAATTTAGAAACATATAAGTAATAACAACCTAGTAAAGAGAGAGCAAGGTCATCTTTCTTATTTTTAATGTTGTGTTTTCTGTGTTCATATACATTTGAATGTATTATACATTTGTAAATAAAACCTCCTTTTCTAATATTTTTTTTTATATAAAGAAGAATTCTAGATATAGAAATAAATATTTACATGGGATGGATCTAGTTCCAGCAGCACCTTCAGACTGGTCTGATTATTTTTTGTGTCTATTTAGTATATGGCATTTTCAGTGAATCAAGGAAAGAGTTAAAGAAAATGCAGTCATCAAAATATCGAAATATAATAATATTCATGTAATTGTTTCTCTTTAAATCTACATACATTTTCAGTGAATCAAGGAAAGAGTTAAAGAAAATGCAGTCATCAAAATATATCAAAAATATTATATAAAATATAATAATATTCATGTAATTGTTTCTCTTGAAATCTACATACAGTGGTACTTTGGTCTTTGTCGATTATTTGTTCCAACAGATGTGTTGAATACTAAAACTAACAAGTAAGAAAACCACATGACTTACCACTTGACCCACTACTTTGACTGGAAGAAATAGTGAGTCCTATTGCAATCAACATCAGCAAGTTTTTTCTTTCACTGGATGCCAGTACAAGATTTCTGCTTCAAAATGTGTCCAATACCAAATATGACAGGTTTTGAAGCAGCTGTGCTGAGCATGTTATTAAAATATTGAGTCTTTTTAAAAGCAAAAGATATACTTACAAACTGAAAACAACTCCTGACACTAGGTTCAATATTACTGCCACCAAAGGAAGCAACTTCTCCCAGCTGTCTTGGAATCTGGATAGAGTCATGTAGGAGGAGACCTAGATGACGTTGATCACAGAACCCAGTAGGACTAGCTACTTGCTTAAACAGATCTGAAAAAAAAAGGAATTAAAATATGAGGAAAATTCATGCAATCAAACTAGAGTATGTTACAAATGATGTTACTAAATTATATAATCTAGACAAGTACAAGGCATGGTGCTTTACAATATACTCTGAATATTTTGTTTATCTTGGTATAAAAATTCCAAGGAAGCTCTGACAGTGTTTCCAAGAAAAAAATGCATTCTATTACAAAGATGCATCGGCTCTAGAGACTGTTAGAAATAGCATCACAAGTAAAATTCAACTGACTATGAATTTTGTATAGCATGTATTTTGAAGCAACTATACAGCACATCTGTATCAAAGGAAGACCAGTTTGAAAAAACCTGAAATATTTATTTGACATGACCTGAGTAATCTTTCATATTTTTCAAGATTACATTCAGTGGTATGAAAAAATATGGTTTTACTTTTACAGATTCTTTAATATTTCATACTTCAGTAGGAAAGTTCTCATGTTGAATACAGCTGTTTTTAATAAGAGCTTTACACCTAATTTTATTTTGTTTCTATTTACCGTATTTTTCGCTCCATAAGACGCAGTTTTTTTCCTCCCAAAGTAGGATGAAAAATCAGCCGCGTCTTATGGAGCGAAGATGCAGGGTTGGGGGTGGGGGGGTGCTGGGAAGCCCCCCAGGCCGTCTGTGATCTTTTAAAACAGCCGCACCGCTTCCCAGCTGACTCCTGAAGCGCGGAAGTTCGCCTTTGGCTTTTGGCTTCAGGAGTCAGCTGGGAAGCGGCGCGGCTGTTTTAAAAGATCGCAGCCGGTCTGGGGGGCTTCCCAGCACCCCCCGAACCCGGGTTGGGTGTTCGGGGGGGGTGCTGGGAAGCCCCCCAGGCCGTCTGCGATCTTTTAAAACAGCCGCGCCGCTTCCCAGCTGACTCCTGAAGCACGGAAGTTCGCCTTTGGCTTTTGGCTTCAGGAGTCAGCTGGGAAGCGGCGCGGCTGTTTTAAAAGATCGCAGCCGGCCTGGGGGGCTTCCCAGCACCCCCCGAACCTGGGTTGGGGGTTCGGGGGGTGCTGGAAATGTCGGGGGCGCACGGGCGGTTGCGCGTGCTCCCTATCTCCCTGCTAGCCTTTGCCGGCGACAGTCCCCCTGACAGCGTTCGGATCCCCCCACCCCCAGCAGAAGCCAAGGACCCCCAGAGTGGGGCGGCAGGGGAGGCGACTGCCTCTCCGCTCACCAAGTGCCGGGATACGAGCCGATAGGAGCCGGGCGCTGGCTTGCCTTCCTTCCTTCCAGCGTCGCTTCGGAAGCCGCCGAAAGCGTCAGGGGGGCGCGGCTCCTCTCGGCTCGTATCCCGGATGTGAGCTCGGGAGACGAACAAAAATGTCTCTCCCCTCCCAGCTCTTATCTCGAGCAGCTCGTAAGTAGAGTGTTATTGTAATAAATATTTTAGCCTACTTTTTGGCTCAAAATATTTTTTTTCTATTTTCCTCCTCTAAAATCTAGGTGCGTCTTATCAGCAGGTGCGTCTTATAGAGCGAAAAATACGGTAAGTTGTTAAAATAAAGAAATATAATTCCTAATCAAATTTTAGTATTCAATTTACAATTTCCTGCAGACTCTTTCAAAGTTACTGTTTGAAAAGTAGAAAATCTAGAAAATCTCTCGAGTCAGGTTATCGGTGCACATGTTTTGGATTTACTATAATTTGCTTACCTTTTGCTTTAGGTAATACTAAAAGGGGATACATAAGTAAAATAATTAGAAGATATATGTTCGATATACTATGAGATTTTGTTGGGCAAGAACAATTTGCAACTTGACTTGCAAATAAAATTAATAATTGTGACAAGTCAGTTTCTTGTAAATGCCTGGCAATATCTAAGTGACCTTCACCAAGACAAAAGAAATATCAGTTCTGCTCATATAAAGGGATAAACTCACTCCTGCATTCTAATAGTAGCAAAATAAGTCTAGGATATAAGATGGATACCTATAGCTAAGGGGGAAGGTATCGTGCAGTTTTAAAAAAAAGGAGTTTAAGAATAAAGAAAAAAAAGAAAAAAGAGACTGTAAAATAATAATTGTAAACAAAATGGGCTGACAAATATGCTAGTGAAAATAGTAAAATAAAATAAACCCAAAAAGTAGTTACACTAGTCACATGAGAGTGGAAGCTCTCACCAAAAATTCTGGGATTGCATAACTGTATAATCCATCTATGTGAATGACAAAAACCATTTCATTCCTTCTAATAACTCTAAGGTGATTTACATTAAAAAGTAACAACAATTAAAGAAGAAAATATCATAATAGATAAGAAAGATGATGAAGGCTCAGGTTACTTCTCTTTTGAGTTTAATAGCAGAAAGAAAAGTGTAATGCAGTGGTACTCAACCTTTCTAATGCCATGACCCCGCAATACATTTCCCCATGTTGCGGTGACCCCAATCCAAAAAATAATTTTGGTGGCTACTTCAAAACTGTAATTTTGCTACAATTATGATTCAAAATGTAAATACCTGATTTGCATTATCTATTCGCATTGCTACAAATCCAACATAATTTAAACATAGTGATTAATCACAAAAACAATATTTATTATATGTTGAGAAATATTTATTACTAATTCGAATAAATAGCATTTCACCATGGCATAGCATGGGTTTAAATATAACAATTCCAAATAAATAACATTTCACCATGACATAGCATGGATTAAATATAACAACAGTAATATAACAGTAAACAACAGTGCAATATTTTGCAACAGGATGCTGCTAAATTCAGTGAGATGGTTGTGGTTGTTTCTTGCTTACCAATTCAGAAATTCTTGGAGCAGTCTTTGCAAGGGCACAGCAAAGATCATTTTCCACAAAAAGTCTACTTCGGTTTTTAGACTTGATTACTAGCAAGCTGGAAACCCCTGTTTTGCAAAGATATGTTGTTGGAAAAGGAAGAAGAAGGCACAGCACAATCTCTGACAGAATAGGAAATAACTGTAAACACTTAATCCAGAATTTTGCCAGTGGCATTGCAAAGAAATCTGTTTTCATGCATCATTGTTAATTAGGTCAATGAACTCTTCTTGTGCTGTCTCCGGTACATCTTCAACTTTCACTGTGAATGGACTTCTGGCAAGTGCAAATGGGGTGTCAGGTAGAGTAGGAAAGTATTATGAAACTTCGTCTGCAAGCATGTGCAAATGTTCTTTCACCGAAGTTATCATATTTTTTCTGTCTGGTTCAATGTAATGTTCCTCAAAGAAGGCAGATAATGTAGGAAACATGTAAATTTTATTTTTGTCCAATTTATTTTCCAAAGCTGAAGTTTAATTTGGAATGATCTAATTTTTTCGGACAAATCGAGGTATGTTGCATTTGGTCCTTCCAGCGATAAATTTAAGTCATTCAAGATGGCAAAGATGTCCACCAAGTAAGCTATTTTCTGCAGCTCAGTTTTATCATTAAAAGTGCTTCAAATTGCTGTCTTGCTTTCTGATTTAAAAATGTTTTCAGTTCATCACAAAGCTCAAAGACACGTTTTAAAACTTTTCCTCTTGACAACCACCTGACTTCAGTGTGAAATAACAGAGCATTGTTTGGCGCATCTAGCTCGTTGCACAGTTGCCAAAACAGCCGACTGTTTAAGGCGCTCGACTTAACAAAATTGACACGTTACGACGCCTTTCATTACTTCTTGTAAATCTTGCGGCAATGTCTTAGTCGCTAATATTTGGCGATGTATCATACAGTGTGTTCTAAATGCTTTTGGCGATTTATTTTGTACCAAACGTTGAAATCCTGAGCGACATCCTAGCATAGCAGGAGCACCATTTGTGGAAACACCGCAAACCTTTTCCCAGGTGATATTATGTGCTTTTAGAAAAGAGCCAACTGCATCAAAAACATCATGTGCAGTTGTTGTCGTTTCAAGCGGTTTGCAAAAAATAAACTCATCTTTAAAGTCGCCATCATTAATATACCTTGCGTAAACTAATAATTGTGTACGTCTGTAGATTCATCAAGATGGATGCTGAATATTGGTAGTGGTGCAGATTTAATTTCCTGGATCACCTGATCAAGAATATCGGCAGACATGTCTTCTATTCTTCTGCGGACAGTGTCGTTGGATAAGGAAATTGCATTCAATTTCTGAACATATTCATTTCAATTATCACTTGAACTAAGTCTTTTGCAGCTGGTAACTGCAAATCCTCAGCAATGGTATGAGGTTTCATGGCTCGGGCGATTCTGAGTGCCACCAAATATGACGCTTCAACAGCTGCCACATTGTGTTTGTGGTACTGGCCACCAGTGTCAAATCTAGATTTCTTGAGTCCATCAACTTTGCTTCTAAAATAGTCGATATCCTTTCCAGCAAAGCTTAAATGCTTGCTATCAAAATGGCGTTTTAGTTTGTTCAGCTTCATAGATTCAGCTGAGAGAACTTCACAACAAATAACACATTGTGGTTTCTCAATTCCTGCTGTGATTATTGAGGTAAAACCATACTGCAAGAAATCCTCAGTGTAATTTCTTTTCCTCATATTCTTGTCTACACGATCCATTGTAATGAGACGGTTTGCTAAAGAAAAAATAAAAGTAGTCGCGTCTAAAGAGTTTATTAAAGTTTCTTATTATTTACTATTCCCTGTGTTGTTTTCTATTACACACCTGCCTAAAAAAAGTTTGGACAAAAAAATTCTTTCTCTCTCTTCCTCCATTTTGCTCTATTTCTCTTTCCCTCCCTCTTTCTCTCTCTCTCTTTCTCTCTCTCTCTATCTTGCTTTCTCTCTCTCTTTCTCTCTCTCTCATTTTTTCTTTCTTTCTTTCTTTCTTTCTGTTTCTCTCTCTTGCTTTCTTTCTCTCTTGCTTTCTTTCTCTCTCTTTCTTTCTCTCTCTTTCTTTCTCTCTCTCTTTCTTTCTCTCTCTCTTTCTCTCTCTCTTGCTTTCTTTCTCTTTCTCTGTTTCTCTTGCTTTCTCTCTCTCTCTCCTTCTCTGTCTCTCTTGCTGTCTCTCTTTCTCTCTCATACACCACGCCAGCATTAGCAGCATAGGGCAGTAACTGCGGGCGGTGGCAGAGCAGTCGATTGCAAGCGGGAGCCCTGACGGGGGCGGCTGGACGTGTTGCTGGACTCCATACATGCTGGCACTGCGCTGGGCATGGGCGCGGGGCTGGCACCTCCATCTCGGCACAGCCATTGCGCTAGTGCCAGCCCCACAACGCCAGCATGTACGGCGTCCAGCAACATGTTAAGCCGCCACTGTCTGTGCCTCCTCCCTGGAGCTCCTGCCCGCAGCTGCCACCCCCAGCTACTTCCTGGGTGCCGCTGATGTTGGCACCCTCCCGCTGCCGGTGCCAATTGACGGTTCCCAAAGGACACAGCCAGGGAACCTCCAGCCAGGCGGGGCGCTGCCGGTGCCTCCTCCCTGGAGCTCCTGCCCGCAGTCGCCGCCCCCCGGCTACTTCCCGGTGCCACTGATGCCGGCACCCTCCTGCCAGGCCCAAAGCTCACTTGCTGCAAAAAGAAGGCACGAACAAGGACCTGCTGCAAAAAGAAGGCAGGAAGAAAGACCTGCTGCAAAAAGAAGGCACGAAGAAGGAAGGTGCAAAAAAGAAGGCGAGAACAAGGAAGCTCAGCTTCCGTTGAAAAACAGTAAACACTACTTTAGGCAACCCCTGTGTTTTGGTCATTCGACCCCAGCCGGGGTCACGACCCATAGGTTGAGAACCGCTGATGTAGTGGGAAATAACTTTAGAAGCAATGTCATGATGTATCTGCAATGAATTTTTTTTTTTTTTTTTAAAGGGAAATCACAATCAATACATTTAAGCCATCTAATGCATGGTATTTTCCTGGTTCATTCCTATTACATGTCACTCAGCAACATTGCACAACTTGTTAAAGGTAATCCCCGGTTTACAAATATTCCCTTAGCAAATGTTCAAAGTTACATGATAAGTGCTGCTTACAAGATAAGTTCCCAAACTACAAATCTTGCAGCACCACAGCAGTTGTTCACCCTTACAAGCATCAACCGCAGAGGCTCTGCAACATTCGTCCTGCATGCTGCCAGCTGAAACGGAGCTTTTGAGTGGCAGATCCACCCCTCAGAAGGTCTGTTCGGCTATCCATAGATGATGCTTGGCAAGTTGCTAGCCGAAATGGAGATTCTAATGGAGTGAATCCAGCCCTATGAGATTCTGTTTAGCCCTCTGTGGGCCTCCCCCAGCCTGTTGCAGGCTGAAATGAAGCTTCTGAGGCTCCATTTCAACCTGCAATGAGCCAAATGAGGCCTGCGGAAGGTTGAATGGAGTGTCAGAGGAGCAGATTCACCTCTCAGAAGTTCCATTTTCGCCAGCAACCTGCCAGGCAAGGCCTGCAGATGCATGAACCAAACTGCAGAGGAGTGCACATGGCTGAAAGGCTGGAGAGGAGACTGCTTGCTAGATCTTCACAAGGTAAGTGACCTGGCATGGCAGGTGGTGGGTAGGAGCAATTGTGGGGAGCATAAGGTATTTCAATGGGTTGGAGAGGCCTTTGGTAGTCTTAGGCAGGTGGCTTGTTTCATCAGCAGCCCCCCCCACAATGGCTTTCCCCACCTTGAAATACTTCATGTGCATTTAACGAGACTTGCATTGGTGAATGCATAGGTGAAAGGAGGGACTGATCCAGTTCATGTTAATCATGCCAACGAATCTTCGGGTTACAAATGGAATGGGCAGGCTGCATTACATTTGTATCTTGAGAACTATCTGTACTTGTGAACTATAAAGGCCATAATCTCCAATGGATCTAAATGAGATGGCATTAGGTAACATTTAGTGCAAAACCTGCTTAATATATTTATTTATTTATTTATTTTATTTATTTATTAGAGTTGAGAGGGACCTTACAGGTCATCAAGTCCAACCCCCTGCACAAGCAGGAAACCCTACGCCTCCCCATTTTAACTTCTAAGTTTTGTTTTAAAAAATTGAAAAAATAATTTGACCTATTATTTATCCATCTTCATAACAAATGGCAAAATGGTAAAATACAATCATTACTTACATCTGTATTTATCTTCCAGATGTGCTTTACATAGTGAAATTATACCAGTTTTGAAAGACAAGACTCGGATCCTTCCAGTTCGACCCCTATTGATATTATATAAATAAACACATAAGCAATCATGTAATTTCCAGTTCTAGTACAAAGCAAAATAAAAAAGATCAAAGGGATAGTTTTTATTGGAGTAGTACATACCGTGTTTCCCTGAAAATAATACCAGTCTTATTTTCTTTTCAGCCTCCAAAGAAGCATATCTTATTTTCGGACGATGTCTTACCTGCTTACCTTGGACCACTGCAATCACACCTCCTACACCCTGTCATCTGTCCCGCTGCTGTCCCAATTCTTCTGTGGCTGCTTGCAGCAGGGTACCATCTGGCCCATTGTGTCAGTATCACTGTTTGTGGCAGGCCACAAGATTTGTTGCACAGATGCTGCCACTCACAGCAGTGTATTGCGTGGCTTATCATAGTAGTGCCACCGTTCACAGGATGCCACAAGGCTTATAGCGCCAGTGCCGCCGCTTCTTTCAGCAGGCTGTGTAGTGTTTTGTGGTGTTGTGCGTGTGAGTGGTGGCATCAGCATGATGTGCCATACACTGTCCTGCCGCAAGCAATGGCACCCATACAAGCCACATGGCATCCTAGCATGAGTGTCAGCAATGGCATGAGCCACGCAGCATCCTGCCACATATGACATGTGGCTTCCTGCCATGAATGGTAGCACTGGTGTAATGAGTGATGTGGCATCCTGCCTGGCACTGGCACAATGAGCGTTCTGCCACAAGAGGTGGCACTTGCACAATGAACCATGTGGGGCCTGGCCATGATCAGCCACAGAAAAAGTCAGACAGCAGTGCGGCACTTGTCAGCATGTAACAGGCCTACCTGTGGTCCTAAGGTAAGTGGATGCAGGACATGCTGGGAACCTCCACCTCCCACCCTAACTTGATGTTTATGTCTGCGCCACATCACACCTCATACAATCAGATGGTGGCGGGGTTTAACTAGGACTTATTTTGGGGGCTAGGGGAGGTTGGAACTTATTTTTGGGATGGGTTGTATTTTCAGGGAAATACGATACAACATATTAGATGCAGAGCAATTATGTTTGCACTATTTTATAATAATTTTCTATGCTGAAACCTTTTGTAATACAGTGGTACCTCGGTTTTCGAACGCTTCCCTTCTCGTACATTTCGGATATCGAACAAAATTTTCTGCAAAAATTTGCTTCAGTATCCGAACAAAAATTCGGATACCAAACAGCCAGAGAAAATTTTGTTCATTATCTGAAATGTAATCCCGGCAGCTTCAGGGCGCTGAGGAGCTCTCTAAGAGCTCCAAGCTGCAGGAAAGGTGGGGGCTGCTGAAATCCCGGCAGCTTTGGGGGGCTCCTTTCCTCATTGCTTTGTTTTATTACCTGTAAGGAGCTTCAAAAACTTTTTTCCTGTGGCTGCAACAGCGGCGATTTCCCTTCCAGTAGCAAGAGCGCCGGGAACGTCACGTGATGAAGGGAAGCCAGCGGAGCCATCTCAGCATTTGCTTCCACTCCAGCACTTCCCTTCATTACGTGACTTCCCGGCGCTCTTGCTACTGGAAGGGAAATCGCCGCTGTTGCAGCCACAGGAAAAAAGTTTTTGAAGCTCCTTACAGGTAATAAAACAAAGCAATGAGGAAAGGAGCCCCCCAAAGCTGCCAGGATTGCAGCAGCCCCCACCTTTCCTGCAGCTTGGAGTAGCGAATTTATTTATCCCATTGGAAATAAAGAAAATAGATTTAATTGGTTCCCAGCGAGTTAACAGGGGCTGGGAACCAATTAAATCCATTTCCATTATTTCCTATGGGATAAATAAATTCAGTACTCGACCAAATCGGTTCTCGACCACACTTCTGGAACGAATTGTGGTCGAGTACCGAGGTGCCACTGTATTTTCAGAGTTATAAGTATTTTCCTAAGTCATAAACACTATATAATCCATTTCCAACTCTGAACAGTAATTCTGTATATACAATTAGACTTGTATATATACTTTGTTTATTAGAAAGAGGTTACTATGAAATGTAATTAATAGTTACATTTTGGCACCCAAAAGATTTAATAATATTATTAGTATATGAATAACTATTAAAATTGAAAACAATTAACAAGCATTAATTTCTAATTCTAAGGACATACAGAACTTCAAAATTAAATGGTGTAATTAATTTAATTTTGGTGGTTTTTAAGATTAAGATTGGTAACTTTCAGTAACTCTTAGTGGATTTCAAAATACAGTGGTACCTTGTCTTACGAACTTAATTCGTTCCGTGACCAGATTCGTAACGTGAAAGGTTCGTAAGATGAAACAATGTTTCCCATAGAAATCAATGTAAAAGTGAATAATGCATGCAATCCAAAAACTCACCCCTTTTGCCTCATTACTGCTGGTATTCGGATCCTTGTTTGGGGGCAGGGGGAAGGGGGGAAGACAGCGCAGGCTGCCTGGAGGGAACCTGGTGGGTGGACCCTCCCCTCAGAAACCCCGAAGCCGGAACCTGTGCTCCGTTCCCGGCTGCTGGCTCTCTGAAGGAAAGTCAAGCCAGCCGGGTGGGGAGGGAGGGGAGCTGAGAGAGGGAAGCCACCGCCGACGAAGCGCTTGGGGGGATGTCTAGCTGGGTCAGGGAGTCACCCTTCTTGGCAGCCCCAAAACCAGGAAGGCGGCTCCCTGCTTCTCTGACCCTCCCCTCAAAACCCCCGGCTCTCAGAATGAAAGAAAAACTCAGAACGAAAGACAAGCCAACTGGAGGGGGGGCTGAAATAGAGGGAAGACACTGCAGTCGAAGCCCTTGGGGAGATGTCCAGCAGGAGGAGAGAGTCACCCTTCTCGGCACTCCCAAGCCCAGGAGGGCGGCTCCCTGCTTCTCTGACCCTCCCCTTAAAAACCCCGGCCCTCAGAACGAAAGACAAGCCAGCCGGCGGGGGGGGGGGGCGCTTAGAGAGAGGGAAGCCACTGCCGATAAAGCCCTTTGGGGGATGTCCAGCTGGGGGAGGGAGTCACCCCTCTCGGCACCCCAAAGCCCAGGAGGGTGACTCCCTCCACCAGCTGGACATCCCCCAAGGGCTTCATCTGCTGTGGCTTCCCTCTATTTCAGCCCCTCTCCCACCCCAGTTGGCTTGTCTTTCGTTCTGAGTTTTTCTTTCCTTTTGAGAGCCAGGGTTTTTGAGGGGAGGGTCAGAGAAGCAGGGATCTGCCCTCCTGGGCTTGGGTGGGCCGAGAGGGGTGACTCCCTCCCCCAGCTGGACATCCTCCCAAGGGCTTTGTCTGCTGTGGCTTTGCTCTATTTCAGCCCGGCTGGCTTATCTTTTGTTCTGAGTTTTTCTTTCCTTTGGAGAGCTGGGGCTTTTGAGGGGAGGGTCAGAGAAGTAGGGAGCCACCCTCCTTGGCATGGGGGTGCTGAGAGGGGTGACTCCCTCCCCCAACTGTACATCCAAGGGCTTCGTTGGCGGTGGCTTCCATCTCTCTCAGCCCCCCTCCCCACTCGGCTGGCTTGTCTTCTTATGCACATCTGGAGGAGGGAAATCCCAGCAGGGGTGGCAAGCAAATGGGAAATCCCGGCAGAGGCAGTCACAAGCAGGGGAATCCCTGCGCACGCATCTAGGCTCGAGTTTGTAAGATGAAAATGGTTCTTAAGACGAGGCAAACAAATCTTAAACCGGGGTTCGTATCACGAAAACTTCGTATGAAGAGGCGTTCGTAAGATGAGGTATCACTGTAATCCCAAATTTTCTCCCAGAGAAACAAATACCATATTATTTTGTTAAAAAAATGAACAGTGATTTATTACAATTAACTGGTACAGAAAACTACAGAGACCTACGTGTCATAAACATTCAAAAGCCAGTTCAGGCACATATCTACACAAAGAGGGACGTTGACTAGGTTATTGTGCTCTTGTTCCAATTTATCATAAATGGTAGTTAAGCAGTTAATGATCTGAAGTATATCAATTGGTTGATCATTCTGTTTCAGGTTGTGCTGGTCCAAGGCATCACATGCAGCAGACAGATTCAAAAGATCCACTGTAATGACAAAACAAGAACAACCCAATATGAAACGGCTCTGATAAAATAATTATATCTTTTAAACTCAGTAATAGTTTAACTGTTGAACTCAGTAATGGTTAAAAAACAAATATGTTAAATTGAAGATACAAATTTTAAATTTATCTTCAGCGATTTCTACCTATAGTTGTCTTTGTTGTAAGCAAATGAACTCAGATTTTGCAGCATAATTGCAGTTACTAGTTTAAAAGTCAACTTTCTGGGATCATGAAGCTACCTCTAATATGGAATTTATTAGTCAATTAGAAATACAGTTTATTATTATTATTTTTTTTTAAAGAGTTTAAGGTTAAACTATAATGGGAGGCTGAATGAATGAACCCTTCAAGGACTGAGCAGCAGAATAACTGTATAAACTGTAGTTAGCTAAGGAGAGATCATTTTTTTGTAGATGCTTTCTGTTTAAAGAAATTTTGAAAATTTTCCTTCAGTTTTACTTAGCAAGAACATACACAAAGTCATTAACAATATCTTCAAAGGTCTAAAATTCACAAGGGTAGAAAAAACCAATAAACTATCCTTCCTTTATAGTATATTCACATCAGCAGAGACAGATGGCAAACTAGAAAAACAAGGGAGTACTCATTTATTTGGATAACATTCTCTTTTTTAAAAAATTATTTTTATTTAGTTATATACATTAATAAAAGGACAAACAAACACTAAACAAAACAAACAAATACATTCACATTTATACATATATACCTCTAGGGGTATCTTGTGGTAAGTTCTCTTGATTGATTTTTACTTATATATAGTTCACTATATATATTTATTATTCAATTATTTATTGGACTTTTATGCCGCCCCTCTCCAAGGACTCGGGGCGGCTTACAACACATAATAAAACAATGTATAGCATTTCAGATGCAATTAATTAAATATAAAATTTAAAAAACCCAAAAACCATAACAAACAGTCATTCCCATTCAATCAACTTTCTCCCAGCACATTCATCGGCCGGGGGCAAGAATCCAATGGCCCCAAGCCTGGCAGCATAAATGAGTCTTAAGACTCTTGCAGAAGGCAAGGAGTGTGGGGGCAGTATGGATCTCCAGGGGGAGTTGATTGCAGAGGGCTAGGTCCCCCACAGAGAAGGCTCTTCCCATAGACCCCGTCAACTGACATTGTCTAGTTGACGGAACCTGGAGAAAGCCAACTCTGTGGGACCTGATCAGTCACTGAGATTTATGCGGCAGAAGGCAGTCCCATAGATATTCTGGTCTGATAGGGCTTTATAGGTCATATTATATTTTTATCAGTAATATTTAAATATGCTTATTTATATTACATAAGGCGAAGCCATCATTCGAGTAAGAGACTTTGGCCTGCCACATACTAGAATGTAGAATTTATTTGTACTGTGGGAATTTAAGAGGGGTGGTTGTATGAGGGGGAAGAATGCTAACTATAACAAATTCCTTCTAGATATTCAAGGTCATCCTTTGTTTAGCACCTGCCTGAAGGTCGATAGGAGGATCGTGGAGGTAGACAGAACCAGAGTGGTTCATGTGATAAACTTGTGGGTTGGGAACAAGGGATGAACTTTAAACTGGCTGGAGAAACCCATGGGACTTTAGATTTGGGTTTCTCTAATTCGTGCTAACAAGCAATGCCCTTATCAAGGAACTGCCAAACAAGCTAACAGTAAGCAGTCCAACAACCAAAGAACCACCAAGATCACTCCCACCAATACTGGCAAGCCACAAGAATATAAAATAAAAGCAAATCCCACTCCATACAAGCACTGATGATGTTACCTAGTTCGGATAATAAAACATCTGCAAGAAAACAACCAAGCTCATAGAACACCAAGAGTCCCTCAGACACTTAAATATTGTATCACTAATAAGCAGACATCACTAATAAGCAGCAGCAATGTGAAAATGTTTGATTAAGTAACATTTAATGTACATGAGCTGATTTTTTGTAATAATTTACTTAATAAAAACATTTATTTCATTATTCATCTTCAGCAGAAAAGTATCATTATTATATTATATTATTATTTATCTTGACCAGAAACGTTTAATGTATGTACTGTATATGTGGGGTTACACACACACACACACACCATACATATTCTGTGGCAGTGGACAATAGCACTGAACCCCAAGGATTCAACTTAAGATGTCTTTATGTTATTTTTACTAATGTATTATTGAGAGTGATATGTGGGATAAACTGAAATAATTTTTTCTCAACTTTCTTCAGCTGCAGACATGTATGCAAAGTGAGAGAAGGTTAATTTAATTGATCTATGCATGGAAGTCTTTCGCAAGCTACTTAAAACCCACCTTTGCCATCAGGCATGGGGGAATTGAGATACTCTTTCCCCCTAGGCCTTTACAATTTTGTGCATGGTATGTCTGTATGTATGTTTGGTTTTTATATTAATGGGTTTTTAATTGTTTTTAGTATTGGATTGTTATTGTACAGTGTCTTGTTGTTGCTGTTAGCTGCCCCGAGTCTCCGGAGAGGGGCGGCATTCAATTCAATTCAATTCAAATCAAATCAAATCAAATCAAATCAAATCAATAATAAAATAATTTTAGAAGAATTTGATTTCTTGTGACTGATGTGACGTTTGTTTATCTTTCTATATATATATATATCACTGGCAGCATATTGATTGAAAACACAGTAGTCACCAATCAGGAAAATGAATATATAGAAGGGAGAATGGGACTGTATGTATTGAATAGAGCCGTGATGGCGAAGCTATGGTATGCATGCCACAGATGACACGTGGGGTCATCTCTGCGGGCACACAAGCCGATGTCCAGGTCAGGTCTACAGCACATGCGTGCCACCTCCCACCAGCCAGCTGATTTTCGTGTTTTGGCTGAGAGATCCATTCGTATGTGCAGGGGTGGGGATCACACATGCACGCTGGGGTGGAGTAGGGATCATGGACGCCGGGTGCTGTGCTCCCCCTATGTGGCCCATTGTTAGCTCCAGGAGGCTTCAGGAACTCTGCTAGCAGAAAAATGAGGCATGTGGGGGTGTGCCGCTGATCCTCCGCGGCACGTTTTTAGTTCCAGGAGGCTTCAGGGAACTCTGCTAGCAGAAACGGGTGCTCCCCCTCTGTTGTAAGTGATCCTTGTCAGTCACAGGACATGCCTGATTCTGAAGACGATGAGCCAGGTCCCTCAGTTTATCCTGAGTTAGGGAGGATGTCAGAGGATTTGGAAGCAAAGAGTGAGGATGATAGTGATGTGGGAGTGTGCCAGAGGGGTCTGATGTGACAATGAAAAGTTGGTCCTTATCAGATAGTGAGGAAAATGTATCAGGAGATGAATGGTTAGATCCTAGATATTGAGGAATGATTAAAAGAAGAAAAGAGATACAAGGTAAAAAGTATTCATCCATATGAATAGCTCTGTGGACTGTAAGATGTTATTTCTAGGCTAGAGCAGGCAGTGAAGGCGGAGTCTGACAATGTTGTTGAAAAAGAATGGCAGACATCCATGGCATTCCTGAAATCAAAATATGAAAAACCTATGCTGTGCCTTCCAAAATGAGACAGAAACTGCAATGTTATGTTTATTGTGAAGCCGGTAAGCCAAGTGAACTAAAGTGGTGATTTATAGCTCTCTTATCTCTAAGTCAGCCGAGAAAAAGAATGGAGGATACTTCCCAGAGCAGTTAAAGTATTTCAAACCGATAGAATATGCTTCAATCTTTATGCTTTGCATCTTAACTTGCTAAAGTTTCATGTATCTAATCTAGTGTGAACTTAAATAAAAGAGACCATTATTCCAAGGAGTGGATTTCTGAGAGTCTTGAAAAAATACTGGAATCGTGTCTAGAACAGATTGTCAGACTCCCACTGAATCCACTGCACAGCCGTTGTGGCGTCATGGCCAATTTTCGAAATAATATATTGGTTTTGAACCAGACCGTGGCAGATCTCCAAAACCAAATCATTATGTTACAACAGAATCCCCCCATGGCAACGGTAGCCCCAGCTCAGCCTATCATCCAGCTGAGAATAAAAAGCCACATGGCCAGGTCCCAGGCATTTGACAGAGATCATGCCAGACTTGTCCCTTTTTTAAACCAATGCAGAATTTTATCAACTCCAGCCCAGTAGATTTTGTCCAGGACGAGATGAGTTTCTTTTATTGTGAGTTTATTAATTAGCCCTGCAGCTGACTGGATATCTCCCTTGTTGGAACGCCAGGATCCAATTCTACAAAATTATGTAGGGTTCTGCCAGTTGATGCAATGTGAATTCACTGATCCCCTGCACATTCAGAATACCATCATGCAGCTACACCAGATCCGTCAAGGTACCAGATCTGTGTCTGACTATATCACTGAATTTCGGAACTTAAGTGCTCCCCTGAACTGGAATGAGGGAGTGCTGATGGAGATGTTCCAAGATGGGCTGTCTGCTAAGATCCTGACTGAGATCATGCACATTGCGACTCCTTGTATACTAGATGGTTTGTACCAGCTGTGCTTTGAAATTGAAGCCGAATGTGATCTTCCCAGACTTGGCTGAACAGACAACAGACCCATTTATGGAAAGCAAAAGACCAGTTCCTGCTCCTTGCCAAAGAATACAAGCCAACGCACTCAGCCCCTAACCGAGATGTGTTTTCCAAATGCTCCCAGCAGACCTGGGAAATCGCCCAGCTGTCATAGCTAGAGATGAGCCGATGGACCTTAGCACTGCCAGACCTCACCTGAATGAGCCGAGAAAACCAGATGCCAAGCTGAAGGCCAGTGTCTGTACTGTGGGGAACTTGGGCATCTTGCCTTCGCCTGCCCACAGAAGAAACATAGTATCACAGTTCCTGCTCCGGTTCCAGCTCATAGCCCCGCTCAACAGTTCCAGGCCACCCTGCCAGGAAATGACCAGAGTCCAGTCTAGTGGAAACATTAGGTCGGGCAGGTACCAAGCCGAGTTCCAGTTCTACAGATGACGACTTCGGACCCTTGAGATACCTGACCTTAAGCAACCAAGGTGATATTCAAGAACCCTCCCCAAACCCTCCCTGCTCATGCCCTGGTGGATTCCGGAGCCACCACTAACTTCATGGATGAGACTTTTGTTTGCTCCCCTGTTATACCCTTGTGCCCAGTCAAACCTCCTATGATAGTTGAGACCATCGATGGAGGCATCTTGTTGTTCGGACCCATCAAGTTCATGAACCAACCTATAAATGTAACCATTGGGCACCATGAAGAAGGCATTCAATTCTATGTTACCAAAGGCCTACATTTCCCCATAGTCCTTGGCTTAAGATGGTTGAGAGCTCATTATCCTCACATTGTGTTCCAGAACTGCATTTCTTTTCCCAGTCTCCAAACCTGCGCAGCCCAGGCCGCAGCCTAACTTGCTAGTACAGTAGAACCCCGACTTACGAGACTAATTGGTTCCGGAAGGAGGCTCGTAAGTCAGAACGCTCGTATGACGAAACATTGTTTCCCAAAGGAAACAATGTAAAGTCAATTAATCCGTGGAACAACAAAAAAACCCGCTGCCGCCGAATGCGGAAGTTAGCGTTCAGAGACAGCTGCAAAGCGGTGCGCGTGTTTTAAAACGTCAGAGCCGGCCTGGGGGGCTCGGGGGGAAGCCCCCGAGCCCCCCAGGCTGGCTCTGACGTTTTAAAACAAGCGCGCTGCTTCACAGCTCTCTGCTGAATCCGGAACGCTAACTTCCGCGTTCGGATTCAGCAGACAGCTGCAAAGCGGTGTGCGTGTTTTAAAACGTCAGAGCCGGCCTGGGGGGCTCGGGGGGAAGCCCCCGAGCCCCCCAGGCCGGCTCTGACATTTTAAAACACGCGCGCTGCTTCGCAGCTCTCTGCTGAATCCGGAACGCTTACTTCCGCGTTCGGATTCAGCAGAGAGCTGCGAAGCAGCGCGTGTGTTTTAAAACGTCAGAGCCGGCCTGGGGGGCTCAGGGGGAAGCCCCCGAGCCCCCCAGGACGGCTCTGACGTTTTAAAACACGCGCGCTGCTTCGCAGCTGTCTGCTGAATCCGAACGCGGAAGTTAGCGTTCCGGCTTCAGCAGAGAGCTGCGAAGCAGCGCGCGTTTTAAAACGTCAGAGCCGGCCTGGGGGGCTCGGGGGCTTCCCCCCGAGCCCCCCAGGCCGGCTCTGACGTTTTAAAACACGCGCACCGCTTTGCAGCTGTCTTCTGAAACCGAACGCGGAAGTTAGCGTTCCGGCTTCAGAAGACAGCTGCGAAGTGGCGCGCGTGTTTTAAAACGTCAGAGCCGGCCTGGGGGGCTCGGGGGGAAGCCCCCGAGCCCCCCAGGCCGGCTCTGACGTTTTAAAACACGCGCGCTGCTTCGCAGCTGTCTGCTGAATCCGAACGCGGAAGTTAGCGTTCCGGATTCAGCAGAGAGCTGCGAAGCGGCGCGCGTGTTTTAAAAGGTTGCAGCCGGCCTGGGGGGCTTGCCAGCACCCCCCCAGCCCCCCAGGCCGGCTGCAACCTTTTAAAACACGCGGGATACGAGCGCCAAGGAGCTGTCTCCTGAAGCCGAAAGCGGAAGTTAGTGTTCGGCTTCAGGAGACAGCTCCTTGGCGCTCGTATCCCGAATGTGAGCTCGGGAGGCGAACAAAAATGTCGCTCCCCTCCCAGCTCTTATCTCGAGTAGCTCGTAAGTAGAGCTGCTCGTATGTCGAGGTTCCACTGTACTCTGCCAGCTGAAATCTTGGATTTTGCCGATGTGTTCAGTGAAAAAGAGGCAGATCCCCACATCGACCCTTTGACTGTGCCATTGATTTACTACCAAATGCCAAGCTCCCTGCGGGATGCATTTACTCCATGTCGGAACCTGAATTGGCCGCGTTAAAAGACATTTTGGGCAAAAACCTGGCCAAGGGTTTCATCCAACCCTCCTCCTCACATTTGTCTGCTCCAGTACTATCTGTAACAAAGAAAAATGGAGATCTATGCCTCTGCTGTGACTATCACAAGTTAAATTCCATCAGAGTGCATAACCGGTACCCTTTGCCTTTGATCCCTGAATTCATGGAGCAGCCACTGCCATTTTCCAAAATTTCATGAATGACATCATGGTGGTTTAACTTGATGACATTTTAATTTACTCCCCTTCAAGAGAAACTCACCTTCAACATCTACAACAAGTTCTGCAATTCCTAGGAGAAAACCACCTTTATGTCAAGCTGGAGAAATGTCAATTTTTTCAGACCACCATTGAATTCTTAGGACATGTTATTTCTCCCCAAGGTATTGCCATGGACATCGGAAAACTCGAGGGTTTGCAAACAACCCCCATGTCACGTAAAAGATGTTCAGAGATTTTTAGGATTTGTGAACTATTACCGCACCTTCATTCTGAATTTTGCCACCTTGACTGCCCACCCGACTCCTGACCAAGGGAATTAAATTTCAATGGGGTGATGATGAGCAACAAGCATTCCTGACCCTGAAAAAAGCTTTCATGCAGGAACCTATCCTCCAGTACTCAGACCCTTGTCATCCCTTTGCAGTGGAGGCTGACACCTCAGATGTTGGAGTGGGGGCCATGCTCCTTCAAACACACCACGATGGCAGTCCCTTGTTCCCGTGTGGTATTATTCCAGAAAACTAAACGCATTTGAGCACCATTATACCATTTGGGAAAAGAACTCTTGGCTATCAAGACTGCATTCTATGGAGACACCACCTGGAAGGAGCCCGCCACCAAGAATAAGTCAGAACTGACTTCCTCCAGACAACCAGAAAATTAAATCAAAGACAGATCCACTGGGCCTTTTTCTTAGCCAGATTCAACTTCAGAGTCACCTACGTGGTATAACAAACAAGCTGATGTCTTGTCTCGCAAACCTGAGTACAAACCTAAGAACTGTTGCCGCTTCATACCATTCTACCGCTCACATCGATCGCAGCTGTACAGGATATAGTAGATCTTCGAGAACAGATTCGGGAAGCACAATGCCAAGATGACTTCATAGACCAAAGAAAACAAGACCTTGATCCTGATTCACCATGGACATTTTCCATGGACCTGCTATGTTACTGAGACTGGTTATATGTTCCAGCAGGGCCACTTCGAGACCTCATCTTAAACCATTGCCCTGATAACCCTGCAGCTGGCCATTTTGGACTTTTCAAAACTTTACACCTAGTATCTCACATTTCTGGTGACCTAGGCTCTGCCATGATGTTCACTCCTATATAAATTCTTGTACCCGTTTTTACCAAGCCAAGACAGCCACAGGAGACCCCCCTGGACTGTTACTGTCACCGAACCAAATAGCATCTGAGAAATAAATCACATTCCACTCCTGTACTCTCACACAAGGTGTCAGGCCGAAGCCATCATGTGGAGTTAGAGATATCGGCCTGTCACAGCATAAGGGGGGGATGGGAGGGGTAGTGAGTAGTTAGTGGGAAAATTACTAGACACAACCAAAGATTCCTTTCTCTGAGCCAAGGTCTGTCAGTGAACCAAATAGCTTGAGCAATAAATCAATTCCATACCTGTGCTTCTCGCTGGGTAAGATTTATTAACAGCCATGTCTGGATTTGACTGGAATCATTCCAACTCTGAGTTCGTTAGATTACATCCGGGTCAAAACCCCATCTCACATTCCACACCCACAAGTGCAGTCATGAGGGCCAATCCTATGCAGGATTCCTGATTCCTTCCTGTGTTTGTTACTATGGCATCTGGAGAAAGGAATGTGTGGTGGCATTTCTCTCTCTCTCACTCCCAAACTGTATCAAGTCCACCTTGGACTTTACATAATGACTTTGGGCCTGACAAGGTCACTGTTTGTTCTGCCTCAACTGAAGAGAAGAGGAAGTTGATAAACCCCTGCACACGGACTGGCTCTCGTGATGAACTTGTGGGTGTGGGGAAGTAAGATGAACCTAGGTGGGATTCTGGGAAGTATTCAGAATCGGAATGACTATGGCGTAACCAACATGGTTCTGTTAATAAATCGAGCTCTGATTGAGAGAACTGGACAGGGACTTGATTTATTTCTCAGATGCTAATTAGAATACTGACAACAAATTCCAATTCTCTCGGGAGAGGGGCGGGGGTCAATGGTCGCGGCGCCACAGGGCTCCCTTGCTCTCATGAGGGAATCCCCGAATCCCCACCATCTGGGGGTCCCGGTTCCTTTGAACTGGGCCTGATCCTCCCTGCAGGGATGAAGAAGTAGGGGGCGCTACCTGGAAAGAGAATAGGTTTCAGCGATGGTGAGGTGAAAAATGCTTAAGCGGTGTGCTGGTGAGTGCAGAGAGATGGAAAGAAATTTAAAACAGACTGTTTTTTTATTTTTTCTATTCATGGAAGCAGAAATGCCTGGAATTTGTGCAGAAGCGGCTGATCGGCGGAAAGCTTTAAAGACATAGTAAATTGCCCAAAGTTACGGTTATTTTTTTTTTTTTTTGGAGGATTTCTAAGGAATTTGAAGATTTGGAGCTTGAATTGGAATTCTTTTTGAATTAAGGTATTTTTCTTCTTCTTGAAGATGCCACTTCCCTTTATAACAACTGCCAAGAATGATCAATCATGATAATTTACTGCCACCCTCAGGTGGGAGGAGTTACTACAAGGAGTTTTTTTGATGCAATTAGTGCCAGATGGCTGTTAATTTTATTTTTCCTGTTGGAAGGATGGAGCTGTTTGATATCTATGTATACTGCTGAAAAAAGATTGTCCCTAGGTTTGTTTTGGAACATGGCTAGTTGGAAGAATTTTTTTATGTAACTGTGAGGGAATATTGGACACAATCTAAAGGACATATTGGACACATCTGGACACATCTGGGTCCCGTCAACTAAACAATGTCGGTTGGCGGGCCCCAGGGGAAGAGCCTTCTCTATGGCGGCCCCGACTCTCTGGAACCAACTCCCCCCAGAGATTAGAACTGCCCCTACTCTCCCTGCCTTCCGTAAACTCCTTAAAACCCATCTTTGCCGTCAGGCATGGGGGAACTGAAACACCTCCCCCGGGCATGTACAATTTATGCATGATATGTTTGTGTGTGTGCTTCTTAGTAAATGGGGTTATTTTTAAACTTTTTAAAATATTTTAAATTTATTTGGATTTGTTACGATTGTTATATTTTGCTGTGAGCCGCCCCGAGTCCGCGGAGAGGGGCGGCATACAAACCTAAATAATAAATAAATAAATAAATAAATAAATAAATATGGGGCAAAAACATAAAATGGGAATATAGAGGGTGACAGGATGGGAATATGGAGGGTGACAGGATTTTCAAAGAAGAAGATTTATACTAAAGGACATAAATGGACTATTTTTTTAATTGCACTATTAATTCAAACTAGACTCTAATTGGACACTAATTGTATGGAAAGTTTAATGAAATTAATTTAAATTAATTAATAATGGAGGAGGGATTAATTAAAGACTAAGATTTTTAATTGATTTAATTGATTTTAATTAAGTGGCATATGTAATATTGTTTAATTAAGATATTTGAGACTCATAAAATTACTCTGGTGGGTAAAATTTTGGAATAATGAAATAATATTATTAAAAGTAAAGGATTTAAATGAATTTGACTTTAAATTGATTTTAAATTGGACTTTATCATAAGAGAATGTAATGAAATTTTTAGGAACAAATTGTTTTAATGGAGGAGGATCTAATTAAAGGTTTAGATTTCAATTGAGCTGAATTGAATGTTTAACTAAGAAATCTGAGTTTTGTTTTGTTTTTTAAAAAATCTTTTCTTAATAGAAATAATGAAATGTCTCTAGGGGGAAATATTGAAATATTGCCGTTAAAAGAGAAATTGAAAATGGTTAGGTTTGATAGGGTTGTTTAGCTTTAATGATTAATGTAAAGATTAAGATTTTAAGTGAGTTGCATATGAAATAACAATCAACTAAATTACTTTTTGAGACGTATAAAATTATTTTGATGGGGACATTATTAGGATAATGAAATAATACTATTGAATATGAAATTGAATTGAAAATGTTTAGGTTTGCTTAGGTTTGGTAGGATGATTAATATTAATGATTAAGGTGTAATGATTAATTTGGTTAATGTTGTTGTCGATTCAAATATATAGATGAGAAGGACTATGGAATTATATAAGTAAATGAACTATAAGCAGATAAATGATGAATATAAATAGAAAAAGCATGGAAATAGAAAATATTTTTAATGATATTTGCTGATATTTTCTTTTTTAAAGTTAAACGGAATAATGATATACTAGAAATGTTGACTATATTTTCAATATAATTTGGAATATGATTATTAGATTTAACTTAATGATCTTCTTTTTCCCCTCTTTTTTCTTTTTCTTTCTCTCTTTTTTCAGAATGGAATATGTTGATTTTATTGGATTGAAAGTGTTATAATTAGAGTACGGCAGATGATTCCACTGGTTTACAGTGACCTCCCCCCCCCCCGCCCAGAATAGGATATGACAATGGATTGAAAGCATTATAATTAGTATAGGGAAGATGATTACACTGACTATACAGTGACTTCTTTTCTTTTTAGAATAGGGCACGATGATGGATCGAAAGTGTTATAATTAGTACCGTGTTTCCCCGAAAGTAAGACAGTGTCTTACTTTCTTTTTATGCCCAAAAGCCCCACCACGTCTTACTTTCGGGGTATGTCTTACATTGGAAAAAAATTGAAAGGGTCGTGTTCCCGAAGGCATCTCCCCAGAGTCCAGAAGGGCAGCCGCGGGACAGGAGCCTCGTGAGCCCTTTTCCAAGTTCAACCTCAGGGCTCCAAGCGGCGTGCACGCGTGGAGCTGCAGACACGTGTCGGGGAAGCGTGTGTCTGGAGGGGAGGAGCCGCTCTGCGCAGTTGAGCAGCCACACCTGCCTGCCGGAAAGGAGGCGGGCGAAGGAGGGCGCAGCTCCGGCCGCTGGCCGCTGGCCGCTTGCAGCTGAGCCTCGGCAGGACTCGGTTGCTGGGACGAGCGCCTTCGCTGCAAGCTGCCGCCCACTCGGCTCGCTTCGGACCAGCGCCGTCTTTCGCTTTGCCAAGCCGGGGAAGAGGCGGTGGCGCCCCGGCAAGGCGAAGGCGAGGGGTGCGCGGGGAGCTTGGAAGCGACGTCATCGGGCTCCCCCCCGGCAATACCCCCGTGTTTCCCCGAAAGTAAGACATATGTCTTACTTTTGGGGTACGGCTTATATTAGCCGACCCCCCTGAAACCCCCGATATGTCTTACAATCGGGGGTGTCTTACTATCGGGGAAACAGGGTATAGGGAAGATGATTACACTGGCTATACAGTGACCTTTATTTGTTTTTAGAATAGGGTATGATGACGGATTGAAAATGTTATAATTAGTACAGGGAAAATGATTACATTGGCCATACAGTGACTTTTTCTCTCTCTCTTTGTAGAATAGGGTAGGATGATGCTATTGGATTGAAAGTGTTACAGATTTAAAGCTTTATAACCAGAACAGGGTATGGTGAATGTATGGAGTATTTAGTTTTGTTTTTATTCTCCCTTTTTCTTATTTTTTTCCTTATTTTTTTCCTTATTTTTTCCCTGCTATTTTCTAATTTTCTTTAGTCTTTATTACTATTCTGTATTTCTATTCATGAAAGGGAATTATTTTTAATTAGATTCTTTTTTAATTTAGTTTATTAATTTGCCGATATTTGGAATATACTATATGGTGGGTTCTCCTTTTTTGCCCCCTCTCTATATATTTTAGTTTTTTTTTTTTAGTAATGGTTGGTTTTAATTTAAATACCGTGTTGGAGATAATTGGAAATATTTGCTCCTTTTCTTTTCTCTTAACGCTTTTTTTCTTTTCTCTTTTATTTTAAAGGGCATTTATTATGGAAGAGGGTTTAAAGCATATATGAAAATTGATATGGAGGAGATTTTTGAGAAAATTGAAACATTTTGATCTAATTAATTTGATGTGATTAAGAATAGTAACAGCCTAAAATGTATACAGGTTTTACTTTTTTAATCATGTGGAATTGGAATAATTATTTTTGGGTCCAGATGTTAAATTGTAAGGAGGTGGCATTGATTAACGAATTACACCGAAATTGCAAAAATGATACAGTGGAACCCCGTCTTACGAACTTAATTGGTTCTGGGACAAGGTTCGTAAGGTGAAAAGTTCGTAAGATGAAACAATGTTTCCCATAGGAATCAATGAAAAAGCGAATAATGCGTGCAAGTCCAAAACTCGCCCCTTTTGCCTTATGACAACCGGCATTCTGATCCTTGTTTGGGGACAGGGGGAGGAGGGAAGGGGGACACAGCAGAGGCTGCGTATGGAGCTTTGTGGGTGATTAACACACGTGGGAAGCTGCCTCGCAGCTTGTCAGCCGGCAGGGCTTACACCCTCCTTGAAAGTGTTTTCGGAGGTGGCAGCAAAGGGGAATCCGGAGCTTCGGCTTCAGACAAGGCTCCCTGGCTCTCACTCTGCTGTGTGTGTATGGGTCCCTGAATGCCGGTAGAGAACAGGGGGAGGCTCTTTTCCTTCCCCTTTGCTCAGGGGGACCAAGCCTCTGAGCTCCGGTCCTCAGCGAAGCGCAGGCAATGGAGACGCGGTGTAGAGAGAGGTCAATCTGTCAACTAAAGAAGAGGAAAACTGGAGCGCTGGGGGCTCTGAGGATGGCAGGGGGGCACATTTCTTCCATCAGGTTTGGGGCTGCGTGGTTGTTTGGTACCTGAAAACTTCACGAGGAAGTTGAGATACGGGCACTCACAGTCTCCTAATCCCCCCGTTTCTTTAAGGCTGCCCCCTTCTCTGGCAAGGGAGGGCAAGGGGTGGCTGGCTCTCCTACCCTCCTCTCATCTCTGCTACAATACATTTTCCCTGCAGTTGATCCAAGCGCTGGCAGGGAAGGAACAAATTTCAGGCGTCCTGGAAACCTAACAAAAAGGGGCTGGTAGAATAATCATTAGGAGTGGGCTGTCCTGTACAGGCTCTCACAGCCTCCTCATTTACACCCTCCCCCGTTTCTTTAAGCCTCCCCCTCTCTCGCAAGGGAGGGCAAGGGGTGGCCGGCTCTCCTACTCTCTCGGCTCTGCTACGTACATTTTCTCTGCAGTTGATCCAAGCGCTGGCAGGGAAGGAACGTACTGAAATGCGAGTCAGGAGTCCTGGAAACGTAACAATAAGGGGGCTGGTGGAATAATCATTGGGAATGGGGTGTCCTGGAAGTTGGGATACAGGCTGTCCCAGCCTCCTCATCCCCCCCCCCTGTTTCTTTAAGGCTTCCCCTCTCGTGTGCAAGGGAAAGCAATGGGTGGGAAATGCGAGTCAGGAGTCCTGGAAACGTAACAAAAAGGGGGCTGGTGGAATAATCATTGGGAATGGGGTGTCCTGGAAGTTGGGATACAGGCTCTCCCAGCCTCCTCACCACCACCACCCCCGTTTCTTTAAGGCTTCCCCTCTCGTGTGCAAGGGAAAGCAGTGGGTGGGAAATGCGAGTCAGGAGTCCTGGAAACGTAACAAAAAGGGGGCTGGTGGAATAATCATTGGGAATGGGGTGTCCTGGAAGTTGGGATGCAGGCTCTCCCAGCCTCCTCATCCCCCCCCCCCCGTTTCTTTAAGGCTTCCCCTCTCGTGTGCAAGGGAAAGCAAGGGGTGGGAAATGCGAGTCAGGAGTCCTGGAAACGTAACAAAAAGGGGGCTGGTGGAATAATCATTGGGAATGGGGTGTCCTGCAAGTTGGGATGCAGGCTCTCCCAGCCTCCTCATCCCCCCCCCCCCCCGTTTCTTTAAGGCTTCCCCTCTCGTGTGCAAGGGAAAGCAATGGGTGGGAAATGCGAGTCAGGAGTCCTGGAAACGTAACAAAAGGGGGCTGGTAGAATAATCATTGAGAATGGGGTGTCCTGGAAGTTGGGATACAGGCTCTCCCAGCCTCCTCACCCCCCCCCCATTTCTTTAAGGCTTCCCCTCTCGTGTGCAAGGGAAAGCAGTGGGTGGGAAATGCGAGTCAGGAGTCCTGGAAACGTAACAAAAAGGGGGCTGGTGGAATAATCATTGGGAATGGGGTGTCCTGGAAGTTGGGATGCAGGCTCTCCCAGCCTCCTCATCCCCCCCCCCCCCGTTTCTTTAAGGCTTCCCCTCTCGTGTGCAAGGGAAAGCAAGGGGTGGGAAATGCGAGTCAGGAGTCCTGGAAACGTAACAAAAAGGGGGCTGGTGGAATAATCATTGGGAATGGGGTGTCCTGCAAGTTGGGATGCAGGCTCTCCCAGCCTCCTCATCCCCCCCCCCCGTTTCTTTAAGGCTTCCCCTCTCGTGTGCAAGGGAAAGCAAGGGGTGGGAAATGCGAGTCAGGAGTCCTGGAAACATAACAAAAAGGGGGCTGGTGGAATAATCATTGGGAATGGGGTGTCCTGGAAGTTGGGATGCAGGCTCTCCCAGCCTCCTCATTCCCCCCTCCCTCGTTTCTTTAAGGAGTCTACGGAGAGGGGCGGCATACAAATCTAATAAAGAAAACTTAAAGAAACGGGGGGGGGGGATGAGGAGGCTGGGAGAGCCTGTATCCCATCTTCCAGGACACCCCATTCCCAATGATTATTCCACCAGCCCCCTTATTGTTACGTTTCCAGGACTCCTGACTCGCATTTCCCACCCCTTGCTTTCCCTTGCACACGAGAGGGGAAGCCTTAAAGAAACGGGGGGGGGGGATGAGGAGGCTGGGGGAGCCTGTATCCCAACTTCCAGAACACCCCATTCTCAATGATTATTCCACCAGCCCCCTTATTGTTACGTTTCACTCGCATTTCCCACCCCTTGCTTTCCCTTGCACACGAGAGGGGAAGCCTTGAAGAAACGGGGGGGGGGGAATGAGGAGGCTGGGGGAGCCTGTATCCCAACTTCCAGGACACCCCATTCTCAATGATTATTCCACCAGCCCCCTTATTGTTAATTTCCAGGACTCCTGACTGGCATTTCCCACCCCTTGCTTTCCCTTGCACACGAGAGGGGAAGCCTTAAAGAAACGGGGGGGGGGGTGAGGAGGCTGGGAGAGCCTGTATCCCAACTTCCAGGACACCCCATTCCCAATGATTATTCCACCAGCCCCATTATTGTTACGTTTCCAGGACTCCTGACTCGCATTTCAGTTCGTTCCTTCCCTTGCAGTGCTTGGATCAACTGCAGGGAAAATGTACGTAGCAGAGCCGAGTTAAAGACATGGCTTTCCAGGAGCCTCCCGAAGCCCAACGCCAAACCCGAACTTCTGCTTTCGGCGTTCGGAGGCTCCTGGGAAGCCGCCCGGCTGTTTTAAAATGTGACCGCCGGGCTGGGGGGCTTCCAAGCACCCCCCCAACCCCGAACTTTTGCCGAACTTCCGGGTTCGGGGTTGGGGGGGTGCTGGGAAGCCCCCCAGCCCGGCAGTCACCTTTTAAAACAGCCGGGCGGCTTCCCAGGAGCCTCTGAATGCCGAACCCGGAAGTTCGGGTTTGGCGTTCGTAACTCGAAAAAAGTTCGTAAGAAGAGGCAATTTTTTTCTGAACCCCGGGTTCGTATCACGAGTTGTTCGTAAGACGAGGGGTTCGTATCTTGAGGTACCACTGTATATTGTAATTTGACATTAACAGTATCTTTTTTTTCTGTACACGTGATTGGAGAAGAAAAATTAAAAAAAAATTCACACACCCCCAAAAAGTGCACTTTTGTGCCTAATGTCCCTGTCCTACTGTCTTATTATCCTTTCTATTACTACGTTCTACTTATGTTATGTTATGTTATGTTAATATGTACTATAATAATATACTTGTTTGACAAATAAATAAATAAATAGATAGATAAATAAATAAATAAATAAATGGTACGACTGGATGCAGAATAAAATAACCCAAAGAAATGTTAAAACACCTATATAAACTCAGATAACAACAAAAAATTATTTACGTTTAGTGAGATAGTAATCTATTTTTCTATTCATCTTTTAAATGATGAATCTAATCAATTAGAAATTGAACATTTGTATACTGAAATAGAAACGGGCAATGATCTGCATGTATATAATGAGATTTCTTTCCTTTTTATTGTATTTGAAAAACTAAATAAACTTTTAAAAAACGAACCTGGTCACAGAATGAATTAAGTTCTTAAGTAGAGGTACCACTGTATTGGATTTCAGAAAAACAAATTTCAATAAAGTGGGGGAATCTTTAAATAATGAATTAAAGGGCAGGGATAAAATGACAGGAGCAAGGACCAGTGGACTGTATTAAAAAAGGCTATCTTAAAAGCCACTGGACTGTATGTAAGGCAAATAACTAAAGGTAAAAGGAAGAAAAAACTGCTATGGTTTAGTAATGATGTAAGGGCTATAGTCAATGAAAAAGGTATAAAGGTATAGGAGGTATAAAGAATCTGGAAGTATAGCTGATAGAGAGGTGTATAATATGAGACAAAAGGAGGCGAAACAGATAATATATGCTGCTAAAGCCTCAAAAGAGGAAGAAATTGTCAAATCTGTGAAGAAGGGGGATAAAACTGATTTCAGATATATTAGTGATAGGAAGAAGAAAAACTGCAGCATCACAAAACTTAGTACTGGAGATAATACATACTTTGATGGGAATAAGGAGGTCGCTGACCATTTGAATAGCTACTTCTGTTCAGTTTTCTCAGAAGGCAGCTTACAATATAATACTATAGATGAATATAGCATTGCTTCCAGCTGTAGGGATTCAGCTCCAGTGATCTCAGAGGCTGATGTCTTAGAAGAACTTGAATGATTAAAGATAAATAAGACAATGGGTCCAGATGGCATCCACCACAGAGTTTTTAAAGAACTCAGATATGTGATTGCTACCCCCCTGACTGATTTGTTTAACCAATCCCTTTTAACAGGAGATGTTTCTGATGATTGGAGAATGGCCAGTGTTGTGCCTATCCACAAGAAGGGCAGTAGAGAAGAAGCTGGTAACTACAGTGGTACCTCAAGATACGAACCCCTCGTCTTACGAACAACTCGTGATACGAACCCGGGGTTCAGAAAATTTTTGCCTCTTCTTACGAACTTTTTTCGAGTTATGAACCGGCGTTCGGAGACTGCTGGGAAGCCGCGCGGCTGTTTTAAAAGGTGATAGCCGGGTGGTGGGGCTTCCCAGAAGCCTCCCGAACGCCGGTTCGTAACTCGAAAAACGTTCGTAAGAGGCAAAATTTTTCTGAACCCCAGGTTCGGTTCGGGAGGTTGCTGGGAAGCCCCCCAGGCCGGCTGTGACCTTTTAAAACAGCCGCGCGGCTTCCCAGCTGTCTCCAAACGCGGAAGTTCGGCTTTGGCATTCGGCTTCGGGAGACAGCTGGGAAGCCGCGTGGCTGTTTTAAAATGTCACAGCCAGCCTGGGGGGCTTCCCAGTACCCCCCCGAACCCCGAACCTGGAAGTTCGGCAAAAGTTCGGGGTTCGGGGGGGTGCTGGGAAGCCCCCCCAGGCGTGGCTTCCCAGCTGTCTCCCGAAGCCGAACGGCAAAGCCGAACTTCCGCGTTCGGCGTCAGCTGGGAAGCCGCGCGGCTGTTTTAAAAGGTCACAGCCGGCCTGGGGGGCTTCCCAGCACCCCCCACGAACCCCAAACTTTTGCCGAATGTCCAGGTTCGGGGTTTGCTGGGAAGTCCCCCAGGCCGGCTGTGACCTTTTAAAACAGCCGCGCGGCTTCCCAGCTGTCTCCCGAACCTGACCGCGGAAGTTCGGCTTTGGCGTTCGGCTTTGGGAGACAGCTGGGAAGCCGCGCGGCTGTTTTAAAAGGTCACAGCCGGGCTGGGGGGCTTCCCAGCACCCCCCCGAACCCGGAACTTTTGCCGAACTTCCAGGTTCAGGGTTTGGGAGGTTGCTGGGAAGCCCCCCAGGCCGGCTGTGACCTTTTAAAACAGCCGCGCGGCTTCCCAGCTGTCTCCCAAAGCCGAATGCTGTTTTTTTGCGGGGGGTTTTTTGGTTGCACGGATTAATTGACTTTACATTGTTTCCTATGGGAAACAATGTTTCGTCTTACGAATCTTTCGTCTTACGAACCTCCTCTTTGCACCAATTAAATTTGTATCATGAGGTATTACTGTACAGGCCAGTTAGGTTGACATCAGTTATAGTTAAAATGATGGAGACTCTACTCAAAAAGAGAATAAATCAGCACCTAAAAACCAATAACTTATTGGACCCAAACCAGCATGGCTTTACTGAGAGCAAATCATGTCAGACTGGTCTCATTGATTTCTTTGACTATGTCACAAAGGTGTTGGATGAAGGTGGTGCCATGGATATTGCCTATCTGGACTTCAGCAAAGCCTTTGATATGGTTCCACATAAAGAGCTGATAGATAAATTGGTAAAGATTGGATTTAATCCCTGGATAGTTCAGTGGATTTGCCAAGGACTCTAAAGTGTGCAATAGGGTTGATATTCCTGGAGCGTCTGTAATATGGCAAATGGTTTAGGTTTACTAGATAAGTGGTCAAAGCAATGGAAACTGCAGTTTAATGTTTCCAAATGTAAAATAATGCATTTGGGCAAAAGAAATCCTCAATCTGAGTATTGTATTGGCAGTTCTGTGCTAGCAAAAACTTCAGAAGAGAAGGATTTAGGGGTAGTGAGTTTTGACAGTCTCAAAATGGGTGAACATTGCAGTCAGGTGGTAGGGAAAGCAAGTAGAATGCTTGGCTGCATAGCTAGAGGTATAACAAGCAGGAAGAAGGAGATTGTGATCCCGCCGTATAGAGCACTGGTGGAATACTGTGTTCAGTTCTGGAGACCTCACTTACAAAAAGATATTGATAAAATTGAACGAGTCCAAAGACGGGCTACAAAAATGGTGGAACGTCTTAAGCATAAAACTTATCAGGAAAGACTTAATGAACTCAATCTGTATAGTCTGGAGGACAGAAGGGAAAAGGGGGACATGATCGAAACATTTAAATATGTTAAAGGGTTAAATAAGGTCCAGGAGGGAAGTGTTTTTAATAGGAAAGTGAACACAAGAACAAGGGGACACAATCTGAAGTTAGTTGGGGGAAAGATCAAAAGCAACATAAGAAAATATTATTTTACTGAAAGAGTAGTGGATCCTTGGAACAAACGTCCAGCAGACGTGGTGGATAAATCCACAGTAACTGAATTTAAATATGCCTGGGATAAACATATATCCATCCTAAGATAGAATACAGAAAATAGTATAAGGGCAGACTAGATGGACCATGAGGTCTTTTTCTGCCATCAGACTTCTATGTTTCTATGAAGAGTAAATTTGAGATTTCTCCATTTGCCTCACCATCAAAGAACATGGCAGAAGGGCCATTTTTTTCTGAAGGATTTTCCAAAGAAGGAAAATACAGAAGATTATAATATCTTAAAGAATATTTACATTTGATTTCTAGAGAGATAAGGATAGAAGAGAGCTTTTGCGTGAAGGTATCACTTCTATTTTATTTTATTTTTACCATTTTCCCTTTTGTAAGAAATCTAAACTCAAAATTCAGTAATGGTAAAGATTTTACTAATCTGGAGATACTGGTTTGGGATATATTCCTATTTGCTTTATTGGGATCTAATTCCTGCAATCAGCCTTGATCAGTATCTGGTCAAGGTTCTATTATCTAATTTTAATGAATCTTGGAGAGGGGGGCAATTACAAAAGAAACCCCAGCAAAGGGGTGGGGTGGGGTGTTACTCCAGGTTTTCAATTTTTAAAGGGGAAATGTTTGGAATTTATTATAAAGAGTAACACTAATTCTGACATGTATTGCAAAAGTGTAGCTTTAACATCAGTTGTTCATTTAAGGCATTTCTTTATTCATTTCTGCATCATACTGCATTATTTGGAGATATATATATATATATATATATATAGTATTATGCTAACTTGGTATTGATTTATTTCCATATAAAAATATTTTACATTAACAATATACTTTCTGTTGAATGAAAAATGGATGTAAACTAATTTTTCCTCAAAAATGAGTACAAAGACAAAATCAGAGGAAGATAATATTTATTTATTTATTGGATTTGTATGCCGCCCCTCTCCAGAGACTCGGGGCGGCTAACAGCGACAATAAAACAGTGTACAATAGTAATTTGGTATTGATGATTAAAAATCAATTAATATAAAAACCAAACATACATACATACATACCATGCATAGAATTGTAAAGGCCTAGGGGGAAAGAGGATCTCAATTCCCCCATGCCTGGCGGCAGAGGTGGGTTTTAAGTTGTTTACGAAAGGCAAGGAGGGTGGGGGCAGTTCTAATCTCTGGGGGGAGTTGGTTCCAGAGGGCCGGGGCCGCCACATCATCATCTTCATCATCATAACATATTATTTATATATGTTAATTTATCAAAACCTTCACACAAGTTATGGATAGTAGAAAATTATATTAAGAAATTAATTCAACAACAAAAAAGACTTGAAAGCAAAATTTGATTCTTATTAGGATGACAAATTAACCATCAAATTAGAATGCCAAGTTAAAAAAAATAAAAGACTGGGGGGCAAAATACTAGGAGTGTTCAGTTCCTAAAATCCAAAAGATTTTTTACATTCCACTGACTATGCTATCAGAATATTGTGACAAAACAGGGGGATACCAAAAATAAATAGCAAACCGAAACATGAACCAAGACTTGCTACCTTTTCATGAATTTATTTTGTAACTGACATTTTTATCAAATCAAAATATTTTCAACCAATATTAATGGATGAAGAGCACATTTCAAAATAAAGTAAAATCATTTTTGAAGCTAAAAATGGAAAAAAGGAAATATGTTTCTTCAGGAGAAACCTATTAAAATGATAAGCCTGTCAAATACATACATACATACATAAATACAGGGAGGTGGACAGAAAAATGGAAACACTTGACTTTTTGGCATCATAATGTTTGAACATGTTCAAATCAACCAGAACTTGACATATTTTAAAATTATTTGATATGTTTTTTAAAACTACCTTTTCTAAAAAACAGAAATTTAAGGAAATTGATTATAACCATTTCTATGGCAGACCTCTCAGACTTTCAAAGAGGCCAAATTGTTGGTGGTCGAATGGCAGGCACTAGTGTAACAGAAAGTGCCCAAATGTTTGGCGTTTCAAGAGGTAATGTCTCAAAAGTAATGACTGCTTTTGTAAGAGAAGGGAAAATGTCCTTAGCCAAGCACAGGTCTGGTAGAAAGTCAAAGTTGTCTGATTCTAAAGTGAATTGTTAGAGTGGATCGCAAGACCACAGCTCCTAAAATCACTGCGGGGCTCAATAGACACGTACAGAACCCAGTTTCCACAAAAACTGTTCGAAGGGAGCTTCACAAATCTGGATTCCACGGAAGAGCTGCAATTAGAAAACCTCTGCTCTCAAAGACAAATGTTTCAAAGCATTTAGAGTGGTGTAGAAACCACCATAAATGGTCCCTAAAAGCAGTGGCAAAATGTGATTTTCTCTGACGAATCATCGTTTACCATTTTTCCGACGTCCAGCCATGTTTACATTTGGAGACAGCTAAAAGAATCATTTCATCCAGACTGCCTTCTCCCAACCGTCAAACATGGTGGGGGTTCAGTGATGATCTGGGGTGCTATTTCTTGGAAATCCACTGGGCCAATGATTTCCTTTCATGGAAGAATTAACAGCCATCACTATTTAGCAATTTTGGCCAACCAAATTCATCCTATGGTTCAAGAACTGTTTCCAGAGGTGGATGCCATCTTTCAAGATGATAATGCACCAATTCATAGAGCAGGAATTGTTAAGGAACATTCTAATGAAGTTCAGCATCTCATCTGGCCACTACAATCACCAAACCTCAACATTATTGACTATTTATTGTCGATTTTAGAGATTCAAGTAAGAAGTCGGTTTCCACCACCATCGTCTCTAAAAGAACTGGAGGGTGCTTTAACTGAAGAATGGGCTAAAATTCCTTTGGAAACAATTCACAATTTGTATGAATCAATACCTCGGAGAATTGAGGCTGTATTTGCCGCAAAAGGTGGACCAACACCATATTAAAAGATATTTTGATGATTTTTCAAGGTGTTTCCATTTTTATGTCCGCATACATACATATATACACCAGACCTGGGCAAAGTGCGGACCGAGGGCCGGATGCGGCCCGCCCGCTGTCTGTGACCAGCCCACGGAGGTTGGAAGGAAGGAAGGAGAAATGGAGGGAGGGAGGAAGGAGAAATGGAGGGAGGGAGGAAGGAAGGAGAACTTCTCTTTCCATGCCCTTTTGCAAAAGTCCAATAAATGCTCATTTTTTAATTGTTCATTGGTTTCATTGGCCTTTCCAAGAAATTTAAAGCAACCCCCCATCCCACCTCTCAGGGGGGGGGGAAGGGAGGAGGAGGAAGAAAAGGAATCCACAGCTACTTTCAGGCAAAGCCTCCACTATGTTTTCTTAACTGACAATGTAGGTCTTATTTACTTACTTACTTACTTACTTACTTACTTACTTACTTACTTACTTACTTACTTACTTACTTATTAGATTTGTATGCCGCCCCTCTCCATAGACTCGGGGCGGTTAACAACAGTGGTAAAAACAACATGCGACAATCCAATACTAAAACAACTAAAAATCCTTATTATAAAACCAATCATACATACAAACATACCATGCATAAATTGTAGCAGCCTAGGGGGAAAGAATATCTCAGTTCCCCTATGCCTGATGGCAGAGGTGGGTTTTAAGGATCTTACGAAAGGCAAGGAGGGTGGGGGCTATTCTAATCTCTGGGGGGAGTTGGTTCCAGAGGGCCGGGGCCGCCACAGAGAAGGCTCTTCCCCTGGGTCCCGCTAAATAACGTTGTTTAGTTGATGGGACCAGGAGAAGGCCAACTCTGTGGGACCAAACTGGTCGCTGGGATTTGTGCGGCAGAAGGCGGTCCTGGAGATAATCTGGTCCGGTGCCATGAAGGGCTTTATAGGTCATAACCAACACTTTGAATTGTGACCGGAAACTGATCAGCAACAAATGCAGACTGTGGAGTGTGGTGTAACATGGGCATATTTAGGGAAGCCCATAATTGCTCTTGCAGCTGCATTCTGCACGATCTGAAGTTTCCGAACATTTTTCAAAGGTAGCCCCATGTAGAGAGCATTACAGTAGTCGAGCCTCGAGGGGATGAGGGCATGTGACTGTGAGCAGTGACTCCCGATCCAGATAGGGCTGCAACTGGTGCACCAGGCAAACGCCCCCCTCGCCACAGCTGAAAGATGTTTCTCTAATGTGAACTGTGGATTGAGGAGGATGCCCAAGTTGCGGACCCTCTCTGAGGAGGTTAATAATACCCCCCCAGGGTAATGGATGGACAGATGGAATTGTCCTTGGGAGGCAAAACCCACAGCCACTCCGTCTTATCAGGGTTGAGTTTGAGTCTGTTGACACCCATCCAAACCCCAACAGCCTCCAGACACCGGCACATCAGTTCCACTGCTTCACTGACTGGACAAGGGGTGGAGATGTAAAGCTGGGTATCATCTGCATATTGATGATACCTCACCCCATGCCCTTGGATGATCTCACCCAGCGGTTTCATGTAGATATTAAATAGTAGGGGGGAGAGGACCGACCCCTGAGATACCCCACAAGGGAGCAACCTAGAGGTCGACCTCTGACCCCCCACTAACACTGACTGTGACCGACCGGAGAGGTAGGAGGAGAAACACTGAAGAACAGTACCTCCCACTCCCAACCCCTCCAGCCGGCGCAGAAGGATACCATGGTCGATGGTATCGAAAGCCGCTGAGAGGTCAAAGAGCACCAGGACGGAGGATAAACCCCGCCATAGATCATCCATCAGAGCAACCAAAGCAGTTTCCGTGCTGTAGCCGGGCCTGAATCCTGACTGCTGAGGACCTAGATAATCGGCTTCTTCCAAGGACCGCTGGAGTTGGAGCGCCACCACCTTCTCAACAACCTTCCCCATGAAGGGAAGGTTGGTGACTGGGCGATAGTTGTTAAGAATGGCTGGGTCCAGGGAAGGCTTCTTGAGGAGGGGGCACACAAGTGCCTCCTTGTAGGGATCTGGAAAGGGCCCCCTCCCCAGAGAAGTTTTGACAATCTCCTGGACCCAGCTCCATGTCACCTCCCTGCTGGCTGAAACCAGCCAGGAGGGACACGGATCCAGAAAACAGGTGGCGGAACTCACAGCTCCAATGGCCTTGTCCACTTCAACAGGTGTCACCAGATCAAACTCTTCCCAGACAGATAGACAAGTACGGGTCCCAGTCACCTCGACTGACTCGTTGTCAGTCAACTCTTTTTCCCAATTGGAGTCGAGGTCCGCTCGGATCCGATTTTATCAGCGAAAAACGTGTTAAAGTCCTTGGCACTACTCTGCAAGTGCTCCCCAATTCCCCCCTGGTTAAGAAGGGAGCGGGTCACCCTAAACAGAGCAGCCGGGCGGGATTCCGCTGATGCAATCAAGGCGGCATGATACGCGCATCTTGCCGCCTTGAGCGCCACTTTGTAAGTCTTAATGTGAGCTCTTACAAGTGTTCGATCGGATTCGGACTTACTCTTCCTCCATCGCTTCTCTAGATGTCTCTTCTGACGTTTCAACTCCATGGAGTTCTACGGGGTCTAGCGCCACGGAGAGGTCGCAACGGTGCAATTCGGTCAAGAGCCTCCGCTGCAGCCTTGTACCAGGCCTCAGCCAGAGACTCTGCCGAGCTGTGGATGAGTGTATCTGGAATAACCCCAAACGCCTTCTGAAAACCTTCTGGATCCATCAGGGGTCTGGAGCGGAACAACCTAATTGGTTCCAGCTCCCTGCCAGGAAGGATTGGAGCCAGGAAGTCAAGCCGCAGTAGAAAATGGTCCGACCATGGTCCGACCATGACAAAGGCAACACTTCTAAGTCCCTTAGTCTCAGACCATTGCTCAGAGTGGAATACCATGTCGGGTGCGTGCCCTCCCTCGTGAGTCAGACCCTGTACTACTTGAGTCAGGTCCATGGCTGTCATGGTGGCATGAACTCCTGTGCCAGTCCAGAGGTTTCACCGAGTGACGGCAGGTTAAAGTCCCCCAAGACAATAATTCTGGGGAACCCCACCGCCAACCCGGCTACCTCCTCGAGTAGCACAGGCAGGGTCAGTGACACGCAGCTGGGAGGCAGGTACGTGAGAAACAGGCCCACCTGAACCCCTAAGTCCAACTTCACAAGGAGGGATTCGCAACCCGCAATCTCTGGGGCAATGAGTCTACGTAGGCCAAGGCTCTCCCTGACTATAATAGCCACTCATCCCGCACTTCCCTGGGGTTGAGGCTGATGCCATATCTGAAACACGGCTGGGCAAATTTCAGAGAGAGGAACTCCTCCCTCCGGGCCCAGCCAGGTTTCAGTTATCCAAGCCAGGTCGGCCTCCTCATCCAGGATTAAATCCCAGATGAGGAGAGCTTTATTTACCACCGACCTGGCATTGAGTAGCAGCAGCCTGAGCCCAGGGCCAGAATTACACTCATCACCAGTACCCAGGGTTGGGTTCACAGAGCCGGAACAAGGGATCGTTATTAAGCAGCGATCCCTTGTTCCCCTGGAACAGCTAGCTCTGTGGCCCCCGCCATATCTGCCTCTTCCCAGCAAGACCGGAATATTCCAACCCTCCGCCACCCCAGACATCAGTGCCCCCTCCCCTCTCACCTCTCCAATGTCAGGTAGGTTAATTAAATCATTCATACCATTTTCATATATTTCATCTGAACCAGAATCCCACCCAAACCACCCATAACAATCATTCATTTCATACTTGTCATCAGTTGAAGAGAGGCACCTGAAAGGAATATTTTTAAAGATAAGTAAAGAACTGCCGAAAAGCAGAAATAAAAGGCAGAGAAGATAAGAAACAGAAGCTTGTCTCCATCTGGAGAAGGAAGGAAGGAGAAATGGAGGGAACAAGGAAGGAAGGGAGGGGTGGGTAATTAATTTGTAATTATAATTATAGTATATAATTATAATACATAATATAATAATAATATATACTATAATATACTATAATATAATTACCGTATATACTCGAGTATAAGCCGAGTTTTTCAGCCCAAAAAATGGGCTGAAAAACACAACCTCGGCTTATACTCGGGTCATTGACAAAGTCACCACAAGAGGGCGCCATTGCTTGAGCCAGAGCGAGGCGAGGAGGCACCAGCTTTTGTCCCCTCTCGCACGCCGTAAGAGCTGTGGGAGGGGTGGAGCTGGTGCTTTCTCTCCCTGGCTCAAGCAAAGGAGCCAGCCATGTGCTCCAACCGAGAGGGGAAAAAAGCAATGGAAAGCCGGTGAGGACGTGTGTGTGTGTGTGTGTGTGTGTATACCCCCTCTCCCCCCCACCATGAAAAAAGCCAGCTACCTCTTGCTGAAACCCGGAGGCTTTTTTTTTTACTCCCTGTGTGTATTTGTCAACAGGTTTACAGTAACTGTTCCTTGCTCTCTCTGCATTGCCCTTAGTTGGATTAAAAAGGCCCCCTGCTGTCAGATTCTCCTCCCCCTCCTTTGAAAGGATTTAAACTGTTTAAAAAATGGCATTTTGTGGTAGTTGCTGTCCTTGCTTGGATAGGAACTAATAAGGCAAGAGCTAGACAGGAATTCCTAAAGTGTGTTTGTGGATCTTTAAAAGTTGCCTTTTATAAAGTGGGTTTGAGAGCAAGTTTCAATTAACAAGTATGAGGGGAAGCATTTTACATATTTTAAAAATGAGTTTGATTCTTAATAGGACCTGCATATTTAGGATACAAAACCACAAGAGCTGTCTGTGTTTTGCAAGTTTTGCTTGTCTCACTAGTCTGTCTGTCTGTCTGTCTGTCTGTCTGCCTGCCTGCCTGTCTGTCTATCTATCTATTTATCTATCATCTACCTACCTACCTACCTATCTGGTTTTCTATGCTGATAACCTCACAGCAGCTAATGCTGAAGCACTGTTTGGATATACAGATTTATTTATTTATTTATTTATTTATTTAATTAATTAATTAATTAACTGGATCTGTATGCCTCCCCTCTCCAAGGACTCAGGGTGGCTCACAGCATATATAAAAACAGAACAATAATGTAAATCCAATTAATGATGAGATGATGAGAAGGAATCCTGTTTTAAATTTACAGAGCTAGTTTACTGGTTTTCTTTAAAATAAATATTCTAAAACATGTGATCTTCTGATGTTTCAATTAATGTAATTTTATTGGTTTCCATTTTTATAAGTTACCAGTAGCCACTGCATTTTCTAACCTCGGCTTATACTCGGGTCAATAAGTTTTCCCAGTTTTTTGTGGCAAAACTGGTGCCTCGGCTTATACTCGGGTCGGCTTATACTTGAGTATATATGGTATAATATAATTAACTCAGTTCTACCCAATATATTTGGGTAGAACTGAGATTTTTACCATTGAGTTTAGAAAAATAAACCCACAATGAGAAATGAAAATTTATAATCTTACATTTTCAGGTTGAATCTGGGGAAAAAATAGTTCAGTTTGTGTCCCAAACAACAACAAAATAAAGTTATATGGAAGATATTTTCCCTCCTTTTTAAAAATGCAATTAAGAAACATTCTTGAAGGTATTCAGAATACTCACAACAGAGAGCTTTCTGTAGTCTTCGGAGCTTCATGGCAGTTCTATAGGCTGAGAATCGAACATTGTTCAAATCAGCTGTGACACAAGTAAAAGAAGGACAAAATATTTTATCACCAAGCATATTTTGTCAGTGAACATAAAAGAACTCCTAAAATATAGTTTTACAGTTTTACACTTAGTAAACCAAATTACCTATCACTTTATATAAAACAAAATAGGCGTTGATTGCTTACCTGAACGCCTCTTCTCGTACGGTGAGCGGGTACAGCAGTCACATGGGTTGCTCATGTCCAATCCGGTGGAACTGAGCCTAGTGTTAAAAAAGCTTGCTGGATCCGCCCCTTCCCCAGAATTCGCGAATCCGTAGACTAGGCTCAGATGTGAAGCTCTTTAGTGTTCAACTCTCATTGTTAGAGGAAAGAAAGGTTATAGAAGGTATAGAAGACACATACAAGGGCGGGAAGTGACTGCTGTACCCGCTCACCGTACGAGAAGAGGCGTTCAGGTAAGCAATCAACGCCTATTCTCCGTACTGAAGGAGCGGGTCCAGCAGTCACATGGGACATACCCAATAGATTGGTCCCTAGGGTGGGATTAGATTGCTATCGTGAGAGATAACGGATTGGAGTACCCTTCTGCCGAAGGCAGCGTCCGCTGAGGCGTAAGAGTCAATCTTGTAGTGCCTGATGAAGGAATTTGGCGAGGCCCAAGTGGCTGCTTTGCAGACCTCCTCCAACGGGGCTTGAGTCGCCCAAGCGGCCAAAGTGGCTGCGCTCCTGGTGGAATGCGCTGTGATGTTCTTTGGAACTGAGAGGGAGGCCGACTCGTAGGCCTTAGAGATAGTCCCTCTGATCCAACGGCCTATCACTGTTGAAGACACTTTGGCACCCATGACTCTGGGGTGATAGGCTACAAAAAGTGCTTCCGACCTCCGAAAGGGTCCTGTGCGTTGGATATAGATCCTCAGCGCTCTAATGAGGTCCAGGGTGTGCCATCTAATTGCCAAGGGATGGTCCCGTTGGAGGCAGAAAGAAGGTAAGACAATATCCTGGGTTCTGTGGAACATGGAACTGACCTTAGGTAAGAAGGTGGGGTCCAGTCGTAAGACTACCTTGTCCTGATGGAATTGGCAGAGGTCCTGCCTGATTGAAAGGGCAGCCAACTCCGAAATGCGTCGGGCAGAGGTAATTGCCACCAGGAATGCTACCTTAAAGGATAGGTACCTGAGGGACGCAGATTTTAGGGGTTCGTAGGGTGCCTGCGTGAGGGAATGGAGAACCCGTGGCAAATCCCAGGATGGATATCTGTGGACCTTAGAAGGTCTGAGGTTGGCTATACCCTTGAGGAATTCCTGAACTTCTGGGAAGGAACGGAGAGGCTGTCTGTGGGGCCCTGCTAGGACAGAGGAAATGGCCGCCAGATGACGACAGAGAGTACTGGTGGAAAGGCCTTGATGGAAACCTTGCATAAGGAAGGAAATGATCCTGTGTATGGGAATGCACAGGGGAGAAAGACCTTCCTGTAGACACCACTGGTGAAACTTGGACCATGTATGGTCGTAGATTCGATTGGTCGAACCTCTTCTGGCCTTTAAGATGACCTCCACTGTGTCGGGGTCGTGTCCACGCAGTTCTAAGTCTCTCCTGATAACAGCCAGGCGGTGAGGTGGAACCACTCCGGGTCTGGATGGAATGAGGCCCCCTGCCGTAGCATATCCCCCGAAACGGGGAGTCGCCAGGGGTCCTGGACGGACAGCTGTTGGAGATCCGCGAACCAGGGCCGGCGGGGCCAATGAGGGGCGATTAGGATTACTCGGGCCCTCTCGATGAGGACCTTGTGAATCACGTCCGGAAGAATTAGAATTGGAGGGAATGCATACAGGAGTCCTGGGGGCCAGGGGCTCCTGAGGGCATTGGTTGCTTCTGCTCCCGGGGATGGAAACCTGGAGAAGAATCGAGGGAGTTGGGCATTCGCTTCGGTCGCAAAGAGATCCAGCACTGGTAGGCCAAATCTGAGGCTGATTTGATGGAACAGGTCTTGATGTAGATTCCACTCTCCTGGGTCTATCGTTGCTCGAGAGAGCCAATCCGCCTGGACGTTGAGGCTCCCCGAGATGTGATCGGCTAGGAGCGACTGAAGGTGTTTTTCTGCCCAAAGGCCTAACTTGAGGGCCTCCCTCATGAGAGCCTTGGATCTCGTGCCCCCCTGTCTGCAGATGTGGCTTTTTGTGGCTATGTTGTCGGTGAGAATGAGAACGTGCCGGTTGGGGATGCGAGGCTTGAACTGTTTTAGAGCCAGGGATACGGCTCTTAACTCTAGCCAATTGATTGGCCTGGAAGCTTCCTCCGGTGACCACGTGCCCTGGGCTATCATCCCCTGGGCATGGGCGCCCCATCCTGATAGACTGGCATCTGTGGTGATGACGAATTGGTCCGGGGACCTGAAAGGGGATCCTTTGTCCATGGCCGGAGACATCCACCACCTGAGAGATCTGCGAACCATCGATGGAATGGCAATGCGACGACTTGAGTTGCTGAGCCCCGATCTCTGAAAGGGTAATAGGAGCCACTGTAGTTCCCTGGCATGGAGACGAGCCCAGGGAATGATGCCTATGCACGACACCATTTTACCCAAAAGGGAGGACAAGGTGACTATGGAGACTGATTGCAGGGGTAAAATGCGAGAAATCAACTCCCCTATATTATGTTTCCTCTCAGGGGAGAGGAAAACTTGGGATGATTCTGAATTAATGATAGATCCCAGATGCAATATGGAAGTAGAAGGCTGAAGGTGGCTTTTATCAAAGTTAATAGAAAAGCCATGGGTCTGTAAAACTGACATGGTGACAGAAAGGTTTACCTTTACTTCCTCTAGAGAATTTCCATGAACTAAAATGTCATCTAAATAACATAAAATGTGGATGGGCTTGGCCCGGATATAGGCCGCCAAGGACCCCAAAAGCTTTGTGAAGACTCTAGGGGCCGAGGAGAGACCAAATGGCATAGCCCTATACTGGAAATGTCTGCCCTGGAAGGAGAAACGTAAGAATTTTCTGTGGCATTTGGCAATGGGGATATGGAGGTAGGCCTCAGTGAGGTCTAAGGAAGCCATGAAGTCCCCCGGATGAATAGCTGCTAAGATAGATGACAGGGAATGCATCTTGAACTTTCTATATTTGATGAATAAATTCAGCCTTTTGAGGTCCAAGATAGCTCTCCAACCTCCGGAGGTCTTAGGGACCATAAAGAGGATGGAGTAAAAACCCCGGCCTCTCTGACCGGAGGGGACCGGCTGGATGGCTCTAATGGATAATAAATGGGAGATGGCTTCCTCCATCCGGGTATGAGCAGAGGGAGTACTGGGAGAAGGGCAGGAAATAAAACGTTTGGGGGGGGGAAATAAACTCTAAAAGGAGACCTTTTGAACTGTATCAATGACCCAGGGGTCCTTGGAAGATTGGCGCCAGCTAGAGGAGAAGTAGGCCAGGCGCCCCCCTATGGGGACCGAAGGGAGATTACCATCTGGGCTTTTTAGAAGCCCTGTTAGAGGACGCTCCTCTCTGGTAGCGGTATCCCTTACCCCTGGGGTTCCTACCTTGGGAACGAAAACGAGGGGAGTACTGACCTGGATTCCTCTGGTAAGTGGGCGCCTGATCTTGTTGGCGCCCCGGTCGACGAAAGGACTGCGTTTTAGTGGTCTTTTTGGTAGTCGGGCCCAATACTTTTTTCTTGTCCGTGGTTTCAGTTAGGAGTGGGTCTAGGAGATCTCCAAATAGGAGGTCGCGTTTTAATGGACCTAAAGCTAACTGCCACTTCTGACGTACTCCTGCCTGCCATGGGCGAAGCCAGAGGAGTCTTCTGGCCGTTGTGGAGGCCGCAATGGACTTGGCTGCGAATCTGGTGGATTGCAGTGTGGCATCAGCCACGTATTGGGCGGCCGCAAATACCTTGTTGAAGTCCTGTTGACCTCTTAAGTCATCGGGAGGAATATGTTGTTGAAGTTGACGAAGCCATAGGAGCATGGCTCTAGAAAAAAAGGAAGCAGATGCGGAGCTTTTAATAGCCCAGGAATCTGCGGTGAACCCTCTCTTGAGCATCTGTTCAATCCTCTTGTCCTCTGGGCGGAGAACCTCTTCTGCTTCGCCTGGAACTGCAGCCGCAGAGTGTAGGGTTTTTACCGGTTCATCAGGCTTAGGGCAGGATAAGAGATCCTCATAAGAGGGGGATAATTTATACAATCTTTTGTCTTTGGTGGTGGGGTTAAGCCCTGATGCTGGAAACTCCCACTGCTTAAGCAAAGCATCTTTAAACAATTTTGGCATAGGGATTACCTCGTTATCCTCCTGTTCCTCTGTGAAGTAGGGTAAGTTCTCCTCCGGAGGGTCAGTGGATGTAGTGGCCTGCTTCTCTTGTGCCGCTAGCCCTGTGGAAACTCTAGCCTTGAGAAGGAGAGATTTGAACAATTGAGAGGGAAAAATAGTAACTGGAGAAGGAACCTTGATTTGGGATTCCTCATCGTCCGAGAGGCCTTGACATGGATCCTCATCCTCTTCCATATCCTGATCATAATCATCCTGAGAAGAATCTGATTCTTCCTGAATAGGAGCTCTGACTGCTGAAGGAGAATTCAAGGGACGGAGGGGACGAGGAGGAGGAAGAGATAAAGAGGGCACATTGATGGCAGAGAGCTTGGCATCAATGGCCTTGGACAACACAGAGAAAATAGATTGGAACTCTGGAGGGAGGCTAGAAATATCAGCAGGAGTGACAGAAGAATCTCTGATGGCCTGAGAGGTTCCTGGCTGGGAAGATTCTTCAACGATATCTGGTTCCTCTGGACCTAAGCCCCATAGATTAGGTTGGGGTCTGTCTAGGTTTGGCTCATCCAGAGATAACACAGTGACACCAGAGAGAGGCAGGATAGGAGCCTCTGGGGGGTCAAGACTGCTGAGCACTTGGGCCTGCACTTTCAAGCGTTTAGCAGATTTATCATGAATTTTTTGTAGGGCTTGGTCCCTTCTCTTCTCAGCCTTGGTGGTTCTGGTCAAGGGGCGGGCTATGGCAGAAGAGGGGGCCGAGGCCTGGGGGATACTGGTTATCTCATCACCTGTAGGCCTGGCCTCTCTGGGACCCTGAGTGGTGCCTCTCTTGGGAAAGGAAGCCATAGTCTGACAATTTACAGAAGACAAGGCTTGAGCCAAAAGAAATCTGATTTATAGGGGGGAGAAGAATTCCAAGCTTTCCCAAGAGGAGTGGGATCCTGCTCCTAGGCCTCGGAGCTGCTGCGACTTGAGAGCAATCTGGGCAAACCCAGAGTTCGTGTTCCCAAATACAGCGTGGCCAGCCTCCCTAAACTTCAATTAAAGTAACCAAGGCACCCTGGTTGGAGGCCTGGCCGGTGGAGAATTAAGCCTGAGCGTCTCAAAGCCCACTCCAAGGATCCAGGCGGTGGACTGAAGCACCAACGGCCGGCAGGAGGCCAACACGAGGTACTAAATTACAGGGCGCGAAGGCCTTCGCGCCAAAAACGAAACCGTTCCGTAAAAGTTTTAAAAGAAACGGCCGGCTAAGTCCAGGAGACTGAGAGGGAAGCGTCTCACACCGCGGGAGGTAAAGCCCTTAAAAGATAATAAATAGACTTGCCTAATGACCTCCAGGCCGAAGGATTGTAAATAACCCAAAACGGCAGCAGGAATAGCCAGCGGCGAGAGGAGCCGCGGGAGGCTAAACCGCTACTTCTCCCCTGAGAGAAAAGCCGAACCGCCGATGGCTGGCGTTAATTAGCAAGTCTCGAAATTCAATAGAAAGGATTTCTTACTGTTTGGAAGGATAGAACGAAGGGAAGGTGTTAGTGATGAACGAGCTATTCACATATATTCCGCTGGATGCGAGAACTGAGCGAATTCTGGGGAAGGGGCGGATCCAGCAAGCTTTTTTAACAATAGGCTCAGTTCCACCGGATTGGACATGAGCAACCCATGTGACTGCTGGACCCGCTCCTTCAGTACGGAGAATCAGTGTTCATAAAAAATATTACTACTGTCAACCTGCAAAATGATTTCAACTGAAACTATGCCTATTTCTGCTTTTTTCCTTGGTTGCCTTTCAAGGGGGGAGGGGGGATTTAGGAATATGGTGCCTCAGCTGGTTAGTCATAACATGTACCAGCCAGCATGTGAACCTACAACTGGACTGATTGGCCCATGTGATTTGTGAGACCTAGAGGGTGGGGAAATCCTATTATTTTAACAATCCCTATGTGCAGGAATAATTTAGAGCTAGCTTCCACTTTCTAAGTGCCAATATGATGTACTCAATAAAGGGATTCTTTATTGAGTAAAGGGAGCCAAAATAAAGGGAGCCAAGCTTCAGAGTCCTGAATTTCCTGCAGTTCATCTCAGAACCATGACAACTATGCTCTGAACAAAAATAGCAGAGTTTAGTCAGAGCAAGGCACTGTTCATACTTAGTGGGAATATATTATATTGTACTTAATGGATACCTCTTCTAAACAGACATTTCTAACATCTATTAAGTTTCTTTGATCTGAAAGGCATATATTTATTTTGAAAAAGCTACTTTTGTATGTAGTGGTTAAGAAACCAGGCTAGAAATTGGGAGCCTGTGAATTTTAGTTCCAGTTTAGGCATTAAAGTCAGCTAAGTGACTTTTGGCCACTCATTTTCTCTCAGCCCAAAAAGGGAGGCAATAGCAAATCATTTCTGAAAAATTTTATAAGAGAAATTGTAAGGACTTGCTGAGTAATTACCAGGAGATCATACAGACTTGAAGGCAATACAACATCTCCCTAAAATTAATCAACTGAAGGATCTAAAGCAGTGATTCCCAACCATTTTTTTTGTGTGGGTGGGTATGCCCTACCTATGCATCTCTAAAATCCTGATGCCCCTTTTGTGACATACAATTTTTATTATTCAAAAAAGTGAACTCCTACTCATGCAGAGAAAGCTTAAAAGGTCATAAACTTGGCTTAAACAAGGTTCCAATTGCCATTGAAAATCAAACTGTATTGCTCAATTACACATAGGAAATTAAAGACCATTAAAAAACAAAAAAATAACAAAATGCCTGGGCCAGAAAGACTTCCGTCATAAATAGAATATAATAGAATTTTATTGGCCAAGTGTGATTGGACACACAAGGAATTTGTCTTGGTGCATATGCTCTCAGCGTAAATAAAGAAAAAAGATACATTTGTCAAGAATCATGTGGTACAACACTTAATGATTGTCATAGGGGTCAAGTAAGCAATGAAGAAACAATCAATATTAATAAAAATCTTAGGATACAAGCAACAAGTTACAGTCATACAGTCCTAAGTGGGAGGAAAAGGATGATAGGAGTGATGAGGAAAAAAAACTAGTAGAAATAGAAGTGCAGATTTAGTAAAAAGACTCACAGTGTTGGGGGAATTATTTGTTTAGTAGAGTGATGGCGTTTGGGAAAAAACTGTTCTTGTGTCTAGTTGTCTTGGTGTGCAGTGCTCTGTAGCGAGGATTTGAGGGTAGGAATTGAAACAGTTTGTGTCCAGGATGCAAGGGGTCAGTAAATTTCAAGACATTATAGAAGACAAATTGTTAGAATTACTGTATTTTTCAGAGTATAAGCATGGTGTGATTGGATTGTCTGATTGAAAAATATATAGAATTTTTAGCTCTAGTCTTTTAATGTATTAATGTATTAGATGTATTTAATGTATTAGATTTGATTTGTACACTTTGTTTCTATATTTATTCTGTAAGCCGCCCCAACTTTTTGGAGAAGGGCGGCATACAAATCTTAATAATAATAATAATAATAATAATAATAATAATAATAATAGTAGTAGTAGTAATAATATGCACCCTAGTTTTGGGGGAGGAAAATAGGGAAAAGCATCTCCTTATCAGGTATTCATCTGGAAAGCATTCTTAGCCATTACATTATTTTATCCCTGGTTAGGGCTTTAAAAAAACTTTATTCGGTGAGAGTAACAATGAAAGAGCTTGCAAGCCAGTAAGAGCTTGGAACATCATTAGCACCTGATTAGGGCTGGAAAGAAACTTACTCGGAACAAATTAGAGCAATGGAAAAAAACCTGCAAAGATGTAGGGTTTGGAAAACATTATTCAAAGAGAGAAACAATGAAAGAGCTTGCAAGCCAGTAAGAGCTGGGAACATTGTTAATACAGTGGTACCTCATCTTACAAATGCCTCTTCTAATGAACTTTTCAAGATATGAACCCGGTGTTTAAGATTTTTTTGCCTCTTCTTCCGAACTATTTTCACCTTACGAACCCAAGCCGCTGCTGCTGGGATGAAGGGGTTTCTTTCCCCCCCCTTTTTTGAAGAAAGAAAAGGGAGGGGCGGCTTGGAGGGAGAAAGACTTTGCATTAACAAAAGTAGAACAGCGTGCTTGCAGGCACTGAAAGAGTGTCTTTTGAAGAAAGAAAAGGGAGGGGCGGCTTGGAGGGGGAAAGACTTTGCATTAACAAAAGTAGGAGAACAGCGTGCTTGCAGGCACTGAGTGTCTTTTGAAGAAAGAAAAGGGAGGGGTGGCTTGGGGGGGGAAAGACTGCATTAACAAAAGTAGGAGAACAGCGTGCTTGCAGGCACTGAAAGAGTGTCTTTTGAAGAAAGAAAAGGGAGGGGCAGCTTGGAGGGGGAAAGACTTTGCAGAGAACAGCCACAGGCACTGAAAGAGTGTCTTTTGAAGAAAGAAAAGGGAGGGGCGCCCCCCTTGCCTTTCTTCCTTCCCACTCACCCTTTAGCCTAGCCTTGCTTCTTCCTCCCGCCCCCTTTAGCTGCTCCTCCCTGCCCTCTGTTCGCCTCCCTTCTAAAGTTTGGGATTTTCCTGAAGGATTTGCACGCATTATTTGCTTTTACATTGATTCTTATGGGAAACATTGTTTCGTCTTACGAACTTTTCACCTTACGAACCTCCTCCTGGAACCAATTAAGTTCGTATCATGAGGTACCACTGTACCTGGTTAAAGCTAGGAAAGAAACATTCGGAACAAGTAAACAATGAAAAAACCCCTACAAAGACAGGGTTTGGAAAGCAATCTTCACAGAGATAAACAATGAAAGAGCTTGCAAGCCGGTAAGAGCTGGGAACATCATTAGCACCTGATTAGGGCTGGAAACAAACTTACTCAGAGCAAGTTAGAGCAGTGAAAAAAAACCTGCAAAGACTTAGGGCTTGGAAAACATTCTTCGCAAAGAGAAACAATGAAAGATCCTGCAAGATAAGACCGGATAAGATCAATAGCAGCTAGTTAGGGCTGGGGAAAAAATGCTACATTCAGAGTATAAGACGCACTCAAATTATCAGCCTCTTTTAGGGAAGAGAAAGGTGCGTCATACTCCAAAAATATGGCATAAGGTACTAGAAAAAGCCAAAATGCCAAAATCATGGAGGATAGAGTATATAACTTTGATACCTCAGGATAACACAGACAATAGCTTAATTAAAAATTACAGACCAATCTCTTTGCTGGATTCTGACTATAAAATATTCATAACAATAATAGCAGAAAGATTAAAAACAATATTAAACCAAATTATGTATTTGGACTAAAACAGCTTTCTTCCAAAAAGACAAATTCGCAACAATACAAGAATGGTCATAAATGTTCTAGGATATTACAATGTTCATTCCAACAAACAATTGGCACTAATATTCGTAGATGTGCAAAAGGTGTTTGACAATTTGGATTGGAAATTCTCCATAACAGAACTAAAATGTATGCAATTCGGGGACAAATTTACTAAAATAATTGAATCAATATATTCTTTATAAACAGCAAAAATTATGATTAATGGTGACATGACAGAAACAATAAATGTCATGAAAGGTGTCAGACAAGGGTGTTTGCTATCTCCCCTATTATTTATTTGTCATTGGAAATTCTCCTGAAATGAAAAAAAGGAATCACGAAATTTAAGGATTGGGAATACAAAAAGAGCAATACAAACTACAAGCATTTACAAATGATATACAGTAGTATTTATTGTTGAAAACTCCCAAAACTTCAGGACCTAAGTTATTGCAGGAAATAGAAGAATTTGGCGAAAGAGCTGGTTTAAAGATCAATAAGGACAACACAAAAATAATAACAAAAATCTCACAAAAAACAAGAGAAGGAATTAGAAAACATATTGGGAATCCAGACAACAAAAAAAGTCAAATACCTCAGGATTTGTTTGGCAGCCAAATGTTCAACAATAAAAGAAAACAATTACATGAAATTGATACAAAAAAGTCAAAAAGATTTGGAAGTCTGGTCAAAATTACAAATTTCTTTAATGGAAAGAAATAGTCGTAAAAAAATGAATATACTATCAAAAATTCATTTCAAACGGCTCCAATAAAAATTGGGAACAAAATTTATACAGAATTTTATACAGAGCCATGACATGTTGAGCAGCTATGGCACCTCCATCAAAGCAGGCTCCATCTGGCCATCCATGAATAACACACAGCTCTCTCTACACCGACCATCCATCCTGATGGGGTTGATGCACTGCAACCCCAGGCGAGACCCAACACCGCCTGTTTGGCTTCCTTTGGCTGCTATGGGAGCCTTGGGCTTGCAGTGGTGTCTGAGCAGGACTGTCTGCAATTCCAGACAGAATACCCCGATAGTGGTTGGGGGGTTCTGCCACACCAAGAGAGGGCCCCAATGGCAATGGCACTCACTGGCCTGCTGTGAGGGAGAGGCTGCTGAGCTGAGTGGTGGAGTTGTGGTGGGCCTGTCATCTGTGTACCAAGTTTGGTTGAAATTGCTAGGGATGCTAGGGGTATCTTATACAGGATTTTGTCTAATATAGGATTGTGATAAATAAATACCCGGACAATGCCAGGTTATCAGCTAGTTTGTATTACATTTTTAAATGTTCAGTTTCATGAATAAAAATTATGTTAATATTGATATGAATATTAATATAAATAACAACAACAACCATCATCATCTATTGAAACACTGAAGAGCTGCCTATTATGATGCAGTAAATGGGGTAATCTTGAAAAAAAAGAAATGAAAGAAGTAAAATCTAGTCCTCCAACATAAGAATGTAGTTTTACAAAGTACTACCTTCTCCTAATTCTACACTATTTCTTGATAGCACTTTAGGTCTTCCAAGACTGCCTTGTTTAATATACTCATTTCAAATGTCTTTTTCAAGTTCTAATTAACAGAACAGAATAGGCGTTGATCGCTTACCTGAACGCCTCTTCTCGTGCGGTGAGCAGGTACAGCAGTCACGTGGGTTGCTCATGTCCAATCCGGTGGAACTGAGCCTTGTATTAAAAAAGCTTGCTGGATCCGCCCCTTCCCAGAATTCGCGAATCCGTAGACTTAGGCTCAGTTGTGAAAGCTCAAGTATGTTCAACTCTCGTGAAAAAGAATAAGGTTAGGTTATAGAAGATAAGAAAAGGAAAACACATAAGGGAGGGAAGTGACTGCTGTACCCGCTCACCGCACGAGAAGAGGCGTTCAGGTAAGCGATCAACGCCTATTCTCCGTGCTAAAGGAGCGGGTCCAGCAGTCACGTGGGACATACCCAATAGATAGGTCCCTAGGGAGGGTTCAAGTTGTCATTGTGAGAAATAACGGATTGGAGAACCCTTCTACCGAAGGCCGCATCTGCTGAGGCATATGTATCGATTTTATAGTGTCTGATGAAGGAATTAGGTGAGGCCCAAGTGGCTGCTTTACACACTTCTTCCAACGGGGCTTGAGTCGCCCAAGCGGCCGAAGTGGCAGCACTTCTGGTAGAGTGTGCCGTAATATTCTTTGGAATGGGGAGAGAGGCTGACTCATAGGCTTTAGATATGGTTCCCCTGATCCAACGGCCTATCACTGTTGAAGACACTCTGGAGCCCATGGATCTGGGGTGATAGGCCACGAAGAGTGCTTCAGATCTCCGAATGTGGCCTGTGCGCTGGATGTAAATCTTCAGCGCTCTAGTCAAGTCCAGAGTGTGCCATCTAATAGCTAGGAGATGATCCCGTTGGGAGCAGAAGGAAGGTAAAACAATATCCTGGGATCTGTGGAACATGGAACTGACCTTGGGTAGGAAGGTGGGGTCCAAGCGTAGAACCACCTTGTCCTGATGGAACTGGCAGAGGTCCTGTCTGATTGAGAGAGCAGCCAATTCAGAAATGCGTCGGGCGGATGTAATCGCCACCAGGAATGCTACCTTGAAAGATAGGTACCTGAGAGACGCTGATTTCAGGGGTTCATATGGTGCCTGAGTAAGGGAGTGAAGAACCCGAGGCAAGTCCCAGGAAGGGTATCTGTGGACCTTAGACGGTCTGAGGTTGGCCATACCCTTGAGGAATTCTTGGATTTCCGGAAAGGAACGGAGCGGCTGTCTCCGAGGTCCTGCCAAAACCGTACAGATGGCTGCTAAGTGCCGACGGATAGTGCTGGTGGAGAGACCTTGATGGAAACCTTTCATGAGAAAGGTAAGTATCTTGTGGATGGGAAGACACAGGGGGGATAAACCCTCCTGCGAGCACCACTGATGAAATTTTGACCAGGTATGGTCGTATATCCTATTGGTCGATCCCCTTCTGGCCTTCAGGATGATTTCCACTGTATCCGGATCGTACCCTCACAGGTCTAAGTCTCTCCGGATAACAGCCAGGCGGTGAGGTGGAACCACTCCGGGTCTGGATGGAATGAGGCCCCCTGCCGTAACATATCCTCCAAAACGGGGAGTCGCCAAGGGTCCTGGACGGATAGTTGTTGAAGGTCTGCGAACCAGGGCCGGCGAGGCCAGTGGGGGGCGATCAAGATCACTCGAGCTCTTTCTAGGATGATTTTGTGAATCACCTCCGGTAAGATCGGAATTGGAGGAAAAGCATAAAGGAGGCCTGGAGGCCAGGGGCTCCTGAGGGCATTGGTTGCCTCCGCTCCCGGGGCTGGAAATCTGGAGATGAAGCGAGGGAGCTGGGTACTGGAAACCCGAACCTGAGGCAAATTTGGTGGAACAGTGTCTGATGGAGGTTCCACTCTCCTGGATCTATGGTCGCTCGTGAGAGCCAGTCCGCCTGGACATTGAGGCTTCCCGAGATGTGATCGGCTAAGAGCGACTGGAGATGTTTCTCCGCCCAAAGGCCTAACTTTAGGGCCTCCCTCATGAGAGCCTTGGATCTCGTGCCTCCCTGTCTGCAAATATGGCTTTTGGTGGCTATGTTGTCGGTCAGGACCAGAACATGTTGGTTGGAGATGTGAGGATAGAATTGCTTTAATGCTAGAGAGACGGCCCTTAACTCCAGCCAGTTGATGGGCCTGGAGGCCTCCTCCAGAGACCAAGTGCCCTGGGCTATCAATCCTTGAGCATGGGCTCCCCAGCCCAGGAGACTGGCATCTGTGGTGACCACAAACTGGTCTGGGCACCTGAAGGGGGAGCCCCTGTCCATGGCTGGAGAAATCCACCATTTGAGAGATCTGCGAACTGCTGCGTCCCGATCTCTGGAAAGGTAACAGAAGCCACTGTAGTTCCCTGGCGTGAAGGCGAGCCCAGGGAACAATCCCAATGCATGATACCATTTTCCCCAGCAAGGAAGATAGGGAAACTATGGGGACTGATTGATGGGACAACACACAGAAAATCAGGTCATCTATGCTCTGCTTCCTCTCAGGAGAGAGAAATACCTGAGATATCTCAGTATTAATAATGGATCCCAGATGCAGAATGGCAGTAGATGGTCGAAGGTGACTTTTATCGAAGTTTATGGAGAAACCATGGTTCTGTAGAACTGACATGGTGATAGAAAGATCTGCGGCCACTCCATCTCTAGAGTTCCCGTGAACTAAAATGTCATCTAAATAACATAATATGTGAATGGGCGTGGACCGGATGTGAGCCGCTAGAGCTCCCAAAAGCTTGGTAAAGACTCTTGGGGCTGAGAAGAGCCCAAAGGGCATAGCTCTATATTGAAAGTGTCTGCCCTGGAAGGCAAAACGTAAATATTTCCTGTGGTGTTTGGCAATGGGAATATGGAGGTACGCTTCTGTGAGGTCCAGCGAGACCATGAAATCCCCCGGATGAATGGAAGCTAAAATGGATGCCAAGGAGTGCATCTTGAATTTTCTATACTTGATGAATAGATTCAACTTTTTGAGATCTAGAATGGCTCTCCAGCCTCCAGACGTCTTAGGGACCATAAAGAGGATGGAATAAAAACCCCGGCCCCTTTGGTCGGGGGGGACTGGTTGAATGGCTTTAATAGATAGTAAATGAGAAATAGCTTCCTCCATTCGGGAACTGGATGAGGAGGATCTAGGGGAGGGACATGAAATGTAACGTTTAGGGGGCAAGGAAATAAACTCTAAACAGAGACCCCTTTCTACAGTGTCAATGACCCAGGGGTCCTTGGAGGAGCGGCGCCAAGCGGAGGAGAAAAGGGCCAGGCGGCCGCCTATCGGATGTGAGGGGAGATTACCATCTGGGTTTCTTTGAAGCCCTATTGGAAGAGGCTCCTCTTTGGAACCGGAAGCCTCTGCCCCTGGCGCCTCTAGCTTGGGAACGAAAGCGGGGGGAATACTGACCTGGCTGTCTTTGAAAGGTAGACCCCTGCTCCTGTTGGCGCCCTGGGCGACGAAAAGGCTGTGTTTTGGATGCCTTCTTGATGGTGGGGCCCAAAATCTTCTTCTTGTCTGTGGTCTCCGTGAGCAGGGGATCCAGGAGATCTCCGAAGAGGAGGTCACGTTTCAATGGCCCCATGGAAAGTTGCCACTTTTGGCGTACTCCTGCCTGCCAAGGACGGAGCCATAGGAGTCTTCTGGCCGTTGTGGAGGCCGCTATAGATCTGGCTGCAAATCTGGAGGATTGAAGAGTGGCATCCGCCACGTACTGGGCAGCAGCAAAAACCTTGTTGAAGTCCTGTTGACCCCTCAGATCATCGGGAGGAATATGCTGTTGAAGTTGACGAAGCCAAAGAAGCATAGCCCTGGAGAAGAAGGATGCAGCTGCAGCACTCTTAATTGCCCAGGAGTCAGCGGTGAATCCCCTCTTGAGCATTTGCTCAAGTCGCTTATCTTCTGGGCGAAGCACCTCCTCTGCCTCACCAGGCATGGCTGCAGCAGAATGGAGAGTTTTGACAGGTTCATCAGGTTTAGGGCATGATAGAAGCTCTTCGTATGAAGGAGAGAGCTTGTACAATTTCTTGTCTTTGGTAGTGGGGTTGAGGCCCGAGGCTGGATGATCCCACTGTTTGAGTAAGGCATCCTTAAATAATTTTGGCATAGGAATTGCCTCATTATCTTCCTGCTCTTCTGAGAAGTATGGCAAATTTTCCTCTGGGGGGTCAGTGGAGGAAGCAGTCTGCTTCTCCTGTCCAGCTAAACCTGTGGATACTCTTGCCTTGAGAAGGAGAGATTTGAAAAGTTGAGAAGGAAAAATAGTAGCTGGAGTAGGTGTTTTGACTTGAGATTCTTTGTCCTCTGAGAGACCCTGAAAAGGGTCCTCCTCCTCTGCCGGGTATTCATCCTCATCTTCGTCCTGGGAGGAGTCTGAGACCTCCTCCATTGGAGCCCTAAAGGTTGAGGGAGAACCATGGGGGCGGGAAGGACGCACAGGTGGGTGTGACACAGATGGCACATTGATGGCAGAGAGCTTAGCATCAATGGCCTTGGATAAGACAGAGAAAATAGATCGAAATTCTGGTGGTAGAGAAGAAATATCAGCAGGAATGTTAGAAGAGTCCTTGGGAGCCTGAGAGGTTTCTGGCTGGGAGGAGTCTTCCACTAAATCTGGTTCCTCTGGCCCTAGACCCCACAGGTTAGGTTGGGGTAAGTTTAGGTTTGGCTCATCCAGAGATAAAAAAGATGACCCAGGGGGAGGCAGGATAGATGCTTCTGAGGGGTCAGGATTAGGGTGCACTTGGGCCTGCACCTTTAAGCGTTTAGCTGATTTGTCATGAATTTTTTGGAGGGCTAGGTCCCTTCTCTTTTCAGCTCTGGTGGATTTAGCCACATGGTGAGCTCCAGCAGGAGAGGAAACAGAGGCCTGGGGTAAAATAGTAATCTCATCACCTGTAGGCCTGGCCTCTCTGGGACCTTTAGCTGTGCCTCTCTTGGGAAAAGAAGCCATAGTCTGAAATTAGCAGAAACCAGGCTTGAGCCAAAGAACCTAGGAGGGAGAAGCACTTTAAAAGGGTTTATTCCCAAGAGGAATGGGATCCTGCTCCTAGGCCTAGGAGCTGCTGCGACTTGAGAGCAATCTGGGCGAGACCAGAGTTCGTGTCCTCAAATGCAGCGCGGCTAGCCTCCCTAAAGATAATTAATTAACCAAGGCACACAGGTTAAAGGCTTAGCCGGTGGAGAATTTAGCCTGAGAGACTCAAAGCCCACTCCAGGAACCCAGCGGTGGACTGTAAGCACTAAACGGATGGCAGAAAGCCAAAAACGAAAGTGCGCAATTAAGGGGACACGAAGGCCTTCGCGCCAAAAAAAAAATAACGCTCCGAAGTTTAAAGAAGCGATGACTAAGTCCAGGAGACTGACAAGAGAAACTTGAGAACGTCTCACACCGCAGGAGGTAAAGCCCTCTAAGTAAAAGCCTCTTGTTTATAAAGAAAAATAAAACCTCCAGGCCGAAAGGATTGAGGGGAAACAATCCAAGCCGGCAGCAGCAGCCGGCTAGCGGCGAAGGGAAAGCCGCGGGGGGCCGGGCTGCAGGCTTCTCTCTTAAAGGAGCCAAGCCGGTTACGGTTGGCTATATACTAAGTAAAAAATAGAGAAATATGCTTACTGTTCTAAGCAGAAGGAGTCAAGGGAAGGTGCTATGTTGAACGAGCGTTTCACCGTACCGTGGATACGAGAACTGAGCGAATTCTGGGAAGGGGCGGATCCAGCAGGCTTTTTTAATACAAGGCTCAGTTCCACCGGATTGGACATGAGCAACCCACGTGACTGCTGGACCCGCTCCTTTAGCACGGAGAATGGATTTTATACAAATCAAGAATAAATGTCATGCCTTGCCTAAAGATTTATACCAATCACCATCATTTTTTTATAAAAGAGCTGCAAGACACATGATACCATTCCTTTAGGCTTATGCAGGAAACATAACTGTATGCAGTTATGTATCTATACAGGAAGAAAACAATTGTTGTCCCCATATACAACATGACATTCAATTTCTTCATTCAGATGTAATGCAAAAAACCAACCCAACAACAGGGGGGGGGGAAGTTTATACAATATTATTTTGGCTTCCATCTATTTTTTATCGTTTTTAGAACTGGGAGAAAAATAACTTATATTAAACTATATATTAAAAGGTTTAGAATGTGGCATTGCAATTAGTGCCAACACAGGAATCTTATTTAAAAGGAAGAGAAAACTAAAACTACCTCTAATTTACTCTCAGCGAGCCTTATGTCCTGTATTCCCATTTTACCGCAAATAAATCTCCACTTCATGGAATCCTCACATTTTCTAAACAAGATTTTTGAATGGGAGAACTGTAACTGCACTGCTGATTACAGGTAGTCCTCATTCAACAACCATTACTGAGGAATTGTTTAAAATTATTATGAAATTGAATAAATAATATATATAATTGGTCCTTCAAGTTAAATATGCTTCAGTATCCTCATAATCACACTATCAAAATTTGGACATTTGGCAACCCCCCCACATTTATGACCGTAGTGTATGCTCCAACTCACCCCACCCTATTCCGCTGCCTTTATTTCCCTTTGGCCACTATGCACTCTGCCATTAACACCAGCCCTGCAGCCACCCCACACTGCCCTCAGCTAACCTCAATAAACTCCAAGATGGCGACCGGGGCAGAAGCCTAACCACATCACGGGAGTGTCACGCTGTGGGTTGACAGCCTCCAAAGACATTAAGAAACATCCTGTAGTTAAATGGTTAACTCTGTTTGTTAAAGTAGCTCCTCCCTTTCTATGATGTAACACTGCTTTGCTCACCTCCCTCACGCAGGAAAAGAAGAAGCAGCCATTCTTTTCTTCTTAGTTGTTAAGATGTGAAGACATGTTTTTATGCCGCTCCAGGCATTATAATCATTTTTACTTTTCTAATAAAGTTAACTTCGTTCTGAAATGCCTGCTTGTAGCTTAATGCCATCGACCTCCGGGAAACCTCATTTCAGCTCTAGCGGGCTGATTTCTCTCAGTGAGCTCCTTTTCCCGTCATGGTAAGCCGAGGGTGGTTTATACTTCCCTAAGCTACTGGGCCCACCCAAATGCCGGCTAAAAGGAAGAAAAATAGACTTTTCTCCCAGAGCTTCATTGATGAAATTTCTGAAGATCAGCTACCTGACCTCAAATTCCTCATCCACAGTTCGGAAGAGAAAAGAAACCTCATCATGTCTGAACAGCATTTGCTGGAAGCTCCTGAAGCGGCTAATTCTAATCAAACTGTAAGTCATATTTCTTACATGATTGAGAAAGGGGATAAAGAAGGAAAAACTGTCATGGGAATCCCCATAGAAAGTTCTTCTGCCCAACAAAGTGAGGAAGAAGGAGAGGAAACCCTTGTTGGCTCCCAATCCCTGAGCTTTCAATCATCAAGCCTTCCGTTAAAGGCAACTGCTAAAACAAAGCACCTTGATGATGATGTGTCTCAAACTTCCAACAAAAGTAGGCAAAATCTCTCAGATCTCGAAAGGGTAGAGGGAACGATTGCTAAGCTTCAGAATGAAATCCATGATCTGGAAACATTTTGTATTCATTTGGATAATCTAGCTGGAGAAAAACTGTGCAGCAGCAAGCTTCTTATGAATGTTATTTGCAAGAAGTAACAGCTTCTAGAAAGGAATTGAGAGACTTTAAAAAATTGCAGTTTAAACTTTTAACTGATCAAATGGGATTTGTTTCTATTGCAAACTCTGAGCATGCGCAAACCAAGAAAGCTGATAGCATTGGAATGCCTTTGTCCTCTGTAGTTCAAAGCGATCATGCGCAGTCTGATCAGAATTTTGCCACATATGCTAGCTCAGAAATGCCTTTGTCTGATCCAATCCAAACTGAGCATGCGTCCATCTCTCATTATTTCCCCGCTGCACCTCAGCAAGATAACTCCATGCTGGAATATGAGAGAAGGGGGGCAATCCCCCTCACCCAAGCAGCTGCAGAAACTTACAGTGCAGCAGCGGCCTCTAGTGGATGGTATGGCCACAAATCAAAGCCAATTCCTGAAGTTAAAGATTTTTCTCAATCTTTTACAAATGAGATGCTTAATCAATCTTTTATTAAGCCAAGATTCTCACAGGCATCCCAGGCTGCCCAGATGCAACGGAACAGACCTCCACAAGTTCCAGCAACCTCTGTACCGCAACAGAGACCACCAGTCCTTACTCCTCATCTGCCACAACCGGCCCAGGCTCCTCAACCTGCTGTCTTGCCACCAGCTATTGTGCCTCAAGTGCAACAGCCACCAGCAGCCATGCCAGCTGCATCTACAAGGCAAGCTATCACCTCATCAGTTCTGAAAGGTGAGTCAATGTTGAAGGGGAATGGACACAATTGTAGGATATGGCTTCATAAGATGAGACTGCTCTTACTCACACATCAGATAGACCATATGGTTTTTAATCCACCAGTAAGGCAGTGGACTGAAGAAGAAAGAGAGGCGGACATAAAAGCCACGCTCCTCATTCTTATGTCTATGGACACTGATTTGTCAGTGAGGTACTCACCTGACATTACTTCTGCTGAGTTACTTGAGTCACTTGAAGGATTGTTCAGGCCTATTTCAGAAGAAATAGGCTATTTTGCTATCTCAATTCCATAGTGCCAAATTTAAGTCTGGGGATGAAATTGCTCCACATCTGTCCAAGATGTTATCAATGCACAAGGACTTAACAGAGTGGGGCTACAACATGGACTTTTTGCAAGTCAATGCTGCCATCATAAATTCCCTTGGCCCTGAATGGAAGGAGGCAGTTTTCAAATTTAACAGCTTCCCATTGGCCCAAAGAACAACACAGAGACTCTGTAACATGCTAATTGAAGAAGAAGGTTTTCTGCACACTAGGCTCAGACCAATGTCAGCTGCATACAAACCTACCTTGGCCAAGAGCGGTCAACAGAAAAGTAACACATCGAGATACACACGCCAGAAGCAGTCTAAGAAAGATGACACTCAGAAATCCCAATCCAGTGATTTGCAACTGTTCAATCTGGCGAATCTGAATCTCTCACATATCCAACTCAACCCAAAGGGGCGCAAAAGAAAGGATCCAGAGGAAGAGCCTCCGGAGCTGCCAAGTCAACTCTAAAAGACTCAAAAGGTGAGAAACGTGTTTATGTTAACACTCTCCTCCTCAACACTGTTCCTGACAAGAGTCCACAGTACGACATTCGTCACTTATGGACATTGGACAGCGGAGCAGCCGTGCACATCGCATACCAGAAGGGATTCTTCACCGAGCTCCACAAGACAGATGTCAAAGAGGTGATTGGAGTAGCAGAATATCTCTGCAAAGTGGAAGGAGAAGGAACTGTCTACATCAAAGAACTGGACAGACACATCTCACGTGTTTTCTAAGTTCCAAGTGCCAAGAACAACATTCTCAGCGTGTACCGCCTGAATGAAGAATTAGGAACTACAGTAACCCAAGAACTCTCAGAAGCTTACATTATGAGGGATGGCAAAATCCTTGCCACTGGTATCCCTATTAGAGGTGTTTACTATTTAAAACCTAAACCTCCACCTAAGGGTGATGTAAGTATAAAAGTTTCAAAGGGCGAAAGCACAGGTCCAGAGAGAAAACCTGGTGCCACTATAGATCCAGAGGCTCATAAAGCCAATGAAGTCTCCGAGGTTCCTAATGCTATTTCTAATGTTAAACCTGTATTAACAAACAAATCTTTTCATTCCAGGTGTATTCACAGATGGCACCGTCGCTTGGGCCATGCATCTTATCCAGTTTTAGCAAAGATGCCTGAGTTTGTGAATGGTTTTAAAGTTGATGGTGATTGCAAAGTTCATCTTGACTGTAAGGTGTGCAACTCAGCAAAAACTTGTGCGGCTCCGGTCGCAAAGTTTGCCCTTCCATTGTCCACACGCATTTTTTAATTGGTCCATACCGACGTTGTCGGTCCATTTCGGCCTACTAAAGGCAACAGTAAGTATTTCTTAACTATTGTTGACAGTTACTCACGATATGGTTTTGTGTTTCTAATGAAACAGAAATCTGAGGCGTTTCAGGTCTTTAAAGACTTTGCTGCAGAGGTACTTACCCAATACGATGTCTGGATCAAGCGAATTCAAAGTGATTGTGGTGGAGAATTTATGTCCCAGCAATTCCATGGATGGATGAAAAGGAATGGAATCCGTCAACAAACATCAGCACCCTCAACGCCTGCTCAGAATGGAATTTCTGAGAGAAGGAATGGCGTTTTGCAGACAATGTTTCGTTGTCTCCTTGAGGATGCAGGCATGGACTTTTCATATTGGGGCGAAGCATTAAGGTATGCTAATTACATTGTTAACAGAACATGGAGTAGCATTATACAAGAGACTCCTTATTACTTGCTTCATGCAAAGAAGCCTGATGTTCAAATCATCCACATTTTTGGTTGTTATGCCACTGTTAACATTCCACTTGACCAAAGAAGAAAAGGAGGTCCTGTGTCAGAAAGAATGAGATTCATCAGCTTTGATGAAAGCTCTAAGTACTACAAATTTGCTGACACTTACCATAGAGCTGTTATTTCCAATTCAGCCAAATTTGAGGAAGACACTAATTGGTCCAGTATACATAGTAATGATACTTCAGTTTATTTTCCTAAGGATGACACAGACGGTGCGGCGAAACCTGATTCCCAGGCAGCTGTTCCAGATGATCCTGATGTTCCAGATGATGAACAGTCTTCAACAGTCGCAGAGGAAATCCCTGACGATGAACTTGGAGACGGAGATGATGATGAAAAATGGACCAAGGTTCCCAGGCATTCAAAGAGAACAACCAAAGGAACTCCTCCAAAGAGATATGCACAGCAAGTATCTCAATCTCCTTTTTCTTTCTTGTGTAACTATCTTACACTTCCATCTGAACATTTTCATCAGATAAGACTTTTGCCTGAATCTGAACAAGAGAAGTGGTATGAGGCTATGGAACGTGAACTGGACTGTTTAAAGAAACTTAAGGTGTTCCAACAGGTGGAGCCTCCAACAGACAAGAAAGTTATTGGCACATGTTAGGTGTACAGAGTCAAACAAAAACCTAATGAAGGAAAGCTGTACAAAGCTAGACTCGTAGCTCAAGGATTTTCCCAGATTTATCCAGATGACTACACTGATACATTTTCACCCACCGTCAGAAATGAAAGTGTCAAAATTGCCCTGATCACTGCTATTGCTTTGAACCTAGAGGTTTTTCACTTCAATGTAGAGACTGCCTACCTGAACACTGATCTGAATGAAGAGATCTACGTCAAGAGTGCTCCCAGGTTCCAGGTCTGGTACCTGCACAAGAGTCTTTATGGCCTGAAACAGAGCACCCTCATGTGGTACCGCTGCCTCATTCAAAAGCTAAATTTAACGGGCTTTATTAAGTCCGTCTCAGATGAATGTGTGTTCACAAAAGGGCAAGGTAAGGTTTATGAAATTGTTCTTGTTTATGTTGATGATATTATTTACATTGGTCCCAACAAACGCATGAGTGAAACTTTTGCTAGGGGTCTTGAGAAACATTTCACTTTAAAGAGCCTAGGGCATATTAATGATTATCTAGGTGTTCAGAGTGAGAAAACTGAGAAGGGGTTCTCTCTTTCACAAGAAAGCAAGGTTGACCAGCTTTTGCAGAATTGTAATATGTCTGATGCGAACACTTGTCGTTCTCCTATGCAGACTGATTTTTACAGGTTAGCCCGAGAAGAACATCCTGAGTTTGAGAACCAAACGCTGTATCGGTCAGTGATTGGATCGCTATTGTACATCAGCAGTTGGACAAGACCTGACATTTCACTGAGCGTGAATCTACTGTCCAGATACGTTGGCAAAGCAACTATGTTTCATTGGTCTTGCATAAAGAGACTGTTGAGATACATGAAGCTTACAAAGGACATGAAGTTGTTCCTTGAGCCGAAACATGATAAGTACCCTCAAGTGATTTGCTACGCAGATGCTGACTGGGCAGGTGATGTAGAAACACGAAAAAGTACTTCTGGTTACATACTGTTTTTAAATGGTTGTCCTATCTTTTGGAAAGTTAGGAAACAGAAGTTTATTTCTTGCTCTTCAACTGAGGCTGAATATGGATGTGTTTCTGATTGTTGTAATACATTAACCTCTGTTTCTGCTCTCATTGATAGTATTTGGGAATGTCCAAAGAAACCAATTGTTATCATGGAAGATAATGTTTCAGTTACATACATTGCTGAAGCTGAATGTGTTGGAGCTCATTCATGGCACATTGACATCCGGTATAGAATTACCAGAGAGAGTGTGAAAGAAGGATTCGTGAAAATACAGTATGTGCCTACTACTGAACAGATCGCTAACTTGCTGAATAAGTCGTTGTCAGCTGACCAACATGAATACCTCTCCAAGAAAATGTGCCTTAAGTGAACTGATGTCTTGATGTCCCTCATGTCTCTGATGACTGCCAAAGAAGGGGTGTCACACTGTGGGTTGACAGCCTCCAAAGACATTAAGAAACATCCTGTAGTTAAATGGTTAACTCTGTTTGTTAATGTAGCTCCTCCCTTTCTATGATGTAACACTGCTTTGCTCACTTCCTCCCTCACGCAGGAAAAGAAGGAGCAGCCATTCTTCTCTTCTTAGTTGTTAAGATCTGAAGACATGTTTTTATACCGCTCCAGGCATTATAATGATTTTTACTTTTCTAATAAAGTTAACTTCGTTCTGAAATGCCTGCTTGTAGCTTAATGCCATCGACCTCCGGGAAACCTCATTTCAGCTCTAGCGGGCTGATTTCTCTCAGTGAGCTCCTTTTCCTGTCAGGAAAAAGTAAAAAATACCCTAGATAGAGGTAGGACAAGCGACAGAAGAACCGTTGCACTTACCTGAACGGTCTTCTCAATGCACTGCAAGGAGAGTCCAAGGTGGGTGATACTTCAGCCTTATTGGAAGGGACTGAGTTAAATATTATCATAAATAACGGGTCCCGCCCCCATACTGCCCTAACTGGGTCAATCTATAATAAAAACGAAGTCATAGTGTTAATCAACCATGAACTTTATTAACTATTGTTAAATGAGAACAAATGAGAATTTAAAATCAACTGTAGCCATAAGACCTGTGCTCCTGGGCCAAATAGCCGGGTTGGGTTTGGACACTCCTTGCAGTGCATCGAGAAGACCGTTCAGGTAAGTGCAACGGTTCTTCTCCACTGCACTGCTACGGAGAGTCCAAGGTGGGATATACCCAAGCTTAATTATCCGGGGCGGGATGAGGCTGGACCAGGTGGGCAGGGGCATTGCACACAATTGCAGCACTCTACGTCCGAAGGCTGCTTCAGCTGAAGCGTATGTATCTAGGCGGTAATGTTTAATAAACGTATTTGAGGCCGCCCAAGTTGCTTCCCGGCAAATATCCTCAATTGGTGCTTGAGTTGCCCATGCCACTGATGTGGCCGCACTTCGCGTGGAGTGTACCATGATGCCCTTAGGTATTGGAGTGGGGCTTAGCTTGTACGCTGTAATTATGCAAGAACGTATCCAGCGACTAATAGTCTTAGGTGAGACCCTGGACCCCATGGAGGCAGAAAAGTAGGACACAAATAGGGATTCCGTCTTCCAAAATGTACTCGTGCGTCTGATGTAAATTTTCAATGCGCGTCTTACATCAATTTCATGCCATTTAAGTTCCAGTGGATGTGACCCATGGGTGCAGAAGTCTGGCAGTATAATCTCTTGTGCTCGATGGAAAACCGTGTTTACCTTAGGCAAGAAGGAGGGGTCTAATCGTAGGGCCACTCTGTCTGAGTGGAAGATACATAAGTCCTGTCTGACTGAGAGTGCTGACAGTTCTGAGACCCTTCTCGCTGATGTAATAGCTGTCAAGAAGGCTGTCTTAACAGATAATAGTCGTAGTGGAATGTCCCGTATTGGTTTAAAAGGAGGCTTAGTGAGGGCCTGCAGCACTAGGAGTAGGTCCCAAGTTGGGAAGTGGTGGACCGGGGGGGGGGGGTTCGAATGTTCGCTGCTCCTCTAATGAAATCACGTACCCATGGATGTTGTGAAATTGGTTGCGCAAATTCTGTTTTGAGAATGGTGGCTATGATTGCTACCTGTCTGCGTAAGGTGTTTGGTGTTAGTCCTCTGTCTAGACCGGTCTGCAGAAAGGCTAGAAGTTGAATCACAGAGGGGGACTGTGGGTCCAGGTTCTGTTTCCTGCAGAAAGTGCAGTATGCTGTCCTTGTGGCTTGGTAAGATGGACGGCCTGATGCCTGAATGGAGTTAATGACTTTTTCCAGCACTTGGAGTCTCTTTAATCTGTCAAGCTCAAGTGCCACACGGCAAGTTTCCACCAATGTGGTTCTGGGTGAATCACGGATCCCTGTGTTAATACTATCCTGTGATGCAGTATGCGCCAAGGAGGGGAGATCGATAACTCCTTCAAATTCGCGAACCACGGGCGTCTGGGCCAGTATGGCGTGATTAAGAGTATTTCTGCTCTTTCCTGTAGGAGCTTGTTTATCACTCTCGGGATCAGGCATACTGGTGGAAAGGCGTATAGGAGGCCTTCCGGCCAGGGACAAAGCAGTGCATTGACCTGTTCCGCTCCCGGTGTCGGGAAGTGGGAGAAGAATCTGGGGAGCTGATTGTTGAGGTGGGTGGCGAATAGATCCACCTCTGGTCTCTCGTATCTGTGGGTTATTTCCTGGAAAAGTGATGGTTCCAGACTCCATTCTGCTGGATCGACGGTCGTCCGGCTTAGCCAATCTGCTTTGACGTTCGAGATGCCGGAGATATGTTCGGCTCTCAGGGATGCAAGGTGTTGTTCCGCCCATCTGAATAGGGAGTGTGCCTCCAGCATGAGACAGTCTGATCTCGTGCCCCCTTAGTGGTTGATATGTGCTCGTGTAGCCACATTGTCCGTCAGGATCAGCACATGTTGGTGTCTGACTTGTGGTGCGAAGTGTCGAAGTGCCAGGTGAACCGCTTTGTCCAGTATCTTTGTGAACATTCATGGGGCTGACGTCAGGCCGAAGGGCACGGCCTTGTACTGAAAATGGTGATCCTCAAAGCAAAAACGAAGGAACTTCCTGTATTCCGGATGTACCAGTATGTGCAGGTACGCCTCTTTTAGATCTATTGATGTCAGCCAATCGTTCTGACGTATTGCCGCCAGAAGCCTTGGGTACTATGAATACTACTGAGTAGTACCCTTGACCTTCTTGATGTAGGGGAACCTTCTCGATTGCACCTATCTTGAGGAGATGGTAGATTTCCTGGTGCAGAAGTTCCCTTTTGTGCTGGTTGAGAATCACTGGACATTGGAGAAAACGGTTTGGAGGTCACTGTAGGAATTCTATAGTGAGCCCATGGGTAAGTGTATTTAACGCCCAGGTGTCTGCCTCCCAGGAGTTGGTGAAATGTTGAAGCCGGCCTCCTATGGGGAAAAGGTCTCTGGAGTCACTTACTTCTACGGTAGCCACCCCTGTTAGAACCTCTAAAGGGCTTTCTGGGTTGCTGAAATTGTGTATTTCTGTCTCCGTAGTTGTTCCTGTCTGTTCTATAGGCAGGTTGTGTAAATGACCCTTGGGTGTATGACCTGTTGACTGTGGGTGTAGCCAAAGAAGTCTCTGCCCGAAAGGGCTGTTGTCTAAAATAAGGGGTAGGACGTCTGTCCTGACGTCTATAGGTTCTGGGCAAAATCTTCTTTTTGTCCTTGTCCTCTATAAGGACTTTGTCAAGGGACTCCCCGAACAATTTTGCCCTATCGAAAGGTGCTGAAGCTAGACGCCATTTGGACTTGGCATCTGCTTGCCAAGTGCAGAGCCAAAGCAGCCGACAGGATGATAGGTTTGCTGTCAAAGCTCGTGAGGAAAATCTTACTGATGATAATGTGGCATCAGCCGAGAATTCGGCTACTGCCAACAATTTGTTGATATCTTGCCTCAACCGGCCATCCTCCCGGCCTAGTTTTGTGAGCATCTCTTGAAGCCACAAGATTGAGGCTCTGTTGAAGAATGACGTGGCTGTCAATGCCTTGAGTGCCCATGCCGCCACTTGGTGTGATTTTTTAATTAGTGCTTCGGCTCGCCGGTCATCCGGTTTTAAGCCGTCTGCCATCTCTGACGGTACTAGTGTGTTGGACACTAGGCTTGCGACGGGAGTGTTAATGGAAGGAAATTGTAATAGGTCTTCCATCTCTGGATTGAAGGCATAGAATTTGCGTTCTGAGGCTGTTGGGCCTACAGCTGCTGCTGGGTGATTCCATGGCCTTTTAATGTTGTCACAGAACATTTGTGGGGAAGGTATGTAGTCCGACTCCTTTTGAGGTTCGGTAAACAGTCTAGTGGCAGGCTGTGTATCTGCTGCTGGGTCTGCAGGCTTGTCGGCCGTGCCCAATGCAACCACCTGTTTTTGAGTAGAAGGCGAAAGAGGGATGGTCTGAAGAGACCTGCAAAAGCTGGTGGTTCTGGAAGGGCCCCTTTGTCCTCCTATAGGCCATCATCTGGCTCCATACCAGGATCTCTTAGGTCTGAGTCCTCATGGAAGGAATCATACACAGGTGATGGGGGTGCTGGTGCTGCCCATATATTCCTGTGTATGGAAGGTGAAGGACGAGGTGTGGGTGTGGGAACTGTAGATGTTGCATATTGTTGAACCCCTGCTGCAATGCCATGTGAGTACGCTGAGGCAATCATATCCTGTAAGACTGGGGGCATGCGTTGTCAGGTATCTGGGGAGGAACGGAGTCCTGCATCTGTAGGGGTGAACGTGGCTGATGGTAGAGGTTGTGCTGCCATGTGCCACGGTGAATTGGGTGGCATGACCATTTCGGGCCTCACTGGAATCTCTGTAGTTTGGGCTCGCTCCCCAAACCTATCTGGGGATCCAGTTCCCTCTGGGAGTCTAGGGGGTGTAGCAGTGGTCATTAACCCCGAATTCTGACCTGGTGTTGGAATTGCGAGAGCTTGAGGCATTGGTGCCTGTTTTTTCGCAGCTTCAAGTTGGTCTTCTAAGGCCTTGATGCATTTTTCTGCTGCTTTCAAGGCAGAAGATGATTGCAAACTTTTAGGTTTGGACCTGGAGGAGTGTTATTTTTCCTTGGTCTTTGTTGGGGGTTCCGTTGTCCCATTGTGGTACCTCAGCCATTATTGAAAAGTCATAATTTGCTGAGAAATGCGAAGGGATCTGTTTTCTAGCCACAATTAGATATAGAATGACTCATTCAAAATGGCGACCGCTACTTGTAGGTCTGATTGGTCTACCGAAGTGTCAATCATGACGTTCCAAAATGGCGGGCAGAGGTTATTTTGCCCAAAATGGCGACTGCCTGTGAGATGCTGCCTGCCCCGTAGCTACGACCGTCGGCTTTCTGTATTTGGCACGTGTTATTTCTGTCGCGCCTAGTCTGTGGGGTTCTCAGCACTCAGAAAGAGACTCCTGGTTAGTTCTTTCGCCCCCTCGTCGCTCCAATCGTCGGGGCGTAGTTTGGGCAGGAGATTTGAAACCTACGGTTTTTCTGAGTCTACGTTTTCGCCGCCGAGTCTCTTGTCTTCCACCTCCTGGTCTGGAAGGTCTCGGTGGTCGCCGGGTCTGGGGTGTGGTCACACAGGCCGGGTCTCCCCCTGCCCGTTTGCGACTCCCGGTCTTTGGAGCTGTACCCTCACAGGGAAGAGGCTCCGACTGGGGCAAATGTTGCAGGCAATACTCCTCAGAGCAGGGGCCTGTTCCAGTGCTGGTAAGTCTCTCAGCTCTGTATCCTCTAGAGCAGTGTTTCCCCACCTTTTTTGAGCCGCGGCACATTATTCATATTTTCAAAATCCTGGGAAATATTGACGGGGGGGGGGAAAAAGTTTCGACAAAAAAAAATCTCTCTCTTCCTCCCTTTCGCTCTATTTCTCCGTCCCTCTTTCTCTCTCTTCCTTCCCTTCTTTCTCTCCATCCCTCTTTCTTTCTTCCTCTCTTTTTTGCTCTCTTTCTCTCTCCCTCCTTCCCTCCCTCTATGTCTTTCTCTCCCTCCTTCCCCCTCTCTTGCTCTCTCTCTCTTGCTCTCTCTCTCTCTGTGTCTCTCTTGCTATCTCTCTTTCTTTCTCTTTCTCTGTCTCTCTTGTTATCTCTTTTTCTCTCTCTCTCTGCCTGTCTTGCTATGTCTCTCTCTCTCTCTGTCTCTCTTTCTTTCTCTCTGTATCTCTTGCTATCTTTCTTTCTCTCTCTCTCTCTCTGCCTGTCTTGCTATGTCTCTCTTTCTTTCTCTCTCTCTCTGTCTCTCCTGCTATCTTTCTTTCTCTCTCTCTCTCTTGCTATCTTTCTTTCTCTTTCTCTATCTCTCTTGCTATCTCTTTTTCTCTCTCTCTCTGCCTCTCTTGCTATGTCTCTCTTTCTCTCTCTCTCTGTCTGTGTCTCTCTTTCTCTCTCTGTCTCTCTTGCTATCTCTCTTTCTCTCTCCCTCTCTCTCTCTGCCTCTCTTGCTATGTCTCTCTTTCTTTCTCTCTCTCTGTCTCTCTTGCTAGCTTTCTTTCTCTCTCTTTGTCTCTCTTGCTATGTCTCTCTTTCTTTCTTTCTCTCTCTCTCTCTCTTTCTACCACACCGACAACAGGGCATCAGGCAGTAGCCAAGGGTGGCGGCAGAGCGGCTGACTGCGAGCGGGAGCCCTGACGGCGGCAGCTGGACGTGCTGCTGGACGCTGTATATGCTGGCGCTGCGTTGGGCATGGGCGTGGGGCTGGCACCTCCGCCCCAGCCAGCGAGCCAGTACCAGCCCCGCAGCACCAGCATGTACGTCTCCAGCAGCACGTCCAACGGCCACCGTCGGTGCCTCCACCCTGGAGCTCCCTCTCACCGCTGCCATCTCCCCGCGACTGCCTGGGACCGCTGCAGCCGGCACCTTCCCGCTTCCACCGCCAGTGCCCTCCCGCCGGGCCCCAAAGGACACTTGCCGCCGACGCCAGGGAAGCTCCAGCTGGGCGGGGTGCTGCCGGTGCCTCCGACCTGGAGCTCCCACTCACAGCTGTCCCCCGGCTCCTGCCCGATGCTGCTGTTTCCGGTGCTCCCCTGCTGGGCCCCAAAGAAGGAAGGCGGGAAAAAGGAGGCGCGAAGAATGAAGCTCTCCTTTTTCCTGCCTTCCTTCTTTGGGGCCCAGCAGGAGAGCGCCGGAAACAGCGGCATCAGGCAGGAGCCGGGGGACAGCTGCAAGTGGGAGGTCCAGGTCGGAGGCACCGGCAGCGCCCCGCCCAGCTGGAGCTCCCCTAGGAGCTTTGCGGCACACCAGCACGTTCCCCTAAAGAAAAGAGCAAGGAAAAAACAAAAAATAATAACAATTGTTTTTAAAAAAAACAAGCAACAAACAAATCAACAAAACAATAACATAATTCATCCTAAAAATAACACAAAGAGCACTCATCTGAACACCACTGGACTCAACTAGACACTCAACCCCTCCCAACCAAGATATAACTCCACCATTCTCCCACACTCCTGCAAAATATCTACACACTCTCAGCAACAAAGCCTAATAAACCACAGGCTAAATGTCCAACACTCTACACAGTTGACCTCATATACTTGGGCTTCAGCAAAGCTTTTGATAAAGTTTACCACAATCTCCTAATCCACAAATTAGAAAAAAGCGGGGTAGATTACAATACATGCAGATGGATAAACAGTTGGCTGAGCAACCGCACCCAACGAGCTGTCCTCAACGGTTCTAAATCCACATGGAAGAAGGTCGGCAGTGGGGTACCACAGGGTTCTATCCTGGGCCCAGTGCTCTTCAACATTTTATTAATGACCTTGACGAGGGAATAGAAGGGGAACTAATCAAATTTGCAGATGACACCAAGCTGGCGGGGGTAGCCAACACCCTAGAGGACAGGCTCAAAATACAGAAAGACCTAGACAGACTAACACTGTGGGCCCATATGAACAAAATGGTATTCAACATCGACAAGAGCAAAGTCCTTCACCTAGGGGAAAAAAAACCTAGACACACATACAGCCTGGGAGAAACCCCACTTAGCAATAGTGATTGTGAAAGAGATCTCAGAATCTTGGTGGATAATCAACTAAACATGAGCCAGCAATGTGCAGCAGCGGCCAAAAAAGCCAACACTATCCTAAGCTGCATCAATAGGGAATACACTGAAAGACCAGGGAAGTATTAATACCACTCTCCTGCGCCCTGGTCAGACCACATCTGGAGTACTGCATCCAGTTCTGGTTACCACACTTCAAAAGAGACATCTGAAACTCGGCTGGGCAAATTTCAGAGAGAGGAACTCTTCCCTCCGGGCTCAGCCAGGTTTCGGTCACACAAGCCAGGTCGGCCTCCTCATCCAGGATCAAATCCCGGATGAGGAGAGCTTTATTTACCACCGACCTGACATTGAGTAGCAGTAGCCTGAGCCCAGGGCCAGAATTACACTCATCACCAGTGCCTTGAATTGAGCTCATGGAGCCAGAAGAAGGGATCACTAATAAGCAGCGATCCCTCCTTCCCCTGGAACGGCTAGCTCCATGGCCCCCGCCATATCTGCCTCTCCCCAGCAAGACCGGGATATTTTGACCCTCTGCCACCCCAGAGATAAGTGCCCCCTCCCCTCCTGCCTCTTCAGCGTCAGGTGTGCCAAGAATTTCATTCATATCATATTATTTCACTTCATACATATTATAATCCCATCCATCCACCCCATTCCATCTACCATCCCCCTCCCATCCACTCCCATTCACACCATTCCATTCATTTCAGTAGTTATAGACATCCATTGTTAGGTGACCCTAATAATTAATTTAAAATGCAAATTAATTAGAACATTAATAAAATAGTCCATTCACTCATAACATATATACGTTAACCCCTTAAATTAGTTAAAAAAGAGTTAATGTACATCCATCCCAATTATCTATCAATTAAAATCCCCAGATAAATTTAGCTAAAAACAATAAACATAAAATTTTGGCTATAAAATATATAAAATATGCAAAAAAATATATAGAGTATATAAAATATATAAAATAAGGAATCGGTTATTAATTAATAGTTCTTGGTCATAAGTCAGCTAGAAAGTCATTAAAAAACAGCAACAACAGTAAGATGGCACCAGAGTACAGTCTGGCAAGTTCTAGAAAGTCCAATGCTGATATCCAGGTCTCTGGAAATAATGATAGGTAGTCCCCTCAGTGCTGGCCCCTATCATTGGTCAGCATTCTGAGGTCCTGTCTCTTTACCTCGCTTGGACAATGACGGTTCTCATCAGTTGCTCTGGTCACCCTCTAGAAGTTATCGCTCTTGGGCAACATCTCCAGAGCCTCCCATCTTTCGCACCCCCGAACAATGTCTAACCTGTCTCTGGACAATCTCTGCTTAGTTCTAGTGCAGTCCGTCTCATTCTCTCTCTCTTCCTCTGCCACAACCCTCCGCCCCATGGTAGCAGAAAGTCCAAGTTTCCACTTCATCAGTAGCCCTTCTGAGGCCTGGTGCCCCCACCATTCGACACCCTGGCGTCCCAGGACTCCAATTCCAGCAGTTATCCAGTTATCTCAGAGACTTATTTCCACGGCTGCAGCAGGCAGGCAGGTAATGGCAAGCGGCAGGCGGTCTGGTGGTTCCATGGCTCTGGCGACTCAAAAAATGCTAGCAGTCACCATTTTCCGAGCCATTATCCTCTTGCACTTTTTTCCAAAAGTTCTGCACCACTGGGCATTCCCAAAACATATGCATAAACACTCCTTTATCTTGACACCCATGCCAACAAGTATTTTTAACATTCTGCTGGAAATATGCAAGTTGAACAGGTGTGTGATACCACTTATGTAATACAGTGGTACCTCATCTTACGAACTTAATTCATTCCTTGACCAGGTTCGTAAGAAGAAATGTTTGTAAGATGAAACAATGTTTCCCATAGGAATCAATGTAAAAGTGAATAATGAGTGCAATCCCAAAACTCACCCCTTTTGCCTCATTACCACTGGCTTTTGATCCTTGTTTGGAGGGGGCAGAGGGGGGGGAGAAAGTGCAGGCTGCCTGGAAGGTGCCTCCTGGGTGGATTAACACATGCAGGAAGCTACCTGGTGGCTTGTCAGGTGGTGGGACTTCCACCCTCCTTGAAAGTGTTTTTGGTGGCGGTGGCAGGCAGAGGGGAATCCCAGCCATGGCAAGGACTGGTGCTTTGGCCTCAGACAAGGCTACCTGGCTCTTCAAGGCGCCCAAAGCAGCTGTCTTTAACTCCCCACTCCCCCCCCCCCAGGTTCGAGAACTGTCTTATTTGGAAGCAGCAGTGGAAGGAGAAGCGGAAGCGAGGAGGAGAGTGCCCTCCTCCTCCTTTTGATCCCGCTCCCCATGGAACAAACATAAGGCCAAAAAAAGTGAAAAGACTTCTTGATCGGTGAGCGCAGCTGCTGGGGGTGAGGGTGCACGTGAGTGGGTGGGGAGAAGAAGGAGGAGACAGAATGAACACCGGCAGCCAGGACCACGGCACTGTCCCCCAGGCCCAATTCTCCAAACCCTTCCTAACTGCATGGCCGAGAGCGGAAAAGAGAGCTGAGGGCGAAGATGGAGGGAGCTTCTTCCCTTTCTCTCTTCCTCCTGGCATGGCGGCGGCATTTGGCAGGCTACCCGACATTTTTACCTGCCAGGAAACAGGCAAGGTGAGTTTTCAGACGGGCCCTTCCTTTCCAAGGACTCGGCAAAATCCTTTAGCTTCGCCAAAGCTTCCTCCCTCCGTCCACTTGCTCCCAAGTAAAGGTTTTTGGCTCTTTCTCTCTCGCTCCCCGTCCCAAACGGCAGCCATCCTCCCGCCCTGGTGTTTCAAATTACTCCTCTTTTAAACGTCTGGGTGGCCCAGCCAGACCTGGACAAGCTACCTGGCTTTTAAGGATAAGGACAATGATTCAACAGTCCAATTCGGAAACCTGAAGGGGCCCCAACTCAAACCGCAGCCTCCCACGACTCCTCTCCTCTCCAGCCCTGTCCCTGTAGAGTCTGGGTAAAAAAAAACAGGTAGCCCGCTGAATGCCGCCGCCGCCAAGGGAGAGCTGCCGTTTGGGATGGGGAAGGAGAGAGAAAGAGCCAAGGACCTTTACTCAGGAGCAAGCGGACGGAGGGATTATCTGCTGGAGAAATGAGCAGAAGGTGTCTGTCTCTGCTCTGCTTGCAACTAGAAGCGTCCTAGGCAGCCTGGTCGATGCACCAGGATTTACAAAAATGCGAGGCGGCCTCATTGTCACTTTTTCTTTCTTGTGAACGACTTTAAGAGACAGCTACCAGTAGTTTCCCTTCAGGGAGAGAGCGTGCAATTCACCTAGCCCCCTCCCACACTTCTTCTGGGGCAGCCAGAAGAGAGTGATGCCCATGGAGTCCTTAGGCAGCTGTGCCTCCAAAGCTGCTGCCTGCCTACAGCACCTACAAGTGGCTCAAGGTGGCGACTGCCATGACTGTGAAATTCTCTTGCTGTTTTCTGTAGATTTGCATGCGTTAAAAGGTTTTCCTTGCCTTTTTGTGTTGTGTCCTGGCTATCCCTTTATAATAATTCCTGGCCCCTACCTCTCCAATGGCTCCCTTTAGCCTATTGCTAAGAAAAGGGGGGAGATGGGGATAGCTTCTGTCACACGTTCTCTCCCCCTTCCCCTCAGCAATCTAAGAAGCTCTGAACATTCATTAAGGATCCCAGGAATCTTTGGAGCCACCACTGCTAGGACGGGATCCCCTCGCTGCCCGTGTCCCCACTCCATTAGCCGCCACCACTGCTCCCGCCATGGAAAGGCAGCCAAAGGGAAAAGTCACCTCAGCAGTTACCACCGCTTTGTTGCTGGTGCGGGGCATGAGCAGTGAGGGGATCCCGTCCTGGCAGCGGTGGCTCCCAGGTGGCCACGGTGCAGCTCTTGGAGCGGGTGGGATGGGCACCTTAGGCAAGGTGGGGGCGACCAGCCGGGCCGGCGGGAGGGAAGGTGGTGGCTCCAGGCTCTCCTGTCCATCCAGAAGCCAAAAGTTCTGCCCTTTCCCACACCCAGCTTTAGCCCCTCGCGGGCTTCTGGCAGGAGGGGGCGGTGGATGATGGATGTCCGGGACTCTCACAGACACATTTTGGCAGTGAGATGGTCTTGCCCACCACTTCTTCGGCTTGCCTCTGTCCCCACTCCGTTCACCTCCAACTCATCCGCCTGCCGCTTTTTTTAAAGCCTTAATGATTCGGATTTTCCTAATGGGCTTGCATGCATTATTCGCTTTTACATTGATTCCTATGGGAAACATTGTTTCATGTTAAGAACTTTTCTTCTTATGAACCTCGTCACCGCACGAATTAATTTCCTAAGACGAGGTATCACTGTAATTGTAACTCCATTAATCTTTCAATTTGAAATGTATCTCTATACAGCTCCAAACAGGGACTTCCTATCCACCCTCTTTTTTATTAGCTATTAACCACTTTTTCCTTACTCTCGGTCTTTTATCTTCTTCAACACAATAGTTAAGTTTTTTGTCCCACTCACTGAACTTTGATGCTGATAAACCTCCTGGCAATAGCTGTAAAAGGTACATAATTTTAATGCTCTTATTTTGGCCATTCTCCTTAGCTTTTTCTTTCCAACTCCTCATCTGTTTTAACATTTTTCTCCATATTTGTCTATAATTAACCTCCTCAATTTTCACCGGATTACTCAATAACCAAATTCCCAAGCATTTAATTTTCTTTAGTCCTAACATCAACCCTGATTTCTTTCTAATTTCTATCTGCTCTCTCAGACCTGTATTTAAACACATAATCTCAGATTTTTCCATATTGACCGATAATCCCGATTCCTGTTTAAACTCTTGCAAAATATTTCTTATACATTTAATCATCTGAGTCGGGGTCAGTATAATTGTGTCATCTGCAAATAGGCTTAATTTCATTTCTAATTCCCCTAATTTATATTCTACCCAAGTATTATCTTGTCTTATTTTATTATCTAATGTCTCTATTGCTATTACAAATAACATTGGAGATAATGGGCATCCCTGCTTGGTGCCGTTTTGAATTTTAATTCTCTGTGTTCTTTGTCCATTCACTCTTATGTATGCTTCATTCCCTTTATAAATCTCTTTTATAGTTCCACAAAATTTGTCCCCCATATTTAATTCCTTACATAATTTATATAAATAACTGTGGTTAACTTTATCAAAAGCTTTATAGACATCTAATTTCAAAATTCTCAATTTCCTTTTAGTAATCGTAGCATGGTGCATCACATTTGTTACATTTCTGATTGGTTCACTTATCTTCCTACCCTTCACAAAACCATATTAATCTTCTTCAATTATTTTTGGTAAAACATTTTCAAGTCTGTTCGCCAAATGTTCATTAATATATTATAATGTTGATTTGCCAAACTGATAGGATAGTAGGACCCTGGCTCTCTTAAATTTCTATTGGTCTTCGGGATGATAACAATCTCTGAGTTCTTCCATGTCTGCGGAATATCATGAGTTTGCAATATATTATTAACCAATTTCCCCAAATGCGACAACAATTCATTCATATAGGTTTTACAAAATTCTCCTGTAAACCCATCCAGGCCCGGTGCTTTGGCTTGTTTTAACCCTTTAATTAGTCTAGCAATTTCATCTTGTGTAACTTCTGTATTCAATATTTGTTTATCTCCTCCACTTACTATTTTCCCAACATTGAAGGCTCTTATATTTAACTGCTCCTCTTTATACAAATCCTCATAATATTTTCTCATTATCTTCTCTAGCTGCTGTTTACCATATCTAACCACTCCCCTAGGGTCTCTCAATGCTAATGTACATGATTTTTCTTTCCTCTTCTTCAAATATCTTGCCATTTGTTGCATTGATTTTGTCCCCCAACTCATTATTTTTGTTGCATTGTCATTCTCATTTTGTTCCATTGGATCTCATCAAACAATTTCAATTGTTTCCTTTTCAATTTCAATAGGATATGCCATTCGCTGCTCTTAGTTAATCTCAAATGTTCTTGTATCAAGTCTATTTCCCTTATCTTCCTCTCCCTTTCTCTACCCCACCTCTTTCTGATATCTAATTTCATACATATACATTGCCTCCTCATATAAGCCTTACATGTATCCCAAACAATTGATTGTTGAATATCGCTTACATCATTAATTCTAAAATATTCACATTATTATTATTATTATTATTATTATTATTATTATTATTATTATTATTATATTTGTATGCCACCCCTCTCCGTAGACTCGGGGTGGCTCACAACAGTGATAAAAACAATACATAATGACAAATCTAATAATTAGAATCTAAAATAACAAGTACATTTAAAAAGTCTAAAAAGCAAGGAACCCCAATATAAAAACATACATATAGTCATATCATGCATAAAAACTACATAGGTAGGGGGAGATGTCTCAGTTCCCCCACGCTTGATGACAGAGGTGGGTTTTAAGGAGTTTGCAAAAGGCAAGGAGGGTGGGGGCAGTTCTAATCTCTGGAGGGAGCTGATTCCAGAGGGTCGGAGCCGCCATAGAGAAGGCTCTTCCCCTGGGTCCCGCCAGATGACATTGTTTAGTCGACGGGACCCGGAGAAGACCAACTCTGCGGGACCTAACCGGCCACTGGGATTCGTGCGGCAGAAGGCGGTCTCGCAGATATCATGGTCCAGTGCCATGAAGGGCTTTATAGGTAATGATCAACACTTTGAATTGTGACCGGAAACTGATCGACAACCAATGCAGACTGCAGAGTGTTGGAGTAACATGGGCATATTTGGGAAAGTCCATGATTGCTCTCGCAGATGCATTCTGCACGATCTGAAGTTTCCGAACACTCTACAAAGGTAACCCCATGTAGAGAGCATTATTGTAGTCGAACCTCGAGGTGATGAGGGCATGAGTGACTGTGAGCAGTGACTCCCAGTCCAAAGAGGGCTGCAACTGGTGCACCAGGCGAACCTGGGCAAACACCCCCCTCACCACAGCTGAAAGATGTTTCTCTAATGTGAGCTGTGGATCGAGGAGGACGCCCAAGTTGGGGACCCTCTCTGAGGGGGTCAATAATTCCCCCCCCCAGGGTAATGGACACCCATCCAGGCCCCAACAGCCTCCAGACACCGGCACATCACTTCCACTGCTTCGTTGACTGGACATGGGGTGGAGATGTAAAGCTGGGTATCAGCAGCGTACTGATGATACCTCACCCCATGCCCTTGGATGATCTCACCCAGCGGTTTCATGTAGATAACGCTGTCTACATAACACTGTCTGCAGTTTATCTTTATCTTGTTTGTTAGAAGTTACCACTGCATTATATCTCCAAATTCTTTAATTACATTCCTGACCTATTTCCAATTCTGCCAATAGTGGGGCATGATCTGACAACCAAATAATTTTTATATCTACTTTTTTAACTTGTATATTGCTCACCGTATTCATTAATATATAATCAATGCAACTAAATGTATGATGTCTTGCTGAATAATAAGTACCTCTATTTGGTATGTCTGCATAGAGATCCACCATATTAAGTCTATTTAAATGTAACATCCTGCTATTTCCAATCCCATTTGCTAATTGCATATGGAAATCTCCTGCCAAAAACATTGTGCCCTCCATAAAGTTATCCAACTTCCTCTTTGTATTTATTATAAATTGTTTTGTTTTTGCATTTGGGGCATAAATTGCCACCAGTGTCTATTTCTTTTGATTTATTTTCCCTTTAACAAACAAACACCTCCCTTCTCTATCTTTCTGAACTCCAACCTCCTCAAATAAAATCCTTTGATGAATAAGAATCGCAGTGCCTCTACTATTTTGCGTTCCTCGAGATTCATATACCCATTTCCAATTTTTATTAACCAATTTATCCCTTCCTCCTCATCTTTTATGCGTTTCTGTCAAAATCATAATATCCACCTTGTTTTGCTTGGCCATCCTTAATATTCTATAACATTTTAAATCCAATCCCAAACCATTCACATTTAAAACTATTATAATATAATCACTCATAATATACAAAAATAATCCCCCTCCTCCTCCTTGTTTTGCTCTTGGTTTATTTATTTTCCCCCTCCTCACCCCAATCACCCCCCAAAGTGCCTCCTCCCATGCTCCCCCCTAAGAGAGGGGGAAGACAAGAATTCCCCGTCCTATCATGAGGCACCTTTCCTGATTACGTTGCTACATCACTGAACTCCCCCTACAATCGCTTTTTTATATATTTTGGAAAAATCCCTCCCCCACCCTACCATTCTTTTACTTTTAACCCAACTCTCCCCCCATAAAAGAGAATAAAATTGACAATGATTTTCAAAAGCATATCCAAAAAGAGGAGTCAATTTCAACTCTTCACTTCTTTGCTCTCATCTCGGGCTGCACTCTTGGTTTTCTCCTCTGCTCCTTTCTGATAGCCTCCACCTGCACCAACAACTCCTTCAACTGCTGCTCCCTTTGCCTTTCCTTCTCATCTGCAGTACCATGACCATTGAAATAATATTCTCCTCCTTCTGCTCCTTATCACTCTCCATTTAAATGCAGGCCACAGAGTGTTGTAGAAACGTGGGCGAATCTGGGAAGCCCCACGATGGCTCTCGCGGCCGTGTTCTGAACAATCTGAAGTTTCCGAACACTTTTCAGAGGTAGCCCCATGTAGAGAGCATTGCAGTAATCGAACCTCGAGGTGATGAGGGCATGAGCGACTGTGAGCAATGACTCCCTGTTCAAATAGGGCCGCAACTGGTGCACCAGGCGAACCTGGGCAAACGTCCTCCTCACCACAGCCGAAAGACGATGTTCCAATGTCAGCTGTGGATCAAGGAGGACGCCCAAGTTGCGAACCCTCTCTGAGGGGGTCAATGATTTCTGTCCCCAACCAACGAGGATAAATCAGTTTGTTGAAGTTTATGAAAAGGCAGCTGTAAATAAAATAGATGTAGTTGTTGATGATAAGGGGCAGACAAATAATAATAATGTTTTTTGTGTAATGTGCACAAATGAATGCTCGAAGCTTGAGCAACAAGCTCTGTGAGTTAATGGCCATAATATCTAGAGATAATTTGGATCTGGTTGCCAAAACTGAGATATAGTTGAAGGTCTCCAATAAATGAGAAATATCCCTACCTGGATATACAGTACATTGTATAGGAAAGACAGAGTAGAGAGAAGGGGAGGTGGAGTAGCCATTTATGTTAAAGAAAGTCTAAAAGCAACAGTAATTCAAATACATGTAAAGAGCTAGAGACTCTGGGTTTGCATGCAAACTAAAGAGGGTTCTGTCATTAGAATTGGAGTGATCTATAAGCCTCCAGGGCAATCTAAGGATTATGACAACAAGATGGTGGATGAAATTACCCAAATGGCAGTAAGGGGAGATATTGTGGTTATGGGTGATTTCAACATGCCTGACATTGACTGGAATATCCCTAGTGCTCCTATATGCAAAAGTAAGAATATAGTAGAGGCCCTTACAGGAGCAGCTCTGGCACAGCTGGTTAAGACACCGACTAGGGGGGAGAATATTCTAGATTTAGTTTTTACAAATGGGAATTGGGTTTCAGAGGTAAAGGTAGGAGAAAATTTAAGTTGCAGTGACCACCTATGTTTATGGTTTGATGTAAAAAGTGATTGTCAGCAATCCTATACTACAACCAAAGTACTGGATTTCAGAAAAACAAATTTAAATGAAATGGGGGAATATTTAAATAATGAATTAAAGGGGAGGGATGCAATGGCAGGAGTGGGTGCCCAGTGGACTCTATTAAAAAAGGCCATCTTAAAAGCCCCTGGACTATATGTAAGGCGAATAACTAAAGGTAAAAGGAAGAGGAAACCACTATGGTTTAGTAATGATGTAAGGGCTATAGTCAATGAAAAAAGTGTGCCTATAGGAAGTATAAAGAGTCTGGAAGTAGAGCTGACAGAGAGGTGTATAAAATGAGACAGAAGGAGGCCAAAAAGATAATATATGCTGCTAAAGCCTCAAAAGAGGAAGAAATTGCCAAATCTGTAAAGAAGGGGGATAAACTCTTAATAGACAGAGAAAAGGTGAGGGAACCCTTAGCTAATTAAAATGAATTCAAATCTCCAGGCCCAGATGAACTACATCCCGGGGTACTGAAAGAACTAGCAGAAGTAATAGCGGAACCACTTGCAGTGATCTTTGAAAATTCATGGACAATAGGAGAAGTCCCTGTAGAATGGAGAAGGGCAAATATTGTCCCTATCTTCAAAAAGGGTAAAAAGGTGGAACCAGGAAACTACAGGTCTGTGACTTCAATACCAGGAAAGCTCCTTGAACAAGTTATAAAGCAGCATGTATGCCAGCACTTGGATAGGAATGCAGTAATTAACCAGAGCCAACATGGATTTGTAACAAACAAGTCATGGCAGACTAATCTAATTTCTTTCTATTATAGAATTACCAAACGGGTTGATCAGGGAAATGCAGTAGATGTGGTATATTTTGACTTCAGTAAAGCATTTGACAAATTATCTCATTCCATCCTTATTGAAAAAATGGTCACGTATGGGATTGACAAAAGAACAGTTACATGGATTCAAAACTGGCTTAGTGATCATACTCAAAGAGTGGTAATAAATGGTTGCACATCCAATTGGAAGAATGTTTCAAGTGGAGTGCCACAAGGGTCTGTCCTAGGCCCAGTGCTATTTAACATATTTATAAATGATCTAGATGAAGGAATTGAAGGAAAAGTTACCAAATTTGCTGATGACACAACACTAGGTGGTGTTGCTAATACTAAACAAGATAGAGATAGGATTCAAAAAGATCTAGACAAGCTTGAACAATGGGCTGAAACTAAAAGAATCATATTTAACAGAGAAATGCAAGATCTTACATCTGGGCAAAAATTATGAAAACAGCACATATAGAATGGGAGAAATATGTCTGAGCAGCAGCACAGATGAGAATAGGCATTGATAGCTTACCTGAATGCCTCTTCTCATACAATGAGCAGGTACACCAGTCACGTAGGTTTCTCACTGTCCAATCTGTTCGGGACCAAGCCTAGTCTTTAAAAAGTTTGCTCGATCCGCCCCTTCCCCAGAATTCATTAATCCGTAGACTTAGGCTCAATTGTGGTGGCACAATAGTGTTAAACTCTCATGATAGAAAAGATACAAGTTAAAGGAATAACCATAGTTAGAATGAAAAACAGGTAGGGAAGTGACTGCTGTACCTGCTCATCGTACCAGAAGAGGCGTTCAGGTAAGCAATCAATGGCTATTCTCCGTACTGAGCGAGCGGGTCCAGCAGTCACGTGGGACATACCCAATAGATGAGTCCCTAGGGAGGGATTAATTCACTATCGTGAGAGATAACAGATTGAAGGACTCTTCTGCCGAAGGCAGCATCCGCTGAAGCATAAGAGTCAATTTTGTAATGCCTTATGAAAGAGTTTGGAGAGGCCCAAGTGGCTGCTTTGCAGACTTCTTCCAATGGAGCTTGAGTTGCCCATGCGGCAGATGTGCCTTCACTTCTTGTGGAATGTGCTGCGATACTTCTAGGTATGGTGAGGGAAGCTGACTCATAAGCCTTTGAGATAGTCCCTCGGATCCAACGACCTATTACGGTTGAGGATACCTTGGATCCCATGGACCTGGGATGGTAGGCCACGAATAGGGCTTCAGACCTTCGAATGGGTCTCGTCCATTGGATATAGATTCTCAGCGCTCTGGTGAGATCTAAGGTGTGCCATCTGACCGCAAGATGATGGTTCTGCTTGGAACAAAAGGCAACACAATGTCCTGGGATCTGTGGAACATGGAAACTGACCTTGGGTAGAAAGGTGGGGTCCAAGCGCAGGACTACTTTGTCCAAATGAAACTGGCATAGATCCTGCCTAATGGAAAGGGCTGCCCATTCTGAGATGCATCAGGCAGATGTTATCGCCACCAGGAATGCTACCTTGTAAGATAGGTACCTGAAGGATGCTGACCTTAGGGGTTTGTATGGTGCCTGAGTGAGGGAATGGAAAACCCGTGGTAAGTCCCAGGACAGGTATCTCTGAATCCTGGAAGGCTCGAAATACCTCTTAGAAATTCTTGAATTTCCGGAAAGGAGCGGAGTGGTTGTCTGTGAGGCCCTGCTAAGACCGAAGATAGGGCTGCCAGATGGCGACGGATGGTGCTGGATGAAAGGCCTTGCTGGAACTCCTTCATGAGGAAAGCTACTATCCTGTGAATGGGAATACACAGGGGGGATAGATGCTCCTGTGAGCACCATTGGTAGAATTTGGACCAGGTATGGTCGTAAATCCTGTTGGTGGACACCCTTCTGGCTTTTAGGATTATTTCTACAGTATCCGGGTCGTATCCTTGCAGATCTAAGTCGCACTGGATAATAGCCAAGTGGTGAGGTGGAACCACTCCGGATCTGGGTGGAGAGAGGCCCCCTGCTGCAACATATCCTCCAAAATGGGAAGTTGCCAGGGGTCCTGGACGGACAGACGTTGAAGCTCCCTAAACCAGGGCCGGCGTGGCCAGTGAGGGGCTATCACAATCACCTGGGCCTTCTCGAGGATGATCTTGTGGATCACATCTGGAAGAATTGGAATTGGAGGGAAGGCGTAAAGCAGCCCTCAAGGCCAAGGGATTCTGAATGCATTTGTCGCCTCCGCTCCCGGAGATGGGAACCTGGAGTAGAATTGAGGGAGTTGAGCATTGGCCTCGGTCGCAAATAGGTCTAGCAATGGGTGACCGAATCTGAGGCAGGTTTGCTGAAACAGAACCGGATGAAGGCTCCACTCTCCTGGATCCAGAGTCGACCGGGAAAGCCAATCCGCCTGTACATTGAGGATTCAGAATATGTGATCGGCCCCTAATGACTGTAGATGCCCCTCTGCCCAGAGATCCAACTTCAGGGCTTCTCTCATCAGGGCCTTGGACCTGGTGCCCCTTTGTCTGCAAATATGACTCTTTGCAGCTATATTGTCCGTGAGATTCAGGACATGTTGATTGATAATGTGCGATTTGATTTGTTTGAGGGCCAAAGACACTGCTCTCAATTCCAGCCAGTTGATAGGTCTGGAAGCCTTTTCCACTGACCACGTTCCTTGGGCTATCAGGCCCTAGGCATGGGCTCCCCAGTCCGTTAAACTGGCATCTATGGTGATGGTGAATTGATCTGGACACCTGAAGGGGGATCCCTTGTCCAGAGCGGGGAAGGTCCACCATGTAAGGGATCTTAAAACTGTGGTTGGGACGGTGATGAGGCGTGCCGAGTTGCTGTTACCCGATCTCTGGAAGGGTAACAGAAGCCATTGGAGATCCCTCGTGTGAAGACGGGCCCAGGGGATAATGCCAATGCAGGACACCATCTTTCCCAGTAAGCAAGACAGGGTAACGATGGAATTCCTTCTCTGAGATCACAAATATATTAAAAATAATAGGACCCAGAACAGACCCTTGTGGCACACCGCTTGTAACCTGTCTCTGCTCAGAATACTCGCCATTAACAATAACTGTCTGATGTCTACACTTCAGATAGCTGCAAATCCATTGAACTATCCAGGGATTAAGTCCAATCTTCACTAATTTATCTATCAGCTCTTTATGTGGAACCGTATCAAAGGCTTTGCTGAAGTCCAGATAGGCAATATCCATGGCACCACCTTCATCCAACACCTTTGTGACATAGTCAAAGAAATCAATGAGATTAGTCTGACATGATTTGCCTTCAGTAAAGCCATGCTGATTTGGTTCCAATAAGTTATTGTTTTTTAGGTGCTGATTTATCCTCTTTTTGAGTAGAGTCTCTATCATTTTAACTATAGCTGATGTCAATCTAACTGGCCTGTAGTTAATTGTAATGACAGAACCTTCTTTATTTTGCAAATCCAGAGAGTCTCCAGATCTTTACATGTATTTTCAATTAGTGTTGTTTTTAGACTTTCTTTAACATAAATGGCTACTCCCCCTTCCCTTCTCTCTATTCTATCCTTCCTATACAGTGTATATCCTGGTATGGATATTTCCCATTCATTAGAATCCTTAAACCATGTCTCAATTATGGCAACCAGATCCAAATTATCTCTAGATATTATGGCCATTAACTCATAGAACCTGTTGCTCAAGCTTCAAACATTCGTGCACATTACCCAAAGAACATTATTTTCATTATTAGTTTGCCCCTTATCATCAACAACTACATCTATTTTATTTGCAGCTCCCTTTTCATAAGCTTCCAGAAACTGATTTATCCTCATTGGTCGGGGACAGAAATCATCCACATCAGTTACATCTCTGTCCCCTTTACCTAGTTTAAATGCCTGTCCAAAAAAGTTCTGAACTCCTCACCGAGCACCTGGGTACCTCTGTATGATGGATGCAAATTATCCCTCTTAAACAACTCCCTATTAGACCACCTACTGACATCATGACTTACATAGCCAAAACCTTCAGCTTTACACCACTGCCTTAACCACACATTAAACTCTCTGATACAAGTTGTTTTATCCTCCTGGCCACAAACCGGTAACACCTCTGGGAATGTCACTGAATCAGTTATTCCGCGCTAAGACATTGGAAATCTCTTTTTACTAGATTAACATTTCTCTGGGACAAATCATTTGTGCCAAGATGCACCACCACATCAATGTTATTACCTTTACTCACAGCCTTGATAATGTTTGTAATCCACCTCCTGTCCCTGCTGGTAGTGGCCCCTGGGAGACACCTCAGCACCTTTACCACATCCTTATTCTGTCCCAAATCAACACCTCTAACAGTCGAGTCACCCACAAGAAAATGTGTCCTCTTTTTATTTCTACTAACTGCACTTGATGTTTTGGTGACACCAGGCACCTCACTTACAACAACTTCCCCTTTGAACATCCCCTCATTCTCCGCCTGAGGGGCCTTGCTAATATCTACAACATCCTTACTATTTAAATCTGCAAGAACATTATAGGAATTTGATACAGAGAGACCAAAATTGCTATGTTTTTGCTCAACTGTACATAATCTTCCTGAACTGACACTTGTCCACACAGCCCTCCCCCTCGGGGTGCGTTGTGGAAGTGGAGGCTGCACACATGACTGCATTACAGCACGTGGCTGGGACAATCTTTCCACTTCTGACTGCAAGCTACAAACTAAGGGCTACAATCTAGAGATCTCGCCATATAAACTATGTCCTTATGCAAAGAGGGCAGCACCCCAAGTTCCACAAGGTACTATGAAACACAACAGCCAAACAAGGGTTACACTGCACGAAGCCAGTCATCTTAACAATGTATTGAAATACAAGTACTTAGCAAGAAAATCAACAACCCCTATTGCTACCAAACTTTGCTGATTTTGGTTTATAGTTATATGATTATAAAATTGTCCCTTACAGCCAGTAATATCTGCCCCACCTCCTTGAATTCAAAAAATACAAAATGTAAAAAGCACTACCTTTCTCTCTCCTTCTCTGTGATCTGAAAGTGCAGATCTTATTTTATAGCACATTAAATTTTAAAGCAATTAATGGAAAAAACGGGGAGCTTACGTCAATCTCAGTTGATATGTGTTAATAAGAAAGAAAAAAGAGCAGGAGGTAAAAAAGAGAGGAAAAGTTGTTAACATATACCCCTATTACATAATTAACGGTATGATGAGTAGTTCATTTGAATGTAAACCTGAGGTTTACATTCCTTCTGTCATGTATCTTTTTTTAATCCATTTATGCCAATTCTCCCATATTTTAATTGATTCATTTTCTTTTGTTCCCTTAATATCTCTAGTCATCTCATCTACTTCCGCACATCTATATATTTTTTCTATGATTTGAGATTCCGAGGGTATGTTTTTACTTTTCCAAATTTGGGTGTAAGCTATTCTAGTAGAAGTGATTTTGTCTGTAATTAGATACAGTATATGTTTGGGGTTTTTTTTCCCCAGATGCCAAGTAAAAATCCCTCTGGGGTAAATTCTATTTCTTTATCGGTAATTTCAACTAGCCAATTGTGTATGGTCTTCCACATCGATTGTACTTTGGGGCACATCCACCACATGTGGTAAAAAGAGCCAATTACTTTATTGCATTTCCAGCACGTTGGGGCATATTTTGGGAACATTTTGGCGATTCTTGAGGGAGGCAAGTATCATCTATAGAAAATTTTATAGAAGTTCTCCTTGTAGGCCAGAGATAGAGTAATTTTGCTGGTAATGTTCCAAGTTTTCTCCCATTCTGCGAAATAGACGTTTCGGCCTATGTTTTTGGCCCATGCTAACATTGGTTCTTTTATTATTTCTTCCGGATTATCATTTTCCAAAAGGTAATTGTATATTTTTGTTATATTTTTTGATCTGGACCCAAAAGAATTTTGTCTAGTGTGTTGAGGGATTTTTCTACACCTATTCCATTTGTATCTTTCGTATATCTGGTTGTATGTCCACCAGTCCATTTTACTGTGTTGAGTTTCCAAATCTTCTCTAGATTTTATTTGTCCATCCTGGTGTAGAATGTCCTTATATGTTGCAGATTTTGTCGGGTCGATTAAATTAGGATATATAATGGCCTCCATTGTTGAAAGCCAAAGGGGGATTTTTATATAATATTTCCTTTTAATCTCATACCATGATTTTAATAGGGATTTTCTTATTTTATTAAAAATGGTTGATATTTTGCTATCATTTTTCCACAAATGAGCATGCCACCCTATTTGCAGGTCATGGCCTTCTAATGTTAATATTTTTTTTATTTGCTAGTTGAATCCAGTCTTTTATCCAAATTATAGAAGCTGCTACATAGTAATATTTAAAATCTGGGTGCCCTAGTCTGCCTCGTCTTTTATTGTCTTGAATATATTTTAACCTGATTCTAGGTTTGGCTTTTTGCCATATAAATTTTAAAATAATTTTATTAAGTTCTCTGAAAAATTTTGTGTCTAAATAAATAGGAGCTATTTGGAATAGATATAAATACTTCAGGAAGATATTCATTTTAATTGCCACAATTCTTCCTAAAAAAGATAATTGAAGATTTCCCCATTTTTCTCTATGAGTAGTTTGTCATAGCTGTCTTTTTTAATCGATGAAATTTTATTAGTTAAATTTAAGCCCAAATATTTGATATTTTTTGTTACCTGAAAATTAAAATTTTTCTCCAATTCTATCCTTTTCGGTCGTGTTTTTAGTGATGATTTTAGTTTTTTGTTTATTAATTTTTAACCCCGAAAACTCCCCAAACATTTCTATATCCCTAAGTAATTTCAATCTGGATTTTGATGGGTCTTTGAAAAAGAATGCCATGTCGTCAGCATATGCCTGGACCTTGTATTCTTGGTCTTTAATTCTGATGCCCTGTATCTCATTATTACCTCTAATCCTGTTTAACAAAATTTGTTGGGCTGTTATAAAACGTAGGGGAGATAATGGGCACCCTTGGCGGACCCTTTTGTTTATATGGTATTTTTCTGTAAAGTCATTGTTAACCATCACTCTAGTGGCTTGTTGTGAGTATATGTTTTGCATAATCTTTATAAAATTGTTCCCGAAGTCTAATTTTTGAATTAATTGTAAGAGATATTGCCAATTAAGATTGTCGAAGGCCTTTTGTGCGTCTAGGAAAGCCAATGTTACTTTTTTGCCTGGGTGTACATCACAATATTCTAAAATATCTAAAACTGTTCTGGTACAATTTTTGATTTGACGGTATGGAAGAAACCCGTTTTGATCTTGGTTAATAATTTTATTTAAAATGTTCCTTAACCTATCTGCCATGATTGTCATTAGAATTTTGTAATCCGCATTTAATAATGATATAGGCCTATAATTTTGAATTTTATCTCTTTCTGTTTCATTCTTCGGGATAATTGTTATGTAAGATTCCCTCCAAGTGTCAGGTATGTCTGCTTGTTGGAACGTTTCATTATACAATTCTAATAGTACAGGTTCAAAAACATGACTTAGCTTTTTATAAAATTCCGCTGGAAAGCCGTCTGGACCTGGTGATTTATTCTTCTTCTGATTGTTTAGAGATTGTTGTACTTCCTGGGTTGTTATTTCACTGTTTATTATTGTTCTATCTTGATCACTGATTAGCAAAGAGTTGTTTTCTGACAAATAACTCGTTATTTTCGTTATGTCAATCTGTTCTTGTATATATAACCCTTTGTAGTAATCATATATTATCTTTTTCTTCCCTTCTTCTGTATGTTGTAATGCACCCTGCTCATCTACAAGCTGATAAACTATTTTTTCACTTCTGCTTTTTTTTATTTTGGGGGCTAGCCATCGGCTTGGCTTATTGGCCGATTCAAAATAAGTTTGTCTAGCTTATTTTATCTTTCTGGCATGTTCCTGTTCGTGGATCAGGTTAGTTTTATGTTTAGCATCCATCAGGGAATATATGATTTTTTGGGGGGGTATCCTGTTGTAATAATGCTTCTAATTTTGTAATTTTATTTAAGTTATAATTATATTCTTTCCTTTCTTCTTTAAGTTTATTTGCAGTCTATGAAATTGTTATTCTTCTGATGTATGCCTTAAGGGTATCCCAAATTATTTGTATCCTTGTAGGTTGTTTTTTATTTTCTGTTAGAAAAAATTCTCTCTTTTTTAATCAGATCAATATAATTTTCGTCTGTAAGTAATTTAGTATTGAAGCTTTTATTTTCTCCAAGGAAGGTTATATGGAGTGGATTGTGGTCTGCCCAATGATTCAGTTCAATTTCTAAAGTTTTTACTTTGTGGCTTAGTCCTTCGTCAATCCATACCATATCGATCCTTGAGAAAGTATTATGTGGGATCGAGTGAAATGTAAATTGAATGTTTTGGGGTGTCGGATTAATAGGTCTAATTCATCTGTTAGATTATTAAATGTTTCAGGGAGGGTTGGTCTTTTCTTTTTTTTGTTTACCTGCCATTTCATGTTGCATTCCAGTTGTAAAAAAAGAGATAAAAATAAAATTTAATGATTTGTTGTTGTTGTTTCTTTACTTGTTGTCTGTTGCCGCAGTCCGAGATCTGGTTCTTGCTCCTTCTTCCTTTTCTTTGTTTGTTTCTTCTTCCGATTCTCTGCTCACCCTCTCTCTCTCTCTTCTCATTTATTTGTCTTGTGCCGTAATCTTCTTCCTTACTTGATTTTAGCCTGTCTCCACTTTCTGATTCTAGTTCTAGTCTTGCAACCTGTTCAAGCACTTCTTGGGCTTGTTCTATGTTCTCTACTTTAATCCTTCTTCCTTCCAAGGTGATTGTCATGCCCTATGGTATATTCCATCTGAAATTTATTCCTTTTTTATTTAGCAATTTTGCCAGAGGTTTGTATTTTCTTTGTCTTTCCTTAAGTCTCCTAGGGATTTGTTTCAAGATGTTAAGTTCTGAGCCCCTATATGTAAGTTTTCCTTCTCTTGAGGCAACATATACATTACCCCTTATGTTCTTCTTTAGGAATCTTAAATGGACCTCTCTGGGGAGATGGTGTCTTCTAGCATAATTAATTTGGATTCTAAAAATTTCATTGATTTCATTGACCACCTCCTCATGGCTTTTTTGCAAGATACCGGCTACAATTGTCAACATTTCACCTATATTTTCCCCTTCTGATTCCGCTATATTTTGGAATCTCAAAAAGTTGGCGGACCTCTCCATTTTGAGATGGATTAATGAATTTCTTGAGATTTTTGTTATCTATTTTTTTCCATTCTGCTCAGTCCTTTTTTCTACTTTTATGATCTGTTGTTCATTTTTCTGTGTAGCCATCTGTGACATTTCTAGTCTGTTTTCAAGCCTGGCGATATCTGCTTTCAGTTCAGTGTGGTTGTTGGTAATTGAATCCTGTAGTTTGACCATCATCTCCTGCATTAGGGCTACGGTTTTATTCATATTTTGCATGAGGTTCATATCACTTTTTTCTTTGTCAGCCACTAGCATCTCATCAATTTGTCGTTGTGCCACGAGAATGTTAAAAATTCTATTCCAAATGACTATGCCATAACAATAAAATATCAACTATTAACTAGTATCAATCGGTTTAGATATCTGAGATTTAAATTTAAATTACAGTTAATTAATAATTATCTTAAAAGCCCTTCAATGATTATACAAGCAAGCTGAATTTCTAAGATGCTTTCTAAATAAAATACAGTGATACCTCATCTTACGAACGCCTCGTCACACGAACTTTTCGTAATACGAACCCGGGGTTTACTATTTGTTTATCTCGTCTTGAGAACCATTTCCGTCTTACGAACCCGAGCCCGGTCCCTTACTGTATGTGCGCTCTCTGATTGCCACAGGGATTTCCCTGCCTTGTGACTGTCAGAGTTGGGATTTTCCATTTGATTGCCACCCCCACCGGGATTCCGTGGGGGGGGGGGGTAAAGCTGTGCCGGAACATGGAGCCGGCTTAGGAGCCGCTGCCTGCTCAGAGGAGAAGCCGCTGTGGCCACTGTTTCCTTCGGTGACGCGCCGGGCTCTGAAGCGCCACAAAGCTCTCCCCACCTCTTGTGCAGCGGGGAGGCTCCGAGGGGAGGACAACCATGTTCGGGCGCTGGACATGGGGACCAGGAAGTGAGGGGGGGGAGTCCTAGGCAAGCCTCCTCTATCGGTCCCGCTCCAGCCCCGCCTTGGCCCTTCCTTGCGCCGGGCTCACTTCTTCGGCATCAAACTTTTGACAGGGGAGGGGGGGCGGATAGGAGCTACCTCGCACAGGAGACCCTGGGCTTTAGGACCGCTTGGAGCGCTTTCCCGCTCGGGAGGTTAGTCTTAAGCTCCGCAGTCTCTCCTTACTCTCCCGGCAGTTTGGGCAGAAGATCGCTTTGAAGTGAATCGGCGGGGCCGCCCCTCCCGCGCTCACTTCTTTCCTTCCACCCGTCCCCAGCCCTCCCCAATTAATCATGCCCCATCCTTTAAGTTTGCCAGCTCCTTTCACAGCCACGGCGAGAGCGCGAGGGGAGCGCGGCGAAGCTTTCCACCGCCGCTGCGGTCTTATATGAGGAGAACCAGCCACCCAACGTGGAAGAAGGGCAGGTTGGCGCGGACGACGAGGACGAGGTTGCGCGGTCCCCTTTCCTCCTCCTCCCCGTCTATGGACTTTTCTAACCGGAGCGTCGCCTGCCTTCCTGAGGAGAAAAACAAAACAAAACCAACCCAACCCCTTCGTTCCCGCCAGCCCGCCCTGCCAACAAAAAGGAACTCCGGCTGACGGCGGGGATTTTTTGGGGGGGAGCCTCTCCCCCGCTCTTTTCACGTGACTGGAAATAAAATGAAAGCCGGAGGGAGAGGGGGATTCCCTCAGTCCCAACAGCCGCCGCGGGAGCAGCCGCACACCGCGCCCAGAGCAGCCGCTGCCGCTGCCGCAGCAGGCAGAGCAGGCAAACCCGGCAACCGCACCACGTCTCCCCCCTCCCCGTCAAAAGTTTGATGCCGAAGAAGTGAGCCCAGCGCAAGGAAGGGCCAATACGGGGCTGGAGCGGGACCGCTAGAGGAGGCTTGCCTAGGACTTCCCCCCCCCACTCACTTCCCGGTCCCCTTCTCCTACTACTACTCCTGCAGCCGCCTTCCCCAAGGAGTCTTCCAGCTGCAGAGGAGGCACGGAGAGCTTTGCGCTGCTTTGGAGCCCAGCGTGGCTCTGAAGAAAAGGGTGGCCGCAGCGGAGGTGACAGCTGCAGCTTCTCCTCCTCTCTTCCTCCTCCTCCTCCTCCTGCGGCTGCCCCCGCACACTCGCCCACCCCATCCGGCTCTCTCTCTCTGGCTTTCTTCTCCTCCTCTTTCTGTGGCTGCCTTCCCCAAGGAGCCTCCCATCCGCAGAGAAGGTGGGGATAGCTTTGCACCGCTTCGGAGCCCAGCACTGCTCCAAAGAAAAGGGGGGCACAGCGGCGGGGGCTGCTGCAGCTTCTCCTCCTCTTCCTCCTCCACCTCCTGTGGTTGCCTTCCCCAAAGAGCCTTCCGGCTTCACAGGAGGCGGGGATAGCTTTGCGCCGCTTCAGAGCCCAGTGCGGCTCCAAAGGAAAGGGTGGCCACAGTGGTTGTGACAGCTGCGGCTTCTCCTCCTCTTCCTCCTCCTCCTCCTGTGGCCGCCTTCCCCAAGGAGCTCTGCCGCTGCCGCCCGCCCGCTCGCCCACCCTATCCGTCTCTCTCTCGGGCTTTCTCCTCCTCCTCCTCCTCCTCCTGCGGCTGCTTTCCCCAAGGAGCCTCCCATCTGCAGAGGAAGCAGTGAGAGCTTTGTGCCGCTTTGGAGCCTGGAGAAGCCCGGCGCAAAGCTCTCCCCCCCGCCTCCCCTAACAGTAGAGAAGAAAAGCGGCGGCAGCCCAAGCCACAGGCGCAATGAATGCATTGCCCGAAGCCAGCTCAGTTCTCTCAGTACAAAAGCTGAGGGGGCTGGGGCTGGCCTGCCCACCTGTCTCTGCCAGTTGCCATGACAATGCATTCACTGCGTCCGTGGTTTGGGCCAACGCTGCTTTTCTCCTCTGCTGTTAGGGGAGGTGGGGGTGTGAGAGAACTGTGGAGGAAAAGTCCAAGGTGTGCGCGCGCCCAGAGGGAGAACCCAAGAGCTTATGATTTATGCCCGGTGAAAGATGGGGCTGACTTGGCAAATGGGATGGATGTGCAAGGAGAACCGTCCCCCCAATCTGCCCGCCAAGCTCTCAGCTTTGCTACTTGGAGAAAGGATGGGGCATTCTCTCTCTCTGTGTTGGTCATTAGTTTTAGCTGAAGGGGAGAAGCAAGCATTTGGTTTACCAGCAGCACGATCTTATTTCTGCCTGGCCGAAAGAAATGCTGTGTGGTTTAGTTATTAGTTTCATGGGAAGGAGAGGGAAAGAGCGAGAGTTGTGCCTGCCTGCCTGCAGAGACTCTTCTCACTGTAGGGTTGCATTGACAAGTGTCTGATAGAGGATCGTGAAGATTTATGGAAAAGAAAATTTAAAAATAAATAAATAAAAACCCAACAGCTTCACCTTGTGTGTGTGTACAGAGGGGGGAAAGCAGTTTTCTATTTCTTAAGTTTAACTTCTTAGGACCCTCCCCGTGATTGAATGCTGGCTTGTGATTGACGTGTTCCCCTCGTTATCCAAAATAAGCCGGGAGAATCGGGGAAGCACAGGCAGGCAGAGGGGGGGGGGGAGCAGGGTCCCTGTTGTCTCTTATCTCCAGCCTCCTGGCTTCTTTTGGATAACTGCAGAGGCAAAAAAAACCCCAGAGATTAAAAAAATGACCCTGTTCCAAAGCAAAACAAAGTGAGAGTTGAATCACAAAACTGAGTCCGGAGCCCTGTTCCCTTCAGCAAAGACAAGAGAGCCGGTGGTTTTAAACCTTCACATTTTTTTTCCACCTTCCCAACGCAAACCCCCCAACCTGCCTTCAATGTCAAGACCACATCAAAACACAGATCTCTGGCAGAATGGGGAAATGACAGGGATGTCGTTGCCTCCTTTCCTTGCAAGGCGATTTCAGGACTGGGAACACAGGCGAACCAGCTCCTCAGGAGTCAGGACATCGAGCCTTGCTTGCCGCCGGAGGAATCTCATGGCAACAGGCAAAAAAACCACCAAGGCAGAAGGGATTTTGGACTGCGATCTTGGGAACCCAGAGCACGGTTTGCTGGGAGTGCTTTCTCCAAGTGCTTCGGGAATGCCCACCCCACCTCTCCTAAAGAGGGGCGGAGCAGGAGGTCCCGAAGTGCTCAGAGAAAGTGCTCCCAGGGAAGTGGCTGCTTTCTCTGAGTACGGAATCCCGGCGGGGGCTGTAATCGAATGGGAAAGCCTGGCAGTGACATCACAAGGCAGGGAAATCCCTGCAGCAGTCAGAGAGCCCACACGCAGTGCGAGAGGGGCAGGCGGGCGTTCCCAAAGCGCTCGGAGAAAACCTTCTCACAGCCCCTTCACTGGGAGCCCTTTCACCGAGCCAGCCCCTTTGTAGCTGCCCCTCTGCTCCAGTCCCATCCTCTTAAAGGATGGGGCTGCCATGTCCCGGCGAATTCCATCCCTCTAGCTAGGACAACAGGATAGTGGCGGTGGCGGCGGTTTCCCTTTGAGAGGCAGCAGCAGCACCAGGAATGTCATGTCCACCCCCCCCTCCGTCCCCTGCCCCCAAACAAGGATCCAAATGCCGGCAATAATGTGCAAAAGGGGTGAGTTTTGGGCTTGCACGCATTATTTGCTTTTCCATTGTTTCCTATGGGAAACATTGTTTCATCTTACGAACTTTTCACCTTACGAACCTCCTCCCGGAACCAATTAAGTTCGTAAGATGAGGTATCACTGTATATATTCTAAATATATAATTTTTCACTCATGTGCTATATATCAAATATAATTCAAAATATAATGTATATCAAATATAATATAATATATATCAAGTACAATTCAGAGAAGAAGGAGAAGCAAAAAGGAAGGATAGAGAAAAGGAAAGGGAAGGCAATACTTATCTTATTACATTATACTTTTAACAAACTCTATATGACTTGTTATAATACTGATTGTCAAAGCTGCAAAACTGCAAAAGATTATAGAAAATGTCTGGATATATAATGTTACTTATGGTATATTAATACCTTCAAAATCACAATACTTAATTATTATTTTTAAACATTTAATATTTAGTATTTCATTAGCTATAATAATATGGTATTTAATTAGCTATAATAATATAATAATATAAGCTATGATAATAATACAAGTCTAATTACTAATTACTAAGCAATAAATACTATTTGTTATGTGTTAACTCTAATTGTTAAATAAAAATATACATATGAAATATTATTGTAAATATAAGTATAAATGCTAAATATAATATAAGTATAAATCCTCTCTTCCTATAATGTTGGATATTTTTTTTCCTTTAAATTTTTTTAAAATTCTTTTTTACTTAATTCCTTTAGGGATCAGTTCAATTCAATTCTCTTATCCATCAGTTAGAGAAGGCAAAAAGTTCCAAGAGGCTTTTCCTAGTTTACGTTGCTTTAGTCTTTCTCCACTTATCAGATTCTATGATCTATGGTCTAAAATCTATGGTCTGATGTCTCTATGATTGCTAACTTCTATAGTCTCTAGTCTCTGTGGTTTCTCTATGGTTTCTCTATGATTTCTTGGTCTAATGCTCCCGTTGCGTCATTTCCAGATTTGTTTAGGTTTGCTCGACACAGAAATTGTTGGTGAAGAAGCCGGAAGTCAAAGACAGTCAAAGCTGAAAAAAAGCTGGCAGTCCTAAGCACAAACGAGTCTCAAAATCTCCACCAACCACACCTCAAATCACCCGACCCTCTGGTCTCCGCTCTCCACTCCACATCGCTTACACAAGTACGCCACCTCCTCGATCCTCATTACTTTTCTTTTTCGATCTATGGGGGGGATTGCACTCCTCCGGTATCACAGCAAGACCTATTGTCCTTCAACTCCTCTGTCTAATTCCTCCTCCAGTCAGCACAGGGAATCACAGAATTGTCTTCCTCCTGGATTACCATTCTCTCTTCTAGTTTAACAATTAATAGCCCGATAGCAATCCACCAAATCACCAAGTACAAAAAACCATAGGACGATTGCAGCCTGTTAGAATTCGCACTCAATCAGCCCCGGAGTTTGGTATGAACTGCCCAATCAATCAATCAATCAAGGTAAATAAAGGAAATCCTCCGCTCATTCAGTCCATCTTTCAGTCAAATCGGAACCAACAATTAAATTTCTGGATTCTGAAGGGACGAGTAACATAAATGTCTAGATCAGATTGCTACACAACTCCTATCTATTTGATCGGAGTGTTATCTTTCTCACACCACTCACTATCGCCAGCTAAGTAGTGTTTGGGTCCCTTCTTCCTGTATCCTGGTCCAGCTTTCTTAAAAATCCATCAGAATCCATCTGTTATATCTATTATAATTCTTTCGCTTATTAGATTATTAGGATATACAGATTGTTCTGTTATGTAAGAATCCCATAAATACAATACAGCTTTCAGCTTACAATAAAACGGGTTGATCTGTCAATCTGGGTTGCTTCCTCTTTTCGTGGCTGTCAAAGCTTCGAGTCCACCATACTTTTCAGTGGCAGCGGACGCCTTTGAATCCTAATAGGGAGGGTTCCCTTCGCATCGAGGGTAAATGCCTTTAACCCCACAATGCCTGGTTGTCCCCTCTTTGCCCATGTCTTACTCCAGACGATCTGCGTCTCGAAGGATCTCAGAAAACAAAGGAAAAAGCAGCCTCAGGAGGGAGATAGTGGCTGCTGTACCTTGCGGCTGCTGTACCTCGAGCGGCCACCAGAAGTCGTAATGAATGTTTTTAAATTATATTAGAACTTTTAAAGTTTTCTTTTCAGTCATATTAAATGTAGATGTTAACCATTAAACTGGGCTTAATTTTTTTTAAAAAAAACTTGGGGAGTATCAAATATACATTACTAAGAGGAAGATGGAGGAAGTTTGTAATTCGATTTGTTTGTTTTTTCTTTCACTTTTTAGTATTAATAGGAGTATTTAGCTTTGAATAAAATGTATAAAGAGAGAATGAAGGCAATTTGGCTGAGTGTTCAATAAGTTATAAATATTGTTTCTATTAAATATCAGAAGAAATATTAATGATTTTAATTACATGACAATTGGTTCAACTGGATGACAAAACTGAAATAGTATGTGGAGGGAAGAATGAACTATTTATCAACAAAATATTTGTATTTTATTGTATTAAAATAGAAGATGTATTGAATTGATTAATGTATGAGGAGAGAGAAAAATTTAAAAATTCCTACCCGAAAACGTACACCCCCTGCCACTCATGAAGGACATGCTGGCCTCATGCATCTCTTCTTTAAATAAAAAGCCCCCTTTAAAAATCCCCTCTTTGCAAATTCCCACTCTTTAATTCCCATTCCTTTTCAAATTGGCAAAATCTGATAACCTTGCTTTTATCTTCTCTTAACAGTGCTTAACTTAATATACTCATCATTTAAGACATGGGCATTGATATCATCATCCAACAAACCTTTTCCAGAAGTTTCTATAATTTTACCCCCAGATTTCTCTTGTTCCACCTCAGCATGTAACCATACACCATCAAAAAATATGTAATATATTCCCCAATTAATTCATCCTTAATCCCAAAATTATTTTTATTTCCACATTCAGTAATTGTCTCTTTATATGTTTCAAGTCCATCTTGTTCTGGTACATCTTCTACTCCCACTTCATGTTCTTCTGCTTTTTCTATTCCAATTCCAAATTCATCAAGTCCATTATAACAGTTGTCAATGTCCTCTTTGCCATCTCCAATTTGTAATCCTATTCCAGTTCCAATTCCAATGTCAATTATTAATCTCATTTCATGGTGGAAACCTTTAATGTCCTCAGTAATCTCCATGCAAAGCTTACCCAACAAGTCTCTTATTTCTCTTAATTCCTCCATCTCCTTCTCCTTTACATAAAAAATGGCTAATTTTGTCCAGCTGCTTAAACAAACAGCCTACAAAAAAGCCAACAAGGCGCTTTTTTGTGTGTGCGCAGAAGCAACAACAGGTTTAATTAATCCAGATAGCACGTTTCATGAAAGTCGAGTCTAAGTAAACAAAAAATTCCAACTCGAAAACTTTCTCACAAATACAGTCTCTACCAATAGATGGTAACCATACTGTCCTTAAATCACTTGGTGTTGTTTTTTAAGTTTTCAGCTTTTCAATCCAAATAATATATACAGTGATACCTCATCTTATGAACTTAATTCATTCCGTGACGAGGTTTGTAAGTAGAAAATTTTGTAAGATGAAACACTGTTTCCCATAGGAATCAATGTAAAAGCAAATAATGCGTGCAAATCCATTAGGAAAATCCAAACGTTAAAGCTTAAAAAAAAGGGCGGGCAGACAAAGTGAAGGCTAATCGAGTGGAGACGGACAGCGAGGAGAAGCAAGGAATGGAGGTCCTAACGAAGGCTAATGCCGCCCCAAATTGCTCCCAAAATCACCTCTCCAAAAGCTTCCTACGCCACCCCAAATCACTCTTAAAATCACCTCTCAAAAAGCTTCCTATGCACCAAACCACACATCCAGGTTTCGGAAGGAGTTCCTTTCCCTGATACGGTCCACCCAGGGGTTAAACTCCGCCCAACATCCTCAGATGTATGGGGAATGCAAGAGGACGAATTCTGTGTTAGAACAGTACCTCCATTGCTATATAAACTATCAGCAGAATAATTGGAGCAACCTGTTGCCTATAATAATTCGGTGCACAGCAGCACTGGTTTCACCCCCATTCCAACTGGTCTATGGCCAAGACTCTGTACCCATCCCCGAATTACCCCAGGAAGAGCCCAAAATCCCTTCGTTAAATGAGTGGATTGATCAATTACAAGTAAACTAGCCTGTGGCTCGTAAAGCCTTCAATGAGGCCCACCAGGCTCACAAAACCCAAGCAGGCAAGAAAAGGGTCAAGCCCAAGGAATACCAAATAGGAGACTGGGTCTTCCTATCAACTAAGTTCTTGCAAACAACACAGAAGTCAAAGAAACTGGGGCCCAAATATGTAGGACAGGTCTCAATAATTAACATAAGTCCGATATTGGATTTAAAGAAATCTTAGATTCGAGGAGGCAAAGAGAAAAATTACAGTACCGTACTTAGTAGCTTGGAAACATTTCCCCATGTTTCATGCTGAATGGGTGAAGGAAAAAGATGTGAAAGCAAAAACATTGATTGATCTATTTCACTCGAAGTACGCTAATAAGTCTTAAAATGTTATTGCTGCTATTTTACGTTTCGTGTTTTCTTTTATAGGACTAATGTCCCAGTTGCAGGAGCTCCGAATGTCAGCCTCTGCCTTTTCTCTCCGCATCTCTGCTTGCATTAGCTTTCATAGTAATGGTGGGAGGAGGAGGAAAATTGAATAGGAACATTGGGAAGGAAGTTGGCTGGAGGATACCCTGTGAGAAGTATTAACATCGAGATGTGAATATAAAGGAAGGCAGTTCCACCATTCCCTTCCTGGCACAGCTATGCACCATGGACATGTTTATGTGTAGCCATTGTCAAGGTCAATGGCTACACATACCAGATGTGTAAGGTCCAATGGAAGATGTACCCACCTGGCACCAAATAGACATGGGGATTGGATGGGTGGACAAAGGGAGGTCACCTGGGAGAGTTTGGGGACATTGGCATTCTATGCGCCTTTTCCTTCAGATCTTGCTTTGCTTCTGATGCAACCACTAGTACAGGTATTCTTTCTAACTCACATGGAGTCTTACTTTCCTGGATTCTGAAGGGGAGCATATCTGACAGGTTCATTATATCACAGGTTCCTGATTGTCCTCTCCCTGTCGTCATTCAAGGTCAATTTACTTGTGAATATTTTCTTACAGCAGAAAGCAGAAATAATAATAACAATAAAGGTAGTAAGTAAAATATGATGCTATCCATCCATTTCTTTTAAAATCTAATTAATTATCCATCAATAAAATATTTTTAATATTTCAAGGATTTAATAACATCTTCTTACCTAAAGATTGGTAGAGCTCTGTCATTTTGGGATGATCCCAGCAAGTAGTCTGCATCTCATGACTATAAAGCAAAACAAAATTAAGAGTTTAAGAATTAAATGTTTAAGCTTCCATCATACATTTTCATAACTGTAAAGTGTTGTCATTTGAATTTCTTCACTATAGTGAAGAATGCATAGCAAAGTAATCATTTCAGGCTTACCAAAAATTTGACATCAGCATATTGGGTTTCAATTGTTTGCATGGAAATTTCTTTTTTAATTTTAAATGTATTTATTAATTTTTTTCCGTTTTAAAAACAATACATAATCATATTTAGAGGTGAATCCACATCATATATATATTTCTATCAACGTTATCTTTTGATTGCTTTTAGATTTCTTGATGTTTATTTCAATGTTTAGTTTGAGTTTCTTTTTTTTTGTCCATTGGTACCATTTTGTCCAGATTTCATAGTAGTTCGAATCTTTTTGATTATTAAGTTCCATTGTCAATCTGTCCATCTCTGCGCAGTCGTATATTTTCTTGATGATCTCGTTGTCTTCAGGTATTTGTGGGTTTTCCCAGTTCTGTGCAAATACGATCCTTCCCGCTATTGTTATATGCAAGCTTAAGTATTTTACATTTTTAGAATAAGACCTTCTCATAATGCCCAGTAGAAAAAACTCTGGTGTATATTCTATTTTTGTGTTTGTTTTTTGACACAAGCAATTATTTATTTTTTTTCCAATATTTTCTTGTCTCTGGACATAACCACCATAGATGAAAGAAGTTGCCTTGAGTCTTATTATATTTCCAACACGTTGGGCTGTAATTTTTGTGCATTTTGGCTAGTCTTTTGGGCGGGAGATGCCAACGGTATAACATTTTATATTGGTTTTCTTTGTATGTTGTGGATTTTGTTAATTTAGTATTTCTCTTCCAAATTTGTTCCCATTCCTCTAAATATACATTATGGCCAAAGGTCTTCGCCCAAGCAATCATTGTACCTTTAACTATCTCCTCTGGTCTTTCATATTCCATCAAATATTTATATATTTTTGATATTGCTTTTTCTTCTGGGTCTGTCAGTAGTTTATCTAGTGGTTGGGTAGTTCTTTCTATACCTGTTTGTTCCATATCCTTTTTATATCATGATTGAATTTGAAGATATGTCCACCAATCTATATTTATGTTTTGTATTATTAATTCTTCCCTACTTTTAAGTTTACAGTTCGTATTTAATATTTCTTTGTATTTGATATTTTTTGTCGTTTCTATTGTATTTGGATATATAAGAGCTTCCATTGTGGATATCCAATTTGGTATTTTTCTATAGTGTTTATGTCTTATCTCTTTCCATGTTTTAAATAAAGATTGTCTAATTAGATGTCTATTAAAGTATTTTGGTGTTTTATCTCCTATGTCCCATAAATAAGCATGCCAACCTTTCTCTAAATCATGACCTTCCAATTGTAAAATTTGTTTTGTTATCAAGGTTGATCCATTCCTTTATCTACATCAATGAAGCTGCTTTATAGTACATTTTCCAGTCTGGCATTCCGAATCCCCCTCTGCTCTTTATATCTTGTAAATCTACTATCTTTATTCTTGATTTTTTACCTTGCCATATAAATTTAGATATTATTTTATTTAATTCAGTAAAAAATTTGGAGTTCAGTTTTATTGGGATGCTTTGAAATAGGTATAGAAATTTTGGAAGTATGCTCATTTTAATATATGCTATTCTTCTCATCAATGACAGTTGCAGATTGCCCCATTTTCCTAATTCTGCTTTAGTTTGATTTACTAATTTTATGAAATTATCTTCTTTTATTGTTGAGCATCTATTGGTTAAATTTATTCCTAAATATTTAATTTTTTTCGTGTTAGTGAATCCTAGTTTAGTTTCTAATTCCTTACTTTGTTTATTCGTCATGTTTCTGGTCATAAATTTTGGTTTTTGTTTATTGATTTTTAGGCCTGCTATCTCTTTATATTTTTCTATTTTCCCGATTAAATGCTGCCCTGACTCTAATGGTTCTTCTAAGAAGAAAACTAAGTCATCCGCAAAGGCCTGTAATTTGTATTCCTCTTTTTTAATTTTTGTTCCTTTGATGTTATTATCTTTACAGATCTCATTTAAAAGAGTTTCAAGTACAGTAGTAGTATAAAAAAGTAGGGGAGATAGCGGGCATCCTTGTGTAACTCCTTTATTTATTTGGAATGTTTTAGTTGTTCCATTGTTGACAATTACTTTGGCTTTCTGAGTGGTGTATATATTGTCTATTAGTTGTTCAAATTTGGAGCCGAATTTCATTTGCTGTATTAGTCTTTTCATATATTGCCAATTCACTTTGTCGAAAGCTTTCTGTGCATCCAGAAAGATCAATGCAGTTTGTTTATCCAGGTGTGCTTCGTATTATTCAATTATATCTAATACAATTCTTGTATTATTCCTAATTTGTCTTGTTGGTAGAAAACCATTCTGATCAATGTGTATAGTTTTATTTAATATTTTTTTAAATCTTTCAGCTAGTATTGAGATGAAAATTTTGTAATCTGTGTTTAGGAGAGCAATTGGTCACTGACCTGCTTTGTATTGGCACCTTCTTTCGGTATCATGGTGATATATGTCTCTTTCCATGTTTCGGGTATTTTAGCTTCCAACAATGCTTCATTGTAAATTTCTAATTGTAGTTGTTCTATAGTCTTTCCAAAGTATTTATAATATTCCCCCAGATAGCCATCCGGACCTGGCAATTTGTTACCTTTCTGTTTTTTAATTGCATTTTGAAGTTATATTGGAGTGATCTCTCTATTTAACATTTCCCTATCTTCTTCATTAATTTCCATCATGTTATTTTGTAGCAAGTATTTATCTATTTTAGTTGTGTTGATTCCCTCTTCTGAATATAATTTCTCATAATATTGTAGAATGATTTCTTCTAATTTTTGTTCATTATGTTGTAATCTCCCTTCTGCGTCAGTTAATTGAGGTATCCTATTTTCCTTTTCTTTTTAAATGTTATATGTCAGCCATCTGCCCGGTTTGTTTGCATTTTCGAAGAACGTTTGCCTGGCTAATTTGATATTCTGGCTATATTCTTGATCTAATAGGTTTAACTCATGTTTATAACCCATTAAAGATTCATATATTTCCTTTTTTCCCTGTAATTCCTGGTGTTGCTTTTCTAATTTTTTAATGTTCTCTTATTACCATACTGTATTTCTGTCTTCTCTTTTTATTCCTTTCTATGTTATATGCTATGGTAATACCTTTTATGTAGGCTTTAAGAGTATCCCACGGGTTTTGGGTGGTTGATGGTTGTTTTTGATTTTCTTCCATAAAGAATTCAATCTCTTTTGTAATTCTTTTAGTATATTCTTCCTCTAGTAATATATGTAGATTTAATTTCCATCTTTTATTATGATTTTTAGTCCCTTTCCAGGTCACATCTAATGGGTTATGATCCGCCCAAATATTTGTATCTATTTTGACTATTTCACTGTCTTGTAACATTTCACTACTTGCCCATATCATATCTATCCTTGAATAAGATCCATGTGGCACTAAGTAGAATATGTATTGCTTTTTTTCCAGGTGTGTTAACCTCCATAAGTCTGTCAAATTTAATTCTTCTACCATATCTTTAAATGTGTTATTTGTATTTTTATTTTTACCTTTCCTGTGATCTTTATTTTTATCTATAATTCCATTATAATCTCCCATTATACAAGTATTTTTGTTCTCTAAAGTTAGTATTTTGTCGTGTAGTTTCTTATAATACTGTATTCTTTTTGTTTTTTGTTTGAGGTAAATATATTTATTTATATGTTTAAATAAATATATTTAAATATATTTATTATTCATTTAATTTGATTTCCATAATCAAAAATCTTCCTTTCGGGTCTGAATAGGTTTCTTTTGCTGTTATTTCTTTTTTGATATATGTTGCTATTTTTTTCTCTTTTTGTGTTTCTTAATGATGTATATAATGTCACGCTGAGTACTGACAGCCCGAGACATTCAGTTATTCAGTAATTAAATAGTTAACAGTATGTGTTTTATTAGCTCCTCCTATTATGATGTAAAATCCTGCCACATCATTAGTGCATTACATCCGTCCCCTCCAGATTCTCCATTTTATATTGTTAATCCTTTGTTAGCTGCCATGATGTAAAGACACATTTTATATGCCTCCTACGGCATTCTTTATTTTTCTACTTTTATAATAAAAAGAAACATTGTTTGAAAGCAGATTCTTTCTTCAATCCATCAACCTCCAGAAATGATTTATTATAGTCCACGTGGGCTGTAATTTATCGCCTATTTTCTAACATGGCAGCAGAGGTCGGTTCCTAACAATAAATCTAAAAGCAATTATACTTTTGTAATGCCGGCTAAACGTAAAAATAAAAAATTATTCTCTCAGTCTTTTATTGATCAAATGTCCAGTGATCAGATAGATGATCTGCTGGCTCTTATAAATAATTCCAAGGAGAAGAAAGCTACAAAGATGGAAGAACAAATCCCTCATGAGAAAAATAATCAAGCAGAAGAATTTCTCCTTACAAGAGAAGAGCTGAGCCGTGACAAACAGCAACAAACCGTGAGTGCCGATACTTTTCTAGATGTTGAAAGCCAGCAAGTGATTTATGATGCACAAGCAATAAAACCTTTAGAAGCTCCAAGCCAGCCGATTTATGACCCAAGTAATTTAGAAGAAGTACAATAGTCCCCTCTGAATCAGCCAGCCAGGCAATCTCCGAAAGCAGTGGGTTTACCCAATATGGCCCCTCGGTAATGGCTAAGCAAAAGTTAAAGCATTGCGAAGACAGACAGTCTCTTAGAAGTTCAGCTGGTAACCTGGATTCAATAAATGATATAGACAGAATAAATAGCATGATAGCCCATCTAGAACAAACCCTTCAGGACTCGCAAGCTTATTCTGCACATTTTTATGATATTGGGACTGCTTTAAGTGAAAAGCAAAGAATGATAAATAATGTTTGCTTGGATGATATTTTTAAATGCAGGAAACAATTAAGTAGACTGAGAGAAATTCAAATGAACCTTTTAGAGAGAGAGCTGGGTAATATTTCTATCCAGCAGCAAGGAAACGAAATCGAAACTCAGTATGTGAACAAAGAAATGGAAACTCATCATGTTATGACCGGAAACAAAGAGATTTCAGAAAATCTCAAATGTTATCCTGCAGCACCATCTGGTGGCCAAACAAAAATTTCGCAGCCGGTTCACTATTTTGTGTCACAAGATTTTAAAAGTTATCCTGCAGCGACATCTGGCGGAGTAAAAGATATTAAATTTAAGACAAGTTCTAATTTAACAGAAATCCCAAAGTCTTTTGCAGATGAATGGAAACACAGGCACAACATTGCTCATAATCAGCCTTCAATTAAGCCACAAGTATTGCAAGAAAGCCAAGGTGTGCAGATGCAACAGGACCAACGACCACAAGCTCCAGTTCTTCAAGTTCAACTGCCACCGGTCCAAGCACCACCACCGGTCCAAGTACCGCCACCGGTCCATGCACCCCAGATGCCACAACAAGCAGCCATGCCAGCTGCAATTCAAAGACAATCTGTCACCTTAGCAACATTGAAAGGTGAGTCAAGATTAAAGAATAATGGACAAAATTAAAAAACTTGGTTGCATGAAATAAGACTGATTTTAATTGCTGAAAGAGTGGATCATATGGCTTTTGATCCTTCAAATAGACAGTGGACTGAGGAAGAAAGAGATTCTAATACACGTGCCACACTGTTGATACTTATGTCTCTCGATACCGATTTGTCAGATTTTCACATGATATTACTGCAAATGATTTAATCATATCTCTAGATGAACTTTATAGACCAGTTTCAGAAGAAGGAACATGCTTGTTGTTCACTGAATTTTACACTACAAAATTAAAGCCTGGAGAGAAAATTGCTCCACACTTATCCAAGATGCTAGCAATGCAAAAGGATCTAATGAGGGAGGCTATCAAATTGATCAAATGCAGGTCAATACAGCAATAATCGCCTCCCTCAATCATGAATGGAAAGATGCTATTACAAAATATAATAACATACCTTTAGCTCAACATACAACTCCGAGATTATGCAAACTGTTAACAGAAGAAGGGATCATGCAAAGTAGACTCAAAACTACAAACCTACAATGAGTAGAGGCTATCAACAAAGGGGCTACACTTCAAGATATTCACGGCACAATCAGCCCAGGAGAACAGATTTTCAAACCCCTTAATCTGGTGATTCTCAATGCTCCCAATATCCTGTTCAGCCCAGAGGAACAGATCCTAGGGATTCCAGAAGCAGAGGCTCCACCAACTACAGATCATCTCAACGAGTTTCGAGAGGTGAGCCACGTCCTTATGTCAATTCTTTAATCCTGAACAATGTTCCACAAAAGAGTCCACAGTACGACATTCGACATTTATGGACATTAGGCAACGGAGCAGCTTTTCACTTCACCTACCAGAAAGAACTTTTCACAGAATTTCATAAGACTGACATCAAAGAATTGCATGCTGTATCAGACCACTTATGCAAAGTTGAAGGAGAAGGAACAGTCTACATAAAAGAATTGGATCAAACGATCCGACGTGTTTTATACGTTCCATGCGCTACAAGCAACTTACTCAGCACATATCGCCTGAATGAAGACTTAGGTTCTGAAGTGAACTTTAAACTAAAAGAAGCTTACATTATTAAGAATGAAAAAGTCATTGCTACTGGTTTTCCAATTAGAGGTGTCTACTACTTAAAGCCAAATCCTCCTGCAAAGGTTGATGTAAGTATAAAAGTTCCAAAGGGCGAAAGCACAGGTCCAGAGAGAAAACCTGTTGCCACTATATATACAAAAGCTCCTAAAGCCAATGAGGTTCAAGAGGTTCCAAATGATATTTTGAATGTTAAACCTGTATTAACAAACAAATCTTTTCATTTCAGGTGTGTTCACAGATGGCACCATCATTTGGGCCATGCATCTTACCCAGTCTTATCCAAGATGCCTGATTTTGTAAATGGATTTAAGGTTGCTAGTAATTGCAAAGTTCATTTAGACTGTTCGGTCTGTAACTCCTCCAAGTCAAAGGCCACGCCTATTGCTAAGCATGCCACACGTTTGTCTACACGCATTTTTGATTTGGTTCATACCGACATTGTCGGTCCATTTCGGCCTAGTAAAAGTAACTGTAAGTATTTTTTGACTATTGTTGATAGTTATTCTAGATATGGGTATGTGTACCTAATGAAACAAAAATCTGAGACCTTTCAGATCTTTAAAGACTTTGCTGCAGAGGTACTCACTCAACATGGTGTCCATATCAGAAGAATACAAAGTGACCGTGGTGGAGAATTCATGTCGCAACAATTCCAAGGATGGATGAGGCGAAATGGAATCCATCATCAAGCGAGAGCACCTTATTCCCCCCAGCTTAACGGGATTGCAGAACGAAGAAAGGGGGTTCTACAGACTATGTTCCGTTGCCTTCTAGAAGACACTGATGTGGACAATCTCTATTGGGGTGAAGCACTCAGGTATGCTAATTACATTGTTAACCGCACTTGGAGCAGTGTTTTAGATCAAACACCTTACTACATGCTTCATGCAAAGAAGCCTGATATTCAAAACCTCCACATTTTTGGCTCGTATGCTATGGTTAACATTCCACTGGTTCAAAGAAAGAAAAGAGGTCCAGTATCAGAAAGACTGAGATTTCTAGGTTTTGATGAAAGTTCCAAGTACTACAAATTTGCTGATACTAATCACAGAGCTGTTATTTCTAATTCAGCTAAATTTGAGGAAGATACAAATTGATCCAGAATACACAATAATGATACTTCAGTTTATTATCCTAAAGATGATGTTCAAGGTACAGCACAACCTGATCCACAGGCAGCTGTTCCAGATGATGTTTCTACAAGAGATGATAAACATTCTTCAACAGTTGCAGATGATGTTCCTAGCGATGCAATTGGAGACAGAGATGACCAAGATGATGGATGGATCACAGTTCCAAGACGTTCGGAGAGAACCACGAAAGGAATTCCTCCAAAGAGATACCAACAGCAAGTATTACACAAACCTTTTCCTTTTCTATGTAACAATGTTACACTTCCTCCTGAGAACTTTTCTCAAATAAAACATTTGCCTGAGTCTGAACAAGAAAAATGGTATGAGGCTATGGAAAATGAACTGAACAGTTTAAAGAAACTTAATGTGTTTCAATATGTTGAGCCTCCAACGAATAAGAAGATTATTGGCACATGATGGGTCTACAGAATTAAACAAAAACCAAATGATGAGAAAATATACAAAGCAAGACTAGTAGCACAGGGATACTCTCAGGTGTATCCTGAAGACTACACAGATACATTTTCACCTACAGATAAAAATGAAAGTGTCAAAATTGTCCTAACCACAGCTATTGCCTTGAATTTAGAAGTTTTCCAGTTTGATGTTGAAACCGCTTATCTGAATGCTGATCTAAATGAAGAAATCTATGTGAAGAACGCACTCGGGTTCCAGGATCGAGAATGTGATGTCTGGTACCTGCAAAGGAGTCTTTATGGTTTGAAACAGTCTGCCCTCATGTAGCATTGCTGCCTCATTGAGAAGCTAAATTCAATGGGCTTTATTAAGTCCAATTCTGATGAATGTGTGTTTACAAAAGGGCAAGGTAATGTTTATGAAATTGTACTTGTTTATGTTGATGATATTGCTTACATTGGTCCTAACAAACGTATGAGTGAAGTTTTTGCAAAAGGTTTAGAAAGACATTTCACATTGAAAAGTTTAGGGCATATTCATGATTATCTAGGAGTTCAAATTGAAAAAACTGAGAAGGGGTTTTGCCTTTCTCAAGAGAACAAGGTTGATCAACTTTTGCAAAATTGTAACATGTCTAACGCACATCCATGTCGTTCTCCTATGCAAACTGATTTTTACAGGTTGACACAAGATTGTCCTCAATTTGAAGACCAAACGCTTTATCGGTCAGTAATTGGGTCACTATTATACATTAGCAGTTGGACAAGACCCGACATTTCACTAAGTGTGAATCTTTTGTCAAGGTATGTTGGCAAAGCAACTACATTTCATTGGACATGCATAAAGAGGCTGCTGAGATACATGAAGCATACGAAGGACATGAAGTTGTTCCTAGAGCCGAAACACGACAAGTATCCTGAATTCATTTGTTATGCAGATGCTGACTGGGCAGGTGATAAAGAAACACGTAAAAGTACTTCTGGTTATATAATGTTTTTGAATGGTTGTCCAATTTATTGGAAAGTTAGAAAGCAGAATTTTATTTCTTGTTCTTCCACTGAAGCTGAATATGCCTGTGTTTCTGATTGTTGTAATGCATTAACCTGTGTTTCTACTCTTGTTGATAGTATTTGGGGCGATCCCATGAAACCAATTGTTATTATGGAGGACAATGTTTCAGTTACGTTCATATCTGAAACTGAATATGTTGGAGTTTGTTCACGGCACATCGACATAAGATATAAGAATGCAAGAGAATACGTAAAACAAGGATTCGTGAAATTGCACTATGTGCCCACAACTGAACAAATTACTGACTTGCTGAATAAACCATTGCCAGCTGAACAACACAAATACCTATCCAAGAAAATGTGCCTTATGTGAACCAATGTCCCTGATGACTGCCAAAGAAGGGGTATCACGCTGAGTATTGATAGCCCCAGAGACATTCAGGGTTATTCAGTAATTAAATAGTTAACAGTATGTGTGTTTTATTAGCTCCACCTATTATGATGTAAAATCCTGCCACATCATTAATGCATCACATCCGTCCCCTCCAGATTCTCCATTTTATATTGTTAATCCTTTGTTAGCTGCCATAATGTAAAGACGCATTTTATATGCCTCCTACGGCATTCTTTATTTTTCTACTTTTATAATAAAGAAACCTTGTTTGAAAGCAGATTCTTTCTTCAATCCATTGACCTCCAGAAATGATTTATTATAGTCCACTCGGGCTGTAATTTATCGCCTATTTTCTGACATATAATACCCCCAATTTTGGGTTCTCTAGGTATTTTTTTTCTGTTTCTTTTATATGCGTCTCCTGAAGATATATAATATCCGCTTTTTCTTTAATTAATTTTGTATATATTTTTCTTCTTTTCTCTGGGGAATTTAATCCTTTAATATTTATCAAAATTAATTTAATTTCTTTATTCATTTGTTTAGTTTGTTGTTTCTTTTAATTGTTTTCCTTCTTTTTATTTTTACTTGTTAGCTTTTGCTGCTGTCTGCGTTCTAGTCCTTACTCCCTCCTCTTTCTGAACTTGGTCTTCCACTTCTTTGGATCTTTCCTTTCCTTCCTCTTCCTTCTCTTCCTGCCTGTCCTCTTGGGTCATTCCTTCTAATCTATCCTCACTTTCTGTCTCCGTTATTTCCTCTATGCCTTGTAGTTGTTCATTTATTTCATGTGCTCTTTCTAAGGTATCTACCTTAATCTTCCTTCCCTCCCAGGTTATTACCATTCCTTCTGGAATGATCCATCTAAAGTTTAAGTGTTTTTTATTTAGAGTAGCTGCCAAAAATTTGTAATAATTCCTTTGGTCCCTAACTCTTCTAGGTACCTGCTTGAGTATGTTAATATCCCTTCCTTTGTATGACCAAATCTTCCTTCTTGTGGCCATAAAAATGCTATCCCTTATCTTTTTTCTTGCAAATCTAACGTGTACTTCCCTGGGCAGATGGTGGCGCTGGGCATAATTCATCTGTATCCTATAGGCTTCATCAATTTCATTTTTAACTTCATTTTTATATTTTTGGAGTATTTCTCCTATCAACTCCGCTATTCTATCTTCTATATCTTCCTCTCTTATTTCTGTAATGTTTTGGAATCTTAGGAAATACGATGCCCTGTCCATTTTCAGATTTATTAATTGATATTCAAGATCTTTATGAGATTTGATTGTTTTTTGTTCTACTTTTTCTATTTTTTTTAATTGCATTCTGTCTTGAGTTCTACTGTTTTGATTTGATCTTCGTGTTTCTTGATATCCCCTCTCATCAATTCCATACTAGTATTAACTTTAAGATATCGGATTTTAACTCAGCATGATTCTGCATCATTTTCTGTAATTTAACCATTGTTTCTTGTACCATATTTAGTGTTAAATTCATAGTTTGTAGCAATGTTGTATTCTCTGTTTTCCCTGCTTTCTCTATTGTAAATAGATCTTCAACAGATCTTTGGCTTGCTGGGAATGAACCCCCAGTTGCCCGTTACATGCTGTTTTTTGCCTTCTTTTATAGTCATTGAGGTTGTACTGGTGGTTGACATTTCTTTCAATATTTTGTTTTGCTTTTCCAATATATCAAAAATTCTATCCCAGGCCACCATTCACCAAATCCTCCCCACAATATTCTGTTATTTTTCAACTTATAACTATCAATATTTTTATATTTGGAAGTCTATATATATTTGTAACTAAACAGTTTAGGATAAAGTTTCTTCTTGTATTAATATCAACTTAATATAAACAATGATTTTCAGTATGCAATAAGCAATAAGCAATAATATTCATTTCAATCTAGTAGCTGTAAATATATAAATAAATTTGTAAATACATACACAATTAGAAAATTAGAAATTTAGGGAGTAAGGATTACAACTTGTAAATTCTTAAATTCAAGCACTGTTTGTAAGTATGTCAACTCTATTAACACTATTAAATCTATTATATTTATTAAATATTGTTAAATATTATCTAATCTCTAATAGCCTATAAATTATAATCTAATCTTATAATTTTATAATCCAAAACTATCTAAACTATATATTTAAATTGTAAGAAGAAAATATATTCAATCAATAATATAACAAAATAGTGAACTTAGTACTTATATAGTTCTATAGATATATTTTGCCTTGAGGGGTAGAAGTTATAAACAAATATTAAGGCAAGAAGGAAGAGAGGAAAGAACAAAAATATTAATATTCTTAAGAGTATATATGGAATATATATGGAGTCTACATGAAGAAAAAGAAAGAAAAGGAAAAGAAAGAAATTCAAGGGGGAAAATACATATAGCTTTATAAAATCAATACCATATCAATACTATATCACATACTATATTAGTATTAAATTGAAGTAAATTGAATTATCTTATAATATTGTAGTAACTTAAATTGAGTTGATAGTAATAGTAATAACAGTAATAATAATACTTATCTATTTGTGGTATTTATGGTATAGTTTAGAATAAAATAAATAAAATTTTCAGTTAAAGTTAAACTTACAATATATAATGACAAGTATCTAAGCAAGTATCTAAATAGGTATCTATGTATTTGTATGAATAAGTAATCTTATATAATAAAAGTTAAATCGGCATGCGAGTTGAAAGTTCTTGCAGATATTTTTTTAAAAAATCTGACAGGTGTCAAATATCCTCTTTTACTGTCTCTTAAAGTTATGTAAAGATCTGAGGTATAGCGTATCAATGATTTTTAATAAAGATTTCAATGATAGTTAATGAAAATTAGAACATCTTGTTTTGAATTTATAAGATAAGAACAAGGATCGTATTCCTCACATCTTGGAAATTACTAATTATTCAGCATTTACTTCTCTTGTTAAGATGTCCGCTGTCTTTCTTTCTGTTAAGTCACTTCCTCTTTTTCTCAAGAAAGTATTTCTTCAAAACACTACATTGTTGAGGTCTTTGATTTGTAAATTTAAGCAAATCTGGACAAAACTGTATCTTCAGCACCTTCTACAGCAATTTAAAGCATTAAAATCACTCGCAAAGTGGTTTCTCCATCCGAGATCCCGGGCTCTTTAAAGTAACTTTCACTTGCCTTTCCCTTTCGACCTTGGACTTTCAACACTCCGTCGCGTCTTCTCACCTCCTCCTCACAATAGAATAGAATAGAACAGAATTTTTATTGGCCAAGTGTGATTGGACACACAAGGAATTTGTCTTGATGCATATGCTCTCAACGTACATAAAATAAAATATACATTTGTCAAGAATCATGTGATACAACACTTAATGATTGTCATAGGGGTCAAATAAGCAATGAAGAAGCAATATTAATAAAAATCTTAGGATATACGCAACAGGTTACAGTCATACAGTCAACATGGGAGGAAATGGGTGATAGGAATAATGAGAAAAACTAGTAGAATAGAAGTGCAGATTTAGTAGAAAGTCTGACAGTTTTGAGGGAATTATTTGTTTAGTAGAGTGATGGCGTTTGGAAAAAAACTGTTCTTGTGTCTAGTTGTCTTGGTGTGCAGTACTCTGTAGCGACGTTTTGAGGGTAGGAGTTGAAACAATTTGTGTCCAGGATGCGAGGGGTCAGTAAATATTTTACCCGCCCTCTTTTTGGCTCGTGCAGTATACAGGTCCTCAATGGAAGGCAGATTGGCAGCAATTGTTTTTTCTGCAATTCTGATTATCCTCTGAAGTCTGTGTCGGTCCTGTTGGGTTGCAGCACCAAACCAGACAGTTATAGAGGTGCAGATGACAGACTCAACGATTCTTCTGTAGAACTGAATCAGCAGCTCCTTGGGCAGTTTGAGCTTCCTGAGCTGGCGCAGAAAGAACATTCTTTGTTGTGCTTTTTTGATGATGTTTTTGATGTTAGGTGACCATTTTAGGTCTTGAGATATGATAGAACCTAGAAATTTGAAGGTCTCTACTGTTGATACTGTGTTGTCTAGTATTGTGAGAGGTGGAAGGGTGGAAGGGTTTCTCTTAAAGTCTACCACCATTTCTACGGTTTTGAGTGTGTTCAGTTCTAGATTGTTCTGGTCACACCACAAGGATAGTTGTTCAACTTCCCGTCTGTATGCGGATTCATCATTGTCTCGAATGAGTCCGATCACTGTTGTATCATCTGCAAACTTCAGTAGTTTAACAGATGGATCGTATGAGATGCAGTCATTAGTGTATAGAGAGAAGAGAAGTGGTGAGAGTACACAGCCTTGGGGGGCACCTGTGCTAATTGTACATATATCTGATGTGATTTTTCCTAGCTTCACCTGCTGCTTCCTGTCTGTTATGAAGCTTGTGATCCACTTACAAATGTGTTCAGGTACCGCTAGCTGATTTAGTTTGGTTAAGAGAATGTCCGGTACGATGGTATTGAATGCTGAACTGAAGTCCACAAAGAGGACCCTGGCGTAGGTCACTGGAGATTCAAGATGTTGAAGGATGTAGTGTAGAGCCATATTAACAGCATCATCTGTTGATCTATTTGCTCGGTATGCAAATTGCAGGGGGTCTAACAGTGGATCCGTGATGGCTTTGACACCTTTATTTCAAAATTTTGAGTTTTCTCTTGTGGCAGATCAGTCTCCCCAGCAGTTGACTAAAATGCTTTTAAAAACATTCTCCGATGCGATAAGCTTCCTCCTTATGTGGAGCTGTATGGCTTTAGGCTGCCATGTCAAATCTGGCAGATGTTCCATCCTGGATAGAAAGGATACCCTATGCGTCAGCAAGCAAATACTTTCATCCCCGCTATCGCCTGGGTTGCTCCTCTTTTCCCACTCCAACCTACAGTCTCCATGCCTTGAAGGGTCTTCAAGAAACGGAAAATAAAACAGCTTTGGAGAACGAGGATCGCTCTTTCCAGCTGCTATGCCCCATGTCACCACCGGAAGTCCTGCATGGAAATTTCTGTAATACCATGGAACAGTGCTGGTTCAAGGATTGGGGACCTCTACTCTGAATGATACTATCTAGGGATTCAGTTAAGAGGGACAACACTATCCTGGAGTAACAACAATACTATCTGCTGGACAGAAGGCATTTATTTGTTTGTTTGTTTGACTTCTATGCCGCTCTTCTCAAAGTGACACAAAGCAACTTACAACATAATAAACACAAATAATATATATGTAGAAATCTAATTACTGTATATATTCGAGTATTCCGTGGACCCAGCCATTCTCAACAACTATCGTCCAGTCTCCAAACTTCCCTTTATAGGGAAGATTGTTGAGAAGGTGGTGGTGCTCCAGCTCCAGCAGTCCTTGGAAGAAGCCGATTATCTAGGCCCTCAACAGTTGGGTTTCAGGCCCGGCTACAGAACGGAAACTGCTTTACTCGCGTTGATGGATGATCTCTGGCGAGCCCGGGACAGGGGTTTATCCTCTGTCCTGATGCTTCTTGACCTCTCAGTGGCTTTCGATACCATTGACAATGGTATCCTTCTGCGCCGGCTGGAGGGGTTGGGAGTGGAAGGCACTGTCCTTCAGTGGTACTTCTCCTACCTCTCTGGTCGGTTGCAGTCGCTGTTAGTGGAGGTTAGAGGTCAACCTCTAGGTTTCTCCCTTGTGGGGTGCCTCAGGGGTTGGTCCTCTATATGAAACCGCTGGGCGAGATCATCCAGGGGCATGGGGTGAGGTATCATCAGTATGCTGATGATACCCAGCTGTACATCTCCACCCCATGTCCAGTCAACGAAGCAGTGGAAGTGATGTGCCGGTGCCTGGAGGCTGTTACTGTCTGGATGAGTGTCAACAGACTAAAACTCAACCCTGATAAGATGGAATGGCTGTGCGTTTTGCCTCCCAAGCACAATTCCATCTGTCCATCCATCACCCTGGGGGTGGATGGACTCAGAGAGGATCCGCAACTTGGGCATCCTGCTCGACCCACAGCTCAAATTAGAGAACCATCTTTCAGCTGTGGCGAGGGGGAAGCGTTTGACCAGGTTCACCTGGTGCACCAGTTGCGGCCCTACCTGGACTGGGAGTCACTGCTCAGTCACTCATGCCCTCATCACCTCGAAGTTCGACTACTGTAATGCTCTCTACATGGGGCTACCTTTGAAGAGTGTTCAGAAACGTCAGATCGTGCAGAATGCAGCTGTGAGAGCAATCATGGGCTTCCCCAGGTATGCCCATGTCCGCAGTCTGCATTGGTTGCTGATCAGTTTCTGGTCCTGTCGTCTGGCAGGACCCAGAGGAAGAGCCTTCTCTGTGGTGGCCCCGGCCTCTGGAATCAGCTTCCCCGGAGATTGCAATTGCCCCCACCCTCCTTGTCTTTTTCAAACTCCTTAAAATCCACCTTTGCCGAAGGCATGGGGAAATTGATTCCCGTGGGCCATTTCCGTTTTATATATGGTTTGTCTGAGATGTATGACTATTTTTTATATTAATCCTGTGGATGGGAAGACACAGGGGGGATAGATCCTCTTGTGAGCACCATTGGTGGAATTTGGACCAGGTATTGTCGTAAATCCTGTTGGAGGACATTCTTCTGGCTTTTAGGATTATTTCTACAGTGTCCGGGTTGTATCCTCGCAGGTCTAAATTGCGCTGGATAATAGACAAGCGGTGAGGTGGAACCACTCCGGATCTGGATGGAGAGAGGCGCCCTGCTGCAATGTATCCTCCGAAACGGGGAGTCGTCAGGGGTCCTGGATGGACAGACATTGAAGGTCTGCGAACCAAGGCCGGCGTGGCCAGTGAGGAGCTATCAGAATCACCTGGGCCTTCTCGAGGATGATCTTGTGGATCACATCTGGGAGAATTGGAATTGGAGGGAAGGTGTAAAGTAGCCCTCGAGGCCAAGGGATTCTGAGTGCATTGGGGATGGAAACCTGGAGAAGAATCGAGGGAGTTGAGCATTGGCCTCGGTCGCAAATAGGTCTAGCAATGGGTGACCGAACCTAAGGCAGATTTGCTGAAACAGAGCCGGAAGAAGGCTCCACTCTCCTGGGTCTAGAGTCGATCGGGAGAGCCAGTCCGCTTGTACATTGAGGACTCCCTATATGTGGTCAGTTTTTAATGACTGAAGATGCCTTTCTGCCCAGAGGCCCAACTTCAGGGCTTCCCTCATCAGGGCCTTGGACCTGGTGCCCCCTTGTCTGCAAATATGGCTCTTTGTGGCTATATTGTCCGTAAGAATCACAACATTTTTTAAAAAATTATGGGGTTGTAGCTTTGTAATTATTGAATTTGTATTATATATTGTTTTCTGTTGCTGTTGTGAGCTGCCCCGAGTCTGCAGAGAGGGGCGGCATATTAATTTAATTAATAAATAAATAAAACATGTTGATTGATGATGTGCGGTTTGAATTGTTTGAGGGCCAGAGACACTGCTCTCAATTACAGTCAATTGATGGGTCTGGAAGCCTCCTCCACTGACCACATACCTTGGGCTATCAGGCCCTGGGCATGGGCTCCCCAGCATCTGTGGTAATGGTGAATTGGTCTGGACATCTGAAGGGGGATCCCGTGTCCCAAGCAGGGGAGGTCCACCACGTAAGGGATCTTAAAACCGTGGATGGAACAGTGATGAGGCGTGTCGAGTTGCTGTTCCCCGATCTCTGGAACGGTAATAGAAGCCATTGGAGATCCCTGGTGTGAAGACGGGCCCAGGGGATAATGCCAATGCAGGATACCATCTTTCCCAGTAGAGAAGACAGGGTAACGATGGAAGTCCTTCTCTGAGATCGTAGCTGGGAAATAAGCTCTTTAATGCTGACTTTTCTCTCAGTAGAGAAAAACCTGAGAGATCTGAGTTAATGATGGCTCCCAGGTGTTGAATAGAAGTAGATGGATGGAGCTGACTTTTCTTGAGATTAATGGAGAAACCATGATCCTGTAGGATAGACATGGTAATGTTGAGGTCTGAACAGGTGCCCTCTTTAGAGGCCCAATGAATTAATATGTCATCCAAATAGCATAACAAGAAGATCTTCATAAGAAGGGGAAAGCTTATATAACTTCTTGTCTTTGGTTGTGGGTTTAAAGCCAAAGGCTGGACAGTTCCACTGCTTAAGTAAGGCATCTTTAAACAATTTGGGCATTGGAATTACCTCTTTGTCTTCCTGCTCCTCCATGAAGTATGGTAAATTCTCCTCAGGAGGATCTGTGGAAGGAGTAGACTGTTTATCTTGCCCGGCTAAGCCTGTAGAAACTCTTGCCTTGAAAAGAAGAGATTTGAAGAGTTGGAATGGAAAGATGGCAGCCGGGGCTGGAATCTTAATTTGAGATTCCTCATCTTCCGACAGGCGATGAAATTGGTCATCATCATCCTCTACGTCCACGTCCTCGTTCTCATCCTGGGAAGAATCCAAATCCTCATTAATTGGAACTCTGTAGGATGAGAGGGAACTCACGGGCCGGGGTCGCGTAGAAGGGGATGAGAGTGAGAAGGCACATTGATAGCCAAAAGCTTGGCATCAATGGCTTTAGACAGTACAGAAAACATAGACTGAAACTCTGGAGGCAGATTAGTAATGTTTGCAGGTAAGGCTGGAGATTCCCTGAAGGCCTGGGATGATTCTGGCTGGAAGGGATCTTCCATGATATCTGGCTCCTCTGGACCTAAGCCCCATAGGTTAGGTTGGGGTCTGTTTAGGTTTGGCTCATCCAGAGAGAGCACAGGGACCCCAGAGGGAGGCAGGTTAGAAGCCTCTGGGGGGGTCAGGGCTAAGGTGCACTTGGGCCTATACCTTTAAATGTTTAGCAGATTTTTCATGGATTCTCTGCAGGGCTAGGTCCCTTCTCTTCTCAGCCCTGGTGGGTCTAGCCATTGTATGGGCTCCCAAGGAAGAGGAGGAAGAGGCCTGGGGGATACTATCAATTTCATCGCCAGTAGGCCTAACCTCTCTGTGACCTTTAGTTTTGCCTCTCTTGGGAAATGAAGTCATGGCCTGAACAAATTACAGGGACAAGACTTGAGCCAAAAATCTGATGGGAGAAGCTATAAGGGTAGCGTTCCCAAGAGGAAGGGGGCCCTGCTCCTAGGCCCAGGAGCGTCTGCGACTCAAAGTCAATCTGGATGGTACCAGAGTTTGTGCCAGAGAGTGCAGAAGGGCAGGCCTCACTAACCTTAATCAAAAAAGTAAACCAAGGCACACTGGTTTGGAGACCTAGCCAGGGAGAAAAGGCCTGAGGGACTCAAAGCTTACTCCAGGGCCAAGCAGTGGACTTACTGGCGCCAGATGGGACACACATGGGCGATCCGCAAGGGCCTACAATTACTGGGTGCTGAGGGCCTTCGTGCCAAATAAACCGAAGATTTAAATATGGAGGGGAGACTAAAGTCCGGGGGACAATCAAGGGAAGTTGCTAACAGTCCCACACCGCAGGAGGTAAAGAAAGAGCCCTTTGTTTCCTTTTTAAAACAATCCTTAGCTTGCCTGAAACCTCCTAGCCAAGTAGATTTACTTGTAAATGCAATCTGGCAGCAGCGCGAGCAAGGCATTTGCAAAAAAACCGCAGGGAGCCACGCCAAGGCTTCTCCCTCGCCACCGAGCACAGTAAGGCTGGCGCGCAACTAAGGCAAGTAAAAGACAGAAAAGGAATTTTATTTATCTGGTAGAAAGAAGACCAAGGGAAGGTGTTTTGTGAGAGGAACAAGCCACCACGAGACCCGCTGTACTGCGGGACCGAGCGAATTCTGGGGAAAGGGCGGATCCAGCAGGCTTTTTAAAGACTAGGCTTGGTCCCCAACGGATTGGACAGCGAGCAACCCACGTGACTGTTGGACCTGCTCTCTCAGTACGGAGAATGCTGTGAGAGGGCAACTGATAATACAGTACCTATCTGTAATAATTTTAAAATTAAGGAATAATTTTACAATGTATAATTAAAGTGATTTAAACTATAGATCTGCTACAACTGTTTTAGTTTAATATGCTATGTTGTCACTGGTATAAACTAAGTAGGAACATATATTAGTTAATATAAAGAGAACTTTGTGCAGTGTTAAAATAAACAGAAAAGTTTGTTTTTTTAAAAAAATTGCAGTTATAAACAAAAATTATGCAATATAAAATTCATACCATTCCAAAATGAATAAAAAATTGAAATTGACATATTGAGAAAGCTTGAGTGAACAGAAAACTAAAGAATGGTATCCAACATAGTCTCTACTAAAGAGACCTTAATAGTTTAAGGAAGCAGAAACTGAAAATTTGCTACTCAATATATTTAATTCAGTGGTGGGTTCTAAATAATTTCGCCACTGCTTCAATACATCAGTACATGCACAAGAGTGTCCTGAGCAGGCGGGCAGAGCCTCCCACTGCTGGTACTACCAGTTCCAAGAACTGGTCTGAACTGGTAGCAATCCACTGCTGATTCCATTGTATTTCTGGAGAAAGTAAGAGTAGTACTGATAATGGAGAAAGTAGTTTTCTGCACTTGAGTAGTGTTGTGTTCCTATGTAAATACTCAGTATGTAAATATGTTATGTTAATACCATATGCTAATCTACCTCGTTTACATACCGACCGCAGATTGGTTAAACCGCGGCTGGGAAATTCAAGCAGCTGTCAAAGCCACGCCTACAGGAAAAATTACTTTAAAAATGCAGACCCAAGCCACGTGCTTTGTCTTTTGCCGCAAATCTCAATTGTATACATTGTTTCATGTTCTGTTACACATGAGCCGATTCCTAATAAAGAAGAATCAAGCAGGCACGTGTCTTGCAATTTTTTCTGAACTTAACATTGGTGACTAAGAAAACTCAAACCAACACCAATGAAGTCATGGAAGCATCCTCAGTTGCCCAGGCACCAGAATTCTTCGACCCAGAGAAAACCACCTGGGACACTTATACGGAGAAGTTTGAAAACTTCCTGGAAGCATCCGGCCACGAGGATGCCAGTGACAACATGAAGCGTGTGATATTCCTCAATCACTGTGGTCTATTCATCTACGAGCTCACTAAAACGCTAAAATGCTCACAAATCCTGATCCAGTAAGCTAGGTACCACCTTAACAGCCAAATTGAAGATCCACTTCAAACTGACCCAGCTGTCCAGAGTATACAGGCACAAATTCAAGTACTCCAAAAAGCTGAGTGATAAATGATAAGCCGGTTCGCAAGCTGGTGCAGAGCACTCTTCGCCAAGTGCAAATATGAGAGCCCAGAATCTAGTCTGCTGGACAGGCTGATCATCAGGATGCGGAACGAAGCCCTCTGAAATAAACTGATCACCGAAGAGGACACCATGCTACAGGACGTCCTCAAACAAGCCCAAGTATGAGGTTGAGGTCTCCCAACAAGCCGCCGAAGAGCTAAGGAGAAGCGCCACAACTGTAAACCTCCTGAAAGCCAAAATAAAAGAAGCACTGGAGCCAGCTGACCCCAAAGAAGGAATCGCTGACCAGATAGAGCAAAGCTGCTTACAAACAGCATCCATGAACAGCAGATACCCGGGAAGCTCAATACAGTGCCAAGGATGCAGAGGTCCCCATCCGAGAGCAAGGTGCCCCTTCAGAGACACGATCTGCCACCGCTGCAACAAACGCGGTCATATCACCATGGCTTCCCAAGCCATCTTGCAAGACAACTTCACACTGCAACCCAGAAACCAACGACCTTTTGGAAACAGCGGCTTCAGAGCCAACCGCCCACCCACCAACTTGTCTAGAAACTACCCGCAGAGAATAGAAGGATACGGACAAAAAATGAACCGAGGTAACCACTACCCCACAGTAAATTACACCGGGCCCGAATCTGAAAGCAAAATCTCGGTGTCCCTATTACTAAATGGGCACCCCTATAAGAGGGAGTTGGACACTGGGTCAAAATAAACCATCATTCTGTGGCACAAACTTAAACTACATATGCCAAACCTAATCAACAACTGTGAGCATAGTTCCCTCTAAGCTGAGCAGTGAGCAATCGCTCACTTAAAAATCATCATCAACTCAGAGTTTTCCAAACCTGCCCAGAAGCCGAGAGGGAAAGAGTGAGAGGGAAGGAGAGAGAGAGGAAGAGAGGAAGAGAGAAAAACAGATAGAAAAAAGAGAGGAAGGAAAAGAGAAAGAAAAAGAATGGGAGTAAGGAAGAGAGAAAGAAAATCAAAATCTAGTTTGAAACTAGCTCAACTATTTAAGTGGCATTTTGATATTGATAGAGTTGCCCTATTATGAGCTCACTGTTATAGACACACAGTACAGTATTTTATTTTGAAATTCTCTGAGGCAAAACAGGGTGGGTTTTTTGTTTGTTTGTTTGTTTGTTTGTTTGTTTATTTATTTATTATTTCTGTGCCGCCCAGTCCCAAAGGGACTGCCGCTCAGACACTATACTTTTCCACCCACCCACCAAAAAAATTAGAGGGAACACTGACTGTGAGGGATTGTCAGGGAAATGGGATTCCGATTTTGGGGCGGGTGAGAGTACAAGTAACCTTTTAAGAATATGAGAATGACCTTTCCTGTGATTGTAGTAGATGTGGCCAGACACACATTATTGGGAATGGAATGGATGGCTCCACTAGGTATAGAGGTAACGGGTATCCATGAAATCCAAATACAACAGGGTACCAACTTTACAAGAGAATTTCCAGAAGTTTTTGCAATGGATTTGGGTACATATAAAGGGCCCCTGATCTCATTCAAATATCGCCCCTTTGCGCCTCAAACCTTGGAGAGTCCCCCTGCCACTCTTACCAAACTAGATACCCATCTGGTCAAATTAATTTCCCAGGGAATCTTGGTGCCGATAGATTATGCCCCATGGGAGAACCCAATAGTAACCCCGCTTAAACCCAATGGGTTCATAAGAGTTTGCGCTGACTACAAGTCAACACTCAACAAAGCCCTCCAGCACAACGCATACCCAATCCCAATAGTCCAGCATCTGCATTCATTGGGGAACATAATTTTTTTTGTGAAGTTGGATCTAGCTCAGGCTTGCCAACAATTACCAGTAGACAAAACCATAGCCCTAGCACAAACCACTATAACACATAGGGGGGCCTTTAAATGTACATGGCTCCAATTCGGAGTAAGCATAGCCCCCCGGCATTTTTCAAAGCCTTATGGAGAGATTGCTAAACGGTCTCCCAGGTGTTGTCCCTTATTTTGATGATGTCTTAATCTCAGGGGAATCTCAAGACCAATTAGATCAAAGAATTAGAGCAGTTCTTTAAAAATTTCAAGAAGGACTCCGTTTAAGGGTTGATAAATGTTCATGGGGAGTCCCGAGCATCAAATTCCTTGGTTTTAAAATAGACGGGACTAAAATTCATCCAACAGAAGAGAAAGTGAGGGCAATAAAGGAAGCTCCCAAACTGCAAAGTAAAACAGAATTACAGTGGAACCTCGACATACGAGCAGCTCTACTTACGAGCTACTCGAGATAAGAGCTGGGAGGGGAGCGACATTTTTGTTCGCCTACCGAGCTCACATTCGGGATACGAGCACCAAGGAACTGTCTCGGCTTCAGGAGACAGCTCCTTGGCGCTCGTATCCCGCGTGTTTTAAAAGGTTGCAGACGGCCTGGGGGGCTGGGGGGGTGCTGGCAAGCCACCCAGGCCGGCTGCAACCTTTTAAAACATGCGCGCCGCTTTGCAGCTGTCTCCTGAAGCCGGAACGCTAACTTCCGCGTTCGGCTTTAGAAGACAGCTGCAAAGCGGTGCGCGTGTTTTAAAACGTCAGAGCCGGCCTGGGGGGCTCGGGGGGAAGCCCCCGAGCCCCCCAGGCCGGCTGCCACGTTTTAAAACACGCGCACCGCTTTGCAGCTGTCTTCTGAAACCGAACGCGGAAGTTAGCGTTCCGGCTTCAGAAGACAGCTGCAAAGCGGCGCGCGTGTTTTAAAACGTCAGAGCCGGCCTGGGCGGGCTCGGGGGGAAGCCCCCGAGCCCCCCAGGCCGGCTGCTTCTCCGCTGACTCCTGAAGCCAAAAGCCAAAGGCGAACTTCCGCGCTTCAGGAGTCAGCTGAGAAGCGGCGCGGCTGTTTTAAAAGACTGCAGCCGACCTGGGGGGCTTGCCAGCACCCACCCCCCACCCCCCAACTCGGAACCGCGGCTGGCGGTGGCGGAGGAAGGCGAATGCGGCTTGGAAGCTGGGAGGGGGGCGGAACGTCTTTGGCCACTTAGCTCTTCCGCCCCCCTCCCAGCTTCCAAGCCGCATTCGCCTTCCTCCGCCGCTGCTGGGCTGCGCGTGGCGGGAGAAGCCCGGACAACGCCGGAGCGCTGGGCAGCACTACCACTTTCCTTCCCGTCGTGCCTTCCAAAGCAGCGCTGGGCGAAAGAGAGCGGGCGGCCAGCGGCAGAAGGCGAGAGATGCCTCTTCGTGCGCTAGATGTCGGGGGTTGGGGGCGAGCTTGCCACCAGGCTTGGCTGGGGGGGGCTTGGCTTCTACGTGGGGAGGGGGGCGGCGGCCGAGTCCGGCTCCCGCCGCTGACGCGCCCCTCTGACGGCATTGCTGGCGTTCCTGGCGAGCCGCCCGGCATAAGCAGTGGTTTCGTGGGTGCTGGCAAGCCCCCACCACGTTACTTCGCTCCTGTCCTGGCAAAATCGTGTGGCAGCAAACATGCTTTGGGAGTTTGGCTGGGGGGAGGGAGTTAGGAAGGTGCAAAGCATGTTTGCTCCCACAGGGAAGGGAAAAGGGGGCGGCTTAAGCCCTTCCCTGTGCTTTGGAAGCCGCTGACGCGCCCCTCAGAGAAAGAGAGAGGGGGGAGAGAGAGAAAGAGAGGGCTAGAAAGAGAGAGAGAGTGAGAGATGCTCAGTGAGCCTTTCTTTGAAGTTGCCTTTCTTTCTTGCTTTCTTTCTTGCTCTTTTTCTTTCTCTCTTTTACCTTCCCTTCCTCTATTTCTTCTTTTCTCCTTCCCACCTTCTTCCCTCCCTCCCTCCCTTCACTCATTCCTCTCTTACTCTCCCCTTTCATAGGTTTCCTTGCTTCCTTCCTCTGTTCCTGTCCCTTCCCCCTTTCTTTCTTTCTTTCTTTCTCTTTTTCTTTCTCTCTTTTACCTTCCCTTCCTCTATTTCTTCTTTTCTTTCTCCTTCCCACCTTCTTCCCTCCCTCCCTTCACTCATTCCTCTCTTACTCTCCCCTTTCATAAGTTTCCTTGCTTCCTTCCTCTGTTCCTGTCCCTTCCCCCTTTCTTTCTTTCTCTTTTTCTTTCTCTTTTACCTTCCCTTCCTCTATTTCTTCTTTTCTTTCTCCTTCCCACCTTCTTCCCTCCCTCCCTCCCTTCACTCATTCCTCTCTTACTCTCCCCTTTCATAAGTTTCCTTGCTTCCTTCCTCTGTTCCTGTCCCTTCCCCCTTTCTTTCTTTCTTTCTTTCTCTTTTTCTTTCTCTTTTACCTTCCCTTCCTCTATTTCTTCTTTTCTTTCTCCTTCCCACCTTCTTCCCTCCCTCCCTCCACTCATTCCTCTCTTACTCTCCCCTTTCATAAGTTTCCTTGCTTCCTTCCTCTGTTCCTGTCCCTTCCCCCTTTCTTTCTTTCTTTCTTGCTTTCTTTCTTGCTCTTTTTCTTTTTCTCTTTTACCTTCCCTTCCTCTATTTCTTCTTTTCTTTCTCCTTCCCACCTTCTTCCCTCCCTCCCTCCCTCCACTCATTCCTCTCTTACTCTCCCCTTTCATAAGTTTCCTTGCTTCCTTCCTCTGTTCCTGTCCCTTCCCCCTTTCTTTCTTTCTTTCTTTTTTTCTTTCTCTTTTACCTTCCCTTCCTCTATTTCTTCTTTTCTTTCTCCTTCCCACCTTCTTCCCTCCCTCCCTCCCTTCACTCATTCCTCTCTTACTCTCCCCTTTCATAAGTTTCCTTGCTTCCTTCCTCTGTTCCTGTCCCTTCCCCCTTTCTTTCTTTCTTTCTTTCTTGCTCTTTTTCTTTCTCTCTTTTACCTTCCCTTCCTCTATTTCTTCTTTTCTTTCTCCTTCCCACCTTCTTCCCTCCCTCCCTTCACTAATTCCTCTCTTACTCTCCCCTTTCATAAGTTTCCTTGCTTCCTTCCTCTGTTCCTGTCCCTTCCCCCTTTCTTTCTTTCTTTCTCTTTTTCTTTCTCTCTTTTACCTTCCCTTCCTCTATTTCTTCTTTTCTTTCTCCTTCCCACCTTCTTCCCTCCCTCCCTCCCTTCACTCATTCCTCTCTTACTCTCCCCTTTCATAAGTTTCCTTGCTTCCTTCCTCTGTTCCTGTCCCTTCCCCCTTTCTTTCTTTCTTTCTTTCTTTCTTTCTTTCTTTCTTTCTTGCTTGCTTTCTTGCTCTTTTTCTTTCTCTCTTTTACCTTCCCTTCCTCTATTTCTTCTTTTCTTTCTCCTTCCACCTTCTTCCCTCCCTCCCTCCCTTCACTCATTCCTCTCTTACTCTCCCCTTTCATAAGTTTCCTTGCTTCCTTCCTCTGTTCCTGTCCCTTCCCTCTTTCCTTCCTTCCTTCCCACCCTCCGTCCATTCATTCACCCATTCATTATTCATTTATATGTACATGTACATTTCTTCATTAAAAACATGTCTTTCTGCATAATTTAGACTAACTTTGTGAGTTTTTTGAGGGCTGGAACCAATTTAAATTATTTACATTAATTCCTATGGGGAAAAGTCGTTCGAGATAAGAGCTGCTCGACTTAAGAGCCCAGGTCCGGAACGAATTAAACTCGTATCTCGAGGTACCACTGTACAAGCATTCTTGGGGCTATTAAACTTTTATTCAGTTTTTTTTTTTAACAGAAAGCCATGGCAGCAGAACCCCTGCATAAATTGCTACAGAAGGGATCCAGCTGGCAATGGTGAGACCAGGAACGGTTTGCTTTTAATCAAATAAAAAGTCTCTTATCCTCAAACAGTGTAATTGTACAATACAACATAACCATGCCCTTAAGGCTGACTTGTGACACCTCACCATACTGGGTAGGCGCATTTCTAGCCCACATTTTCCCAGACGGCACTGAAACCCCTATCGCATTCTTTTCCAGAACCTTATGTAATGCAGAGCGAAATTATAGCCAAATTGATAAAGAGTCATTAGCAGTAGTAGCCGATGTTAAAAAATTTCACAATTACATGTATGGGCGGCCATTCGAACTAATCACCGACCATAAACCCCTATTGGGCCTTTTTGCTGAAAACAAAGCCACACCTGCCTTTATGTCCCCTAGAATGACCAGGTGGTCGATTTTCCTATCAAGCTACAATTATTCCCTTAAACATCGGGGGGGAGACTAGCCATGCAGATGCCTTAAGCCGCTGCCCAGAGACTAAACTCCTTAACAACATGGCTCCAGCGGCTGATGTCCTCTTAATTGAACTAGACAATCACCCCATAGTCACAGCAGAGGAAGTGGCCAGGGAAACACAAAGACACAAAACACTCAACACATTAACAAGTTGTATACTCAAGAGGGGGGGGAATACACCCAGAGAGGAACTGAAATATTACAAGAGCAAGCAAATGGAACTTTCCACACTAAGGGGCTGCATTTAGTGGAGGGAGAGGGTAGTTATTCCCCCAATGCTAAGAGAAAGAGTGATGAACATGTTACACTTCCGGGGCAGGGCGAAGCCGTTGCAACGTGCAGATTAGGGGCTCCTGATCTGTACCTGAAATTCTTCGTTTTGTAGCCGTTGTAACGGTGACAGTTCTCCACGGTCGAGAGAACTAACTTAAGGGGAAGTCTCGAGCGGTGGGTGGAGGTGCAAACACCCCCGGCAAGAGATATAATCCCTGTGACCAGACAAGGAAAAAAGCTGAGGTTTATCCTCAGCCCAAAGGCCCAACACGCTGAGCGAAACAACGGGGAAGCAAAAGAGGATAAACAGTAGCATCAGCGAATGCAGTAAAAACAGTTGAAACCCACTTACCCAAAATGGACAAACAGTCTCCTGAATTGTGAAAAGCGGCGATCGTTGTGTGCGGAGCAAATACGTGAGAGAGGAAAAAGGAAGTTGAAGTTGGTGAGCGGAAGTGAATGACGGACGGCGCGAAAAGAAGGAAAGTTGAGAAGGGTTGAAAGCTGAGAGAGCAGAAAGCGGAGAGTGGGGAGAGGAAAACAAAGCGACAAATTCCTGAAATCCCATTTCCTGAGGTGTGGACCTATGGAACCGGTGGAACGTCGACCAATACCAGAAGGTGGGAGACAGAGTGAGACGGAGTGACGGAGATTGGTGCGGAGGTTGGAGACAAGGGAGCCAGAGAAAGACCAACACAGCGGTGTGAAAGGAAGGAATTTGCCTGTTGGTTTTGCCATTTGAAATCGAGGAATTGGAAAGCGAGTTTGTTGGATGAAGCGACAAGATGATAGAAGGTTTGAGAGGTTTGAGAGTGTAAGGAGACAGTCAGAGGGAATGATGAACAGACCGAATGGAGACGATCGACGATGAGAGAACAGAGGTGACATAGGAAAGATCGGAGATGCCATCGTCAAGTGGAAAGTGGAAGATTTTTTTCTCTTACAAACTTAAATATAACTTAATTTTATTCACTGTTAGAGAGCTGACTTAAATGAATTTATAATCCATTAACTTCTTACTTATTGTTATATGTTAATATAAGATTACTTGACGACTTGACTGCTATACTTATCTTATTTTATTATAGTTACTTTACTTAAATAGAAAAGGCATAAATCCCATTTTATAACTTCAAGATAAAATAGATATTAGGTAGCACATTCACTAATATTGTTAGTTTAGATATTATATATTTCACATTATATACCTATAATATTGATAAGCTGATAAATTGGTTAAATTGCTTAATAGACAAATTATTTAATTGACAAATTAATTACTTGATGAACTGAAAAATTGATAATCTGATTACCTGATAAAGTGATTATTTGAAGTGATAGACTGATAAATCAATATTTGGATAGTGATAACATACAGTTATTATTAACTACAGTATATTTCTATGATACTTTTAGACACCATAGTATGATGAAATAGAAAAAAAACTGGTCTGAGATAGTACTGAGGGATCGCTCAAAAATAATGATAAATATAATTAAATAAATTTAGAAATATATTTAATATTTAATTAATATTTAATATTAAGCACATTTATATGAATTTGTGAATGTTATGTGATATTAGTGCTTTACAATTGATATTGATTTGCATTAATAACTTTATTATATATTTATATAATACTATTTATATACTAGTATATAATAGTATTTATATACTATTTATACCTAGGTTTAGTGCTTATATTTTTGATGATATTACAAAGCTAGTTTGATAGGATAAGAACAGCATAGAATAATTGTTTTGAAATATCTATACCTAATTGATTCATAACTGATCAAGTTTAGACTTAACTGTTATTTATTTTATAATTCTTGTTACAATAACAAACAGAAGCACTAAGTACTAAGATTAAGATACTAAGAAATTGTGGAACATCCTTTTAATTATGTCAACAACTTTTACTAAAACACTAAAAAAAAACAACTCCATCTGGAAGCCCGAACGTCTCAAGCTCTAAATTAAACACTGAGATGGCAACCACAGATAAACAGGGTTAGCTACCTACCTTACACTTGATACAGGTCTCAATAGAATTTATACAAGAATTTATGGCAAGAAGTCAAGAATCAGCAGCTATAACACAAGAAACAATGAAAAAAAACCAGGAAGAAACTAACAAAAACTTTGACAAAATGGCGGGGAAGATTGAGGGATTGGAGGCTAGAATGGAAGGGGTCCAAGAAGCTATTAACAATCATGAACAAAGGATCAAAAATATGGAAATTAATACAGTTAAAATAGATGACAAGATTGAACATACAGAAGGAAGACTGAAGGCGGCAAATAAAGAGCTAAAGGGCACAATTGCGGTTTTAGAAATGGAAAAATCTTTGTACAATAATACCTCATCTTACGAACTTAATTGGTTCCGGAAGTAGGTTCGTAAGGTGAAAAGTTCGTAAGACAAAACATTGTTTCCCATAGGGAAAAAAAATTGCAAAATGGCGCTCTGCTGGGTGCCGCCGCCCGGCTGTCACCTTTTAAAACAGCCGGGGGGGCTTCTCGGCGTTCTCCTGAACCCGAACCCGAACTTTTCGGGTTCGGGAGGCTGCTTCTCGGCGGCTTCGGGAGAACGCCGAGAAGCCCCCCGGTTGTTTTAAAAGGTGACAGCCAGGTGGCAGTGCCCAGCGGAGCACCATTTTGCGATCTGCGGTGGGTTCGTAAGCTGAAAAAAGTTCATAAGAACAGGCAAAAAATTTCCGAACCCCGGGTTCGTATCACGAGGTACCATTGTATTTACTCCGTTTTCAAAATGTTCCAGAGCAAGCAGAAGATATACCATGTAAAATGGTGAAGATATTAATAGGCAATCTACAATTAGACAAAGATGAAGTTAGAAACCACATAGATGAGGTCTATAGAATCCAGACTAATATTAGACTGATAAGACGGAGTGGCTGTGGGTTTTGCCTCCCAAAGACAATTCCATCTATCCGTCCATCACCCTGGGGGGGGGGGAAATATTGACCCCCTCGGAGAGGGTCCGCAACTTGGGCGTCCTCCTCGATCCACAGCTCACATTAGAGAAACATCTTTCAGCTGTGGCGAGGGGGGCGTTTGCCCAGGTTCGCCTGGTGCACCAGTTGCAGCCCTATTTGGACCGGGAGTCACTGCTCACAGTCACTCATGCCCTCATCACCTCGAGGCTCGACTACTGTAATGCTCTCTACATGGGGCTACCTTTGAAAACTTCAGATCGTGCAGAATGCAGCTGCGAGAGCTATCATGGGCTTTCCCAAAAATGCCCATGTAACACCAACACTCCGCAGTCTGCATTGGTTGCCGATCAGTTTCTGGTCACAATTCAAAGTGTTGGTCATTACCCATAAAGCCCTTCATGGCACCGGACCAGGGTATCTACGAGACCGCCTTCTGCCGCACGAATCCCAGCGACCGGTTAGGTCCCACAGAGTGGGCCTTCTCCAGGTCCCGTCAACAAAACAATGACGCTTGGCTGGGCCCAGGGGAAAAGCCTTCTCTGTGGTGCTCCCGACCCTCTGGAATCAACTCCCCCCAGAGATTAGAATTGCCCCCACCCTCCTTGCCTTTCGTAAGCTCCTTAAAACCCATCTCTGTCGTCAGGCATGGGGGAATTGAGACATTCTTTCCCCCTAAGCCTTTATAATTTATGCATGGTATGTTTGTTATATGGATGTTTAGTTTTATAATAAGGGTATTTTAGTTGTTTTTAGTATTGGATTTGCATGATATTTTTTATTTCTGTTGTTAGCCGCCCCGAGTCTACGGAGAGGGGTGGCATACAAATCCAATAAATAATAATAATAATAATAATAATAATAATAATAATAATAATAGTAGTAGTAGTAATAATAATAATAATAATAATGTGAAGAAAAACAGAGTCCCGAGAGAAGTACACATACGCTTTACCAAAAAAGCAGTTAGAGACAAAATCTACAGATGTACGAGAAATGAACAAATAATGTGTAATGATCAAGAAATAATCACACTAAAACAAGTACCAAAAAGAATTAGAGAGAGACGTAGGGATTTCCATTACCTAATGGCAAAACTGAAGAGAAGAGAAATCCCATTTAGGTGGTTAATACCAGAGGATCTGCTAATAACCTGGAAAGGAAAAAAAAAATCAAGGTAGACTCATTTGAAAAAGTGGATAACTTTATATTTCAACACCTAAAAGGAGATAATGAACGCGGTTCCGAAAAGAAAGACGCTGCTGCTGCACTCTTAATAGCCCAGGTATCTGCGAAGAAGCTTCTTTTGAGCATTTGCTCTAAGCGCTTGTCTTCGAGTTTTGATACCTCCTCTGCTTCACCGGGCATCGCTGCTGCAGAATGTAAGGTCTTTACTGGTTCATCAGCTTTAGGGCAGGCAAGGAGATCCTCATAGAATGGGGAAAGCTTGTATAGTTTCCTGTCCTTCGTTGTGGGATTGAAACCAAAGGCTGGGTGGTCCCACTGCTTAAGTAGAGCATCCTTGAACAGTTTGGGCATTGGGATGACCTCATTGTCCTCCTGCTCTTCCGTGAAGTAAGGTAGGTTTTCTTCAGGAGGATCTGTGGAAGGAACAGATTTTTTATCCTGCCCAGCTAAGCCTGTAGAAACTCTTGCCTTAAATAACAGAGATTTGAAGAGTTGAGATGGGAAGATCGCAGCTGGTGTTGGGATCTTGATTTGGGATTCCTCATCTTCTGACAGAGAGAGGAATGGATCATCTGTCTCCTCTACGTCCATATCGTCGTTCTCATCCTGAGAAGGGTCCAAATCCTCATTGATTGGAACTCTATAGGATGAGACAGAACTTACGGGCCGAGGGGCCCGTTGGGAAGGACAAGAGTGAGAGGGCACATTGATAGCCGAGAGTTTGGCATCAATGGCTTTAGATAAAGCAGAAAACATAGACTGAAACTCCGGAGGTAAGTTAGTAATGGCAGCAGGCAGGGATGGAGATTCCCTGAAGGCCTATGATGGGTCTGGCTCAGAGGGATCTTCCATAATATCTATACATAATACACCCATAGGTTAGGTTGGGGTCTGTTTAGGTTTGGCTCATCCAAAGAGAGCACAGGGACTCCAGAGGGAGGCAGGTTAGAAGCCTCTGGGGGGTCAGGGCTAAGGTGCACTTGGGCCTGAACTTTTAAGCGTTTAGCTGACTTTTCATGAATGCTCTGCAGAGTTTGGTCCCTTCTCTTCTAGCCACTGAGGGGGCTCCCGAGGAAGAGGAGGAAGAGGCCTGGGGGATATTATCTATTTCATCACCAGTAGGCCTAACCTCTCTGGGACTTTTAGTTGTGCCTCTCTTGGGAAACGAAGTCATGGCCTGAGAAATAAATACAGGGACAAGACCTGAGCCAAAATTTGGTGGGAGAAGCTGATTTTAAGAGCAACGTTTCCAAGAGGAAGGGGGGGCTGCTCCTAGGCCCAGGAGCATCTGCCACTCCAAGTCAATCTGGGCAAAAGAGACAAAAGAGTTCATGCCAGGGAGTGCAAAGGGGCAGGCCTCGCTAACCTTAAGCAAAAGTAAACTAAGGCACACTGGTTTGGAGGCCTAGCCAGGGAGAAAAGGCCTGAGGGACTCACAGCTTACTCCAGGGCCAAGCGGCGGACTTAATGGCGCCAGGCAGGACGCGCATGGGCGATCCGCAAGTGCCGAAGTAATTAATGGGCGCTGAGGGCCTTCGCACCAAAATAAACCGCTCTGACAATTTTGCAAAGAAAAAACAGAGGGAAGACTAAAGTCCGGGGGACAATCAAGGGAAGCTTGCTAAAAGTCCCATACTGCAGGAGGCAAAGAGCCCTTTGTTTTCCTTTTTTTCTCTTGTTTTTAGCTTGCCGGTAACCTCCTGGCCGAGTAGATTTGGAAACAAATACAGTCTGGCAGCAGAGCAAACAGGACGGTTTAACTTAAAAGAACCCTCTATCGTCGCACCGCGGTTTCTCCCTCAGCGCCGAGCCCTGTAAGGCTGGCGAGCCAACAAGGCAAGCTCCAAGTAAAAGATAGAAATTATTTTTTTACTTATCTGAACAAGAAAAGGACGAAGGGAAGGTGTTATTGGAGAGGAACGAGCCACCACGAAGTCCCGCTGGGTGCAGGACCGAGCGAATTCTGGGGAAGGGGCGGATCCAGCAGGCTTTTAAAAGACAAGGCTCAGTCCCGACGGATTGGACAGCGAGCAACCCACCTGACTGCTGGACCCACTCTCTCAGTACGGAGAAAGGGGTATTTGTTGTATTGTCATATAACAGACATCTCACAGTTGTAGCTACAAATTGAGAATACAATGTTCTGTTTTCATTGTTTTTAATATGTATATAATTAATAAAATTTATTTTTTTTAAAAAGAACATGTTACACAAAGGACACCCAGGAATAGTGAATATGAAGAGCCTAGCCAGAAGCCACTTATGGTGGCCAGGCCCAGACACTGACATAAAACAATGGGTAGCCACTTGTAGCCCCTGTCAAGAGTCCAGGCCAAGTCCCCACAAGACAACATCCACAGAATGGGAAACACCTAGGGGCCCTTGGTCAAGACTGCACATAGACTTCGTAGGGCCCATTCATTCACAATAATTTCTCACAGTTGTGGATGCCTAATCCAAATGTTTAGAAATAATTCTGATGAACTCAACTACCATCTCTGCAACCATAAAAGCGTTGCAGAAATTATTTGCCACACATGGATATCCTGATGTGATCATCTCTAATAATGGGCCCCAATTCACAGTCAAGGCAAATGGAATTGTTCCTAGCAGAGTTGGGTATTAGGCATGCACTGGTGTCACCGTATTTTCCAGCTGCAAATGGGCAAGTGGAATGAATGGTGAGAGTGGCCAAGGAAGCTCTCAGCCACTCCACAGCAGGGGATTGGCAAACGAAAATTGACCAATTCCTATTAGTCCAACATATCACCCCTAGTAGCTCAACAAATAAAAGCCCAGAACTCCTTATGGGCCGCAAGTTAAGGTCCACATTACATCGACTTCACCCCTCGTACACAAATTGACAAGAAAAAATAAAATGTACCCCAGAGCGATGTTTTGAGGTGCGGGAAACCGTTTTTGCTAAGAACTTTGATGGGGGGTTCAATTGGGAAAAAGGCACAGTTGTGCATAAAGCTGGACCCAAATCTTATACAATTAAATTGGACAATGGGCGAGAATGGAGGAGACACATTGATCACCTCCAGAAAAGATTAGAAACAGCAAACCTCCGAACACCCGACGATACACCAACAAATAAAGGCTGTCACCATTTGCTTCCCACAGGAAGCAACACCATCTGGCAACCCCTGCCACAGGACATAATAGACTTCTTACCTGCATGCCTTCAGGAATCCAGCAGGGGGAGCCGTGAGCTCCAGGAGACTGATGTTGGTATTGCCGACTCGACACAGGAGGACTCAGCACAGGCCAGGCCAGCTAGGCCTGGTGAGATCCGCAGAGCGGGAATGAGCCGACGTCCTCTTCAGCCATTGATGAAACAACTGAACTGCGCAGGTACGGACGGGAGAGTCGACAACTGACCCAATTGGATGACTACATCACATGGTTAAATGATTGATGGTTGAACTGAACTATGAGTGTTCTGTTCCTATATAGATACTCAGTATGTAAATATTTTATGTTAATACCATATGCTAATCTACCTCATTTACATACTGGCCGCGGATTGGTTAAACTGTGGCCGGGAAATTCAAGCTGTCAAAGCCGCACCTACAGGAAAAATTACTTTAAAAATGCAGACCTGAACCGCATGCTTTGTCTTTTGCTGCAAATCTCAATCGTATACATTGTTGTATGTTCTGTTACATACAAGCCGATTCCTAATAAAGAAGAATCAGGCAGCCACGTGTCTTGCAAGTTTTTCCAAACTTAACAAGTACGACTACAAGCAGGGAGGTGGAACCGACTAGGTGGTTCCATCCCAGACGCCTGATGGATCCAGAGGGTTTTCAGAGGGCGCTTGGAGTTATTCCAGAGACACTCATACACAGTTAGGCAGAGTCTCTGGCTGAAGCCTGGAACAAGGCTGCAGTGGAGGCTCTTGACCAGATTGCGCCGTTGCAACCTCTCGCGGCACTAGACCTCATAGAGCTCCATGGTTCAACGAGGAGCTCCGGGAGTTGAAACGCCAGAAGAGACGTCTGGAGAAGCGATGGAGGAAGAGTAAGTCTGAATCCGATCGAACACTTGTAAGAGCTTTTATTAAGACTTACAAAGTGGTGCTCAAGGCGGCAAGATGTGCGTATCATGCCGCCTTGATTGCATCAGCGGAATCTCGCCCGACCGCTCTGTTTAGGGTGACCCGCTCCCTTCTTAATCGGGGGAGGGGGAGTTGGGGAGCCCTTGCAGAGTAGTGCCGAGAACTTTAATACATTTTTCGCTGATAACATTGCTCGGATCCGGGCGGACCTCGACTTCGATTGGATAGCAGAGTCGACTGACAATGAGTCAGTCAAGGTGACTGGGGCCTGTACTTGTCCACCTGTCTGGGAAGAGTTTGATCTGGTGACACCTGATGAAGTGGACAAGGCCATTGGAGCTGTGAGTTCCGCCACCTGCTTACTGGATCCGTGTCCCTCCTGGCTGGTTTCGGCCAGCAGGGAGGTGACGCGGAGCTGGGTCCAGGAGATTATCAACGCTTCTTTGGGGAGGGTGTCCTTTCCGGCTTCGTGCAAGGAGGCACTTGTGTGCCCTCTCCTCAAGAAGCCTTCCCTGGACCCAGCCGTACTTAATAACTATCGTCCAGTCTCCAACCTTCCCTTTATGGGGAAGGTTGTTGAGAAGGTGGTGGCGCTCCAGCTCCAGCGGTCCTTGGAAGAAGCCGATTAGAAACATAGAAACATAGAAACATAGAAGTCTGACGGCAGAAAAAGACCTCCTGGTCCATCTAGTCTGCCCTTATACTATTTTCTGTAGGAGTTTGACACTCCAGCTCCAGCGGTCCTTGGAAGAAGCCGATTATCTAGGTCCCCAGCAGTCGGGTTTCAGGCCCGGCTACAGCACGGAAACTGCTTTGGTCGCGTTGATGGATGATCTCTGGCGGGCCCGGGACAGGGGCTTGTCCTCTGTCCTGGTGCTTCTTGACCTCTCAGCGGCTTTCGATACCATCGACCATGGTATCCTTCTGCGCCGACTGGAGGGGTTGGGAGTGGGAGGCACTGTTCTCCAGTGGTTCTCCTCCTACCTCTCCGGTCGGTCGCAGTCGGTGTTAGTGGGGGGTCAGAGGTCGACCTCTAGGTTTCTCCCTTGTGGGGTACCTCAGGGGTCGGTCCTCTCCCCCCTGCTATTTAATATCTACATGAAACTGCTGGGTGAGATCATCCAAGGGCATGGGGTGAGGTATCATCAATATGCGGATGATACCCAGTTGTACATTTCCACCCCATGTCCACTCAGCGAAGCAGTGGAAGTGATGTGCCGGTGCCTGGAGGCTGTTGGGGCCTGGATGGGTGTCAACAAACTCAAACTCAATCCAGACAAGACGGAGTGGCTGTGGGTGTTGCCTCCCAAGGACAATTCCATCTGTCCGTCCATTACCCTGGGGGGGGAACTACTGACCCCCTCAGAGAGGGTGCGCAACTTGGACGTCCTCCTCAACCCACAGCTGACATTGGAACATCATCTTTCGGCTGTGGCGAGGAGGGCGTTTGCCCAGGTTCGCCTGGTGCACCAGTTGCGGCCCTATTTGGACAGGGAGTCATTGCTCACAGTCACTCATGCCCTTATCACCTCGAGGTTCGATTACTGCAACGCTCTCTACATGGGGCTACCTTTGAAAAGTGTTCGGAAACTTCAGATCGTGCAGAACGCAGCCGCGAGAGCTATCATGGGGCTTCCTAGATTCGCCCACGTTTCTACAACACTCCGTGGCTTGCATTGGCTGCCGATCAGTTTCCGGTCACAATTCAAAGTGTTGGTCATGACCTTTAAAGCCCTACATGGCATTGGACCAGAATACCTCCGGAACCGCCTACTACCGCACAAATCCCAGCGGCCGATAAGGTCCCACAGAGTTGGCCTTCTCCGGGTCCCGTCGACTAAACAATGTCGTCTGGCGGGCCCCAGGGGAAGAGCCTTCTCTGTGGCGGCCCCGGCCCTCTGGAATCAACTCCCCCCGGAGATTAGAACTGCTCCCACCCTCCTCGTCTTACGTAAACTACTTAAGACCCATCTATACCGCCAGGCATGGGGGATTTGAGACACCTTTCCCCCAAGCTTATTATAATTTATGTTTGGTATGTATGTGCTGTTTGGTTTTTAATTGATAGGGGTTTTTAGTTTTTTTCTTAATATTAGATTTGTGCCTGTACAATATTGTTTTATCGCTTGTTGTGAGCCGCCCCGAGTCTTCGGAGAGGGGCGGCATACAAATCTAATATATTATTATTATTATTATTATTATTATTATTATTATTATTATTATTATTATTAGTCTGACATGATTTGCCTTCAGTAAAGCCATGCTGATTTGGGTCCAATAAGTTATTGTTTTTTAGGTGCTGATTTATCCTCTTTTTGAGTAGAGTCTCCATCATTTTAACTACCACTGATGTCAAGCTAACTGGCCTGTAGTTACCAGCTTCTTCTCTACTGCCCTTCTTGTGGATAGGCACAACACTGGCCATTCTCCAATCCTCAGGAACTTCTCCTGTTAACAAGGATTGGTTAAACAAATCAGTCAGGGGGGTAGCAATGACAGATCTGAGTTCTTTAAGAACTCTGGGGTGGATGCCATCTGGACCCATTGCCTTATTTATCTTTAATCGTTCAAGTTCTTCTAAGACATCAGATTCTAAGATCACTGGAGCTGAATCCGTACAGCTGGAAGCAATGCTATATCCCTCCATAGTATTATTTTGTAAGGTGTCTTTTGAGAAAACTGAACAGAAGTAGCTATTGAAATGGTCAGCGATCTCCTTATTCCCATTAATGCATGTATTATTCCCGGTGCTAAGCTTCGTGATGCCGCAGTTTTTCTTTTTCTTATCACTAATATATCTGAAGAAGGTTTTATCCCCCTTCTTTACAGATTTGGCAATTTCTTCCTCTTTTGAGGCTTTAGCAGCATATATTATCTGTTTTGCCTCCTTCTGTCTCATTTTATTTAGGTCCCCAGCAGTCTGGATTCAGGCCCGGCTACAGCACGGAAACTGCTTTGGTCGCGTTGATGGATGATCTCTGGCGGGCCCAGGACAGGGGTTTATCCTCTGTCCTGGTGCTTCTTGACCTCTCAGCGGCTTTCGATACCATCGACCATGGTATCCTTCTGCGCCGACTGGAGAGGTTGGGAGTGGAAGGTACTGTTCTTCAGTGGTTCACCTCCTACCTCTCCGGCTGGTTGCAGTCGGTGTTAGTGGGGGGTCAGAGGTCGACCTCGAGGTCTCTTCCTTGTGGGGTGCCTCAGGGGTCGGTCCGCTCCGCCCTGCTATTTAATATCTACATGAAACTGCTGGGTGAGATCATCCAAGGACATGGGGTCAGGTATCATCAGTACGCTGATGATACCCAGCTGTACATCTCCACCCCATGTCCAGTCAATGAAGCAGTGAAGTGATGTGCCGGTGCCTGGAGGCTGTTGGGGCCTGGGTGTCAACAGACTCAAACTCAACCCGGATAAGACGGAGTGGCTGTGGGTTTTGTCTCCCAAGGACAACTCCATCTGTCCGTCCATTACTCTGGGGGGGGGAAGTATTGACCCCCTCAGAGAGGGTCCGCAACTTGGGCATCCTCCTCGATCCACAGCTCACATTAGAGAAACATCTTTCAGCTGTGGCGAGGGGGGCGTTTGCCCAGGTTCGTCTGGTGCACCAGTTGTGGTCCTATTTGGATCAGGAGTCATTGCTCACAGTCACTCATGCCCTCATCACCTCGAGGCTCGACTACTATAATGCTCTCCACATGGGTCTACCTTTGAAGAATGTTTGGAAACTCCAGATCGTGCAGAATGCAGCTGTGAGAGCAATCATAGGCTTCTCTAAGTATGCCCATGTTACTCCAACACTCCGCAGTCTGCATTGGTTGCCAATCAGTTTCCGGTCACAATTCAAAGTGTTGGTTATGACCTATAAAGCCCTTCATGGCACCGGACCAGAATATCTCCGGGACCGCCTTCTGCCGCACGAATCCCAGCGACCAGTTAGGTCCCACAGAGTTGGCCTTCTCCGGGTCCCGTCGACTAAACAATGTCATCTGACGGGACCCAGGGGAAGAGCCTTCTCTGTGGTGGCTCCAACCCTCTGGAACCAGCTCCCCCCAGAGATTAGGATTGCCCCCACCCTCCTTGCCTTTTGTAAACTCCTTAAAACCCACCTCTGCCGTCAGGCATGGGGGAATTGAAACATCTCCCCCTTGCCCATGTAGTTTTGGTCTATGATTGATTGTATGCTTGTTTTTTATATATATTGGGGTTGCTTTTATGGACTTTTTAACTTAAAACTGTAAATTAGATTGCTAAATATTAGATTTGTCACTATGTACTGTTTTTGCCATTGTTGTGAGCCGCCCCGAGTCTGCGGAGAGGGGCAGCATATAAACCCAATAAATCTAATCTAATCTACACATTTATATACTGAAACTATTTCTGCCTTTCCTTTGTTGTGCAACATTTTATTTTAAGCACTCTGAGAATAGTTGGCAGCCAGAACCTCCGGCTGTTATTTGCCCATTTAGCCATTTGCTTTTTAAAGCTTATCTATTACACTTCTACCAAATTCAAAATCATGTATTTGCAACTAGTTATATCTGAGAATGAGACAAGCAACTTACACATAACAGTCTTCTCAAGTCTTAATATTACATGTACCATGTGTCAATAAATTAATTTTTACTTTCAGAAAAAATACATTAAAAATGTAGGTTCTTTTCTCCACTAAGAGTTAATTAGTATAGACTAGAGCAGGGGTTGGCAAACTGCGGCTCGTGAGCTGCACGTGGCTCTTTGGCCCCTAGAGTGCAGCTCTTCTGCAAAAGCATGTGTCGCCATTTAAATTTGCTGACCCCTGGTTTATGCAAACACAAGCAAAAGACGGCGCCAGAGATGGAAGGGAGGAGCGGCAAGCAAAGTGTGGGGAAGCCTTCTGGCCATAAAGGTTTTTCTACTCTGAATGTCATGCGCGCATGCGCACACGAGCTCTCCATTCCGCTGCCAGCCCACCATGTGCCTTGCCCGCAAGCTTTAAAAAGAAAAGCAGAGAGAGGGTGAGGCGAGAGCTCTGGTTTGGGCAGCGCCGCACGAGTGTGTGTGTGTGTATGTATGTGTCCTGTGGGGGAAAAGCGGCGGTCATTCCTGTTGCTCGGCTGAAGGCGCTGCCCAAACCAGAGCTCTCACCTTGCCCTCTCTCTGCCTTTCTCTTTAAAGCTCATGGTGGAGTCCTCAGCCTCCCCCCTCAGAGGCACATGGTGGGGCGCAGAAGTTTGCCCTGAAGCGAAGGCGCCCCTGAAGGCGGAAGATTGGAGTGGGGGCCGATGGATTCGAGCCCCCTCCCGCCGGACGATCAGAGCTGGCTGAGACAGCTTCGCTCTGAGAGAGGCGACACCTAACTGGCGTCTGCCACAGCCCTTTCGCCTGGCTCCGCTGAGGCAGGTTCACTCTGAGCGCTCTTGGACCTGCCCGCCCCTGCCTCAGCCAAGCCGGGCGAGCATTCTCCCTCTTATCCATGTGGCCCAAATGCTGTGAGGAGGGTCTTGGAGGGCCCGCTGCAGCAGAGAAGGGCCTCCTGATCTGTTCTGCTGCCTCCTCCTCTGCTGCAGCAACAAAGGACTTCCATCCCCGTCCGAAGAAACTCAGGCCTTTGCCACAACCTCACTAACCTGGACCCCTCCCCCTTGTTGTCGGCCAGCAAGTGGCGCCTGGCCCTGCTTGCTGCGGCTGGTGCAGTCGTGGCCAATGTGCAGGCTTGACACAGCCCGTCATCTCCTTTTCCCTGCCTTTTCCTAGTGATCGTGTGGGGCAAAATTCAGCCGGTATCAGCAGGAGGCAGCCCAGTGCCATCCCGTTGTCTCCAGGCTCGCATTTCCTGCCCCCGAGATGGGAGGAGAGCATGGCTTTTGGCATCCGGGATTAGGCTTCTTTGCCTGGAAACCCCAGCAGTCAGGCTTAGGGGAAGGAAGATGCTTGCGTCTTTCCCAGGAAAGGTTATATTATCCATTGTTAGTTAGAGCAAAGTGACGTTTCCCACAGTATTTAAGTCATTACACAGAAATGAGAGAGACCTGGAGGGAGAGAATGAAAGAGAGGATGAAAGAGGGAAAAGAGAAAGAGAGAAGTGGAGAGAAAGAAGGAAAAGGGAAAGAGGAGAGGAAGGAAGGAAGGAAGGAGAAATGGAGGGAATAAGGAAGGAAGGAAGGAAGGAAGGAGGAAGAATGGAATGAATGGAGGGAAGGAGGAAGGAAGGACTTTTCTGAGGGAGGGTAACTTTTTTTTAATTTTCTCTCAACAAACATTCAAACAATACAGTGTATCATCTAATTTTCCATGAATAAAATGCGGTATTTTGTTAGTAACTAATATCAATTGCATCAAAAAAGTTGCAAAAGGTTTTTTTTCTAATTTTGTCATCCAATTACATACATTTTCTTTTAATTAAGTTCCCTCCTTAAAGTTCCTTCAAAAAGTACACAAATTATATTTCTAACTTATTAACCATTATGCCAAAGTGCTTCCTTCTTTTTTTATACATTTTTCTATAAACCAAGAAACCAATCAGATGTTAACAAAAGAAAACTAAAAACAAAACATAAACATACACAGATTTCAGATTTCTTCCTCCCTCTAAATAGTACATTTACCTAATCCCAAATTAAAAAATTATTTCAGCCCATCTAACATTTAGCCAATTAATACTTATCTACATTTCTTACTTAATTATTAATCTTAAATTTGTCAATTTGAGACAAAAGAAAAAAAGGGGGAAGGATTCTAAATATTCTCTATTTTCAATCAATTAAAAATAATTAACATCATTGATCTCCCCAACTATTCTAAATTCACTTCCACTTATGTCTTAATCCAAATCAGTATCACCTACTACATATCTTATTATAATTAATACTTCTAACTTTATTAAAACAGATAAGCAATTCCTAAATTCATATATCTAAATAGAAAAAATAATTAAAGTTTAAAAAGAGCAAACAAAACAATACTCCAAGCTTAATCAACCATTCTCAATCTCCAGTTTCTTTAATCTGAGCAGAACTTTGAAACTGAATATTTGTTATATGGAGGTTTGATTTAAGAAATTGCTTTGAAATAATATATGAAATCCCAATTATTAAAAAATATAATGATATTGTAATGAACATGAAGATAACAGGTTTGATTACATACCTAAATATATTTTTAGAGGGTTTTGGTTATGACAAAAGAAGGAATTTTTTAAAAAGATATTTGTCAGAAGGTTACAAAAGGGGATCATATGACCCCTGGACACTGCAACTATCATAAATATGAATTAGTTGCTAAGCATCTGAACTTTGATCAGGTGAGGATTCTGCAACAGACTTAAGTGTGAAAAACGGTCATAAATTACTTTTTTCTGTGCTGTTGTAACTTTGAACAGTCACTAAACGAACTGTTATAAGTCATATTGTAAAAGGGGCCAGTTTATATAAAGTGTGCTGGAAGAAGGGGGAGATAGAAAGGGGGAGAGAACCATAGAGAAATACAGGGGGGGGGAAGAGATACAGAAAGAGGGGGGAGATAGAGAGGGAGAGAGAGACACACACAGAGAGACAGAGGAGGAGGAGGAGAGAGAAATAGATAGAAGGGGAGAGTGAAAAAAGTATTTTGTGGTTCTCTGTGCTAATGACCGGCTTGGTAGGCGTGGTTGGGGGGGTCATGTGACTGGGTGGGAGTGAGTGATGTCGAGTTGCCATGCCCACCCAGGTTTTGTGGCTCCCGGTGGGTTTTTTTCTGTGGGAAACAGTCCAAATGGCTCTTTGAATATTTAAGTTTGCCTATCCCTGGACTAGAGCAATGATGGCAAACTTTTTTTTTCCTTTGGTGCCCACATCCATAATTCAATGCCCCCTCACATACCCCACCCCCCTGCGCATGCACGTGTGAACCCCCACCCCACCCTCACTTTCCCACTTCTGGTTTTTCACGCTCCCCAGGCTCCAGAGGCTTTCGTGGCACCTTGTGAGGGCAGAAAAGCCCACCTCCACCCCCTGGAGGCCCTCTGAAGGCTGAAAACGCCCTCTTGGAGCCTCTACGCAAGGCAAAAATCAGCTGGCCGGCACGCATATGCACACTGGAACTCAGCTAGGGCAACTGCTTGCATGCCAGCAGATATGGCTCCACGTGCCATCTGTGGCATGCATGACATAGGTACGCCAACATAGGAGTAAAGTATAGAAAAGTAATATAATAAAGCACTGTCTCCCTATAGCCTGCACTTTGAAATGCCCAAAATGGAAATGGAAATATCAATATGTATTTGACTCAATATATACAATTAATTCATTATTTGCTCTACTCTACCTTTTTTTTTTAATAAAACAAGAAATAATGCATGCACAAGTGGCATTGATATCTTTCTCCTCCACTGGGGGATGAGTACCAAAATAATCTTCAAGATACATCTAAAAACCAATTCTCTTATTTTGTATTAAAGTTTTCCTTTTTGAGGCTAACTGCTTTCTCCAATGGCACATTTCACAAACATTTGATCCCAACTTGCTTCCTGTCTTCCAATTCCCTGCTCAGCTCTTCTAACCTGCATTGTTTCATTCATTCCTATACAGCCAACATGTTTAACCAGACCACATTTATTAAGACAAGGAAAACACATTGCAGAAAGGATGTACTGAATTAAATGTAAGTTCCTATTCCCCAAAGGAATCAAGCAGAAATTTGACTTTTCCATAGTGAATGAAAGGCGTACATAGTATGTATTTTTTTTTCTCCAGGATCTTTGCACAAATGAGATTGAATAGGATGGTTTCCCGAGGTGGGGGCAGGGGTTATCTTAACATACAACACGATCGAAAAGAGCAGTTACAAAAGGCAAGGTTAAAAAAATATAAGGCTTTTAAGAAAATAAAATCCACAGTACGTCAGAGATGTAAGAATTAGGACTGTGCTCGGGGAAATTGCTATACATACACATAAACATACACACACACAAAACAGGGAGAAATTTTTTTTTTTAATCTTGGCGTTCCTGCATTGGGGAAAACCTTAGAGATTTAAGGTACATAGCCGTAAATGAAAGGGTTAATTTAGGCGTGTGCCATACAATCTGCACACTTGCAGCAAGAATCAAAGAAAAACAACTGGCAGGAAGGACTTTCAAGCTGTAAATTAAATTCCCTATATAAAGACAGGGACGTTTAATGAACCTTTAACTGCTTTGCTTACCTAATGACTTTTACTACTTGACAGGTTTATTCAGGAAATATAAACATTAAACTTACCCTTTGGATTGTTCCCTCATCGCCTTATATCTTTGATTCAATGACTCCAGAGGAAGGAAAAGAAAAATGCGGCAGCCTAACGAAAAACGAACACACCGCTGTGCCCAAAAACGACTACCACTGCAGCGAGGGCGGCAAACGTGGGCTAGCTGCGGGAGACGTGTGGGAAGCTGCAGAGGGCTAGACGAGGCGGAGCCTCTACACTGCCTTGGCTCCACCTATTGAACCTGCAAACAACAATTGAAGAGCTCCGAAGAGACGGCGCGGTTGGGCACAAAAACAGTGCAGGGGTGTTGGTGTTGGTATGTGTAATGGTGGCGGTTTATTTTAAGGTAGAACTAGAAATTCTGACCCAGCCTGCGTTTTAGAGCTGTCAAGATAAGCAGTATGTGGCCCAAATCCGCAAAGCATTTCGCGGAACCACCCATTTCCACAAAGGCTGAGTACGAATGATTGACAGTAACGAACGCCTACGGACTTTGCATCAAATTGGGTTACTTGTTTGTTCTGTTGTTTTTTCAGAGGGCATAGAAAAACTGATAAAGATTTTAAAGTATTTTTTTTATGGATCTAATTATTTCCAATTAGTTCCTCTCGATGAAATGCAGCCCCCAAGTATTACTGAAGGTAGTCTGAAATTAATAACTCCCTACATAGTCTCACTGATTTCCTCCATGCCCAGATCTGTCCAGTTATCTTTCTCCACCACTTTCCTTCCAATTCCAAATTTACATTTGGTTAATATTAACACATTGATAGTTTAATGATTTAACCTCTTAAGGAGATCTAATAGCACAGCCTTTTCTATCTCACAAAGTAGGGATTCAGTAAGCATCCACTCTAAAATAAGTACTACTTAGGCCACTGATGGCAAACCTTTTTTCCCTCTGGTGCCTTAAGCGCATATGTCCACACCCATAATTCAATCCCCCCCTATGAGCCCCATCCCCTTGTGCATGTGCGTGTGATCTCTCTGTGCTGTCCCATCCCTGCACATGCATGTGCAACTGACCCAGACTCCCCTGCACATCTGCACACACTTCCCTGTGCCCTGAAGCCTCCAGGTACCGGAAACAGCCCATTTCCAGATTTCAAGTAGGCTCGTATTTTATCTTTTCCAGGTTCCAGACTTCCTGGTGCCTGGAGGGGGGAAAAATGAACTCCCCCACCTACCGAGGTCCTCTGGAGACTGGAAACAGCCGGTTTCCAACTTCCACTGCACCTGGCAGGCCCATTTTTTGCCCTCCCCAGGCACCAGGAAAGCCTCTGGAGCCTGGAGAGGATAAAAATGATCTCTCCTGCCTCCGAGATGCTGAAAATGCTCTCCCAGAGCCTCCGCATGATCCCCGTACTTAACTGGCATCCAAAACAGGCCATGTGAAGACTCCTGGGAGGGGAGGGGAGATGGGAGCAGGGCCAGCCTAAAATCAGATGGCTGGCGTGCACATGCACTGGAGCCAAGCTAGGCCACCAGCTTGTGTACTTGCAGATATAACTCCATGTGCCACCTGTGACATGCATGTCATAGGTTCACCATCACTGACTAAGGCCATATACAGCCCATGTCCCTACTATGATTTTTTTTCTTCTGAAATAAATACACACACATACATTTTATACATGTAATATACTGGCACAATAAAGAAATAGGTACAACACAAAGTCGTGCTTTAGCAAAGTGAATTTTATTTGTCTGAATATCAACTAATGTTAGAGAAAATTGGGGGATTTCTATCTCCATTCCTTCAGTGAGTTATCCAGGATAGAAGCCGCTGAATCCAGCAAATTCCCCTTATGTTATCCTGATCAGCAATATGTGGCCCAAATCCGCAAAGCATTTCGCGGAACCACCCATTTCCACAAAGGCTGAGTACGAACTATGGACTCTAATGAACACCTACGGACTTTGCATCAAACTGGGTTACCTGTTTGTTCTCTTGTTTTTTCAGAGGGCTTCGAATCCCTCTAGCCATGCCTATAACAAAGTTCAGCCTGAGGTGAAAGGTTTAGTGTAGTGTATTGCAAAATCAGTTTTTAGTGCTGCTAATACAGTATTTTACCTTGTATCCAGCGCAGAATGGACATTTGAACAGAATTAATATGGTGTAAATCCACTAGGCAGATATGTCACTAAGTAATGCCACTAATTGCCTAATGGGGAAGGGGGGAGATGTAGTTTTATCTCTATATATTAAAAAAGCTAATAATAATAAAAAATATAGCATACATTTTGTTCTGCCGGCATGTCTCAACCGCCTGTAATTACAGGGTAATTAGTCCAGGAAGACACACACCACACGATAAAAGGAAAACCCAAAAGTTTTTATAAATAGAAAAACAGAAACAGCTCCCTTTTTAAATGTCAAAGGGATTTTCTGGTACACACAAGGCACAGGTTAAATGCAATCCAATTGCTCACCCAATAACTGGGAAATTGAGTCTAATTCTAAAGTCCAGAGAGTCCACACCCAATCTTGAACAGCAAAAACCACGATCTTGATGAAACAATGAATCAGATAAACTGCCATGAGGCTAAAACACCAGGCTGCTCTTTTATCTGTAGCACTAATTACAGCAGCCCCACCCAACCATAGGTGGCCTCATTTATCTCTTGTAATAATCCTTCAGTTGTTGTCTCCCATGCATCACTCTATGCATGCGTGGGTGTGTCATAACTTCTTCTTCAGAATCCAGGGATGATAAGGAGGATTGATCTCCTCCTGGACTGTCTGCCAAACTCCCCTCTTTCCTGTCACTCATGCTTCCTTGGTCAGAGGAGACTTTGTCAGCAGATTCTACTGGGAGCAAAACAGGCCTGTGGCATGTGGGTGTTTCCCCCACATCCACCTCTACATTCCTTGGGGCAGGAGCTGGGCCAGAGCTAACCACAACACATTTAAGGTTAGAAATATGCAGCAGTACAAATGGATCTGCCTAAATAAGATTATTTTTGGGAGATATCTTTTTATGCTTTTTACTATATATACTTGGAGTTGCTATTATAAGTTGGATGGCTATATAAATAAAATAAATAATAAATAGTGCAGGTTTGGAATCCATGTTTTTTGGGAAACATTTTTCAAGTATGTCAGTTTATTTCAAATGGGAACCTTTGACAATCAACTGGTACAAATTGAGTCGAAACTGCAATATAATCAATATATTAATCAAAATATATTGATTAAAATTATCTTTTTTTCCTTTCTTCTGGATTGGTTCCAAGATGACGTACTAAAGTATGATGAACAATTTCTCAGGATATATGTAGTAAAGGCTTGACAATGATGTCCAGTAATTTCTAATTTATGCCTATTAATGCTGTAGGATACAATTTCCATAAACATAATATCAAAATCATATAAAAAGTATTGGGGTATTTTATTTTTTGAACTGCTTATAGAAAGGATAACAATCATGAACTTCCCTGATATGAATCCCCTTCCCTCAGGGATGGGACTTTTTGCCTCCACCAGTTGGGTAAATCTAATTCTTCTGCAGCCTTTGCTCTCTGACAATAGGCTATTGCCTTTTGTCCCTCGCCGAAAGGCCCCTAGCTGTTCGCCCCAACCCTTTCATCACAAAAAATCACATTCAGCCTTTTGGCCACATGGGGCACTTCACCACCATCCAATCAGAATGGTCCTAACAAAATGCAACATTGGGAAGGAAAGAATGGGACAGTTCGCCTTCTCTTGAGTTATCCTTCCCTGTTTGCATAGAGAGAGAGGTCCATTCATGCTGGGGGCATCTAAACGATCCCATGCCCTTTTCACCCCCTTCTCTGTTCATGTAGAGAGTCCCAAAAGTGGGGGGAGAGGTCTTTGCGGGAAAAAGAGTTGGAGGGCTAATGATCCCTCCCTGTTTGCAGGGAGAGAGAGGTCCATTCATGCTGGGGGCATCTAAATGATCCCATGTCCTTTTCACTCCCTTCTCTGTTCATGTGGAAATTCCCCAAAGTGGGGGGAGAGGGGCCTTTGGGGGGAAAAGAGTTGGAGGGCTAATGAACCCTCCCTGTTTGCAGAGAGAGAGAGAGGTCCATTCATGCTGGGGGCATCTAAACAATCCCATGCCCTTTTCACCCACTTCTCTGTTCATGTGGAGAGTCCCCAAAGTGGGGGGAGGGGCTTTGGGGGGAAAATAGTTGGAGAGCTAATAATCCCTCCCTGTTTGCAGAGACATAGAGGTCCATTCATGCTGTGGACATTTAGACGATCCCATGCCCTTTTCACCCCCTTCTCTATTCATGTGGAGAGTTCCCAAAGTGGGGAGGAGGGGGCTTTGGGAGCTCTTTCACATCCACACAGACACACACATTATCAGCAGCAATGATCTTTTCTTTTCAACAAAGCTAAACTCAGAGAGTTATCCCATCAATAGATATGGAATTAAAATAACCAAATACAGAATTTAATTATATATAAAAAAGCATGTGATAAGCTGATCCACTATCTCCTTGAAAAGCTAATTGTTTTAGGAAACTCCTGTTTCTTTGATGTGATATATGGTAAAGGGGTCATGAGGACTACTACCCCAACTAATTGTGACCAAGTATGCTGATTTGTAGAATGATAACTCCTGTCTTTTTCTCACTCTTTTGTTAAATCCTGGTTCTTTGAAGATTAGGAGCTTTTTTACACACACACACAATTACACACACAGAGACATGTTTGTCTTTGCGTTGCATGCACCCATTCAGGTGTTCTGGGAAATGTTCATTAACACTTGATTTAAAAGGGAAGCAAGTAACAAACACATTTCGGGACGAGTTTGTCCTTTTTATTCTCAGCTAGACCTATCCCATCCTGTTTCTTGCCCAAGCTGTGGATTTTGAGTTAGTAAATCCTGCCCGGAGAGTAAACCCACCAGGGACTATCCTTTCCTGGAATCTCCAGCCCACCTGTATCCCCACACCCATCCAGACTGCACGTCCCGGGGAAGGAGAGGCAGGGAGGGGGAAGAACCAATGCACCCTTTCTTTCAAAGAAGGCCCTACACCCCCTCCTCTTTTCCCCTCCCCTCTTTCCAAGAAGAGTCACTTGAAACCTGATGTTGTGGCCTGCCAGTTGCCTGATTCAAACAATGAAAAAACTGGAAAAAGTGCAAAAAAGGGCAACAAGAATGATCAAGGAAATGGAGCACCTCCCTTATGAAACCAGGTTGCAAAGCCTTGATCTCTTCAGCCTTGAAAGACGGCGTTTAAGTGGTGACTTGACCGAAGTGTAGCAAAGCAAGGGTTAACCCGCTGACCCTCATATCCCCAATGGAGAGGCCAAAGAAAAAGTTTTAAAAAGTTTTTAAAAACCAGGGTGTGGGGAGAGGAAGTGCCACTAGAGAAAGGGGTACACACTATGTTAAACACATACCAGAAAGAAGGTCAGTTAAAATCAGCCTTAATTAATCTATTTGGTAATTGTTTGCAATGGCATGCAAATAATCAATATGGTTTCGGTTGCCATATTCACTGACAATCTTGGCAATCCTTTGGTGGTGCATTGCAGTATTTCTTCAGTTTCAATGGAGGACTATATCCTGATAAAGGTTTTTCATAAAATGCATCCCCGCCTCTTTGAACCTTGCGCAGGCCATCTATAAATTTCCAAATGGTTGGATGACACATTCTCTCTTTTTTTTAAATAAAACTTTATTAACTTTTCATAAAAATCACACACAAACCTACAAACACTTAACATATAGTTGGAGTTATAATTACCCCTCTCATCTTAGAAGTCAATTTTTAATACAGAAAAAGAATGCATTCTTAATTCACTAAATCAACATATTAATCTAAGTGAAAAGAAGAATATTGTTCAAACATTATAACAAAAAATTAATAAAATAAAAAAGAAGAAAATAGTAAATCATTCTAATGTATTCATACTTTTCCACAACATTTAATTTTTCTTTTTCTTTTTCTTTATCCATGTATAAACTTTATTCCAAATAATATAAAATTTAAATTCTTCTTGATTATTCAACCGTCTTGTCATCATATCCATCTCTGCACAGTCTAGGATTTTCTTTATTACGTCTTCTTCCTTGGGAGTTTTTTCTCCCTTCCAATTTTGTGCATAAACTATCCTGGCTGCTGTCAAAATATGAATAGCTAAATAAAAAATATCTTTTTTGTATTTCTGCTAAGTTATACCTAACAGGTAAAATTCTGGGGGGTTTTCTATTTCTTGTGATACGATCTCTTTTAACATTTTTTCTATAATTTTCCAATATATCTTAGCTTTATTACAAGTCCACCATTGATGATAATAAGAACCTATTTCCTTTTTACATTTCCAACATTTTGGGGACATATTAGGGAATATTTTGGCTATTCTATTTGGTGGGAGGTGCCACCTATAAAACATCTTAATATGGTTTTCTTTTAATAAAACTGATTTTGTCATTTTCCAATTTGTGATCCAAACTTTCTCCCAAGTTTCAACATCAATTTCTCTACCTATATTTTTGCACCAACTTATCATATTGTCTTTTAAAGTCAAATCTATATTTTTGTATTCAATCATATATTTGTATGCTTTCCCTATTAGTTTCTTTTGATTTGTGGTTAATAAAGTACCTAAAACGTTTTTACTCTTATTAAATATATATATTTTACTATCTCTTTGGAATCTAGACTGTATCTCAATATATTGCCACCAATCTATTTCAATCCCTTCTTCTTGTAGATTGTATCTTGATTTCAATTTCATTTGCTCATCTAATAATTCTTTATATTTTTATATCTTTCTTTCCTGCATCAAATTGGGGTGACAAATTTCCTCTAATGGAGAGATCCAGTCTGAAATAGTTAAAAAATGATCTTTTTTATATCTTTCCAAACTTCTAGTAAATACTTTCTTATTGTGTGTTTTTTAAAATAAGAATGTGTTTTATCTTTGTCATACCAAATAAAGGCATGCCATCCAAGCATCAAATCATGACCTTCCAAATTTAATATTCTCCTATTTTCTAATGTTATCCATTCTTTAATCCAAGTTAAGGCGGCTGCCTGATAATATAGTTTCCAATTGGGTAGTGCAAACCCTCCTCTTTCCTTTATGTCTTCTAATATATTTAACTTTGTTCTTGCCTTCTTACCCTGCCATAAAATTTTTCTAACTACAGTATTGTTGTTAGATCCTTAAAAAAATTCCCCCCTGGATTTATAGGTAAAACCTGAAATAGGAACAGCACCTAAGGTAAAACATTCATCTTGATGGTTGCTATTCTCCCCATAAAAGATAATTTTAAATTATTCCAAATTTCTAAGTCTTTTTTAATTTCTTCAATCACTTTGTTGTTTTTTAACGATATAGTTTTAGATGTAATCCAAATTCCCAGGTACTTTACTTTCTTCACTATCTTCATATCTGTAATACTTTCTAGTTGTCTTTCCTGCAATTCTGTCATGTTTTTAACTATAAGTTGTGTCTTACTTCTATTTATTTTTAAACCTGCTATTTTACCATATTCTTCTATCGTTTCAATCAAAATTTGTAATGTTATCATAGGATTTTCTATTATAAAAGTCATATCATCTGCAAATGCTTGTACTTTGTATGTCTCTTTCCCAATAGTTAGTCCCTGTATTTTACTGTTTGCTCTTATCTTTATCATAAAGCTTCCAGGGATAAAATAAACAGTAAAGGTGATATCAGACATCCCTGTCTCACTCCTTTAAAAATCTCAAATTTTTCCAATTGTTCATTATTTAATATAATTTTTATTTGTTTTGAATATATAGCATCAATTAAATTCACAAATTTTGTGCCGAATCTCATTTTATTCAATTGCATTTTAATAAATGTCCAGTCTACATTATCAAAAGCTTTTTTTGCGTCCAAAAACATTAATGACATTTGTTTTCCTGGAAGTTATTCATAATCATTCTAAGGTTGTTTTTTATTTGTCTGCCTGGTAGAAAACCGTTTTGGTCTTGGTGTATTTTCTCTTCTAAAATCCTTTTGAGTCTTTCTGCATAAATAGAGGTAAATATTTTATAATCCACGTTTAATAATGATATAGGTCTGTAGTTTTGTATCTTGTCTTTATCTCTTCCGGATTTATGAATTAATGTTATTAAGACTCAGACCAAGATTTTGGAATTTTACCATCCATTAAACTTTCATTAAAAATTTCTAACATATTATTCATTATAATTTCGCTTTCTATTTTGTACCATTCCGCCGGTATGGCATCAGGTCCAGTTGCTTTGTTATTTTTTTTGCTTTTTAATAGTTATTTCCAATTCTTCTATTGTAATTGGGCTATCTAATCCTGCTTGTTGTACTTCTGTTAATTGCGGTAAGTCTAAAGAGTCCAAATACTTCTTTTATTTCCTCTTTCTTATATAATTCTTTGTAAAAATCTTGTACTATTTTTGCTTTTTAATCAATTCTATATTTTATCATACCTCTGTTATCTACTAACTCTTTAATTATTTTTGATTGCCTATACTTTCTTAGTTTATATGCAAGCCATCTTCCTGGTTTGTTAGCATGTTCAAAGTATTGCTGTTTGGCCCTTTTGATTTTCTTTGCTATTTGGTTTTGCTCAATAAGCTTTATTTTATGCTTGGCTAATTCCATTTTTCTTTTAGTCTCACTATCTTTAGAATTATGTTGCAGTACTAGCTCTAACTGTTTTAATTCTCCAACTAATTGTTCGTATTGTATCTTCTTTCCTTTATTTTTCTTAGCTGTATAGGAAATCGTTAATCCTCTAATATATGCCTTGGTGGTGTCCCATAGGTTTTGAAAAGAGGTTTCTGAGTTTTTATTAATTTTTTTAAAAATTCTATTTCTTTTTCTATCCATTCCTTATATTGATTGTCTCTTATAATATTCCTATTCATTTGCCAATTCATATGTTTCTTATAATTTTTCCAGTATATCACTATAGGGCTATGATCAGCCCATGTATTTGTGTCAATCTCAATTTCTCTAATTTGTTCTGAAGTTGTTTTCGAGGCCCAAGCCATATCTATTCTTGTCTAAATTTTATGGGGATTAAAATAAAATGTATATTGCCTAGTTAAAGGATGTCCTTCCCTCCAAATGTCATTTAATAATAGCTCAGATCTCATTTTTTGAAAAGTAGTTGGCAAAATATTTTTATTTTTCTTATCTTTCCCCCCCCCCGGAATGATCTAGTGTTCTATTAGAAATTGCATTAAAATCACCAATTTTAATCATATTTTCAATATTTAACTCATTTATCTTTTGATGTAATTGTTTATAAAATATCATTTGATTTTCATTTGGGGCATAGATAGAGACAATAACAAGAGGTTTCCTGTCTATATTTACCTGTGCAATTAATATTCTACCTTTCTGATCTGCATATAATTGTTTGGAGTTTATTGAATTTTCAATATAAATTGCTATGCCTCTTTTTCTTTGGTTCGCCAAACTAGCATACATATTTCCAATTTTAGAATTCAATAATAATTTTCTATTAGTCTTTTTGATGTGCACTTCTTGTAGTATCACTATTTGTGCTTTTTGTTTTCTAAGTTTAGAAAATATTTGATTTATTTTTCTCGGTTTGTTTAGTCCGTTTACATTTACTGAAAATATTTTCAGATCTTCTGACATAGTTATTTATAGTGTTTCTTGGTGTCTTTAGATTTGCGCTGTGGTTGTTTTCTTCTTGCTCCTAGTTCTTCCTCCTTCCCCTGGGTGGTGCTACCCATCTCTTCTTCTTTTCTTGCAGATATTTCCTTCATTGGTTGTTCAAATTTACGTATTCCACTTGTTTCATAAAATTATCTAGCATCTTCAAGATTTTCTATTTTTACTCTTTGTGATTGCCAGTAGAGGGAAAGTCCTTCTGGAATGAGCCAACGGAAGGTTATATTTTCTTTGATTAAAATCTTGGTTAAAAAGTAGTAATCCCTCCTGCTTTCTCTTACTCTTCTTGGAACTTGCTTCAATATTGTAATTTCTTTTCCTTTGTCTTGTAATTTTTCATTTCTTGTCCATTTCAAAATATCATCTCTTGTAGTCTTCCTCTCAAATTTAATATGGACTTCTCTCGGTAGGTTGTTTCTTTGTACATAGCTAGTTTGCACTCTGTAAACTTCATCAATTTCTTTTATTAATTCCAAGGGATCCACCTGTGGGATTCCTCCAATTATTTCTGCCATTTTTGTTTGTAAATCTTCATCTTTTTCTTCTGTTATATTCTGGAATATCAGGCCGTAGGAAGCACGTTGAATTTCTAAGTGTGTAATTGATTCATCATATCTTTTATTTGAGAAATCCAATCTATCTTCGAAGTCATTCATTCTTTGTTCTACTTTATCGATTTCCCCCTCTACCGTCTTAATTCTTTGTTCGTTTTCTTTCAAGGTTTGTTGTATTTCAACAACTTTCTCATCAACTTCTTTCATCTTTTCTTTCATCTCTCCAGTGTCTGCTTTCATCTCTCCAGTATTTGCTTTTAATTCCGCTATTTCCACCTTTAATTCTTCATGTTGTTGGTTCGCTTCGTTTTGAGATTTTAACATAAATTCTTGCATTGCATTCAATGTTTCCTGTATTGTCTGAAGCGTAGGTTGTGTTTGCACTTTCTCTTTCTCTTTTTCCTTGGCTAACATACTTGCAGCGGCACTTTGGTGTACTGGTGATGGCAGCGGTGAAACTTGTGGAGATGTTGAAGAAGTTAAAGTTTGTTTTTTAATAGTCTTTGTGTATGTGGATGTACTCGACATATCCTATTTATATCGCAAGGTAGTATTTATTTGTAGTGATTTTAATTATGTATATAAAATTAAGTAGAGATCTTCTTTTTGTAAATTTCCCTGATCTTGTTTTATAAATTTAGAAAACCAAACAAACTCCAAACGTCAAAAATTTCCAACTTAATATCTAATTATAAAAATTTTGTTTATAATACCAGAAAGACTAATTATATAACAAAGTTAAAAAGTAAGAAAAACTTATATATATATATATATATTACCCACTTAAAAAATAATGATTGTATCACCTTAACTTTTTAACACTTTAACTTTTTAACACTTTAGCAAAGATGAAAGCTTACTTCTAATGTTTAAATCTGTAAATATAAATTACCAAATTAATCTCCACACCAGTTATAATCTCAACTAAAATAATGAAGAAAAATAAAACTTATTTTATAATTATCAATCAATATTCCCCAAAGAAAACTTATTTTTATATTCTACTCTTACAGAAGAAAAAATATCACTTTAATAGAAATATGGACGTAATAGTTTATAACTTATAATAATAAGTATATATAATTACTAAGGGAAAGAAAGCCAATAAAAAAACCAAAAACATGAAAGAAATAACAGAGTAAAGGATAAAGTAAAAACAGAAAAAACTTTTAATCAGTACTATTCAAACTAAAAGAGCTTGATTCAGTTTTTTTAAAATATCTTATGTAAATTTAAATATGTAAAAAAAAAAATTTTGCTGCAATTTAAGGGTTATAAAACACCATAGGGGGGGGGAAAAGGAATTTAAAATTAATAATTCATTGTTTCAATTGATTTTATACAATAATATCTCAAAAAGAAAAAAACCCACCAACCAGTATATAAAAAAGGAAAGAAAGCAAAGAAGGAAAACCAATATACCAATATTATACTTATAATTTTCAAGTTGAGTATGAAGATCTTTTGTTGATTGAAGATTTAAATTTAAAATTCTCTTCTAAAATCCATTTAATCTCTGATCCAAAGTACAGCAATTTAATCCCAATAGTTTATATTCCAGGAATAGCTCCAAAAGAAATCTCAAAGTCAAACTGTAATTGCAAATATGATTATATTCCAAAAGGGTTTCAAAACCGATAGTACCAATCCAGAATTGTCTTCTAAAGCAGATTCTTTTATATACCAATTAGTCCTTAATACCCAGATGCAATAGTTACAATCCAATAGTTCAATCTAATAATGTAAAAATTAATTATAATCCAATTTTGAATTTAAATGATTAAAATGTATCCTTCCAAACAATGAGGGTAAAAGAGAAAAAATATTTTTCCTTTGCAGATGGTTTCACGAATAATCCAAAAGATCCAGAAAATCCAGGACAACAGAAATAGTCAATAGGTACAATTTCTTCTTTATTTTCTTTATTCCTTTGTCGGTTATGATCACAGATTTTATTCCTTTATTTTATTTCTAAAGTAAAAGACATAAGACGAAATCCTTCCGCTATAGATATAAGAAAGAAGAGCCCGGGTTTCGTCGTTGTTTTAAAATTCCTCTTGCAGAAAATTTTAAGATTTTGAAAATTTAATTCTTATGGCTCTCACCCACCCCAGAAACCTCTTCGGGGATGAGAGTTTTATGTCCAGTTACTGTTTTATTAGATCTTAAATTCAACTTTAATATTTAAGAGAACGAGAAAGAAAAATAGTTCCAGACGTGAAACCTCTTCAGCGGAGGGATATGATTTCTTTTCCTTACAAACTTTCCTTTCGCCTTTTATTTTAAAAAGTTTACCTTTTCTCGTTCTTTCCAAAATTATCGTATATGAAAATTGTACCTTGGATTCTTCTTTTCAGCTTGTCTTCCTTTTTCTGCTTTGCTGGCTTATTTTTGAGTTTTGATTCTTCTTCTTGTCTTCTTTTTGCTTCCCACTGGTGAGGTCGGACTGCAATGGCCAATTCCTCTGGGAGACGAGGATCAGTTCTCCCTTCTCCAAAGCTGCAGGGTGGTCCCTTCCCTCCACAGCTTCGGCGACAGCTCCTCGGGTTCAGGGAAATCCCCTGTTCTGGGATTGGTCCATCCAGGCCCGATCTGATCGCTGGAAGCGACCTTTGGAGGGGTAGAAGGAGCCTCGGGGACAGAGCCCTGCCCCGGAACCTCCGCTGCAGCCCCGGTCCAAACCGGAATTCCAGATGACACATTCCAACTGAGCTCTAAGCCTCCGATGAGCTGCTTCCGAGTGATTGTTCGTACGATCCTCTGCCATCTGTGCTCTGTGGAAAACATTCCACATGGCTACTGGGAACAAAGGTGTCTGCCTTCCGGGACCCCACCTTGCAGGACGGCCAATGTAGGTATGCTCAAACCATTGCAGGAGACGGAGCAGTGGTTCTTGAAGATAGCCGCTCCGAGTCCTCGGAGAGGGGCGGCATACAAATGTAAATAATAATAGTAATAATAATAATAATAATAATAATAATAACAACAACAACAACAACTACTACTACTACTTTCCAGAGCAGAAATATATTCATCCAATTTGGGGACAGACACAAAAGCCAGGGCTAATACCATTTTTGCCTTCACAGCAAACTCAGGATCTGTATTGTAGTCATGTGCAATTCCATCTCTAACCAAATGCTTCCTCATATTTTGTGATAGATGAAAAAGGCACCCTTTCACAGCTACTTCTGGAAAGCATTCCCTAATGGCATTGATAGCCTCCAGTTCAAAGTTACAATGAATGTTCCAGAGCTGATTGTCAGGTGTCAGGTTTTATTTATTTATTTATTCAATTTTTATGCCGCCCTTCCCCTTAGACTCAGGGCGGCTTAAACATATTAGCAATAGCACTTTTTTAACAGAGCCAGCCTATTTCCTCCACAATTCGGGTCCTCATTTTACCCACCTCGGAAGGATGGAAGGCTGAGTCAACCTTGAGCCGGTGATGAGATTTGAACCGCTGACCTACAGATCTACAGTTAGCTTTAGTGGCCTGCAGTACAGCACTCTACCTGCTGCGCCACCCTGGCTCTTTTAACAAATTCAGAAAGCCTTTTATATGTAGCAGTCTATTTGTTTGGCAGAAGTGCATCTAAGACTGGATGCACTCCTTCATATTTTTTGGCTAAAATGACATACACATGTGAAAACAATTTTGGAGCTATGGCAAAAGTCCCAGCCACAAACCAGGTGTCAGATGACTGCAAGATGTTCAGCCAAGTCCTTCTTCCAAATACTAGGATCCTCTTTGACCCCTCTCCAAAATCTCCTAGTAGGAAAGGCTCTTGTAATGCAGGACTTGGTGAATATGTCTTGTACTCCTTAGGTAAAACGAGGTCATCAAGGCTTATTGGGTCTGTGGGTGCTGCCCGAATTTGGTTCCTTTTTCTTCGGATTGTTTTTCGCAATGCTTCCATTCCTGGCATTGCAGAGTACACAGCGGGGCTCACATTGGCAAGACATGAATGGATTACCTTGGAAGTGCCCTCCATTGTCTTCTCTGCCCGTTGTTTCATGCCACTCAAGAAATGTGCAACGGCAACACGTTGAGCAGACGGAGAGTGAGAATGATCATTGATTCTTTTTATTATTTCTCTGAACTTCGTGTGAATTCTGGCACAGCATCTATCATGCTGTTCACAGCACCAAAAAGTAAGGCATGAATCAGCTGCACTCTTCTTATCAAGTACAGGTACCCTTCTGAGACAAACTTTTCTCTTTTTCTCTTGCTTCTTATAGTCATATCCATCTCACAGCAGGCAGGTGGACAGGAGCCTGTAACACAACAATGAATGCTTGTCCTCAATGAATGAAACAAACTGTTGGGAGGAAAATGCCTGCCAATGAGGATTCGTCCAGCCAGGAAACAATTCTTAGAAGAATAAATGGAATAGCAAAGCAGAGGTGCAGGAAAGAAGTCTTCTAATGACAAGAAACAAGGAGGAATGACATTCAGCAAAGTTTCTTGGATAGAAAGGTGTCCTAATCTTCAAGAAAGAGGAATTAACAAAAGAGTGAGAAAAAGACAGGAGTTATCATTCTACAAATCAGCATACTTGGTCACAATTAGTTGGGGCAATAGTCCTCATGACCCCTTTATCATATATCACATCAAAGAAACAAGAGTTTCCTAAAATAATTAGCATTTTAAGGAGATACAGAGTTTCCTAAAACAATTAACATTTCAAGGGGATAGGGGATCAGCTTATCACATGCTTTAAAAAAATAATTAAATTATGTATCTGGTGATTTTAATTCCGCATCTATTGATGGGATAACTTTCTGAGTTTAGCTTTGTTTACAAGGAAAAAGTGACAATAGCTGTTGAAAAGAAAAGATAATCGCTGCTGATAATGTGTGTGTGTGTGTGTGTTTCTGTGTGCGTGTGTGTGAAAGAGCTCCCAAAGCCCACTCCTCCCACTTTGGGGACTCTCCACATGAACAGCGAAGGGAGTGAAAAGGGCATGGGATCGTCTAGATGTCCCCAGCATGAATGGACCTTTCTCTCACTGCAAACAGGGAAGGTTCTTTAGCCCTCCAACTCTTTTCCCCCCAAAGCCCCCCACACACTTTGGGGAATTTCCACATGAACAGAGAAGGGGGTGAAAAGGGTATGGGATCGTCTAGATGACCCCAGCATGAATGGACCTCTCTCTCTCTCTACAAACAGGGAGGGTTCATTAGCCCTCCAACTCTTTTTCCCCCAAAGGCCCCTCCCCCCAATTTTGGGACTTTCCACATGAACAGAGAAGGAGGTGAAAAGGGGATGGGATTGTCTAGATGCCCACAACATGAATGGACCACTCTCTGTCTGCAAACAGGGAAGGATAACTCAAGAGGAGGCGAACTGTCCCATTCTTTCCTTTCCAAAGTAGCATTTTGTTAGGACCGTTCTGATTGGATGGCGGCGAAGTGTCCCGTGTGGCCAAAAGGCTGAGGCTGAATGTGGTTTTTTTCTGATGAAAGGGCTGGGGCAAACAGTTAAGGGCCTTTTGGCGAGGGAAGAAAAGGCAGCGGCCTATTGTCAGAGAGCAAAGGCTGCGGAAGAAAGAGCTTCATCCAACTGGAAAAATGTCCTAGACCGTCTTCTCTCAATGCCAATAAGGATGGACAATGATAGATTGGAGAAATATATAATCTCAAACCTTTGGTTTTCCCTAGCTTCAGACTGTAGCATGCAGAGCTGATACTCAGGTTGCTTATTAAACAATAAGAAGTATAAAAGAGTAGTGTATCAAGTAGAATTAATGAAGCTCATGGTGATATAGAAAGTTATCAGACTTTGAAAATGAGCCATATCACAGTATGAAGGATATTACACTCCAAGCTTCATTATATATTAATAGAAGCAAGACAGTGGTGGGTTCCTACCTATTCAGCCTAGTTCGGGCAAAGAGCTAGCAGCGCTAGCTCGAGACTCTACCCACCTGGTAGAATATCATCACAAAGCTTCTGCACAGAAGTTTTGCATGTATGCAAAGCGCCTGTGCATTCAAGCACATTCCAGTTTCTGAAATGGTAGCAAAGGTAAATAAGAGTCCTCGGAGAGGGGTGGCCTATAAATCCAATAAATAAATAAATAAAACCCACCACTGAAGCAAGAGATGTGTTCTGAGAGAAGCAAGAATTTGTTGACCTCTGATTAATGAAAAGTTAAACAGATGTTCAATTATGTGCTTGTAAATAAGTTTTTTAAGAAACTATAAAAACACAAATGCCAGCTGTTAAACCACCTTTTACACAAATAATTTAATTAATTATCAATACAGTCTTAAATTTAAAGAGCAATAACAAATCAGACTTTGGTATCTATAAAAGAAATAAAAAGAACACATGGAAGAATTTATTTACTGAGATGGTTCATTATTAAATCATTTGAGTATGGTTTCTCCAATAAACCATAACTGGTTTGTACAGTAGTACCTCTAGATACGAGCTGCTCTACATGCGAGTATTTCAAGATACGAGCCACGAGGGGAGAGACATTTCTGTTCTAGTCCCGAGCTCAAATTCGGGATACGAGCCGAGCGTCCACTAGGTGGCGCAAGAATCCTTGCTTTTGGTTATCTCGGAGGGGAAAAACAACGTCTAAAGTAATTTGTTCCAGATACGAGTTGCCTCGACATACAACCTCCCTTCTGGAACGAATTATGCTCGTATCTAGGGGTACTACTGTATATTGCATTGAACAATTGACTGTGACATAAAACACAATCATTGGGTTCATCTGTGCTAAAGCAGAACTAAAGGAATTATATTGTCACTTAACATGATGTACAAAACCTGTTATTTAAATAGATCATTTTCTCTGGAAATAAGAAGGATGAGAATTAATTTTGATGCTGATACTTCCTACTTGCAGATGACTGTACAAATACTGTTTGGACACTTCTATTATCTGTCCCTGCTAACTGTCCTTTAGAGACAAAAGGTTCTAATCCAATATTCTTCAGTCTCTAATCACTTCAATGTTGAGCTTTTTCCAAACATATAAAACAAAACCCCAAACTATTTTTTTCACTACTGTTAGGGTGGATTCTCCAAAACTCTCTGTTTATAGAGAAGCTGAACATAAGCTCAAGAGCATGTTTTAGAACAAACTATCTTATAAAAGAAAACAAGATGAGGACATCTTAAAACTGATTTTGATTCCTGCTCTGACTGAGCATGCACAAATAGTTTTTGGATAGCAATAAGAAATGACTTGCTATTATCTTTTATGGGATTTTTCCAGTGGTGGGATTCAAATAATTTAAGCACTTCCCTGCCCTAATGACTGGCCGGGTAGGCATGGCTGGGTGGGCAGGTGACAGGGCCACTGTACTAAGTGTACATGCCAGAACATTATTCCCACATTAAAAGCATGCATTATGATACATGACAAAGAACACTCTTTGGAAAAGCAAAACCTCACATATTATACAATGATCTCCAATTTAGAAATAAAAATATTTCTCATTAAATCACCAAGCTAAGGATCCCAAAGAGAAGAGATGCCTGCTTATATTTATTTTATTTTATTTATTTATTTTGTCAAGTACCTATTGGTAGTATATGAAGATATAACAATGTTTATATACATTATACTAATAAGAGCGAAACATTAGGACAGGGGATGGAAGGCACGCTGGTGCACTTATGCATGCCCTTACTGACCTCTTAAGAATCGGGAGAGGTCAACAGTGGATAGTCTAAGGCAGTGGTTCTCAACCTGGGGGTCGAGACCCCATTGGGGGTCAAATGACCATTTCACAGGGGTCGCCTAAGACAAATTTTCCATGATGTTAGGAACTAAAGCTTCTATTCTGGGGCCTTGGAACATGTTCTTGCAATCCAACCAACCAAGCGTTTACAGTGGGGTGTCCCTCTGACCTTCCTGCCAATCAGCTTAAAGCTCTGTTGGGAGAATGGGCACTAGGCTTATGGATGGGGGTCACCATAACATGAGGAACTGTATTAAGGGGTCGCGGCATTAGAAAGGTTGAGAACCACTGGTCTAAGGGTAAAGTTTTGGGGGTTAGGTGATGATACTTCAGAGTCAGGCAGTGAGTTCCATGCATTAACTACTCGGTTTACGATGCCCTATTTAGATGCCGTAGGATTTGAGTTTTAGAAGTAGTTTGTTATGAACCACTGAGTCAAAGAGTTTACAGAACTCAATGTAAATTGCATCTATTGATTTGCTCTGATCAAGATGTGTAGTCCATATGTTTTTGCAGTGAAGAAGTTGCAGGTTACAATTTTTTTTTTCTGAAACCAAATTGTTTGTTAGAGAGTAGGTTGTTAGTAGAGGGTAATTGATTGGTTTATGATTGATTCCATGACTGTGCATGAGAGGTGTTGTGGTTGGCTCTGGGCCAGCTCCTGCCCCAAGGACTTTGGGGGTGGATGTGGGTGAATCCTCCCAGTGTCAAAGGCCTGTTTTACTGCCAACTGCTTCGGACAGCGAAGTATCATCGGAAGCAGGGAGTGACTGTGAAATGGGACCCTCAGAGGGGGTCATGGCAAACAGCCGATTAGGAAGCAATTCATCCTCCTCCTTATCTTCACTGAACTCTGATGAAGAAGCAGTTATAGACGCATGCATGCGAAGGGCCATGAAAAGAAGAGAGCAGCTACGTAGGTATTACAAGAGATAAGGGGGTTTTGCGCATGCGTGAGTGAGTGAAGACGCTCTGCTGAACGCTCTTCAAATGAGAAGGTAAACATTGGATTTTAAACCCTGTCGAACCACCCTAAGTCTCAAATAAATTGAACTAAGCAATAAAGCCATAAATTTGGAACCCGGAGATACCTTGGGCTAATTGAAGGAGAGAGAAACAACTAGGAAACAGTCTGCTTTCCACTCGGAACTGTGAGTAAACAAAGTTAAGAGGAGAGATGGCGGAGAAAGTGGGGGAGGAGCTCACAGTGAGAATGGATGCCTTGGTAAAAGCTTTTGTTGTGGTCGGTCAGCAGTTAAAAGAAATGCAAGATGTGGTTACTAAGACTGCAACTGATTTACAAACAGTGAAAACAGAGCAAAAAGCCCAAGGTAACAGGGTTTCCAAACTGGAAGAAGAAAGAGAACAAGATCATCAACGCATAAGTATGTTAGAAGACAGATTAAGAAGAGCACATTTACGCCTGAGGGGCTTCAAAGCTGATTTTGCTGATAGCAGAAACATGATCCAAAATATCCAGCAGTGGTTTAAGGAGAATAAAATTGAAGTGTTGGACCATGAAATAGAGAGAGCACACTGGGTTTTTGGAGCAAGAAAAGACCCAAATCAACGAGACATTGTCATTAAATTTCTCTCAGAAAGAACGGCTGAAAAAGTTTATAAAGAATTAAGAAAAATAACTAACCTTACTTCTAAAGGAGCCCCGATTCGGGTGTTAAAAGATTTGTCAGTGTCAACCCTGCAATTAAGAAGTCAAATGCGCCCGATAACGGAGGCCCTGTTTAAAGGAAATATGCATTTCAGTTGGCAGTATCCCGCCATTATCGTCGTGTTTCATGAAGGGAGGATGTATTGAGCAAAAACATTCCAAGAAGGAAAAGAAATGCTGGCGAAACTCGGCTTGAATCCAGATCTACAGCAACAGGCAGGAAGAACAACAGAAGTGCTTGAAGAGGGGGGGGGCAGCAGGAGGAGGGGGGAGTAAAGATCTTATGGAACTTTTACAATCAACAGTCCTTGGCAAATAAGCTCTTTTGGGGAAGGAAGCACCGGAACCCAAGACGGAAGCAAGAGTCACGAGGCAAAAAAAGAAATGAAATGTTTGTAAAAAATCTCTGTCTTAACTGGTTTTACATATTAAGGGGAAAAGTTGAGGTCTGTTTCAATTTAATATCTGCTTTAACTTAATCAAATTAAGGGAGACTTGGGGAGGGTGTTTGAGGGGGCATTAGCTTCGGTGGAACCATGCCCCTTATGGTGCCTAGCCAAAGCAGCGGATTTCCCCCCCGCTTTTCTCTCCTTGTGAGAGAGATTCGGGGGGAGGCACCTGGGTGGGGAGAACCTTTAATAAAAATGAAAAAATTAACAGAACTCTGGGTTGCAAGATGGAGAAAGGTTAAATGGAAATACTATGGGTGATCGAACAATTATGGCGTTGAATATAAATGGTTTAGCATCGCCGGTGAAAAGGTCTAGATTATTGAAATTAGCCAAAGAAAACTTTGTGGATTTCTTATTTCTTACTGAAACTCATAAGGGAAGGAAAAAAACGGATAAACTGATTGAGAGTAAAGAATGGAAATATATTTTTGAGAGTAGAGGAGAAACAAATTGTGAAGGAGTGGCCATATTAATAAATCAAAGAAATATTTTTCAGGTGATACAAACAAAAGGGGATAAAGAAGGAAGATTATTATTTGTAAAAGGAAAAATGAATCAAAAGATGATAACGTTAGCGGTAATATACGCTCCAAATGTAAATGCTAAACAATTTATTATGAATGCAAAACGTAAACTGGATTTATTTTCAGAGGGGATGGTGATATTTGCCGAGGATTTCAATGTAGAAATAACAGCTAGTAACAAAGAAAAGAAGCAATTAAATTTGAATAAGTTAAATATGATAGATTTACACGCTGATAATTCAAATAGAGGGACATATTATTCAGCAAGACACAATAAGTTTAGTTGTATTGATTATATATTCATGAACAAAACAGGAAATATTCAAGTTAAAAAGGCAGAAATTAAAAGTAATTGGATATCTGATCATGCAGCTATAACGGCAGTTATAAAGATAGACCCTACTGGTAGACAAAGAATTTGGAGATACAATACAATTGTCTCAGAAAGTGAAGAAAATAAGGAAAAAATTCAGAAAGATATTCAGGAATTTTATGAAATAAATCAAAATGACGGGATGAGACAATCAGTTATCTGGGACACGAAGAAGGCAGTTATTAGAGGTAATCTAATTAGTATGGAGTCTTATATCAGAAAAAGTTGGGGGATGGAAAGGGAAAAAAGAATAAGGGAAATAGAATCAATAAGAGAAAATTTGAGAATAACCAGAAATGGAATGACTTGTTAAAACTTAAACAAAGACAATTAAAGGACATAGAGGAAGAAAATTGGAATAATATGAGAATAGCAGTGAAACAGAGAATTGAAATATAATGTAAAATGTAATAAGAGAATTTTATGCAAAACTATATGAAAAAGAACATGTTATGTTACAAGAAATAGAGGTTAAAGAAAGGCTGAATGAGGAAGAAAGACAAATGTTAAATGCAAATATAACAAGGGATGAAATAATTAAAGTGGTAAAAGGGTTAAAACCCGGTAAAGCACCAGGCCCCGATGGATTTACAGGTGAATATTATAAAACGTATATAGAAATTCTATTACAGCATTTGGAGAAACTGTATAACAATATCCTCATAACATTAGATGTTCCACAAACATGGAAGGTGTCTGAAATTGTAAACCAGGTCGAGACTTAAAAGAACCAGGTTCCTACCACCCAATTAGTCTGCTAAATCAAGATTATAAAATTTTTATGAAAATATATTGCCAAGGATAATTGGGAAAGACCAGTATGGTTTTATAAAAGGGAGAAGAATATATGAGCCAATTAGAAATATAGTGAATGTGCTGCACCATGCTATCAAAACTAAAAGGAAAATGGGATTACTAAAGTTAGATGTTTACAAAGCTTTTGACAAAATAAATCATGAGTATTTGTTCCAATTATGCAATAGTTTGAATATGGGGAAAGGGTTTTTGTCAAATAATAAAAGAAATATATAAGGACAATACAGCCTACGTCAGAGTGAACGGAAATAGAACGGAGAAGATAGGAATAAATAATGGGACTAAGCAGGTATGTCCCCTATCCCCAATGCTTTTTGCAATGGCAATTGAAACATTGGCAAATAAAATTAGAAAAGATATACAATGGAAGGGATATCAAATAGGAAGTATGGAATTAAAATTAAATTTATTTGTAGACGATGTTATAATAGTTATGGAAACACCAATAGATATGATTAAAAGAATGATCATAATACTTCAGGAGTTTAAAAACCAATCAGGGTTAAGAGTGAATAATCAGAAATCATTTGTTTAAATACAGGGCCTAAAGAGCAAATTGAAATACGGAAGGTATCGGGTTTAAAACTGGGTAGCAAGAAAATGAAATGCAGTGGTACCTCAATATGCGAACCCCTCGTCTTACGAACAACTCGTGATACGAACCCGGGGTTCAGAAAAATTTTGCCTCTTCTTACGAACTTTTTTCGAGTTACGAACCGGCGTTCGGAGACTGCTGGGAAGCCGCGCGGCTGTTTTAAAAGGTGACAGCTGGGCGGCGGGGCTTCCCAGAAGCCTCCCGAACGCCGGTTCGTAACTCGAAAAAAGTTCGTAAGAAGAGGCAAATTTTTTCTGAACCCAGGATTCGGTTCGGGAGGTTGCTGGGAAGCCACCCAGCCCGGCTGTCACCTTTTAAAACAGCAGCGCGGCTTCCCAGCTGTCTCCGAACGCCGAACGTGGAAGTTCGGGTTTGGCGTTCGGCTTCGGGAGACAGCTGGGAAGCCGCGCGGCTGTTTTAAAAGGTCACAGCCGGGCTGGGGGGCTTCCCAGCACCCCCCCGAACCCCAAACTTTTGCCGAACTTCCGGGTTCGGGGTTCGGGGGGTGCTGGGAAGCCCCCCAGGCCGTCTGTGACCTTTTAAAACAGCCGCGCGGCTTCCCAGCTGACGCCGAACGCCGAACACGGAAATTCGGGTTTGGTGTTCGGCTTCGGGAGACAGCTGGGAAGCCACACGGCTGTTTTAAAAGGTCACAGCCAGCCTGGGGGGCTTCCCAGCACACACCCCCGAACCCCAAACTTTTGCCCAACTTCCGGGTTCGGGGTTCGGGGGGTGCTGGGAAGCCCCCCAGGTTGGCTGTCACCTTTTAAAACAGCCACGCGGCTTCCCAGCAGTCGCCGAACGCCATTTTTTTGCAGGGTTTTTTTTTGGTTGCACGGATTAATTGACTTTACATTGTTTCCTATGGGAAACAATGTTTCGTCTTACGAACCTTTCGTCTTACGAACCTCCTCCTTGCACCAATTAAGTTCGTATCATGAGGTATTACTGTATTTAGGAGTATGGTTATTAAAGAATCCGGAAAAAATGGTGGAATTTAATTATAATTTAATATGGAAAAAATTCAGAAACAAATTAAGAACTGGAAAAATAAAAATTTGAGAAGATTGGCTAAAGTAAGAGCTTTAAAGATGATGATTATCCCAAAAATGCTATATATTTTACAGGTAATGCATGGAACCTTCCCAATAAGAAAGATAATGGGACACCAAATTGAATGTGTGGATAGAAGGTAATAAAAGACCAAGGATTAAAAAAAATAGCTGATAGCAACGGAGGACGAGGGAGGCTGGGGAAATTCAAGCTTGGAGTATTATAGGGACGCCTATAATATTGATAGGCTAATGGAATTACAATTATTAGAGGAAAAACCATGGGTAGAATTAGAGAAAGAAATTAATGATATTAAGGATCAGGAATTATTATTTAGGAAATGGAATAATGTAGAAATAAATAGACTATTAGACCCTACTAAAGCGATAATAGAGAGTTGGATGAAATGGCAAGATAAATTGAAAATGACAAACTCTAAATTAGCAACGCTGCATGTGATAAATACAAAGAAAGAAAGTAACCTCACAAAGATAATATGGGAACTAAGGAGGAAAGGTATACAGAGAATTGAACAGTTATATGAAAGGGACGGAGCAATTAATAGAAATTAAATAGAGAGGTGCCTGGGACAACAAAACTGGTTACAAATCAATGCGATAAACACATATTTAAGTAAAAGGGAAAATAAAGAAATATTTATGAGACAAGAAATAAATTTAGAAAAGATACTAAGGGATAAGTGTAAGAATATAAAAGTACAAACAGGTAGCATATATAGAGAATTATTACAAGCGGAAGAACAAGTAGTAAAAGGACTGACGAGATATTGGCAGGACGAATTAGAAATTGATGAATGGGATATGGAAGGTATAATTGAAAATATTAAAAAAATTAAAAACATAAGAATAAGAGAGATGAGAAGAAAAATACTACATAAATGGTATTATACACCAGTACAATTAGCACGTTTTCAAACAACGAAGAAAGGAAATTGTTGGCATGGGTGCAAGGAAAAAGGAGTATTTATGCATATGTTTTGGGAATGTAATAAAGTTCAAAAATTCTGGAAACAAATACAAATGGAAGTGAATAAAATTACGAATGGTAATTGGAAAATAACTAAAGAAGCAGCATTATTGATAAAAAATAGTGAGGTAAAAGAATACGAAGAAATAAAAATTGCAGCGATAGAAAGTGCCGAGGCAACTATAGTGCTTGGGTGGAAAGATGACAATAAATGGACGATAAAAAATTGGTGCAAATACATGGCGGATCACATTCACTATGAAATTATGGAAATTAGACTACATAATTATAATGAAGGAAAATTAGCAGCAACAATGAGGCGGTGGGAGAAGGTTAAAAATTATATATTAACAACATCAGTAAGCGATGCAAATGTAAGAAATAAAATTCAATCACTCTATAAAGAATGAACAATGTAACCCAGAGACAAAGCAAATGAAGGATACAAAATGGATTCTTCCCTGGTGAAGGGATTTTTTTTTTTCTGTATGGTGATGGTACACTTTATGTTTTCTGTTTTGTTTTTTGTAAAATTCTAAAAAAATCAATAAAAATATATTTTTTTAAAAAAGGTATTACAAGAGATAAGAGAGTTCACCTGTGGTTGGGTGTGGTTCAACAAATTAGAGCTGCTGTTAAATGGGCAGCGTGCCAGCCTCTCAGCGTGGAAGATTATCTGTTCATGATAGTGGATGTGGCTTGACTCTCCAGATTTTCCAAGGACTATGTGCTTTGATATCAGGACTCTGAACGTAAATCATAGTTAAACGTGTGAGTTTGGACAACGTCTGAAGGAGAGTAGCTGTGATGACTTCACAGCTACTTGTTAATTGCTTTGAGGTTTTTTTGTTCTTGTTGTTATTTCACTGCATTCAAGTCTGGTTGCCGTGAAAGTGAGCCCTTTGACTACAAAAAGGGGTTTTGCTTCTATTTTTCTGGGGATAAAGAAAGTATTCTTGACTTTTCACATGTGTGTGTCTGTTTTGGCTACCTTTGCATTTAATTAGAGGCTCGTGCAGAGAGCCGGCAGAACAAGATGCAGCATAGAGAGATTGGTCTGTAGCTTTCAAGTAGACTGGGATCTCCTTTTTTGAAGATGGGGATAACCATTGCTAGAGACCATAGCTTTAGTAGTGAGCAGGTCCTGAATGATTTTTTAAAGATTATGCTTAATGGTTTGGCTAGGGCTGTTGACAGCTTTTTTAGGAAGTATGAGCCTAATAGCGGCGATTATTTATTAGAAATAACAATCAGATAGTAGTGGGTAGAGTGTGAATGCTTAACATAAGAGGTGGTGGAGCAAAAGGGAAAGTGATCGAGAAAAGAATGGGATACCTGAAACAAGTGGTTTATACCCAGAGGATTCTTGGTGAGTTCTTGGCTATTATTGTATTTGGACAGATCTTGGTAGACTGTACTGGTTTGGTGAATTACTTGGAGTGACTGACTGGACCAGATCTGACTGACTTGGGGACAAAATTAAACTAAAAAGGCTTTCCTTTTTCTGGAGAACGATTTCCAATTTCCTTGAACCTTAGGACCATGAACTTAAATCTTAGGACTGTGAGATTATTTACTGACATGTTTAGAAAATAAATCAATGACAGCCCAAATAACAGTTTTGCCTTGGGGAGTTCCACGATGAAATCTATCACTATTTTTTCCCAGGGTCTGCTAGGATTGGCGACATGCTGCGACAACTCTGGAGGTTTTCCAGGTCTATGTTTCCTGGTGGCACAGGTGGCACAACCTTTCACTCATTCTGGTACTAGCCCCTATATGTTTGCACTCATTCTGGGCCACCAGAACTGGCTCCATGCCAGGTGCAATGTTTTCAGGAACCTGAAGGGACTCCCTAGTCTGGAGTCATGACTCCATTGGAGAATCTTTAATCGCAGGCTGGCAGGCACATATAATTTGGTTCCCTTCCAAGCTAAACTTTCCTTAGTGTTAGTATTTCCTTGTTTGTTGAACCACTGGTCAGTTGGCAAAGCAGACTTCAATTTGTTCCCCCACTCCTTTTCTCTTGGTGAGGGTTGTCTCTTAGTCTGGCCTTGGGTGTGGACAGGTGCAACTTTCCCTTTACCTTCCGATGGGGGGGGGGAGCACAGAACAATCAGATGGATCTCTTCCTCTCTTTGGCTCTTGTACTGGGGTTTTTGCAACAAAGCGTCAGCAAGAAAATTCTTTCCGGCTGGGATATGCTTCAGTGTGAAGTTGAATCATTTGATGTATTGGGCCCATCGTACTTGCTTAAGAGAAAGTTTCCGAAGGGTCTTTAATGCCTCGAGGTTCTTATGGTCAGTCCACATCTCGAAAGGAATTGTCCCACCTTCTAGGAAATGCCTCCATGTTTCCAATGCCACATGTATAGCTAAAGCTTCCTTCTCTCAAATGCCCCATCCCCTTTAGGTGGGGGTCAGCTTTTTGGAAATGTATGCACAGGGTAACAGTTGTCCCTTCCCATTCTCCTGTAACAACACAGCTGCTATTGCCATCAGTGGCGTCTGACTGAATCACAACTTTCGCTCTGGATCAGGTGTTGCAGGATTGGCTCCATTGCAAAACGTTTTTTGAGCCCTTCAAAAGCCCTTTGGCATTCCATTGTCCACCTAATAGGCTGAAAAGGTTGACTCAGGTTGACTCAGTCTTTAGTAGTTCAGGTTCAGTCTCAGGTTGACTCAATCTTTAGTAGTTCAGTTAGGGGCAAGGCAATTTCAGTGAAAGCTGGAATGAACTGTCAGTAGAAGTTTGCCAATCCTAAGAATCTCTGCAATTGTTTGCGTGTTCGGGGAGCTTGCCAATCAAGCATAGCCTCCACCTTGCCTGGGTCCATCTCGATGCCTTTGTTTGAGATGCGGTATCCCAAATAGTCTACTGCTGTTTTGCGAAATTCGCATTTGGAAAGTTTTACATAGAGCTTAGCAGCCAAAAGTTTCTTCAAAACTTGCCTCACCAATTAGACATGGTCAGGCAGATTCTAGTTGTAGATAAGAATGTCATCTAAATATACGAGGACTCCATTGTAAAGACAGGTGTGTAATACTTTATTTATGTACTGCATGAATACTGCTGGGCAATGTTCCCTCTAATTTTTTTCCAGTGTGGGTGGAAAAGTATAATGTCTGAGCAGCACATTTTCATGCCTGGGCGTGGATTGGTTAGAAACCTGGTTGTTAAGCGAATCTGGCTTCTCCGCCCCCCTTCCCCATTGTCTTTAGTTATGAGACGGTCGCAAAAGTCATGTGACCTCAAGACACAGCAACGGTCATAAATATGAAATGGCGGCCAAATTTTGATTACATGATCATGGGGCTGCTGTGAAGGTCAAAGAAAAAGGGGCATAAGTCACTTTTTACAAGGCCGTTGTGACTTTCAACGGTCAGTAAATGAACCATTGTAACTCGAGGACAACCTGCCTTCCCCCCTAGATGTTTTCTGTGAATGGACTACTGATCTGCTTGTAAAAGAGCGCACTGGTCAGACAGATAATCCTCGACTTCTGTTCTGACCCCAATGGAGGCAAACGTTTCTATCTCGTGAGTAAGACGGTTATTAAGTGAGTTCTGCCTCACTTTACCACCTTTCTTGCCACAGTCATTAAGTGAATCCCTGCAGCTGCTTGTCAGAAGATCCCAAAAGATGTTCACATAATCCTGGAACATTGTTACTATCATAAATACAGACCAGTTCTCAAGTGTCCAAAGTTTGATCCAATAACCCCTTTATTTTTCTAACAAAGTCTTTCCTTCCTAGAAGGAAGAATAGAAAGAATACAATGGAAAAGGGGATACAAAAAAATTAAAAAATAAAAGGGTTTGGTTCAAAGTTCTGCTCAGATTAAAGAAATTGGAGTTTGAGAAGGGTTGATTAAGCTTGGAGTATTGTTTTGTTTTCTCTTTTTTAACTTTAATTATTTTTTCTATTTAGATCTATGAATTTAGGAATTGCTGATCTGTTTTAATAAGGTTAGAAGTATTGATTATAAGATATGTAGTGGATTAATGCATAAATGGAATTGAATTTAGAATTTTTGGGGAGATTAAGGATGTTAATGATTTTTAATTGATTGAAATTAGAGAATGTTTAGATTTTTTCCCCTTTTTTCTCTTTTCTCAAATTGACTGAAATTTAAGATTAATAATTAAGTAAGAAATGTAGATAAGTATTAATTGGCTAAATGTTAGATGGGCTGAAATAATTTTCAAATTTGGGATTAGGTAAATGTACTATTTAGAGGGGGGAAGAAATCTGAAATTCTTATATGTTTATGTTTTTTTAAATTTTCTTTTATTTATTATTTATTTATTTAATTGAATTTGTATGCCGCCCCTCTCCAAGGACTTGGGGCGGCTCACAGCATATATAAAAACAAAACAATAATGTAAATCCAATTAATACTACAATTTAAAAACAATTAAAAGAAAAACTTATCAACCAAACACTCAGCAATCTTACTTAAGGCATTCAGTGGTCAGGGGGAAGATCTAAAAGTCCCAAGCCTGGAGGCAAAGATGGGTTTTTAAGCTCTTTCGGAAGGCAAGGAGGGTGGGGGAAGTGCAAATCTCTGGGGGGAGTTGATTCCAGAGGGCAGGGGCTCCCACAGAGAAGGTTCTTCCCCTAGGTCCCACCAGCCGACATTGTTTGGTCGACGGGACTCTAAGGAGGCCAACTCTGTGGGACATCACCGGTCGCTGGGATTCGTGCGGCAGAAGGCAGTCTCAGAGATAATCTGGTCCTATGCCATGTAGGGCTTTATAGGTCATAACCAACATTTTGAATTGTGCCCGGAAACTGATTGGTAGCCAAATCAGTCCATGAAGTGATCGTGAGATGTGGGCATTTCTTGGAAGGCCCAAGACTGCTCGTGCGGCTGCATTTTGGACAAGTTGAAGTTTCCGAACACTCTTCAAAGGTAGCCCCATGTAGAGAGCATTACAGTAGTCGAGCCTCGAGGTGATAAGGGCATGAGTGACTTGAGCAAAGACTCCCTATCCAAATAGGGCCGCAACTGGTGCACCAGGCGAACCCGGGCAAACGCCCCCCTCACCACAGCTGAAAGATGGTGTTCTAAAGTTAGCTGTGGATCAAGGAGGACGCCCAAGTTGCAAACCCTCTCTGAGGGAATCAATAATTCCCCTCCCCCAGGGTGATGGACGGACAGATGGACGTGTCCTTGGGAGACAGTACACACAGCCACTGTTTGTTAACATCTGATTGGCTATACAGGGTTTTCTTGGTTTATAGAAAAGTGTATAAAGAAAGAAGGAAGCACTTTGGCATAATGGTTAATAAGTTAGAAATATAATTGGTGTACTTTTTGAAGGAATATTAAGGAGGGAATTTAATTAAAAGAAAATGTATATAACAGGATGTATGTAGCACTCCCCCCCCCCCCCCAGAACTGTCTTAATTGGAAGGAACGGCGGAAGGAGAAGCAGAAGCGAGGAGGAGAGATGCATGTCCTCCTCCTCCTCCTTTTATTGATCCAACTCCCTACGGAACAAACAAGAGGCCAAAAAAAGTGAAAAGGCTTCTTGATCGGTGGGAGGGAGCGCAGCTGTTTGAGAGAAGAAGAAAGAGGAGGTGGAATGAACGCCGGCAGCCGGGACCACGGCACTATCCCCTAGACCCAATTCTGCAGCGGATCTCCCCTTCCTAACTGCGTGGCTGAGAGCGGAAAAGAGAGCAGAGTTCTGCAACTTCTCTTAGTTAAGCCTCGCTTTGTCCAAAGATGCTAAGCAAAAAATGTGGCTGGCTACAAGGGAGCTCAGCCTAATTGTGCCTGCCAGCTAGTGTGTCCACTAAGTTACCAGGGGCAGATTTATCCCATTTTGCGCGCCTTGCCTCTCAAAGTTGCTGAGTAGCCCCCACAAAGGCAGCCAAAAGTCCTCAGAAAGAAGCTGTGGCGGGCTCGGAAAGGTGTCACTTAAACTACTGCAGCGGGAGGAAAAGAAAGCAGGGATTCGTCTTCGGAATCTGCCAGCTCTCTGCTCCTTGTTGAGTCTGTCGGGAGGAGCTGCACTTTGTGAGGGAGACATAGAGAGACATGTGGGTGGGTGGAGAGATGGAGCGCGCATGCCCAAGATCTCCTGGACGCGCCAAGCTCGGCAGTGCGCTCCCACACACCCCGCAATCTGCAGAGGGCAGTCCGTCTTTCGAGGGGAAACTTAGCACGGGTAGGAAATTTTCCACACAGCTTCACATGGGCTCCGTTTTTTTGGGGGGGCTTCAAATTCCCCCCCGTCATTCCTCCTCTTTATGACCACAAGGGAGCCCTGAAGAGATTCCCCCAAAGGAAGTGAGCACCAGACATGGAGTGAAAGTCAGGGAGCCTTGTCTGAAGCCGAAGCACCAATCCTTGCCACGGCTGGGATTCCCTGCCTCCAGACTGCATCAGCAAGCAAAGGGGCATTGGCAGTCCGGAGGTGGGGAATCCCGGAGGGGCGGCAAGCAAAGGGGAAATCCCAGTGGCAGTAACCAGGCAGGGGAATCTGCGGCAGGAAGAGAGTGCATGTGCAGGAAGAGAACGCGTGCACTCGGCTCGGTTTCATAAATTGAAAATAGTTCGGAAGTAGAGGCAAAAAACCCCTTAAATACCGGGTTCATATCTTGAAAAGTTCGTAAATTAGGTACCACTGTATATTGAAAACTCATGATATTCCACAGACATGGAAGATCTCAGAGATTGTTACCATCTTGAAAATCGATCGAGATTTAAGAGAGCCAGGATCCTACCATCCTATTAGGTTGGCAAATCAAGATTATAAAATATTTATGACAATATTGGCAAACAGACCTGAAAATATCTTACCAAAAATAATTGAAGAGGATCAATATGGGTTCATGAAGGGTAGGAAGATAAGTGAACCAATCAGAAATGTAATAAATGTGATGCACCATGCTACTGCTACTAAAAGGAAATTGGGAATTTTGAAATTAGATATCTATAAAGCTTTTGATAAAATTAACTACAGTTATTTATATAAATTATGTAAGGAATTAAATATGGGGAACACATTTTGTGGAACTATAAAATAGATTTATAAAGGGAATGAAGCATAGATAAGAGTGAATGGACAAAGAACACAGAGAATTAAAATTCAAAATGGCACCAAGCAGGGATGCCCATTATCTCCAATGTTATTTGTAATAGGATGGGATGAGTGGAGTTATGACATGGATGAGATGATTGGAAATAGTATGAATGATATATTTGGCCCACCTGACATTGGAAGGGCAGGAGGAGAGGGGGCATCGATCTCTGGGGTGGCGGAGGGTCGGAATATCCCGGTGTTGCTGGGGAGAGGCAGATATGGCGGGAGCCGCGGAGTTAGCCGTTCAAGGAGAACAAGAGATCGTTGTTTAATAACAATTCCTTGTTCTGGCTCCATGAGCTCAACCCTGGATACTGGTGATGAGTGTAACTCTGGCCCTGGGCTCAAGCTGTTGCTACTCAATGCCAGGTCGGTAGTAAATAAAGCTCTCCTCATCCGGGATTTGATCCTGGATGAGGAGGCCGACCTGGCTTGTGTGACCGAAACCTGGCTGGGCCCGGAGGGAGGAATTCCTCTCTCTGAAATCTGCCCAGCCGGGTTTCGGATATGGCATCAGCCTCGACCCCAGGGAAGGGGGGGAGGAGTGGCTATTATAGCCAGAGAGAGCCTGTGCCTGCGTAGACTCACTGCTCCAGAGATTGCGGGTTGCGAGTCCCTCCTGGTGAAGTTGGACCTAGGGGTTCAGGTGGGCTTGTTACTCACGTACCTGCCTCCCAGCTGCGTGTCAACAGCCCTGCCTGTGCTGCTGGAGGAGGTGGCCGGGCTGGCGGTGAGGTTCCCTAGGCTTATGGTCTTGGGGGACCTCAACCTGCCGTCGCTCGGCGGATCCTCTGGGCTGGCACAGGAGTTCATGGCCACCATGTCAGCCATGGACCTGACTCAAGTAGTGCAGGGTCCAACTCATAAGGGAGGGCACGCACCTGACATGGTATTCCTCTCTGAGCAACTGAGTAATGGTCTGAGATTAAGGGGCTTAGAAGTATTGCCTTTGTCATGGTCAGACCATTTTCTACTGCGGCTTGACTTCCTGGCTCCAATCCTCCCTCGCAGGGAGGCGGAAACGATTAAGTTGTTCCGCCCCAGGCGCCTGATGGATCCAGAAGGCTTTCAGAAGGCGCTTGGGAATCTTCCAGATGCACTCGTCCACAATTCGGCAGAGTCTCTGGCTGAGGCCTGGAACAAGGCTGCAGCGGAGGCCCTTGACCGAATTGCACCGCTGCGACCTCTCCGCGGCACTAGACCCCGTAGAGCTCCATGGTTCAACGAGGAGCTCCGGGAGTTGAAACGCCAGAAGAGACGTCTAGAGAAGCGATGGAGGAAGAGTAAGTCCGAATCCGATCGAACACTTGTAAGAGCTCATATTATGACTTACAAAGTGGCACTCAAGGCAGCAAGATGCGCGTATCATGCCACCTTGATTGCATCAGCGGAATCCCACCCGGCCGCTCTGTTTAGGGTAACCCGCTCCCTTCTTAACCAGGGGGGAGTTAGGGAGCCCTTGCAGAGTAGTGCCGAGGATTTTAACACGTTTTTCGCTGATAAAATTGCTCGGATTCGAGCGGATCTCGACTCCAATTGTAAAACAGAGTCAACTGACAACGAGTCAGTCAAGGTGACTGGGGCTAAACGTCTTTGTCCATCTGTCTGGGAGAAGTTTGACTTAGTGACACCTAAGGAAGTGGACAAGGCCATTGGAGCTGTGTGTTCCGCCACCTGTCTACTGGATCCGTGTCCCTCTTGGTTGGTTTCGGTCAGTCGAGAGGTGACACGGAGCTGGGTCCGGGAGATTGTCAACGCCTCCTTGGGGAGTGGGTCCTTTCCGGCTCCTTATAAGGAGGCACTTGTGCGCCCCCTCCTCAAGAAGCCTTCCCTGGACCCAGCCATACTCAATAACTACCGTCCAGTCTCCAACCTTCCCTTTATGGGGAAGGTTGTTGAGAAGGTGGTGGCACTTCAGCTCCAGCGGTCCTTGGAAGAAGCCGATTATCTAGGTCCTCAACAGTCTGGATTCAGGCCCGGCTACAGCACGGAAACTGCTTTGGTCGCGTTGATGGATGATCTCTGGCGGGCCCAGGACAGGGGCTTGTCCTCTGTCCTGGTGCTTCTTGACCTCTCAGCGGCTTTCGATACCATCGACCATGGTATCCTTCTGCACCGACTAGAGGGGTTGGGAGTGGGAGGCACTGTTCTTCAGTAGTTCTCCTCATACCTCTCTGGTCGGTCGCAGTCGGTGTTAGTAGGGGATCAGAGGTCGACCTCTAGGTCTCTCCATTGTGGGGTGCCTCAGGGGTCGGTCCTCTCCCCCCTGCTATTTAATATCTACATGAAACCGCTAGGTGAGATCATCCAAGGGCATGGGGTGAGGTATCATCAATACGCCGATGATACCCAGTTATACATCTCCACCCCATGTCCAGCCAACGAAGCAGTGGAAGTGATGGGCCGGTGCCTGGAGGATGTTAGGGCCTGGATGACTGTCAACAAGCTCAAACTCAACCCAGACAAGACGGAGTGGCTGTGGATCTTACCTCCCAAGGACAACTCCATCTGTCCGTCCATTACCCTGGGGGGAGAATCACTGGCCCCCTCAGAGAAGGTTCGCAACTTGGGCGTCCTCCTCGATCCACAGCTCACATTAGAGAAACATCTTTCAGCTGTGGCGAGGGGGACGTTTGCCCAGGTTCGCCTGGTGCACCAGTTGCGACCCTACTTGGACCGGGAGTCACTGCTCACGGTCACTCATGCCCTCATCACCTCGAGGCTTGACTACTGTAACGCTCTCTACATGGGGCTACCTCTGAAAAATGTTCGGAAACTTCAGATCGTGCAGAATGCAGCTGCGAGAGCAATCATGGGCTTTCCCAAATATGCCCATGTTACACCAACACTCCGCAATCTGCATTGGTTGCCGATCAGTTTCCGGTCACAATTCAAAGTGTTAGTTATGACCTATAAAGCCCTTCATGGCACCGGACCAGATTACCTCAGGGACCGCCTTCTGCTGCACGAATCCCAGCGACCAGTTAGGTCCCACAGAGTGGATCTTCTCCGGGTCCCGTCAACTAAGCAATGTCGCCTGGCGGGACCCAGGGGAAGAGCCTTCTCTGTGGCGGCCCCGGCCCTCTGGAACCAACTCCCCCCAGAGATTAGAACTGCCCCCACCCTCCTTGCCTTTCGTAAACAACTTAAAACCCACCTCTGCCGCCAGGCATGGGGGAATTGAGATCCTCTTTCCCCCTAGGCCTTTACAATTCTATGCATGGTATGTATGTATGTATGTTTGGTTTTTATATTAATTGATTTTTAATCATCAATACCAAATTACTATTGTACACTGTTTTATTGTCGCTGTTAGCCGCCCCGAGTCTCTGGAAAGGGGCGGCATACAAATCCAATAAATAAATAAATAAATAAATAGGAATAGAGACATTGGAAAGAGAAAAGTTAAGGAGAATGGCCAAAGTAAGAGCATTAAAAATGATGATCGTTCTTAAGATGATGTACCTGTTTCAGGTATTGCCAGGGGGTTTATCAGCATCAAAGTTCAAAGACCGAGAATAAGGAAAAAGTGGTTAATAGCTAATGAAAAAGAGGGTGGATGCGGAATTCCCTGTTTGGAGCTGTATAGAGATGCATTTCAAATTGAAATATTAGTGGAGTTGCAATTATTTGAAAATAAATGGGTGAAATTGGAAAAAGAAATGAATGGGATAAAGAATAGAGAATCATTTTTATAAGGTGGAATAAGAGCGATTTAGATAAACTAATAGGACCCTTGAAAGGGACCATGGAAATTTGGAAAAAATGGCAGGGGAAAATAGGATTATATAAATCAAAACTGTCATCATTATATGTAGTAAATAGAGATAATGAAATAAATCTAAATAGGGTTATAGGACAGTTAGAGGGAAGAGGGATAACTAAGATAGAGCAATTATATGAGAAGGATGGGAGGCCAAGTAGAAATCATATAGACTGGTGGTTGGGTAAGGGAAGATGGCTACAAATAAATGCAATATGCAAATATCTGAATGAAAGGGAGAATAAAGAAGCACTATTTAGGGAGGAAATAAGAGAAAAAAGTGAGGGTACCAAGGCGCAAGCAAGTAATTTTATAAGATATCAGTGCAGTGAGATGGGTATGTGACCCAAGGATTGACTTAATGGTGGCAGAGTTAATTACAAGTAGATTTGCAAGATATGAAAAATATAGTGGAGAATATAAGGAAAATTAAGAATACAAGGGTTAGGGAAATGAGAAGGAAAATATTACATAAGTGGTATCGCACACCCGTTCAACTTGCATATTTCCAGAAGAATGTTAAAAATACTTGTTGGCATGGGTGTCAAGGTAAAGGAGTGTTTATGCATATGTTTTGGGAATGCCTGGTAGTGCAGAACTTTTGGAAAAAAATACAAGAAAATATTAATAGGATGTCAAATATACAATGGACAATTATAAAGGAAATGGCAGTATTAGTTAAAAGCAATGAGATGGGAGAATAATAATAATAATAATAACAACAATAATAACAACAGCAATAATAATAATAATAATTATTATTATTATTATCATTATCATTATTATCATTATTATTAATTAGATTTGTATGCCGCCCCTCTCCGAAGACTTTAGAGAATTTAGAGAAATAAAACAAGCAGCAATAGAAAGTGCTCAGGTGGTAATAGTCTTGGAATGGAAGGATGCGACAAAATGGACCATACAAAATTGGTACTAGTACATGGTGGATCATATTCAATTATAGAAAAGAGGATGAATTCGGCTAATGAAACTGATTTGTGACAACTGATGGGACGATGGGACAAGATAAGAGGATATATGGTTAGTAGAATTCGAGACCAAGCTACAAGGAATAAATTGGAATCACTTTATAATATGTAAAAAGATATATTGCTCTTGAATTAAAATGATATATGTTATGTCTCTGCCCAGTGACTAGTAAAGGAACTGCCATTGGGCGTTCCTGTCACTGGGTAGAGACAAATCTTGGAGGGAACTTTGTAGTGTGTTCATTGGTTATATTATTATGGGCTGGAGTATAAATGAGCTGTCTTGTAGCTCAGGCTCCTCAGTTCTGTGTATTACTTGTACCGGTTGTTTTCCATGTCCAACTTCAATAAACTGCAGTTAATTACCTGCTGTGTCTCCGACTTAATACTGGCGATGAAGGATTGGTTTTTTTCTCCACGCTATTCAGGGTTCCTCCTGCGGGTCATCTGGTGAGTTGTGATGTCCACTCAGTTGACCTTTCCGCCTTTTGACTCCCTCGGCGAGACTTGGGACTCTTATGTGGCTCATTTTGAATGCTTCCTCATATCAAATGGCTACACGGAAATTTCGGGCGCCAGAAAAAGATCGTATTTTGGGGGGTTTGTGGCCCTGAAATGTTTGAGACAGCGAGAGCCCTCTTTGCCCTGACTTCTATTCATGATGTCCCATGGCCCGACTTCCTCTCCACTCTTCAGGACCATTATGCCCCTGCTCCCTCCCGTTGCGCTCGTCGTTATAAATTCTTCCATAGAAATCAACTTGAGGGGGAGTCGATTAATGAGTTCGTTGCTGCCTCCGTCATGCAGCGTTGTACTGTGAGTTCGAGAATCTGGATGACTATCTTCTCGATCGTTTGGTTTTTGGCGTTAGGGACGGCCGCCTGAAGCGCCGGTTGTTGGCTACACAAGAATTAACTTTTAAAACCACCTTGCATGAAGCCCGAGCTTTTGAACTGTCAAATCAGTCTCTGGCAGTCATGGCCGCCGCCGCAGTTAACTCCACCTCTGCTGCTCCAAGCCAAGACGCCGCCCGTCTTCCGCAGGATCTTGAAAAGGCTTTATCTTTGGAGGAGGAAGTCTGCCGCCTGGCGGCCACTCGTCCCAAGAAAATTCCACCGGAGCACTCACAGGCCCCCCCCCTCATCCTGTCGAGGATGTGGCAGCGATCACTTCCGGGCTGCTTGCCCTTTTAAATCAGCTGCTTGCCGCCGATGCGGAGCAATCGGTCACATCGCTCGGGTCTGCAGGCTCTGTCGTCCGCCTCCGCCTCCTTCTGCCTCGTCCTGGGACCAGGGCTCTGTTTCTTCACGCTGGTCCTCGAAGCCTTCGGGCTCCTGCTGTTATGAGTGCAACACTGTTTACGCTGTCGCCAAGGAACCGATGTCCGTCATCCAGAAGTCTTCTTCTCAGCATGTTGACAAGATTAGCGTTGTGGTCCGCCTCGGCCATTCAGCCTGCACCATGCTTGTAGACACCGGCTCCGCCCACTCCCTGGTTCCATGGGTTACTCTCAGGCGTTGTTTCCCTCGTCTCTCCAAGCAACAGTTGCAGCCATGTTTCCTCTCCTTAAGGGACTATCAAGGTGCAGTTATTCTGGTGTTGGGTCAAGGCAATTTTGCAGTGCGCTACAAGAACTTTTCTGGGCGTTTGCCATTGATAGTTGTGGATGGACCTTTTGCTAACTTACTAGGACTTGATTGGTTTAATTCATTGGGTCTTCAATTGTTGGGAGTTAATTTGGTTCTGCAAGGGGGAGGGTTCTCCGATTTGGTTGCCCAATATCCTGATGTTTTTGGGGGTGATCTGGGTTGTTATAAAGGTTCACCTGTCACTTTCAGCCTGGACCCCTTGGTCCCTCCCATCCGACTTAAACCCCGCAGGGTTCCTCTGGCGCTTCGCCCAAGGGTGGATGCAGAATTAGATCGCCTTATTGCCCAGGTGTCTTGGAGCCTACCGATCAGGATGGGGGTATCAGGATTCGATCAATAAAGCCCTCACCCACCACTCCTACCCAATGCCAGTGGTGCAACACCTACTGCACTCTCTGGGTGATGGCACTGTGTTCGCAAAGTTAGACCTCTCCCAGGCGTACCAGCAACTTCCGGTAGACCTGGCTACCGCTGATGCACAGGCTATTATTACGCATAGAGGAGTTTTTAAATGTCATCGCCTGCAATTCGGGGTCTCCACGGCCCCTGGTATTTTCCAAGGTCTAATGGAGTGGTTGCTCTATGGAATTCCGGGCACGGTACCCTATTTTGATGATGTGTTGGTGTCCGCCCGCTCAAATTCGGAGCTCCTCACGAGAGTCCGCATGGTCCTATCCAAGTTTCAGGAAGTAGGTCTTAGGATTAAACCACAAAAGTGTGTGTTTGGGGTAGCCAGGGTGGAGTTTTTGGGGTTTGTAGTGGATGCAGCTGGCATCCACCCTACGCCTGAGAAAACTGCGGCTATCAGAAATGCCCCGACTCCACGCTCTAAGGCGGAGCTCCAAGCTTTTTTGGAGTTGCTCAACTTTTATGCCGTTTTCATTCCATATAAGGCTTCTATGGCAGAGCCCCTGCACTGGTTGTTGGATAAAAATAGGAAATGGGAGTGGGGTCCTTGGGAGGCCAGTGCATTTAGAGCCGTGAAGGAAATACTTACCTCCAACGTGGTCTTAGCCCAATACTCTCCAAACTTACCCTTAGTCCTCACGTGTGATGCTTTTCCATACGGGGTGGGGGCAGTGCTTAGCCATAGGCTGCCCAATGGTTCAGAGGTGCCTTTAGCATTTTTTTCCCGAACCCTGGCCAAGGCTGAACGGAACTTCGGCCACATCGACCGGGAGGCCCTGGCCCTCATTGCGGGGGTCCGGCGGTTCCATGACTACCTTTTTGGTCGATCTTTTGATCTCATTACTGACCACCAGCCACTGTTAGGCCTCCTCTCTGGGGACCGACAGAGTCCAAACGTCCTCTCCCCTAGAATGTCCTGCTGGATTATCTTTCTGGCCAACTATTCGTATCGTCTAATCTATCGCCCAGGGCGACATATTGCTCACGCTGATGCCCTCAGTAGGTGCCCACTTCCTGAGCTGTTAGACGACCCGGCCCCGGCTTCCACTGTTCTGGCCATCACAGGGAGTCCTTTGGCATTGTCTGCACCGGATGTGGCCTGGCATTCTCGCCGTCATCGGGTGCTGACCATGGTATTCTCTTGGTTTTTACGGGGGTGGCCTCCCTCATCGCCCTCACCAGAGTTTATTCCTTTTTTTTGCTGTAGGGAAGAACTTTCAGTAGTTCAAGGATGTCTCCTTCGAGGTCCCCGAGTGTTTATTCCAAAACCTCTTAGAGAGCATGTGCTATCATTACTGCATCGAGGCCACCCGGGGGTGGTCCGCATGAAGTCTTTGGCTCGGGGGTATGTCTGGTGCTCTGGCCTTGACCAGGATGTAGAGAAGAAAGTGGCCCACTGTTTGCCTTGTCAGGAACACCGTTCTTTGCCTCCTAGGGCTGTCCCACTCTCATGGGAACCCCCATCGGGTCCCTGGGTCCAATTACATGTTGATTTAGCAGGGCCATTTGTTGGCCAGATGTTCTTGGTTCTGGTGGACCCTTATTCGTGGTGGCTGGAAGCACGCCACCTGCATTCCACAGGGTCACATGCCATTATTACTGTCCTTAATTCCATTTTCGCCACCCACGGTTATTCGGACCTTATTGTTTCCGATAACGGTCCACAATTCACGTCCTCTGTGTTTGAGACATTTTTGGCCGCGGCAGAAATCCACCATGCGCTAATCGCACCTTGGCATCCTGCGTCCAATGGTATGGCCGAGCGCATGGTTAGAACCGCGAAGGATACCTTAAAGAAGCTGCCACATGGGTCCCGGCAAGAGAAGCTCTCAGAGCTCCTGGCCACTCAACACACCACTCCGACTGCCCCCACTAAGAAATCCCCTGCTGAACTTCTCATGGGCCGTAAGTTGCGCACTGTCCTGGATAGGTTACACCCATTATATGCCCAGGTGGCCACTTGGCCGGAGTCCGCTGGTCGAGTTTTTCCACCTGGAGCCCCGGTTTTTGTACGTTCCTACGGGGAAGGTCCGACTTGGATTCCGGGAACAGTGACAAGGGAGAGAGGCCCCCGTTCTTATGACGTCTCTCTTCATGACGGTCGCAGTTGGCACTGTCATTTAGACCAACTAAGATCTAGGACTCCGTTTCCATCCTTAGAAGGCCAGGACCAAGCCACTGCTAGTGGCACCGTCACCGACACTCATTCCCCAGAGGTGAACACAGGCACCTTAGATCTGGCTACTGAAGGACTGGGTAGCACAGCCACCTCACCCAGATCTCTAGGAAGGGCTCCAACTTTGGATAACTCCTACCCAGGGCAGTTCCTGGGAAGAAGTTCTTCCCCGTCGTTCAGAAAGGGTTTGCCGGAAGCCGGCTTATTTGAGGGATTATATTTGTAGCAACATAAGTGGGGAGGAGTGTTATGTCTCTGCCCAGTGATTAGTAAAGGAACTGCCATTGGGCGTTCCTGTCACTGGGTAGAGACAAATCTTGGAGAGAACTTTGTAGCGTGTTCATTGGTTATATTATTATGGGCTGGAGTATAAATGAGCTGTCTTGTAGCTCAGGCTCCTCAGTTCTGTGTATTACTTGTACCGGTTGTTTTCCATGTCCGACTTCAATAAACTGCAGTTAATTACCTGCTGTGTCTCCGACTTAAGCTGTGTCTCCGACTTAATTATATATATATATATATATATATGTTTTCGTAGATTTTCACGGGTACAGGTATGACGGTCTTGGTATATTCGGGTTTCTTCCCGTGTAGGATTTGGAAATTTCTGGCGACGTTTCGATGAGGTCTCACTCATCATCTTCAGGCTGGTGTTTCTGTCCTTTTTCTCAGTCTTCGCCTGAGAAAAAGGACAGAAACACCAGCCTGAAGATGATGAGTGAGACCTCATCGAAACGTCGCCAGAAATTTCCAAATCCTACACGGGAAGAAACCCGAATATACCAAGACCGTCATATATATATATATATATATATATATATATATATGTATATATGTATATATGTGTGTGTGTCACATGTTTAAGCTGAATTTGAAAATTAAGGGAGACTAGGATAGATCTATTTCGGCCTTATTTTGGCCTCATCAGCTAGCCATACCCACTGGGACTTGAACCTGCAACCTTGGCCTTGTAAGGCAGAGAATTATCCTCTAGGCTACAGTATCCAATCCCTTCAGCTCTGTATATATATATATATATATAAAATATGCCCCCATTTTGGTGGAGGGGTACGAATGTTGTCTGGTGGTGGGCACAAATCACTGAGTACTTGTTGTATGTTGTATGTGTATTTTATATTTTAAAATCAATAAAAAAATTCTTTTAAAAATTGTTTACATTTAGCTCAAAAGAGAAATAACAAATAACAAAATCTTTTTTTTGTTATGTGTTTTTATATCTATAAAGTTTGATTTATTCATAAAATAAAGGATTTTTGAGTCAGGGATTTCGCTCCGAGGGCCATGCACAGAACAAGGAGGAAATATTTTCTTTAATTCGAGTGGGAATTTATTCCATTATAGATATATTATTTGTATAGTAGGATAAAATATGATTTGATTATAATGAATTACTACTTTCTTTCTTGTAGATGGCCATCAAATCAAGCTCATCCCAAAACACATCATGCCCATAGTCCAGAAGTATGAAGTGATATTTTGGAAGGATCATTCTACTATAGGTTGCCCATAAAGAGGAATCCTGTTTATGGTAATAGCGTTCAATTAACAGTCACTACAGTGGGAAACCTACTTTTTAATTACTATATTTATGAAGGAAATGAACTATGAATTGTTGAGAATTCTGGGCCACATTCCCTTAATTTTATGCTTGCCCATTATTTTTTCTCACACAAACTGCAATTCCAGTTTGCAAAAATAGTAATTGCTGGCCACTGCCATTAAACAATCAACTGCATAAGTATCTAATTATAATTAGTAGGATCAAATAATTTGTTGCAGCTTTGCATTAAAACATTGAATATAACATTGTGTAGGCTTCTAAAATAATATTTCTCAGATTTATGAGCTTATAACGTGCTATAATGTCACTGAAAAAGTGATGAGTTGGAAGAGGAAGAAAAAAACTGACAAAAAATTGTGACATCAAGGAGACAATCCAAAATAAAAAATTGAATCAGAAGTGCAGTGCTATTGAGTTGTGCCTTATGTTCAATGTAAGCAATTTATGTTTCTATGAAACAGAGAAACATTTAAACTCAATTTCAGTGGTGAGATTCAAATAATTTAACAACCGGTTGTCTGTTGTGTATTTGTGGCTGGATGGGCATGTGACTAGGTGGGCATGGCCAACTCAACATCACTCACCACTCTTGGCCCTGACTCCCAGCTGCTTGCCTCAAAGACCTCAACAAGATACAACCTCATACAAATCTAATAAATTGAATTGAATTGAATTTACTATTACTGAATATCACTTAACAGTGGCAAGGAAAATCACAAAATGAAGCAAAACTTAATTACCGTACACAAAATGCTCTCAGTGTTTCCAAACACTATCCTATCCTATGCTACAGAATATCTGCCAACAAAACAAAATGCAATGTGTACAAGTTTGGCCAAATTAGTTTGATATCTTAACAAATAATAATGTTCCTGGTAGTAAAAACACAGTCATAATGCATTAACTAACATTTTGCTGACCTTTCACAATAGCCAATTTAATGTGGATACTATATTTTGCCTAATCGTAGGCTGATTACCACTGAAAAATCTTTACTGGATTTGTATAATGAAAGCATAGTTGAGTTTTAACAGCAAGCAATCTTCATAACTTTATTTCTTTAAATAATTACTTTGCTGCTCTTGATGATAATAGAAAGCAACTGAAGTAACAACCAGTATAATTCAAAGGAATGAAACCCTCATGGTTTCAAAGCAAATTAAATTAATTACCTGATAAGCTCCCAAAATTAAGCATTATGAGTGTTTAATACTTACTTGATATAGTAGGGCACTTTGTTTGGTGATATGGCCCTTTCCCATGGGCCCTGGACAGAAGCTGTTAATTTAAAAAATGGAACATAAAATCATCACAAATGTATTTAGTTCAAATTCAAAGCAAATATTATTATTATCGTAATCTTTATGATTAAAATGTTAGATCACTGATGTAAGTCTCTTTACTCAGTTGTCCATGAAGACAGGAAGCATTAACGTGTTCTATTTTAATCTTAGTAAAATTGAACTTAAAGATAAATGCAAAATCTTTTCAGTTATTAAACAACAGAAACAGAGAACAACATCTCTCTATTCCTGGTCCTTGAAAAGGACTTGATAGATAAAGATTCCAAAACTATTCTAATCATCTAGCTGTAATAATAGTATCGAGAACTTGATACAAATGGAGGCCAACAACAGATAAATAACTGGCAGTTGTGATTTCACATTGTTATGAATATAATAATGCCATGAAAGAAATGTATTGCACAGCATATGATTTACATTTTTATTCTATAATTCTGTTTATATAGATAGTTCTCAAGTTATGATTGTAATGGAGTCTTCCCACCACAGTCATTAGTCATGATGGCAGGAAAATGAATCAGTTATGTCACCAATCAAATTTTACAATTGTTTTTGTGTTGGATATACAATGGTTGTCAAGCATTGGGGAACTTAGGTGATTCAGGCAGTTCAAATAAGTATAAAGTTTTTTTCCCCCATATTCCCCAATGGTTTTTTTTTTAAATTTTATTATTAAAATTAAAACATGTACAACATTTAATACAACATCTAGTACAATACAAAACGTAAAACATAAAATACGGGGGGAAAAACAAAGCAAACAAACAAAATCCAAACAGGTAGTAAGGATAAAAGTATCGGCGAATGTACATGGGAGTTGTATTAAGAACGAAAATTAGATCCAATTATATTTGCTCATTACCATGTTTCGAATAGTTTATCTAGAATGATTAAATGCAAGGGTTGAAATAAACGTATTGCAGAGAAATTAACAAATAATAATAAAATTCATATCCAAATATATATAAAGTCTCATGTTATTATATTAGATAAGAAGTTGCTTTATACCAGATTTGTAACAGTTCAAGATTATATCTGACATTTCAATCTTGTAGTCTGTTGTTCTCCCTTTTACTTCCTAACCAATTATAGAAAGGGTCCCAACAATTATTGAACGTAGCCAATGATTCGTTTCTAACTAGTGTAGTCAGTTTCGACATTTCTGCGCAGTATATTATTTTTTTAATTATTACTTCATTTGGAGGCAATTCATCATTTTTCCACCACTGCGCATAAGATAGTCTTGCTGCCGTTGTTAAGTGAATGATTAAGTGTACTTGGGATTTCAATAGATTTTGTCTGATTATGCCCAATAAAAAAACATTCAGGAGTTTTGTCTAGTGATAGATTTAGTATTTCATCAATCCAAATTCCAATTTTGTTCCAATATAATTTAGCTTTGGTACATTGCCACCATAGGTGGAAATAGGTGCCCAATTCTTGTTGACATTTCCAGCAATTTGGTGAGAGTTTATTATTTATTTTGGTTAGCTTAATTGGGGTAATATGCCATCGGTAAAACATTTTGACTAGATTTTCTTTATAGGATGTGGCAATAGTCAATTTATAGTTCCTACTCCAGAGTGTATGCCATTCCTCCTCTTTAATCTCATTTTTAAGGTCCAAATTCCATTTTTTGACATTAATTTTTGTGCTAAAGTTGTCTAGATCATTGTAGTTTAAGTAACCGTAAAATTTTTTGATTAGCTGATCTTGAGGGCCTGTACAAAGCTTATCTAGCAGGGCATTTTTGCTTATCCCGGTTTTGTTTTTATCTTTGTTAAATTTAGTTTGAATCTGTAGGTATTCCCACCATTCCACTTTTTGACCTAGATTTTCTAGTTCTAGCCTTGTTCTAATTGCCCCATTTGGATTTAAAATATCTTTATATCTTATTATATTGTTTCTTTTATGTAAATTAGGATGGACATAGGCTTCTAAAGGGATGTACCAGATGGGAATTCCTTTATAAAGTTTAGGTTTAATTTTTTTCCAAGTATAAATAAGCGATTTCCTAATCATGTGATTGGTGAAGTATTTATGGGTTGTCCGCTTTTCATCCCATAGATAGTAATGCCACCCTAAGTGGAGGTCATGGCCTTCTAAGTTAAGAAGTCTAATATTTGTTAGGCTCATCCAGTCTCTCGTCCATGATAAAGATGCAGCAATATGGTAGTCCTTCCAAATTGGGAGTGCCAGTCCTCCTTCTTCTTTTTTTCCTTGTAAATATTTTAATCGAATTCGGGGACGTTTATTTTGCCAGATGAAGTTGTTAGTTATTTTGGTCAGTTTATTGAAAAATTCATTTTTTAATTGTATAGGGATTGTTTGAAATAGAAACAGAATTTTGGGCAGAGTATTTAACTTTATGGCTGCAATCCTTCCAAGTAAGGAAAGTTGTAAATTTCTCCATTTTAACAAGTCAGCTTGTATTTTATCTATTAAGATATCATAGTTGTTTGATTTTAAGCTGGACACTCTATTTGTCAAATTAATGCCGAGGTATTTAATTTTTGTAACTATTTGAATATCCAGTTTAGCTGTTAAGATATCTTTCTGTGATTGTCGCATATTTTTGGTTAGAATTTGCGTTTTGGTCTTATTTATTTTGAGGCCTGCCACTGTACCGTAATCTTCCAGAACTTCTAGTAATTTGGGACCTGACTCTAAAGGGTCTTCTAAGATAAATACCAGGTCGTCCGCGAAGGCTTGAAGCTTATAGGTTTCTTTCTTACATTTTAATCCCCTTATATCTTCCTTATCTCTAATAATTCTAGTTAATACTTCAAGGGTTAAGATAAACAATAATGGGGACAGTGGACACCCTTGTCTTGTACCTTTATAAAGAGAGATTTTTGTCGATGTATCTCCATTAAGGATAATATAAGCTGATTGGACAGAGTAAATAGCTTTTATTGCATTTATGAATTTGGAGCCAAATTCCATATACTCAAGCTGTTTGATCATAAATTCCCAAGACACGTTGTCAAAAGCCTTCTGGGCATCAAGAAATATTAACGCCACTTGTTTTTCATTATGGGCTTCATAATACTCGAGCGTGTCTAACACAATTCTAATATTGTTCTTTAGCTGTCTCCCGGGAAGAAAGCCATTTTGATCCGAATGTATAAAATAATTTAGGAATCCTTTGATTCTACTTGCTAAGATGGAGGTAAAGATTTTATAATCGGCATTTAAGAGAGAAATCGGGTGGTAATTAGATATATCTATATGATCTGTATCTTTTTTTGGAATTAACGCTAAATTTGCTTCTGTCCATGAAGTTGGTATTTTACCTCTGTCTAGAGCCTCATTAAACGTTTCTAACATGGCCTTTTCCATTTCTTCGGGAAGATCTTTATAGAGTTTGGGGAGCCCATCCGGGCCCGGGGCTTTATTGTTTTTTTGACTTTTTATTGCTTCTTTTAGTTCTGTAGCGGTGATCGGTTTATTAATTGTGTCAACCATTTCCTGTGGTACTTTGGGTAGCTTGGCCTGCTCTAGAATTTCTTGAGTTTTTAGATCATGAGTATTGTTTTGTGTAATATCGGTATGTTCATAAAGTTTACTATAGAAATCGCCAGCAATCTTTTTTTTCCTTTCCAAATCATGACATAATTTCCCATTTTTGTTTTTAAGACAGTTTATAAGTTTCTTTTCTTTTTGTTTTCTGAGTTTATTGGCTAACCATTTGCTAGGTTTATTGGCATTTTCGAAATTATATTGGTTAGTTCTTTTTATTTGTTGTGCCAAATTTTGTTGGTCTATTAAATTTAGTTGATGCTTTATTTGTAGCATGTTTTGTTTAATTTCTTTTTTTGGGGGGAATTTCTGTAATTCTTCTTCTAAAGCCCTATAGTCTTCTTCTAGTTTAGCCGATTTCTGTATTTTTAATTTAAATTCTTTGGCCATATATGAAATGGCTATCCCTCTGATAACGGCTTTGGCTGTATCCCAAACATTTTGGAGACTAGTGTGGTCTTTAAGATTTTCTTGAAAGAAAAATTTCATTTCAGTTTTGAGTTTTTGCTTGAAATCTTCCTGGTTTAGTATAGATTTTTGAAGAGACCATCTACAACACTGTTTAGTTCCTTTCCAGGTTACTTTGAGCGCACTGTGGTCTGAGATGTAATTAGGATCTATCTCTATCGAATGAATTTTAGTATTAATTTCTGTTGTTGCCCAGACCATATCCAATCTTGACCAAGATTGGTGCCTATCAGAATAGAAGGTAAATTTTTTAAGGTTGGGGTTTCTGTCTCTCCAGCTATCTTTCAATTTTAGTTCTTTAATTAAATCGAAAAAGGCTTTCGGTAATATTCTTTTCTTTTGTTTGTTCATTTTATCATTCTTATAATCCAATTCATTGTTAGTTATACCGTTAAAATCTCCTAATAAACAGATATTGTCTGTGGAATATTCTTTAATGGTATTTAGTAATCTTTTATAAAATCTTTCTTGGCCTTCATTCGGAGCGTAGATATTAATTAATGTTATTGTATCCCGTTCTATGGTTAGTTCTAAAATTAGGACTTTACCCTCCCTATCTTTGTATTTCAATTTAGCTTGGATGTTAGAGTTGATGTAACATATTACACCTCTCTTTTTTTCCGCAGCTAGAGACGTGAACAGATTCCCAAGTTTGTTTCTTTTGAGTAAATGTTCAAATTTATTTTTGATATGGACTTCTTGCATTGCAATGACGTCAAAATTTAATTTAGCAATTTTGTTTAAAATTTGATTTCTTTTTTTTGGTGCATTTAATCCATTTATATTAATTGAATATAACTCAATTCCCTTGTTTGGTTTTTCTTGTGCCGAATTTAAATTATCTATACTTGGGTCTTGTAGCCCTTGTACTTCTTGTTTCTTTTGGGTATCCTGCATAGCCATTATTACCTAAAGTTAAGTTATCAATAGCCTGAGTTCCTTCCGAACTAATTGGGATCTGTTCTATAGGTTGTGCACTGGTAGATGGGAGGTTCCTTGTTCCGTTACTATCTTGTATCTCGGATGTCCGTTCAGTGGGAAAGTTTTTATCAAAAAATTCTTCTGCTTTTTCGACCGAATCAATTTTCAGCTTTTTGTCTTGCCAGGTCACGAGCATACCCTCTGGGACAAGCCATCTAAAGTTTATGTTGTGCCTGGTCAATTTGGCTGACAAAAAGGTGTATGGCCTACGTAGGTCTCTGACGTGTTTTGGGACTTGTTTTAAAATTACCAATTGTCTCCCCTTGTAATCTATGGGGTCTTCCCGTGCTCTATGAAGAATTTCGTCCCTAACTGATTTTTTGACAAACTTGATGTGAACTTCCTTGGGGAGGTTATGGCGTCTGGCGTAATTAGTATTTATTCGATAGACTTCATCGATTTCATTTAGCATTGTGTCCTTTTCAATGCCCAGAGCCTTTGAAAGAATATCGGCCATAATGTCTGGTAGGTCTTCACTTTTCTCCTCCCTAAGATTTTGAAATCTAAGATATTGATTAGCTTTTTCGCTCTCTAATTGAATTTCTGTACTTTCTAATTCTTTATTGGCATGGACTAATTTTTCTGTCAGGTCTTCCATTTGTTTATGATCCTGATCAATTCTATCTTCTAAGACCTGAATTCTTTGTTCTTGTTTAATCATCTGCTGTTGGAAGGCCTCATGCCTTTTATCCATGTTTTGCATCCTTTCTTTTAACTCGGATGTATTGTTCCTCACCTCGCCTAATTCTTTTTTTATGTCTTGATGGTTCTTGAGCATTAACTCCTGCATTTGAAGCAGCGTAGCTTGGAGGTCTTTATAGGAATTAGACCTTTCTCTAGGTAACATATCTTCCAGAGATCTCTGGGTAGAGGGACTTGGTATGGCTGAGGTAGAATGAGTAATTGATTTCTTCCCAGATCCCAATCTGGACAAATTAGAGAGGCTTGTCATTTTTGCGATGGACCACCAGCTAGCCCATTTATACAATTGTCTAATGGTCCGATCCAGAATTTAATATAAGTAGAATGTATTGTTGAACTTTTAGGTATTGTAAAGACTGAAGGGCAATTCAAGTTAAATCTATTGAAAAACCTTGAAAAACCTTAGAACAAATAGCAAGGGGAGATAGTAAATAGCTAAAGGGAATAGAAAGAGAGATGAGAAATAAGAAAATAGTGGGGTAAATTAGTTTCAGTTATTTTGTGTAAATATAAAATTTGAAAGTAATTCTTCCCTCTAATGAAAGAGAAGAAAAAAGGAAAAAAGGAGCCGAGTCCCCGCTGGGATAGACCTCCAGCCTGACTCCGGAGGTGAGAGGTCCGGTGTCGAGATGGCAGTGTCGGGGAACGAGACAGCTTTTTTTGGGAAGGAATGGAGCCCAGTGACGGTGGCCAGCTTCAACGCCAATGGATGAATGAAGACATCTAGGGGCAATAATTTAGCCCCCTCCACTGTATGGCACCAGTGGGTGAGAGCTGCTGGGGGCCAGGGGGAGATTAAAAAACAACAACAACAAAAAACTAAGAACTGAGGATTATTTCTCCAACTTCCCCCCCTCCCCTCTTAACCTTGATTCCTGATTTGTGTGTATTTGTGTGTATCACCACTGAGGAACTATGCCCCCTTATGGATTGTGGATGGATTGAAGAACTATGTGGATTGTGGATGGATTGAAGAACTATCCCCCTTGTGGTCTGATTTTAAAAAGACAGCTAGGAAGAGAGGAGGTTTAACATCAAGACTCTTTGAACTAGACTAAGACCTTAGACCATGGAGACCAAGGAACATCGTACCTGGACTGACTGATTGATTACTGATGATTATAAAATGTTTTAAGATCTGATTTTATACCATCAAAGAAAATCAATTTTTACTAATTTATAATTTTTATCCTATATTTATATAAGTATAATTTTAATGTTTTAGTGTTTTAAATTTTTTATCAATTGTTATTTTATACTGTTATAAATTTAATTGTTTTTTAATATAATTGGGGTGCTAAGTAATGGATGACTGGGATAAGTATACTTGTGGGTATGAATGGAATGATTGGTATAATTGGGTTGGTGGGTGGGGGGGGGGTTATGGTATGGATGAGTGGTTTGATAGTAGTGTGAATGATAGATTTGGCCCACCTGACGCTCGGGAGACGGGAGAGGAAGGGGCACCGATCTCTGGGGTGGCAGAGGGTCGGAATATCCCTGTGTTGCTGGGGAGAGGCAGATATGGCGGGGGCCACAGAGCTAGCCGTTCCAGGGGAACGAGGGACCGTTGCTTAATAAGGGTCCCTTGTTCTGGCTCTGTGAGCCCAATCTTGGGTACTGGTGATGAGTGTAACTCTGGCCCTGGACTCAGGTTGCTGCTGCTTAACGCCAGGTCGGTGGTAAATAAAGCTCTCCTCATCCGGGATTTGATCCTGGATGAGGAGGCCGACCTGGCGTGTATTACCGAAAGCTGGCTGGGCCCGGAGGGAGGTGTTCCTCTCTCTGAAATTTGCCCAGCCGGGTTTCGGATATGGCATCAACCTCGACCCCAGGGAAGGGGGGGAGGAGTGGCTATTATAGCCAGGGAGAGCCTTTGCCTGCGTAGACTCATTGCTCCGGAAATTGCGGGTTGCGAGTCTCTCTTGTTGAAGTTGGACTTAGGGGTCCAGGTGGGCTTATTTCTCACGTACCTGCCTCCCAGCTGCGTGTCAAAAGCCCTGCCTGTGCTACTCGAGGAGGTAGCCGGGTTGGCGGTGGAGTTCCCCGGACTCATTGTCCTGGGGGACTTCAACCTGCCGTCACTCGGCGAAACCTCTGGGTTGGCACAGGAGTTCATGGCCACCATGACAGCCATGGACCTGACTCAAGTAGTACAGGGTCCGACTCACGAGGGAGGGCACGCGCCTGACATGGTATTCCTTTCCGAGCAATTGAGAAATGGTCTGAGACTAAGGGGCTTAGAAGCATTGCCTTTGTCATGGTCAGACCATTTTCTACTACGGCTTGACTTCCTGGCTCCAATCCTTCCCCACAGGGAGGCGGAACCAATGAAGATGTTCCGCCCCAGACGCCTGATGGACCCAGAGGGCTTTCAGACGGCACTTGGGGTTATTCCAGAGGCACTCATCCACAGTTCGGCGGAGTCTCTTGCGGAGGCCTGGAATACGGCTGCTGCGGAGGCTCTCGACCGGATTGCGCCTTTGCGACCTCTCCGTGGCACTAGACCCCGTAGAGCCCCATGGTTCAACGAGGAGCTCCGGGAGTTGAAATGCCAAAAGAGACGTCTAGAGAAGCGATGGAGTAAGAGTAGGTCTGAATCTGATCGAACACTTGTAAGAGCTTTTATTAAGACTTACAAAGTGGCGCTCAAGGCGGCAAGATGCGCGTACCATGCCGCCTTGATTGCATCAGCGGAATCCCGCCCGGCCGCTCTGTTTAGGGTGACCCGCTCCCTTCTTAATCAGGAGGGAGTTGGGGAGCCCTTGCAGAGTAGCGCTGAGGAGTTTAACACGTTTTTCGCTGATAAAGTCGCTCAGATCAGGGCCGACCTCGACTCCAATTGTAAAACAGAGTCGACTGACAATGAGTCAGTCGAGGTGACTGGGGCACGTACTTGTCCACCTGTCTGGGAAGAGTTTGATCTGGTGACACCTGATGAAGTGGACAAGTTCATTGGAGCTGTGAGTTCCGCCACCTGTCTACTGGATCCGTGTCCCTCCTGGTTGGTCTCGGCCAGCAGGGAGGTGACACGGAGCTGGGCCCAGGAGATTCCCAATGCTTCCTTGGGGAGGGGAGTTTTTCCAACACTCTATAAAGAAGCACTTGTGCGCCCCCTCCTCAAGAAGCCTTCCCTGGACCCAGCCGTACTTAACAACTATCGTCCAGTCTCCAACCTTCCCTTTATGGGGAAGGTTGTTGAGAAGGTGGTGGCACTCCAGCTCCAGCGGTCCTTGGAAGAAGCCGATTATCTAGGTCCCCAGCAGTTGGGTTTCAGGCCCGGTTACAGCACGGAAACCGCTTTGGTCGCGTTGATGGATGATCTCTGGCGGGCCCGGGACAGGGGTTTATCCTCTGTCCTGGTGCTCCTCGATCTCTCAGCGGCTTTCGATACCATCGACCATGGTATCCTTCTGCACCGGTTGGAGGGGTTGGGGGTGGGAGGCACTGTGCTTCAGTGGTTCTCCTCCTACCTCTCTGGCCGGTCGCAGTCGGTGTTAGTGGGGGGTCAGAGGTCGGCTCCGAGGTCTCTCCCTTGTGGAGTGCCTCAGGGGTCGGTCCTCTCCCCCTTGCTATTTAACATCTACATGAAGCCACTGGGTGAGATCATCCAAGGACATGAGGTGAGGTATCATCAATATGCCGATGATACCCAGCTTTACATCTCCACCCCATGCCCAGTCAACGAAGCGGTGGAAGTGATGTGCTGGTGCCTGGAGGCTGTTGGGGCCTGGATGGGTGTCAACAGACTCAAACTCAACCCGGATAAGACGGAGTGGCTGTGGGTTTTGCCTCCCAAGGACAATCCCATCTGTCCGTCCATTACCCTAGGGGGGAAATTATTGACCCCCTCAGAGAGGGTTCGCAACTTGGGCGTCCTCCTCGATCCACAGCTCACATTAGAAAACCATCTCTCAGCTGTGGCGAGGGGGGCGTTTGCCCAGGTTCGCCTGGTGCACCAGTTGCGGCCCTATCTGGACCGGGACTCATTGCTCACAGTCACTCATGCCCTCATCACCTCGAGGTTCGACTACTGTAATGCTCTCTACATGGGGCTACCTTTGAAAAGTGTTCGGAAACTTCAGATCGTGCAGAATGCAGCTGCGAGAGCAGTCATGGGCTTACCTAGGTATGCCCATGTTTCACCATCACTCCGCAGTCTGCATTGGCTGCCGATCAGTTTCCGGTCACAATTCAAAGTGTTGGTTATGACCTTTAAAGCCCTTCATGGCAGAATATCTCCGAGACCGCCTTCTGCCGCACGAATCCCAGCGACCGATTAGGTCCCACAGAGTGGGCCTCCTCCGGGTCCCGTCAACTAAACAATGTCGGTTGGCGGGCCCCAGGGGGAGAGCCTTCTCTGTGGCGGCACCGACTCTCTGGAACCAACTCCCCCCGGAGATCAGAACTGCCCCTACTCTTCCTGCCTTCCGTAAACTCCTCAAAACCCACCTTTGCCGTCAGGCATGGGGGAACTAAACATCTCCCCCTGGGCACATTTAATTTATACATGGTATGCCTGTGTGTGTGTCTGTTAGTATATGGGGTTTTTTAAATCTTTAAATATTTTGAAATATTTGAATTATTTATGATTTGTTTTACACTTGTTGTGAGCCGCCCCGAGTCTTCGGAGAAGGGCGGCATACAAATCCAAATAATAAATAATAAAAATAAATAAAAAGAAAAGGAACAGATTCTAGCAGATTTTGTGTTAATTAATTATATATATTGTATTAATTGAGTATATATAGATTATATAGAGTATATATATATTACAAAGAAAATATTGCCTTATCTTAATTATAGTTAGCTTCTAAAGTAAGTTGTCATTTACTAAAGACCAATAGAAAATTAACAAAAACAAAATAGTATATATAAACTAAATCAGATTATTACAGTAAGTAAATCTTATCTTATATTTCTATTATTAACCTATAGTAACCTTATAATTAATAGTTAATATTCAAGAGGAAAAATCACTTGGATATAGTTTTTATATGGTTTTTATATGGTTTTTTTCAATACATTTCAAAATACTTTCATAATACAATAAAAACAGTATCGAGTTAGTAAGCCAATTATAATTGCTCCCCCAAAAAATTATTAGTTCCCAATTAATTACTTTCTGTATTCATCAAACCCACCAAACCTTGACCTCCAATTTTGTCATCTAGATACATAATTTTCTTCTAATTTAATTCAAACTTGATTTACTTTAAACGTTATTAAATTAATCAATATCCTTTTACTAATTCAGGCATGCCATCGTGCCTACTCCTCCTTCTTATGTATTCTCCAAAACCCTTACAAGAGAAAAAGACTATCCACTAAAAAAGATAATAAAAAAGAAAATTATAGACCAAAAAAGAAGGGAAAGAAAAAAACAAAGGAAAAAACAAACAAAGAAAAGACCAAACTCTATTACTATAACATTAAATAAATTAATCAATCCATTATTTTAAATCTTCAATGATTAAACATTCATTCATTTATTTATTTATTTATTGGATTTGTATGCCGCCCCTCTCCAGAGACTCGGGGCGGCTAACAGCAACAATAACCTAACAATAGTAACCTGATATTAGAAATGATTAAAAATCCATTAATATAAAAACCAAACGTACATACATACATACCATGCATAGAATTGTAAAGGCCCAGGGGGAAAGAGGATCTCAATTCCCCCATGCCTGGCAGCAGAGGTGGGTTTTAAGTTGCTTACGAAAGGCAAGGAGGGTGGGGGCAGTTCTAATCTCTGGGGGGAGTTGGTTCCAGAGGGCCGGGGCCACCACAGAGAAGGCTCTTATATTCCATATAATAATTATTATTCAATTTTTTATCACTTCATTATCATTAACTTTCCCAATCTTTCATAATTCCAATAATCCAGTAATCCAAATAATCTATCTATTTCTATATAGTTCTATGCTTTAGTAGAATTTCATAAACTCAAGTACAGTGGTACCTCGGTACTCGAACGCTTTGGTTCTCGTACATTTCGGATACCGAACAAAATTTTCGGCAAAAATTTGCTTCGGTATCTGAACAAAAATTCGGATACCGAACAGCCACAGAAAATTTTGTTTATTATCCGAAATGCTACAAGATCTGAGGGGACGGGGTGAGACGGAATGGGAGTCGGAATCCGACATGCCCATCCTGGCCACCCACTAAACAGCCTCCCATGTCTCTAGTCTAAACGCTCCAAGCTGTAGGAAGGGATCTGAGGCGGCGTCAGACCCAACTTTTTTGCCTAACTTTTTTTTTTTGCTCTCTTCCCCCAGCCACGCTGCTCTCCGTTTCTATTCCGAACTCGGCTTCTAGTCCGCCATGAGGCTGTGGCGCGCCGCTCGCGCTGCGCAGTAGTTAACTCGCCCCGCTTCCTAAGTCCGGACGGGCCACGGTGCCTCGAGCCCCTCATGGAGTACCTCACCACCTTCACGGGCAAGAGCGGCCGCCTGCTGAGGGGTACCGCCAACCGTCTCTGGGGCACCGTCCCCAGCATGGGGAGCCTCCACCAAGACCACTTCCAGGATCCCCAACACGACGGGGTTCCCTCGCCGCCTGCTTGGCAAGATAACTTGGTCCCAGTTGGGCCGGCGGGTTTCGGGAGGGAGGGAGTAGAATGGTTTCCTTCGTAACTGGTCAGTCAGAGAGAAACAAAACTTCCTCCCTCGCTCCCCCCTCCCTCGTGGGGGGACCCAGAATGCGCGACTCCTAAAAAGTTGTGTTTCCCAGCCTTTTGTGGAGGGCACTAAGCAGCGCCAGGAACGTCAGCAGCTTCCCTTTCTCATATGACGTTCCCGGCGCTGCTGCTGCTTGAAGGAAAGCCGCCCTCGCTGAGGAGAAAGTTGGTGTAGCTGCTTAAAGGGAAGAAGGAGCCCCCGAAACTGCCGGTATTGCAGCTGCCTCCACCCTTCCTACACCTTTCCGCTCCAAGCTGTAGGCAGTTTCGGGGGCTCCTTCTTCCCTTTAAACAGCTACACCAACTTTCTCCTTCTCGGCGAGGGTGGCTTTCCTTCGAGCAGCAGCAGCGCCGGGAACGTCAGCAGCTTCCCTTTCTCATGTGACGTTCCCGGCGCTGCTGCTGCTTGAAGGAAAGCCGCCCTCGCTGAGAAGGAGAAAGTTGGTGTAGCTGCTTAAAGGGAAGAAGGAGCCCCCGAAACTGCCGGTATTGCAGCTGCCCCCACCCTTCCTCAGATCTTTATCCCATAGGAAATAAAGGAAATAGGGGCTGGAAACCAATTAAACCCATTTCCATTATTTCCTATGGGATAAATTAATTCGGTACTTGACCAAATCGGTTCTCGACCACACTTCTGGAACGAATTGTGGTCGAGAACCGAGGTACCACTGTATATCTTAAAAAAACAACACCCAAATAAATCTAACTACATCATTTCATAATTAATGCATATTTAATAATCTATCATTCCTCCTCAAAGTACAATCTGTGTCAATCATTAAGGCTCTTGTTTCTTGTCATCTTAAAACCCAATATTTTCTCCTTCCCTCTCTTTCTACAAGAATACAGAATCTTTTTCATTTTCATTATAATACTCTGCTGTCTCCGGGGTGTCAGGTCATATCTATTCTTCATTTTATTAGTGCTTAATATAATGCATAAATCATCAAGTATTTGACCATCAACCTACTCTTCAATCAAACTGTTTTCTGATTCATTTGTCTTTTTAAATTGCTTGCCATCCTCTTTGATTTCATTAGGCATAAAACCCACTATTTCATCAATGTTATGTTCTTTAATCTGTTCCAACCCTGCTGTTCTGTTCGGGTCTATATGACCCAAATCGAAGTTTGAGACCCTGTAAAAACTTTTCCCTGCATATCTGAAACTTGAAATTTCATGACTTTGTATAATGGTAGGGGTTCTTTCTATGAGAATTTTCTTGGGAGGGGGGGGGGGCTTAGTTTTTGCTGTGCAAAAAAACTCACACTTGTACTGTTCCCGGGTCAATATGACCCGGACCGAAAATGGTTTATTTTAGGTACTTACATTTGGTCTTTTTGAAAACATATTTCTCCAGGAAACTAGTTGGAACATTTCTGCACACAATGAAAGGAAAATTGAAATGAAAAAATTAATGCTTATATTTTTATTTTGCTCATAAAAGCCCACCCACCCCCATTTTTGGGATTTTTTAAAAAAATTATAGATAGTTTAATCTGCAAACTGCATACAATTTTACTAAATTTGGTATGGGATTACTAGTTTGAACATCCCTGATCATAAGAAAAATAAAAATGAGCTGAAAAAAATGATGCTTATTTTGCTCAGAAAAGGGTCACCACCCCTCGCCCTTGCTGTGTGCCATTGTTTTCAGTTTTTATATAGATTTGGCTAAAAATATTGGGAATATCCTTTTGAAAAGCAAGTACAGTGGTACCTCGGTACTCGAACGCTTTGGTTCTCGTACATTTCGGATACCGAACAAAATTTTCGGCAAAAATTTGCTTCAGTATCTGAACAAAAATTCGGATACCAAACAGCCACAGAAAATTTTGTTTATTATCTGAAATGAGGGGACGGGGTGAGACGGAATAGGAGTCGGAATTCGACATGCCCATCCTGGCCGCCCACTAAACAGCCTCCCAGTCGTGCTCCAAGCTGTAGGAAGGGGGGGGGCTGCAATACCAACAGTTTCGGGGGGCCTCCTTTCCTCAGTGGTTCGTCTTGTTCCCTTTAAGCAGGTACACCAACTTTCTCCTTCCCAACAGCGGCAGAGGCTTTCCTTCGAGCAGCAGCAGCGCCGGGAATGTCAGCGGCTTCCCTTTCTCATGTCACGTTCCCGGCGCTGCTGCTGCTCGAAGGAAAGCCTCTGCCGCCATCAGGAAGGAGAAAGTTGGTGTAGCTGCTTAAAGGGAAGACGAACCACTGAGGAAAGGAGGCCCCCGAAGCTGCTGGTATTGCAGCTGCCCCCACCCTTCCTACAGCTTGGAGCGGAAAGGTGTAGGAAGGGTGGGGGCAGCTGCAATACCGGCAGTTTCGGGGGCCTTCTTTCCTCAATGGTTCGTCTTCCCTTTAAGCAGCTACACCAACTTTCTCCTTCCTGATGGCGGCAGAGGCTTTCCTTCGAGCAGCAGCAGCGCCGGGAACGTGACATGAGAAAGGGAAGCCGCTGACGTTCCCGGCGCTGTTGCTGCTCGAAGGAAAGCCTCTGCCGCTGCCAGGAAGGAGAAAGTTGGTGTAGCTGCCTACAACTACAAGACGAACCACTGAGGAAAGGAGCCCCCCCCCGAAACTGCCAGTATTGCAGCAGCCCCCACCCTTCCTACACCCTTCCGCTCCAAGCTGTAGGAAGGGTGGGGACAGCTGCAATACCGGCAGTTTCAGGGGGGGCTCCTTTCTTCAGTGGTTCGTCTTTTAGTTGTAGGCAGCTACACCAACTTTCTCCTTCCCAACGGTGGCAGAGGCTTTCCTTCGAGCAGCAGCAGCGCCGGGAACGTCAGCGGCTTCCCTTTCTCATGTCACGTTCCCCGCGCTGCTGCTGCTCGAAGGAAAGCCGCCGTCGCCACCGCCGGAAAGGAGAAAGTTGGTGTAACTGCTTAAAGGGAAGAAGAAGAACCACTGAGGAAAGGATCCCCTCACCCCTGAAGCTGCCGGTATTTATTTATTTATTATTCAGATTTGTATGCCGCCCCTCTCCAAAGACTCGGGGCGGCTGCCCCCACCCTTACTACAGCTGGGAGTGCTTAGACCTCAGATCTTTATCCCATAGGAAAGACTGGAAACCAATTAAACCCATTTCCATTATTTCCTATGGGATAAATTAATTTGGTACTCGACCAAATCGGTTCTCGACCACACTTCTGGAACGAATTGTTGTTGAGAACCGAGGTACCACTGTACATGATAGCCAGACAACTCATTTTATGAAATAAATCCATTTTACTAAAAACAAGTATGTAATTTTGAATTCACAAGCATAATTTATATATGAAGTGAAAACATTGTGCATAGGCTGGTGGGGGGCTTTTCAGAGCAAAATAAGCAAATAAGCATCAATTTTTTCAGTTCAATTTTCATTTGGTTGTGATCAGAAATGTTCATTTTAATATTTCAATGCCAAAGTTATTGAAAATATTTGGAATTAGGAGCCATATATATATATATATATATATATATATATATATATATATATATATATATATATATATATATTTCTTATGTCGGATCACCCTGGTATATTTTTAAGGAACGTCACAGCTCCTTTTTTTGCCTCTAGGCCCAACCCAGGGCCACTGCAAGGCAGTAATATATTTATAGCCGACAAACTATATTTTGTATGTGTTAAATGTTTTTAGCTGGAATTTTAAAATTAAGGGAGACTAGGATAGATCCATTTCGGCCTTATTAGGCCTCATCAGCTAGCCACACCCTTTCTTTACTGGGATTCGATCTGGGGAGCTTCTGCATTGTAATTACAATGCAGAAGCTTCCCAGATCGAATCCCAGTAAAGAAAGGGTGTGGCTAGCTGATGAGGCCTAATAAGGCCGAAATGGATCTATCCTAGTCTCCCTTAATTTTAAAATTCCAGCTAAAAACATTTAACATATATATATATATATATATATATATATATATATATATATATATATATATATATATATGTAGATTGTTCTGAGTTCGGGTTTTGCCCCGTGTAATATTTTGAGTGTCTATGCGACGTTTCGGTGAAATCACATTCACCATCATCAGGCTGAAGTTGTAAGCTTCGTGCTGCTGTAAATATAGAATGTTTGCAACTGCCATTTGTTCCTTATATATAGTGTTGGGGGTGGAGATTTGGTTTGAATGAAGCAAATAGATTGGGTGACTATGTTTTAATGATTTGTTTGGTTGATGGAATCACGTTTAGTTGAAGGGTTGACATGGTGATGATTATGATATGTTTTTTTGTTTAAGGCTGGTTTCCAAATCTCTGGTAGGCGGGACGTGTCATCTCGTTTGTTCATGCTGAGGGGGTGCTTTATATATATATATAAAGTGAAATACTTGAAAAAAATGGGGGCGGCCTTTTTATGAGCAAAATAAATAAATATGCATCAATTTTTTCAGTTCAATTTTCATATCATTATTTCAGAAATGTTCAAACTAGTAACCCCACAACAAATGTAATAAAAGTGTATGCAGTTTGCAGGCTAAACTATCTATAAATTGAAAAGAAATTCACAAAAATGGGGGGTGGGCTTTTATGAGCAAAGTAAAAATATAAGCATTAATTTTTTCATTTCAATTTTGATTTCATTGTGTGCAGAAATGTTCAAACTAGTTTCCCAGTGAAAACAGTTTTCAAAAAGACTAAATTTAAGTACCTAAAATAAACCATTTTCAGTCCAGGTCAAATAAACTGGGGAAGAGTACAAGTGTATAGTCTTTTCGAACAGAACAGCAAATGTCCCCTCTGATGACCCTTTTCTATTTCCATTTCTCTGTTGACCATTTTGTTCCAGCTGTCCAAGAATGTTTTCTTCTTTTCCCTTGATTTTGCTGTAATCCTGGTTAAAACGTTCAATAGAAAAAGCGGTGTTGTTATTTATGTTTTCTTCTTTCTAATCTTTGATGTCTCTAAGTATGTCTTTGAACAAATCTCTTAGGTCTTCCATCTCTTGCAGAATTAATATGTCAAAAAGCTTTATCCAAATGTGCAATTGACTTTTGTATCATTCAGAAGCCGCAATTTTGCAAAGCAAATTATATGCTTTCCTTCTGTCCCTTTTCAGGTTCAAATAGAGTTCAAGTCCCAGGTGTTTTCTTTCTATTTAATTTTTTAGCTCCTCTTTATCACTTGTTGAAAAAGAAAACAATCTGCCCAATTCCATTGTGTCAAGGACAAATTTAGTAAATAACAAATCCAACTAAATATTGCTTCAACTTCACCAGCAGATGTCCTCACTATGCAGTCTCACAATTAATTCCTATTGTTCAATTTTGGCCTCTGTAGCAACTTTAAAATTTAAGTTGTACTAGTGCCACAAGTTCCGCAAAAAGGGACGGTAATCAAAAAGGTGAGATGGATTGTGCAGAGATGGATATAGAATAGAATTCTTTTATTGGCCAAGTATGATGGGACACACAAGAAATTTGTCTTGGTGCATATACTCTCAGTGTACATAAAAGCAAATATAGATTTGTCAAGAATTATGTGGTACAACACTTAATGATAGTCATGGGATCAAATAAACAATGAAGAAACAATCAATATTAATAAAAAATTTAGGATACAAGCAACAAGTTACAGTCCTAAGTGGGAGGAAAAGGGTGATAGCAACAATGGGAAAAAATTGTAGAAATAGAAGTGCAGACTTAGTAAAAGGTTTAAAGACTCAGAATATTATAAGATATGGGAAAAATTTTATAATTTGCTAGAGGAAAGGAAAGGATAAAAGAAAATAAATTACGTAAAAAGATAATCCAAAAAATTAATAAGTAAAATTCAAAGATAAATATGTAAAAATGCAAAACTGTGCATTAACAAAAAATAAGGAAAAATGGAAAATTCTCCAACTGAAATTCTGAATGCGCAGGCAATGTAAATTTCCCAAATGTATGTTTTCGGTTTTTTTCTTTGTTTTGTTTGTCATTGTTATATTTGTGTATGTAAATAATGATGATGATGATGATGATGATGATGATGAGTCTGCGGAGAGTGATGGCATACAAATCTAATAAATAAATAAATAAATAAATAAGTGATGATGATGTGAATTGCAGAACAGTGGAAAGAAGGTGGGGATGGGGTGGAGGGGGGGGGAAAGAGAAACAAAAGGGAAAGCGGAGTTCTTGCATGAATTAACAGGGCTGAATCTAATCACTGCCCTTCTCTTAATGTTCATCCACAGGCTAAACAGACCCATATATGCATGCACGCTCTCACATTCTTCACATCACCAACTTTCTGATGAGTGTATTAAAATTAGGAGCATGAAGTTTGCCCCACCAAAAAGGAACCAGCTTGAAAAAATGACTACCAATTTTGAATGAGATCCTACAAATTGCGCATCAAGGCTTGCCAGAGGAACGGAAAGAGAGAGGGAGACAGTTTCATCTGTGCAGTAGTTGAAAAGTGCTGCACAGAAGTTTGCTGTTCCATGCATGGCAGTTTAGAGGGAACAGTGCACTACACATTCAATGAAAGTTGCAAGCAGAAAAGCCTGCAGGCCCCCTCTGGTAATTATCTGTCAGACGGGTTCCTTGCTGCAAGCCAAGCGCTGAGTGTTTTTATAATAAAAAGCTGAGCGGCTTGGTTTGCAGCAAGGAAATCACCTGAGCCTAGAGGTGGGCTGCTGCCAGGACGGGGTAGAATGCTGTTCCACTGGCAAAAACGGAGTTGCGCGCGCATCTCCATCGCCACCTGCTGTGCACGTACCATGCATGTGCTGCGCATGCGAGATTCAGCTTCTGCATATGTGCAGAAACCAAATTTCGCTGCCCCAGCCAGCAGCAACAGCACCTACTTCTAGGTGGGACCAGAGAGTGCAGTGCTCATTCAGCAGGTGTGGGGCACCTCTGCCGCTGCTGGGGCCATTTGGAGAGGAGACTCGAGCCACCGGCACATTTCCTGGCTCAGATAGGAGATGGCTGCCCCACCACAGCCGGAGTGGGACCGAGGTGGCTCAAGCATGCAGAGCGTCAGGTGCATCTCCTAGCTGAGCGAGCGTGAGAAGCAGCTCGGAGAGGTGGCTGCTGCCCGCCATGCCCACCCTGGAGCATTTTTTACTGCTGCCCTCTGCGGTGGTGGCAGTGGCTGTCAGTTGCAGCCTGGAGCCGCCAGCAGGAAAAATACTACAGGGTGGGCCTGGTAGGTGGGTGTGGTGGATGGCAGCCACATATCCGAGCTGCTTCTCGAGCTGGCTCTGCCAGGAGATGTGCTTGCTGCCCCACCGCAACCAGAGTGGGACCGGGGTGGCTTGAACAGGCAGAGTACCAGGCGCGTCTCCTAGCTGAGCAGCTTGGAGAGGTGGCCACCAGCAGAAAAAATGCTCCAGAGCAGGCTTGGAAGTGAGGTGTGGGAGTACTGGGACCTCCTTGTCTCTCTATCTATATTTTGATCTTGTTGTTCTTTTGGTCTGGCCTCTTTAAATTCCTTGAGTCTATCCTCATCCTATTTTCCATTATCTATATCATCTCCTTTCTCTTGTTTATTATCTCACCTTCTTTTCTTGTCTCTCTTTCCACTAACTCTTCCTTATTGTCAAGTTTTGTCTGTAGAATTCTTCTGCTTTATCTATTGTATCCAATTGAAGCCTTTTTTCCTGCCACACCACCATGATAATTTCCAGTATCAGCCATCTAAAATTAATATTTTTCCTTGTCAATTAAGAGGTTATTTGTTGGTAAGGTCTTCTTAGATATAGGAATAAAATATATCAATGAAAGCATAGAAAAAAGACATAGGAATAGAAGAAAAGATATAGGAGATATAGGAGAGACAATAGGACAATACTAAATCATCCGCGAAAGCCTGTAATTTTACTCCTCTTTTTTATTTTTGTTCCTTTGATGTTGTTATCTTTCTGGCTGAGCTCGACCGCGTTGGGTGTGCAAAGACACAGCTCTATCTTCATATAATTTGCGCTCCGTTGATGCCTGGAGGGTTCAATGCAGGACAGGGGGTCTCCCGGATCCCTCAGGGCAGATCGCCACTGCCCTGGAGGGTAGAGAAAGCCCCGCAGCTATGATTATGAAGAACCATGTCCAGGCAGCTGCCCGGGCGCGGCCATAGCAGCTCCACAAGAAGGAAGTGAAATAAAAGCACCAATAAGTCTACGGTGAATTGGATCAGCAGAAAAAGAGGAAACGACAGCACCTCAAGGTAATCCTTTGGTATTCTAACATCTATAATTGGAAAGAGAAGATCTCAGACCAAAAGGCGGAATATAAACAAAGTAAATAAACTGTAAGTGATAGCCATATGCAAAGAAGGAAAAACGGCCGGAACTACTTGTCTTTGTTAAGCTTGACAGCATAACGATTTTATACTTTTTACTTTTTATACAATTAAATACTACATAGTGTTTTTGATATTTGCAAGGTTATAATTATTTTTGTTTTTTAAATTACAATAAACGACTGGACTGGAAATTAGATAAATTGGAAGAACATTCAGATTGGACTATTTAAAATGAATTGAACAAATGAATAAATGAATTGTATTAAATCAACTGATTTACAAATTGCTTTTTTAATGAATTTTTAACTTCCTGGAATAAATTTTGGAATTTTGGAATTTTATTTTATTCTTTATTTTCATTTGGAATCTGAGCCTAAGATATTAAGAGGAAATATATAAGGGACTATTTTTTTAACCAGATACCAGAGACGTAAGGCTCTCTTCTTTCTTTTAAGAAAGAAAGAAGAAATAGACTTATTTCTATTCTAATTTGGACTTTATAAACGTTATATCTGATGTTGGTTTTGGAGTTTTCATTCTTGGACATTGATATCAAGACATAACAGTATTCAAGGTTTTTTTTTACTCTATATTTAGATTATTTGGATTTACTTGGATTTTTGACAATTTTCCCCTTTTTTCCTTTTTCCTGGTAATATTATTAAGAATACTTTTATTCTTATTTTTATTTTTATTTTAAAATTTTATATATGGATTTTTGTACTAAATAATTTTAATAGTTTTCTATTCTTTCTTTTTTTTCTATTATTCTTACTTTCTCTTCTTTTCTATTAATTAAACTAGGAAAATAATATGTGCTAGAAGTTTTATTCTCTCCCCTTTTCTACCTGGTCCCCCTCATAACCTTTGGATTTAAAATGTAAGAGATTGGTCTTCCCTTTTTCCTTATTCTTGTTTCTTTTCTAGACTTAGCACTATTAAAATTTTCCTCCTGCTGATTTTTTATTTTTTAATTATTTTTCTTTTGTTTGCCTCTTTCCTTCCCTTCCTTTTTAATTCTTAATAAGATTGAATTGATATTCTTTATACTCTTTATATTCTTTCTCCCTTTTTAATTTTATATTTTTCATTGTTAGCGTTATAACAATTTTATATTTTTCATTGTTAGTATTATAAATTTTATTTTTTTTAAATTGTGAACAATAAGAGATTGTTTTAAGAAATTGTAAAACAAGGCTTAAATTTTGAGATATGAAAGGTTCTTACAGGGCACAAAGTGTGACTTTGGTGACAACAACAACAACAACCTGAAAGCAAACAGCTACTCTAACTCCAACTCCAACCCCTACGCCCAAAGTATCTCCAACATCATCTCCACTACAAAGGACAATAACAACAATGTTAGCCAAGGAAAAAGAAAAGGAGAAAGATAAGGCACCTACAGAACTAAATCTCCAGTCTATTCAAGACACATTAGCAGGCATCCAAGATTTCATGCAGAAGACACAAACTCAGACGAAAACCCAACTTGAAACCAATAAAGAAGAAGTGAAAAAATACTTGGAAGAAATGAAGCAAGAGATGAAAGAGATGAAAAATGAGATGGGTACGTTGAAAATTGAGATCAAAAAAGAGGTCGGCGAACTCAAAACCGAAATAGCAGAAGTAAAAGGGAACATGACTGAAATGGACGGGAACATGAAAGTTATACAGCAAAATCTACAAGAGAGTGAAAAAAGAATAAAAGCAACAGAAGAAAGGATTCAAGATATGGAACAAAAGGTAGAAGAATACGAAGATCACAATTACGTAATCTGCAGAGGCTTCGATACAGCAATAACCAACCTTGAACTCCAATCCGCATCACATGGCCTGAGATTTCAAAATATTGAAGAAGAAAGAGATGAAGATTTATCGGCAAAAATGGCGGAAGTAATAGGAGAAATTTTACAAGCTGATCCAGGAGAACTGATAAGAGAAATAGACAAAGTATACAGAGTCCAAACTGGATATGTAAGACGCCACAACTTACCAAGAGAAGTACACATTAAGTTTGCAAGAAGAATAATCAAAGATGATATACTGAGACAGGCAAGAAATCAGATTTTTAAATGCAATGGGAAAGAAATCACGATTTTGAAACAAGTTCCTAAGAGGGTAAAAGAAAGTTGAAGAGAATATTACTTCCTTACAAGTGTTTTAATAAAAAAGAATATTGTTTTCAGATGGTTGGTACCAGAAGGCCTTACCTTAACCTGGCAAGCAATGAAAGTGAAGATAGAAAGCATGGATCGAGCAAGGTCCTTCTTTGCACAAAGCGGATTGGACAAGATTGATCAACTTCAGATAGAACTTAAGAGCAAAGATAAAGTGAGGGGGGCCACCAGTGGAGAAGGGGGAGAAATACAGGTAGTAAAGAAGAAACAACCACAGGTTTCACAAGAACTGGTCTTAGATACGAGACTTCGAGAACCGAAAGAAACCAAAAAACGGGTCCAAAGACGGGCTAGAAGAATGGTGGAAGGTCTTAAGCATAAAATGTATCAGGAAAGACTTAATGAACTCAATCTGTATAGTCTGGAGGACAGAAGGAAAAGGGGGGACATGATCGAAACATTTAAATATATTAAAGGGTTAAATAAGGTCCAGGAGGGAAGTGTTTTTAATAGGAAAGTGAATACAAGAACAAGGGGACACAATCTGAAGTTAGTTGGGGGAAAGACCAAAAGCAACATGAGAAAATATTATTTTACTGAAAGAGTAGTAGATCCTTGGAACAAACTTCCAGCAGACGTGGTAGATAAATCCACAGTAACTGAATTTAAACATGCCTGGGATAAACATATATCCATCCTAAGATAAAATACAGAAAATAGTATAAGGGCAGACTAGATGGACCATGAGGTCTTTTTCTGCCGTCAGACTTCTATGTTTCTATGTTTCTAAAAATACTACAAATAAAGATGACTCATGATTTTTAAAAAATTTCAGTCAATGTCAACAGATTAAATAATCCAAAGAAAAGAAATCAAATATTAACTAAACTCAAGAAACAAAAAGCACAAATAAATATTTTACAAGAAGTTCATATTAAAAAATCAAAAAGAAGTCTTCTCAATAACTCAAAATTAGGGAAACTATATACTAGTCTGGCAAATCAAAAGAAAAGAGGAGTTGCAATGTATATTGATGAATCAATTGAATCTAAACAAATGTATAATGATAGTGAAGGTAGGATTTTAATGGTACAATTAGAGTTAGAAACAAAATCTCTTGTAATTGTTTCAATTTATGCACCAAATGACAACCAAAAACAATTTTACAAAAAATTACATGAAAAAATAAATGAATTATCAATAGAAAATATGATAATAATAGGAGATTTTAATGCAATCTCAGATGATCAAATAGATTATACAGGGAAAAGAAAGGAAAAGAAAAAAAGGTAATTTTACCTGGGACATTCTGGAAAATGCATACAGAATTATTATTAAAAGACATATGGTGAGAATATCATTCAAAAGAGAAACAATACACTTTTTATTCTAACCCACATAAGACTTGGTCCAGGATAGACATGGCCTGGACCAGTACATATAACGGAACAAATTAGTGATATAGAAATAAAGACAAACACCTGGGCGGATCACAACCCTTTATTGATACAATGGAAAGGCAAAAAGAAAATAAACAATTGGTCAATGAATAGGAACATAGTAAAGGACCCAGAGTACAAAAAATGGATAGAGAAGGAACTAGAATTTTTTTTCAAAATAAACAAAAATAGTGATACTACCCCTCAAAACCTTTGGGACACAACAAAGGCATATATACATGGGTTAACAATTTCTTTTATAGCAAAAAAAAAATAAAGAGAAGAAAATATATTATCAAAAATTAGAGGAAGAATTGAAAAAATTAGAATTGTCAATGCAAAAGGATGATAACGATGATAAAGTTAAAAACCAGAGAGAATTAATAAAACATAAATTAAGATTGATAGAACAAGAATCAATAGCAGAAAAAATAAAAAGAGCAAAACAGGAATATTTTGAGTATGCGGATAAACCAGGAAGATGGTTGTCATATAAACTTAGAAAAGAGAGGGAAAACAAGATTATTAAAAAATTGACGGACTCCAAAGGTATAATAAAACACAGAACGGAGGAAAAATGGGAAATAGTATTAGAATTTTATAGGCAATTATACAAGACAGAAGAAATAAAGGAAGATTCGATTTTTGAATATTTAAGGAATATAGATTTACCAGTCTTAACTGAAACACAACAGCAAAGTTTAAATAAACCTATCACAGAAATAGAATTAGGACAATCTGTAAAGAATCAGAAAAATAATAAAGTGACGGGCCCAGATGTGATACCAGCAGAATTTTATAAGTTAGATATAGAAATACTTTTTTCAAATATATTGGAGATATATAATCAAATAATAGCAGAAGGTAAATTACCCAAAACATGGTCAGAAACCCTAATAACTTTAATACATAAAGTGGGTATGGAGAAGGAAAAAATTGAGAATTATAAACCAATTTCATTGTTAAATGTGGATTATAAAATTTTTGTATCAAGTTTTGCTAATAGGTTCAAAAGTATTATAAATGATTAGATTAGATTAGATTTATTGGATTTATATGCGCCCCTCTCCGCAAACTCAGGGCGGCATATAAATGACATGATACATGGCGACCAAAATGGATTTCTGCCAGGCAGACAAATAAAAAACAATTTAAGAACAATAGTAAACATATTCTAAGTCTTTAAAGAAAATACAAAAAGGAGTAAGACAAGGCTGCCCAATATCGCCATTATTATTTATTTTAACCACTAGAAGTCTTGTTGATAAAAATAAGAGCTGATAGGAAAATAAAAGGATTGAAGATTTAAAAAGAGACGTACTGTATAAATTACAAGCTTTTGCAGATAATGTAGTTTTCATTTTAGAAGATGCTACAACATCAATTCTAAGGTTAATAAATTTAATTGAAGAATATGGGAACGTCGCAGGTTTGAAAATAAAGAAAGAAAAGACACAGATACTAACAAAAAATATGACAGAAGAGACACAGAGAAAACATTTAGAAAATTTAACAAATATGAAAATCACAAAAAAGGTAAAATATTTAGGTATATGGATGACTTCCAAAGCTATATCTTTAAAAAATGATAACTATTTAAAATTATTAGGCCAGATTACAAAAGATTTGGAAGTTTGGAGTAATCTACAATTATCATGTAGTGGGAAGAATTTCTACAATTAAAATGAATATTCTCCCTAAAATTTTATTCCTTTTTCAAGTTATCCCAATTAATCCTGGACCGAAATTTTTTGTAGAATTAAATAGGATAACAAAAAAATTTATATGGCAAGGTTAAAAACCAAGAATCAAACAAAATTCATTAGAAGATCGTAAAGAAAGAGGAGGCCTTGGCCTCCCAAACTGGAAATTATACTATCAAGCCACTGCCCTAACATGGATAAAAGAATGGATGACATTAGAAAATCAAAGATTGCTTAATTTAGAAGGTCATGACTTAATGTTGGGCTGGCATGCTTTTATATGGTACGGAAAGTGAAAAACACATTCATACTTTAAAAATAATATTATTAGAAAAGCATTGATTGACTTATGGAATAAAATAAAGAAAAATCATTTTTTAGTAATGCCAGAATGGATTTCACCAATTGAAGCCATTTCTCACCCGAATTTTATAAAAGAAGGAAAGATTTGGAAATATAGGGACTTATTGGACAACCAATTAAAATTAAGAACAAAACAAGAATTACAAGAGTTAGGTATTGACTTGGATTGGTGGGAGTATACACAGATTAGTTCTAGATATCAAATGGACATTAAAACTTATATCTTTCGAAAATAAAATAATATATTAAGTAAATTATTAATTCAAAATCAAGTGAAATTAATTGGAAACATATATAAATATTTAATAAATTATACAATGATAGGTTGGATATTGAAAGACAATATAATCAGTTGGTGCAAAAATTTTGGCAAAGAGATAAATTTGGAAACATGGGGAAAGATATGGGTATATAATTGGAAAATAACAAAATCAATTTCCTTTAAAGAATATCAAATTAAGATGTTTTACAGATGGCATCTCCCACCACATAGGATCTCTAAAATGTTTCCTAACATTTCTCTCATCTGCTGGAAATGCAAGAAAGAAATTGGTACATATTTTCACGCATGGTGGACATGCCCTGAAGCCAAGAAATATTGGAACAAAGTAGGGAAATGGTTAAAAGAAATAACAAATGAGAAGATTAAAAAGTCTCCTGAATTCTTCCTACTGGGTATTTCAGATATGAAGTATAAAAAAGAAATTTATTACATATTTTAGTTGCGGCAAGAATTATATTCGCACAGAAATGGAAAGAAAAGGAAATACCAAAAGATGCAGAAGTATTTAAAAAAATTATGGAATGTGCAGAACTAGATATGATGACAAAACTTTTGAATAACCAAGCTGAAAGAGAATTTTATAAAATACGGGACAAAGTATATAAATGGTGGAATTTTTAAAAAATAGTTGTAAAATTAAATAAGTAAGAATTTATAATTATTTATTTGAAAGTTAACTGTATGCATACATGAGAGAACACTTAGAAATTAATATGACAAGGTTTCTCCTTTTTAGTTATACTAAATAAGTGAATTTCAAAAAATTTATAACATGATAATGATAGATAGAATGTAATAGTTTAAAAACAATATAAACATAGAGTATTTTTGCAATATTATAAATTTTAAAGTGTTACTTTTTATATTTTATTACTAGTTTAAGTACTTGATATTTTATAGATAAGAAAGAATACAGAGTTAAATTTAACAAGAATATAGAACGTGTGTGTTATATTTCTGTATTGATCTGATTACAGTTAGTGTTTTTTTGTGTTAGCTAGACTTCTGCGATAAGCGGAGCAATAGTAGCTCCTTGAATGTTGAATGTTGTTTGTTTTTGTTTGTCTAATGAAAAATAATAAAAAAATATATATTTTTAAAAAAGCATACACACAAACATACCATACATAAAACTACATAGGCAAGGGGAGATATCTCAGTTCCCCCATGCCTGATGGCAGAGATGGGTTTTAAGGAGTTTACGAAAGGCAAGGAGGGTGGGGGCAATCCTAATCTCCGGGGAGAGCTGGTTTCAGAGGGTCGGGGCCGCCACAGAGAAGGCTCTTCCCCGGGTCCCACCAGCTGACATTGTTTAGTCGACGGGACCTGGAGAAGGCCAACTCTTTGGGACCTAACCGGCTGCTGGGATTCATGCGGCAGAAGGCGGTCTCAAAGATATTCTGGTCTGGTGCCATGAAAGGCTTTATAGGTCATAACCAACACTTTGAATTGTGACCGGAAACTGATCGACAACCAGTGCAGACTGCGAAGTGTTGGTGTAACATGGGCATACCTAGGGATGCCCATTATGGCTCTCGCAGCTGCATTCTGCACAATCTGAAGTTTCTGAACACTCTTCATTTTTAAAAAAAATAAACTTTATTAATTTTCATAAAAAAGACAAACCAGACATACATACATTTAACATATATTAGGGGTTACAGTTACCCCACTTATTTTAGAAGTCTTTCTAATACAGAAAAAGAATATACTAATGGTTTATAAAATCAACATAGTAGTTTAAGTGAAAAGAAGAATTTTTGTTTTTATGTAATTTAAGCATTAATAACTATGCTTTTTTAAAAAAGTAAAACTATTCTAATACATTTACATACTTTCAGATCATTTGAGTTTTTATTTTTACCTTTTGTTTAACCATACATAAACTTTATTCCAGATGTTGTAAAAATCTGATTCTTCTTGGTTATTTAACCGCCTTGTCATCATATCCATTTCAGCACATTCTATAATTTTCCTTATTACCTCATCTTCCTTGGGAATATCTTCCCCCTTCCAATTTTGTGCGTATACTATCCTAGCCACTTTCAAAATATGAATAATTAAGAAAAAAATATTCTTTTTTTATATTCTTGCTTTGTTATGCCTAATAAAAATAATTCTGGAGGTTTTTTTTATATCCTGTAGGGTAATTTCTTTTATCCACTTTTTTATTATATTCCAATATAGTTTAGTTTTATGGCAAGTCCACCACTGATGGTAATAGGAACCTATTTCTCGCTTACATTTACAACAATTTGGGGACATATTGGGAAACATCTTAGCAATTCTGTTTGGTGGCAAATGCCACGTATAAAACACCTTAATTTGATTTTCTTTTAATGAGACTGATTTTGTAATTTTCCAGTTGGATATCCAAACTGTCTCCCAAGTTTCTAAATCAATTTCTCTTCATAAATTTTTACACCAACTTATCATATTATCTTTCAAAGTCTGATCTATGTTTTTATATCCTATCATGTATTTATATTTACTCTGGTTCGTAGTTAACAAAAAATTTTTGCTCTTCCTAAATAAATACATTTTAGTATCTTTTTGATATCTAGACTGTATCTGGATATATTGCCACCAATCTATTGTTATTCCCTCTTCCTGTAGTTTTTGTCTTGATTTTAATTTCATTTGATCGTCTATTAATTCTTTGTATTTTGGTATCTTCCTTTCCTGCATTAAATTAGGGTGGCAAATCGCATCTAGTGGAGAAATCCAATCTGGGATAGTTAAAAAGTGATCTTTCTTTATGTCTTCCCAAACTTCTAGTAGATGTTTTCTTATTATATGTTTTTTAAAGTAAGAATGTGTTTTGTCCTTCTCATACCGAATGAAGGCATGCCAGCCGAGCATGAGATTATAACCTTACAAATTTAGTGTTCTTCTATTTTCTAATGTTATCCGATCTTTAATCCAAGATAAAGCTGCAGCCTGGTAATATAACTTCCAATTAGGTAGTGCAAATCCTCCTCTTTCTTTTATGTTTTCTAATGCACTTAATTTTATTCTCGCCTTCTTTCCTTGCCATAGGAATTTCCTGACTATCTCCTTAAAGAATTTCCCTCCTGGGTTTATGGGTAATACCTGAAATAAAAACAATACCTTAGATAATATATTTATCTTAATTGTTGAAATTCTCCCTATAAAAGATAAAATTATTCCATATTTCTAAATCTTTTTAAATTTCACCAATAAGTTTCATATGATTATCATTTTTTAATGATATGGTTTTAGATGTAATCCAGATTCCTAAAGTACTTTACTGTCTTAACTATCTTCATACTTGTTATATGTTCTAATTGTCGTTTCTGTATTTCTGTCATATTTTTGACTACTAATTGCGTCTTGTTTCTGTTTATTTTTAAGCCTGCTACTTTGCTGTATTCTTCTATCATTTCAATCAAATTAGGTATTGTGTTTATAGGATTTTCAATTATGAAAGTCAAATCATCTGCAAAAGCTTGCACTTTATAGGTTTCTTTCCCTATAGTTAATCCTTGAATTTTATTATTTGCTCTTATCTTTATCAATAGAACTTCCAAAGTTAAAATAAACAGTAAGGGTGAGAGTGGGCAACCCTGCCTCACACCTTTAAAAATTTCAAGCTTTTCAAGTTGTTCATTATTTAGTATAATTTTTGCTGTTTGATTTGAATATATTGCATCTATTACATTAACAAATTTTGTTCCAAATCTCATTTTATTTAGTTGCATTTTAATAAATGTCCAGTCTACATTATCAAAAGCTTTTTTTGCATCCAGGAACATTAGTGACATTTGTCTTCCTGGGTATTGTTCATAAAATTCTAAAATATTAATAATTGTTCTTAGGTTATTTTTTATTTGTCTGCATGGTAGAAAGCCATTCTGGTCTTCATGTATCTTCTCATCCTAAATCTTTTAAAGTCTTGATACGTAAATAGAGGTAAAAATTTTATAATCAACATTTAATAAGGATATAGGTCTATAGTTTTGTATCTTATCTTTGTCTGAACCTGTTTTATGAATTAATGTTATTAAAGACTCTGACCAGGATTTGGGGATATTACCATCCATTATGATCCAATTGAAAGTTTCTAACATATTTGTCATTGTGACATTACTTTCTATTTTATACCATTCTGCCGGTATCACGTCTGGCCCAGTAGCTTTGTAATTTTTTTGATTTTTTAGTGTTGTTTGTAGTTCAGTTATTGTGAATGGGCTATTTAAATTTGTCTATTGTTCTTCTGATAATTGAGGTAAATCTAAGGAATTTAGATATTTAAAAATCTCATCTTCTTTTATTACCTCTTTTTTGTATAACTCTTTGTAAAATTCCTGTACTATTTTTGATTTTTCATCAGTTTTAAATTTTATCATACCTTTATTATCTACTAGTTTCTTTATTATTTTTGATTGTCTATGTTTTTTTAATTTATATGTGAGCCACCTTCCTGGCTTATTTGCATGTTCAAAATATTGCTGTTTGGCTCTTTTGATTTTTTCAGCTACAGTGTTCCCTCAATTTTCACAGGGGATGCGTTCCGAGACCGCCCGCGAAAGTCAAATTTCTGCGAAGTAGAGATGCAGAATAAATACATTATTTTTGGTTATGAACAGTATCACAAGCCTTCCCCTAACACTTTAAACCCCTAAATTTACAATTTCCCATTCCCTTAGCAACCATTTATATTATTACTCACCATGGTTATTTATTAAAGTTTATTAAAAAAAATTATTAAAGGCAGGCGAAAGTTTGGCAATGACATATGATGTCATTGGGTGGGAAAAACCATGGTATAGGGGAAAAAAACGTGAAGTATTTTTTAATTAATATTTTTGAAAAACTGGTATAGACTTTTCGCGAAGTTCGAACCCGCAAAAATTGAGGGAACACTGTATTTGGTTTTGTTCTATAAGCTTTATTTTATGTTTAACTAGTTCTATTTTCCTTTTAGTCTCTCGATCTTCTTAGTTGTGTTGTGACACTAATTCTAATTGATTTAATTCTCTCTCTAATTGTTAATATTGTATCTTTTTTTCTTTATTTTTCTTTGCGTTATAAGAAATCGTTAAGCCTCTAATATATGCCTTTGCAGTATCCCATAAGTTTTCAGGGGAAGTTTCTTAGTTTTTATTAATTTTAAAAAAGATTTCTAATTCTTTTTCGATCCATTCCCTATATTGTAGGTCTCTTATAATATTTTTATTCATCTGCCATTTTATTTGTTTCTTGTATCTTTTCCAATATATCACTAAAGGATTATGGTCTGCCCACATATTTGTGCCTATCTCAATTTATTTAATTTGTTCGGTAGTTGTTTTCGAGGCCCAGGTCGTGTCTATTCTTGTCCAAATTCTGTGAGGGTTAGAGTAAAAAGTATACTGTCTGGTTAAAGGGTGTCGTTCCCTCCAAATGTCATTTAATAATAGTTTTGACCTCATTTTCTGAAAAGTAATTGGCAACATTTTTTCTTTTTCTTGTCTTTTTTTTTACCCGAATGGTCTAGTGATCTGTTTGAAATTGCATTAAAATCGCCAATTATAATCATGTTTTTAATAAATTCATTTATCTTTTGATGTAATTGTTTATAAAATCCCATTTGATTATCATTTGGTGCAAAAAAAGGGACGATGACAAGAGGTTTTGGATCTATATTCAATTGTACAATTAATATTCTACCATCCTGGTCAGCATATAATTGTTTGGAGTTTATTGAATTTTCAATATACATTGCAATGCCTCTTTTTTTGGGGGGGGGTTGCCAAACTAGTGTACATATTCCCTATTTTTGGATAGAAACATAGAAACATAGAAGACTGACGGCAGAAAAAGACCTCATGGTCCATCTAGTCTGCCCTTATATAGCAGTTTATATAGCAGTTTTCTGTTAGTTTTTTTTTATATGAACTTGTAATATCACTATCTGTGTTTTTTGTTTTTTAAGTTTAGAAAATATTTGGTTTCTTTTTGTTGGTTCATTTAATCCATTTACGTTTACAGAAAATATTTTCATGTCTTCTGACATGGTTATTTAGATTCACGCTGTCGTTATTTCCTTCTTGCACCCATATCTTCCTCTTTTTCCTGGCTGGTGCCACCCAACAATTCTTCTTTCCTTGTAGATACTTCCTTTGTTGGTTGCTCAAATTTACATATACCACTTGTTTCGTAAAATTCTCTGGCATCTTCAAGGTTCTCTAGTTTAACTCTTTGTGTTTGCCAATACAGAGAGAGGCCTTCTGGTATAAGCCAGTGGAAGGTTATATTTTCTTTAATTAAAATTTTGGTCAGAAAATAATATTCCCTTCTGCTTTCTTGTACTGTTCTTGGAACTTGTTTCAATATTGAAATTTCTTTTCCTTTATCTTGCAGTTTTTCATTTCTTGTCCACTTCAAAATATCATCTCTTATAGTCTTCCTCACAAATTTGATGTGGACTTCTCTTGGTAGATTGTGTCTTCGAACATAGCTTGTTTGCACTTTGTAAAGTTCATCAATTTCTTTTATTAGTTCCTGATGAGCCACCTGAAGGATTCCTCCCATGATTTCTGCCATTTTTGCGTGAAGGTCTTCATCTTTTTCTTCTGTTATATTCTGGAATCTCAAGCCATAAGATGCACGTTGTAACTCTAAATGTGTAATTGATTCATTGTTCCTTTGTTTGGAAAGTCGATTCTGTCTTCAAAATCATCCATTCTTTGTTCAACTTCATCTATTTTCTCTTCTCTTGTCTTAATTCTTTGTTCATTCTCTTTCAAGGTCTGTTGTATTTCCACTACTTTATCATCTACTTCTTTCATCTTTGCTTTCATTCTCCTGTATCTACTTTCCTGTATCTACTTTCATTCTCCTGTATCTACTCCCCCATTTCCACTTTTAATTCTTCGCATTGTTGTTTTGCTTCATTTTGGGATTTCAACATAAAATCTTGCATAACAGCCAATGTTTCCTGAATTGTTTGTAGCGTAGGCTGTGATTCTGGTTTCTCCTTCTCTTTCTGCTTTTCTTTGTTCTTGGCTAACATACTCGTAATTGTTTTTTGATGCACAGGCGAAGGCAATGGAGACACTTGTGGAGATAAGTTAGGGTTGGTTTTTTAAGTGTCTTTGTAGTAGTGGATGTGCTTGACATCCTGTGTATATTTTAGAACTATATTTTATTTAGAGCAGATCTACTTTTCTCTCTCTTTCCCCCCCCCCCAATATGTAATACTATGTTTGATGTGAATTGTATGTTATTTTAGAGGAGGTGAAAGTCCTTCCACTTCCTCAATTTTTCACTTACTTTCTAATAAAAAATTGATTGATCCAAATAAACTCCAAACAAATTAGAAATTACAGCTCTAAGTCTAATTCAAAAGTTATATATCACTATTTAAAAAAACACTTATATATTTATGCATCGCTCTTAAAAGAATAAAAAGCAGTGAAAATCAATTCTATCACTTTAACAAAGATACAAACTTAATTGTTACTATGTAATCTATATTTATACACACAAGGGGAAAGGAGGGAGAGGAAAGACAAAGAGTTTTAAATCAATATTGTCAAAATCTTAATTGTATTACACTTAAGGTGCTTTATATACTATAATGTCCTTTAATAATTGAGTTTCTTAAAATTATACGACTTAATAATGTAATATAAAGGTTTAAAATCTAAGAACTTTATATAAAATATAGTGACACTAAACTTAATAAAACTTTAAGCTTATAAATTGTAAAATATCATGTAAAATTAATGAGTTAATTTCAGTTTTAAAAGATAAAGGGATGAATATTACTTCTAGTTAAAAGGGTTGAACAAGTAAATGAATTTTAGTCTTAACTTTAATAATAGCAACCACTTTTTTAAAGTTGAAATGCACCAAACCAGGAAAGAGGAAATTTAAAATTAGCAGTTCATTATATCAATTAATTTTCAATCTAAAGAAAACCTCAGGAAATAAAACCAGAATTAAAAAAAAATAAGAGAAAACACCAATGTAGATATCAAATATAATCAAGTATAATTATAACTGTAGAATAAAATATATGGTATAATTTCTAAGAAATCCTTTAATAAACCAGTAATATTCACATATACTTAATTTATAAATCTTCTTTTCTTCAGGAATCCGTTTGAATGTTATTATTTATTCATAGAAGGTCCCAAATTTTAATACCCTCTTCTAAAATCAATTTAGTCCTTAATTGTAATCCAAAGTATGTCCAGTTATAATCCAAGATATGTCCAATTACAGTCCAAATCGAAATTTAAACTATAATCCAATTATAGTTCCAGTACAAACCAAAAAGTCTAATTGTAGTTTTAATCCAAAAGGGTTCAAAGGGTATTAAAATACAAATCCAAGTTTCTAATTTTAATCTAAGTCAAATTCATTATAATCCAATTTGTCGTTAAAATCCACTTGTAGCAAATTGTAATCCAATAATTTATAATTCAATTATAATCCACATCAAGATTTAATTTCTTGTATCTGATTTAAACATTTATTTATGATGGCTCCCTCCAGACAGTACAAAAATTTGAATGTTCAGCTTTCTTTAAAAAAAAAATTATTCCTGTTATTTTGCAAAAAAAAATATCCCTATTTTTGATAAAAGCAAGATTAATCCATTCCAGGTCTCTCTTTTATTTTCTGTTTATATCTTTTATTTCACAGTTTTTAATCTTTCTTTTTGTACTTTTTATTTTCAAGACAATTTCAAAAAGCAATCCTTCCGCAACTAGTGTAAAAAAACAGTTCCAGGAACTGCTGCCGATTTAAACTTTCCCTTTCGTCTTTAAGTTTTTTTAAAATTTTAATTGACTCTCATCTCCTAGAATCCTCATCAGAGATGGAAATTCAATGTCAAACAGTTATATTTGCAATCTTTAATTCTATTCTTATAGTTTTAGTCATTGCACTTAATATAGAAGTTCCAGCCGCAAGTTCTTTTTTGCCCAAGGATATAGTTTTTTTCCCTTTGGAGCTTCGGCGTTAGCTCCTCGGGATCCGGGGAGCCCCCTGTTCTTCGATCGGACCGTACGGATCCGATCTAACCGCAAAAAGTGACCTTTGGAGGGCTTAAAGGGGGCATCCGGGACAGAACCCTGTCCCGGAGCTCCCGCTGCAGCTCCAGTCCAAACCGGAAGTCCTCTCCGAGCACTCTTCAAAGGTGGCCCCATGTAGAGAGCATTACAGTAGTTGAACCTCGAGGTGATGAGGGCATGAGTGACTGTGAGCAGTGACTCCCGGTCCAAGTAGGGCTGCAAATGGTGCATCAGACGAACCTGGGCAAACACCCCCATCGCCACAGCTGAAATATGTTTCTCTAATGTGAGCTGTGAATCGAGGAGGATGCCCAAGTTGCGGATCCTCTCTGAGGGGGTTAATAATTCCCCCCCCGGGTGATGGACAGACAGATAGAATTGTTCTTGGGAGGCAAAACCCACAGCCACTCCATCTTATCAGTGTTGAGCTTGAGTCTGTTGACACCCATCCAGACACCAACAGCCTCCAGACACCAGCACAACACTTCCACTGCTGGAATTATATGTGTCTCCTGGAGACATCTGATATCCGCTTTTTCATTAATTAGGTTTGCATATATTTTTCTCCTTTTCTCTGGGGAATTTAATCCTTTAATATTTATTGAAATTAATTTAATTTCTTTATTCATTCATTTGATTTGTTGTTTCTTTTACTTATTTTCCTTCTTTTTATTTTTTACTTGTTAGCTTTTGCTGCCATTTGTGTTCTGGTCCTTACTCCCTCCTCTCTCCGTGCTTGGTCTTCTACTTCTTTGGGTCTTTCCTTTTCTTCTTCCTCCCTCTCTTCCTGTCTATCATCTTGGCTCATTCCTTCTAACCTGTCTTCACTTTCTGTCTCTGTTATTTTCTCCATGCCTTGTAGTTGTTTACTTCTTGTGCCCTTTCTATAGTTTCTACTTTAATCTTCCTTCCCTCCCAGGTTATTACCATTCCTTCGGGAATGATCCATCTGAAATTTAAATGCTTTTTATTTAAAGTAGCTGCCAAGAATTTGTAATTGTTCCTTTGCTCTCTAACTCTTCCAGGTACTTGCTTAAGTATGTTAACATCCCTTTCTTTGTATGAAAAATCTTCCCTCTCGTGGCCATAAAAATGCTATCCCTTATCTTTTTTCTTGCAAATCTAATGTGTATTTCCCTGGGCAAATGATGGTGCCTGGCATAATTTGTTTGTATCCTGTATGGTTCATCTATTTCACTTTTAATTTCATTTTTATCTTTTTGAAGTATTTCTCCTATCAGCTCCGCCATTCTGTCTTCTATATCTTCCTCTTTTATTTCTAGAATGTTTTGAAACCTTAGGAAGTACGATGCACTGTCCATTTCCAAATTTATTAATTGGTGTTCGAGTTCTTTGTGCGATTTGTTTGTTTGTTTTTTGTTCTACTTTTTCTATTTTTTTCTCATTGTGTTCTGTCTTGAGTTCTACTGTTTTGATTTGTTCTTCAAGTTTCTTAATCTCCCCTCTCATCAATTCCATGCTATTATTTAATTTTAAGATATCGGACCTTAACTTAGCATGGTTCTGCATTATTTCCTGTAATTTAACCATCATTTTTTGGACCGTATTTAATGTTAAATTCATGGTTTGTAGCAATGTTGTATTCTCTGTTTTTCCTGCTTTATCTAGTGTGAATAGATCTTCAATAGGGGTTTAGGACATTTAGCCTCCGCCACATGGATGAAGCTCTTTCCTCCGCAGCAGCTGATCGGCTGCTGCCTTCTCTCCCTCGCCCAAAGGGCCCTAGCTCTTGGCCCCAGCCCTTTGATCACAAAAATCCAAATTCAGCCACAGCCTTTTGGCCACATGGGACACTTCGCCACCATCCAATCAGAACAGTTGTTACAAAATGCTACTTTTGGAAGGAAAGAATGGGACAGTTTGCTCTTTCATACACAAACACACACATTGAATGATAGAGAGGGAAGGGACCTTGGTGGCCATCTAGTCTGACCCCCTTCTCATTCAGGAGACTTACAGAATGATAGAGAGGGAAGGGAACTTGGTGGCCATCTAGTCTGACCCACCTTCTCATTCAGGAGACTTACAGAATGATAGAAAGGGAAGGGAACTCAGTGGCCATCTAGTCTGACCCCCCTTCTCATTCAGGAGACTTACAGAATGATAGAGAGGGAAGGGACCTCGGTGACCATCTAGTCTGACCCCCAGCTCAAGCAGGAGAATGGAGGGGACTGCAGAGGCCATCTAGTCTGACCCCCAGCTCAAGCAGGAGAATGAAATAGAATGACAGCGATGGAGGGTACCTCAGAGGCCATCTAGTCTGACCCCCAGCTCAAGCAGGAGAATGAAACAGAATGATAGAGAGAGAGGAGTCCTCAGAGAACAGCTAGCCCAACCCTCTTCGCAAGCAGGAGAATTGGTCTTCCGGTCAAATTTTTGGGCTGCTAAATTGGCTGGTGGAACTCCTTGCCTCACAACAAGCTAATCCTTTAAAAGTTAATTTGGGAACCCAATCAGAGCAGTCCTCTCAAAAGAGGGTAGGGAGAGACTGCTAGGTAGCAAAGGACAGAAGTGAAGGCTGGTTGCTGTCTGGGGCCCCTTTATGACCTGCTCCTTGTGGTAATCTTTGGAATTTTTACGATGCGTGGAGCATTTATGACAAAAGAAAATGTCAAGAGAAGCAAAAATTTGGAGGCCCCAGATGTGGGGGTAGGGTCCACCCTCGCCCTCCACCCACACACATTTAACAAGAGTTGGAAGGGACCTTGGTGGTCATCCAGTCCCACCCTCTCCTTCCACCCATACACATTTGACAAATTCTGACCTGCTAAATTGGCCGGGGGAACACACTGCTCCAAAAGCTCCCTCCCCCTCCCACTTCTGGTAACCCTCAAGACGAATAAAGGAGGGGTGAAAAAAGGCATGGATCCCCAAAGTGGGGGGGCATGAGGCTTTATGGGGAAAAACTTGGGGAGGCTAATGATACTTTCCTGTTTGAAGAGAGAGAGAGGTCTGTTCATACTCTGGGCATCTAGATGATCCCATGCCTTCTTCTGCGTTCATGTGGAGAGTCCCCAAAGTGTGTGGGGGCTTTGGGAGCTCTTTCACAGACACAAATACACACACACACACACACACACACACATATTATCAGCAGCAATGGACAGAAGTGAAGGCTGGTTGCTGTCTGGGGACCCTTTATGAACTGCTCATCATGATTATCTGTGGAATTTTTGCGATGCCTCGCAGCAGATGGAAAGGGAACAAGCGGTTATGACAAAACAAACTAGAGTGCATCTAGTCCAACCCCCTTCTCAAGCAGGTGACCTTTAAAGAATTGGATGGGACCTTAAGGAGGTCATCTAGAATCATAGAGATCATCTAGTCCAACCCCCTTCTCAAGCAGATTTCTACAGAATCAGACAGATGGAACAGACCACAGAGGTCATGTAGTCCAACCCCCTACTCAAGCAGGTGACCCTTGCAGACTTGGACGGGACCTTAAGGAGGTCATCTAGAATCATAGAGATCATCTAGTCCAACTCCCTGCTCAAGCAGATTTCTACAGGATCAGAGAGATGGAAGGGACCACAGAGGTCATCTAGTCCAACCCCCTTCTCAAGTCAGTGACATCTACAGATTCCCAAACAAATTAACAAGTGTTGGAAGGGACCCTGGAGAGAGAGAGAGAGAGAGAGAGAAATAGAGAGAGAGAAATGCAAAGGGAGTTTGAGAGAGGACCATGTTGCAGCGTGTTCCCCCGGCAAATTTAGCAGGTCAGAATTTGTCAAATGTGTATGGGTGGAAGGAGAGGATGGGACTGGATGACCACCAAGGTCCCTTCCAACTCTTGTTAAATGTGTGTGGGTGGAGGGTGGGAGTGGACCCTACCCCCACGTCTGGGGCCTCCAAATTTTTGCCTCTCTTGACACTTTCTTTTGTCATAAATGCTCCACGCATCGTAAAAATTCCAAAGATTACCAGGAGGAGCAGGTCATAAAGGGGCCCCAGACAGCAACCAGACTTCACTTCTGTCCTTTACTATCTAGCAGTCTCTCCCAACCCTCTTTTGAGAGGACTGCTCTGATTAGGTTCCCAAATTAATTTTTAAATGATTAGCTTGTTGTGAGGCAAGGAGTTCCACCAGCCAATTTAGCAGCCCAAGAATTTGACCAGAAGACCAATTCTCCTGCTTGCAAAGAGGGTTGGGCTAGATGTTCTCTGAGGTCTCCTCTCTCTCTATCATTCTCCTGCTTGAGCTGGGGGTCAGACTAGATGGCCTCTGAGGTCCCCTCCAACTCTGTCATTCTATTTCATTCTCCTGCTTGAGCTGGGGTCAGACTAGATGGCCACCAAGGTCCCTTCCCTCTCTATCATTCTGTAAGTCTCTTGAATGAGAAGGGGGGTCAGACTAAATGGCCACTGAGATCCCTTCCCTCTCTATCATTCTGTAAGTCTCCTGAATGAGAAGAGGGGTCAGACTAGATGGCCACCAAGTTCCCTTCTCGCTCTATCATTCTGCAAGTCTCCTGAATGAGAAGGGGGTCAGACTAGATGGCCACCGAGGTCCCTTCCCCCTCTATCATTCAATGTGTATGTTTGTGTATGAAAGAGCAAACTGTCCCATTCTTTCCTTCCAAAAGTAGCATTTTGTAACAACTGTTCTGATTGGATGGTGGCAAAGTGTCCCATGTGGCCATAAGGCTGTGGCTGAATTTGGATTTTTGTGACCAAAGGGCTGGGGCCAAGAGCTAGGGCCCTTTGGGTGAGGGAGGGAAGGCAGCGGCCAATCAGCTGCTGCGGAGGAAAGAGCTTCATCCAACTGGCAGAGGCAAAAAGTCCCATCCCCCTTCAGTAGATCATTGGCTTGCTGGGGAAGCATTTCCAGTTGCCTCTGTTACATGTTGTTTTTTACTTCCCTTTATGGTCATTGTAGTTGTACTGGTGTTTGACATTTCTTTTAATATCTTGTTTTGTTTTTCTAATATATCAAAAATTCTATCCCAAGTCACCATTCACCAAGTCTTCTACTTCCATATTCTTTTATTTTTCAACTTATGACTATCAATAGTTTTATATCTAGAAATCTACATATACTTATAAGTAAACAATTTATAATGATGATTCTTATTCTATTAATATTAAATAGGCATAAACAATAATATTCAATAAGTGATAAGCAATAATATTTGTTTCAATCTAGTAACTGGTGGATATATAAATATACAGTGGTACCTCAAGATACGAACCCCTCATCTTACGAACAACTCGTGATACGAACCCGGGGTTCAGAAAAATTTTGCCTCTTCTTACGAACGTTTTTCAAGTTACGAACCGGCGTTCAGAGATTGCTGGGAAGCCGCGCTGCTGTTTTAAAAGGTGACAGCCGGGCGGCGGGGCTTCCCAGCAGCCTCCCGAACGCCGGTTCGTAACTCAAAAAAAGTTTGTAAGAAGAGGCAAAAATTTTCTGAACCCCGGGTTCGGTTTGGGAGGTTGCTGGGAAGCCCCCCAGCCCAGCTGTGACCTTTTAAAACAGCCGTGCGGCTTCCCAGCTGTCTCCGAACGCCGAACATGGAAGTTCGGGTTTGGTGTTCGGCTTCTGGAAGCTGCTGGGAAGCCGCGCGGCTGTTTTAAAAGGTGACAGCCGTCCTGGGGGGCTTCCCAGCACCCCCCCGAACCCAGAACTTTTGCCGAACTTCCGGGTTTGGGGTTCGGGAGGTTGCTGGGAAGCCCCCCAGGCCGGCTGTCACCTTTTAAAACAGCCGCGCGGCTTCCCAGCAGTCGCCGAACGCCGAACACGGAAGTTCGGTTTTAGCGTTCGGCTTCGGGAAGCTGCTGGGAAGCCGCGTGGCTGTTTTAAAAGGTGACAGCCGGCCTGGGGGGCTTCCCAGCATCCTCCCGAACCTTGAACTTTTGCCGAACTTCCGGGTTCGGGGTTCGGGAGGTTGCTGGGAAGCCCCCCAGCCCGGCTGTGACCTTTTAAAATAGCTGCGCGGCTTCCCAGCAGTCGCCGAACGCCGTTTTTTTGCAGGTTTTTTTTTTGGTTGCACGGATTAATTGACTTTACATTGTTTCCTATGGGAAACAATGTTTCGTCTTACAGACCTTTCGTCTTACGAACCTCCCCCTGGAACCAATTAGGTTCGTAAGACGAGGTATGACTGTATATGTAAATGTATACACAATTTGAAAATTAGAAATTTAGGAGGTAAAAATGGGATTACAGATTATAAATTCTTAAATTTAAACACCATTTATAAATATATCAACTCTATTAAATCTATTAAATACCGGTATTACTAAATATCTGATAACCTATAGATTAGTGGTTCTCAACCTGGGCGTCGGGACCCCTTTGGGGGGGTCAAATGACCATTTCACAGGGGTCACCTAAGACAAATTTCCCATGGTGTTAGGAACTGAAGCTTCTATTCTGGTGCCTTGGAACATATTTTTACAATCCGACCAATCAGGTGTTTACAGTGGGGATGTCCCTCTGACCTTCCTGCCAATCAGCTTAAAGCTCTGTTGAGAGAATTGGTGCTAGACCTAAGGTTGGGGGTCACCACAACATGAGGAACTGTATTAGAAAGGTTGAGAACCACTGCTATAGATTATAATCTTAAACTATCTAAACTATATTTTAGAATTGTCAGAAGTAAGTATATTCGGTAAATAATATAGCAAAATAATGAACTTAATACTTATATGGTTCTATAGATATGTTTTACCTTAAAAGGTAGAAGATAGAAGATAGATGTTAAGGAAAGAGAAAAGAAGAAGAAGAACAGAAAAATAAATTTCTAGAGAGTATATATGGAGTCTATATAGAAAAAAGAAAGAAACTCAAGGAGAAAAATATATATAAATATATAAAATCAATACTATATCAACACTGTATTAATATTAAATTAAATTAATAATAATAATAGTAATAATAATATCTAAATTCTTAGCTATATATGGTATAGTTTACAGTTAAGGTTACAATGTACAATAGTAAATATCTAAGTATCTGTGTAAATAGGCAATCCGTTATATAGTAACAGTTAAATCAGCATGTGGGCTGGAATCCCTTACAGTTGTTTCTTTACTTAAAATCTGACAGGTATCAAATATCCTCTTTACTGTCTCTTAAGATTTATAGAGATTTATAGAGATCTGAGATATACAGTAATATTTTAGATATATGGTAATCACAATGGTATTTAATGGAAATTAAGATGTGTTGAATTTATAAAAATAAAAATAGGAATCGTGTTCCTCACATCTTACAAATTATTCAGCATTTACTTCTCCCACTAAGATGTCCGCTGTCTTTCTTTCTGTTAAGTCACTTCCTCTTTCTCTCTCTTTCTTCAAAATACCACGTTGTTGGAATCTTTGGATATTAAATCTAAACAAATCTGAACAAATCTGTATCTTCTGTACCTTCTGTAGCGATTTAAAGCGTTAAAATCACTCGCAAAGCGGTTTCTCCATCCGAGATCCCGGGTTCTTTTAAGGAACTTTCACTTGTCTTTCCCTTTCGGTCTCGGGCTTTTAACACTCCAATGTGTCCTCTCGCCTCCACCTCACGATCGCCGCCTCTTTTCCAAATTTTGGGGTCTTCTCTTGCTGCTACAGATCAGTCTCCCCAGCAGTTGATTAAAGGGTTTTTAAAGACGTTCTCCGATGCGATTCACCAGGGTTCATAAAAGCTTCCTTCTTGAGCTAATCTGTGCGGTTTCAGACTGCTATGACGAATCAGGCAGATGTTTCCGTCTTGGATAGGAAGGATGCCCTACACTCCAGCAAGCGAATGCCTTCGCCCCCGCTGTTGCCTGGGTTGCTCCTCTTTCCCCACTTCAACCTTCAGTCTTCATGCCTCAAAGGGCCTTCAAAAAAACGGAAAATAAAGCAGCCTTAGAGAGTGGAGATCGCTCTTTTCCAGCTGCTAGACTTCATCACTGGAAGTCTAGATTCTCATGGAAGGTAGGTTAACAACTCTTTAAGCCTTCTTGACAATATTGTCACAGTGGGCTTTAGCACTTAGATCTTTTGCTATTAGTATTCCAAGGTCTTTAACTGAGGGAGGGTTATCTGTGATAATTTCTTTATTCAGTTTGTATTTGGAGTTCTGATTTTTTTTTTGCTGATGTGTAGCATTTGCTGGTTGAGAATTGGAGTTGCCATGTGTTAGACCAATCAGAAACAGAGTTGCTTGTGATGTGATCGCAAAGGTCATTGATGTAGAGAGCAGTTTATTAGTTTCTAGGTGGAGAGTAATTGATTGGTTTATAATTGATTCCATGACTTTGCATGGGACGCAGCATAGTGATATTGGTCTCTAGTTATCAACAAGACAGGGGTCTCCTTTTTTGAAGATGGGGTTGACCATTGCTTTCAACCATAGCTTAGGAAGTGTGCTGGTTCTGAAGGATTTTTCAAAAATTATGCTTAGCGGTTCAGCTATAGCAGAAGAGAGCTTTTTTAGGAAGTATGCATATAAACCATCTGGTCCGACTGATAGAGAAGATTTAAAGTCACGTAATGCTTTTTCAACATAGTGAAGTCTATTTGGGTTAGGTTGTTGAGAGAGTTTGAGGTGCGATTGATAAAATTGGGGGATGAGCCATTACAATTAACAAAGGCAGAGCCAAAGAATGGGTTGAGGAGGTTAGCTTTGGATGAGTCATCGTGGTATTCTTTGTTGTTGGGTCCTTTGAGAGGTGGGATAGGTCTAGAGTCCTTGAGTTTGTTGCTGACAAAGTTGTAGAAGGCTCGATTTGATTTGGTGCGTAGGAGATTTTCCTCTTGTTTGCTGCGGTAGTTGAGACATTCTGTTTTTATTTGATTGCATATGCTTTTATATTGGCTTTTGAAGTTGGTTACTAGTCCTTTTTTGTTTTTCCGCCAGAGAGATTTTTTCCCCTTGTTTGTAATTTTCTTATTGAGATGGGAAGGTTGTTTTTCTTGTTTGTGGTAGATGTAGTTCGCTTTTTTGAAATTGAACTTGGGTGTGGCATTATTTGGGTGGATCTTAGTGTGACTTAGGTTGAGACTGAAGTTTATCATGCTGTGGTCACTATTGGAAAATGGTTCTTTTATTTGTAAGCCATATATTGCACTTTTGCTGTTGCAGAAGATGAGATCCAGACAGTTATCTAGTCTAGTATTATTAGTTACTAGTTGGTCGAGTCCCAAACAGGTGATGTGTTATATATAGTAGAATGGATGGGTTCTGTGCTACATTCATTTAAGATCCAGTTAATGTGTGGTAGGTTGAGGTCTCCAAGGAAGATAATTGGGTATAGGCAGTGGGTTGCCCACGTTAGTAGTGCAGTTAATTTGTTTGCATGTGCAATGTCATAGTCCAGAGCTCTGTAGCTGAGTAAGAAGCGAATTGTGGTATTTAGGGATAAATCACAGTGATCTCACCTCAGATCACTAGATCACTAGGATTAATTTTCACTGGAACTGTCACATCTCCATCCCACTATCTCACCACTAAACTTCAGCCAGCTGTCAGCTATCATTTGTTTGTGGCTGCTATTGCAGGCTGTCTCCTTCCTTCACTCAACTTCTCCAAAACCTCTCCTGTTATTGCCAATCCCGACCACCACTGCCATCACTCCTCAGGATGCCTTGTTCTTCCAGTTCCTGTAGGACCTCGAAAGGTCTGTCAAACGATCAGAAGCAGGAGAAAAATGATACTCCAATCAGGAGAATGTTCAGCATACCTGTTCCTCTTGACGATGACCTCCCCGCAATGTTTTTTTAAAAATAACATTTCTAATATACTGTACTCTAGAGTCTAATCAAACTCATTAGTTACACATCAACACATTTACTGTGATAGCAGTGAAACATTTTTGATTCATCAATATGCAGTATCTTTTACTTTGGGATTTTTTTTCATGTTCTATTGTCTCGTTATACTCTTGTTATATATTAAGCAAGAAACAATAAACTTTCCTTCTGCCTCTCATGATACAATTCTTTAACCATAACTTTGCTCTTTCTTCTCCTATAATTGTAATATAATAGGATGAAGACCTTTCATCCTATTATATTACAGACTTTTCATCCTATTATATTACAGACCTTTCAAATAGCTTGATTTCTCTCTGTGCCTTGCTGCTTTCAGACTGTTTCAATAATCTTTCAAAAGATTTCAAACTTTCTGTTATGATTGTGTCTTTCTTTCAGTGCTGTTCTGAAGGATTGCTAATTGTTCTTTTATCATTTCACTTTTTTTGAATGGGTAAACTTTCTTTTTAATATGTTTTCTTGTAAACATTAGATTTGTCACATTGTACATTGTTTATTACTGTTGTGAGCCGCCCCAAGTCTGTAGACAGGGGCGGCATACAATTCTAATAAATTATTAATTATTATTATTATTGATGTTGACTGAGCATAATTTTAAAATCATTATAAATTTCTAAAGAATAACATTTTGAATAACATCAGCATTCTAAAAAATTTGCAGTTGGGGTTTTTAGTTAAATAACAATTTATACAGTAATTTGAAATGGAATATAGATAGTCCTCAACTTATAACAGTTCATTTAGTGACTGTTCAAAGTTACAACAGCACTGGGAAAAAAATGACTTATGATCATTTTTACACTTACAACTTTTCCAACTTCCCCATGATCCCATGATCAAAAATCAGATGTTTGGCAACTGGTTCATATTTATGATGGTTGCTGTGTTCTGGGCCAAAGTGATCACCTTTTACAACTTTCTGATAAGCAAAGTCAATGGGGAAGCCAGATCCACTTAACAACTAGGTTACTAACTTAACAACTGCAGACAAAACTCACTTAACAAATGCCTCACTTAGCAACAGAAATGTTGTGCTCAATTGTTGTCATAAGTTGAGGACTGCCTGCATTTTTTCTTCTGGTCAACAATAGACTGACATAAATGATTGCTTGAGCTACAAATATGAAGATTAATTAGAAACACTTGTGCTAAATGAAAGTGAGAGATGAACATTTTCACAGCAGAAATTTTACAATAAAATGTTCTCCTGCAATGATAAAGAAAAGTATAATTGAATCTGGGTTTCAAAGCAGTGATATTCCACATATCAGCCAAATATAACCACTGCACTACCAGAACCATGAATAAAAAGTTTGTATAATGTTAGTTGAAATAGAATTCATTGAAGAAGCATGAAATTGATAAAGGAATATTGATTTTAAAGTTCATTGTTCTATCTGTATGTGTGCATTTTTATTTTTTAGCTTTATTTACTGTATTTTTCAGTGTATAAGATGCACCGGTTTATAAGACACACCTAGATTTTAGAGGAGGAAAACAAGGAAAAAAGTATTCTCAACCAAATGGTGCAGTATTATATTGTTTAATAAAATAATAAGTAAATAAAATACCAGTGTAGCAGAATACTTTTTACAGAAATGGGAGTTGAAAGTCCACAAGCCTTAAACCTGCCAGGTTTGAAGACCCTTGCACTCCTAACCTCCAACTTATGGGTCTTCAAACTTGACAGCTTTAAGACTTGTAGACTTCAACTTCCAGAATTCCTCCACCAGTCATGCTATCTTAGGAGTGGGAGTTGAAGTCCACAAGCCTTAAACTTGCCAGGTTTGAAGACCCTTGCACTCCTAACCCCTAACTCAAGCAAACAAGCAAACAAACAAACAAACAAACAAACAAACAAACAAGGACAATTCATTTTGTTAGTTGTTCCAGAAATGGCTAGTGATAGAATCATTTGCAACTACAGTTCCCTGCTGAGGTTGCCTTAATATTACTACTATACCATGAGGTTTTCAAAGACCTCTCTCTTGACCACTCCAATTTTCACAATTGAAGTGCATGGAAATATGTAGTGATTATGATAAACCTGAAATATTCCTTAAAAGGAGTGTTTCTAGAGCAGGGATCCCCAATGTTGGCAACTTTTAAGATTGTGGACTACAACTCCCAGAGTTCCTCAGCCACCTTTGCTGGCTGAGGAACTCTGGAAGTTGAAGTCCACAAGTCATAAAGTGGCCAACGTTGGAGACCCCTGGACCAGATGACCTACAGTACAGAGTCCCTTCCAACTCTTTCTGTGTCTGTGTCAACGAACCAAATAGTATTTGAGAAATAAATCACATTCCACTCCTGTTCGATTTATTAGCTTCTCCATGTTGGATTTGTGCCCCATCATTCCAGGACTAAATTATCTTCAGTTCCCCATCTCATATCCCCACACCCACAAGTGCAATCACGTGGACCAATCTGGTGCAGGGATTCACTGGCTTCTTCAATTGTTCAGTTGACCTTGGACTCTGTGTAAGGAATGTGTGGTGGTATCAATCTTTCTCTCTCTCCCCCTCCTGTTTCCCTATCTCTGCTAACTGTGGCAGGCGAAAGCCTCTAACTTCACATAATGGCTTTGGGCCTGACAGTCTGTCTGTCTGCCTGTCTCTGTGCGTGTGTGTGTCTGCGCTCTTGCACCCCTCTCTTTGTGTGCATATAAACTGTCTGAGCCTCCGCTCCGCGCTTTCTTGTTCGGGGTGGCCCTTCAAAGGATCTGAGCGGCTTCTCCTCCCTGCGAGGGCTGAATGGGAAACTGGGTTGCTAGGATCGTTAAGGAAAAGGGCAGGCTCCCGGGACCTGGTAGACTTTTCCCTTCAGCTGGGGAGCCCTCCTGGCAAGCCAAAAAGCTCCTCGGCCATCCCCGCCACTCCACCCTGCACCAGTAGCAAAGCGGAGGCAGCGGTGGCGACTTTCCCCCTCGGCTGCCTTTCCATGGTGGCAGTGGGGCTGGCAGTGCTGCAGAGACTGGACGAGCCCATCTCCCAGGACCTGCCATCGGCCACGGGGTTACTGGTGGCTCCGGCTAAGGGAGCGTGGCAATGGCCTGCCCAAGCAGCTTTCTAGTTTTGGCTATACCGCCGGCAGGGACGGAGCTGCAGCCGATCCCCCAGTAACCCGGTGGCGGGTGGCAGGTCCCGGGAGACAGGCTCGTCCAGGCTCTGAAGCACCGCTGCCACCACTCCCACCATAGAAAGGTAGCTGAGGGGCAAAGTCACCGCTTCTGCCCCCGCTTTGCTGCTGGTGCAGGGCAGAGCCACGGGGATGGGGGGGTGCTGGGCATTGGCCAAGGAGCTTTTCAGCCTGCTGGGAAGGCTCCTCAGCTGAGGGGGAAAGTCTGGCAGGTTCTGGGAAACCGCCTTTTCCTTTAGCAACCCTAACAATCCAGTTTCCTGCTCAGCCTTCGTGGGGAGGAGAAGCCGCTTGGATCATCCGAAGGAGCACCCTGAATGAGAAAGCACAGAGGGACGAGAAAGCGTGGGGTGGAGCCACTCACCCAAGCCACTTTTTGGCCTGCCAGGAGGGCACCTTGGCCAATGCTTGACATCACACCCATCCCAGGGGCTGAGGTGCCAGCCTCCCGCCGGGAGCTGCCAGGCAGCCTCGACAACATTCAGGGGGCATTTGCCCAGGTCCGCCTGGTGCACCAGTTGCGGCCCTATTTGGACTGGGAGTCACTGCTCACAGTCACTCATGCCCTCATCACCTCGAGGCTCGACTACTGTAACGGTCTCTACATGGGGCTACCTTTGAAAAGTGTTTGGAAACTCCAGATCGTGCAGAATGCAGCTGCGAGAGCTATCATGGGCTTCCCTAAATATGCCCATATCACGCCAATACTCCGCAGTCTGCATTGGTTGCCAATCGGTTTCCGGTCACAATTCAAAGTGTTGGTTATGACCTATAAAGCCCTTCATGGCATCGGACCAGAATACCTCCGAGACCGCCTTCTGCTGCACAAATCCCAGTGACCAGTTAGGTCCCACAGAGTTGGCCTTCTCCAGGTTCCGTCGACTAAACAATGCCGTTTGGCGGGACCCAGGGGAAGAGCCTTCTCTGTGGCGGCCCTGGCCCTCTGGAACCAACTCCCCCCAGATATCAGAGTTGCCCCCACCCTCCTTGCCTTTTGTAAGCTCCTTAAAACCCACCTCAGGCATGGGGGAATTGAGATATTCCCTTCCGCTAGGCTTATTAAAAAATTATGCATGGTACAGTAATACCTCATGATACGAACTTAATTGGTGCAAGGAGGAGGTTCGTAAGACGAAAGGTTCGTAAGACAAAACATTGTTTCCCATAGGAAACAATGTAAAGTCAATTAATCCGTGCAACCAAAAAACCCCCCGCAAAAAAAGGCTTTCGGCGACTGCTGGGAAGCCGCACGGCTGTTTTAAAAGGTGACAGCCGGCCTGGGGGGCTTCCCAGCACCCCCCCGAACCCGGGTTTGGGGTTCGGGGGGTGCTGGCAAGCCCCCCAGGCTGGCTGCGACCTTTTAAAACACCTGCGCCGCTTCCCAGCTGTCTCCTGAAGCCGAACGCTAAAGCCGAACTTCCGCGTTCGGCTTCGGGAGACAGCTGGGAAGCGGCGCGGCTGTTTTAAAAGGTCGCAGCCGGCCTGGGGGGCTTGCCAGCAACCTCCCGAACCGAACCCGGGGTTCAGCAAAATTTTGCCTCTTCTTACGAACTTTGTTCGAGTTACGAACCGGCGTTCGGGAGGCTTCTGGAAAGCCCCGCCGCCCGGCTGTCACCTTTTAAAACAGCCGCGCGGCTTCCCAGCAGTCTCCGAACGCCGGTTCGTAGATCGAAAAAAGTTCGTAAGAAGAGGCAAATTTTTTCTGAACCCCGGTTTCGTATCACGAGTTGTTCGTAAGACGAGGGGTTCGTATCTTGAGGTACCACTGTATGTCTGTATGTATGATTGGTCTCTTAAATTGGGGTTCCTTTTTAAAATTAACTTAAATATCAGATTTGTTTATATTGTTTTATTACTGTTGTTAGCTGCCCCGAGTCTGCGGAGAGGGCAGCATACAAATTTGACAAATAAATGAATAAAATAAGACGCACCCAATTTTTAAAGCACTTTTTTGAAGTAAAAGGGTGCGTCTTATATACCAAAAAATATGGTATATAAATTTTATAGTATGGTTGTGTACCTATACACCAATGTACATATATACTCTACTAAAAGTATGCATATTCAGTGAAATGAAATCACAAAAAGTAAAGCAAATGTCATTTTTTTAAAGCTCCTGTGGAAAGTTGTGACAACACAGTAGCAGAGAAATTGTCCTGTGTGTGTGTGTGTCTATTGGTAGCTTGTAGTCTTCTTAAGATGACTTAGAGTCCCACTGGCATTAGCACACGACAGGAAGAGCTTAAGGGCCCAGTGCAGAGATGCAGAATGCTTCGACTCAAAACAAATATAAATTGCTGAATTGTACAACACCTAATGGAATACATACAATAAAAACAGCACAATATCTTATCTGTGTTAGACTTTTCAAAATATAAGGATCACTGTGTAAGTTAACAGCAGCAGCAACAACTGAAATGATAGTACTTACTGGAAAGAAAATGCTGAGAAGTGAGGCCAAAATCTTGGTGGGCCTCATGCAGCTGCCTGATACGCTCATCAATGGACAACTGGATGGAGAGGATATTAAATGCAACTATCAGAAAAAACAATTATTACTTTCATAGACCTGTACAACAATTATTGCTAATACAATTTATAAACAGTACAATCAATAATTTCACCTGAAGAAAAAAAATATCTGATTAAAATCATGAATGAAGCTTTATTTACAAGAATTCTAGAATGAATGATACAGAATGAAAATTCATCATGTGAGGTTAAAGGCACCATGATTGCATGGGCCCAAAATTCCAGATGTGTAATAAATTTAAATGAATGGGAAGAATATGGACTACTAATTACAAACTAACATTATTAACAGCATATAAAGAAAACATTTATAAAATGTTTTATCAGCGGCACCTTCCACCTATCTGTTTGGCTAAAATATATCAGAATTCATCTATGAAATGCTGGAAGCACAAAGAAAGCACAGGAACACATTACCACCTGTGGTGGATGTGCCCAGCCACAAAAAGATTTTGGAAAAAAATTAGAAATTATTTGGAACAGATCACTAAACAAATATCATTAAAACCGGAACTATATCTACTTGGAGTAATCAGACAAAAACTGTCCAAAAAAGATAGATATTTAATATTACACATATTAACTGCAGCTGTCAGCCTTGCTATGTTTCATCTTTCATCAACCAATAACTGATTGGACCCAAACAAGCATGGCTTTACTGAGGGCAAATCATGTCTGACTAATCTCATTGATTTCTTTGACTATGTCACAAAGGTGTTGGATGAAGGTGGTGCTGTGGATATTGCCTATCTGGACTTCAGCAAAGCCTTTGATATGGTTCCACATAAAGAGCTCATAGATAAATTAGTGAGAATTGGACTAAATTCCTGGATAGTTCAGTGGATTTGCAATTGGCTGAATCGTAGATATCAGAGGGTTGTTAATGGCGAATATTCTAAGCAGAGCCTGGTTACAAGCGGTGTGCCACAAGGGTCTGTTCTGGGTCCTATTCTTTTTAATATATTTTTGAGTGACATAGAGGAAAGTGTGGTAGGGAAGGTTTGCCTATTTGCCAATGACTCTAAAGTGTGCAATAGGGTTGATATTCCTGGAGGCGTCTGTAATATGGCAAATGATTTAGTTTTACTAGATAAGAGGTCAAAGCAATGGAAACTGCAGTATAATGGACTGCAGTGCGAGGCTTGCGCATGTGTCAAAGTTTTTTCTAGATACCCTGCCTCGAGCTCCGAGGTGATTTATTATGTAAAGGGAAATTTCTCTCTCAAAATACTATAAATCCTTCTTGAAGAAAAATAGGGGAAGAGAAGTCACAGACCTTCAAAGAGAATCTAAAGATTTATGGTTTTAAGCAAAGACGGAGATTCTTTCACTATAACGAAGTGAGTACAATAAATTTTTAAATGGCGGAAGGTGGCAAGTCGAGCCTCGGGAAGATCGAATCAAAGTTGGATAAACTTTTAGAAATTGTTTCAGGATTTGAGCAGAGATTTATTACAGTGGAGTCAGCACTGGGAAATCTTGCTTCAGATGTAAAATTAGTTTAAAAAGAGGCTGACGTAGCTACCAAAAAAATTCAGAAGGTTGAAAAACAAGCTAAGGATCAGGAAGAGATTATGAAACAAATGAATTACAGAATTGCTAATCTGGAGGATCGTCAAAGGAGAAGAAATTTACATCTGCATGGGTTTAGATCAGACTTTGCTTCAGGCTCAAATTTAAATGAAGCAATAACTGGTTGGATTAATAAGCAAGGTGCCCAAGTTGGTTCTGATGATATTATACGTGTCCATTGGGCTGCCCCATGTAGAAATAGGGAGAGGCAAAGAGACATTGTTATGGCTTTGGCCAGTGAGAAAAAAGCAGAGATCGTCTACAAGCTTTTGAAAAGTTGTGCCAGCCTTAAACAAGATGGGAATGAGATAAGAGTTCTGAGAGATCTCTCTTGGGAAACTTTGAGAGCGAGAGCTGCCTTATGCCTATTTATATCAGAGTGGAAAAAGGTTTACTTGGGGGTTTCCAGCTGCTATTTTGGTGTTCCAAGAAAATAAGATGTACAGGGCACATTCATTGGAAGAGGGAAAGGCATTATTGGATCAACTGGGGATCAGGTTTGAAGAAGGCGAAGCACAAGGAGCAATGGGTGAGACAAAAGAAGCAGAAGGAGGAGAAGATCTTTTCAGCGGTCATAGTACTCCAGACGAGGAGGAAAGACAAAGAGAGGAGCAGCTGAAGGAGTTAACTGGACAGGTGGAGGCCATCAGAAGGGAGCAGAGGAAAGCAAGAGCTCAGTGTGAGAAGAAAGCAAAAAAGTGACTTTGTCGCGCCCCTCCCTTTTTCGGAGATGTTTTTGGAATGTAGTGTATCTGTTATTCTGGTTGGGAGGAGAAGGGAAAATGGTAAAGGAAGTTTAAAAAAAGGAGGAATTATCTAAATGAAGAAGGGAGGGTGGGAGGGGAATTATTCTCTTTAATTACATTTAAAAGTGGTTGAAAGTGGAGCTCAGTAGTATGGGAACACAATCAAGAGAATGTGCCTCATGATTGGACAAGGGTTTTTCTTGTCCTCCCCCCTTTTGGTGGGGGGAGTACGGGGGGAGGCACATTAGGGGGTGACGGGTAAGGAAGGGGGAAAAAATTAAACCAAGAGCAAAACAAGAGGGTGAAAGGGTTATTTTATGATTGAGTGTAATATAATGGTTTTTTAAATGTGAATGATTTGGGATAGGATTTGAAACGTTTCAGGATAGTGAGGATGGCTAAGCAACACAAGGTGAACATTATAATTTTGACAGAAACAAAAGAAGGGGAGGAAGGGATAAATTGATTAATGATAGAAATTGGAAATGGGTATATGAATCTTGAGGAACGCAAAATAGTTTAGGTACGGCGATTCTTATTCACCAGAGTGTTCCTTTCGAAGAGGTTGGAGTTCAGAAAGATAGAGAAGGAAGGTGGTTATTTGTTAAAGGGAAAATTAATCAAAAGAAGTTGACATTAGCAGCAATTTATGCCCGAATACGAAAACAAAACAATTTATAACAAATACTAAGAGGAAGTTAGATAACTTTATGGAGGGCTCAACCTTTTTGGCAAGAGATTTTAATATGCAATTAACAAATGGGATTGGAAACAATAGGATATTACATTTAAACAGACTTAATATGGTGGATCTTCATGCAGATATTCCAAATAGAAGTACATATTATTCAGCAAGATATCATATATTTAGTTGCATTGATTATATATTATATATTAATGAATGGGGGGGCAATATACAAGTTAAAAAGTAGATATTAAAAGTATTTGGTTATCAGATCATGCCCCACTATTGGCAGAACTGGAAATAGGTCAAGAATGCAATCAAAGAATTTGGAGATATAATGCAGTTGTAACAGCTAGTGAACAAGATAAAGATAAATTGCAGACAGAGTTATGTGAATATTTTAGAATTAATGATGTGAGTGATATTAAACAATCAATTGTGTGGGATGCATGTAAGGCCTATATGAAAGGACAATGTATATGTATGGAAGCAGATATTAGGAAGAGGTGGGGTAGAGAAAAGGAAATGAAGATAAGGGAATAGATTTGATACAAGAGCAGATAAGATTAACTAAAAGTAGAGATTGGAATAGTTTATTGAAATTGAAAAAGAAACAATTGATGGTGTATGATGAGATCCAATGGAATAAAATGAGAATGACGATGAGACAAAAAACATTGAGTTGGGGGTCAAAATCAATGCAGTAAATGGCAAGATATTTCAAGAAGAGGAAAGAAAAATCATGTATATTAGCATTGAGAGACTCTAGTGGAGAGGTTAGATATGGTAAAGAGCAGCTAGAGAAGATAATGAGAAAATATTATGAGGATTTGTATAAAGAGGAGCAGGTTAAGTTAGGAGTCCTCAATATTGGGAAAATAGTAAGTGAAGAAGATAAACAAATATTGAATGCAGAAATTACACAAGATGAAATTGCTAGAGTAATTAAAGGGTTAAAAGAAGCCAAATCACCGGGCCCGGATGGCTTTACAGGGGAATTTTATAAAACTTATATGAATGTATTGTTGCCGCATTTGGGGAAACTGTTTAATAATATACTGTTAAATCATGATATCCCGCAGACATGGAAGCTTTCAGAGATTGTTACTATCCCGAAGATGGATGGAGATTTAAGAGAGCCTAGGTCCTACTGCCCTATCAGATTGGCAAATCAAGATTATAAAATTGTTCTGCCGGCGTGTCTCAACCTCCCGTAATTACAGAGTAATTAGTCCACCACACAATAAAAGGAAAACCCAAAAGTTTTTATAAACAGAAAAACAGAAACAGCTCCTTTTTTAAATGTCAAAGGGATTTTCTGGTACACACAAGGCACAGGTTAAATGCAATCCAATTGCTCACCCAATAACTGGGAAATTGAGTCCAATTTTAAAGTCCAGAGAGTCCACACACACGATCTTGAACAGCCAAAACCCACGATCTTGATGAAACAATGAATCAGATAAATTGCCATGAGGCTAAAACACCAGGCTGCTCTTTTATCTGTAGCCCTAATTACAGCAGCCCCACCGAACCACAGGTGGCCTCATTTATCTCTTGTAATAATCCTTCAGTTGCTGTCTCCTATGCATCAATCTATGCATGCGTGGATGTGTCATAACTTCTTGGTTGGAATCCAGGGATGATAAAGGTGATTGATCTCCTTCTGGGCTATCTGCCACACTCCCCTCTTTTATTTTATTTTTTTTATTATTTGGATTTCTATGCCGCCCCTCTCCGAAGACTCGGGGCGGCTCACAGCAAGTAGTACAAATCATAAATAATCCAATCAGTTAAAATATTTAAAGCTTTAAAAAACCCCATATACTAACAGACACACACACAAGCATACCATGTATAAATTAAACATGCCTAGGGGGAGATGATTCAATTCCCCCATGCCTGACGGCAAAGGTGGGTTTTGAGGAGCTTACGGAAGGCAGGAAGAGTAGGGGCAGTTCTAATCTCCGGGGGGAGTTGGTTCCAGAGAGCCGGTGCCACCACAGAGAAGGCTCTTCCCCTGGGGCCCGCCAACCGACATTGTTTAGTTGACGGGACCCGGAGAAGGCCCACTCTGTGGGACCTAATCGGTCGCTGGGATTCGTGCGGCAGGAGGCGGTCTCGGAGATATTCTGGCCCAATGCCATGAAGGGCTTTAAAGGTCATAACCAACACTTTGAATTGTGACCGGAAATTGATCGGCAGCCAATGCAGACTGCGGAGTGATGGTGAAACATGGGCATACCTAGGTAAGCCCATGACTGCTCTCGCAGCTGCGTTCTGCACGATCTGAAGTTTCCGAACACTTTTCAAAGGTAGCCCCATGTAGAGAGCATTACAGTAGTCGAACCTCGAGGTGATGAGGGCATGAGTGACTGTGAGCAATGAGTCCCGGTCCAGATAGGGCCGCAACTGGTGCACCAGGCGAACCTGGGCAAACGCCCCCCTCGCCACAGCTGAGAGATGGTTTTCTAATGTGAGCTGTGGATCGAGGAGGACGCCCAAGTTGCGAACCCTCTCTGAGGGGGTCAATAATTTCCCCCCTAGGGTAATGGACGGACAGATGGGATTGTCCTTGGGAGGCAAAACCCACAGCCACTCCGTCTTATCCGGGTTGAGTTTGAGTCTGTTGACACCCATCCAGGCCCCAACAGCCTCCAGGCACCGGCACATCACTTCCACCGATTCGTTGACTGGGCATGGGGTGGAGATGTAAAGCTGGGTATCATCAGCATATTGATGATACCTCACCCCATGTCCTTGGATGATCTCACCCAGCGGTTTCATGTAGATGTTAAATAGCAGGGGTGAGAGGACCGACCCCTGAGGCACCCCACAAGGGAGAGACCTCGGAGCCGACTTCTGACCCCCCACTAACACCGACTGCGACCGGCCAGAGAGGTAGGAGGAGAACCACTGGAGAACAGTGCCTCCCACTCCCAACCCCCCCAGCCGGTGCAGAAGGATACCATGGTCGATGGTATCGAAAGCCACTGAGAGGTCGAGGAGCACCAGGACAGAGGATAAACCCCTGTCCCGGGCCCGCCAGAGATCATCCATCAACACGACCAAAGCGGTTTCCGTGCTGTAACCGGGCCTGAAACCCGACTGCTGGGGACCTAGATAATTGGCTTCTTCCAAGGACCGCTGGAGCTGGAGTGCCACCACCTTCTCAACAACCTTCCCCATAAAGGGTAGGTTGGAGACTGGACGATAGTTATTAAGTACGGCTGGGTCCAGGCTCTTCTCTGTCACTCATGCTTCCTTGGTCAGAGGAGACTTCGTCGGCAGATTCTACTGGGAGCAAAACAGGCTTGCGGCATGTGGATGTCTCCCCCACATCCACCTCCATATTCCTTGGGGCAGGAGCTGGGCCAGAGCTAACCACAATACAAAATATTTATGAAAATATTGGCAAATAGATTAGAAAATATTTTACCAAAAATAATTGAAGAGGATCAATATGGATTTATGAAGGGAAGGAAAATAAGCGAACCAATTAGCAATGTAATAAATGTGATGCACCATGCTACCGTTACTAAAAGAAAATTGGGAATTTTTAAATTAGATGTTCATAAAGCCTATTTATACAAATTATGTAAGAAACTAAATATGGGGAATAAATTTTGTGAAACTATAAAAGATATTTATAAAGGGAATGAAGTGTATATAAGAGTGAATGGACAAAGAACGCAGAGAATTAAAATATTAAATGGCACCAAGCAGGGATGTCTTTTATCTCCAAAGCTATTTGTAATAGCAATAGAGATTTTAGCTAATAAGATAAGTGTCAGCGTTCTAAATAGCATCTGAGAAATAAAACAAGTCCCAGTCCAATTGTCTCAATCAGAGCTTGATTTACTAACAGAACCATGTTAGCTACGCAATTGTCATTCAGATTCTGAATACTTCCCAGAATCCCACCTATGTTAAGGTTCATCTTACATCCCCCGCACCCACAAGTTCATCATGAGAGCCAGTCTGTGTGCAGGAGCTTATCAACTTCCTCTTCTCTTCAATTGAGGAAAAACAAACGGTGGCCTTGGCATGGAGAAAGGAATCTTTGGAATCTTTCCTCTCTAACTACTCACTATCCCTCCCATCCCCCCTTGTGTTGTGTCAGGCTGAACTCTCTAAACTCCACATGAAGACTCAGGCCTGACAGGCGGCCCTCCTTCAGAAAGAATCATGTCCTGGAAAATCTCTTGGCGGTGAATTGGACCCCTCGATCTGATACAATCCTACAGGAAACTCCATGCAATCTGTAAATGTGTTTTAAGAATAACTTAGCCAGATGTCTGGCTGTGGGCAGTCCCGAACAAGCAATGAAATGAGCTTACTTGGAGAACAAATTGATAACAGTCCAAATAATGGTGTTTCCCTTGCTCTCAGGGAATTCTACAATAAAATCCATGGCTATCTCCTCCCAAGGCCTGCTAGGGTTGGTGACTTGCTGTAACAACCCTGAGGGTTTAGCAGACCTATGTTTCCTGGTGGCGCAGGTGGCACAACTTTTCACATAATCTTCAACTTCTGCTCACATCCTAGGCCACCAGAATTGTCTTCACACTAGGTGCAATGTTTTCAGTTACCCGAAGTGACCCCCAAGTCTGGAATCGTGACACCGTTGGAGAACATCTATTCGCAGGCTGACAGGCACGTATAATTTGGCTCCCTTCCAGGCCAGACCTTTCCTCAGTGTCAGGATTTCCTTGTGGTTGTTGAACCACTGGTCAGACATTAAGGCAGACTTCAATCTGATTTCCCACTCTTTGTCTTTGGGTGATGATTGTCTCCTCATCTGGCCTCGAGTGTGGACAGGAGCAACTTTCTCGTTAGGTTCCGAAGATGAAGGGGAACATGGGATGATTGGGTGGATTTCTTCTTCTCTTCGGCTGTTATACTGGGGTTTGCGCGACAAGGCGTTCGCAAGAACATTCTTCCCGGCTGGGATGTGTTTCAGTGTGAAGCCGAATCGTTTGAAGTATTGAGCCCATCGTACTTGCCTAGGAGAAAGCTTTCAGGGTTTTTTAACGCCTCGAGGTTTTTATAATCGGTCCACACCTCGAAAGGAATTGGTCCACCCTCTAAGAAATGTCTCCACGACTCCAATGCCACTTGAATAGCAAAAGCTTCCTTCTCCCATATGGCCCATCTCCTTTCAGTGGGGTTCAGCTTTTTGGAAAGGTATGCACATGGCAACAGCTGTCCTTTGCAATTCTCTTGTAGCAACACGGCTGCTACTGCTACATCACTGGCATCTGACTGAATCACAAACTTTCTTTTTGAGTCCGGATGTTACAGGATTGGTTCTTTTGCAAAAAGTATTTTTAGGCCTTCAAAAGCCTTTTGGCATTCCATTGTCCATCTCATTGACAAGCTAAATTCAATGGGCTTTATTAAGTCCGACTCTGATGAATGCGTGTTTACAAAAGGGCAGAACAAACGGTGGCCTTGGCATGGAGAAAGGAATCTTTGGAATCTTTCCTCTCTAACTACTCACTACCTCTCCCATCCCCCCTTGTGTTGTGTCAGGCTGAACTCTCTAAACTCCACATGAAGACTCAGGCCTGACAATAAGACAAGATAACACTTTGGCAGGATATAAAATAGGGGAATTAGAAATGAAATTAAATTTATTTAAAGATGATGCAATTATATTGACCCAGACCCCAATGGAGATGATCAAAGGTATAAGAAATATTTTACAAGAGTTTAAAAATGAATCAGAGATTATGTGTTTAAATACAGTTCCAAGAGAGCAGATAGAAATTAGGAAGGAATCAGGGTTGAAATTAGGATTAAAGAAAATTAAATATCTGGGAATTTGGTTATTGAGAAATCCAGCGAAAATTGAGGAGGTGAATTATAGATTAATATGGAGGAAAATGCTGAAACAGAGGAGGAGCTGGAAAGAGAAAAAGCTAAGGAGAATCTCTAAAATAAGAGCTTTGAAAATGATGTACCTATTTCAAGTGCTGTCAGGGGGGCTATCAGCATTTAAGTTTAAAGAGTGGGACAAAAAACTTAATTATTGGATTGAAGAAGATAAGAGACCAAGAATAAGGAAAAAGTGGTTAATTGCGAACAAAAAAGAGGGGGATGGGGAGTTCCTGGTTTGGAGCTGTATAGGGAAGCATTTCAAATGGAAAGGTTAATGGAGTTGCAATTATGTGAAAATAAATGGGAGAAATTGGAAAAACAGATAAACGGGATGAAGAATAGAGAATTAATTTTTATAAAGTGGAATAGGAGCAACTTAGGTAAATTAATAGGTCCCATGAAAGGGACTATGGAAATTTGGAAAAAATGGCAGGGAAAAATCTAAACTGTCATCGCTTTATGTAAGAAATAGAGATAATGGAACAAATTTAAATAGGGTTATAGGAAAGTTGAAGGGAACAGGGATAACTAAGATAGAACAGTTATATGAGAAGGATGGGAGGCCAAGTATAGAATGGTGGTTAGGTAAGGGAAGATGGCTACAAATAAATGCAATATGTAAATATCTCAATGAAAGGGAGAATAAAGAATAAAGAAGCAATATCAAGAGAGGAGACAGTGTTAGAGAAAATAATGAGAGAAAAAAGTGAGGGTATAAAGGAACAACAATATATATAAGATGCTAGTGGAATAGGAGCAACTTAGGTAAATTAATAGGTCCCATGAAAGATGGGGATACGATCCAAGGACTGACTAAATGGTGGCAAAATGATACAAGTAGAGGTAGAAGAGATGGAAAACATAGTAGAAAATATAAGGAAAATTAAGAATACAAGAATTAGGTAAATGAGAAGGAAAATATTACATAAGTAGTATTATACTCCGGTCCAACTCGCACACTTTCAGCAGAATGTCAGGGGTATTTGTTGGCACGGATATCAAGATAAAGGAGTGTTTATGCATATGTTTTGGGAATGCCCGATAGTGAAGGAATTTTGGCAAAAAGTGCAAGAGGACATTAATATAATGTTAAATACACAATGGACAATTACTAAGGAAATGGCAGTATTAGTTAAAAGTACTGCGATGGGGGAATTTAAAGAAATAAAACAAGCAGCGATAGAAAGCACTCAGGCGGTAATCGTTTTGGGTTGGAAGGATGCGACAAAATCGACAATGCAAAATTGGTATAGGTACCATGGTGGACCATATTCAATTTGAAATTATGGACAAAAGGATAAATTTGGATAATGAAACTGATTTGAGACAATTGATGGGATGGTGGGACAAGGTAACACGATATATGACAGGTAGAATCCAAGACCAAGCTACAATGAATAAATTGGAATCACTCTATAATATGTAAACAGATATATTGCTCTTGGGTTAAAATGGTCTATATAAGAAACACCCCTGATATGGTGGTGAGGTATGTGTGTGTGTCGGGGTGGTAGGCACTATTTACTATACACTGTTTCATGTTGTGTGTATATTAAAATTGTTAAAAATCAATAAAAATATTTTTTTTTTAAAAAGAAACTGCAGTTTAATGTTTCCAAATGTAAAATAATGCACTTGGGCAAGAAGAATCCTCAATCTGAGTATTGTATTGGCAGTTCTATGCTAGCAAAAACTTCAGAAGAGAAGGATTTAGGGGTAGTGATTTCTGACAGTCTCAAAATGGATGAACAGTGCAGTCAGGCGGTAGGGAAAGCAAGTAGGATGCTTGGATGCATAGCTAGAGGTATAACAAGCAGGAAGAGGGCGACAGTGATTCCGCTGTATAGAGTGCTGGTGAGACCACATTTGGAATACTGTGTTCAGTTCTGGAGACCTCATCTACAAAAAGATATTGATAAAATTGAATGGGTCAAAAGATGGGCTACAAAAATGGTGGAAGGTCTTAAGCATAAAACTTATCAGGAAAGATTTAATGAACTCAATCTGTGTAGTCTGGAGGACAGAAGGGAAAGCGGGGACATGATCGAAACATTTAAATATGTTAAAGGGTTAAATAAGGTTCAGGAGGGAAGTGTTTTCAATAGGAAAGTGAACACAAGAACAAGGGGGCACAATCTGAGGTTAGTTGGGAGAAATATTAGAAGTAATGTGAGAAAATATTATTTTACTGAAAGAGTAGTAGATGCTTGGAACAAACTTCCAGCAGACATGGTCGGTAAATCCACAGTAACTGAATTTAAACATGCCTGGGATAATCATATATCCATCCTAAGAAAAAATACAAGAAATAGTATAAAGGCAGACTAGATGGACTGTGAGGTCTTTTTCTGCCATCAATCTTCTATGTTTCAATGTTTCTTTCCACTATGCTTCGGCTGTCATAAGTAACAGGGAATGGGGGAGGGTTTTGGGAAATTTGGGAGGGGAAAGTTCTGGAGGGGCCCTGGTAAGTTTTGTTTCTCTGGTGAAGGCCAGGATGAGTTTTATTTCTCCTTGAGAAGAGGTGAGAAGAAAGTCCGTTAGTAGCTACATTCCATAAGCATGACGCGACGATGAAGATGCGTCCACCTGACAGAGATGGACAATGGGGACTGGCTATTTCCCAAAGAGGGACTAGTGGGATACTTTGATATGGGCAACTATCACACCTTTTCTCTCAGACTTTGCTTTTGATGCATTCACTTCTGATTTTAGTAAAGTTCTAAATGGACTCTGAGTTTTACTTTTCTTAAATACTGAGTGGAGCCATCCTGACAGCAGCCAGGCTAGTATATGCCCAAAGTTGGAGACTAGAAACCATTCCATCAACATTAAACCTAATAATTAAAATCCATGAGATAGCGGAAATGAATAAGATGACCCTAGAACTCCAGGAAAGAGATAATACAGAATTTTATCAGACATGGAACAGGTGATGCAATTGGTTGAATCAGAAAAATTATATAAAAACCTCAAACTTATAAACTGCCTGCCTTCTTGTAATCCTTTCCCTTCCTACTTTTAGTGAGATTTATTTATCTCTTTCTTCTCCCTTTATATGTTCCTTACTTGCTATTGTCTACTTGGCTTTTTTTTTTGCCTTGTATTCTGTAGTCTTTTTATCCTTTTTTCCTACTTGCTTTTTGCCTGCCACTACTAGATAGTCAGCTCTCCCTGCTTTTCAGTTCATGTCATTGCCCCACATGTAGTACCCTGTGTTTGAGACCTAAGCACTACATGGCTGGGTGAGCTCTTCTTATTTATTTTATTTATTTAATTCAACTTCTATGCCACCCAATCCTGAAGGACTCAGGGTGGCTTACAACAACAATGTAAATACAAAACAATAAAAAGAAGTCAAATTTAAAATCTAAAAAATATAAAACCCTAATTAAAAACCCATAAACTAAGCAATCACAACAACATGCATACAATGATAAAGGGACTAGAGACCAGGCCATATGAGGAAAGGTTACTGGAACTGGGCATGGATAGTCTAGTAAAAAGAAGGGCTAGGGGGGACATGATAGCTATATACAGGTACTTAAGGGGTTGCCATGGAGGCGAGGGGGTCACACTACTTTCCAGGACACCAGAGGGCCGGACGAGGAACAACGGTTGGAAGCTGACCAAGGAAAGATTCAACCTGGAAATAAGGAAGAACTTCCTGACAAAGCCAGGTCTTCATGGCCTTATGGAAGGCCAGTAGGGTGGGAGCAGTATGGACCTGGGGGGGCTGATTCCATAGAGCTGGGGCAGCAACAGAGAAGGCCCTCCCCTGCAGCCCTGCCAACCTGCATTGCTTAGTCGGCGGGACCTGGAGGAGGCCAACTCTGTGTGCTCTTATAGGTCTCTGGGAGGTATGTGGCAAGAGATGGTCCCGTAAATAGTCTGGCCATGACCCAATATAAATTGACTATTGACCACAAGTGTTAGTCAGCGGAATATCCGGCGGCACCATTTGCAGGGAGGGAAGAAACACATGGGAGCCACCATTTGTGGGTGGCTCACTCCAAAAGTGGAAAGGGCGATCTCGTGAGAGGTGGTGAGATTCCCAGAAATCTTCACGCAGGTAGTGCCTGCGCAGTCAGTGAGGAAGGGCAAAACATGGGAGGGATATATAAGGCCACCTCTCATGCTGCCGCCTCCTTTTCAATCCTCGTTGGCAAGAAAGAAGGATGCTGTTGGAGGAGTGCGGTAGCATCCCCGGGCCATGTTGAGGAGGATGAGGGCAATCAGTTGAGGGACGGCCACCGCCACTGCACTGGCCAAGAGGCAAGAAGACCAGGAGCGCTCTGGCAGTGGATTATCCACATGAGTGTAGGGGCCGTCGGGGGAGTCATCCAGTTTTAGGCCTGTGGCCGGTGGTAATGCTGGCCATGGGTAGCCTGACCAGAAGGTGGTCAAAGGGTTCAGGGCAGACTGGGAAAGAGGCAGTCGTCTCTTAAGGGAAATAACCTAGGTCCAAAACTCTGGGAGCTCTCTGGACAGCAGCGGCAAGAGCGGGAGATCACCCAGGGACGCAGTAGGACAGGAATGGGCAAAGGAAGCAACCCAGGAGCCCAAAGGCCATAGCCACAGCCACGGCTGAGTCTAGGGCCAGGGCACAGTGGGTTAGGGAGCCTCCAGTCTGCCAGATGGCAAGGAGACAGGCGTCCTCAAGGGCCACTCAGGTGACCCAGGCAGCCCCAGGAAAGCAGCCTAGGATGGGACAGGTCAGCGGATGAGGCATGAGGGACGCCAATAAGGGGCGAGCATGGTTGAACAAGCACAGGGTGGCAAAGCCATGGGGAGGCAGCAAGGGAGGGCAGGCACAGGAGGTACCCACACAACTCCTGTCTGTTCTCCTAGCCTGTTTGGATACTGTAGAGGCCAGGGGCACTCAGTCAATGGAGCCTGCAGTTCTGATGGCCAGGATGGAGGTGCTGGAAGAAGGACGGCCTGAGCTGTTGATCCACCAGCCACAGCTGCACCAGTGAGCAGCTGCTCAGATGGAGCAGAGGGCTGTAACATTGGCTACGAGCAGGCAATACTGATAGACAGTGGAGGAAGCAGCCTTGACATGGGGTGAGTGCCCGGTGTCTGCACAACAATGAGGAGGGACACAAACAGGTGTGCCTTGCGCTAGTTGCAGGACCTGCATACAGGACAGGACACAAAGAACAGAGCACAAAGAACAGGGTCAGGTGGTTTTAAGAGAACAGACCAACACAGTGGAAGGGTGTGCGTCTGGATGAGGTTGTATAGCAGCCCATGTTTGGGATGTACATCCGGCCGGCGCATCCCAAGTGGCCCAAGGAGCTGTGATACAACAGGCCTCTGGGTCTGGGGGGGGGGGCTCCAGCAGGCGGGCCATCCTACCCCCGGCAAGCAGTGGGGGATAGCTTTGGAGCTGGGCCATCCATGGCGGTCCAGATGCCCTCCTCGCAGGTAGCAAAGGATAATTTCACGATGGTCAGTGCTGAGGTGATACTATGTGGGGTTGTAGATTTGCCAATGAGTTATCAACTGATTCTGGCTATTAGGGAGAAAATATGGAAAGGAGAAATGTGGACATATTCTCCCTTTTGCACAGGGAGTAGCTGAAGAAGGACAAGTCCAATAGGATACCAGTATGGCTTACGAATGATGTAAAGGAGGTTATTGGAAAAAAAGAAAAACTCATTTAGGAAATGGAAGGCTCTTCCTACCGAGGAGAACAGGAAGGACCACAAACTCTGGCAGACCAAATGCAAGGCAATAGTCAGGAAAGCCAAGAGAGATATTGAAGAGCATATAGCAAAGAATATTAAAAATAATAACAAAACCTTTTTTAAGTATATCAGAAGCAGGAACCCAACTAGAAAAACAGTTGGACCACTCGATGACAATGGTCAGAAGGGGATAATCAGAGAAGACAAGGAGATTGCTGAGAGACTAAATGACTTCTTTGCCTCTGTTTTCACAGAGGAGGATAGAGAGTAATTGCCTGTCACCGAATTAGTTTTCCCAGAGGGGGAATTAGAAGAATTAAACCAGATAGAGATAAACAAGGAAGATGTTCTTGCATGCCTCTCTAAACTAAATGTCAACAAATTGCCGGGTTCAGATGGCATCCACCATAGAGTTCTCAAGGAACTCAAGTGTGAAATTGCTGAACTTTTAGCTAAAATATATAATATATAATCTTTCTCTAAGATCAGGCACTGTACCTGAGGATTGGAGGAAGGCAGGGCCACCGATAGACCGGTACTACTGGGAGTGGCGTCAGGGGTCCGGCCAAATTGAAAAATGGGGGGGCCCGGCAGCCGCAAAAAACTCTCCAACCCCGACTGCGACGAACTCTGCCTCTGCAGAGCTTCTCCGACCGCGGCCCGCACCTTCTTCCCACCCCCGCGAGGAAAGAAGGCAGGGAGGCCGGCAGACAGGCAGGGAGCCCCGATGGCAGCCGCGGAAGGAGGAGTCACCGCGGGGGTGGCTCAGCCCTCCGGAAGCCAAGCCGCGCTGCTGGGGAAGCGGAATTGGGGAAGCCGGGAGAGGGCTGAGCCCGGCCGACTTCTCCGCCGGCCTTGTGTCCCCCCCAGGATTGCGAGGGCAAGAGAGCCGCGCCTTTCGGCCTCCGAAGGTGCTGGGCCAGGAGTTCGGGGGGGCCGTGAACACCGCCCGCCGCCCGAAGCCAATGGCTTCTTTTGGGCTTACTCGCTCGAATTCCTGCTGCTGGCGCTGGGAGCAGGTAAGCGCCCGCGGGCGGGCGGGTGGGAAGGGCGAGGTGTGAGGGGGAGGCAAGTGGAGATCCCGGTCCCTCTTTTCATGCTCAGTGAGCCTTTCTTTGGAGTTGCATTTCTTTCTTTCTTTCTTTTTTTCTTTCTTGCTCTCCTGCTCTTTCGTTCTTTTTTTCTTTCTCTTGCTTTCTTTCTTTCTCTTGCTTTCTCTCCCTTCCCTCCTTCCATTTCTTTCATTCCCCCTCTCTCTTTTTATTTCTCTTTCATTCTCTTTCTTTCTTTTTCTTTCTTTCTTTCTTTCTCTCTTGCTCTTTCATTCTTTTTTTCTTTCTCTTTCTTTCTTTCTTTCTCTTTCTTTCTCTCCTTCCTTCCCTCCTTCCATTTCTTTCATTCCCCCTCTCTCTTTTTATTTCTCTTTCATTCTCTTTCTTTCTTTCTTTCTCTTTCTTTCTTTCTTTCTCTCTTTCTCTCTTGCTCTTTCATTCTTTTTTTCTTTCTCTTGCTTTCTTTCTTTCTCTTGCTTTCTCTCCTTCCTTCCTTCCCTCCTTCCATTTCTTTCATTCCCCCTCTCTCTTTTTATTTCTCTTTCATTCTCTTTCTTTCTCTTTCTTTCTCTCTTTCTCTCTTGCTCTTTCATTCTTTTTTTCTTTCTCTTGCTTTCTTTCTCTCTCTTGCTTTCTCTCCTTCCTTCCCTCCTTCCATTTCTTTCATTCCCCCTCTCTATTTTTATTTCTCTTTCATTCTCTTTCTTTCTTTCTTTCTTTCCTTCTTTCTTTCATTTCTTTTTCTTTCTTTCTTTCTTTCTCTCTTGCTCTTTCATTCTTCTTTCTTTCTCTTGCTTTCTTTCTTCCTCTTTCTTTCTCTCCTTCCTTCCCTCCTTTCATTTCTTTCATTCTTCCTCTCTCTTTTTATTTCTCTTTCATTCTCTTTCTTTCTTTCTCTTTCTTGCTCTTTTTCTTTCTCTCTTTTACCTTTCCTTCCTCTATTTCTTCTTTTCTTTCTCCTTCCTACCTTCTTCCCTCCCTCCCTTCCTTCAGTCCTTCCTCTTACTCTCCCCTTTCATAAGTTTCCTTGCTTCCTTCCTCTTCCTGTCCCTTCTCCCTTTCTTTCTTTCTTTCCTTCCTTCCCTCCCTCCATTTCTTGCTTTCCTTCTCCTTCCTCCCTTCTTTCCTCCCTCACTCCCTTCTTTCACTCCTTCCTCTCTTACTCTCCCCTTTCACACCTTTCCTTGCTTTCTTTGCACCCTTCCTCTGTTCCTGTCCTTTCCCTCTTTCCTTCCTTCCTTCCTTCCCACCCGCCATCCATTCATTCACCCATTCCTCTCTTGATCGCCCCTTTTACCATTCCTTCCTTCCTTCCTTCCTTCCTCCTTCCTTCCTTCATAGCTCGCCCTCGCCTTTCTTCCCTTCCTTCCAGATGGGAGTGCCCCCTCAAGACACCCGCCCGACTGCTGGTACCCTGCTTTTTCTCTCCCCTCGTCCTTTCCAGCTCCTCGCTGGTGGCTGCCGGGTGTGGGATCCCCCTCCCGTCTCCCCTCGCTAGAAAGCACATGGTTTTGTCAACAAGGCCTCTTCCAAGAAGGGAGAAGTGCCAAGGAGCCGTAAATAAGCCTCGCTCTGCCTGACCGATGCCAGGAGGATCTTTCTTTCCCTCGCCGCTCCTACTTCTTTCTTTCTCCTGGACGAGTCCACACAATCGGCTTAACCCAGTTCCTGAAATAGCCTATGGCAGTGCTTCCCAACCTTGACAACTTGAAGATATCTGGACTTCAACTCCCAGAATTCCCCAGACAGCGTTCTCTGGCTGGGGAATTCTGGGAGTTGAAGTCCAGATATCTTCAAGTTTCCAAGGTTGGGAAACACTGGCCTATGAGACTGCCTCGCTTGGCGTGAAGCGGGAAATGATCCCCGGGGGATGGAGTGGCTTGGCGACTTAAAATAGTTTTAAAATGGCGGGGGGGCCCAGACACTTAGGCTGTATGGGGCCCCAAAATTCCTGATGGTGGCCCTGGAGGAAGGCAAATGTAACCCTGATCTTCAAGAAAGAATCCAGAGGTGATCCAGGAAATTATAGAGCAGTCAGTTTAATCTCAGTTCCAGACAAAGTGATGGAAACCATTATTAAAGATAAAATTACTGTACACATAGAAAAATAGGCATTGCTGAAAGGAAATCAACAATTGTTTCTGCAAAGGCAAACAATGTTCCCTCTAATTTTTTTTCGGTGTGGGCGGAAAAGTATAGTGTCTGAGCAACAGTCCCTTTGGGCGGCATAGAAGTATAAATAAATAAATAAATAAATAAATAAATAAATAAATAAATAAATAAATGAGAAAAAAATTCCCTTCTTTTTTTATTAAAAGAAATTAATAATAAAACAAAACCAAAATCTATTACTATTATTACTATCTTCCCTTTTTCCATCCCTGTCTCCTCCCCCCTTGTGTGTGTGTGTGTGTGAACTCTTGAATAACAGGTGAGCTATTGGAAATGGTTCAAGAGTTCACACACACACACACACACACACAAATGGCTGGGGTTTTTTTCTCTTATTATTTGGGTGCTTTTTACCATATGCTTTAAATCAAGAGTCATTTCTCTCTCTTTCTCTCTCCCCCTCTTGCTCTCTCTCTCTTTTTCTCACTTTCTCCCTCTCTTTCTCTCTTGTTTTCTTTCTTTCTATTGCTTTCTTTCTTTCTTTCTTTCGCTCTCTTTCTTTCTCTCTCTCTTGCTTTCTTTCTCTTCTCTCTTTTGCTATCTCCCCCCTTTCTCTCCCTCTCTCTTTCTCACTTACTTCGAGGGGGCTGTAAAAGCGCTTTCTCCGAGCGCTTCGGGAACGCCTGCCCTGCCTCTATTGCAGTCCCCTTGCTGGAAGTCTGGGACGAAAGCGCTCCCAGCGAAGGGGCTGTGAGAGGGGCGGGGCGGGCATTCCCGAAACGGACAGAGAAAGCCCTCTCTCGCAGCGAAAGTGCTCCCAGCCAGGGGGCTGCGAGAGAGGGCTTTCTCTGTCCGTTTTGGGAAAGCCCGCCCCGCCCCTCTCACAGCCCCCTGTCTGGGAGCGCTTTCGTCCCGAGAAACCGCAGTCACAACCGCAGCCGCCGTGAGAGAAGTTGTGCCCCAAGGCAGGAGGCAGCGGAGGAGGAGAGGGGGCAGATAGGGCAGGCGGGACAGGGCCGAGAGGCCAGGAGAGTGAGGGGGCCAGAGCACCGGTCTCCGTAAGCTCCATATCTTCTTGGCCAAGGAAGCGAGCATCCTCCCAGGCAGTATGGCCATGCTGATTCTCAGCCGGGGGGGGCACGAGCATCCTCCCAGCCAGTGAGCAGGAAGTTCCGGTAAGCACAGGAAGCGCTGGGAACAGTGAGAAGCTCTGGGAAGAGGCACCATGGAGATGCAGGGGCGGCCGCGGCTTCCTTCTACTGCCCACGCCTCTCTGCCTGCCCTCCCCCCGCGGGCTGGCAGGGGGATGGGGAGCGCGCACCTGAGGAAAAGGGCGCGCAGGGGGGCATTTTGGACTTTATATATTTAAACTTTTCTTTAAAAAAATTCAAATCATATACTTATTACTTTATATTCCAATCATTTCGTATTCTTTTTATTAAACCATACATAAATCCTTTTCCATATTCTATGAAAGTCAGATTCATCTTGATTATTTAACAGCCACATCATCATGTCCATCTCAACATATTCCATAATTTTCCTTATTGCTTCATCTTCCGTAGGGGTATCTTCTCCCTTCCATTTTTGTGCATATACAATCCTGGCAGCTGTCAGGATATGACTTATTAGATAAAAATATCTTCTTTATATTTTTGATTTGTTTTACTTAATAAAAAAAATCTCTGGGGTTTTCTTAAATTCCTGAAATGTTATTTTTTTTATCCATCTTTCTATTTTATTCCAATAGAGTTTAGCTTTTTGGCAAGTCCACCACTGATGATAATAAGAGCCTGTTTCTCTTTTGCATTTCCAACAATTTGAAGATGTATTTGGAAACATCTTTGCAATTCTATTAGGTGGTAGATGCCACCTGTAAAACATTTTAATCTGATTTTCTTTCATTGAAACTGATTTAGTTATTTTTCAATTATATGTCCAAACTCTTTCCCAGGTATCCAAGTCAATTTCTTTTCCTATATTTTTACACCAGAGTATCATATTATCTTTTAAAAACTGATCAATAGTTTAAAAACTAATCAAATATTTATATGCTTTTGCTATTAATTTTCTCTGGTTTGTAATTAGCAAATTCCCTAAATAATTTTTATCTTTCCTAAATATATATGTTTTAATATCTCTTTGATATCTAGACTGGATCTGCACGTATTGCCACCAGTCAATTTTTACTCCTTCTTCTTGTAACTTTTGTCTAGATTTTAATTCCAATTGTTCATCTGTTAGTTCTTTATATTTCAGTATCTTCCTTTCTTGAATTAAATTAGGGTGGCAAATCGCTTCTATAAGGGAAATCCCATCTGGGATTGTTAAAAAATGGTCTTTTCTTATATCCTTCCATACCTCTAATAAGGCTTTCCTCATTGTGTGTTTCTTAAAGTAAGAATGTGTTTTATCCTTATCATACCAAATAAAGGCGTGCCAGCCTAGCATGAGATCATGACCCTCCAAATTTATTAATCTTCTATTTTCCAAAGTTATCCAATCCGTAATCCAGGATAGGGCTGCAGCCTGATAATATAATTTCCAATTAGTTAGGGCAAAGCCTCCTCTGTCTTTAATATCCTCTAAGGTACTTAATTTTATTCTCGCCTTTTTCCCTTGCCATCAACATTTCTTAACCATCTTTGTTAATTCTTTAAAGAAATTTCCTCCAGGATTTATAGGTATAACCTGAAATAAAAACAATAATTTAGGTAAAATATTCATCTTGATTGTTGAAATTCTCCCTAAGAAGGATAATTGTAAATTATTCCATGTTTCTAAATCTTTTTTAATTTCACTAATAAGTTTTATATAGTTGTCATTTTTTAAAGACATTGTTTTAGCTGTGATCCAAATACCTAGATACTTCAGTTTCTTAACTATCTTCATATCCATCAATTTTTCTAATTTTCTTATTTGTGATTCGGTCATGTTCTTAGTTAATAATTGTGTCATATTTCCATTAATTTTTAAACCTGCAACACTTCCGTATTCTTCTATCATTTCTATTAAATTTGGAATTGAAGTTGAAGGGTTTTCTACTGTAAAGACCACATCATCAGCAAAAGCTTGAACTTTGTAGGTTTCTTTTCCTATATCTAATCCTTTAATTTTATTATTTGTCCCTATCTTAATCAATAGAACTTGAGTTAATATAAGAGTTAATATAAACAATAAAGGTGAAAGAGGACAGCCCTGTCTTACACCTTTAAAAATCTCAAAACTTTCTCGTTGTTCATTATTCAATATAATTTTAGCTGTTTGATTTGAATATATTGCATCGATTACGTTAACAAATTTTGTCCCAAATCTCATTTTGTTTAGCTGCATTTTAATAAATGTCCAGTCAATGTTATCAAACACTTTTTTTGCATCCAAAAATACCAATGACATTTGTCTTTCTGGGTGTTGTTGGTAAAATTCTAGTGTGTTAACAATCGTTCTCAAATTATTTTTTATTTGTCTACCCGGTAGGAAGCCATTTTGATCTTCATATATTATTTCATTTAAAATCTTTTTAAGTCTTAATGCATAAATAGAAGTAAAAACTTTATAATAAACATTTAACAAGGATATTGGTCTGTAATTTTGTATTTTATCTTTGTCTGTACCTGTCTTATGTATTAAAGTTATTAATGACTCCGACCAGGAACTAGGAATTCTACCGTCCATTATAATCCTCTTAAAAATCTCTAACATATAATCTTCAAACCTTTTATTCCATTTTCTGTTCTTATTTTCATTAGTAAAGCTTCTAGTTTTAAAATAAATAATAATGATGATATGGGGCAACCTTGTCTAACTACTCTTTGTATTTCTAATCTTCCTGTTTGTTCTTCGTTTATTATAATTTTGCTGATTGATCAGAATAAATGGCATCAATTATATTAAAAAAATTGGTTCCCACATTCATCTTATTTAATTGTATTTTCATGAAAATCCAATCTACATTATTGAATGCTAATGTGACATTTGTTTTTCAGGATGTTGTTCATAATATTCTAAAGTATATTTATGATTGTCCTCACGTTATTTTTAATTTGTCTACCTGGTAAGAATTCATTCTGGTAAAACAGAAATATATAAAGTTCAAGCTTTTGCTGATGACGTAGTTTTTATAATAGAAGATCCTCTGACATAAATTTTAAAATTAATAGATTCAATAGAAGAATATGGGAAAGTAGCAGGTTTGAAAATTAATAAGGAAAAGACACAAATACTTACAAAAAATGTGACGGATCCACAGACAAAACATCTTGAAAATTTAACAAATATGAAAATAACAAAAAAAGGTTAAATACCTAGGTATATGGATTACCTCCAAAGCTATGTCTTTAAAAAATGATAATTACACAAAACTCATAGGACAAATTAAAAACGATCTGGAAATATGGAATAATATACAATTATCCTTAGTTGGAAGAATTTCCACAATTAAAATGAATATTCTTCCCAAAGTATTGTTTTTATTTCAAGTTATCCCAATCAACCCTGCCCAAAATTTCTTCAAAATAGAATTATTAAAATTTTATATGGCAGGGTAAGAAACCAAGAATAAAACAAAGTTCATTAGAGGACCGGAAAGAGAGAGGAGGGCTCACCCTCCCTAATTAGAAGTTATATTATCAAGCGACTGCGTTAACATGAATAAAAGAATGGCTAACCCTGGAAAATAGAAGATTACTCAACCTAGAAGGTCATGATTTAATGTTAGGTTGGCATGCTTTGGTATGGTATGAAAAGTTTAAAACCCACTCATATTTTAAAAATAACATAATTAGTAAGGCATTGATAGATGTCTGGAATGATATAAGGAAAAATCACTTTTTAGTTATGCCAGAATGGATTTCACCGATAGAAGCTATTTCTCACCCTAATTTGTTAAAAGAAGGTAAAATATGGAAGTACAGAGACTTATTGGATAATCAATTAAAATTGAAATCAAAACAAAAATTGCATGAGACAGGCGTGGATATTGATTGGTGGCAGTATGCCCAGATTAACTCTAGATACCAAAAAGATGTCAGAATATTTATTTTGAAATCGATTTAGATATTTTCCAGTTTATATGCCAGTATTGGCATATAAATCCAATAAATAAATAAATAAAATAAATAAATATTTTTTAAAAAGACAATAATATACTTGGGAAATTATTAATTCAAAATGAAGGGAAATTAATTGGGAAGTTATATAAATATTTAATAAATTATAAAACAACAGGTTGGATATTGAAAGATAACATGATTAGTTGGTGTAAAAATTTTGGAAAAGAAATAAATTTAGATACATGGGAAAAGGTATGGGTACACAACTGGAAAATAACTAAATCGATTTCTTTCAAATCAAATCAAATCAAGATGTTTTGTAGATGGGATATATAGGATTTCAAAGATGTTTCCAAACACCTCACCTATTTGCTGGAAATGTAAAAAAAGAAATTGGCACATACTTTCACACATGGTGGACTTGCCCCAAAGCTAAGATCTATTGGAATAAGATAGAAAAATGGTTAAAGGAAATTACAAATAAGGAGATTAAGAAGACTCCAGAATTTTTCTTATTAGGTATTACTGATACAAAATATAAAAAAGAAATATATTACTTAACAATCCATATATTAGTAGTGGCAAGAATTGCATTTTCAAGGGGAGATTGGCAGTCCAATCTCCCCTTGAAAATCTCATGTGTTGATCACTCTCACTGTCAGAAAGTTCCTCATTATTTCTAGGTTGAGTCTCTTTTGTCAGCTTCCATCTGTTATTCCTAGTCTGGCCTTCTGGTGCTTTGAAAAACAGTCTGACCCCTTCCTCTCTGTGGCAGCCCTTCAGGTACTGGAACACTGCCATCATATCTCCCCTGGTCCTTTTCTTTGCTAGACGAGCCATGCCCAGTTCCTGCAACCTCCCTTCATATGTTTTAGTTTTCAGTCCCCTTATCATCTTGGTTGCTTTCTTTTGCAATTTCTCTAGAGTTTCAATGTCTTTCTTGTAGTTTGGTGACCAAAACTGGATGCGGTACTCTAGGTGTGGTCTAACTAAGGCTTTATATAGTGGTTTTTTAAATAATATTTTTTATTGATTTTCTTGTAATAATAACACATACCCACTACATATCACACAGTGCTCAGTGATCCATGCTCCCACCATGCAACAACATTCAAATCCCTCCACCAAAATGAGGGTGTACCTTATTTGTAACATTTTAAACTAAGAACATTACAATATTTACATAGCGTTTATTCTCTATATTTATTCCAATTTACTCCAATTTATTCTTTATACCTTGGTCTTGAATTCTACTGACCATATAACCTCTAACACTGTCTAATTGTCCCATCAGTTCCTGCAATTTATTTTCATTAATGATATTAATCTTTATATCCATAATTTCAAACTGAATGAGTTCCACCATGTACTGGTGCCAGTTTTGTATTCTCCATTTTGTTGCATCCTTCCAACCAAAAATTATTATCACTTGGGCACTTTATATAGCCACTTCTTTAATTTCTCTAAATTCTCCCATATCGGTCGTTTTTACTGATTCTGCCATTTCCTTTGTAATCATCCATTTTGTATTTAACATCCTATTGATTTCCTCTTGCACCTCTTTCCAAAATTTCTGCACTATCAAACACTCCCAAAACATGTGCATAAACACCCCTCTCTCCTGGCATCCATGCCAACAGGCACCCTTAACATTCTATAGAAGTACGCAAGTTGAGCAGGAGTATAATACCACTTACGTAAACCCTTATATTCTTAAATTTCCTTATATTCTCCACTATATTTTTCATCTCTTGTATGTCTATTTGCAATTCACTTTGCCACCATCAAGTTAATTCCTGCATCATACACCCATCTGCCTGCGTTAACATCCAATATACTGTATATTACTTGTCTGTGCCTTTGTACCATCACTTTTTTCTCTAATTTTGTCTCTTAGTAGTGCTTCTTTATTTTCTTTTTCATTCAAATATGTGCATATGGCATTTATTTGCAACCATCTCTGCTGGCCTAAATACTACTCTATTTGGTTTCTACTGACCTTTCCATCGTTCTCATGTAACTGTTCTATCTTATTTATCCCCCTGCCCCTCAACTCATCTATTGCTTTGTTTAGGTTTGTTTCATTATCTCTATTTATTACGTACAATGTTGACAACTTTCATTTATTTAATCCTAATTTCCCCTGCCATTTTTCCAAAATTTCTAAGGTGCCTTTCAAAGAGCCTATTTGAAAGGCTATAAATCACTTTTATTCCACCTTGTAAATATTAACTCTCTATTCCTTACCCCATTAATCTCTTTTTCCAACTTAACCCATTTATTTTCAAATACTTGCAGCTCCTTTAATCTTTCAATTTGGAATGTATCTCCATGCAACTCTAAACTAGGGCTGCCTCATCCTCCATCTTTTTCATTTGCTATTATCCAATTTTTCCTTACTCTTGGTCTTTTATCTCCTTCTACCCAATAATTTAATCTTCTGTCCCACCCTCTTAATTTTTCCCCTGGTAGAATACCTGTCAATACCTGAAATAGATACATCATCTTGGGAATAATCATCATTTTTAATGCCCTTATCTTTGCCACTCTTCTTAATCCTTTCTCTTTCCAACTCTTCATCTGTTTTATAATTTTCCTCCATATCTTTCAATAATTAACCTCCACTATTTTCCTTAATAATCACATTCCCAAATATTTCATTTTCTTTAGTCCCAGCTTCAATCCAGGCTCCTTCCTAATTTCTATCTGTTCTCTTCAGGGGTAGGCAGGACCTGGAAATTGAGCTGCATGTGTAGACCAAGCTGATGGAGGTCAATCACCTCCAGGATTGGTGGTCTTGGTAAAACTCATCTGAGCATGCGCTGAAAGAGTGATTGATGAGCCAGTGGCTTGCTAATTCGCTGGCTTGCCAATCACCCAGCCCACCTCACCTTTCCCTATATGCAGCAAGCGGCACCTCAGAGAAATGTGTGGGGAGGAAGCTTGAAAGTTTGCTAGGTGATCAGTAGTAGTAGTAGTAGTAGTAGTAGTAGTAGTAGCAGCAGCAGCAGCAACAACAACAACAACAACAGTTTGCCTTAGTTACTACTGCCCTTGTGGTCTGGCCTGTCCCCCTTTAATTTTTTTTTCTTTGTTCGAGCTTCTGGAAAAGAAGGAGAAAGCACTTGTGCTGGCAATGGTAAATACTTGCCCTCCTTTCTTCTTCCCTCCATGTTCCATCCTCCTTTCCCCTTCCTTCCTTGGGTGAGAAGTTCATTTTTGTTACTTTGTTTGGCTGCTAATGCCAGCTAATGGAGGCGGGATGGAGCTCTGGATTTGAAGCAGGGAAAGAAAGATTATGGTAAAATTGCTTGGCCAGCCATGTGGTGCTGATTTATCATTTATTTTGTTTTTATTTACTTTGTTTGGCTAATGGAGGTGGAGTGGGGGTCCATTTGTCCAACCAGGCCAGACCCAAGATGACTGCTTCTGATATTTTCAGGGCAATTATGAGCCCAAGAAATCCACGATGTCAGCCTATTTGCAACTCTCCATCAGGAGTGTGTCAGGAATTCCACCTATGAGGGAACCATCCACTTGTTGAAAATGGATGGGCTTGATTAAAGGTCTGGTTTGGATTCTTAATTTTTCTACCACTACTTTGCTGATAAGGCATCTTGAGCACCCTGTATCTATCAGGGCCTGTATTTTCCCCTCCCTCCCATAATTATTACTTTAATCTTTGCCATAAAGAGGAATGGAGGGACGGGTTCATTGACCATTGGGGCATCTTCTCACTGGGCTCCTCATTTCAGTTGGGGGTAGGTTCAGAAGAAATGGCTTCTTCACCATCAGGAGAATCCTCAAGAGGGAACAGCTCCGCTGTTTGAAAGGCCCAGCAACCCGGCTCTGAAGTTTTTCCAGGTTTTTCTTTTGCTACTGAGTGTGGTCTGCCTCTTGGGAGAGAGAGGGGGGCTGAGGCCAATCACTCAGTGGCCCTGTGGCCAGTCCGGCGACACTGAGAGCAATTTATTCTCCTCATGGCCTCTGAGTGAGAGGGCTTCTGCTGGTGAGGGAAAGGGCAGTGTCCTGAAGGTCTATGTGGGGCCCATCTGAGGGAAGTTTCTTCTTAGTGCGAACTACATTATCCAAAGTGATAGTTGTGGCATACCAGTTCTGAATGGCACAGTGGACTCAACGTATTTTACAAGCCCTTCTCAATTCTGGGTCAAGGGCATTTTTAAAAGTATTGACCAAAAGTTTTTCTGGCCATTCTCTCAGCTTGCCTGCAGCCCATCTGAATTTCCACACCAGTTCCTTCACAGGTCGCCCTGACTATCTTAATAGGCCAATCTGTTTCTCTGCCTCCACCTTGATGCTTGCACCTTGATGCTTGCAACATCTCTGCCTCCACCTTGATGCTTGCAACATCAAGGAATCTCATCCTCATCAGTTCAATGAAATCAGCCATATTGTCTAGCTCAGGGGCTCCCTCATCATGTAGTTCAGCAGTCCATTCTGCCTCCTCCCCCTCATTCATCCCTTCCGAAATGCTATCAATCAATTGTCGATCTCTTGGGAACAAATGACCATATTGTCTCACATATCCCCCCCCCCCCCCCCCGCGTAGACGAAATAGGCCAGCTTCTTTGGCTCTCTATCATATTTGGCTTTAGATAAAACTTTCCAAATGTTAATTTCACAAGACCTCAGTAGACTATTTAGGATATCGCTTCTCAAACAAAGGCATAGAGATGGACCCAGCTAAGGTGAAGGCTGGGCTTGATTGGCAAGCTCCCCACATGTGCAAACAATTACAGAGTCTCTTAGGATTTGCAAATTTCTACCGACAGTTCATTCCAGCTTACGCTGAAGTTGCCTTGTCCCTAACTGAACTACTAAAGACCAGACCAACTCCTGTTAAGCCCAAACCATCTCAGCCTATCAGGTGAACAATGGAATGCCAAAAGGATTTCAAAAGACTCAAAAGACTTCTTGCAAAGGAGACAATCCTGCAACATGCTAGCCCAGAGTGAAAGTTTGTGATCCAGTCAGATGCCAGCGATGTGGCAATAGCAGCTGTGTTGTTACAAGACAATGGAAGGGAACAGCTATTACCTTGTGCTATTACCTGAGAGAAGGTGGGCCATTTGGGAAAAGGAAGTGTAACACTGGTGACATGGGGGCATTTCCTAGAAGGCGGAACAATTCCTTTCGAGGTGTGGACTGATCATAAGAAACTCAAGGCATTAAAGACCCCTCGTGGGCTTTCTCCTAAGCAAGTACAATGGGCACAATACTTCAGACATTTCAACTTCACACTGAAACATATTCCAGCTGGGAAGAATCTCCTCGCTGACGCTTTATCTCGGAAACCCCAGTATAACAGCCAAAGAGAGGAAGAAGTCCATTCAATCATCCCATATCTTCCCATGCCTTCTGAAGGAAAAGAGAAGGCCGCATCTGTCTGCACCTGAGACCAGACTAGGAAACAACCCACACAAGGGGAAAAGGAGTGGGAGAAAAATTGAAGTCAGCTTTGCCAATCGATCCGTGGTTCAACAGCCACAAGGAAATCCTAACACTGAGGGAAGGGTTGGCTTGGAAGGGAACCAAATTATATGTGTCTGCTAGTCTACGATTAGAGATTCTCCAATGGAGTCATGACTCCAGACTAGGGGGCCACTTCAGGTACCTGAAAACATTGCACCTATTGCAGAGGCAGTTCTGGTGGCCCAGGATGAGAGCAGAAATTGAATACTATGTAAGGAATTGTGCCACTTGTGCCACTAGGAAACATAGATGCGGTAAACCTCGTGGGTTGCTGCAGCAAGTCACCAACCCCAGTAGACCCTGGGAAAAAATAGCAATACATTTCATTGTGGAACTCCCCGAGAGCAAGGGTAACACCATTATTTGGACTGTTATCGATTTATTCTCCAAACAAGCTCATTTCATTGCTTGTTCGGGACTGCCCACTGCCAGACATCTGGCTAAGCTATTCCTAAAGCACATTTACAGATTGCATGGAGTCCCCCGTAGAATCATATCAGATTGGGTGGTCCAGTTCACGGACAGATTTTGGAGAGAATTTGTTCGTGCCGTTGGTTCTACCCAAGGACTTAGCTCAGCTTTCCACCCTTCTGCTAATGAAGCCACTGAAAAAGCTAACACCCTAGTGGAACAATACCTCAGATGTTATGTGGACTACCACCAGTACAATTGGGCTGAACTGTTGCCTTTTGTGGAAGTAGAGTACAACAATTCTGTACACAGCAGCACGGGACTAACTCCTTTCCAGGTCACCAGTGGACAGGATTTCGTCCCCATGCTTGAACTATCTACAGAATCTCCCTCGTCCATCATGTTGACAGTGGATAGAAAAACTAAAGAGAGCATGGGAGGACACCAAGAAGGTGCTTGTTGAGTCTCCGGAAGCCTACCAGAAGCAAGCAGACAAACATTGATCACTTCAACCTCCTTTTAGAGTAGGGGATGCACTTAACCAAATACATTTGGTTAAACCTGCCTAGCAAAAAGCTAGGTCCTAAATTTCTAGGCCCTTTCCAATCATGAAAGTGATCAACCCGGTCACAGTGCAGCTTGCACTGCCTAGAATCCTAGGGAAGATCCACCCTGTATTCCACTGCAGCCTGTTAAAACAGGTGATTGAGTCCAACATTCAGCCATATACACAACCCCCCCTCCCTGTTGTATATACTCCTGGTCAGTTGGAGGATGATGAAGAAATCGACGACTCTGATACAGATAGTGTTTATGAATTAGTGGTGGGCCCGGGGTTACAGGTAGTAACAGGATTTGGCTATGAGTCCAGAATCTAGCGAGGAAGAATCAGACGTTCGCTGGGTCAATCCTAAATTCATAACGGTCCAAAAATGTAAGGTACAGGTGTTTGGAAGAAGATATTAAGGGGAGGAATGGGCTAAATACTGGAGTGATGTATTTGGTACGTCAGGGGGTCAGTGGGGAAGAAGAGTGGAGTTTCAATGTTGTAGGGCTAAAATGAAAGGTATTTCCGTTCAGCTTCCAAGCAAGCAAATGCATGCTGTGTTATTTTACAGTCATTTCTGCTGTTTTTGAATCATGCTGTGAGTACATAAATCTTATTAAATGGAGAAGGCTGGGAGGAATGTATGAGGAATGCAATTAAGAAAGATAACGGGAGGAAGAGGAATGTGCTAGTATGAACTGTATTTTGAATAAGGAAGGGAAGAGAAATAAAGATGGAGTTTCTTTGTTTATGAAATACTGCATTTAGTAAGAGTTATTTGTAATAGCTAAAGTTCTACCAGAAACCAGAACACTCCTCCTGTAGTAATGCAGGGGGAAAACCACTATGACGTGAAAAGGAATTTGGATTCCCATATTTTAAGGGTTAAATTACAGTACTTGATTAATTGGAAAGGGTACCCTTTGTCAGAGTTACCTGGGTTAAGAGTCGGGATGTCAAGGCTGATAGGTTAATTAATCAGTTCCATGAAAAATACCCACCCAAGCCTAAGTGTCCCCCGGGGGGGGGGGGAAAGGTTTTAAAAATTATACTAACCTCTGTATGTTATATTGTTTCTTTGCAAAGGGGGGGAACGCCTGTCAGGCCTAAGCCATCATGGGGAGTTAGAGACTTTAGCTTGCCACAGTAGATTAGTATTATGGGAACTGGGAGGAGTAGTTCTATGAGAGAGAAAGTTACTAACCACAACAAATTCCTTTCTTGGAGTCCAAGGTATCTTTTTCTCTGCATCAACAGATCTAAAGAGGAGGTCAGTGAAATCCCTGAACTCGGACTGATCTTGTGATGAACTTGTGGGTGTGGGGATGGGGGAATGAACCCAGTGGTGGGCTACGAGCTGGAACACTAAATTGTGCTTACCGCCACAACTCGTAAGTTCTTGTGGGACCAGTACAATTTTGCTGTGCACCTGTGGAGGCAGCAAAATCGCACATGGAACTGCATGTGCATCTCTGTTTCAGTGAGGTTTTTTGCTTCCACGCATGAAGAAACACAAGCGCACTTGTGGCTCCATGAGTGATTTTGCTTCCTCCACAGGTGCAGCAGCAAAATTGCGCTGGCCCCGCAAGACCTTACAAGCTGTGGCAGCGAGCGCAATTTAGCGTTCCGGCTCATAGCCCACTGCTGGATGAACCTTCATCTGGGCGGGATACTGGAAGGAAGTGGACAAGGCCATTGGAGCTGTCAGCTCTGCCACCTGCTTACTGGATCCGTTTCCCTCCTGCCTGGTTTCGGCCAGCAGGGAGGTGACATGGAGCTGGGTCCAACAGATTGTCAACGCATCCTTGGGGAGGGGGTCCTTTCCGGCTCCTTATAAGGAGGCACTTGTGCGCCCCCTCCTCAAGAAACCTTCCCTGGACCCAGCCGTGCTTAATAACTACCGTCCAGCCTCCAACCTTCCCTTTATGGGGAAGGTTGTCGAGAAGGTGGTGGCGCTCCAACTCCAGATGTTCTTACAAGAAGCCGATTATCTAGGTCCCAAGCAGTCTGGATTCAGGACCGGCTACAGCAGAAACTGCTTTGGTCGCGTTGATGAATGATCTCTGGTGGGCCCGGGACAGGGGCTTGTCCTCTGTCCTGGTGCTTCTTGACCTCTCAACGGCTTTCGATACCATCGACCATGATATCCTTCTGCGCCGGCTGGAGGGGTTGGGAGTGGGAGGCACTGTTCTCCAGTGGTTCTCCTCCTACCTCTCTGGTCGGTCGCAGTCGATGTTAGTGGGGAGTCAGAGGTCGACCTCGAGGTTACTCCCTTGTGGGGTGCCTCAGGGGTCGGTCCTCTGCCCCCTGCTATTCAATATCTACATGAAACCGCTGGGTGAGATCATCCAGGGGTATGGGGTGAGGTATCATCAGTATGCGGATGATACCCAGTTATACATCTCCACCCCATGTCCAGTCAGCAAAGCAGTGGAAGTGATGTGCCGGTGCCTGGAGGCTGTTGGGGTCTGGATGGGTGTCAACAGACTCAAACTCAACCCGGATAAGATGGAGTGGCTGTGGGTTCTGCCTCCCAGGGACAATTCCATCTGTCCATCCATAACCCTAGGGGGGGAAATTATTGACCCCCTAAGAGAAGGTCCGCAACTTGGGAGTCCTCCTCGATCCACAGCTCACATTAGAGAAACATCTTTCAGCTGTGGCGAGGGGGGGGTGTTTGCTCAGGTTCGCCTGGTGCACTAGTTGCGGCCCTATCTGGACCGGGACTCACTGCTCACAGTCACTCATGCCCTCATCACTTCGAGGTTCGACTACTGTAATGCTCTCTACATGGGGTTACCTTTGAAAAATGTTTGGAAACTTCAGATTGTGCAGAATGCAGCTGTGAGAGCAATCATGGGCTTCCCAAGGTATGCCCATGTTACACCAACACTCCGCAGTCTGCATTGGTTGCCGATCAATTTCCGGTCACAATTCAAAGTGTTGGTTATGACCTATAAAGCCTTTCATGGCATCGGACCAGAATATCTCCGGGACCGCCTTCTGCCACACGAATTCCAGCGACCGATTAGGTCCCACAGAGTTGGCCTTCTCTGGGTCCTGTCGACTAAACAATGTCGTTTGGCGGGACCCAGGAGAAGAGCCTTCTCTGTGGCGGCCCCGACCCTCTGGAACCAGCTGCCCCCGGAGATCAGAACTGCCCCCACCCTCCTTGCCTTTCGTAAAGCTCTTAAAACCCATCTCTGCCGTCAGGCAAGGTTGGAACTGAGACATCTCCCCCGGGCCTATATAGTTTATACATGTCTGTGTGTATGCTTGCTTTTAATAATGGGTTTTTTAGTGTTTTTTAAATTATTAGATTTGTTACATTGTCTTTGTTATTGCTGTGAGCCGCCCCGAGTCTACGGAGAGGGGCGGCATACAAATCTAATAAAAAAATAAAATAAAAAAATAAAAAAATTGTGATGGCAACAACATGACCAACATGGCTCTGATAATAAATTGAATCATAGATGAGAGAATTGGATGGAATGTGATTTATTTCCCAGACGCTATATAGGTGCTGACAGCTGGCTAATGGAGGTGGGGTGGAGCTCTGGATTTGAAGCAAAAAGGCCTGAAAACCAGAAAATAAGGTAACTGCCACCATTCGCTCCCCCGCACCACTTCTGGCAATTCTGCCACAAGCGGCCTGTCTGCTCACCTGCCATGATTGGCCTGCCCGCTTTGCCATGAGTGGCAGCTCCATCCACTCCCATCCACTTGCCCGCCTCGCCGCATGGCTGCCCAGCCCTTACCTTGTAAGTGAGTGTTTGCACGATCTCCTGCAGGCCAGAGCACAGAGAAGATGGCCTGTGCTCTCAGCCACAGAGCCTGCTCTGTGCTCTTCCGTGCCTCAGGCATCTCTCAGCACAGTGATGGTGCCCTGAGCAAGTCGTGGCCTTCAGGAGCACAGCGCTGTTACCAAAGGCTATGACTCGCTCGGGGCGCCATAGCCGTGTGCACCAAGAAATGCCTGTGGTGCAGGAGAGCAGAGAGCAGGCCATCCGGCCAGAGCTCGGACAGGCAATTGTTGTTGTTGGCCCCAGCTGCTGCTCTAGGCGCCGCAGCGAATTTTGGCTGCTGCACATTTACAGCAGCCGAAATCTCGCAGACATCCTTCTGGCAACAGGATTTGGGCAAAAATATCTGATTTCTTAGCTTTTGCACATGCGCAGAAGCAAAAAACCCGGCAATTTTTACCAGTATCATACCGGTTGTGCATGCACAGTGCATGCATGCCTGGCATTCATTCATTCATTCATTCATCGGATCAGACCGGTACTGGTCTTCTGATGCTTAGGCCGCAAAGCTTGACTTGTAACCCAATAGTCGAATGGTCACTGATGGACTGACTGGTGGGTGACAAATTGGCAAGGGGTTTGTTCACTGGAGGCATGTTGGAATTGGCCTTGGACTTGTCATCCTTAGAAGCCTTAGCCATAGCAGCTTGCAAAAGAGCTGTCAAAGAAGAATTATCATCCTTCATTTCATTTTGTTTCAGTTCATGTCGGTTCTTGCCTTACATGGCATTGCATAGAAATGCATTTATTTGCAGTTCATTGTATTGCATCATATCACAATTCATACTGTATTGTGTAAATTCACTGCAATGCCTTGGACTCGTAGCATTACCCCACATTGCATTGCACTCCATATCACTGCAGTGCATTGCACATCATTGCATTACATTGCATTGCAATGCATTTCAGTTCATTTCAGTGATTCCATGTATTGCATGGCACAACATCACGGTGCATTGTAGTATTACTTGCTAGCTTGCATTGCATTGTATTGTATTTCAATATATCGCATTGCATTGCATTGTATTTCAGATCTTGCATTGCATAGGGTTACATTGCACTGTATTGCACTGAGTAACATTTGTGATAGTAAGCTTCATTTTATTTAAATGTAGGTGCATTTCATTTGAATGCAGTTCATTGCATTGCATAGAAATACAATTCATAGGGGTTTGCGCATGCGTCAGTAAATTGAAGATGCTCTGCTGAACGCTCTTCAAATGAGAAAATAAACATTGGATTTTAAACCCTGTCGAACCACCCTAAGTCTCAAATAAATTGAACTAAGCAATAAAGCCATAAATTTGGAACCCGGAGATACCTTGGGCTTATTGAAGGAGAGAGAAACAACTTGGAAACAGTCTGCTTTCCACTCGAAACTGTGAGTAAGCAATAAAGCAATAAAGTTAAGAGGAGAAATGGCAAAGAAAGTGGGGGAGAAGCTCACAGAGAGAATGGATGCTTTGCTAAAAACCTTTGTTGTGGTTGGTCAGCAGTTAAAAGAAATGCAAGATGTGGTTACTAAGACTGCAAGTGATTTACAAACAGTGAAAACAGAACAACAGGTCCAAGGTAACAGGGTTTCCAAATTGGAAGAAGAAAGGGAGCAAGACTGTCAACGTATAAATATGTTAGAAGACAGATTAAGAAGAGCAAACCTACGCCTGAGGGGCTTCAAAGCTGATTTTGCTGATAGCAGAAACACGATCCAAAATATGCAACAATGGTTTAAGGAGAATAAAATTGAAGTCTTGGATCATGAAATAGAGAGAGCACACTGGGTTTTTGGAGCAAGAAGAGACCCAAATCAACGAGACATTGTAATTAAATTCCTCTCAGAAAGAACAGCTGAAAAAGTTTATAAAGAATTAAGAAAAATCACTAACCTTACTTCTAAAGGAGCTCCGATTCGGGTGTTAAAAGATTTGTCAGTGTCAACCCTACACACAAGAAGTCAAATGCGCCCGATAACGGAGGCCCTGTTCAAGGGAAATATGTGTTTTAGTTGGCAGTATCCCGCCATTATCGTCGTGTTTCATGAAGGGAGGATGTATCGAGCAAAAACATTCCAAGAGGGAAAAGAAATGCTGGCGAAACTCGGCTTGAATCCAGATCTACAGCAACAGACAGGAAGAACAACAGAGATGCTGGAAGAAGGGGGGGCAGTAGGAGGAGGAGGAGGAAATAAAGATTTTATGGAACTTTTACAATCAACACTCCTTGGCAAGCAAGCTCTTTTGGGGAAGGAAAAAGATGCACCGGATCCCAAGATGGAAGCAAGAGTCACCAGGCAAAAAAAGAAATGAAATGTTTGTAAAAATCTCTGTTTTAACTGTTTAAAAGGTTTTACATATTAAGGGGAAAAAGTTGAGGTCTGTTCCAATTTAATATCTGCTTTAACTTTAATCAAATTAAGGGAGACTTGGGGAGGGGAGGATGGGGTTTTATTTCCAACTTTAAAAGGGTGTTTGGGGGGGGCATTAGCTTCGGTGGAACCATGCCCCTTAAGGTGCCTAGCCAAAGCAGCGGATGTTTTTTCCGCTCTTCTCTCCTTGTGAGAGAAACTTGGGGGGAAGCACCTGGGTGGGGGGAATCTTTAATAAAAATGAAAAAATTAACAGAACTCTGGGTTGCAAGAGGGAAAAAGGTTAAATGGAAATATTATGGGTGATCGAACAATTATGGCATTGAATATAAATGGTTTAGCATCGCCTGTGAAAAGATATAGACTATTGAAATTAGCGAAAGAAAACCATGTGGATTTCTTATTTCTTACTGAAACTCATAAGGGAAAGAAAAAAACGGATAAACTGATTGAGAGTAAAGAATGGAAACATATTTTTGAGTGTAGAGGAGAGACAAGGAGTGGCCATATTAATAAATCACAGAAATGTTTTTCAGGTGATACAAACAAAAGGGGATAAAGAAGGAAGATTATTATTTGTAAAAGGAAAAATGAATCAAAAGATGATAACGTTAGCGGTAATATACGCGTCAAATGTAAATGCTAAACAATTTATTATGAATGCAAAACGTAAATTGGATTTATTTTCAGAGGGGATGGTGATATTTGCTGGGAATTTCAATGTAGAAATAACAGCTAATAACAAAGAAAAGAAGCAATTAAATTTGAATAAGTTAAATATGATAGGTTTACACGCTGATAACTCAAATAGGGGGACATATTATTCAGCAAGACACAATAAGTTTAGTTGTATTGATTATATATTCATGAACAAAACAGGAAATATCCAAGTTAAAAGGGCAGAAATCAAAAGTAATTGGATATCTGATCATGCAGCTATAACAGCAGTTATAAAGATAGACCCTACTGGTAGAGAAAGAATTTGGAGATATAACACAATTGTCTCAGTAAGTGAAGAAAATAAGGAAAAAATTCAGAAAGATATTCAGGAATTTTATGAAATAAATCAAAATGATGGAATGAGACAATCAGTTATCTGGGACACGAAGAAGGCAGTTATTAGGGGTAATCTAATTAGTATGGAGTCTTATATCAGAAAAAGTTGGGGGATGGAAAGGGAAAAAAGAATAAGGGAAATAGAATCAATAAGAGAAAATTTGAGAATAACCAGAAATAAAGAATGGAATGACTTGTTAAAACTTAAACAAAGACAATTAAAGGACATAGAGGAAGAAAATTGGAATAATATGAGAATAGCAGTGAAACAGAGAATTGAAATATGGGAGAAGAAATCAGCATTACAAATGGTGAAATATCTTTAAAAAAGAAAAGAAAAATTAATAATAAATGGTTTGAAGGATAAGGATGGGGTAATGAAATATGGTAACAGAGAAGTAGAAAATGTAATAAGAGAATTTTATGCAAAATTATATGAAAAAGAACATGTTATGTTACAAGAAATAGAGGTTAAAGAAAGGCTGAATGAGGAAGAAAGACAAATGTTAAATGCAAATATAACAAGGGATGAAATAATTAAAGTGGTAAAAGGGCTAAAACCCGGTAAAGCACCAGGCCCCGATGGATTTACAGGTGAATATTATAAAACGTATACAGAAATTCTATTACCGCATTTGGAGAAACTGTATAACAATATCCTCATAATATTAGATGTTCCACAAACATGGAAGGTGTCTGAAATTGTAACAATTCCTAAACCAGGTCGAGACTTAAAAGAACCAGGTTCCTACCGCCCAATTAGTCTGCTAAATCAAGATTATAAAATTTTTATGAAAATTTTAGCAAATAGGTTGGAAAATATATTGCCAAGGATAATTGGGAAAGACCAGTATGGTTTTATAAAAGGGAGAAGAATATATGAGCCAATTAGAAATATAGTGAATGTGCTGCACCATGCCACCAAAATTAAAAGGAAAATGGGATTACTAAAGTTAGATGTTTACAAAGCTTTTGATAAAATAAATCATGAGCATTTGTTCCAATTATGCAATAGTTTGAATATGGGGAAAGGGTTTTGTCAAATAATAAAAGAAATATACAAGGACAATATAGCCTATGTTAGAGTGAATGGAAATAGAACGGAGAAAATAGAAATAAATAATGGGACTAAGCAGGGATGCCCCCTATCCCCGATGCTTTTTGCAATGGCAATTGAAACATTGGCAAATAAAATTAGAAAAGATATACAATGGAAGGGATATCAAATAGGAAGTATGGAATTAAAATTAAATTTATTTGCAGATGATGCTATAATAGTCACAGAAACACCAATAGATATGATTAAAAGAATGATTACAATACTTCAGGAGTTTAAAAACCAATCAGGGTTAAGAGTGAATATGGAAAAATCGAAATCATTTGTTTAAATACAGGGCCTAAAGAACAAATTGAAATACGGAAGGTATCGGGTTTAAAACTGGGTAGCAAGAAAATGAAATATTTAGGAGTATGGTTATTAAAGAACCCGGGAAAAATGGTGGAATTTAATTATAATTTAATATGGAAAAAAATTCAGAAACAAATTAAGAATTGGAAAAATAAAAATTTGAGAAGATTGGCTAAAGTAAGATTATCCCAAAAATGCTATATATTTTAGAAGTAATGCATGGAACCTTCCCAATAAGAAAGATAAGAGAATGGGATACTAAATTGAATGTGTGGATAGAAGATAATAAAAGACCAAGAATTTTTAAAAAAATGGCTGATAGCAACGGAGGACGAGGGAGGTTGGGGAAATCCAAACTTGGAGTATTATAGGGACGCATATCATATTGATAGGCTAATGGAATTACAATTACTTAGAGGAAAAACCATGGGTAGAATTAGAGAAAGAAATTAATGATATTAAGAATCAGGAATTATTATTTAGGAAATGGAATAAGGTAGAAATAAATAGACTATTAGATCCTACTAAAGCGATAATAGAGAGTTGGATGAAATGGCAAGATAAATTGAAAATGACAAACTCTAAATTAGCAACGCTGCATGTGATAAATACAAAGAAAGAAAGTAACCTCACAAAGATAATATGGGAACCAAGGAGGAAAGGGATACAGAGAATAGAACAGTTATATGAAAGGGACGAAAGAATTAATAGAAACGAAATAGAGAGGTGCCTGGGACAACAAAACTGGTTACAAACCAATGCGATAAGTACATATTTAAGTAAAAGGGAAAACAAAGAAATATTTATGAGACAAGAAACAAATTTAGAAAAGATATTAAGGGATAAGTGCAAGAATATAAAAGCACAAACAGGTAATATATATAGAGAATTATTACAAGCGGAAGAACAAGTAGTAAAAGGATTGACAAGATATTGGCAGGACGAATTAGAAATTGATGAATGGGATATGGAGGGTATAATTGAAAATATCAAAAAAATTAAAAACACAAGAATAAGAGAGATGAGAAGAAAAATATTACATAAATGGTATTATACACCAGTACAATTAGCACGTTTTCAAACAACGAAGAAAGGAAATTGTTGGCATGGGTGCAAGGAAAAAGGAGTATTTATGCATATGTTTTGGGAATGTAAGAAAGTTCAAACATTTTGGAAACAAATACAAATGGAAGTGAACAAAATTATGAATGGTAATTGGAAAATAACTAAGGAAGCAGCATTATTGATAAAAAATAGTGAGGTAAAAGAATATGAAGAAATCAAAATTGCAGCGATAGAAAGTGCCCAGGCAACTATAGTGCTTGGGTGGAAAGATGACAATTAATGGACGATAAAAAATTGGTGCAAATATATGGTGGATCACATTCACTATGAAATTATGGAAATTAGACTACATAATTATAATGAAGGGAAATTAGCAGCAACAATGAGGCGGTGGGAGATGGTTAAAAATTATATATTAACAACATCAGTAAGCGATGCAAATGTAAGAAATAAAATTCAATCACTCTATAAAGAATGAACAATGTAACCCAGAGACAAAGCAAATGAAGGACACAAAATTGATTCTTCCCTGGTGAAGGGTTTTTTTTTCTGTATGGTGATGGTACACTTATGTTTTCTGTTTTGTTTTTTGTAAAATTCTTTAAAAATCAATACAAAATTATATTTTAAAAAAATAAAATACAATTCATAGTCCAATGCTTTAACATTATCCCAGTGCTCTGTGAAATTTTTTCTAATTTTTCCTTATTTTTGCATATTTTTATTTCATTTTATTTCATTTTATTTTATTTTTATTATTATTTTCCATTTCCCTTTTTTATCATAAATTGGTAGATTTAAAATGGCTGCTGCCATAAGTCAGGTACATTCAAAATGGCCACCCACACAAGTGAATCCAAAATGGCTGCCATCAGCCTAGAGAGGCTGGCAAAGTGGCCGCCGCCCTTGTTACCACTTCCAAAATGGCCACTGAACATAAGGCCAATCCAAAATGGCCACCAACCATATGGCAGGGGAGCTAAGCTATTCCAAATAAATGAATAAATAAAAACAAATAAAATGGCTGTTGGTCACATGGCCCCATTCAAAATAGCCGCTCATCGTGTGAAGAGATCAGATGGCTTGCTGAAGGTGTCCAGCAGGCTTCAAAAGAAGGTTGTCGGCTGCAGCGAGGAGGCTTTGTGGATTGCAGAAAGAGCAGCCCCAGTGAACAGGTAAGATAGTGGGGAAGTGGGCGACAGCGATATTTGGGCCAGCTGATCAGGGGGCCTCATATTAACCAGGGAGCACAAGGTGGCAGGTAGTGGCGATTTTCAGTCCAGCTGATAAACAGGCCTAATTAAAGCCAAAAAGCACCATTTAGTCATGAAAAAGATAACAGCTAAGGGCACTCAACAGCCGGAACTCCCCAGAGGGAGACAAGAGGCCATGGCCTAGTGCCGCAGGGGCGGGTTTCAGCCAGCTGGCAGACAGCTCATAAGGAACCTCAGAAAAAGCTGCCAGAAAAAGGCCAATAAATAATTTTGACAGGCCAGGCAACTGCGGAGGATGCCGAACGTCTATTTCAACTCAAATGGCAGTAGCAACAGTGTGCTAAAGCCTACCCGATGCCAACCTCACCCCGCATTAATGCATCCATATTCTGAGGCATTTCTCTGTTAGTCAGGCCTCATCCCACTTCTCCCCTCTCACAGCCGGCATTCTGGCAAGGAAAAAATTTGGGCCTTCGACTGGAGGGCATGAGTGACAGCTGTCCAGAAGTCTGAGACTGCCTCAACTCAACAAAAGGCCAATCATTGTTTGAGAAATTTGCAGGGGGAAGGACATGTACGATCAAGGATGCAATAACAGGTAGATGACAGTAGGAAACCAACAGGAAACTCTTGACTAGATGCTATTGCTGGAAGCAAAGGCACGCATCCTGGACTAAGACTGAGTCGAAGAGGGGGAATGTAAGATGGAAGGCACTATTTATATTTTTCTATGACTCAGTCCTGATTAGCTATCGGGCAAGATCAAACCCATCCTTGGAGGTTAGCTCCACTACCATGGGGAATAAGTAATTCATATATTAACCAATTGAGATTAATAATCTCTTGCTATTAGAGAATAATAGAAAGAAAGAAAAAAGAGAAAGAAAGTTAGTGAGAAAGGGGAGGACCTAAAGATATGGGGATGGAGGAAATACAAATATAAAAAAGATGTGGATGGTCAAGGTATCAATAAAATGATCTTTTTAAATTTTATTTCTTAATGCTTTCTACTGTCATAGATATTAAACTTAAAAGCAATAAAAATAAGAACTCTTAATAATGTGATTATATAGAATGAATTTGATTTTTGGACTAGAGGGTAAATGATTTCTATATTATTAATTCTTTGAGAGAACTTTTTAGTTTGATTACTTTTTGACTTACTGAAATGGGTTTTTTTTGGCATTGTTTCTTTTTCAACAAGCAAGTATATCTCATAAACTAAAGAGCAAATATATTTCTGAGGTTGTTCAACAGCATTTTGTACAAGAAAATATAATATAATCATTAAGACAAAATGATTATGGTATAGATTTCAAATTTAATGATTTGTTGTATATTATCAACATGGAAGGTTTTTTGAGAAATTGGTTTTTACCGTGCACGACGGTACAAATTTTACCAAAGGAACCAGGCGGAGGGAGAGTCGATTAATGACTTTGTGACCGCTCTCCGCCGGGCGGCTTTATATTGCGAGTTCTTGGATTTAAATGATTATTTGCTGGACAGACTAGTGTTTGGAATCCGGGATGGCCGTCTGAAGCGGCGCCTTTTGGCCACCCGAGATTTAACTTTTCAGACGGCTTTAGCTGAGGCTCGTGCTTTTGAGCTGTCCACACAATCGCTGGCTGCCATGGACAGCTCCGTGAACTCTACGGCCAAGGGGCCTGCCGTGCCTGAGAAACCAAAAGCCAATGCAGAGAAAGAGGATAACAGTGAGGCTGAGGAGGAGGAAGTTTGCCGGATGGGAGCTTCCCGGGGTCGTGAGCCTCCAGCTGCTCGCCCCCGTCCCCCTCTATCTCCGTGCAGGGGTTGTGGGGGCAGCCATTTTAGATCTAATTGCCCCTTTAAAGACGCGGCTTGCCGGCGTTGTGGTGCCAGGGGCCACATTGCGAGGGTTTGCCGTTCCCGCAAGTCCCCTCCTGCCGCAGCGAGGGAGCAGAGGGAGTCCCAAGGTTTCAATCCCCGATGGCAGAGGAGATTTTCTTCAAATAGGAGGGAGGATTGCAACGCGGTTTACAGCTGTCAGCGCCCGGCAACCACTTATGTTAGAGAGACGTCGGATTCGTCGGAGAAGATCTCGGTGACAGTTCGCCTCGGGGACGTGTCATGCTCCATGCAAGTGGACACCGGCTCCGCACATTCATTGGTTTCCTGGGCCACGCTGAAGCGGTGTGTGCCTCGACTGAGTAAGAGTCGCCTACAACCTTGTAATGTGACTTTACGGGACTACCAGGGGGCCCCTATTCCGGTTCTGGGCGAGGGTAGATTCCCTGTCAGGTTCAAGACTTTCGTGGGCAAATTGCCTCTGATTGTGGTAGATGGGCCATTTTCCAACCTTTTGGGGTTAGACTGGTTCAAGTCTCTGGGGTTGTCTGTCTCGGGGGTTAATGCTGTTATTGGGGGGTCTGTTTTTACTGAATTAGCTAAGGAATTTCCCTCAGTATTTGATAACAAGTTGGGCTGTTATACCGGAACCCCAATCTCTTTTAGCCTCGACCCTCAAGTGCCCGCAGTGCGGCTGAAAGCCCGCAGAGTGCCCATTCCCCTCAGACCAAAGGTTGATGCTGAATTGGACCGGCTGATTGCCCAGGGGGTGTTGGAGCCGGTTGACCAGGCGGCATGGGAGACCCCATTGGTCATCGCTTTCAAAGGGGATGGGGGCCTAAGGTTGTGTGGAGACTACAAATGCACTGTCAATAAGGCACTGGCTCACCACTCATACCCGCTGCCAGTGGTGCAGCAGTTACTCCACACCCTCGGAAATGGTAGGGTCTTTGCCAAGTTCGTCCTGTCCCAAGCATACTAGCAACTCCACATCGACCCCATTACTGCGGAGGCCCAGTCAATCATCACACACAGGGGTTTTTTTAGATGCCATAGATTACAGTTTGGGGTCTCTATTGCCCCTGGAATATTTCAGGGATTAATGGAGCGTTTATTATATGGGCTGGAGGGCACGGTGCCCTACTTTGATGATGTCCTGGTCTCGGGGAGTTCCGAGGACGAATTGCTACGGAGAGTTAAGAAGGTTCTGACCAAGTTTCAAGAGGCGGGGCTGAAACTTAAATCAAAAAAATGTGTCTTTGGGGTATCAGAGGTTGATTTCCTGGGGTTCAGGGTGGATGGGAAGGGAATCCATCCCACCCCGGAGAAAACGAAGGCAATCTGGGATGCTCCCAGACCCCAGTCTAAGGAGGAACTACAGGCCTTTTTGGGGCTTTTAAATTTTTATGCGGTTTTTATTCCGTATAAGGCTTCGGTGGCGGAACCGTTGCATCGGCTGCTGGACATGCGATCTACCTGGTGCTGGGGTGAGCGGGAAGAAGCCTCATTCAGAGCGGTCAAGGGAATACTCACCTCGAATAGTGTCCTGGCCCAATATTCCCCAAGTTTGCCATTAGTCCTCACCTGCGATGCTTCCCGGTACGGAGTGGGGGCAGTCCTTAGCCATCGCTTGCCAAATGGCTCTGAAGGCCCTTTAGCATTTTTTCCCCGAACCCTGGCCATGGCGGAAAGGAATTACGGGCATATCGACAAGGAGGCTTTAGCCCTAATTGCGGGGGTCCGCCGTTTCCACGAGTATTTGTACGGCAGAAAATTCGAGTTGGTCACTAACCATCAGCCGTTATTGGGATTATTAGCCGGTAACCGCCAGAGCCCCACGGTGTTGTCCCCGCGCATGACGCGTTGGATCGTGTTTTTGGCCAATTATACCTATACCTTAACATACAAACCTGGTCGACACATTGCTCATGCCGACGCTCTCAGCAGATGCCCTCTCGCAGAGTTTTTGACAGACCCCGCTCCTGCTTGCTCAGTTTTGGCTTTGTCTGAGGGACCCTTGGTTTTGGCCGCTCCAGAGGTGGCCAGGGAGACTGGAAGAGATCGAGTTTTGGCCCAGGTGAGGCAATGGGTTTTGAGAGGATGGCCAGTTTCTGCCCCAGCGGACGTTTATGTTCCTTTTTTCCATTGCCATAGTGAGTTCTCTGTTGAAAGGGGAACTATCCTGAGGGGGGGAAGAGTGGTTATTCCGGCTAGACTGCGGAACCAGGTATTGGCGCTGCTGCACAAAGGTCACCCTGGCATTGTAAGAATGAAGGGTCTAGCAAGGGATTACGTCTGGTGGCCAGGTATAGACAAAGAGGTGGAGCAGCGGGTCGCAGGTTGTGCTGAGTGTCAAGAAGGAAGATCATTTCCTCCCCGGGCGGAACCTTTGGCTTGGGAGCCACCATCTGGCCCCTGGACACGTTTACACGTTGACTTAGCTGGCCCCTTCATGGGGCACACCTTTTTGGTTACAGTAGATGCCTTTTCCAAGTGGGTGGAGGTGGCTCAGTTAAAGTCCACTCAGTCTCAGGAAGTTATAGATTCCCTGATGACCCTCTTCGCCACGCACGGGTTTCCGGACCTTCTAGTTTCGGACAATGGGCCGCAATTCACTTCTGTTCTATTCGAGTCTTTCTTGGCGGCTGCAGGAATCCGGCATGCATTGTCCTCGCCTTGGCATCCGGCCAGTAATGGCCAGACAGAACGGGCAGTTCGTTCGGTAAAAGAGTCCCTTAAAAGAATGCACCAGGGCTCGTGGAAGGAGAAGTTGGCAGAGTTATTATTAGCCCAACATTCGACCCCGTGCGTGGCCACAGGTAGGACCCCGGCAGAACTCTTGATGGGTCGCAAATTACGGATTGTCCTGGATAGGCTGCACCCTGGGTACACGGCAGCTGTGCATTGGCCGGAAACCACAAAGAGAGAGATATCTGTGGGGGACGCAGTGTATGCCCGCGATTACTCCGGGCATAAGAGATGGGGAAAAGGATCAGTATGCAGGGAGCTTGGGCCCCGAACCTATGAGGTAGAGCTACAGGATGGTCGGATTTGGAAGAGGCACCTGGACCAAATCTGGCGGGACAAAGGGGAAATTTGCGAGGAGCCGGGGGTCACTGGAAGTCCGGGTAAGAGTTCCGTGGAACCGCCTACAGCTGCCAGGAATTCTGGGGAAACGGCCGCGGCTGACGGCCAGGTTACAGAAGAGCTGCCGAGTTTACAACCTTGTGTTTTGCCCTCTGTAGAGCCCAGGCGATCCGAAAGGATCCACCGCAGACCACTGTATTTACAAGACTATGTTTGTGCTAATCAAAGGGATAGGAGTGCTGTATCCGCATAGTAACAGCCGGCCGCTTAGAGCCGCGCCGCCGATCCCTATCCAAGGTGCTGATAGGGCGCGCAAGCCCCAGTTACAATGTAAGCGGGAAAGTTCCTCTGTATTGATTGGTGACTGCCTCAGGCAGAGAGTTATATAAAAGCCTGTGTATTGACTTTTACTTTTAAGCCTGTACCTGCCCTGCTGGCATGTTGTTTGATTAAACGACCATGTTCTAATAAAGGCCTCAGTTATTATACCAGAGGCATATTGAGGAGAGTTTGGGCACAGAACATAGCAGCAAGCCAAAGGCATATTGAAGAGAGTTCGGGCACAGAATGTAGCAGAATGTAGCCTTAAAGCTTTAGATTTTCCTAACTGGTTTGCACGCATTATTCGCTTTTACATTGATTCCTATGGGAAACATTGTTTCATCTTACGAACCTTTCTACTTACGAACCAGGTCACAGAAGAAATTAAATTCGTAAGATGAGGTACCACTGTACTTTTAAGAGCCTGGACACAAGTAATTACAACAGAAAAAGCTGAAAAAACTTCCTCCAAAAGAACTTGAAATGAAAATAAAAAAATAAGGTATTTTAACTTTCAAGAAATTAGAAAAAATATTAGTGCTGTGTGATAATATTATCTTTTTCTTTAAAAACTATTTTCATTAATAATAGTTCTCATTGCATTAAGTACATTAAGTATCTTTCTAAGTTGCTGAGCTTTCTTAGTTTGCAATTTGGGAAAAATGCCTGTCTTTCTACTCAATCTTTTAATTGAGTTAGGTTCCATCTAGAACCAAGCTTTTTTTCCTTCCAACTTTCTATGCTTCTTCCAGAATTCTCATCTCATATACTAGCTGGAGTAAAGCTGCAGAGAAATTATATTATCCTGAAAGATTTAATTAGCCTTCAGAAATATAATTACAGACATGTATACAGACATCCCACAACTAGAATACTATATAACTTTCTCATTATGCCCAATTTACAAGTGTTACTAAAGTCTTTATAGTATTCCTTATACTGAAAGTGATTAAGATCTATTTGTTTCTTGCTTTGCTTGATGGAAAATCAGAACAAAGAAAAAAATCTAAATCAGCATCCTGACAGTATTGATAGTTCTTAAGGTGTACATTATTACCTGCAGGAGTTTCCATCTTCCATTTAGGTCTTCTAGCCGGTTGAGCATATATGGAGAAAGTGGAATCTCAGATAAGGTAAACTGATGAGCTAAACCATTAACATTGTTCATGTTCTCTTTAAGAGGTGTAATTTCTCCTTGGTAGACCTGCATAAAGTAACAATGTAAAGTTAGGATGCTATAGATGAAATAAACAAACTTTGTGTAAAACAAAACATAAAAGGGTATTTGGTGATCTCTGAGCTAGGTTCTTGCAGATGTTTCATTACCCAAATTAGGTAACATAATCCTGCAGATTTTAGGAAGATGTTTGGAAATAGCAAACAAAGGATTTATAAAAATGTGCGAGTATATGTTTATGTTGATGATAGATTATAAAAGCATTTTTATAAGCTGCAATCAACCTCATAAATTAGATCTAAGAAAAAAACCTAAGAACTAAGTAGACCATAACCTACTTCTTGGTAAACTAGAAAAATGTGAGATAGACAGCATCACCACTAAATGGATTTGTAATTGGCTGATAAACCATTGTCAACAAATAGACCTTAATGGTACTACATTGTGGGTATCAAACTCGACCACATCATGTGAAGTATTATTATTATTATTATTTATTAGATTTGTATGCCACCCCTCTCCATAGACTCGGGGCGGCTCACAATATACAATAAAACAATTCACAACAAATCGAATAAATTAATTTTTTTTTAAAAACCCATTATTAAACCAGACATACATACAGACATACCATACATAAATTGTATAGGCCCAGGGGAGGGGGGAATGCCTCACTTTCCCCATGCCTGACGGCAGAGGTGAATTTTAAGGAGTTTACGGAAGGCAAGGAGGGTGGGGGCAGTTCTAATCTCCGGGGGCAGCTGGTTCCAGAGAGTCGGGGCCGCCACAGAGAAGGCTCTTCCCCTGGGACCCGCCAGACAACATTTTTTAGTTGACGGGACCCGGAGAAGGCCAACTCTGTAGGACCTAATTGGTCACTGGGATTCGTGTGGCAGAAGGCGGTCCCGGAGATATTCTGGTCCGATGCCATGAAGGGCTTTATAGGTCATAACCAACACTTTGAATTGTGACCGGAAATTGATCGGCAACCAATGCAGACTGCGGAGTGTTGGTGTAACATGGGCATACCTAGGGAAGCCCATGATTGCTCTCGCAGCTGCATTCTGCCTGATCTGAAGTTTCTGAACACTTTTTAAAGGTAGCCCCATGTAGAGAGCATTACAGTAGTCGAATCTCGAGGTGATGAGGGCATGAGTGACTGTGAGCAGTGAGTCCCGGTCCAAATAGGGCTGCAACTGGTGCACCAGGCGAACCTGGGCAAACGTTCCCCTCGCTACAGCTGAAAGATGGTTCTCTAATGTGAGCTGTGGATCGAGGAGGACGCCCAAGTTGCAGACCCTCTCTGAGGGGGTCAATAATCCCCCCCCAGGGTTATGGCCGGACAGATGGAATTGTCCTTGGGAGGCAGATCCCACAGCCACTCCGTCTTATCCGGGTTGAGTTTAAGTCTGTTGACACCCATCCAGACCCCAACAGCCTCCAGGCACCGGCACATCACTTCCACTGCTTCGTTGACTGGACATGGGGTGGAGATGTACAGCTGGGTATCATCTGCGTACTGATCTCACCCAACGGTTTCATGTAGATATTGAGTAGCAGGGGGGAGAGGACTGACCCCTGAGGCACCCCACAAGGGAGTAACCTCAAAGTCGACCTCTGACACCTCCACTAACACCGACTGCGACCAACTGGAGATGTAGGAGGAGGACCACTGAAGAACAGTGCCTCCCACTCCCAACCCCTCCAGCCGGCTCAGAAGGATACCATGGTTGATGGTATCGAAAGCCACTGAGAGGTCAAGAAGCACCAAGACAGAAGATAAACCCCTATCCCATGCTCGCCAGAGATCATCCATCAACGCGACCAAAGCAGTTTCCGTGCTGTAGCCAGGCCTGAATCTTGACTGTTGAGAGTCTAGATACTCGGCTTCTTCCAAGGACCATTGGAGTTGGAGCGCCAGCACCTTCTCAACAACCTTCCCCATAAAGGGAAGGTTGGCAGCTGACCGATAGTTGTTAAGAATGGCTGGGTCCAGGGAAGGCTTCTTGAGGACGGGGCGCACAAGTGCCTCCTTGTAGGGATCCGGGAAGGACCCCCTCCCCAAAGAAGCATTGACAATCTCCTGGACCCAGCTCCATGACACCTCCCTGCTGGCGGAGACCAGCCAGGAGGGACACGGATCCAGCAAACAGGTGGTGGAACTCACAGCTCCAATGGCCTTGTCCACTTCATCAGGTGTCACCAGATCAAACTTCCCAGACAGATGGACAAGTAGGGGCCCCAGTCACCTCGACTGACTCATTTTCAGTCGACTCTGTTATCCAATTGGAGTCGAGGTCCGCCCGAATCCAAGCGATTTTATCAGCGAAAAACGTGTTAAAATCCTCAGCACTACTCTGCAAGGGCTCCCCAACTCCCTCCTTGTAAGAAGAGAGCAGGTCACCCTAAACAGAGCGGCCGGGCGGTATTCCGCTGATGCAATCAAGGCGGCATGATACGCGCATCTTGCCACCTTGAGCGCCACTTTGTAAGTCTTAATAAAAGCTCTTACAAGTGTTCAATCGAATTCAGACTTACTCTTCCTCCATCGCCTCTCTAGACGTCTCTTCTGGCGTTTCAACTCCTGGAGCTCCTCATTGAACCATGGAGCTGTACTGGGTCTAGTGCCGCAGAGAGGTCACAACGGCGCAATCCGTTCAAGAGCCTCCGCTGCAGTCTTGTTCCAAGCCTCAGCAAGAGACTCCACCAAACTGTGGTTGAGTGCCTCTGGAATAACCCCAAGTACCTTCTGAAAGCCCTCTGGGTCCATCAGGTGTCTGGGGCGGAACTGTTTAATCGGTTCCGCCTCCTTGCGGGGAAGGATTGGAGCCAGGAAGTAAAAGGGGTTCCGCCGAGCGACAGCAGGTTAAAATCCCCCAAAACAATGAGATTGGGGAATCCTACCGCCAGCCCGGCCACCTCCTTGAGTAGCACAGGCAGGGCTGTTGACACGCAGCTGGGAGGCAGGTATGTGAGCAACAAGCCCATCTGAACCCCTAAGTCCAACTTCACTAGGAGAGACTCATAACCCGCAATCTCTGGAGCAATGAGTCTACGCAGGCAAAGCCACTCCTTCCCCCCTTCTCTGAGGTCGAGGCTGATGCCATATCTGAAAACCGGCTGGGCAAATTTCAGAGAGAGGGACTCCTCCCTCTGGGCCCAGCCAGGTTTCAGTCACACATGCCAGGTCGGCCTCCTCATCCAGGATCAAATCCTGGATGAGGAGAGCTTTATTTACCACTGACCTGGCATTGAGTAGCAGCAGCCTGAGCCCAGGGCCAGATTTACACTTATCACCAGTACCCTGGGTTGAGCTCACAGAGCTGGAACGAGGGATTGCTATTAAGCAGCAGTCTCTCATTCCCCTGGAACGTCTAGTTCTGTGGCTCCCGCCATATCTGCCTCTCCCCAGCAACACTGGAATGTTCCGACCCTCTGCCACCCCAGAGATCGGTGCCTCCTCCCCTCCCGCCTCTCTCTCGTCAGGGCCATGCAAATCATTCATATCGTACATATTTACCCCATCCATACCATAATCCCACCCACCCCACCCATTCCATTCGTGCCACTCACTCATTCCATGCATATTATTAAACCCACCACAATTATCCATCAATTAAAATTAGAAATCTAAATATTACTACAAAGATTAATATTAAAAAGTCTAAAAATTAATATTAGAATTAAAAGTTACAAATTTTAAAAATAATTGAAATATATTTTAAAAATGCATTAATGAGTAATAGTCAATTTGTCTAAAATCAGTAATAGTCAATTTGTCTAAAATCAGTTCTATATAAAAATATAATCAAACAATTAGTCATTCTAGGTCGGTAGATAAACAGTGTCTTCCATAAATCTTTCTTTAGATCTTTAGATCTGCTATATATCAAATCATCCACCAGGGGCACATTTCCTCAATAATATTCTTCAAAAAGAGTGAGAAGATGGATGTGGGAGTGGGGGGGCGCAGGGGGAAGATGACAGGCATGTTTTAATGCTGGCTAGTACCCCCAGTCAATCAGTCTCGATGGTCAGGCAGTTCAGCACATTCTTCACTTTCTCCCCCAGCACTGATCGTTCTCCCTCCATAATCTCACTAATCAACTCCCTCAGTCCATACGGTGGTCTTCAGCCAGCTTCTGTCTCCTTCTTCTGTTCCACTGGCCACCCATTTCTTTTGTCGTCCCCCCCCCCCCCCGGGCACCGTCAGCTCTCACCCACCGGAGCCCTACAGGGGACTGGGCTGTTGTTCCTTGCCCAGCAGCATTGTCAACCATCACCGGTTGGAATTCCTGGCTCTTCAGATCTCCTCCGTCGCCCTCCGACGCTGACAGCAGACCGCTCCCACCGGTCTGCATCCTCAGTGTCCTCGGCTCCACTCAATGAATAGATTTGTCCCAACCACCACTCGAATCTCCGCTCCATCACCTCAACCCTTGTCGCTCCTACTCCCTGGTGCTGCGTGCGGTTCGTGGCAAGATCTTTCTGCCCTAGTTCTTTCTTAGTTCTTAATACTTAATACTATTGTAATGCATCATAACTTTTTTTCCCTTTGTGGATCTGGGGTCAGTGTGGCCTGTTTGTGGTGCATCTGGCCCATGGGCCACCAGTTTGACACTCCATACTACATCTACATGGAGGGAAGAAAGCAGTGGGGCAGTTATGTCTAAGGTCAGTACTCTTAAATATTTCCTTAAATGACTTAGAGGAGGAAATTCATCAAATTTGTAGATGACACTAAGTTGACAGGAATAGCCAACAACTCAGAAGAGAAGTTCAGAATCCAAAAAGATTGGAAATTTAATGTAGAGAATAGCAAAGTTTTACATTTAGGCAGGAAAAGCAAGGCACAAGTACAGAATAGGCGAAACCTGGCTCAAAAATAGTAATTGCGAGAGGGAACTTGGTGTCTTAGTGGACGGTCACTTAAACATGAGGCAGCAGTGTACAGCAGCAGCAAAAAAGGTTAATATAACATTGGGCTGTATAAACAGATGCATAGAATCAAGATTACATGAAATATTAGTGCCGCTTTATATTACCATAGTAAGACCATACCTGGAATATTGCCACCAATTTTGGTCACCATACTACACACACAAAAAAGATGTTTTCCAAAGACTTTTGAAAAAGTTCAAAAAGAGCAACTTAAGTGATCAAAGGCCTGGAGACTAAACTGAAGGAAATTAGCACCAGCTCCTCTTCTAGAAAAATGAAATATCCTAGGAAATATTGAAAAAGAAGAATATGTTTTCCTGGATGAGAAAAGGAGAAATATGTTCTAAAGACAACACATCTTCCTGCAGCTTCCTGTCCCCCTTCAGCTCCAGGGTGTTGGGATTAAGACCTGATAGGATTAGCAATAGCACTTAGATTTATATATTGCTTCACAGTGCTTTACAGCCCTCTATAATCGGTTTACAGAATATTGCCCCCAACCATCTGGGTTCTCATTTTACCAACCTCGGAAGGATGGAAGGCTGAGTCAATCTTGAGCCTGGTGATATTTGATCTGCCAAACTGCTGGCAGCCTGCAGCACTGCTCTGTAAACACTGCACCACTGCAGATTAGGTCTCTACCCATCTCACCATGTGGCACCTGGAAAGATTGCAACAGCCAGCAAGGCTCAAGTAAACATGGACTCAGGAATGCTTACAGAGTTGCCCCTGAATGGCCCCACAGGAGTCTTTCAGCCAATCAAAGTGCATTTCTTGCACAGGAGCAGAAGGCCCTGGGACGGGGCCCAAGAAAGGGCATAAAACCAAGGGATTCGCCATCTTTTTTTCTCTTTTTCTTCACCCAACATCTGAAAGCATGTGATCTACATTTTTTTTGCTCAGGAACTCATGCTATATGCTCCTCTCTATTAGTACTGTGTGTATATATGGTTGGCTTGTACAATATATAACTTAAGCCAGTAAGGTATGGTTAAAGGAATTAGCACACTACTGCTTTAAGGGCTAGTGTTGCAATTAGCTATAAGAGGGAGCCAGATGTATCTCTCTCTCTCTCCCTGATCTCACTCTCTGCTAGTTTTGTCTGTGTGACTATATTGTAGACTTGCTTTGTGCTAAATGTTGGTCTATGTATAGGTTAGAAACATAGAAACATAGAAGACTGACGGCAGAAAAAGACCCCATGGTCCATCTAGTCTGCCCTTTTACTATTTCCTGTATTTTATCTTACAATGGATATATGTTTATCCCAGGCATGTTTAAATTCGGTTACTGTGGATTTACCAACCACGTCTGCTGGAAGTTTGTTCCAAGGATCTACTACTCTTTCAGTAAAATAATACTTTCTCATGTTGCCTTTGATCTTTCCCCCAACTAACTTCAGATTGTGTCCCCTTGTTCTTGTGTTCACTTTCCTGTTAAAAACACTTCCCTCCTGAACCCTATTTAACCCTTTAACATATTTAAATGTTTCGATCATGTCCCCCCTTTTCCTTCTGTCTTCCAGACTATACAGATTGAGTTCATTAAGTCTTTCCTGATACGTTTTATACTTCAGACCTTCCACCATTCTTGTAGCCCGTCTTTGGACCCGTTCAATTTTGTCAATATCTTTTTGTAGGTGAGGTCTCCAGAACTGAACACAGTACTCCAAATGTGGTCTCACCAGCGCTCTATATAAGTAATATTTATGGCATTATATATGACTGAGGAATAATTATTGTAGAATTGCTGTGTGTATAGAATTGTGTGTTCTGCAGGGGAGACTTATGGTAGAATTACTATGTGTATAGAACTGTGTGTTCTGATCTTGGTTTGTATATGATTGATTGGTGTATATGCTTGGGTGGGCCCCAGCTGGTATGGGGCGGAACTCCTTTCTGGTAGTGAAATCGAAGCTGCACAGGCAGCTCCAGTTGATCGTCGGGACCACCATCTTTTAAAAAAAAAGTTTTGTTTTTTTTAAAAATTTAATCATCTGCGCATGTGCTGGGAGTTTAGTTTAGCAGACCTCCTTGGTTGCAGCCTGCTGTAATGGAGGAAGTCCAGGGTGACCTAATGATCCCCCATTTCTCTGGTCTGCCAGAAGTGGAGCCAAAGGCACATTGGAGATTTTGGTGGCCCAACCAGCTCCAAGATCTTGAAGGGAAACAGAAAAGGGGTAAAAGCAGTTCAAACACGTTGCCCCACAGAAGCCTGGAGGGAAGCGGGCAACATCTTGGAGAAGCCAGGACTGCTTTCCTCTGTATGAAATCTGAGTCGTTCCCCATGGGGTGGGAAGCTCTCCCCACTGGGCTGAAATTAGTACAGCACATCCTGCTGCAGCTGTCGCACCTCCTCTTGTGCCACCTGGCCCGGTCACCCTCGCAAGTGAGGTGGTCGCAGACTGGAGGCAGGCAAGCGCTGGGGGAGCTCACAGAGGCAGAGCTGCAACATTCCAGGGGAAACAGCAACCCTGTGGATGCCACCAGCTTGTGCATATCGCCTGCTGCCTGCTTCAGCCCCCTCTCAACTGCCGGAGAGGCTCCGAATGCGCGGATCATTGCCAGATGCCTGGTCGCACATTCAGAGCTTTTCACTGGTGGCAGAAGCCACCTGCCCTACCAGACGGAGTAGGGTGCTTCCTTTTTCCCAGCGGTGGGAGAAGCTTCTCCCACCGTTGAGAATGGGGGGACAATTTTTTCACTCTGCCAGCTATACATCCCCTGTCATGGGCTGGCCTGCATGCAAAGAGCAAGAAGCAGAGAGCCCCATCATCCCTGGCCTTCCATCTGCCTCGGGTTCTGCTCTTTGTATCCAGTGGCTGGATGCAGAGAGTGGGACCCGAGGCAGAGCTGGAGGCGCCACAGCCCAGAAGGAGGTTTGACCCGAGGCAGGAGTAGCAGTGACAGGGGCAGGCAACTCTCTTGTGCCCCTAACTAGAAAGAATAAAATTTTCCAAGCCTGTAGCTTTCAGGCTTTAAGGCTGAAACCTCTTACAGAGGAGACGATGTGACGCAGCAGAAATACATAATAATTACATCAGAAAAAACACCGCAGAGCCCGAATTAAAAGGATTGAAACCGGGCCAAGGAAAGTTAAAAAGTGTTAAGATCTAGCTGAAAGAGTGGAAGGTCTTTTGAAAGTGAAGAAGGACTGTGAAAGTGTTGGATTAAATCTGCTAAACTGATACGGAAGAAAAGGAACCGAAAGAGATCTGAGTCAGAGATACTGAAGACTAACAACCGGAATATACTTTATTAAAATCCTCTCCCTTTATGTCTCCATGTTCTTTTGACTTGCCCTTTATCTGATTGCCCCACTGACTTTTTTTTTCTCTACCCCCACACTTCAACCCAAATCTTGCTCTAACTATTTTGTTTTCAAAGAGACAACTACTAAAATATTTGGATTCCCTACCACAACTGGATTTTTACCCTTTCCCCACTTCGAGCCTATTTGGATATTAACTTTGAGCCTATTTGAACTGCACCAGCTATAACTACTAATCATAACAACTATAGACTAGAGATTATTTGATTACTAGATGGACTGATAGACTGATAGACTAATTAATTGATGGACTGATTGACGGAGGACACCAGACAGATTGATAAACTGAAATAAACTGATTTAATAAACTATCTCATTTTCTACATCCCGATTAAAAAATCTACTTGAATACCGGTGGAACATTTTTGTGGAATACCTTTGAAACATTTTAAACTTCATATCCAAATATACTGAAGATACTTCGTTGAAAAAGATAAGAAAACGACCTCATTAACTGTTTATTAAATTAATTTTATAAGCATTTATAATAATAGTTTACTCTCACTTAAAGTAATAATTGTATTTACTTAGCATCTTTTCTCTTTTTTCTTTCCTTTTTTTCTGTACTTAAATAAATTTAGATTAATATTTAGATTAATATAGTAAAAGATTTAGAAACGTAGTAGCAATATATATATATATTTCCTTTTTGCATACTTTATATACTTAATTAACTGAATTTTTTTATTACATATAATATTTCTGATATAATCAATTGTCAATTAGATTGTTATTTTTCTTTTTATATAAATATATATATACTCTCCCCACTTTCTTTTTCCTTTCTAAATCTACTCCTTTTCTAAACCTACCACTTTATACTTACTCTCCTTTCTACCCTTTATATACAACATTAACTAATGAATTGTTTGAATCTTTATTAGATAAATTTATTTTGTAAATATTAACATTAATTGGAAATTAAAATAATTGTATTGAAACATTTATAATTGATTCTATATAGATATTTATAGTAGATCTTCCATAGATTAAAACCAATTAACAAAATATAAAAATCTATCCTAATTGATTGTATAACATAACCTATATACAAAATTGTACTGAATTTATAATATAGAATACTGTGTTTCCTTTTTATATTTAATATATTATAGATAAAACTCTACCTACTTAATAACATAATTTACTGTGTTTTCTTATATATATTATAGACAAAATTGACTGATAAAACTGAATGCCTTATTCTCCTATTCTATATACACCTTATTTCTATCCTATACATTAAAATCTTACGTTTCTTACTAACTTATTAACACTCTTTAACCTTTAAATAAAATTAAATAAAATTAACCAATTAACATATTAATATACACTCAAAGATACTAATACTATTCTATTCTCTATACCTACTTAAATAACTCTACTAACCCAAGAATTGAATACCACCCTAAAAATCTAATGTGAAATATCGAACAATAAATCTGAAGATGTCTACAACAAATCAAACAACAATAACAAAAGCATGGAAAAAGAATACCACACAATCGGCCACATCATCTGCTCAACGTCCACCAGAGGCAACTCCTACAGACAAAGCAACACCACCTCAAGCCTCACAACCACCCCAGAATATTACAATGGCCTCACTCTACGAAATGATGACAAAGATGCAAGAATCCATCGATCGCAACCACGAATCAATGTATGGAAGCATGGGAATAATGCGAGAAGATATTTAAAAAATGCAGGACAACATTGGAAGCGTAGACGAACGCGTCGGAAAACTAGACAACAAAATGGAAATGGTTCAGGAAATAGTAACCACTATTCAAACAATAGAAGAAAAAAATGAACGAACAGAAACACGCCTGCAATTTACAGAGGCCAGAGTAGAATACATAAACAAGAATTTAGAAGAGGCGGTGATGAACTTGGAAATGGAAAAATCTGCCTTCTTCCTGCAATTTCAAAACGTGAAGGAAACAGATGAGCAAGATCTTCCACAAACCATGTCCGAAATTCTTTCAAAAATTACCGGGAAAACAAAACAGGAAATGTTAGAACAAATTGACGAAATATATCAAGTCTCTACCTCGTTTGCACGCAGACACAGATTACCTCGTGAAATACATATAAGATTCACAAAGAGAAGTATATGAGATGAAATATATAGAACATCAAAGAAAATGTACTCTCACACGGAGGAAAAGAAGTAACAGTACTAAGGCAGATTCCCAGACGAGTACGAGATAAACGCAAACCCTACCAATTCCTAACATCCAAACTAAACAAAAATAAAATTATGTTTAAACTCTACTGGACAAAAAATATAAAATAACGACACCGGAAAATGCAAAGGAATTTTATGAAGAATTATTAAAACCCCTCGAAGAAAGATTTTCAAAAGAAATAGAGGATAAAGATACAACAAACACTGAAGAATCAAGTTTAGAAGACATCATCCAAGAAAAAGAACCAGAAACAATACAGACTGAGGAAAATGACCCACAGAAACTACAAAACAAACATGAAAGACAAGGACCGATCACAAGGGCAAAAGCCGAAGCCAAAAAATAAAAATGGCAAAAAATTAGATACTACAACACAAAAAGATGACATTACTATATTCTCAACGAATATTAATGGATTGAACTCAGTCAGAAAAAGAGAATTTTTTTCCCACAAACTCCTAAGCCACAATTTTCACATTACATGTCTACAAGAAACACATATCGTAAAAAAAGACATCACGACCTTATTACTCCCAGGTCTTGGTGAACTTTTCACATCATCAGCATTAGTTAAAAGGAGAGGAATAGCAATATACGTCAAAAGCCAATATAAACCAAAACTTATATATGAAGAACCTGATGGCCAAATTTTAATGGTACAAATAACGATAAAAAACAAACAATTAACAATAATAGGAATATATGCACCCACTATTAATCAACCAGCATTTTACACACAATTACATAAAAAAATTCTAGAATTAAATTTAACAAACTTTATTATAACAGGTCACTTCAATGCGATACACAACAAAAACTAAGACCATAAGAGTAGCAAACACCACTGTTCTCGAAAAATCCTTCCATCTACATTTGATCACCTAACATACGATAAACCAGTGGCACTCATGTTTATTGAATTGAAAAAAGCCTTTGATTCCCTTTATTGGGAATACTTCATAAAACAAATCGAACACATGAAATTTGGAGATAACTTTATTAACTTAATAAAATCTATTTACTCCCAACAAACAGCAAAAATACTTTTCAATAAAGCCATCACAGAAAAAATAACAATAACAAGAGGAGTACGCCAGGGATGCCCTTTAGTACTTTTAATTTTTATATTAGCTATAGAAACATTTTTTAAAAATATAAGAAACAATGAACAAATAAATGGACTTAAAATAAAAAAGGAACACTTCAAAATTCAAGCGTTCGCAGACGATATAGTACTTACAATTGAAGACCCCCTTAAATCAGCCCACATTCTAATGAGTGAAATCCATAGATTTGGGGAAATAACCGGTCTTAAAATCAACCTTGATAAAACTCAAATTATAACCAAAAACATGACAGTAGAACAAAACTCTATACTGGAACAAGCCCTTAATATAAAAATAGTGAAAAAACCCAAATACTTGGGCATCACGATCTCAGCGAACAACAATACTCTGAAAAAAGATAATTATGACAAACTCACACAGGACATACAAAAAGATTTAAATAGATGGACAAATTTAAAATTATCACTGATGGGTAAGATTGCCGCAATAAAATCAAACATTCTCCCCAAATACCTATATTTATTCCAGGTAGCTCCAATTAAATTAAACAAGTCATTCTTTGAACAATTGCACAAAATAATTAGGAAATTCATTTGGACAAAAAAAAAAAAGGCAAGAATAAAATTAAAAAATTTGCAAGATCACAGATCAAGGGGAGGCTTTGGCCTCCCCAACTTCTATCTTTATTATTAAGCCACTATTCTAACTAAACTTAAAGATTGGATAACATTACAAAATACAAGATTACTTTCCCTAGAAGGATTTAACCTACAATCAGGATGGCATACATTCTTAATGGTAGAATCAAATAAAATTCCAAAATACTTTAAAAATCATCATATTAGAAATACACTAATATCGACATGGCAACAGATAAAAAAACCCTACTATCTAGCAATTCCAAAATGGCTATCCCCAAATTAATCTTTCATGTACCAGATCCCTCTTTCAGTACCAAAAATAATAACCTACTCTAAATTGTTAGATACTAATGATAATATTCTCACCAGACAACAACTACAAGACAATGGAATACCCATAGACTGGTTCACATACATACAAATAAACACAAAATATAAACAACACAAAAGTACATTTGGCTTTCAAAATACAAACCCTCTCAATTTAATAATATTTGGACCCAATATAAAAATGATTTCTAAACTATACAGTAGTCCCTTGCTATATCGCGCTTCACCCACCACGGCTTCACTTCATCGCGGGTTTTGAAGTCAGCGTTGGCACAGATACGGCGCTTAGAAGTTTGGAAGGGCAGGACAAGACAACCAGCAGGCGGCTGGGCGAATGATGAGCGGGGCGGGGACTGAGCTCCGGCGGAGGCCCGTCCCCTCATTCAACCCGCCTCGCCAGTGCCGAGAAGGCAGTCTTTGGAGGCGCGCTTAGTGGTTGGCGTCGGCGTGCTTGGGGTTGTAGAAAGAGCTCCCGGCAGCGCGGTGAACGAGTGAGCGCAAGCAAAGAAAGGAACGCGACACGACGGGGATTTCCAGACTGGGCTTGAGGGCGGGAGAGGAAGTGCTGGGTGGGTGGAGGGGGAAAAAAAAGAAAAGAAAAGAGAGAGAGAGAGAGAAAAAGAACCAGCCGGGGCAGCTCACCAGGGACTTTCCATCCGGGGCAAGGCAAAAAAGAAAACGTTTGGCCGAACTGCTGCAAAGAATAGCAGTGGGTCGGGAATGCTCGGGGGCGGCGGTTCTTTTGCCTCCTCCCCTTCTTTTCCTCAGGCGCAGAGTAAGTAGTAGTGGGGGGGGAAGGTTAGCCGTTGCTCGCCTCCAGGCATCCGGAGCTGGTGGGAAGGAGGAGAAATTCCCCATCGCGGATTTCACCTATCGTGGCCGGGTCTGGAACGTAACACCAGCGATAGGTGAGGGACTACTGTACACCTATTTGTTAAAACAGGATACTATAGAGGAACAAGTGAAAGGGTCAATGATTGCATGGACACAAAACTTTGGATACACAATGACACTCATGGAATGGGAAAAAATATACACAATTAACTATAAAATGACACTCGCTGTTTCCTACAAAGAAAATCTTTACAAAATGATATACAGATGGCACCTTCCACCAGCTAGGCTTTCTAAAATGTACCCAAATGTATCTTCTCTATGCTGGAAATGTAAAAAAACCCAGGGAACATACTATCATATGTGGTGGACCTGTACATACGCCCAAAAATTCTGGACACAAATTAAAAGAATAATGGACCAAGACATATTGACAAAGATCATAATTAAACCAGAGTTATTTCTTCTGGGCATTTTTAGACAGAAATTAAGTAAAGAAGACAGATACCTCACTATCCAAATACTAACGGTCGCCAGACTAACATATGCACAACACTGGAAAAAAGAAGACATTCCGACAAACCTAACCATCATTAGTAAAATTATGGAATGTGCCGAACTAACAAAATTAACAATGGAAATTCAAAACAAAAATGATTCAGAGTTCTACAAGGCCTGGGAGAAATGGTTCAGATGGCTATCCAACTCTAAAGATGACAAAGCGAAAAATAACCAAAATCGCTTAATATAAACCAAAATAAAGATATGTATAACCAAAAATCGGATCAAAAATAATTCAATCCCTGTCTGAGTTCAATCCATTTGATAATTATTAGAAATCTACTAATATTACAACCTATGATTAAATTTCACTAACAAAAACAACAAATATAATCCATCTAAGTTGTCACAATCCAAACGCCTGCTTGCTCGCAGGTACTACTTCTCCTCTCTCTATCTCTCTCTTCTTTCTTCCTTCTCTCTTTTTTCCCTCCCTTTCCTCCCTTTCTACCCTTTCTTTTCCCACATTACTGTTGGATTATCAAATATTACAGCTATAAGATATTTAAATAAGAACTCTGAATACGAAATATTTACATATGGACAAATACTTGAATATATAGCTTATATATATATATATATATATATATATATATATACAGCTTATATATACAATAATATATAAGCTGTGATATAACAATACTGTTTACTCCACTCCTCTCCCACTTTTCGTTTTCTGTACCCCCATCCCCCTTTCCCCCTGTTTTATTCCTTTTTGTATAAATTAATAAAGTATATTTTTAACAAAAATTTTCCAAGCCTGGGGGGGAGAGGGGATGAGCAAAGCAGCGAGGTGGACCATTACCAGCAAAGCTGGAGGGTCTCCCTGGTTTGCAGCGCAAAGCCTGCCTTTGCCACCCCTTCCCCTCAGTGCAGTCTCCCGGTTTTGGAATCGATGGAAATAATCACCCCATGATAGGGGGGGGGAGACAAAGGAAGGAACTTGTCTACCCACCACAGCCTCCTCCTACCTGCTCCAACCCTCGTTTACTTGAAGAGCGTTGAAGCGGGTAGGAGGAGACTGTGGCGGGTAGACGTGTTCCTTCTTTCACTTTTCCCCACTTGTTCCCAGCCACCACTACCCCTTCCTGTCCCTATAAAGTTCAAGTCTCCTGACGCACTGCCAGGCACTCGGAACTGGCCCCTCTTATCAGTGTTCCCTCTAATTTTGGGGGGGGGATGGGTGGCACAGAAATAATAAATAAATAGATAGATAGATAGATAGACAGACAAACAAACAAACAAAAACCCCACCCTGTTTTGCCCCAGAGAATTTCAAAATAAAATACTGTACTGTGTGTCTATAACAGTGAGCTCATAATAGGGCAACTCTATCAATATCAAAATGCCACTTAAATAGTTGAGCTAGTTTCAAACTAGATTTTGATTTTCTTTCTCTCTTCCTTACTCCCATTCTTTTTCTTTCTCTTTTCCTTCCTCTCTTTTTTCTATCTGCTTCTCTCTCTTCCTCTCTTCCTCTCTCTCTCCTTCCCTCTCACTCTTTCCCTCTCGGCTTCTGGGCAGGTTTGGAAAACTCTGAGTTGATGATGATTTTTAAGTGAGCGATTGCTCACTGCTCAGCTTAGAGGGAACTATGCCTCTCATCTTTTCACCTTTCGGCTGGTGCTCCTTGGGCACTTGCCGAGCTGAGCCAGCAGGGTAAAACCTCCCAGTACCCGCCCGCCTGCCCACTCTGGCCTCGCAGCCCTCACCCACACACCCAGCAAGGCTGCAGAAGGTGGCAGGGTCGCCACCCAGTGCTTCGTCCACAGTGGGCTGCAGCAGGAGCAGAAGACGTTGATGAGGTCAGGAGGCCCCAGCATCTCTGCTTTCCTGGAGTTGGACAACCTCTTCAAGTGGATCGGGACCATCACTGGCATAGCTGGGATGGACTATGATGACCTGAAGTCTATGAGGACCTGAGGTATAAACTGTTCTTGGAATTCCCCAGTGGATACCCCTACAACGCTCCCACTGTCACGTTCCATGTTAAAGTTTTATTTGGTTTTTTTCTGATATTAATAAATAAAATAAACGTGCTTTGCTTTAAAAATAAAAAGTTGGGTAAAAACTGAACAGCCAGAACAGTTTTGGAAGTAGAAGTAAATGAACTAGATAAATTGTGGGCTCCTTTTCAGTTGATGTGTCCAAAGAGCCTGGAGAAAGCATTGGTTGGAGATGCTGTATTTAGGATTTCAGGCCTGAACTGTTGCGGTTGTGGTGTCAGCACGGCTTGGGGAAGGAAGGAAGGGGCTTTGTGAAGGGAGAGGGGTTGGTTGCGTGATTCCCGCTGATGGAGGTCCAGACTTCGCTGCTGGAAATCTGTGCTTCCTCCCCTCTTTCCTTCCCCGCCTTCAAAACCCGGTGGTGAGGAATGTGGGTGAAAGCAACCCGGGCTTGTGGGTGCGCAACAAAATGGGAAGTGGGAGTGTTGCGGCTATCAAAAATCTTTATCACATCAACCTCTTCAGTTGGTGAATTGTTTAAGAACCATTAAGATTAAAATGAGAAAATTAAAAGCAAGTACTTACAGTACTTTTAATTTATTATTTCTAATTAGTATGTAATTATCAACTCTGTCGTAAAATATATCTGGCAAGCACTATTGAGGAAAGAATTCATCCTATTACTTTCTCTGAAAGCACAGGAGAAACATAGGGATTATTCTTAAAGAAAAGAAATTGAAAAGCTTATTTCTGGGTGCCTGTTAATGTTCTGATAATAGATTGAAATGAGATACAGTACTTCTTATTCCCTTTCATTCATGGAATTGCATGGGAGTACAGCTGACAACCATATGGATTGTAATTTTAACCTTCCTGCTTTTTTGTCATGGCTTCTTCCATTGTTTTTTTTAAAATGCCTATCATTTCTTTAAAAAAGTATTAATATTGATTGGTTGAACTTGAATTCAGCATCTTTACAATGGAAATGTATGGTCTTAGAGATAATGTCTCATTAGATAATTTCTCTCTCTCTAAGCTTAAAGAAGGGGTGGGCAATTATGGTTTCTTTACAACTATGGATTTCAAGTCCCAGATTTCCTGACCCAGCAAGAATTCCTGGAATTTCATGGGCTATGAGGGGGCCACAGCTTCCCAACAGAATGAGAAGTGGGGGCATTGCAGCTGTCACTCATTACCTTTAAGCCACCCCCAGTCACATGATCATAAACCACTCCTACCTAGTCACATGGCTGGCAAGCCACTTCCACCCAGTCACATGACCATCAAACCACAAAATAAGCCATGCCCACAGTGTGATTATTGAATATATGTAAATAATATTTATACTCAAATTGCATTGGTCTGGGTTGTTGATTGGATATCTGCCACTACCACATTTACTCTGTATAAGTTGTTTTAAAATTATTACAAATAATTCCTTAGCATGCTAACACTGTCCACCATTAAAATGTCTTTCTGAACAACTTCCAGGAATTCAGTGTCTTTTTCCCCACTTGGATCTGAACCCAGAAGGATATTCCTTATAACAATTTGGCACCCAAAAGGTGGGACTCAAAGCTAACCTAACCAATGGACCTTGCCCAACTAAGCTTCCCTTGCTAGCAGCAGACCCATTGATTCTGTGAGTAGGTTTTCCTGGATCTTGGCCATTTGGAACTAGATTTAAAGGGGTTTTGAGCACAAAGGCAATTTGGAAAGAAGGCGAGTACCTCTAAATTTTAATTTAAAGTGTGGGAAAACATGGGAAGTGTGCATATGCCTGCGTGTGTTAATGAGTCCCTTGGTTTTATGTCCTCCCTTGGGCCCTGCCCTAGTGCATCCTGCTCCTGTGCAAGAAATGCACTCCAATTGGCTGTCAGATGACTATGCGGGGCAACTCTGTTAGCTGACCCATGTCCAAGTTTGCTTGAGCCTTGTTGGCTGATGCAATCTTCCCAGGTGCCATGTCAGCATTCCAACCAATATAGAAGTTTAAATACTTCCTCAAAGTTCCAATGTGTTCTTAGAGCCATTTTAGCATGTCTCTGGGGAAACCCGGATCTGATTTCCCCAGGATTTCTACAGTTCATTCTCCTGTCCCACACCCACTAGTTTGTCACATGGATCACTAACCTTCTGCCCCCAGGTCCATACATGCTTATGTTCTTCCTGCCTGGTGCTGACCAAAGATGATCTTGAAACTTTAAAAGGAGTTTATTTTGTCTACCTCTAACTCCTCATGCAACTGCCCCTCATGCAAGAGCTGGGGTGGTGCAGTGGTTAGAATGCATCACTACAGGCTACTTCAGCTAACTGCAAGCTGTAGTTCAGCAGTTCAATTCTCACAACCAGCTCAAAGTTGACTCAGTCTTCCATCCTTCCAAGGTGAGTAAAATGAGGTCCCAGATTGTTGGGGGCAATATGTTGATTCTGTAAACTGCTCAGAGAGGGCTATAAAAGCACTATGAAGCAGTATTTAAGTCTAAATGCTATTGCTATTGCCCCTCCCCTCTTCCCACAGAAAGAAACATTTCAAAAAAAATATAGCATAATGTGATAGGCCAAAACCTCCAAGCATTCTGTCTTTGTCCTGGCAATGGGCAGAGGGCTAATCCTATCATGTTCTAAAGGTGAAGGTCTTAATCCCATCACCCTGGAGCTGAATGGGGGTCAGGGAGCTGTAGAAAACTGTGTTGTCTTTTAGAACACATTTTTTCTTTTCTCATCCAGGAAAACATATTCTTCTTTTTGAATATTATTTGTTTTATCTTGTCAAGTACATATTGGTAGTATACATAAATATAAGGTTCCTTATATTGGTGGTATACATAATATATCACTATTTATATACATGAGATGGGTACTAATGAGAGGGAAACATTAGGAGAATGATGGTAGGCACACTGGTACGCTTATACACACCCCTTACTGACCTCTTAGGAATTGAGTGAGGTCAACAGTGGATAGCCAAAGGGTAAAGTTTTTGGGGTTTGATGATGAAACTACAAAGTCAGTTAGTGAGTTCCAGGCATTAACTACTTGCTTGCTGAAGTCATATTTTCTATAGTCAAGTTTGGAGCAGTTTACTTTGAGTTTGTATCTGTTGTGTGCTTGTGTATTGTTGTGCTTTTAGCTGAAGTACTCGTTGACAGGAAGGATGTTGTAGCAGATGATTCTATGAGCTACGCTTAGGTGGTGTCGAAGGTGACGTAGTTCTAAGCTTTCTAAGCCTGGGATATCAAGTCTGGTTGCGTAAGATATTCTGTTGTGAGTAGAGGAGTGGAGGGCTCTTCTCGTAAAGTATCTTTGGAGAGTTTCTAATGTATTTATACCTGAAATGTGGTGTGGATTCCAGACAGATGAGCTGTATTAAAAGATTGGACTGGGGAAAGTTTTGTATGCTCTGGTTGGTAGTGTGATATTACCAGAGAAGGAACTATGTAAGATTAGATTAATTTTAATTAACTAAACTATTTAGTTTAATTTTAATCTTCCTCACAAATATGCAAAATGAATACAACATAATATACAGAACTAAAGTCGCTTGATAGTGATAGTCAACAGTATGGTTGACAAATTATATCTTCTATATACCTAATAAATATATGTACTTAGTGAAAGAAAATATTAATTGATGATAAGCAAATAATTATATGTATGTGTATATAAAGAACACTACTGTAACTGAATATGTTTTATATGTTGTTCAAGTTTAAATGTTCATTTCTCTGTTTTTCTTGTTTTTTCTTTCTTTTTTCTCTGTATGTTTGTTTCTTCAATTTTTTTCTTTTCTTTCTATTTTGATAAGTAGAAACTTAATAAAGATTTTTTTAAAAAGGAAGATTAGGTTAAAACTCTTGAAGCCTTTTTGTTGATGTTGTTGCAGTGGGCTTTGGCACTTAGGTAATCTGATAGGAGTATTCCAAGGTCTTTTACAGAGTGAGGGATTTCTGTAAGGTCTTGTCTATTCAGCTTGTATTTGGTGTTCTGATTCTTTTGCCTAGAATACAGCTCATCTGTTTGGAACCCATACCGCATCTCGGACATTAACACCCTTAAAAATGTCCAAAGATACTTCACCAGAAGAGCCCTTCACTCCTCCACCCGAAACAGAATACCCTACGAAACTAGACTCACTATCCTGGGTCTAGAAAGCTTACAACTACGACGCCTTAAACACAATCTAAGTATTGCCCACAAGATCATATGCTGCAACATCCTGCCTGTCAACGAATACTTCAGCTTCAACCATAACAACACACGAGCATACAACAGATACAAGCTTAATATTAACTGCTCCAAATTTAGTAATTGAGTTGTCAAAGCGTGGAACTCATTACCGCACTCCGTAGTATCTTCCCCTAATCCCCAACATTTTACCCTTAGACTATCCACAATTGACCTCTCCAGATTCCTAAGAGGTCAGTAAGGAGCATGCATAAGTGCACTAGCGTGCCTCCCATCCCCTGTCCTATTGTCTCTCTCCTATATCTCATATATCGTATTTACTATTCTATTCTATTCTATTCTATTCTTCTTATACTACTCTCATAATATCCTATATCCTATAATACTATTCTCTAATTGTCTGCGGAAAGGGGCAGCATACAAATCTAATTAATAATAATAATAATAATAATAATAATAATAATGAAAACATCAGGAAATTCATAGAAAAGGCGATGAAATATTGGAAGACTGAGCTTTTTGTTGGGAATGAAAGCTATGGACTGATCAACATCAGAAGGGGCATCTTCCAGGGGGACTCTTTGTCCCCATTGCTATTCATCATTGCTGTAATCCCACTGTCACTCATCCTACAGAAAACAAACCTAGGCTACCAAACTGCTAGGAATTCACCAAAAATTTCATACCTGCTGTACATGGATGACCTGAAGTTGTACGGAAAATCAGAAACTGAGATACAGTCACTAACCAACACTGTGCGAATCTTCAGCAATGACATCAGCATGGAGTTTGGCCTGGATAAATGTGCCACAGTGGCACTGAAAAAGGGGAAATTGACTGAAAGTGAGGACATTAAAATGCCAAATGATCAAACCATCAAGTGCCACCAGCCAGAAGCCTACAGATACTTGGGCATCTTGCAACTAGATAATATCAAGCATGGTCATGTGAAAACTGTGATCAGCAAAGAGTACATCCAGAGGACCAGAAAAATTTTGAAGAGCAAACTGAATCAAGGCTATAAATACTTGGGCCATACCTGTCATTAGATACACAGCTGGCATAGCGAACTGGACTCAAGCAGAGCTGGACAACTTGGACAGGAAAACCAGAAAATTAATGACGATCCATCATGCACTACACCCCCACAGTGACGTTGACAGGTTGTATTTACCAAGGAAAATAGGCGGCAGAGGACTTTTGCAAGTGAAGCAGACAGTGGAAGAAGAGAAACATGCATTAGCTGACTATGTGAAGGAGAGCAAAGAGTCAGTGTTGATGGAGGTCAACAATAGGAAACTTCTCAAGGTGAAGCAAACTAAGGACCAGTACAGACAAACTATCTTAGTGTCGTATGGACAGTTGGCGGAACAAAGCATTGCATGACCAGTTCTTGGAGAAGATTGAAGGCAAAGTGGATAAAGAAAAGACCTGGTCATGGTTTACAAGTGGAACACTCAAAAAGGAAACAGAAGGACTAATACTGGCAGCACACGAACAGGCCATTAGAACAAATGCTGTCAAAGCCAGAATTGAAAAATCAACAGACGATCCAAAGTGCAGACTCTGAAACGAAAGAGATGAAACAATCGATCACATACTCAGCTGCTGCAAAAAGATCACACAGACTGACTACAAGCATAGACATGATGCTGTGGCACAGATGATCCACTGGAACTTGTGCTGGAACTACCATTTACCAGTAGTAAAGAACCGGTGGGACCATAAGCCCGAAAAAGTGGTCAAAAATGAGCAAGCAAAACTACTGTGAGACTTCCAACTGCAGACTGACCGAATTCTGAAGCATAACACACCAGACATCCTGATTGTGGAGAAAAAGAAAGTATGGATCATCGACATCGCAATCCCAGGGGACAGCAGAATTGAGGAGAAGCAGCTAGAGAAATTAGTGAAATATGAAGATCTAAAAATCGAGCTGCAACGACTCTGGCATAAGCCAGTGAAAGTGGTCCCAGTGGTACTTGGCACGCTAGGCGCAGTGCCAAAGGATCTCAGTGGACATTTGAAAACCATCGGAATTGACAAAATCTCCATCTGTCAATTGCAAAAGGCTGCTTTACTGGGATCCACACACATAATTCGCCACTACATCACGCAGCCCTAGGTGGTTGGGAAGCACCCGACTGGTGATGAAATAAGAAATCCAGCCTAGTGATCTCATTTGCTGAGTTGTATTGACATAATAATAATATTCTATTCCTAAATTTTCACTTCTATTCTTTCTCTAATATAGTTTACTTGAGTATAACCTCTATAACCTTCATTGTGTATTATTGTGCATTGGAATGAATGAATGAATGAATGAATGAATGAATATATGAATGAATGAATAAATAAATAAATAAATAAACAAACTAATCAATCATTCTGACAGAAAGTCAAAAAGGTTTTTTGGAGGGTAGCAGTGGTGTTGAAAAGTTTTACATCATCAGCGAAGAGAATGCAGTTGTCATGCCCAAAGTCATTATGTTAAGTCCAAGGTGGGCTGACACAGCTTGGGAGTGGGAGGGAGAGAGAGAGATGCCACCACACATTCCTTTCTCCAGATGCCATGGTAACAAACATAGGAAGGAATCAAGAATCCTGCATAGGATTGGTCCACATGACTGCACTTGTGGGTGTGGGGATGTGAGATGGGGTTTTGACCCGGATGTAATCTAAGGGACTCAGAGTTGGAATGATTCCAGTTGAATCCAGACATGGCCTTTAATAAATCCTACCTGGTGAGAAGTACAGGCGTGGAATTGTTTTATTTCTCGGAATGTCGTTTTGGTTCGCTAACAGCAGTTGTTTGTAATGTGATCACAAAGGTCATTTATATAGAGTATGAAGAGTCCTAGGACGCTGCTTTGGGGTACACTGTTAACAGGAACAGATTCAGAATTAGATAGGGTGCTCCCTATTTTGACCACTTGTTGTCTCTTTGATAGGAACATAGTTACCCAGTCATGTAGGGGTCCAGAAATGCCATATTATTTCAGTTTTAGAAGTAGTTTATTGTGAACCACTGAGTCAAAGACTTTTCAGAAGTCTATATAAATTGCATCTATTGATTTGTCCTGATCGAGATGTGTAGTCCATGTGTTTTTGCAGTGTAGGAGTTGCAGGTTGCAGGATATTTTTTTTTGAAACCAAATTGTTTTGTTAGTTAATAGGTTGTTAGTTTCTAGGTGGAGGGTAATAGATTGGTTTATGAATGATTCCATGACTTTGCAGGTGATGCAGCATAGAGAGAATGGTCTTTAGTTTTTTATTAGACTGGGATCTCCTTTTTTGAAGATGGGGATGATTGTAGCTAGTGACCATAGGTTTGCTAGGGCAGCGTTTCCCAACCGGTGTGCCGCGGCACACTAGTGTGCCGCGAGACATGGTCAGGTGTGCCGTGAAGCTCCTAGGGAAGCTCCAGCTGGGCGGGGCGCTGCCGGTGCCTCTGACCTGGAGCTCCCACTCGCAGCTGTCCCCCGGCTCCTGCCCGATGGGGCCCAGCGCATTTTTTTAACCCTGCCCAGGAGCCAATTGCCTACCTTTGGCAAAAGCCTACCTTTGGCGATTGGCTTCTGGGCAGGGTTCAAAAACTGAAAGACGCAGCTAAGTGCGCCATGGCTAAGTGCGTGTGTGGGGAATTTCCCTGGCGGCGGCAGCAGCGGCACCAGGAGTAGCCGCCTCACAGCTGACCACCTTGCCCCTGCTACCGCCGGCAACCCTCCCTCCCTCCAGGCCCCAAAGCTCACACCCTGCTGCCGCCAGGGAAGCTGCAGCCGGGCGGAGCGCACCGTATAAAACATGAAGAAAAGGTCCCGCGGAAAGGCTGGGTGGGGGGGGTGCCGCCTCACAGCTGACCTTTTCTTCTTGTTTTACGGTGCGCTCCGCCCGGCTGGAGCTTCCTTGGCGGCGGCAGGGTGTGATAAAACGGCTCTGGCAGCAGGTAAAAGTCGGCCAGGCTACCAGGAGGCGGAGCGTGGCCAGGCGCCACCTGGGAGGGCGAGGGGGTTGGTGGCTGCTGCCTCTTAGCTGCAGAGCCGGGCGGAGGTTTCCCTGCACGCAAAGGGGAAACCCCGATTCGGCTCCTCGCTGCTGCTGCGCTACCAAGCAGATCAGCTGCTGGGCGGCCGAAGGAACCTTCCCTGGGTCTTCCCGGCCGCCCACGCAAAGGGGAAACCCCGGCTCCTCGCTGATGCCCGCCGCTCGCCCGCCCGTCAGCAAGAAGGGGAAGACCCAGGGAAGGTTCCTTCGGCCGCCCAGCAGCTGATCTGCTCGGTAGCGCAGCAGCAGCGAGAAGCCGAATCGGGGTTTCCCCTTTGCGTGGGCGGCGGGGAACGCAAACTCCACCATCTACGCATGCGCGGCCATAGAAAAAAAGGTGCGCATGCGCAGATGGTGTTTTTACTTCCGCAACCCTACATCGCGAAAAATCGATTATCGCGAGGGGTCTTGGAACGGAACCCTCGCGATAATAGAGGGATCATTGTAATCATATCCCTATCTGAGTCTCCCTTTTCAAATAATTCCTCATAAAATGTTTGGGCTATTTTTTTGGTCAGTAATACTTGTTTTTAGATTTCCAGTTGAATCATACAATGCTTATATTGTTTTATCTACTTTCTGTTGTGCTAACTTTTGTGTTAGCCATCTCCCCAGTTTGTTTGCAGATTCAAAGTATTTTTGTTTGGCAAATCTGAGTTTCCAAGAAACTTCTTCTTGTGTTATTAAATTTATTTTGAGTTTAATAATATTCAAATTTCCTAATACCTTACAATTATTTGGTTTATCTTGTAAGGTTTTATCTATTTTTTGTAACTTTGTTATTAAATCATCTAGTTTATCTTTCCTTTGTTTTCTTCTCTTAATGACATATCCTATGTAAATTCCCCTTATGTAGGTCTTCATTGTATACCATGTATTCTGAAGTGAAGCGATTTAATCATTATTAATTTGAAAAAAATTCCTACTTTTGAATTATTTTAACGATTTCATTTTTTAAAATTATTGTTTGATTCATCATCCATTTTTGTTTCATTCTTTGCTCACAGTCACTCATGCCTTATTTATTTATTTATTTATTTATTGATTGATTGATTGATTGATTGATTGTTAGAGTTGAAAGGGACCATGAAAGGCCATCAAGTTCAACCCCCCTGCCCAAGCAGGAACCCTATAGCACACCAGTCAAGTGGCAGTTCAACCTTCTCTTAAAAATGTCCAAAGTGTTGGAGTTCACAATGTCCGCTGGTAGGTTGTTCCATTCTTATCAGCTCGAGGTTCAACTAGGCTCAACCCAGGGTACTGGTGATGAGTGTAACTCTGGCCCTGGGCTCAGGCTGCTATTACTCAATGCCAGGTCAGTGGTAAAAAAAGCTCTCCTCATCTGGGATTTGATCCTGGATGAGGAGGCCAACCTGGTATGTGTGACCGAAACCTGGCTGGGCCCAGAGGGAGGAGTTCCTCTCTCTGAAATTTGCCCAGCTGGGTTTTGGATATGGCACCAGCCTTGATCTCAGGGAAGTGGGGAGAAGTGGCAATTATAGCCAGGGAGAGCCTTTGCCTACGTAGACTCATTGCCCCAGAGATTGCGGGTTGTGAGTCCCTCCTAGTGAAGTTGGATTTTGGGGCTCAAGTGGGCTTGTTCTCACATACCTGCCTCCCAGCTGCATGTCAACAACCCTGCCTGTGCTGATTGAGGAGGTAGCCGGGCTGGCAGTGGGATTCCCCAGACTTATTGTCTTGGCGGATTTTAACCTGCCGTTGCTCGGTGAAACCTCTGGATTAGCACAGGAGTTCATGGCCACCATGACAGCCATGGACCTGACTCAAGTAATACAGGGTCCGACTCATGGGGGGGGCACACACCCGACATGGTATTCCTCTCTGGGCAATTGAGTAATGGTCTGACTTTAAGGGGCTTAGAAGTGTTGCCTTTGTCATGGTCAGACCATTTTCTACTGTGGCTTTACTTCCTGGCTCCAATCCTTCCCCGCAGGGAGGCGGAACCGATTAGACAGTTCCGCCCCAGACGCCTGATGGACCCAGAGGGCTTTCAGAGGGCGCTTGGGGTTATCCCAGAGGCAGTCATCCACAGTCTTGTGGAGTCTCTTGCTGAGGCCTGGAACAAGGCTGCAGCAGAGGCTCTAGACCGCATTGCGCCGTTGCGACCTCTCCGCGGCACTAGACCCCGTAGAGCTCCATGGTTCAACGAGGAGCTCTGGGAGTTGAAACGCCAGAAGAGACGTCTAGAGAAGCGATGGAGGAAGAGTAAGTCTGAATCCGATCGAACACTTGTAAGAGCTTTTGTTAAGACTTACAAAATGGCGCTCAAGGCGGCAAGATGCGTGTATCATGCCGCCTTGATTGCATCAGCGGAATCCCGCCTGGCCGCTCTGTTTAGGGTGACCCGCTCCCTTCTTAACCAAGGGGGAGGTGGGGAGCCCTTGCAGGATAGTGCCGAGGATTTTAACAGGTTTTTCGCTGATAAAATCACTCGGATCTGGGCGGACCTTGACTCCAATTGGATAACAGAGTCGACTGACAACGAGTCCGTTGAGGTGACTTGGGCCTGTACTTGTCCATCTGTCTGGGAAGAGTTTGATCTGGTGACACCTGATGAAGTGGACAAGGCCATTGGAGCTGTCCTTCCTGGATCCCTACAAGGAGGCACTTGTGCGCCCCCTCCTCAATAAGCCTTCCCTGGACCCAGCCATTCTTAACAGCTATCGGCCAGTCTCCAACCTTCGCTTTATGGGGAAGGTTGTTGAGAAGGTGGTGGCGCTCCAACTCCAACAGTCCTTGGAAGAAGCCAATTATCTAGGCCCTCAACAGTCAGGATTCAGGCCGGGCTACAGCATGGAAACTGCTTTGGTCGCGTTGATGGATAATCTCTGGCGGGCCCGGGACAAGGGTTTATTCTCTGTCCTGGTGCTTCTTGACCTCTCAGCAGCTTTCAATACCATCGACCATGGTATCTTTCTGCACCGGCTGGAGGGGTTGTGAGTGGGAGGCACTGTTCTTCAGTGGTTCTCCTCCTACCTCTCTGGTTGGTCGCAGTCGGTGTTAGTGGGGGGGTCAGGGTCAACTCCGAGGTTACTCCCTTGTGGGATACCTCAGGGGTCGGTCCTCTGCCCCCTGCTATTTAATATCTACATGAAACTGCTGGGTGAGATCATCCAGAGGCATGGGGTGAGGTATCATCAGTATGCAGATGATACCCAGTTGTACATCTCCACCCCATGTCCAGTCAACGAAGCAGTGGAAGTAATGTGTCGGTGCCTGGAGGCTGTTCGGGTCTGGATGGGTGTCAACAGACTCAAACTCAACCCGGATAAGATAAGACAGAGTGGCTGTGGGTTCTGCCTCCCAGGGACAATTCCATCTGTCTGTCCATAACCCTGGGGCGGGAAGTATTGACCCCCTCAGAGAGGGTCCGCAATTTGGGCGTCCTCCTCGATCCACAGCTCACATTAGAGAACCACCTTTCAGCTGTGGCGAGGGGGACGTTTGCCCAGGTTCGCCTTGTGCACCAGTTGTGGCCTTACCTAGACCAGGACTCACCTCGAGATTCGACAACTGTAATGCTCTCTACATGGGGCTACCTTTGAAAAGTGTTCGGAAACTTCAGATCGTGCAGAATGGGCTGCCCTAGGTATGCCCATGTTACACCAACACTCCGCACTCTGCATTGGCTGCTGATCAATTTCCGGTCACAATTCAAAGTGTTGGTTATGACCTATAAAGCCCTTCATGGCATCGGACCAGAATATCTCCGGGACCGCCTTCTGCCGCACGAATCCCAGCAACCGATTAGGTCCCACAGAGTTGGCCTTCTCCGGGTCCTGTCGAGTAAACAATGTCGTTTGGCGGGCCCCAGGGGAAGAGCCTTCTCTGTGGTGGCCCCGACCCTATGGAACCAGCTCCCCCTGGAGATTAGAACTGCCCCCACCCTCCCTGCCTTTCGTAAACTCCTTAAAACCCACCTTTGCCATCAGGCATGGGGGAATTGAATCATCTCCCCCTGGCCTATACAATTTGTCTGTGTGTATGTATGTTTTAATAACGGGGATTTTAATGTTTTCTTTTTTAATCGTTAAAATTATTAGATTTGTTATGAACTGTTTTCTATTGTTGTTGTGAGGGAATTAATGATTTTAAATGTTAGTAGTTTTATGTTAGTAGTTTTAAAGTTTTTCTAGTAAAATTAATTGGATTTTTAGATTTGTACATTGTATATTATTTGCTATGTTGTGAGCCATCCCGAGTCCTCGGAGAGGGGCGGCATACAAATCAACTGAACTCAACTCAACTCAAATCAATAAATTCTCCTGATTGATTCTCTCCATTTCAATAATAGAGGATTATGATTGGCCCAGGCATTTGGAAGTATATCTATATCTAGTATTTCATTAATAAATTCCACATTAGCCCATCCTATATCAATTCATGATCAAGATTTAAATAGGAATGAGAAAAGGTATATTGTTTACTATCAGGATTATAGAAACACCATATGTCTTTAAAGCTAAATTCTGTTGTTAATTATTCAAATTTTGCAGGTAATTGTTATTGTTGTTTATTTAACTGTGCCTTTGTGGTCTATCAGTATTTATCAGTATCAATATTTCTATCAGTAATTGCATTAAAATCTCCTATTATTAGTATGTTCTAATTTAGATCTGCAGATCAGCAGTTCAAATCTCATCACCGGCTGACTCAGCCTTCCATCCTTCCGAGATGGGTAAAATGAGGACCCAGATTGTGGGGGCAATATGCTGGCTCTGTTAAAAAGTGTTATTGCTAACATGTTGTAAGCCTCCCTGAGTCTAAGGAGAAGGGCAGCATTAAAAAAAAATCAAATAAATAAATAAATTATTATTATTATTATTATTATTATTAATAATAATAATAATAATAATAATAATAATAATAATAATAATAATAATAATAATAATAATAATAATAATAATGTTATTTGAGGTTATCCCAATTAATGTTTTGTGCAGGTCTGCAAAGAAAACAGATTGGTTAATGGATGGGGCGTATATTGTCACAATTGTGGTTTATTTTATTTCCTATTATTATTATGATTATGATGATGATTATTATTATTATTATTATTATTATTATTAATTAGACTTGTATGCCGCCCTTCTACGAGGACTCATACAAATTGCTATTTGTACCATAAGGATTCGTCCATTTCCACCACTAAACAATAGTTTTAGTTTTAAGGTTTGTTATGATAATCAGTGTTCCCTCTAATTTTTTGGGGGGGGAGGCGGAAAAGTATAGTGCCTGAGCGGCAGTCCCTTCGAGACTGGGCAGCACAGAAATAATAAATAAATAAATAAATAAATAAACAAACAAACAAACAAAAAACCCACCCTGTTTTGCCTCAGAGAATTTCAAAATAAAATACTGTACTGTGTTGTCTATAACAGTGAGCTCATAATAGGGCAACTCTATCAATATCAAAATGCCACTTAAATAGTTGAGCTACTTTCAAACTAGATTTTGATTTTCTTTCTCTCTTCCTTACTCCCATTCTTTTTCTTTCTCTATTCCTTCCTCTCTTTTTTCTATCTGTTTCTCTCTCTTCCTCTCTCTCCTCTTCCCTCTCGGCTTCTGGGCAGGTTTGGAAAACTCTGAGTTGATTATGATTTTTAAGTGAGCGATTGCTCACTGCTCAGCTTAGAGGGAACTATGATGATAACACCTCTCTTTGGAGCTAGGGATAAAAAAAGTTCACCCAACCTGGGAAAGATTTAAAATGGTATTCTCTTCTTTTTTAATATGCGTCTCTTGTAGATATATAATGACTTTGTTTTGTTTTAATAATTTATGATAAATCTTTTTTCTTTTCAAGGGTGAATTTAGTCCATTGACGTTTACAGAGAATAATATTATTTCATCCTGTTGTATTTTAATTTGTCCCATCTCTCTTATTCATTCATTCATTCATTCATTCATTCATTCATTCATTCATTCATTCATTCATTTATTGTTAGAGTTGAAAGGGACCATGAAGGCCATCAAGTCCAACCCCCTACCCCAGCAGGAACCCTATAGTACACCAGTCAAGTGGTAGTTCAATCTTCTCTTAAAAATGTCCAGAGTCTTGGAGTTCACAATGTCCTCTGGTAGATTGTTCCATTGGTTGATCGCTCTGACCGTCAGGAAGTTCCTCCTAATCTCCATGTCGAATCTCTCCTTGGTCAGCTTCCAGCCATTGTTCCTCGTCTGGCCCTCTGGTGCCCTGAAGAATAAAGTGATCCCCTCCTCTCTGTGACATCCCCTCGTATACTTGTAGACTGCTATCATGTCCGCTCTGGCCCTCCTTTTCTCTAGGCTATCCATGCCCAGTTCCCTCAGTCTCTCTTCATAAGTCTTGGTTTTCAATCCCTTAACCATCTTGATTGCTCTTTTTTGCACCTTCTCCAGAGTTTCTATGTCTCTTTTGAAGTGTGGTGACCAGAACTGAATACAGTATTCCAGGTGTGGTCGGACCAGGGCGTAGTAGAGTGGTATTAAGACTTCCCTGGTCTTGGAGTGTATTCCCCTGTTGATGCAGCTTAGGATTGTGTTGGCTTTTTAAGCTGTTGCTGCACATTGTTGGCTCATGTTTAGTTGATTGTCCACCAAGACTCCGAGGTCTCTTTTGCAGTTGCTACTGCTAAGAGGAGTTTCTCCAAGGTTGTATGTGTGTCAAGGGTTTTTCCTGCCTAGGTGAAGGAATTTGCTCTTGTTGATGTTAAACATCATTTTGTTGGTGTGGGCCCACTGTGTTAGTATGTCTAGGTCTTTCTGTAATTTGAGCCTGTCTTCCAGGGTATTGGCTACACCCGCCAGCTTGATGTCGTCTGCGAATTTGATCAATTGCCCTTCTATTCCCTCCCCAAGTCGTTGATGAAAATGTTGAAGAGCACAGGGCCCAAGACTGAACCCTGTGGTACCCCACTGCCTACGTTCTTCCATGTGGATTTGGAACCACTGAGGACAACTCGTTGGGTGCGGTTGGTCAGCCAGCTATTGATCCATCTGCATGTATTGTAGTCTACTCCGCTTTTTTTAAATTTGTTGATTAGGAGATAGTGGACAACTTTGTCGAAAGCTTTGCTGAAGTCTAAGTATATGAGGTCCACTGTGTTGCGCTGGTCTACTGATTTGGTTATGGTATTGAAAAAGGATATGAGATTGGTTTGACATGATTTGTTTCTGACAAACCCATGTTGGCTGTTGGATATTATCTTGTTTGTTTCCAGGTAGTGGCAAAGCTGTTTTTTAATTATTTTCTCCAGTATTTTTCCAGGTATTGAAGTCAGGCTAATAGGTCTGTAGTTGCTTGGATCCGTTTTTTTCTCTTTTTTGTGGATGGGAACTGCGTCCGCTCGTTTCCAGTCTTCTGGTAGGTCTCCAGTGGCCCAAGATTTTTGGTAGATGAGGAGAAGAAGTTCCGCTATGGTGTCTGCCAGTTCTTTTAGGACTCTGGGGAGGAGTCCGTCAGGTCCCATTGATTTGTACTTGTTAAGCTCCCTCAAGTAGTCCCTAATGGTAGCTTTGTCTGTGTTGAGTTCAGTTCTGGGGCTGTTATTTGCAGTTAGGTTGTAGGTTGGTTGGTTGGTGGTTCCTTTATGTGTGAAGACTGATGTAAAGTAGGTATTGAGCAGCTGTGCTTTGTCTCTGTTGTCGGTGATTTTGTTACCATCTTTGTTTTTTAGTATGGTGACTATTTCCTTGTTTTTTTTCTTGTTGTTTATGTGATGGAAGAAGCTTTTTTCGTTGTTGTTAATTTTCGTTGCGAGGTGCTGTTCGTGTTGAGCTTTTGCTGTTCTTATATTTTGCTTGCAGGTTCTGGCTGTTTGCTGATATTCCATCTTGGTTATGAGTCCTTCTTTCCATTTGTTGTATTTGGCTTTTTTTCTTTTACGTTGTCTGCGAGGTCGTTGTTTAGCCATGCTGGTTTCATTTTAGTTTTTCTGCTTTTCTTTTTCATGGGGATTGAATTGCTTTGGGCCTCAATAATAATGTTTTTTAGGGCTTCCCAGGCTTCCTGTGTGGATTTAATCTATAGAAGTTCCTTCCAGGGTTTATTCTTCAGGTTCGTTCTGAGCTTGTTAAAGTCCGCTTTTCTGAAGTCTGGGACTGTAGTTGAGTTGGGTGTTGTAGTTAGTGATTGCGCAATGTTGAATTTTAGGATGGTATGGTCACTCTCACCTAGCGTCCCTTCTATTCCCTCAATCATTTCTTCCCTGTTTGTTAAAATTAGGTCTAGTATTGCAGTCCCTCTGGTTGCTGTTTCCACTTTTTGAGTTAGAAAGTTATCGGCGAGGCTGGTGAGAAATCTGTCAGACTTTCCACTTGGTGCTGAGTTTTTTTTCCAGTTAATGTCGGGGTAGTTAAAGTCCCCCATTATTATTCTGCTGTGCTTGTTGCATATTGCTGATAGTTGGGTTGTAAAGAGGTTGTCCATTGTATCTGTTTGGTTTGGGGGCCTGTAGTAAACTCCAATTGTAATGTTGTCCTTTTTTTCTTTTATGTTGACTCATATGATTTCTAGGGGGTTGTCTTCTTTGGATTGATATAGCTCAGTGGCAGTGTAGTGGTCTTTTATGTATAGTTCAACTCCACCTCCTTTCTTGTTTGATCTGTTTTTCTTGATGAGATTGTAGCCCTTTATCTATGTGTTCCAGTCATGTGACTCGTCCCACCATGTTTCTGTAATACCAATTAGATCGTATTGGCCCACACACACTGGTACTTATAGCTCATCTTGTTTGTTCCCCAGGCTTTGTGCATTAGTGTACAGGCATTTTAGGTGTTTGCGTCTGATTCTGGGTGGGCATTTTTTATCCTCTGAAATGTTAGTGGGCTTAATTTGCACCCCTTTCTTATTTGGTTCGTTGTTCAGTCTCTTACTTTGGTCACCTGCCCCTCTCAGATCTAGTTTAAAGCCCTCCTGATAAGTTGGGCTAGTCGGTTTCCAAGGAGGTTCTTTCCAGCTTGGGTTCTGGGCGTCTTATGCTGTTTTGGGTGCTCTGGGAAAGCTCCTGCACTAGCTGGGCACCGGATGTGGTGTAGGGGGCTTGAGGAGGGTCCGGCAGGCTTGGTTAGGCTTGGGCATCTACCGCTGTTGTCGGGGAAGCTCCTGCGTTAGCTGGGCGCCGGGTGTGATGTCAGGAGCTTGAGGAGGCTCCAGCAGACTTGGTTGGGCTACGGACATCTTCCACTGTCGTCGGGGGCTCTGGAAGCTCCTGCATCAGCTAGGTGCTGGGGTTGGGCTACGGGCATCTTCCGCTGTCATCGGGGGCTCTGGGGAGGCTCCCGCATCGGTAGAGTGCCGGGTGTGATGCCAGGGGCTCGAGGAGGGCTCCAAAAATCTTGCCTCAAATCTCTCCAAAAATCGCTCCCCTCAAAGCTTCCTATCTAGCCCCAAATCTCTCCAAAATCGCTCCCCCCAAAGCTTCCTATCTAGCCCCAAATCTCTCCAAAAATTGCTCTTCCAAAAGCTTCCTATCTAGCCCCAAATCTCTCCAAAAATCGTTCCCCCCAAAGCTTCCTATCTTGCCCCAAATCTCTCCAAAAATCGCTCCCCCCCAAAGCTTCCTATATAGCCCCAAATCTCTCCAAAAATCGCTCCTCCAAAAGCTTCCTATCTAGCCCCAAATCTCTCCAAAAATTGCTCCCCTCAAAGCTTCCTATCTAGCCCCAAATCTCTCCAAAAATCGTTCCCCCCAAAGCTTCCTATCTAGCCCCAAATCTCTCCAAAAATCGTTCCCCCCAAAGCTTCCCATCTTGCCCCAAATCTCTCCAAAAATCGCTCCCCCCCCAAGCTTCCTATCTAGCCCCAAATCTCTCCAAAAATCGCTCCTCCAAAAGCTTCCTATCTAGCCCCAAATCTCTCCAAAAATCGAATTCTTCTTGGCCTCTGTTTGTGCCCTTGTTATAGGTCTTTCTCTTCCATATTCTTCTCATGTCATTTTTGGCCTAGCTTCTTTTTTCAACAAATTGTCTTCTGAGCTTAATTCCTCAACACTTTCTTTGTCTTTGTCTTTATCATTTTCATTCCTTGAGTCCTGTTCTTCGACATTCTTTATGACTTGCTCCTAAAAGTCTTTAGCATCTTCTGGTGAAGTAATTCTGTACTTTTTCTCAATTAAGGTTACTAGCATTCCCTCTGGCACTAGCCACCTAAAGTGGATTCTGTGATGATTTATGGTTAAGAATTTTATTGATAAGAACTAATATGGCCTTCTCCTTTCCTGTACTTGTCGAGGAACTTGTCAAAATACTAGTATTTACTTGCCCTTATAAGTAACCATTTTTTTCTTTTCATTGATTATAAATTTTATCTTTTATAGTACGTTTTGTAAATCTGATATGAATTTCTCTGTCTAACTTGTACCAATCCTGTAAATTTCATCAGTTTGTTGCATCATTTCTTGTGATGACTTTTTTGTAATGGACGCTAATATATCCGCCATAATTTGCAGTAGGTTCTCTTCTTTTGTTTTCAACACATTTTAGAAGCACAAAAAAAGGCTGATTTTTCAAACTTGAGATTAATAATAGCTTCTTCTAAATTTTTATTGACAAATTCTGCTCTACTCTCCATGTATTGCATTCTGGTTTCCATTTTTTCATTAACTTCTTCTATTTTCTTAATTTTATTGTCATTTGCTGTCAGAACTCCATGAATGGTCTCCATTCTATTATCGAGACATCCTACACTCTCATCAATTTTTTTGATATATTCTTTCATTGTCCCCATGTTTCCTGTCAATGCCTCATAGTTTCAATCTATCAATTCCTGCATTTTAACCATCATCTCCTGTAGTGAGGCTAAAGTTGTCCTTCAGGTTTGAGGACTTGATTTCCTGGAGTCTTATCATTCATATCAATTTCAAGATTATTTTGAGTAGATGAGGTTAATGATGGAATTGATGTTTTCTTCCACGATTTAATTGCTGTGGTTGTAGTGTTGGTAAACATTTTAAGAAAGTTTCAAGGCATCTATAGATTTATCATACACCATTAAATGTTAATTTTCTTGCATGGAATAGGATTTTTTGATGTTGATAATATTCTGTATATTCTTCTATTAAATATTAATAATACTCCAAATTCGCTCTATTAGAAGTTGGCATTAAATTAAATTAATCTGATTATTCAATGTAAAAAAATTCAAGTTCTCTCTAGACTCCTGTATATACAGTAGTTATTGATCAGATTAATAAGAGCCACAAGACTAGCACCTTGTCAATTTTCAATTAGTATATCAGCATGTCGAATCCATAATTGCAATATGTACTTCGTAAATAGTAGCATCAAACTATTTATCTAAATTAGTCACTGTTTTTATGCTTTATATACAATTAATTAGTTCATGGCTTACATATATTAAATAATATCTTATATTATATCTTATTTAATTGATAATGCTCTTATCAATAGCAATCAATAATAATCAATTAGACTAGGCAGATGTAAAGTTTTAAATTCCTATGTTATATATAGTATATAGAGATGGAAATATAGATTTGTTTCAGTATCCAATATCAATAACTAATCAGACTAATCAATTACTAGTCAATCTAATCAATAACTAATCAATCTAATCAAAGGAAATAAAAAGAAGATAGAGGAGAGAAGGAATAATTATAGTTTTTTTTTTTAAAAGTAATTACTTACATTCAAATTCAACAAGTAGTTAGTTGGAATTCAGCCAAAAAAAGAAGTCCTAACTAAAGCTTACAATGAGTCTTTTTTTTTGTAATCCTTGAAAACAGCAAATACTTAAAAAAGAAAACTGAAAAGTTATAAATCCAAATTTTAAGCATATAAACTGTCGTCCTCTTTTGAAATTTGAATGGTGAAACAAAATGAAAGGAAAAGAAAGAAAGTCCCCCGGTTTTCTACTAAATCACTGACTTTTCTCAATCAAACTCGGTTGGGAAAATTGTAAAAGTGTACCTTCATGCAAACAGCATTGTACAAAAAATACCATTTTACCTTCAGTTTTTCAAGGTGATCCTGCAGTGAGTCAATGAGCAAATCCCCAACTGGCTGCCATGACTCTTTGACAGTTTCTGCCTGATGCAGTTTTAGATTGAAATCATCCATTGCGTCATGAAGCTCTTGTAGTCTTTCAAGAGCTTCATCAATTTTCTTTTGCGAGTTGGCAGATTGTAAATTCAATTTATCCCATTCTGTTTTAACATCATCTGCCTGCTTCTTTAGGAGTCGAGTCACATTCTGGATTCTTTCACCTGGGGACAGCTCTAAAAGTGAAGCACATAGATAACATAAAGAAAATAAAAAAATAAAATTTTGATTTTTAAAATTATTCATAGGCAAAAACATTCAAGTGTTATATTCATGGCCCTGGCTCAAATTGAGTAGTTTCATGGGGTTGTATCAGTGGCATTAAGTCCACCTAAGTGGCATCATGGTCACTATTTCCATGTATTTGAAACAATATTAGATTAGAATATGCAAAGACAGTATTGGGATTAGAACTATAAAATATAAACATACTTTAATTTTATATATTAGTGTTTTATTCCTGAGTCTAGGACCTTATGTATGCCCAGGAATATAGATTTAGAATAATGATAAATAAATTACACATAATTATACCTAGTGAAGGGCTACCAATTTTTTTACTACCACACTGTAGGTGTGGCTAATGCAGGACATCCTGCATTTTCTTTCAACATCTTTCAGTGCAAATTGGGTGCTTTGGGGTGGAACTCCATTTTTGCTACCCCACTGCATTCCCCCCATTCGGGCAGCAGCCCACCCCTGATTATGCCTAATACAGTGATACCTTGTCTTACAAACTTAATTGTTTCCAGGACGAAGTTCGTAAGGTGAAACGTTCATAAGACGAAACAATGTTTCCCATAGGAATCAATGGAAAAGCGATTAATGCATGCAAGCCCCAAAATCACCCTTTTTGCCTCATCACTGCTGGAATTCTAATCCTTTTCAGGGGCGGGGGGGAGGAGGAGGGGGGAGACAGCGCAGGCTGCCTGGAGGGAACCTCCTTGGTGGATTGACATGTCTGGAACCTGCCTTGCGGCTTGTCAAGCGGCGGGGCACCACCCTCTAAATGTTTTCCTCGATGAAGCATGCGGGGGCAGGACCCTGGGTCCAGAATCGCTCCCCCTGCCCCCAGGCCGAAACAGCAGCTCTGAGCTTCTTAAAGCCCGAAGCCAGGACGCCCCCCCTGCCCCTCCCACCCAGCACCGGCTTTCTAACCCGGCAAGAGGAACCTGCCTCCTGGGGACACGAAAGACTTGGGAGGGAGGAGGGCGGCCCCTGGATCTGGAGTCACGCCCCCTGCCCCCCTGCCCCCCAAGCTGAAACAGCAGCTCTGGGAGCCCAAAGCCAGGATGCCTCCCCCTGCCCCTCCCACCCAGCGCCGGCTTTCTAAAACGGCAAAAAGGAATCTACCTCCTGGGGACATAAAAGGCTTGGGAGGGAGGGAGGGAGGTGGCCCCTGGGTCCGGAGTTGCCCCTCTGCCCCCCCCCCAAGCCAAAACAGCAGCTCTGGGCTTCTTAAAGCCCGAAGCCAGAATGCCACCCCCTGCCCCTCCCACCCAGTGCTGGCTTTCTAACCTGGCAAGAGGAACCTGCCTCCTGGGGACATGAAAAGCTTGGGAGGGAGGGGGGCATCCTCTGGGTCCGGAGTGGCCCCACTGCCCCCCCGCCCCCCCAAGCCAAAAGAGAAGCTCTGGGCTTCTTAAAGCCCAAAGCCAGGACGCCCCTCCCTGCCCCTCCCACCCAGCACCAGCTTTCTAACCCGGCAAAGAGGAACCTGCCTCCTGGGGACACGAAAGACTTGGGAGGGAGGGAGGGGGTGGCTGCCCCTGGGTCCAGAGTCACCCCCCTGCCCCCCAAGCTGAAACAGCAGCTCTGGGCTTCTTAAAGCTCAAAGCCAGGATGCCTCCCCCCGCCTCTCCCACCCAGCGCCGGCTTTCTAACCTGGCAAAGAGGAACCTGCCTTCTGGGAACCCGAAAGGCTTGGGAGGGAGGGGGCGGCCCCTGGATCTGGAGTCACCCCCCTGCCCCCTGAAGCTGAAACAACAGCTCTGGGCTTCTTAAAGCCTAAAACCAGGATGCCTCCCCCCTCCTCTCCCCCCCAGCGCTGGCTTTCTAACCTGGCAAAGAGGAACTTGCCTTCTGGGGACCCGAAAGACTTGGGAGGGAGGGAGGGCTGGCGGCCTCTGGGTCTGGAGTTGCCCTCCTGCCCCGCTGCCCCCCCAAGCCAAAATAGCAGCTCTCGGCTTCTTAAAGCCCAAAGCAAGGATGCCTCCCCCCGCCCCTCCCACCCAGTGCCGGCTTTCTAATCCGGCAAGAGGAACCTACCTCCTGGGGACATGAAAGGCTTGGGAGGGAGGGGGGCAGCCCCTGAGTCCGGAGTTGCTCCCCCTGCCCCCCCAAGCCGAATCAGCTCTGGGATCCCTTCTCCGTTCCTCGATGGATGGGTGGATGGGTGTGTGTGGATGGATGGATGGATGCATGATTGATTATCTATCTATCATCTACTGTATCTATCTATCCATCCATTGACCCATCCATCCATCATCCTTCTATCCAACCTTGGCTGTCCTAGAAATGTAAAGCAAGGTGGGGATGGGATAAGAAGTGCAAGTCAGCTGTCCCAGAAACATAAGGAATGGATGTGTGTGGAGGAAGGGATTTGAGTGGGGTGGGGAGGGGGGCAGCTAGAGAGGGAAGTGTCAGGGGAGTTTCTCCCCTCTGGTCGGCCAGGGGTAATGGGAGGAGCATGCTCCTCCTTACCATCTCAGAGTCCCTTTTTTTGAAGCCTTAAAGTTTTGGGTTTGTTTGATTCACCTCACTTCACCGCACCTTCTTCCAGCAGCGACTCTACTCCTCCTCTTCTTCCACCTCCTCCTCCCACCAAAATTCTGAGCTTTTATTTCTTCCCTAATGTGGAAGCAAGAGGGGCAGTGGTGGCATGGGGACGAAGAAGTGGCGAGTGGGGAAAGTAGCAGAAGAGTCCCAATAGAGATAAGAATGAAAAAATACAGTACAGTTCAGTACACAACATTAACAAAAACTTAATTTATTAACTTTTAAGTAACTACGTTTAGTTAAGTCAGACCTGACAACTTGCTGGAGGACTAGGTGCTTGAGCTTGTTGGAGGACTAGGTGCTTGAGAGGTTGGATCTTCCTCACTTTCATCAAGCCTACGTCTTTTTTCTTGTAGGGGGCCTTTAACAAAAAAACCTATCGAGAGTAGTTTGTTTACTTCTCCCCCTCAAAATCTTTCTAAAGTGTGTAAGGCAGGTGTCATTGAAAAGATCTGCTGCACGAACTGTTGCAATTTTTTCCGGATGTTTCATTTCAACAAAGCTGCACAACTTCTCCCACATCAACAGCATTTCTTTAATGTCTCTTGTGGGTATTTCCTCCTCTTCCTCAGCTGTTTCTTCCTCTAAAGCTTTCAAAACCTTCAATTGCTGCTGTAGCTCCTTCAATTCCTCTGTTGTCAGCTCCCCACTATGTTCCTCTACGAGGTCCTCGACGTCATCTTCATTAATCTCCAGGCCCATGGATTTTCCCAGGGACACAATTTCTTCAATGATGATGGGTTCAGCCTCCTCCAACCTCTCGTACGTTCTGTTGGACACTGCTCCAGGCCACAGTTGTTTCCAGGCAGAGGTCAGGGTCCTCCTGGAAACCTCCTGCCAGGACAAATCAATGAGAATGATGCAGATGGCAATGTTGTAATGGTCCTTCCAGAACTCTCGAAGGGTGAGGTTGGTGCTTTCCGTCACCTCGAAGCACCTTTTGAATAGGCACTTCGTGTATATATTTTTAAAATTTCTAATCACCTGCTGGTACATGGGCTGGAGTAGAGGGGTGGTGTTGGATGGCAAGAAAAGCACATGTACAAAATTGAATTCCTTGAGAATGTCTTCTACGAGGTTTGGTGAATGGGCGGGAGCGTTGTCCAGGAGAAGAAGGGCCTTGAGGGGCAAGTCATTGTCCTGCAGAAACCTCTTGACAGTGCGGACAAACACCAGGTTGACCCACTGCACAAAAATATGGTGACGCAGGCCTTTGAGTTTGACCGCCACAGCACCGGAAGGGTTTCCTGGGTCAACCTGTGTGCCTTAAATGCTCGAGGGGTTTCAGAGTGGCAGACAAGGAGAGGCTTCACCTTACAGTCCCCACTGGCATTGGAGCATAAGGCAAGGGTCAGCCTATCCTTCATAGGCTTGTGCCCAGGCATCTTCCTCTCCTCTGCTGTGATGAAGGTCCTCCTTGGCATTTTTTTCCAGAGAGGCCCGTCTCATCGCAGTTGAAAATTTGCTGCGAGACATAGCCTTCTGCATCAGTGAGTTCTGCAAATGTCACTACAAATTCTTTTGCAGCTTTAGCATCTGAACTTGCAGCCTCACCATGCTTCACAACAGAGTGGATGCCAGTTCTCATCTTAAATCTTTCAAACCAACCCCGACTTGCCTTGAAAGACCCTTCATCCTCTGATGTCCCAAGCATATCCCTCACAAGATCCTCATAGATGACTAGAGCCTTTTCTCTAATCATGCCCTCACTCACCGAATCTCCTGCAAGCTGTTTATCTTGCAGCCATATCAGCAGGAGCTTTTCCATCTCATTGTTAACATCAGAACGAAGATGAGACATTACTGACACTCTCTTGGCTGGTTTTGAAGCCATCAGAACCTCCTTCTGCTTCAAAATGGTGGCAATTGTGCTTTTGTTCCGGCCATATTCCTTTGCCAGGTCCACCACACACATGGCTTCCCCATCCTTCTTGATTATTTCAAGCTTCATTTCTATACTCATTGCCTCCTTCTTCTGTTTACCCTCACTGTTTTTTACAGGAATCTTTTTAGGAGACATGGCTGAGATTGCTTTGGATGGCTTTCTTAAACTGTTTTTAAAACAGTTCTAACACAAACAAAAAACTCAAGGACCACAGGAAAATTCTGGACATAGAATGAGAAAATAAACTGAGCAGCTCAGAGAAAGTAGCCTGACTTACTCAGAAAGGGTCACTGGAGGCCTGGTTGCTAGGAAGAAAATTGGGTGGAAGGAGGAGGAGGCGGAAAAATACTGTAGGAGGGCAATCAATGCTGAAACTTTAAGGCTTAAAAATATAAGAGAGCGAATCAGAGGTGATGAGGAGAAGCAGACCCCTCCCATAGAGCCAGCTTGCAAGAGGGGAGAACCTCCCCCATGGCTTCCCTCTCTCTCTCTCTGCCTCCCTCCCCACTCCGCTGTCTTTTCTTCTTATACACGCCCCCTTTCCTTCTGTTTCTAGGACAGCCCACCCCCCAACCTTTCTTTAGAAGAGACCCACATCTGCAATTACCTGCAGGGTGGTGGTGGTTTGTGAGGCGTTTGTGATTATGTACTGTATAAGTTACGGGAGAGCAGGCAGGCTCCATTCAAGGCGGCTGGGAACGGAGAAGGATCCCAGCTTTGGGTTTCCTGAGCAGAGGCTCAGAGAAGCCCAGAGCTGCTGATTCGGCTTGGTGGGGCCAGGGGGGATGACTCCGGACCCGGAGCTTGACATTCCCCCCAAGCGCTTTGCTGGGAAGGAGGAGGAGGAAGGGGGGGGTATTTCGACTAGCCGCTGAAAAGCCAAGGGAAAATCCCAGGCACTTCAGCTAGCAGTCAGGAGGTGGGGAATCCCAGCGGGGAATTCCCAGCGGGGGCGGGAAGAGAATGAGATATCCCAGTGTTGACAGTCACAAGGCAGAGTAATCCTTGCAGCAGTAAGAAAGCGCACGTGCAGTAAGAGAGCCCACGGACCCCGGCTCGAGTTTGTAAGATGGAAAAGGTTTGTAAGACGAGGCAAAGAAACCTTAAATCCCGGGTTCGTATCTCGAAAAGTTCGTATGACGAGGGGTTCGTATCACGAGATACTACTGTGTTGATATGCTCATAAATCTGCAAATTGATTACTGTTTATATTCTGTGTATTGTCCTTATTCTTGTCATATTAAACTTGCAAAGATTTAGAGAGATCCAATAAGAATGGATAATTTTTTAAAAATCATGGCTGCTGCTTTTTATGGACTGGAAGGTTATTATTGTTCTCTAGCATTTACCTCTCGGCTCTTGATAAAACTTCTCCAGTCCTTCCAGAGGCTTTTCAGATATGAACATTCGGGCTGTTTCAAGTGCATTCAAGATAACAGGGTCTTTCATTTTTAGTTCTCTCTTAAAATCCTACATAAAGAAACAATAAAAATATAAACTGACATTTAAGTTGTTTTCATATCCTGATTACCGTATTTTTGGAATATAAGACACATCTTTTTTCTCCCTAAAAGAGGCTGAAAATTCAGGTGCGTCATACTCTGGATGCAGCTTTTTTTTTAAGCTCCCCCCCACCCGGCCCTTACTAGGAGCTATCGATTTTCCCAGCTTTTATCTTGCAGGTTCTTTCATTGTTACTGTCTGCAAAGCTCTAAGTCTTTGCAGAGATTTTTTCATTACTTTAACTTACTCCAAGTAAGTTTCTTTCCAGCCCTAACCAGGTTCTAACAATGTTCCCAGCTCTTACTATCTTGCAAGCTCTTTCATTGTTTCCCTCTCTCCAAATAAGGTTTTTTTAAAAGCCCTAACCAGAGGATAAAATAATGTGCTGAAACTGACCAAACTAAGGATGCTAGCCAGATGCATATCTGGTAAGCAGATTCTTTCCCCAATTTCCTCCCCCAAAACTAAGATGCGTCTTATACTCCGGTGTGTCTTATACTCTGAAAAATACGGTATATATATTTATTTTGTCATTGGATGAAAAAGCAAAGAAAGGTTAAATATTTTCATGTTCTTTTTAATAAATAAAAAGTAAATAAATAAATACCAAGATAGCTTGGTTAAATACATCCTTCCCAAAGACTCATGTTCTGGATTCAATCTTATCTGGTACATTGTATTCAATTGCCTAAATATTCCCCCCCCCCCAAAAAAAAATAATAGTCCACCCTGGTCAAAGCATTTACTACTGATTTGGATTCTATCCTAGCCTGCAATTTCCCTTGCACCTTGACAAGAGAAATGGAAGGGATGGGGTAGAAACCCTGAGAGAGGGGCTGAGGAATCAAGCGAGCCAGCTGGGCCCTATAAAAGTTCCTTCATTTCAACACAGACTGTTTTCTAAAACGTGAAGAAAGCATTGGATTGGTGAACAATGGACAATGAGAGGCCTCAAGGGAAAAGGGGGAACTTTATCTATGCACTTTTAGAATTGGCTGTATTTTCTCTGTACCTATATCTATCTGTGAAATTATACCCTTGGTAAAATTATATCCCAGGAAGTTTCCCCCCCCCTTCATATGCTAATAAGACAGTTGACACAACAAGATAAATAATCAACACACATTCTTAAAACTTAAATGTATAGCTTCAAAATTGGATTATTATTTTTAGAATATTACACTTTTCTTCAATATTTCAGGTTTTTCTGCTTCCTTCACTTAGTCTTCCCCAATGGCTAGGATCACGTCATGGATAACTGATGCTCCTTGTCCTTTCATCTTCTGGAGGAGAACACTGTCAGATATTCTCTGAAAGAATCCTGCTTGACAAAATTTTCTCCCTGTATAAGTGCCCAGTATAAGTGCCATCAATATTAATATTTTTAACTTAGATATTTTTACACATAGTACACACTTCTCCAACTTTGCCATTTTCAACTGCTTTTTAAATTTTTTAAATGTCCTATATTTCAATCGTCATCAATAATAATAATAATAATAATAATAATAATAATAAATATCTACACAAATATTTGGTGGAAGCAGCAGGAGGAGAGGAAAGCTCCGCTGCCAAGAATGACGGTTTTTTCCATCTAACAGCAGAATTGACAACTTAATTAACGTAATTTAAGCCTGCTTTGTATCCTTGGCATTACACCATCTTCTAATCTATTTCAAGACCTGAAAACGGGCAGTGAGAACTAAACGGGAGGACGGTGCTTGGAGATCTGAGATCTGAGGGGGAGGAAAGATGGTGACCGGTATTTACGAGAGCTGAGTAGAGTGAGGCCAGAGTCACCAGGAACACCAGCTGTGAGAGAAGCTATGAGAGAGTGAGAGCGAACGGGAGGTGGCAAATGTGTAAAACTAACAGTAATTAACAGCAAGTTTGAATTAGATCTGAACAGAGAGGGCGACCAGAGTTTAAATCCCATGGCCATGTGAGGTGTTTTTTTGCTACAGAGAACAATCAGAGTAGCAGCAACTGGTGGAAATTACTCTGGTAGCCTGGAGATGTTGAACACGCTGTGGATACCATGGAATCTTTCCGGGCATCGGGATCAGCGTGATTCTCATCAGAGAAGTGGCCAGAATGGTTGGAGATCTTGTTGGGACTGCTATAATATCGAGAAGCAGATCTGTCTGCAGCTTGGCTCCTTGGAGTTAAAGCCAGTTTGTCATTTCTGGCAAGATCATACCAAAGAGAGAGACAAAGTGAGTGAGCCCTTCCACTATTTTCGAACTATTGCTCTCCTTTTGTCTGCGGAATCCCGATTGCTGCAGACTTTTCAATGTGGACTACCTTGCCTGGATTATGTTGCTTACATTTATTGCAGCCGGCACTTTAACTGGTGAGGGAGGACTTCTAGAAGTTTCTATAGACACTATCATAAGAAGACCTGGGATAGAGACCCTTACCCATGCCTCATTAGAACTTAATCATATAATCCTTGTTTGCACCACTCTGATGATCTTGATTATTCTATTACCATCTCTGTTCATATTGTCTTGATTAATTAGTGTTGTGGTTGGCTCTGGGCCAACTCCTGCAGTGGGGAATTTGAATGTTGGTTTAGGGGAATTCTCGGGTTATCAGAGACTTGTTTTATTGCCAGCAGAATCAGACAGTGAAGCTTATTCACAGCAAGGGATAGACGTTGGGGGAGAGGAGTCAGACAGAGAGATGGGTGCAACCAGCCCATCAGTCAGTGCTCCAATTAGTGAGTCATCAGAATCAGAGGAGAACAATCAGATGCATTGTGGATGCCCATGTGCACAGGCTCATGACAAGAAGGGAATAGCTGTGCAGGTGTTTCAGAAGATAAGTGAGCACACCTGTTCAAGGGGCAATTATGTTAATGTGTTTTGTGATAAATTATGGGCATTGGGGAGTGTGCGTGTGGGCGTTTATCCATTGGAGAAAGACCATTGCTACTGTTTGTATTATTCCAAGACTTCTACTGAACTTTGGACACTTCATAGTTAAATAACTCTTGTGGACTCGTTGGCGTGGGTGGCTGTGAAGATTTACAGTTGTCTTATCTGCTCTTTTGTTTTGTCTTTTGCCACATTCAAGGATTTTTTCCGGGTGAGAGAAATTTGGCTCTTTTTAGAGTGCATGCTCATAAAACCGTTTGGATAAACTTACTTTCATTTCCTCTGTGACTGTGTGTGTGTTTGAATTGCATTCCAAACTCACTGGGGGGCTAATTGTTAAGGACCTGGCATAAAAAATTACCAATCGTTAGAATTAATTTTTTGGTTCTCTGAGTTTGATTGGACCAAGGACTACTTTGGTTTACTGATCCTTATTTTATACTTTATTATTATGTTTGAAACTGCTGTAATTGGAAGGGAAGGAACAGGAATTGGGAGATGGGGAGGGTGAGGTTTTTATTAACTAAATTAATTTAATCTACTGTTTTAATTACATGACGGTTGAATGTTGGATTGAATGGTTTTGTATAGATGGAGAGGAATGAGTGGTTTGATAAAATGTGGTGCCCAGGAGTGAAAACCGGTGTCCCCCTTGCTGGTAGCGGGTGGGGCCCTGGATATAACCCCTGAGCTTGTATGTATGTAGATAAATGTGACCAGTAGGGATGTGAGAGAAAACTCAGATGGGGTGGAGGGCCAGGGTATTACGATCATCACTAGGAGAGGCAGATATGGCGAGAGCCAAGGGGTAGGTCGCTCTTGGAGAATGAGGACTCGCTGCTTAGGAGAGATTGCCTGTTCTAGCCCCCTGGTTTCATCCCATGCAGCTGGTGTCAGACGTAGTCAGGGCCCTGGTCTCAGGCTGCTGCTACTCATTGCCAGGTCAATTGCCAACAAAACCCCCTTGATCTGAGACTTACTCTTGGAGGAATGGGCTGACCTGGCTTGTGTGATTGAAACCTGGCTGGGTCCTGAGCGAGGTGTTCCTCTCTCAGAAATGTGCCCAGATGGGTTTCTGGTCCTGCATCAGCCGCGACACCAGGGAAGGGGTGGGGGAGTGGCCTTCTTCGTCCGTGAGACTCTAAGTCCTTGCAGGGCCCCTGCTCCGGAGTTTGTCAGATGTGAATCTCTCCTCTTGAGATTGGACTTAGGGATTCAGGTGGGCTTGCTGTTAACATACCTGCATCCCAGCTATGTTGCAACAGCCCTGCCTGTGCTGCTTGAGGCAGTAGCCAGGCTGGCAGTGGAGTTCCCCAGCCTTGCGGTCCTGGGGGGACTTCAACTTGCCATCGCTTGGCGAAACCTCGGAGGCAGCACAGGAGTTCATGGCCACCATGACAGCCATGGACCTGACTCAAGTAGTAAAGGGTCCGACTCATGAGGGGGGACAAGCACCCGACATGGTATTCTTCTCTGAGCAATTGAGTAATGGTCTGAGACTAAGGGGCTTAGAAGTGTTGCCTTTGTCATGGTCAGATAATTTTCTACTGTGGCTTGACTTCCTGGCTCCAATCCTCCCCTGCAGGGAGGCAGAATCGACTAGGTGGTTCCGCCCCAGACACCTCTGATGGACCCAGAGGGCTTTCAAAGTGCGCTTGGGGTTATACCAGATGCACTTGCCCACAGGTTGGCAGAGTCTCTTGCCGTGGCCTGGAATAAGGCTGCGACAGAGGGTCTTGACCGGATTGCACCGTTGTGACCTCTCTGTGGCACTAGACCCCGGACAGCTCCTGGGTTTACCTTTATGGGGAATGTTGTTGAGAAGGTGGTGGCGCTCCAGCTCCAGTGGTCCTTGGAAGAAGCCGATTATCTAGGCCCTCAACAGTCAAATTTCAGGCCTGGCTACAGCACGAAAACTGATTTGGTTGCATTGATGGATGATCTCTGGCGGGTCTGGGACAGGGGTTTATCCTCTGTCCTGGTGCTTCTTGACCTCTCAGCGGCTTTCGATACTATTGACCATGGAATCTTTCTGCGCCGTCTGGAGGGGTTGGGAGTGGGAGGCACTGTCCTTCAGCGGTTCTCCTCCTACCTCTCCGGTCGGTCGCAGTCGGTATTAGTGGGGGGTCAGAGGTCGACCTCTAGGTCTCTCCCTTGTGGGGTGCCTCAGGGGTCAGTCCTCTCCCCCCCGCTATTTAATATATACATGAAACCGCTGGGCAAGATCATTGATTCCCCCTGTCCGTTTTGTTTTATGTATGGTTTGTTTGGGACATATGACTGTTTTTATATTAAGGGTTTTAACCATTTTAATCATTGGATTTGTACTGTGCTTTGCTGTTGTGAGCTGCTCCGAGTCTTCGGAGAGGGACGGCATACAAATCTAATAAATAATAATAATAATAATAATAATAATAATAATAATAATAATAATCCACCTACACCACTTAAGACAAGTATAGTGGTACCTTTACTTATGAACTTAATTTGTTCCGTGACCAGGTTCGTAAGTAGAAAGGTTCACAAGTAGAAGGACTTTTCCCCATAGGAATCAATGTAGAAGCAAATAATGCATGCAAAACCATTAGGAAAATCTAAACTTTAACATTTAAAAAAAAGCGCCAAGCGGACAAATTGAAGGCTAACGGAGTGGAGACGGACAGAAAGGAGAAGCGAAGAATGGAGGTCATAATTAGGGCTAACTCCACTCCAAATCACTCCCCAAATCACCCTCCCCCCAGATGCTAACGGAGTGGAGACGGACAGCAAGGAGAAGCGAAGAATGGAGGTCATAATTAGGGCTAACTCCACTCCAAATCGCCTCCAAAATCACTCCTCCAGATGCTTCCTATATCACCCCAAATCGCTCCCAAAATCACCCCTCCAGATGCTTCCTATGCCACCCCAAATCACCTCCAATATCGCTCCTCAAAAAGCTTCCTATGCCACCCAAATCGCTCCCAAAATCACCCCTCCAGATGCTTCCTATGCCACCCCAAATCGCTCCCAAAATCACCCCTCCAAAAGCTTCCTAAGCTGCCCCAAATCACTCCCAAAATCTTCCAAAATCACCTCTCCTTGCTGCCTTTTTTTAAAAATTGATTTTTAACAATTTAAAATCACACAACATAAAACAGTGCGTAGTGAATTGTGAATTGTGCCCACCACCCCGACATACACACATTCCCCACCACCAAATTGGGGGTATTTCTTGTATAATCCACTTAACCCAAGAGCAATATATCTGTTTACATATTATAGAGTGATTCCAGTTTATTTCTTGTAGCTTGGTCTCGGATTCTGCTCGTCATATATCGTCTTACCTTGTCCCACCGTCCCATCAGCTGTCCCAACTCAGTTTCATTATCCAAATGTATCCTTTTTTCCATAATTTCAAATTGAATATGGTCCACCATGTACCTATACCAATTTTGCATTGTCCATTTTGTCGCATCCTTCCAACCCAAAACTATTACTGCCTGAGCGCTTTCTATTGCTGCTTTTTTTATTTCTCTAAATTCTCCCATCGCATTACTTTTTACTAGTACTGCCATTTCCTTAGTGATTGTCCATTGTATATTTAACATTCTATTGATATCCTCTTTCACTTTTTGCCAAAATTCCTGCACTATCGGGCATTCCCAAAACATATGCATAAACACTCCTTTATCTTGACAACCATGCCAACAATTCCCCCTGACATTCTGCTGAAAATGTGCGAATTGAACGGGAGTGAAATACCACTTATGTAATATTTTCCTTCTCATTTCCCTAATTCTTGTATTTTTAATTTTCCTTATATCTTCTACTATATTTTCCATTTCTTGTACCTCTACTAATATCTCATTTTGCCACCATTTAGTCAATCCATCAATCGTGTCCCCATCTGACTGCACTAGCAGTTTGTATATATTAGTTGCTTGCACCTTTATCCCCTCACTTTTTTCTCTTATTATTTTCTCTAACCCTGTCTCCTCCCGCCATAATACTTCTTTATTCTCCCTTTCATTTAGATATTTACATATTGCATTTATTTGTAGCCACCTTCCCTTACCTAACCACCATTCTATACGATTTCTACTTGGCCTGCCATCCTTCTCGTATAACTGTTCTATCTTAGTTATCCCTCTTCCCTTCAACTCTCCTATAACCCTATTTAAGTTAATTTCGTTTTCTCTATTTATTACATAAAGCGATGACAGTTTAGATTTATATAATCCTATTTTCCCTTGCCATTTTTTCCAAATTTCCATAGTCCCTTTCATTGGGCCTATTAATTTACCTATATCACTCCTATTCCACTTCCTAAAAATTAATTCTCTATTGTTCATCCCGTTTATCTGTTTTTCCAATTTCGCCCATTTATTTTCACCTAATTGCAACTCCATTAACCTTTCCATTTGAAAAGCTTCCCTATACAGCTCCAAACATGGAACTCCCCATCCCCCCTCTTTTTCATTCGCAATTAACCACTTTTTTCTTATTCTTGGTCTCTTGTCTTCTTCAATCCAATAATTTAATTTTTTGTCCCACTCTTTAACCTTACATACCGATAGCCCCCCCGACAGCACCTGAAATAGGTACATCATCTTGGGAGCTATCATCATTTTTAAAGCTCTTATTTTAGAGAGTCTCCTTAGCTTTTTATCTTTCCAGCTCCTCATCTGTTTCAACATTTTCCTCCATATTAATCTATAATTAATCTCTTCAATTTTCACTGGGTTTTTCAATAACCAAATTCCCAAATATTTTATTTTTTTAAGTCCTAATTTCAACCCTGATTCTTTCCTAATTTCTATCTGTTCTCTCGGATCTATATTTAAACACATAATCTCTGATTTTTCCATATTAACCGACAGTCCCGATTCCTGCTTAAACTCTTGTAAAATATTTATTATACCTTTAATCATCTACATCGGGGTCTGGGTCAATATAATTGCATCATCTGCAAATAAATTTATTTTCATTTCTAATTCCCCTATTCTATATCCTGCCCAAGTGTTATCTTGTCTTATCTTATTAGCTAAGATCTCTATCGCTATTACGAATAATTTTGGAGACAAAGGGCATCCCTGCTTGGTGCCGTTTAATATTTTAATACTCTGCGTTCTTTGTCTATTCACTCTTATATATGCTTCATTTCCTTTATAAATCTCTTTTATAGTTTCACAAAATTTCCCCCCCATATTTAATTTGTTACATAATTTATATAAATAACTATGGTTAACTTTATCGAACGCTTTATAAACATATAATTTCAAAATTCCCAATTTCCTTTTAGTAGCGGTAGCATGGTGCATCACATTCATTACATTTCTAATTGGTTCACTTATTTTCCTTCCCTTCACGAATCCATATTGATCCTCTTCAATTATTTTTGGTAAAATATTTTCTAATGTATTTGCCAGTATTTTCATAAATATTTTATAATCCTGATTTGCCAAACTGATCGGACGGTAAGACCCAGGCTCTCTTAAATCTCGACCCATCTTCGGAATGGTAACAATTTCTGAAAGCTTCCATGTCTGCGGGATATCACGATTTAACAATATATTATTAAACAATTTCCCCAAATGCGGCAACAACACATTCACATAAGTTTTATAGAATTCCCCTGGGAATTCTGGGGCCGGTGCTTTGGCTTGTTTTAACCCTTTAATTACTCTAGCAATTTCATCTTGTGTAATTTCTGCATTCAAAATTTGTTTATCTTCTTCACTTACTATTTTCCCAACCTTGAGGACTCCTATCTTCACTTGCTCCTCTTTATACAAATCTTCATAATATTTCCTCATTATCTCCTCTAACTGGTCATTACCATATCTAACCACTCCACTAGTGTCCCTCAATGCTAAAATACATGATTTTTCTTTCCTCTTCTTCAGATATCTCGCCATTTGCTGCATTGATCTTGTCCCCCAGCTCTGTATTTTTTGTCGCATCGCCATTCTCATCTTATTCCATTTAATCTCATCATACACCATCAACTGTTTCTTTTTCAATTTCTATAAACTATTTCAATAAACTATTCCAATCTCTACTTTTTGTTAATCTTAACTGCTCTTGTATCAAATCTATTTCCCTTATCTTCCTTTCCCTCTCTCTACCCCACCTCTTCCTAATATCTGCTTCCATACATATACATTGTCCCCTCATGAAGGCCTTACATGCATCCCATACAATTGATTGTTTAATACCACCCACATCATTAATTCTAAAATATTCTGATAACTCTGTTTGCAATTTCTCTTTATCTTGTTCCCTAGCAGTTACAACTGCATTATATCTCCAAATTCTTTGATTTCGTTCCTGACCTATTTCCAATTCTGCCAATAGTGGGGCATGATCTGATATCCATATACTTTTAATGTCTACTTTTTTAACTTGTATATTGCCTCCCCTATTCATTAATATGTAGTCTATGCAGCTAAATGTGTGATATCTTGCTGAATAATATGTAGCTCTGTTTAAAATATCTGCATGTAGATCCACCATATTAAGTCTGTTTAAATGTAACATCCTGCTATTTGCCGTCCCATTTGTTAATTGCATATTAAAATCTCCTGCCAAAAAAGTTGAGCCCTCCTTAAAGTTGTCTAACTTCTTCTTAGTATTTATTATAAATTGTTTTGTTTTCACATTTGGGGCATAAATTGCTGCTAATGTCAGCTTCTTTTGATTTATTTTCCCTTTAACAAATATCCACCTTCCTTCTCTGTCTTTCTGAATTCCAACCTCTTCAAAATTAACCCTCTGATGAATCAGAATCGCTGTGCCTCGACTTTTTTGTGTTCCTCTCGACTCAAACACCCATTTCCAATTTCTATCATTAATCAAGTTATCCCTTCCTCCCCTTCTTTTATGTGTTTCTGTCAAAATCATAATATCCACCTTGTATTGCTTAGCCATCCTTAATATCCTAAAACGTTTCAAATCCGATCCCAAACCATTCACATTTAAAACCATTATCTTACACTCCGTCATAATATACCAAAATCACCCTTTTCCCCTCTTGTTTTGCCCTTGGTTTATTTCCCCCCTTTCTTTACCCCTATTACCCCCCCCCCAACGTGCCTCTCCCTGTGCTCCCCCCACTGAGAGGGGAGAAGACAAGAAAAAACCTTGCCCATACATGAGGCACATTATCTGGATTGCGTTCCCACTCAACTAGCTCCTCTTTCAACCCTTTTTAATTTTATTAAAGAGAAAATTCCCCCCCCTCCTTTCTCCTTTAAATAATTTCTTCTTTAATTTTAAATTCTTAAACCACCTTTTTCTCCCCCTTAGACTTCCCCCACTGAATGACAGATATACAGGAATCCCAAGGCATCTCCAAGAAAAATAATAATAATAACAACAATAATAGTAATAGTAATAATTCTTTTCCTTCCCCCCCCCCCCCACAACAAGACAAGGGACCAAACACCATCACTTTCTGGCTCTCTTCTCACGCAGAGCCCGTGTTCTTCTCTGCTCCTTTCTGATGGCCTCCACCTGCTCGCTTAACTCCTTCAGCTGCTCTTCCCTTCGTCTTTCCTCCTCATCTGGGGTACTCCGACCGTCAAAAGCCTCTTCCCCTTCATATGCTAGTGCTCCAGTTTCATCAAACTTAATCCCCAGTTGATCCAATAAAGCCTTTCCCTCCTCCAATGAACATGCTCTGTACATTTTATTGTCCTGGAACACCAAGATGGCCACTGGGTAGCCCCAGCTAAATCTGGTTCCACTTTGATATAGCCGGCTTGCAATTGGTTTCAACACAGCTCTCGCTCTCAGGGTTTCCCAGGAAAGATCCCTCAGAACCCTTATCTCATTTCCGTCTTGTTTAAGGCTCGTAGAAGTCTTCAAAGTTTTATAAATCATCTCTGCTTTCTTTTCACTGAGGAAAGCGATGATCCCATCTCTCTGTCTGCCGTCTCTTCTGGGGGCTGCCCAGTGAACTCGCAACAACTCCTCCACGCTGACATCCACGCTTGTCTGTATATTTAACCAAGCACAGACAGCTTCTGTTAACTTTAAATCAGAGGCCGAATCCATTCTGAACCCCCGTAAACGCAAATTCCTCCTTCTCTGTCTGTCCTCCAAATTTGCGATTCTATCATTTATTTGTCTTATTTTTCCATCGTAATCCATCACTTGTTTCTCAACTTTTAGTATCTTTCCAGCAGAGGAATCTTCCTCCTTTTTAATTTGCTTTACTTCTAAGTCCAGCTGTTCCATTTTAGTCTCAACTTTATTAAATCTCTGTTCAAATCCACTGCAAATGTCCAGCAGTTTATCCAGTTTTTTTTCAATGTTTGCTAAGCTGGAAACATCTTCTTTTTTCCCTCCCTCCGCCATTTTAAGATTTATTGTACTCACTTATCACTTCCTTGTTACAGCGAAAGCACCTCCGTCTTTGCTTGAAATCGTAAATCTTCAAATTCTCTTTGATGCCGGCAGATTCCTGTATCTCCTATTTTTTTCTAAGGAAGATTTATAGTCTTTTTAAGGGGGAGAAAACTCTTTACATTTTATATTTATTCGGAGCCAGAGGTGAAATGCCTAGAAACCAATTCGGCGCATGCTGCCTTTCTTCAATCCATTTGCCTTTGTTAGGACCTCGATTTGGGGTGGCATAGTAAGCATTTGCCTCGTTTCTCCTTGCTACCTTTGTTCAATCCATTTGCCTTTGTTAGCACCTCAATTTGGAGTGGCATAGTAAGCATCTGGAGGGGTTATTTTGGGAGCGATTTGGGGCGGCGTAGGAAACATCTGGAGGGGTGATTTTGGGAGCGATTTCTGGCAGCGTAGGAAGCATCTGGAGGGGTGATTTTGGGAGTGATTTGGAGTGGCATAGTAGGCTTTTGGAGGGGTGATTTTGGGAGCGATTTCTGGTGGTGTAGGAAGCATCTGGAGGGGTGATTTTGGAGGCGATTTGGGGTGGCATAGGAAGATTTTGGAGGCAATTTGGGGTGGCATAGGAAGCATCTGGAAGGGTGATTTTGGGAGCCATTTGGGACAGGAAGCGTTTGGAGGGAATTTTGGAGGGAATTTGGGACGGCATAGGAAGCATTTGGAGGGGTGATTTTGGCAGTGAGATGGGGCGAAGGAAGCAGTATGCTGGGGGGATTTTGGCAGCAGAATGGGGGTGGCTGTGGGGAGCGGAGAAAGTGGAGGGCTGGAGGGGAAAGTGGCATGGATATGGGGAGCTCCTCCAATGCGCGCATGCCATTTTGGCCACTGCTCGCAGCAGCAGCAGCAACCGAAAGAGAAGCGAGAGTTCGTAAGTAGAAAATGGTTCATGAGTAGAGGCAAAAAAATCTTGAACTCACGGTTTATATCTCAAAAAGTTCGTAAGTAGAGGCATTCATAAGTAGAAGTACCACTGTACTCCAATGCTTCCGACAAAACCATCTTTATGCCAAGTTAGAGAAATGCCAATTTTTTCAAACTTTCATTGATTTCTTAGGCCTTGTGTTTTCTCCCCAAGGCATAACAATGGACACCGGAAAACTTGATGCATTCCAAACATGGCAACCTCCCTCTCGAGGTAAAGATGTCCAAAGATTTTTGGGATTTGTTAACTATTACCAAACCTTCATTCCGAACTTCACCATATTGACTGTGCCCCTCACTCGCCTTTTCCAGAAATGAGTTAAATTTCAATGCAGAGCAACAAGCCCTTCTCAATCTCAAAAAAGCTTTCATGCAAGAACCTATCCTAAAGTACCCAGACCCCTCTCATCATTTTATCATAGAAGCTGACGCCTCCAATATTGAAGTGGGGGCCATACTTCTTCAACAACGTCAAGATGGCAGACCTTTGTTCCCATGTCCCTATTATGCCAGAAAACTAAAATCTGCTGAATGCCACTATACCATTTGGGAAAAAGAACTCTTAGCCATCGAGACTGCTTTTGAGACCTGGCGACATCATCTGGAAAGAACCTGTCACCAAGTACAGATCAGAACTGACCACAAAAACTTGGAATTTCTCCAAACTGCCAGGAAGTTAAGCCAGAGACAGATCCAATGGTCCTTCTTCTTTGCCAGATTTGACTTCCGCATTACCTACATTTCCAAGTGGATAACAAATAAGCCGATGCCTTGTCTCGCAAACCTGAGTACACCCAAGCCCAAGAACCTGTGCCACGTTGTACCATTCTACCCCTCGCATTGATTGCAGCTGTCCACGATATGGCAGATCTTTGAGAATGAATTCAGCAATACCTGCATTGTTTTGTTCACGACCGACAAAAAGATTGGGTGAAATATCTTACCTTAGCCGAGTTCGCGTTTAATAACTCTGAACATACTTCCACGCAGACCACACCATTCTGCACTAACCACGGGTTTCATTCCCTATTCTTTCCTCTCACACCCTCCGATTCTCCAATTCCAGTCGCCGGCAAATTTCTTACTGAGCTGTGTGCCGTTCATGACCTCATCCAGCATTCCTTGACCAAAGGCAAGGAAGGTTACAAGCGTTTTGCGGACCATTCCTGAAAAGACACTCCACCATTGACTGTTGGTGATCAAGTTTGGCTTTCTACAAAATACCTTTCCTTAAAAAGACCTAACTGGAAGCTTGACCAACATTTTGTAGGACCTTTTCCTGTTGAGATGGTCATCAATCTAGTGATGTACCGTCTGACATTGCCCACTTCCATGTGTGTACGTCCCGTTTTTCATCGCTCTCTATTTGTTCCAGTCAGCCCAGACTCTCCATTTCGGCCACCAGTTCCAGCCCCTGCTGTTCCTGATTGTCCGCGCCCTGCACCAGACTCCGCATTCCATTGCCCCACTTGAACATTACTGGCATCCGAGACTCTTGTTGGCTCAATGACTGATTTCAGTACCTGGTGGAATGATTGGGAGGCGGGCCTGACAATAGCATCTGGATGGATGCCCAAGACTTTGAAGCACCTGAATTACTTTTTGATTTTCATGTACATTTTCCTTCGAAACCTAATCCCATTTACCCAACGGGGGAAGGGGAGGGGCCATGGGGAGAGAGATGGTGTTGTGTGTGCTCCCTGTCAGCCGTTGGAATGCTCAGATTCAGAGGGGGAAGGTGAAATGGAACCTGTCAATTTACCTAATTTAGGAGATGAAGAGTTTTAGTGAGAAAGATGTTGAAATGCGAGAACAGGCTTCGAGTGAAACTTTGCAAACAGATGTATCCTCAGACAGCTTGAGCTGTCAGGACTTGAGATGGTTAGATGCAAAATTCAGAAGGTGGCACAAAAGATCAGAAGAGATTACTGGAAAAAGATTTTAAGATGCAATTTAGAATGTAGTTAGTTAATTAATTAATTACATCACATCTGGGGTTGGACAGAAATGGTAATTGCTTTCAGCAATCTGACATCCAGCCAGCATGGACGTTCTTAGAAGAGCGGCGAAGGGTGAAGTTTTATTGTGTGAGTTATTGCCCTTTTATTGCCTTTCTAATCAGCCAAGATCAGCTAGGATAATTAAAGCATGCCTCCTAGGAGACAGTGAAGCAATTATAGAGATTTATGGTCTAGTTTATCACGAGAAAAACTGAAGAGAAATCCTGTTGCGTCACAGAAGTATATTGTACTGAATGAAGTATAAGAAATAAATAGAAGTGTTACTGTTTGAACATTAAGTGTCTGAAGCAAATTATTCAATTATCATTTGACTGGCCTGAACCAGAACAGACAGAGAGACAGAGAGACAGAGAGGCAGAGAGACAGACAGATAGATAGATGATAGAAAGAAAGATGTTTTGTTTTTCTCGGTCGAATCACCCTGGTATACCCAAATATGGGAGGAGTATACAACTTTAATTTTGTATCTTGGTCCCACTAAGGGCCATATTCCAAAGCAGATAAACTTTATAGCTAACAACTATAATCTATATATGTAGCATATTTTTGATAATAGTCTCCCTTTCTTTTCATTATCAGCAAAAATATGCTACAAATACACACACGCATACACTATAGATCTGGTATTGAATGGCAGCTTAGTATTGTTGATACAAACATCTAAAGTAGGCTTTATGAGAAATCCAGAATTCTGAACAAAAAATCCTATAACCTCCCCTAAAGCTCATTTCACTGAGCAATTAAAAATATCCTAGGGTAAATGTTATAAAAGCCCTTAAGTGATTCCATAGAACAAGAAGAGACACACCCCATCCATCTAGGTTCCACGTGGGTTATATAAAAATGGTATAGAGGTTTGTTTTGCAAGTTGAAAGTCAAATTAAATTGAGTTTAGATAGTATCAAATCAATTACAAATACAACTGTGAGGCCATTGCCTTTCAATCAGATTTCTTAGGAACTGACGTGTAACTGCACAGCTATTCTGGATCTTCTCCTTTAAACAGATTGGGTGGGGTAATGCATAGCAATTGTTAAAGACATTTATTACATACATTAAATATATGGTATGTGACAGATCTATCAGCTAAGAGGGTTTAAATAATGAATGATTTATGTTTTCACTTAGCTATTCTGCAAGATTTATAGTGTTATATGGTTGCCAAATGTACATTTCAACGATCAGCTCTAACATTGGCATCCAAAAGATAGCAAATCTGAATATCGTTGTCCACAATGAATTATGTGAACTGTTCATAATGACTCTCATTCCTCTAATAAAATGCATAGTGCACAGAGGTCTACACACTTTGATATCATGACTGTCATGAATTAGGCCTTCAAGCAAGCATTTTTTGGTCTTGCAAGTTCAGCTGTTGTCCTAACCCTTTCATCACCTCTACTTTGCTAATAATTTGAACAATGTATTTGGCTCTGCAAGAGGAAGAGGAGTAATTATGTCAATATTTTTTCCATCTCTATATTTCAGTTATTCCAACTAAAAATATTGCCAATGAATATTTTCAGCTTCACAGATAAAAGGTTGAATGCTGAGTCCATCTTTACAACATCACTATAGGCTTTGATATTCCTTAAAACAAGAACCATAAAATAATACCTCCTCCAAATGATTCCAATCTTTGTTGGAGGGCAAAGGTTCAGCAAATATGGTATCATTTATAGCAAGCTGCAATGTGTCAACATGAATAAACACATGTTATGATGCCTTGGCATAAATTTCAATATGTCCAGTGATGGGCAGCCAAAATTTTTACTGGCACACTGTGGGTGTGGCTTATTTTGTGGGTGTAGTTTGATGGTCATGTGACTGGGTAGGAGTGGCTTGCAGGCCATGTGACCAGGTGGGAGTGGCTTGAACGATCAACGTTCAAGTGAACTGTTAAGTCCTCGACTTACAACTTCACCAGTGTCACTCACTGTGGGGACAATTTGCTTTGCATTTCCCGTGCTCTCCTTCCTGGGTTGCCCCCTGCCTCAGGCTGAGTAGCTAGGTGAACGGATGCCTATCAGCTGTTGAGAAAAGAGTGGGGGATGAAAAGGGCTCCCTGCAACTCCTGCTGGTGCTGGTCTCCCTCCTGCTTTCCGAGGAGGAGGAGGAGGAGGATGGGAGGGGGGATTTAAAAATATCAGAAAGCCAAGGGAGAGTTATAAATTTATTATTGCTGCATAATGCCTTTTCATCTCTCTTTTTTTAAAAATAATTTTTAAAATTGATTTTAAAATATAAAACACACAATCTATGCCTTTTCATCTCAGCTGCAGACAGAATGAGAGCTTTGCAAGGGGGGAAAAGACCGCAGCCCAGATGGCTTTGGCACGGTTTGGCTCGGCTCGGCTTAGCTCTCCTTTTTTCCCCTGCTGCTGCTGCACGCACCTTGCTTTTTTCCTCTTTCCTCCTTCCTGGCCTCGGGAGATGGCTGCATGAGACTGGAGGGGAGCTGGAAAGGAGAGAGGGAAGCTCATTCGAGGCCAGGAAGGAGGAAAGAGGAAAAAGCGAGGCGCGCAGATGCAAACACAGCACGAGGGGGGGGAAAGGAAAGCCCAGACGAGAGTTGTAATCTTGGAAGTGACTGCCGCTGATCAGCTGGAGCTGGGCATGCAGCTTCATTTCCGCTGGTGGAACTGTGTTCCACCTGCCCTGCCTGCTGCCCACCCCTGCTCGTGTCCAACATCAGACGAAAGCACCTAAGTCATATGAATTGTATTATGAAGTAATATGCTTTCATCACATGACTTCATAATATGGTTGACATGACTTATGTACTTGTGCCAGAGGTGAAATCCAGCAAGTTCTAACAGGTTCTGGAGAACTGCTAGCAGAAAACCAGCAAATACCACCCCTGGCTGGCACCAGAGTGGGGTGGGAATGGAGATTTTGCAATATCCTTCCCCTGAAGTGGGGTGGGAATGGGGATTTTGGTCTATCCTTCCCTTTCCACACCCACCAAGCCATATCCACCAAGCCACACCACACCACACCCAACAAGTCATGCCCACAGAACTGGTAATTAAAAAATGGATTTCAACACTGACCTGTCTCCTAGTTACCTCCATTGCAGTTCACCATATATTTTTTATCATGCCTTAAAAAGTGGTCATATTAAGATATGTATTTCTTTACTTCTATTGCTTGAAGCAAAATTAAACATAAAGATATAAAAACTATAATCTTAATATATATAATATATAATATCAACATAAAAACTGAAAAAAATCAGTTTATAATTTTCAATTTTTTATGTTTTTATATTTACTTCCAGATTTTATTTTTTTTAAATCATACCCTATGGATATCATTCTGCTTTTGTACAGTGGGAAGATCACCACCAATTGGTGCCTGTCGCTTTAGCTCATCTTCTTTCAACTGTAGCCATGCCAGAAGTTCCTGAAGAGAAAGGTGTAGATATCTCCACTGATCAGAACTGGCTTCTAGATGAGACCTGAAAAAGAGGTTCAGTTTCTGTGTTACAAATATTACCAAAAACAATATCTATCTTGATTCATATATGCAAAATAAAAATAATATGAAAAAGATGATTTCCAGTAAGGCACAATGTGAAATCAGAACTGTTGCTATTTCTTTCCCCTCATTTTTCTGAACTCATTTGGACATTTCTTAAAAGTTAAAATATAAGCTATATGATAGATATGTTTCTTTCCTTCCTTCCTCCTTCCCCCTCCCTTCCCCCTCCTCTCAAAAATCACAAATATTGAATACAAAAGTTAAAGGAGTCATGAGTATTTAGTACAAAGTACAAAAAATATAAAATTCTGTAAAAGTTATGCTCCATCTCTATTAAAATTAGCATAGACTAGGTTTAAAATTGCTGAAAGCTCCCCAACAGTGTTAGCTGGAAATCAAATGTTGCAAGCGCAGGAGCTAAGCATACTTCCTGTATAGGGGTAAAACTTTCTATCATTTTGAAAGGGTGAGACTTTCAACAACAACAAAACCCTGAAACAAATCAAGGGACCTTAAAGAAAGTCACTATTGTGAACTTTTCTTCAAAGTCGAACATCTATGTTCAAAAGTTTAGTTTTTCAGACTCTAAGCACTGTACCTTTTGCGACTCTCTTTCAAAATGGAGAGCTTGAATTACACAAACAGAAGTCAGGAGGCAAAATACAGTTCAAAAGTGATTATGTGCGCCCTCCAATCTATAGATAAATAAGTGTGTGTGCATGCATATGTGTGTGTTTGTGTGTAATAACTGTATGCTTTTAATTGTCTTTCTCGCCTACGTGGTTTGGCTATAATAAATGTCTCATTATAACTTCCATGATAACTTCTCATTATAACAACTATGATAAATTAAGGTTACTATTGTAAATTTGCTTAATATCAGTGGTATCAAAATTGGGTGATCAAAATTACAGCAAAGAAATTATTTAAAAATTCCTTTATTAAACAATATCTAGGGTTTTTATCTATCAAGTTCAAGGAATAGAAATGGCTTATGAAGATTTCAAATATTTTTTACATATATGCAAAAAAAAGCTTTGAAAAGGGTTGAGAGCAAACAAAAATGATTCAAACAATACTCTCTCTGCACTGCAGTTTTAAAAAAATTCTGTAATAATTATCTTTATTATGAACTTTTGCAGAAAAACCTTCTTCTGCGCCATAAGGCATCACTTTTCTACCCCCGAATTGGATTTACAGATCTAAACTTACATAAACAATTAAGGAGTGTGTGAGTGAGTTCCCTACTGCAAAGCTTTCCTCAAATTATTGTCATTCATCAGATTGTAACTATTATAAATAAATATTTTTCCCAGTTCTATTCAAATTTATTATATATGGATTCCCAAACAATTATATATGATTCGAATATGCAACTTATATCAAATAACTTCATATGAACAGAATGTTTTCTGAAATTTACTTTACTTGTGAAATGTATTTTAATTGTAATTCTTCTGAAATTAATTTAGATGGGCTACAAATTCACTTATTACACTATATAGAATCATAGTTATAAAGTAATAATTTCAGCAAAAACAAGATACAGTAATATTTTCAGCAAAAGAGAGAATTAATCCCTTTTATGAAAATATTAATATAGAAAAAATCACCAACTATTTGTGTCCTAAAACTCTCATGAGGAGATAATGAACTATCTTTCTAGAGTAATGAACTAATCTAGTATGTTTTATTGAATAAATTGTCCAGCCAATTTAATCTGATTAGAATAAAAAGACTAAGAGCACAGAGAATGAGGGATATATATTTAGGTGAGTTGCCAAGAATACTTCTGTTTTCACTTCAGTTTCTGCTTCCCACCTGTTGCTATTTAGCCCTACCTGATATTTAAAGACTTTTTCTGAAGTTCACTCCATCGGAAGTTCATGTTATCCAGGCGTCTCTGCAACAACGCACCATCTTCAGAACCTTCAAGTGATCTCAAGATTTTCTGTCCATTTTCATCCAAGCTATGGAAAATATCTGTATGGGTTTCAATTTCTTTCTGAAGCTCCTATAAAGAAACATAATACATATATATGAAATTTGGTATTTGCCTGAGCTTTGCTAATGAACAATTTTTAATAATTAAAACACATGAAATTACTGAAAAGCTGATCTTGTGATTTCTTAAGATTTGCTTGAAACTTTTCAGTTAATCATTTTCCATTGCCGTATTAAAATTTAAAAAAGCTAGTTCGAGACCAGTTAAAATTTAAAATCTTAATTATTTTAAAATTTGTTCCCAATATAAATAAAAATTGTAGTAAAAAAATTAATATAATTTCCTTGTTTCCTCCTTTTATGTTATGATGCATTCCATTATCATGCTAGTTTACAATAATGGGAAGTTTGTACATCTTAAATACATGCAGTATTAGAGAGACAATTACAGTATAACCTATGCCAAAGATGAAAAAAAAAGGTTCTCTGCACTTTGTTGGTTACAATTAAGCATCAAAATCACAGCCAATCTAACCTTTATATGGTATGTCTTCCTGTGTAACATTTTCAACTTGAAGAAGAGGCTTCAGCAATCTTGAAGCACTGAAATCTCAGGAAAAGTAAGCAACTGAACAACACGCTTCAAAATGCCAAGTTCAGTTAAATTCCATGGACAAAATGCATTTCACAGTACAGGCCACAATACTCAACTGTAATAAACAGCCACTTTGTATTATATCAAAATATCAGCCAGGCCATGGCTGTAGGAGGAATGGAGAACAGTAAAGAGACCCAGAATACAAAACTGTCAATTTATGTAAAATTGCCAACTTTTCTTATCACTGTGGAAATTCATGCCAGAAACTTTTAAAGATTCATGTTTCCCACTCATTTTTAGGAAGGCAGTGACTGCCAATGGAACATTCTTTTAAAAGTCAGCTGCTTGTTGCTTGCATTGTTTCCTGCCTACATCCTGAATGGACTCTTTATGTATTATCTGTCCTGCTCTTTGCAGTTGGAACGGTATATTTTAGTCACATCAACATGCAGATTTTATTCTGAACTTTATTTTTTATCCTGTCTCCTGATTAGAATTGTCTCATACACAAATTTAAGTACAGATAATCATAGTTCCCTCTAAGCTGAGCAGTGAGCAATCGCTCACTTAAAAATCATCATCAACTCAGAGTTTTCCAAACCTGCCCAGAAGCCGAGAGGGAAAGAGTGAGAGGGAAGGAGAGAGAGAGGAAGAGAGGAAGAGAGAGAAACAGATAGAAAAAAGAGAGGAAGGAAAAGAGAAAGAAAAAGAATGGTAGTAAGGAAGAGAGAAAGAAAATCAAAATCTAGTTTGAAACTAGCTCAACTATTTAAGTGGCATTTTGATATTGATAGTTGCCCTATTATGAGCTCACTGTTATAGACACACAGTATTTATTTACTTACTTACTTACTTACTTACTTACTTACTTACTTACTTACTTACTTACTTATTATTTCTGTGCCGCCCAGTCCCAAAGGGACTGCCGCTCAGACACTATACTTTTCCGCCCACCCCAAAAAAAAATTAGAGGGAACACTGCAGATAATAAAAGAATAATTATTTTAATTAGAATATAGCAACTGAAGCTTGATGCTGGCATGCCAATGAAGTGTCCTGAACAACTGTTAATCTGTCTTTTTCATCATCACATGTGTTTTAGTAAGTATTCAGTTTATTTATTTATTTATTTGATTGATTGGTTGATTGATTGATTAATTGATTTATTTCTATGCCGCCCCTCTCCGACGACTTGGGGCAGCTTACAACATATAAAAAAACCAGTAGGTTACAATAAAATTAAATCCAATTAAATTAAAATTACATAACTATCTAAAATCCCTAATTGTATTAAAATCAATTGCACCCATTCATATAGCAACCATACAATATTTTCCAGGTTATTTGATTAATGGATGTTGCTTGGTTATTTTGCACTTCACATTCTTAGAGCAGTGCTTCTCAAACAAACTGGTTGAGGAATTCTGGAAGCTAAAGTCCATATAACTAAAAGTTGTCCAGTTTGAGAAAAATACTCTTCGACTGTTCCCTCTCTAGATGTTCATTTTCTACATCAGTTTTAAGCCCAAAATGTTATTTTTTTCATCCATTCTCGAAGACATTGCCTACTTTATGCTACATAATTTTACAACATTTTACATTTTTATCTTTAAACAAGATGAAATTATAATATACTGACCAGCTTCAGCCTTGGTAGGCAAGTATTGAACTGATATAGTATTTCATAATTATATACAAGTTTATTCAAGTGCACAAATACTTCTCCCCCAGATACAAGTGCATGGCCATGCATATAAACACCAACTATGTTTATTTAATATGTAACACTACAAATTAGAATACCATTTACAGCAAATGGTATTATTCCCTTCTATCTTCATTGATATAGGTGTGGAGATTAGTTTATGGTTACAATGTTCCATGAATTCTTTATCTGACTTCTTAGTTCTTTTGATATAAATGAAAAGAGTCAGCTTAAATTCAGAAGTTACCTTATTTTAAAATAGTCTATTTTTTCATATTCATATTTCCTTTTTACAGGAACAAAAAAATAGAATGTTATAACCATAAACTAGTCTTGATCAATAACAGTAATAAAGAAGCAAAATAAAAATATGAATAATAGAAAGGGTGAATGATAAATTGCTGCTGTTATCACTAAGGAATGCAGTTAGGCCGAGTTGGCTATTTTCACACATTATATGTTTCACTTTGGGGAGAAAAAATACTCCCTTCTTGCCATTCAACCTGTTTTTCACTGTGTGCTGCTTTTGCCAATAAAGAGTGTGATTTTACCATGAAATAGTGGACTTTTGGTTTGGTGGTTTCGCTCGGAGAGGCCATGCACAAAACAGTTATGATCAGCTCATATATTAGGGAGTATCTCTGATTCTAACATATTATTTATAAACTCCATCTTTGCCCATGCCATGTCTATCCTTGACCATGATTTGTGAGAGACTGAGAAAAATGTGTAATATTTGTTATTTGGGTGAAGACATCGCCATGTATCTTTTAGTTGAAATTCTTCCACCATCTCTTTGAAGGTGTTAGGTAGAGTTTTCCTAGCTTTTTTCTTAGTATTACCCTTATAATCTTTTCCCCCCTGTCAGAGACAACATTAAAATATCCTATAATTAATAGGTTTTTTTTCCCATTTTAGTTCCAACAGTTTATTATGTATTTTTGTGAAAAATTCTGGTTGCTTTAAACTTGAGGCATATATACTTACTAATGTAATTGGTTTAATTCTTCCATTTATTTGTACAATTAAGATTCTGTCTTCTTCATCTGTGTCTATTTAACTTTGAGGTTAAAAAATGATAAAGTCAACATTTTTCCCTTACATGTCTCAGAATCTGTTTCAAAATGATGATATCTTTACCTTTATACGTAATTGTGCTTTCCCTTGCTAGATTATAGACTTGGCCTCTCGCTATTTTTTTAGAGAATCAGACATGAACCTCTTTCAGTAATTTATTTCTATGAGCATAGCTCGTATAGACTCTGTAGATTTCATCCAACCCCTTAATTGCTCTTTGTGGTGTTGAGTTTGTGATACTTGTGATGATTTCTGCCATGGTTTACAGGATATTTTCTTCTTTGGTCTCAGGTACATTTTGAAACCTTAAGAAGAATGCCGCTTTCTCTAATTCGAGGCCAAGAATAACTTCTTATAAGTCACACTTGGTGGACTTCATTTGGGTTTCTGTTGGATGAAGCTTAGTTTCGATTTTCCCAGTTTATTCCTCAGTAGTCTTTATCCTTTGTTCATTTTATTCAATGACTCTTGGATGGATTCCATTTTCCCATCCAGGCTGCATAAACTTTTGTCAATCCTTTTGACATCTTGTCTCATTTCTCCCATATTCCTGGTCAACGTTTCATAGTTACTGTCTATTGACACCTACATTTTGATCATCATCTTTTAGAGAGATGCTAACATTACAGAGGATGGCTGCATAGTTGTCATTTTTTTACTAGTCGCTCCTTCTGCACCACTGTGGTGTCGAGGGTAGAGGGAATTTGGTGGTCTTTCCCCCCATCTTGGGTTGCAGAGTTGTAATAATTGAAGGCATTCCTAACAAATTTTGAATGTGATCCCAGTTCACCATACACAGACTACTGTTGCCTAATAGCAATACAGTGTTCTCTTACTCTTATATATTTTCAATGTTCAATATTCTATACACTAGAACAGCCTTCTTTCTACTTCAATATTTCAGTATCTCTCTGTTAATCAAATCAATACAATCAATACAAAATCATCAAAATCAATATTATATGTATACTCCTGTTCAGTTTGGGGATTTTTCAGATTCTGATTCAGAAAGTGGTTATGAATTAGTGGTAGGGGCAGAAGAAGTAGGAAACCAACCACGGGATGTTTCTATGGGTTCAGATTCAAGTGAAAGAGAAGCAGATGCTAGATGGGTAAATCCTTATTTCAGACACTTGCAGAGGCGAAGAGAGCAAGTGTCAGGGAAGAAATATTAAGGAGAAGAACAGATTAATTAATTAAGTACAGTGGTACCTCAAGATACGAACCCCTCGTCTTACGAACAATTCGTGATACGAACCCGGGGTTCAGAAAAATTTTGCCTCTTCTTACGAACTTTTTTCGAGTTACGAACCGGCGTTCGGAGACTGCTGGGAAGCCGCACGGCTGTTTTAAAAGGTGACAGCCGGGTGGCGGGGCTTCCCAGAAGCCTCCCGAATGCTGGTTCGTAACTCGAAAAAAGTTTGTAAGAAGAGGCAAAATTTTTCTGAACCCTGGGTTCGGTTCAGGAGGTTGCTGGGAAGCCCCCCAGCCCGGCTGTCACCTTTTAAAACAGCCGCGGCGCTTCCCAGCTGTCTCCTGAAGCCGAACGCGGAAGTTTGGCTTTGGCGTTCGGCTTCAGGAGACAGCTGGGAAGCGGCGCGGCTCTTTTAAAAGGTCGCAGCCGGCCTGGGGGGCTTCCCAGCACCCCCCCGAACCCGGGTTCGGGGTTCAGGGGGTGCTGGGAAGTCCCCCAGGCCGGCTGTCACCTTTTAAAACAGCCGCGCAGCTTCCCAGCAGTCGCCGAAAGCCGTTTTTTTGCGGGGGGTTTTTTGGTTGCACAGATTAATTGACTTTACATTGTTTCCTATGGGAAACAATGTTTCGTCTTACGAACCTTTCGTCTTACGAACCTCCTCCTTGCACCAATTAAGTTCGTATCATGAGGTATTACTGTAATTAATTCATCATGTCTGGGTATCAGCGGAAGAGAAGAGTTGAGTTATCAATCTGCCGTTAAGAAATATGGAGGATTTTTCAAGCAGCTCTGAATGTAACCTATGCCTTGTATGCTTTTAATTGCAGTTTTTATGACTCTGGGCTAACTCTGACTAGCCATAAATCTTACAATGACTTGTTGGATGTTTTAATGATTTGGATGTTGCCTTCCATACCGAAGTTTAAGATAAGAGGTTAGCGCTGCATGCCGAGATGATTCAGTGTGGAACAAAGGAAAGAAAAATAAAGATGATGTGGTGTTTTACAAATATATGCATTTAGCAATCCTTTATTCCAATTAGCAGTGGCCTTTGCCGGAAACCAGAACAGTGTTGACGACTCCCATAAAGAAAATCAAGCAGCCACCTCAGGATGGCCAATTTAGCAAATGACATGCAGGCCTTAACACAAACCGTGGCTGCATTGCAGGGACAGATCTTCACGTTACAGAATCAACCCGCAGCCCCCGCAGGTCATCATTCAACCAAGGCCAAAGATTTATTTAGCTAAGCCATCAGTTTTTACAGGGGCAAGAGATCAAGTCACCTCATTTCTTCATCAATGTCAAAAAAAATTCAATCCCTCTCCAGAGGATTTTGCTAGAGATGCCTTGAAAGTTTCTTTCATTATAGGCCTGTGCAAAGGTGCTGCATTTGAGTGGGCAACACCTTTCTTAGCACGTCAGGACCCAATCCTGTAAAATTATGCTGCTTTTCATCAGAGGTTTGAACAAGAATTTGAAGATCCCATGCGCATACAAAATGCTATTGTTCAGTTACGCCAATTACACATGGGCAACAAGACCATCTCTGAGTATATCTCTGACTTCTGGAAACTAGTCACACCCCTGAATTGGAATGAGGAAGCCCTTATGGAACTGTTCCAAGATGGCCTGAAACCCAAATTTGTGAATGAGATGACATGTCATCCAACTCCCAACACGTTAAATGAACTTTACCAGACCTGTTTGACCATCGAGACTAATTTGTCATCTGCCCAGAACCGTGTCACCAGATACAAAAGCCAGTTTGGGGAGAAAACCAGACCAGTACCAGCTGCACGCCAAAGATTTCAAAACAACGGTTTCAACTCCGTGCCAAGACGCCCCTTCCAGATGCCAACAGTCACGGGAAACCGACCAGTTGTCATCGCTTAAGAGGAACCAATGGATCTAGGTATTATCAGACCTTGCCTGAGTGAAGCCGAGAAAGGCAGACATTGAGCGGAAGGCCTATGCATGTATTGTGGAGAGGCTGGACACCTTCTACTTACTTGCCCTCAGAGAAGATGTGTCACTCCCACTTCTACTTCAGTCTCGAATAGCGGGCCCGCATTTCAGGTCCAGGCTACCTTGCCGGGAAACAACCAGAGCCCAGCCTAAAAGAAACCTTAGGCCAGGCAGGCACCAAACCGAATTTCAATGCTATGGCAGAGGAACCGAGACCTTCAAGACACTTGACCTTAGCCATTGAGGTAAACTTTAAAAACCCACCCAAAACTCTCCCTGCTACTGCCTTAGTAGATTCTGGAGCCACCATCAGCTTTATGGATGAGACCTTCTCTCGTTTTCATGCCATATCATTGTGCCCAGTCACACCTCCTATTATTGTCGAAACTATTGACGGCCACGTTCTCTTGCCCGGACAAATCAAATTTCAGACCCAACCACTTACCTTAACCATCGTGCACCACAAAGAACCTATTCAATTTTATGTCACCAAAGGCCTCCACTTTCCTATGGTCCTTGGCTTAGCATGGCTCAGAATCCATGATCCTCACATTGTGTGGTCCCAAAATCATACTTCCTTTCCTAGTCTACAATGTGTCGACTACATCCGGCCACCGTTTACTACTCAACTTCCTGCCCAGCTTGCCAGCGCCCTCCCACCAGATATTTCCAACTTCGCCGATGTTTTCAATGAGAGAGAAGCAGACCAATTACTCCCACCGACCTTAAGACTGTGCCATTGATTTTTTACCCAATGCCAAACATCCTAGTGGGCGCCTCTATTCAATGTCTCAACCCGAATCAGCCGCCTTAAAAGACTTTATTGACAAGAACCTGGCCAACCCTCCTCTTCACCACTATCCGCTCCGGTACTTTTTGTGAAAAAGAAAACTAGAGACCTCAGACTCTGCTGTGATTATCATAAACTCAATTCCATTACCATTCATAACCGCTACCCTCTACCTTTGATCTCTGAACTCATGGACCGCCTCCATACAGCAACCATTTTCACCAAAATCAACTTATGAGGCACTTACAACCTCATTCGCATTCGTGAAGGTGATGAATGGAAGACTGCCTTTGGCACCCATTACAACCATTTTGAATTCACCATCATGCCTTTTGGACTTACCAATGCACCAGCATTATTCCAATATTTTATGAATGATAGCTTTAAGGACTTTATTGACCACTTCATGAGTGTCTACCTTGATGACATTTTGATATACTCTCCTTCTAAAGAAACCCATCTACACCACTTACGGCAAGTACTCCAGCATCTCCGACAACATCACCTTTACGCCAAGTTAGAAAAATGGCAATTTTTCCAAACTTCCATCGACTTCTTAGGACATGTTATTTCCTCCCAAAGCATTGCCATGGACACTGGAAAACTCAATGCGTTGCAAACTTGGCAACCTCCAGCTCGAGCCAAAGATGTCCAATGATTTTTGGGATTTGTCAATGACTACTGAACTTTCATTACCAACTTCGCCACCTTGACAGTGCCTTCTCCAGAAAGGAGTTCCATTTCAATGGGGCACCACAGAGCAACAAGCTTTTCTCAACCTCAAAAAAGCTTTCATGCAAGAACCTATTCTCCAATACCCTAATCCTGCTCATCTGTTTATTGTAGAAGCTGACGCCTCTGACATTGGAGTGGGGACTGTACTTCTCCAACAATGCCAAGACAGCAGACCTTTATTTCCCTGTGCTTATTATTCTAGGAAATTAAAACCTGCTGAACGCAACTATACCATTTGGGAAAAAGAACCTTTAGCCATCAAGACTGCTTTTGAGACCTGGCAACATCACCTGGAAGGAGCCTGTCACCAAATACAGGTCAGAACTGACCACAAAAACTTGGAATTTCTCCAAACTGCCAGGACATTGAGCCAGAGACAGATCCGATGGTCCTTTTTCTTCGCCAGATTTGACTTCCGCATTACCTACATTTCCAAGTGGGACAACAAACAAGCCAATGCATTGTCTCGCAAACCTGAATATACCCAAACCCAAGAACCTGTTCCGCTTTGTACCATTCTACCTCCCGCGTTGATCACAGCTGTCCACGATGCGGTAGATCTTCAAGAACAAATTCGGGAAGCACAACGCCAGAACCCCTTTGTCGACCAAAGAAAGCAAGACCTAGAACCTGATGACTTGCTCCACTACTGTGACCTGCTGTACGTCCCCACAGGTCTACTTCGAGGTCTCATCCTCAACCAGTGCCATGATAATCCAGCAGCCGACCACTTTGGCCTCTTCAAAACCCTAGACCTTGTCTCTTGCACCTTTTGGTGGCCCAGACTGTGCCATGATGTCAGTGCCTACATTAACTCCTGCATCCGTTGTCGCCAAGCCAAGGCCACCACTGGACCCTCTCCGGGATTATTGCAACCTTTGCCTACACCTCAAAGACTCTGGGGTACCATTTCCATGGACTTCCTCACCTGTTTACCTGTCTCTCAAGGATTCACTGGTATGTTAACCAAGATGGCTCATTTCATCCCCTGTTGCCGAATACCTATGGCCAAGATCACAGCTCTACCTTCACTTCACTCTTAATATGGGGAATGGGGAAACTAAACATCTTCCCCTGGGCACGTTGAATTTATATATGGTATGCTTGTGTGTGTGTGTGTGTGTGTGTATGTTAGTATAGGGGTTTTTCTTAAATTTATAATATTTTAATTAATTGGATTATGTATTGGATTGTCTTTTCACTTGTTGTGAGCCGCCCCGAGTTTTTGGAGAGGGGCGGCATACAAATCCAAATAATAAATAATAAATAAATAAATATCCACTATTGGAGCACTTTCACTAGTACCAGGAGTTTCCTCAAATGATAACTCTTCACCACCTGACCCTTCAGACTCGCTTCCAGCACTGCTTCCAGTCTCTGGCAGCTATCCTTCTTCTCTACAAACAATGGAGACTGAATGACAACTTCTTTACTTGTCCCTTCAGGATGTTCTACCCTATTCCATCCAGTATGTTCTAGGAATTTGGCACTTGCGTTGTAGCTGCACACACCAATGTTCGTATCCCAGAACTTGAAAGATCTATGGTTATTGTAGTAACCAACGAAATACAACAACCTTGCTCTATGCTGACCTTTTCTCCTAATCTGTGATGGAATATGCACCCATGTTGGTGCTCCAAACACATGAAGATAGCTCAAGTCAGGCTTCCTACCATACCATCTTGTGAATGGTATCTCTCCAGTAACTGAGTGAACAACATTATTTAAGACCACATTCACACATAGCAATGCCTCAGACCACACCTGTCCTGACAAACCAGAATCCCTTATCATGGTTCTCATCATGGCCTGTAGCATTTGGCCTCTTCTATCAACAAATGCATTATGCTATGGCCTATAGGGCGCAGACAGCCTGTGTTCTATACCAAAGTCAACAAACCTCTTGTTGGTAAATTCTGTACCATTATCAGAGACCACACTAACAACCTTCTTATTAATTTTTCTTTCCACAAATTTTAGCCAGTTACTAAACAACCTGTAAGTATCTGTCTTCATCTTCATTGCATACACAAAGCCAAACCTAGAATAATGATCCACAATGCTCAGAATAAACCGTGAACCATCATAAGTAATTGTTCTCAATGGACCTATTACATCAATAAACACTAGTTCCAAGATAGCCTTAGTTTTAAAACCTTCACAACGGTTTGCAGGGTAACCTTGCTTTTCTCTTCATGGCAAATCTAGAACATAGTTTAAGTTTGATACCATCAACAAGCCCAATTGTCTTTTTCACCAATTGAAAATTCAAATGCCCCATTTTTCTGTGCATAAGATGAATACAATTATCATGCGGTTTTATATTGCTAAACGTGGCATTCATTTTTGCTTGTTTTTCTACATTAATCACATATAAACCATCTTTAAATTCAGCAACAATTTTACACCCCTCTTTTTCAATAATGCAATGGTCATTTTTAAATAATACAGTATAACCCATCTTGGTTAATATATTAACAGACAGAAGATTATACTTTGCCTGAGGAATATACAATGAGAATACTGCTGCTTCTTTAAGATACAGACAGCGAACATTCCCCTCCCCAGAAGCATTAATTTTCCAGCCGTTAGCTAAACAAATACTTTCCCTATTGGCATTTAGCTACTCAAAACATTTCTTATTATTGAGAACACGCTTGGGCCAAGTTTGAGAGCAGCATATCTGAGGACAGGGTTAGTATGGGCTGCAAAGCACAAGTGTTGTGTGCACCATGTTGATGTGGAAACAGCATATCTGCACGTGCCGTTGCAGCATAAAATCTTTATGAGAATTCCACCTGGTGTCAATCATGACAAGGGGCGATGTTGGAAGCCCAAGCATGCTGGGCCCATAACCAATGTTAGTATGTCTTGGTGCAGCTAGGCTGTGAGACCTTCGACATACGCAGATCAGTTTTTTGGTAAGAGTGTGGATGTGTAATACAGCCAGTAACAACAAAAACTTAGTATGCTAAACAAATATTATTTACATATATACATATTTACAAAAATAAACAACACATAGCAGCACAAAGCAGAATATACTCCCCCCACAAGCAAAGGCAAAGAATGAATGAGCTATCCAGCATCATCATCGGGAGAGAGTGCTGGCACCCTCTTATGGTGAACCAGCCAAAGTCCTTAAAGCAGGGGTCTCAAACTCAATTTACTCAGGGGCTGCTGGAGGTACAGTCTGGGTGAGGCTGGGCCGCATCAGGTTTTCCACAAGAAAAGCTCTTATAAAAACATTCCAATGTTATCAAATGTCTTTATTTTTTCATCTTATTTTGTGTTAAAAAATAAAAATAAATTAACAAATTCATAAGAAAATAAATAAATAAATCAGTAATAAATAAATAAAATGAAAATAATAATAATAATAATACAGCAGATATAGAAGACTGAAGAAACCACATATAGTTGCTGACTAGAGAAATGTAATTATTATTATTCAGGTTCAAATGTCTGTATTAACAGTTATTTAACATTTAACTTTCTGAACATGAATGGAACGTTGAACATAAACTGTTTTGAACATGGCTTCTTCTGCCTACTTCTTGTTGCTAGAGATCTGGCAGCGCTTACTCTCGCATAGCCAAGCCAAATTTGGCTTAAGGGAAGAAGCAGTTGAGACCCTCAGTAGGGCTTGAAGATGCTCATAAGTAAGTCTGGACCTGTATTTGGACTTATTGAAGTTCAAGGTGGAGAAGAGCTTTTTGCAGAAATATGTGCTCCAAAAAGACATATGGTCTGTTTGAACATTCAGGAAAGCTCAGGGAAGCTGGGGGGCAATTCTCTCAAAAATTGCCTGAGATTGTCTGCTTTTCCACTCACCTCCCTGAACTTGGCTTTGAGTTCAGAGTTGCACTTCAGGTCAATGAGTTCCATTTGAAGCACAGGAGGGGCATCTTGCACATCAAAGGAGAAGGGGTCTGCAAAAATTTGAAATGTGGCTCTGTGCATCTTGAAGTCTGCAAATCTGTGATCAAATTTCTCCTGTAGCTTCAAAATGACATCCACATACTCACCACTGAATGGTGTGCCTGCATCCATGAGTGCCTTGCATGCTGGGAAATGGCAATGGTTTGTCTGAGAAAGCTGGGCTTTCCATAACGTAAGTTTTGTAGATAATGCTTTCACGTTGTCATAGGCAGCACTGACAAGTTGCCTTGTAACTTCTTGTTCAGTACATTAAGCTCATGTATTGATATCGACAAAAACAGCTAAGTCCATAAGCCATTTTGGAGCACTTAGCACAGGAACAGCAACCCCATCTTTCTCCATGAAGGTTTTCACGTCTGCTCTCAACTCAAAAAATCTCTTCAATATGTTTCCCTTGCTGAGCCAACCTACCTCGGTGAAGTAGAGCACATCCCCATATTCTTATTCCATTTCTTCTAAAAAAGCACGAAGCCTTCTGTGCTTTAAGCCCCTGGATCTGATACTCCTCAACATGTCTAGTTGTGTAATGACGTGCTCAACAAAGAAATATTGCACTTCCCACTTTTCCTGAAATTGTCTGTGCTCATCACCAACCTTTCTCTTCACTGTAGGCTTTGAAAAAGATATGTTTGGGGCTGTGTTATATATAATTCCTCTTGGTGTCACTGTTTCAGTGTTTAGCGACTAAACTTTAGCCAATGCGTCTTTTCCGCATTTTTTCTTTCTTGCAGAGTAGCAATTTTCATGTCTGCCTCCACTTCTGAGCCCGGGGTAATGGCGCAAATTCGCAATAAGGCTGACTGATGTCCCACCTCCAAGAGCAATATACCCCATCGTGATTAGTAGGTTCATTCAGCCCCGGACACAACACTGAAAAGTGCCATTCGTATCAAACTCGGGCCACACTAACATTAAAATTTGATATTGAGGTGGGGGCTGCAAACTATTATTGTGAGGGTCGCAGTTGGCCCGCGAGCCATGAGTTTGAGAACCCTGCCTTAAAGGTATATTGTATCAAACTACAATTGGTAGTTTACATACATGGCAACCCTCAATACTGATGACAACCATGTACCAACAGTATTTTCCAAAACCTTACAAGAAAAAAGACTTTATCAACTACAAGCCATAAAAAAGAAAGAACATTGTAATGCAAAAAAGAAAGGGAAAGAAAAAAGAAGAAAAAGAGAGAGAAAAAGGCAAAATAGACAAAGAAAAAACCAAATTCTATCATTATAACAGTATTATAACAATATAAAAAATAACCAAACCATTTTTTTAAATCTTCAATTAATAATCATCTGAATATTATAATCATATTTCATTTCAAATCATAATCAATTATTATTCAAATGTTTGTCATTTCATTGTCATTATCTTTCCCATTAATTTCAATAATCTAATGATCAAAGTATTTCTATCTATTTCTATATAATTCTATACTTCAGTAAAATGTAATAACTTGAAATGTATCTTAAAAACAACGCCTAGTGAGTCTAACTACATCATTTCATAATTAATGCATATTTAATAATCATCCCTCCTCAAACACCATCTTTGGCAATCCATCTTTGGCTTTTATTTTTTATCATTTTAAACCCATATATTTTCTCCTTGCCTCTCTTTTTACCAAAATTTATAATCTTTTTCATTTCCATTCTGACTTCTTTCTTGCTCTGCCATTTCTGGGGTATCAGGTCATATCTATTATTCATTTTCTTAGTGCCTAAAGTAGTGCTTAAATCAAGGATATGACCATCAACCCCATCAACCCCTTCTTCAATCAAACCATTTTCTGATTCATTTATAAAAACCACTATTTCCTTAATGTTATGTCCTTTAATCAGTTCCTTTTGAGAAAGCCCCTCTGATAACCCTTTTCTATTTTCATTTCTCTGTTGCTCCTTCAATTCCAGCTTTTGAAGACTCTCCTCCTTCAATTTCGCTGCAATCTTGATAAGAGCTTACAATATAAAAACCGGTGTTGTCATTTCTATTTTCTTCTTTCCATTCTTGAAGATCTTTAAGTATATCCTTGAACAAATCTCTTATGTCTTCCATCTTTTGAAAAGTTAATATATAAAAAAGTTTCATTCAAATATCCAATTAATCTTTATAACATCCAGAAGCCAAAATTTTCCAAGACAGATTATATCCTTTTTTCCTTCTCACCCTTTCCAAGTTCAAATAAAGTTCAAGTCCCAGATGTTCTCTTTCTGTTTATTTTCAGTTTCTCTTTTTTACTTGTAAAAAGAAAAGAATCTGCCTAGTTCCATTGCATCAAGGACAAATTCAGTGAATTTAAATTTTATTTAAATGCTGAATAATGTGTCCAAAATAGTACAACCGCAGCCATTTCTGCTTCTGCCCAACTTCCGAAACAAAGAAACTTTTAAAATCAAGGTCCCCTCTGGCAAAATTGCTCACCCTTTCAAAAAACTTTTAATCTTCTCAGCGTCCAACACAAGAGCTTATGTTTCTTTCAAATGACTCCTTCCAGATGACTCCCGACACTTCAGATCTAATCTTCCCAGTACATAGTCACCGCAGCTATGGCGACTGAGGTTGTTTCATCCACTGCTGGTCAAGGTTGAAAATCTACCTGTCACATGGTGTGCCAGCCCCAAAATAGCAGGAGATGAAGATCCCTTTTCCACCCCTCCTCCAGGGAGGTTCTGGGGCAATCCGTCTGGAATCAGCACCTCCAAACAGCAGGGATTCGGCATCGCTCCTGTGAAGGAGAAGCCGTCTTGCCATGGCAGTGACCTCACCCCTCTCTGGACAATGCAAGTTAATTATCAGTTTGCAAACAGAGACTACAGTGGGGAGGGCAACTTACAAGCCCTGTTCCTGTTCCTGCTCCTACTCCTGTTCATGTGGATCCTGTTCCTGACAAAGAGTATAACTTCTGAACATGTGATTTATTTAATATGAAATCAATTTTCTCTACTGTCTATATTTTTATGAATATTTATTTAAAGTTCATAAACAGAGAGAGATATTCAGAGATAACTTTAAAAGCCTTTGATTGTTTTGGTTTGAGGCATTTTCATGTGAAAATAGTTCATCATTACAATATTGCTAAACAATATTTCAATTGTTTAGCTTACCTGCCATTGCCTCATGAGCTCCCATATTCCTTGAGCATCTTCTAGGATTTTCTCTTTATGTGTGGCATCCTGTAGGACATTAGCAGTTGTTTCTGCTTCTGAAAGCCAGGCAAGAAACTGTTCCAGATCCAGATAGAATTGTTGCAAGAGCCTTAGGGCTGCTTCCAATGAGGCCTCTTGCTCTCCAACACTGTGAAAGTGAAAACTTAGTTACGTGACAAAGAATAACTGGGATTCAAAGTGGTTCATATAGACAGAGGGTATATGAGAAATTTTCAGTAATACTGAGATGAAATTAGAATCAAACTTTATGCATAAGTATCATAAATACTTTTAACGTATGTTTCCTTCTGAAACAACTATTAGAAACTAATTCCTACCCTTTTGCAAAGGGATGATAGAAGTGATTATTTCCACTGATAATGGACAGTTATGGTTCTTCAGAAGTGAACATGACAATTTTACATTTTTACTATTATACTTTGAAACAAGCTCCCTAATCACAGTTGTCACTATTTCCAAATTCTATATAAACCTATTAAGAGAATTCAAATAAACATTTCTCTACTACTGACTAGTTATAATTTACTGAAACCTAATAAATTTCAGGGTTAGGGAGTGTGATCTTATCTGTTGATCACAGTTGACTATGTTTTTTAAAATAACTTTTTATAAAGAATATGCATATGAATATATACACATACAAGAAAGAAGAAGAAACAAAAATATATAACAGCTGAGTGTCAAGAAGCTTACAAATGTAATAAATATATGTTTTTCCCCTACCCGTAGCTATAATTTAATAAAGAAACATGACTATCTGAGGGAGAAGGGTGATTAAGAAATGAAATATAATAAACATAAATAAAATATCGGTGATCCCCAAATTATGATTACATTCAATACAGAATAAAATCATTTTGAAATACTACCGATTTTGGCTCTATCATACTACCACTACTATTACTTCTAACAACAACAACAACAACAACAACAACAACAACTCAATTTTGACTTAAAGATAACTGAACTTCAACTGGCTGATCAAAGAACATTCATAATCAGGAACAAAGTATACAGTGAAATTGAGCTTGAAGAAATTTGAAAAACTTGTGAAGCAAATGAACATCAGACTATTGCAGTGTTTCCCAACCTTTTTTGAGCCGCGGCACATTATTCATATTTTCAAAATCCTGGGGAACACTGAAAGGGGGGGGGGCGGGCTAAAGAAAAGTTTGGACAAAAAAACCCTCTCTTCCTCCCTTTCGCTCTATTTCTCCTTCTTTCTCTCTTTTCCTTCCTTCCCTTCTTTCTCTCTCTCCATCCCTCTTTCTTTCTTTCTTCCTCTCTTTTTTGCTCTCTTTCTCTCTCCCTCCTTCCCTTCCTCTATGTCTTTCTCTCTCCCTTGCTCTCTCTCTCTCTGTCTCTCTTGCTATCTCTTTCTTGCTTTTTTCTCTCTCTCTTGCTCTCTCTCTCTCTTTCACTGTCTTGCTATATGTCTCTTTCTTTCTCTTTGCCTCTCTTGCTATCTCTCTTTCTTTCTCTCTCTTTCTCTCTCTCTGTCTCTCTTGCTATGTCTCTCTTTCTTTCTCTTTCTCTCTCTCTCCGTGCCTCTCTTGCTAAGTCTCTCTTTTTCTCTTGCTATGTCTCTCTTTCTTTTTCTCTCTCTCTGTCTCTCTTGCTATGTCTCTCTTTCTCTCTCTCTTTCTCTATCTCTCTTTCTCTGCTTCTCTTGCTGTCTCTCTTATTTGCTCTGTCTCTCTTTCTCTGCCTCTCTTGCTATGTCTCTCTTTCTCTCTCTGCCTCTCTTATATGTCTCTCTTTCTTTCTCTCTCTCTCTCAGCTGACTGCAAGCGGGAGCCCTGACGGCGGCAGCTGGACACCGTATATGCCAGGCCCGCAGCGCCAGCATGTACGACGTCCAGCAGCACGTCCAACCGCCACTGTCAGGGCTCCCGCTTGCAGTCAGCTGAGAGAGAGAGAGCGATCCCTCTCGCCGCCGCCATCTCCCCGCGACTGCCTGCGGCCGCTGCGACCCCCCCCCCACTCCCATCGGACACTTGCCGTCGACGCCAGAGAAGCTCCAGCTGGGCGGGGCGCTGCCGGTACTTCCATCCTGGGGCTCCCGCTCGCAGCTGTCCCCCGCCTCCTGCTCGATGCCGCGGTTTTCGGCGCTCTCCTGCTGGGCCCCAAAGAAGGAAGGCGGGAAAAAGGTGCGAAGAATGGAGCTCTCCTTCTTCCTGCCTTCCTTCTTTGGGGCCCAGCAGGAGAGCGCCGAAAACTGCGGCATCGAGCAGGAGGCGGGGGACAGCTGCGAGCGGGAGCCCCAGGACGGAAGTACCGGCAGCGCCCCACCCAGCTGAAGCTTGGCGGCACACCTGGCCATGTCTCGCGGCACACCAGTGTGCCGCGGCACACCGGTTGGGAAACGCTGGACTATTGTACAGACAATAGCTGATATTTCAGTACCATTAGAAGTTATTAAACAAACTGAACCAGAAGAAAATGTGGAATTTTTTCAAGAAAATGAAGAGGAACCAGAACTTGATGTCTTTGCTGAAACACCAGGAACATTGACAACAAAGTAACAAGAACTAAAGGATAAACTCACAGCCCATCCTGCATCAAATGCAGTAAGAAAATGGCTTCCAACTTTGAAAACTGTGCCCAGAAAATGACTTGCACCACTGATGAAAGATGTGAATACTGTACTCACTATCCAAATAACATCCATTGAACAAATAAACTAGCTTGCCTATAGTACAGCAGTAATAGTAACAGAAGATCTTGGGCTCTTAAAGCCACTTCAGCCTCCTAAAAAATTGACTGGAAAACCAAAATGAAAAATTAGGTTGCAGTTGAAAATCAAAAGTTTATGATCAAATGCAAGCAACTTGAAAGAGAAAAAAACTGAAGAATGCAATCATCAAACAATACCTAATCAGAAAGTACTGGCTGAAAAATTGAAAGATATGAAGCTAGAATCATCCAGTACAAACAAAACCAACTGTTTCAATTAGATCAAAGTCGGTTCTACCAGAGCTTGAATCAAGCAACAGTCAAGCCTGAGTTGAAAAGCCTGAGAAAACTGCAACAACTGCATTTTGGAAAGAGCTTTGAGAAAATAAGAAGGACTATGACAAAAATGCTGGGTGGATAAAAGAATTTAAGGAAAAATTCTCACAGGACAAAATGGAACAGATGGAAATTACAACAATTACAACAGATGGAAATTACAAATGATCAGCAAATAAGTGAGGAAAGTAAAGAACTGGACATCACCTGGCAGAGATCAACTGCATACATTTTGGCTCAAATATCTGACCAGTCTGCATGAAAAAAATGGCCCAACAATTCAATGAGATGATGCAAAAAGGAAGTATCAGTGAATGGTTGACAACTGGGAGAACACATCTGATACAAAAAGATTCAGTAAAAGGAGCAGCACCAGGAAACTACAGTCCAATAATATGTCTACCCACTATGTTTAAACTATTGACTGGCATTATGGCTGAAAGAATTCAAGATTATCTTGAGGAGAATGACATTTTACCAGATGAACAGGAAGGCAACAAATGAAAAAGCAGGGGCACAAAAGATCAGTTTTTAATTGACAAAATGATTCTGGAGAACTGCAAAAAATTACAAACTAATCTTCACATAATGTGGATTGACTATAAAAAAGTTTTTGACTCACTCCCACACAGTTAGATCATCAAGTGCCTAGACCAGTGTTTCCCAACCTTTTTTGAGCCGCAGCACATTTTTCATATTTTCAAAATCCTGGGGAACATTGAGCGGGGGGGGGGGGGGGCGGCTAAAAAAAGTTTGGACAAAATAAATCTCTCTTCCTCCCTTTCGCTCTATTTCTCTTTCCCTCCCTCTTTCTCTCTCTTCCTTCCTTTCTTTCTCTCTCCATCCCTCTTTCTTTCTCTCTTCCTTCCTTCCACTCTTTCTCTCTCCCTCCTTCCCTCCCTTTATGTCTTTCTCTCTCCCTCCTTCCCCCCTCTCTTGCTCTCTCTCTCTTGCTTTCTTTCTCTCTCTTTCTCTCTCTTTCTCTGTCTCTCTTTCTCTCTCTCTCTGTATGTCTCTCTTGCTATCTCTCTTTCTTTCTCTCTCTGTCTCTCTTGCTATCTCTCTCTCTCTCTCTCTTGCTATCTCTTTCTTTCTCTCTTGCTATCTTTCTCTCTCTGTCTCTCTTGCTATCACTCTCTTTCTCTCTTTCTCTTTCTCTCTTGCTATCTTTCTCTCTCTCTGTCTCTCTTTCTCTCTATCTCTCTCTGTCTTTCTTTCTCTCTCTCTCTCTTGCTATCTTTCTCTCTCTGTGTCTCTCTTGTTATCTCTCTTTCTCTCTCTCTCTTTCTCTCTTGTTACACCATGCCGGCAACAGCGGCATCGGGCAGTAGCCAGGGGTGGCGGCGGAGCGGTTGACTGCGAGCGGGAGCCCTGACGATGGCAGCTGGACGTGCTGCTGGACGTGCTGCTTGTCCTTTGGGGCCGGTGGGAGGGCAATGGCAGTGGGAACGGGAGGCTTCCGGCTGCAGCGGCCCCGGGCAGTCGCCGGGGGATGGCGGCGGAGGGAGGGAGCTCCAAGGTGGAGGCACCAACGGTGGCGGTTGGACATGCTGCTGGACCCCATACATGCTAGCGCTGTGGGGCTGGCACCTCCGGCCCAGCCAGCGAGCCAGTGCCAGCCCCACAGCACCAGCATGTACGGTGTCCAGCAGCACATCCACCACTGTTGGTGCCTCTGCCGTGGAGCTCTTGCTTGCTGCCGCCATCCCCCGGCGAATGCCCGGGGCCACTACAGCCGGCAGCCTCCCGTTCCTGCTGCCAGTGCCCTCCCACCGGGCCCCAAAGGATATTTGTTGCTGCCCCCACCAGGGAAGCTCCAGCTGGGCGTGAAGAATAAAGCTCAGCTTCCGGTCTCGGAAGCTGAGCTTCGCGGCACACCTGACCATGTCTCGCAGCACACCGGTTGAAAAACACTGGCCTAGACACCATTGGTATCTACAAAAATATTGGCACTTTCATTGAAAATATGATGAAGTAGTGGAGAACTGAACTGTTTGTTGGAAATGAAAACTACAGATTTGTCAACATCAAAAGAGGATTTACTCTCTGGCTCCTTTGCTCACTCGCCCAGACCCTATGGTCCAGCTTATTTCTGCACCTTGCCAGCTTGCCTCCCTTTGCTGCAGCCTACCATGCTGCCCATGTGGCACAGCTACCTCACCCACTCTCCTCACTGTGGTTGCCCACAAAAGTAGGGTGCTAGTCCAAAGGGCCACCTGGCTGGCTTGCCTTCTCCTCTATCACCAGCCAAGGCAGAAATGTAAGGTTACAGCCAGTTGGGAAAGCCAAACCGCTGCCTAGCCCAGAGCTTCTGGCAGGGTGGGCGAGGCTGCAGTGTGCACCTTGTTTGAAGTTCTCAGCCTTTTATTCAAAAATCTCTCCAAAATAGGGAAAGGAGGAAGTCTTGCCCCTGCCCCCTTTGTTAGATCCAGAAGTCTTGCCTGCTAGCCTTTCTGTTCAACACAGGACTGGGTGTGATCATCCCTTCATGGCCGGTCCCCAGGAGACTGGCCAGGAGTGACTGGTGAGCTCTGGCTAGGCAGGCTGGATGGTTCATGATGGTGGCTGCCAGACTAGTGCTGGGATTGCCATTCAGGGAAGCAGGGCCTGGATAGGGTGGGCTGCCTTAGCCAGTGATCGGGTCTAACTTGAGGCCACACACACAGCTGCTCTCTTCCTCTGTAGTGATTCAGGGGGAACCCTACTATGAAGTGAAATTTTTTTTGGATTCCTGCATTTTCCGGGGTAATTTACAGTACCTGATTCATTGGAAGGAGTACCCTCTGTTGAAGGTTTCCTGGGTAAAGAGTTGGGATGTCAAGGCTGATAGGTTAGTCAAGCAGTGCCATGAAAATTACCCGAATTAGCCAAAGGGGACCCAGAGGGGGGAGGTAGAATGATTTGGAAGTGGTCCTAACCCCTGTTTTATTCTATCGTTCCAGGAGATGGGTCCTTGCAGAAGAGGGGACTGCCTGTCAGGCCAAAAGCCATCATGTGGAGTTAGAGCAGGGGTCCCCAAACTTTTTACACAGGGGGCCAGCTCACTGTCCCTCCGACTGTTGGAGGGCCGGACTATTAAAAAAACCCTGTGGTTTTCTTAACGCCGCCTTGAGGGAGGAGGAGGAGGCGAAGTGGAGCAAGTCCCCAACTCCTTGCCGAGTTTTCTCTTTCTTTCTTTCTCTCTCTCTTCTTTCCTCTCCTTTTCTCTCTCTCTCTCTCCTCCTGTCCCTCTCTCTCTTGATTTCTTTCTCACTCTTTCTCTTGTTTTCTTTCTCTCTCTCTCTCACTTGCTATCTCTTTCTCTCTCTCTCTCTCATTCTTTCTCTCTGTCCCTCTCACTCTTGATTTTTTCTCTCTCTCACTTTTTCTCTCTCTTGCTTTCTTTCTCTCTCTTGTTCTCTCTATTGCTATCTCTATTTCTCTCTCCCCCTTTCTTGCTCTCTCTCTTTTTCTCACTTTCTCCCTCTTTCTTTCTATCTCACTCTCTGTCTGTTGATCTTTCTCTCTCTCATTCTCTTCTCTCTTTCTCTCTTCCTTTCTTCTCTGCGGAGGCCAAGGGCAGGGAGGCTCGGCACTGGCACATCCGCAACGGGCAGGGGCAGGCACGTCTCCTTTCTCCCACAGCCTATGTCTACTGCCAGCGCCTCCCGCCAAGTTGGCAGCCGGCGCTGCAGGTTTCTCGGGCAGGAGTTGCCACTTCCTTCTGGGCAGCCAAGCCAGGCGGTCGTAGAAAGTGCAATAATCTCTGCACTTTTTACAGCCGCCTGGCTGGGCTGCTCAGAGGGGAGTGGCAGCTCCCACCTGAGGAACCTGCAGTGATGGCCACTGGCAGTAGACATAGGCGGTGGGAGAAGGAAAGAGAGCCACGGCCGCAGCCGCTCTCCCCGTGACGCAGATGGGTGGGTGCCGAGCCTCTTGGTTGTGACCTCCCCATCCCCATCCACCAGCCACCCCACCTGGTGTGGAGCGATGAGGCTCGGCACCAGCACATTTGTGGCGGGCGGTGCGGGTTCGGCCACGGCTCTTTCTTTCACCCACCACCATCGCCTCCAGCCAAGCCGGCAGCAGTCACTGTGAGTTCCTCGGGTGGGATCTGCCACTTCCCTCTGGGCAGCCCATCCAGATGACCATAAAAAGTGCAATAATCTCTGCACTTTCTACAGCTGCCTGGCTGGGCTGCCCAGAGGGAGTGGCAGCTCCCACCTGAGGAACCTGCAGCGATGGCTGCTGGCAGGAGATAGAAAGGGAGCTGCAGCCACCCCTGCCTACCGGGGATGGGCGGGTGCCGACCCTCTCGGTTGTGGCCTCTCAGCCCCCATCCCCCTGCCAGCCCGCCTGGTGTGGAGAGGGGAAGCTTGACACCAGCATTCACGGTGGGCGGGCGTGGGCACAGCTCTTTCTTACACCCACCGATGTTGCCTCCAGCCAAGTCGGCAACAGTTGCTGCAATTTCCTCGGGCGGGATCTGCAATAATCTCTGCACTTTCTATGGCCGCCTGGCTGGGCTGCCAAGAGGGAGTGGCAGCTCCCACCCCACAGCCGCAGCCGCTTCTCCCATGCCGCAGATGGGTGGGTGCCGAGAATCTCGGTTGTAGCCTCTCCGTCCCCATCCCCCTTCCAGCCCGCCTGGTGTGGAGCGGGGAATCTTGGCACCAGCATTCGAGGCGGGCGTGGGCGGGCGTGACTCTTTCTTTCACCCACCGCCTATGTCTACCGCCATCGCCTCCAGCCAAGCCGGGAGCAGTTGCCATGAGTTCCTCGGACAGGATCTGCCACTTCCCTCTGGGCAGCCCAGCCAGGCGGCCGTAGAAAGTGCAATAATCTCTGCACTTTCTATGGCCACCTGGCTGGGCTGCCCAGAGGGAGTGGCAGCTCCCACCCGAGGAACCTGCGGCGATGGCTGCCAGCGGGAGAAGGAAAGAGCCGTGGCCACCCCGCCCGCTACGGATGGGCGGGTGCCGAGCCTCTAGGTTGTGGCCTCTCCGCCCCCATCCCCGTGCCAGCCCACAAGGGGATAGGGAGTGTGCGCACATGCACAACATTCAGAATAAGAAAAACCTTCGCCATTCAAAAAAAGAAAAACTTTAGCCGGCCTCCACACTTTCATCGCTCTCCGCCCCCAACTCTAATGTCTGGCTCCATGTAAAACCTTGTGTGCTGCCGCGGGCCGGATAAATGGCCTCAGTGGGCCGCATGTGTCCTGCGGGCCGTAGTTTGGGGACCGATGAGTTAGAGGCTTTGGCATGCCATAGTAGCATAGCATTAGGAAAATTGGGAGGGGTAGTTGAACGAGAGGAAGGATAATAGCCACAACAAATTCCTTTATTAGAGTCCAAGGTCATATTTTGTTCTGTGTCAACCGAACAAAAGAGGAAGTCTGTGAATCCCTGCACTTGGACTAGTCCACGTGATGAACTTGTGTTTGTGGGGATGAGAGATGAACCTTAACCTGGGTGGAGTACTGGAAAGAAGTTACTATCAGAAGGGCCGAAACGTAACCAACATGGCTCTGCTAATAATCGAACCTTATATGAGAGAACAGGAATGGAATCTGATTTATTTCTCAGATGTTATTTGGGGCATTGATACTTTGATTATCAGGACCCTCTGTTAGATGCAAGAATAAGGAGGATGACATCTAGGCATGAATATCTCTGTAGATTGGATCTGTGGGACACTCTAGATTATATCTGTGGGAATATCTGATGTGGATCTCTCTTGGCAGATTATGTCGCCTCATGTAGTTCATCTGGATCCTGTAAACCTCATCAATTTCACTTATTATTTCTTCTCTGCTTCTTTGTAGGATCTCTACAACCACATTTACCATTATTTCATCCAGGTTTTCCTCTTTATTCTCTAATATATTTTGAAATTTTTAAAAATAAGAGGATCTATCCATCTCTAGGTGAATTAGGGAGTTTTCTATTTCCTTATTATACTCTTTCATCTTCTGGTCTACTATCCCGATTTTTCTTTCATTTTGTTCTTTTTTCTCCACTGTGCTAATTCTTTGTTCATTTTTCTGTATAGAGGCTTGTATTGTTTTCATCTTATTATCCAGTTCATGAATGTCCATTTTTAGTTCAGTATGATTGTGCAATATTGTCTCCTGTAAATTTAGCATTGTTTCTTGCACAATATTCAGAGTGGAGTTCATATTCTGCATCATTGTTGTTCCTCCTTTTTCTGCTGTCAGCATATTATCAATCTGTCTTTGTGCTGCTGGTGAGGCTTGGCCTGTGGATGCTGTCAGAACTGAATTTTTCCCTTCTCTTGTTGATGTATTTGTTGGGTTGCTTGTCATTCCCTTTATTATTAAATCTTGCTGTTCATGTATTTTGTAAATCCTGTTCCAGATTACCATGGGATCTTGTGACCTATTTTGGGTTAGGTCTCAGCAAGTTTTCTTATACTACAAAACTTGATATATTTCTTAACTATATTACTTTATTTCTTATCTATATCTCTAGATGTTTTATTCAATAAATCAATTAGTTTGAACTATTATATATCTATATTTTCTTATCTATATCATTGTATATTCAGATAAATATATAAATAAATGTATAAATATAAAGATTATATAGAATATAAATATTTATTTATTTATTGGATTTATATGCCAATTATATTGGATTTATTGGCACTTGGGGCGGCTAATTAATAGTTTTATTGGCACTTGGGGTGGCTTGTTAATAGTTAATTAATAAACAATGTATTATTTATTTATTTATTTATTGGATTTGTATGCCGCCCCTCTCCAGAGACTCGGGGCGGCTAACGGCGACAATAAAACAGTGTACAATAGTAATTTGGTATTGAGGATTAAAAATCAATTAATATAAAAACCAAACATACATACATACATACCATGCATAGAATTGTAAAGGCCTAGGGGGAAAGAGGATCTCAATTCCCCCATGCCTGGCGGCAGAGGTGGGTTTTAAGTTGTTTACGAAAGGCAAGGAGGGTGGGGGCAGTTCTAATCTCTGGAGGGAGTTGGTTCCAGAGGGCTGGGGCCACCACAGAGAAGGCTCTTCCCCTGGGTCCCGCCAGGCGACATTGCTTAGTTGACGGGACCCGGAGAAGATCCACTCTGTGGGACCTAACTGGTCGCTGGGATTCATGCAGCAGAAGGCGGTCCCTGAGGTAATCTGGTCCGGTGCCATGAAGGGCTTTATAGGTCATAACCAACACTTTGAATTGTGACCGGAAACTGATCGGCAACCAATGCAGACTGCTGAGTGTTGGTGTAACATGGGCATATTTGGGAAAGCCCATGATTGCTCTCGCAGCTGCATTCTGCACGATCTGAAGTTTCCGAACATTTTTCAAAGGTAGCCCCATGTAGAGAGTGTTACAGTAGTCAAGCCTCGAGGTGATGAGGGCATGAGTGACTGTGAGCAGTGACTCCTGGTCCAAGCAGGGTCGCAACTGGTGCACAAGGCGAACCTGGGCAAACGTCCCCCTCGCCACAGCTGAAAGATGTTTCTCTAATGTCAGCTGTGGATCGAGGAGGACGCCCAAATTGCGAACCTTCTCTGAGGGGGCCAGTGATTCTCCCCCCAGGGTAATGGATGGACAGATGGAGTTGTCCTTGGGAGGTAAGATCCACAGCCACTCCGTCTTGTCTGGGTTGAGTTTGAGCTTGTTGACACTCATCCAGGCCCTAACATCCTCCAGGCACCGGCCCATCACTTCCACTGCTTATACTATTGGTAATTATAGTTAGTAGGTTATAATTAATAACTTATACTCTAATAAATTGTAATTAGTAGCTTATACTCTAATAGATAATAAATTAAAAGTCAGCAGTTAATAAATTAATTCTATCACCTTAATTCTAAATTCATTAAAATCATTTACTATCAAATCTATAAATTATACTGTACTATACTTATACTGTAATTTCTCTTGTAAATTAAAAAAAGTATCTGTTGTTGTTTTCCAATAAATACATAAGAATAAGCAAAAAGGAGAAAGTTTTTATCTACTACAAAAGTCTCACTTCTTATTTGGGGAGAGCGGAGCCAGCTGCGGGGCTGAGTGGACAGTGTGGAGTGGAGCTCCGTGAAACACCACCACTTTTTAGAAGTTTGATTGGTCTCTTGGAGGTTGCAGATCCCATGGCAAGGAATCTGAAGAAAGGGGAGTCCTGCTAGCCAGTTTTGGGGCAGCGGCCCGATTAGCGGACCAGGAAAACCCTAGTCAAAGATTGAGCATCTATGAGATAGGAGTGTAATGGCAGCCTGACGTGCTCCCAGCTGGAGGACATTTGAGCAGTTAACTAGCAGGGGTGAACGTACTGGCAAGATCTAACTGAAAAATTTACCAGGATTTTTATTGCCTTTGGTATAAGAAATCGGCGGTGAATTCCTTGGATACAGAGCCTTTGTGGTGTATTTATTTGCTAAAAGAGATCTATGAGGGAGAAGGGAGGAAGCTGTCATCTTTCCCCCCTCTGATAGCAGCAAGCCTATTTATGATTGGGAATTAAAAAAAACTTTCTAGCGATTTGCGATAGTATTAAGAAGATCGGGCTTTTCCCCAAAGGGAAAAAAACAACAAGTCATAGTGGAAGGTTAATAGGGATTATTTACCTTAGAAACCCATTGTTTACTTTAGATTGACTTTCCCTTTTGAATTCACGATATTTATGAATGCTTGCGGATACCATAGAGAAGACGTGCTAAATTGGATTTTTGTATAAGGAAATTGAGGGACAGGACGAGGCCTGTTTAAGACTTTGCACAAGAGGAAACAAACCGACAGAGACTCTTCTGGAACTTTTCCTCCATATTCATTTATTTTATTTATTTATTTATTTATTCTTTGTCCAATATACAATACATATGAAAGGGAATAGACATTAAGTGATATATAAAAGATAGGAAGTGAAGAGGAAGAGAAGTAGGTGGGAAGGAAAGAATATATATGATAAAATGGAAAGGAAAGACAATTGGACAGGGGACGAAAGGCACATCAGTGCACTTATATACGCCCCTTACTGGCCTCTTAGGAACCTGGAGAGGTCAATCGAGGAGAGTCTGAGGGAGAAATGTTGGGGGTTGGGGGTTGACACTATTGAGTCAGGTAATGAGTTCCACGCTTCGACGACTCGATTGTTGAAGTCATATTTTTTACAGTCAAGTTTTCGTTTCTCTTTGTGATCTTTCATTGCCTACAGATTTGGAAGAAAGTAAATGAACTGCAAGAACTCAACAGAAAGTATTTAAGATTTAATAAGTAATTGATTAGGTAACTATTAAATGATTGATAAGCTGATAAACTATTTTGACCCTCTCTGCTTGATTTAAAGAATTTAATAATTAATTTAATTATACTGTATTAAATTTTTACCATCTATTGGACTGGAATGTAAACTTTGCAAACAAAAATAAATGAATAAATTGTAAGAACTGACTACAACAACTTGATAGTAAACTTTGAATAATACAAACAAGTTTAAATAAGCTACTACTATGTGACTGATAACTTTTGATAGCTTTTGATTATTCTTCAACTTTTTCTTGTTGGCTTAATAACCTGATTTAATAATTATATTACTAAATAAGCATACTTATTTACTAATCTGATTTACTTTAAATATATTTATCACTGCTAGATTATTGTCTATACTTGATTCTCTCGATAACCTTTAAATAACTGAATATTCTGATTGTCAGATAACTGATTAACTGATTTGATCTGAAATAATTTATTAGATCTTTCTTGTCTTCCTTACCTTTATTTATAGTTTGACATATGATTAAGTTTTGCTTTGAATTAGACTGCTTTGTTATTTAGACTGATATATAATAAGATTGATTTCTGGTTAACTTTGTTTAAAGCTTTCTTAACTCATTTGCAATAGATACAAACTTTAGAAGTGTATATAGAATATAAAGAGGCACACATGGAATTGCTAACCCACTAAGTGCACTCTCAAAATTCCCCCTTTAAAACAGTAAAAAGAAACCCCGACCTCCCCCTCTCCCTTCCCCTTTGTTAACTAAGAGAGGGAGAATAAATGAACAAACAAATTAGCTGAGAAGAAACAATACCAATTTTACAGTCCAGTTCTTATTTTTTCTTCTGGTGTGTAACTCTGGGCTCCGTTTCTTCTTCTTTCTTTTCTTTTTCCTGAAGGGCAGCCAACTCCTTTTGCAAAGCCACAATTTTTTCGTCTTTCTCACGTTGCTCTATGGTACGGGGGGTTCAGTTGTAAATAAGTCCCAAATCAATTATTCAGTTCCTTTCTCCCCCCTCCGCTCCGGTTACTTCAATTGCTGACGTTGCATGCTGATCCAAATCCGAATCGATCCCCAGCTGCTGCAGCATATTTTTCCCCTCCTCCAACGATCTTGCTTGGAAAACTTTTGTGCCTTTAAAAACCATGATCATAGCCGCGTGTTTCCAGCTGAAGCGAACTCTATTTTGAAACAAAAGATTCGCAATCGGTCTCATCTGGTTCCTGATCTGCAGTGTCTGAGCGGAGAGATCTTTTAAAACACGTATCGGAGTGCCTTTTTGATTAAGATTTGAGATTTGCTTCAATCTTCTATAAACCTCAGCAGCCCTCCTTTCCGAAACAAATTTTATAATAATGTCTCTCTGGTTGCCTGGATTCCGAGGGCCAAAAACTCAATGACCTCGTTCCAAATCATTTAAATCAACTTTGATCTTATTTTGCTGAAGCCACAGATGGATTGCTTGAATTAATCTTGCCTAAATCCTCTGAAACGTAAGTTAGACCTTCTTTGTCTGTCCTCCAAATTGTTAATATGGAGCTTATGTTGATTTTCCCCCTCCTCCAATTTCATGACCCTCGCATACTGGGTTTTGAACTGATCTTTTAACTCCTTCACTCCTGTAGTAACTCCAGCTATAGCCATTTGCATTTCTTTAAGTTGCTGTCCCATATTTACAAATGCCTTTAGAAGTGAGTCCATTATTTTCCCCAGGTCAGGAGTGCCCGCCATTTTTCCTTTGTTCTCTTTTTTTTACTCACAATTTGAAGCGATAGCTTTCTAGTTTGTTGCTTCTCTTTAAAGATGTTCCCAGCACATTTTTAGAATCACATTTTAATTCTCTTCCTCTCAGTCCACTTTTTGCCTAGTTTGAGAGGGGTTGTCAGGGGTTAATATTTACTTTTCTAATTCACATCTGAAGAGCGTCCTGTGGAGGCGTCTAACCCTGTCGACACATGCGCAAAATCCCCGTGCTGCGTTATGGCTTCAGGTTCACCATGCTGTGAACAGCAATAACGGGCACTTTTGCTCCCGATCGGGAGGGTTTCATTCACCCCAGTGGGAGAGTGCCTTCTGGCTGCAGGTCCCCAGTTAGTCCCTTTTTGCCCATGAATCCTACAGCCTGTCAATGTCTAGAAGGATTTTTGTTAATAAAAGAAAAAGCAGAATCAGGAGACAGAGATTGCCCCCCCACAGCTGCTACACCCCACATCACCAGTGGAAGTACCTTCTAATAGAAGTCCCTCTATTATAAGGCTGCCTCCCTAACCAGGATCAAAGACTGGATTAACTTATCGAATAAAAGACTACTAACCATAGAAGGTCAGGATTTACAGGAGGGATGGCATGCACATCTATGGAGGGATAGCACCAAAAATAAAACAAACTTTACAGAACACTTGGTCAGAAATTCATTAATTATGGCAAGAAATTAAAAGGAAAAACTACCCAAAAATTCTGAAATGGCTTTCAATGATGGAAGCAATAATTTATCCTAATCTCATAGGCCCAACTAAAACACTAAAATACAGTGATATTCTAGACCCAGCAGGAGAACTAAAAACCATAGAAGAATTGGAAAAACAAAACATAAGAGTTGATTGGTGGCCATATACCCAAATAAAATCTAGATACAAAAAAGACAGAGAAGGGACAGGCAGAGATATGAACATACAACAATTAGATAAAATTCTGAAAAGCCCCTATGAGAAAATGATCTCAAAATTACACAAACACTTATTGGAATTAGATAAAACAGAAGAAATAGTAAAGGAAGCCACGATAGCCTGGGTGAAAAATGTCAAGCATAACATACACGTAGCTTACTGGGAGAAGACTTGGAATATAAATTGTAAGATTGCAAAATCAGTGACATCCAAAGAAAAGTATTATAAAATGTTTTACAGATGATACCTAGCCCCATCTAGATTGGCAAAAAATTATTCAAATTCCAATCTGGACTGTTGGAAATGTAAAAAAGTGTTAGACATCTTCTTTCATCTCTGGTGGACATGTCTCAAAGCGAAGGGTTTCTGGAAAATAACCACCAGCCAACACGGGTTCGTCAGAAACAAATCATGCCAAACCAACCTCATTTCATTCTTCGACACTGTGACCAAGTCAATTGACCAGAGAAATGCAATGGACATAATATACCTAGACTTTAGCAAAGCATTCGGCAAGGTGGATCACAACCTTCTACTCTCCAAAGTAAAGAAGACAGTAACACAACAAGATGGATTGAAAACTGGCTGACCAATCGCACCCAGCAAGTAGCCCTCAATGGGACTAAGTCCACATGGATAGAAGTAGGCAGTGGGGTACCACAGGGATCAGTCCTAGACCCAGTAATCTTTAACATATTTATCAACGACCTAGACGAGGGAATAGAGGGGGGATTTTTCTTTCCCCCCTTTCCTGCTGTTAATTCCAAATTAAAATCTCCTGCAAGGATCACTATGCCTTCTGCAAAGTTGTCTAACTTACGTTTTACATTTATTATGAATTGCTTTGTATTTACATTTGGAGCATAAATTACTGCTAAGGTTATCACCTTATTATTTATTTTCCCCTTAATGAATAACATTCTACCATCTTTATCACTTTTAATATGGGTTAACTCAAAAGAAACTCTTTGATGAATAAGTATTGCAACTCCTCTGCTTTTTGTATTCCCCCGAGACTCATAAATCCATTTCTAATCACTATTATTAACTAATTTATCTGATCTTTTCCTTCCTTTGTGAGTTTCTGATAAAAACAAAAATTCAACTCTACTATCCCTGGCCAACTTCATAATTCTAAAACGTTTTTTTGCAATGCCATTCCGTTCACGTTTAGTGACATTAAAATCCTTTCACCCATTATACATACTTTTAAGTGTGTTTCCCCCTCCTGCAAAACAGAGCCTAGTGGAAAAATCTTTGTTAATTATCTTAAACCCCCCCACCCTAGTGCCCCTTCCCCTGCACCCCCCCCCAAGGGGGAGTCAACAAAAAAAATCCATTGATCCGAAGAGGCACCCATGGATTTGCTAATCCACTAAAGAGGCTCCCAACATTTCCCCTTTAAGAACAGTAAAGAAACCCTCCCTCCTTCCCTCTTTATCCCCTGTTAATTAGAAGAGAATACACAAAGAAGGAAATCAACTGAGAACAATAATACCACTTTAACAATTCAGTTCTTATTTCTTCTTTTGATGCGTGGTTCTGGGTTCTTCTTTCTTCTCTTTCTCCTGGAGTAATGCCAACTCCTTTTGTAAAGCCGCGATCTTTTCATTTTTTTCTCGGTTCACGATGCAGATTGGTTCAGCTGTAAACAAGTCCTGAATCAAATCTTCAGTTTCTCTCCCCCCTTCCGCTGCGAATATCTCCTTCGCTGACGATGCCTGTTGATTTAAATCCGAATCAATCCCCAGTTGCTGAAACATTTTCTTCCCCTCCTCCAAAGATCTTGCTTGAAAGACTTTTGAATCTTTAAAAACCATTATTGTCGCTGGGTATTTCCAGGTAAAGCGAACTCCACTTTGGAATAGAAGATTCACAATAGGTCTCAATTGGTTTCTTGCCTGCAATGTCTGAGCCGATAGATCCTTTAAAACGCGTATCGGAGTACCTTTATAATGTAGATTTGAAGTTTGCTTCAATTCTCTGTAGATCTCAGCAGCCCTCCTTTCCGAGATGAATCTCACAATGATATCTCTCTGGTTGCCTGGATTCCGAGGGCCAAAAACCCAATGAGCTCTTTCAAATTCATTTAAATCAACTTTGATCTTATTTTCGTGAAGCCACTGATGGACCGCTTGAATAAGTATTTTGCTTTCAGCAAAGTCTTGTTTAAATCCTCTTAAACATAAGTTAGGTGTTCTTTGTCTGTCTTCCAGATTGTTTATACGTAGCTCATGACGGCTTTTTCCCTCCTCCAATTTCACAATCCTCCCATCCTGCAATTTAGACTGGTCTTTTAACTCCTTAACTCCCACACTCACTGCAGCCATAGTTCCCTCTAAGCTGAGCAGTGAGCAATCGCTCACTTAAAAATCATCATCAACTCAGAGTTTTCCAAACCTGCCCAGAAGCCGAGAGGGAAAGAGTGAGAGGGAAGGAGAGAGAGAGGAAGAGAGGAAGAGAGAGAAACAGATAGAAAAAAGAGAGGAAGGAAAAGAGAAAGAAAAAGAATGGGAGTAAGGAAGAGAGAAAGAAAATCAAAATCTAGTTTGAAACTAGCTCAACTATTTAAGTGGCATTTTGATATTGATAGAGTTGCCCTATTATGAGCTCACTGTTATAGACACACAGTACAGTATTTTATTTTGAAATTCTCTGAGACAAAACAGGGTGGGTTTTTTATTTATTTGTTTGTTTGTTTATTTATTTATTTATTTAATATTTCTGTGCCGCCCAGTCCCAAAGGGACTGCCGCTCAGACACTATACTTTTCTGCCCACCCCGCAAAAAAATTAGAGGGAACATTGACTGCAGCTATAGCCATTTGCATCTCTTTAAGTTGTCCCATACAGTGGAACCCCGACATAAGAGCTGCTCTACTTAAGAGCAACTCGAGATAAGAGCTGGGAGGGGAGAGATATTTTTGTTCTACTTACAAGCCCAAATTCGAGATACAAGCGCCAAGGAGCTATCTCCTGAAGCCAAACGCTAACTTCCGCGTTCGGCTTCAGGAGACAGCTGCGAAGCGGCGCGCGTGTTTTAAAAGGTTGCAGCCGGCCTGGGGGGCTCAGGGGGGTGCTTGCAGCTTTCTTTCTTGCTCTTTTTCTTTCTCTCTTTTACCTTCCCTTCCTCTATTTCTTCTTTTCTTTCTCCTTCCCACCTTCTTCCCTCCCTCCCTCCCTTCACTCATTCCTCTCTTACTCTCCCCTTTCATAAGTTTCCTTGCTTCCTTCCTCTGTTCCTGTCCCTTCCCCCTTTCTTTCTTTCTTTCTTTCTTTCTTTCTTTCTTGCTCTTTTTCTTTCTCTCTTTTACCTTCCCTTCCTCTATTTCTTCTTTTCTTTCTCCTTCCCACCTTCTTCCCTCCCTCCCTCCCTTCCCTCATTCCTCTCTTACTCTCCCCTTTCATAAGTTTCCTTGCTTCCTTCCTCTGTTCCTGTCCCTTCCCCCTTTCTTTCTTTCTTTCTTTCTTTCTTTCTTTCTTTCTTTCTTGCTCTTTTTCTTTCTCTCTTTTACCTTCCCTTCCTCTATTTCTTCTTTTCTTTCTCCTTCCCACCTTCTTCCCTCCCTCCCTCCCTTCACTCATTCCTCTCTTACTCTCCCCTTTCATAAGTTTCCTTGCTTCCTTCCTCTGTTCCTGTCCCTTCCCTCTTTCCTTCCTTCCTTCCTTCCCACCCTCCGTCCATTCATTCACCCATTCCTCTCTTGATCGCTTAAAGCCGGTCCCTGGTGCAAAAAGGGTTGGGGACCTCTGTCCTACAGGATTGGGTGGCAGAGAAGTTGAACATATGTAAATTTAAAAGTTTAAGAAAGTTTACAAGTTAAGTGAAAGAAACTTCATTATTCATTTATATGTACATGTACATTTCTTCATTAAAAACATGTCTTTCTGCATAATTTAGACTAACTTTGTGAGTTTTTTGAGGGCTGGAACCAATTAAAATTATTTACATTAATTCCTATGGGGAAAAGTCGTTCGAGATAAGAGCTGCTCGACTTAAGAGCCCAGGTCCGGAACGAATTAAACTCGTATCTCGAGGTACCACTGTATTTGCAAATGCAGTTAGAAGTGAATCCATTCCCCCCCCCCCAAAATCAGGAGTAGTTGCCATTTTCTCTTTGTTCTCTTTTTTTTTTACTCACAGTTTAAAACGATAACTTGCTTCTCTTTTAAGATGATTCAAATACGTTTTCCAAAGCTCAGTTTGATTCTCTTCCTCTCAATCCACTTTTCACCAAGTCTAAGAGGGTTATCAGGGGTTAATATTTACTTTTCTAATCCACACTTAGGAGCCTCCTGTAGAAGCATCTATCTCAGTCGACGCATGCGCAAATCCCGTCAACAAAATGAAGTTCAATGTAGAAAAAAGTAAAATCCTGCACCTAGGCAAAAAAAACCCCAAAACATGCATACAAACTAGGCGAAACCACACTCACCATAAGTGACTGTGAAAGGGATCTTGGAGTCTTGGTGGATAACCAGCTAAACATGGGCCAGCAATGTTCAGCAGCGTCTAAAAAAGCCAACACAATCCTAAGCTGCATGAACAGGGGGATACACTCCAAGACCAGAGAGATAATAATACCACTCAATAAGGCCCTGGTCAGACCGCACCTGGAGTATTGCATCCAGTTCTGGTCACCACATTTCAAAAGAGATATAGAGACTCTGGAAAGGGTGCAGAAAAGAGCAACTAAAATGATAAAGGGACTAGAGACCAGGCCATACAAGGAAAGGTTGCTGGAACTGGGCATGGATAGTGTAGTAAAAAGAAGGGCTAGGGGGGACATGATAACTGTATGCAGGTACTTAAGGGGTTGCCATGGAGGGGAGGGGGTCACACTATTTTCCAGGGCACCAGAAGGCCGGACGAGGAACAATGGTTGGAAGCTGACCAAGGAAAGATTCAACCTGGAGATAAGGAAGAACTTCTTGACGGTGAGAGTGATCAACCAGTGGAATGGCCTGCCAGTGGAGGTTGTCAACTCCCCAACTTTGGACATTTTCAAGAGGAGATTGGACTGCCATTTGGCTGGGGTGCTGTAGGATTTCCTGCTTAAGCAGGGGGTTGGACTCGATGACTTGTAAGGTCCCTTTCAACTCTAATAATAAATAAATAAAAATGATACATAGATGGCTACAGGAGATAATAGGCAAGGAAATAAAATTTACCCCTGAAAGCATGTTGTAGGGAATTTGAAAGAAACAATATCCTAAAAAAATTCAATACTTAATAATTCACACAATAACAACTGCAAGGATATGCTACGCATGATACTGGAAAAATAATGCAATACCACTTCAAAACCTAATCATAGACAAAATTTACAGGTGTGCATAAATGGACTGGCTGACAATGGAGATCAAGGGATTAAACAATTCAGAATATCATAAAACTTGGAATAAATGGTATAATTGGAGAGAAAGTAAAATTAATATTATGTGATATAATGTGAAAGGATGCATGAAGAATAGAATTAAGTAAACACAAAAGAATGTATATTATAAAGTAGACATAATGTAAGAGATAACTTATAGATATGTGTAAAATTATTGTGATGTTTTAAAATGAATTTAAAAAATATTTTAAAAAATTAATAAAAGCCATTTAAAACTACATTCATTTTGCCTTAGAGTCAGAGATGGGTTCCTACCATATCTATAGAACTGATAGTAACTTTACGACCTGGGTTGCTGGAACTGGCAGCGACCCAGGCCTGCCATGCCCCTGAGCCAGCTCTTTTGGCAGTGCCACAGGAGCTCTCATCTTGTTCTTTGCTTCTGCACATGTGCAGAAACTTTTTTAGTATTGTACATGCTTGTGCATGCATGCAAAGCATGTGGCACATCCCTGAGTGAACCAGCTCTGAACCAACTCTGCTTATAGTGTAAGCTACAAACCTCATGCTAAATTCCCCCCCCCCAAAAAAAGGAAGAGAAAGGGAAACCCATTTAATTATTGTGCACCTTACTGAATAAAGAATTCAAAAGAATGGTTTTACTTTTTATTGCTTTGATACACTTTTTATTTCAGATATACTTTATAACATGATTCATAAGTTAGCAGAATATTTTAAAATAGCTTTTAATTTGATATCTATACTGAATAATGAGGATGAGATAAAAGAGATATTAAAGCTTTAATAACTATCCAATATAAGGAAAAACAAATATTGGTAGTGCTTCTGATCTTCTGAAAAAAATGTTTTCATTAAGGCAAGCCTCTCATTGTTTAAAAAATCTACAACATTAACCATGGCACTATTTTTAAAGGGACTTTAAGTACTAAATATACATTTTGGAAGAGAAGAACAAATACAGATAGAACTGTAATGTGACAAAATTAGGAATCGTAAGCTGTAACTGAAATGCTCATATAACAATGATAAGTCTTTGAAATAATTTAGTAAATAATACATTGATTAAAATATATTTAAGCCCTAGGTGGCTTGGGACCAGATTATTTATGAGACCATCTTCTGTCTCACATGTCCCAGCACTTGGTCAGATCCCACAGAGTTGGTCTCCTCCGGGTCCCGTCAGCCAAGCAGTGTCAGCAGGCGGGGCTGCAGGGAAGAGCATTCTCTGTGGTAGCTCTAGTCCTCTGGAATCAACCCCTCCCCTCAAAGATTCACAGTGTCTCCACCCTCCTGGCCTTTCAAAAAGCTTTAAAAACACAGCTGTGCCAGCAAGCCTGGAGCCGTTGAGCATTATATTCTGCTCCAGCCAATAGCTTGAACGATGTACAAATATACATTGGGGTTTTAAAATTGTATTTTTACCATTGTACTTTTATTGCTGTATACCGCCCTAAGTCCACTTGGAGAAGGGCGGCCTATAAATTTAATTAAATAAATAAAATAAATAAATTTGAAAGAAGAAACCTTTTTAAAAAACTAATCTTATGGAAATAGTCTATAGTAGCAAAATGACAACAATAACAACAAAACTACTAGAAACCATATTGAGTTCTCTTAAATCTTTCATCATTATTTGATGAATTTTCTTGAATTTTTGAGTGAAAACAGAATTTTATAAATTTATTTTATAAATTTTATAAATATGATAATAAATGCCATGTCCTACCTATTATTAATGGTGGCCCATGCATCATTAATATTATTGGTCATTATTTGTACTTTTCTAGTGTCATCAGTTGAGTAATCCCGAAGAAGTTTAAGGGCCAAATCATTTGCTACATCCAGATTTATATGCCATTTCTGTAGCTCTTTTACAAATTGCTGGAAAGAGAAAAAAATATGAACACTATTTCAGAAAGGCTTCAGCAAATTACACAGACTGAAAATATATACAAAGCAATTTAAATACTCATAATAGAAACATATACAGGTAGACCTTGATTTATAGCCACAATTAGGACCAATATTTCTATTGCTAAGTCAGGTGCTGCTAACTGAATCATCTTCAACTTTACAGCCTTTTTGAGCAATTGTCCAGTAAATCTCTATGATCCATAAACAAATCACATTTTCATTAAGCTAATCTAACGTCACCATTCACTTTGCTTTTTGGAAGCTAGCTGGGAAGGTCACATATAGTGATTACTGTATTTTTCGGAATCTGCTTACCAGGTATTCATCTGGCTAGCATCCTTAGTCTGGTCAGCTTCAGCACATTATCTTATCGCCTGGTTAAGGACTTTAAAAAAAATATTATTCTGAGAAACTAACAATGCAAGCCAATAAGAGCTGGGAACATCATTAGCACCTGGAAAGAAACAGTCTGAGCAAGTAGAGCAATGGAAAAAACCCTGCAAATACTTAGGGCTTGGAAAACATTCTTCATAGCAGAGAGTAACAATGAAAGAGCTGGGAACATCATTAACACCTGGTTAGGGCTGGAAAGAAACATCTGGAGTGAGTAAAGCAATGAAAAAAACCCCTACAAAGACAGAGTTTGGAATACATTCTTCTTCTCAGAGAGTTACAATGAAAGAGCTTACAAGCCAGTAAAAGCTGGGATCATTGTTAGCACCTTATTAGGGCTGGAAAGAAACTTCTTCAGAGCAAGTTAGAGTAATGGAAAAAAAACCCGCAAAGACTTAGGGCTTAGAAAACATTCTTCACAGAAAGAAACAATGAAATAGCTTGCAAGCCAGTAAGAGCTGGAAACAACATTAGCACCTGGTTAGGACTGGAAAGAAACTTACTCAGAGCAAGTTAGAGTAATGAAAAAAAAAACCTGCAAAGATTTAGGGCTTGGAAAACATTATTCGCCGAGAGAAACAATGAAAGAGCCTGCAAGGTAAAAGCTGGGAAGATTGTTAGCAGCTAGTTAGGGCTGTGGGAGTGGAGAGAAACTACATTCAGAGTATTCATCACATGTCTGCAGGAATGCTTCGATTTTCATAAGTGCAATGATCTGTTGCAAGTCACTTTTATCAGACTGTTGCTACTTGGAAAAGTCACTAAAGTTGAAGATTGTAATCTTTTTCAGATATAAACGTCTGAAACATTTCATCTTGTTAGTCTAGTGCTTACTATGCTATGCAAATTTATTAGGTAAGTCACCTTTTTCATTCAGTTAATAGTTTATATTGGGTTTTTTGGGGGGGGGGAATTCAATAAAATATTTTAAGTACTCTCAAATAAGATCAATATGATAGGATTGCAAAAGCCCATCTATTTGAAAGTAGACGTTCTTTTTAATGATTCTTTAACTATTTTTCTGTAACATCAAAACTTTCTTCTTCTTCTTTAGTAATGCAGGTCTGCAAATGTGTGTAGATGATTTTTCCATAACTCCATCAAACTTCTAGGTTCTGAGATTCACTCACACAAAATTATTCCAGAGTCCCTTTTTTAATTTATGGGTTTTTTTCTTCAAGATATATACGTGCTCAGTGAACAGTACATTGTCTGGGTTAATTCGCTTTATACAAAATACTAGTAACAATAATCATATTATTTAGGTATACATAGTAATAATTTTTCAACTTCTAAGATTTACGTATACATTGTAGGTAAAATGTATTATATTTTGTAGCAGTATGCATAGCAATGTTTTCCCAATTTCTATTTTCCACCTCTTATGTCTAACTCCTAATATAATTTCCATATTAAACAGTATTATCCTGGGGATTTGAAAGGACAGATCAAGAGTGAGCTGGAACAAGTAGAGCCAAAGATGCTGGCTGATGGAAGCAGCCAATGCTGAGGCTGGAGTTTTGGGGACAGCTACTTCCACCTCACTGAGAACACTTTAGAATTTTATTAACATGCCACCTACCCTCTGGCAGAGCTTTAAAACTGGGGGTGATTGTTGTTTTGGAACCAGGAAGCAAATGACTTACTGATTGCAGCTACTCCCACTATGAACTTTAAAGACCTAAGAAGGGGGGAAGACAGGAGCTGATGGAAAAGAGAACAATTAGGGGCATATGTCAACTTTTTAAGCCCTCCCCAAAGGATTGAGGCTGTAATCATTCTGTGGACACTGCAATATTTTTACATTTTAATAAGTATTGTTTTAATATTGTTTTAACATATGTTAACCTTGCTTTTAATAATTGGTGATCTTAATGTTCTAATGTTTTTAGTGGGGATGGGGGGTAAACGGGAGAGCATGTAATATGGTCAAATGGATGAGTGGGGTGTATCTGAGGGATGGATGGGTGGGAATGGATGACTGCGAATTATGAGATGAATGAGTGGAATAGAAGGGTCAACCTGTCAAACGATGCAGAGATGAGGAGGATGGGGGGACCCATCTCTGAGGTGGCAGAGGGCCAGAATATTCTGGTCTTGTTGGGGAGAGGCAGATATGGCAGGAGACATAGGTAGGCCGCTCTTGGGAAACAAGAGCTTGCTGCTTAAAGGTGATTCCTTATTTCGGACCGATGAGCTCAACCCAGGGTACTGGTGACAGATGAAATCTGGACCCTGGGCTCAGGCTGCTGCTGTTCAATGCCAGGTCAGTTGTAAATAAAATCCCCCTCATCCAGGATTTACTTCTGGATGAGGAGGCCAACCTGGCATATGTGACTGAGACCTGGATGGGCCTAGAGGGAGGAATTCCTATCTCTGAAATGTGCCTAGTTGGGTTTCAGGTGTGGCACCAGCTGCAACCCTAGGAAGGGGGGTGGGGTGGAGAGGGTATTATAGCCAAGGAGGCTATCGGCCTACACAGGCTTGCTGCTCCTGAAATTGCGGGTTGTGAGTCGCTCTTTGTGAAGTTGGACCCAGGGGTTCATGTGGGCTTGTTGCTCACGTACCTGCTTCCCAGCTGCATCTCAACAGCTCTGCCTATGGTACTCGAGGAGGTAGCCAGGTTGGTGGTGGAGTTCCCCAGACTCATCATCTTGGGGGACTTAAATATACTGTCACTCGGCAAATCCTCTGGGTTGCATAGGAGTTCATGGCTTCCCTAACAACCATGGACCTGATCCAAGTAATTCAGGGTCCGACTCATGAGAGGGGGCACACTCCCACTCTGGAACTCCTCTCAGAGCAGTTGAGCAATGATCTGAATTTAAGAGGCTTAGACACCTTGCCTTTGTCATGGTCAGATCATTTTCTGCTACAGCTTAATTTTAGGGCTCCAACCCTTCCCTGCAGAGAGGCAGAACCGATTAGGTGGTTCTGCCCCAGGCACCTGATGGATCCTGAGGGTTTTTAGAGGTGTTTGGGGTATTACCGGATTCATTTGTACACAATTCGGCAGAGTCCCTAGTAACAGCCTGCAATACAGCTGCAAAGGGGGCTCTGGACCAGATTGCACCTTTGTGATCTCTCTGAGGAATTCAAGCTCCTTGGTTCACCAAGGAACTCCAGGGGATGAAATACCACAAGAGATGTCTAGAGAAGTGTTGGAGGAAAATCAAACCTAGATCTTACCAGACACTTGTAAGAGCTTATATTAAGACTTACCAAGTGGTGCTTAAGGCGGCAAAATGTGCGTATCATACCGCCTTGATTGCATCAGCAGAATCCCACCCAGGCACCCTCTTTAGAGTGATTCATTCCCTATTCAACTGGGGGGGGGGGGGAGGTCGAGGAACCCTTACAGGCAGTGAAGGGCTACCAAAAGTTTTACTACCACACTGTGGGTGTGGCTTATGCAGGATGCTCTGTATTTTCTTTCAACATCTTTCAGTGCAAATTGGGTGCTCTGGGGTGGAGCTCCATTTTCGCTACCTCACTGCATTCCCCCAATCTGAGCAGCACCCCACCCCTGCTTACAGTGCAGTGTTGAGGAATTTAATGAGTTTTTCACAGATAAAATTGCTCAGATCCGGACGAACTTTGACTCCAATTATAATAGTGTTGGCTGACAATGAGTCAATTGAGGTGACAGGAGCACATCTTAGTCCTGTTCTTAGCCCTGGTCCAGGAGGTTGTCAATACTTCTTGAGGGAGGGATCCTTTCCAGCTCCCTTAAAGGATGCGCATGTGTGCCCCCTCCTCAAGAAGCCTTCCCTGGACCTGACTTTTATGAATAACTATCGTTCAGTCTCCAACCTCCCCTTTTTAGGGAAAGTTGTCGAGAAGTTGGTGGTGCTTCAACTACAATGGTCCTTGGATGAAGCCAATTATCTAGGCCCTCAACAGTCCAGTTTCAGGTCTGGCTACAGCACAGAAACTGCTTTGGTCACGCTGACATATGACGTCTGGGGGCCCTGGGGTAGGGGTCATTCCTCTATCCTGGTGCTTCTTGACCTCTCAGCAGCTTTTGATACCATTGATCATGGTATACTTCTGCGTGTCTGGAGGGGTTGGGATTGGGAGGCACTATTTTGCAGTGGTTCTCATCTTACCTCTCCAGTTGGTCACAGTAAGTGTTGACAGGGGGCCAGAGGTCAGCTCCCGGGTCCCTCCCTTGTGAGGTTCCTCAGGGGTTGGTCCTCTCTCCCCCAATGTTTAATATCTACATGAAACTGCTGGGTGAGATCATCTGACGACACAGGATGAGTTATCATCAGTATGCTAGTGACACTCAGCTATACATCTCCACCCCATGTCAATTCAGCGAAGCAGTGGAAGTGATGTGCCGGTGTCTGGAGGCTGTTGGGGTTTAGATGGGTGTCAACAGGCTCAAGCTCAACCCCGACAAGACGGAGTGGCTTTGGGTCCTGCCTCCCAAAGACAATCCCACCCGTCCACCCATTAACCTGAGGGGGTGCATCTGTCCCCCTCAGAGGGGGTCTGCAACTTGGGCGTCCTCCTCAATCCATAGCTGAGCTTAGAATACTATCTCTCAGCTGTGGTGAGGGGATGTTTGCCCAGGTGCGTTTAGTGCACCATTGTGGCCCTACTTGGACTGGGAGTCTCTTCTCACAGTCACCCACACCCTTATTGCCTCAAGATTCAACTACCGCAATGATTTCTACATGGGGCTACCTCTGAAGAGCATTCAGAGACTGCAAGTGGTAGAAAATGCAGCCGCGTGAGCAGTCATGGGCATGCCAAGATATGCCCATGTTTCTCAAGCACTCTGCAAGCTGCACTGGTTGCCCATTGGTCTCCGAATGCAATTCAAAGTGTTGATTATGACCTATAAAGCCCTATATGACATGGGACCAGATTAACTATGGGACCATCTTCTGCCTTATGTATCCCATTGACCGATTAGGTCCCACAGAGTCTGTCTTCTCCAGGTCCCATCAGCCAGGCAGTGCCACCTGTCAGGGCCTAGGGGAAGAGCCTTCTCTGTGGCAGCCCCAACTCTCTGGCACTGCCCCCACCCTCCCAGTCTTTCACAAAGTTCTGAAAACATCTCTGTCGACAGACTTGAGGGTACTAAGAACTTTTTATATCCCTGGCCCATGAATGAAGAATTATGAATATGAATGTGAATGTGTTTTTTAAATGTGTAGGGGTTTTTAGAATTAATGTAAATTAGATTTTTACATTTTAGTAGCGAGTTTTTAGTATTTTTAAATATTTAAATATTAGAGTTCTTCATGCACAGCATTCTTTGTTGTGAGCTGCCCTGAGTCCCAGGAGAAGGGCGGCATAGAAATCTGATTAATAAACAAACAAACAAACAAACAAACAAACAAACAAACAAACAAACAAACAAACAAACAATTATATATCTACCCATCTCCTCTTGCTCTTTACTATTTAAGCATACATGATAGTACACTTTCAGCTTCTAACTTTTACTTATACATAGTAATTATAGTAACTTATATCATATAACAATATGCATAATAACCTTTTCCCAATTTCTAGTTTCTAGCTCTATTTTCTAATCTTTAATAAAATTAATCCCATATTAATATGTATTCTGTATCTATTCATCATCAGGTCCTTATTCCTTTTAGGAAAAAAGGATGACTTGGCAGGTTTACAGTTTCCACTAATAACATTCATGATGATGACAATGATTTACAGTACTTTCTTTTAATATGGCCAATTTTTATTATACTATATGAAAAATTAGTCAGACTCTTATCTGTCCACTGATAATCCACCATTAATTGTAATGCATTATTTTATCTGTTTTTTATTTTTATTATTACTGTTATTTTAATGTTTTTATTGGTAATGATGGTCTGTGACCATAATAAAAATGATTGATTTATATATATTTGAAAATGCACACTAAGCAAATAAATAATGTACCACCATGGCAGTGATTAAGCAATTTATTTTTATCTGGGGAAGTGTTAATGAATCAGTTTCTAAATTACACATTATAAATAATAATAATAATAATTATTATTATTAATTAGATTTGTATACCGCCGCTCTCCGCAGACTCGGGGTGGCTCACAGCAATGATAAAAACAATATACAGTAACAAATCTAATATTAAAGTTTAAAATAACAATTTTACATTAAAAAGCCTAAAACCCCCAATATATAAAAAAGCATACACACAAACATATCATACGTACAGCTACATAGGCAAGGGGGAGGGATGTCTCAGTTCCTCCATGCCTGACGACAGAGGTGGGTTTTAAGAAGTTTACGAAAGGCAAGGAGGGTGGGGGCAGTCCTGATCCCTGGGGGGGGAGCTGGTTCTAGAGGGTCGGGGCTGCCACAGAGAAGGCTCTTCCCCTGGGTCCCGCCAGATGACATTGTTTAGTCCCCTGGGTCCCGCCAGATGACATTGGTTAGGTCTGTGGGACCTAACTGGCCGCTGGGATTTGTGCGGCAGAAGGTGGTCTCGCAGATATCCTGGTCCGGTGCCATGAAGGGCTTTATAGGTCATAACCAACACTTTGAATTGTGACCAGAAACTGATCGGCAACCAATGCAGACTGTGGAGTGTTGGAGTAACATGGGCATACCTAGGGAAGCCTATGATTGCTCTCGCAGCTGCATTCTGCACAATCTGAAGTTTCCAAAATCTCTTCAAAGGTAGCCCCATGTAGAGAGCATTACAGTAGTCGAACCTCAAGGCAAAACCCACTGCCACTCCGTCTTATCAGGATTGAGTTTGAGTCTGTTGACCCCAACAGCCTCCAGACACCGGCATATCACTTCCACTGCTTCATTGACTGGACCTGGGGTGGAGATGTACAACTGGGTATCATCGGCGTACTGATGATACCTCACCCCATGCCCTTGGATGATCTATCCCAGCGGTTTGACCTGCAGTCGGGAGGCAGGTCCAACCCCTAAGTTGGACTTAGGGGTTCAGGTGGGCTTGTTACTCACGTACCTGCCTCCCAGCTGTGTGTCAACAGCCCTGCCTGTGCTGCTCGAGGAGGTGGCCGGGTTGGCGGTGAGTTCCCCGGACTTATTGTCCTGGGGGACTTCAATCTGCCGTCACTCGGCGGTTCCTCTGGACTGGCACAGGAGTTCATGACCACCATGATAGCCATGGACCTGACTCAAGTAGTTCAGGGTCCGACTCACGAGGGTGGGCACGCACCCGATATGATATTCCTCTCTGAGCAATTGAGTAATGGTCTGAGACTAAGGGGCTTAGAAGTGTTGCCTTTGTCATGGTCAGATCATTTCCTACTGCGGCTTAACTTCCTGGCTCCAATCCTTCCCTGCAGGGAGGCGGAACCGATTAAGTTGTTCCGCCCCAGATGCCCGATGGATCCAGAAGGTTTTCAGAGGGCACTTGGGGTTATTCCAGATATACTCGTTCACAGTTCAGCAGAGTCTCTTGCTGAGGCCTGGAACAAGGCTGCAGTAGGGGCTCTTGACCGGATTGTGCCGTTGCGACCTCTCCGCGGCACTAGACCCCGTAGAGCTCCATGGTACAATGAGGAGCTCCGAGAGTTGAAGCGCCAGAAGAGACGTCTAGATAAGCGATGGAGGAAGAGTAAGTCTGAATCCGATCAAACACTTGTAAGAGCTCATATTAAGACTTACAAAGTGGCACTCAAGGCGGCAAGATGCGCGTATCATGCCGCTTTGATTGCATCAGCGGAATCCCGCCCGGCCGCTCTGTTTAGGGTAGCCCGCTCCCTTCTTAATCAGGGGGGAGTTGGGGAGTCCTTGCAGAGCAGTGCTGAGGATTTTAACACATTTTTCGCTGATAAAATCGCTCGGATCTGGGCGGACCTCGACTCCAATTGTAAAACAGTCGACTGACAACGAGTCAGTCGAGGTGACTGGGGCTAAACATCTTTGTCCATCTGTCTGGGTGGAGTTTGACTTGGTGTCACCTGATGAAGTGGACAAGGCCATTGGAGCTGTGAGTTCTGCCACCTGTTTACTGGATCCGTGTCCCTCTTGGCTGCTGTCGGCCAGTTGGGAGGTGACACGGAGCTGGGTCCAGGAGATTGTCAACACCTCCTTGGGGAGGGGATCCTTTCCAGCCCTTTATAAGGAGGCACTTGTGCGCCCCCTCCTCAAGAAGCCTTCCCTGGACCCAGCCATGCTTAATAACTACCGTCCAGTCTCCAACCTTCCCTTTATGGGGAAGGTTGTTGAGAAGGTGGTGGCTCTTCAACTCCAGCGGTCCTTGGAAGAAGCCGATTATCTAGGTCCTCAACAGTCTGGATTCAGGCCCGGCTACAGCATGGAAACAGCTTTGGTCGCGTTGATGGATGATCTCTGGTGGGCCCGGGACAGAGGCTTGTCCTCTGTCCTGGTGCTCCTTGACCTCTCAGCGGCTTTTGATACCATCGACCATGGTATCCTTCTGCACCGGCTGGAGGGGTTGGGAGCGGGAGGCACTGTTCTCCAGTGGTTCTCCCCCTACCTCTCCGATCGGTCGCAGTCGGTGTTAGTGGGGGGTCAGAGGTCGACCTCGAGGTCTCTCCCTTGTGGTGTGCCTCAGGGGTCGGTCCTCTCCCCCTTACTATTTAATATCTACATGAAACCGCTGGGCGAGATCATCCAAGGACATGGGGTGAGGTATCATCAATACGCCGATGATACCCAGTTATACATCTCCACCCCATGTCCAGTCAACGAAGCACTGGAAGTGATGTGCCGGTGCCTGGAGGCTGTTGGGGCCTGAATGGGTGTCAACAAACTCAAACTCAATCCAGACAAGACGGAGTGGCTGTGGGTCTTGCCTCCCAAGGACAATTCTATCTGTCCATCCATTACCCTGGGGGGGGAATTATTGACCCCCTCAGAGAGGGTCCACAACTTGGGCATCCTCCTCGACCCACAGCTCACATTAGAGAAACATCTTTCAGCTGTGGCGAGGGGGGCATTTGCTCAGGTTCGCCTGGTGCGCCAGTTGCGGCCCTATTTGGACCGGGAGTCACTGCTCACAGTCACTCATGCCCTCATCACCTCGAGGCTCGACTACTGTAATGCTCTCTACATGGGGCTACCTTTGAAAAGTGTTCGGAAACTTCAGATTGTGCAGAATGCAGCTGCGAGAGCAATTATGGGCTTCGCTAAGTATGCCCATATCACTCCAACACTCTACAGTCTGCATTGGTTGCCGATCAGTTTCCGGTCACAATTCAAAGTGTTGGTTATGACCTATAAAGCCCTTCATGGCACCGGACCAGAATATCTCCGGGACCGCCTTCTGCCGCACGAATCCCAGCGACCGGTTCGGTCCCACAGAGTTGGCCTTCTCCGGGCCCCGTCGACTAAACAATGCCGTCTGGCGGGACCCAGGGGAAGAGCCTTCTCTGTGGTGGCTCCGGCCCTCTTGAACCATCTCCCCCCTGAGATTAGGATTGCCCCCACCCTCCTTGCCTTTCGCAAACTCCTTAAAACCCACCTCTGCCATCAGGCATGGGGGAACTGAAACATCTCCCCCTTGCCCATGTTGTTTTGGTGTTAGATTGATTGTGTGCTTGTTTTTTAATATTCTGGGGTTGTTTTTTATGAATTTTTTAGCTTAAATTGTAATTTGATTGGTGGGTATTGGATTTGTTACTATGTATTGTTTTTACCTTGTTGTGAGCCGCCCCGAGTTTGCAGAGAGGGGCGGCATATAAATCCAATAAATCAAATCAAATCAAACTTCACCAGGAGGGACTCGCAACCCCCAATCTCTGGAGCAACGAGTCTATGTAGGCAAAAGTTCTCCCTGGCTATAATAACCACTCCTCCCCCCCTTCCCTGGGGTCGGGGCTGATGCCATACCCGAAATCTGGCTGGGCAAATTTCAGAGAGAGGAACCCTCCGGGCCCAGCCAGGTTTCGGTCACAAATATTTTGGATTTTATTTTTTGATTTTTTAAAAAAATATAGACAGCTGAAACTTGACCATAGGACTGGCTGAGTAACGGAAAAAAAAATTGAGGTACAGTAGGATACATACTGATTCCCTATTATGACAGTTTGCAGAATTTAAGAAATAATTTGTAAATTTCAGTATGCATAATTCTTTTCTATATAAATTAAGAATTTATCTGTGTGAATCTTGTTTTTATTGATAAAAAATGCAAACCCATAGTACATGAAATTGAGCATCGAATGCATAAATGAATATTACATGATTTGTAGGTCTGAGCATACTTAAATTATAAAATTCAATACTATGGAATATTGCACTTTTGTTTTTAGGTACATAAGGGTTATATGTGCTGATTTGCACTCATACATATAACTGGAATTTTAGTCATCCACATTACTCAGTTCTGGATAGTAGAAGATACTACATTGTTTTTGTGATAAAACCACCCATTTAATTTTTGTAAAAAAAAACACTGAAGGACAGAATAAATAAATATTGAATAACAGAATAATAGAATTCGAAGGGAACTTGGAGGTCTTTTAGTCCAATCCTCTGCTCAAGCAGGAAACTCTATACCATTTCAGACAAATGCTTTTCTAATTTGTTCTGTAAAATCCCCAATGTTTACCATGGAAATTTCATATTATTTATAGACAGCAGTGGGTTACACTTACCTGCAAACGGATGTGCTGCGCATGCATCCACTTCCTTTGGGCATGCTTACATGCATGCCCACATGCAATTTTGCTTCTATGCACGTACAGGAAGCAAAAATGCACCAAAATCATGTGAGGGAATGCTCATGTGTGTGCGATTTTGGTAATATTTTGCTTCAGCGCATGCACAGAGCAAAAAAATCACCAAAATCTCATGTGTGTGAGCATCCCCTCATGAGATTTTGCTTCTGCGCATGTGCAGGAAGCAAAAAAGCCAAAAAATTCAAGAAAAAAGATGGCACTGCCCAACCGAAGTAGTCATGTGCAAATTGTGCACTCTGGTTGCCGCTACCGGTATGGAGTTGCCTACTGCAGCAGGAGGAACCTGCCAGAGGCAGAATGAATAACAAAATAACAAAAGTTGGAAGGGACCTTGGGGGTTTTCTAGTCCAACCCTCTGCTCAAGCAGGAAACTTTATACCATTTTAGACAAATGGTTGTCCAATCTCTTCTTAAAAACCTCTAGTGTTGGAGCACCCACAACTTTTGGAGGCAACTTGCTCCATTGATTAATTGTTCTGTCAGGAAATTTCTCCTTAGTTCTCTCCTTGATTAGTTTCCATCCATTGCTTTTTGTTCTGCCTTCAGATGGTTTAAAGACTCTCTTCCTTGTGGCAGCAGCTCAGGTATTGGAACACTGTTATCATGTTGTCCGTGTTCCTTACTTTTCATTAAACTAAACATACATAATTCCTACAAACATTCTTCATATGTTTTACGTTTAAGAGCATTTGTTGCTCTTCTTTGCACTTTCTAGAGTCTCAACGTCTTTCTTATATTGCGGTGAGCAAAACTGGATGTAATATTTCTACTGTGGTCTTGCTAAGGCATTATAAAGTGGTATTAATAGTTAATATGATTGCTTTATTGATAGACTGAAGTAATGACTTGTAAACTTTTACTAATACTTTTACTACATTTAAATAACTTTGTAATCCTTTCTCAGGAACATTATTAAATGGACCTTCAGAATCCATTACAAGGATATTTTAGAAGTGCTGCTTCTCAAAATTAACTTCAATACTTTATCTATTAAATCCATTGACATTATGAAACAGCAGTATCAGTTAGAATGTTTAGAAAGCTATAGAATTAACTGCAGGAAAGGGGCCAGGGGCCATCCAGGCAGGTAATTCTATAGAGGCAAAAAGGAAGCAGTATGCTTCCTCCCATATTTGGATATACCAGGGTGATTTGATAGAAAACAAAAACATATATAACTCTTCACTGGTACAAGCTGATACAGGAGGAGAGACATCACAAAGTTCTTCCTTATTTCCAGGTTGAATCTCTCCTTGGTCAGCTTCCATCTGTTGCTCATAGTCTGGCCCTCTGATACCCTGGAAAATAGTGTGACCTGCTTCTCTCTGTGATAGTCCCTCAAATATCTGAATAACCAACACCTTGAATTGCGTTCGGAGACTGACTGGCAACCAATGCAGCTCTCGTAAGGTTGGAGTAATATGGCCATACCTTGGTACACCCATTATATCATGCGCCACTGCATTTTGTACCAGCTGTCTCTGAACGTTGTTCAAGGGTAGCCCCATGTAGAGCACACTGCAATAGCCAAGATGAGAGGTGATGAAGGTGTGAATCACTATGCAGAGCGCCTACTGGTCAAGGTAGGGCCGCAACCAATAGACAAGATGGACGTGCAAAATTCAAGATGGCAACTAGGATAGACGCATAGCCACATAGCAGAGATCGAGAACAGAAAAAAAGATGAAAATAACCAGGGAGAAAGACTGCATAATCGGGGAAAAGAATAAAGTGGGGGGGAAAGGACAGATATCCCACCTTCAAGCTGCAAGGAGAGACAAACTGCAAAGTAGGTCTTGAAGACTTTTGGGGGCATTGGGAGCAGCAGCAGGCAAGCAGAGATAGGGGAGATGGTCGCGGTGGGAGGGGAAGGAGGAAGCGCCAGCTTCAAGATTACAAGAGGCAGGGGAAAGAATCCAAGTGCTGAAGGCCAGTCGGAGAGAAAGGAAGCCCCCAACACCCAGCTGATTCCTCCCTGAGCACCCGACACCACGCAGACCCCTCCATCCCTTCAGAACCCTTCAGCAGCCCCTCCAGCAAAACGATACCCTGCTGCTTCCACTCAAGAGCAGCAGAGCCTGTGCAGCCCTCCAGCAGCCTCTCCAGAGCTCTGACGCCCAGCTGATCCCTCCCAAGAGCGGTGAGACTGGGCAGCTTCCCCCGGAGCCATCGGATTGAGCCCTGCAGAGCCCCGACACCCAGCTGATCCCTCCCAAGAGTGGCGAGGCCAGACAGATTCCCCCAGAACCTTCGTAGCCCTCCAGTAATCTCTGCAGAGCCCTGACGCCCAGCTGATCCCTCCCAAGAGTAGCGAGGCCAGTTGAATCACCTTGGAGCCCTTCAGCTACCTCCTCAGAGCCCAGATGCCCAGCCAATTACCCCCCTCAGAGCACCAAGGGATTCCCCTCCAGCCCCAACACGACTTCTACGGACCCTAGGGAGCTGACTGGTCGCCATTACGGGTAAACAGACCATGCGGCCAACCAAGGACAAAAGAGATCACGTGACCAGAACCTGTTAGAGCCAACCAGAAACCCCCAACCCCTGCAAAACCTGTCCTGAAAGCCCCCCCAACCAAGCTACACATATACCATGTCCCCCTAGAGGAAAGTATGAGAAAAAAGAAACAAGCAACAAATAACAACTAACTCAAAAATAACTAACAGCAAATATGTCAACAAAAACATAAACACAACAAAAGCACAACAAAAGTTATTTTCCAATTACCATTCGTAATTTTATTCACTTCCATTTGTATTTGTTTCCAGAATTTTTGAACTTTATTACATTCCCAAAACATATGCACAAATACTCCTTTTTCCTTGCACCCATGCCAACAATTTCCTTTCTTCGTTGTTTGAAAACGTGCTAATTGTACTGGTGTATAATACCATTTATGTAGTATTTTTCTTCTCATCTCTCTTATTCTTGTGTTTTTAATTTTTTTAATATTTTCAATTATACCTTCCATATCCCATTCATCAATTTCTAATTCGTCCTGCCAGTATCTCGTCAGTCCTTTTACTACTTGTTCTTCCGCTTGTAATAATTCTCTATATATGTTACCTGTTTGTGCTTTTATATTCTTGCACTTATCCCTTAATATCTTTTCTAAATTTATTTCTTGTCTCATAAATATTTCTTTATTTTCCCTTTTACTTAAATATGTGTTTATCGCATTGATTTGTAACCAGTTTTGTTGTCCCAGGCACCTCTCTATTTCATTTCTATTAATTCTTCCGTCCCTTTCATATAACTGTTCTATTCTCTGTATCCCTTTCCTCCTTAGTTCCCATATTATCTTTGTGAGGTTACTTTCTTTCTTTGTATTTATCACATGCAGCGTTGCTAATTTAGAGCTTGTCATTTTCAATTTATCTTGCCATTTCATCCAACTCTCTATTATCGCTTTAGTAGGATCTAATAGTCTATTTATTTCTACCTTATTCCATTTCCTAAATAATAATTCCTGATTCTTAATATCATTAATTTCTTTCTCTAATTCTACCCATGGTTTTTCCTCTAATAATTGTAATTCCATTAGCCTATCAATATGATATGCGTCCCTATAATACTCCAAGCTTGGATTTCCCCAGCCTCCCTCGTCCTCTGTTGCTTTCAGCCATTTTTTCTTAATCCTTGGTCTTTTATTACCTTCTATCCACACATTCAATTTGGTGTCCCATTCTCTTATCTTTCTTATTGGGAAGGTTCCATGCATTACCTGTAAAATATATAGCATTTTTGGGATAATCATCATCTTTAAAGCTCTTACTTTGGCCAATCTTCTCAAATTTTTATTTTTCCAGTTCTTAATTTGTTTCTGAATTTTTTTCCATATTAAATTACTTCCAGTGGTGACGTGGGGCACAGCAGCTGGAAGAGCGATCTCCGCTCCCCAAGGCTGCTTTATTTTCCGTTTCTTGGAGACCCTTCGAGGCATGGAGACTGTAGGTTGAAGTGGGGAAAGAGGAGCAACCCGAGCCACAGCGGAGGCGAAGGCATTCGCCCGTTGGAGGCACAGGGTATCCTTTCTATCCAGGACGGAACATCTGCCAGACTTGTCATGGCGGCCTGAAGCCGTACTGATCTGCATAAGAAGGAAGCTTTTATAATTCAGATGAATCACATCAAGGAATGCCTTTAAAAACACTTTGGTCAATTGCTGAGGAGACCGATCTGCAGCAGCAAGAAAAGACTCCACACTTTGAATAAAAGTGGCGATTGTAAGGAGGAGGTGAAAAGACGCAACGAGGCATTGAAAGTCCGAAGTCGGAAGGGAAAGGAAGGCAAGTGAAAGTTGTTTTAAAGAGCCCGAGATCCCGGACAGAGAAACCACTTTGTAAATGATTTAAACGCTTTAAAGTGCTGCAGAAGGTATCGAAGATACAGTTTTTTGTTCAGGTTTGCTTAAATTTATAAACCAAAGACTTTAACTACGTTGTATTTTGAAGAATAATTCTTATAAGAAAAGAGGAAGTGACTTGACAGAAAGAAGACAGTGGACATCTTAACAAGGGAAATGAACGCTGAACAATAATAATTAATAGCTTCCCAGACGTGAGGAACTCGATCCTTGTCCTTATCTCATAAGCTCAAAATAAGACATTAAATTCTATTAATTTATTCTATTAAGAAACAGTGAAAAAAGATATCTGATACCTGTTAGATCTAAAAAAAAAATCTTTGCAAAAACTTTCAATTTATATGCTGAAGCAACTTCTATGGTATAACAAACAATCTGCTCATACAAACAAGTAGAAAATATATTTTATACTTATTTAGATATTTTGATACTGATTATCATTTATTGTATTTATTGTAACTTTAATCTTAAATGTGATTCTAAATATTACTATAACTATATCAAATAGAAAATATAATTGTTATTGATATTACTATGATAATTAATTCAATTTAGATTATTATAAGCTAAAGTTATAAGTTATTTCAATCTAATAATAATAATAATGTATACTGAGATATAGTACAAATAGAGTATTGATTTTATAAAGATATAGGTATTTTTCCTTTTGAATATTCAACTATCCTTTCTTTCCTCTCTTCTATCTAGTAGAAACCATATATACTTTATATATATTTTGCTCTGTTGTTCTTTTCTTTCTTACTTTTTTACTTTTTTACTTTTCCTACACTTTACTTAAAGATTAAGTTAGTCACGTTAGTTAAGTTAGTTACATTGAGTATTTAAAACTGAACTATATAGCCTAAATAATTTAGATGGTTTAGATAGTTTAAATAAATTTGGATATTTGGATATATTTATAGGTTATTAGAGATTGAATAATAATAGATTTAATAGTACTAATAGATTGTTATATATATTACTTATGGGATATTGAATATTATTGTTTATTGTTTATATTTAGTTGATATTGATATAAGAAGAAACTATATTAGAAATAATTTTAGAAATTGTTTAGTCATATTAATAGCTATAAGCTGAAAAAATAATAGAATATTGTGTAGAGGATTTGATGAATGGTGGTTTGGGATAGAATATATGATATATTAGAAAAGCAAAATAAAATATTGAAAGAAATGTCAACCACCAATACAACCACAATGGCTACAAAAGGAGGTAAAAAACAGCAAATAACAGGGGCCACTGGAGGTGCATCTCCAGCAAGTCAAAAATCTATTGAGGAGATATTTAAATCAGAGAAAGCAGGGAAAAGCAAGAATACAACATTATTACAAACTATGAATTTAACATTAAATACGGTACAAGAAACAATGGTTAAACTACAGGAAATGATGATGCAGAACCATACCGTCTAAAATCAGATATTTTGAAGTTAAATACCAGTATGGAATTGATGAGAGGAGATATTAAGAAACATGAGGATCAAATTAAAACGGTAGAATTCAAGACAGAATGTAATGAATTTTTTTTAGAAAAAATAGAACAAGGAACAATTAAAGCTCAAAAAGGTCTCGAATATCAATTAATAAATTTAGAAATGGATAGGGCATCTTATTTTCGGAGGTTCCAAAACATAATAGAAACAAGAGATGAAGATATAGAAGATAAAATAGCGGAATTGATAGGAGATATACTCCAAAAAGATAAAAACGAGGTTAAAAACGAAATAGACGAAGCTTTCAGGATACAGACAAACTATGCCCGACACCACCATCTGCCTAGGGAAATACATGTTAGATTCGCAAGGAAAAAGATAAGGGATAGTATTCTTATGGCTACAAGAGGGAGGACTTGGCCATATAAAGAAAGGGAGATCAACATATTAAAACAGATACCTAGAAGAGTTAGGGAGCAAAGAAATGACTACAAATTTTTGGCATCGACTCTAAATAGAAAACACTTAAACTTCAGATGGGTCATCCCTGAAGGAATGATAATAACCTGGGAGGGAAAGAGGATCAAGGTAGATACATTAGAAAGAGCACAGGAAATAAATGAACAATTGCAAGGAATAGAGGAAACAATTGAGACAGAAAGTGAAGATAGATCAGAAGGAATAAGCCAAGAAGATAGACAGGAAGAGAGGGAAGAGGAAGGAAAGGAAAGACCTAAAGAAAGTAGAGACCAAATCCAAAAAGAGGAGGGAGTAAAAACTAGAAAGCAGATGGCAGTAAAAACTAACAAGTAAAAACAAAAGGAAGGAAAACAACTAAGAGAAACAACAAACTAAACAAATGAATAAAGAAATTAAATTGATTTCGATAAATATTAAAGGATTAAATTCCCCAGAGAAAAGAAGGAAAATATATACAAAATTAATTAAAGAAAAGGCAGACATAATATGTCTTCAAGAGACACATATAAAAGAAACAGAAAAAAAATACTTAGAGAATACAAAACTGGGAGTATTATATACATCACTAGGAAATAAAAAAAAGAAAGGAGTAGTAACGTATATTAAAAAAGAAATAACAGCGAAAGAAATTTATTCAGATTTGAAAGGAAGACTCTTAATTACAGAAATCAAATTAAATGAAGGGAAAATAAATTTAATAAATATATATGCCCCAAACAAAAAACAAAAAGAATTTTATAAAAAACTACATGAAAAGATATTAACACTAGAAAATAAAAACATTTGCATAATAGGAGACTATAATGGAATTATAGATAAAGATAAAGATTATAAGAAAAGTAAAAATAAAAATACAAATAGGACTACACTCCCCAACACATTCAAAGATATGATAGAAGAATTAAACATGACAGACTTATGGAGGCTGACGCATCAAAAAAAAAAACAATATACATTTTATTCAGCGCCACACGGATCCTATTCAAGGATAGATATGATATGGGCAAATAGTGAAATATTACGAGACATCGAAACAGTCGAAATAGATACAAATGTTTGGGCAGACCATAACCCACTAGTTGTGATTTGGAAAGGGACTAAAAATCATAATAGAAGATGGAAATTAAATACAAATATATTATTAGAAGAAGAATATAGTGAAAGAATTATAAAAGAGATTGAACTTTTTATAGATGAAAACCAAAAACAACCAACAACCATCCAGAACTTGTGGGATACTCTCAAGGCCTATATAAGAGGTATCACTATAGCATATAACATAGAAAGAAATAAAAAGAGGAGAAAGGAATATAATGTGATAATAGAAAACATTAAAAAATTAGAAAAGCAACATCAAGAATCAACAGAGGAAAAAGAAATATATGAATCTTTATTGGGATATAAACATGAACTAAACCTAATAGACCAACAGGAATATAGTCAGAATATTAAGCTAGCCAGACAAACATTCTTTGAAAATGCAAACAAACCAGGTAGATGGCTGGCACACAAAATTAAGAAAGAAAAGGAAAATAGGATGATACATCAATTAACGGATGTAGAAGGGAGATTACAACACAATGAACAAAAATTAGAAGAAATTATTATACAATACTATGAGAAATTATACTCACAAGAGGAAATAGACATAACTAAAATAGATAAGTACTTGCAACAAAATAATGTGATGAAAATAAACGAGAAAGATAGGGAAATGTTAAATAGAGAGATTACCCCAATAAAGATACAAGATGCAATTAAAAGACAGAAAGGTAACAAATCGCCAGGTCCAGATGGTTATCCGGGAGAGTATTATAAACACTTTGGAAAGACTATAGAACAACTACAGTTAAAAGTTTACAATGAAGCACTATTGGAAGCTAAAATACCTGAAACATGGAAAGAGACATATATCACCATGATACCGAAAGAAGGTGCCAATACAAATCAAGTTAGTGACTACAGACCAATTGCTCTTCTAAACACCGATTACAAAATTTTCACTTCAATATTATCTGAAAGATTAAAGAAAATACTAAATAAAACTATACATATTGATCAGAATGGTTTCCTACCATTGAGACAAATCAGGAATAATACAAGAATTGTATTAGATATAATTGAATACTATGAAGCACATCCTGATAAACAAATTGCAATGATCTTTCTGGATGCACAGAAAGCCTTCGACAATGTGAATTGGCAATATATGAAAAAGTTAATAAAGCAAATGGAATTCGGCTCTAAATTTGAATTGCTATTAGACAACATATATTCTACTCAGAAGGCCAAGGTAATAGTCAATAATGGAACAACAAAAACGTTCCAAATAAATAAAGGAGTTAGACAAGGATGACCGCTATCTCCTCTACTTTTTATACTGGTACTCGAAACTCTGTTAAATGAAATCCGTAAAGACAATAATATTAAAGGAACAAAGATAAAAAAAGAGGAATACAAATTGCAGGCCTTTGCGGATGATTTAGTTTTCTTTTTAGAAGAACCATTAGAGTCAGGGCAACATCTAATTGGAAAAATAGAAGAATATGGAGAAATAGCAGGCCTAAAAATCAACAAACAAAAAACAAAATTCATGACCAAAAATATGACAAATAAGCAAACCAAGGAATTAGAAACCGAATTGGGATTCACTAGTACAAAAAAAATTAAATATTTAGGAATAAATTTAACTAATAGATGTTCAACAGTAAAAAAAGATAACTATACAAAACTAGTAAACCAAACCAAGGTAGAATTAGAAAAATGGAGTAAGCTACAGTTATCACTGATGGGAAGAATAGCATCAATTAAAATGAGTATACTTCCGAAATTTCTATACCTATTTCAAACCATACCAATAAAATTGAACTCTAAATTTTTTACGGAATTAAATAAAATAATATCGAAATTCATATGGCAGGGTAAAAAATCAAGGGTAAAGATAGTAGATTTACAAGATATTAAAAATAGAGGGGGATTCGGAATGCCAGATTGGAAAATGTATTATAAAGCAGCTTCATTGATGTGGATAAAAGAATGGATTAATCTTGATAATAAACGAATTTTACAATTGGAGGGTCATGATTTGGATAAAGGTTGGCATGCCTACTTATGGGACATAGGAGATAAAATACCAAAATATTTTAATAGGCATCTAATCAGACAGTCTTTACTCAAACCAGATAAGAGATAAGACATAAACATTATATAAAAATACCAAATTGGCTATCCACAATGGAAGCTCTAATATATCCAAATACAATAGAACTGACAAAAAAAATTAAATATAAAGAAATATTAGATACAAACTGTAATCTCAAAAGTAGGGAAGAATTAATAATACAAAATATAAATATAGATTGGTGGACATACCTACAAATTCAATCTAGATATAAAAAGGATATGGAACAATCAGGTATAGAAAAAATTACCCAACCACTAGATAAACTATTGACAGGCCCGGAAGAAAAAGCAATATCTAAAATATCTAAATATCTGATGGACTATGAAAGACCAGAGGAGATAGTTAAAGGTACAATGATTGCCTGGGCGAAAAACATAGGCCATAATATATATATATAGAGGAATGGGAACAGATTTGGAAGAGAAATATTAAATTAACAAAATCCACAATATATAAAGAAAACCAATATAAAATGCTATACCGTTGGCACCTTCCACCCAAAAGACTAGCTAAAATGCATAAAAATTACAGCCCAATGTGTTGGAAATGTAAAAACACTCAAGGCACCTTCTTTCACCTATGGTGGTTATGTCCAGAGACAAGAAAATACTGGGAAAAAAATAAATAATTGGTTGTGTCAAATAACAAATACAAAAATAGAATATACCCCAGAATTTTTTTTTTATTGGGTATTATGAGAGGTAACTATTCTAAAAATGTAAAATATTTAAGCTTGCATATTACAACAGCTGCAAGAATTGTATTTGTACAGAACTGGAAAAATCCGCAAATACTTGATGATAATGAGATTATCAAGAAAATATATGACTGTGCAGAGATGGACAGATTGACAATGGAACTTAATAATTGAAAAGAATCGGACTATTATGAAACCTGGACAAAATGGTACCAATGGACAAAAAAAAGAAACTTAAAAGAAGCAATGGAATAAAACATCAAGAAATCTAAAAGTAATTAGAAGACAATGTCGATAGGAATGTATATACGATGTAGATTCATCTGTAAATATGACTATGTACTTAACAAAAAAAAGAGGAAAAAATTAATAAATATATATTAAAAATATATATATATATAATTAAATTCCACCATTTTTTCCGGATTCTTTAATAACCATACTCCTAAATATTTCATTTTCTTGCTACCCAATTTTAAACCCGATACCTTCCGTATTTCAATTTGCTCTTTAGGCCCTGTATTTAAACAAATGATTTCTGATTTTTCCATATTCACTCTTAACCCTGATTGGTTTTTGAATTCCTGAAGTATTGTGATCATTCTTTTAATCATATCTATTGGTGTTTCTGTAACTATTATAGCATTGTCTGCAAATAAATTTAATTTTAATTCCATACTTCCTATTTGATATCCCTTCCATTGTATATCTTTTCTAATTTTATTTGCCAATGTTTCAATTGCCATTGCAAAAAGCATCGGGGATAAGGGACAACCCTGCTTAGTCCCATTATTTATTCCTATCTTCTCCGTTCTATTTCCGTTCACTCTGACGTAGGCTGTATTGTCCTTATATATTTCTTTTATTATTTGACAAAACCCTTTCCCCATATTCAAACTATTGCATAATTGGAACAAATACTCATGATTTATTTTGTCAAAAGCTTTGTAAACATCTAACTTTAGTAATCCCATTTACCTTTTAGTTTTGATAGCATGGTGCAGCACATTCACTATATTTCTAATTGGCTCATATATTCTTCTCCCTTTTATAAAACCATACTGGTCTTTCCCAATTATCCTTGGCAATATATTTTCCAACCTACCGTATTTTTCGCTCTATAAGACGCACCTGCTGATAAGACGCACCTAGATTTTAGAGGAGGAAAATAGAAAAAAAATATTTTGAGCCAAAAAGGGGAGAGGAAGAGAGGAAGGAGTGAAAGAAGGGAGTGAGGGAGGAAAGAAGGGAGGAAGGAAAAGGAAAGCAAGAAATGGAGGGAGGAAAGGAAGGAAGGAAGGAAAGAAAGAAAGAAAGGGGGAAGGGACAGGAACAGAGGAAGGAAGCAAGGAAACTTATGAAAGGGGAGAGTAAGAGAGGAAGGACTGAAGGGAGGGAGGGAGGGAAGAAGGTAGGAAGGAGAAAGAAAAGAAGAAATAGAGGAAGGGAAGGTAAAAGAGAAAGAAAAAGAGCAAGAAAGAAAGCAAGAAAGAAAGAAAGAAAATGAAAGAGAAATAAAAATAGAGAGGGGGAATGAAAGAAATGGAAGGAGGGAAGGAAGGAGAGAAAGAAAGAGAAAGAAAGAAAGCAAGAGAAAGAAAAAAGAATGAAAGAGCAAAAGAGCAAGAGAGAAAAAGAAAGAGAGAGAGAAAGAAAGAAAGAAAGGCAACTTCAAAGAAAGGCTCACTGAGCATCTCTCACTCTCTCTCTTTCTATCCCTCTTTCTTTCTTTCTCTTCCTTTCTCTCTCTCCTCTTCCTTTATTTCCTCTCTCTCCCTCCCTCTCTCTTTCTCTCCCCCCTCTCTCCCCCTTTCCCTCTCTCTTTCTCTCTCTCCCTCTCTTGCTATCTCTCCCCTCTCTCCCTCTCTCTTTCTCTCCCCCCTCTCCCCCCTTTCCCTCTCTCTTTCTCTCTCTCCCTCTCTTGCTATCTCTCCCCCCTCTCCCACTCTCTTTCTCCCTCTCCCTCTCTTTCTCTCTCTCCCCCTCTCTCTTTCTCTCTCTCTCCCCCTCTTTCTCTCTCTTCTTCTCACTTTCTCTCTCTTGTTTTCTTTCTGTCTCTTTTGTTTCTCTCTCTCTCACTCTTTCTCTCTTTTTTTCTTTCTCACGCTCTTTCTTTCTCTTGTTCTCTCTCTCTTGCTATCTCTTTCTCCCCCCCTTTCTCTCACTCTCTCTTTCTCACTTTCTCTCTATCTTGCTGTCTGTTGCTCTCACTCACTCTCGTTCTCTCTCCGTTCTTCTCAGCGGTGACGCGCGCACGCCCTGCCCGCCTCACCTTTGCCGAGAGCACTTTTGTCCCGGGCTCTCAGCAAGGGGGTTGCAGGAGAGGCGGGGCCGGCGAAGGTGATATTCAATGTCGGGGGCGCTCGGGCGGTTGCGCGCGCTCCCTATCTCCCTGCTAGCCCACTCGGAATATTCAAAATAAGAAAAACCTTCGCCGGCAAAGGCTTTTCTTATTTTGAATATTCCGAGTGGACTAGCAGGGAGATAGGGAGCGCGCGCAACCGCCCGAGCGCCCCCGACATTGAAGACCTCCGCTGAGAAAAACCTTTGCCGGCATTTCCTCTCAGCGTCAAGGAGGCGCAGCGGCGGGCGGAGAGAGGGAAGGGGGGCAGCGGCATCCCTCCTGGCCTTGGCGGGCCGCCCAACCCTCCCCACCTCCTGCAAATGCGGCGGGCGGCGGGGGGAGAGCGAGGAGCCTGTTCTGGCGGGCGCGGGGCTTGGCTGGCTGGCTGGCGGGGGGAGCGCCGCTGGTGGTGCGGAGGGAGACCCTCCTCCGGGAGGGAGGGGGCCAGGCAGCAGCTAGCCAGCCAGCCGGCGGGATGGCGCTTTCGAGTTCGCAGCCTCCCCCCCCTCCCTGCCTGCATCTTCGCTCCATAAGACGGGGCTGATTTTTCTTCCTACTTTGGGAGGAAAAAAACTGCGTCTTATGGAGCGAAAAATACGGTATTTGCTAAAATTTTCATAAAAATTTTATAATCTTGATTTAGCAGACTAATTGGGCGGTAGGAACCTGGTTCTTTTAAGTCTCGACCTGGTTTAGGAATTGTTACAATTTCAGACACCTTCCATGTTTGTGGAACATCTAGTGTTATGAGGATATTGTTATACAGTTTCTCCAAATGCAGTAATAGAATTTCTATATACATTTTATAATATTCACCTGTAAATCCATCGGGGCTTGGTGCTTTACCGGGTTTTAACCCTTTTACCACTTTAATTATTTCATCCCTTGTTATATTTGCATTTACCATTTGTCTTTCTTCCTCGTTCAGCCTTTCTTTAACCTCTATTTCTTGTAACATAACATGTTCTTTTTCATATAGAGATGGTGTTCCTCGACCATGGCGTACAATATCTCCAAGAAGGGCTTCTAGCAAGAAATGGGCTACACCACCCTAGAGCTGGGAAGAACCTCCCAGGAAATCGACTAGCCCAACTTACCAGGAGGACTTTAAACTAGATCCAAGAGGGGAGGGTGACCAAACTAAGAGATTGAACAACGAACAAAATAAAGAAGGGCAAGAAGTCAAGCCTACAAATAAATCAGAGGATCAAAAATGCCCACCCAGAATTAGCCACAAACAGCTAAAATGCCTGTACACAAACGCACAAAGCCTGGGGAACAAACAGGACGAACTGGAATTACTAATGCACGAGGGTCAATACAATCTAACTGGAATTACAGAAACCTGGTGGAATGAAACACACGACTGGAACACACAGATAAAGGGTTACAACCTCTTCAAGAAAAGCAGGTCAAACAGGAAAGGAGGTGGAGTTGCACTATACATAAAAAACCACTACACTGCCACAGAGCTACATCCAACCAAAGAAGATAACCCCCTAGAAATTATATCGGTTATTATAAAAGAAAAGAAGTGCAACAGTACAATTGGAGTATACTACAGACCACCAAACCAAACAGATACAATGGACAACCTCTTTACAAGCCAACTAACAGAAATATGCAATAAGCACAGCACAACAATAATGGGGGACTTTAACTACCCTGACATTAACTGGAAAACAAACTCAGCACCAAGTGGAAAGTCTGATAGATTTCTCACCAGTCTCGCTGATAATTTCTAACTCAAAAAGTGGAAACAGGAACCAGAGGGACTGCAATACTAGACCTAATATTAACAAACAGGGAAGAAATGACAGGGGGAATAGAAGAAGAAGGGACACTGGGTGAGAGTGACCATGTCATCCTAAAATTCAACATAATGCAATCACCAACTGCTGTACCCAACACCACTATAGTCCCAGACTTTAGAAAAGCGGACTTTAACAAGCTCAGAACGAACCTGGAAAAAAAACCCTGGAAGGAACTTCTAAAGGGTAAAACCACACAGGAAGCCTGGGAGGCCCTAAAAAACACTATCATAGACACCCAAAACAATTTAATCCCTACAAAAAAGAAAAACAAGAAAACTAAAATGAAACCAGCATGGCTAAACAAAGACCTTGCAGACAACATAAAAGAAAAAAATCCAAATACAAAAAATGGAAAGAAGGACACATAACCAAGGCGGAATATCAGCAAACAGCCAGAACCTTCAAACAAAAAATAAAAACAGCAAAGGCCCAACAATACTTTGCAACGAAAGTCAATGACAACAAAAAAAGCTTTTTTCAGCACATTAACAACAAGAAGAAAATCAAGGAAACAATGAAAAATGAAGACGGTAATGAAATTACACACAACAGAGATAAAGCACAGCTGCTCAATGCCTACTTTGCATCAGTCTTCACACAAAAAGGAACCACCAACCAACCTGCAACTTAGCTGCAACAAACAGCTCCGGAACCGAACACAACATAGACAAAAACACAATAAGGGACTGCTTGTGGAAGATGATAATAATAATAATAATGATGATGATGATGATGATGATGATAATAGTAATATTATTATTATTATTATTATTTATTTATTTATTCATTCAATTTTTATGCCGCCCTTCTCCTTAGACTCAGGGCGGCTTACAACATGTTAGCAATAGCACTTTTTTAACAGAGCTAGGCTATTTCCCCCACAATCCGGGTCCTCATTTTACCCACCTCAGAAGGATGGAAGGCTGAGTCAACCTTGAGCCGGTGATGAGATTTGAACCGCTGACCTTCAGATCTACAAGTCAGCTTCAGTGGCCTGCAGTACAGCACTCTACCTGCTGCGCCACCCCGGCTCATATTATTATTTATTAGATTTGTATGCCACCCCTCTTCGAGGTCTCGGAGTGGCTCACAACAAGTAAAACATCATATACAAATCCAATATTAAAACAGTTTTGAAAAACCCCTATTAAAAACAGTCATACAAACCAAACACACCATATATAAAGTCAAGACAGCTAAGGATATATCAATTCCTCCATGCCTGGAGACATAGATGAGTTTTCAAAAGTTTGCGAAAGGCAAGGAGAGTGGGGACAGTCCTAATCTCTGGAGGGAGCTGATTCCAGAGGGCCAGGGCTGCCACAGAGAAGGCTCTTCCCCTGGGTCCCGCCAGAGGGCATTGTTTCGTCGATGGGACCTGGAGAAGGCCAAATCTGTGGGATCTAATCGGTCGCTGGGATTCATGCGGCAGAAGGCGGTCCCAGAGGTATCCTGGTCCGATGCCATGTAGGGCTTTATAGGTCATAACCAACACTTTGAATTGTGACCAGAAACTGATCAGCAGCCAGTGCAGGCTGTGGAGTGATGACGAAACATGGGCATATCTGGGAATGCCCATGATACCTCTCGCAGCCGCGTTCTGCATGATCTGAAGTTTCCGAACACTCTTCAAAGGTAGCCCCATGTAGTAGTCGAACCTCGAGGTGATGAGTGCATGAGCGACTGTGAGCAATGACTCCCTGTCCAAATAGGGCCGCAACTGGTGCACCAGGTGAACCTGGGCAAACGCCCTCCTCGCCACAGCTGAAAGATGGTGCTCTAACATAAGCTGTGGGTCAAGGATACCCAAGTTGTGGACCCTCTCCGAGGGGGTCAATAATTCCCCCCCAGGGTGATGGACAAGTACAAATCACCAGGACCAGACGGACTTCACCCCAGAGTCCTAAAAGAACTGGCAGACACCATAGCGGAACCACTTCTCCTCATCTACCAAAAAGCTGACGTATTCCCCATCCACAAAAAAGGTAAAAAGACTCAGGCAACTACAAACCTATCAGTCTGACTTCTATACCTGGAAAAATAATGAACAAAATAATAAAAAAACAACTTTGCTACTACCTACAAACCAACAAGATACTATCCAACAGTCAACATGGGGTTGTCAGAAACAAATCAAGCCAAACCAATCTCATATCTTTTTTCAACACCATAACTGTCGTGGTTGGCTCTGGCCCAGCTCCTGCCCCAGGGAATGTGTAGGTGGATGCAGGGGAAACTTCAACATGTCATAGGCCTGTGTTATTACCGACAGAGTCAGTTCAGAGTTTAGTTTCCTCGGACGAAGAAGAAGGTGGGAGTGACTTGGAAGAAGGGGGGGACTTCCGGTTTGCTCCGGGATCTCTGCAGAGGCTTCGGGGCAGGGCTCTGTCCCAAGACTCCTTCTACCCCTCCAGAGGTCGCGTTTTGCGGTCGGTTCGGGTCCGGATGGCTCGTTCCTAGAACAGGAGGTTTCCCTGCACCCAAGGAGCTAATGCCGAAGCTCCAGAGGTAAGGGATTGCCCTGCAGCTCTGGAGAAGGGAGAATCGACCCTCAAACTCCCAGAGGACTCGGCCATTGTGATCCGTCCATACCAGGAGGAAGCAAGAAAATAATAATAAGAACTTAAAGTTTCGAAAGAGCAGCGAAAGCAGAAGGAGAATACAAAAGAGAAAAGAAGATTTAAGGTATAATTTCATTACTATATGGTAAACTTGGAAGATAAGATCAAACTGAACATTTAAAATAATAAGGCGAAAAAGAAAAGAAGTTTAAGGGGAAAATTCATATCGTGGGGCTAGAAAAGAACAGACGGCCGGAACTACTTTTTCTTTCTTTATATGGAATTAAAGTTCTAAAATTTGATTTGAGCTGACTTTTAGGGCTGAGATTGGACACAAAATTATTGCTCAAAAGAGGATATTCGGAAACATGATTTAACAAAGATTTAATCAAGATTTAACTTTCAGCAAGTTTAGAATAACGTCAAATCCCGGGCACTATTTTCTATCTGCGGAGGGATTATGTTTTCCTTTTTTCGATCGTCATTTTCAAAATGGAATAAATCAATAGATCAACAAATAATCTGCAAATAAATTACCAATTTCATGAACTATGTGATATTGGCGACTGGTGAATTATAAATAAGAACATTTGTATTGTTGGAGTGATTTTGACTGGATCTGCTGTCTTTGGATTCTCGGTCTTCCTTGCTAAACTCGCTGCAAAGAGGAAACCTTAATTAATTAATTTATTTATTTATTTATTTATTTATTTATTTATGTTAGAGTTGAAATGGACCATGAAGGCCATTGAGTTCAATCCCCTGCCCAAGCAGGAACCCTATAGTACACCAGTCAAGTGGCAGTTCAATCTTCTCTTTAAAATGTCCAGAGTGTTGGAGTTCACAGCGTCCGCTGGTAGGTTGTTCCATTGGTTGATCGCTCTGACCGTCAGGAAGTTCCTCCTTATCTCCATGTTGAATCTCTCCTTGGTCAGCTTCCAGCCGTTGTTCCTTGTCCGGCGCTCTGGTGCCCTGAAGAATAAAGTGATCCAATTCCTCTCTGTGACATCCCCTCGTATTCTTGTAGACTGCTATCATGTCCGCTCTGGCCCTCCTTTTCTCTAGGCCATCCATGCCCAGTTCCTTCAGTCTCTCTTCGTAAGTCTTGGTTTCCAATCCCTTAATCATCTTGGTTGCTTTTTTTTGCACCTTCTCCAGAGTTTCAATGTTTCTTTTGAAATGTGGTGACCAGAACTGAATACAGTACTCCAGGTGTGGTCGGACCAGGGCGTAGTAGAGTGGTATTAAGACTTCCCTGGTCTTGGAGTGTATTCCCCTGTTGATGCAGCTGTTGTCCTTTCCTTAGTCGTCTTTGAGGATTTATTTTAAGATTTATTTCAAGACTTACGTCTGGAACTGAACTAAAATTATTTTTCTTGATATCCTTGGATTAAAATACTAGATTTTGGCTTCGTATTCAAATTAGACTTGGATTTACTATTGGAGTACCGATTTACATAAATTTGGATTAATTTTACTTTTGGAACTATCTTGGACTTTGGAACTTAGAGAATAACTACAAATGAACTGGTAAAAATAATTAAAAATTTCTTAGAACTTCAATCAACAAAGGACCTCTACATTTGATCAAAAATTATAAGTATATTATTGCTGTCTTCTTTGCATTTTTTTTCTTTCTCTCTCTTTCTTCTTGTTTTTTTTCTTTTCCCTTTCTCTCCTTAGGTACTGAATATATAAATAGATATTTTAAAACAGAATTAATTGGAATAATGAATTGCTAAACCCTTCCTGGGGCCCCCTCCCTTTCTTGGTGTGGTGTCTTTCTTTCTTTTTTTTTAAAGACTAACAATAGTAATAATAAATTTCCAATAAGTAATAAATTTTGCTAAGATATAAGAAAATTAATATAAGGCGTATATCAGAGGATTAACGATCTCTTATACAGCGAAGGTAAATAAATAAAGAAAGATACAATATGAAATATTAATTACAGAATTAAAACAACTAGAGATTTTATCGCAACATAATGCTAAGAATAAGGAGATTAAGGGAAAGATAGAATTGATTAGACATAAAATTAAACTTATAGAACAAAGTTAAATAGCAGAAAAGATAAAAAGAGCTAAACAACACTATTTCGAACATGCTAATAAGCCAGGAAGATGGCTCGCGTATAAACTAAGGAAACATAGACAATCAAAAATAATTAAAGAGTTAGTAGATGAAAATGGAATGATAAAATACAACATAGATGAGAAAGCAAAAATAGTACAAGAATTTTATAAAGAATTATATAAAAAAGAGGACATTAATGAAGAAGAGATTTTTAATTACTTAGAATCTTCAAAACTACCACAATTAACGGAAGAACAACAGGAAAGTTTGGATAGTCCAATAACAATTGAGGAACTACAAACAACTATTAAAAAGCAAAAAAATAATAAAGCAACTGGGCCTGATGCCATACCGGCAGAATGGTATAAAATAGATAGTGATGTAATAACAAATAATATGTTGGAAATTTTTAATGAAAGTAGAATGGATGGCGAAATTCCTAAATCGTGGTCAGAATCTTTAATAACTTTAATTCATAAATCAGGGAACAATAAAGAAAAGATAAAAAATTATAGACCCATATCACTATTAAATGTAGATTATAAAATATTTACTTCTATTTATGCAGCTATACTTAAAAAGGTCTTGAATGTGAGAAAATACATCATGATCAAAATGGGTTCCTACCAGGTAGACAAATTAAAATTAATCTCAGAACGATTATCAACACATTAGAATATTATGAACAACATTTTAGATTGCCAGTTTTGTTAATGTTCCTCGATGCCAAAAAAGCTTTTGACAATGTAAATTGGATTTTTATAAAAATGCAATTAAATAAAATGAGATTTGGTACAAAATTTGTAAATTTGATTGACGCAATATATTCAAAACAAATGACAAAAATTATATTAAATAATGAGCAACTAGAAAAATTTGAAATATTTAAAGGCGTTCGACAAGGTTGTCTGATTTCACGTTTATTGTTTATTTTATCATTGGAAGTTCTATTGATAAAAATAAGAGCAGACCAAAAAATAAAGGGTTTGACCATTGGGAAACAAATATATAAAGTTCAAGCCTTTGCAGATGACTTAACTTTTATTACGGAGGATCCAATAACAGCAGTTCCAACGTTGATAGAGACGATAGAACAATATGGTAAAGTCGCAGGATTAAAAATAAATAAGAGTAAAACACAATTTACAGTTAAAAACACGACGGAATCTCAAGAAAGAAGACTTGAAAATATTACAGGCATGAAAATAGTTAAGAAAGTTAAGTATCTGGGAATATGGATAACATCAAAAACTATATCTTTAAAAAATGATAATTATATGAAATTAATTGAAGAAATTAAAAAAGACTTAGAAATATGGAACAATTTAAAAATATCTTTTATGGGGAGAATTGCCACAATTAAGATGAACATTTTACCTAAGATTTTATTTTTGTTTCAGGTGATACCAATAAATCCAGGGGGGAAATTTTTTAAAAAATTAACAATGATAGTTAGAAAATTTTTATGGCAAGGGAAAAAAGCAAGAATAAAGTTAAATGTTTTAGAAGATATAAAGGAAGGGGGAGGATTTGCTCTACCAAATTGGAAGTTATATTATCAGGCAGCCACTTTAACATGGATTAGAGATGGGATAGTGTTAGAAGACAAAAGAACATTAAACTAGGAAGGCCACGATCTCATGCTTGGTTGGCATGCCTTCATATGGTACGATAAAGAAAAAATACATACATATTTTAAAAGACATACAATAAGAAAGTATCTATTGGAAGTTTGGAAAGATGTTAAGAAAAATCATTTTTTAACTATTCCAGATTGGGTTTCTCCTTTAGAAGCAATAACCCACCCCAATTCGACACAAGAAATGAAAATAATAAGATATAAAGAATTATTAGACGATCAAATGAAATTAAAATTGAGAAATAAATTACAGGATGAAGGGATTAAAATTGATTGGTGGCAATATATTCAGATTCAGTCTGGATTTCAAAGAGATAGTAAGGTATACGTTTTTAATAAAAGTAAAAACTTTCTAGGTAACTTATTAATTACAAACCAGACTAAATTAATAGGGAAAGCATATAAATACACGATTGGACATAAAAATATAGACCTGACCCTAAAGGATAATATGATAAGTTGGCGTAAAAATATAGGTAGAGAAATTGATATAGATACATGGGAAAACGTCTGGATCTCTCATTGGAAAATGACAAAATCGGTTTCATTAAAAGAAAATCAAATTAAGATGTTTTATAGGTGGCATCTCCCACCGAGTAGAATTGCAAAAATATTCCCTAATACGTCCCCATTATGTTGAAATGTAAGAAAGAAATAGGTTCATATTATAATCAGTGGTGGATTTGTAGTAAAGTTAAGCTATATTGGAAAATGATAGAAAGAATAATAAAAGAAATAACAAAGCAAGAGATAGAAAACCCCCCGGAATTTTATTTATTGGGAATAACTAAACAGAAATACAAGATGGTTAAACAACCAAGAGGAATCAGAATTTTAAGTGATTTGGAATAAAGTGTATATATGGATAAATAAGAAGAAGTAAAAGTAAAACTTATCTAAGAACTGTAGAAGTATTGTTATGATTTAAATTTTATGTTTCATCTCGTTTATATATGAAGGTTTTTTTATATAAGGTTAAACAAAATTTCTTCTTTTAATTTAAACTAATATATTGAATTAAGGTATTAATAATGTATTCTTTTTTCTGTATGGAAATTTGACTTCTAGAATAAGAGGGGAAATTGCAACCCCAATTTTATGTTAAATGTGTGTTTGTTAGTTTTGTCTTTTTTATAAAAAATTAATAAAGTTTATTCAAAAAAAAAAGGAAGAGGGGGACTTGGCACACAGCCCAGGCAGTCAATCTCCATTATCTTCCATTGGTTCGGATGAAGACGTCTTGGACCCACGCAAGCGCAGAATTATGCATAGAAGAGGCCAAGTAAGGACATATTACAGGAGATAAGAGAGGCCACCTATGTTAGGGTGGGGTTCCAGTAATTAGAGTTGCTGCTATAAATAGCAGCGTGTGGGTTTGGCCATTGTGGAAAAATATCTGATCGCAATTCTTCAGGAATTGTGTGTTGCTGTTTTCTGGCCTTTGTTTGTTGATATTTCACGCCTTTGAAACCAAAGCAGAGCAACGTGTGTGTGTGTGTCTCACTTTGGTGGAAGAAGAAGGGGTGTGAAGTTTCTTCACACCTACTAGCTAAGTACTTAATGACTGCTTAAGGGAAATTGTACAGACTACCCGGTTGTTTTGGGACGAGTGCTCTTTGAAATACAAAAAGTATGCTTAGTTTATTTTGAATTTTGTGATAAAGAACATTGTTTTGAATTTTCAAACGTCTGTGTGTCTGAAATTTGTACCCTTGAATTTTCGGGAGACTCCTACCAGAGAGCCCGGCAGAACAATATCCAAATTAGTAGACCAACGCAAACTTATATACTTGGACTTCAGCAAAGCCTTCGATAAAGTTGACCACAATCTCCTAATCCACAAACTAGAAAAAGTGGGGCAGGTTTCAACACATGCAGATGGATAAACAGTTGGCTGACCAACCACACCCAACAAGTTGTCCTCAACGGCTCCAAATCCACATGGAAAAAGGTAGACAGTGGGGTACCACAGGGTTCTGTCCTGGGCCCTGTGCTCTTCAACATTTTCATCAATGATCTAGATGAAGGAATAGAAGGGGAACTAATCAAATTTGCAGATGACACCAAGCTGGCGGGGGTAACCAACACCCTAGAGGACAGGCTCAAAATTCAGAAAGACCAAGACAAATTAACACTGTGGGCCCATACTAACAAAATGATGTTCAACGTGGACAAAAGCAAAGTCCTTCACCTAGGTAAAAAAAACAACTAGACACACATACAGCCTGGGAGAAACCGCTCTTAGCAGTAGCGACTGTGAAAGAGATCTCGGAGTCTTGGTGGATAATCAACTAAACATGAGCCAGCAGTGGCCAAAAAAGCCAACACAATCCTAAAATGCATCAACAGGAGGATACACTCCAAGACCAGGGAAGTATTAAAACCACTATTCTAAGCCCTGGTCAGACCACATCTGGAGTACTGCATCCAGTTCTGGTCACCTCACCTCAAAAGAGACATTGAAACTCTGGAGAAGGTGCAGAAAAGAGCAACCAAAATGATTAGGGGACTTGAAACCAAGACTTACGAAGAGAGATTGCAGGAACTGGGCATGGATAGCCTAGAGAAAAGGAGGGCCAGATGGGACATGATAGCAGTATACACGTATACGAGGGGTTGTTACAGTGAGGAGGGGTCACTCTATTCTCCAGGGCACTAGAGGGCCGGATGAGGAACAACGGCTGGAAGCTGGCCAAGGAGAGATTCAACCTGGAAATAAGGAAGAACTTCTGACCTTCAGAGCAATCAACCAGTGGAACAGCCTGCCTGTGGAGGTTGTGAACTCCCCAACTCTGGACACTTTCAGGAGAAGATTGGACTGCCCTTTGGCTGGGGTGCTATAGGATTTCCTGCTCAGGCAGGGGGTTGGACTTGATGACCTGCATGGTCCCTGTCAACTCAATCAATCAATCAATGCCCCCCTAGCCACAGTTGCTGTAGCCTCAGCTGTGGATTTAGGAGGACACTCAAGTTGCGAACCCTATCTGAGGAGGAAATTGCTTTCCCCACCTCCAGCACCAAGGACAGGCAGATGGGATCGTCTTTAGGAGGAAGGACCCACAGCTACTCAGTCTTGTCGACATTGAGTTTTAACCTGTTAATCCCCATCCAAACCCTTGTGGCTACAAGACACCGGCCCATCACTTCCACCGCTTCACTGAACTGACATGGGGTAGAGATATACAGCTGAGTATCATCAGTGTATTGTTGGCAACTCACCCCATGTTGTCGGATGATCTCACCCAGTGGTTTCATGTAGATATTGAATAAGAAAGAAGAGAGGACTGACCCCTGAGGCACCCCACAGAGGAGGTAAACTAGGTAAAGGGGACAAAACTAGGTAAAGGGAACAGAGTTGTAACTGATGTGGATGATTTCTGTCCCTAACCAATGAGGATAAAGCAGTTTGTTGAAGTTTATGAAAAGGGAGCTGTAACTAAAATAGATGTAGTTGTTGATTAAAAGGGCAAACAAATAATGATAATAATGTTCATCGTGCAATGTGCACGGACGCGCGAAGCTTGAGGAACAAGCTCTGTGAATTAATGGCCATAATATCTAGAGATAATTTGGATCTGATTGCCAAAACTGATACATGGTTTAAGGACTCCAATGAATGGGAAATATCTATACCAGGATATACATTTTAGAGAGTAGAGAGAAGGGGAGGTGGAGTAGCCATTTATGTTAAGGAAAGTCTAAAAGCCACACTAATTCAAAATATATGTAAACAACTGGAGACTCTCTGGGTTTGCAGGCAAACTAGAGAGGGTTCTGTCATTAGAATTGGGGTGATTTATAGGCCTCCAGGGCAATCTGAGGATTATGACAACAAGATGATGGATGAAATTACCCAAATGGCAGTAAAGGGAGATATTGTGGTTATGGGTGATTTCAACATACCTGACGTTGACTGGAATATCCCTAGTGCCCTTACATGTAAAAGTAAGAATATAGTAGAGGCCCTTATAGGAGCAGCTCTGGCACAGCTGATTAAGGCACCGACTAGAGGGGACAATATTCTAGATTTAGTTTTTATGAATGGAAATTGGGTTTCAGAAGTTAAGGTGGGAGAAAATTTAGTTTGCACTGACCACATATGTTTGTGGTTTGATGTAAAAACTGATTGTGAGCAATCCTATACTACAACCAAAGTATTTGATTTCAGAAAAACAAATTTCAGTGAAATGGGGGAATATTTAAACAATGAATTAAAAGGGAGGGACAAAATGGCAGGAGCGAGTGCCCAGTGGACTGTATTAAAAAAGGCCATCTTAAAAGCCACTGGACTGTATGTAAGGCAAATAACTAAAGGTAAAAGGAAGAAGAAACCGCTACGGTAAGGGCTATAGTCAATGAAATAAAGTCTGCCTATAGGGGGTATAAAGAGTCTGGAAGTATAGCTGACAGAGAGGTATATAAAATGAGACAGAAGGAGGCAAAACAGATAATACATGCTACTAAAGTCTCAAAAGAAGAAGAAATTTCCTAATCTGTAAAGAAGAAAAATTGCAGCATCACACAGCTTAGTACTGGGGACAATACATACATTGATGGAAATAAGAAGGTCGCTGACCATTTCAATAGCTACTTCTATTCAGTTTTCTCAAAAGACAGCTTACAATATGGTGCTTTGGATGGATATAGCATTGCTTCCAGCTGCAGGGATTCAGCTCCAGTGATCTCAGAGGCAGATGTCTTAGAAGAACTTGAACTATTAAAGATAAATAAGGCAATGGGTCCAGATGGCATCCACCCCAGAGCTCTTAAAGAACTCAGATCAGTCATTGCTAATCCCCTGACTGATTTGTTTAACCAATCCCTTTTCACAGAAGATGTTCCTGATGATTGGAGAATGGCCAGTGTTGTGCCTATCCACAAGAAGGGCAGTAGAGAAGAACCTGATAACTACAGGCCAGTTAGCTTGACTCTACTCAAAAAGAGGATAAATCAGCAGCTAAAAACCAATAACCTATTGAACCCAAACCAGCATGGCTTTATTGAAGGCAAATCATGTCAGACTAATCTCATTGATTTCTTGGATGAAGGCGGTGCCGTGGATATTGCCTATCTGGACTTCAGCAAAGCCTTTGATATGGTTCCACATAAAGAACTGATAGATAAGTTAGTGAAGATTGGACTTAATCCCTGGATAGGTCAGTGGATTTGCAGCTGGCTGAAGCATAGATATCAGAGGGTTGTTGTTAATGGTGAGTATTCTGAGCAGAGCCTGGTTACAAGCGGTGTGCCACAAGGGTCTGTTCTGTTCCTATTCTTTTTAACAGGTTTGTGAGTGACATAGGGGAAGGTTTGGTAGGAAAGGTTTGCCTATTTGCCGATGACTCTAAAGTGTGCAATAGGGTTGATATTCCTGGAGGCATCTGTAATATGGCAAATGATTTAGCTTTACTAGATAAGTGGTCAAAGCAATGGAAACTGCAGTTTAATGTTTCCAAATGTAAAATAATGCACTTGGGGAAAAGGAATCCTCAATCTGAGTATTGGCAGTTCTGTGTTAGCAAAAACTTCAGAAGGATTTAGGGGTAGTGATTTCTGACAGTCTCAAAATGGGTGAACAGTGCAGTCAGGCAGTAGGGAAAGCAAGTAGAATGCTTGGCTGCACAGCTAGAGGTATAACAAGCAGGAAGAGAGAGATTGTGATTCCACTGTATAGAACTCTGGTGAGACCACATTTGGAATACTGTGTTCAGTTCTGGAGACCTCACCTACAAAAAGATATTGATAAAATTGAATAGGTCCAAAGACGGATTACAAAAATGGTGGAAGGTCTTAAGCATAAAACTTATCAGGAAAGACTTAATGAACTCAATCTGTATAGTCTAGAGGACAGAAGGGAAAGGGGGGACATGATTGAAACATTTAAATATGTTAAAACGTTAAATAAGTTTCAGGAGGGAAGATCAGAAGCAACATGAGAAAATATTATTTTACCGAAAGAGTAGTAGTTGCTTGAAACAATCTTCCAGCAGACTTGATTGGTAAATCCACAGTAACTGAATTTAAACATGCATGGGATAAACATAATTCCATAAGGCCATTGGAGCTGTGAGTTCTGCCACCTGCTTACTGGATCCGTGTCCCTTCTGGCTGGTCTCCGCCAGCTGGGTCCAGGAGATTGTCAACGCTTCTTTGGGGAGGGGGTCCGTTCCGGATCCCTACAAGGAAGCACTTGTGCGCCCCCTCCTCAAGAAGCCTTCCCTGGACCCAGCCATTCTTAACAACTACTGGCCAGTCTGTTGAGAAGGTGGTGGCGCTCCAACTCCAACGGTCCTTGGAAGAAGCCGATTATCTGGGTCCTCAGCAGTCAGGATTCAGGCCCAGCTACAGCACGGAAACTGCTTTGGTCGCGTTGGTGGATGATCTCTGGCGGGCCCGGGACAGGGGTTTATCCTCTGTCCTGGTGCTTCTTGACCTCTCAGCAGCTTTTGATACCATCAACCATGGTATCCTTCTGCGCCAGCTGGAGGGGTTGGGAGTGGGAGGCACTGTTCTTCAGTGGTTCTCCTCCTACCTCTTCGGTCGGTCGCAGTCGGTGTTAGTGAGGGGCCAGAGATCGACCTCAAGGTTACTCCCCCCTGCTATTCAATATCTACATGAAACCGCTAGGTGAGATCATCCAGAGGCATGGGGTGAGGTATCATCAGTATGCAGATGATACCCAGTTGTACATCTCCACCCCATGTCCAGTCAATGAAGCAGAGGAAGTGATGTGCTTGGTCTGGAGGCTGTTGCGGTCTGGATGGGTGTCAACAGACTCAAGCTCAACCCAGATAAGATGGAGTGGCTGTGGGTTCTGCCTCCCAAGGACAATTCCATCTGTCCATCCATAACCTTGGGGAGGGGGAAATTATTGACCCCTTCAGAGAGGGTGCGCAACTTGGGCATCCTCCTCGATCCACAGCTCACATTAGAGAACCATCTTTCAGCTGTGGCGAGGGGGACGTTTGCCCAGGTTCGCCTGGTGCACCAGTTGCGGCCCTATCTGGATTGGGACTCACTACTCACAGTCACTCCCTCCTCTCCACTTCTCTTTCCCTCCCTCTCTTTCCCTTTTCTTTCTCTCTCTCTTTTCCCTCTCTCTCATTCTTTCCCTCCAGGTCTCTCTCATTTCTATGTATTTCTCCCTCTCCCCCTTCTCTCTCTCATTTGTTTCTCCTCCCTTTTTGCTCTCATTTCTCTCACCTTAATTTCGAGTGGGGGGTGCGGCTGCGGTGGCAGGCAAAGAGCCATTTTCTTTGGGGAGGGGCTATGTGCTTCTGGGAGAAGAGGCTGAGCGTGAGCTTTAAAAAGAAAGGCTGAGGGCGGCCGAGGCAAGGGCTCTGGTTTGGGCAGTGCCATCATCGAGCAACGGGAGTGACCGCCCCTTTTCCCCCACAGGATACACACACACACACACTCCTACGGCACTGCCCAAACTGGAACTCTTGCCTCGCCCTCCCTCCACCTTTCTCTTTAACGTTGAAAGTGGAGTGCTTAGCTTCCCCCCTCCTCCGGCACATGGCAGGGCACAGAAGTTCGCCCTTAGGCAGATCAGCTGTTGGGCGGCAAGAAATGGAAAATCCTGCGCTTTGCCTGCATGGCCACATGACCATGGCAGGCTGGTCAAGACAGCGGGCAGGCCGGATGCAGCCCGCGGGCTGCCCCTTGCCCAGGTCTGCTCTAGATTATTGGTGTTCTTGTCCTGACTAGATCTGCCAATTTTGCATTTTATGGGATTTTGTTTTCCAACGTAACCTTGGTTTCATTTTTTTCTTGTTAATTTTACCTAATATGGTTATGTTTTACTCTAATCTGATATTGTAAGAACACATGCATCTTTCATTTACTAATTTAGCCATATCACATACTATTTCACATTGAAATAGATCTATAAATACCGTAGTTACAAATTCGATTCTATGAAGATATATGACATAGTGGAATGCATCAGTAATGGGAAGCCAAATTTTTTACTGCCACACTGCGGGTGTGGCTTATTTTGTAGGTATGCCTTAATGGTCATGTGACTGGGTAGGAGTGGTTTGGCGGCCATGTGATTAGGTGGGAGTGGCTTGATCATCATCATTCAAGTGAACTGTTAAATCCTTGAGTTACAACCTTATCAATGTCGCTCGCTGAGGTGACAATTTTCTTTGTGTTTCCTGCGCTCTCCTTCCTGGGTTACCCCCCCCCCTACGTCAGGCTGGGTAGCTAAGCAAACGGGTGCTGCCAGAAGCATAAATGCTGCCAGTGCCACTTCTACTCATGCCTTCTGAGGTGGCCGCATGAGGCTGGAGGGGAGCCAGGCATGAGAGAGGAAAGCTCATCCGAGGCCAGGAAGGAGGAAAGAGGAAAAATGCAAGGAATGCAACAGCAGCAGCAGTAGGGGGAAAAAAGGAGAGCTGAGCTGAGACCAGTAATCCAAGAAGTGACAGCAACCGATCAGCTGGAGCTGTGCACACATCTTCATTTCCACCAGTGGAACTGTGCTCCACCCCATCCTCCCTGCTGCCCACCCCTGGAATGCATATATTTGACTTTACTAAGCATTTTACTGAATGTTCTTTGCTTGATTTTTGGTGTATTTTATCTCTTTTCATTAACTGCCATTGTTGATTAATCAAAAAATGTACATACACGTTGTAATGCAAACCAAATAAATATTCAATGATAATATAGTACAAACACATTTTGGGGAAGTTGTTGTCATAGGCAGGGGAAATATGAAAGATAGTCTTTATTTTATTTTAAATTAAATTTCAGTAATATTTAAACACTTGTTTGGGACAGTTTTGTTTTTAATTTATATTATTTTTATTTTCTGATTTATCACTAGTACCTTAAGCTCAGCATTCTGTTTCTTTAGTCCTTCCACTGTATAAGAAATCTCCTTCCATGTTCCAGCCTTCATTTTGGCACATTTTAGTCTTTGCTCAGCTTCTTGCTTTGCTTCCAACCATTGTGTTGAATCTTTCAACATTTCATGTAACTGTTGCCTTCGGTTCTGAATGTGACCTTGCACTTCATCCCACTGGTTTTGTATTTCTTCAACTGTGGAAAATAAAGGCAAAAATAAAATATGTATCTTTATTTTCAAATACTTATTTCAGTGAATTAAAATAGAAGTTTAAAAGCCTGTTCTTGATTATGTTCAAACTTAAATTATTTCAAATTAACATCTCAATCTAGGACCTTAAATTGTATTTGTTGAATTAATTGTTCATAATAATATTATTATATAATAATGACAAAACTTTAGATAAGTAAATGTGGGTTAACTATCCATGTCTATAAGAATGTGGAATGCCCTCTGTGGATATGATAGAATCAAACCTACATGCCTGGTTAAGGCAACACAGTTCTTTGATTACTTTAAGAAAATAATAATTAGTTTAAGCTTCCGTTTACCTAAGGTAATTAAAATCCTTCTGTTTGTCTAAGGTAAAAACTAACTAGATGCAGTGGTACCCCTGCTTAAGAACACCTGGGTGTTCAAGATTTTTTTGCCTCCTCTTAAGAACCATTTTCCACTTAAGAACCCAAACCCGGAAAAATTTCCCAGAAAATTTGAGAGTGGCACTAAGGCCCACTTTCCTGCCATTCCTCCTTTAATCCCGGCCATCTCAGGTTTTTCTGGGCTGCCAGAGGAGCCTTTCGGTGGTTTTCCTTTCCCTGGGTGCTTGGAAAGGGAATAATCCACTTTGCTGTGGTGACTCCCTTGCGCTGCCTCCCATACACCTGGCACGAGGTTGCCTCCTGGAGTGTCTGGGCGCAGAAAGGCAAAAGAGGGCACTTCACTCTGGCCGGATCAACTCGGCTTCAGCCAAACCAAGGAGTCACCCCAATAAAGGAAAAGCTACAAAGCAAGTGAGCAAGAGGAGAGGGGAACCCTTCAGCATGGGAAGGGGGAAGAGGAAACAGGTAGCAGCAGCAGCAGCTGCCTTTTGGTTAAAGGATAGGGAGGTTCCCCCCCTCTCGCCCACCTGGGTTTCTCTCTCTGGCGCAGTGTATGGGAGGCAGCCTCGTGCCGGGTGTATGGGAGGCATGTGCTCCTCCTGGCCACCTCAGTCCCTCTTTTTTTTTTTAAGCCTTAAAGTTTTGGATTCCCTTCACCTCACTTTCTTCCTTCAGCAGTGACTGTCCTTCTCCTCTTCTTCCTTCTCCTCCTGCCACCCAAATTTATTTCTTTTCTAATGGGTTTGCACGCATTATTTGCTTTTACATTGATTCCTATGGGAAAAATTGCTTCTACTTACAAACTTTTCTACTTAAGAACCTGGTCACAGAACAAATTAAATTCTTAAGTAGAGGTACCACTGTATTCTTCCTGTTCATTTAGCAATTGTACCTTGACAGGATTTTGTCTGTATGCTATGTGTCACATATTAACCATTTACATTGTAACTAGATTAAGTAAAAAGTTAATATTTTATATTTGTATACACAAGAAACTTGTTATACATAATAAGCTTTCAAGTCCAGAGCCGGAGCTGCTGAACACGAGACAGAACTGCTCATCCCAGAGAAATATTTCCAAACTGGACAAAGCATTGTTCAAGACATCATGTTTCTGTGTCTGTGATTTCTACAATAATGAATTAAACAACAGGAGTATGATTTGGATATACTGTACACTCATTGTAATTATTTAAAATCAGTTTATTATTTAGACATATTTCAATTAAACAAGCTATGATCTTCAATTGGTTCAGAAAAAGGAAGAGCTTGAAAATAATTCATCTTACTATTATAGCTGTTCCACTAATTAAATATTGTGTTTGAGAAGTAAAATGCTAACAAAGTTCATTATACCAAATTTAAGTTTCTGTAATACTGGAATTTGTAAACCATTAACCCAGAAGTGTACATCAAACAATTATTTGTCACATATTTTATACATACTAATGGTTCTATTTTGATATGGAAAGAAACAGTAGCCCTTGAAATAGAGAAAATGAATAGAGAAAATAATCTCTTTTGATAAAACCTAAACATAATTTTATGCTTAATTATGAATTATTTGGTACAGTAAAAATATGATTCTTTATATTATAGTTATAGTTTTCTAATTGTTTTCTAAGAAGCAAAAAAATGCTTTGTTGTGGTTTGTAAAGTGAGAATAAAATAGTTGAAAAGTGTAAAATCTGTTATAAGCATAAGAACAGAACAGATAATAAATGTATTAAAACAGTTGTATGAATGTAATCAGTAGAAAGTTGAGTCACATGAATTAAGCAATATCATTTTTAAAGACAAAAAACAAATATATCAATGTAAATACCTTTAAAATATAAAATATAATAGTGTTAATTATATAAGAAATATAAGAACTTTAGAGGGATAAGAATATGGCAACATTATTATTATTATTATTATTATTATTATTATTATTATTATTTATTAGATTTGTATGCCGCTCCTCTCCATAGACTCGGGGCGGCTCAACCATAGCTAAGATAATTAAGAAACCGACACTGATAATGTCATCGCCAGCTGTGTAAAAATCTAGTGCTACTGCTGCGACTGAGCCTAGTGTGTCAGATGAACCTACATTACAGACATTACAAAACTCCCTGGACAAAATAATAATTAATAATAATTTGGTTTCCGGTGGCTGCCTGTGGTGTAGCAGCTGTAAGGAGGGGTACTTCCCCTCCCGAGGCTGCTCTTTCTTTTGATCCCCGAGACCCTTCAAGGCACAGATTGTTCAGAGTTGTTATGCCGGGCTTCACGTTAGAAGCCCCCAATTAAGTCCAAAGGAGAAATTCAAACACACACGTTTGTAAAGTAAACAAAGTTGGTTTATGAAAAGGAAAATACTGTCCAAAACACACTTTTAATCAGCCAAAGTGCTCTCCCACACACAAGCCTTGAATGCTGTGAAAAACATAAAACAAAAGCAAAGCAGATAAAAAGCAGCTGTGAAGACGTCACAGCCACACACACACCTTCAAGAGTCCTCACGCTTAAACTTAACTGTGAATTGTTTCACAAAGTCCTTGTAAATCCTGAAGCCGTTCACAAAAGTCTTTGTAAATTTCTGAAGCAAACCACAAGTCTCTCTCTCAAAACGAATAAACTCCCATGCCAAGAGGCAACAACGCTGGCAATTTTATCAGCAGCCCCATTAGCCTAATTGCCCCAGCCACAGGTGTTTTCCCTTATTTCCTATAATACTTGTGCAGTTGTCCCTTCCTTGACATCAACCTGTGTCTGCGAACATCTATGAATGCCTCCTCTTCTGAAGCTAACGATGATAATGATGATGATGATGATGGTTCACTAATGGGGTAATTAGCTAATGGGATTATTATTATTATTATTATTATTATTATTATTATTATTATTATTAGATTTGTATGCTGCCCCTCTCCGAAGACTCGGGGCGGCTCACAATAATAGAAACAATATAACAGTGAAACAAATCTAATATTAAAAATAAAACATATAAAACCCCAGCAATTAAAACCATGCAACACATACATACCAAACATAAAATATAAAAGCCTGGGGGAGGATGTCTCAGTCCCCCCATGCCTGGCGATATAGGTGGGTCTTGAGCAATTTGCGAAAGACAAGGAGGGTGGGGGCTGTTCTAATCTCTGGGGGGAGTTGATTCTAGAGGGCTGGGGCCACCACAGAGAAGGCTATTCCCCTGGGGCCCACCAAATGACATTGTTTGGTCGACGGGACCCGGAGAAGGCCAACTCTGTGGGACCTAATCGGCCGCTGGGATTCATGCGGTAGAAGGCGGTTCCGGAGGTATTCTGGTCCAATGAGGAGAAGAGAAGTACCAAGAGAAGTTCACATCACGTTTTCTAGAAGAATAATCAGAGATGACATCTTAAAGCAAGCAAGAAATCAGACTTGGAAGTATAAAGAGAAAGACATCACAATCCTGAGACAAGTTCCAAAGAGGATAAGAGAAAGTAGGAGAGAGTACTACTTTCTTACAAGTGTATTAATGAAATAAAAAAGTTTTCAGATGATTGGTACCAGAAGGACTTGCTTTGACCTGGCAAGGAATGAAAATCAAGATACAGAGTGTGGAAGAAGCTAGAACTTTCTTTGCACAAAGCGGATTGAATAGAACAGACCAACCATTGAAAGTATCCAAAGATAAAGAAGAAGAAAGGGGGGCTACCAGTAAAGAGAGGGAGGAAGTACAAGATGTTAAAAAGAAACAAACACAAACTCAGCAGGAACTGGTGTTAGACAGTAGACTACGAGAACCAAAAGAAATTAAAAAATACTATAAATAGAAATGTTACATGACTTGAAAATCTTTTCAGTTAACGTAAATGGATTGAACAACCCTAGGAAAAGAAATCAAATATTGACTAAACTTAAGAAATAAAGTGCACAAATAAATATTCTACAGGAAGTTCATATTAAGAAAACAAATAGAAGATTACTTAATAAACCAAAATTAGGGAAACTTTACACTAGCTTAGCAAATAAAAAAAAAGAGGAGTAGCAATGTACATTGATGAAACAATAGAATCAAAACAGATATATAGTGACAACGAAGGAAGAATCTTAATCGTACAATTGGATTTAGAATCAAAACCTCTCGTTATTATATTGATATACGCACCAAATGATAATCAAAAACAATTTTATAAGGAACTATACAATAAAATAATTGAACTATCAATGGAAAATATGATAATAATAGGTGACTTTAATGCAATCCCAGATAGTCAAATGGACTACACAGGGAAGAAGAAGGAAAATAAAAAAAAGGTAATCTTACTAACAACATTTTGGAAAATGAGTACAGAATTACTATTAAAAGATATATGGCACGAATGCCACCCACAAAATAAACAATACACTTTTTACTCAAACCCCCATAAAATTTGGACTAGGATAGATATGGCCCGGGCACCATCACACATAATGGAAAGGATTAGAGATATTGAGATAGAAACTAATAGTTGGGCAGACCACAACCCATTAATTATATATTGGAAAGGTAAAGAAAAATTCAAAAATTGGTCCATGAATAGAAATATATTACGAGACCCAGAATATAAAGAGTCGATAGGGAAAGAATTAGAGTCCTTTTTAAAAATAAATAAAAATAACGATACACCCCCACAAAACCTTTGGGACACAACAAAGGCATATAAATGGGGGTTAACAATTTCTTACATGGCAAAAAAGAATAAAGAGAAAAAGATGCAATATCAAAAACTAAAAGATGAATTTAAAAAATTAGAACTAGAAATGCCCACAAAATGAACACGATGATAAAGTTAAAAACCAGAGAGAATTAATAAAGCATAAAATAAGGTTGATAGAACAAGAACAAATAGTAGAAAAAATAAAAAGAGGAAAACAAGAATATTTTGAACATGCAAACAAACCAGGAAGATGGCTAGTTTACAAACTTAGGAAAGAAAGAGAAACCAGAATTATTAAAAAATTAACAGATAGTAAAGGAATAATAAGACATAGAATAGATGAAAAGAAGGAAATAGCTAGAGTTCTATAGAAAATTATATGAAAAAGAAGAAATAAAGGAAGACGCAATTTCAGATTATTTAAGTTCTATTGATTTACCTATGTTAACCGAAGATCAACAACAAAAATTAAACAAACCCTTCACAGAAATAGAGTTACCAGCAATCCATTAAAAATCCGAAGAATAACAAGGCCACCGGCCCTGATGCAATACCAGCAGAATTTTATAAGCTATATAACGAAATACTCTTTTCAAATATGTTAGATATATTTAATAAGATAATAGCAGATGGTAAATTACCTAAAACATGGACAGAAACTTTAATAACACTAATACACAAGGCAGGAACTGAAAAGGAGAGGATTGAAAACTATAGACCGATTTCGCTATTGAACGTAGACTATAACATTTTTATATCAATATTTGCGGCTAGGTTTAAAAATATTATAAATCAAATAATACATGAAGATCAGAACGGATTCCTACCAGGTAGCTAAATTAAAAATAATTTGAGAACAATTATAAATACCCTAGAATACTACGAACAACACCCTGAAAAACAAATGTCACTCATATTCCTTGATGCCAAAAAAAAAGCATTTGATAATGTAGATTGGACCTTTATGAAAATACAATTAAACAAGATGAATGTAGGAACCAAATTTTTTAATATAATTGATGCCATTTATTACCTCAGGGACCGCCTTCTGCTGCATGAATCCCAGCGACCAGTTAGGTCCCACAGAGTGGATCTTCTCCGGGTCCCATCAACTAAGCAATGTCGCCTGGCGGGACCCAGGGGAAGAGCCTTCTCTGTGGCGGCCCCAGCCCTCTGGAACCAACTCCCCCCAGAGATTAGAACGGCCCCCACCCTCCTTGCCTTTCGTAAACAACTTAAAACCCACCTCTGCCACCAGGCATGGGGGAATTGAGATCCTCTTTCCCCCTAGGCCTTTACAATTCTATGCATGGTATGTATGTATGTATGTATGTTTGGTTTTTATATTAATTGATTTTTAATCATCAATACCAAATTACTATTGTACACTGTTTTATTGTCGCTGTTAGCCGCCCCCGAGTCTCTGGAGAGGGGCGGCATACAAATCCAATAAATAAATAAATAAATAAATAAATTTATGCTAATCAATCAGCAAAAATCATAATAAACAAAGAACAAACAGGAAGATTAGAAATACAAAGAGGAGTTAGACAAGGTTGCCCTATATCACCATTATTATTTATTTTAACATTGGAAACTTCACTAATAAAGAACAGAAAATGAAATAAAAGGCTTGAAGATTAGAAAAGAAATATATAAAGTTCAAGCCTTAGCTGATGACGTGGTTTTCATAAAAGAAGATCCATTGGCGTCAATCTTAAAATTAATAGATTTAATAGAAGATTATGGGAAAGTAGCAGGCTTGAAAATTAACAAGGAAAAGACGCAAATACTTACAAAAAATATGACAGACCAACAGACAAAATATCTTGAAAACTTAGCAAATATGAAAATAACAAAAAAGATAAAATACTTAGGTATCAAATGATAATTATATAAAACTCTTAGGACAAATTAAAAAAGACTTGGAAATATGGAATAACTTACAGCTATCTTTAGTTGGAAGAATTTCCACAATTAAAATGAATACCCTCCCTAAAGTACTGTTTTTATTTCAAGTTATTCCAATTAACCCTGAACCATTTTAAAAAAAAACCAACTAGATAAAATTACAAAAAAATGTATATGGCAGGGCAAGAAATCAAGGATAAAACAAAGATCATTAGAAGATCGTAAAGAGAGAGGAGGGCTCGCCGTCCCTAACTGGAAGCTATATTACCAAGCAACTGTGTTAACGTGGATAAAAGAATGGCTAACCTTGGAAAACAGAAGATTATTAAATTTAGAGGGCCATGACTTAATGTTAGGCTGACATGCCTTTGTATGGTATGAAAAGTCCATAACGCACTCATATTTTAAAAGTAATATAATTAGAAAGGCATTGATAGACGTCTGGTATGAGATAAGGAAAAATCACTTCTTAGTAATTCCAGAATGGATCTCACCTATAGAAGCTATTTCTCACCCTAATTTGTTAAAAGAAGGTAAAATATGGAAATATAGAGATTTGCTTGATAATCAATTAAAACTGAAAACAAAACAAGAATTGCAGGAGACCAGGGTGGACATTGATTGGTGGCAGTACACCCAGATTAATTCTAGATATCAAAAAGACGTGAGAATATATAACTTCAAGAAAGACAATAATATAATTGGGAAATTACTAATTCAAAATCAAGCAAAATTATTTGGGAAGTTATATAAATATTTAATAAACTATAAAACAATAGGCTGGATATTGAAAGATAACATGATTAGTTGATGTAAAAATTTTGGAAAAGAAATAAATTTAGATACATGGGAAAAGGTATGGCTATATAACTGGAAAATAACTAAATCCATTTCCTTCAAAGAAAATCAAATTAAGATGTTTTATAGATGGCACCTTCCACCATATAGGATTTCAAAGATGTTTCCTAATGTTTCACCTATTTGCTGGAAATGCAAAAAAGAAATTGGTACATTTTTTCATATATGGTGGACCTGCCCAAAATCTAAGACTTATTGGAATAAGGTAGAAAAATGGTTAAAGGAAATCATAAACAAAGAAATTAAGAAAACTGCGGAATTTTTTTTATTAGGTATCACTGTCTGCGGAGAGGGGCGGCATACAAATCCAATCAATCAATCAATCAATCAATCAATAAACAAACAAACAAACAAACAAACAAATAAATAAGAAAAGAAATATACTATTTAATAATTCATATATTAGTAGCGGCAAGAATTGTATTTGCACAGAAATGGAAGGAAAAGGAAATTCTAAAAGACGAAGACGTCTGCTGTTCTGTTTCGGGTCTATGTGACCCGAAGCCAAGTTTGAGTCCCTGTAAAAAATTTTCCCTGCATATCTGAAACTTGAAATTTCATGACTTTTCATCATTTCAGGGGTTCTCTCTATGAGAATTTTTTTTGGGGGTGGGGGGTTTTAGTTTTTGCTGGGCAAAAAAAGTCCCAAATCTTCTGTTCGGGTCACATACGACCCAGACCGAAAACTCTTCATTTGAAGTGCTTATGTTTGGTCAATTTGAAAACTTTTTTCACTTGGAAAGTAGTCTGAACATTTCTGCACACAATGATATGAAAATTGAACTGAAAAAATTAATCCTTATTGGTTTATTTTGCACATAAATGTGCCTCCCCCCTGTTTTTGTGTAAGTTTTTTCAATTTATGGATAGTTTTGCTTGCAAAATGCATTCTATTTTACTGAAGTTGGTGTGGGATTGGTAGCTTGAACATTTCTGAATATAAGAAAAATATAAAGGAACTGAAAAAAATGATTCTTACTGGTTTTTTAACATCAGAAATAAGCCCCCCCCCCTCGGATGCTTGCAACCATTTTCCCTTTTTATTTTTTTATGCTCCAAATCCGAAATATTCTTTAAAATCTTAGGCATTCATTTACTCAATTTAACAATGCTGATCATCAAAAAAATATTTGTGGGGGTGGGGGAAAATTTTTTTTTCTGGGCAAAAAAAAAGTCATGTTTAGTCTGTTCGGGTCATATAGACCCGGACCAAAATGATTTTCTTTAGGTACACTTGAATTTGGTCTTTTTGAAAACTTTTTCAACTGGAAAACTAGTTTGAACATTTATGAACATAATGATATGAAAATTGAACTGGAAAAATTGAGACTTATATTTCTATTTTGATCAAAAAGCCCCTCCCCCATCCTTTCTGAATTTCGTGTCAATTTATATTTTTTAAGGCTACAAATCCCTAAGGAATTTCCCCCCAAAAGGTTTGATATATTAAATTGAACAATCCTGAACATAAGAAAAATATAAATGAACTGGAAAAAATGGTTCTTATTGGTTTATTTTTCCCACAAAAGGGCCACCCCACCTGGCCTTGCTGTGTGCCATTATTGTCACTTGTTATATATATTTTTCTAGAAATATTTGGAATATCCTTTTGAAAATCAACCACATTGTAGCCAGATAACTAATTTTATGAAAGAAATCCATTTTACTAAAAAAAAGTATGTAAGTTTGAAATTAACAGCATAATTTTTATATAAATTGAAATAACTTTATGTGCAAAATAAACCAATATGCATCAATTTTTCCAGTTCAATTTTCATATCATTATGTTCAGAAATGTTCAAGCTACAAATCCCACACCAACTTTAGCAAAATAGAATGCATTCTGCTAGCAAAACTATCCATAAAGTGAAGACTATTTCACAGAAACGGGGGGGTGCATGCATTATATCAGCAAAATAAACCAATAAGATTTACTTTTCTCATTTCAATTTTCATATCATTGTTTGCAGAACTGTTCAAGCTACCAATCCCACACCAACTTTAGTAAAATAGAATGGATTTTGCAAGCAAAACTATCCATAAATTGAAAAAACTTTCACAAAAACGGGGGGGAGGCACATTTATGTGCAAAATAAACCAATAAGGATTAATTTCTTCAGTTCAATTTTCATTCCATTGTGTGCAGAAATGTTCAAACTTGTTTCCAGGTGAAAAAAGCTTTCAAAAAGACCAAATATAAGTACCTAAAATGATCAATTTGCAGTCCGGGTCAAATAGACCCGGGAACATAAGATTAGGGAGTTTTTTCGAACAGAACAGCAGGGTTAAAAAGTATACATGATGTTAAAAAGTATACATCGTTTTAAAATGTATTTTGCTACACTGGTATTTTATTAAACAATATAACACTACACCATTTGGTTCAGAATACTTTTTTCCTTGTTTTCCTCCTCTAAAATCTAGGTGCATCTTATACACCGGAAAATGCAGTACTTAACGTTTACATACAAATCACAATTTTTATACTTTTAAAATATTAAATACAAAAAATTCATTACTTCGATTAGTGATGTTTGTTCGAAACTCTTGATTGCCAGTTTTATTTTTCAGATTCTGGGCTGTTGTTATTAATTCTTCAAGCTGTGGTCGCCTTTGTTCCAGATCTTGTAATGTTGCCTGAAATCATAAATATATTTTGATATTTCTATTATTATTTCTATTTTTATTATTAATATTCTTTTCCATAAAATGTACCAACTAAAAAAATAGAGAGAGAGGGATAATTAATCATAACAGGTGATTATATATTTTAAAAATACAAAAACCTAATGAATAAAATAATTTATGATAATTAAAACTATACTTAATAAAGATGCAATTTTATCAAAATAATCATTTAAGAAATTCAAATGAAACTCTAAACTTAAAATTTAAAAGTACTGTATACATGTTACAGTTTATGAAGAATGGATATAAGTCATTCAGGCATCATTTTTGTCTTAACGTCGATGGAATATTGAATAGCAGTCATGTCTTTAACTTTCAGTGGGAAAAGCAAAGTATAGAAAATATATCCAGTCAGATATGCCTATAAAAAGATGTTACTATTACTCTGTCCCATGAGTAATATACAATGGAAGAAATTAGATTTATGTAGGATGAATTGATATTTTATTTTAAGTTCAGAGATCAAAATATGAACTTTGTTGTTATATAATATTTCTCAACCTTATGTAACTTGTTCTCAAACTGTGGTGCACAGACCCTGAGTGGCCTCATTGTCGTCATAGAGAGTCTATGAAGTTTTATGATTTAAAGCTTGAGTTTAGTCTTGGTGGTCTCTGGCCACAAAAGGTATTTAAGAAGGGTTCATGGGTTTAGAAAAGATTGAGAGCAGTTGTCCTGTATAAACAAATGTAATCAGCTTGGGCAAAAAAATTACAGGATGAGAGCACTTACATAAAACATATTTCACTAGATATTCTAACAAATTGGCCAGTTCTTATTGGACTACGCATTTAACAAAAAACTTTTCATAAATACAGCAGCATTTCAGACTCTTTCTTAAATTAGAATACAGATAGGGATAATCAATATTAGTCAGACATTGCAATAGCTTTCAATCCCTGCTTTAAAATGAAAATTTAAAAAAAATAACATACCATTTTAATGAATAAAATATATTAAAAATATATATTAATACTATTAAAATATGTTATACAACCTTATTAACCATGCAGAATTTTCCTTTGTGTTATCTTCACCTATTTCATGAACATAGTTTTCTGGGTCACCATGGTATATATACAATTGAAATTAATTTGAATACATGTAGGTTGATAGGCTGTTAGTCCAAGCTCCGAATTTGACAATTTTGTTGCATGTTTTGTCACCGTTCAAGGTGACATCATCAGTGTGCTTTGATTTGTGCTCATCTGTCTAAGCCTGTCAATTATTTAGCCAATAATGGTTGAACACTTTGGTGAGGTATGTTATGTTAATCCAAAATAAGCAAACTACATGATAGCTTACTACAAAGTGTGGATCTAATCACAAAAGATGGAAAAAGATATTGTAAAGTCCCCAATTGTTGTGGGTTGCCATCATGCTTCACTCCCGTAGGGAAGGGGGGGTGTCTTCCTCTCCAGTTGTGACATTCTGAGCTGGCCATGAACAATTGCAAGGGCTGGTGCTGTGTGGAGTGGGCTCACTGGAGGAGCAATCCTGGGCTTGTAGGATATTGCTGCTACCTCACTCCCTGTCTGGTGTCGATCTAGTCTCCCCCTGGTTCTGAGGTTTTCAAAAGCCTCCATCAAAATTTGCATAATGTTTCTCTTGAGGTGGTTATCTCTGTCCAGTTCTTCAATCAGATCTTCCTGGTCATATAGGGCTTCCAGCTCACATTTGTAGCCCGGTGGTTGACTGCCCTGTGTGAGGGTGACTCCTCAGATTCTTCCATCCCAGTTATCTTTCTTCCTCAACTCTGATCGACCATCTGGGCTTCATGGGGACCTCCAAACTGGCTTCAATATCTTTGATGGGGCAGAAAGAGTTGGTTTCTGGCTGGGTGGTAGTGGAGGTCTTACCCCAGCATTCTCCCTATCCTTGCTCGCTACTTTTCTCGGACATTGTATGCACGATCCCTTCGGTAGAGCAAGTTTGTTTCTCTGAGTTAACAGCTTTTGCAGATCCTGCTTTATGTATGCCACTCCCTCCTATTCAATCATTGTGAGGCTGGCCGAGCAGTGGCTGGCCAGTATTTGCAGCGTGGCCGGATAACACAACCACTGTCGCATGTGGCAGGGAGGGATTGGTGATCTCCCATGAACACACAAGATCTCCCAGGAGGCCTAGCATGCCCAGCACATGGGAAGTGGGACCCAGGCGGCAGGGTGATGAGCCCTGTATAAGAGGGGCTAGCACACCACCTGTTGTCCCTTTTTTTGCTACTTGTCAGTCCTGTTGCAGGCCGGCGAATACTCATTAGAGCCGACCACGTGGAAACTGTAAGATGGTAAAGCAAAGGTTGGAAACCTTTGTCCCCTTCAGTTGTCTTTGGACTGAATTACTAGCATACCTGTACTTAGTAGGTCTATTTCGAGCTACTGGGTTTTGTAGTCTAGCAAGATCTGGAGGGGTACAGATTCTTCCATCATTATTCTCCTCTTTCTCTTTGCTGGTATGTGTCTGTGTGTGACAAGCCTGTGGCCTAGAGGTTAAAATGTTGCCTTGCAGGCAGACATCTACAGGTTCAAATCCCAGTAAGGGTATGGGAGAGAGAGACAAAGATGGAGAGTGTAGTTTGGATTTAGTAGTACTATGACAATATCCATACTGTACTAAGTGATCGGAAGTTTCATTGTGACAGCTTTTTCTTTATGAGAAGGACATTGTAGGAAATTATCTCCTTTGCATATGACCGAGTAGTCCTTTAACCAATTATCTAATTCTTTATTAGTCTTTCTTGTTGAAAAATAAAATTAGTCATTCTCTTATTAGAAGCTAGCCAGACCCCAAATTACTTCAAAATTTCTGTTAAGAGTGCCCTACTAATGAGGAAAGATGTCTGATTGTGGCATCAGAGCAGATGTACGTTGTTTATATATATTGTATATAAGGCTACCCAGAGATATGCTATGTGGCCTTATGCTATGTATGCTTCAATTATCACTGTTGATTTATCCATTGGTCGAAGAGGCACATTTAAATGATATTTTGGTTAAAAATTGAGGATTAGATTATCTTCTGGGGCCTTATCTACAAATATACGGGGTTTATGGATACTTTAAAAATATTACTACATAGACGGGTTAATAAATCGTTCCATGGATAAACTGAACCTAATTCTGGGGGAAGTATTTGTTTCCTAAAATTCTTGAATTATCTACAAACATATATATTAGATGAGAAAGAATACAAAACAATGCTATAGGGGATGTATTTATCAAAATTGGCATAGCTTACGGCTGAACAAAGCCTTTCCTAGGTAGGGAAGGGACTATTTTCCCCATGGGAAGCAAGTCAACAGCCCCAATGTTTGCCTTATTACAATGTAATATCATAATAGGAATCACAGTGTTGGCTGACAACGAGTCAGTCGAGGTGACAGGGGCCCATCCTAGTCCACCTGTGTGTGGTGAGTTTGATCTGGTGATACCTGATGAAGTGGACAAGGCCATTGGAGCTGTGAGTTCCGCCACCTGTATGTTGGACCTGTGTCCCTCCTGGCTGGTTTCGGCCAGCAGGGAGGTGACACAGAGATGGGTCCAGGAGATTGTCAACGCTTCTTTGAGTGGGGTCCTTCCCGGCTCCCTACAAGGAGGCACTTGTGTGCCCCCTCCTCAAGAAGCCTTCCCTGGACCCAGCTGTATTTAATAACTATCGTCCGGTCTCCAACCTTCCCTTTATGGGGAAGGTTGTTGAGAAGATAGTGTCACTCCAGCGGTCCTTGGAAGAAGTCGATTATCTAGGCCCTCAGCAGTCAGGATTCAGGCCTGGCTACAGCACGGAAACTGCTTCGGTCACGCTGATGGATGATCTCTGGCGGGCCCGGGATAGGGGTTTATTTATTTATTTATTTATTTATTAGATTTGTATGCCGCCCCTCTCCGTAGACTCGGGGCGGCTCACAACATAATAAAAACAGTTTATAACAAATCTAATAATTTACAATATAAAATATTAAAAACCCCATTATTAAACAGACATACACACAAGCATACCATACATAAATTGTATAGGCCCGGGGGAGATATCTCAGTTCCCCCATGCCTGACGACAAAGGTGGATTTTAAGGAGTTTGCGAAAGGCGAGGAGGGTAGGGGCAGTTCTAATCTCTGGGGGGAGCTGGTTCCAGAGAGTCGGGGCCACCACAGAGAAGGCTCTTCCCCTGGGGCCCGCCAACCGACATTGTTTAGTTGACGGGACCCGGAGAAGGCCCACTCTGTGGGACCTAATCGGTCGCTGGGATTCGTGCGGCAGAAGGCGGTCTCGGAGATATTCTGGTCCAATGCCATGAAGGGCTTTAAAGGTCGTAAACAACACTTTGAATTGTGACCGGAAATTGATCGGCAACCAATGCAGACTGCGGAGTGTTGGTGTAACATGGGCATACCTAGGGAAGCCCATGACTGCTCTCGCAGCTGCATTCTGCACGATCTGAAGTTTCCGAACACTTTTCAAAGGTAACCCCATGTAGAGAGCATTACAGTAGTCGAACCTCGAGGTGATGAGGGCATGAGTGACTGTGAATAGTGAGTCACGGTCCAAATCGGGCCTCAACTGGTGCACCAGGTGAACCTGGGCAAACGCTCCCCTCGCCACAGCTGAAAGATGGTTCTCTAATGTGAGCTGTGGGTCGAGGAGGATGCCCAAGTTGCGGACCCTCTCCGAGGAGGTCAATAATTCCCCCCCCCAGGGTGATGGACAGACAGGTGGGATTCTTCTTGGGGGGCAGGACCCACAGCCACTCCGTCTTATCAGGGTTGAGTTTGAGTCTGTTGGCACCCATCCAGGCCCCAACAGCCTCCAGACACCGGCACATCACTTCCACTGCTTCGTTGATTGGACATGGGGTGGAGATGTAAAGCTGGGTATCATCAGCATACTGATGATACCTCACCCCATGCCCTTCGATGATCTCACCCTGTGTCACCTCCCTGCTGGTTTATCCTGTATCCTGGTACTTCTTGACCTCTCAGCAGCTTTTGATACCATCGACCATGGTATCCTTCTGAGCCGACTGGAGGGGTTGGGAGTGGGAGGCACCATTTTACCGTGGTTCTCCTCCTACCTCTCTGATTGGTGGCAGTTGGTGTTAGTGGGGTCAGAGATTGACCCCTAGGTTCCTCCCTTGTGAGGTTCCTCAGGGGTCCATTCTCTCCCCCTTGATGTTTAATATCTACATGATATGGATGGGTGCTAATAGACTCAAGCTTACCCCCGACAAGGACAATCCCATCCATTACACTGGGGGGGGGATTATTGGCTGTGATGCCTCCGGACCCATGCGCAGGCTTTTGGAGAGTTGGCCACATCACCACAGGGGGAAGGGCATCTCAAGGCAGGAAGGCAGGGGAAGATTATAACAGGCACTTCCAGGAAGGATAGTTGAAGGGGAATTTTACTGCAAACCGGTTTAGGAGCAGAAGCCCTATAAAGTTGGCGTGCATTGAATCCCCACAATAAGCTCTTCTGGTTCCAGTGGGGAGGCAAAGAGGAGGGCGGAGGTTGCAGCTCCGCTGGACTACGGTTTTAACATCAGGAAAATAGGAATTATAATCCAAGTTAGCAAAAAATGTTCTAATTGTTCGGGGAGGCAAAACGTTGCTGCCTCTGAAGACCCTCAATTCTGTAATCTTCTGTGGCGTTCGGAGCCGTTTTACTCTGGAGCGCAAAACACCAGAGGAAAGATCAGCTGGGAGGTGGAAGATGGCATCTGCTAGCTGTCACGCCACCCAGAGAGTAAGAACCTGACGAGACCAGGAACTAACTGGGGCTTCTTGGAGCCAGAGACTAAGGATTGATCCGGGCGGATCTGAAGACAGCTGCCCCCTCCCTCCCTTCACGGCGGGCCCAGGAGTTCTAGCGTGGTATGGTGGGAGCACTCGGCTTTGGAGGAGCCGTTGAGTGGAGGGCTGTTACAGAGGAAGTGAGGCGGCCGCTCTGTTGAAGGAGGAAGCTGGAGGAGCGTTGTGGGAGCCGGCGAGCTATGGCAGGGCTTACGGAGGGAGAAGGAAATTGCCCCTGTGGAAGAGGAAGCCGAGGAGAACATCGTGGAGGCTGCCGGCTTGTGACGAGATTTGTGGAGATTGTGTGGTGGCTGTATGGCTGTGCGGTGTTACTAAAGGACTGGGGAATTGAAGATGTCTCCTGACAACTACAGAGATGTGGGAAAGAGGCTGGGGCGAACTTCAAAAGCCGAGCGGCATTGTGGAGACAGAGGGACCGAGATTGGTGACTGAAGCATAAGAGAAATCTAGAAGCCTGCCTCAGAGATTTTGGAGGACAGAATCTACCGGTATTTATTTAGAACTTTGCCATTCCCTTTTGACCTGTGCCAAACAGAACACTGAACGTTTTTTGAACTCACCTTTGAGAGCTGGTGCTACATACTTCTGACTTGTTGATTAATGAATTTTAATCTATCTCCTATTTTCTTAATCTTTTTTAATAATTAATTTTTAGATTTTTAGTATTAATATTAGTATTAATATTTTAAATTTTGTTTTAACTTTCTTTTTAATTAAATTATTGGGAGGTTTCTTAAAATGATGGATAAATGGGGTGGATGTAGTATGTATGGAATGAATGATTGGTATGTGTTCTGGTTTCTGGTAGAAGTTTAGTAATTACAAATAACTCATTTGCATCATTTCATGAATAAAGCAACTCCGTTTATTTCTCTGTTCTCCTGTATTTCAACACCTTCCAGACATCACTTGGTCCGTTATCTGCCTCTCAGCCGCATTTCTCACATTCCTTTTCCTGCTTCACTTAGATAAGATTTATTTCCTAACTACATAGCTATAAAAAAACATCAGCACTGACTAAATACAATACAATACTTTAGCGTGGTGAAAACCCCCTCCATATTTCTTTTCAGCAATGTTGAAACTCCACCCTTCTTCTCCACTAGCCCCCTGACATACCAAATACCTCACTACAATATTTAACCATTCCTCTCCTTAATATCTTCTTCCAGACCTTTGCTCTATACATTTCTGAATCCTTCTGAATTTAGGATTAACCCAGCGCGCGTCTGAGTCTCCCTCACTAGATCCTGAACTCATAACCCCATCCTGTGGCTGGCCTCTCACCTGTTCTACTACCTGTAACGCCGGGCCCCCCACTACTTCATAAACACTATCTGAATCTGAGTCCTCAATATCTTCATCATCCTCCAACTGATCAAGAGTATGTACAACAGTATGGTTGGGATGGGTGGGGTTATAATATGGGTGAGGTGAATGGGAATGATGTAAATGATATATTTGGCCTACCTGGCACTGGAGAGGCAGGCGGGGGGGAGGGCACCTATCTCTGGGGGGGGGCAGAGGGTCAGAATATTCTGGTGTTGCTGGGGAGAGGCAGATATGGCGGGAGCCACAGAGCTAGCCATTCCAGGGGAAGGAGGGATCGCTGCTTAATAACGATCCCTTGTTCTGGCTCCGTGAGCTCAACCCAGAATACTGGTGATGAGTGTAATTCTGGCCCTAGACTCAAGTTGCTGCTACTCAATGCCAGGTCGGTGGTAAATAAAGCTCTCCTCATCCGGGATTTGATTCTGGATGAGGAGGCCGACCTGGCATGTGTAACTGAGACCTGGCTGGGCCCGGAGGGAGGAGTTCCTCTCTCTGAAATTTGCCCAGCCGGGTTTCAGATATGGCATCAGCCTCAACCCCAGGGAAGGGGGGGGGAGGAGTGGCTATTATAGCCAGGGAGAGCCTTGGCCTGCGTAGACTCGTTGCTCCAGAGATTGTGGGTTGCGAGTCCCTCCTGGTGAAGTTGGACTTAGGGGTTCAGGTGGGCTTGTTTCTCATGTACCTGCCTCCCAGCTGCGTGTCACAAGCCCTGCCTGTGCTACTCGAGGAGATAGCCGGGTTGGCGCTGGGGTTCCCCAGACTTATTGTCTTGGGGGACTTTAACCTGCCGTCACTCGACGAAACCTCTGAACTGGCACAGGAGTTCATGGCCACCATGACAGCCATGGACCTGACCCAAGTAGTACAGGGTCCGACTCATGAGGGGGGTCACGCACCCGACATGGTATTCCTCTCTGAGCAATTGAGCAATGGTCTGAGACTAAGGGGCTTAGAAGTGTTGCCTTTGTCATGGTCAGACCATTTCCTATTGTGGCTTCATTTCCTGGCTCCAATCCTTCCTCGCAGGGAGGCGGAACCAATTAGGTTGTTCCGCCCCAGACGCCTGATGGATCCAGAGGGTTTTCAGAAGGCGCTTGGGGTTATTCCAGATACACTCATCCACAGTTCAGCAGAGTCTTTGGCTGAGGCCTGGAACAAGGCTGCAGCAGAGCTCTTGACCGAATTGCGCCATTGTGACCTTTCCACGGCACTAGATCCTGGAGAGCTCCATGGTTCAACGAGGAGCTCCAGGAGTTGAAACGGCAGAGGAGACGTCTAGAGAAGTGATGGAGGAAGAGTAAGTCTGAATCTGATTGAATACTTGTAAGAGCTCACATTAAGACTTACAAAGTGGTGCTCAGGGCGGCAAGATGCACGTATCATGCCACCTTGATTGCATCAGTGGAATCCCGCCTGGCCGCTCTGTTTAGGGTGACCCGCTCCCTTCTCAACCAGGGGGGAGTTGGGGAGCCCTTACCAAGTAGTGTCAAGGATTTTAATATGTTTTTCTCTGATATAATCACTCGGATCCGGGCAGACCTCGACTCCAATTGGATAACAGAGTCGACTGACAACGAGTCAGTCGAGGTGACTGGGACCTGTACTTGTCCACCTGTCTGGGAAGAGTTTGATCTTGTGACACCTGATGAAGTGGACAAGGCCATTGGAGCTGTGAGTTCCGCCACCTGCTTACTGGATCCGTGTCTCTCCTGGCTGGTCTCCGCCAGCAGGGAGGTGACAGAGAACTGGGTCCAGGAGATTGTCAATGCCTCTTTGGGGAGGGGGTCCTTTCCAGATCCCTACAAGGAGGCACTCGTGCGCCCACTCCTCAAGAAGCCTTCCCTGGACCCAGCCATTCTTAAAAACCACCGGCCAGTCTCCAACCTTCCCTTTATGGGGAAGGTTGTCGAGAAGGTGGTGGTGCTCCAACTCCAGTGGTCCTTGGAAGAAGCTGATTATCTAGGCCCTCAGCAGTTAGGATTCAGGCCCGGCTACAGCACGGAAACTGCTTTGGTCGCGTTGATGGATGATCTCTGGCGGGCCCGGGACAGGGGTTTATCCTCTGTCCTGGTGCTTCTTGACCTCTCAGCAGCTTTCGATACCATCGACCATGGTATCCTTCTGTGCCGGCTGGAGGGGTTGGGAGTGGGAGGCACCATTCTTCAGTGATTCTCCTCCTACCTCTTCGGTCGGTCACAGTCAGTGTTAGTGGGGGGGTCAGAGGTCGACCTCAAGGTTACTCCCTTGTGGGATACCTCAGGGGTTGATCCTCTCCCCCCTGCTATTCAATATCTACATGAAACCACTGGGTGAGATCATCCAGTGGCATGGGGTGAGGTATCATCAGTACGCAGATGATACCCATTTGTACACCTCCATCCCATGTCCAGTCAACGAAGCAATGGAAGTGATGTGCCAGTGCCTGGAGGCTGTTGGGGTCTGGATGGGTGTCAACAGACTCAAACTCAATCCGGATAAGACGGAGTGGCTGTGTGTTCTGCCTCCCAAGGACAACTCAATCTGTCCATCCATCACCCTGGGGGGGGGGGAATTATTGACCCCCTCAGAGGGGGTATACAACTTGGGCGTCCTCCTCGATCCACAGCTCACATTAGAGAACCATCTTTCAGCTGTGTACCAGTTGCGGGCCTATCTGGATCGGGACTTACTACTCACAGTCACTCATGCCCTCATCACCTCGAGATTCGACTACTGTAATGCTCTCTACATGGGGCTACCTTTGAAAAGTGTTTGAAAACTTCAGATCGTGCAGAATGCAGCTGCGAGAGCAATCATGGGCTTCCCAAAGTATGCCCATGTTACCCCAACACTCCGCAGTCTGCACTGATTGCCGATCAATTTCCGGTCACAATTCAAAGCGTTGGTTTTGACCCTTCATGGCATCGGACCAGAATATCTCCGGGACTGCCTTCTGCTGCAAGAATCCCAGCGACCGATTAGGTCTCACACAGTTGGCCTTCTCTGGGTCCCGTCGATTAAACAATGTCGTCTGGTGGGTCCCAGGGGAAGAGCCTTCTCTGTGGTGGCCCCGACCCTCAGTAACCAGCTCCCCCCTGAGATTAAAATTGCCCCCACCCTCCTTGCCTTTCGTAAACTTCTTAAAACCCACCTCTGCCGTCAGGCATGGGGAAACTGAAATAACTTCCCCAGGCCTATATTGTTTATGTATGGTGTGTTGTGTGCATGTTTTTAAATTATGGGTGTTTAGTTTAAATTATTAGATTTGTATTACATATTGTTTTGCTACTATTGTTGTGAGCCACCCCGAGTCTACGGAGAGGGGTGGCATACAAATTTAATTAATAATAATAATAATAATAATAATTATTATTATTATTATTATAACAACAACAACAACACTGTTAGCACCTGGTTAGGGCTGGGGGAAAAAGCTTCAAATAAAGCTACATTCAGAGAATAAGATGCACCCAAATTTTTAGCCACTTTTAGGGAGGAAAAAGGTACATCTTATATTCCAAAAAATAGAATAGTTTCTGAAGATAATTTGGCATGGAATCCAAATATAAGGAAAATTATTCCACTAAAAGCAATATGTAGAATGTGATGATTTTTTATTTATACTCTTTGCAAATATTTAAACATCTGTGTAAAAAAAATTCAAATCAGATTTCTATTTAAAACAGGTTTGCTAAAAATTTAATTAATAAGATTTTATATTTTTTTACATTGACAGACATGTTATTGTAGCTATTTGTGTCAATACATAGAAAAATCAGTGTCTAAATATTTTACATACCTTTTGTTTGTTGATCATGTCATTAATTTCATCAAGATCACTGACGGTAACTTTATGGGATTGTATCAGTCGATCCAATAGAGAAAGCCAGTCATTGAGATCTGCCCATGCCTTATTGAAATCAATCAGGGCAGGTACCTCTAGAAGTAAAGATGATGGCATTTCTTGTTTGGAGGTAGTAGTTTCCTTGGATACTAGAGTTTCTGTAACCACAGTAACAGTTTGGTTAAGATGTTACTGACAAAGGGAAATTGCATTAATACATTTTTTGTAATGGAAATAATTTTTGCATTATTATTTATTACAACTGCCCTCATTAGCAGTGTAGTCAGGGGTTTTTTTTTAGTTTTAATAATTAATATGTATTTGTGTGATTTGGGCATAGAAAATGGCTTTTTACTTGAGAGAAAGGAAATAAAACTTAATTTGCAGAACAAACTAACTGTTTGTTTATTATTGTTGATTATTCTATTTCTCCATAGACTTTTGACCTCCTTATGCCTGGATTTTTTTTAAATTGCCATATCGCCATGCAAAACTTTAGCTAGCTTCTGATTTCCAAGTGACAAACAGTCAATACTGTACTCCCTAGCACTACTCCCTAGTCTGGAAACAGACTTAGAGCCCAGCTATTAAGGTTTAAGCTAATTTTCAAGTATAAATGTAAATACAACCTTCAAACTGATCAAACAATTATCTAGCCTCATTTTATTATATAAAAAGAGTCCTTTAGGAGTTGGGCAGCATAGAAATACAATAACCTAAATTAAATTAAATTTAAAAGATTTTGTTCCACAAACTGCAGGCCCAACAGATGTATTTATTTATCTATCTATCATATTTATATATTACATTTAACATTTCTTCCCATGATTATACATGGGAAACATTAGAATTTCCTAAAAATACCCCTTTTACTGTTGTTTTTGATGTTAATATTTTTAAGAAATTCTAATGTTTCTGAGTTCTTACTGTAATCATGGGAAGAAATATTAAGAATTATATATAGGCCGAAATAGATCTATCCTAGTCTCCCTTAATTTTCAAATTCAGCTTAAACATGTGACATATATATATATATATATATATAATAGATCTATCCTAGTCTCCCTTAATTTTCAAATTCAGCTTAAACATGTGACATATATATATATATATATATATATATATATATGTCACATGTCTTTTTGCTGAATTTGAAAATTAATATATTAATATATATATATGTATGTATAGTTGTCGGCTATGAATAAATTAACTGCCTTGAAATGGCCCTGGATTGGGCCTAGAGGCAAAAAGGAGCTGTGACGTTCCTTCAATATGCCAGGGTGATCCGACATAAAAAACATATATATAAGCTGAAGGGATTGGATACTGTAGCCTAGAGGATAATTCTCTGCCTTACAAGGCAAAGGTTGCAGGTTCAAGTCCCAGTGGGTATGGCCAAAATAAGGCCAAAATAGATCTATATATATGTGTGTGTGTATTTATGTATGTATGTATGTATGTATGTATGTATGTATGTATGTATGTATATAAATGTCACATGTTTTTTGCTGAATTTGAAAATTAAGGGAGACTAGGATAGATCTATTTCGGCCTTATTTTGGCCTCATCAGCTTAGCCATACCCACTGGGACTTGAACCTGCAACCTTTGCCTTGTAAGGCAGAGAATTATCCTCTAGGCTACAGTATCCAATCCCTTCAGCTCTGCACCAGGGAAGGGTTACATATTTTTGTGTCGAATCACCCTGGTGTATTGAAGGAACATCACAGCTCCTTATTTGCCTCTCGGCCCAACCCAGGGCCATTTCCAAGGCAGTTAATTTTATTGATAGCCGACAATTCTATCTGTATGTGTCAGATGTTTTTTTGCTGAATTTGAAAATTAAGGGAGATTAGGAGAGATCTATTTTGGCCTTATTTTGGCCTCATCAGCTAGCCATACCCACTGGGAATTGAACCTGCAACCTTTGCCTTGTAAGGCAGAGAATTATCCCCTAGGCTACAGTATCCAATCCCTTTAGCTCTGCACCAGGGAAGGATTACATATTTTTGAGTCGAATCACCCTGGTGTATTGAAGGAACATCACAGCTCCTTATATATATCTGTCATATCACCCTGGTATATTCAAGGAGCATCACAGTTCCTGGTACAAAGCTGAAGGGATCAGATCCTGTCGCCTAGAAGTTCATTCTCTGCCTTACAAGGCAGAAGCTACAGGATCATATCCCAGTAAGGGTATGGCTAGCTGATGAGGCCAGAACAACGCCGAAATAGTGCTATCCTAGTCTCCCTTAATTTTAAAAAGATTCAGCAAAAACATGTGATATATAAAATATTTATATACATGATATACATGCCTCTTAGGAATCGGGTGAGGTTGACAGTGGATAGTCTAGGAGTAAAGTTTTGAGGGTTAGGGGATGTTATTACACAGACAGGTAGTAAGTTCCATGCATTAAGTACTCGGTTACTAAAGTCTGATTTCCTGCAGTCGAGTTTGGAGCAGTTTATATACATTTTATAAATTATATAAATTGTCTAACAGTAGTAGAGACTTCAAATTACTACTTTATAAGGTATACATAAAGCTGATACCAGTCATTTATCATTATCATTATCAATATTATTAATATTAATATTTATTTATTTATTATTCATAATTATAAACCGCCCAACTCCTTCTGGACTTTATGTGTGTGATGCCCAAAGAATTATACATGTATTAAATATAAGCTATGTGAATAATTAGAGGAAAAATTAAAGAATCTATAGACAATTGTAACCAAACTCCAACCTATGCAAGAAAGCTATACCCAAATTGACCCAGAAAATTTGATCCTGCTGATAAATCCTTGGAGGAAGACAAATGGAGATTTGTCACCACAATGGTGGTGCCCATTGAGACTACAACAGAATTGGCTCTGTGATGTTATCACCAGATTACTAATGGTTCTAAAGAACTGGTTATAACCGATAGGATCTCACCTCTTTTTTGAGGTATACATTTTTTATTGTTTTTCACACCCTACAGAGATTCCAATTTACATACCTCAAATTAAAATATAATACAATACAATATCAAATGCCAACCTCCCAGTCAAAAAGTATCTTTCATTAAAAAAAACCCCAAAATACTAATATTCTTCCCTAATCTAGATATTTTCCACTGCCGTTCTTAGTGTGATAATCTTCCCTAATCTATAAACCCCGCTGCCAATCCCAGCATAATAATCTTCCCTAATCTATCTGTCATTGTGATATCAGTGCAATAATCTTCCCTATTCTAATTGATTACAATGCTAAATGCAGTGCCATAATCTTCCCTAATCTATATATTTCCCTAATCTATATATTATCCCTAATTCTAAATGTCTTCCACTATCGAACTCAGTGATAATCTTCCCTAATCTATTGATTTTAACTCTTTGTTGTTTCATCTGTCTTTCCTATATAATACCTAACATAATTAATGCTAGTTATTATTCCACATTAATCCTACTCCTGTTATTGTAACTCTCCTCCCTTATCTTTTCCCCTTTGTTCCACATTATTTATCACCATAAATCAAATAAGCAATTTATAATTCAATCAACCAGAGTAATAAAATAAAAGAGAGAGAAAGAAAAAGAGAGAAAGAAAAGCAAAGACGAAAATAGAAAAAAGGTCGTCCAAAGATAATCATAATCATCATAATCATTACCAAAGATCTCATCTATATTATGTGCAATAATCAAAGCTATTTTCAATTTTTTCATTTATAACCCATTAAATTTTCTCCTCTTATATAATTCTTCCATTTTACACTTTATATCACTTGCTTGTATATTTGTATATATATATATATATATATATATAAGCCCCCATAAGATTAAAATATTTAAAAAATCCAATTCATTAAGTATACTCAATTCTTTTTGTAATTTATAACTTTGTAAGAACAAAAAGAGAAAAAAGGTGCTATTATCTTCTAGTAACTTTTAAATATTCTTACACATATTTTAATTTTAAAATCTTAAAAACATTTAATTCTTAAAAGTTTTAAATTTCAATTTATATTATTCAATGTAATTTCAGTCGGATCAGATGATCCAAATGTAATTTTATTCAAATCAATCAGTCCAATTAGATCAAATCTATTCAAATCAGTTTAATTCAGTTCAAGTAATTTCATCTTAAACATTATCTTCCTTCCATGGGTTTAGCTAATCAGTCTTCCCACGGCAAGAATACTGACTTTGAACAAATGTAATTTCAGTCAAATCAATCAGTCCTTAATGCATTGGCTGGTCATTCTTCTGTAGCGTACTGTATTTAAAACCAGTAGCAAACTGCTATATTTCCTCCGGGCATATGATGTCGCTAGGTGATCAATTCTCCAAGTCTTTATGTAGCTTTTCTCTGAATAGCTTTAAATGACTCTTTTACTGTAGCTTCCTGATTCGTACTTCCTGTATTACAATGTTCTTTGTTTATAGAGGAAAAGAAAGATAAGGATTCCAGAACAAAAGTTAAACATTTCAAATTCCAAAAGGCAAATTTAAAAGAGATCCAATTAGATAGTTGAAAATAATCCAAATGATGGGCAATTTCGCTGTTTTAAAAGCTTTCGCTGAAATGCCACGTTGCACAGTTAGCTGCCTTCTTCAATCTCAGGCCATTTTAACCCTGTCCAGCAACCAAGCAAGAAACAAAGGTCTAAAATCTCATTCAGGCATTCTCCGCTTACCATCATAGACAGAAAAACTCTGGTCCCTCTCTGCAAGTAAGTCTTTCAATTCTCTTTCCAGATGGAATCATTCGGCTATCCTCCTGGCAATGGGTAGTCTTTGCAGCTGTGTCGGAACAGGTATGGCTGCCTGTCCAGCTTTACCACAGCCAGTGCGAGACAAACCACTTCACCCAGCGGGGCATGCTGGCCCCTGCCAGGCCCCTGCCAGCGCCCCAAACATCACTCTCCCTGCAGGAGAGATCCGGTCTGGTCCAAAAGGACCAGAACCGCCGGGCAATGGGACTTGGGGACATTTCCCAGGAGAGAGGGAAATATCCCAGTGCTGCAGTCACGAGACCCCATCCCCCACTCCAGGATCTCACCTCTGAATCTAGGGTGGTATGTTGTCATCCTGGAGCAAAAATCAAGGATGGTGCTGAGAACCTAACTAAATAATTAGGCCCACAGATCACTCAACAAAAATTAGCTTATCTCAACTGTGAATAAGAACATGACAAAGTGGCATAAGAGCCTCAACTAACATGGAATTTATATGCATATGCCTAGTCTTAAAATATCCAAAGTACTCCATGCATGTCATTGCAAATATCAATTGCTCTTATAACACACAAGATAAATGTAGGTCAGATTGTCCAAAGGTTGATGGAGGAAAGAAATAAAACATTGGCATTTATTGCTCAATTGGATAGTGGAATATTTTTGAATGAAAAAAATAAATAAATTGTGAAATTTCTAACCCTAATCCAATTGTCAGCAAGAAGAATTTATTGCTGAATCAAGGGAACCATAATCACAAATGAGCTACTGGCCTCAGATAACTCTCAGTGCTTTTAGTTTATCCTGACATCAGCTGAGTTACTTACATTATCTTTGAGAACTAAAACACATTTACACAGGAACCTCAACAATCTCTTACCCACAAAACCAACGCATCCTAGAGTCAACAATGTAACACTCCAAGCTATGGTTTAAAAAGAACTATGCTAATGCAAAAACATTCTTAGTATATATTGAATAATATATTCAATAACAATAGAATATAATTCAACCAGTGTCTTCAGTTTTAAAAATTTAAATTTCACAATACAACTGAAAAAGAAACAGAAGAAATCCAAAAATAAACCAACATGGCTGTAGAAAGATCACTCTGATTAACTGAAAGACAAAAAAGGATAAGCACAAAAAATGGAAAGAGGGACTCATAATTAAGGCAGAATATCATCAGTTAGCCAGAATCTGCAAAGACAAAGTTAGGAAAATAAAGGCCGGAGCCAACATCACAGCAAGACAGACGTTTCCCCTCGACACCTCCGAAGGAAACTCAGAACTACAGTTGATCAGGAATCCAAATCTGGATCAGAACTGTTCTGGAGGAGTGGAGAGTAAGGGAAGCACCAAATGGTGGACCAGGGGAGGGGGTATATCACAGACTCCCCAAGGCAGCCGGCAACAGTTCCCTGACCATCAGCTGATGAGAGGCAACCAGAGTTTTCCTTAGCTGGGAGGGCCAATGTTGGAAACATGGAGCAAGGAAAATAGTGAAGTCATCTGGTTGAGAAACTGTTTAAAGTGCTTAATTTGGCTGAGATTTGTAAGAGGAAATAGCTGGAATGTGAAAGTGGAGAGTGGCTTTTTTAGCTGCTCCCTGACTGGACTTCAGTGGTGGGGAGAGCGAAACATGGAAGAAGAGGCTTGATTTTATGTTGACCGAGGAAGAGCTTTGTTGGAGAGCCAATTTTTAACTTGGATGTGATTTAAGAGTATTAAGTGCCTATGGAGTTCTGATTTTTGTAAATTAGTATGATTATTGGGTTTTTTCTTTTTTCCCCTTTTTCTTTTTTTCCTATTTTTTTTAAAAAGTAAACTGGGTTGTATTATTGGAAGTCTTGAATGGTCACAGTGCCATCAAGTGACAAAGGCTGGTATTTTATAACCTTGAAACAGTTTGAGATTTCTTGTTTTTGTATTTAAGTAATTTTTTTAATCTGCTTTGGTCTAATAAGAAAGAGACATATAAAGGCAATACTGAGTCTTCCAGATGGTTATATGCTGCTTTGGTTTGGAATATCTTTTTTTCCCTTTTGTTTTGGAGTAGACCTCTTTTTATCCCCACTTTGAACTTTGAAGCTTGCTGAAATGCAGGAAGAGCCTGAAAAGTAATAGATATATCATCTCTCTTTCTTCTTTTCAAACAATAAAGCATATACTTCTTTTAATCTCCTTTGAATTCTTTTTTCTTTCTCTCTAATCTTTTTCCTTTTTTGGTTTTTAAAATTTGCTTTTTTATTTATCTAAATTTTTGTTATAAATATTGTTTTGGTTTTTTGCAGAATTTTGAAGATAATTACCTTTTTCTCGCTTTGTTTTCCTTTTCTAATTATTTCCTTATATTGTTGGAGTACAGTGATCCCTCGAGTTTCGCGTCCTCGAGCATCGCGAAAGGGCTATATCGCGATTTTAAAGCAATTGTTACCATCTCGATCCTCGCGAACGCTACATCGCGATTTTCCAGAAAATTAAAAAAAATAAATAAAAAATACGTGCTTGGTTTTTCCCGCCCGATGACGTCACGCGTCATTGCTGGTTGGCCGAAATCTCGGCCAATCAGCTTTGCCATTGCAATCAGTTTTGCAACTTTTGCAAAAGTTTTTGCAGCCGTTCCTTCGAGCCGTTCCTTCGAGCCGTTTCTTCGAGCTGTGTCTTCCATCTGTGCCTTGGAGTTGTTGTGCTTTGCATCTGTGTCTGGGATCTGTTTCTTGGATCTGTGTCTGGGATCTGTGTCTGGGATCTGTTTCTTGGATCTGTGTCTGGGATCTGTGTCTGGGATCTGTTTCTTGGATCTGTTTGTGAAGACTTCTTTGAAGATGGCACCTAAACGTTCCATGCGGAGTGGAGGCGGCGATGCTAAAAAGACCCGGAAGATGCTGACAATCAAGGAAAAGATTGAACTGTTGGACATGCTGAAAGCGGGACATTCTAATGTACAGGTTGGTCGCCATTATGGGCTCAGCGAATCGACTGTGCGATACATTAAGAAAGATGAGAAGAAGATAAGGCAAACTTCTCTGATATCATTCAACAAGGCTGCCAAAAGAGTAGTGACGCCTAGAAACAAAAGCCTTATGAAGATGGAAGCTGGTTTGTCTGTGTGGGTAGAAGACTGCCGAAAAAAGAGCATTGCTTTGGATACGAACACTATCCGAACCAAGGCGCAGCAATTGTACAACCGTCTTGAAGACACAGATGCAGATGGGGTAGACCGAGGTAAGGACTGGTGTTTTTTATAAGTGTATTTAAGTGTTTTTTAAGGAAGGAGGTAGGGAGGGAAGGGGGGAGAGAAAGGAAGGAGGGATGGATGGAAGGAAGGACTGTATGCTTTCATTCAAGTCACTTCTCTCTCCCTTTCCTGTCATTCTCTGTAGATGAAGGCGCTGATGACCCTGGAGACCCCCAGCCGTCAACATCTTCTGCTTCTTCAGCCTCAACCCCAGCCACATTCACAGCAAGCAAAGGGTGGTTTGAGAAATTTCAACGGCGCTATGGCCTGAAGAGTGTGTCATTGCACGGAGAAGCTGCCTCAGCAGATACAGGTGCAGCCGAAAACTTTGTCCAGGGCACGTTTAAAGACCTAATTGCAGAAGGGGGCTACCTTCCAGAACAGGTGTTCAACATGGATGAAACAGGCCTGTTCTGGAAGAGGATGCCTTCAAGGATGCAAGATGACGCCAAAGCCCCTGGCTTTAAGGCCATGAAAGATCGGGTGACTTTGATCATGTGTGGGAATGCAGCAGGCTTTTTGCTGAAGCCAGGGCTAATCTATAGGTCACAAAATCCAAGAGCCCTCAAGAACAGAAATAAGAATTCATTGCCAGTGTACTGGATGCATAATCCTAAAGCATGGATTACAAAACCCCTCACGCGGGACTGGTTTCATCAGTGCTTCATCCCACAGGTGCAGGTTTATTTGGCTGGCAAAGGACTCAATTTCAAAGTGCTTCTCCTAATGGACAATGCTGGAGGCCATGATCACCTGGAACATGAACATGATGGGGTGCAAGTCGAATTCTTGCCACCAAACACCACATCGCTTATCCAGCCGATGGATCAAGGTGTTATCCGCGCATTTAAGGCACTGTACATGCGCAATTCTCTTGCAAGCATCGTGGAAGCAATGGATGCTGATGCAAACTTCACATTGAAGGCCTACTGGCGTCAGTACACAATTGCATCTTGTCTGACGAACATTCAGAGTGCCTTAATGGATATGAAGTCACAGACAATGAATGCCTGCTGGAAGAAATTGTGGCCAGAAGTGGTGCATGCTCACAGGGGATTTGCTCCTGAAGAAATTCAAGATGCTGCAGTCCAGAACTCTGTGAAGCTGGCACAGGCACTGGGTGGAGAAGGCTTCGTTGACATGACACCAGAGGAAGTCAATGGTTTGCTTGATGAGCATGGCCTACCGCTGACAGACAGAGATCTGGAGGAGCTGACCAGGTCAGCGAGTGAAGAAGAGGAGGAAGAGGAAGCTGAAGAAGCTGAGGAACAAGAAGATGTTGGCCTAACGCTTGAGCGGCTTGTAGAAATGAACAAAGCTGCTGCAAATCTCCAACGCATGGCGGAACTTTGGGATCCCCACATGACTTGCTATTTTCAATTTAAGGCCTCCCTTGACAACACCATTGCACCATACAGAGCCATGTTAGCCAAGGAAAAGAAAAAGCGCCAACAACTGCCCATAACTATGTTTGTCACGAAAACCAAGAGGTCTGCCACAACATCACCTGCAGCGTCCATTGTAGACATGGTGATAGAAGAAGATCCCGATTTATCCTAGTTATGCTAACCCCCCCCCCCAAAAATGTAAAACTGTAAATAAATATTTTTGTTATTTCTATCAGGATGACTAAGTGTTATTCAATGTGTACAGTACAGGTACAGGTACAGGTAGAGGTACAGTACAGTACATTAAGGGGATGGGAAATGGTAATTTGTGGGTTGACAGTGTTGGGACTGAGTGGCATAGAGAAGAATGAATGAATGACTGAGTGAATGAAATTCAAACACAGGTGAGGGCTGGGGGTTTTTATTCTGTCATTGTTTAAGTGCTTTTTACGAACCTGGTTAAAAATTAAGTTTGGAATCACAAACTAAAGTTTCCTCACTGAGAGCTAGCAACTTGGGCAGGGCAAAAAACCTGGTTAATAATTAAGTTTGGAATCACAAACTAAAGTTTCCTCACTGAGAGCTAGCAACTTGGTTGGGCAGGGCAAAAAACCTGGTTAAAAATTAAGTTTGGAATCACAAACTAAAGTTTCCTCACTGAGAGCTAGCAACTTGGGCAGGGCAAAAAACCTGGTTAAAAATTAAGTTTGGAATCACAAACTAAAGTTTCCTCACTGAGAGCTAGCAACTTGGTTGGGCAGGGCAAAAAACCTGGTTAAAAATTAAGTTTGGAATCACAAACTAAAGTTTCCTCACTGAGAGCTAGCAACTTGGTTGGGCAGGGCAAAAAACCTGGTTAAAAATTAAGTTTGGAATCACAAACTAAAGTTTCCTCACTGAGAGCTAGCAACTTGGTTGGGCAGGGCAAAAAACCTGGTTAAAAATTAAGTTTGGAATCACAAACTAAAGTTTCCTCACTGAGAGCTAGCAACTTGGTTGGGCAGGGCAAAAAACCTGGTTAAAAATTAAGTTTGGAATCACAAACTAACGTTTCCTCACTGAGAGCTAGCAACTTGGTTGGGCAGGGCAAAAAACCTGGTTAATAATTAAGTTTGGAATCACAAACTAAAGTTTCCTCACTGAGAGCTAGTAACTTGGGCAGGGCAAAAAACCTGGTTAATAATTAAGTTTGGAATCACAAACTAAAGTTTCCTCACTGAGAGCTAGCAACTTGGGCAGGGCAAAAAACCTGGTTAATAATTAAGTTTGGAATCACAAACTAAAGTTTCCTCACTGAGAGCTAGCAACTTGGGCAGGGCAAAAAAATGGGGCGAATCGGGGAGAGGGGCGAATCGGGGAGAGCTAGCAACTTGGGAGGGCAAAAAAAACGGGGCGAATCGGGGAGAGGGGCGAATTGGGCGGGCGGGGTGTAGCGGCGAGGAGCTCGGAGGCGCTGGGGGGGTGGCCGGCATGGAAAGTAAACATTGCCAGCCTCCGAACTGCCATCGCCCCACCATCTGCGCATGCGTGGCCATTTTTTTTAAAAAAAGAGAGATCACGCATGCGCAGTCGGTGTTTTTACTTCCGCGCCGCTACTTCGCGAATAATCGATTGTCGCGAGGGGTCCTGGAACGGAACCCTCGCGATAATCGAGGGACCACTGTATTGGTTTAGAAGTTGCTGTTGTTGTTTTTCACCTTTTTACACCTTTTTTGTTCTTTTTTTCTTTTTCTTTCCCCCTCTATTTTTACATATTTTGATAAGATTGTTGGAGAACTGCTTTTATTTTTTCTATTTTAAATTGGTTTTGTTTTTTATATTTTGAATTTTTGTCTTATTTTGGGCTCCCCTCCCTCTCAATTTTCTAGTTTTTCACATTGGAATATATTTTGTTTTTTATATATATTTTGCTTATTATTATCTTGGTTTTTTTATTGGATTACAAAATATTTGGAATATAAGAACAGATAGAACGAAGAAGATACCATCACATTTTTCATTAGCAACTACGCTATCAATACAATGTCCAGGACAGAAAATGACAGACATGTCAACACAAGAAGATAAGTCCAACACAATGGAATTTTAAAAATATGATTCAAGCTTTACATGAATATCTTAAAGAAAGCCTTAAAGAAAGCATTGGCAAGGTAGAAGAAAGTATAGGTAAGATGTAAGAGAAATTAAAAGAAATGAAGGGACTGATGGAAAAACTGAACAATATTTGCAGAAAATTGAAGGGAAAGTTGAAGTAAATGAGAAGAAGAAGAAGGAGAAGGAGAAGAAGAAGGAGAAGGAGATACTCCACCACAACAGAGAGAGACCAGATTGCTTCTCGTGAGTGTTCTGGTTTCAGGCTCAAACAGATAATAATTGGAATAAATGATTGTTCAATGCATCTCATTGTAAAAACACATTTTCTTTATTTCTCCTTTATTCTCTCATAAATACACCAACTTGGCATGCATTGTTTTCTTTCCTCATCTTCTATCTTTAGCAATTAGTTAGAATTAGCTTGGTAGTAACATAAAAACATTCCACAAGTCATTCTAAAATTTATGGGCTAATCAGTGCTAGCCAGGAGTCATAAAAGCAAGTAATAAATCACACATTGTTAGCTTATGCTCCGGAGTATGTCCTGGATCATAGATCCCTGTAAGCTGAGTTATGCGCCATAGCGTGCTTAGCTGCAGCTGTCAGCACGTGTTTTTTTAACCCTGCCCAGGAGCCAGTCGCCTACCTTTTGCAAAAGCCTACCTTTGGCGATTGGCTCCTGGGCAGGGTTAAAAAACTGAAAGACGCAGCTAATTGCACCATGGCTAAGTGCACGTGGGGGGGACTCGAGCCGTCCCCTTAACGCCGCTTCGCTTCGCCTCGCCGAGTGTCCTGGGGGGGGGCTCGAGTCATCCCCTTAACGTCGCTTCGCCTCGCCGAGCTTATTTTTTTTTTAACCTTTAAGGGGTTAAAACCATCAAGTACTGCATTCCTAGAAAGGGGAGAGAATGGGAGGATCACCGAGTATCTTCTGGGCTCTTCCCAGAGTCGCAGCAGCAGCTGGTGGGTGAGTTGAGGATGGGTCGGAGGAGAGGCTGGGAGCAAGAAAGGCTGCTTGATTTCCTCTGCAGCGAGGAAGCAGAGAAGCAACCAGAATATAGAAAAATGCATTGGCGGTCCTATAGTCCAACCCCTCCTCGAGCATAAGAACTTAGAGCCGGCGAAGGTTTTTCTTATTTGAAATTTTCCGGGCGGGCTGGCAGGGGGATGGGGAGCGCACGCACCCAACATTGAAAATCACCTTCGCCTGCCTCCACTGTGAGAAGAACAGAGAGAGAACGAGTGAGAGTGAGAGCAACAGACAGAGCAAGATAGAAAGTGAGAATAAGAGAGAGAGAGAAAGAGGGGGGGGAGAAAGAGAGATAGCAAGAGAGAGAGAACAAGAGAGGGGAAAAGTGAGAGAGAGAGTGAGAGAGAGCAAGAAAGAAAGAGAGAGAGATGAGAGAGAAAAGAAAAGAAAAGAGTGAGAGAGGAAGAAAGAAAGACAGAGAGATGAGAGATGATGGAAGAGAATGAGAGAGAGAAAGAAAGAGAGAGAGAGAGATGAGAGAGGAAGGGAGTGAGAGAGAGGAAGAAAGAAAGAGAGAGAGAGAGAGATGAGAGAGGAAGGAAGAGAGTGAGAGAGAGGAAGAAAGAGAGAGAGAGATGAGAGAGGAAGGAAGAGCGTGAGAGAGAGGAAGAAAGAGAGAGAGAGATGAGAGAGGAAGGAAGAGAGAGAGAAGAAGAAAGAGAGAGAGAGATGAGAGAGGAAGGAAGAGAGTGAGAGAGAGGAAGGAAGAAAGAAAGAGAGAGAATGAGAGAAAGAGAGGAAGAAATAGAGCGAGATGAGAGAGGAAGGAAGAGTGTGAGAGAGAGGAAAAAGAGAGAGAGAGACGAGAGAGGAAGGAAGAGAGTGAGAGTGAGAGAGTGAAAGAAAGAGAGAGAGAGAGAAAGAAATAAAGAGAGGGAGATATGAGAGAGGAAGGAAGAGTGAGAGAGAGTGAGAGAGAGGAAGAAAGCAAGAGAGAGAGAGAGAGAGAAATGATAGAAAAAAGGAGAGAAAAAAGAGAAATGAGAAAATGATTGAGGCAGAAAATAACAGGAAAGAGAGAGACAGAGAGAGAAGTGACTCTTGATTTAAAGCATATGGTAAAAGCACTTAAATAATAACAGAACCCCCCCCCCGAGTCCTCACCTGTTTTTATTAATAGTTTTGCTGGTTTTAATAGTAATGGATTTTGTGTTTTTTTAATTACTAGGTTCTTTTAATAAAAAAGAAGGGATTTTTTTCCTTATTTATTTATTTATTTTTACTTCTATGCCGCCCAGTCCCGAAGGGACTGCTGTTCAGACGCTATAGGTTTAGGTTTAGGTTTAGGTTTATTGGATTTATATGCCGCCCCTCTCCGCAAACTCGGGGCGGCTCACAACAATAATAAAAAAACAGTACAGTACACAATACCAAATCCAATGCCCACCCATCCAGTTCCAATTTAAATTAATAATCTCATAAAAAACAGTATATATAAAAAACAGGCACACAGTCAATCAATCAACAAAACAACATGGGCAAGGGGGAGGTGTTTTAGTTCCCCCATGCCTGACGGCAAAGGTGGGTCTTAAGGAGTTTACGAAAGGCAGGGAGGGTGGGGGCAATCCTAATCTCAGGGGGGAGCTGGTTCCAGAGGGTCGGGGCCCCCACAGAGAAGGCTCTTCCCCTGGGTCCCGCCACACGACATTGTTTAGTCGACGGGACCCGGAGAAGGCCAACTCTGTGGGACCTAACCGGTCGCTGGGATTCGTGCGGCAGGAGGCGGTCCCGAAGATATTCTGGTCCGGTGCCATGAAGGGCTTTATAGGTCATAACCAACACTTTGAATTGTGACCGGAAACTGATCGGCAGCCAATGCAGACTGCGGAGTGTTGGAGTGATATGGGCATACTTGGAGAAGCCCATAATTGCTCGCGCAGCTGCATTCTGCACGATCTGAAGTTTCCGAACACTTTTCAAAGGTAGCCCCATGTAGAGAGCGTTACAGTAGTCGAGCCTCGAGGTGATGAGGGCATGAGTGACTGTGAGCAATGACTCCCGGTCCAAATAGGGCCGCAACTGGCGCACCAGGCGAACCTGGGCAAATGCCCCCCTCGCCACAGTTGAAAGCTGTTTTTCTATTGTGAGCTGTGGATCGAGGAGGACGCCCAAGTTGCAGACCCTCTCTGAGGGGGTCAATAATTCCCCCCCCAGCGTAATGGATGGACAGATAGAATTGTCCTTGGGAGGCAAAACCCACAGCCACTCCGTCTTGTCTGGGTTGAGTTTGAGTTTGTTGACACCCATCCAGGCCCCAACAGCCTCCAGGCACCGGCACATCACTTTCACTGCTTCGTTGACTGGACATGGGGTGGAGATGTACAACTGGGTATCATCGGCATATTGATGATACCTCACCCCATGCCCTTGGATGATCTCACCCAGCGGTTTCATGTATATATTAAATAGCAGGGGGGAGAGGACCGACCCCTGAGGCACCCCACAAGGGAGAAATCTCGGGGTCGACCTCTGACCCCCCACTAACACCGAATGCGACCGACCGGAGAGGTAGGAGGAGAACCACTGAAGAACAGTGCCTCCCACTCCCAACCCCTCCAGCCGGCGCAGAAGGATACCATGGTCGATGGTATCGAAAGCCGCTGAGAGGTCAAGGAGCACCAGGACAGAGGACAAGCCCCTGTCCCGGGCCCGCCAGAGATCATCCATCAACGCGACCAAAGCAGTTTCCGTGCTGTAGCCGGGCCTGAATCCAGACTGCTGAGGACCTAGATAATCGGCTTCATCCAAGGACCACTGGAGTTGAAGTGCCACCACCTTCTCGACAACCTTCCCCATGAAGGGAAGGTTGGAGACTGGACGGTAGTTATTAAGCACGGCTGGGTCCAGGGAAGACTTCTTGAGGAGGGGGCGCACAACCGCCTCCTTATAAAGTGGCGGAAAGGACCCCCTCCCCAAGGAGGCGTTGACAATCTCCTGGACCCAGCTCCGTGTCACCCCTCGACTGGCTGAAACCAGCCAAGAGGGACACGGATCCAGTAAACAGGTGGCGGAACTCACAGCTCCAATGGCCTTGTCCACTTCATCAGGTGTCACCAAGTCAAACTCCTCCCAGACAGATGGACAAAGACGTTTAGCCCCAGTCACCTCGACTGACTCATTGTCAGTCGACTCTGTTTTCCAATTGGAGTCGAGGTCCGCTCGGATCCGGGCGATTTTATCAGCGAAAAACGTGTTAAAATCCTCGGCAGTACTCTGCAAGGGCTCCCCAACTCCCCTCTGATTAAGAAGGGAGCGGGTTACCCTAAACAGAGCGGCCGGGCGGGATTCCGCTGATGCAATCAAGGCGGCATGATACGCGCATCTTGCCGCCTTGAGCGCCACTTTGTAAGTCTTAATATGAGCTCTTACAAGTGTTCGATCGGATTCGGACTTACTCTTCCTCCATCGCTTCTCCAGACGTCTCTTCTGGCGCTTCAACACCCGGAGCTCCTCGTTGAACCATGGAGCTCTACGGGGTCTAGTGCCGCAGAGAGGTCGCAACGGCGCAATCCGGTCAAGAGCCTCTCCTGCAGCCTTGTTCCAGGCCTCAGCAAGAGACTCTGCCGAACTGTGGACAAGTGTATCTGGAATAACCCCAAGCGCCATCTGGAAGCCTTCTGGATCCATCAGGCGTCTGGGGCGGAACCTCCTAATTGGTTCCGCCTCCCTGCGGGGAAGGATTGGAGCCAGGAAGTTAAGCCGCAGTAGGAAATGATCTGACCACGACAAAGGCAGCACTTCTAAGCCCCTTAATCTCAGATCATTACTCAGTTGCTCAGAGAGGAATATCATATCGGGTGCATGCCCACCCTCGTGAGTCGGACCCTGAACTACTCGAGTCAGGTCCATGGCTGTCATGGTGGCCATGAACTCCTGTGCCAGTCCAGAGGAACCGCCGAGCGACGCCAGATTGAAGTCACCCAGGACGATAAGTCCGGAGAACTCCACCGCCAGCCCGGCCACCTCCTCGAGCAGCACAGGCAGGGCTGTTGACACGCAGCTGGGAGGCAGGTACGTGAGTAACAAGTATACTTTTCCACCCACACTGAAAAAAAATTAGAGGGAACACTGTCCTGGATGCGTCCATCTTGGGATTGTAAGATTGAACGAAATCAGCTTCTCTTCCATTCACACTTGGATGTGAGGTAACTGTTTAACCAGTTCTTCACTTTCTATTATTTCTTCCCTAACACTTATTAATCCACCTCAGGTCCTCCTCACTACATCCTGAATGCATGTCTATATCATTTGCTTCCCCCTCTGAACTAACCTCCTTTTCTATCTGTAAATCAGGCCCTTCTGCCAATTCAAAATTGCTCTCCACTTCAGAATCTGAATAATCCTCAGGCTGAACACAACACCATCCCTCTCCTCATGGCCACTCTCCTTCTCCAGTGGATAAACGGGGTTAGGTTTGTCAGGAAAATGAACATGAAAGTCAAAAAGTAATTCAGGAGCTTCAAAGTCTTTAGCATCCATCCAGAGAGTGTTATCAGGCCTGCCTCCCGACCATTCCACCAGGTACTGGAAATGGTAGTCAAGCCAACAAGAGACTCGGATCCCAGTAATGTTCAAGCAGGGCACTGGAATTCGAAGTCTGGCCACAGGGCATGGAGGAGCAGGAATGGCAGGAGCAGGAATGGCAGGAGCTGGGACTGGTGGGTGAAGTGGAGAGTCAGGTGACATTGGAACCAATAGTGAGCGATGAAAAACGGGATGCACACGCATAGAAGCGGGCAAAGTCAAACGGTATGTAACTGGATTGATGACCTTTTCAACAGGAAAAGGGCCGATGAAATGTTGGTCAAGCTTGCGGTGATGTTCAAAAGAAAGGTATTTGGTAGAAAGCCAAACTTGATCACCAATGGTACATATTAGAAGACAACATCAAAAATTATTAGAATGTGCAGGATTGGGAAACTTATATTCAGCATTAGCAGACCAAAAATAAAGGAATGGTACTATACATACAGAAAAAATGAATTTGAAATGTATATATGTACAGATGAAGATGGAAGAATTTTTATGGTAGAAATATCAATGAATAATAATAAAAATACCATTAGTTGCAATTTGTATATATCTTTTGGACTCTTTTGGATATCTAAGTGTTCATGGAACATGTCCAAGTAGGAGCTCTGAAAACCCCCAGTGGTTGTTGAAACCCCCAGTGTTTTCCTTTACTAATTTGGACAGGGGCCCCAGGGAGATACCCTTTCATTTTACATGGCAGCAAATAAAACCCTTAAGAGATCTGCTTCTGAACTGAAGACCACGTGGGTGACCCTTCACTCTGATCCCCAGTCAGCTCCAAAGCCAGAATTTGAAAGCCCCCAGCTTTCATTACATTTATGTAAGAACAATGGGGATGGTATACATCCCAGGGTTAGGATGGGCCCAGTGCCAATGGGTGCCCAGCCTCTCTCTTGCATGGAACCATGCAACCATGAGCAATGCCCCAAATTCTACACAGCTACCTCCCCCAACCAGGGGAATTGGACTGAGGAGGAGCCCTCCCCCTCAATGCAGGGCCCCACCAGTGGGGAGGGCCATCTTCTCTTTGCAGCATCTATACCCGCAGCTGCACATGCCATCCATGTGGCCTTCCCTCCCTGGGAAGGACTGCCTCTCTTTCAAGCCAGGTTTGACGGTGACCCAAAGAAGTTAGCATACTTCCTTCACCCTGTGTGCTCATACGTGAGGGAATATGGCCACCTGTTCCAGAGGGATCAGCAGGTGATTGATAAAATATCAGAGGGCGTGAACAGTAAGCCGCATAATTTATTGCTGAGTTACATGATAAAGAGGCCCCTGAATTGGATGACGTGGCTGACTTCGTTGAATTAATGCGGCTGAGGTTCATTGATGTTGTGGGCCAGGTGGATGCAGAGAAGCGAACTGGACTACTGAAACAAGCTGGCCATCGTGTTAAGGAACTGGTGTGGGAATTCAGATAGGCAGCTGGAAAACTGAGGGAATGGTTAGAGACGCTTTTGTTCCACACATTCATGAATGCCCTTGACCCAGAATTAAAAAGGATTTGCGTGATATGCAGTGGCCCTTGGGCCATTCAAAATTGGTATGCCACCAGCATCACCTTTGTATGCCACCACCATCGCCTCATGGTTAGAAAAAACTTCCACCCAGCTGATGCTCTCAAAAGCCTACAGGATGGCATGCTTTTTCATGGCAACTAGAGACTCCCTGCTCCAAACCGATGAGAGGGTTAAAATGCAATCGGGGTGGACAGGCTGGCCATAGAGTGTCTGAATGCTAGGCACTTTCCCCTTTCTCTCTCCAAAGGGTGAAACTGCACCTGACACCCAAAAAGAAACCAGTGAAAGTCCCCAAACATGGACACTGGGCTTTGCAAACAGCAGAATCATCCTCTCCTGAAAATGAAGAGGACAGATCCCCAATGGAGGAGCCCAGACCTAGATGTGACGAGAGAGGCAGTGGAGAAGATGACCGTATGGTGAGTGAAGCCATCCGCCCATTCCTCTTTAAGGCTAAAATCAAAATTTTAGACATGAGGGAAGAGGGGCAGATAGATGCCCAGATAGATACTATTCTGTCTGGATGGATCAACAATCAGAAATAAAAGCCACACATGCTCCAAAGATGATTAAATCACAAGTACATTGATGAAAACACATTCAGGATAAAAAATGTTAATTCTAATTAGGTAAGTCTGACAGCATTCCTGCATGAGTGACTTGGAGATAAGGATAGTCCAGGCTGAGAGCCAAAGAGTCATTATAATTAGTCTTTGAAGTGATTCTGGCAGTTTGACTCGCCTTAAATTCATGGAAGATTTGCAGAACATGAAGATTGCATGAGTGAAAGAGCTTTGGAATAAATTTGTTTGTTTGTTTGTTTGTTTGTTTGGTTTATGTATGTATGTATGTATGTATGTATGTATGTATGTATGTATGTATGTTTGTTGAAAGGGACCTAGCAGGTCATCAAGTCCAACCCCCTGCTTAAGCAGGAAATCCTACACCAACCCAGCCAAATGACAGTCCAATCACCTCTTGAAAATGTCCAAAGTTGGGGAATTCACAATCTCCGCTGACTGGCCGTTCCACTGGTTGATCGCTCTGACCGTCAGGAAGTTCTTCCTTATTTCTAGGTCGAATCTCTCCTTGGTCAGCTTCCAGCCGTTGTTCCTCGTCCGGCCCTCTGGTGCTCTGGAGAATAGAGTGGCCCCCTCCTCTCTGTGGCAACCCCACATATACCTATATACAGCTATCATGTCCCCTATGGCCTTTCTTTTCTCTAGGCTATCCATGCTCAGTTCCAGCAATCTCTCTTCATAAGTCTTGGTTTCTAGTCCCCTAATCATTTTGGTTGCTCTTTTCTGTACCTTCTCCAGAGTTTATTTATTTTATTTTTATTTATTTGTTTGTTTGTATTTGTATTTTTATTTATTTATTTTTATTTATTTTTATTTTTATTTTTTGTTAGAGTTGAAAGGGACTATGCAGGTCATCAAGTCCAAACCCCTGCCTGAGCAGGAATCCTAAAGCACCCCAGCCAAATGGCAGTCCACTCTCCTCTTGAAAGTGTCCAGAGTTGGAGAGTTCACAACCTCCGCAGGCAGGTTGTTCCACTGGTTGATCGCTCTGACCGTCAGGAAGTTCTTCCTTACTTCTAGGTTGAATCTCTCCTGGGTCAGCTTCCAGCCGTTGTTCCTCGTCTGGCCCTCTGGTGCTCTGGAGAATAGAGTGGCCCCCTCCTCTCTGTGGCAACCCCTGATATACCTATATACAGCTATCATGTCCCCTCTGGCCCTCCTTTTCTCTAGGCTATCCATGCCCAGTTCCCGCAATCTCTCTTCGTAAGTCTTGCTTTCAAGTCCCCTAATCATTTTGGTTGCCCTTTTCTGCACCTTGTCCTGAGTTTCAATGTCTCTTTTGAGGTGTGGTGACCAGAACTGGATGCAGTACTCCAGATGTGGTCTGACCAGGGCGTAGTAGAGTGGTATTAATACTTCCCTGGTCTTGGAGTGTATCCCCCTGTTGATGCAGCTTAGGATAGTGTTGGCTTTTTTGGCCGCTGCTGCATATTGCTGGCTCATGTTTAGTTGATTATCCACCAAGACTCCAAGATCTCTTTCGCAGTAACTACTGCTAAGTAGGGTTCCTCCCAGACTGTATGCATGTCTAGGTTTTTTTTTACCTAGATGAAGGATTTTACTCTTCTCGACGTTGAACATCATTTTGTTAGTTTGGGCCCACAGCATTAAACTATCTAGGCCTTTCTGTATTTTGAGCCTATCCTCTAGGGCACGGGTCCCCAAACTTTTTACACAGGGAGCCAGTTCACTGTCCCTCAGACTGTTGGAGGGCCGGACTATAAAAAAAAACCCTGCAGTTTTCTTAATGCCGCCCTGGGGGAGGAAGAGGAGGCGAAGTGGAGCAATCCCCAACTCCTTGCCGAGTTTTCTCTTTCTCTCCCACTCTCTCTTCCTTCCTCTCCTTTTCTCTCTCTCTCTTTCTTTCTCTCTCTCTTGCTTTCCTTCTCTCGCTCTCACTCACTCTCTATCTTTCTCTCTTCCTTTCTCTCTCCTTCTCTATTTCTCCCTCTCTCTCTCTCTCTCTCTCTGTCTCTTTCTTTCTCTCTGTCCCTCGCTCTTTCTCTTGCTCCCTTTTCTCTTTCTCTCTGTCCCCCCTCTCTCTCTTGCTTTCTTTCTTTCTCTCCCTCTCTCTCCCTCTCTTTCTATCTCTCCCTCTTCCTTTCTCTCTCCCTCTCTATCGCTCCCTCTTTCTTTCTTTCTCTCTCTTTCTCTCTTTCTTTCTCTCTGTCCCTCTCTCTCTCTCTTGCTTTCTCTCTCTTGTTTTCTTTCTCTTTCTCCCTCTCTTGCTCTCTTTTTCACTTTTTTCTCCCTCTTTCTTTCTCTCTCTCTGTCTGTTGATCTCTCTCTCTCTCTCTTGTTCTCTCTTTCTCTTTCTTCCTTTCTTTTCTCTGGAGGCCGGCAAAGTTTTTTCTTATTTTGAATGTTGTGTGCGCATGCGCGCGCATTTCTGGTCTCCCTGCCAGCCCGCCTGGGGGGGGAGGTTCAGCACTGGCACATCTCTGGTGGGTGAGGATGGGTGCGGCCGTGGCTCCCTTTCCTTCTCCCACCACCTGTGTCTACCAATGGCACCTGCCACCAAGCCAGTGGCCGGCGCTGCGGGTTCCTCAGGCGGGAGCTGCCACTTCCCTCCAGGCAGCCCAGCCAGGCGGTGGTAGAAAGTGCAGAGATTATTGCCACTGCCTGTGCCTCCACTCAGGGAGCCACCGTGGTTGAGCTAAGCAAGAGAAAAAGGCAAGACATACTATACTTATCGGCCAAGGGGATAGAATCTAATGGGCCTAAGCACAGATAGGTCTTTAAACTTTTATGGAAGGCAAGGAGGGTGGGGGAAGTGTGAATCTCTGGGGGGAGCTGATTCCAGAGGGCCTGATTCCAGAGAAGGCTCTTCCCCTAGAACCCGCCAAATGACATTGTCTAGTTGATGGGATCTGGAGAAGGCCGACTCTGTGGGATCTAACTGGTCTCTGGGACTCATGCGGCAGAAGGCATTCCCAGAGGTAATCTGGTCCAATGCCATGTAGGGCTTTATAGGTCATAATCAACACTTCGAATTGCATCTGGAAACCAATTGGCAGCCAATGCAGTCCGTAGAGTGCTGGAGATATATGGGTATGCCTTGCAAGGCCCATAATCACTTGCACAGCTGCATTCTGGACAATTTGAAGTTTCCAAACACTCTTCAAAGGTAGCGCCATGTAGAGAGCATTGCAGTAGTCAAACTTTGAGGTGATAAGGATATGAGTGAATGTAACTCCCTGTCCAGATAGGGCTGCAACTGGTGCACCAGGTGAACCTGGCCGAATTCCCCCCTCGCCACAGCTGAAAGATGATGGTCCAATGTCAGCTGTGGATTGAGGAGTATGCCCAAGTTCCAGACTGTCTTTGAGGGGGTCAAAAGTTCCTCCCCCCAGGGTAATAGACAGACAAATGGAGGTGTCCTTGGGAGGCAGAACCCACAGCCACTCCGTCTTGTCGGGATTGAATTTGAGCCTGTTAGCACCCATCCAGACCCTAACAGCCTCTAGACATCACTTCCACTGCTTCACTGAGTGGACATGGGGTGGAGGTGTATAGCTGAGTGTCATCAGCATACTGATGACAACTCATCCCGTGCCCTTGGATGATCTCACCCAGCGGTTTCATGTAGATATTAAATAGCAGGGGGGAGAGGACCGACTGATTCACCCACTACCATAACTGGGGGTACTACAGTCTCTACGTGATCCTCAGTCTCTGACTATCTCATTCTCACTCTCAGACTCAGGTGACAAGAACACTGGCCTAAGATACCAATATGCATCTGTCTCCTGGTCCTCAAAATCTGTGATCATCTGAGCTGGATGTGGACCAGGCACAACAGATATGAGCTGCTCAAGGTGCCTAATCAGCAAGACAATAGTGGAGTAGTTAAGAATCCAAACAAGGCTTTTAGCAACCCCTATCTGATTTCAGCAAATGGATGGATCACTAGTAGAGGCAATCATACTGGGAAAGAACACCATCATTATGTGGTGTTCTATCCTAGGCAATGCTCCCACTAAGCTGTGCTGGTGCATGCTAGCACTCGTTTTGAGACCTCTATGCAGCAGTTTACAATTGCTGCGGAGAGGAGTCCGACCAATTAGCAATATGAACTGTTGCTGCTCTGCAACAATTCCTCTCTATCAAAGGCTGGAAAGAAAGGAGCCAATTGCGGGCCTGCTTTCCTCCTCAGCGTGGACCCCACTCCTTTATCTATGGAATATCTTCTCCCTGCTGGCAGCCGAATGCTATTTCTTGTTGGAGCTCGCCAGTTATGGTAAGTAAGCTAAAGCTATTACATCGAAAAGCTGGTGGGGTGGGGCAGAGGGTCATGGAGCATGATCCCAGCCTGGCACCATCCGTGGCCCTCTCACCACTGCCCCTGCTGCCTCTGCCGGGGATGCGCTGGGCTAGTTACCTGGCTGTGAAATTGCTGCCATTAAGTTCTTTAAATTGTGTGGCGTGGCTGCCAGACAGAGCTCACCAGATCCACCCACCATGATGGCAACGGGGTGGGCGGGGTGTGTGTGTGTCACAGAGCCCAATCCCAGCCTGTGCCACCCACCACCACTGCCAACTGGCTGAGCCCCTATTCCACCTCCTCTTCTGCGGTGTGATTTTTAAATGGCCGTCCCCCACCGGATCCATGACTGGCAATGGGGGAGTGGGTGGGGCACAGAACCCGATCTCTCCCACTGCCAACCAGCCCCTTATCGCCTCTGCCAGGAGATATGTTGCCCGCCGCTGCCGCCAACTGTCTGAGCCCCTTTTCTGCCTCCTCTTTTTCCCTCCGCCCTCTCCCCGTCTTGGGCCGGTGTTCTGCACAATTTTTAAATGGCCGCTGCCTGCCAGATCCATGACTGGCAACAGGGTGGAAATTTTAGTAAGTTTCCCTTCTGTGTTGGATAGCTTCCTAGTGTCCTTAACTTAGATGTAGATAATTAGACATTTGGATGAAATCTATAAGGTTTGTAAACTTCAGATTATGGCACAAAATTCATACAAATAATTGGTTCATGTAGATAATTTTTATAGCAATCAAAATAATTTTTGACCTATGAAAGGTAAAAGAAAAGGCTGTATGGAGCATTGAATGGATGCTTCAATCTCATGAAGATTCAGTAAGAGCATCACATCAAAGCAATGCACCAATTGAAGCAACACCCCTTTTTGAAGTTCTGAGGCATAGCCCCACTTTGATCCAGATGCCAAAAAAGGCTTCTGCATAGAGCCTCCTTTCCACCAAGTTGAGTGATTGCATGGAATTGACATTCTTTGAGCCTTTGCTTTGAGGCACTGACTCATTTTGTGTCAAAGCACCCCTTCAATTTGGATTATTATAGCAGCCTAGACTAAAATGATATCTCAAGGCAGAGCAGAAATGTTTGTCACAGATCTTGGGGGGGGGGGAATGATAAACCATGAGGCTCAACCATGAGGAAAGAAAGAAAGAGAAAGGGGGGGGGAGAGAAAGAGAAATAGAGAGAAAGGGAGGGAGGGAGAGAGAGAGAGAGAGAGAGGCAGAGAGAAAAAAAGTAAAGAAAGAGAGGGAGAGAGAGATAGAAAGGAGAGAGAGAGAGAGAAAAGAGAGGAAGGAAGAGAGAGAAAGAAAGAGAAGGAAGAAGAAAGGGAAAAAGGCAAGGAAGAGAGAGAAAGAAAGGGGGATGGAGAGAGAGAGAGAAAGAGAAGATGGGAGGGAGAAAAAGAGGGAGGGAGAGAGAAAGAAAGGGAGGGAGGAAGAGAGATAGAGAGAAAAAGAAAGATATTTTTTTGCTTCATATAGACCCAATTTTTAATCAAGACACCCCCTCCCCCCAATGGTGTCCCTATTTAAAAATGTAAAAATCTGGTCACTTTACCCTAATCCCTACATGTTAAAATTAATCATTGGCTTTGATTTGGAAACTGCTTCACAAAAAATGCTAAGCTATCAAGAAACAATTAGAGGAAAACATATTAGCTACTCAACAAATGGAAATCAAGGCCGTTAGTAAATAATGAAATGTCTATAATGTAGCATAAGATTTCTTTTTCTTTAAAGTCTCCTCTTTAACCTTTTTATTTTTACTTTTTAAACTTTCAATATTTTTTTCTTTCTCTTGTTTGTACAATTTATATTTTAGTTTTACTATGTGTTATGCTGGGCTTCTGTCCAAAACGCAATTTTAAAATACTGTCCAAAACACACTTTTAATCAGCCAAAGTGCTCTCCCATACACCACAAGCATTGAATGCTGTGAAAAACATAATACTTGTGCAGTTGTTCCTTCCTTGACATCAACCAGTGTCTGCGAACATCTATGAATGCCTCCTCTTCTGAACCTAACAATGATGATAATGATGATGATGATGATGATGATTGTTCACTAATGGGGTAATTAGCTAATGGGCTGCCTGTAATTACCTCCTCCATTGATCCTACTTCACTAGAATCTTCCCCTGACACAGACGTTTCGGGGCCGGAAGCTGTTGGCAGTAAAACTGGCCTCTGATAATGTGAGGATTCTCCCACATCAACACCCACAGTCCTTGGAGCAGGAGTTGGCCTAGAGCCAACCATAACACCCCCACCCCCGGAAGGCCCCTCTCCTGACTCCAGCGCAAGGGACGGAGATTGTGTGGAAATTGCATGTGAAACGCCTGAATGAGGGCAGGAGCATCCAATAGTGCGGCCTCCACCCATGAGCAATCACCTGGCTTGCCCTCAACCCATTGCACTAAATACTAGAAGCAATCGTCCACCCAACGTGAGTCCTGAATGGCGTGGATCATGATGTTGGGCAAGTGATCCCGAACACAGGGTGCAAGCAGGATGGGTACACTAGGACAGAGCGGGCAGTCAGGACGAACCGGAACCAATAGGGAACTATGAAACACCAGGTGAACTCGCATATTGGCAGGCAGGGTGAGACGATATGCCACAAGATTGATGAGCTGCTCAATTGGGAAAGGGCCCATGAATCATGGATCTAACTTTCGACGAGGCAACTCTGAGACGATGTACTTCGTGGACAGCCACACCTGATCTCCAACAGCCAATGGGGGGACATCTCACCGGGAATAATCAGCAAATCGCTTCTAATCCTCTTTGGCCTTGAGCAGATATCGTTTCACCATCTCATGAACTGCATGAAGTTCTGAGAGGAAGTCCTCCGCCGCCGGGACTGGGGAATCTAACAAGGTTAGTGGAAAGAACCGAGGATGGAACCCATAACTGGCATAGAAGGACATGATTCTTATGGATGTATGATGGGAGTTATTGAAAGCAAACTAGGCCACTGGGAGACAGCATGACCAGTTGGACTGCCTGTCCGACACAAAACACCACAAATATTGCTTGAGAATGCCAATGACCTTCTCGATGCCACCATCAGTCTGAGGGTGCTGTGTCGATGCGAGACAAACCTGCAGCTGTAAAGTGGACATGAGTTCCCTCCAGAACCGTGCCGTGAATTGAGTCCACGGTCCGACACCATCCAATCTGGAAGCCCATGGAGCCTGAAAATGTTCTGTAAGAATAGTTGGGCAGTGACATGAACTGTGGGCACTCGGCAGCATGGAATGAAATGTGCCATTTTAGTCAGCATGTCCACTACCACCATCACCATGGTGAACCCCGAAGACACTGGCAAGTTAGTTACAAAGTCCATGGACACAGCTCCCCACGGCCTCGTGGGTGTTGGCAATGGTTGTAACAATCCTGGCAGGGCCCCTGTAGCGGACTTGGCCGCACGACAACATTCACAAGTGTTGACATATGATTGTACATCATCATGGAGCCGCGGCCACCAGAAAGTTCAGGACATTAAGTCCAACGTCTTGAACAATTCAAAGTGACCAGCAGCAGGATTGTCGTGACATTGGGACATGATTAAACCGTGAAGTGGCCCTGCTGGCACATACAACTGCCCCTGGTACCGGAACAGTCCATCCGCAAATGCCCAGGGAGAATTGGGCACCATCTCCCGCACCCGCTGTGCCACAACCCCCCCCCCCCACTGCATCTCTTGAATACGCCTCCGCAAATCGACGGGGTCATGGGTGGCAGCCAAAGCTTCCGCAGGCAGGATAGTTTGTAATGGGGCCAGTTCTTTGGGATGCATGAACTCAGGTTTTTGAGATAAAGCGTCCATTCGAGGGTTTTGAAAACTCTGTGTACCGGATCCGAAAGTTGAACCGCAGAAAGAAGACCAACATATCTGTCGTTGGTTCAACTTTCGGGCCATTTGCAGGAACTCCAGATTCCGATGGTCTGTCCGGACCTCCACCTGATGCCGAGCTCCCTAGAGATGATGCCTCCACGTATCAAATGCAGATTTGACAGCCAACAATTCTTTCTCTCAGAACGTATAATTGCATTCTGAGGGTGTGAGCTTGCGGGAGTGGTAGGCGCACAGGAACAGAGTACCTCCCTTGGGATGGGCCTGAAGAAGCACAGAGCTGACGGCGACATCGGAAGCATCAGTCTCCATGACAAACGACTGACGCAGGTCTGGATACTGCAGCAGGGGTTCCTTCATAAACACGTTCTTGAGAGCCACAAAGGCCTGCTGCTCAACCTCACCCCATTGAAATGGCATGTGTTTCTGCAACAGGCAGGTGAGGGCACAGTCAGGGTGACAAAACCTGGGATGAACGTTCGATAATAATTCGCAAAACCCAACAATCTCTGCACGTCTTTCACCCTCCGTGGAGGTTGCCAGGTTTTGAGAGCCGACACCTTCCTGGGTCCATGGCTATGACGTGCCCCAGAAATTCTATGGTGGTCTGAAAAAAAGTGACATTTCTCCAACTTGGCAGATAAACTCTGCTCTCGCAAACGGTGCAGAACCCGGTGCAAATGCCACAAATGACTGGACTGTGATGGGGAGTACATTAGAATGGCATCAAGGTAAATGACCACAAAATGGTTTAGCATATCCCTGAACACATCATTCATCAGGTGCTGGAAGTCCGCCAGGGCATTGGTGAGACCGAAGGGCATAACGGTGTATTCAAAATGCCCGTACTGGGTGCCGAATGCCATTTTCCACTCATCCCCTGGTCATATCCTCACTAAATTATATGCACTGCGTAGATCAATCTTGGAAAACACTTTGGCAGCCTGCAGGCATTCCATCAATTCGGGAATCAATGGTAACGGGTACTGGTTGGCACCGTGATAGCATTCAGGCATCGGTAATCACAGCACAAACGTAAGTCCCCAGTCTTTTTCTTAACAAACAGAACAGGCGTGGACAGAGGCGAGGTCGAGGGCTGATGAACCCTTAAGCAAGATTCTTGTCAATGACGTCCTTGAGGGCCACTAGTTCAGGTTCAGACATGGAATATAACCAACCGGCAAGTGTTGTATATACTCCTGGTCAGTTGGAGGATGATGAAGAGCTTGAGGACTCTGATACGGATAGTGTTTATGAATTAGTGGTAGGCCCTGGGTTACAGGTATTAGAACAGGTGGGAGGCCAGCCACGGGATGTTGCTATGAGTCCAGAATCTAGTGAGGAAGAAGAACCGTTGTACATACCTGAACGGTCTTCTTGATGCACTGGAAGGAGAGTCCAACATGGATAATTTACCAATCTTATTGGTAGAGACTGAGTTAATTTAAATATTTAAATATGAGGTAGTCACCGCCCCTTAGCAGCCCCCAATACCTCAGTTTTAAAAACGAAGCCAGTTTAAGGATAACCTGTTTATTGAACAATAACCATATAACCTCATAACTGTTCAACTTGTAACCCCAAGACTCCGGCGACCTGGCGAAACAACCATGCCGGGTGGGTTTGGACTCTCCTTCCAGTGCATCGAGAAGACCGTTCAGGTATGTACAACGGTTCTTCTCCACTGCATCTGGAAGGAGAGTCCAACATGGGATATACCAAAGATTACGGCCCATGGGAGGGAAAGGACTGAGCTACGGTCGCAGGAGTTGAACACACTTGCTGCAAAACCCGTCTCCCAAATGAAGCTTCCGCCGAAGCCACTGAGTCCAGTTTGTAATGGCGTATGAAGGTGGTAGGAGACGCCCACGTAGCCGCCCTGCAAATGTCCTCAATGGACGCCTGAGTACTCCAAGCAGCCGACGTGGCTGCACTTCTAGTGGAATGCGCTGTCACCCCGGTCGGTGGTAATTGAGACCGAGCTTTGTAGGCTTCCTCAATACAATCCTTTAGCCAGCGACTGATGGATCTTGATGATACCGCAAGACCCATTGACCGTTGGCCAAAGGACACAAACAACCTTTCAGATTTCCTGAAATGTCCAGTCCGTCTGATGTAGATCTTCAAGGCCCTCCGAACATCTACCTTGTGCCACCTCAACTCGAGAGGGTGCTGCCCATGTGTGCAAAAGTCCGGCAACACTAATTCTTGTGTCCTGTGGAACCCAGAATTAACCTTGGGAATAAATGATGGGTCTAACCTCAATACAACCCTATCTGGGTGGAATACACACAAATCCGCATGCGTAGACAGAGCCGACAGTTCCGACACTCGGCGTGCTGACGTAATTGCCACTAAAAAGGCTGTCTTTAGCGAGAGCAATCGTATTGGAATCGTCCTCATCGGCTCGAAAGGAGGGGCTGTAAGCGCCCGGAGTACTAGGGAAAGGTCCCATGTCGGGAATCTGTGTACAGGAGGCACATGGGTGTTAATTGCGCCTTTAATAAAATCCCTAATCCAAGGATGTTGTGCTAGAGAGCGAGCGTGAGGCAATCGAATGATGGTTGCCAGGGCAGCTAAGTGTCTTTTCAAGGTATTTGGGGCTAACCCTCTCTCGACCCCGGACTGTAGGAATTGCAAGATTGAAACTACCGAAGCCTCCCCCGGATTAAGGTGGTGGTTCGAACAAAACCTACAAAAGGCCGCCCATGTGGCCTGGTAGATCCTCACCGTTGATGGGCGACGAGCTGCCTGCATGGTGGATATAACCTCGTCTGGCAAAATTGATGTTTCAGACCCGCCCTTTCAAGTGCCAGGCGGTCAGTTTGAACCACTGAGGGTTTGGATGACAAACTGACCCCTGAATTAACACTACTTCGTGATCCGGAATCCTCCACGGGGAAGACACCGACAGGGCTACCAGGTCTGCAAACCAAGGACGTCTCGGCTAATGGGGAGCTACCATTATCACCTCTGCCCCCTCCCGAATTGTCTTGTCTAGTATTCTTTGAATGAGACACGTCGGGGGAAAAGTGTACAGTAGACCTTGGGGCCACGTTGACCATAGGGCATTGACCCCCTCTGCCCCTGGCGCTGGGAACCGGGAGTAAAACCTCTCCAATTGGGTGTTCGCTGGGGTTGCGAAGAGGTCCACCAGTGGAAGACCAAATCGCAGCACTATCTGCTTGAAGAGCGCCGGGTCCAGTTGCCACTCCGAAGGATCCAGAGTGGCCCTGCTCAGCCAGTCCGCTTGCACATTGCTGGTCCCCGCAATATGCTTCACCGTTAAAGAGGCCAGATGAGACTCGGCCCAATCGAAAAGATCCGTGGCTTGAACCATGAGACGGTGTGACCTCGTACCCCCTTGGTGGTTCAGGTGGGCTTTCGTGGCCACATTGTCCGTTAAAATCAGGACGTGTCTGTCCTGAATCCAGGGAGCGAAGGCCTGAAGAGCTAAGAAAACCGCTCTGAGTTCGAGAACGTTGATATTGACCGGGGTTAAGTCCTCCTGAGACCATAGGCCCTGAGCCATATGAGGACCCATATGAGCGCCCCAGCCAGACAGGCTCGCGTCTGTTGTGATAATCACGCGCTTGTGGCTGTGAAGAGGAGAACCTTGGAGCAACGCCGGGGACAACCACCATGCCAGCGACTGTTTGACTGATGCAGGAAGTCTCACCCTCCGGTGTGAGTGACTCACCTTGTCCCTCTGGGCCGGAAGGAGGAACCACTGGAGGCCCCTTATGTGATGACGAGCCCAAGGAACAATCCCTATGGATGAGACCATAGCCCCTAGCACCTTGGACAATGTTGCCAACGGTATCTGCCGTTGTCGCCGAAGACTGGATACCAATCTCCGGATATTGAGTAACCTCTCTGGTGTCAGGGAAACAGTGTCTTTTGCGGTGTCTATGATGGAACCCAGATGTTGGATCCTTGTGGTAGGATGAAGATGACTCTTCTCCTCGTTGACCGTATACCCATGCCATTCCAGAGTTTGCCTTGTGAGCGCCAGATCGTGCTGCGCTTGGGCCATAGACTTGGACAGAACGATGATGTCGTCCAAGTATGCCATGACCCGTACGGAATGGGCCCTGAGATGTGCTGTCAGGATGTCCATCAGCTTCGTAAACGTACGGGGTGCCGAAGACAGGCCGAACGGCATGGCACGGTACTGGTAGTGGACACCATTGAGACAAAACCTGAGGAATCGACAATGAGCTGGCCAAACAGGAACATGCAGGTAAGCCTCTTTGAGATCGATAGAGGTGAGGAAATCGTTGTGCCGAACAGAGGCCAAGATCGATTGTAGGGAGTGCATGCGAAATCTGCGATACCGAATGAAGGTATTCAGGAGTTTCAGGTTTAGGATCATCCTGAACCCCCCCGATGACTTCGGTACTAGGAACACAATGGAATAGAATCCCGTGCCCTTGGCATGCTCGGGCACCGTCTCTATCGCTTGTATGTTGAGAAGATGAGTTATCTCCAGTTGTAGATGATGTCTTTTGAGTGGGTCTCGCGTTAGCGGACAAGTGACAAACCGGTTTGGCGGGGGCTGCAGGAACTCCAGGCGCAGTCCTCGCGATATTGTGGCTATTGCCCATTTGTCGGAGGAGGTATTCCTCCAGGAGGCACTGAAACGTTGGAGTTTGCCTCCTATGGGCTGTAATGAAGCCAAGTCATTTTGTGCGCCTGAAGCCCCTTTGGTTTCCTCTGAAAGGACGCCGAGACTGCTGGTACCCTCTGGGCCTATCCTGAAAGGCCGCACGGTCTCCTCTAAAGGTGGGTTGGCCATACTGACTCTGAGTGTATGACCTATTATTCTGTCCAGCTGAGGAAGAGGGGTCCCACCGAAATGGCTGACGGTGAGCGTAGGGATTGGGCCTACACTCTTGGTGTCGGTAGGCTCTGGGAAGGGTCTTCCGTTTGTCCTTATCCTCAATGAGGACAGGGTCCAAAGCTTCTCCAAAGAGCTTTTCCCCTTGGTATGGAGATGATGCCAGGTTCCACTTGGACTTCAGGTCTGCTGGCCAGCTCCTCAGCCAAAGGAGGCGTCTGGATGCAAGTGATGCCGCCATCCCTCTAGCCGAAAATTTTGCGGCATGGAGGGTGGCATCCGCTGAGAATTCTGCAGCGGCCAACAATTTACTTAGGTCCTGACGTAAGCGACCTTCTTCTGGACCTAGGCGGGCTTGTACCTCCTGCAGCCACATTATTGAAGCCCGATTGAAAAATGAAGCTGCGGTCGCTGCCCTAAACGCCCAGCTTGCCATTTGATGTGATTTCCTTAGTAAAATTTCTGCCTTCCTATCCTCCGGTTTCAAGCTATCGCCGGTTTCAGATGGTACCAAGGCCTTTGAAATCAAAGTCATTACCGGCTGGTCGATGAGCGGAAATTCCAGCAGCTTCTCCATGTCATCATCCAAAGTATAAAACTTCCTTTCAATGACCGAAGGGCCTTGTGCTGCTGCAGGCTGCTGCCATGGGCGCTTAATGCTCTGTCTGAATATCTCCGAGGATGGCACATGATCAGTCTCGGGCTGGGGCTCCTTGAATAGTACTGCCGATGGCTTAGGGTCATCTGAGGCCTCAGTAGCCTTGGTTGGACCCAGTAAGTCCACCACCTGCTTAGCTTTATGTAGCAGAATCTTGAAAAGGGGAGCCTTAAAGAGCCCAGCTGTCACAGGAGGATCAGGAGCTGTCTCATCATCCAAAAAGTCATATTCTTTTTCGGTGTCCTCTAGGGGTGACGGCTCCTCCATCCAGGACCCCATACCCGAGAGGGGCGGTGCAGCCCATAGGTTCCTGGGCTGTGTTGGGCGGGGGTGTTGGACATTCTGTTGCACCCCCACAGCCATCCCTTGTCAGTAACCATCAGAAATGAGTCCCTGTAATGCAGGGGACATCTGCTGCCAGGTATCTGGTTGCACACGCAGCCCAGCCGCAGTGGGCGTAAAGGTGGCAGATGGTGCACTCCTCAATGAGTGGCTGGCAGACCCTGGTCTCTGTTGCTGAGACCCAGATGGAGGAACAACCTGAGGCATAAAAGGGTGCTGCCTCTCTGGAGACCAATCTCTCTCTGATAAAGTTTCTGATGGTCTCAAAACAGATTGGGCTGGTGGATCCCTGGCCTGCAATAAGGGAGAGACGGTTCCTGGAGTTAAGAGGGCTGCCTCCAGTCTCTGCTCCAACGCTTTAATGCGCCTCTCTGCCTCCTTGATAGAAGAAGAGGTTGGAGCCTTAGATTTTTCCTTGGACTTCCCCTTGCCTTTATCCTGAGGCATTACAGTGGGAGAAGATGTTTTCTCTAAGGTCTTTTCCTCCATTACTCACAGTTAACAGTTGTTATTTTGACAGAAAGTGAATAGATACGTTGACAGGCACGGCTGTCACTGACCAAATATCTGCAAAATGGCGTTTAGGCACCTCAGAGCCTACGCCTGCGCCATACAGGTCGATCCCGCCCAGTGATTGGGTGGAGAGCAACCATTCGCCCGCCCAAACATGGCGGGCGCGGGAATCAGTTGCCCCAAAATGGTGATTCCCGCTCATTTTCGCCGCCTTCACCTCCTCGGGGCGCTTCCCTGTAAGGGCCATGCCCCCCCACGATTCGCCTCCTTGATCCAGCCGATCCCAGCGGCTTTCCGGCTCGGCGAACGGCTTTTTGGCGGCGGCAGCGGCTTCAATCAATAGCCGCCGAACAGCTGAGAGGCGCTGGCCCGGCACCAAATCAAGCCGCCTTTAGTTTTTCGCCTTCAGCTGACAGCCGGGTATGACCACTGAGGTGGTCTGAGGTGCTCCTCGTTAAGCATGGTACCCACTGAGGGAAGGGAAGCTCGAGGAGAGTTACGGTGGGGGTGATTCTTCATTCACAGCACCTGTAAAATAGAAAGGGGAAAAAAACAGAAAAATTAATAATTTTATTATCATTAGTATTATTATTAGTAGTAGTAGTAGTACTTCACACAGAAGAAAACTCAACAGTCTCTACACTAAGACTGAGTTTTTAAAACTGAGGTATTGGGAGCTGCTAAGGGGCGGTGACTACCTCATATTTAAATATTTAAATTAACTCAGTCTCTACCAATAAGATTGGTAAATTACCCATGTTGGACTCTCCTTCCAGATGCAGTGGAGAAACAGATGTTCGCTGGATCAATCCTTAATTCAGAAGAGTCCAAAAATGCAAGGAACAGGTGTTTGGAAAAAGATATTAAGGGGAGCAATGGGTTAAAATACTGGAGTGATGTATTTGGTACATCAGGGGGCCAGTGGGGAAGAAGGGTGGAGTTTCAATGTTGTAGTGTTAAAATGAAATGTGTTTCTGTCCAGCTCCCAAGCGAGCAAGTTTATTCTGTGTTATTTTACAGTCATTCCTGCTGCTTTTGAATCATGCTGTGAATACATAAATCTTGGGAGACCACAGAGGCTGGGAGGAATGTATGTGGAATGTATGTGGAATGTATGTGGAATGTAATCAAGAGAGATAATGGGAGAAAAGGAATGTGCTAGTCTGAACTGCATTTTGAATACAGAAGTGAAGAGAATAAAAATGGAGTTTCTTTGTTTATGAAATACTGCATTTAGTAAGACTTATTTTTAATAGCTAAAGTTCTACCAGAAACCAGAACAGCAGGAAGCTTGGCATCAGGAAATAGTTCAATGGCACAATCATATGGTCAATGTGGTAGCAGCCGATCCGCCTCCTTATCATTGAAAACATCAGCGAATTCTGTGAGGCACTCAGGTAAAACAGCCATGAGGATCCCGGGCCCTTGAGCAGTGCAAACATGACGGTGATGGTCCACACACTGCAGACTTGAAAAGGTTATTATGTTCTGGGACCACACCACATAAGGATCGTGCGCACGTAACCAAGACAATCCCAAATGGAGGCCTCGGGTGACATAGAACTGGAGAGCCTCCTTGTGGGTCCCAATGACCATATGCATGGGCCCGGACAACAAAGCTTGCCCATCGATAGTTTCCACAGTCAATGGAGGTTCCACAGGACACAATGGCAAAGAATGTCTCTGCGAAAAAATCTCATCCAAGAAGTTCGTGGTGGCCCCCGAATCCACGAGGGCAAGAGCCGCGAGATGCCGGGTACAGCGATCTACCTGGAGTTGTACTGCAATCGTTAGGTGTTGGTACGATCTGGGGTCATCAGCCGGCCCGACCTAGTGTTGCCACCAAGCTGGGCTCCCCTTGTTTCCCGACTGAGCCTCCGGTTAGGAAACCAGGGGCATGGGAACGGACACCAAGGAATCGGGAACTGTGGTTGAAACATGGGATGCAAACTCTGGACTCTGTCCTGGAGGAGTCAGGATGGTGGTAGTCAGCACGGGAGTGGACTGGCACAGATGACACCCTCCGATGCGGAGCAGGCACAGGCGTGGCGCCAGAAACTCGGGGGGAGGACTGCCCAGCCTGATGCACCTCTCGGGCCAGCAGCCAGGCTTCAATGGCCAGACAGTTCTTCTCCAGCCCATCCAGGGTTGTGGCAGGGCCTCGTGAACCAGCTCGTCCAACATAGCCTCAGACAAGCCATCCTGGAACGCCTCCATCAACGCGGCCTCATTCCATTGCACCTGCCCCATGAGACTGCAGAAATCACTCATATATTCCGCCAATGGGCGCGAGCCTTGTTTCAATTACTTCAACGCCCTTGTGGCCGTCTGCTCCCGCACAGGATCTGCAAACTGCCATTGCAACTGGCTGAAAAAAGCTGTGTAGTCCTGCAGCAGCAGATCATCTCGGTCCAACAATGGAGACACCCACACTGCAGCGGGGCCGGCCAATAAACTGAAGAGGAACGCCACCTTCTCTGCATCCCTAGGAAAATGTATCATTTATGCATTGAAAAACAGCTGCACCTGGCTAAGGAAGGCAGAAAACATGCTACATTTGCCCCAAAACCTCTCAGGCATGGCCACAAAACACTTCCTCCATGGTGGGGGCTGTGGAGTAGGAATCACCGGCTGCACCAGAGGAGGGGCTGGCTGCTGTGATAACACGTCCACCTGATTCTGCAGAAGAGCTACCGTCTGCGTCAAGGTTTGTATTTCCAAACAATCGGTAGCCTCAAACACAGCCTGCATTTCAGCCATACTAACAGCCATTGCAAAACAAATGCAGGAAAAAACAAAAGCGAACAGGCCACAAAACTTGAATGGTGTGTGTCTGAATGGTGGGTGTATATTCTGTTATGCCGGGCTTCACGTTACAAGCCCCCAATTAAGTCCAAAGGACAAATTCAAACACACACATTTGTAAAGTAAACAAAGTTGGTTTATCAAAAGGAAAATACTATCCGAAACGCACTTTTAATCAGCCAAAGTGCTCTCCCATACACCCCAAGCCTTGAATGCTGTGAAAAACATAAAACAAAAGCAAAGCAGATAAAAGGCAGCTGTGAAGATGTCACAGCCACCACCCCCTTCAAGAGTTCTCATGCTGAAACTTAACTGTGAATTGTTCCACAAGGTCCTTGAAAATCCTGAAGCGGTTCACAAAAGTCTTTGTAAATTCCGAAGCAAAACCACAAGTCTCTCTCTCTCCAAATGGATAAACGCACATGCCAAGAGGCAACAACGCTGGCAATTTATCAGCAGCCCCATTAGCCTAATTGCCCCAGCCACGGGTGTTCTCCCTTATTTCCTATAATACTTGTGCAGTTGTTCCTTCCTTGACATCAACCTGTGTCTGCGAACATCTATGAATGCCTCCTCTTCTGAACTTAATGATGATAATGATGATGATGATTGTTCATTAATGGGGTAATTAGCTAATGGGCTGCCTGTAATTACCTCCTCCATTGATCCTACTTCACTATAATCTTCCCCTGACACAGACACTTTGCTGTCGGAAGCTGTTGGCAGTAAAACTGGTCTCTGATAATGTGAGGATTCTCCCACCTCAACCCCCACAGTCCTTGGAGCAGGAGTTGGCCCAGAGCCAACCATAACACTATGTATAATTTCTTGTTCTTTTATATATATATATATAAATAAGGCTGAAATAAATCTATCCTAGTCTCCCTTAATTTTCAAATTCAGCAAAAAAACATGTGACATATGTGTGTGTATGTGTATATATATATATATATATATATATGTATGTATGTATGTATATATATATATATGTATGTATGTATGTATATATATGTATATGTATGTATGTATGTATGTATGTATGTGTGTGTGTGTGTGTGTATATATATATATATATACAAAATAAACACCTCATTATAATCAATATGTCAATCCTTTAATTATTATGATTTTAGAATTTTATATTTGGAAATCAGACTTAAACAAAACACTTCATAATCTTCATGCCATTCCTTCTATAACCATGATTACACCAACCAATCAGATCACGGAAGCATAGTCACCCAATCTATTTGCTACATTCAAAGCAAATCTCCACCCCCACACTACATGCTAAGAAGAAATGTCAGTTGCTAATATTCATTTGCAAAAACACAAAGATTGGAACTCCAGCCTGATGATGGTGAATGTGATTTCACCGAAACGTCGCATAGACATGCAAAACATTACACAGGGCAAAACCCGAACTCAGAACAATCTACATACATATACCCGTGAAAATTTACGAAAACAAATATCTTGCCTCTACGGGGAGGACACTTTCCTACTGACTAGGACCTATGAAAAACTTGAAGTCAGAAAAGCCTCCATCTTATGTGATCTCACATTCCTACGCAACTGCAGGGACAAAAAAATAATTCCCAAATACTTCCAACTAAAATTCCACCCAAAAACCCCAACCATAGAGAGGATCCTAAAAAGAACTGAATTAGCCCTAATCAGAAATGAACTCCACAAAAAAAGATTCATACTTGATGAAATCAACAAAAGTCTACTCTCTCTTCACCTTAAAATCAGTAACCAAATACACCCTTTACTCTGGGATAAATTCAAACAAATATCAATCTGGAGGGCAGAAACAGAAACCCAATACAAAACAGACACACATAATAAGAAACTCCAAATACTAGAGGTACAGCAAAAACCCAGCCCTCCACAACAACTTATGACCAAAACAGTACATAACATATCAGACAAGATACTCACCACTACAGAAACCAATATTCTTTCAAAAGGATTTAATTTTGCAATAACTCCAAGACGAATACCAACTGAAAATATCATATGTGGAATTGAAACAACTTTACATAAAATCAACCCAGATACTGCTAACAAAATCAGACTCCAAGTCACTAATATTCTGTGCTCTAGTAAACCTCCAAAAAGCAACATACAGCAGGAAGAAAGAGAGGCACTTATCAATCTAAAGAAAAACCAGGATATAATAATTCTCCCAGCTGATAAAGGAAACTCCACTATAGTAATGAACACAGCAGAATACAAAGAAAAAATGACAAATCTACTAAAAAACCCAGCCTACAAACTCCTAAGCACAGATCCTACCACCTACCTAGAAAAAACCACCAAATCTAAAATCAAGGCCTCTCCCATCAGCGAAGAAATCCAGCAAAAAATCATCCCCAGAGAAAAATCTTCCATATGTCCAAAACTCTATGGCCTTCCAAAAATACACAAAGAAGGAATACCTCTCAGGCCAATAGTCAGTTCTATAGGCTCCCCTCTACAAAACCTTGCCAAATTTTTAGCCAAATACCTTCAACCATATACAGAAACTATTACCTCATATGTTCAAAATTCATCCCACTTTATACAAATAATTAAAAAACAAAACCTACAACCCGATGACCTACTTGTAAGTTTCGATGTCGTGTCCCTGTTCACACAAATACCTATTACAGAAGCCTTGACAGCTATCCAAGACAAACACAAACCCCCCAAATATATCCTAGACCTTACCAACCACTGCCTGACCAATACATACTTCATCTATAATGAACAAAGATATAAACAAATAGAGGGAGCCCCCATGGGATCACCTCTATCACCTGTCATAGCCAACCTCTATATGGAATATTTCGAAAATAATGCTTTAGAGCAAGCCAAATACAAACCCAAACTTTGGCTGAGATATGTTGATGATACCTTTGTAATTTGGCCACATGGTAAAGAAAAACTAGACAATTTCCTCACTCATCTCAACAGCCTACACCCCAAAATACAGTTTACTATGGAAACAGAAATCAATGATCAACTTCCCTTTCTAGATGTACTGGTCTATAAAAAACCCAATGGCAGCCTAGGACATACTATCTACCAAAAGAAAACCCATACCAACCGTTATCTAAATGCACACTCACACCACCACCCCGCACAAATCACCTCAGTGGCCAAAACTCTCATCACCAGAACCAAACGCTTAGCTGACCATGAGCACTTAAAAACTGAATTGAACAAACTCAAAGATGTACTAATTTCTAATGGATTCAAAGAGAAAACAATAACAAACCTAATCAATAAAGAGACACCCCCCAAAAAACAAGATCAAGAACAGGACAATGGCACCACCATCCTTCCTTACATCAAAGGCACCACGGATAAAATTAGTAAAATTCTACAAAAACATAACATCAAAACCTCATTTTGCACTAACCAAAAAATATCTAATATCCTAAGGAGCCCCAAAGATAAAATCCAATTAGAATACCAAGGTATCTATGAAATCCCTTGCAAAACATGTGCAGCCACATACATTGGACAAACTAACCGAAGAGTGAGCCAGCGCATGGCAGAACATATGAATGCAGTCAAGAAACAGGAGAAGACCTCCTCCCTTGTCCAGCACATTAAAAAAACAGGGCACGAAATTGACTTTGAAAAAACTAAATTACTCCACAAAACAGAGAATTTATATAAAAGAATCTCTCTAGAAGCTATTGAAATTGAAAAAAGATCTTTTTGTTTAAATAAAAGGGATGATACCTCGCGCCTGCCAGAGATTTGGAAACCAGCCTTAAACAAAATAAACACCTCATTATAATCAATATGTCAATCCTTTAATTATTATGATTTTAGAATTTTATATTTGGAAATCAGACTTAAACAAAACACTTCATAATCTTCATGCCATTCCTTCTATAACCATGATTACACCAACCAATCAGATCACGGAAGCATAGTCACCCAATCTATTTGCTACATTCAAAGCAAATCTCCACCCCCACACTACATGCTAAGAAGAAATGTCAGTTGCTAATATTCATTTGCAAAAACACAAAGATTGGAACTCCAGCCTGATGATGGTGAATGTGATTTCACCGAAACGTCGCATAGACATGCAAAACATTACACAGGGCAAAACCCGAACTCAGAACAATCTACATATATATATATATATATATATATATATATGTGTGTGTGTGTGTGTGTTTTCGTAGATTTTCACAGGTAGAGGTATGATGGTCTTGGTATATTCGGGTTTCTTCCCGTGTAGGATTTGGAAATTTCTGGCGATGTTTCGATGAGGTCCCACTTGTCATCTTCAGGCTGGTGTTTCTGTCCTTGTTCTAGGGCGAACACAGCGAGACCTTAACTGCCTTCCTGGTGGCTGGGTGTTGTTTGATGGCTCAGCAATTGCCTGCTGTGTAGAAACTTCCTGGTGAGTCAGTGGGGTAACACCTGGGGTCGTTGATGTAACTGAGGTATACTGATTAGTTAATGGTTGTAGATTAGGTGTGATATCCTGAGTAGTTGGAGCTTGCAGGCTACTTGATTGTTTTGCAATGTGTGTTCTGAGTCTGGTTTCAGTTTCTATGGCTGGGATACGTTTGAGGACTGGTTTCCAGATGTCTGGTAGGCGGGAGGTATCATCCCGCTTGTTCATATTTTGGGGATGTTTTTCTATCTCGATGGCTTCCATGATTATTCTTTTGCTGTAGTGTTCTGTTTTGGAAATTAATTTGGTACTGTCAAAATCAATTTCATGTCCTGTAGTTTTGAAGTGTTGTCAAAATCCTTTTCCAACACTTCCCTTTTCCAACACTATATTTTCTGCAACACGTGCATTTACTCTCCTGTTAGTTTGTCCAATATATGTGGCTGGGCAGATTTTACATGGTATTTGATAAACTCCCTGGTTTTCTAGCTGGATATTGTCTTTGGGGTTTCTTAATTTTAAAATTTCAGCAAAAAATATGTGATATGTATATATATTATGTGACATATGTATATAACTGTACCCGTGAAAATCTACAAAAACAAATATGTGACATATGTATATACACATACATACATACATACATGGATTATTTTTTAAAAAACAGAGATAATTATGTTTCCCTCTCCTGGCCCAAAAAAGAATCCACAATTATGTTGTATTCATCTATTAGTCATGGTCTTCTAGGGATAATCAATAAGACTTTCTTAAAAATTGAAAATTAAAGCACTACCTCAAGCTGTTTGGCTAAATTTATTTCATTTTTCTCTATATCCCATTTCTTCCTAGGACAAGATTCATTTCACTTGCCCAAAATCACACAAGGCTCAAGGCAGGAGGACTAGAAGGTGAATCTCCCCATCCCTTAATCACTTTATCAAAGTTGCCGTCATTTTTTATTGCAATGTTATACTTTCTAGATCAACATCCCTGAAAATGTACAATGCAAAAATTATATTTAAATCAATATATATAGAATACAGATGGAACTTATAGTACAGATGGGAGGAAGAAAAAGAAAGAAAGAGAGAGAAAGAGAGAGGGAGGGAAAGAGGGGGAGAGAAAGAAAGAGGAAGGAAGGGAGAGGAGAGAGAAAAAAGAATAAAAATAAAAATAAAGAAATTAGAAAATGATGGAGGGAGAAAATGAGAGATGGAAAGAAAGAAAGAAAGAAAGAAAGAAAGAAAGAAAGAAAGAAAGAAAGAAAGAAAGAGTAGTAGCATTAAGGGAAGGACCATGTTCTGGAAGCACTGTACCAAACACTCCATTGGAGGAATCTTCAATGGGATGGATGGATAATATATAATAAATACAAGTAGTTATTCTTGACTTACAGTATATGGCTTGCATAGTTAAGTGACTTATGCTCTTATCTTTCCCAGCATTGTAATTTCTTCAAAGAAGTACTAGTTCTTCGCACAGTAAGAGGGCAGAAATATGCTTTCAGCAGGTTAATTTGAAAATTAAAAGTTTCTTTAAAATTAACTGAAGGTGCACTGGGCAGGGAATCTCTTGGAAGTCAAGAATTATTTGTGGCATGCTTGGAGATATCACACTGCTGTGATATATCTCCAAACATGATGATAATGATTTTTGAAAATTACAGAAGAGACTGCAGAGGAACATATAGTGGACTGAGTTGGCACTTTGTTACTTCTGCAGAAAATATGCATGTTTTACTTTGTAAATTATTTGAAGATTGACAAAGATGTGTTTCCTACAAATTAAATAAGGCTTAGAAGCTTTGAAGCTTTGAAGCTTGACAAAGGTGTGTTTCCTACAAATTAAATAAGGCTTAGAAGCTTAATATATAAAAAATTGATGCACTTACTGCCATTCAGCTTCTTGCATTAAGTTTGGCTGGGGGAGGGCACTGCTGTTTCTGCAGGTTGGTTTAGCTTAGGGATCTCCAAACTTTGCACATTTAAGGCTTGTGAATGTCCACTGGCTGGAGAACTCTAGGAGTTGAAATCCACACAAGTCCAAAAGTTGCCAAGTTTGGGGACCACTTAAGCAAAGTATGCATTTTTACCATTTTTGCATTCTTATGATTGAACAGTAAGAAGTGGAATACTGTACTAACCTCTAGTGACTTGATAGTTCTTAAGTTGTGGTGATTATTAAACATATGCAGAAATAATCTTTTGCCTCTCCTTTAACAGTAGTAATTCTTAATTTGTGGTGAACATAATTTTACAACACTTTATACAACCTATTTAATCGGTCATAGAAAGAGGAAAGTATAGCATTTCTTATTTTTGTCTGTGATCCTTGGAGTGTTCCCATGCAGAATGTACAAGTCTACTAATTCCCTATCAAACTGATTCATTAACATTAGTGATGGGACACCCAACGAAGTTCGGGTTCGGCAGATTCGGGTGAACTTTTCAAAAAATTCAGGTGATGTCACAGAACCCCGAATCCAAACCGAACTCTGAACTTTTAAAAATAGAGCCGTGGGAGGCAGCGCAGCCCTGTACTTGCCCACACAAATTAAATTTGCAGGAGGGTGAATGGGTACGCTGAGTAGCAGGAGAAGGCAACAGCAGCCACTCACCAGATTTTACCCAGAAGATATGCTGCAGGCATCACCTTTCTCACAGTAATCCCATGTGATGGAAGGCCATGTGCTCTGTGGCGCCAACAGTCTCTGGCCACTGTGACCAGTAGTAACAGCTTGAGGCTTCAGCTTACACAGGAAAAGGAAAGGCAGAGAAAGAAGGTGGTCCTGCGGTTGACCCAAAAGTACATTTGCAAGAGGGTGAACAGGGGGACACAGAGTAGCAGGAGGATGCAACAGCAGCCACCCACCAGATCTTGCACAGCAATCCTGTGTGATTGGAAGGCGTGAGCTCTGTGGCGTGCTTCTCCCTTGTGGAGTGTCTCAGGGGTCGGTCCTCTCCCCCCTGCTATTCAATATCTATATGAAACCGCTGGGCGAGATCATCCAAGGGCATGGGGTGAGGTATCATCAGTATGTTGATGATAGTCAGCTGTACATCTCCACCCCATGTCCAGTCAATGAAGCAGTGGAAGTGATGTGCCGGTGCCTGGAGGCTGTTAGGGTCTGGATGGGTGTCAACAGACTCAAGCTGAACCCTGATAAGATGGAGTGGCTGTGGGTTTTGCCTCCCAAGGGCAATTCCATCTGTCCGTCCATCACCCTGGGGGGGGATTACTGACCCCTCACAGAATGTACGCAACTTGGGCGTCCTCCTCGATCCACAGTTTACATTAGAGAACCACATCAGCTGTTGTGAGGGGGGCGTTTGCGCAGGTTTGCCTGGTGCACCAGTTACGGCCCTATTTGGACCGGGAGTCACACAGTCACTCATGCCCTCATCACCTCGAGGTTCGACTACTGTAACATTCTCTACATGGGGCTACCTTTGAAGAGTGTTTGGAAACTTCAGACCATGCAGAATGCAGCTGCGAGAGCAATCATGGGCTTCCCTAGGTATGCCCATGTTTCACCAACACTCCGCAGTCTGCATTGGTTGCCGATCAATTTCCGGTCACAATTCAAAGTGTTGGTTATGACCTATAAAGCCCTCCATGGCATTGGACCAGAATATCTCCGGGACCGCCTTCTGCTGCACGAATCCCAGCAACCAGTTAAATCCCACAGAGTTGGCCTTCTCCAGGTCCTGTTGACTAAACAATGTCATCTGGCGGGACCCAGGGGAAGAGGAGGCTTTGGACTACCAGACTTTGAATTATATTACCAAGCAACTTACATAGACTGGTTAAGAGAGTGGGTAAAACTAGAAAACAAGAGAATCTTAACATTAGAAGGCCATGACCTAATGATAGGATGGCATGCATTTTTGTGGGACGATAAAGACAAAATACACATATTTTAGACAACACATAATTAGAAATTTGTTATTGGAGATATGGATCAAAATAAAAAAAGCCCACTACTCAGAAATCCCAAAATGGTTCTCAACCATGGAGGCGACGATGCACCCAAATACTAAAAGTCTACAAGGGATGGCGAAATATGGGCAATTAATAAATGAAAGAGGTGACCTAAAGAACAGAGACCAACTAGAAAAGGAAGGTTTAAAATTGGACTGGTGGCCCTATAGCCTAATAAAATCAAGATTCTTAAAGGATTAAAAAATAGGTATACAAAGAAAGGACTCTGAATTGGATAAAATAATATTAGGCCAAGACAAGAAAATTATTTCTAAGTTATATAAATACTTATTAGATTATAAAATGGAAGAATATATAGTCAAAGGGAACATAGTTCCCTCTAAGCTGAGCAGTGAGCAATGGCTCACTTAAAAATCATCATCAACTCAGAGTTTTTCAAACCTGCCCAGAAGCCGAGAGGGAAAGAGTGAGAGGGAAAGAGTGCCGCCCAGTCCCAAAGGGACTGCCGCTCAAACACTACTTTTCCGCCCACCCCCAAAAAAAATTAGAGGGAACACTGAAGGGGAATATACATAATTGGATTAGAAACTTCGGATATAATGTTAATTTGAATAAATGGGATATTATCTGGTCAAAGAATTACAAATTAACAAAATCAGCAGCGTATAATCTATACAAGATGTATTATAGATGGCATCTCTCACCAGCAAGATTAGCACAGATGTACCCCAAATTAAATCCACAATGTTGGAAATGTGAAGAAAAAAGGGGAACATATTACCATGTCTGGTGGACCTGCCCTAAGGTCAAAAATTTTTGGCGCAAAATACAAAGATGGTTAGAGGAAATCCTTAAAATCAAAGTAATCATGAAACCTGAAGCATACTTACTAGGCATTATTGATCAAAAATTAGAAAAAGACAAATATTATTTGATAATACATGTCCTAACTGCTGCTAGGATGGCATTAGCACAATGTTGGAAACAACCTGAAATACCGAATGACTCACTCATCCTTAAAAAAATGTTAGATTGTGCAGAAGTGGATGCGCTAACATTAAAACTAAGAAACAAAGAAGACACCGATTACTATAAAATTTGGAAGTATTTCTATGACTGGTTAGCAAAAAGAAAAGGAAACTAAAATAATAAGATAGATAATAATACAATATTCTACTGTTTCTTTTCTATCTAATGTTTACTTTGAAAGCTACAATGAATTTAATTATATATATACATGTAATTTATGTATAGAAATAATAATTTTTAAGTTACCAATACTAAAGATAACCTTAACATAAGGCGGTAAATAAATAAATAATAAACTTATGGATAAATTCTTAATTAACCAAGAAGAAGGACGGAACACCGACAACTCACTATTGGCTGAATAACAAAATGAAACTCAGACTTTTGTCTATTGCTCCTTTAATTTTCCCTCCTTCTCCCCACAAAGCATGAAATAAGATAAAGATAAGATAGTATGTGATTTTTTTTTCTCCTGTTTTTGTTTTGTTTTGTTTTTGTTGTTGTAATTGTTGTTGTTTTTGACTATGGTTCTCTGATTGTATCTTATATGTTTTTTTAATGGAAAAACTTAATAAAATATTCTTTAAAAAAAAAAGACCCACCTCTGTCGTCAGGCAGGGGGGAATTGAGACATCTTCCCCAGGCCTATATAATTTATGTACGGTATGTTGTGTGTATGTTTTTTAAATTATGGGTTTTTAGCTCTTTGAAATATTAGATTTGTATTTTACATTGTTCTTTGTCATTGCTGTGAGCCGCCCCGAGTCTACGGAGAGGGGCGGCATACAAATTTAATTAAATAATAATAATAATAATAATAATAATAATAATAATAATAATAATAATGGCAGAGAAAGAAGGTGTCCCTGTGGTTGACCCAAATGTACATTACAGGTTCTCAGAACAAATCTGTGCAAAAAATAGGTTTATTGAACACAAACTTTAGTCAAACACAAACTATACCCAAACATTCACCATAAAAATATAACTGACTATATATATACATACATAACATGAATTTTACAACTGTCTATGAGGGTGTTGTTGTTGTTGGTGGTGGTGGTAGCGAACGCTCTTACCACTAACTCAGGTGTTAAAACTCATTTTAAGAAATGTCAGTATATCCACGTTGACTGTGGTTAGGTGGATCCTTCTGTCAGTAATGACCCCTCCTGAGGAGCTGAACACACGCTCTGACAGGACGCTTGCCGCAGGGCAGACCAGCACTTCTAGGGCATAGAGGGCAAGCTCTGGCCACGTGTTCAATTTTCCTACCCAAAAATTGAATTTGTTGGAGGCATCGCTAAGAACCATCATGTGCGTGGACAGGTATTCGTCCACCATGCGGGTCACGTGATGCCTTCTGCTATGGGGCACTGCTATGGGGCATCACATCCGAGAATGGTTCATCTGTGTGGCTGTCAAATAAGGTCTCATGCATATTTGCAACGTCTTCCAATGACCACCCCCCTGTGGTGCTGCCAGTGTCCCCGCTGCGTTGCCGACTGCGTCCTACTCCTACTCTGCGTGCCACCACTGGGCACTCCAATTGCTCTGGGAACTCTTCCAATAATGCGTCCACGAGCGCACGCTTGTATTCACGTATTCTGTGCTCCCGCTCGGGCGCTGGTATGAAGGAGGTGATGCGGCCCTTATAACGGGGATCCAGCAGGGTGGCCACCCAGTAATGGCCGAGTCATTCCGCAGGCACTGGAGCATGTGAGCCAGGCTGCCCTGAGTCAAGGCGAAGTTTTCAGCAACAGGTCTCTCCTCCTCCTCTTCCTCCTGCTCCACCCTCCAGCCACGCTCCATTGGTGCCCGTGAGCTGCACTGGGGGCCGCCCTGCTGCAAGTCCTCCTCCTCCTCTTCCTGCCACAAAACTCTACACTGGCTGGACAGCAGAGTACCTGGTTGCTGTTGGCACAGCCCCCCACCCTGCGAGACATGGATTTGCTGGGAAAATGGGCCTTCCTCCACCTGCTTCTCCTGTTCCGCCTGCCGCTCTGTTTCCTCCTATCGCACATCATGCATGGCCTGAAGGGTTTTTTCCAGTAGGAAAACCATGGGGATGGTAGCACTGGTGACGGAATTGTCAGCGCTGACCATATTAGTCACATACTGGAAGAAATTCAGGAAGGAACAAATGTCCCTAATGGAGGCCCATTCATTGGGGGTAAAGTGCTGTGGGTCTGCACTTCGACTTGACTGGGGGTTATGAAACTGGTAATCCACTATTGCCTGCTGTAGCTCACACATCCTTTTAAGCATATGCACCGTGGAGTTCCACCTGGTTGGCAAATCGCAGATGAGGCGGTGGGTGGGAAGGCCAAAGTTCCTCTGCAGGGAAGATAGATGAGCAGCAGCAGGGTGGGAATGTCGAAAGTGTGTGCACACCGCATGCACTTTAACCAGCAGCGCCGACATGCCCGGATAATTGGCCAGGAACTTCTGCACCACCAGGTTGAGCACATGCACCATGCAAGGGATGTGAGTCCACCCCACTTGGCCCAAGGCTGCCACAAGGTTCTGCCCGTTGTCGCACACCACCTTCCCCGGCTTCAGGTTCAGCGGCAGCAACCACTCATCTGTCTGCCTCTGGATGCCGGTCCATAGCTCCTGGGCGGTGTGTGGTCTCTTGCCCAAGCAGATGAGTTTCAGCACCGCGTGCTGCCATTTACCCACGGCCTTTCTGAAGTAGGCAGTTGCTGGGCTGCGTTTACTGGGTGTGGAGGAAGAAGACGGGGAAGCAGAGTAGGAGCAGGAGGCAACAGCAGGCACCGACTGATGTCCAGTAATCCTGGGTGGTGGAAGGATATGCGCTGAACTGCTTTCTGTCTCATTCCCAGCTGCCACTACATTCACCCAGTGGGCACTGAGAGAGATGTACCGGCCCTGGCCATGTTTGCTGGTCCACATGTCGGTGGTGAGGTGAACGTGGGAACTGACAGCATTTTGCAGTGCACACCGAATTTTCTCCACTACATGTTGGTGCAGGGCAGGGATGGCCTTGCATGAAAAGTAATAGCGGCTGGGAACAGAGTATTGTGGGACAGCCAATTTAACAAATTTCCTGAAACTTGGTGTCTCAACCAGGTGGTAGGGTAGCATTTTAAATGCAAGCAGCTGTGAAATGCTCATATTTAGGGCCAGGGCTCGTGGGTGGGATGGCTCAAACCTTCGCTTTCTCTCAAAAGTTTGAAGGATGGACAGCTGATGAATGCTTCCCTGGGACGGTGTAGACATGCTTGGCGATGGTGGTGGTGGTGCTGCTGCTGCTGCCGGTGCTACTGGCGCTGCTGTTGGTGGTGATGGTGTTGGTGGCAATCCATCATTGTCCCTTTGGGGACAGACATGTGACCTTGTTGTTGGGGGGCCGTTGGCAGTGGCGGAGGCAGCCACAGCAGAAGAGGAAGACCCTCTGGATACAGGAAAAGGCGTTCACCCTGCAAGCAGGCGTTGCTTGGCAAGAATGGAAATTCCCCAGACCGCACTGAGGACCTTTTCTTCAGACAGGAGCCCCCCTCCCTCTGCATAAAGGAAATGGCATTCGCCCTGCAAGCAGGTGTTGCTTTGCAAGACTGGAAGTTCACCAGACGCCACTTTTCATTTGTCATTTGTAGACAAAATGAATGAAAGGAAAAAAATTGTTGAAAATTTTTAAAGTACAAGTATAGGATAGAGAAAATAAAATAATTTGATTTGAAAAATACCCCCAAAGTAATATTGTTATTCCCAAAAATGCATTTGTGGACAAAATGAATGAAAGGAAAAAAATTGTTGAAAATTTTTAAAGTGCAAGTATAAGATAGAGAAAATAAGTTGAAAAATACCGCAAAAGTAATATTGTTGTTCCCCAAAATGCTTTTGTAGAAAGGAAAGAAATTGTTGTTTAAAAATTGTAAAGTGCAAGCATAGCAGAGAGCAACTGGCCCCCTGCCTCCCCTCCCCTGTTTTTTCCCCTCAGCCCTTCCCTGTCTGGTTGCTCACCAAAATTTTTCTTGCATGAAGAGTCTTTGAGGTCTCTCTTTCTTTATAGCAGAACCAAAGTGAAACCTAAATCTCTCTCTCTCTCAGTAAAACTAACACAGGCTTTCCCTGCTTTTCCCCTTTTACAATGGGGCTGGACACCAAGGTGCTGCCTTTTATAGAGGCAGGTCAGGTGTCCTTGTGAAGCAATGCAAGCCATGCACACTGCTGGCCAATGGACAGATGGCCAATCCCAGCCTTTCATTTACCTTGATGTCCGGAGACAGCATGGCTTCAGGTAAGAAGAAGGCTGTCCATTGGTCCTCGGCTTCGCCACGCCGGCCGAACCGAACCCGAACTTTGGCATGGATTTTGAAAAAAGTTCAGGTTCGGGTCTAGGATATCGAATACCGTAAAATTCGGTACGGATCCGAATAGTGCAAGTTCGGTTCGCCCATCACTAATTTACATACATCAGCTGAAACCACATTCCCTCTACGTGCTAGCTCCTAAGTGTGTACCTCCATTGTTTCCCAGATCCTGAAACATTTTTGCACAGATGTTTACATGAATTGGGAAACTAATATTCTGATTTTTTTCAACTGACTATAATAGTATTTATGCAATCTGAAACAGGCCATTCTTTGTCTTCATTCTATTGAAAATGTCCTGCCAAATAGATATGACAATCATATTTGTGAAAATAATTATGGAGTTACACTGTCCACTTGATTTTTTTCTTCAGAAGCTGCATCTATAAAAGCCAGTGGTGATGAGCTCGCTGGCCCCTCATCCAATGGCAGGCAAGGCTTCTGAATGTAGTGCTTCGCAAGGGTCAAAGTGTAAAGCTGATGATAAGACTAAAGTAAATATTACGAAGAAAAAGTGCAGCTTGAAGTTTAAGCCAGAGTTGTTGAGAGAGTTAGTAGAGACTAAACTGCTGACTTCAACTAAAAAACATTTAACAAAACTGGGCGACATCTGCCCTTATTGTGAAAGTACTGGTGACATTGTTTGCCAGATATGCCAAGAAGTCCGTACAGGTTGCGCATTTGCCACCGGAAAGCAATGGAACGATTGGAAAATTGTTATTTGAAGCATCATATCAATTAAAAGATTCACCTGGATTTGGTCACCAAACTACAATACCAGAAATCTGGAGGGCTGCAGAGACTACTGACTGAAAGTGCAGAAGACAGAGCGAACAGAAAAGGAGAGAGCAACAGTTTGGAATGCTGTCACATCTGCAGGTTTCAGCCTGATGAATGCCATCAAGACCAAAGCTTATAATCGGTTGCAAACTGAACACTTGGATATGCACTTGGAATCCACTCTTACCAGACTTCAGGGACACCGATTGATCTTGACAAAGTGCACTTGGAATGGTCATCAAAGAAAGACATAATTAAATACCTCTATGAATATGTTGGATGTTAATAGTTAATATTTTTAATCTGACAGATTGCTCTTGACAAAGATGGAATGGACAAAGACAAAGATGGAATGGTCATCATCAATGAGAGACAGACGTGAGAAACTCTAAGGTGAGCCAGACTTTTGACTTATAATTAAATACATTTATGAATATGTTGGATGTTAATAGTTTATATTTTTGATCTGACACATTGATCTTGACAAAGTGTGCTTGGAATGGTCATTAATGAAAGACAGACATGAGAAACTCTAAGGTGAGCCAATGTCAACCTTTGCTATGATTCTACATTTCTACTATGCTTTGGTTGCCATGAGAAACGGGGAGGATTTTGGTCATGGGGGGTGGGGAAGAGTTCAGGAGGCCCTGTGAAATTTTGTTTCCTATTACGGAGTAAGGTAAGTTTCATTTTCCTAGAAACCAGGTGACCAGGAGGAGACCATTAGAAGCTGCATTCCATAAATGTGACGTGGGTTTGAAGATGCATCCACCTGACGGTTATGTACACTAGGGATTGGCCAATCTCCAAAAGGGGAGTCAAGTGAGGTTTTGATATACGCATGAATTGCACCTTTTTCCTCAGTGTTTGCTTTTACTTTGATTACTTTCAGTTCTGATTTTTGATAAATTCACTTTTGAACCAAAAATGGACTCTGAGTTTTATTTTTCTTAAATTCTGACTGTAGCATTTGACAATAAGCAAAGACTGCTTTGAAACAGTCATTCCTGGAGAGCTAATTCTACTGGGGATTGAGCAACAATGTCCCGGCATGAAAGCAGAGAGGAACAATCCAAGGAAAATACCAGCTTGAGAAGCCCTCTCCCTCCATACTCAAAAAAGGAAGATTTGGGCCAAAGCAGGGACGACCAGCTTCAAGCCGAGCCTCTGTGGAGAGCCCCCAGATGGTCCATGGGAGTTGGAGTAAGTCACATATCTGAGGATGAACCTCTTTTTTCTGATGCAAATATGACCCATCATAAGAAACAAAAAAAAAAGGGGGGGGGGTCAGCCAGGAGGGGCTCCTGTTAACTGAGCTGGTTATAGGCATCAAAGAAGCCCTACAAGTGGTGGAGTGAAAGAGCTGGTGAGCTCTAGCAGATCCTACAAGTGAGGAGGAAGGGGAAGATGAGACTACAGCAGGGCCTTCAGGGCAGCAGAGAGCAGCAACCCAACCCCCCCCATTGCAAACACAGCAGAGGGGAGGGGAGGCTCGAAGGCAAAGAGCACCAGACACCCCTCCCTTAACGCAACGATATGATGGCTCAGCAGGAGGCCTAAGTATTTCTTGGCCCAAGTGATCCAGTACATGGAAGATTATGAAGGGCAATTCCCCAATGATTTGGCCCGGGTGAAGGTGGTGACCCAGACTCTCGAGGGCAAAGCAGCAGATTGGATGGTGTCACCCCATGAACAAAGAGACCCCACCCTTAGGAATTTTGATAAGTTTATGACAGCTCTCAGAGCACGCTTCGAGGATCCTTTAACAGAAAGGAAAGCCAGAACCTAAAGCAGGGTGGGAGGTCTATGGCTGGGTACACCCAGGAGTTTCGTGAGCTGATGGTCTATGTCAGCACATACCCAGTAGGGGTCCTCATGGAATGCTACATGGATGGCTTAAATGATGAGGTTTACCAACACTTCAAAGCCAGAGCAACCCCTAGAAACCTTAGTAGATGGTTCCAGCTGGTGGTGGAGGTGGAGATTGACCTTCTGAGAGGCCAGCATGAGAGAAGTTCGCCCTCGGGGGGGAGGGGAACGAGACCCAAGGAAAGGTGCCAGATTGAGCTTGGAGAAAACCAGGTCTAAAGCTTGTTTCCATTGTGGGAAGGAGGGGCATCGGGCAGCAGAGTGTCTTGCAAAACCTGTGCCAAGAGTGACCCTTACTGGTGGAAAGAAAATGGAGCAGCGCACCCAAAAAACCCCAGATGCCATGCGAATGGGGAAAGAGGCCGTAGAGGTTGCCCCCCCCAAAAGGGGAGGAGCTGAGACCTCTGGCACATCTGCTCATCGAGGACAGCAAGCCTGAAGAAACTGTTTTGGTAAGTAACCCCCCCAGATGGTAATCCCATCAAACTACAGGATCCACCGGGGGGGACGGACGGACAAGAGGAACCATGTCAGCCCTTCTGGATTCGGGCTGTACCAGGAATCTTATGTCCTCAGAGGTAGGTAGGTTACGGGCCCTGAGGGACCCCATCTCATTTACTCAACTTGATGGGTTGATGGCAGGGTGGAAGCCAGCCACAAATGAGACTGAGACTTTAATCATGACTATACAATTTATTGTGGGGGCCCTGCCAGACAATGCAATTATTTTGGGATTACCATGGCTGCAAAAATGGAACCCCGAGATTAATTGGCGCACTGGAGTCGTGACTGTCACTTACAAAGGGAAGAACAAAATGTTCTAGCGTTTTATTCTAGCAGAATTGGGCCGGAGAAACTCTCCTTGCATGGAGAAAATCGAAGGGAAGGAAAGAATCCCTAGGGAGTACTGGGACCTCAAGGGAGTTTTCAGTGAGAAGGAGGCAGATAGGTTGCCACCCCATCGGGCCAAAGACTATAGCATTGAGATACTACCTGATGTTAAGCTGCTGAAACCGAAAATGTACTCTTTGACCCCTGGAGAACTGGGAGAACTGCACAGGTTCATTGACAAAAACTTAGCAAGGGGTTTTATTCAGCCGGCTAGGCCACAGATGGCGGCTCCCATCCTGTTCCAGGAAAAGAAAGACGGGTCCCTGAGGATGGTGGTCGATTACTGCAATTTAAATATGATTTGCTTGCATAATGTGTACCCCCTACCACTTATGAAGGACATGTTGGCTTATTTGGCAAAGGGGAAAATTTTCACAAAGCTGGATTTGCATGAGGCTTACTATAGAGTTTGCATCAAGGAAGGGGATGAATAGAAGACGGCTTTCAATACTCCCCTAGGGCGTTTTATTTATTATTTATTAATTATTTAGATTTGTATGCCGCCCCTCTCCGCAGACTCGGGGCGGCTCAGAGCAAAATACAACAAATCATGACAAATCCAAATAAATTTAAAATATTTAAAAAGATTTAAAAAGAACCCCATTTACTAACATACACACACACAAACATACCATGCATAAATTAGACATGCCCGGGGGAGGTGTTTCAGTTCCCCCATGCCTGACGACAAAGGTGGGTTTTAAGGAGTTTACGGAAAGCGGGGAGAGTAGGGGCAGTTCTAATCTCTGGGGGGAGTTGGTTCCAGAGAGTCGGGGCTGCCACAGAGAAGGCTCTTCCCCTGGGGCCCGCCAACCGACATTGTTTAGTTGACGGGACCCGGAGAAGGCCCACTCTGTGGGACCTAATCGGTCGCTGGGATTCGTGCGGCAGAAGACGGTCTCGGAGATATTCTGGTCCAGTGCCATGAAGGGCTTTAAAGGTCATAACCAACACTTTGAATTGTGACCGGAAATTGATCGGCAGCCAATGCAGACTGTGGAGTGATGGTGAAACATGGGCATACCTAGGTAAGCCCATGACTGCTCTCACAGCTGCATTCTGCACGATCTGAAGTTTCCGAACACTTTTCAAAGGTAGCCCCATGTAGAGAGCATTACAGTAGTCGAGCCTCGAGGTGATGAGGGCATGAGTGACTGTGAGCAATGAGTCCCGGTCCAGATAGGGCCGCAACTGGTACGCCAGGCGAACCTGGGCAAACGGCCCCTCGCCACAGCTGAAAGATGGTTCTCTAATGTGAGCTGTGGATCGAGGAGGACGCCCAAGTTGCGAACCCTCTCCAAGGGGGTCAATAATTCCCCCCCCAGGGTGATGGACGGACAGATGGAATTGTCCTTGGGAGGCAAAATCCACAGCCACTCCGTCTTATCCAGGTTGAGTTTGAGTCTGTTGACACCCATCCAGGCCCCAACAGCCTCCAGACACCGGCACATCACTTCCACTGCTTCGTTGACTGGACATGGGGTGGAGATGTAAAGCTGGGTATCATCAGCGTACTGATGATATCTCACCCCATGCCCTTGGATGATCTCACCCAGCAGTTTCATGTAGATATTAAATAGCAGGGGGGAGAGGACCGACCCCTGAGGCACCCCACAAGGGAGAGACCTCGGAGTCGACCTCTGACCCCCCACTAACACTGACTGCAACTGACCGGAGATGTAGGAGGAGAACCACTGAAGAACAGTGCCTCCCACCCCCAACCCCTCCAGCCGGTGCAGAAGGATACCATGGTTGATGGTATCGAAAGCTGCTGAGAGGTCAAGGAGCACCAGGACAGAGGATAAACCCCTGTCCCGGGCCCGCCAGAGATCATCCATCAATGTGACCAAAGCAGTTTCCGTGCTGTAACCGGGCCTGAAACCCGACTGCTGGGGACCTAGATAATCGGCTTCTTCCAAGGACCGTTGGAGCTGGAGTGCCACCACCTTCTCAACAACCTTCCCCATAAAGGGAAAGTTGGAGACTGGACGATAGTTATTAAGTATGGCTGGGTCCAGGGAAGACTTCTTGAGGAGGGGGCGCACGAGCGCCTCTTTATAGAGTGTTGGAAAAACTCCCCTCCCCAAGGAAGCGTTGGTAATCTCCTGGACCCAGCTCCGTGTCACCTCCCTGCTGGCGGAGACCAACCAGGAGGGACACGGATCCAGTAAACAGGTGGCAGAACTCACAGCTCCAATGGCCTTGTCCACTTCATCAGGTGTCACCAGATCAAACTCTTCCCAGACAGGTGGACAAGTACGTGCCCCAGTCACCTCGACTGACTCATTGTCAGTCGACTCTGTTTTCCAATTGGAGTCGAGATCGGCCCGGATCTCAGCGATTTTATCAGCGAAAAACGTATTAAAATCCTCGGTACTGCTCTGTAAGGGCTCCCCAACTCCCCCCTGGTTAAGAAGGGAGCGGGTCACCCTAAACAGAGCGGCCGGGCGGGATTCCGCTGATGCAATCAAGGCGGCATGGTATGCACATCTTGCCGCCTTGAGCGCCACTTTGTAAGTCTTAATAAAAGCTCTTACAAGTGTTCGATCAGTTCTGAGTGCTCCCATTTGGCCTAAAGGGGGCACCAGGAGTTTTATGCAATTAATCAATGCAAGAACATTTATATAAGGGAGTCTTGATCTATCTTGATGATATATTGATATTCTCAGAGACATTAGAGCAACATGTTGCCCTTGTAAGGGAGGTTCTAAAGAAACTTAAAACCACAGAATTATATGCAAATCTGTCTAAGTGGGAATTTAACCAGAGCAAAATTTACTATTTGGGCTATCGCATCTCACACCAAGGGGTGGAGATGGATCTTGAAAAGGTGAAGGCTGTCCTGGAATGGGAGGCCCCACGTACCAGAAAGCAATTGCAGAGTTTTTTAGGGTTTGCCAACTTTTACTGACAGTTTATCCCAGCGTTCTCCCAAATAACCTTGCCTATCATGAATCTGTTGAAAACGAAAGGAGAAGGCAAGCCAAAACCGAACGGCCCACTACAGTGGACCATGGAATGTCAAGCGGCTTTCAAAAAATTAAAGAGACTGTTTGCATGTGAGCCTATCCTCAAATACCCAGATTTGGAGCATCCTTTTATGGTCCAAGTCGACGCAAGCGACGTGGCCATGGGAGCAATCCTGTTGCAAGGAGATGAAGAACAGGGCCTTCATTCCTGTGTGTATACTTCTAGGAAACTCACTGAGACTGAACGTAGGTGGGCAGTATGGAAAAAAGAAGCATTTGCAATACGGTAGGCCTACGGTCCTGGAGGCATTTCCTAGAGGGAGCTAAACAGCCGTTTGAGGTGTGAACTGATCACAAAAATTTAGAGGCATTGAAACCCCCCCGGAAATTGTCCCCCAAGCAAGCTAGATGGGTGCAGCATTTCAGTCGGTTCAACTTCTCATTGTGCTACATACCTGGGGGAAACAATTTTATGGCAGACGCCCTTTCCAGGTTGCCTCAATATAACAGTGGTAGGCTGGATATAGTTCAACAGGTGATCCCAACACAACAATGGGCATGCCCGGCAGTCACCAGAGAGCAGAGCTCAAAGAAGGCTGATCTTGCAGATGACTTGTCAGTGGAACTACATAAGGCTTTAGAAACAGAAGACTGGTTTTTGACTCATCAGGCAGACTGCACTCAACGGTATGGATTAGCATGGATAGGATCCAGAGTGTATGTCCCAGCCTCGATGAGAACTGTCATATTAGGGAGGGGCCACGATTCAAAAGTGGCAGGGCACTTTGCGTTTCTGAAAACCTTACACTGGTTGAGGAGACAATTCTGGTCCATGAAAAAGGACATTGAGACTTATGTGGCTAGCTGCCCTGTTTGTGCGGCAGCGATGCGGCCCCTGGGTCAACCACAAGGACTGTTGGAAAGTGTGGTGAGACTCTGGGCACCCTGGAAGGACATTTCTATGGACTTTATTGTGGATTTGCCTGAGAGTGGGGGGAATACGGTTATTTGGGTTGAGAAACACATGAGAGCCCAGAAAGAAATTGATCATTTTAGAGCAAAATACCCTGACAAACCGTAATACAGTGATACCTCGTCTTATGAACTTAATTCGTTTCGTAAAGAGGTTTGTAAGAAGAAAATAAAATCCAATAAATAAAAGTTCATAAGGTGAAACAATGTTTCCCATAGGAATCAATGTAAAAGCGAATAATGCATGCAAGCCCATCCGAAAACTCGCCCCTTTTGCGAGGCATTCTGATCTTTGTTTGGGGGTGAGTAGAGGAGGCACTGGGGGGGAGACAGCGGAGGTTGCCCAGAGGGAGCCTCATGGGTGGATTGACACGGATGGGAAGCTGGGGCTTCCACCCTCCTTGAAAGTTTTCAGGGGTGGCTGTCATCTTCTTCAGAAGCGAGAAGAGGAGGAGGAGCCAGGTGCCAGTGGTGGCAGAGGAAGGCAAATGCCGGGGAGCTATTGGCCGGTCAGGAGGCTGGGAGAGAGGTGGGAGATGGGAGGAGGAGGAGGAGTGAGTGAGTTTGGGAAGGGGCACAGTGGGCCTGGCCGAAGGAGAGAAGAAAGGCAGGGAGAAAGTCTTGACGCCATGGCTCCCTGTCTTTACAGCTGGCAGGAAAGCAAGTGAGCGAGCGGGGCATTAAAGCAGCAAAGCCCCACGCTGCCACTTTTGTGGGGTGGAGGAGCCATGGTGGAACAAGTGAGAGGAAGCGAGCAGGTGGCAGTTCCTAAGCGGGCTCCAGGTTCAGGCACAGCTCTTCCCCCCCCCCTGCGGAGCACTGGGCAAAAGCGGCAGCAGGGGGCTTAGCTTCTTTAAGGCAACAGGGCACCCCAGGGAGAGCCAGGGAGCCTTTTCTGAGGCCGAAGCACGGGTCCTTGCCACGGCAGGATTCCCCACCTTGGGACTCCAAGTGCAAGCAAAAGGAGGCGGGGAATCCCATTTCCCATTTGCTTGCCGCCCCGCCGGGATTCCCTGCCTGCTTTTGCTTGCATGGCAAGGACCTGTGCTTCAGGGAGGCAGGACTTTCTCCCCGCTGAGCTCCTGGGCATCATCCACGGCACCAAACCCACCCAGGAGCATCCCTCAGGGGTGTATAAGAAGGAGGAGAGACGGGGCCGCTTCCTGCTTTGCTCCTCCACCTTTTGGAGAAAAAACAAAACAAAACCTTCCCTCCAAGGTACCAACTTTCACCCGCAACATTTATCATCAACATTTAACAAAGATATTGGCCTATAGTTCTTCACTTTTTTGTATCAGTCCCTTCTTTTGGTATCAGATATATAGTATAAGTCTGCAGAGAGGGGCAGCATACAAATCTAAATAATAAATAAATAAATAAATAAGTTTCTGTCCAAGTATCGAGAATTTTAGCTTGTATAAATATTTCATTTATCAAATCCAAAAAGATAGGTCCAAATACCTTTTGAAATATCTTATAAACCTCAGCTGGTAAGCCATCAGGTCCCGTGGTTTTACCATTCTTTTGTTTCTTAATAGCTTTCAACAATTCCATCATTGTTATCTTAGCATCCAATGTCTCCCTAATAGTTTCTGAAATTTTAGGTAAATTTGCCTTTTCTAAGTATTGACAAATTTTCTCATCCTCGATAACATCTTGTTTGTATAATTTTTGGTAGAATTCCCATATTATTTCCTTTTTTTCATCTTCTTTATATTTCGATTCTCCTTCTTCATCCTGTAAATATTTTATCCATTTTCCCTCTATCTTTCCTTACTTTATAAGTCAACCATCTCCCTGGTTCATTAGCCTGTTGAGAAAAAAAATGCCTTGTTTTTTTAATGTTTTTAGCTATTTCCTCATTTTCCATCAAATTTAATTTGTGCTTCGTCAAGTCCAAAGTTTCCTGAATTTCTATATTTTGTGGATCTGATTGTAAAGACTGTTTCAGTTCTCTATGTCACCTTTTGAGATCATTTTTATATCCAAAAATTTGCCTATTTCAATTGCTTGTATAAATCCATGTTAATAGTTAATATTTTTGATCTGACAGATTGATTTTGACAAAAATGGAATGGACAAAGACAAAGATGGAATGGTCATTTTTCAGTGATTAACCAGTTTTCAAATAACACTGATTACTTTTTTGACATAATTAAATACATCTATGAATATGTTGGATGTTAATAGTTAATATTTTTGATCTGACAGATTGATCTTGACAAAGACAAAGATGGAATGGACAAAGACAAAGATGGAATGGACAAAGACAAAGATGGAATGGACAAAGGCAAAGATGGAATGGTCATCATCAATGAGAGACAGACGTGAGAAACTCTAAGACAAGCCAGAGTTTTTTAAACTTATAATTAAATACATTTATGAATATATTGGATGTTGATAATTAATATTTTTGATCTGACAGACTAAACTTAAAGTTCTCAAATACATATTGGTATTTCTAGAGGGAAAGATTTATAATTTGCAATGACTGTTGTAAGAGGCTAATTTTAGGAAGTTTGGGATGTTGATGATGATGGTGATGATATTATTGAAAATGAATAAGGTGTTTTCTAAGAATTTAAATTTAATAAAATTATTTAAAAATAATTACACAATTAAGTGATAACTTTGGGGAAATACTACTATATTATAAATTGGTATAAATTGGATCTGTTGAAATAAATTTAAAATGGCATATTGGTTATTTAAGAGGGCAATATATAGCAAAATGATGGTTGATTGTTATTTGATTGTTTGATCATTATTTCTTTACTATATAAGGACTTTTTTCTTCTAACATAATGGATTATATCTATGAATATATTTGATGGTTGGTGACATATACAGAGAGTTGTATTAATGATATTTAGCAGATGGTATATGTTTACTAAGTTAACCTGTATGATATTGCTTTCGGGCAGATAGTTTCCTGAGCAAAAGTGTAGATAAGCTGTCTCAGACAGTTCTCTTAAAACAGAGCTCTTATAAAATTGAACATTAAGTAATATGCTAAATTACATTTCCAAACTTTGAACTGGAGGAATCAGCAAATGTATGATATTCTAAAGCGGGCATCTAGCAAAGGCTCATAGTCCTTCTCCTCCTTCTCCTCCTCTTCCTCTATCAGACCCTATTGTCATTGGCATATCTGCCACCTCTGCTGGTCTTTCAAGTTCACCAATGTCTATTTCTCCCTCACTCTCATTCTCTGCCCCAGCCTGCAAAATCACTGGTCTAGTGTACCAAGATGGGCCTGGCTCATCCTCCTCTGAATCTATCATTAACAGAGTTGGTTGAGGACCACTCACAATAGGTGGGAGGATGGATACCAAAAGCTACACCTTCACATTGGTCTATTCCTCTGACAAAACCCTGTGGGAGGAAGCAGCCTTCACAAGAGGGAACAGGGGCCATTTCTGCTGCTGCAGTGAAAGAGGCCATACCCCCAGGCTTCCAGAAAGTGCCACTGGAGTACCATGACTTAGAAAGGGTTTTTAGTGAAGAAGATTGTAATGAGCTTCCCCCCTCACAGACCAGCAGACTGTGCAAAAGAGTTTGAGCCAGGGTCAACTCTCCCAAACCCAAGATGTACTCCATGTCACCAAGAGAAATGGAGGAATTGAGAAGGTATATAGATACTAATTTGGAGAGGGGTTTTATTCAGCCTTCTAAATCAAGAATAGCAGCCCCTGTGCTTTTCAAAGAGAAGAAAGATAGGGGGATGAGATTGGTCACTGATTTTCATACATGCAATGTGCATGAAAAATACCTATCCCCTCCCTCTCATAAAGGATCTACTCATACCTACACCCTCCCTCTCATAAAGAATCTACTCAACCATTTGTCAAAGGAAAAATTGGATTTTAGGTAAGTGTAATATCACATAAGAATAAGGGGTAGGGATGAATGGAAGACTGTTTTTAACTGCCCATTAGGAAGCTTCCAATTCTGTGTCATGGCTTTTGGACTCAAGCCCCACCCACCACTGTATTTATGCAATATATCAATGAAATATTACACGGTGGTTCTCATTTATTTGGATGATATCCTTATATTTAGTGAGAATCTTCAAACCACATTACCGTATTTTTCTGTGTATAAGACGCACCAATGTATAAGATGCATCTAGATTTTAGAGGAGGAAAACAAGGAAAAAAGCATTCTGAACAAAATGGAGTAGTATTATATTGTTTAATAAAATACCAGTATAGCAGAATACGTTTACCACCATATATACCTTTAAAAACCATGTATACTTTTAAAAACCATGTACACTTTTTACAAACTTCAAACTTGACAGTTTCAAGACTTGTGGACTTCAATTCCCAGAATTCCTCCACCAGTCATGCTAGCTCAGAAATGGGAGTTGAAATCCACAAGCCTTAAACTTACCAGGTTTGAAGACCCTTGTACTCCTAACCTCTAACTCAGGTGTATTCAAACTTGACAGCTTTAAGACTTGTGTATTTCAACTCCCAGAATTTCTCCACCAATCATGTTAGCTCAGAAATGGGTGTTGAAATCCACAAGCCTTAAGCTTGTCCGGTTTGAAGATCCTTGCACTCCTAACCTCTAACTTGGGAGTCTTCCAACTTGCAGCTTTAAGACTTGTGGACTTCAACTCCCAGAATTCCTCCATCAATCATGCCATTCTCGACTCTCCTCCTGATTCTCCCCCCCATACCCACCCACCCCACAGTTCAGATTTACACCCCCTTCTGCTCTATCTGTATTTAGAGCTGGCATCGCTTTGCAACTGCATGACAACTACAAGCTCTGAAGACATAGTAGCCGTGAGTGGGAAGCCAAGCCCAGCTGAGGAAAATCTGATGAAGATTATGCACCTGGGAACGGCTGTAGTTTGAGTTTGGCTGGGGGTGGCTAGCTTTCCACCAGGTTCTTTTCTTTTAAAGAGAGAGAGAGAGAGAGAGAAGGGGGCAGGCAAATAACCAGCTTCTCTAGAGAAAGAAATGTGAATCTCCCATCAATTGCAGTGTAATTCTGTCTTTCTTTCTGTCTTTACATTGCAATTGATGGGAGATACACACTTCTTTCTCTAGAGAAGCTTGTTATTCACCAACCCCCTTTTCTCTCTCTCTCTCTCTTTAAAAGAAAAGAACCAGGTGGAAAGCTATCCACCCCCATCTAAACTCACACCACAGCTGATACCTTCCTCAGAGCTTTCTTACATTGCAAGTAGAGCAGTGGAAAAACCCTGCAAAAATTTAGGGCTTGGAAAACATTCTTCTTTGCAGAGAGTAACAGTGAAAGAGCTGAAAAGAAACTTACTCAGAGCAAGTTAGAGTAATGAAACAAGCCCTGCAAAGACTTATGGCTTGAAAACATTCTTCATAGAGAGTAACAATGAAAGAGCTTGGGTACATTAGTAGCACCTGGTTTGGGCTGGATAGAAATATCTGGAGCAAGTAAATAAAAAAAACCCCTACAAAGACAGGTTTGGGAATACATTCTTGGCAGAAATTAACAATGAACAAGCTTGCAAGTGGTAAGAGCTGGGAACATCATTAGCACCTGGTTAGGGCTAGAAAGAAACATTTGGAGCAAATAGAGAATGAAAAAAAATCATTAGGGATAATTTAATCAGTATGGAGTCTTATATTAAAAAAAGTTGGGGAATGGAAAGGGAAAAAGAATAAGGGAAATAGAATTAATAAGAGAAGATTTAAGAATAACAAGAAATAAAGAATGGAATGATTTGTTAAAACTTAAACAAAGACAATTAAAGTATATAGAGGAACAACAATGGAATAATATGAGGATGACGGTAAAACAGAATAGAAATATGGGGGGGGGGAATCAGCAAAACAAATGATGAATTACCTCAAAAAAAAGAAAAGAAAAATTAATAATAAATGGTCTAAGAGACAAAAATGGAGTAATGAAATATAGTAATAGAAAGTTAGAAAGTGTAATGAGAGAATTTTATGCAAAATTGTATGAAAAAGAACATGTTATGCTACAAGATATAGAGGTTAAAGAAAGGCTGAATGAAGAAGAAAGACAAAAGTTAAATGCAAACATAACAAGGGATGAAATAATTAACGTGGTAAAAGGGTTAAAACCTGGTAAAGCACCAGGCCGCATTTGGAGAGATTGTATAATAATGTCCTCACAATGTTAGATGTTCCACAAACATGGAAGAACTCCAAAATTGTAACAATTCCTAAACCAGATCGAGATTTAAAAGAAACCGGTTCCTACCGCCCAATTAGTCTACTAAATGAAGATTATAAAATTTTTATGAAAATTTTATCAAACAGATTGGAAAATATACTACCAAGAATAATTGGAAAGGATCAGTATGGATTTATAAAAGGAAGAAAGATATATGAACCTATTAGAAATATAGTGAATGTACTGCACCATGCTACTGGAACTAAAAGGAAAATGGGACTATTAAAGTTAGATGTTTATAAAGCTTTTGATAAAATAAATCATGACTATTTATTCCAATTATGTAATAGTCTAAATATGGGGAAAAGATTTTGTCAAGTAATAAAAGAAATATATAAGGAAAATATAGCCTATGTTAGAGTGAATGGAAATAGAACGGAGAAGATAGAAATAAATAATGGAACCAAGCAAGGATGCCCCCTATCCCCGATGCTTTTCGCAATGGCAATTGAAACATTAGCTAATAAAATTAGAAAAGACAAACAATGGAAGGGATATCAAATAGGGAATATGGAATTAAAATTAAATCTGTTTGCAGATGATGCTATAATAATTACAGAAACACCAGTAGATATGATTAAGAGAATGATTATAATACTTCAGGAATTTAAAGACCAATCAGAATTAAAAGTAAATATGGAAAACTCAGAAATCATTTGTTTAAATACCGAGCCTAAAGAACAAATTGAAATACGGAAGGTATCAGGTTTAAAACTGGGGAATAAGAAAATGAAATATTTAGGAGTATGGTTATTAAAGAACCCAGAAAAAATGGTGAAATTTAATTATAATTTAATATGGAAAAAAATTCAGAAACAAATTAAGAATTGGGGAAATAAAAATTTGAGAAGATTGGCTAGAGTAAGAGCATTAAAAACGATGATTATCCCAAAAATGTTATATATTTTACAGGTAATGCATGGAACCTTCCCAATAAGGAAATTAAAAGAATGGGATACTAAATTAAATGCTTGGATAGAAGGTAATAAAAGATCAAGAATTTAAAAAAAATGGTTGATAGCCATGGAAGGCGAGGGAGGTTGGGGAAATCCAAGTTTGGAGTATTACAGGGATGCATATCAAATAGATAGATTAATGGAATTACAATTATTAGAAGAGAACCCATGGGTAGAATTAGATAAAGAAATTAATGACATTAAGAATCAAGAATTATTATTTAGGAAATGGAATAAGATAGAAATAAATAGATTAATAGACCCAACTAAAGTGATTATAGAAAGTTGGATGAAATGGCAAGGCAAATTAAAAATGACAAATTCTAAATTAGCGACGCTGCATGTGATAAATATAAAGAAAGTACGTAACCTCACAAAGATAATATGGAAATTAAGGGAAAAAGGTATACAGAGAATTGAACAGTTATATGAAAAGGATGGAAGGATCAATAGAAATGAAATAGAGAGATGCCTTGGACAACAAAATTGGTTACAAGTTAACGCAATAAGTACGTATTTAAGTAAGAGGGAAAATAAAGAAATATTCCTCAAACAAGAAACAAATTTAGAGAAGATATTAAGGGAAAAGAGTAAGAATATAAAAGCACAAGCAGGTAATATATATAGGAAATTATTACAAGCAGAGGAGCAAGTAATAAAAGGACTGACGAAATATTGGCAGGATGAGTTAGAAATTGATGAATGGGATATGGAAGGCATAATTGAAAATATTAAAAGAATTAAAAATACAAGGATAAGAGAGATGAGAAGAAAAATTTTACATAAATGGTATTATACACCAGTACAACTAGCACGCTTTCAAACGATGATGAAAGGAAATTGTTGGCATGGATGTAAGGAAAAAGGAGTATTTATGCATATGTTTTGGGAATGCAGTAAAGTCCAAAAATTTTGGAAGTAAATACAAACGGAAGTGAATAAAATTACGAATAGTGACTGGAAACTAACCAAGGAAGCAGCATTATTGATAAAAAATAGTGAGGTAAAAGTATACGAAGAAATTAAAATTGCAGCAATAGAAAGTGCCCAAGCAACTATAGTGCTTGGGTGGAAAGATGCTAACAAATGGACAATAAAAAATTGGTGCAGGTACATGGTGGATCACATTCACTATGAAATTATGGAAATTAGATTACATAATTATAATGAAGAGAAATTGGCAGTAACAATGAGGCGGTGGGAAAAGGTTAAAAATCATATATTAATATTAGTAAGCGATGCAAATGTAAAAAATAAAATTCAATCACTCTATAAAGAATGAGCAATGTAACCCGGAGCTGAGGCAAATGAAAGATATAGAATTGAATCTTCCCCAGTGGAGGGACATATTATTTTGTTTGGTGATGGTACACACATTTATGTTTTTGAATTTATGTTTTTTCTTTTTGTAAAAACTTTAAAAAATCAATAAAAATATATTAAAAAGAAAAAGAAAAAAAAATCAAAGGCAGAGCTTGGAATACATTTTTGGCAGAAATTAACAATGAAAGAGCTTGCAAGTGGTAAGAGCTGTGAACATTGTTAATACCTGGTTAGAGCTAGAAAGAAACTTACTGAGTAAGTTAGAGTAATGAAACAAACCCTGCAAAGACTTAGGGCTTGGAAAACATTCTTCACAGAAAGAAACAATGAAAGAGGCTGCAGGGTGTTCTGCCTGACAGGGCTCAGGCAGTAATTAAAGGTCCAGGAAAGAAGGTAAGACACACACGTGCATTGCTAAGCAGCAAACTTGTATTAAACAGAAAAGAAAAGGCTAAACAAAACTGTCCTTATTTTTCAGGAGTAAAACACAGTTCGAGGCAAAAATTCAGATAGATACAAAGTTCATGAAAAAGCAAACAAATACAAATTTCACGTAGCAGGAACGTTCCAGGAGTTCTACGAATTTTCGAGGCACGATAGCAGCAGCTATTCACAGGCTTTCCAACTCCCACTTGCCTGACAATGCTGGGTTGAATCCAAAAGCACAGAGCAGAGGCTTCAAAGCAGGGAATAGCAAAACCCACACAAACCACACAGATAAACATCCACAGTTTGCCTCTGCCTCTGTTCCCTTTTTTAACTGTAGCCCTCATTATGGGAACCATACCCAGCCCTCATTCTGTGGACCACACCAAAACACAGGTGACACTATAATCACCGCTGATAATCCCGTAATTGAGCCCTACATTGCATTGCTCTACGGCTATGCATATTGATTATCTGTTCGGCATCCAAATCCAGAGAAGAGACGCTGCCAAGTCCCCTGGGCTGTCTGCCAGTTCCTTTGGGCTGTCTGCCAACTCCTCTGAACAATCTGCCACATCCTCTGGGCTGTCTGCCACATTTTCCTGGCTGTCAGCCAGGCTTTCGCAATCACTCTGTGATGCATCTCTCACATACGTGGGGGCAGCAGCCGGCCCAAGCCCAAACACAACACAAGGTAAGAGCTGGGAAGATTGTTAGCTAGTTAGGGCTGGGGGGAAAAAGCTACATTCAGTGTATAAGATGCACCCTAATTATCAGCCTATTTGGGGGAGGAAAAAGGTGTGTCTAATACACCGAAAAATACAGTAAATTAGTGAGACAAGTCTTTAAAAAGCTCTTGGCAACCAAGCTCAATGCTAATTTTTCCAAATGAGAATTTAACAAGACTTCAATAGACTACTTAGGGTAACACATTTCAAATGAAGGGATAGTGATGAATCCAGAGAAAGTGAAGACTGTGTTGGATCGGCAAGCCCCCCACACTCACAAAGCTTCCTAGGATTTGCAAATTTTTACAGACAATTTATTCCAACTTTCGCAGAGGTTGCTTGGATTCTAGCTGAATTAGTAAAGGCTGGATCATCCCCTGTGACACCCAAGTCATCACAACCAATTAAGTGGACAATAAAATGCCAGAAAACTTTCGAGAGGCTCAAAGGACTTTTTGCAAAGGACTGATCCTACAACATCCTGATCCCAAATGTAAGTTTGTGAAACAATTAGATGCCTGTGATGTGGCAGTGGCAGCTGTACTATTGCAAGACAATGGAAAAGGCCAGCTTTTACCATGTACTCTCCAAAAAGCTGAACCCTGCTGAAAGGAGGTGGGGCATTTGGGAAAAGGAAGCTTTTGCTGTCTGTATCGCACTACTGACTTGGAGACATTTCCTACGGGGGGGGGGATAACTTGTGAGATGTGGACTGATCATAAAAACCTTAAATTTAAAGACCCCTTGGAGGTTTTCTCCTAAGCAAGTATGCTGGGCTCAATACTTCAGATGCTTCAAATTCATATTGAAGCACATCCCCGCAGGGAAAAACATCCAAGCTGATGCATTATCACGATAGCCTCAATATGACAGCCAAAGGGAAGAAGAGATTTCCCCAATCCTTCCTTCTTCCTCAATGCAATATGAAGGAGGGGGAAAGGTGGCACCAGTCCTCACCAGAAATCAATCAAGAAGGCCTACCTAACGGGGAAAAAAGGAGTGGGAAGACAAGTTGAAAGCAGCCTTGTCTAACGACTCGTGGTTCAACAATCTGAGGGAAGGTTGTCTAATGACTCGTGGTTCAATCTAACTCTGAGGGAAGGTTGTCATAGAAGGGGACCAAATTATATGTGCCTGCTAGCCTGTGAGTAGAGATACTTCAGCAAAGTCACGACTCCAGACTAGGAGAGCATTTTTGCTTCCTGAAAACGCTGCACCTTGCTCAAAGTCAATCCTGGTGGCCCAGAATGAAGGCAGAAGTGGAAGACTATGCTTAGGAGTTGTGCCACTTGTGCCACTCATAAGCATAGACCAGGGAAACCTCCTGGACTGCTACAGCAAGTGGCTAACCCCAGTAGACCCTGGGAGGAAATAGTGATGAACTTCATAATAGAACTCCCTGAGAGCAATGGAAACAAAGTTATTTGGCCTGTCATAAATTTGTTCTCTAAGCAAGCCCATTTCATCACCTGCTCAGGATTGCCTTCTGCTAGACATTTAGCTAAGTTGTTCCTGAAACACATTCAGACAGCAAGGAGTCCTCTGTGGAATCATATTGGATAAGGGGGGTGGGAGTCCAGTTGACGGCTAAGTTCTGGAGGGAGTTTGTTCAAGCCATCCAAGGACTTAATTCTGCTTTCCACCCTTCCACAAATGGAGCAGTTGAGAAAGCTAATGCCCGAGTGGAGCAATATCGTTGATGTTATGTGGACTAGCAACAAGACAATTGGGCAAGTTATTGCCTTTTGCGGAAGTGGCTTATAATAACTCTGTCCATAGTAGTACAGGACTAACCTCTTTCCAGATCACCAGGGCCAAGAATTTTTCCCTATGCCAGAATTGTCTACAGAATCTCCCTCGTCAATCTCCCTGATGGAATGGATGGAGAAGCTGTGGAAGGATTGGGAGAATACCAAGAAAGTGCTTGTTGAAGCAGCAGAAGCCTACCAGAACAAGCAGATCAACGTTGATCGCTCCAACCCCCTTTTTGAGTGGAGGATAAAGTTTTCTTGTCAACTAAATACATTCAATTGAGATAACCTAGCAAAAAGCTAGGACCAAAATTTTTCGGTCCTTTCCCAATAGTAAAGGTGATAAACCCGGTTACTGTTCAGCTTGCATTACGCAGAATCCAAGGGAAAATCTACCCCATGTTCCATTGTATCTTGCTTAAACCAGTAATCAGGTCCAATGTTAGACCTCAACATGCAAATCCCTCCTTTCCCTGTAATAATACAGGGGAAAACACATTACGAAGTAAAAAAGATTTTGGACTCTTATATATATTGAAGTCAATTGTAATATTTAATTCATTGGAAGGGATACCCTTTGTCTGATGCCACCTGGGTTAAAAGTTAGTCAGGGAAATCTGCCAAAGACTAGGAAGACATGGACTAGGAACTCCCAATTTCCAACCAGCTGACAACTTGGCTTCTCAGAGATTTCTAATCAGAGTGGGGTGACCAGGTAGCCCCCATTTGGGCCTCACTTCTTTGGTCACAGGTTCCTGGCCTTCCACGGCTCCAAGAAGAGACAGATCCTGTAGGAGGGATCATCTCATAAAGCAGCCCTATTCCACCGGCCCCCTCTCGTGCTTTCAATTCTTGTTGATCCATCTGGGGGAAGGGTCTTGGACACTCCAAGCCTTTCCACCTTAGGCTTTTTGGTTAACCCTTTTTCTTCCATTTCTCCTGAGTTTACTCTCCACCCATGGCTGGGAGTGGAGGGAAGGGAGCTCCAGTCCCCAAGGAAAAAGGAGTATCAGGATTGTTGTCAGAACCCCAAATAGCATCTGAGAAATAAATCATATTCCAGTCCAATTCTCTCATCCAAGGTTCAATTTATTAGCAGAGCCATGTTGGTCATGCCATTGCCATCCCAATACTAACTTCCTTCCAGTACCCCAACCAGGTTAAGGTTCATCCCACATCCCCCCACACACAAGTTCATCACGAGGACCAGTCCGAGTGCAGGGATTTTACCGATTTCCTCTTTACTTCAGCTGATGCAGAACAAAAGATGACCTTTGACTCTAAGAAATGAATTTGTTGTGGCTAGTAACTTTCCCTCTCATGCAACTATCCCTCACAATTCCCCTAATACTATTCTACTGTGGCAGGCCAAAGTCTTTAACCCTACATGATGGCTTAAGCCTGACAATTAGATCTGATCCTCAGATCTCAGGATTTAAGATTAGAGATTAAGAATATAAATTGCAAGCCTTTGCTGATGATCTGGTTTTTATATTTGAAAATCCATCAATTTCAGACTTGAAACTTTTAGCATCAATTCAAAGATATGGAGAAGTTGCAGGACTAAAGATTAACAAAGATAAAACTAAATTGGTCACAAAGAATATGACCGAAAACCAGAAATCACAGCTAAAAAGACAGTTGGATGTTCAGATGGTAAATGATGTAAATATTTGGGAATTCAACTAACAGATGTTCATCACTTAAAGAAAACAACTATGTAAAACTTAAAAAACAGATTGAGAAAGATTTAGAAAAATAGAAGACTTTCAGTTATCACTGATGAGTAGAATAGCTTTAATTAAGATGAATATATTACCAAGACTATTGTTCTTATTTTCCACAATTCCAATTAAAATTGACAAGACTTTCTTTAATGAGTTAAATAAAATGACAACTAAATTTATACGGCAAGGGAAAAGACCAAGAATCAGTTTTCAAAATCTACAAAATGTGAGAGAAAGAGGAGGATTTGGGCTTCTGAATTGGGAGCTTCATTACCAAGCAGCAGCAATGACCTGGATAAAGATTGGATTCTTCCTAGAAATAAAAGACTATTAGTATTAGAAGGACATGATTTACAAATAAGATGGCACACATTTATATGGTATGAGAAGAAGAAAATACATAGTTACTTCCAGAGACATATTATGAGGAACTCATCGCTGGCGATTTGGGAAAAGATGAAAGTGAAACACTATTCTAAAGTACCATTTTGGATTTTGACAATGGAAGTTTTTGTATACCCCAATAGATTAGATTTTAACATTTTAAGATATAAGGATATAATTACACAATCATTGAAATTAAATATAAGATATAAGGATATAATTACACAATCATTAAAATTAAAATCGTTGTAAGAGTTGGAAAAACAAGGTATAAAACTGGTTTGATTTATGTACATACAGTTACAATCTAGGATAAAAAAAGATGTTAAAACAGAAGGTATTAATCTGTGAAAAACAGAATTAGACATAATATTCCATTATTTTTCTAAAGGCATATCTGTACAGCAGAACAACTAATAGCAATTTATCATTCAATAATTAAGATAAGGTATCTAATACCTATGCTATACTTTTTCAGTATGACAGTATTGTAATGTTACTATCGTTTTTAACGTTATGTTAGGGAAGTTATTCAAGTACTGCTTTAATTTCATTTGTTTTAATCAAAATATAGTTGTAATGTTAATGCTATAGAGCATATTAAGACGTCAGAATTATTATTCTTACTATAGTTACAGCATTAACTTTAATTTCCTGGCTTAACTTTTACCTATGAATGTTTTAAATTATTAGGCACTTACCAGCCCCAAATGGTACAACTGCAACTGCAGACCTTGGCTTTTCTTTTAGAGTTTGGATTAAATGATTTACTGTTTTCCAGTCAGTGTTTAAATCCTCCAATTTTTTCTAAGCAAATAATAATATTTGAAGTCTATTATTAAAAGTGTCATAAAGATCTAGCATTTTAATAATTCACCTTTATAATTATTGTTTTTAATTTCTATTCTGTTAAAATAGCATTCAAAACTCATTTGGTAATTAGTAGTTCAATGCCCTGGTAGAATCACTGAATTGAAATGATCATCTAATGTAATCTCATGCTGAGGTACTAACTTCAATGCTACAGTATCAATAGAAGGCAATCCAACATATTTGTGCAACTCTCTACTGGCATTATAAGTCAATCTATTCAGGTTCAAAACTATTTATATTATTCAATGGTGGATTGCTACCATTCACACTGGTTAGGCAAACTGATAATAGCGGGAGGCTCCACCCATCCTCCCAGATGTCATAAAAATTCTCTGTACATATGCAGAAGTGTCATGCATGTGCGTTCTCGAACCGGTAGCAAAGGTAAGAGAAACGCATTATTGTACAATCACTGCAATTATTTTGCACAGAATTCTGTAGCCAGGTGTATAAATTTTGTGCACAAGTAAACTAAAGATAATAGTGGAATAAGAAACTTATTATTGACTGAATAGTAACATTACATAAAATACTACTGAATATTTTTAATTTTTCATTTATCAAAACTCGGAGTAAAATATTAAATCTTGTGTGCATGACTCTTCTTACTTTGCACATCCAGAACAAAGACTGCATGCACACTTTTGTCAAGTTTGATAATATTACAAGGGAACAGAAGGCCCCCAAAATAAAATAAACTTTCCTATTTCTCTCACATAGTGTTCATAAAGTATTAATATAACTTTTTTTTCCTTCTGTGATCATGTTATAGAATTTTAGCTAAAACTACTTTTGACGCACCAAAATTCTTAATTTAATAAATTAATAAATAATTTTAACAGAAAGACTATTTTTTATTTCTTTTTAGTGTTTTGGGCTCTGAATTTTTAATTGTTTCAAACAGATCACATAAAGGATTGCAACAGAAGTATAATCTATTACGCAATAATGATTATTACTAAGGTTGTTTTATTACCATTACTGGTTGAGTAGCTAGTTTTTCTTTATATAAATGACACCCTTTATACAAAATTCCTTCCACATCTGGCTGTTTAGATTTTACAGTTGCTTCAATTTCCTGAAAAAGCAAAAAGAAAAGTAATGTAGATTAGCTCTCTTCTGAACAATAATAATAAAAAAATCATAGTTAGAAATTCCCCAAGAAGTTGTATTCTGGATAGATTAGTATCTTATTATAAGTAGTAATCAAAAATGTTTAGCAAAAACATTTTTATAAAAACTGAAGCAACAATAGACCCTATGTCACAGTGACTGAATATTACAGAAATAAATAAAAAAATTGATAAAGAAATAAGATATATTGAAAATAATATTGCATAAAACTGACTTGTCAGAGTCAAAATGTTATTAGACCACCAAAAAGAGACTTTGACATCAGCCACTATTATGACTATTATTTTCTTGTTTTTAATTCTGAGATATTTCCTGGGGAGAAATCAATTTTATATTATTGTTATTAATATTCCTTTCATTATTTGTCAATATTTGAAAACCAACAAATGTTTGTATTACAGTTTTGGACAGGAAAGTTGTGCAGAGAGTGATGAGGATGGCAGAAAAGATTATTGGAAGTTCACTTCCTTCTATCCAAGACATTACATACATATAAGCACTGCTTGATCAAGATCCGCAGTATTGTCTGAGACGTTACACATCCTCTCCATGATGGTTTTCTTTGTTACCTTCTGGGAAGAGGCTTAATAATATCTGAAGTATAACAACTAGATTCTGTAATGGCTTTGTATTAATATAGTACCAATCATGTTATATCTCAAGACTCTCTTTTCTGCTATGTATTCAAAATTGACTGTGATTAATGGCTATATGTATGCATTTCATACAGAAAATTTATATGTATTTATACACACTTTTTCTTGTGACAGCAGGCATCACAATTTCATTTTTAATATGTACCAGTGTATACACAGAAAAAGTGTTAATAAAGATTATCTTATTTTATCTCGTCTCATCTCAAATAAAAAAGAAGAAACACATGAATCCATATAAAGGATCTATTTAGCAAGATCCTTTTAGAAAGTTGAGAGTATTTATGAAATGAACAAATCATACAAAGATAGGATGGAGCAAATCAGTACAATTATTCAATGTCATCAAGGCTAGTGTTGGGCGAACCGAACTTGCACAGTTCGGGTTCGTACCGAACTTTGCTGTGTCCGGCATGCCGAACCTGAACCTGAACTCCGCAAGGCACCAATCAACAGTGTTCTTGTTAGCTGAAGCCACGCGGTCTCCGGACATAAAACACAAGAAAAGGCTGTGATTGGCCATGTGTCCTGCTGGCCAGTAATTGGCCAGCCGGATGCATGGCTTAGATTGGTCCAGAGGGGCACCTGACCTGCCTCTATAAAAGGCAGGACCATGCTCTCCATCACCATTGAAAGAGATAGTAGTTAGTTAGAGACAGTCCTGTTGCTGCTGCTGAGAGGGAGAGATAGGTTGGGGAGATTTCCAAGAGCAATTTGGCTGCATCGGCTTGCTGCTTCACTGAAATTGATATTTCTAAACTGTGACATCGTCTTCATCCAAGTTAAAGAAAGAAGAAAAGTTGTGTGGGCAGGGGCCTAGCAATCCAGCCAGGGCAGAAGAAGATAAAGACAGAGGGGCGGGGGGGGCAGTTCCTCTTTCCTCCTGTTCCAATTGTAAAGCGTTTTAATTTGATTTTGTGGGAAAAGCCAGCCAGGACCCAAGGAAAATTTTTTTCTGGAGCAAGACCGCAGTTCCTTTCTTCAACAGTTCCAGTGTTTTCTAGTGCCTTGTTCTGGGTGCCCAGCCTGACACCCAGGGCCCAAGAAAAAGAAAGTTCCTGAGCAAGACTGAGTTCCTTTCTTCAACAGTTCTAGTGTGCCCTAGTGCATTGTTCTGGGTGCCCAGCCTGACACCCAGGACGCATGAAAAAGAAGGTTTCTGACCAAGACTGCAGTTCCTGTCTTCAACAATTCCAGTGTGCCCTAGAGCATTGTTCTGGGTGGCCACCCTGATACCCAGGACACAAGAAAAAGAAGGTTCCTGATCCTAACCAAGACTGCAGTTCCTGTCTACCTCAGTTCCAGTGTAGCCTAGTGCATTGTTCTGGGTGCCCAGCTGGACACCCAGGACCCAAGAAAAAGAAGGTTCCTGACCAAGACTGCAGTTCCTGTCTTCAACAGTTCCAGTGTGCCCTAGTGCCTGCCTTCTCCTGGGTGCCCAGCCTGACACCCAGGATCCAAGAAAAAAAGGTTCCTGTTCCTGATCCTGACCAGGACTGCAGTTCCTGTCTACACTTCCACTGAAAGGGGAACCTAACTTGCATAGTTCGGGTACGTGAGAAGTACGTGATTCTCGGTCAACCACAGGGCCACTTTCTTTCTGTGCATTTCCTTTATTTGTTTGTTTGTTTGTTTGTTTATTTATTTATTTATTTATTTATTTAATTGGACTTTTATGCCGCCCCTCTCTGAGGACTCGGGGTGGCTCACAGCAATCTAAATTAAAGCCATATAGAGCTCTCTGTCATATGTCTTTTGAGGTCAACCACGGGGCAGCTATAATGGGAGTTAAAGTCCTTTCATCTAAAAGTTGTCGTGGTTGAGAAACATGAGACTACATTAATGAATCTCATTCTTAAACCTAATGTGATTCCAAAGAAGTAGTACCTTGTCTTGAGCTCCAGGATATTAGTAGATTGCTCAACAATAAATTTGTCCTACGTGCAGATTGGGTTGGAAAAGTTACTGTAGAAGAGATACATCAGTGCTTTCCAGTAATTTAAAGGGGCCACTCAGTCTTGCACTGCTGCTACTGACCTCTGGCACTTGTACTTTTGGGTCCACCACAGGGCCACTTTCTTTCAATTTCTGTCTCTGCATTTCCTTTTTCTATCTAAAAAAAACCACTAGAGCTCTCTGAAAATTTATTTTTGGGTAAAACAAGGGCCAATTTCTTTCTCTACCTTTCCTTTTTCTATCCAATCTGAAGCCTCTAGAGCTCTCTGTAAATTTATTTTTGGGTAAAACAAGGGCCAATTCCTTTCTCAACATTTCCTTTTTCTATCCAATCTGAAGCCTCTAGTGCTCTCTCTAAATTTAATTTGGGGTCAAACACGGGTACGCTACTCTGGGAGTTGAAGTCCATTCATCAAGCAGTAGCACCTTGTTTTGAGCTCTGGGATATTAGTAGATTTCTCAGCAATAGACTTGTCCAACATGCAGATTGAGTGGAAAAAGTTCACTTAGAAGTGATCAATTGAGCCATTCCAGTAATTAAAAAGTGCTATTGCTAACATATTGTAAGCTGCCCTGACTCTAAGGAGAAGCGCGGCATAAAAATCAATCAATCAAACAAACAAACAAACAAACAAACAAACAAACAAACAAATAAATAAAAAGGGATGGACGGTCAGTTTTGTCTCGTTGCTGACCTATGGCAATTGTACTTTTGGATCCACCACTGGGCCACTTTCTTTCAATTTCTTTCTCTGCATTTCCTTTTTCTATTAAAAAAAAGCCACTAGAGCTCTCTGCAAATTTATTTTGGGTAAAACAAGGGCCAATTCCTTTCTCTACATTTCCTTTTTCTATCCAATCTGAAGTGTCTAGTGCTCTCTGTAATTTTGGATCAAACAGGGGGCCAAGACGGGAAAGAGAGATGAAGAAAGCAGGAGTAAACCAGCATTGCTCAGTGATGATGCACTTAACATCTCATAAACTGGACTTATTAATGCTTTTGGCACTCTCCCAAGGGAAGAACAAGATAATATATTACTTAAGCTGGAAAATTTAAGGAAATCTCTACTGACCATAGTGGGCACAGCCGAACCACTTATAGATTTGGTTTCCCCGGTGGTTGTGCCTCTTGCTTCTCCTCCAGGAAGGAAAAGAGAAGCCAAGACACACAGGGGCCAGCAGAGAAGGAGATACTAGCATCCTTATGTAACTACCCAATGATGCCCTCAGTAATACAAGCCCCACGTCAGTGTCATCATCTCAATGCCGACTGGTGTATGATCTAACAACCCCCTCTTCTACATCTAGTGAGGAGGTATCTGAATGGCAAGCCCTGTTAGCTGGTGCTAAAAACTCTTACCCTGAACAATTTCCCCAGGAGTCAATACAAGATTTAGATGGGACCGCCCCTCTTTTAGAGAAGGCCAACCTTGAGTGTGATGACACCCCAATCCATTGCAACAGCCCCACAAATTCTCTCTGTATAAATCAAATATCCTGATGAGCTATAAAAGAAGAGACCCAATATAAGAAAATCACTTTAAGAACTATGTCATGGAATGTAGCTGGGTGGTATCATTTTAGAGGTTTAGATCATCCTGTTCCTTTGATACATAAGAATATCATTTTGGTGCAAGAGACCTGGATCAGGGATGACCTTCTGTTAAATGGATATCACTCATATAAGCTAGAAGCAAGGGCAGGTAGAGGGCCAGGGAGACTGAAGGGAGAGTTGGGTATTTTCATTTCTACCAATTTGAGAGCAGAGCCTACTCATATTGCCCCACTAAAATACATGGCCATGGCCCTTTTCCTCAAGATAGATTCAGTCCTGCTTTTAATAATTAACGTTTATCTTCCGCCATTGGTAAGAAAATCTGAAATCACTGCAGTATGGATGGAGTTGGAACATTATATTAATAAACTACACATGGACCATCCAAAAGCAAGAGTCCTAAGAAAGCAAATTTTGCTGGCCTCTGTCTGGCAAAGATGGTGAATAAACTTAATCTTTATATAGCCAACGGATCCTGGGCTGGAGATTATCCTGGCGATATCACCTTTATGGCAGGGTCCAAAACCAGCACTATTGATTATATTCTAATCTCTATGGACTTATTACATTATGTAAAAATTTTTGAAGTCCTTCCTTACTTGGAAAGCGATCATCTACCTTTATGTATATACATGAAGTCTCTCATCAGGCAGATGCCCCTTGCAGACCAATTTATCCCTGCAATTTCTCCAGCAGGCCCAACAAGATGTAGAGTCAAATGGTCCCAACAACTTGACCAAAAGGTGAAAAAAGCTCTATCAGAGGATAATCTTCAAAAACTTCACTTAGCCTTTATCACAGCCAACCCTTCCCAAAACTTACTAGAGTCATATACAAGTATAATCTATAAGCTTCAACTAATTCTAGTATATGATCGAAACTTTTCAGCTAAGAGGTCCTATACTACCTCGAAACAATGGTTTGACAAGGACTGTGTGGAAGCCAAGAAAGCTCTCACCCTGGCTTATAAGCGGTACAAAGGTGAGATTGGGAACGGCAAGAAAACAAGCCTAAACCATCTTGTTACCCTCAAAAAACAGTATAAGCAATTAATTGCCCTCAAGAAGAGACAAGATGAAAGATCCTCCTGTGAACAGTTTATTGGGGCTGCAAAGCAAAAGAACTGTTCTCTATTCTGGCATTTAATAGCCAGACACTCAGATAAAATACATACTCCATTAGACGTTCCTATACCTACTAACACCTGGGAACTTCACTTTCAGAGGATGTACGAAGACCCAGCTAAAGAAAGTATAAGATCTACAAAGAAGGACTTGCCAAATTGGCCCCTAGTCTCAGAGTCTGAAATTAAATCGCTCATTGGCCAACTCAGGTCAGGCAAAGCCTCAGGAGCTGACTCGGTTACCTCAGAAATATTGAAGAATAACTTAGAGTGGTGGACACCAGTTTTGGCAGTGTTATTCACGTATATTGATTCCACTGGCTACGTCCCAGAGGATTGGGGCTTGGCAAGTGTAATTCCAATTTTTAAGAGGGGGAAAAGAGGTGACCCTGCCAATTATAGACCAATAAGTCTATTAAATATAATTAGTAAACTTTACACCAAACACCTACAAGGCAAGCTAAAGGAGTGGCTGGATTCTGAGAATCTGATCACTGAAGAGCAAGCCGGCTTTAGAGAGGGAAGTGGCACTATTGATCAGTGCTTAGTCTTCCACCATCTTATAGAAATATACATCTCAAATAGTCCTGTATCACTATATGCTGGATTTATAGATCTCAAGGCAGCCTTTGATTCAGTAACTAGGACTAAATTATGGGAGAAGTTGGAAGCTGCTTCCATTGATCAAAGGCTTCTTCATTTACTACGTGCCCTACATACCAAGACGTCCCTCAAGGTGAGGTGTAATACGCAAGGGTCCCTCTCAAAGCCAGTTAAAACTGAAAGAGGGATTAAACAGGGGTGCATCCTGGCCCCCCTACTTTTCAACTTTTATATAAATGATATGGCAAAATGGTTGAACAAACCAAATCACCCCCCCCCTAAAATAGGCAACCGAAACATCGCCGTTTTGCTCTATGCAGATGATGCCGTGATCCTCTCCAGGACGCCAGTAGGCCTTAAAAGAGCCTTGCGAGCCCTTCTTCAGTAGTGTAATAACAATAACCTGAGTATAAATTATGAAAAAACAAAGATCATGGCCTTTGCAAAAAGTCCAAAAATTTACTCATGGTATCTTGATGGGCACAAAATAGAGCAGGTAATCACCTTTAAATACCTAGGGGTGGTCTTTCAGGCCAATTGCTCAAGGAAAGCACATGGAGAATATGCAGCTGCCTTGGGACAAAGATCAGCGAGCACCATTCTCAATTTTTTCCACACAAAGGGAGATTATTATCTTCCTGCTGCTATCAAGCTTTTTAAGGCCAAGTCGCTAGCTCAACGTCTTTACGGGTCCTTGCTTGGACCGCCAGCTTCAGCTTTATACTTTACACCACTAGAATTAGTTCAATCCAAATTTATTAGAGCAATTCTCCAGATGCCATGCTGCGTCTCAAACGCACTTCTGCGCCTGGAGACTGGACTGATAAAAGTCGAAGCAAGAATCTGTATAGCGTCCCTAAATATGTGGCTAAAGCTTAATTTTTTTCCGCAAGGTCTTGCTCCGTTAACCCTTCACGATGAATTTTCCTCCTCATGGATTAAGGCCATCGAGTTCAATCTTCACAAATTAGGCTTCTCCCCGGATTTAATACTCGAGATGAACTATGATCTAGCAGGACAGACCTTGCGACAATGGGTAAAGGACATAGAGAGGCAGGAGGACTTGAGTAGAGCTCCACTGTTTCTGGCCCCAGATGCCACTAGATATGTTGTGGCTCCTGCAAGATACCTGGAACAGCTAGAGTCAGCAAGCCATCGAAAGGCATGTGTATGGTGCTGTGCGCTTCCATCCTCCGTTTTGTACGGCAAGTACAAGGGAACTCCAGCCACTGAAAGACTTTGCCCTTATGGCTCAGGAGAGGTGGAGACTGAGGGACACATGCTCCTGAGATGCTCCTTTTACACTGACATTAGGAGAAAGCATATTCTACCACTTATTGAGAGATATCATAGCCGCTCGGACGTTGCCTATCTCCGGTGGTTGCTTGGGGATGAGCAGGCCAGGATTACGGCACAGGTGGCCAAATTCTGCGCAGCAGCAGCGGGGATTCGTTATAGTGAGATATGTACATCTCTTATATAGTTACAATGGGTCAATCTTGGTTGCTCAGTCAAAAGTTCTGTTTCCTGTTCTTTTTCCTTTTAATTATTATTAATATTATATTGATGGTCTTTGACCGTAAATAATTTTTTATTATTATTATTATTCCCAGTATCTGTGATTTTCATGTTTTCTGCCTAATACAAGGGCTCATGGACATTCTAGTGGCAGAGTTACCAAAGCAATTGGAGTGCTCAGTGGTGGCACGCGGAGTAGGAGGAGGACACAGTCGCAAACGCAGCAGTGGCACTGACAGCACCTCACGGGGGAGGAGGAGCATGGCCACAATTTGGGAAAACCTATTCCATCATCCCACACATCCACCACCATCGGATGTGATGGCCCATACCAGAAGGCAGAACATGACACGCATGGTGGATGACTACCTTACCACACCCCCTTCAATTTTTGGGTAGGTAAATTGAATACGTGGCCAGAGATTGCCCTCTATGCCCTGGAAGTGCTGCCCTGCCGTGCGGCAAGTGTCCTGTCAGAGTGTGTGTTCAACACCGCAGGAGGGGTCATCACTGACAGAAAGATCCGCCTATCCACAGACAACATAGACATACTGACTTTCCTTAAAATGAACAAGGCATGGATCCCAGGGGACTTTGCTGTGCCACCACCTGAGTGAGTGGTTAGAGCATTTGCTACCACCACCACTCCCCCCCCCCCTGACAGCTTTAAAATTCATCTTATGTATGTATATAATCAGGTATATTTTTATGGTAAAAGTTTGGCTATAGTTTGTGTTCTAATAAAGTTTGTGTTCAATAAAAATATTTTTTGCACAGATGTTTTCTGAGAGGCTAAACGCATGTTCCTTCCAAGGTGCATCACCTTTTGAAAATCTGAGATATCCAGGTATACATTAATGGGAGAATATTTTTTTTACGTAAAAGGACGCTGCAGTGGCACTGCAAGCAAAAGGAGGTGGGGAATCCCATGCTGGGTTTCCAGGGGTGGGGCTTTGATGTCACGGAGACGCCTTTCTGGCGTGTGGCTTTATTTCCAGGAGTGTTCTGATTCGGGTTTGGTGAAAATTGTTCGGGTTCTCTCTCCACCAATTGCAGTTTGCCAATGTGCCAGTCTTGTCCTGTGTGCAAAGCCAGCCAGCCATCCAGGGCACCAGAACAAGCAGACTTTGATGGGCGGGGTGCCAGTTCCTCTGTCCTCCAGTTTCAGTTCTAAAGTGTGCCAGTTTGGTTCTGTGTGCAAAGCCACAAAGAGCCCTCGTCATCACCCACCTCCAAAGCAGCAAGGCCGTCTCAGCCAGAAGCATTGGAGTCTTTAATGCTCTTTGTTGACACTTGTAACTGGGATGCCATAGTCCGTCCACCTGCCCCATCCCCAGTTGCAGATCTTTGGCTTTGGATAGCCTGGAGCTTCCGCTTGAGAAAGAGGAGTTGTCCAGGGCATAGTTCCCTCTAAGCTGAGCAGTGAGCAGTGGCTCACTTAAAAATCATCATCAACTCAGAGTTTTTCAAACCTGCCCAGAAGCCAAGAGGGAAAGAGTGAGAGGGAAAGAGTGCCGCCCAGTCCCGAAGTGACTGCCGCCCACCCCCCCAAAAAATTAGAGGGAACACTGGTCCAGGGCATCATCGGGGAAGGATGATAAGACCCAGATTCCTGCTCCTGCAGCTTACTACAATGTTGAGGCTGAGAGGGAGGCTAGCAGGGAGGAGTGGGTGGAAGAAGATGCCAATGGTGATGACGAGGTACTAGATCCCACGGGGACCGAAGACCGGCAGAGTTCAGAGGAGGAAGAGTCTGTGGTGGTCCCACAGCCCCAGTCAGCCAGCAGATGAGGGAGAAGGCTGCAAACCCTCAGAGTTCAGTCTGCTAGTTTTACTGGCCACAGTGGCCAGGGACCGAGCATGGCACATAGCGTATGTCCTTCCATCACACAGGATTGCTGGAAAATGGCAGGTGCCTGCTGCACAAAGGATTGCTGGAAAATAGCAAGTGCCTGCTGCATACAAGGTTGCTGGAAAATAGCAGGTCCCTGCTGCACACAGGATTGCTGGAAAATAGCAGGTGCCTGCTGCACACAGGATTGCTGGAAAATAGCAGGTGCCTGCTGCACAGAGGATTGCTGGAAAATAGCAGGTGCCTGCTGCACACAGGATTGCTGGAAAATAGCAGGTGCCTGCTGCACACAGGAGTGCTGGAAATTAGCAGGTGGCTGCTGCTGCCTCCTCCTGCTACTCTGTTTCCCCCTCTTCAGCCTCTTGCAAATATAATTTTGGGTCAACCACAGGGCCACTTCCTTTCTCTGCATTTTCTTTTTCTATGTAATCTAAAGCCACTAGTGCTCTCTCTAAATTTAATTTGGGGTCAACCACAGGGCCACTTTCTTTCTCTGCATTTCCTTTTTCTATCTAATCTAAAGCCTCTAGTGCTCTCTCTAAATTTAATTTTGGGTTAACCACAGGGACACCTTCTTTCTCTGCATTTTCTTTTTCTCTCTAAAAAACCCCCACTAGAGCTCTTTGTCAATTTAATTTTAATAAAGCGTGGCTTTATCTCCAGAAGGGTTCGGAGTTTGGGTTCGGGTTCAGGTGCAGCGAACTCACCCGAACTTCACGCCAAAGTTCAGCCAAACTCGCCGAACCCGAACTTCGTTGGTTTCGCCCATCACTAATCAAGACCTTATCAGACTAAGAACTTACTGTAATAGTTCTGCCAAGATAATTACAAGATAATTACCAAGATTAAACAATATAGACAGAGCCTGGAATGCTACTGTTAAGTACAAAAGTACAACATTGCTTTTATATGATTAGGGCCACAACTTTGAATCCTAACAAAGCTTTGGTGGAAGAGAAGATAAATATGCTGTTGCTAAAGGTATCTAAAATGTGCTCAGTGTAGAATTATAATGTATTTTTCATTGTCTCAGTCAACTAAGATACAGAAGTTTAAGGTTCAAAAACATTTTAAAACTTACTTTAAAATAGGTATGAAAATCTATATTAAAAGATAAGCATCTATTTAAATATTTAAATATAAATATCTTTATATTTATATACAAATATAAATATCTACAAATCAAATTTGCAGACGACACCAAGCTGGCGGGGGTAGCCAACACCCTAGAGGATAGGCTCATAATAAAAAAGACCTAGATAGATTAACACAGTGGGCCCAAACTAACAAAATGCTGTTCAACATTGACAAAAGCAGTCCTTCACCTAGGTAAGAAAAACCCAAGACACGTATACAAATTGGGAGGAACTTCACTTAGCAGTATTGACTGTGAAAGAGATTTTGGAGTCTTGGGAGACAACCAACTAAATATGAGCCAGCAATGTGCAGCAGCGGCTAAAAAAGCCAACACAATCTTAAACTGCATCAACAAGGGGATACACTCCAAGAATAGAGAGGTTTTAATACCACTCTACAACTCCCTGGTCAGACCATACCTGGAGTATTGCATTCAGTTCTGGTCACCATAATGTGATTGAAATTCTAGAAAAGATACAGAAAAGAGCAACCAAAATAGTAAGGGAACTGGAAACCAAGACATACGAAGAGAACTAGGCATGGATAGTCTAGAGAAAAAAAGGGCCAGGGGGGACATAATAGCAGTATACAGGTATTTTGAGGGGTTGCCACAGAGAGGAGGGGATAACTCTATTTTCCAGGGCACCTGAGGGCCAGATGGGGAACAACAGATGGAAGCTGACCAAGCAGAGATTCAACCTGGACATAAAGAAAAACTTCCTGATGGTGAGAGCGATCAACCAATGGGATGGCCTGCCAGTGGAGGTTGTGAATGCCCCAACTCTTGACATATTCAAGAAGAAACTAGACTGCCATCTGGCTGGGGTGGTGTAGGGTTTCCTGCTTGAGTAGGGGGTTGGATTTGATGAAAAATGCTTTAGACTTGAATGATTTCTTGAAAAACCTTGTAAAATATATCCCTTTACTTCAATCCATGTTTCCAGCATGTGAGTTTGCTTTCTAATAAGATAATTGATCTGCCAGACAAAACAGATTGCTTGCCACCCGTTTGCAGACTTACCACGCATGTTTCTTGACATCATGGGAAATTTACAAGCAGAGAATAGAGCCCTTCGTCAAGACATTCAAAATTTAACAAATCAGTTGGGAGCTTTAAAGCTGCTAAGTTCACTGCTAAGTTCTAGAAAGAACTCATGTTGGTTCTCAAGGTCCAAATCTGCCTAGCATCCATGCAGCACTCTGAGACTGATGGAGAAAGTGATCAGCATCTTGGAGCAGTATCTACGTTGTTTTGTCAATGATCAGCAGAAAGATTGGGCAGTGTATCTCTCCGTGGCCAAATTTTTTTTTAATAACTCCCAGCATACTTCCACTCAAACCACTCCGTTCTTTGCCAACTGTGGTGTCATCTAAGATTCTTTCCATTCATGCTCCTTGATTCTCCAGTTTCAATCACAGAAGACTTCTTTTCTGAGCTCCAGTCCATTCATGAGATAGTCAAATGGTACCTGAATAAAGCTAAAGAAGACACTTGCATTGAGACACCCCATCTTTGGCTGTTGGAGACTGAGTTTGGTTATCCACCAAGAATTTGTCCTCAGAGAAACCTTGTCACAAACTTGATCAATACTTCATAGGTCCATTCTCAGTGGAAAAGGTCGTCAATCCAGTGATTTTTTGTCTCACCTTGCCTAGTCCAGTGTTGCATCCAGTGTTTCATTGATCCCTCTGGTTCCAGTAAGTCCTAACTGCCCGCTTCAACCTCTTGTTCCAGCCCCGCCAGTGTCCAGTGTTCAAGATGAGCTGCCTGAGTTGGAGATCGCCAGAATTCGAGATTCCCAATGGATCAAAGATCATTTCTAGTCCCTTGTCCAGTGGACTGAGGGTGGCCCTGAAAACTGCACTTGGGTAGATGCAAATTATGTTCAAGTTCCTGATTTAATTCATGCTTTTCATTTACAGTTTCCATCCAGACCACATCCCCTCCGTTGGACCCAAGGGAAGGGTCCTGCAATGGGGGATAGTGTTGTGAATGGTCCACATCCAGCTCAGCTGGTCACAGATTTCAAAGATCAGGAGATGGAGAAATACTGGCATTGCAGACCAGTGTTCTTGCCATCTGAATCTGAGAGTGAGAATGCAGGAGAGTTGGAGACATTTGGCTTCTCTGGTAGTATCAATAGAACAGACTGTTTGGAAAAGAGGCATGGCAAGCAATGTTTGGCTTGAAGATGGTGCTCAGAGAGACTGCTTCAGAATCCCTGGATTCTGTGTTTACAGAAGATCTTGAAGCTGCAAACAGTGAATGAAGTAAAAAAAACCGAGACACCATTAACTAGTGAAGATTTATGTTTTTAGTTTTGGCATGCTCCCTGGAGCCTTATCTGTGCTCAATAGTCTAACTTTAACAGTTTGAAAAATGCTTTAGACCTGAATGATTTCTTGAAAAACTTTGTAAAATATATCCCTTTACTTCAATCCATGTTTCCAGCGTGTGAGTTTGCTTTCTAATAAGATTGATCCATCAGACAGAACATGATCCAGACTTGAGGACCACTCACAACACTATCCCCCATTTACAGACTCAGGAACCCTTGCAGCTGTTATGACTTAATAAGGTGATTAGAATGGGACACTTTGAGCATGGAATATTGCACCTCTTCACTATATTCTAATTTTCTGAGTTTGTGGATTTGGGGTTTTCATGAGCTGTACTCCATAATCCATAATCATCACAATTATGACAAATTTTGTGATCCGCCCCGAGTCTTTGGAGAGGGGCGGCATACAAATCTATTTTTTTTTAATTATTATTATTATTATTATTATTATTATTATTATTATTATTAAAATAAATCATATCTTGAACTAGCTTGCTTTGCACGTAATGAGCCTCTCTCACCTTTTAAGTTGCATTACTGAAATAATTTTTCGAGTTTCACCTGTATTAGGCAAGATAGGAAAATAAGGGGTATAAGTATCAAGAAATAAATTTATAAATTGAGGGCGTTGCTGATGATCTGGTTATATTCTTGCAAGATCCAAAAAAGAATATTTTATGAGAAAATTAAATGAGTTTGGGGCTTTAGTGGGTTTCAAGATAAACAAACAGAAAACAATAGTGTTGATTAAGAATAAATCACCTTAGGACAATATTGACTAAAGAGTGGGTTTTAGGGTAGAGAAAAAGATGAAATACTTGGGAGTTATGTTGGCAAATACAAATATGAAATTGTTTCATATCCCTCTTTGGAGGGATATTATAAACAACTCATAGACATGGGGGAATTGCATTTATCACTATTGGGAAAAAATTCCAGTAATTAAGAAGAACATCTTACCAAAGATGGTTTTTTTATTCCAAACATTATAAATACTTGCAATTGATAATTCATTCAAACAATGGCAGAAGGATATTTCCAAGTTTATATGGCAAGGGGAAAAACAAAGAATTAGATACAATCTATTGCAAGATGGGATTTGGGTTACTAGATTTGAAATTGCATTTCGATGCATGCTGTCTGGCCTGGTTAAAAGAGTGGGTGAATTTCCAGAATATGAGGCTACTTGATCTAGAGCAGTGGTTCCCAAAGTGGGCAGATGGTGGGACAACCTAGGAGATGCTAAGAAGCAAGAAGGGTGAGAGGGGTGCTGAGGCAAGAGGGCAGCAGGCAGGCACTAACAGGCCATGGGAAAGCAGGAAAGCATTTTGGCGAGACAGGGAAGGGAGGTAGCAGCCTACTCCATTCCCCACAGCCCTGCCATGCTTGGTGGCCTTCCTTCCACACAACCTTCTCAGCAATCCCCCCCATGCCTGCTTGCCTTCCAAGATTGGCATTGAACCCAGCCTGATCAGTGGTAGGAAGGGCGGCCCTTGGTGGAAATACAGATGCTGAGAGGAGTGGTGGAAGGGCAAGCAGATGTCCCTGGGCTGCTGCACATGCGCCTGTCCCATTTCTGCAAAGGCAGAGCATTTCTGTAAAACAGATTGTCAACCTCCACACTGCCTGCTTGTTTCAGCTGCCATAGAAATGGGGGTTAGGGGAAGGTTAGGTATTTGGATGGGGGATGTGGAAGTGTGCTGGAGATGTCTCTAGGTTTGACATATGTTTGATTAGGAGGTTAGAGAGGAAAGTTCTCATCATGTACTGTCAGGCTACATAGACATGTTTATAGCCTGCTCAAGGTCAATGTCTTCAATGAACCAGATGTGGTAGCCCAAATGGCCAGTACACCCACCTGACGTCTTGAGATATAGGGATTGATTGAATTGCCCAGAGAGGCTATGAGGGAAGGTTTTGGGATTCTTTGTATATGCATTTACGCATCTTTTGCCTCAGAACTTGCTTTCCTTTTGTCTCTATCAGTTCTTATCTAGTAAAAGTACTCATCTCTATCAACATGGAGTTGGGATTTTTCTTTCCTGGACTTGACATTAATCAATTTCTGTTTTATTAGTCAACCCAGAGAAAAGGTCTGCTGAAGGGACTAAGCAAAATATGCCCAGCCTGTTCTGCCGGTCTTCTCAGCACGAGCCCTCAATTAAGTTCAAAGGTAGGAATTCAGACACACACAGTTGTAAAGTCAATAACACTGTTTTTTATCGAAAGTAAAATAGGAGGCAAACACACTTTTAGTCATGCAAAATGCTCACCTTCAAAGCAAAAGGTTTTGAAGAGAGTTGGGGCTAGATAGGAAGCTTTGGGGGGAGCAATTTTTGGAGAGATTTGGGGCTAGATAGGAAGCTTTGGGGGGAGTGATTTTTGGAGAGATTTGGGGCAAGATTTTTGGAGCCCTCCATGAGCCCCCGGAATCACACCCGGCACTCTACCGACACGAGAGCCTCCCCAGAGCCCCCGACGACAGCAGAGGACTCTAACTCAGCCCGGAGCTCTCCTCGAGCCCCCGGCATCAAACCTGGTGCCCAGCTGACACGGGAGCTTCCACAGAACCCCGGACAACAGTGGAAGACACACGGAGCCCTCGTTGAGTCCCGGCATCACACCCGGCACCCAGCTGACGCAGGAGCTTCCCCAGAGTCTTACGCTTAATCAAAGCATAATCAACTAATAAATCAGCAAAAACAAGACCAATCAAAACACAACTAAATACAAAAACAGCACTCATCAGCAGCACTCATCTACTCCACTACCAGCCTCCTACCATGAAGAACGAACCACGCACTCAGAGAGAAGACACTCCTACTACTCACATGGAAGACAAACCCACCACACACAAAGGAGATGAAAGAGATGACTTCGAAGTGAGTTGCACACTGTGCTCCATGTATACACTCCTACCCTCAAACTTCCAAAACGTCACTTACAATAAATGTAAAGTAATCCAATTACTTGAGGAAAAAATAGAAAACCTAGAGAGAAACCTCAAAACCCTGCAGCACCAACATCAAAACAAGAAAGACCAATATACTCCCAACACATCCAACACCACAGAAGAGCACATCAGAACCAACACCCCCGAGGTTGAAAATGACTGGACACACATCACCCAAAGAAGAAAAAAACAAACCATCCCCAAACTCCCACCAACTCCAACCCACCTCCCTCCAACCCCAGTGCCTACAAGTAACAAATATACAGTACTCCTGGCACAAGAAGATCAACAAACACCTGACAAGGAGCCACCAAGAACCAAGCACAACAATACAACACCATCAAACACAGTCATCACGAAGGCTAGCCTCCCTCTCCCCAACCCAACCAAAAAGAAAAGGAGAGTGGTGGTAATTGGTGACTCAACTCTCAGGGGAACTGAACCTGCCATCTGCAGACCAGAAAAGCAATCCAGAGAGGTGAGCTGCCTCCCTGGAGCCAAAATCTCGGACATAGCGCTAAACCTCAATAAATCCTAAAACCCACTGACTACTCCCTCTACTAGTGATCCATGCAGGAACAAATGACACATGAACCAAATCACGAAAGACTACGACCACTTGGGCAATACAGTCAAAAGATAGGGGCACAGGTCGTCTTCTCCTCTATTCTACCCACAAGAGGACAACATCCTGACTGACAACATCCCACAAATAAACCACTGGCTAAAGAGATGGTGTCGCCAAAACAACTTTGGATTCCTCGACCACGGTCTACAATATCTTCAAGAAGGGCTCCTAGCAACAGACGGACTACACTTTACCAGAGCTAGAAAGAACCTCCTTGGAAACTGACTAGCCCAACTTATCAGGAGGGCTTTAAACTAGATCTGAGAGGGGTGGGTGACCAAAATAAGAGACTGAACAATGAACCAAATAAGAAAGGAGTGCAAATTAAGCCCACTAACATTTCAGAGGATAAAAAATGCCCACCCAGAATCAGACACAAACACCTAAAATGCCTGTACACTAATGCACAAAGCCTGGGGAACAAATAAGACGAGCTAGAAGTACTAATGCATGAGGGCCAATACGATCTAATTGGTATTACAGAAACATGGTGGAACGAATCACATGACTGGAACACACAGATAAAGGGCTACAATCTCTTCAAGAAAAACAGGTCAAACAAGAAAGGAGGTGGAGTTGCACTATACATAAAAGACCACTACACCGCCACTGAGCTATATCAATCCAAAGAAGATAACTCCCTTGAAACCATATAGGTTAGCATAAAAGAAAAAAAGGACAACATTACAATTGGAGTTTACTACAGGCCCCCAAACCAAACAGATACAATGGACAACCTCTTTACAACCCAACTATCAGCAATATGCAACAAGCACAGCACAATAATAATGGGGGACTTTAACTACCCCGACATTAAGTGGAAAACAAACTCAGCACCAAGTGGAAAGTCTGACAGATTTCTCACCAGCCTCGCCGATAACTTTCTAACTGAAAAAGTGGAAACAGCAACCAAAGGGACTGCAATACTAGACCTAATTTAAACAAACAGGGAAGAAATGATTGAGGGAATAGAAGGGACGCTAGGTGAGAGTGACCATACCATCCTAAAATTCAACATTGTGCAATCACTAACTACAACACCCAACTCAACTACAGTCCCAGACTTCAGGAAAGCGGACTTTAACAAGCTCAGAGCGAACCTGAAGAATAAACCCTGGAAGGAACTTCTAAAGAGTAAATCCACACAGGATGCCTGGGAAGCCCTAAAAAACACTATCATTGAGGCCCAAAACAATTCAATCCCCATGAAAAAGAAAAGCAGAAAAACTAAAATGAAACCATCATGGCTAAACAAGGACCTCGCAGACAACGTAAAAGAAAAAAAAGCCAAATACAACAAATGGAAAGAAGGACTCATAATCAAGATGGAATATCAGCAAACAGCCAGAACCTGCAAGCAAAACATAACAACAGCAAAAGCTCAACACGGACAGCACCTCGCAACGAAAATTAACGACAACAAAAAAAGCTTCTTCCACCACATAAACAACAAGAAAAAAAATCAAGGAAACAATCACCATACTAAAAAACAAAGATGGTAACGAAATCACCAACAACAGAGACAAAGCACAGCTGCTCAATACCTACTTTACATCAGTCTTCATGCATAAAGGAACCACCAACCAACCAACCTACAACCTAACTGCAAATAACAGCTCCGGAACCGAACTCAACACAGACAAAGCTACCATTAGGAACTACTTGAGGGAGCTTAACAAGTACAAATCAATGGGACCTGACGGACTCCACCCCAGAGTCCTAAAAGAACTGGCAGACACCATAGCAGAACCTTTTTTCCTCAACTACCGAAAATCTTGGACCACTGGAGACCTACCAGAAGACTGGAAATGAGCGGACGTAGTTCCCATCCACAAAAAAGAGAAAAAGACAGATCCAAGCAACTACAGACCTATTAGCCTGACTTCAATACCTGGAAAAATACTGGAGAAAATAATTAAAAAACAGCTTTGCCACTACCTGGAAACAAAAAAGATAATATCCAACAGCCAACACGGGTTTGTCAGAAACAAATCATGTCAAACCAATCTCATATTCTTTTTCAACACCATAACCGAATCAGTAGACCAGCGCAACATGGTGGACCTCATATACTTAGACTTCAGCAAAGCTTTCGACAAAGTCGACCACTATCTCCTAATCAACAAATTAGAAAAAAGTGGAGTAGACTACAACACATGCAGATGAATCAATAGCTGGCTGACCAACGGCACCCAACCAGTTGTCCTCAGCGGTTCCAAATCCACATGGAAGAACGTAGGCAGTGGGGTACCACAGGGTTCAGTCCTGGGCCCTGTGCTCTTCAACATTTTCATCAGCGAGTTGGACGAGGGAATAGAAGGGCAACTGATCAAATTCGCAGACGACACCAAGCTGGCGGGGGTAGCCAATACCCTAGAAGACAAGCTCAAATTACAGAAAGACCTAGATAGACTAACACAGTGGGCCCACACCAACAAAATGATGTTTAACATCGACAAGAGCAAAGTCCTTCACCTAGGCAGAAAAAACCCTGGACACACATACAACCTGGGAGAAACCCCTCTTAGCAGTAGCGACTGTGAAAGAAACCTCGGAGTCTTGGTGGACAATCAACTAAACATGAGCCAACAATGTGCAGCAGCAGCTGAAAAAGCCAACACAATCCTAAACTGCATCAACAGGGGAATACACTCCAAGACCAGGGAAGTCTTAATACCACTCTACTACGCCCTGGTCCGACCACACCTGGAGTACTGTATACAGTTCTGGTCACCACAGTTCAAAAGAGACATTGAAACTCTGGAGAAGGTGCAAAAAAGAGCAACCAAGATGATTAAGGGATTGGAAACCAAGACTAATGAAGAGAGATTGAGGGAACTGGGCATGGGTAGCCTAGAGAAAAGGAGGGCCAGAGGGGACATGATAGCAGTCTACAAGTATACGAGGGGATGTCATAGAGAGGAGGGGATCACTTTATTTATCAGGGCACTAGAGGGCTGGACGAGGAACAATGGTTGGAAGCTGACCAAGGAGAGATTCAACATGGAGATAAGGAGGAACTTCCTGATGGTCAGAGCTATCAACCAATGGAACAACCTACCAGCGGACATTGTGAACTCCAACACTCTGGACATTTTGAACTGCCACTTGACTGGTGTCCTATAGGGTTCCTGCTTGGGCAAGGGGTTGAACTCAATGGCCTTCATGGTCCCTTTCAACTCTAACAATCAATCAATCAATCAATCAATCAATAAACCTTGAATGCTGTGAAGAACAATGAAAAAAACACAAAGCAGATAACTAGCAGCTGTGAAGACGTCACATCCACTCTCCTTCAAGAGTTCTCAAAGTCACAAACTTGACTATGATTTAGTTCAAAAGTCCTGGAAACAGTTCAAAGAGAGTCCTTGTAGACGCCTGATACAAAAGACACGTCCTCCTTTACCGAACGGATAAACCTCTACACCCAGAGGCCAGAACGCTGACAATTTAACAGCAGCCCCAATTAGTCTAATTACACCCAGCCACAGGTGATCTCCCTTATTTCCTGTAGTATTTACGTAGTTGCTCTTTCCTAGACATTGCCCTGCATCTGCGCATACCAGTGAATGTCTCTCCTTCCGAATCCAGTGATGATAATGATGATGAATCACTCATGGGGTGATTACCTAATGGGCTGTCTGTCATTACCCTCTCTGAGGATCCCATTTCACTTTCACTATCTGCTTTAGACGCTTCGCTGTCAGAAGCAGTCGGCAGAGACACCAGCAGTGGCAAAAGTCTAAGCCCCGCCACAAGGGGGATAATTCTCCACAGGTGTCAAATTTCAAAGGTTTCTCTGCTTGGAGTAAGTGGGGATCCCAAGGCTTTGGGATTTTTCCTGACCCAAGTATAGAATGACATGCAAGAATATAGGGAGGATTTCCCTACTGAGATGGCAAAGATACGATGCATCACCATGGCTCTGAAAGGTACTGCAGCTGAGTGATGGTGGGCCTCCATAATGAATATTACTCAGTGATGAGGGATTATGATGTTTTTATGGCTGCACTCTGGGTGCACTTTGAAGATCCCTTATTTAAAAACAAGACATACACACAAACGTACCAGACATAAATTATACAGGCCTGAGGAAGATGTCTCAGTTCCCCCATGCCTGATGGCAGAGGTGAGTTTTAAGAAGTTTACAAAAGGCAAGGAGGGTGGGGACAACCCTAATCTTTGGGGGGAGCTGGTTCCAGAGGGTCGGGGCCACCACAGAGAAGGCTCTTCCCCTGGGTCCCGCCAAATGACATTGTTTAGTCGATGGGACCCAGAGAAGGCCAATTCTGTGAGACCTAACTGGTCGCTGGGATTCATGCGGCAGAAGGTGGTCCTGGAGATATTCTGGTCCGATGCCATGAAGGGATTTATAGGTCATAACCAACACTTTGAATTGTGACTGGAAACTGATTGGAAACCAATGCAGACTGCGGAGTATTGGTGTAACATGGGCATACCTAGGAAAGCCCATGATTGCTCTCACAGCTGCATTCTGCACAATCTAAAGTTTCCAAACACTCTTCAAAGGTAGCCCCATGTAGAGAGCGTTACAGTAGTTGAACCTCGAGGTGATGAGGGCATGAGTGACTGTGAGCAGTGACTCCCGGTCCAGGTAGGGCCACAAGTGGTACACCAGGCGAACCTGGGCAAACGCCCCTCCTCGCCACAGCTGAAAGATGGTTCTCTAATGTAAGCTGTGGATCGAGGAGGATGCCCAAGTTGTGGACCCTCTCTTAGGGGGTCAATAATTCCCCCTCCCAGGGTAATGAACGGACAGATGGAATTGTCCTTGGGAGGCAAGACCCACAGCCACTCTGTCTTATTAGGGTTGAGTTTGAGTCTGTTCACACCCTTCCAGACCCTAACAGCCTCCAGGCACCGGCACATCACTTCTAGTGCTTCGTTGACTAGACATGTGGTGTAGATGTACAACTGGGTATCATCAGCGTACTGATGATACCTCACCCCATGCTCCTGGATGATCTCGCCCAGCGGTTTCATGTAGATATTAAATAGCAGGGGGGAGAGGACCGACCGCTGAGGCATCCCACAAGGGAGAAGCCTAGAGGTCAACCTCTGACCCCCCACTAACACTGACTGGAACCGACCGGAGAGGTAGGAGTAGAACCACTGAAGGACGGTGCCTCCTACTCCCAACCCATCCAGCCGGCGCAGAAGGATACCATGGTTGATGGTATCGAAAGCCGCTGAGAGGTCAAGAAGCACCAGGACAGAGGATAAACCACTGACAAATACAAATATTGCCAGAGATCATCCATCAATGCGACCAAAGCAGTTTCCGTGCTGTAGCCGGGCCTAAAACCCAACTGTTGAGGGCCTAGATAATCGGCTTTTTCCAAGGACCGCTGGAGCTGGAGCGCCACCACTTTCTCAACAACATTCTGACATCGAGTAAAGGCATCCCCCAGGAAGCTTGGCCTTTGGTAGTAAGTCAAAGGCACAGTCATAAGGTTGGTGCAGAGGCAATAGATCCAACTCTTTTTCACTAAACACATCGGCAAAGTCCAAATGTTTGGCCGGCAAAGTGATGTCAGATTGAGCTGGCATCTGGGCTGCGCAGATTTGGCCTAGGTGGTCCACGCATTGCAGGTTGGGAAAGGAAGTAATGTTCTGGGACCACAACAAACTCAAACTCAACCCTGATAAGACGGAGTGAATGTGGATTTTGCCTCCCAAGGACAATTCCATCTGGCCGTCCATCACCCTGGGGAGGGAATTACTGACTCCCTCAGAGAGGGTCTGCAACTTGGGCATCCTCCTCGATCCACAGCTTACATTAGAGAACAATCTTTCAGCTGTGGTGAGGGGGGCGTTTGCCCAGGTTAGCCTGGTGCGCCAGTTGCAGCCCTACCTGGACTGGGAGTCACTACTCACAGTCACTCATGCCCTCATCACCTTGAGGTTCGACTACTGTAATGTTCTCTACATGGGGCTATCTTTGAAGAGTGTTCGGAAGCTTAAGATCATGCAGAATGCAGCTGCGAGAGCAATCATGGCTTCCCCAGGTATGCCCATGTTACACCAACACTCCGCAGTCTGCATTGGTTGTCGATCAGTTTCCAGTCACAATTCAAAGTGTTGGTTATGACCTATAAAGCCCTTCATGGCATCGGACCAATTATGATGATATTTTCAATATTTGCTCTCTACATGGGGCTACCTTTAAAGAGTATTCGGAAACTTCAGATCGTGCAGAATGCAGCTGCGAGAGCAATCATGGGCTTCTCTAAGTATGCTCATGTTACTCCAACACTCCGCAGTCTGCATTGGCTGCCGATCAGTTTCCGGTCACAATTCAAAGTGTTGGTTATGACCTATAAAGCCCTTCATGGCATCGGACCAGGATATCTGCGAGACCGCCTTCTGCCACACAAATCCCAGCGACCGGTTAGGGCCCACAGAGTTGGCCTTCTCCGGGTCCCATCGATGAAACAATGTTGTCTGGCGGGACCCAGGGGAAGAGCCTTTTCTGTGGCGGTCCCAACCCTCTGGAATCAACTCCCCCTGGAGATTAGGATTGCCCCCACTCTCCTTGCCTTTTGCAAACTCCTTAAAACCCACCTCTGCCATCAGGCATGGGAAAATTGATTCCCCTGGGCCATTTTCGCTTTACGTATGGCTTGTATGAGATGTATGATTGGTTGTTTTTATATTAAGGGTTTTAAATTGTTTTAACCATTGGATTTGTACTGTTTTGTTGTTGTGAGCCGCTCCGAATCTCCGGAGAGGGGCAGCATACAAATCTAATAAATAAAATAAAATAAATAAATAAAGATGTGAGGATTGTGGGTTCTCAGCCAGGCTAAACCAAGGACTAAGGGAAAATGAAGTCCTTTGGTGACATAAAACTGGATGGCCATGTTGTCCAATGGCTAGGCGTACCAGTTGGGTCATAAATTTGATGGGTCCGGACAACAATACAACCCCATCTATTGTTTCGACTATCATTGGAGGTTTAACTGGCCATAAGAGTATAGCTTGGAGATGAGCACAGGCCTCATCCATAAAATTGGTCGTGGCTCCTGAATCCATCAAGGCATGGGCTGGGAGGGCTTGGATATGGTTCTTGAGAATTACCTTGATTGCTGGTATCAGGTGTCCTGGGAGTTCAAGGTTCTCATCTGTAGAACTGGAACTCAGCTTGGTGCCTGCCCAATGTAATGTTTCTGTTAGGCCAGGCTCTGGTCGTTTCCTGGCAGGGTTGTCTGGAACTGTTGAGCTGGGCCATGGGCTGGAACCGAAATAGGAACTGCAGCACCATATCTCTTCTGGGGACAAGCAATGGCAAAGTGACCCACTTTTCCATAGTACAGGCACAAACTTCAGCTCGGTGTCTGACTTTCTCAACTTCAGTCAGGCGAGATCTGGTGGTACTGAGATCCATCAACTCATCTCTGGTGCTGGGTGCTGGACAATTCCCAGGATATCCAGGTAGCAACTGGAAGACACATCTTGGTGCAGGGAGGGATGGATTGACAGGTGTGACCTGGATTCCCTGGCGAGGAGCAGGAATTGGTCTGTTGTCCTCAAAAACTGGCATCTGTTGTCTAATCAGACAGGCCTGGGTAGATTACATTCTGGCTTCGATGCCAAAAGAGTGCTAGTACAATACATTGAGTATAGGAGGAGTAGCAGAGTGCATGAGCTCAGTCAGGATTTTGGCAGACAATCCATCTTGGAACACCTCCATCAGAGCCCCTTCATTCCAATTTAGGGGAGCACTTAAATGATGGAATTCGGCTATGTAATGAGCAACACATATGGAACCTTGTCTTATCTGATGTAGTTGTCTGGTGGTATTCTGGATGCAAAGGGGGTCAGCAAACTGATGTTGCATCAACTGGCAGAACCCTGCATAATCTTGTAGAATAGGGCCTTGTTGTTTTAGCCGCTGGCGCAATTAACAAAATCAGGATAAAAGCAACTTTCATATCATGAATAAAGTTGTCTGGGCATGCTGCAATGTACAAATGGCTTTGGTTCAGAAAAGGAGTGAATTTATAACAGTCTCTGCTGAATCTCTCAGGCAAGGCCAGGTGGCATTTTAATCTTAGAGGCACAACAGGAAGCGAGGATGCAGCAATCAGGGGTGGTGGAATCTGCTGTTGCAAGTTGTTGTACATACTCTCGATCAGTTGTAGGACGATGAAGATATTGAGGACTCAGATTCAGATAGTGTTTATGAAGTAGTGGGGGGGGGGCGGGGTTACAGGTAGTAGAACAGGTGGGAGGCCAGCCACAGGATGGGGCTATGAGTTCAGGATCTAGTGAGGGAGAATTAGAGGCACACTGGGTTAATCCTAAATTCAGAAGAATTCAGAAACATAGAGAGCAAAGGTCTGGAAGAAGATATTAAGGAGATGAATAGGTTAAATAATTGAGTGAGGTAATTGGCACGTCATGGGACTAGTGAAGAAGAAGGGTGGAGTTTCAACGTTGCCTAACAAAAAGATGTTGATTTTCTATGCCGCTCTCCAAGTAAGCCAAGTATTCTGTGTGATTAACTGTCCGTCTGCTGTTTTTTAGTGAGCATGATTTTACGAAATAAATCTTGTCTAGCAGAACAGGAGAAGGAATGTAAGGAATGCAATTAAGAAAGATAACAGAGCCAGGAGAGATACGCCAGTATGAAATGTGTGTCTAGCCGGAAAAGAGGAAAATAAAATGGAGTTTCTTTGTTTATGAAATAATGTGTTTGATAAAAATTATTTGTGCTTACTGAATTTCTACCAGAAACCAGAACACAAGTTAGTTATTTGGTTTTGAAAGGCTACTACAATCTGCTGAAGATCTTGGATATCGGCTTGCATTTGTGCCATGGCTGCCAATCAGTTTCCGGTCACAATTCAAAGTGTTGGTTATAACCTATAAAGCCCTACATGGCATCGGACCAGAATACCTCCGGGACTGCCTTCTGCCGCACGAATCCCAGTGGCCGATTAGGTCCCACAGAGTTGGCCTTCTCCGGATCCTGTCGACTAAACAATGTTGTCTGGTGGGGCTTTCTCTGTGATGGCCCTGGCCTTCTGGAATCAACTCCCTCTAGAGATTCGAACAGCCCCCACCCTCCTCGCCTTCCGTAAAATGCTGAAGACCCACCTTTGTCGCTAGGCGTGGGGATAATTACCCCCCCCTTTGTTATGTTTTCAATCTCTATTGTATGATGAACTGGGTTGAATGTGTATGATTGTGTAGTTGGGATTTTATTATATTGGTTATGTTATTAATGTTTTTAATTGGTTTTAAATTTTTACTATTGGATTTGTAATGCATTGTGTTATTGTTATGTGGTGAGCTGCCCTGAGTCTTCGGAGGGGGGCGGCATACAAATCTAATAAAAAAATAAATAAATGACGTCAAGAAGCTTGCACAGTGGATTGAGTGGGTGGGGATTCAATCTGTTCTGTGCACAGCTCTCAGATCAAAACCCTTGACTCAAAAATCATTTATTTTATGAATAGATCCAACTCTTTATTGATATAAGCACACATAATGAAAGCAGGTTTCTAAATGGCTAAGAAGAAAGGGGTATTATCTTTAGAGCTAAATGTCAACAACGTCCAGGAAAAGCACCAAACTCAACCTAATTCAGCATTCCTAGATAACACAGTCCATTTATCATTTAAGCATATAATTCTGCTCATTGTAGTCCTGACAACAAGCATCCAGCAGAGAAGTGAGTCTTATTGTGGCAGAAATCATGGTTTTAAAGTCTTGTTCAAGCACACCCTCAGTTTCACATCTCTTCCCTTGCACGACATTGAATCCCCGCACCCAATTTCCCAAGATCATTTGCCTTTATACTCCTGGAAGTGACATCATATTACAAAGAGGCTCAGTCAAATACACTAATATCTTTTACTATGCAACTACTCTCGCCTTCTGAGCAACCTTCTTTAGCGAGGGTCTATCCACTGACTTTCTACTCGAATGTCTTCCTCATCCTCCGACTGGGACCACTTCCCCATTGTCATATCAGCCCCATCTAGTGGTTCCTCAGGCTTACTCAGGTCACTTTCTCCCTCATTCTCACTCTCTGCTTCAGCTGGCAATTCCCATGGCCCAGCCATTTAGGGCTTTATATTGACTCTCACTATCAGGAAGTTTCTCCTTAGTTTTAGGTTGCTTCTCTCTTCATTCAGTTTCCATCCATTGCTTCTTGTTTTGCCTTCTGGTGCTTTGGAAAATACATTGTGCCCCCTTATTTCTGGCAGCCCTTTAAAAACCTGATGCATATCACACTCTTGGGCAAAGCATGTAAGTAATTTCCTCCTTTCAGTGGTCCATGAAAGTACATCTATAATATGTAGATTATAAAGTTGAAAAAAGGTGAACAACATTTTTATAGAACTGTAGATTTGTTGAGGCTGAGTGTGACAATCTGAGACTGGGATGGGAGGGGCCAGGTGAGACACCCCTTTATGTGAGTGACATTAAGTTGGCCATACCCACCCAGTCACATAACCACCAATTCTCCTCTGCCAAATCAGATAACCATGAAGCTATGCCCACCTGGTCACATAGCTGCCAAGCCACTTCCACCTGGTCACATGATTTCCAAGCCACTCCCACCCAGTCACAGGACCATCAACCCATGCCCACAAAATAAGCCATGCTCACAAAGCAGTAGCAAATTTTTTAGAACCCACCTCTGTGCTAAGAGCCTGAAAGTTCTTATAAGACTGCAAGATACTTTACATGACAAGAAAGACAAAGTGTACACAATTTTGAGGAAATTCAAATTTTTATATTGGAATTTTAAAAATGAGCCCTTCAGCTTAAAAAAAAGACAAAAAGTATAATGGCTAATAAGAAGGGAAATAAACTTGGGAAGAATTAAATAAGTTATATGGGGGGGGGGGAAGGGTTTGCACATATCTTTGTGTATATACTGTTGTGTTTGGGCCTGGGCCAGCCGTTGCTCCCACAGATGGGAGAGACGCGGCACAAAGTGAATGCTAAAGCCGAAGAGCTATGCAAAGAAGGGATCGCTTTAAGGAGTATTACAAGTCATTTTAGGAGCACCTGGGCTGGGTGTGGTTCTTATACTGAGGGCTGGGTGTGGTTCCCTTAATGAGGGCTAAAGGGATAAAAGGGAACAAAGGCCAAGGCAAACTGTGGCTGTTTATCTGTGTTATTTTGTGGTTCCTGCTCTGAAGTTTCTGTTCCGTGCCGTTGGAGTTTTCAACCAAGCTTTTTCAGACAAGTGGGAGGTGAAAACTCTGGGACTTGCTGTTTGCTCCAAAGATTCAAAAGGACTCCCGAAACGTCTTGGCTCATTCCAGGTTGTCTTTGTTTGTTTTTTCCTGTGTTTTTGTATGCGACTGAAGTAAGCCTTGCACTATCATTGTTTTCGGACACTAAGAACTGTTTTTGAGTAATCCTTTTTTGTTTATCTAATACAAGTTTGCTGATTAGCAGAGCACGTGTGTGTTTGATTTCTTTTCCTTGGACTGTTACGCATTGCCTGAGCCCAGTCAGGCAGAACATATACCATATATGTAAACCCATCTGTGAAAAAGTCCATCAATTTTAAAATCAAAATATCTTATGAAAATGCACCCTCTACATTTTCATACAATTTAAGTTTTACAATTGGTTTGTTGTTATTGTTAGTCACAAAGTCGTGTCTGACCCATGGGCAATGTTCCTCCAGGCCTTCCTGTCCTCTACCATCCCCAGGAATACATTTAAGCTCACACTGACTGCTTCAGTGACTCCATCCAGCCACTTCATTCTCTGTCATTCCCTTCTTTTGCCCTCAATGGTTAATTCACAGATTATCCATTTTAATGATATTTAGCTTACAATTCTGAAGGTAATATTGGATATATGGATACTTTTAATACTTTGTGGGTTAGCCTAACTGGGATAAGGTGAAATAAAATGAATCCAATTTCTCTATTTAGTTATAGTTAATATAAGTGGAACATGGTTAACATGTATATTTAAAATTGAAATAACCAAATAATACATATTGATAATTACACAACATTTAAATAACTGTTCATAACTGCATCACTGTGTCTTGTACTACTTTTTTTTATAAAGAAAATAATTGATTTTTAAGTGGCTTTCACAATGTAATAAATAAATATTTAGAAAAACATCCAAATTAAACATTACCTTAATGTCAAAAGTTCCAGGTTGATCCCCTTGATTGTATAGTACCAATTGATCCTTGATGGGAGTAAGCCACAATCTTAGCTGACTTAACTGTTGTTCAAATTGATTCGAGTTATTTAACATACATTGAATTTCTTTCTCTTTTTCAGGCAGACCTTTGCATACCTTTAAAATATCAGAAATTCATTTGTAAGATAAAACTATAACTCAGTCAAAAATGTAGCAACATTGTAATTTTTACTAATTATAGTAATATAGTGTGTGTGCATATTAATTAGGAGTATACACTTTATTATTATTTACATACACAGACCCTATCTATATTAGAGGATGTGATAACTGAGATACCATAAGCGAATGAGAGGAGAGGTTTATACGTAATCCATGATTAATTATCATTCATTCAGTGACCATTTGAAATTGTAATGGGACTGAATATGGACACTTATGGCCAGTTCTTGAAATTGACCTGCACAGCTGGTCTAAATGATGTACACTCTTGAAACTGTGTATTTCAAAAGGAAAATTTTATTGAGAAGAAGTGATAGGCAAAGCAGATTCTAAATTCCCTCCAATACTATACAGTTAGAAATAGGTCTTTAGAATCCTTCCCTCCAGTCTGATATGGATTTATCCAATCCACAGGTGTGAAAACGTTATTCTAACATCCTTCCTGAGAAACAGATAAGGACCCTTTTCCAGGGCCTTCTTCCACTTTTAGCAAACTGAGGCAATCCACATGGCCCTCATTCCACAAAAGGTGAAAATATTCCAGGATGTCTAGGCACCAGGATAAAGGTTATAAAATACAGTTTATCCCCAGGTTCCCTCATCTTTCCATTTGAATGGCACTATCATGTTAGGGAACTGACACACCTACCTGTTTTGGGGAGGAAAACAAGATATATGCTAGTGCATGGATATGGGAAATAATATGAAATTTTACCAATTTGGAACTGTTTTATGTTTTTTTTCTTTGCCTAAAGTAAGCAGCTATTGTAATCAGTTATCCAGCACGCAATTTGTTAGATGTAAAACTTTTTTCTCCTCTCTTTATTTTCCTTCAGGTAACATTTTAATTAAGTTAGTGAAATGATTTTAAAATTTCAGCTAACTGTTGATTCTAGACAGAAATTTGACAACAAAAGGACATAAAGAAGAAAATAAGACAAATAAAACACTCACAATAATTCTGCCTCCCAGCATGGCAAACAGTCTGCTTTAGTTTCATTTTCAGCACAGCTTGATTAGCACAAGAAAAATTTCTGCCTCCCAGCAATTTGCCTGTTTGTAGGAAGCCCACACTGCAATAGGCAGCAGTCTGAAACAACTTAGGGAGGCTGATCTAACAGAGAATCAACTGCTTATGCTAATCAGGCTGTGCTGAAGCTGAAATGGGCTATTTGCAATTTGCTGCTTGCTGCAAGGAGGTAAATTGCTGGAGACCAAAGGGTGGGTGCTAGCAGGTGAGAGGAGCTACATTTGGTGTGTAAGACAACCCAAACTTTCATTCTCTTTTAAGGTGGGAAAAAGTACCGTATATACTCAACTATAAGTCGACCTGATTATAAGCCAAGGCACCTACTTTTGCCACAAAAACTGGGAAAATTTATTGACTCAACTATAAGTCGAGAGTGGAAAATGCAGTGGCTACTGATAATTTATAAAAATGGAAACCAATAAAATTACATCAATTGAGGCATATATAGATTAAATAGAAAGAAAGAAAGAAAGAAAGAAAGATAGATAGATAGATAGATAGATAGATAGATAGATAGATAGATAGATAGATAGTGTTGTGGTTAGCTCTGGCCCAGCTCCTGCCCCAAGGACTTTGGATGTGGGGGAGACATCCACATGCTGCAGGCCTGTTTTGCCCCCGGTGGAATCTGCTGATGAAGGCTCCTCTGACCAAGAAGACATGACTGACAGGGAGGAGGAGAGTGTGGCAGACAGCTCAGAAGAAGATCAATTATCTAGCTCCTCCTTGGATTCAGAACAAGAGTTAATGATACAGCCATGCATGCGGAGAGCGATGCATAGGCAACAACAACTGAGAGATTATTATCAACGAAAATGAGGCCACCTGTGGTTGGGTGGGGCTGTGGTAATTAGTGAGGCTGCTATAAATAGCAGCCTGTGGGTTTGGCCATTGTAGAGGATTATCTGATCGTTGTGTTTCGTGACTGCTTTACTGACTGACTTTTTGTGTGCTGATTTTTCCCCGCTTTGAAACTAAACCAGAGCAAAGTGTGTTTCACTTTGTGAAAAAAGGACTGTGCATTGCCTCACAGCTGCAAGCTAAGTATCAAAGAACTGATAAGGGACTTGTACAAATTACCAGTTTGTTTGGAGATGAGTGCTCTTTGCTATACCAAAAGAGGGCTTAGTTTAAGTGAATTTTCATTATAAAGAACATTGTTTTGAATTTTCAAACGTGTGTGTGTCTGAAATTTGTACCTGTGAATTTTTGAGAGGAGTCTACCAGAGAGATTTAGATTTAGATTAGATTTATTGGATTTATATGCCACCCCTCTCCGCAAACTCGGGGCAGCTCACAACAAAGTAAAAACAATACATAATAACAAATCCAATAACCACCAATCCAATTACAATGTTAAGCTAAAAAATTCATTAAAAACAACCCCAGAATATTAAAAAACAAGCACACAATCAATCTAACACCAAAACAACATGGGCAAGGGGGAGATGTTTCAGTTCCCCCATGCCTGACGGCAGAGGTGGGTTTTAAGGAGTTTGCGAAAGGCAAGGAGGGTGGGGGCAATCCTAATCTCAGGGGGGAGCTGGTTCCAGAGGGTCGGAGCCGCCACAGAGAAGGCTCTTCCCCTGGGTCCTGCCAGATGACATTGTTTAGTCGACGGGACCCGGAGAAGGCCAACTCTGTGGGACCGAACCGGTCGCTGGGATTCGTGCGGCAGAAGGCGGTCCTGGAGATATTCTGGTCTGGTGCCATGAAGGGCTTTATAGGTCATAACCAACACTTTGAATTGTCACCAGAAACTGATCGGCAACCAATGCAGACTGCGGAGTATTGGAGGGATATGGGCATACTTAGAGAAGCCCATAATTGCTCTCGCAGCTGCATTCTGCACGATCTGAAGTTTCCGAACACTTTTCAAAGGTAGCCCCATGTAGAGAGCATTATAGTAGTCGAGCCTCGAGGTGATGAGGGCATGAGTGACTGTGAGCAATGACTCCCGGTCCAAATAGGGCCGCAACTGGTGCACCAGGGGAACCTGGGCAAACACCCCCCTCGCCACAGCTGAAAGATGTTTCTCTAATGTGAGCTGTGGATCGAGGAGGACGTCCAAGTTGTGGACCCTCTCTGAGGGGGTCAATAATTCCCCCCCAGGGTAATGGATGGACAGCTAGAATTGTCCTTGGGAGGCAAGAACCACAGCCACTCCGTCTTGTCTGGATTGAGTTTGAGTTTGTTGACACCCATCCAGGCCCCAACAGCCTCCAGGCACCAGCACATCACTTCCACTGCTTCATTGACTGGACATGGGGTGGAGATGTATAACTGGGTATCATCGGCGTATTGATGATACCTCACCCCATGTCCATGGATGATCTCCCCCAGCGGTTTCATGTAGATATTAAATAGCAGGGGGGAGAGGACCGACCCCTGAGGCATCCCACAAGGGAGAGACCTCGAGGTCGACCTCTGACCCCCCACTAACACCGACTGCGACTGACCGGAGAGGTAGGAGGAGAACCACTGGAGAACAGTGCCTCCCACTCCCAACCCCTCCAGCCGGTGCAGAAGGATACCATGGTCGATGGTATCGAAAGCCGCTGAGAGGTCAAGGAGCACCAGGACAGAGGACAAGCCCCTGTCCCGGGCCCGCCAGAGATCATCCATCAACACGACCAAAGCAGTTTCCGTGCTGTAGCCGGGCCTGAATCCAGACTGTTGAGGACCTAGATAATTGGCTTCTTCCAAGGACCGCTGGAGTTAAAGTGCCACCACCTTCTCAACAACCTTCCCCGTAAAGGGAAGGTTGGAGACTGGACGGTAGTTATTAAGCACGGCTGGGTCCAGGGAAGGCTTCTTGAGGAGGAGGCGCACAAGTGCCTCCTTATAAAGGGCCGGAAAGGACCCCCTCCCCAAGGAGGCGTTGACAATCTCCTGGACCCAGCTCCGTGTCACCTCCCGACTGGCCGAAACCAGCCAAGAGGGACACGGATCCAGTAAACAGGTGGCGGAACTCACAGCTCCAATGGCCTTGTCCACTTCATCAGGTGACACAAAGTCAAACTCTGCCCAGACAGGTGGACAAAGACGTTTAGCCCCAGTCACCTCGACTGACTCGTTGTCAGTCGACTCTGTTTTACAATTGGATTCGAGGTCCGCTCGGATCCGAGTGATTTTATCAGCGAAAAACGTGTTAAAATCCTCAGCACTACTCTGCAAGGGCTCCCCAACTCCCCCCTGATTAAGAAGGGAGTGGGTTACCCTAAACAGAGCGGCTGGGCGGGATTCCGCTGATGCAATCAAAGCGGCATGATACGCGCATCTTGCCGCCTTGAGCGCCACTTTGTAAGTCTTAATATGAGCTCTTACAAGTGTTCGATCGGATTCAGACTTACTCTTCCTCCATCGCTTCTCTAGACGTCTCTTCTGGCGCTTCAACTCCCAGAGCTCCTCGTTGTACCATGGAGCTCTACGTGGTCTAGTGCCGCAGAGAGGTCGCAACGGTGCAATCCGGTCAAGAGCCCCTGCCGCAGCCGTATTCCAGGCCTCAGCAAGAGACTCTGCCGAACTGTGAACAAGTGTATCTGGAATAACCCCAAGCACCCTCTGAAAACCTTCTGGATCCATCAGGCGTCTGGGGCGGAACAACTTAATCGGTTCCGCCTCCCTGCGGGGAAGGATTGGAGCCAGGAAGTTAAGCCGCAGTAGAAAATGGTCTGACCATGACAAAGGCAACACTTCTAAGCCCCTTAGTCTCAGACCATTACTCAATTGCTCAGAGAGGAATATCATATCGGGTGCGTGCCCACCCTCGTGAGTCGGACCCTGAACTACTTGAGTCAGGTCCATGGCTGTCATGGTGGCCATGAACTCCTGTGCCAGTCCAGAGGAACCACCGAGTGATGGCAGATTGAAGTCACCCAGGACAATAAGTCCGGGGAACTCCACCGCCAACCGGGCCACCTCCTCGAGCAGCACAGGCAGGGCTATTGACACGCAGCTGGGAGGCAGGTACGTGAGTAACAAGCCCACCTGAACCCCTAAGTCCAACTTCACCAGAAGGGACTCGCAACCCGCAACCCGCAACCTCTGGAGCAATGAGCCTACGCAGGCAAAGACTCTCCCTGGCTATAATAGCAACTCCTCCT